>NC_134996.1:5832500-8332500 GCF_050947335.1 Megachile rotundata
AAAACTCTCCTTAAATTCCTAAATTCTCTAATTTCAAGAACGCACATTTCCAATTTCCAAAATCTCACAAATTTCTAATTTTCAAAAATCCTCCTCAAATTTCAATATTCACAAGCTGTAAAATTTCTCAAATTCCCCAACTCCGTAATCATAAAGTTTCCTAAGTTCTCAAATCACCCAACTCCTAAATTCCGAAATTTTCCAAATTTTAAACAGCAACATTCTGGAATATCCAAACACGCAAACTACCATTCCTCCAAATTAGGATGCTCTTCCTAAATTTCCATTGCCCTCCCACTACACGAATTCTGCCCGCCAATGCCCGTCAGCGTTCCACCCGATATTTGATCTGCCCATCACTGTCGTACGTTCGTCGCGACACGCGTTGCGTTCCGTTCGTACTTGATTACCAGCTGTTAACACGAGTGTTACAACTAAGAGTAAACAGCCTGAAGGAAAAATGAACCATTTCACAGCAGCCAAGTGTTTTATTGCAACCAACGAGAGGACCGTGTTAGGTGCATTCATTGCCCCTCGTATCTGGCAAACGACAGAAAATTACTGTAGACAACCCGAGAAATGGCACGTTAACTCAAAATAAAAGAAGTCACTTAATCACTTTACCTATTCTCAATTGGGGCGACGATTCACGTTTTGCAGTTTTTTAAGTTTTTCAAAATTCATAATTTAGTAACAATTAGAATCTCTGTATTCTTCGAAATTATCATATGGGAAAACTGTGAGAGAACTTAGGTGAAAGTGGTCTAATTTGACAGTTTGTTGTAGATATGTACATATATGACCCAACTCATGGGTTGACATCGATAGATTATATGTCACTTTCAAACTTGATATATGTACTTCAAATACATTTATATACCTTAATATTTTTACATTGTATATTTTAACATTTAAACTTGACATACTTGTAATTTATTTGTTACTTCTTAAAATGAAATTTATAGGAGATGCCTGTTATATGGCCACCCTTATATACACTTCCTTTATTATACATCTTACCTTCAGAAGAAGATCTATTATATTCTAATATGTTGTTATTATAACTCAAGAAAAAATCATTGGCGTATTTATTGTGATTAACAAACTTGCTATGGATCAGTACGATATTGTTTTCCATAAAACGACTAATTGAGCCGTTTATTTTGACAGTGTGATGCAATTTAAGAATTCCTAGATTGGCTTAATTGGTGTGCGACCGCTCGAATCACTATCGCTGAAAATACGTGCCAGTGCCTTTTTCTATTCTGACCAATTGGGGCCATTGTTCAGTCAAACACTCCATTCAGCCTACGCGCCAAATCTTGGGTTGTCTACTATTCCCAAATGTTTAGGTCCTAAAATTTCTGCTTCCATAAGTCTCTAAATGCAATAATTCCTATATCATCATAATGTTATAACAACATCAAGAGCATTAGTATTACCATTTACTAATTCTTAAATCTCTGACTAAGAAATCTTCATATTACCTGCTACTTCATATTAAAGTATGCGTGAAAGTCTAAAAATCTCTGAATTTTTAATCCATTTGCAAAGTATGGAATTTTTTAAGTTTGTTTATCTTTTCTTGGTAGGAAAGACTATTGACTGCCATACACACCATTTTGTCCCTGCGTTCCCATCTTCATTAGCGTTCGAGCTTTTAAGCTCGAAGCACGATCAATTCGGACACGCTGGTATCTCAACGGCGAGCCAACCTCGCCACGTTCCTTAAAATGGCGGATACGAACGAAAGGAGGAACGGTGAAAAATACGAGGCGAACGATGACTTTTACGACGCTGCATGGCCGAATTTTCTGCGAGCAAATCGAGAATTTTGAACGTTAAGTGCGGCGGGGCTTGCTGTTTATGACGCGGTCATGTGAAGTATACGTAGATATTCGGGCGCTGCTGGATTTACTTTAGAATTCGGGACTTGGTTTTATGGGGCAGTTTTAAGAATCGTATGGGAAGGAGTTAGCGGGGAAACGATATCCGTAATATGCTCATATTTTTTGCGAACGATCGTAATCATGTGGGAAGTAATGGCATAAAATTGATACACCATACACACGTAGAATACATCTATGCAGAGACTTTGTACTAATTTACTTTGTATCGATTTAAACACAAACATTTTTTTCAAGTCTCTAATATTGTGTTGTGATTTTAATCATCTTTCGTATTAATAATACGAAATTTATTGATTAAGTTTAATAAGATCTCAACAATAATAAGATCTTTAATCAGATTTTCACAATTGGTGTATATCTAATACTTCTTAATTCAGTCAAATGTCACACTGTTAGATTCAATCATAGGAGTAATAATATTATTTATAAATTACATAATTGGTGATCAACCACTCTCTATACATATTATCAGAGCTGTAGGTATTACTTTGAATTGATTTACTATAGGTTTTCTTTCTAAATTCTTAATATTTGCTGACGATCTTAAAATTGAGTATTAGTAGTTCGCCATGTGCAGATTGAATTCAATGTTAAAGTATTAACAACCTTCATAATTGATGTATGTTTAATAAGACACTTCTCAATTTAGCAAAGTGTCACATTGATAGATTCAGTCACAAGAGTAATTATTTCTAATTGCATAACGCACTTTTAAATGCGGTTTATATGAACATTTTTGAGAAGTTTAGAATTGTTCTACTGTAACTGGCAGCAATTTCGTTTTCATTGGTTGCGTATGAAAAGTAAAAAGATATGTGATTATTCCTAATTACATAACGCATTTTTGAATGCAGTTTATATGAACATGTTTGAGAAGTTTAGAATTGTTCTACTGCGACTGGCAGCCATTTCGTTTTCGTTGACTGCGTATGAGAAGTAAAAACGATATGTAATTATTCCTAATTACATAACACATTTTTAAAGGTAGTTTATATGAACATGTTTGAGAAGTTTAGAATTGCTCTACTGTGACTGGCAGCCATTTTGTTTTCATTGACTGTGTATGAAAAGTAAAAAGATATGTAATTATTCCTAATTACATAACGCATTTTTGAATGCAGTTTAAATGAACATGTATGAGAAGTTTGGAATTGTTCTACTGTGACTGGCAGCCATTTTGTTTTCATTGACTACGTATGAAAAGTAAAGAGATATGTGATTATTCCTAATTATATAACGCATTTTTGAATGCAGTTTATATGAACACGTCTGAAAAGTTTAAAATTGTTCTACTGTGACTGGCATCCATTTTGTTTTCATTGATTGCGTACGAAAAGTAAAAAGATATGTAACAGTATCTACTACTTAATATTATTATTTAATTCACTTCAAGTAACAAGATAGTGCATTGATCAAAACGAACATAAACATTTGACAATAAAAAGTTCGTCGTTTCATGGAGCATCGAATATCGAAGATCTGAGAAAACAGGGAGCAGACATCGTGGCAGCAAGATTGAAGAAAAACGCAAAGTTCAGCACGAACATTCCAAACGTGTTGAAGTTGTCCATAATAAAATCGTGTAACCGAATTTCGTTCGGAACACTTGTAAAGCACGCTCGAAACGACGATAAAGAAGAGCTAGGTGGTCGCAAATGCCCCCATTTTTCAGAAGAATCGAATTTTAAATATCTCGATGGAGCCATTCGAAGTTGGAGAATCCTTGTCGGTAACGACGAAAGTTTAGCCAAATGTTCCTGGGACATTCCATTTTAACCCGGAATCATAAATCGCCATTGAACAAGTATATCCATATCATACGGGTATATTCTGGTTCACGATTAACCCCATGAGTTAAAGGGCCAGGAAGGCGGGGTTGCAGAAGTTCGCAAGAAATAACTAAGTTGAAATCGCGAGGCGTAAAATAGATCTAAATTTTATACGTAATTAAAAAGTGGAGCTGGATTATTCATAAATGTTGTAAATTTCGAATTTTTGTAGAGTGTATTTACAATTTCGAAATTATTACAGATAAATGTCGTTGGGAAATTATATTCATAATTGAAAATTTTTGAATTGACAGAAATTATGTTGTAAATTTTTGTGGTGAAAATTCAATGGCAATTTATGCTATACACAATTACATAATGGTTGGAATTATTTAAGAAGTTAGACAATTTTTAATAAAATTTAACAATTTTCAACAAGTTTTGGCACTTTTTAAACAATTCTTAACAATTTTCAACAATTTTTAACAGTTCCAAAGAATTTTTTATATAATTATATAAAACTGTACACAATGCTAAAAATTTATTTTTTAAATGAATAATCACCACTATTTACTAATTGTATAACACTGTGGTAAATAGTATAAAATGTTATTAAACTTCGATTATAACAATTTTTTTAATATTATTTAAGTAAATGATGGTTTTCTTCAAGTTTTCCCTATACTGGAATTCGGCACTCAAAGACACAAAATTTAAGACAATAATTATAGTTCTAAACCAGCTGGTTATCAAGATATTCTACAAAACTTTCACAAATAAACTTTACAGCCTGTTGTCATCCCTTTAGAATGCACGACACCTATAAAGAAGATAAGCGACAAATATTTTTTGAAAACTATATTTTACATAAGATTCATTGAAATTAGAGAGTGTGAATTGAACAAGTTCCCTTGTTAGAAAATTAGAAGCTTCAAAATTTGGGAACATGGAAAGTTGGAATGTTGGAATATTGGAATATTGGAATATTGGAAATTTGGAAATTTTCAAAATAGGAATGTTGGACATTTAGAAATTTGGAAAGTTGGAAGGTTGGAATGTTGGAATGTTAATGTGTTGGAAGGTTGGGAGGTTGGAATGTTGGAATTTTGGAATGTTGGAAGGTTGGAAAGTTGGATGGCTGGAAGGTTGGAATGTTGGAAGGCTGGAAGGTTGGAATGTTGGAAGGTTGCGAGGTTGGAATGTTGGACGGTTCGAATGTTGGAAGGATGGAATTATGGAATGTTCTAAGGTTGAAAGGTTGGAAGTTGGGAATGTTAGAATGTTGGAATGTTGGATGGTTGGAAGGTTGGAATGTTGGAACGTTAATGTGTTGGAAGGTTGGAATGTTGGAAGGTTGGACTGTTGAAAGGTTTGAAAGTTGGAAGGCTGGAAGGTTGGAATGTCGGACAGTCGGAATGTTGGAATGTGTCAATGCTAGAAATGTGAGTACGTGGGAATGTTGAAAATTCGAAATATTGGAATGTTGGTATGTCAGAATGTCGGAATGTTAGAATGCTAGAGATATGGACAGTTGGCGAGTTGGAAGATTGGAATGTTCGAATATTGGAAATTGGGAAAGTTGAGGTGTTGAAATTTTAAAAAGTTTGGAATGTTGGAAATCTAAAAATTTGAAAATTTGACGAATCAGAAATTTGGAATATATTGGGAATTTTAGTCGTTAGGGAATTGTGTTTAGAAACAGTTTAGAAATTTATTAATTCAATAATTTTGACATCTACAAATTCAGTAATTGAGTAATTTCGAAGTGCGTTGATTTCATAAATTATTAATTTATAAATTTAAAATTCAAGTTACAAAAATTTCATAATTTAGTAACACACAAATTTATAAATATACAAAATTACACAATTTATATTCCTACAAATTCTTCCTATACGTATCTCCATTTAAGATCACAGAGCAAGATTTTACTCTACATGAAATATTCGAGGATAAAGGTGCAAAGATCATCGAAATTCTGCACCGATGCATTAACAACTTTGTGAACGTTTTTTTACTCCCCTTTTTTTCACTCGAATCCTCGTAGCCGGAAAATGGGAATGTCTCTGGGCGATGTGATTTCCAGCTAGATTGGAAATGCATTCACAGACGGCGTTCGGTGAAGTTACAGGAATTCGTTCTCCTCCGAATAGCCGGCGAAACTTTCACGGGAGGCGTTACAAGTTCAAACGATGTATTGCATCGTCGATGGTTCGTTATAAGCGTTCGAGTTTCCTCTTTCGATTTCTCCAAAGACATTAAAAAGAAGGAGATCGAAAGGGGAAGGGGGTTTGCGACGTTTTTCCGCGAACCGATTGAACGCTGAAAGCCAGCAGGCTTTCAACTTGATTGCCGAAACATTCAGCAATGCTTGTAACTATTCCCATGAAACTGTTCGATAAAATGATGGTTTTTATAGAAAAAAGTTCTTGTTGGTTACAGTTAACGTTTCGTGACGATTTGCTTGTTCAATGTAAATATCAGATTTATATCTATTGCTTTGATCTTTGTATCGTTATGCCGGAAATTGGTATTATAAATAATATTAATTGATTCGTTAATTGTCACGATATGGACGTTTACTTTTGCTGAACTTTCTAATTGTGATGTACTTAATTGGAAATCTTAGATATTAAAAATTATACCGAAATAATAATATTTTATTACTTCCAAACAGTCATTCAACTAAAATACAATAATTCCCCCACCCAGTCTCGAAGTTTGGCAAATTTTCCTGTATATCTTCAAAAATATCAATTTTAGAGAAAAATTTTTCGAACAAAAAATAAAGAACATAAAAAGTTCTTCAAGAAATGATCTATTCATTTTTTAGGTAAACCTATTACTTCGGCTACTATAACTCAAAGTCATAAAATGTCTTTAAAACCTTTTTTACGCTCTTACATTCATTTTAATAAATACTAAAAATTTCAAACAATGTTTCTAATAAAAGTTGTAGACATCTTAAAAATACGCACTTTATCTTTTATGCATTTTTGTTGTACGTTTGATAGTTTTCAAGAAAATCGAAGTTATATGTGTATCTTGTTGGGGGGTGCGCCCTTTTTCATGCTAGTACTTTATTATAATTTTGACCTATCACATATTAGGCGAAGATTTTAAAATAATTTTTTTATTTGTGATTCATGATACTCTCCCTTGCTGCGAATTTTGCTATGTTCCGTATCAAATTTGACTATTCTTTAGATTCATCACAATGAAGCAAAGATTAAACATAAACCTGTTAAAAGTTACTTCGGGTCATAACAGTCAAAATATTAAATTTATGTAGAAACTGTATATAACTCTTTTTATAGATTTTTTTAAAAGCTCTATTTTTTGTGCGAACATTTTTCCTCTAAAATCAATATTTTCAGAGATATAGAGTAAACAGTGTCTATGCTTTGAAGTATGGTGGTGGCGAATATGTCACTAAAAATCCTCTTACGAAATTTTTTCTTAAACAAAGACGAGTTTTTATTAAAGTTTCAGTGCAATCAAGGGTTGCTGCAATTTTACTAAATACATAAAAATATTTATTTTTCTTTCAGACGTATTTATCATGCGTTTAACGTGGCATACAAAGTGTGAACTATGCAATTATTAATTTTCCTCTGAAATTGAAACCATTTGTCACGAGGTGAGCAAGGATTTCCAGAAACATAGCAGCATACCTCCAGCGACGAAACGCTAATTTCTAGGATTCTTCCGTTGTTTAATCTCGTTTAGAAGGTATTTTCAACGAGACTCTTTGAGCTAACGAATTCTCGGAAACAACCAGGACAACGAAAGTATTCAAAAATGTTCACAGTGCTGTCTTCTCTCTCTTGCACGCTGCAGCTCATTAAGTGGATGCCTCAGAGATTACGATTTAATTTCAATCCGGCAGGCTGGTCTTCCACGTCCACGGTTGAATTGTATTCATGGAAATTGAAATAAATGAAGAGCGTAGAATGTACCTTCCTGAAGATGATTTACGATCGGAGTAAACTGACACGTCGTCAATGATTTATTAGTTTTCCTTCGGTTCGCTTTCACGGAATCAGCAGCTTCCTGAAAATTTCTTCACGTTCAAGGCTCCTTTTAGATACGAAATTAAGATTGTTTGAAAGATGCATCTCGAGCTGTTCGATTCAACCGATGCTTTTAAAAACTTTCGTTTAATACGGAAGTTCGTTAAAATGGAGAAGTAACAGAGTAACGCAGTTTCCGTTTAATTTCGCCTCCATTTTACAGTTACGATATCCTTGCACAAAACCTGATGATTAAATTGAACGACCGCGATTAAACGGGAGATTGTGGCAAACGCATCTTTGGGTTCGTTGCAAAATTTAGGGAAATTGTTCGTTTCGAAAGCGAGCACCGAGTGGAATATTAATTTTAGGATGAAATAGAGAGTCTCATTGTGATTTTAGGATTTCGTGTAACAAACTCTGTATAATTTTGGGGATTTGGAAGAATGGAAATACAGGTGAAAATTAGTATAAATTGTATTAATGTTCGTTTTGAAATTTGAGCTCCTTTTAAGAGGCAGTATGTTATAAAATACTATTGATTTTGTTTGGGCCTCGACTGTTATGATCGGTAGCTGCTACGTTCAGTATTATACGAAAAATTTTTGATAAAGAAAGAATTCAAATAAAAAGGAACAAAATGTGTAAGAATTACTTGGTATTTGGTAAATTGAGAAATTTTTGAATAATAGATATATGAATCTTTTAACCTATTGATTTCTACTGAAATTTGGCTTGAAACTTGGAAAAACTTAAACTTCAAAGGAAAATGGAAGCAATCGCAAGTTTGATTGGAAAATTTGAGAATTTGTGGACTTGAAATTTCAAAACTTAAGAATTTGTGGATTTAAGAAATTAAGAATTTGAGGATTGGAAAATTTGAGAATTTGAGGATTTGAGAATTTGAGAATTTGAGAATTTGAGAATTTGAGAATTTGAGAATTTGAGAATTTGAGAATTTGAGAATTTGAGAATTTGAGAATTTGAGAATTTGAGAATTTGAGAATTTGAGAATTTGAGAATTTGAGAATTTGAGAATTTGAGAATTTGAGAATTTGAGAATTTGAGTATTTGAGAATTCAAAAATTTGAAAATTTAGGGTTTTGAAAATTTCAAAATTTCAAAACAGACATAAATGCAAATTTGTATACTATTAATAAGGTAGCATTTGAATGTATTAAAATATAAAGCTGCAATCATGATATTTAGGTTGGAATGAACATTATAACGAAGCTAATATCGTATGCTCCTAAATCCCTACCTCCCTAATTATTTTAATTGAAGGGAAATAATTAATCCTCTTATCTTTTAACAAGATTTGGTAACTTCAAAATTGCTTGTATTAAATTATATTCATTATTATCTATTCAAAATAATGAGTTGCTTCAATTACAAATTATTTCTATCCATTGAAACGTATTTAAAATAATATGAAGTTTAAACAATTTCCATATTGCTGTTGTTCAAAAACTCATTATATTCTTAAATATATTCATTGTATTAAAAATTTTTCTTTGCAAATTACAATATTTAGATTATGTATGTTATAAAAGATTATACAATAAAGAGATTAAAATTCAAACTATAAATACCACAGTTAACAAATTTTCATATTTTTTGTAATTTCGAATACATGCAAAATCCGTAATAAATTCATAATAAATTCGTAATTTACAAAATCATAAAACAGATAATTAGTCATTATTCCCTAATATGTTACTATTATTTAAAATTTGTATTTGACAATTAGTGAGGCCATTTATATTATTTGCACCAGAAAAGATTAAATCATAAAGAGGGTAGAAATCAAACTCTGCATATCATAGCTAAATAACCCTAGTATTCTTTGTAATTGCAAAAACATGTTAACTCCGCAATAAATTTATAACATCGTAATTTCAAAAGTCGTTCAATAAATAATTATCCATCTTTCTCTAATACATTACTATCATTTAAAATTTATATTTGAAAATTACTAAGTTCATTCATACCAGGGTTTGTCACCCCTTTGAATGCACGATACCTATAAAAACGATAAGCGATAAATATTTTTTGAAAACTATATTTTACATAAGATTCATTGAAATTAGAGAGTGTGAATTGAACAAGTTCCCTTATTAGAAAAATAGAAGCTTCAAAATTTAGGAACATGGAAAGTTGGAATGTTGGAATATTGGAATATTGGAATGTTGGAATGTTGGAATGTTGGAAAGTTGGAATGTTGGAATGTTGGAATGTTGGAAGGTTGGAATCTTGGAAAGTTGAAATGTTAGAAGGTTGGAAGGTTAGACGGTTGGAATATTGGAAGTTTGGAATGTTGGAATGTTGGAATATTGGAAAGTTGGAATGTTAGAAGGTTGGAATGTTGGAAGGTTGGAATCTTGGAAAGTTGAAATGTTAGAATGTTGGAAGGTTAGACGGTTGGAATATTGGAAGTTTGGAATGTTGGAATGTTGGGCGGTTGGAATATTGGAAGGTTGGAAGGTTGAAATGTTGGAAAATTGGAATGTTGGAATGCTAGAGATCGTAATCGTAACATAGAGATCGAACATCGTAATTTCAAAAGTCGTTCAATAAATAATTATCCATCATTCTCTAATACATTACTATCATTTAAAACTTATATTTGAAAATTACTAACAAGTAAGTTCATTCGAATCCGAGGCCATTAAATCCTAAAGAGGTTAGAATTCAAACCCTAACTATCACAACTAAATACTAACACTCTCCGTCATTTCAAACATCCCTAAAATTACATCAAGCATCGTGTTGTCGTATATTGCATTTGCTTAACGCAATCGTTCAATATCCTATTTCGAAGATACTGATTCGTTGTGTGTACAGGATACAGCCGAGGGGAAATCGTTAAAACGTTTATTAGGAAATGCGGGTCCCCGAGTCCCGCCTCTGGGACCTTTAAACTCCTAAATCCACAGAAACACCAGTAACTCATTTAGCCAGTGTTACTCAACAACGGGAAGTTGTAAAATAAGTTTGTTTTGGTCTGATTCACCTGCGGTAAATTACACTATTCTATCGGAATTATGCGGTGAAAACCATGGCACTATGGAAACTTATTTAGACCCTCGCATAAATTCATGTGACTTACTATCACTTTTGGAATGTAATTCAAACGTCAGTTTTAATATATTGATTATGGTCATTGAATAAAAATTTATATAAGTATATAACGTGTAATAACACGCTAGGTTAGGTTAGGTTAGGTGTACAACATGTTGCACATATAACACATACAAATTATATGTATATTTATGTATATTCATATAAAATGTATATTTGTGGTAATATGTACTTGTAATCTTTTTACTTATACTTGTAGTCTTCATATGGTATACACATATGATGTAGGATATGAAACAAAATGGTGCAAATGGTAATATATTTTACGAGAAACTTAATTATCTACATTTGTATTTTATATAAATTTTATGTACATTACACATAACATTTTTGTATAATTTTTATAAAATATACAACATGTAATATTCTATTAACATATGAATTTATATATATTTCTTTTACCGTTAATTGGAGTTTTCAAATAAAAAACAGCAATAGAAAACTTTATACTTTAACCCTGTTTTTCCTCATTTTAATTTTTTCTCTTCAAGCTTAAAAGGAAAAGCCAAATGAAAAATTCTGAAAGTGTAGTTAAAGTTACGGTAGAAAATCATTAATAGAAAAGTATATTTAAAAAAATTGAGATTAATTAAATATAATATTCTCTAAGAAATAAATTCACATAATTTTCTTCGACCAATTTGAAAGCATTAATGAAATTGCACATTATAAAAGGATCAAATGCTTATTTAATGAAACAGGCCCGAATCAATTTAGTTAACTTCACTAATTTAGTTAAACGTTTCAGAAACGTCACGAAGGAGTTCTCTCGAGCTGTATTCATTGAAACGGAACCTAAAATGCTATAAGTATAAAGGAGCGCGTAATTGATTTTATAAAGCTTTCAAAGTGTTTGGAGCCAGTTGACGTGCAAAGCAGAAACGTTTATAAGTAGCTAAGTGATTCTGTGAGCATGTATACCTTTAAAGTTTGTTACGTGGGTAAGAACGTCACGAAAATGAAATCGTGTTTCCAGTGTACAGACACATTTAATTATATGATTTGTTCCTTTGCTTCTCCACCTCTTCACAACGTTAACTACTTACCAGTATATGGCATTCTCTAATTATTTAACTGCAATTTGTTAATTCAATTCACTTCTTTGTCGAAGAAATTAAATATTTATTAATCAGAATATGCATTTCTAATTTCAGATTTGTGAAATTGGTATTTGAGGTTTGCAGAATGTAGTTAACGAATTTTAAGATTTTTATGGATTTTGGAGTCTTGAAATTTTTTAAGTTTGAGACTTTAGAAATTTGGAGTTTTGCAAGTTATGGATATTGAGATTTTGAAGTTTTATAATTTCAAAGTTTTGAGAGGTTGATGCATTGGACTTTTTAAGTTTGAAACTTATGGTGTTATTTTTTTTTGAATTTCCTGAATTTTAAACTTTGAAGTTTTTATGTTTTAAGACTTTGACACTTGAAAATTTTGGATCTTTAAAGCTTTGGAATTTCGAAATGTTTAATTTAAAAATTTAAAAATTTTTGAAGTTTATAACTTAGGCGTTTTAGAATTTTGGTATTTTAGAGTTTCGGTATTTTTCACTTTCAGAGATTTATTATATCGGAATTCAAGAATTTTTACTTAGAGCTTTTGGAATTTTGGGACTTCAAAAATTAAGAACTTTGAACTTTAACTTCGTCCGAACTTCGAGACTTTGAGACATTAAAGCTTCAGAATTTTTGAACTTTCATAATTTCGGAAATTTAGATCTTTCATATTGTACAATTTTTTTTTTAATTTTGCAGTTTTGAAGTTTCGATAATTTACACTTTTGGATGTTTGATATTTAAAAATTTGTGAATAGGGGATTTGGGATTTAGAATTCAGAACTTTAACAGTTCAGAATATTTCAACTTCGCAATTTTCAAATCTTTGGGATTTTGAAGACATCACAACGACAGAATTTTAGAATTTTTTAATGTTACAATTTTTCAATTTTGAATTTTACAATTTGACAACTGTGCAGTTTCAGAACTTTCTTCTTCTGAAATTATTTAATTCTGTCTAAAAATATTTTTACGTCAGTTTAATATTCATATCAAGCCAACAATTTTAGGTTAGTTTAATGAACATAAAATACAAAAAACCGCAATTCAAACTGCGAAAGAGATAAAATTATCAGATTCTTCAATTGTGAATTTCTAAGCTTGAGATTGTATACGCAAATTTATTGATAAAAATGGACGGTTTATTATACTCTCATGAAAATGTTAATCATTGTATTTATTAAGAATAGCTTTATTTTGCCAATTAAATTATTATGAATATTTCCTAATATTTATACGACTATTAAATACGATTATTTTCTGCAACCTAATAAAGATAATTGTATCTTTCATAAAGGAGTTATGCCAGTTTTTTTGTACGGGGGAAATGCATTCATGTTGTATATGGATGTATAATCATAATATATGATATATGACGTAATAAATATACATAATAATATGTATATAAGATTACTGCAAATAGACCACTATTTAAATATTTTAGTGAACATCGAGATCATAAAAATCTTTAACTCGATTGACAATATGTCCTAAAAGTAATGAATTATATCTACACCACTTGTTCGCGTGTCCATCAATACCGAACGATATTTTATATCGTTCCAAATGAATAGTGACATATCAAATGCCATTAATAACAATTTCGTTCTCCCATGTCACATGGAACATCCACAAATTTCGACCTCGTCATTTTTATCCAGCTTGACACCACTTATCAAATAAAGAATTTGACTAAATATTTAACGATAAACCCAGCAGGTATATCTGCAAAGAGACGTGCTTCATAAATAAACAAAATAACAAACATTGACGGCAACAATGCACCCTGGTGACTATTGTTGAATACACGGTAATCTTTAGAGTCTCCAATTGTTACACAATGGAGATACAATTTATTAGGTGAATGTGAACTCGAACTGACTACAGTTGTGATTTGTTTTAATGTTTTGAGAGGTTAGGTTATCTTAGTCAATTAAGTAGGTACATCAAATTTAATAAATTATTTTTAGAGGACGGAGATAATTTTGTTGATAAAGTGTATTTTAGTAAAAGTAAAGAAATTTATTAAGAAATGTATTAATAATGCATACAATTTATTTTTTGAAATCAAATGTGCAAGTTTGGAATCTAAGCGGAGTAATGGTAGTAATTTCAAATTTTTTAATTCAGAGTTTTCAAAGGTAGGAAGTTCAAATAGAAAATTTGATAGTGAGGAGGTTTGGAAATTTCGTAATTTAGAAAAGAGATTTGAATAAATTTTGGAATATTTGGATATTTGGAAATTTTGAAACTTATCTTAGGCGATAAAGTAGGTACATCAAATTTGGTAATTCATTTCTAGGAGACAAAGATACTTTTGTTGATACAGTATTTTTTAGCAAGAATAAGGAAATGTATTAATAATACATATAGTATATTTTTTGGAACGAAGTGTACAAGTTTGGAATACAAGTGGAGTAATGTAGCATCAAAGTAATAGTAGTGTCAAATTTTTTAATTCAAAGTTTTTAAAGGTAGGAAGTTCAAATGTAATATATAGAAAATTTGATAGCGAGGAGGTTTGGAAATTTGGTAATTTAGAAATATTGAAATTTGGATAAATTGATGAATATTTGGACATTTGGAAATTTTGAAAATTGAGAATTTGAGGATTTCGAGGTAACAAAACTGGGAAATTTGAGAATTTGGAAATATTGAAACTTGAAAGTTTGAGGATTTGAAAATTTGAAAATTTTGAAACTTAAGAATTTGAGAATTTGGAAATATTGAAACTTGAAAGTTTGAGGATTTGAAAATTTTGAAATTGTGAATCTTGAGAATTTGAGGATTTGGAAATATTGAAACTTGAGAATTTGGAAATTTTTAAACATGAGAATTTGTGGATTTGGAAATAGCGATGCTTGGGAATTTGAGAATTTGGAAATTTCGAAGCTTGGGAATTTGAGAATATCGAAATATTGAAACTTGAAAGTTTGAGGATTTGAAAATTTTAAAACTTTGAATCTTGAGAATTTGAAGATTCGGAAATACTGAAACTTGAGAATTTGAGAGTTTCATAAATAAATAAAATAACGAACATTGACTATCAATCGATCGAGTTGAATGTCAAAACTCATGATCGTGCGTGGTGAATTACAAGCAACAGGATTAGAGGAACGTTTCGAGCTTCGAATCCAGTTTACGCAGATCATCCCGCTGGAATTGTCGGTGTACGGACCGTGCCGAGGTAGGGAATCGCTTGAAACGGAAACGAGGATTTACGTGAGCACACTTGATCGAATTTACCCGGCATCTTCGTCTACGCTTCCTCGAGGAAACGTTATTTAACAGGTATCGTTTCCTCCAAACTCAGACCACACCTCGCCCCTTCCTTCCAAGTCATCCCCTGGATCAGAGTGTCGACTTTTAGCGAAGCCACGTATCGATCCACGGCTCTCGAAGGGAACTTTGACACCGTAAACCGGTTTGGCGAAAAATGACTTAACTTCGAGTAACCGGGCACCCCCTCTAGCGCCACCATTATGCTACGCTGCTGGCCAAGAGTGATCGTGATTTGCCGCGACGGGGGTGAACTGTTTGAACACGTAATCGAGTCGTCACTCCCCTAACTGTTAATGGAAGAGAAGGAAAAAAAGATTCCTGTAACTTTCTATCCGCTTCTTCCTGCTTTATATATATCGTGTAATCCTGATAAATGAGATGTTTGATTTACGAATTGAGTTGTGATTACTGTTTGTTAATGGAAGAGGAAAGATTCAATTCTATTGTTGTTTTTTTTTTGTTTTACGTCCAATTTATTGTGCTGTTAGGATTCTTGTGTTTTATGAATTTGCAAATTTTTGTTGGTAGTGTTAGTTTTTGAGAAACGCAATTTTTAAGGAAGTTGAATTTTGCATTTCAGTTATTTTTTGTATTGGAAATATAACAGTAATATATCCTATTTACAGAAAGTGATTTTATAGACTGTAGTGAATACAGTGATGTACACTTTTATGATAGTATAAAGTTTATACTATAAATATTTAAGAATGCGTAAAGAAAATTTGAATTGTGGAATGTATTTATTACACAAAATTCCTTGTGATATTTTTTAGTTTATTTTGAAAATTAAGAGTCTATTAATAAAAGTTAATTATATTGTACAATTGAGTAGAACTGTTTGAGACAAATATCAAAGAATTTTTATTTTTGATTGAACAAATAAAATATGGTTTTCTACAGGACTCCAGAATGTATTAATATAGTATACCGACAGTTAGAACAAAGTAGCTATAAACTAAAATAGATAATAGAAAAGAAGTGATGGAAAGGTGTCCGCCATATTGGTTTCACGATGCGATCTCCAGTAGCGGAAAATTCAAATCTGTTTACTTACATTAACTGAATATTTATAATAAAGTAATAGAATTTTTATCGATTTAATATGAAATACTGGGATGAGATATAACTATTATTTATATTTCATTTATCGAAATACAAATATTATTCGCAAATATACGTTTAAATATCTTTTTTTCAGTCAATGTTTAATCTATACTTTTATCGAAAATAAATTGTAGCACTAATAAAAGTATGTATTAGAATGAATGAGAAAAAGTGATACTGCAACAGAATGTGATAGAAAATGTGTTTGTTCAAATAATAATATTGTACTGAATTAATGATATGAAATAAAGAATATATTTAGTATATCACATGCTGTATACTATAATAAATGTAATAAGTTATAACAAGTACTGCGAACTATTGCAATTTATAATAAATTAATGTAAAAATAATAAATTATAACAGTTTATAATAAATTGTAGTAAATATAATGAATTATAGCAGTTTATGATAAATTATAGTAATCACTATAAAATATAGCGACTTGTAATGAACTATCAATAGAGTAAATGTACTGAGTTATAATAGTTTATAATAAACTATAGCAAACACAGTGAATTAGAGCAGTATAAAATAAATTGTAATAACTTCTTTACTACTGAAATTTCGTTATAAACAAAATTTACCTCAACTTTATTAAAAATTTAAAAAACTAATGGATAAATCTGAGAATTATTATTTTTAATTTTTAATAAAAAAGGGAAAACAAATATTCATTTTAGAGTTTTCATTGTTCTCTCTTTTACAGTATCTCGTTTATTTCACATTTCGTTTAAAAATTCTGTAACAATAGCATGATTTTAATAAAATGTACTAGTATTGTAAACTTTTGAAATAACGCGAACATTTTCCGATGGCATTAAGCGTATAATAGAATACACGTAATGAAAAAGAATTTCATGTTTTCGTTACGAAATAAACTGTGGAAATTTGATTTCAGGCTATAACAATTTCAATCCCAATCCAGAATATCACATTTTGTTTCTACGAGATTTTATACTTGTATACATACGCTGGATAAATAAAGTGAAATATTTGTACAAACAGCGCGAAGAATTTGTTAGCCAGTGTAAAAATCACAGCGAGTCAACAATCATTTGCTTTTAACACCCATTTTTCAACGGATATTGATTCGTGTAAAACATAACAAATAAAAGCTGTTACATGAAAAATTTGCATTAATTACAAATTGTTTTTTAAATTAGTCTGACATAAATATTTCTCTGTAAATATTTTTTGTTATTATTTTGTTCAAATAGAAATTTCCAAAATTAATAAAAACAAAAGATCAATAAAGAACGTTAAAATAAAATAATAAATTAGTTGCGTGCAGATTTAATGATCAAATTAAATAAAGAATTGTGGCGACAGGGAAAGTTCCGAGTGGAAAGCGAGGTCTGGATTTTGTCAGAAACCTTTTGACCCGTCGAGTCAATAGAGTCATTAAGTTGTAAATAATTTTGCGCTGGCTCCGCGGGTCTAAGAGGCCCTCGGCCCTTTCCACTCGGGACTTCCTAAAAAAGGAGAGAGTTTTCTCCTTCGTCCGAAAATGTTTTTCAGGAGACATTCGAGTCTCGATCTCCGCAGTAAACGCATCGCGCCTTCTATTTCAATAAAGTATTTCGCCACAAACACGATTGTATTCATTTCACGTACATCACCTCAGAATATAGTGTAATACAACAAGTAATCAAATTCAATAAAAAATTGAGTGTTGTTACATTTAATAATTAAATTCAATAAAACATATAGTGTTATTGCATTTAATAATTAAATTCAATAGAGGATATAGTGTTAATACATATAATAATTGAATTAAATGAAGAATCAGATATTTAAGCATTTAATAACTTAATTAAATAATAGAATTATAGTTCGTATATTTAATAATCGAAATAAGTAATAGTTTTAATATCCACATATTCAATAATAAAGTTAAAAAGAAGTTAGATGTCTATAACTGTAAAAATCAAATTATAAGCAACAAATTAAGTGTTCGTAAATTTAATAATTAAATTAAATAAAAGGCCATGTATTTATTCATTTAATAATGTCATTAATGCACCACATTATTATTAAAACAATTTTATGTACATTGCATTGAAATATACTAATTTTATAATGTTTCTGACATTGCTTAATCCATGGCTCTACAATATGGCGCCACACTCGTGATACACACTACAGTTGGAATGTAGTAAACCATGCTCCTATTTTTACTACTCTTGAATTTTAGGTTGAATTCTAGTTATAATCTCTACAATCGAGGATTGCTAAAGATAAACTGTGCTTAATATTTTAACTTCCTTCAGTCGTCTTAATGTTGTTGTAGGGTCATTCGACGCAAAATCGATCACTTTTGGAAGTCACCATCTCCGATTTTGCTCTAATCGAAATATGTTGTAGTCCATGTGAAATTAGGAGGGGTTTGAGTCATCATTTTGCAGGTTTTAAATTTGTTAAGGAATGACAAGTCTTCAAAGTTCGCAATTTTTGCTCATTTTGGCGAAAACGGAGTTCACTTACGAATTTTTCTCTTAGAAACTACTCAACCGATTTAGCCAAATTCTTTTTTGATTTATTCATGAAAGATTAGGCTATTTTAAAACATTTTTTTTCTAATTCCGTTAATTTGTTATAAAATGTCGCGAGTTCAGCTATAATGATTGGTTGTTTCATGGCACTGGACCCAAAGCAAGCTGGGCGCGTAACTCGCCTACCTAAAATGGAGGCATCCCGCGACTTTCATATGGACTATAACATATTTTGATTAGAGCAAAATCGGAGATGGTGACTTCCAAAAGTGATCGGTTTGGCGTGGAATGACCCAGTAATAATTTAGCTTTATGTGACTCAACAGTCCAAACAATTGTAGGCTAAAACGTTTACTGAAAAAAAAGAAAAATACTGCTGTCATATATCTAACATCACAAAACACCCCATAAAAATTACTCAAATAATTTTACGTGTATAAAATCAAAACATACTAACTTTCTAAAATTATCTCAGTCAAAAAGGTGGTATCTCGTACCTTCTCTTCCCCTTTTCGTTTCGAATAACCCAAAGAAAAAAGTTTGAAGCAGAAAAGGAATTCAGTAGTAGGTCAAGCTTGATTTAGACGTGCCGATCAACTTGAAATAGAAGTTCCCAAAGAATTACGAGCATCTGGATCAAAGCTCTGACCGAGGCGTTTCCGAAATCGTTGCGTTACTTCTCTGGACCTATCGAAAAGATAAATCGACCTTGCACCACGTGTAACGGGAAATGTTACGTTTCCTTGACGTTTGATGGATACGAATGGCTGTAATTTCAATCTTAGAGGTTGCTACCGTGGATACAGCCCACGATGAAATGTGGTTTAACGTTCAACAATTTCCTTCGATCGATCCTCGATCTTATGTAATTGCATCGTGGAAGGTAAAAACCGGTAAAGCAATGGACGGATCAATAACAGCTTCCTTGATGTCTTTTTCTTTGACGTACGACATATGTTTCGCTTTCGTTAAAGGGTCCAATTGTCTTTGTTATCTTCGTAGTTGAGGTTCATTAAATGTATCATATTTTTGGAACTTACTGCGCAATGAGAAACTATTTTATTCGAATAGAAATTTTGGCGACGTGATAGTTTCTGTATGTAGTCCGAATTTCAAAATTTCTAAATGTTCATAGTAATATATTTTTAAGTTGACAAATTTGTAAACTTACAAATCTCAAATATATTTTTAAAAAAAAGGCCGGCCTTAAGTTTTCGTAAATAATGTAAAGAAATATTCTACCACTGATTATACTTTTTATCTACTACACACTATTTTATCTGTAATAATATCTTGTCAATTTGTCCCTAAATTATCTCCATATTATCCCCAAATTATCTCAAAGTCAAATACAAATTGAAAAGTCCACACACCTGAATGTATGTACATCAAGTTTCTTTCATAGTCTATTTTCTTCAGACTATCAACAGCAAAAAAGTAAGTACCTAGACAGCACCTACCTACATATTACTACATTTCTCGCTTGTTTCCGCTCATTATAATAGCAAATTATGTCGTCAAAAGGATACGTTATAAATGTGGTAACGTATGTAAGAGGAAATAGAAAATGCCGCAAACTATCAAAACAAGGTTCTTCTTCGTTTACCCGTGATGTTACACTCGATTTTCAAGCAACGTCAATACGCGGTCTTGCTTTCAAGTTTCCATCATTAGTTTCAAGTTTCCACCGAGCAGAGTGTTTCTGATGTACAGCAATTATAAACCGGATATTATTTCTTATTATAACTCCGCCAAAAATAACATAGATGTTCTTGACAGATTACTTACAGGGTGCACATGTTGGAGATATACGGAATCTCGGATCATCATCATTATTTATGCATTATCTAGATATACGCGACGTATGGCGTATTAGTTTTCACACAAATAATTTATCACAGATGGAAAAATATGCCGGAAAGAATTATAGATACATTTAAATCTAACGAGGTGTTAATTGTTTTTCGATGTAAAACTAAGATATACTATGATTAGAATGGTAATAAAGATTTTTTAGTTTGTACTACATTGCAAGATTCTTTAACTTTAATTTAATATTTGGTGTTTTTATTTTTGGGGAATTTGAATGGTTTTAAGAGGGGCATATGCTGGTGGTATATTTTTTTTGTAGGTAGACGTGTAAAGGACACATGAAGGTCATTAATATTTTTTAAAATGGAATCATATATTTTGTGTTGCATCAGCTGATACTCCTTCATATTCTTAAAAAAAAAGTATTAATCTGTTTATGTGAAAAAATCACTAGTTTAGGAGATATTTTAATTTTAATGTCTATTTACAGAAAAGGTTCAATGTGACGTCCATTTTCATCAGAACACTTTCTGAATCGAGAAATTAATGACTTACTAGCATTCCGTGATGTATAATCTTTCTACATGTGTAGCACATTTCCCAGCTTCAAAATAAACTGATAAAATGTCTATCTTTTCTTCTTTAGAACGCTTTATTATGAAGTGATAATTCACCGTATCGTCGTATTCACCGTATTAGAGATGTAACAGAGACTAAATTTCACTGTTACTGCGCAACAAAAAAAAAAAAACAAAAACTCACAACTCGTTTGGTGACACGTGACCTCTCAAAGCATGTAGAAAAACATTTGCTGTTCAGTTAGGGCAATTCATAATATTGACCAGAAAGTCACGATTTCCTAACAAGTTAGAATTAAAATATCTCCTAAACTAATGATTTTTTCACATAAATAGATTACTACTTTTTTGTAAAGAATATGAAGGAGTATCAGCTGATGCAATAAAAAATATATGATTCCATTTAAAAAAACATTAATGACCTTCATGTGTCCTTTACACGTCCACTTACAAATAAAAAATATACCACCAGCATATGCCCCTTTCAAAACCAATCTACCTCATTTAAAACATTATTTGCTATGAGTAATAATAATGACGCAAATCTAGATGGTAAAATGTGGTGTGCCACCCTATGTACTATTTGTATGTTTTTAATATTTAATATTTGTATATATAAGTTTTTAGTATTTAAATAGTATTTTATAAATATATCAGAACAGTTTGATAATTAGTAATGAATATCATTCAATGCAAATGCATTTCTATCATATTACACAAGTGAAATTCGAATAATTATTGTGTGAAATTAACGATTGCATATTTACCAAAAATGTACAAATAAATAGCAAAACGCATTAACAATCACAGAACAATATATAATTCTATAATATTATTATTAAAATATAATATGTGTAATAATTAATGTACATCATATGACATACAAGTAAAGAATAAAATATATTAACACCACATGTACCAGAGATATTCTTGATCCCAATCTTTCTCCGCAATTTCACATTATAAAAGACTGCAATGTAAACAAATCTTGCATTTCACCAAAACAATTCCATCGGAAAAAAATAAAAGCAGCAGGGGTGACTACCCTTATTCGTAATCAACTGTGTGTTAAAACGGAAAAAACATCGACACAGTATCAACAGTAGCATCAGTTTCAATTAATGCTTCCATTTGTGTTTCGGCTCGTTTGTTAGGCAATCAGCAGCTTGGCAATCAATCTCATTCCCCCGGAACTAGCCGACCGGACTGTTAAATAATTAATGTCCAAATTCGACCAGCAACAATGCACCCTGGTGACAATTGTTGAATACACGGTAATCCTTTGAATCCCCAATTGTTACACAATGGAGATACAATTTATTAGGTGAATGTGATCTCGAACTGATTGCAGTTGTGATTTGTTTTATGTTTTGAGAGGTTAGGTTATCTTAGTCAATTAAGTAGGTACATCAAATTTGACAAATTATTTTTAGAGGACGAAGATAATTTTGTTGATAAAGTGTATTTTAGTAAAAGTAAAGAAATTTATTAAGAAATGTATTAATAATGCATACAATTTATTTTTTGGAATCAAATGTGCAAGTTTGGAATCCAAGCGGAGTAATGTAGTATTAAAGTAATAGTAGTATCAAATTTTTTAATTCAGAGCTTTTAAAGGTAGGAAGTTCAAATGTAATATATAGAAAATTTGATAGCGAGGAGGTTTGGAAATTTGGTAATTTAGAAATATTGAAATTTGGATAAATTGTTGAATATTTGGACATTTGGAAATTTTGAAAATTGAAAATTTGAGGATTTGGAAATATTGAAACTTGAGAATTTAAGGATTTGAGAATTTAGAACAAGCCTTTCAATTTTACAGAAAAACATGTAAAATATTTAAAATTTGTAGTGGTCCTAATTCGATGGCCAAAGACTATAGAATACATAAAGTATTAATAAAATTATTATATTAATTACAGCCTTTCCTATGTTTTTAAAATGAAATTTCTTGACTATAATAATTTGGCCACTAGGTGTAAGTAGAGCATCGAATTCAGCTTCTCACGGTAATGTTCCGCAAGGGTGCGAGTGACACGGTAAAAATATCGGTAGCTTGGCAAAATTAATTACCGCAAGTTCTGCGTAATGGAATTCCAAATAAGTTTGATTGATGAACGGTTCCATGACGACGGATCCTTCAAGATCGTTACGTAGGAGGACAGAATCGCGAAACTCCGCGAATATCGATTTCTAATTTGCCGCGGTGTTCTCTCAGTGACAGCTGGATACTTTATCGGTACTTGCTAACAAGGTATCGTAATGTGCGGATACAACTTCAACGGAAGATTTAGTATACGTGCACACGTATATTGCGCGGTAAAAAGGACGATAGTCAAACATAAAATATATGTGCCGTTTATTTTGAAAGTGAGACAAGTAATTTTTGAAAAACATGAGACAATAGATAAAGCTTAATATAATATTTTTATTTGTAAGCAATTTATAGTAAAAGTAATAAAAATTTCCTAATATTTAGGGGCTGGAAATTTGGGTGATTAATGGTATTGGAAAGAGGTTTATTGTGAAAGTGGTGCAAGTTATTAGGTTAAAATTATTTTAAGTCGTATACAGGGTGTCTCACAATTAGTAAAGGACCTGAAGTGGGAGTAGCTGATATGATTCTGAATCAGATTTCCCTTTGCAAAAATGGAGTTTGTAGCTTCGTTTTTAAATTATTAAGGAAAAACACGGACCAATCAGAGTGCGAGAATTGCACATGTGCAGACGCGAGAGCGACAACTTCGAACTAGCGGCTGAACGCGTAGTACTTACCACGCGTTGTATTTACCATGCACTGTATTTACCACGCTTTCTTTACCACGTACTGCATTTACCAAGCGTTGTATTTACCACGTGCTGCACTTACCGCGTGCTGCAACTACCAAGCGTTATATTTACCACGCGTTGTATTTACCACGCATTATATTTACAACGCGTTCTTTACCACGCATTGTATTTACTACGCGTTGTATTTACCACGCATTGAATTTACCACACGTTGCTTACCACGTGCTGCACCTACCATGCGTTGTATTGACTACGCATTTTATTTACCACGCGTTGTATTTACCACGCATTGAATTTATCACGCGTTGCTTACCACGTGCTGCACCTACCACGCATAGTACTTGCCTCGCCTTGTATTTACCAGGCGTTACATTCACCACGCATTGATTTCTTCCGCGTTGCACTCACCAAGCGTTGAATGTACTATACACTGCATTTACCACTCAGCCGCTAGCTCGAAGCTGTCGCTCTCGCGTCTGCGCATGCGTAATCCTCGCGCTTTGATTGGTCCCTGTTTTTCTTTAATAATTCGAAAACGAAGCTTCAAATCGAAGCTACCACCCATTTCAGGAACCTAGTTATGAGACACCCTGTACAATTTTTCCATACAATAAATTCTTCAACAGGACACACTATGCTCATATAGATATTTGCATGTCGTTATTTATAATAATACAAAAATGTTCTTGCTTAAATTAATTATGAATATATTGAAAATGTTTTATTATATTTATTTGCCATAATTCCAGGTAGTCATTTCTGGTATTTCCAGTTAGGTGAGTTGGTACCATGGAAGAGATGTTTTACTTCTGAATAAAAAACAGTTCTTAGCGAAAAGTGATAATGATTTTAATTGGAAGCGATGAACGAAATGAATTGAAAATAAGTCACTATTTTTCTCTAAGGACTATTCTTATTTGATATTCCATCATATACTCCATCACAAACTTACCTAATTGAAAATTCTCAAAATTCTTAATTATAAATAATAAATATAATAAAACATTGTGATTGTTACATTCGATTTGTTAAAAATAAAAATATCCTCAACATAAGTGAATAAATTCTTCAGAAAATGAATGATAGACTCATATGAACATTTAATAGCCATTCATGTGATACAAATGTTTAAATTGATGTACTGTAACGCTAGACAAATACAAAGGTATTAGAAATTAGCTGCTGAAATTAATCACTGAAGTTATGCACATTATGAAACACTGTAGATTTACATCTCTGTTCCTCGAACAACGGATCCGCTGAAACTGCGATTGGGAAAGTTCATTGCGGACTCTATTAAACCCTGTGGAACGACATTTATATTCGCCTGCAGCAAACTATCGTTATAGCCATCCACGAGCCGACAAATCGATAACACCATTGACTTCGCTCCATTGATTTCACCCGATCGTCATGTATGGAAAGAAGAGAAAAAGAAGTTGGCCGTTTGTAATAAATATCCACCGGCACGAATTTATCATCTCGCTCGACTGACTTTTACGAGGTAAGAAATGCCCGTGGGCATTGAAATTAATTGGCGACATTAATTAATTTTAACGGCGATGGACAGTGTGCTATGAAGAACATGTGAACAAACGAGGTACGAATGGTATCGATAATAACGTTAATTGCACGTAAGGATTCTTGTAGGTGTTTTATGATTGAACAAGAATATCTGCCCTTTTTGACGCCATTAAAGACGTTCGGTTGAGAGTTCATTGGGAATTTATAAACTTAAGTGCCTGTCTTTATGAGCACATAAAAATGTTTTTATATTCGATTTAAATTTCATTATCGATTCAGGCAAGATGAAAGTATGAGCAATTTGAGAAATAGTTTTGAATAATATGAATTTTTTATGGACCTTTGTTTTTTGATTGAATATGTCACAAGTCTATGTGACATTTGACAGAAAGTCGAAAGTACAAAAACAGTTTCTCGTGAATATTTCGTTATCTGTCCATTTTACGACAAATATAGTTATGAATAATTTTTGTAGCTTTGGAAATTTTCTACAAAAAAGGTTATATGAATTCTTTTCATGGGAGTAATCGATATCGAGATAATGTCATATGAATGTATAATTATGAATTAATCTTGAAGATTGGAAATGCATAAATGAATATCTTGATAATTGTTAGTTTTACAGCGAAAATAGTCATTATCAGATTTGTAGCTTAGGAAATTATCTATAAAATAGGTTTTGTAAGTTATTTTTGTGGGAGTAACCGTTTTCCAGATAATGCCATGTTTGCAATTGTTGATACTTAAGCGCTTAATCCTGGAGACAGAAGATGAATATGCGAATATCTCGCTATCTATTAATTTTGCGATAAAAATAGTTATTACGAGATTTGTAGCACATAAAATTTTCTATGAAAAAGGTTCTATATGTTTCTTTTGTTGGTTTCATAATTTTCGAGATAATGTCATGCGAATTTGCAAGTAACGACAATTAAGTATTTTATCCTGGAGATTGGAGATATACGTAAATAACTCGTTATCTACCAGTCCTACGATAAAAATAGTTATTACAGGAAATGTAGTTGGAAAATTTTCTAGAAAAAAGATTCAATAAGATTTTTTTGTAAGAGTATTTAATTTCAAGATAAATATTGAAATTTGGAAAGTATACATTTAAAAATATAAAAATTCAAAATTTTTGTTTTAAAATTTAATTTTAAAATTTGTATAAAATTCAAAATGTCCAAATTACAGCTTACAAATTTTTAAATTAAAAAGTTTAGAAACAATAATTTGAAACCGTAGATGCTTAAAAACAATTTTGAAACTTTTATGAAACATATGAAATAAAGAGTTAAAGAAACAAATGTGGTGTGAAACATAAATATTTTCCTGTACTTTTTCTTTATTAACGCAGAAACATATGGTTTAATTTCGTAAATAAAACGCGTACCATTAAAGAACCACAAAAAGCTGCAATTAACTGTTTACGAGCATTTAGATGAACGCGCATGTTGTTTTAATTAAATTTAAACTGTGAAATTATCCCTGTAATACAAGTTTAATAATTTATTGCTCGCAATAATAATTTCAACATATTTAGTTGTTATAAATACATAGCTTAGTAATTTATTGATATCCGATAGTGGAACTTTTCGGTTGAGGTGGTTACCAAGGGATTATTTTGCATATTGGTACAAAATACTGCTAATTAATTGGGATCAGATATTTGCAGGTGATAAACCAAAATAGAATAACTTGTTTATTAAAGAGCTACATTATATACTGGAAATTAATTCATGATACAATTATGAATGAATACAAATTTTTTCAAGTTAGCATTTAGTTAACTGTAAAAAATTTCATAGATCTTACATGATATAAATTTTAGCTGTTCTGTTCAAATTATAATTAATTCATAAGAATTAGTGTTATGTGTTTTATAAATTATTTTGTAGTTTATGTTCAAAGATTTATGAGATTTATTGCAACGAAATTTGCAGCACACTTTGTGTTAATACAAACAGGTTAGCCAATTAGCATATGTAAATTGACAAAAGGACAATCCGTGGCTATTAATATGACTATATTATAGATTTATATGAAAATGTAAATAAACAAAGGATGTTCTTGCATTTGTTATCTGCTTAATTAACATAAAGCGATTTTTGAAATGCCGTAAAATATTTGGAACAATGGGATAATTATTGTTATACAGCTTTCACAAGTGATTTAATAATAAAAATTTGAAGATATAGTAATTTTAGATTTTCTAACTTTTAAATATGCAAGTTTAAAAATTCAACGATTTATAAAATTAAGAGTACAAAATGTTAAATACTTAAACTTCAAATTTGTAGGTTTATGAATTTATAAATTTGTAAATTTGTACAAAACATTTGTATGAATTTGTAAACTTATAAATTCATAAATTTGTACATGTGTGACTGTGTGAATGTGTGAGTGTGTGAATATGTAAATGTGTGAATATATGTGAATATATGTGAATATGTGAATATGTGAATATGTGAGATTGTGAGATTGTGAAATTGTGAATTTGTGAATTTGTAAATATGTGAATATGTGAGTATGTGAATATGTGAATATGTGAATTTGTGAATTTGTGAATTTGTGAATATGTGAATATGTGAATATGTGAATATGTGAAATTGTGAAATTGTGAATTTGTGAATTTGTGAATTTGTAAATTTGTAAATTTGTGAAAGAGTGAATATGTAAATATGTAGAATTGTGAATTTGTGAATTTGTAAATTTTTATTTTGGTAAATTTGAAAATTACTTACAAAGATCTTTATACAAAATTATGAGCGAAAAATAATCTTTATTATATATAAATTTCTGCGTTTTTATTTAGTTTTAACTAAACTTTCCAGAGAAAACTTTCAACAGAATTCTTAAGCCTCAACTCTGGTAAACCACTTTTCCGGTGATGAAAAATTCTTATCTTCATTGTTCATTCTATTGAACTCACTTTAATATCATTACCACAAGAAGATTTGAAGTTTCTTAATTTTTTCTTGTCTTAGGTAAGAAAGAGTTGAGTAACCTGATTACTTGATATTCTTTTCGTTAGTCGCTCTGAAGACGTATCTAAATTCGCGATTTTAATGAACTTCATAGTTAAAAGCAGTCCTTCTTAATTTGCACTCCGTAAAAAAATCACATTTTCACAATGGACGTCTTGAATGCATAATTTTTACAAATCTAATGAAATATGCGAAAATTGTTAAATTATGCACTAAAAAACCACAGAAAAATTATGGAAAATTGCACTTCATTTTTTTTGTGTTTTATTATTTAAAGAAAAGATTTTTTACAAAATTTCTATAAACCACAATTCATATTTATTATAATACATCGATACATCTTATGAACAAATTTGTAATATTAATTAATTATGGAATTGTAGCATTAAATAATCATTATATTGTAGTATTAATTAATTATTGAACAGTAACATGAATTAATTACTAAATTGTAGCATGAATTAATTACTACATTGTAGTATGAATTAATTATTCACTTGTAGAATTAGTTAACGACTCAATTATAGTATTAATTAATTACTCAATTGTAACATTAATTAATGATTAAATTGTAGTACTAATGAATTATTCAATTGCAGCATTAATTAATGACTAAATTATAGTATTAATCAATTATTAAGTTGTTACATTAATTAATTATCAAATTGTAGTATCAATTAATTATTAAATTGCAGTATCAATTAATTATTAAATTGTCAAGTAAATTTGCTAACTTAGTCACACTTTCAATTGTCGTATTATGTATTTGTCCTCGATTTGGCAAACTAAAAAATAGATCAAATGGATCATCCATTGTCCGAATAAAATGGCGTCAGCGTTGATACCTCAGAAAATGCAACAGGACTTCATTCAACTTGAATGAATAGTTGAATGAATAGAAACTTTATCGCGGTATGCGGTATCGATTCTACCCCTAAAGCATAAATACTGTGTTGAGTTCTTCAACCTCTCCCAGAAACGCCATTTTATTTCCGTTGAAAGCTTCCTTTATGTGACTGAGTACTATTAAACGAGGAGAACAAGTTAATTTGCCATTCAATTGAGAATTGTATAGAAGTTAATAATGCAGTTATTAATGAAATAACAGACAAATTAGTCAAAATAACGAATTCCAGATGTATCATTGTGTATTACAGATATAATTAACATTTATTATTTTATTTATTACAGAAATTATTAAGGTTTGTTATTAATGTTGCATATTATAGAAGGGATATTTATTAGTGACATTTTATACAGTCAGACGTTATTAATATTTACAATATTGATATTATATGTTTGATAAACAAGTAGTTATTAGTCTTTGCATTAGGTATTACAGAAGGTGTTGATATTAATATTATTGACATTGTATATTGTAGAAGATATTGACATTTGTTATTTACATATATTGCAAAAGTCATTAACATTTATTATTAATATTATGTATTATAGAAGTTACTAATATTTATTATTAATTTTATATATTACAGAAGTTATTAATATTTATATTATTGTCATTACATATGTCAATTTGACATATGTCAAATTTATTAACATACATATTGTGAATATTATACATATATTGTAAAAATTATTAACATTTATGTCATTGACAATATATAATACAGAAATTATTAACGTTTACATTATTGATATTATACAATTACAAAAATGACTAATATTTAGTATTAATATTATAGATTATGAAATTTATTAATACTTTTATTATCAACGTTATATAATATATTACAGAGTTTATAAACATTCATACGATTGATATTATTTATTACAAAAATTATTAGAATTAATTATTAAATCATGGTTACCATATAATACATATTACAATAATCATTATTATTCATATATATTTAATATTAATGTAGTATATTACAAAAATTATTATTGGAAATGATTTTTTGTAAAATAATAAGAGCAACAAATTTTGAAAAATGTGATACAATTTCGAAATTTATGAAATAAAAATGAAATTGAAATCGTAATTTCCTAATATCTTTATAAATCTTGTATTCAATATTTATAAAACAGCTGTAAATAAAAATATTAGTTCCTCACACGTATTCAAATATAACTGATACAGTTCTTGAAATCTTTCCTCTATTATAACTCTGCAAGGTCATGAAAATGAATAATAAAATTTCAAAAAATATCCGAAGCATTCGTATTAAGTGAATGACGAAAGTTACGCGTCACAGATCGATTATAAAACACTGGTGAAACACAAAACGACAGCGTATTTGCACTACCTTCGTTTCAATTAATAGTAAATTAATTGCTTTGATGCACATTGATAAGCAGCGGAAGAAAAAGGCGACGATAGGTCGAGAGATCTAGACGGAGCTTCTAAAGAATGGTTTTCTTCTCTATTTGATCTTTTTCTTCTTCCTCGAAGACAAATAGCCTCTGCTTCAGCCTGTATGCTACCGGTGCGTTGTTTCATCTTCTTCCTTCCCACTCAGTATGTTTCTGCTCGCTGTATTTCCTTCGTCCTTCCTGGATAGATGACTATCCCGCAACGCGAACATTCTTTCACATAATTAAACAGACTGTTGGTTATCCGGCGTAGGATACGCTTTCTAATTTAATTTTCGAATTTCGAGCGTAACTCATGTATTTATGGATTTAATCGGCCGTGCCACCGCTTGTAATTCCGGCACGGCCATTGTTATGTTTGTCCACTTTTCCGATGGGAGAGAAAGACACATTATTCTTGCTACATTTGTTCGTAATACAATAAAAATCGGAAATGCGATTAGTAGCTGTTCCATTGTGATAATGGTGGTACGTCATGATTTATGCAACGCATATAACCGGAGCTGTATTGTTTATTCCACTGCTGAATCTTTAACAGCCCGAAGCAAATAACAATGAACTTCCAATATGGCGAAAATTCGGTACGCGACCGTCTGCTCTCATTTTTCTAGAAGTAACCGCTTTAGATAATATCATGTGAATTTGTAAACGATGATAATTACGCAATTAATCCTGAAGACAGATAAGGAAATACCTGGGTTATCTATCAGTTCTATAAACAGTTATCCTCAAATTTATTGCTTAGGAAATCTTTTACCATAATGATACTATTAGCTTTTCTTGTAGAAACCTTTTTCGAGATAAAATCGTATTAATTTGTAGCCGATTATAATCATGCATTTTATTCTGTGGAGATAGATAAGAAAACATCTCATTCTCCATCAGTTCTTCGACAAAGGTAATACATTGTTATGTTTATAACCCAGGAAATTATCAGTAAAAAAGTTCTGTACATTTTTCTTGTTGAAGTAACCGTTTTCAAGATAGTATCATTTTAATTTGTAACTGGCGATAATTACGTATTTAATCTTTAAGACAGCGGGTAGATAAGCTACAAGAAGAGTTATTATAAGACTAATAACTCAGGAAATTTAAGAAATGTGTTGCAAATTTTATTCACACCAGTAACCGTTTTACAAATAATATTATGAGAAAAAGTAGCTGAGCATAATTACGTGTTTAATATCGAAATGTAGAGATTAATCAGTGAATATCTCGTTTCCTGTCAATTCTATGCAAAAAATGGTTATTATTAAGCTTTTGCGTTAGGAAATTTTCTACAAAAAAGTTTTATAAGTGATTTTCATAGAAGTAACCCTTTTTCAGATAATATCGTATTAGTTTGTAACCGATTATGCTCACGCATTTTATTCGGCTGATGCGATAAATAAGAAAATCTTTTGATTCCTATTAATTCTACAGCAAAAATGGCTATTACTAAAGTTTTACATTAGGAAATTTTCTACAAAAAAGTTTTATAAGTGTTTTTCATAGAAGTAACCCTTTTTCAGATAATATCGTATTAGTTTGTAATCGATTATGCTCACGCATTTTACTCAGCTGATGAGATAAATAAGAAAATATTTCGATTTCTATCAATTCTACAGCAAAAATGGATATCACTAAATTTTTACATCAGGAAATTTTCTATAAAAAAGGTTTTATAAATTTTTTTCATAGGACTAACCCTTTTTGAGATTTACATTAAGTTTAATTTACTTATTAGGATTCCTTAATTTTATTTTTATTTTATCAATCTCATAATTATTTACACCGTATGTACACAAACTATTTCGTTATCAAAGATGTAATTTTTCATTGTCTTCTAGTCACAAATAAATTTTTTTATACATTTATCAGTGAGTCATCCTATTTCCGTTCGATGTTTCTAAAAAAACTGTAATGAAACGTTTGTTTCTTTCAACCTAGTAATTCACGCGCATCACGATCGCAATTCCAGCTCCATAAACTATTATCAAGCGGAAACGTACACGTTCACCAAACGTTGGTTAGATCAGTTAGGCCGAAAGCCAGGTACATCGCAAGATCGAGCACGTTGTATTTCAACGCTGAAGAACGAACATAGCTCAGACATGTGGCCGATAAATTCTTTTGCGTCTTCCCTCGCACGCTCTTCCTGCTTTTGATCTATACACGAAATTGTTCCTCGAAACCTTTCCTCTTTTTGGCCTGTTTCACTACCATTCGTCTCTTCTTCTTCTTCTTCCGCGCTCGCCGTGATTTCTTTATCGTTCTCTCGCAAGTAGTTTACTGCAAATTGAAATGGATTATTCAGACAGCCGGTTTTCATTTCGACCCACTATATATTTTCCCGGCCACCTTCCCTCCTGCTCGAGCAGTAAGGAGCGATATCGCTGTTTGGAAAAAGGATTTCACTCGGAAGTAATGGTAATCCCGAAGGTTTCCTTTCAAATGTGGCTAAACTTCCGTTGGAATCAGCAAGGGCTTATCGAGGTTATGACACTCCAAGACCCTGCTACTCACTCGCCCTCTCTTCATTCTCTCCTTATCCTCTTTTGTCTGCTTCGACTCTACCATGTGAATACTATGTAAACCTCTCTATCCGTTTATTTTCTTTGACACAGCTGCTTTGTCGTCTTCAACAATTATTGCAATTGTTCGAACGCCATTTATGAACCACTCAAATATTCCATCTGAATTCAAAATTTGTCATCTCAAAATGGATGACATTTCTCTCAACATAAAGGTACATTTTTTTAATCACAAATGCAAAAATATTAAATGTTCAAAAAGTTATGCATTTTTAAATACAAGACGTACAATAACAAATACAACAATATAAAAATTTGTAATTATCTTCGCAAATTTTAAAAAAGCTGTCCAAGTGTTGAACCGCTTTACAACATCCACAAAATCAATTTTTAACTCCACCAGAAATGTCAAACATAATAATTTATTCTTTCGTAGTTTCCGTAATGCTGATTTTTAAAATATTTCTTCTGAAAAATGAAAAAACTTGGGTGACAGAGGGCTAAGTACATTTGGCACTTAAAAACTTCAGATGATTCAAGTAGAAAATTCTGTCGCTTGTTCGGCCATGTAAATCGTTTTCGCTGTTGGAAAACTCGTGGTTGAAAAAAAGGAGGACTTCATCCCTGGCTGTGCATTCGCATCGCGACAAGGAATCATCCCCGTTTTCGAGGATGGAACAAAATTACGTTGCATCTTAAATAAAGCAACTCGATGTTTGTGTTTGCCTCGATTCATCGCGAGCAGAGCGCGAGCGATAAGGACGTGACCGCCGTAAAATTATGCTCCCCCGGTCCTCATTATACGAGAATAATGTTGACGGAAGGAAGAGAATAACGAAGAAAGTTACCGTTTGTATTAAACTTTTGATAAAATGCCTCACGGTGCTTCATAGCTGCCGGAAGCGAGACAAGCGATTCGTCGCGTCAAAGTGGATACTCAAGAAGCTCCAAGGAAATCGTTAAGGACAGTGTTCTTGCTTTTACATCGTCAATTCAATCAACTTGCCATGAGAAACTTCTCGATCCATCCCCATAGGATTCAGGTATTCGTCGATTGATCTGCGATTATTTTATGGGGATAGGTTAGGGTGAATCGGGATTGAAACCTGATAGTTACAAACTATTGTGTTTTTATTTGTTTATATTACTATATTTTTGCATTTTTACGTTCCTGATTTCTGTATTTTTGTATTTTTGTATATTTGTACTTCTGAATTTCTGAATTTCTGAATTTCTGAATTTCTGAATTTCTGAATTTCTGAATTTCTGAATTTCTGAATTTCTGAATTTCTGAATTTCTGAATTTCTGAATTTCTGAATTTCTGAATTTCTGAATTTCTGTATTTCTGTATCTCTGAATTTCTGAATTTCTGAATTTCTGAATTTCTAAACTTAAAAACTACAAATTTCCCAAATTTTAAACCTTGTATATTAATAAATCTAAAATTTTTAATCATCGTATATAAAAACTGACTGTAATTCTTTCACTCATATTTCGTTTCTAAAAATTTTTAGCACGATCATCGTACAAAACAAGCATAACTTATCATACTTGTCCGATATAACTAAAGGTTGGTTCACATCCAACGACTTGAACTGGAACGAATTGCAATTCTTCCATGAAACAAACAGTCAACTTATGAAGCGTGAAAATAACAATTCGAAAGCTTTTTACTTTCCACAAAATCTAGTTTTACCAGGATTCCCAACAGATCCTATTAACCTAATTGCATAACTTGCTTAATGGCGCGTCTCTCGAGCTGATTTCTGCGAAGAAAGCACACCTGTGCCTGTAATTCTCGTTAATTCATGAATCAATAATGCGATGTTCGACGTTTGACATTAGATATTGTACTAGGTCGTTGTATATCAAATAGCGAATTTCAAATAGTAATTTGAGAGGAACTGCATTGTAACTAGTGTTTCTACAAATTAGGTGCTTCACGTGAATACCAATGTGCATTTTTAAATATACAGGGTGGCTCACCACGTTTTACCATCTATATTTGCGTCATTATTATTACTCATAGCAAACAATGTTTCAGATGAAGTTGAATGGTTTCGAGAGGGACATATGCTTGTGATATATTTTTTTGTAGGTGGATGTGTAAAGGATATATGAAGGTCATTAATGTTTTTTTAAATGAAATCATATATTTTTTATTGCATCAGCTGATACTCCTTCATATTCTTTACAAAAAAGTAGTAATCTATTTATGTGAAAAAATCATTAGTTTAGGAGATATTTTAATTCTAACTTGTTAGGAAATCGTGCTTTTCTGGCCAATATTATGAATTGCCCTAACTGAACAGCAAATGTTTTTCTACATGCTTTGAGACGTCACGTGTCACCGAACGAAATATGAGTTTTTTTTTTGTTGCGCAGTAACAGTGAAATTTTGTCTCTGTTACGTCTCTAATATGGTGAATACGATGATACGGTGAATTGTCACTTCATCATGAAGTATTCTAAAGAAGAAAAGATAGACATGTTATCAGTTTATTTTGAAGCTGGGAAAAGTGCTACACATGCAGAAAGTTTATACACTACGGAATGTTAGTAAGTCATTAATTTCTCGATTCAGAAAGTGTTCTGATGCAACTGGTCGCCAAATTGAACCTTTTCTGTAAATAGACATTAAAATTAAAATATCTTCTAAACTAATGATTTTTCACATAAATAGATTAATACTTTTTTGTAAAGAATATGAAGGAGTATCAGCTGATGCAATAAAAAAATATATGATTCGATTTAAAAAAAAATTAATGATCTTCATATGTCTTTTACACATCCACCTACAAAAAATTATGTCACCAGCATATGCCCCTCTCAAAACCATTCAACTTCATCTAGACGCAAATCTAAATGAGCTAACAACTCTTTCAAGACAAATATGTACAATGTATTTATAAGTGAAAATTTGCTAGTTGCACTTTTAAAATAATACTTCGTACGACTTTAAAATTGTATTTCACTAGTTGAGAGCTGACAAGAAAATCTGAACAGTCCACAAAGAGTATTTTCGTCAAAAATTGAAATGTAGTGTGGGTCCGATATGCTGCTGGATGTGAACAAGTGACTTAAAATGAACTACTGCATTGGTTAAAAAAATATTAAGAGGGGAGGAGAACCACCTTTGCAAAATGTTTGCACTGAGGTTTAGTTTGACCCGAGGTAAAAATGATGCCATTGCTTGTCACCATCGACTGTAATAAAACCATAAAGTTTGGTGGATCTTAGCAAAATATAAATAGAAAAATTCGGAAGTACAAATTGTAATAAACAAGTGCGAAAGACAACAGTCGTTTGTTCAATATTCCAAAAAATAAAGATAAGCTTTACGATTTTAAGAGTGCATTATGCATCCATTTTCGCTTGGTATCCACCGCGTTAAACATCTCGCGGTATATCAAGCTCATTTCTGTCGATCGTTATCGTCAGTTAGCTCGCAACGTATCGCAAAATAGAATATTAATTACGATGCTCTCGTTACGCAAGAAACAAAGGTTCATAATTGCCGCTTAAAGTTCTTTGCCTGTCGGCAAAGGAAGACGTTAACTGCTGCTCTCGAAACTTATTGATAATTACTCTAAAGGGCCAATAAACGAGAGGATGGAATTTAATTTAAGTACAGCTCATTCGAACTTCGTTTTTCCCCTCTATCGCCCGTCTTCTCTCTCTTTGAGTGCTCTTTCCTTCTCTCGTGCTTTTGCTCTTTCGTTTATCCAGCTTGTACAGGCCTTGCACACCTTCGCGATATCTTAATAACGCCACGTTCTTACTCACGGTCGGCACAACCGACTTCAGATCGGATGGTTGGTTCACGCTTGGAACTTGGATCTCCGGTAGTAAAATACGCGGCTTAATTGCTTAATTTCTCACAACTAAGCCCTCGCTTCGCGTCGAAGAACAAAGGCGAGCACCCGTTACTTTGGCCTTCTTACTTTTACGCCGCTATCAACGTTGCTCGTCGCGTGACACTTTAATTATGCCGTCGCGCAAATCCAGCTAAAGTTAACCTCTGCCTTAAAAGTCTGATCTCCGATTGGTAATTAACTCGCCTACGCATCTGAATCGTTTTTTTTACGAATAGCTGGCGAGATTTACCCTTAACGCATTCGCTACGCATGATGTACCGGAACGAAGGTTAAAAGTAATACGGTGCGAAAGGGAGAAATTTACTGGAAAACTAGTTAACTTCGAAAGAAGTGAACTGAGAAGTGTAGAAGTTTGTTTAAAAATCTTGACTGCCTTCGATGTGTCGTTGCTTGATTTTAATTAGGCATTACTGAATTTTAAAATTAAATTTCGTAGTTAATTTTGTTGACATATATATGTAGATTTTTATCCATGTATTAAACAATAATTTTAAATATTGCTTATAAACATGAACCCTCTAAATATGGCGGGAATACTGAATCGATAAGACGTGGTCCAAAGATTGTAATTGTGTGACAATGATTTTTATATATTTTTGATTAATAAAAACACATTGCGTGTAAATCGTGTATTAAGCGTTAAGATATTGCAATTTATTCTGCCATGAGAACAGAGTGTAAAATATAAGGCAAATTTTTATATTCTTTGTTAAATATTTTAGTTGCAAACAGAGATATGTCAGATTTGAAAGAAGAGTAGTGTATTTTGATGAAACTGTTTTAAATTAAAATAGTAATTGTCCACATTTGTCTCTAAATAGTTTATGCATGACAGTATTTCTTTAATAGCACCAAAAATTAATAATTTATATACAAGACTGAATTATTGCGCAGGCTCAACAGCGTCATTAAATTGTTTGTAAATGTGCATGCATAATTTGAGAATTTTTTATTCAATTTAGTTTATTCAAATTTGTATTTAAATATATATTGACTTCATTTAAATTTACATTTAATATATTTTAATGTATTTTTGACTTATTTATATTTGTGTTTGATTTATATAAACTTACATTTAATTTATATTTTGTATTTAATGTGTGTTAATTATTTTAGTGTATTAAAATGCGATTTCTTAGAAGTTTTCTGAGGACTTAAATAATTGTATATTCTACTAAAAATAAGAAATAAAATGGATGATAATATTCTGAAAATTCCATAGTATAATTTTATTATTTGCATAAGTCAACTTTTCGTTCCATAGGTTTGAGATTTTTACACATACTCCGTATGCTAGCGCCACACGGCGGAGTTAATTCGAAACATCAATTTAATTCACAACCGTCGCGTCGCGTGAAAATGTAAAGAAATATATGTATAACAAATTGTTCCGTTATTATTATTTTAAGTATGCATCAGATAATCTTTGATAGTAATGGCTACAGTAATTTTAATCGCTAAAAAGTTATCGTAGTCAATAAAAATTACCATATCTAATACGGCACACGATAGTATAAAATTTAATAAACGCACAATTCATTTTTAATTTTTATAAGACATGCATTAGCGACCAACAATTCGCTTCATTTTATTAAAAATAACAAATAAAATACACTGCTAACCAAAATCCCAAAACATTGAAATTGGCTTTCTAAAATTAATTTCGTTGAAAAAATGTGAGGTTATTTTTGTAGGTCATTTTTGAAAGACCATAAAAATCTATCAATACTTTGATTTTTTCCAATAACCAAAAAGAAAGATAATCGTTAAATAATTAGTTAATATTAAAGTTAAAGGTATATTAATATTTCAACAATTCTTTTGAAAATTAAGCTTGCATTGTACAGTTGACAATTATAAATACATACGTTTTTCTAAAAACACTTTCATTAACAAAATTAAGCTTGTATTGTACACTTGACAATTATAAATACATACGTTTTCCTAAAATCATTTTCATTATAAAAATGAAACTTGTACTAAAATTTATATAGAAATCACATCAATCTTAAAATAACAGTAGTGTAACAAATACATTGAATTTTTCTAATCAACAAGTTAGAAAAAAGTTTGTAATTATCATTGAAATTAAAAGTACTTAAATAACTATTTGGAAAATTGTTCCCTTATTAAAGTATTAGCTAATAATAGTTACAGATTTTAATAACAAATTATGAAATTCATGTCTTCATAAATTCAGTTTCATTATAAAAATTTTCTATAAAAATGTATGTAACAGAGATCACATACTAACCTTAAAATAAATAAAATGATACCATTAAAGTCTATGAAATAGTTTGAATTTTTCCAAGTAAAAGAAGGGAAAAATCTCGTAGCCAGGGAGGAGCTCTAGCTGGAATAAGACCAATTTAATCATAGAAAGAGGAAAAAGACTGGATAATTCGTTTCACATTACATTAGCACATCGATACTTAGCAAAGATTGGAAAAGTATTAAGACTCAGGGAATAGCTTCCTCATGAGCAGTCCACGACAAACTATTCGAAGCACGAGCACTGCTACTATTTCGTCACGAGATCAGTAATTTCATTTCCCCGTTTCTCAGCGGAATTCCCGCTTCGATAATACACTTGTTTCACGAGATAATCGCAATTAAACGCAAGAATCGTAGCCAATATCAGAAAATTTCATTGCATATTACGTGGGACATTAGTGAACAGACACGTACCGGCTCCTTAAGTCAGTCAGATAATCAGATAACTGTGTCAATGAAGTACAATCTTATTAAAAAGCTCATCGTGCTTAGTGAGTCGCAAAGAACTTCTCCTTTATCTTGACAAAAGGATCAGTTGAAAATGAATGAAACGATCCAGTTAAGAACTCGTATTTCACACCTCTTTAATCGTTCTGCTCTTCTTATTTCTCATTTATCTTTGTACAACTTCGAAAGTGGCAATTCAAAGGTATTGACTACTTTAAATTGTCTTTGGGGGGAATTATTGATCTTTACGAATTTAATTCGGGTGGATAATTAAGAAATGAAAATAGGATGGTTTTAAATACTATTCAGACTGATGTAGTAGTTAATGTAGGGCGATTTTTGTAGGTATTATTCATTTTGAAGTATTTTTGTTAATAGAGAGAAAAGGTTTTAATTACCAGATTAGAAGAGAGTTTTAATTAATAGATTCTAAATTGTACTAGTCCAAATTCATTGTATAAATTGATTAGTGAGACGCCCATTTGTGTGATAGGTTAATTATAAGTAAGATTATTACTTTTATTATTATAGTATAACGTATGATTTTGATAGGTTGCTATATTTTAAATTTTAGATTGTAATCATTTTTCAAATAGAAAACATTTCAAAATTATTGTTGTTTAATTTATGTATATTCAAAATTAATAATGATGATGTTTTTGAACATAAAGTTTTTGTGACTTTGGACTGTTTTTTGAAGCTTAAGTTGAAACTTGTGAAATTTTGAAACTTGTGTATAATAATATATGTGTACACGTATTATTGTTATAATAAATGTTGAAATAATGTTGTTGGAATAATAATATTGTGCATAATGACATATGTGCGCAATGATCATACTGTGTATAATAACATATGTTTACAATGACATATACATAACTGTGTACAGTTACAATATTGAATATAATAACATATGTGTGTGTATGATAATGACATTATGAACAATAACATATATGTATAATAGCATCGTAAGTAGTAAATATGTGTATAATAATTTTATATTTAATAATATAATAATCTATGTAATAGTAACATACGTATAGATTAAGGCATTGTAAAAAATAACATACGTGTAAAATAATAACATTGAATAATAACATGTGTGTAATAAAGCAATATAAATAATATGTGTGCATAATAATAATGCTATATACAAAAAAAATATGTATATAATAACATAATACATGAAAAATTATTCCACATTTTCTGTCCAACTAATAGAAAGTGAATTAGTAAATTAAAATTGAAAAGAGTGTTATCCCTCATCCCCTTTTGCAATAAAAGAACATGTTTAGAATGTCACATTCGCAAAAAATTTAAAATTCAACATTTGTCACCTGTCTGTTAATGTATATTCAAATTTTCACCGTGTTTAATCTTCAACGACTTACATTCATCGTTTCTGATGCTATTTCAACCAGACTAAACGTATTATTATAATCAATACGTTGTTTGTTACGGTGAAAGTAATCCTGTATAGCTTTGCACATTGTAATAACAGTTAAAGCAGATACCATCGTTTAATTTTACAATCGAAGCAATCAATTTGCTATAACATGGCATTAATAATAATATGAACACGTTAATACTGCAGTGAAACCGAACGTATGTGGAACGGCATAATCGTGATTATCGAAAATACGATGGTTTCATATTTTAGTTGATATTTGCGATTTGGAATCTAATGATATTGCTGACATATCTAAGAATTCAATTTTTATTTTAGTTTATCAATTTATTTTCTAGATTCTTTTTTAGTTTACAATCTTTTAAATTTATGCATTTATGAATTTTTAGATTTCGAGCAATTCAAATTTTTATGCATGGAAATGAAAAAATTTTAAATTTACAAAATTTAGAATTTAAATATTCAGATTTTGCAATTCGACAAATTTTCAAATTCACAAATTGTGAAATCTTTCATTTGACAAATTTTCAAATTCTCAAATTTTCATCTGACAAATTTTCAAACTCACAAATTATGAAATTTTTCATTTAACAAATTTTCAAATTGACGAGTAGCCAAGTTCATAAATTCTTAAATCTATAAGTTTTTAAATTGACAAATTTGACAAAGTTCCTAGTTTGAAATTTTTCAAAATAACAAATTATCAAACTACACAATATTCAGATTTGCAAACTTTGTAACAATTTTCTGGATTGCCCTGCTTCTGTATTGTCAGTTTCTACGGTCGTATTTGTTGCAATACATCAAGATTCCTTATCAGCAAGCATTATTAAATCATATTTGAAGTACTAATATACGACACGTATATAGTAATAAAAAAAGATATTTATGCACTCTATCAAATAGGGTAACCTTGTTAAAATTACAGCAAACTTGATATTTATTAAGAAGTTCGAAAATTATTAGTTTATTATAATTATATATACAATAAAAAGTCATCATTTTTATTAGCTTATAATCGCATTATTCTGAGAACAAAGATGTAGCATGTGACTTTCACTACTTTCTTCGTAATTTTGAGTAAACCTTTCTCAAAGCAACAAAAGCATATTACCTAATACAAACATCTTTTTCTACCCTCTCAAAACTCAACTAGCTTTAATTTTATCAAAATTATTCCATTCGAGAGTGTACATATTTTTCTCCTCCTTACGAAGAAACTTCGAAAATGACGATTTACGAGGGTCATTCAATAAGTAAAGAGACAAATGGCTATAACTCAAAAACGGTTTATTTCAATCTTTCAAAATTAAGGCTATTTTTCAACATAATCTCCCCGCACAGTTATGTACTTGTCCCATCTTCCTTGCAGCTTCCCAATTCCCTTGGCGAAGAATTCTTTCGATTTACCCCGAAGCCACTTTTGCACCGCTTCCTTAACTTCATTGTTAGCAAATCTTTTTTCACGTAGGGCGTCTTTGAGTGGTTCAAACAGGTAAAAATCAGATGGGGCGAGGTTGGGACTGTAGGCAGGATGAGGTAAGACCTCCCAACCCAATTCTTGAAGCTTATCACGGGTCAGCTGGACTAAAAATCTAATGACTGAGCGCTGCTCTTCTAAGGTGCAATCTTCTAGTGGACTTGCATGGTGAATTGAAAATTTTGAGGGTTATGTTGACATAAAATGATGAAACAGCTGATCAGAGCATATCCCAAGGTTGCCAACTAACACTCCTGAAAAGATTGTACACATTCATTGAATAGTTTTAAAATTATAGAATTTGTCTCTTTACTTATTGAATGACCCTCGTACTATGTTACCCAGTGCTTCAAGTAGGGCATTTATTCCCGCTGGACACAGAGTAACCATTATTGTGCAATCAAACAATTGCATTTTCTTTCACCGTCACAGAAAAACGCAGAACATTCCGCGGAGACTCGAGGACAAACACTTTCTTCGGGGCTGCCCCAAAGTAAACCTAACCGTGGATCACAGAAAAATCCAGAAGTGAAATTTCTCGTGACCCAGTTAGTTTAACATTTCATTCAATGAACATCAAATCAAGCGCGTTGTCCAACGTCGATTAAACAATTCACGGTCCCTCTTCAAACTTTTGATTCTCTTTGCGTGCTCGATCCATCTTGTCTCGTTTTACTTCTGTTTCACGACGATTCTGTCAGGACGCGTGACACTCTCCACGGAACGCACTGTACAAAGAAGAATCATTTTTTTATTGTCACCGACAGATTGAAGCATGACTTTTGTTCGTCCCCGATTGTATCCCACTGTCAGACAATACTCGAAACTCGATCGTGTTTTCTTCAAAGCGGGAACACGACGACCCTCGTTCCTACACGAGTTTTTCTTTGATCTCTCTCGATAACGCGTCGGAATCGATACTTGAAGAACCGCATTAATTGCACGGCTTGTCGATGCCAGTAATTTTTGTAGACAACTCTCGTTGCTGGTTCTTTTTGCACACTTTACACTCTTCACACTCTGTTCGTCACTTGCACCATAACTTTGTTGTTTGACACTTGCAGCTGCACTTTTTTTATGCAAAATTAAATCATATGCAATGAAAGATTACCTGTTGATATAAAATAGATAATTGTACAAATTAAGTAGGTATTTGTAATATTGTTTCTAGATTCTCTTAGATTGCTCTTAGATTCAAATCTTCCCTTTTACAAATTTAAAATGTTATCAATAGTGTAAGGTTATTCTGAAAATAAATTAATTTTTGCACTTAATATTATGTACTACGGGAACACGAATTTATTGCACATTATTTCCACCTTTATACACTTGATATTTTACCATTTCCAAGAATATCTTTAAAAATTCATTTTTGCACTTAACCTCTACACTTCTGTGTCGGGTGTGACGTCACACTTGTCTAGAATCTTATAAATAATTTTTCTTACAAAAGAAAAATATGTTTGTCACATTCTCTGCACTGTAACCATTATAAATAAATATAGAATTTTATTGAAAACCATTTTCATCCATTTTGTAAATTAAGGAGTTCATAGATAAAATGTAAATGAATGCAAAGAGATAATATTAACTACAGAACAAAAATTTATTTTACATTGCCTTCTGAATAGAAAATATGACTAACCAATTACATAAGAATATCAACAAAATAAATTAATTCTTGCACAACAAGTATACGAACTTATACGAATGTACATCTTGAAATTCTTAAGATTATTTTCAAAGAATATTGTTTCTCATTAACCAACAGAACCGAACGTGACAAGTTTCATGATATTCCGATATTTTAAAATTCATGTTGCGTCGGAATCTACAAAGTTCAATTTTGCACAGGGGATTTTCACGAAGCGGGATAAAAATTTTAATTTAAGGGGTTTGCCCGTTTTATCGTCTTCTAGTCACGTTTGTTTCGGATAATGTATCTGATTTGTTGTGGAAGTGCAAAAGGTGTGAAATGAACTTTTATTTGCAGAACTTGTTTTATCAGTGAAACTGTTTGTAAATGTTTGTGAAGTTAATTTGATGAAAATAAAATGTTTTGTAAGATATTTGTGTCATTATGTTTATTTAGTAATTACTATTTTTTACTAGTGAAAATTGTACATTTGTTACTGGTGCATTTTGGCAAAATTTTAGGATATATTCGATTTATATAAATTGTATTATAACGAGAAGTGATAAAATGTGTAATACCTTATATGTAATAAGATATGTAATACCGTATCTACTATGTGATAATGTTTCAATAATCTGACAAATGAATTTCAAACGTATTTTGTTATAAATTATTTTATACTCATTTTTATATTACATTTTGACATTTCATTAGATACATTCGTTTTAATTCGTTAGTGAATACATATTAGTGACGTGGTCGGACATTTTGTTTCGCTCTTCAAAAACTTTGATGTATTTTAATGAATTTAATATATTTTTTGTATTCGCTTTCGCATTTCACCATACGTATTTGTGAGTTGAATAGCGTGTTCCTAACTTCATGAAGTTTCATATGTGAACATTCAACAGTGCTCCAATTATGAAATATGACATATTTCAGTATTATATAAATATTTGTATCTCATTTTCGTTTTTTTCAACGTTTCGGTTGAAATGAGAAATATGGATTAAATGTGGACTCTGGCTATGTAGATACATTAGTACAGAAATATTTGAATATTTGATGACTGTAAATAACTGCTTTCCTATTTTGTTTAAAAGAAAAATACTTTGTTAGAATTTGTTTTGCTTATAATTAATTATAAACAGATGTCATAATTAGTAGGAATGAATAAATGTTTCAAGCAGTAACAAAATAAAAGATATCTTTTATTTCCTTAAAAAATGTTGCATGATGTCAGTACTTTATGTCTCACTTGATGCCTTTTAACTTTAATTCAGTATTCAAGACTGATTCTAACGTTTTTAATTTCTTAAAAACGTAAATGACTAAACCAGCATACAAATTTTTTGATTTCCTCCAACTAATTTAATAAAAATGACATTCTGAAAACACTATGTATTCCATATTTGATTATTTCTACATTTATTGAGTCTCAAGAAAAAAAACTATAATTTGAAATAGGTATCCACCCTTCTGACAAAATGTAATTTGACTCTATCATGATATCAAAGAGTGCATCATAAAAGGGTTGATCGAGCAATACTCGCTTGCAATAAAAAATTAATCAAGAAATAATAAAATCGCTAAAGAATTGTATATACTGTAGCAAATATCTTCAACTGAAGTTCTACTTTCTTTTCATTTCGGTTTAGCTGCCATTTTGTCTATCGTTAAAACGACAGTCATGAGATTAGCCTTTCTTTCACACCTCACGTTGCTGTAGAACGTTTTCCCAAGCAGCTATTTTTACTCGCAACCGTTATTTTTAAAACGGTTCTTCGTATTTTTATCGAGACTTTCATTAACGACGGCTTCTCACAGCATTGAGTAGTTTCGCACCTTTTTTCGACTCGATTATTGTTTCGTAGCTATTCAATCGATTTATCGAAGCGCTTCTTATTTATCGAATGCACTTGCATTTCAGTGTAACGAATTGAATGGATGTTTTAGTGTCATTTGCTGTGTATTTATAGAAAAGCTAACACTTTACTAATTTATTAAGTATTTTAATTATTGGTATAACTATTTGTGATTAAAAAATATTTTAGTTGCGTAATGAAAAAAGAAGGATATATAATTGAGAAATAAAATTGAGAAATTATCTGTTGTCAATAAAATTTAAGATTTAAAAATTTTACAGATATTATCATGAAATTTTCATGAGAGGAATATTTAAACACTAATGAAGTTTTAGAATGATTTATCATTTCAAAATGGACGTCGTAGTATTTAAAATTATAACACGCGTGGTATAAGTAAATCATTTATTGAAAGAACAATTTTAATTATAACGAAATATTATTTTAAACTTAGTAGAATATTAAGTTTACAACTAAAAAATTAATTTTGTACTTAGTGTCACTTACTTATACTTTGATTCGAATACTAAATTTATATTTTAAATTTGTTTAGAATACTAAGAACATTACTTCAATTTTTAATACAATCATTTTCATAATTTTTATAATTGAATGTAGTACGAATTATTCCAAAAAAATGAGATAATTTACCATACAATTTTAGAGGTGAAACGTTGACTTATGGAAAATATATTTCTCTTTGACAAGTGTTATTCAGTAATTGAAGAGAAACATACTTATTTTCTATTTATTATGTATTGAAAAAACATACTTATTTTTTGTTTTATTATGTATTGTTGGTATATTTTGGTTACTCAATATTACATTTAATATAATCTGCATCAATATCATTTGATTAACTTATAATAAAAAATTGTAATTCCTGATAGACCTTTCCCTAAGCAGCCATCTTATCATTGAACATTTTAAGCGCATGCGCAAGAGCAGGAGTATTCAAATGTTTTAATTTTTAATGTTATTTAATGTGAGAATACGTATAGAATATTTTATTGGAAAAAAAAGAAATTTTATGTCACGATTGCAATTTTATAAACAACCTGTAATTAAATAAATCGAAACAGATGAATGAAATAAAAATTGCACTTGAAGTTCTTTTTTACTGTACTTTAATTCATGAAGTTTTTTTATTTCAATGTATAACATTCTTCATGTATGTAGAGATTAAATATATATTGTATGTGTACTTTATTACATACAAATAATATACTTCGCAATCAAAATTACTAATTTAGATTACTTCGTGTGGTATTAATTTTTAAACTTGACAACCATGTTAGTTTATGTAGTTCAAATAATTATTTTACATATATGTATAAATACACATGTAGTATAATAATGACATCTATGATAATATAATAATGACTTTGAACTACAGCAATTTGAAATGAGTATTTTCAGTTTGTTTGTCAGAAGAAATAGGTATCCACCCTTCTGTCTCCTCCTCACTTGCTAAAACGTTAGTTTCAATTGCAAGAAGAAATTTCTAGATCCTAAAATCCAATTTATCAGGCCATGAAATCTCACAAAAGATATATTTCAGACGTCCCACAACGTTCAAGCTTCAATCTGTTAATCTAAATCTCCCAATTTAAGATGTCGACACGACGACATCGAGGGTTTCTGTAGTGAAACGAACGACGGGAATCTGCCATCTTGTTCGCCGCTATGACGATTAACGAGCGTCTGAATTTCTCGACGAGGAAACACGTAATTGTTCCAATATATAATGCATATAGTCATGGCAGACAGCTATTAGTCTGATATGCATCTGCATGTATTAAAGTACACGAGGTAATTGATATAAATCCATGATACGTGGTATTCTCTCTGACTGAGAACTGCTTCATAGAAGTGTATTAACCGTTTAACCACTTATTAGAATGCAATCATTGATGATTTATTAATTATAGAACTTGATTATGTCATTAGAACTGAGTTGGTAATTGCTGGAATAATCTTCAAGTATAAACGTAGTGCTTACTTAATTAACGTCATGATGACTTAATCATGATGAAATATTGTACAAACACATTTTAAGACATTGCTTGTTTTGCTAATGAAACAAAAATTCGTAATTTTATCAATGTGTTGTATAAAAGCTACATTTATATTTCATTTATAAAATTGTTAACGAACAGAAACTATATTATAAAATTGTGTACAAAAATTATATTATAAAATTATTAATACATGAAAACTACTTTATAAAATTGATAAGCACAAAATATATTATTCCAATAATATTGTACAATAAAGCACAAATAATATCTTTCTTCCTTGTAAGATGCTTAATTGATTATTTCGATTGTACAAGTATTTACAACACAATTTTGCAGGTTTGAATTGATATTGTTCAGTATTTTAACTTAAAGCGCTATTAAGTAGATATGGTAATAGAATGCAATATGTATTTATGAAATATGGCATATATTATCATCAAACGTTTAAATCTATTTTTAAATATTGTACAATAAAAGTGAATATTTGTATAATATTTCTGTATTAAATCTTTAACATTATCAAAGATTTTTACAACGCAAATTCCTAATAAATAGTAACGCAATAGTTTTTATTTTTTACATATTTTTATTTAAATATATGTAAACACGTATCCAAACTTAACCTAACCTCCTAATCACACACAAGTACTTAAATATTTATTTAATGCATTAATAACTTTTTGCGATTGTCAGTAACATTTCCGAAATCTTAAATAAATAATATATGTTTGAAATTTTGAAGTTTGATGCTGTCGTTACTAATCATATTATATTAGGTTAGGAACCGAATTCGTAATCTTTTGACGTACCTCGTACCAAATCCTTAAAGGCTTTAAAAACTTATGAAATAATTCCGTAGAAAAATATGCAAAGTCAACTTAATGTGTGTCTAAAGCTCACATGAATGGCAGAGTATTCAAAGGGTTAAAGTAAATCCCAGCTCTGTGAGATAACCCAGGTTCCAGGTAATACTTTTAAAGGATTTCGAGGGTCAGAAATTATTAACCAGTATCGTTGAAATTAATATTCCCTGAAGTTCGTTTAGAATTAAAAACGTATTTAGAAACAATTATATTTATCCAATTATTGTATTACATACTAACCAAAATTTTCATGTTTACAATTTAACAAAAATAACTTCAGAAATTTTTATACATACACAATTACTGTACCTAACGTAAAGTTTGTAAAATGACACAAAAATTATATTACGTGTTTAGAATTTATAAAAACATGAGTATAGAAATATTGACACTTATACAGTCAATGTTGTATCAAACTTTCTAAAATAACAATGCGATTATTTCACATGTCTAGAATTTAAAAAAATTTCAATTTAGAAATCTTGATATTTATGTAATTAATACAGTGCCAAATGTTATGTTTGTAAAATATTTTAAGAATTACTTTCATGTTTAAAATTGAAAAAGACATATGTAGGTATAGAGATCTTGACACTTATCTAGTTAATATTCTATCAAACTTTCTAAAATAACAATGAGATTATTTCACATGTCTAGAATTTTAAAAAATTGCAATTTAGAAATCTTGATACTTATGCAATTAATACAGTGCCAAATGTTATGTTTGTAAAATATTTTAAGAATTATTTTCATGTTTAAAATTGAAAAAGATATGGGTATAGAGATCTTGTCATTTATCTAGTTAATATTGTACCGAATGTTAACTTTCCAAAATAGCTGAACGATGGCATGTCCTCAAGTTTTTTTCCGAGAATAATGAAATAATGAATGAGAATAATTCGACATCAACCTCAAAAATTAGGTTTCTTTATCTTCAATATGCAAGTTCAATCGCACACTAAAAGCCTTTCAAAGATACAAAGATTCCTCTTCATTGGAGAGTAGAACATCGCAAAAATAAATGGTACATTCTTGTGAATGCGAGATGAGCAGATATCCTTGAAAAAAATTCTTGCGAAGTAAATGGGGCGACTCGAAGGATGGAACCAGTTATACGACGCAATTGTGAGAATCTACGTATTCGAATCGGTTTCTGTCCAAGAATTAAGATAAAACTTCGGTACACCGTTAGCTGAATAAAACGCGCATCAAACCTAACTGTCCCATAATCCACTTCAATCTGAATAATTTACTGTAATCATTTAACGTACGCTACTCGTTAACAACATGTTGCAAACTTGCATGCAAATTCCGCTTATTGCGACTACTGTTAGTTCACTTCGTATATCACGTTTCAATCGCGATTAAATCGAATTCCATTTTGATTAAATTAAAAAGTTGGAGCAATGCGTAGAATTGTGCGAAACAATGGTAAAATCCGATGAAAATGAACATATTGAAATTCCATTTTACGCTGAATTTTCTGTGACATATTTAGAATTTGAAATACAAAATTTTCATAACGTCAGTTCAATTTCACAGGAAATTTATTCGAGAGAAAGAGTAGATATTTCGCAAAAATTCTATCAAAGTAGTACTTGCATATTAGTTTTGAAAACGTTTTCAAAAAATTTTAATTACGTAGGGGATTTATTTATCGAAATTTTAACAACATAGGTTTAATAAATCCGTTTCAGAACTTTTACGCTGTAATTTAAAATTAACAATATTTTTTAATATCACTCTGAAAGGGTAATAAGAGTTTATTAATTTTATTGAAAAATGCAATAATAGATTAAATTAACTTTGTTAAATTATGTTACTTGAAAAAGCTGCAACGGTGTGATTACTAGTTCAAAGGACGAAATCAGCAAAGGAAGGCTTGTAAATTAATTTCAGACTAATAAATAAATTTGCTTGTACACTTCGATCTAGAGAGGTAATTTTGTCCACTAAATCTATCTTCTCATTCGCTGCTTAATTCTATTAATTGAACGTAAAGGTTTGCGGAAATAAATTAAAAGTAACTAGTACGACTTCCGTCGGTCGAGATTGTAAAGACTGCCAGCAAGAAATTATGTAAGTTATTCTTTAATTTCAACATCCATGTAAAAGTTACTTCATACTTTAAAGCGAAACGTAAAAGTCTGTTCCTCCATTTTGTGGAAATGAACGCAATGGAACAATGATGGTGAGGTAAAAACTTTAAGTACTATTTTTAAGAACAAAAATGTTGAGTCAAGATTTAAAATCTTTTGTGTTGTTTCTCTTTTAATTTCAATTGCAATTTTTTGTACTTCAATCTTTTTAAAGCTTTAAGAATGAATTTCGTGTAGTAACAATTCGTTTACTTATTTATACTTTTTTTCATAAATGATACTGAGATTCAAGTTTTTAATTCTTCAAATTTTTAGTCTGTTGCAAATTGTATAATTTATAAATTTTCACGTGGAGAGGTTACTCGATTTAGGAACTTAGGGTTTTCGAAATTATGAATTTATAAATTTATATTGAGAGATTGGGAAATTAATGCGTTTGCAATTCTTGAGTATAATAAATTTATAGATCTGCAGATTAATAAATTTTCGAATTTGAAAGGTACAAACTTTCGATTTTTGGAATTTAAATATTTAGAAATTTAGAAAGATAGAAAGTTACAAGTTTAGAAATTTGGAAATTTAAAAGCTTAGAAATGTAGAAGTTTAGACATTTAAATATTTAGAAAGATAGAAAGTTAGAAATTTAAAAATTTAGAAATTTGAAAGCTTAGAAATTTAAAAGTTTAGAAAATCAGGATGTAAAAAATTCAGAAATACAAAAATACACAAATTTATAAATTAACAAATTTTTAGATGTACAAGTTGTTAAATCTAAAAGTTTTTAAATTTACAAATTTCAAATATTACAAACTTTCAAAGTCAGATGTTTACAGTTTTTTTAATTAAAAAAATTCAATAATTTCACTGGTCTTTTTTAATTTTGCTAAACTGTTCGTACAATAGTTTCAATGGTTCTTTGATCTACTGGTCATTCAAAGATTTCTGTAAAAATGATTAAATTTCTACGAAGCCTTTTCAACAGATTTTTCATCGATCCTATTTTAACAGATTTTTATAAATAAAATGCACTACAAGAGCAGTCTTTTCAAATTATGCAGAAATGTTTGATGCTTTTGTACATCGAATAAGTTATTTACGTTTAATTCGATGTACAAAACTTTCAAATACAAAGGTTCGATGAAACAATTTTTCTGCGTCAGTTGTTAAAAGAAATTGATCTCTTTGAAATGTCAAAATTAAATACGAACAAATATCGAGTTGTAAATTAACGCAATATTTTAAATCAAAATACGAAATTCTCTTTCTTCAAATTCATAAAATTGAATGCAACGAGGTAATGATGCTCATTCAAGGATTTCGAGCATCTCTTTAGAGACCATTACATAAAAGTCATTTTATACTTCAAATCGCTATGCGCAATTTTATTCATTCAAATTTGAACCGTCCTTTCAAATCGCTTAGAGTTCAAAGCTGTTCGACGAACAAATTTTTAATCCTCCTATTTTGTCTAATTTGTTTAAACCATTAGAAATAAATTTAATAAAGCAACTTTTCGCAGGTAAATTGTTATAAACTTCGAACTTTCGAAATAAAAATTTTAGTCTTTCGTGTCAGATTAATGCAAATTCATAGAAATCACCTTTCATTACAGGTTACAATTAAAACTTTTCTCAATTGTGCCAAAAAATACACGATAATGATCCTTTCAATGGGCATTCAAAAATTTTTACGAAACCCCTTTTGTAAAATAAAACTTGTAAATTTTTTATAAATCGTGTACAATACGAGCACAATCTTTTCAAATTATTTAAAAAAGTGAACCTCTTTTCACATTAAAAAGCAAATTTTCCATGTTCTAATTATGAAAATCAATTTCTTACAAATAAATTAAAGAAATAAATAATAAATTTTTATTTTCACAAGTAGATTCAACAAATACTTAATAAATTTTTATTCTCGCAAATAAATTACAGTAATGATTCTTTCACGTATCAGTCGTTAAAAAGTCATGTATTCTTTCAATAAAATAAATAAAATTGAAATAAATTCAAAGTCCTTTACTACGTCTGAGATTAGCACAACCGAGCTCATGATTGTCACATAAAAATCAATTTATATGAATCGCACAAAATTTTTCGATTGACCTTTTCAAAATATAAATAATAAGGCAAAGATCCTTTCATCTGCTGGTTATTCAGAAATTTTTATGGAACATTCTTTTCAAAGCGTTTAAAACGAATTCAAAGCTTCTTGAGGTTTTTTCTTCAAATTGTCATGTACAGTTCTATTTATACGAAACAAGCACCACTCTTTCGAATCGTTCAGAAAGACGCTTTTTCACATCCGAGAGCAAGTTTTCAATCTCCTAATTTTAACTACGTCCAATCTTTTCAAATTTGCACGAATATATTTAGCGAAACAATGATGTGAGTCGATTGTTAAGAGTTTCACTCGGGAAACTTTTTAACGACTGACGCACTGAATCATTGTTTTTTCAATTTTAATTCTTTCAATCATTCAAGATGTTAAAAAAAACTCCTAAAACATCATGATTACCATATAAAATACATATTAAATTGTAATTAAATTTTTGTTATTTGATCAAAATGCAAAAATATTGTTCATGTTTCTAATGTCAGAAATTCTTCTTTTACTTTGATCAATTTCAATTACAAAGAACTGGAAGAACAAATTCAATACAGAACGAGTTTAAAGTCATTTCTAAATCGACAAACAAATATTCAATCTCTTAATATAAAAATATTGGCAATCTCTGGACATTTTCTGTAATAAATTGAAAACAGCAATGATATTATCACACATCCGTCATTCAAAATATCCAATCTGGCATCGAAACAGTAAAAATAAATTTCTTCTATCATATCAAATGATAATTTAGCTAAAAGCTGTTGTCACATAAAAATCACTACGTATTTCAAATAATAGTTTTTTATAATTTCATCAAAATGTAATTAATAATTCAAAGACTGTTTAGAAATGTAGAATTATTATTTTCCAAGCGGTTAAAATAAATTCAAAGATTAAAATTTGATTTTAAGTTTGAAATAAATGCCTCAAATAAATTCGAAGCTTTTTCTTTAAACCCTCATGTGAATTTTTGACTGTATATTGGGTGGGTAAAGTCACTATAGAAATAAACTTGAAGATCGTCAAGTTTTCAATTTTCTAATTTGAACATCTTAGGAATTTCTTGAAATTTTCGTAAATAAATTGAATACAGCAACGATCCAATCACACGTCCATCGTTGAAAAAATTCGATCTGGCATCCCTTTCGAGATGTTGAAAATAAGCCCGGAGCTTTTTGTCGCGTCGGAATCTAACCACGTATGAGCGGTACGTGATTCGTTTTCCCCTCAGGCCGGAATTCTCGTCTCGATATCGTGGTGCAAAAACTATTTTAATCCTATTTCGCCGGTCGGATGCGAAAGAACGGAATCGCGACGTGCCGTCGAACTCGAAATAGAAACCCCTGTTCTTCATCTGCCGTGATCTCTCTACACCCTCGGAAACTACGGACATCTGACGGGCGTTGCTTCAAGTTCCGCGGAGTGCACGTAAGCTTCTCGCGAAATCAAATAATGCGCCAAGATATTTCTGCGTCTCCATTGTTTCTCTTTCACCTGAATCCACGGAGTTACGTGTACTCGAAACACTGTTATACACCACTTTGTGCACCGATTTTTCCATCCTGGAAACTTCCGCGTTAAGATGAACTGCCTCGAAGATCGAAAACGTCGCTTTTCGAAAAGCGCGCGAAATAAATGCGAATGAAGGCTTTCGAAACGTAATGGAACGCAGACACCTTCGAAACTGTATCGAATATTCTGCGGAATATAGCACTGTACAGGAACTTCAGAAATAATGGGAATATTCCAATTTGCGAGATTGCGTTCGGTTCTTTTGTAATATATTTATTTCGCATAAGTCTCGTTTTTTGTGTCGTATCGGTGACTGTAAAAGCGCAGTAACTGTTTCAATACCACCGTAAAAATTTTATGCGTCGAAAATATAAAATTTTATGCTCGAATATATTCACATTTGCGCGATAAAATTTGATAAATTATGGACCACCGTTTTAGAACGGATACAAATAATTCAATCGGTGAACTGTTCACAATTGCACCTCCCTTATCGATGCGAACACATTTCATAGTAAATAATAAATTCTTTTCAGTGTTTGATGTAAAATATATTTCAGGAATATTTTTTTCGATTTGCCAGCTGATCCGAGAATGAATTTCGGGGACTTATAAATTGCAGGATGAAAGTTGAATTAATTCAATTGGGAGTTTTTAATTACTGTGATGTATTTTATGACGAGTATTATTGGTATATGATGAATAGTAATGTTATTGATGAAGAATAGAAAATAATGATTGTTTATTGATTATCAACGAAAGTGATTACTGCAATGACTTGGTTTGTGACGATTATTGGTAAATGATAAATACCAATGTTATTGATGAAGAAGAAAACAATGATTGTTTATTGATTACCAACGAAAGTGACTACTGCAATGATTTGGTTTATGATGATTATTGGTGAATGACGAATACCAACGTTGTTGATGAAGAATGAAAGAAATTTTTTATTTGTTACGAACGACTATTGTTACGACTATCACGAAATAATTTTCTTGAAAATTCGATATACAATAAAGTATATAATTTTCTTGGGAATTTTATATAAGAATATAATGAATTTTGTTGGGAATTCGATGTGCAATGAACTGTCTTGAAAATTGGATACACAATGGAGTACGTATTATGAACTTCCTTGTGAATTCGATATAAAGGACGAATATAATATTTATTAAAATAATATTTTATTGGTTATGGACCAAATAAGTTTTTGATGATGATTTTTTAACAACTTGACATATGAAGAAGAATGTGACGGTTGTTGAAGAAACCTTGGTAGAGATATCTGATCACTTATTAATTGTATAGGTTTTTATTTATGAATTCGATTACCGTAACTAAATGATGATTTTTTAACAACTTGACATATGAAGAAGAATGTGACGGTTGTCGAAGAAACCTTGATAGAGAATTCTGATCACTTATTAAATGTATAGGTTTTTATTTACGAGTTCGATTATTGTAACGAAATGATGATTTTCTTGAGAACTTGGTACGTGAAGAAGATTATGACGTTTGTTAAAGAAACCTTGATAACACTTATAACTCAAATAAATTTGTATTCATGAGGACGATTAGCACGGCAGTATGGCTGTCATTCGTACTTGATAATCAAGTACATGATGAAGATTCATGGTGAATTCGAAATTATAATTTTCGATGACTTATCGATCACATAGCTATGTAACAATGACCACAATTGCTGCAACTACTATGGTTTTCATCTGAGTTTGACATATAGGCAAGTACATGATGAAAGTAGATGAAAAATTCAAAATAATATTTGATCAATTATCAATCAAATAAGTATCTATTGATGTTTAAAATCACTATAACGGAATGGTTATCATTTCTGCTTGATATGTAAGTAAGTAGATAAAGCTTGATAATTCGAAGTGATAACTTCCGATGACTTATCAATGAAATAAACTTGTATCAGTAACTTAGGTTAGGTTACATATCTGAACTTGGTATATGAGCATAGACAAGATGAAAATAAATGAAGAATTGAATAGATTTTAATCACCAAATCCACAATGATTTTTGGTAATTTATCAGTCAAATACTCATGACTGCGGTTACTGCAACAAAATGGCGGATGTGAAATAAGCGAAGATATTGAGAAATCTAAAACAACAATTTTTTATGAGTTGCTGACTAAAATAATTTGGTTATTGTGACGAAATGATGGATCTTTTGAACTTGATACAGAATGAAATTTCAGGGAAGGAACTTACGAAAGAAAATAAGATAGCGATACGTGATAAGTCACTGGCCAAAATAATTGTAACTATTGGTGCACGACCTGTCACAATTAATAATTTTCTTATAAAATTCGGTATCCAATGAAGTAATGAGTATGGCGAAGAATTAGAGATAATTTCTGATTAGTTATCAATTAGTTATCGATAAGTTTCTACCGATGACTGTGATTACTGTAACAAAGTGAGGATTTCATCTCAATGTACGAAGAAATACAAGTCGGTTGTTAAAGAATTCTTGATAGTGATTGATCACTTATCAATCAAATAAATTTGTCTCACTACACTTATTATAGCAAAAAGCAGTTTTCATTTATGCTCTTGCTGCATAAGCAAGCATTCGATGAATGTAGATGTTAAATCCAAAACAGTGATTTTTAATCAATCATCAATCAATTAAATCTGTATAACTGCATTACAAAGAAATAACGAAGTTTCCTTCTAAACTTCACACATCACGAAATATGCGAGGAAGATATTCATGAAGAATTCAAGAGAATTTCTGATCAATTACCAAACAAGATTACTATATTATAACTGATGGAACTATTTTAACGAAATCAAGATATGAGTTTGGTGTATATTAAAATAATTTAGGTTGCTGAAGGATCCCAGATAATTTTCGATCAGTCAAGTATGGTTGATTTGATTGTCAGCAGCAAGATGCCATACGACGAACTATATGAAGACTGCGCAAGAAAGGAAAAAAGATTTTCAATTCTTCATAAATAGGAATCGTTATTTTGTAAATTCGGTATACCACAATCTATGAGATTGATGAAGAACCGAATATAACGACGTTTTGATACAGTATCAATGAAATAAATTTCAACGGCAACGAAACGGTGAAGTGATCGTTTATGAACTCGATACACGAGGTATACGATGTTTGATGAAGAAACTCAGATTCTTGGTCAATTTCCAATCAAATAACTTTAAATTATCTGAAAACAATTATAAATCCATTAATCGGATCAATTGCTACTAATGTAACGAAATGGCAGTCTTCTCAAATTGACAATATTATGGAAAAGATGAGGATTGAAGAATTCAGGATAACAAATTGTGGATGATTCAATAATCGAATACTTTCATATCGATGATGGACAGTTGTGTCACAAAGTATTTTGTTGTAGATATATGACGAAGTAAAAGCTCCATGAAAAATCTTCCATCATCACTTTCGATCAATTATATTCAAATATGTTATTAAGTAAAAAGCAAATAAAGTATCTTCTTGCGAACTCGATGTACGAGGTATGTGAAAGTTGATGAAGAATGCTTGACAAAAACCTTTCATCAATAAATGACTGAAAGAGTCTCAATAACAGACTTCCCAACGAAATTATGACTTTTTTCTGAACTTATTGCTCGACGATCAACATTGATGAAGAATCCTTAAAAGCGACATTTGATCATGCTGTCGGTAGCAATTGCTGCGACCGAATGATGAAGTATTTTGCTGTAAATACTTAAAGTATTTGACAAACAAGATAATGTAGATAATGATTTTTCAGTTATCAACTACACAGGTCTTCATTACCGCAATTAATGTAAAGCAATAATTTGAACTTCGTACATGATGAAGTACAAGATGAAGATTAATGAAGAAACCAATACAGCGACCTTCTGATCAACTATCAATCAAATAAGTTTGCATTCCTGAGCACAGTAACGAAATGAAGATTTTCTTGCGAACTTGATACAAGATGAAATATATGAAGGTTGATGGAGAATTCTTGATTATCGATCCCTAGCTACTAACCAAGTTTATTGATGACTGCAATTATCAGAATATCCTCTTTGTGACATAATGAAGTACAAAACGTTGTCGAAGAAAAGGATGTGTACTATCAATTACATAAGTTATCGATGACTATCACTGCGAAATGACGAAGTACTTGATTGAATGATTCTGCAGTTGATATACGATAAAGTAGATGAAGCTTGACGTAGAATCTTTGACAGCGACATTTGATCATATATCAACGCAACGGGTTTGTGTGATTAATTATTGCAGTGGAATGATGGTTTCTTTAGATTTCAATTTATTCCAACACAAGGTTGAAGGTCGAAGAATTCAAGATAATGATCTTTAATCAGTTATGTTTTAAATAAATTTGATTTAGCTCTGACTAGTGCCTCCAGATGAAGTGTATGTAGACTTCATATGCGATGTGACAGGTATGTGAAGGTCATTGAAAAATGTTTGATTGCAACCTTTAATCTAAGGTCATATAGTTAACTATACTAATTATCTAATAACTCCAGTTATCCTCACTGATAACTCCGGTTGCTGCAGCCGACTAATAATTTCCTCACGAATTCATATTATAGTAAACATGAAGGTTGACGACAAAGAGAGCCATTTTTAAACAAATAATTACGTATGACTTTCGAAATGATATGAATGTGACATACGATGGTTGGTGAAGAATTCTTGATAGCGATTTTTAATCAACTTTGAATCAAATAAGTAGATACTGATTGCGCTTATTGTAGCAAAATGATCCATCTCAAATGAACTCAATATGTGAACTACATGATGAAGGATGTACGAAGGGGTTTGTAATCAGATCTACATCAAATAATAACCAGTACGAAATAGTTCCCCGCATAGAAAATTGGTGAAAAATCCTTGATATCGATCAAAGACCAGTTACTATTCATACGAGAACACTCTCAAACTATGTCACCCATTTTCACTCCGAGCATAAACACCAGAACCTAAAAAATGTATAGAACAATTCGTTCGCAACTTCCTACAAATCAAAACCTGCCAGAGTAAAATGATCATCAAAAAATCCCTAAAATTCAACTGTAGAAAAGCAACATTCCTTTATTTCCATCATCTTAAAACTCGTTCGCACTTGGTATCTGCCCGCAGCCGAATCTGGCCGCGGTCATCAACTATCCATAAACTGACGGTGGCTATAATTCACGTATCCCCCCGGAAGAAAATCGACGTCGCGACGCCGACACACATGCCTTCTAAAGGGTTGTAAATGGCTCGCACGGTATCACCGTTAACTCGGCGCCGCGCGGCGATTTCTTACCGCTCACAAACACGGCGAGGATGAGAAAAACGGTCGCGGACGGGGTAAGCTGGTTTCCCCGAAATCTTCTGACACCTCTCATGACGTCCACGTTTCTGTTCTTTCGATCACACATTCGCGCGCGGCCGTTCACAAGATCACTCGGTGTTCATCTCGTCACTTCCTGTCTGGCTGATGGTTCGCACCTGTTCCCTTATTATCCATTAACCGGTGACACTCGAACGTTTAAGTTCCCGAAAGGAAAAAAAAACACTGACACCCACACGCGCACAAGGGACGAACAATTTGGCGATCGGTCGATCTATCGGTCGATGGCGCGTCCTCAGGACGACGTGACGCGAAGAAGAGCTCTTCCGGTCGACGTACAAGCGGCTACTGAGGCTCCCGCCGCAAGCACGCAGAGCTTCCAGTGCGTCGACTCGGTCGTTGCAACCCGAAAGCTCGTTTCTCCCTACCCCTGTTCCCACCCCCGTGTCGCCTCGTTCTCTTCTTTGCCCCCTCCCCTCGACTGGTCGCCCCGTTTTGCCCCTTCGGCCATTTTAGCGTCGTCGTCGTCGCGGCGATCGGCCGTGCCAGTGCGGGCTGCGCGCGCTAGAGAGCTTTCCGCGTCCTAAAGCTGGATGCTATCCGCGACGGGTGGTAGCTTTATGCGCCGGGGGGGAAGGGGTGATTGATTGGCGATGAAACTTCGCGACTGATTGAATCTTTTTTACGTTTCAATATCGATATCCCCGAGTGGGATGTACGCCACATGCCGGACCAGCTGCGTGAATGTTAAGTTCCTTCGGGGAGACGTTGAATTTCAAGGTTCGCTGATTCTTCATCGTTATTTAGGGTGTGCTGTACAGTCCAGAACAAATCTCACTTCTACATATGGATATGTTCCATATGAACTTATGGAAGAAAGAAGCTATTTTAGATTTTTGAAGATTTTGAATTTGGGGAGGAATTATGGATTTGAAGACATGAGGGTTTACATACGGGTATTTAGGAAGCTGGCGGTTTGGGAGTTTGAGGAGATGGAAATTTGAGAATATCGGAAGCTGAGACTCTAGGGATTCGTAGGGTCCGGAGTTTGAAGACATAGGTATTTGTGGATGTAAGGATTTGAAGATCTTCCTGTGATGGGAATCTAGGAACTTGGCGATGTGGGAGTTTGGTAAACTAGAAATTTGACGGTATTGGAATTTGAGGATATAGGGATAGTAGGGGTTCTGAGTTTAAGGATACAAATATATGAAGATCTAGGAATTTGAGGACCTACGCATATGGAAATCTAAGAATTTGGTGATCTTGGAATTTGGCAACATTTGGAGAGCTAGGGATATTAAGAATTTTGGATTTGAAATATGGGCATCTCGGTACTTGGCGATCTGAGAATTGTAAATCCTAAAAAATTAGCGATATAGAAATTTGAGGATCTACAGGGTGGTTCCGACTTTAAGGATATAGCTGTATGGTGATCTAGGGAATTTAGGATTTACGTATATGGAAATCTAGAAATTTGGTCTAGGAATTTGAAAAGCTAGAGAACCTAGGAATTTGAGTATCCAGGAGATCAAGGACACAGGTGTTTAAAGGCCTAGGGACTAAGATTTTTGGATTTGGGGATATGGGAATCTAGAAACCAGGCACTCAAAGAGTTTAGAAATCTAGAAAGTGGATATAGGAATTTGAAGATCTAGGGATTGAAAAACTTAGAAATATGTAGTCCTCAGAATTAGATGACTGTGATTTGGGGATCTAGGGATTGTGGGTACAGAAATTTGATAACCTAGCAATTTGATGATTCAGAAATTTAGTGACCAAGAAAATTTAGAATATAGAGAAATAGAATTAGACACAGAAATTAAGGAACTCAGAAATTTGGTGTTGGACCTGAATATTTCGATACATAGAAACTCCGGGGATTTAATAATATAAGAAACGTGAGGAACTGAGAATTTCGTAAGAATTTTTTAAACGAGAAATAACCTTAAAAATTTCTTTCTCAGAATTTTTGTATGTAAATGAGTTTCAATATAATATAATTTCTGTTTTAACAAAGAACCGAGATTCGCAGAATTCTTCCCTTTAAGAGGAAACTCGTTTCAGATACGTTAAGTGATTTTATTTTTCGACAAAACTCTCGCTATTCGCGGAATTCCTGATTTCCTTTCATTAACATATAAATTACCATTCTCTAATGCATCTTTTTAACCGTTTTTTAGCGTCTTCTTTAGAGTAACACTAAAATCCACTTTCCTGTGGATTCAATCCTCGCCCTACTTGTACATTTTCAGAATGTCCAATCGGTTCGCTTCCACAAAGTAGTCCTAAACCGTTAAGAGTCAGTTTTCCGTTAATGCTACATTTTCTAGTCAATTCATTTTTAGCGAAATGTGCTTCTTGTTACTGAAGTTTTATGAACTTGTTTAACAACTTCATTGTCATTCTTTCTACTTTCGTTCCATAATTTTATAAAATTAGGAAAAGTACTTATGCAACAAATTTTTGTAAATCACGGACACTGTTCATTGTTCTTGTGTAATAGATTTTTATGTAATATTATAAAAAGTTTCATTGTACTTTCACAAAGCGATATATAAACTACTGCATATTTAATTAATTTTTGTAGATATGTGTATATGCATACATTTTGTATTAGATATGCACTATTTGTTTATAAATTTCTGAGCCATTATTGTCACGAATGTTGTATCAATAAATTTTCTGTTATTCGTTTTCTACCTCTGTAACTTTTTGACACTAACATTTAATACACACATCATTTGAAATTGCAAATAAAATAGAAAATTAAACAAACGATTAAAAATAATTGAAAATACACATTAATTCTTTGTTTTAATTAAAAATTAATATTGATTTCAAAAGAAGTAACTTACATTGATTAAATTGATTAAATTGATCAAATTGATTAAATTGATCAAGTTGATTAAATTGATTAAATTGACTAAATTGACTAAATTGTATAATTTAGAATAAGAAATTTGTAAACAGGTTAAATGACCGTTTTGATAGTACTACCACTAATATCATAATGAGGTAATATTTTAATATATAAAATGATATATTGTTAAATTATATAAAATCTTATGCGAAAAGATTGCATTATTTGGCTGTTTCATCTTTATTGAGTTGAATTCATATTTCTGTTGTCTTATACTCGAAAAGTGGCACCACTTTCATGTTTATTGTTCCGTGCTTTCCTCCTCCTTTAAATTGATTATTCGTACTCAAATAAGTTAACTGCACTTGTCGACGACGCCTTTTATTTTCTATCAACTTTTCACAATAACGATTTTTACCGACAAAGTGTTCTGTACATCTAGACGCTGTTGCGACAAATAACATAATGGAATATTCCACTATGAAACTTGAAATGCGTTTTTCTAGACCGTCGCTCCGCTGAATACCAACTAAAGAATTCGATTTAACCTTTTAACGTTCGCGTTCATGTTTCGCACAGACACCTGTGACCTCTGAATTTATACACATTTCTATTTGGCACAGACACACGTTATCGCCACTTCATTTACTTCGATTTACTATATTTTACGAAATCCGCTGTGAATTGCCATTCGCAAAGGATATTGATCAAATAATTAGAGCTATTTCAATTGTTATTCAGAATAGAACCTCGTTGACAGATATAAATTATGTGTACTAATGGAAGAGGTAGATGTTTCGGTATTCTTGACGCTTCTCAGTTTCAGTAATTGATCATTTTATAATTTTAGTTTGTATAAGATTAGAGTTTAAAAATTTTAAAATTTCGAAGTTTCAGAAATTAAAAATATGCAAATTTCAAAGATCATCCAAGATCATTCAAAATGAAAAGTTCAAAGGATCACTATAGCTTAAAAATTTTACAGTCTCAAAGTTCTGAAGTTTCAAAGTTCCAAAACTTTTGTTAAATTTCAAAAATCCACAAGATTCACAAATTTCAAAAATCTATTTACGATTCGAAACGTTCAAACTATCACAGATTCAAGGCTTCATATATTCATGACTTAAAAATTCATAACTTAAGTATTTATAGCTTAAAATTTTTACTGAAAATTTCAATGTTAAAAAATTTTGCAATCTTGAAGTTCTGAAACCCCAAACTCTCAAATCCTACAGTTCCAAAGTCCCACTGCGTAAACACCACTAATTTGTAGGTTGAATGGTTGACCTTAATCACTTTCGTTACCCATTAAATACTGTTTCTACAGTAAAATTACAGAAATCATTTAAAAATTGTATTATTTAATACATTTCATTATACCACAAAATATTTGTACAATCATTGTTAAATTCATTCCTCATGTATGCATTATTAATTATTATTAAATACAAATAATAATGACAACAAATTATATAACTTATTCAGTAATTGTTCAGTAATTGCATAACATATAATACACAAATACATATCATTCATAATACATATTAGTTTCACAAGAAATTATTACTGGTAATGTATCGTCAAACGTTGACTCTTTCTACTTAAATTCAACATTATTTCAAATGCTTCTAAAAATAAATAAAAAATATCGACGTTTTGATTCTATCTAAATAATATGGCACCTTGGGAATGAAATGTGGCCCCGATAAAAAAAAAGTAGAATAAATGGTGGAAAAAGAAGGGAAAATTAGGTTGATTATCCTTTCCATAGAGGCGACGCTATACGAACGAGCGATTTCCACGAAAGCAATATTTGTAAAAACGTTGAGCTCTAAGTTTCTCGAAGCAAGTAATTCGAAAATTTTCTTTAGTTAACGCTGCCACGAGAAAGTGAAAACGTGTAGTCGACGAAGCGTTAAGAACAGAGACGTGGGTGGCGTCTGTGATGAGAACGTGACTCTTTTGCCATTTTTGAAACCAACAATTTCTACACAGCTTTACTTTAGCACCTTCAATTTGCTGCTTTGCCTTCGAGAAAGCTCGAATTTTCGATCGAAGCGCGAGAAATTTTCGAATTCTTTCTTTCGATTGCGATTGCGATGTCACGTTCTGGATTCGATGGACGTGAAATCGGTTTTCTATTTTTGTATTAAAACTCGTGTAATCGAAAAGATTTAGAAGGAAAAATATAGGAGAACGAGGTGCGATTCTTTTAGGACAAAATATTTATTTAAAAACTTTAAAAATGTATTTGGAATATTAGGAAAAGAGTGGGAAGAAAATAATTGAATATTTAGTTTACTGTAATGTAAAATATTTGATACGTAGTTGTACCATGATTTTAAGAATGATTGACCACTTGCGATGGATTTTGCTATTAATTATAGTATTTATCTTTTATATTTTATATTATAATAAATTAAATTAAACATTAAATTATACAATAATAAATTATGTTATGTATTAACATATATTATAATAACTTCAATTGATCATTAAGTTATATAATAATTAATTAAATTGCATATTGAGATATTGTCATGAATTGAATTATATGCTCAGTTACATTATATAAATATATAAATAATTATATTATAATAAAAAATTATATTATATAAATTAAGTGAATAAATCAAAATGAAACACGATTTAGTACTTTTGAAAATTTCTTCAATATTGCCCTCACAAAAAGTACATTTCACTCCATTTAATGCACTTTATCCATTAAATTAAAAAATCAAAAATGACTTATTTAAATAAATTGTTTAAACATTGTACAGAACTGAATTGTTTAAAAATTTATATTCGTATAAAAATTAATTATTTAAATTTTTTTTAAAAAGGGGTGCAATGCTTGTTATTTTATCATCAGTTTCAGTAATTTTCTAACATTAATATTTTCATATGAATCTGTCGATCTCTGCCGCCTGTTGAAATTGTGCAGCATAACGGTTCGCAGAATTTGTAGGTCTATTTTCTCAAATTAGTTATGCAAGAACCTACTGAATATCTCACACGAGAGCGTGCGAAGTTAAAAAAAAAACTGCACGGAAAATTTCTGTCGCTTCTTTCATGATCCACGCATTAGTGACACTTCCCAGAATATTTTCGAGGGGATGCTAGAAAAAGTGGCATTGAGATCAAAACTAGTTTGCATACTTTAATACGTTGCTTGCCATATCATTTACATACATGCGGCTGACATTCAAACAGAAATTTAAAATTAAATGCACCTGATGTCGTAGTGACGAACAAAATTTTAAACAAGTAATATTAATAATATAAAAATAGCAGTAATTATATAAATTTTTAGCTAAGCTGATAAGGATTGGGTATATTCAATTGTAAAGTACATTTAATACTTAAATGTTGAATAGTAGGTTAAAATTAAATTAATATGTGTTAATAAATATGGTTTGTAGAATAAAAGTATTATTAGTAATAATTGAAGAAGAAAATTAAATGAAATATTTATTTAAAAATTTAGTTCTGAGAACATTACGTAAATGCAAAATTGTTATAATTTTTCATTTTCATATTTATTATCATTTAATCAGAATTTATACCACGTTAATATTTATACCGTATTAATATAAATAAAAATAATGTGTAAAATATCAAATAATACATTCACTGTAATTACACAAGTAATTATGAAATTCTCATTAATTAATTAACGAGCTTATAGTAATTTGGCAATTTTGAAAATTTAGCAGCATACAGAATTCGAATTAGCAAATGTAGCTACTTGGATATTAGATAATTTGAAATTTTCAAATTTACTGAATTTATAAATATCAGCTTCTCAAATTTTTAACTCACTAATTCAACAAGTTTTAGTTCTAGAAATTATAAATCTTATTTTTAATGAATTTACATAAAAATAACTATCAGAAAAACAAATTATTTAGAACTAATAAAAAATATTAAGAGTATTATTTACAGCTAATAAAAAATATTAGAAGAATTATTTACAACCAATAAAAAATATTAAAAATGTTATTTACAGCTAAGAAAAATATTATTTAAAATAATGAAACGTTTCACCAAAATATCACATTCATAAGAACTAAATATAATTTGATATTAACCTTTGACTATATTTTGTTTACATGTTATGGCAATTACTCTAACAAGGAAACATATCGAACCGCGACACACCGATTTTAATGAAACTTATGTGAAAGATAGTTCTCAAAAAAATATTTGACACGTATTTTTTTTTATCGGCAATCGTTCACATGGTGTTGATTATAACCGCTTCACGCTCATACCTGCGAAGTATTAAATCAATTAATTCCATATAAAGAGGTATGAAATCGCTAAAATAATGTAAAAGATTGTAAAAATAATTATATTTTTAATAAAACTGCTGATTGCCCCTCTTCACAGGAAGTGGTGTTAAATTATATATCTAATAAACATTGCAACAAACAAAAAATTCCAAAAACACGTATCCTCTATTTTTGTCCATAGTTTACGTACACGAAGTTGCAGAAAAATACATCAACATTTAGTGCAAAAATTTAAACAAAAATGATGAATTTTTTAAATATTATTTAAACAAATAAAGTTTCTTAAAATTTTTTTACACACAAAAATTTCCTATCTAAAATCGAACAATTTACAAAAAAAAGAATTCAATTATCTTCTTTCCTTCCGGAGATATTCCCAAAAACATGGTTTCAACCCCCAACTTCGAGGGCTATTTTCATCCCTTCAATGTGAACGATTGCCGATAAAAAAAAATACGTGTCAAATATTTTTTTGAGAACTATCTTTCACATAAGTTTCATTAAAATCGGTGTGTCGCGGTTCGATATGTTTCCTTGTAAGATACAGTGTGCTACAGATTTACTGATAAACAAGTTATCTAAAATCATACAAGGGCTATAATCACGAAGTACAATTATGTTAATTAAAGCTGAATGAGCGACACAGGGTGATCAAAATGACCTTCGAGTTTAATACATTGTGGTGCATCGCGTATAATTAATTTGGTTTTATTAATGACTATCGACAGGACAGTGATCGAAGATAAAATAACGATCGAATGAAGTATCATATGAAAAATGAAAATGATATCATGGACGATGAAGGGTTCAGGATAATGAATATTATACTATTAGTATATTAAAGTGACATAGAGCTGAAGCTATAAATTTTCGTTAATGGTCTCTTTTATTAGTTAATCATAAACAAATTACGAATTTTACATAAAACGATCATGTGGGATACAATATTTTTTCAAAACGGATTTTCTTATTTTAATTTAACAGTTGGTTGATGTATCAAATAATTAACAGATGATAAACAGAAATGAAATGTATAAGTTTATAATTTTAAGAAGATACACTGCAAATTTGAAACTAAAGACTATAACGTTGGGATAAAATTTGAAACGTCATTCAGGGATTTTGAATGACTATTTTTGGAGTGATTCTAAATGTGATGCACGATTCTTTATACACTCACGTTTAAAATGAAAATGGAAATGTTCGCGCGATGGGTAAAATATTAATTATTTATAGCTGTTTTCGAAGGTTGTAAATCTTCGTCGACCCGTGGCGTTTCCACAACTTGTTACGGTAGTGGAATTATATGTAGAGTTAGTATTATAGAGTAGAATTTATAGAGTGGTTCAGAGTCCTCCACACTGGTGTGCCCAGGTCAATGAAGGATGTAGATCATCATCCCACTAGTTATAATTGTTGTTGTGAGTTGTTGTAGTTGATAGTTACAAAGCTAATCTAAGACCGAGTATATTTCAGCGATGGTAGTTTTAAGACTGACTAGTTGCCTCTAAAAAAACCAGAAAAGAAAGCGATGGAGGAAGTTCAGGACGTGAAGGCGTTACCAAAAGGACCAATCAGGACAGATTGTTATTTGTAAAAAACAGTGATTGGTGAGATGGTTCAACGAATGAGATTGTAAGATTCTAGGCTTCACTCCAGGGTTGTAAATAACGTTTCGTTAATAAGGTGACCCAAACAGTTAAGTGATTTGGGTCCTTCAAAAGAACTAAGTAATGGGACACATTGCGAGACTGCTGAATGACCGAGTCAGAGTGCCTGGTCCGCCGAGTATGCAAGGATTTTCGTAAACAGTGCACACAGCAAGGGTTCACAGTTTAGGACCATGGAAATAAACTTCTTTAAGGAAAGATATATTGGCGTTAGAAAGATGTGCTTTTCTGGCCTGTTAGAAGGCTATTGACAATAGTTAAGAAGGTCAAGCTGTGGAGACGTCCATGTGGTCTTAAAGATCCGTTTGAAATTGCAAGAGTGAAGGTTTGACAAAACACCCATAAATATTACGTTGATTATATTCCGAGCAACTCGAAACAGGAAATGCAAATGAAGGCTGATAAATAAATAATAGTAAAATTTACATGGTTCTTGTTATGGGTTTACAACAATTTATACAGGGTGGCTCACCACATTTTGCCATCTAAATTTGCGTCATTATTATTACCCGTAGCAAACAATGTTTTAGATGAAGTTAAATGTAGGTGGACGTGTAAAGGACATATGAAGGTCATTAATGTTTTTTTAAATGGAATCATACATTTTTTATTGCATCAGTTGATACTCCTTCATATTCTTTACAAAAAAGTATTAATCTGTTTATGTGAAAAAATAGTTAGTTTAGGAGATATTTTAATTCTAACTTGTTAGGAAATCGTGACTTTCTGGTCAATATTATGAATTGCCCTAACTGAACAGCAAATGTTTTTCTACATGCTTTGAGAGGTCACGTGTCACCAAACGAATTGTGAGTTTTTGTTTTTTTTTGTTGCGCAGTAACAGTGAAATTTAGTCTCTGTTACGTCTCTAATACGGTGAATACGACAATACGGTGAATTATCACTTCATAATGAAGTATTCTAAAGAAGAAAAGATAGTCATGTTATCAGTTTATTTTGAAGTTGGAAAAAGTGCTACACATGCAGAAAGATTATACACTACGGAATGTTAGTAAGTCATTAATTTCTCGATTCAGCAAGTGTTATGATGCAAATGGTCACCACATTGCACCTTTTCTGTAAATAGACATTAAAATTAAAATATCTCCTGAACCAATGATTTTTTCACATAAATAGATTAATACCTTTTTGTAAAGAATATGAAGGAGTATCAACTGATGCAATCAGAAATATATGATTCCATTTCAAAAAACATTAATGACCTTCATATGTCCTTTACACGTCCACCTACAAAAAAAATATACCACTAGCATATGCCCCTCTCAAAACCATTCAACTTCATCTGAAACATTGTTTGCTATGAGTAATAATAATGTCGCAAATCTAGATGGCAAAATGTGGTGAGCCATCCTGTATGTGTATATCACACCGTAGAATTTTAAGCAATATTACCGTACAATTTAAACTAACACAACACAATTTTATATTATGCATATTAATAACTAATTATTCAATAATTATACATATAAATGTATAATCGAAGAACAATTGCAGCATTAATATAATACTGCAATTAATAATTAAACTTAATATAATGCAATTTTTAGTTTAAATTATACTACAATTTAACATAAAATTATATTAATAATTAATGTAATACTAATATACTAATTTGCATTAAGTAAAGTCAAAAATTAAATTTGAACTATTTCTGTTTTTCATCTGTGATACAACAACGATAGGTACATTTACAGTAAAACTTGATTCTAAAATATGTATTATGTCAGCCATGTCAATCATGTATCTTGTACGAAACGTGACAGGTTTAACATGAGTGATTTGGTACAATCCTACGATGAATTTGGCAATCACGATCATTTAACCGGAAACAAGTGGATATCACAGACAGTTACGTTAATTAAGACCGGATGGATGAGTCGTGTTCAAGTGAACGGACAGTTTCCGAGACACATTATTCAGTTTTAAATTTGATTGACACGTACATAGCAATAGCATTTCACCTATCTATTCACATGTTTCTTAAAATGGTTACCTGATTTGATAAATTAATTTATCAATCACATTTAAATATTATAAACATGAGCAACTTTAAGACTATTGTATATGGTATCAAATAAAGTATTAGTATCTATTAATTTAATTAAATTATGTTTTTAATTTCGAAGTAAGTGTACATTACATATCCATAGGTTTAGTGTTAATAATGAAAGTTAATATGGTCTTAAAATTATAATACAGTAATAAATCTTTTAGTATCGACTGTTTAATTTGAAACAAGTCTTCCATTAATAATATACATAAAATTTAAAATAATTTATAATAAAGTAAATATGTCATATAAGTAAATATGTCACATATTTAAAAAAATGATAACCCTACAAATATTGCATACTAGAAATTTAAAACGATGACTAATTTTTGTCTTACACCGTAAAATGTCATAAAACTTAGTTTTAATATAATAAAAAAAATTTTATTTCACAAAAATATGAAATATTTTAAACCACCTACCGATTCGCACCGTTCGAACGTAACAGGTGAATAATATACGCGCGCAGATACAATATTACAGCACTTAATTTGACGCAGTAATTTCTCGCCAAAAAATAAAAAGCTAATAATAAATGAAAATGTAATCCGAAACAGAGAATTTCGTCATAGGAACGATTAAGCAATTAAATAATTTACGTTCGCTTGAAATTCCAAACGAAATAAAACGCTTGTGTTACGCAATATTTCCTTTTGATTTTTAAAAGCGATAATAAATTCACGAGCACTCTAAAAGCATCGAAACACAAATTTTATCGCCGACCGTGCTTTCAACCCGCATTAATAAACATGCTTCACAGTAATCGAAACCATTTTTATTGCCGTGGAAAAACTTCCATTCACCGTTGCTTAACAAAGAACTTCATTATTTTTTAATTTTTCATTTAATAAACATTCGTGGTAGAATAACAGAAATACTTGTTATAATGTTTGTTTTATTTGTACACTGATAGCTTATAAAGGCAATTGTATCTCCTGTGACACGTTGAAATAAGGATCATTCATTTTTCGTTACATTGTAAAAGTACTATACACATTTTTCATGCAAGTGGCATGAATTATATCTTGAAATGTAAAGGCAAAAAAATATAAATTTAGGTTCTCAATTTTTCTTAAGAGTAATGGAATAGAGTTTTTTAAAAAATGCAAGTTGAGAAATTAGGGAATTTCTAAATTTAAAAAGTTATCTCGAACTTCTAAATTTGAAGACGTTTGCATTCCTAGATTTCAAGATATGATAGTTCGAAAGTTTCTATACGTCTAAATTGGGAAATTTGGTAACTTTAGAATTTTTCACAGATACATATGGAAAATGGATGCAAATGCAGTTTTTGAACAGAAAAAATTATCAATAATTTCTGCATAAAAAAGTGTAAAAATACAAGACCACAAAAGTTGACTAATAATACATATATTGTAAAGCTCATTTACAGAAATTTGTATAATTAGAAAACTAAATTTCCTTGTGAGTAAATAAATTGAATTCCACAGTTTAAAAGGTCTAATCAGTTACCAATATAACATTCTAGCGTCCATGTTCATAAAAAATGTGAGCTATTCAAAAACTTCTGAAGAGGACTGTACTTTCCAACCATGTAGTTGCCACCGACTTCACATTTTTCCTTAAAACATCTCATCTGGGGCGTAACAAATGAAATATTCGAAGGAAGGTTGGTACGATAGAGACAATTTACCGTTGAAATTTCAGCGGAGTCCTTGATGGAAATCTTTCAGCAAGTTGGGCCAGAGAGGTAGGTTCAATCAAAATATCGGCCAGAGCAGTTTGTATTTCCGTGTGACAGCACGCGAAAGCATTCGCGATCTCGCAGAGGCTGATTCTACATTAACGGACAAACATACACTAAGCTTGCAGTGAGTCTCTTAGCTACGTTCAGTCGACGAAGTGACGTTTCCGGTGTTGCGTGCATCCTTTTGCCGCGTATAAGGGATGTTACCTGAATCCCACGTAGTAGTCCCTTTCGAGTCGCGAGTTAATTTGTCACTCGTCTAATTCCTTTATGCGATCCCACCTTCCGTCTGAATTACTGACATTCCGCTCATTATGTCGACGACGAACAACCGCAAGCTGCGAGCTGCTTCGTTCTATCTAAACATCGTTCTGCCGGCCCGTTAATAGCTCGTGTAGTCATTAAATATTGTAAAAGGACGGGAACGCAATCAATCACCGGAAGACATTACCGCCTAGGCAAATCAGGCCGTTGTCGTCGATTGGCCAGGAGGCTGGCTAAGAAATTAATAAATAACACGGATACGCTTCACGGTTAAGCGTCACGATGATGGACGTCGTTTGTACGGAATTGATTTTGTTGCCTCGGTTGTCGATTGATTGCGAGTGTTTAACACGCTATGAGCAAAAATTGGTTCTAAGTATTAACTTGTTGAGTAACATCTCTCATTTCCGAAACAGGGAATTTTATGAGTTTGAGCAAAATAGAGTGAATCATATAGGTCTAATTCAGAACGATTTTTCCTTGAGTTTGAGGTCACATACATTGCAGGTTATTAATGACCACGGTTGGTTGTCTAGCTGATCGTTTCTGAGCAAGCGGTATCTTTTATGAAACTGAACTTTTCTATAGAAGTCTATTAGTAAGGCAGTGAATTTGATAAATTATGTTGTGTACTCTTCCTACTGTATTTGGGACGAGTTATCAATGTGTTCAATAGTATTTTTTGTATCATCGATGTCACAGCTATTTGGTTCTTGTGATAAGTTGAGTATCTTCAATATTTAAACATGTTATTGTTAATTGAATTGTTATTAATAAGGTTGGCTGATATCACTTACATTATTACAAACTTTATGCAGCTTGGTCTACCATTTTTCCATTCTCAGAACAATATTTTGTCTGCAGAGGAGTGTTTAAGAATTGTTTGTGATATGAAATATTGATATGTGTATGATGTGAGACATTTTCATATGGGTATGGACCATGCAATAAATCATTTAAATGTTGGAAAAATTTTTACTTATTCATCATATATATAATAATTGACCTTAGTTCTAGAATTAAACATAAAAATATTTCCAATACTTAAATCATTTGCTGGTTCATATATTATACAAACGATTTACATTCAAAGTAAGCTTGAAGAATAAACACTGTTCGATTGAAAACGGTATTATGGGGAACCTATTTATAACCACCATTAGCAACTGACATCTTAACATTGACAAACACAATATGACTATGAACTTTAACACGAGATAGCCGCTGGTCATCACGTGACCCTTTTCGAGCGCTCAATTCACATATGAACAGTATGACTCTGGGCCTCTTTTATCTTGATCAGTATTATGTATAGAGAAATAAATGATATAGAGATTGTTCAGAGTAACAACGTTGACAGTATATTCCAAGGTCTTAAAAATCAGTAAATTGTGCAACTTCTTGTTAACAATATTTCTAAATATAATTCTGCAATAAAGACCAATTAAAGATTGTATGAGAGAATAATTGATGAGAATAACAACGTTGACAGTATACTCCAAGGTCATAAAAATCTGTAAATTTTGTAACTTCTTGTTAGAAATGTTTCTAATTATAATTTTGTAATAAAGATCAACTAAAGATTGTATGAGAGAATAATTGATGAGAATAACAACCTTGACAGTATATAAGGTCATCAAAATCTGTAAATTATGCAACTTCTTGTTAGAAATATTTCTACTTATAATTCTCAAAGACTAACGATTGTATGAGAGAAGAATTGATGAGAATAACAACGTTGATAACATATTCCAAGGTCATCAGCGAAGTGCTATAATCTCACACCTAGTTATTTCTATGAGTATTAGACTGTCAAACTGTCGTATTCTTCTGATTGACACAAAACCACGAAACCTTCAGTAACAAAATAATGAACTTGAAACTTAACAACAATATCAGTAGTATATCATTAATTGTTATTAATGTGAAATTAGAATTGAATAATATATATAATATAAGAATAATATATCACTAATAAAATAGTAATTCTCGATTTGGAACGTCTGTGGCATAGCACAAACCATGAAGTTCCAACAAAAACGCCATCAAGACAAGCAGTGTTCAAAACAATAAACTTGAAACTTAACAACAATATATCAGTAATATATCACTAATTGTCATTACCACGAGATTAATATTGAATAATATATATAATAGAAGAATAATATATCATTAATATAACAGTAGTTCTCGATTTGGAACGTCTGTGATCGCACAGCACAAACCATGAAGTTTCAACAAAATCGTCATCAAGACAAGCAGTGTTCTTTCGAGGTTGTTAACTTTTTCCCCTAATTTCCGCACACCATCCATGCAATGTTTTTCCCCAGGACGTAACAATTGATTACAACGTTTAGCCGGTAAACCACGAGAATCGGAGCGGGCCACTCGGTCGAGCGTGTATCAACCTGTGCTGGTACGTGTGCATGTGTGAACGGGACAGGGTGGTTGCACACGTGTACAAAGGGGTGCGAGAGAAAAATTTCGGTGGCCCCAGATGCGGCGGTTCGATCGAACTTTAACGTCGTTTGTAAGCGGCTTCCCCTCTCCGTCGTTCGCGGCGCCGCATTCTCACGTTCCATTGCGAAACTGTCGAAACTGTCGAATCGCGGACAAAGGGCGTATAATGCGAAAGTTCGAAACAGAGAGACACGCCGACCGTTGTGCATGCGCAAGAAGAGGAGAAATCGTGAATCGGTCGTGCGATACGACAGAGCGGAAGTTCTTCGACCGTATAATATTCCACGTACGAGTTGTCACTTCGCGACCGCATTTCACTGACTAATGAGCGCTTTCGAAAGCACGTTAGGTACTGTCAGACACACGCTCTGTTATATCACCCGCTTCTGTGAAGGGATCTTGATACATGCACGTGCACACTGCACGTGTACGTACACACGGAACACGAGTCTACGGACGGACTTATCATACCGCACCACGGATTCGCGAAAACGAAAGGATCTGACAGCGAGATTACGTGCGGGATTTGACGAGGTATCGGCGCGAAAAATTTTGACCCGCTGAGAAATGGGGACCGTTTACACGGACGCGTTTACCACTTGGGAATATTGGCACGTGTCTGGGGATCGCTGAATAGACACCCGCATAGAGATCTACGGTTTTATGAATCTGAATTTGGGAATTAATAACTTTACAAATATTTGAATTTGCACTGTAGTTTGAAAATTTGCAGTTTTTTAAATCTGTAAGTTTGCAAATTTTAGAATTTTCAAATTTAAAAATCTGTAATAAGAATACGTAACTTTAAGTAATATTGAAAATTGGTAAATCTGAGCATTTGGAACTTTTTAAATCAATAAGTTTAAGAATATACAATTTTAAAATCTGTAAACTTGAAAATATTCAAACTTGAGAATTTGCAGTTTTTTAAATTTGTAAATTGCAGAATTTTCAGTTTTAAAAATCTGGAATGAGAATACGCAATTTTAAGTAATGTTGAAAATTGTTAAATCTGAGAATTTAGGATTTTTTAAATCAGAAAATTTTAGAATATACAATGTTAAAATCTGCAAACTTGAAAATATTCAAATTTGAGAATTTTCAATTAAAAGTCTTAAAATTTGAAAATTTTTAAAAGAACTTCTAATTTGAAAAACCTATAAATTTGACAATTTCCAGTTTTAAAAATATGTAAATATCAGTATTTTTTATTTCAGAAATCTGCGATTTTGAAAATTTACAAATGTCATTATTTGTGATTTTGAATATTTAAAAATTACTATTATTTTATACCTGGAACTTTATAACTTTGTCCGTAAATAATAAAATTGAAAAGTCATTAAATTTCTAAATTTGCAACTATTAAAATTATTTTGTAGATTAATAAGTTGATAAAGAGTATTTGTATACCTCTAAATTTCATATTCCATATATTAAAAAATTTCTGAATTTTACAATTTGGAAATTTTTCAACTTCAATATTCAAAAGTTTATTTTATAAAATTTAATATAATTATAATGAATAGGAATGCAGTAGCGAACGCAAACTGAATAATATTGTAATATGGGTACAAAATAGACGAATGATAAAGTTTAGAATGCAAATAATGTAGGTTACGGAAGCTTCAAATGTTATACTACTGAAAACTTTCACTAATGAATGCATTCGCATATGATCAACTTTCGTTAAAGCACTCGTCGATGGTTTGGAAAATCGTAACCTCTTTCATTTCAGAATGGGGAGACTTATAATTGTGGAATTGTAAAAATTCAGAAAATTGAAAATTTAGAAATTTGTACGATTTAGAATTTCAGAATAAAAGATTGGGAATTTGAAAATGTGAAAATTTAGAATTTTGAGAAATGGGGGTACGGAAATATAGGAATTATGAAGTTTGAAAATTTTGGAACAGAAATTTGAGATATTGGGACTTTGGAAAATTGAAAATTTGTGAATTTCAGAATTGAGGCAATGGAAATACAGAAATGATGACATTTGAAAATTTGAACATATGTTGATTATATAATTTAAAAAAAATCAGAATTTCTAAGAAGTTTTAAGAATTTTTAGAAATTCAAAAACTTGTGTATGTGAAAATTTAAAGTGCAGACGTTAGTGTATCATAATGTAGTAATTAAAACATGTTCCAATTTCTGAATGTGAGAATTGAGGATTCTCAATTTTGAAAATTAGAATCAGTCGGTCTTCAAGAATTTCGAAATTTGCAAATATGAAGATTATGAAATTTGCCAATTCTAAAATATGAGAGTTATAACATTTGCCTATTTAAAAATATTAGAATTATCAAATTTGTCGATTTGGAAATATTAAAACTTCAAAATATTAAATTTGTAAAACTTAGATTTGGTACTTGATACTTTAGAATTTAAGAGATTGAGAATTTTTGAATTTGAGGAATTATGGAATTTGATAATTTGACGATAGAAGAATTTGAGAATTAAGAAATTTGAAAATTTGGGTGCTTGGAAGTTTGGGAGTTCGGGAATTTGGGAATATGGAATTGAAGAATGTGGGAAATGGGGAATGTGGGAATTGGGCAATACAGAAACTTAAATTTGAAATACTGATTGCTAATTGAGTATATAAGTACTTAATAAATATTCAAACGTAATTTTCCCAAAAATAATATTTAAAAAAAAAATTTTCCTCCATTGTACCGGTTTTGAATTCCTGCGTAACAGCACCGCAATTTATGGAACACCCTGTACATTAGCGATTACTTTCTCAGGCGCTAAGAATAATTAGATATAAAAGAGCCACTTTGAATTTAGACTGTTAATGTCATTCTTTTCACCAGGAAATTTAAGAAAGGGAATCTAGTGCATTACTAACAAAGACACCTTTCATAAGCTTCCAAAGTCTCGTGATTTGCAAGGAACGTTTCTTTGTAAAAAAAAAAGAAAACCCGTGGCGACAGAGTCGACTGTAGACGATGGTCCATTTAAAATGTTGGTTGCTTATTTTGAAAAGGGGAGAAGGGAGAGACAAGGGATAAAGCACAGTGCGGTTTGTCTCTTTAGCATGAAAGAACCTTTCATTTCATGGCAAATCAGAGACTTGTCAGAGTGTAGGTGGTACATTTGGAATTTTTTTAAAAGAAAGAAGGAACGCGGGCCTCTCCGTTCTTCGCTAGTTATTCAGAAACATCTTCGGATAACAACCCTTTTGGTGGATCTTTGTCGTTCGTAACAAAGAAACCTTTTTTCACGCTATGGAAATACTCAGCCGAGGAAGAAGTGCATGAAAGTTAGAAACAAGAGCAGAATGCTTCTAAAAATGCACTGCCATTGAAATTAATATCGTGATTCGGAAAATGATTAATTCGAAATCTAAATGTGCACGCGCAGGGAACATGAGTCGACGGTATTTTTGGTATAAGACTCGCGATGACTTCTTTTTATGAATTTTAGGAAATATCTATTTTTATTTTATTTATATTTATTTATACTTATTTATGCTAGCTTTAATATTTGTTTACACTATTTTATCTATATTTATTTACACTACTTTACTCGTACTAGTTTTTCTGTTTAATTATAATATTCTGTGTATACTCATTTATACTGTTTTACTCATATTTATTAACACTAGTTTTTGTATTTATTTATATTTACAGTATTTTATATGTTTATTTGTACTATGTTATTTAAATTAATTTATACCAGTTTAATACTGATTCATACTATTTAATTTGCACTGGTTCTATTTACTCTATTATTTTTAAAATTATTTTATAAACATGGAGCTGTAAAATTCGAACATTTCTAACGAATAAAAATATAATAATACTAATAAAGGAATAAGAACGTCAATTTTGGTTCACCATCTTTTAATTACTTACACTGTTTTGTTGGAAAGCACCTTTGTGTACTATTTAAATAAATAAGTAAATACGAAAAAATTTGATATAAATAAATAAGTGAAAAATTGATATGAATTTATATTGAAAAGAAGGTAAATATTGAAAAATATTAAAAATTTTGCAGACATTTTATTGAAGCAAAATAAAATAATCATTTTTCACTTTCATTTAACACTATATAAACAAGAACTGTTTACTAAATGCCACTATATAAAAAATTGCTTTTTTAAACAATGAATACAGAACAAGGATCTACATAACTCAATATTAAAATTCATGTAAGGAAAGGCAGTGGAATAAATTGAAGAACTGCTGCATTTTAAAAAATACAAGAAGAAAACGTTTAATATATTTATACATATATATTTACATATGTGAACGATGTATACAATGTTTTATGTTGAATTTAAAATAAATTGTGAACATAATAAAAATATATATATATATATTTCCACGAGGAGAAAGAAAATTATGCAACAAGTTGGACGCAATTGCTTAAAATGGCCGACTCACTCTCGAATAAACGATGATGCTGAAAAACTAAAAACTAATGTTTGTTGATTCTCGAGAAAAAGAAAAGAATACATGTTCGTTACAGAAAAGTGAACAACACAAAAGATATAATATATTTAATGTTCGCGAGTGTGTCGGAAATAGTATATCCTTGAGATCAACTGAGGGTGCAGTGAATCGAACGAAAAGGCAAAAAGTGAGGAAAAGAAAGGACCTTATGATAAAAAATATGATTATATTTAATTAGGCAAACCGACGAAATCACGAAGTTCGTATTAAAAATTAATCTTATAATCGAGCACAGTGTAGCACACAGTGATGGGCTGATTAAATGACCGCGGAGCGTGTGAGGGGCACTGGTGAGTTGGGGTATGTAGTTTTGTATTGAAAATTTAGACATTTAATAATTTTGTAATTTCACACTTTTACATGGATAAATTTAGAAATTTATAAATATGGAGATTTGCAAATATAGGTTTTTGAAAGTTTGGGAATTTAGGTATTTGGGTTATTGGGAAGTATGGGAATCTATACATTTTCGAATTTGGGAATTCAGAAGTTTAGAAATTTTCAGATATAGGGATTTGAGAATTTAGGAATTTAGCGATTAAGGAATTTAGAAATTTAGGGAATTAGGGATTGGTGGATTTGAGGATTTGGGGATTTGGGGATTTGGGGATTTGGGGATTTGGGGATTTTGGAAGTTAGGAATTTAAGAATTTAGGGATTTTGGAGTCTTAGGCACTTAGGGACATATAAATTCAAGGATTTGGAGATTTGGAAATTTAGAGATTTGGGAATTTTGAGATATAGGTATTTAAGGATTTAGGGATTTAGCGATTAAGGGATTTAGAGATTTAGGGAATTAGACATTGGGCTGTTTAGGAATTTGGGAATTTGGGGATTTGGAAATTTTGAGATATAAGGACTTGAGGATTTAGGGATTTAGCGATTGAGGGATTTAGAGATTTAGGGAATTAGACATTGAGCCGTTTAGAAATTTGGAAATTTGGGGATTTGGGGATTTAAGGATGTAGAAATGTAGGGATTTAGGGATTTAGGGATTTAGGGATTTAGGGATTTAGGGATTTAGGGATTTAGGGATTTAGGGACTTAGGAATTTAGAGAGGCGAAGTCGTAGGCACTTAAGGAAATACAAATTCAAGGATTTGGGAATTTACAGAAGTTTAGAAATTTTGAGATAAAAGGATTTGAGGATTTAGGGATTTAGAGACTTAGGCACTTAGGAACGTACGAATTCAAGGATTTGAAGATTTAGAGATTTGGAAATTTAGGGATTTGGATATTTGTGTATTTGGGGATCTGAAAGTTGAATAATTTGGGGATTTGGGAATTTGAGGATCTGGAAATTTGGTCATTTAAAAATTTGAATATTTGCACATTTAAGGATTTGTGGATTTGAGTATGGATTTTTCGTAACTATAAATTTGGAAATTTGTTAATATGAGAATATAGAAATCTTGAAGCTTTTAAATTTTCCAATTTTTAAGTTTCTAAAACCCCAAATTTAGAAATTTGGTAATTGATAAATTTCAAAGTATGAACATTTCCAATATCTAAATTTTCAAATTTCTAAATTATCAATTTTAGTAATTTTCAATTACTTAATTTTCAATTACTTAAATTGCAGAAGTGACTATCCACCAGTGTCTTCAGGTGTACGCCATTTTGATAAATGTGCTCCATACACAGCGCCCTCACGGGCAAATCTCCCATCACCAATGCGATATAAAACCTTACATGCTAAAAATAATATCAATATCTATGTTGTATCTTCATTGAAACGCAATAAACAAACGCAAATTTGTATCATTTCGATTCGCGTGCACACCAAAACCATATAGAACCACATAACCTTAACGATACAGTAATAAGACTTACAATAAAAAATGACCAAAGGACTACAAAAGAACCTAAAATGAATCCGAAAATTGCTTTTGTAAATTGAAGAAATTTATGATTACGTTGACGATGTGTGTCGTGTGTGCTCGCCGTGTATCCGAATTAAGAAAAATGCGTCGCATGCTAAAATTAATATCGATATGATGTAGCTTTGTACAGTAAAATACCGAAATCTGGAAAATATCAACTTTCACCGGTGAATGTCAACATTCAGATAGTCGCTTGATATATGTCCGAAATATTTGCTAAGTACACTCATTTCTGACTTACACCGGTAAATGTCGACGTACACCTAACCTCTAACCGTGATTGTCGACATACAAGGTCCGAATGTACAAAAATGTTATCAAATATTCGATCTTTCCGACGTGTTTGGTATGTGTTGACATTCACCGGTGAAAGTCGACATTCTCCAATTTCGGTCTTTCACGGTAACAGCTTCATTGAACGCAATAAACGCAAACTCGTAACAATTCGTGTACACCGAAACCACGTAGAACATAACCTTAACGATACAGTAATAATAAGACTTACAGTAGAGGACCAAAGGACTACAAAAAACCTAAAATGAAAGTGAAATTGAAGATTGCTTTCGTAAGTTGCAGAAATTTATGATCACGTTGACGATGTGTCGTGTGTGTCTGCTCGCCGTGTATCCGAATGAACAAAAAATGCGTATCAAAAATATGAAAAACTGTACACATTGGCAGCCCGTGTTAAATCGACGAACGTTGTCATAAATTTCCATACTCGCTACTTTACAATTAAAGCCCTTTGATCTCGGCCCTGAATACTCCTACGAACTATTCGCTTATAGTTATTGTGCTGTACGGTGGCTTTTTGTTTTTCGAGTGCACGAATCAAGGATTAGCGATGTAAAAGTACGTTGAAAAATATTATCTGCTTTTTGACACTGGTTTCAATGGAAAATTATGAAATTTGTACGAGTCATTCCACTGATACATGAATTTTGTAGGAGATATTTGTTTATTGATGATTCTTTGGGAAAATTGCACTTTTTTGGTTAGGTTAGGTTTCTTTTGGTTTAGGATTGGTTAGGTTAGGTTTGTTTCGGTTTAGGTTAGGATAGGTGGGGAAGAAGTAATTTGTTCTTTTACATTTTACATATATTGGGTGAATGAAACTTTCAAGGTTTTTTGATTATTTTTTAAGTGGATCTACTGCCAGTTCATTTTTTATTTCGTTGAGCAATAAGGATTACGTTAAAATTCTAAATAATCTGGCATTTTTAACTTTTGAGGTTACTAGTTTTTAAATAACAAAATTGCACAACTTAAACAACCAAAAATTCCGAAATTCCGCTACGAAAATCCCAGAATTCCAAAATTCTGCTATTCCCGAAAATCTTAAAATTTCCAAAATTCTGCTATTCACAAAAATCCCAAATTTCCAAAAATTCCGCTATTTCCAAAAATCTGAAATTTTTGAAATTTCCAAAACTCTCCTGTATCCAAAAATTCACAAATTACCTAAATTTCCCAACAATATAAAAAACTGCGCTATTTTCACAAATCCCAAAATTCCAAAATTACCTAAATTTCCCCAAAATTAAAAAACTTCGCTATTTGAAAGAATCCCAAATTTTCAAAATTTCCAAAATTCTCCTGTTCCTAAAATTCTCAAATTACCTAAATTTCCCGAAAATAAAAAAACTTCACTATTTCCGAAAATTTCAAAGTTCCCCAAATTTCCCATGACTTCATTTTCAACAATCTCAGTACCTCAAATTTCTTCCCAAAATTCCCCAATTGCCAAAAGCTCAAAGTTCTAAATTTCCAAATTCTCTTCCCAAATCTCAAATAAATACAAAATTTCCACTTCTTCACTAAAATTTTTCGATTGTCGTCGCAAAATAGCCAGCGGCTATCGCCAAGCAAGATTAAATGTGCATTGTAATAATAGTTTACTGCTAACCAGAAGTTAGGGTAATCGAAATATCGCGGAAAGTTGAACGAATTTCTTGTGGCGAGCGGATACATCGCGAATGTTTATTGTGTTCACCCAGTTTCGAACTAGCTAGCAGGGCTGCTAAGTTCGCGACTTTTGCGAGAATCTACATATCGTTACAGGAGAAATCCCCGAGTTTCGGGGAAAATACGGGTAACAACATTAATTTTAATCACCGTACACGATCAAATTTACGATTAGACGGTAATTTAAGATGCTGTTGCGGTTGTTCTCAACTCATAAACATGAAATTCAGAATCTACGTGTACAATTTTGGGACAGGGAGATTAAAATATGAGTATTTATATTTTTCTGCGAAATACTGCTCACTGATTTACACGATATTTATAAAAAATTCAATTTAAATACTATTTGATAAAGAATTATTATATTACTATTATATTATGACATGATCACTGTGACATGTAATTGAATATATTAAGAAGGTGTGAAATTAATATATTAATTTTGTTATTAAATTTATTGTTGCAAATCAGTATTGTAATTATATCTTTTAACTTTGGAATTGAATTTATTATGTAAATCATGAGAAAAGTGTTGAAAAATGGGAGTATTTATATTATTCCGTGAATAGCTGCTCACTGATATAGCTCCTATTTATAAAACATTAAATTTAAGTATTCTTTAATAAAGAATTATTATATTATGACATGATCACTGTGACATGTAATTTAATATATTAAGAACGCGTGGAACTAATATATTAATTTTGATATTGAATTTATTGTTGACTCAATATTTATGAAATATTTAATTTATTACTACAAAAGAATTACTGTTTGATAAAAAATTATGTTACTATTCTATTATGCAGACTACTACCACATAATTTAAATTATTAAGAATTGGGATTTTGTTATAAAATTTATTGTTGTTTACTGCTGTACTTTGGTACTTGGATCGAATTTGTTATACCAATGTTAAAAAATGCAAGTGACAGGATAATTAAACAGATCTTTAGTTTATACACAATGTATTTTTTCACATAACCTAACTTTTTGAATTCATAAACCTCGATAGAATAAATTGCGGAATAAAGGCAGTAAATATTTATAGAATAATAAAACTAAATTGTTTAATCGTGAAATGACTCGTACGCAATTTGTTTTATTTAGTGTTTCGACAGAAATGATATTCGATACATTGATCAAACAAATCTCTTGTAACTTGTAACGCGATCTGAAAGTGGGAAAAAACTGAACTAATAATACCATTTCTGCAGAATATTATTTATTTACATATTAATAGAAACAAATGAAAACGTTCACCTTGTTTATAATTACACGATTTGACCTTGATGTACAATTAATATTTTAATTTTATTACGTTTTTCATGAATCAGAAGTAAATGATTTAATTACTTATAATTAAACTACGTTGTTCATGCAAATATACGTATGTATAACATATTTTCTATATTTGTGACAAATGAGTACGATACTATCTTAAAATTCATATTTCACATCATGTAAATTTTGATCAGCCCACTTAATCGTATTTACAATAAGTAACAAATATCTTCAAATGACAAATATTTTCTAAAAAAAAAAAAAAAATAAAATAGTGTAACTTATTTATTTTTCTGATATAAAATAGTAAAATGTAATTACATACTGTTCCTTTTATACAGAAATTAATTATTGTACTTACTTATTTCCATTTGACGAAAAAATCAAATGACATACTGTTATTTTACAGAGAAATCAAATATTGCAACTATTTATTTCTTCCTAATGAAAAAATAAAATATTACTTCCCTTCTATAAAAAAGTAAAATACAACCAATAAACAGGAACAAAATAGTTGCAATAATAACTATTTTTCAATATGAATAGTTTAAAAAATTAAGAATTGATTTAAGAATTTTACACAAGTCTTTCATTATTTCGTCTTGATACGCAGATAAATAACTAGATATCGGTATTATTAGTTCAGTTCAACCACCATACTCTATTCGGCATCGATTATTAAAACTTTATTGTGCTTCTTCGTTCATCGAATACATTCAATCCCATTCTAAGTCAGACTTACGATAAAAACGCTCGAAACTCGCTGACGTTGAAGAACTTCGCGGGGTAGACTCGATTTCACGGCTGCTTCGGCAATTAACAAACTTGCTCGGTGGTTTTGCTAGCACACCATAATTTTAAAACTTCCGGTCGGATTATCACTGACGATTAATCATCGAATAATTCTACGGTCCGCGAATAAGTGATGCTGTCGATCTTTTTCGAAAACTAGCTGAGCTTCGGAGGTGTTTGCGAAACGGTCCAACATGGAGGACGCGGGCGATTCAAACGCGAAAACTGGTCTCGAACGATAGAATCTCAAAGGGATAACTGTGATAACACTGTCCAACATTTTACCTTTGATTTAATGTCAAATTGACTTGTCTTATCAAATTTCATGCATTGGTCATCGAATTTAAATATTGAGGTAGTGAATTTTGGTTTGTTTTTGATTTTGTTTGTTGAGTATTGCATTTAAGAAGATTTTGATACTAGAATTATTTTGTTTAAATTATTTCACTAAACTGAAGATGACTGATAAGCATGTTTATGAATTAGAATTATTTACGTTCTTGAGGTGAGACAATGGTAGAAGTGCAACAATTTTGAACTTGTTTAATAAGAAAGAGTTTTTTAATTTGCAATAGTAAAAATACCATATAATACCAGATTTTTTAATTTGGGATTACTCTATTTCTAAATTTGAAATTTCACACTTTTAAGTTCCTAAATTTCCAAATTCCCATAGTTCAACTTTTCAATTTTACAACTTTTTAAATTTCCAAATTCTCAAATTTCCCAACTCTCAAATTTCCAAATTCCCAAATTTCTACATTTCCAAATCTTCCAACTCTCAAATCCCTAAATTCTCAAATTTCTCAACTCTCAATTCCCAAATTCCCAAATTTCTACATTCTCAAATCTTCCAACCCTCAAATTCCTAAATTCCCAACTTTCTACATTCTCAGATCTGCCAACTCTCAAATTTCCAAATTCCCAGATTTCTACATTCTCAAATCTCTAAACTCTTAAATTTCCAAATTTCCGAATTCCTAAATTCCCAAATTCTGAAATCCCCAAATTCCCAAATTCTCAAGTTTTCAAATCTCTAAACCCTCAAATTCCAAAATTTTTAAACTTGTACCATTGTCATTCATTTTTTTACTGTATTTTATAAATACAAGGTGTTCCATAAAATCCAAAAATCAAATTAATTTTCATACTTAAAAATCACGTTCTTTAAACGATTTTAACACTTTTCAGCATAAACCATTTTTTCTTGACAAAATATGTCTTGAAAATACACAAACATCGATCACTATTATTTTGCCATCTTTAATAGCCATAAAAATCTTGGAAATGGGTCACCCTATATACCCTATACAAGTATTTTATACATACTAAATTTTCCATTATTGCTGTCAATATCATTTTCCGATACCTGCAGTCACCTCATTTAAAAATTTCTGCGACCAACTCCGCTCGGAATACCTTCGTATACATAAATTAATTAAGTTAATTAACCCAATTTCGTATAAATTTTCATCACTTTTAAGGTAATTACAATTTTCGATCGTGGTTTTCCTGATTACAATCAGTATAGTTGTTCGATATCTAAGTTTTAAGACACTTCAAGGCTATTTTATTAAAAATTTTATTATAAATTAAAGTGATAAATCATATTGTTAAGAATGTTCTATTTTCTATCGTACACTTTAACAATAAAAATCTAAACAAAGTAAAAATATTTACAAATATTTTGAGAAACTTTCGAATTTTATTCGTAAACGAAAGTGTATTTAAATTTTTATTGTACATTTTGAACATTTTTTCTGCGTAGAACATTTTCCTTTATTGAAAAATCAGTTACAGGACGCTCTCCAACCACTTTTTTTCATTTTGAATAAAAATAAATACTATTCACATGTTAAGAATAAAAATTTACATATGAACTCTACACAGAAGGATAAATAACAGCATGATTCATCAGCCTTCAAAATCTAATAGGGACATATAGTTTCCCTAAAAAGATACTACACGAACAAAGAATCGAATTAAAGGTAAGATTCTTATGGAATAAGAGTATTAGAAGATCATTCAACGCACAGAAATTTGTAAGAAAAGCCATTGTTACAAAATGAAGTACGTGTTGGACAGTGTAACCTGTTGAATGACGGGCAGTCTCGGCGGGCAGATTTCCCTGAAAAAATCTTTACAACCTGGGGGGCAACAATCAGTGCAGTTTTATGTACAATAATCTCCACCGTTGCTGAATCTGCTTCGCTTTGAGCATTCTCGAGACGGTATATCGTTTATAGTCTGCGCGGCCAAACTCTACGCTGATTTTTACTATTTTTACTATCCTGCGCCTGTGTGTCCTTCGTGATATATACGTCGCCTGTAAGCTTGCAACTGCACCCTTTAATCCCGCAAACGTCCACCTCGGCACAAAAGAACGCGTTGACCTTCGTGCGTGAAACAATCGTCTATTCCGGACTCGTAAGACCCATCAAACATGGTCACCCCATACTGTTACCGTTTTCGCCTTATCCACCGATGCGAGGTAGGTGCCGTGAAGGTGCCAAGAAACAGCTGTCACCACGGCTCTGGAACAGTATAATGTTATCCATCAATTATGCTTTACATTCTGAGTGTGGTTAAAAGACAAATTATTATTTACAAGAGATCTGTCTCAATTTTCATTGTCAGATATTGCAAAATGATTCAGATCTTTAATGGGAGATCACTCAGTTTCAGTATCTGAAAATTCAAGTTATAAATTTTATTGTAATCTTGAACTACTTTATAGTTTAAACTAGTTGAACTATTTTATAGTTTGAGATTGCAAGTGTAAATAATTATAGGTTTTGATGTATGGAAACTTATTAAGTTTGGTTTATAGCATCGAGTTAGACACGTTACAGTTCAAACATGACAAACTTAAACAACCTGCATTTTACATTATTTGTGTTAACTAGTAGACATTGATGTATTATAAATGCATAAAGATCCGTAGTCTTGTTAATAATGCAGAGGCCCTCCTACAAGGGTAAGAGTAAATTACGTGAACTTATTTTTAAATTAAAACTAAAGTAGAAGAACAGATAAATAAGGCATAATACATAAACTGTGCAATGATTTTTTAACTCGACGAAAGTTAATATTTGGAAAAAATATTCTAACGTCCTCAATGGTCTGCAAAATCAGCAGTGTGCACCAGTACACTATGAAACCTCATTTTCTATGTTATGTAAAGAAATTATACTATAATTACTACAAACTTGTATCTTTTCACGCAATATTTACTTTGAATATCTACTTAACTAAAATAACTGGTTTGATTCTGTATAACTTGTTAAAAAACAATAAATGATGGTTAAGGCTAATAGTTTAGAGTTACTGGTCATCAAAATGACTTATAATAGTCAATCTTAACTTCTACATAGTTCCTTATTTTAGAATAACCTTAATTCACCTGAAGCTCAATGTCATTAGAAGTAAGCCCTCGGAACAGGACAACTAGATATCATTGGCAAGGCTAGAAGTTTGCAATTTTTGTTACTGTAGAAATTCTCAGTTCTAATAAAACCAGAATTCACATCCGAAGAACTTTAACCATAACTTTACTAAAACTATTGCCCCTCTATTGCCACATGTAACTAGACACCTCTATTAATTTCACCTGGTTTATGTCCCCATTTTGCATTCTAGAGACAGCGGTATTTTAGTCAGAAGCGTAACTTCCATGCGTTTATAACATTCATAGACTACCGGAAGCATTATAAATATCCCATAACAATTCTACTATATAACACTATTTTTCCCACAACAGTCAGAACAAAATATCGTAATAAAAGATTTTCTTTCCTCTTCAAAAATAGCCTTTTTCTATAACTATCTCCACTTAACTTCACATAAGAATGCACAATGAAAGAGTCAGATTAACTAACGGTACCGTCATTACCGCTTCTTGTTCGTTTCCAGATTTTTCCTCTGAAATTCCTAAAGTCTGATCGCATAACAGTAAGTTTCGACAGGACAACAGAAGGAATTAACTCGTGGCGTTTCGCACAACATTAACTGATTTCCCCTCCAGGCGAGCGTAATTTGAGGTCAATTATGGGTTGAGATTGTGTTTTCAGATCGTAATGGACCGGTCGACCACCGACTAACTGTTATAAAAGACCACCGGTTTCCCATGACTGGTGTACGCACACGCTCGTTAGCTTCCTGAATTCGTCTCTGGCAAAGAGGTTCGCCAACCGACCAATGCAACGGACACAAATATGTCCGGTGCGATTGATTTCAGTCGGCCGCCATTTCCTTTGCAGCCGGTCGTGCCATTTTCTCTCTGTTTCCTCGTTCTTCCATTGTTTTTGCACGGCAGCCACCGGTAAATGCGCGAAGGCACGGCTCGTATCATTCGACACCGTGAATAGACGTAATACGATGAAGCACACAATCTTAATTAGCATGACTGGCCGACTACATTGTCTTTTCGAACTCGTGTCTATCTTGGAATACCACAGGATGGAAAGAGTGGCGCAGCTGTTCGACTCGAGTTGTCCGATGAGTTTTCCGACCGAAGCCGGAAACGCCAGATCGTACATCAAAATTCTTGTTCCAACTCTTAACACATTGTTGACCAACCACGGTTAACCTTTTGTATCTTTTTTTGCGGCTGGCAACTGGAAAACTTTCTGGTTGAATCGATGAATTCTTCTGAAGTTATCTTTGTTATTATTTGCCAGTATTGTCTGTTTCACTTTGTATAATATTCTTAACACTTTGCTGACCAGCCAGTTAATCTTTTGCATTGTATCTTTTTTCGCCGTTGGCAGACGGTAACTATAGAACTTTTTAATTGAAAAATTGAATTAATTTTTTGAAGTCTTTATCTCTGGTTTGTTATTTGCCACTATTGTCTGCTGCATTTTATTCATATAATTTCTTTGTTCATATGATGTAGAATATTGTTAATATATTGTTAATTTTATATTTCGCAATTTATTTTTCTTTCGCTGCTGGCAACAACTGAGAAGCTTTTTGGTTAAAAAGTTTTATAAATTCTTTTGAAGTTGATATCTGGTGGTATTTATCGCTATTGACTGTTTCATTTTGTGTATACGTCATATACACTACAAATTTAAAAAATATTTACTTGACGTTTTTGTGTTAAAGCGAATGGTGAGTCACCTTTGCAGTACAAATGGCTAACTCGTGTTTGTATGGTCAAACGTTGTTAACTCGTGTTCGCACTTGAATGAACTATTTTAGTTTTTAAATGTCACAGTAATATAGGATACTGTGAAACCTTTTTGCATCGTATGGATCGTGTTCAATTTATTATAAAAAATACATCTGATGTTTAATAATTCAAGCATAAATATTTATACATTGACGTATGGAAGTGAAGAATTTTTTAAAATAATTGTATGCAAATTTTGTATATAATTATATTAAAAATTTCATTTTAATTCATTATGTGTAAATCAAATTTATTAAAGTTTGATTAGATTTTACCATATATTCCATTTTTGCAGAAAGATATTAATTTTTACATAGGTTTGTCAATTTTATTGAAAATTATAGTATATTGTACGTTATGAATAATTTGATTAGTTGTAAATATTGTATGTTAGACAAGCTGAATTTTTTATATGGGAAACTGAATTTTTAATACAAATTCTTGAGATTTTGAAACCTAAATATTTAGGAATTTAAAAATATGGAAAATTAAAAAATTTGAAAGTATACGAATTTAATGACATAGAGTCTTGAATATTTTAAAACTTGAAAATCTAAGGATTCAAAAATTTAGAGATTAGGAAATTTTAAAATTTGGAAATTCAGTAATTTCAAAATTAAATTTAAAAATTTAATAAATTAAAAATTTATTTAAAAACTAACTGAAAAATTCAAAATTCAAACCTGAAAATTTGAAGATTTGGGAATATCAAAAACTACAAATTTGATCATTCTAAATATTAAAATTGCAAACTTGAAAATTTCGTAATTTAAAAATTTTTTTAATTTCGTATATTCTTGTTTGAAAATTCGCAAAATTAAAACATTTGCAAATATAAAAATTAAATAATTTAGAAGCTTGAATATTTAGAAATTTAGAAGCTTATGAACTTAAAAATTCACCAAATTTTTGTCGCAAACAAATCTACAAATATATTGACAAATGTTCAAATGCAACTTTTTAATAAACAACCTCATACAAAACCTTATTCTGTATATCCACCTTCTTTTTCATTTAGAATCACACTATACGTTGTACCACCAGTTACACGGCACTTTGTATATAAGTACAACAATTTCTGTTTCAGTGGCTGCTATCATATCATAAAGGCAAGACATTTCGTTCCATTAGAAGAAGATAAAAGTGACATCTCTGGTGTCCGCAATAAAAAGGGTTATTATCTCCACATCGCAGTCTTCCTACATCATTTTTTTCCTCGGTCATCACGAATGCAGAAGCGTAAAAAAGCCACCGATTTGCCATGCCGGATCGAGCTGTACGCGAAAATCCGCGACGATTTAAATCGCTTTCGTTAAAGATTTCATTTGAATGCGAAAATATACAGTGACGCGTAATTTTCTGGACCGAGCCGGCCTCGCTGGTGCAGCAAAAGGACCATAAAACCTGAATTCCCGTGGGTGATTCACAGGGCTCCGTGGAATCGTAAAAGGGTGTTTCTGCGCGAGGACAAACGCGCTGAAAATGGCGTCACGGGTAAAACTACGCGCAACGGGCATAAAGCAGCAGTATATTTTGAAATACTATAAAGGTCAAGTACAAACGGCAGGAATGATGTGCTGACAGAAAATTGGATTCGCGAAAACGCGATTAGAAAGTTTATGCGTTACTCTACTGTATCCTCTCTCCGAATGAAGAGTTTGACTACCGCCATGATGTTACCGTGAAATGGGACGAAACTCTTTTGTTCAAAAAGTCTCTAATGCCGATTAGAGGACTGACACTGTTGCTATTCCGAATACTGTAAACTCGGTTTCATTGTCTAGTTCATTTATTTGGATATTTATGGTGAATGAGAAATGTGGGAAAATTTAGAAATGAAATTTGGTGAATTTAGGAATATGACACATTGTAAATTTAGAGATTCTGTTATTCAAAAGTGTGTTTAAAATTTGGTGATTTGGACATTTGTGGGTTTGGAGATTTGAAGATTTAGAGATTTAGAGATTAGAATTTTAGCAACTACGGACTTTGGGAAATTCGCGATCTGGGAATTAAGGAATTTGGAATTTGGAGATTTGGGGACTGAAACTCAATTAATTTAGGAATTTCTGAATTTTGGGATTTGAGAATTTGGACATTTGGAATTTGGGGATTTGATAATTGGCACTTTAGTGATTTGGAAATTTGGAAAAATATGAATTGAAATTTGGAAAAAAGTGGATTGAAATTTGGATATTTGGGGATTTGAAGATTGGGAAATTTAGAGATTTGGAGATTCGGAGATTTGGAAATTTGAAGATTTGGAGATTTGAAAATTTGGAAATTTGGAAATTTGGAAATTTGGAAATTTGGAAATTTGCAGATTTGGAGCTTTGCTGATTTGTGAATTTGAAGATTTGGGATTTTGAAGATTGGGAAATTGGGAGATTTGTAGATTTGGAAATTTGGAAATTTGGAGATTTGGAGATTTGAAGATTTGGAGATTTGGAAATTTAAAAATTTGGAAATTTGGAAATTTGGAAATTTGGAAGTTTGGAAATTTGGAAATTTGGAAATTTGGAAATTTGGAAATTTGGAAAATTGGAAATTTGGAAATTTGGAAATTTGAAAATTTGGAGATTTGGAAATTTGGAAATTTGGAAATTTGGAAATTTGGAAATTTGGAAATTTGGAAATTTGGAAAATTGGAAAATTGGAAATTTGGAAATTTAGAAATTTGAAAATTTGGAGATTTGGAAATTTGGAAATTTGGAGATTTGGAAATTTGAAAATTTAGAGATTTGGAGCTTTGCTGATCTGTGAATTTGGAGATCTGGAAATCTGAAGATTGGGAAATTGGGAGATTTGTAAATTTGTAAATTTTAAAATTTAAAAATTTAAAAATTTAAAAATTTAAAAATTTAAAAATTTAAAAATTTAAAAATTTAAAAATTTAAAAATTTAAAAATTTGGAAATTTAGTGATTTGGTGATTTGGAGATTTGAAGATTCCCAGACTTGGAAATTTTTAAATTTGTAGATTTGGAAAATTGTAGATTTGAGTGTGTTTAAAATTTTAAGATTTGAAGATTTGAAAATTTGCTCAAAATAAAGATTTGGAAATTTAAAGAATTTGACTGAGTATTTTTAGGTTGGTAGTCAAATTTGTTGCTATAAAGTTGTTTGTTATAATTTTCCAGATAACAGATTTTTAATACCATTCTATAAGCATCATTCAAATTCAAAACCTTTTACGAAATTTTCAATAACTGTTTTATTTCTATATACATATTTGGTTTTTTGATAAAAATATTAGTGAATTAATTACAAATAATTAGTAACTGATTAATTATAATTAATGTAATTGCAAGTGTAAATGTAGTTATAACGATAATTAATAATTGTAAAAAAGCAGTAATTATATTTACGTACAAAAGAAAATTTCAATATTTAAAAAAAATATTTATAAAATATAAAATGACGAAAATCGAAATCATATTGTATAACACTTTTGTAATTTAAGTAATTGTACAATCAATTTAACTGATTATAATTATGTATTAAACTGATATAAATAATTTCTGTATAACGTTTAACTATAATGGTTTTGCAACAATAAAAAAAATATGTAATACGATAAAAAATGCATATTTATTCCGTACCTTTACTTATTAATAAAAAATGTAAGCAGTTCACTTCGTTTTCGAGTTTTATCATTGTCAGAATGCATTTCCTGTTTATTTATCCAAGCGTGTTAAATCAAAATCGTTCAACGTAAAACGAAATTTTTTCGCATTTCTTCGACCGTATTAATCCGAGTACGGTGTAAATCGAAGATTTGGTGTACTACTCATATCGAAACAAAAAATTACAGAGAGATATAAGCAGAGATTAAAAATTGCGACGATATCAATTTTGGTTCCTGAAATAGTTGTGAAATATGTTTATTTTAAATATGCGTTTCGAGAAATTAAAATCTTTCGCTTGAATTATTTATGTAAAATCGCACCAGATTAATAGGTATTAGTGAATAACACAAGTTGATGAATATGTATAAATAAATTGCAATCCTGTTCATTTTAGTTATTAATTATTCGTCAGTGTAAATGCAATGGGTTATAAAGATGAATTATTAGTAAATATTGTTACTTTTAATGGAACTTAATGATTAAATTATTCTGTGCTTAAATTCGCTATAAAATATAATTTGTAAGATTATGAAATTATGTTAAAATTATATTTTGAAGCAATTATTCTAATTTCTGTTAAATAATTCATCAGTTTTCTTATAGATTTTTTAAACATTTTTTTGTTAATTTTTTTGAACAACTAATCTTCTTAGAGATTTTTAATTATTTCAGACGCTATTTGGTAATTTTTAGTAACTTTTCTCTTTGCATTCATATCGCTAAATTAAACTTCTTTTTATACTTATTTTGCCACTGTTCTATATCTATACCAATTTCATAAGTCCAATATAAAATATAAATTTTTAGATTTGAAAGTTTGTAAAATTTGTTAACTTGTGATTAATTTGAAAACATATGAGTTTCGAAATTTGGAAGGTTTAAATCTCTGAATTCGAAAACATATAAATTTCCAAATTCTTGATCTTAAAAACTCCTGATTTAAAAAATATGAAAAAGTAAAAATTTCAAATTTCCACATCCCCAAATTCCCAAATCGTAAATTGGAATTTTATAAATCTGCAAGTGCTGAAGTTTCTAAATTTTCAAACACCTAGATTCGCACCGTTTTCAAATTACTAGATTGTTTAAACTTTCGACCGTCCAAATTCCGAACATCCAATTTTCAATAAAATTTCAATACAAAAATGTACCACCATCCCTTAATTTTTTCCCTAGAAAAAGCAACTTTAACACCGTATTTCCGAATTCCAAACCAAATTTATTTGTCCCTATCACTAATGGCAATCGAGATATTTATATGCGCCATTTTAAGTGGCTCACGCGGTATAAAATAATTCGGAAATTTCTCTTTCGCCGTTTCGTGCTTCCTCGTTTTCCTCTCAATTAACAGTCCATTCCGGCCACACCCGTTCATTTTTCCCACTTAAACGGCATCGCATTACCTCGAAAAGGAGGAAGGAAGAAAACGAACGACCAAACGGAACGCGATGCAACGAAAAGAATGGAGAAACAAAGGGAGTAACCGTACAGTGGTGAAGTAACGGTAGGAAATGCCGTTTGAGAAAGCTTATTTCCACGCTCCTTCGGCAAAAACGGATAGGTCTCCTTTATCACGCTCGCAATAACACCACGTAGGTAGCTGTTCGCAAAGGTAGCCAGGATACGAAGCGAGACACTTCGAAAAATATCGTCGTTGTCGTGGTTGGTAGCAATGCCTGCGGCGGCGACGGCGGTCGTCGTGCACGACGGGCGGTCGTCGCGACGCACGTTCCTTGCCAACCGCTTTTTCTCTTTTCTGTTGTTTCATCTTATATGAAGCCCTTTCTCTTCTTTGCCGACAATAAACTTTACGTACTTGTAGGAATGTCTGTCAATACTCTTCAACTACTTCTTTGAAGAAATGAGATTTGATGAATCTCAACTTCAGAGATTTGATAAATTTCAACTTTAGAGATTTGACAAATACAGTCTCTGACCATTACTACTACAAGATTTCTAATATTTTTAATAATAAAATTTATTAGCAACTAACATACACTACTAGTATACAGGGTGGCTCACTACATTTTGCCATCTAAATTTGTGTCATTATTATTACACATATCAAATAATGTTTCAGATGAAGTTGAATGTAGGTGGACGTGTAAAGGACATATGAAGGTCATTAATTTTTTTTTTTTAAATGGAATCATATATTTTTTATTGCATCAGCCGATACTCCTTCATATTCTTTCCAAAAAAGTATTAATCTATTTATGTGAAAAAATAGTTAGTTTAGGAGATATTTTAATTCTAACTTGTTAGGAAATCGTGACTTTCTGGTCAATATTATGAATTGCCCTAACTGAACAGCAAATGTTTTTCTACATGCTTTGAGAGGTCTCGTGTCACCAAACGAATTGTGAGTTTTTGTTTTTTTTGTTACGCAGTAACAGTGAAATTTAGTCTCTGTTACGTCTCTAATACGGTGAATACGACAAAACGGTGAATTATCACTTCAAAATGAAGTATTCTAAAGAAGAAAAGATACACATGTTATCAGTTTATTTTGAAGCTGGGAAAAGTGCTACACATGCAGAAAGATTATACACTACGGAATGTTAGTAAGTCAATCATTTCTCGATTCAGAAAGTGTTCTGATGCAAATGGTCGCCACATTGAACCTTTTCTGTAAATAGACATTAAAATTAAAATATCTCCTAAACCAATGATTTTTTCACATAAATAGATTAATACTTTTTTGTAAAGAATATGAAGGAGTATCAGCTGATGTAATCAGGAATATATGATTCCATTTAAAAAAACATTAATGACCTTCATATGTCCTTTACACGTCCACCTACAAAAAAAAATGTACCACCAGCATATGCCTCTTTCAAAACCATTCAACTTCATATGAAACATTGTTTGCTATGAGTAATAATAATGACGCAAATCTACAGGGTGCGGCGCCAAAATCCGGACAAAATTTAATTTAAATTTCTTGCCGTCATATACTTATTCCAAAGTTCGCGATTGGCATCCAAATAACTTGAAATATGTATTAAACAGTCTAACCCTCATAATAGTCGCAATGTCCAAACCAAACGCAGAATATAACCGAAGGGCCGCAGTTATCGAAAGCATTCGTGCTGACCGCACAGCAACAGTAATCATTCATTACTTCGGGTACCCGAAATCGACTGTATACGATGTGATCAAGAAATATGAGTCGGAAAAATGAAACGAAGGTGTTGCAACACCATCCAGGAAGACTTACTTAAAGGAGCGTATTGTCAGAACACCCGACATCGTTTAACGTGCTCAGGAATTCTGACCTTCTAATAGCTCAGATTGAAATCCTTTAGATTATTATGTATGGAGCGTTGTTGAAAGGGTCACCAACAAACCCAGACATCCAAACATAGAATCATTGAAAGCCGTTATCAAGGCAATATTCGCCGATATGCACCGTGAGGCACTAAAACGGGCCTACAAGCGCTTCAGACCAAAATTGGAAGCAGTCATTCAAGCGGAGGGAGGATATATTGAATAAAAGGGTTCTTCATACCCTTATTAACAATGTAGTAAAAAAAGAAGTTACAAATATTTCCGTTTTCTCAATAAAAATTATGTTTGAAAGTAATCCTTCATTTGTCCGGATTTTGGCGCCGCACCCTGTAGATGGCAAAATGTGGTGTGCCACCCTGTATATAACATTATTAACACGTGTTAATATCTTTTCACTTTCACAAATATAATTCTTGTTTTCAACACAGACAATGTGGTGTTGTCTGGCTTGGAGACTAGTCTTTTGTAATTTATAATAAATTAAAAAATAATGTAAAATAATGAATATATATTGTGAACAAATAATTCACAATAGTTAATATACAGTACATTCAAATAATAATTAATGTACAATACGTACAAATAATATAAAAGAATAATATGCAGTATATTTAAATAATGCATAAAAATACAATCCGAAGAAATAGTGTAAAATACCGTGCAACACGTTCGCACAATTAATTAACTACGTAAAACTATTAAGTATAAACCGTTCATAATTCCACGTTTAACAACACGAAAACGTGAAGCAGTCGACAAAATAACACGGTATAAGCGATATTTTCCGTAGTCTTCTCCACGCGATCAGCAATAAAAATGCAATTACCATGTCTGCGTATGTAAAGTAGAAAAAAATGTTAAAACGGAAATAAAAATGATTATGCAACCAATAATTCCGTTCGGATGCATTCACAATTATACCAGCACGAAATTAACACGTAAACGTCAATCGAGGTCGATACCTTGTCGAGATCGGTATGAAATAATTAGAGGGGAACGGACGGATATACCCGTTCTAGCGGAACAGGTCTGTATGTGAACATCTAAGCCAGATTTCAGATTTTATCCGCAGGCGATGGTTTACGCGGAGCATAAGGATTGAAGAAAGGGGATATTGTCGGAGGTTGGATCGTTTAAGAAAAGCTACGCCGCGAAGAAGCGTCGTCCTCCATTTTGTCACGCGAGTGCATCTCGTTTATCCGGGCGGCGCGAGGATTAATTAAAAACAATTATTCTTCATCGCGACGGCACCCTGTCGGTTGAAAAGAATAACACGAGAAGGTGCTAGCCAGCGTAAAAAAGATCTTAAACGGATTACTTAAGCTGTTTCGCGAAAATTTGACGAAGTTTCCGACGATGCTGCCCGAAAGAATTAAAGACCATGCCCTATTATGTTGGTAAGCTTGCTAAAACTGGGTGATAAGATTGCTCCCGTGAGATTCGAACTTTTAGTCTGCTGGAAAATAAATTTATCTGGTTGGAATAGTAAAATATTGGAGGGTAAGGTCTCGAAAAATATAGGGTCAATTAGATTATAAAAGGTACCACAAAATTATAAGATTGTAAGGTTCCAAGATTCCAGAGTTCTAAGATTCAAAAACATTAAGATTGTTAAATTCTGATACTCTGAAATTACAAGACACAGAAACTAAAATTACGAAACTCTGAAATTCCAACATTACAACTTGCAATACTAAGAAATTCTAAAATTAAAAAATTGCGCAATTCCACAATTCTGCAATTCCGGAATGGAACAGTTACAAAATACAGTAATTGCACAATACAACGATTCTGCAATTCCGGAACAGTATAATTCTAAAATTCCAGAATTACGCAATTCCATGAATTTTCAATTGCGTAACAGCACAATTCCACGAATTTACAATTCTGTAACAGCACAACTCCAAAATTCAAAAATTGTGCAATTCCACAAATTCAACATTGCGCAATTCCGTGAATTTCCAGTTCCGCAATAGCACAATTCCAAAATTCAGAAATTGCGTAATTCCACGATTCAGTAATTTCATTACAGCACAATTCCGCAATTAAAACATTGCGCAATTCCACGAATATTCAATTCCTAAACAGTACAATTCTAAAATTAAAGTTGCGTAATTCCGCCATTCAGCAATTCCATAACCGTACAATTCCACAATTACAACATTGCGCAATTCCGTGAATTTTCAATTTCGTAATAACACAATTCCAAAATTCCAAAATTGCGCAATTCCACGATTCAGTAATTCCATTACAGCACAATTCCATAATTAAAACATTGCGCAATTCCACGAATATTCAATTCCTAAACAGCATAATTCTAAAATTAAAAAATTGCGTAATTCCGCCATTCAGCAATTCCATAACTGTACGATTCTACAATTCCAACATTGCGCAATACCACGAATATTCAATTGCGCAATAGCACAATTCCAAAAAACTCGAAATCCAAAGTCACAGAAATCCAAAATTCGAATATTCTAGAATCCTAAAATTCTAGAGTCCTAACATTAAGAAATTCCAAAGTTCCAGAATTCCAAAATTTTGAAATTCCAAAATTCCGGTAATCCAGAATCCCATAATTCTAATATTCTAACATTCTACGATTGTCAGATTCTGAAGTTCCAAAATTCTTAAATTTAACGAAACCACGGTCTAAAAATTCCAACATTCCAAAATTGCACAATTTCACATTCTCACAATTCCGCAATTCTGCCATTCCGCAATTCCTTAATTCTAAAATTTTTTAATTTCAAAAATATAAAATCCCGAAATTCCAAAGTTCCACAATTCCACAATTGTACAGTTCCGAAATCCCGGCCCTAAAAAAATGTCCAAACTCCAGTATTCTAATAGTCAAAAGTATTAAAACTATCATAAAATACAATTCCCCATCACGAATCCATACTATTTTCTTTTCGTACCTAACTATATATATAATTACCCCACATGTTAGTGCAAGTTTGTCCGAATAAAAATAAATGTCCGATTAAGCATTACTAGAGCGAAAATAAAAGCATCGAATATATCTGGAAATGCGCGTAGTTTCCTGTTCACACAGATAACCACTATATTTACTGTGTTACAGGCTGATGTTACTTTCGTTATCACTAGTATTTAATGTGTCAGTACTATCTAATCTTTCCTACACGCCGTACATGAAACGATATTAAAATCTACCACTCAGCTGTCAACACAAACATGAAATAACATGATCCGAGTATCTGCAGACACTCTCTGACCAATTAATCAAGGGATTATATTCTTCATTAAACTTCTAATGATACGATACAAAAACTGTGGCGCAAGTTCGCAACCTTAGAACGTCCGCCACTCATTAATTATCATATATATTATATATTTACCGGAATATTGGCTTTTAAAAGAACCGTTATTTTAGAACACGTTTCTTATAATTCCGACAGGTTATCACGAACCTCTCTTCACGCAAACGATGCATCAACTTGTGATAAGCGATAACATGAAGCGTCAGCCTGCATATTTCTGTACGCGTAAGTAGTGATGGGATCAAATTGAATTCAGGGAACTTCGCTGTACCAGCGAACATCGATCAATTTATCATTTTAACGTCACGAATTTTTAACACGTGTCTCTTTCATTGCCATTTTGTATCTTATCTGCTACGTTAATTGAAAATGTATGATGTATTAATGCGTTATGAGTAAGATAATTATACATATCTGTCGGTTTACAATGTTCTGTGCATTGATTGTTTCTTGTAGTACAATTCTTTAAATGATTAAAAATAACTTGTTAATCATTTGAAACATATGATGTACTGTGAATTGTGAAATTATAGCGATTAATAGTTCTGCTTAAATATCTCATTAAGCTTTAATTTACAAGTCAGCAAGATCGAATATGTCTCTAAAACAAAATGGCGCCAATGTAGTTAAAGTTGACCAAGTATTAAATCTATGAGTTCAAAATGGTTGCATACAAATGAAACATCTCTGCAACTTTATTATAACTTATAAGTTCAAAAACGGATTAAAATTATTAATAGTACTGGTAAAGTATCTCTTCACATCTTAACAATTTGCACATCAGCAAAATATGCGTCTGGGATAAAATGACGCCAACACGGTTAAAGCTGCTCAACTATGAAATCTATAAGTACAAAATGGTTGCGTACAAATGGAATTTCTCCGCGGTTTTAATATAATTTATAATTAGTTCGGTCCCATCACTACATGCAAGTATTCTCGATCTACGTGTCGCAGAGGAGATGAATTATTAACGTCGGTCAACGCGAAATTCGTACGTGGGCGTTAATTATTATCCACGATGATTTACGTGGCAACGGTAGAGAGGCGCGTATTAAAACGAAAGATTGAAAAGCACGAGATTTATCGCGGCCCATGATTATAAAAACACTGTGCTCCATAGATATTATATGGAGGGGGGATGGTAGAAGGATTGGCTTAACTGGCAGAAGCTGGTCAATTTACTCTTTGGCAATGCATCCTTTATCATACTTAGTGGCTCCTTTGTAATATGTCAGTGCAAAATGATGAGCACCACCTGTTGACATAGTCGACGTAGGCGATGCCTTCAGGCGATAAATTTGCACCGACGGCCAAATGAGAATCTTAACACGACTAACCGTGAGATGCAATCGTTCATTGTGAACGCAAACGCTGTCATTTTTGTGGGGACATCGACTCCATTTTTCGGAAAATATTCTCGATGATGTATTTATAACGTTTTAATGGATACTAGCGGTGTAAATATTTTGAAAATTATAGATCGTGAAAAATACTCGTTTTCATTCTTAATATTACACTGAAATGGAAATGCTCACGTCATTAGTAATTTTAGCATTTTTTATTCTCTTAGTAAAATTAAAAGGTTTCGTATATTAAAAGCCTCTTATCTGTTAATGTTTCTAACGATTGATATATTTGTGTGTTAATTCTGTTAAGTATTAACGTATTTGTTTGTTAATGCTGTTAACTATTAACCTCCATCAGTCGTAAGTCACTTCTCACGTGACAACTTTGGCGCTGCAGTCGCACGTCACGTGGGAGGTGACAATGAACCTGTCGAAATTCTAATTTTCGAGAAGGTGAAACTGTACGATGTGGAACGCTATTAACAACAGACAATGAGGGTAGATTAGATGGAAAACTACATATCTTGCAACTTGATGCTAAATTGCAATTGTAAGTTGCTTGGAGGAAGAAAAGCAACAGTATGCTTCTGTGAAACGTGCAACAGAAAACCATTCCTTCATGTTGGAGATTGTTTAAACAAATATCATACATTAAAAAATTATAAATAACTATTTGAAACTCATTTATTTGTAATATCTTTCAAAACAAAAATGTTATTCTTATTACACTGAAGATTTTTCACATATTTACCATTTACAGCCTACTGAGAATCACGTATAAAAAACTAACAAATATATTAACCGACAAAGGTTAATATATTTGTTAATCTCGTGCAGTATGAATATGTTTGTTAGTATTGTCAGCTGCTGATTTGTCTGTTAATGTTAATTATTAATAGATATTTTTGCTTTTAATCATTAATACATTTGTTTGTTAATGCTGTCTATTACTATTTCTATTAATTTTGTTTGATACTAATATGTTTGTTCCTTAATGTTTTTACTTACTAATAAGGCATGTTGTTAATGTTGTTAACTCTATTAATATGTTTCTTTATAAATTTCGTTAACTGTTGATATATTTGTTTGTTAATGTTATTGTCTATTACTTCGTTTATTTTCATTTTGGACGACTTGTTTCACTATGTTAATTTCCTTACATTAATTTTCTCCATAACCAACATTTCAATATATACAAACATTTAATCCTCCAATATAACATGAATAAAACATAAATAAAGTAGTTTCAGCTAAATTCCACGCAATGCGTAATTTCGTTTAATAATTAATTGAGATTGGCAGAAGTGATTTAATAATCAACGTATAGATACCCAGCACCCAATAAATGCCTCAAAGGTAGATTGTAATTAATTAATGGTACATACACATGATTGCTTACATATTTCGTAGTAATTTGAATCATCAGAAACAATTCTCAATTTATAACATATTGCTCTATTTATAGAAATGAAGGTTTTACTGTGGTACTAGTTTTGTATATAATTTTGTACTGTGCTTTTGAAGAAATTTGGTACCAACATAGTCTAGTTTTATTTTGACAATTTTATAAATTATTCTTTTACAAAAAATTATTCTTAAATTATTCTTTTGTAGGTGTAAAGAATTAACAATACTATAGTTCTTTCATGTACATGTCTTAATTTGCCATATGTTAAATCATTATGGCAAATAAGGTGAAGTGGGGTAAGTTCGTAAACGGGGTAAGTGCGTATACATGCTATTTTTATTACAATATGAGCGAAATTTCTCCATTGAGTATGTTTGTTTCCTTGTTTTGTTTCACTATATCCCCTTTTATATTTCAGCTAAGAGTACTTGTTTGCAGTATAAAGTACTTGCATAATGCAGTAAAAAGCATTTTATAGCAGATTTGTTAATAATTCTGCTCTTGCCCTATTGCACACGAAATAAAGTTTCAAAGTATTTAACTTCAAGTTACGTTCTTACCCCATTTTCGGGGAAAGTGCAGAGTACTTGACATTTTAAACAATTTCCTATCAAAATCAAAATGTACAAGGAAAATTAAGGTCCTAGTTAATATTAATTAAATAGTAGTAATTGTGCAAAGCGTTCGATATCGACAGCGTTAAGTATTTACATAGCAGACTGAAAATACTTACGTTTAAATACCTACTTTACAAAAACCAGTCTGCACTTATCCCATTTTACCTTAGTTAATCTATGTTAATCATAGTTTTCATAAATTATTACAATTCCTCACCTATTTGCCTCCTATAAAGTTTCTTATTATTATTTCAAGTATTTCAACGAATGACTGTTTAATAAAAAACACTATGTCAAGATCGTTTTTATCCAAGACAAACAAGTGCAGCTCGGTCATCTTCGTGCGGACATAACCTAACATATCAAGTCCTCATTATTTTTATAAGTCCTAATTTTGTGTATTATTATTTTCGAGCTATTTTAACTTCTAAACACTGCCATATTTATGGGGTGTGTTTTTTAACAGTGTTGGAACTAAAATATCAGGGTTCACAGTTAATGAGTAACAATTGACAAAAACAATTAACTTACAGATGTTTATATCGTCTCGAGTATTTTTTCATCCTGAGTCAAACATTAATAATAAGTTAAGTGTACCAAAGGTTTTAAAGCTATTTTAAATATAAACAGCTAAAACTACATATGGGTTTGATTAACAAAATTTTTACTATATAAAACTTTACTATGTAGAATATTTTTCTATGTATGTATTTACTATGTAAAATTTTACTACATTATAAATTTTACTGCCTAAAATTAATAAAATTTTGCTGCTAAAAGTCGTGAAAAATAATAATTACAAATATTACAAATAATTTGATACTGCTTCGTACAGGAAACCAAAAATTTTGCATATAAAAGAGATATAAGTTATCGGTTATTTATTTCTTTGGAAGTAAATTAAGGGACAGAAATTACGTCCCAAATAAACGTAAATGAACAACTTCCACTAATTTAAATCACAGCGATATATATTTTCACGCAAAATTAGCTCCGGAATCAACTATATACATTTACCTGTATGTTATTTTACAGTGGCGAGCAATGTAACTTAAAATACAATACTAGGGGTTTGAGTGTGTGCACGTCAGAATTAATAGCTTTGAAAAGTTATCGAGTGTACACCGCAAATGAGAATGGAATAAATTTAAAATCGATACATTTTATCTTATAATTAATTTAGTGGTTGGTGCATGATAAAAGGATATTAATACAGCATGGCGGGCAACCAGTTTTCACCCAGTATATATTATTTAATTTTCATAACAAATACCCTTCCTTTATCATTTTGTACGTTTCCAAATAATTTATGCTTTCAGGATTTATCATATTAATATAATTCTGTAATATTATGAATAATTCTACTATTTATTTCGTTCTTTTAGTCTTTGAATATACTATCATGATACTGTACTATTATTCTAGTGTAATGATACTGTAAAGTATCATTTTAGAATTTTACTGCGATACTGAATTGCTGTTATATTGTTTTATTATTGTACTGTTTTAACATTTGTATATGCTTGTGCTCACACTTAGCATTGAAATTCAAAGTTTTGACATCTGAGGTTTTTGGAATTTAAAATTTAAATATTTGGAGAGTTGAAGATTGGGAAATTTGGGGATTTGTGGATTTTGAGCTCTGTAGCTTTGCAGATTTGAAAATTGGAAAATTTGTGGATTTGTAGATTTAAAGATTTGGGGATTTGGGGATTTGGGGATTTGGAGATTTGGGGACTTAGGTATTTAGGGATTTGGAGATTTGGGGATTTGGGGACTTGGAGATTTGGGGATTTGGGGATTTGGGGATTTGGGGATTTGGGGATTTGGAAATTTTGGGATTTGGAGATTTGTAAATTTGGAGAGTTGGAGACTTGAGTATTTGGAGATTTGATGATTTGGAGATTTGGAGACATGCAAATTTGAAAATTTGTAGATATGGAGATATGGAGATATGGAGATTTGGAGATTTGAACATTTAGAGATTTGAAGATCTGGAGATTTGAATACTTGTTCATGTGGACATTTGATTGGTTGGTCTGCGACATTTGGACAGTTGGAGATTTGCAGATTTGAAGATTTGGAAATTTCGTCACTTGGATACTTGTTTATTTGGACTGGGACGTGTGGATATTCACATCTGTAGACACATGTATTTGCATATGAGATTTGAAGATTTGGAAATGTGGACATGTGGACCGTTCAGTTCAGTACAAGAACTTGAAATAAACATTTTTCGACAAAATTTACAGTATTGATGATGTATAAACATAATGGGTCAGACAATAATATCAATCACTAACAGAAATATAGCAATCTTAAAAGAATTCACCAAACTTCTTAATTAGAATGTTTCAAAGTTGATATCTGGCAATGGCAAAGATACCTTCATAGATATGGTAATGGAAGCAATCTGAGGATTTGAAAATTTGAATATTTGAGTATTTGATATGCGAATGTTCAAGTCTAAAAATAAGTACTTATCACGCATTCATAAATCTAGCGTTAATCACATCCACATTTCTTTCGGTATCTAACCAGGACCCATCTCGTGGCGAGGGAACAATTAATGACCTAATACCTGGAAGCTACGGAAAGGGTTAAACTAGTTCTATTCTCGAACCACTCCCGCAGATATCAATTTATCGTACCAAACGTGTCGTCTTATCTGAGATAAGAGGCAAGCCGCAAGTTCGACTCGGAATTCCGTGTACAGCACGCAATGCAATCAGGAGAGCCTGGGCAGAAAATCCTACGAGCCAGCCCGTGGTATTCAAACGAAAGAACGACACCATTCTATTACTTTCCCCGATGTATTTAGCGTCTGACCACGGAAGCGGAGAGTAATTCATAAGAGACGTGTAGGTGTAGAGATACAACGAGAAATTCCAACGGTTATCGAGACAATCCTGTATCTGCGCCATCAATCTGCTCGGCCACGAGCGACGCCATTCTGAATGCTTCTAGCTCGGTCACGAACAGTGGCGCCTAATGGCGTACTCATTGATGTATTGTTGACTTCGCGAGATTCGCAAGGAGGATGACAATATGTACGATGATTAGATCGGCGTCGTTCTCACGGCAAATGACGCCAAACGTGCTCGACAACGCCGCCGTAAAAGTGCGTCGCGACTAGCTCGCTGTTTTGCCCTCTGAGCGAAATGAAAAGTGATTATTATTAAGAGTCAAGTTCGGCAAACAAAACTTTCGAATTCAATCACCGCAATGATTCACGAAATCCCAGCAGTCTTTTTCTTATATTAGAAAAGATAAGGTCTCTGCAAGCGGAAACAAGATGATATTTAATTTTCAAAAATATGCAAACAGGGAACTTAATAGTTACAGGATTTCTAAGATAAAAGGGAATATTTTGTCATTTTTTTTTTTTTTTGATATTCTTCATAATACATATATTTTAATAAAAAATACATATATTAATTGGTCGAAAGTTTATGCTAAAGTTTGATAGTTCTGGTGTATAGCTTATTTTAATAGGGTAACTATGTGAATGTTATTATTTAGTGAAACATATTGTGCTCGGACCGCGTCCATTAAAAATGCCATTAGCTCAACATAATTTCAGAGGCTAAATTGTCGTCATAAATATTCGTACAGTCGAAGTGCAAATTCATTGCCGTGAAAACTATTTCTCTCATCGAGTCATTTGTAGAACGCCATGATTCTATTTTTTATTGTGCTAACATATATTAAATTTTATTTAGTTAAAGTTTAACTCAACTTGAATTGAAAGTGAACTATAGTTTTCTACGAATACTTCTTGTGTATACAGGTTGTCTCACAATTAGTGTAGGTCCCTGAAATGGTAGCTGACGTGATTCTAAATAAGATTTCCCTTTGCAAAAATAGGGTTTGAAGCTCCGTTTTTGAATTATTAAAGAAAAACACGGACCAATCAGAGCGCGAGGATTACGCATGCGCAGACGCGAGAGCGACAGCTTCGAGCTAGCGGCTGAGTAGTAAATGCAATGTATAGTATATTCCACGCTTGATGAATGCAACGCGTATGAACTCAATGCATGGTGAATGTAACGCGTGGTAAATAAAAGGCCTGACAAGTACTATGCGTGTAGGTGCAGCACGTGGTAAGCAACGCGTGATACATTCAATGCGTGGTAAATACAACGCGTGGTAAATATAATGCGTGGTCAATACAACGCGTGGTAGGCGCAGTACGTGGTGAGTAACGTGTGGTAAATTCAATGCGTGGTAAATACAACGCTTGGTAAATGCAATGCGTGGTAAAGAACGCGTGGTAAATACAATGCGTGGTAAATACAACGCGTGGTAAATGTAACGCGTGGTAAATACAAGGCGTGACAAGTACTATGCGTGTAGGTGCAGCACGTGGTAAGCAACGCGTGATACATTCAATACGTGGTAAATACAACGCGTGGTAAATATAATGCGTGGTCAATACAACGCGTGGTAGGCGCAGTACGTGGTGAGTAACGTGTGGTAAATTCAATGCGTGGTAAATACAACGCTTGGTAAATGCAATGCGTGGTAAAGAACGCGTGGTAAATACAATGCGTGGTAAATACAACGCGGGGTAAATATAACGCTTGGTAGATGCAGCACGTGATAAGCAACGCGTGGTAAGTGCAGTACGTGGTAGAGAACGCGTGGTAAATACAGTGCGTGGTAAATACAACGCATGTTAAGTACTACGCTCTCAACTGCTAGCTCGAAGCTGTTGTTCTCGCGTCTGCGCATGCGCAATCCTCGTGTTCTGAGAGGTCCGTGTTTTTCCTGAATAATTCAAAAACGGAGTTTCAAACCCTATTTTTGCAAAGGGAAATCTTATTCAGAATCACGTTAGCTATCGTTTCAGAGACCTATACTAATTGTGGGACACCCTGTATAGCCTTTTTCATTGAGATCTGTATGACTTTTGAAACACTCCAAATTTTGAAACAGTAAATAATATTAGACAATAAACATAGATATCTGCTTTCGTAAAACAAGAGATTTTAGAATGTTCAGTAAGTACTATTAACTTTATTTAGTATACTATAATTTTTAACAATACCTCGCTATATTTGAAGAACTCCAGTCTGATTTACATCTGCATCAAATACGTCAAGTTATTTCAAATAGGGAAACAATAAAGGTTTTATTTAATATTTCAAGTGAATGAAAAGAATGAAGCTGTTTATTCCCGTTTCATTTTAAACATATTCACTTTTATTGCACCTGTAAACGTATGGACATCTGAGAGGTCTTAAAATGGAACACAGCTTTAAAAGTATTTCTTTTTCGAGGTTTAGAAGATATAAAATGAAATTTAGTCAGAAATTTTGAGCATAAGCTCTAAGAAAAGAGACAGAACGAGAGGCCAGAGTCCTACACTTGGTGCAAGCTTTTACGAGCTATAAAAATTGCGACTGTCGTCTACGAAAATTGTTTAAATTTTTAATATTCACGTTAAACATGGTTGAGAAACGATTGGAGATTTTATGATAGTTTGAGTAGTTTTTTTTAATAGCTGTTTTAAATAACAGATCTATCGAGCTAAGACAGTCGACTTCAAATATTGTATAGTAGTTAATCAAATTTAAGATGCTTCCATCAAAATGTATCGCCTCTTGTGTCCATATAAAAATTGCAATGACAGTTTTGCAAACGATAATTTATTTATTTATTTTCAATTAACTAGAACTAGAATTAGAATGTTTAAAATAAATGCTTAAAAGGCTACAATTGTTTTTGTACACCTACAATTAAACATTTACAATAGCTAGTTGAACGTTTCTTTTACATTTTAATTCACATTTTTATTCCGAATTTTAGAACAAAAGACTAAAACTATGTCTTCCCACGTTGTTTGAAACTAAAATTTATAGCAAAGAAAAGTGACGAAAACGTCAGAAAAATATTTTGTCGCTTGCTAAAATTGTAAAATTCTCTAAAAAGGAGAAAGTATAAAGGGTATCTTATTTAACTGAACACTCCAACCTTTTTTTTTTAATTATTAACGAAAACATGAAAATTGTTTTATTTAAACAGAACACTAAACTGGAACAATTCCAGTCAACAAATTTATTTAAAATTTTGTAATATGAAAAATACCAAATTAATTACCGAGAATTTTTTTAATAATACCATATCATTTCTATCATTTCTATTCCATTTCTGCTTCTGAAAATCAATTTGAATTAATTTAATATCGCATCCCATTTGATAAAACGTACGTATAATCAAAGTAAAAAGAAATTGCCTGAAATATATTTTTTATTTTTATATCGCAACGATTCACGTTGAAACACTGCAGCGATTACAATTTCATTTGCAATAACATTGTAAGTAAAGGATTTCCAACAGTGCTTTTTGTCAAAGACTATGATATAGCTGATAACTGAGGAAAAACACAGTTCCTGTGAAATAAGATTACATCGCGTAAAATGTTTGTAAAAGTCTTTTTATTGCATTCATCCCTGAGGGCTTAATATCCGCTTTTTATCTTTAAGCGTTTGTACAAAGAGACACGTTGTTTGCAACAATAAAAATTATGGTATATCTTAATAATTCTCTTCTCATTTTGTTCTGCTTTGAATGTCAAAGAGAATTAATAATAATTTCTATAATGCTCCATTTATGTGGAGTAACTGAAAAGAGGATTAGATCAAAGTTAAGTAGTTTTTGTTATTAATTATACAAAATTATAAAGAATTTAGAGGGTGACTTTTCTTTTTTAGCTCTTCCTAAATTAATTAAAAATAGATTTGTACTAATTTTGTGGTTTATTTGTTAAGTTTTACTTGGTGCTTTGTTCAAGATTTTTAGTATATTATTATAAAAGTTATAATGTAAATAAAAAGGTTTAACCATAAAATTAGCTATGAAACAAAAAAGAAAAGAAAAATTATTCTATTATGATACAGAGTCCATAAAAATATTCTAAACTGCTCTTATGAAATAAAATATACGAACATTTAGAGTAAAGATAATAACAAAGAATATATTATTAAAGAGTAAAAGTAAGACATTAACTGTTCACCAAAAACCGGCAGACATTAATTCAGGACAGTATGCTTTCAAAAACATATGAAAAATAAATAAGACTCTCAATGAAACTTCTTCCTCCACGAGAACAAAGTTCAACACTTAGAGAAGAAGTATAAAAGGCATTAGTTGACTTTCGTGCCTGAAGGCATAAAGTGTTTCGAAGCATCGAAGACAGGTTGAAGGTTTTACCACATATCTTGAGCAACAAGTTTAAGAAAAAAAGAGACGAAGGTACGCGTAAAACATCGTGTAATTAATCAAATAATAAACAGCAATAAAACATCACATACAAATAAGTAAATTTATGAGTTGCATTCGTTTTATGTACAGTGGATATAGGTATTTTACAAAGCGACATTATTTAAGTTTATTTAAAATTGTTCAATTAATTTTCATATAATTAATGTAATGTTATTTAACTAATGTTTATTTCAGTAACATTATTTAGTATGTTACTGCAAATGTTGTGTTATTACATTTCATGTGTACTTTTGGTTTTGAGGTGATTATGCAACTGTTTTTGTTATTATTTCGTTGTTATAAAGATATGGAGATGCTTGGACTTGGGGATATAGGGATTTGAAGATGTAGGGTTTTGGGGATATGGAGATTTGGAGATATGGAGATATAGAGATTTGGGGATATGTGGATTTGAGGATATGTGAATTTGAGGACATGTGGATTTGAGGATATGTGGATTTGGGGATATGTAGATTTGAAGATATGTGAATTTGAGGATATATGGATTTGAGGATATGTGGATTTGAGGATATGTGAATTTGAGGATATGTGGATTTGAGGATATGTGAATTTGAGGATATGTGGATTTGAGGATATGTGAATTTTGAGATATAGGGATTTGGGGACATATGGATTTGAGGATATGTGGGTCGGGAGATATGTGGATTTGGGGATATGTGCATTTGGGAATATGTAAATTTGAGAATGTGTGGAATTGGGGGATATGTGGATTTAGGAATGTGGAGATTCGGAAATATGTGGATTTGGGAATATTTGGTTTTGGAAACCCTTTGATTCCACCAAAGGGTGAAAATACAAAATATTAACATGTGTCAATAATGTTATGTACAGTAGTAGTGTATCATGGTAGCTAATAAATTATGTAATTACAATTTGAACCTTTTAATTTTACGAAGTACGTGAGAAATGCTGAAAATAGATAACCTAATCCAGCTAACATCCTGACATCCTAATTCGTTGACCAAGAACTGTATACTCACAAACATTTCGATCGTTTTCAACTAAATCGCTATTTTCAATATCTCCAAATTGCTTCAACATCCCCAGAATTAACAATAATGGGCCAGAGTATTGTTTCAAACAATTATCCTCCATTTCAGATTGGAGTGAAATTTATTCAAACCTAATTAGCAAACCACCATACGTGATACAAAAGGGGATTGAAATTCCCTTCTAAAATTACAATCATCCCATCTAGGTATAGAAAGTGAAACATATTGAATGCTGCACCGCTATTAAAGCTAACAGGAAGCGAAGATAAATCTATCCGTTAATAAAATACCCCGGTTGATTATTACGTGCGCCGACACGTATCAAGGCAAGAGATTTACGCTAATCTGATAGGACTATAATACGAGGATATTATATCGAATATCATAGAAATTAGTTGCAACTCCGTGATAAAGATAAGGGCGCAACGAGCCCTTCGCTCTTATTCTGCTTCGTGGAGATCGAAATTAAGGTAAATTACAAAGCTAAAAGTAACCCATCGGCATCACTTCGGGTGCAAAAACTACGCCACTTTTATCGTTCCGCGGCAGTCTTTATCGGCTAAAAGATGAGAAGATATGTACTCGTAGCCGCGATGTACATGATGATGAATTTAAAGTGCCTAGTAAGTATCAATATATAGTTAATCTAGTGATCATGTTTCAGTATGATCAGGTATGAAGTAGGCTCTCTTTGGATAGGGGTATCATATGCGAATTTTACGATTTTTTTGTTCCGATGTTTTCATGCTTTTATATTCTTTCAATTCTCAAGGTTTTAGGTTCTTAAATTCTCAAGTTTTTCTGGTATATACATTTAACAATTTTTAGTAATTTCGGAGGTTTCGAATTTCTGCATTCACAAACTCTCGAATTTTCGAGAGATTGAAAATTTTTAATTTTTCAAGCTTTCAAATTTTTGAGTTTTCGAGTTTTCGAGCGTTCGAGCTTTCGAGCTTTCGAGTTTTCGAGTTTTCGAGTTTTCAAGTTTTCAAGATTTCAAATTTTCAAGTATTGAAGTATTCAAGTTGTCAAGTTGTCAAGTATTCAACTATTCAAGTATTTAAGTACTCAAGTATTTAAGTATTTAAGTATTCAAGTATTCAAGTATTCAAGTATTCAAGTATTCAAGTATTCAAGTATTCAAGTATTCAAGTATTCAAGTTTTCAAGTTTTCGAATTTTCGAATTTCTGACATTTTACATTTTCAAGTTGTTGAGTGTTCGAGTCTGTAAATTTCCAAGTTTTAAAATCTCTATATTTTCAAATTTTCGAACTTTGACATTTTCCAATTTCTTACATTCCTACATTTTCCATTTCACCTTGTAAATTTTAAAATATCTCAATTTACTAAATTTCTATGTTTACAAATTATCAAGTATCCACATTATCAATTTTAATTAATTTGTAATTAATTAAATTTTCAAATCGTATAACCTCGAAAACACCTTCATGTGGTAAATTTCAAAATATCTCAGATGTTCAAATTCGTACGTTTTCAGATCCCTTAATCTCCAAATTTCTGAAAACCCTGAAAATACCTGGATTTACATCTCCCTAGATTCCCTAGACGCCTTAGATTAAAATTAAAATAAATTTTAATACCCTCAAATTTCCAAATTCGAATTCCTGAAATTCTTAAACCATCTTTCAACACAATTAAATCCTAGTGATATTTATCACCATTACTAACGTTACTAAAATATTGTACTCTATTGTACGCTAACTAATAAATATAGTTTCAATATTGCAAATTCAGCATCCTTTAATCACCGAATTCCAAAGTCCCAAAATTCTTGACCCATTCTGATATACAGTATAGTTCCAGTTATGTTTGTCTCCAACTAACTAATAAGTTCTCTAACTGACTAAATCTCCAACTAATAAATATAGCTCCAATATTGCAGATTAAGCACCCCATAATCTTCAAATTCCAAAGTCCTCAAATTCATAACCCATCCTCAAACACAATGTAGTCCTAGTTACATTTATCTTCATCACTGACGTTACTAAATTATGTAGCAGAACTATGCTGCAGTACCCTAACTAATAAATACAGTTTCAACCTTGCAAATTCAGCATCCTATAATCTTCAAATTCCAAAGTCCCCAGATTTTGATCCTCGAACACAGCAGTGCTTGGTAGATTTATCTTTAGAACTAATATTACAAAAAAATGACTCTTTAATATTCTAGCAAATATAGTTTCAATATTGCAGATTCAGCATCCTATGGTTCTACTCAATCGATAATCAGTGCTTTCGCTGGGATCAACTCCCATTGCTATTATGGTAGTCAATTGAACAGCATTCCCAAGATTCTACGGTGTCTCCATCCTTTCAGTCATAGTCCTCTAAGCCGAGCCAATTATTGTCCTTCTACCGCTCATTGTTAGTGGCACCATTCATGGGACCACTACGAGTCACATAAGATCAATAGTATGGGTTAGTGACCCAAACCCAAGAATCAATGTTCGACAAGTAAGGCTACTTCGTTTGATAAAGAGATCTAATCCTACATTTTGTGAAATTCTTTATTAATGGATATAGTAATTTTACACATTGACTGATAAAATTTTCAATCATTAGATTTCAATCATTATATTTTTCAATCATTAGATTGAAAATTTCAATCACTAGATTGAAAATTTAATATTCAATCAAGTGATTGAAAATTTAATGGTGTTATTACTTTAAAATATTATATATTACATTAAAATAGATAATTATACTGGGTGGCTCACCACATTTTGCCATCTAGATTTGCGTCATTATTATTACTCATAGCAAACAATGTTTCAGATGAAGTTGATTGGTTTTGAGAGGAGCATATGCTGGTGGTATATTTTTTTGTAGACGGACGTGTAAAGGACATACGAAGGTCATTAACGCTTTTTTAAATGGAATCATATATTTTTTATTTTCTATAGTTTACGTGAATCGAATGTAACATATTGTATTGTAAAAATAACATATTATAGATGAAAATAAAACAATGTATTTTAAAAATAATATATTAAATTTGAAAAATACTGTATGATCATAATAAAGATGTCTAGACGACGAAAGTTATAAAATATGGAAATATATCAAGTATAATAATTTGACTACCCCATTTACGTTTCAGTAAAGCGAGAAGCCTCAGCCAAACGTGGCTCACGAGCCACCACTTGGTCATGCCTGACTTAAGGCATCCCCTAATTGGCATGCACGATTTTTCACGCTATAACTATCCCTCTTCCTCGTGGACGTTAATTCCTCTTCAGACTGTAATGAAAATTCAACGTGCTCCCGTGAGGACAATAAGCAGGACGAAAGGGCGAACGTAAACACGTCAGGCGAAAAAAGATTAGATTATACTGGTTGTGCAGGCACGTGTACAGGTACACAATTTCCAGCAGCTAAGAAACCAATCTTCCTGGCATTTCCTGATGAGCATCAGACCGATTTCATTGTCGCCTAGCTTAATGAAGCATCGTCGAAGATCAATTGCCCCATGGCGCTCTTTTCGCCTAACTCGATTTCGTTTCTACGGCAATGATCGGCCAGTCGGGCACGATATTATGTCATTTATCTTTGTCGTATCTTCGGAAGGCAAGCGATGCCCAAGCTCTTTATCTGTTTTTCCCATTCCTGTTCCCCTCGTGTTAGAGGGTACTGCTTCGCACGGATATAGCACGTGCCTTCTTTTCCACCCTTGCTTCTTATTTCCTACCCCTCTGGATCTGCTGCGGTTATTGGCCTCCATTATTGACTATCAATTCTCGATTGGAAGCTAAAGAGCTTGCCGAAGATGCTTTGGAAAATTCGCCAGAACAAGTGACGTGTTTAATGATGTTATTTGACAGTGTGATGGTAAATGTTGCGACGTTCTTTAGCTCGTATATCACGTGGCGAATTTGAAAACTGATGTTTCGCGTTGATAGGGAACTCGCGAACTTACAAAATACATTTCAGAAGAGCATGAGTTTAAATGTAAAATACAAATTGTTTAATATAGCGTACATGTTTTTTAGAAATATTAATTATAACTATCTTTTGAAAGAAAAAATGAACAAATATATTTTGAAGGAAAAAATTCACAAAAATATTCAAAAAGGAAAAAGAAATAAATATATTTCAAAAGATAAATAATAATCGAAATATATCAATCACATACCCTTGTGTAGAGATAAAGAGTTTTAAGTAACAGTAAGTTGAAGATTTAAATTATTTTAAAAAGAAAACACATAAGAAAAGAATTGTTTTATCGTTACTACAAAAAAATAAATTTGTGCATCAAAGATATACAAAAAATATTGAAGCACCTATTAATTTTGTCTGCCATTAATAACAGTAAAAATAATTGAAATATACAACTTATGTGAAACCGCTTGTATTCACTGTAATCTGCCCTACAGCGAATAGTTTCTAAAATATTTTACCAAACATGTTATTCACTCCCCAACTTCGGAGCTATTTTCACCCCCTCGATATGAACCTTGTCCGATAAAAAAAATGCCTGTCGAATATATCCTCGAGTAGTATATCATATCAAAGTTTCATCGAAATCGAGATGGCCGAGTTAACATTCCCAGGGAGATATAGCAAACCCCTGTCTTAAACGTGGAGGGATTCCTATCAGAAATGCTACATATACCATAGGAATCCATGAAAAATAGGGACCAGGGTTCCGGGAAATCGAACCCTAGTCTTTTGCGTTTCTTAACCATCCACACTGTCATTTTTATTTCCACGATCCTTCTTATTGGATACGGAGGCCCAATCCTGATGTAGGGTCAAATGATTCAGTGAGGACTTGCAGAAAAACGATGGTTCCACCATGATCCCTGATACTACCACATTGGTACATCGTAAAGAAGTCTCTCCTTTCTGAACTTCTTAGGGAAGAAGTAAAGATATATTCAAAAATGGCGTTCTTTTAGACTGCGTGTCAAATGTTGATCATGTTAAAAATATTACAAGTTTAATATTGTTTGACGAGTAGAAAAAAAAAGTGGGGTTTAGGATCTATTATTTTGAAGGTTTGATGAAAATATGCGCCCATGTAAATGGGGCTATATAATTCTTGAATGTTCAAATTTCTCAGTTTCGTAAATTTTCAAATCTCCAAAATTAGAATTCAAAATTTTCAAATTTACAACATTTAAACGTCAACATCTACAAATTTTCACGTTCTCAAATCTATAATTTTTCAAACATACTAGTTTTCACGTTTCCAAAATTTCAAGCTCTTATATTTTTAAAGTACAAATTTCTAAGCTCCCGCATTTCTCAAATCCTCGAATTTTATACTATGAAAGTTTATAAATCCTGAAATCCCAAATTCCTGAAGCTCCAGATTCTTAGATTTCCATGTGCCTAATATAATGAATTTGCAATTTTTTCTTTAAATTCTTAATTCCGAATACTCCATATACCTAAATCTCCAAATTCCCAAATCCCCAAATTCCCAAATCCCCAAATTCCCAAATCTCCAAATTCTCAAATTCCAAAATTCCCTAATTCCCTAATTCCCAAATTCCGAAATTCTTAAATTCCCAAATTCTCAAATTTCCTAAAATTCCTAAAATTCCCAAAGTTCTTAAAATTCTTAAAATTCTTAAAATTTCCAAATCATCAAATTCCCAAATTTCCAAATTCTCAAATTCCCAAATTCTCAAGTTTCCAAATTCCCAAATTTCCAAATTCCCAAATTTCCAAATTCCCAAATTTCCAAATCCCCAAATCCTCAAATCCCCAAATCCCCATATCTCCAAGTCACCAAATCCCTAAATTTCCAAATCCCCAAGTCTCTAAATTTCTAAACCCCCAAATTCCCAAATTCCCAAATTCCCAAATTCCCAAATCCCCAAATCCCCAAATCCCCAAATCCCCAAATCCCCAGGTCCCCAAATCCCCAAATCCCCAAATCCCCAAATCCCCAAATCCCCAGGTCCCCAAATCCCCAAATCCTCAAATCCTCAAATATCCAAATCCCCAAACCTCTATGTCCCAAAATCCCCAAATCCCCAAATCTCTATGTCTCCAAATCCTCAAATCCCAAATTTCGTAAATTCACCCAAATTTCACATATCCCTAAATTTCGAAATTATCCAACACGCTTTAATCCGACACGAATGGAATAGATCCGAAGCGAACTGATTTACCATTACTGCTCTTCTACCGCTTCCCCTTCGACCTCAAAAGTACCTTCTCCTAAAGTACTACCATATGTTCCATCTTTGTACACGTACGGTCATCACTGTACTTTTCAACCTTCCAGTATTTAACCCTTTTTTAAACACCCTATATAAAACATCCGACGCCGCAGTGCGTGTGAAAAAGTCAAATGCCGACATGAACATATGGAATGATGTAGCAGTAGCTTGAGCTAACGATGATGTATAATCTACACCTCAGCTTCCCAGAAGGTGGCACGTTATCGATTCTCAGCAAGTGCTAGGACATAACCGAGATGAGTAAAGGGTAATAACAGAGTATACGTTAGGTATGGACACGAGCTAATCGAATTCACGAAACGTATAGGCAGCTGGATGGTGAAGTCTCCCAGATGGTCGCGCCGGTTACGACGATTAGGATACGACCATATTTCATCGTGTGGCGTAACAATAATCGACCCACGTAATTTATGAATACATCAACTAATTGCCGCCGTTGTGTTTACGACGACTGTAAATATTTACTCGAAACGATCGTAAAGCTTGCTCGTAAATCGACCAGTGCCTACCGCCTGCTTCAGCGTCATCGACAGCTCGCTGTTTATTAAAGGACCCTGTACCTCAAATAAGAGAGGAAAGTCGGACTTCACGGCGATTCCCATATTTAGATGCACAGTAGTGCATTATACCCGTACAATTAGGGAGACCCAATAATACCGGTGTGGTCTTGAGATACTCAATTAATACGTACCCTAATATTAGCTGTTGGTCATGAGCGACCTGGCAATCAACGGGGCCCCTCGAAGGTAGACAAGCTGCGGAAGCCTTCACCTTTATTTGCTCGTGCAATCTTTTATAATTTCATAACTCCCTAACCTTCATTCGATTACGCATCCATGCTAGGTGAATCGTTTTGCAACTTTCTCCTGCAATTTGTTTTGGACTTGTTCGAAAAGGATCTTACTCTTCGCTCGCGCAATACGTTTTTGACTTGTTGGAACAGAGTATACTATTGCTTTCAATGACCTTGAAATATGTTGCAGATCTGAGTCATTTATTCGTGTACATGTAATTGCAACAAATGTTTCAGAGACATTTGTAACTCGAGCAGGCTTTGCAAAGAATGATAAATTCAGTTCTTGGATATTTGGATACTATGAAGATTTGATTATTGGTTTTGAATTACAGTTCTGGGTTAACTAATTTATTATCAATTTTCATATGGTCTAACAAGTTTATATATTTCATATATAATTAATAACACATCTTTTGAAAAGACGTTACTGATGCAGACGTTTCAACCTATACCTAATTGAAACATTTATTATAACTTCAGTACACATATTTATTCCATGCAAACTTTATTATATGAAGCAAACTTTAACCTTAACGAACTTGGAAGATAATAGATAACTCACTGTATTGTATAATACCAAAAATGTTAATTAAAATAATGACGTAAAACGTAGATTATACGGTGCATATTGTACATATAATGTAACATAGTTTCAGGTTAGTTCCGTGGAAGTACGGAAGGAACACAAGATCTCAAGTTGAATGATGAAGTAAAAACTAATGGCGAAGTCGGTGTAAAGCAGCCATATACTACTTAAACAAACTTTTAACTTCCTAATTGATTGATTTGTCGAGTGGCTCAGAAAATCCGAAACAAAGTAAAATCACGTACATACTTCTTATCTATATATATAAATACAACCTTTTGCTGCTGTAAAATACAAACTTTTATTATTATACGATACAATTAGAGTTCTTATTTCTCTTATCACCAAATTTTACAAACTATACGAGTAAAAATGTACATTTACTGTATTTTATTATTATTTTTATAATGAACTTGACGATTTGTAAGTCTGTTGTGAAAGATATACATACGTTTAAAATTATAGCACTTAAATTATGAACAAATATCAAATTGCTAATAAAAAAATAAAATTAAGTAATTCAAAAAATTACCAGAATCTTTTGACTGTAAATTATTCATTTCATGGAATTTATTAAATTGTAATTTAATGTAGGTAAAAATTATATTCCCTAAGTATTACAAATTCTTTATTGAAATTATAAATATTGTTATTTATTATATTTATTGAAATCAAAATAATAATAAAAATATTGTACAAAAAAAAACAATTGCAACAATTCTAGTATTAGCAGCAATTCCAGTAATTTTATTGAATTTGAACAATTCCAACAATTCTAGCAATCCCAACAATTCCAGCAATTTGATAAAATATGAACAATTCCAACAATTCCAATAATTTCAACAAAAATAATGTATTATGTTATACGAACAACATAGTATAATAATGTATCATATTTTACAAATAATATTATAATGTACGAACTCTATACTATAGAAATAATATTGTGAAAATAGTGTGTTATATTCGAAGTATAGTTCATTGTGTCATCACATTAAAAATATATGTTCTATACTATTTATCACCATAAAATATGAAATTAAAATTGTATACGTATATACTATACTATTTGGATCCTACATAACATTACCAAGTTAACTAGCAATATTAATTTTAGGTTAGTTTCAAATTTTCCTATACCAGACCTGCAATAAAGCTAGTTACCTCTGCAGGATCGCAATTACATTCTAATATAAACGTAATTCATTCTAGTTAATAAATAAGCTCTAATATGAAACAAATTTGTTTGATAATAATTTGTCCACCCACTGTGCAATCGAGGAGTAACCTAACCTAACTCATCCTCTTTCTGAAAATGTCGAATGTGCTGGTAATTCGAGAAAATAAGCGTCCCTGAATCCCTTCGAGCCATGGAAGAACCGAATATCTATTAGCGTAACATACGTAGCTCAAAATGGTGTATTCTAAGCATCTCAGGTTTGTGTTTGATGTTTTCACCTATTCGTTAGTCCTAGTCGTTACACGGTTGAAAAGGTAACGGTGTCTCACCCGTGCTAGTTGATGTTAATAACACGCGTGAATGTATCCCGGTGCAACGAAGAAAGCACGAAATACTCGCAAAAAGCCATGAAGTATACTAATCGAACTACTTCCTTAGGATTCCACTTATACCCTCTAACTATCGCGGCCAGCGAACCACTCGTAAAGTACGAGACAAAATCGCCGTGAATGCGTGCGTGACTGATATATGGCGCAGTAATGTTTACGAGGTGCTGTTACCTGTCAGTTACCGGTCAAAAGAATAAGAAGTCGTGTTGTTACCACGCCTCGACACACACTTGTTTATTAATAACAAGTTGCGGGTATTCAAAGTATCGCTGCTAAGAATTTATGGCTTCCTGAGTCGAAATTTCAATTATCAGTATACTGAGCAAATCTCAAATCAACGGTAGCATGAACTTAGGAGAAAATTAGCTTGTAAATTATAACAGGACGTTTTAGGATAGATAGTTGTCAGATGTTCTTTAGGGGATTTTTCAAAATTATTTTTCAGCTTGTGTGCATGCTTTTAGTTTATTTAATTTAATTGTGTTTACTGATGTTTGAACAGCATTTATTTGGGGGCTGCAATTATTATTATTTCCAATAGTATTTAGTAATATTATATTTTAATAACAATTATTTTCAATACTAGAATTTTCTCAATAACATCAGTTTTCAATTATGTTATAAGCATTATTATTTACAGTATGGTCAGTTTATTATTGTTAGTGGTATTCTAAAGCATCGAGATTTAAAAATCTCAAATTTCCAAGATTTCAAGCTCAAAAACTAAAAATTCCAAATTTCTAATATTCACACATTCAAAAATTCAAAAATTCTAATTTTCCAAAGTTCCAAAATTTTAAAATTCAAAAATTTCCAATTTCCAGTTCTAATATTTCAGAATTTCAAAATTTCAAAATTTCAAAATTTCAAAATTTCAAAATTTCAAAATATCAAAATATCAAAATATCAAAATACCAAAATTCCAAAATTCTAAGATTCCAATATTCCAAGATTCCACAATTCCACAGTTCCAAGATTCCAAGATTCCAAGATTCCAAAATTCCAAAATTCCAAAATTCCAAAATTCCTAGATTCCAAGATTCCAAAATTCCAAATTTCAGTTCGAATATTCCAAAATTCCAAAATTCCGAATTTCGAAAATTCCAAATTTCCAAAATTTCCAAAATTCCAAATTTCTGTTCTACTATTCCAAAATCCCTAAATTTCGAAATCCTTTAATTCCAGAATTCCAGAATTCCAAAATCCCAAAATCCCAGAATTCTACTATTCAAAAAATCTATAATTCTAAATTCCAATCGAACCAAAAGAACATCAACATCTTTCCGCGATAAGCGCGAAGAGCAAGTAAGCGGAAACTTTATCAGATGAAATTAAGATTTATAAATTAAGTTTGACTTTTATTTCGTCCGTCTACACACTACACGTTCGTGGGAAAAGCTTTGTGCTATGATCGTTTCCTGCCATTTTCCGCATTCTGGTTGCTCGGCTTAACGACCTTTCAAATCAATTAGCTTATATGCTGAAGGTGAGTTGAAGCGTCCTTGGCTGAGTCGGTTGTTCGGGATCGATGGAACTTTTTTCTTCCTTGAATTAACCATTAGCCAAGAAGGAAGTAAGTTAGCCGCGTTTAAACGAGCGGACCATTTGAAATGGAAATTAGAAGGTTATCAATTTTAGACCGTTAATTATCAAACGGAGAAAGGATGAAACGGGTGCCCGGCTATTAAGGCCTGTAAACACCTCAACGCTGCTTTATTGCTGTGAAAAGGGATTTATTTCCAGATAGACTGGTTCAGTGATCTATGTGTGTGTAACAGTTATTAGCTTGTTACCGTAATAAATGTCAGATTTCAACCCCAGATTCCTGATATATTAACGCGAGCGTTACGTAAAAATTACACACGAAGCAGTTGCGATTATCTCATGCTACCAATTACTATGATGCTTCTATCACGACTTCTGTTTGACTAAGTAAACGTTAACTTATAAAAGATAGAACATAACTTATTCTTTCATAAAATTCTTATTCATATATGCACGGTGTGAAAGATCCATGTATTTCAATCATTTTGGATTAATAACAAGCTTTTATGGGTATTACAAGCATCTGAGTATGCGTATATTACAAGATCATAATTTTAAATATTTATCTTGAATTCCAGTAACATGAGTAGTTCACGAAATTCCAACAATTTCACAAATTTGAAAAAATCTAACATTTGAACAATTTTATTAGTTCGAATAATTCCAACTACCCCAGCGTTTCCAGCAATTCCAACAAATTCTACAATTGCAACAATTCTAGTAATAGCAGCAATTCATGTCAAATATTAAAAGTGTAAAATTATAAAATTATCTTAAATATTTACAATATTCAAACATCGATACTGTTTAAACTGCAAATTGATTTAAATATTTCACGTATCCGTATATTCAAAGTACTTACACTTCTGTCGTACTTATCCGATGATCGAGGCATCTAAATGTTAAGATAAGTGATACGCACAAAAACATATGTTCAATGAAAATTTTACCGTTAACGACTACATTCATTAGTTTATAGCCGATGCTACACAGTTGCACGAATTTATAGTTCGCAGGGCGGTGATAATGCCTGAGTTTGATTACTCACAGATGCAATTGACTTTTACGAGAACACACAAACGCAAGAATTTTATGGAAAAAAAGTGGGATCGTTTTACACCCTGAACAGGTTGTAGAGATCTGGTATCTCCGTTAAACAGGCTATCTGGGTTATTTTAACCGCGGCTGGTGGTAAATTCAACTAACATAATTTACTCGTAATTGAGGTTATGTTTCTTTTCGTGAAACTAATACAGATAACTACGGTTATATTTGCCTCTGAATTACAGTAAAATCAAACACGTTGGATGGTTATTGATTAAACGGAAGTAACATCAGACCGATACAGTTTCAGTGTATTTACTTCGTGTATTTAGCGGAACGTTGATAATTCAAGGGATAACGTAAATAATTGTAATTTCATAGAGGCTATTAAGAAAATAATGTAAATTATTCTAACATCATGCATGTAATTTTAAAGATAAAGCTAATAATTGTAATATTATGTACATCGTGAAAAAGGTAAAGAAAATCATTGTAATATGATGTAGATAATTCAAAGATAACAGAATTGTATTTGTAATTGTAATTGTAATATCATGTAGATAATTAAAAAATAATAATTTTAACATCAATGTAACATCGTAAATAATTCTAACATCATGTAGATAATGCAAAAGCGAACGTAAATAATTTTAACATCACGTAAACAATTCAAAAGATAAATAACTCTAACATCATGTAGATAAATCCAAAGATAACGTAACTCTCTATAAAATCATGTAGATAACTCAAAGATAAACATTTCATACAATTACTATTTTCTGCTACACTTGTTAAAATGATTTCAAAACTTTATCTTGCAAAGTTCTAAAAGAAATGTTTGCAATATGATTAGATTGACAAATTCGGTTTAACCTAACCTCACTTGTACATATATTGATCATAGCAATATTACTTATTCTATAAAATTAGTTCTTAATATGTAAATTTCATCAATTCATTACTAGTAATTTGGAAAATAAATAAGTGACAAATTGTTTCAAAAAAACATCGAATAAACTGTAATAGAACTAAATATGTCTAAATGTTACGATTTCAGTTTACCCGAGAAGCAACAAAGCTAAATCTTGTTTGTCCCCTTCTATTGGAACATCAAGGTCGTTATGAAACAAAAGAAATAAAAGAACCTTAGTTTCCACGAGAGAATTAAATTCATCGATATTATTCTTCCATCTTTGTGAGTCGGTGAACGCAGAATTACACCGCCATGTCAATCGAAAAAAAGGGAACAGAAAGGCAAAATGGCCGAAGCAATAGATCTGTCGAAGCGCACGCGATGTGAAGAACAAATACAGAAGGAACGCAATTCCATCATTCCGGTTAGCTGTGAAACCAGTTACTCCGACTTTCATCGGATCGGCCAACTGGAGGGTGCGGAATTTTTATCATCCCTCGACGTAGAACGCGGCCAAGAAGAGGAACGAAACAGCAAGGAGAGGATCGTGCATAGTAATCAGTTAACTCAGCGACTAACTCGCAGTTACATTCCATCGGTTTGCAAAATGGTTCTCGAAACGTTCGAACCTCACGCCTTATTCAACTGTTACGACTGTACAGTTTGTTTCACAGGAGGGTGGCCGAGTTTTTCTTTCTTATTGTGGTTTCCTTTCATGAGTTTTAGATTTTTGAATGTGGAGATCTAGGGACTTGGAGAGTTGGAGAGTTGGAAATTTTGGGATTTGGAGAGCTGGAAAATTGGGATATTTGGAGATTTGGAGAGATGGAGAGTTGGAGAGTTGGAGAGTTGGAGAGTTGGAGAATTGGAGAGTTGGAGAGTTGGAGAGTTGGAGATTTGGAGAGTTGGAAAATTGGGATATTTGGAGATTTGGAGATTTGGGGAGTTGGAGAGTTGGAGATTTGGAGGTTTGAAAATTTCCTAAATTTACAAATCCTAAAATCCTTGTCTTCCACATTCCTAAATCTCAAAGTCCCAAAATCACCAAATTCCAAAACTACATACCCTTATCCCCAAATTCGTTAAACACAAATTTCCTAAATTCCCACATTCGCAGCTTACTAAATGCCCCAAATTCTGTGCTAGTCCAAAATTGCCAAATGCTAAAAAATTCTTAATAAGAATCCTCCTCCTGCTTCACGACACCTGAGAAAGTCAGATATACTCCAAAGTGAACAGTACCCGAGTTTCGAGGACGAGCATTAAATACGAGATCGCGAAACATCCAAGTGCGAGATGCTGCGAAGCAAAAACGTGCGAAACGATGGATAAAGGGACGAAGGGCGAAAGGGCGAGGCGCTTATTAAGTTAGTCCAGGGATTCCTGAACGCGTATGCGCCTGAACGTATGAATTACAAGATACTGGGTGCTGGAACGATCACGAGGGAGAGTAAGGTAGACGGAAGGTGATGAGGACGACTAGGAGAGAGATGACGACGAAAGATGACGTTGCTGACCACGAACGCCGTGGTTCCAGCCACGGTGAAAGTAATAACAGTGAAACGTGCTCGCATACTTACACACGGATCAGGAGGAATCACACACGCGTATGGCAGCCTCACCGAATCAGCTTCTACGTGACCGGTGCTTAAGATATTTTTCGATACGACCGGTACTTAGGTGCACGCCCGACTACACAACCGCCCGCTGGGCTCTCCCATAGAAACCACCACCGAAGATCCAGCGTCCTTGGGAAACTCGAGGAGGCCGAGGACGAAGCGGTCAACGACTACGGGAGGAGGAGGTGGAGGAGGCTGAGTGAAGAAGGTATAATTGTAGAATGGATCTACCGATCCGCGTCTACCGTGAAATTCGAGCGAAAACGATCAACGCCGACCAGGTGACTGCAAAAGAAGCGCATAGTCGACTACCGTTTTTTGCCTCCGTTTCGTAGTCTCATCTTATGGCGTCACCTTACGCCTGCCTGTCGAGACGTGGAAGAAACGATGTTGAAACACCCTTCGATGGTGCTTGATGACTCCGAGATCGAGTTACTTGATGTTGCAGACAAGGAGAGTATGATTCTGCTCGAGGGGTGGAGAACCCTTGTTACTTAAGTGTCGTTATTGTTACAGTTCAAAGAGTTGAAAGATACCGAACAGGTATTCTTAAACTTTCGAGAAATATGAATTTTTGTTTAGTCTGGTAACATTTTTGGGCACGTTGATGCAGCAGATGTAGATATAGATCTAAAATATAATGTTAACACGTTCCAGAATCACTTTTATTTTAAAGCAGTTTTCAAATAACGCAATTTTTCATGCAACAAAATAAACGAATGATTTCACAGTATGTCGATATGAAAATATCAAAGCAGACAGCTTAATATCAAAAAATTGGTTTCTTCTTGAAGCTATCCTAAATATAACAGAAACTGATACTTGCAACAAATTCTTCAGTACAAAGCAATCCAGCCACAAGACTTATCTTAACATTGCAAATAAACAAATACAAATCAAATAGCGAAACTACAAAGTTGGTAACAAATACACGTGTAATCATACTCAACTCTCTCAAACACTATGTTTATATAAAAAAACTTAACTTGTTGTTCCATGTAGATTTACGGACAAGTTATTTGTATCGCACTTTGCAGCAATTTGCAGAACAACTTGTATTAACAGACAAATTCGCAGTTATATATCTAAACATCACTTGGTATAATGGTTACAAATGTAATACAAATGATACTGCCTTTGCATACAAGGTATTAAAGATTAAAAAATATAACTGGACCCTCTGCCACGCGTACGTATTCTAAATAAGAGTCATTCGTTCACTCGAGGTGACAGTTTGAATTGCGGCTACCGGCTCGCCGGCTCGAAGAAGTTGCTGGCATCCAAGCTACCGTATAAATTTGCGATATCGGGATGTATCGTACACACACGTATATGCACGTAGAAAAATATTATATATCCGACGCTAGATAGGCGGGCGTGTCCGCAGATACAGAGCTGGAAAATTGGAGAAGGAAATCGGGTCACGCCGAAATATTTTTCCGAACCGTTCCAGCTTCCTGAAGGATGGACATTCTCTGGAATCCTTCGAAGGATGCAAAACTCCAGGGGTGGATGCCTGCTACGATTATGAACGCTTTAGCGCTTCCCTGAACAAGCTTAGCGAACTCCCCGGAGACGATCAGGCTACGCGGATAAAAACCGAAGAGAGAATTAAAGATAAATCAAAGTGTGTTCACCTTAATAGCACGCGATAGAGCGGTCGTCTTAGAATGACTTTTAATTCGATGTTAACGCGCTTTTAATACCCTCTTATTTAGCTGGAACGATCAATCCCGACGCGAGGATGGATGAGATAAATTTTAGATCTGCTGGAAAAAACGAGCGTTCACCTTCTTCAGGGACGAATTTATTAAGGTCGAGAGAAAACTGACTTGGTACCGAGATATTTGGAGTCAGATAAGCACACGATACTTGATGATCTTTTGATGAGACGATAATTCCTTGATCCTCTGAATCAGAAGCTTCCTTTAATCAACCTTCGGAGATGAATTAATGTCCTCGGAGTTAAATACGATTCTTGCTGTTGATAGGAACACGCTTTATACTTTTGACAACATTTTACCTTAAAAGTGCTAAGGAATTAATTATGAAAATAAAGTAATGTCACAGGCTTCTCTTCGATCATGTTTTATGGGACTTCTTTTGTTATATTTATTATTCGCTCTTAACGAGGCACTGTGTCGCTTCTGATACTCGATCAATAATGATCGTATTTTATCGATTAATCCTTCACTTGCAACATTTTTCATTTTTGTTGGAAATGCTTTGGTATACGAAATTTAAGAAATTTAAATAGGTTTGGCTGCGACAAATTTGAACGAAACTATAAAATGTCTGTGATTGTAAAATATTGAAGATATTTTCTAAAATATTGCTGATATTCAGTTATTTACACTTGATAGATTGAATGTAGATAAGTTTAATAAAACATTGAATATAGAGTGATCAAAATTTATATTTTAGCAGCCAAAGAGTTATTATTATAGTCAAACTAGGTAGAAGAAAATAGTAAAAAAGATATAATAAGAGTTTGACATTTTACATTTTACAACGAAAGTGATGACAATATGATATATTTGTATGAAAGTAGTTAAAGTAGAAAATTTATTTATCTAATTAAAAGGTTAAGAATTTGAAAATTGAAAGAGTTGCAAATTTGTAAATTTAGTAAATTCAAAATTTGCAGTGTTTTAAACTTGTGTATTGGTGAATTTGGGAAGTATATGAATGTGTGAGTGTGTGAATGTGTAAATGTTGCGAATGTGTACATGTATGAATATATAAATGTTTAAATATGTGAATGTGTGAATGTGTGAACGTGTGAATGTGTAAATGTGTGAACGTGTGAATATGTGAATATGTGTATATATGTATATGGGAATATGTGAATATATGTATATGGGAATATGTGAATATGTGAATATGTGAATATGTGAATATGTGAATATGTGAATATGTGAATATGTGAATATGTGAATATGTGAATATGTGAATATGCGAATATGTGAATATGTGAATATGTGAAATATGTGGATATGTGAATATATATGAATATGTGAATATGTCAACATGTGAATATGGGAATGAGTGAATCTGTGAATTTGTGAAGTTGTTAATTTATTAATATTTGAATTTGCGAGTATGTGAATATATGAATATGTTAATACGAGAATATGTGAATTTGTGAATTTGAAATTTCTACATTCGAAAAAACTGCCTTTTCAGATTTGAAAATTCTTAATCTGAAAATTTCTAAATTTCCAAACTTAAAACGTCCTACTACAAAACAATTCCTACACTTGAAAATTTCAAAATTTTCCCAGAACTCATAATCCCAAACATCCAAAAATCTAGACATTTTCAAACCTAATTATTAATAAACGAATAACAATTGATTAACGCTATATTTGTATTCCTTCCACTTATCATAAATTCCAGGGATGGTCGAATCTTTCCAATATTCTATAAATTTCTGTATTCGCAAAAAGGATGAAATTTCAACTGGACTGGATAACGATAGCGTGATCGGTTTTAATGAGCGCGATTCTTATTTCCAGCTTTCAGTAACCAGTTCCTTCGAACCCGCCTTATTGCACCGATAAATAGGCACCTCTATCTCCGAGTTATTGAATGAAACGGAAATAAAGCAAATGAAGCATTGACTAATTAATTAAAATCGGGTTCAACTTTAAGAAACGATTAAGACACGATGGACAAATTGAATTAATTAATTGGCTCAATTGCCGAGTCGTGATATCCCGATCGCTAGGAGATTTTACACGGAGATAACAGTCAGGGTATCGCGATCTGACTTTTATATTTTAATATGTTTTACCATTATTGGCAGCGGGAACACCGTAAAATACCAGTATAAAATTTAACAGCTTTTTTCCATGCATGGATTTTAAAACGGTCCAGAATTTAATATCGTTATTGCCCGTTCCAATCGTTATAAAAAGAATATGAACTCGTGCGCGTACAAGCATACAGGGTGTTCCATCGCATCAGGGAACCGTATCGATGAAAGAATCTTCATATGAAAACGATAAAAGATAATTTATATAAATATATGCCATATTAGAAACTGTTGGCACACTTCGGCACTACAGAGCCAATGACATCACTTCTGGGATATTCATATGCGAATGAGCTGTGTTCGTTTTTAGGGAATTATTTTCTGTATGCTATGCTAATTACTGAGTAAGTTGTTACACATGTTATGCTTATTCTCAAGTAATTTTATCATTCATATCTGTCGCAATAAAAATATATCCCTAAATTTTTGTATGACGAAATTTATGCAAGGTGTCCCACAATTAGTGTAGGTCCCTGAAAGGAGGGATAGCTGACACGATTCTGAATAAGATTTCCCTTTGCAAAAGTGGGATTTGAAGCTTCGTTTTTGAATTATTAAGGAAAGACACGGACCAATTAGAGCGCGAAGATTTCGCATGCGCAGACGTGAGAGCGACAGCTTCGAACTCGCGGCAGAGTAGTAAATGTAGTGTACTTACATATACAGTATATTCAACGCTTAGTGAGTGCAACACATAAGAAATCAGTGCGTGGTGAATGTATCGCCTGGTAAATACAAGGCGTGGCAAGTACTATGCGTGGTAAGTGCAGCACGTGGTAAGCAACGCGTGATAAATTCAATGCGTGGTAAGCAACGCGTGATAAATTTAATGCGTGGCAAATACAACGCGTGGTAACTATAATGCGTGGTCAATACAACGCATGGTAGGCGCAGCTCGTGGTAAGTAACGTGCCGTAAATTCAAGGCGTGGTAAATACAACGCGTGGTAAATACAATGCGTGATAAAGAACGCGTGATAAATACAATGCGTCGTCAATACAACGCGTGGTAAATACAATGCGCGGTAAAGAACGCGTGATAAATACAATGCGTGGTCAATACAACGCGTGGTAGGCGCAGCACGTGGTAAGCAACGTGTGGTAAATTCAACGCGTGGTAAATACAACGCGTGATAAATTCAATGCGTGGTAAATACAACGCGTGGTAAACGTAATGCGTGGTCAATACGACGCGTGGTAAGTGCAGCACGTGGTAAATACAACGCGTTGTAAGTACAGTGTACGTGGTAAAGAACGCGTTGTAAATACAGTGCGTGGTAAATACAACGCGTGGTAAGTACTACGCATTCGAAGCTGTCGCTCTCGCGTCTGCGCATGCGTAATCCTCGCGCTCTGATTGGTTCGTGTTTTTAATAATAATTAATAATTCAAAAACGAAGCTTCAATCCTCATTTTTGCAAAGGGAAATTTTATTCAGAATCATGTCAGCAACCTCCCATTTCAAGGACCTACACTAATTGTGAGACACCCTGTATACTGCACAATTTTTCAATATGTTATATTTATTTTCATAGATTGTATTCCCGAGTTTTTGTATTTTGAACTTATAGTTTCTAATTCATACAATTATCAAATCCTTATACTCCTGGAGTTTTATATTTTGAAGTTTGCATATTTCCAATTTTCTATTCTAGTTTAGATTCCAATTTCTATTTTATTGTAGAATTTCTATATTTTCTTGAATTTCGATATTTTAGAAATTTCAAATGACTATGATCCCAAATGTTTTCACCCCTACATTTTTATATCCCCTTTCTATTATAATAAAACTTTGATACTGAACTTCAACAATACGATGATTGATTATCGAAAAAATTGTAAGACGTTTAATTCCCAATAGAATTCATTTATAAAAATTTTGAAATTTCTCTTGGAATGATTAATGAAGTTTCTTCCATACAAGTTTTGTGACCAAAATAAACTCTTCAGAATTGAACCAAGAATATCGAGGAAAATGAAATAACGCAACAATACGATTGCACAAAACTTTAATTGAAAAGATCCGTATTTCATTATCTTTGGAATCGAATTTTTAAATTGTTTCATAAAATTTTAATAGAAAATTATCTGGATGCTTGTACAGGGTGTCTCAGAAAAATATATTCACACTTTAACTGACTATTATACTTACATTCAACTTCGATTAAAATGTTTAACATATTTAGTTTAACTCTTTGGGGCACAGGATTTCAGAAACTAAAATACCCCCATGTTGCACAGAAATTGTATTACATTTTGAATTAAACAAAATAAAAAATTTAAACTAAAATTTAAATTAATTAAAATTTAAACAAAATTAAATAAAAACAATATAAAATAAACAAAGGTTGCCACAGTATCTGTCAACGTGTCATAGAGTCAAGAGTTCCAATAAATGAAGTAGCATTTTTTAACTTCTATCTAATTCTACTATGAAAATTGAAATCGTCACCAACTAGTGAATAGGCCAAAATTATCACAAGAGCAAATTTTAAAAAAATTTCACCCTTGGGTAAAATTCACCCTTGTAAAGTGTAACCTGACACATTGTCCTTGGAACTCTCTGTATTTTACGAATACAAGTAAAATGATTTAATGAATCTTCTTCATAAATTTTACGACGAATGTGTCGAACAGAAGAGAAATTCAGTAGCAAGATCGATAGCCGTTTCAACAGTTTATCGCAAATCTACCATATAAACGCTTTATCTCATCCAAGAAATTTCTTTCTTGAAACCGTACCAATCTTTTCTTGTTCCATTTTCCTATACAGCGGGCAACAAAAGCGTTGTTCCATACTGTAATGTAAAGTGGTTCACCTTGCACTCTTTCTGGAACATTTTTCTGCCAGATCAAAAATAAAGAAGTTTCTGAACGCGTTGATTTATGGTGGTTCACTGTCTGACCTGACGTAAAATCGATAAGAATTCCTTGTCAGCGACAAGAAACTCGATCATGAAATACATCTCATAAACTACTTATCAGGTTTCTATCAACTATCTCACCGTGACTAATTAAATCTCATCTCCTGCTTAAATAATCAAGATTGATCTAAATGAAAGTAACGACATTCATTTTGTGCAAGAGTGAGAGTGAAGGCAATTTTTTTACATTTCATTGATGCAATTTTTTGAATTTTCAGAAGGGTTAAAGTATTTCAAGAAAACTTTAAGTATTTCTTTATGACTCGAGGAATGTGTGGATTAAACTGGTTTCATCGAAATGGAAAGCGGTTCACAATAATCAGAATGTGGATGACAGTAACGAGCATGGTAGAGTTTTTTTAGGGACAATGACGGTGTACTCGAAAAAAGTACATAATATTGCCTATAATAGTTCTGTGTTCTAAGTTGCAAGTTTCTAATAATTTGAGAACTAGTCATTTGACAACTAGTGTGTTTGAGAATTATTAGATTTAAGGAAATTAAACAATTTGGGAATCTTGGAAATTTTTGAAATTTTGGGAATTTTGGGAATTTTAGGAATTTTGGAATTTTGTACATGTGAAATTTCGGAATTTTGGGATTTAAAAAGTTTGGGATAATTAAAAATTAAGAGATATATTATTATCTGATTGGAAAATTGTTAGATCGTAGAACTTAGAGATTGGAAGACTTTGGAATTTTGTAAATTCTCGAATTTTGCTGTTTGGACATTTCGACAATTTAACAATTTAAATATTTGAAAATTTGGTAGTTTAGAAATATGGATACGTAGGAATTTGGAAAATTGAAGAATTGAAGAATTGAAGAATTGAAGAATTGAAGAATTGAAGAATTGAAGAATTGAAGAATTGAAGAATTGAAGAATTGAAGAATTGAAGAATTGAAGAATTGAAGAATTGAAGAATTGAAGAATTGAAGAATTGAAGAATTGAAGAATTGAAGAATTGAAGAATTGAAAACTCATCTTACAAAAGTCTGTAATTCCACGTAACATCCATCACAATAACAAACCAACTTTTAAATCGGCGAATAAAATACCATATAATTTCCACGTTCTGCGATTGCAATTAGTAGACCGTTTTATTTATCATCTTTAATTGAGTAAAATAAACTGAATGGGAACACTAACGTAGACGGGATAGCTAATGGGTACATTTGCCTTCCCATTGACGCACGAATGTACGCAGTTTATATCTTATAATAAACTCTAGTGTTATTGCAAAGGAATGATATACTTACGAGTGATTTTTCAGGACAGTTTCGATCGTGTTTGTGGCGACGGACCAAATGAAAACGGACCCATCGGACGATCCCACTGCTATGTATTGTCCATCGGGACTGAAAGTTGCTCGTGTCCAATCGAAACCGACTTTGAAGCCATCAGCACTGCAAATCAAACAGACATCGCAATTAATTGTGGTGTTTTAATTCGAGAATCGTTTTGATTGAAATCCGTCACGGTTCAAGTATTTGCTGATTTTGAGTTTTGTTATGAACACAAATTGTTTAATACAGATTTCAGTTTTAACTTCAGTTTTGATTGAATATAAACGTAAATTGTTTAATATAAACTCACTTTTCTATTTAATTTCTGATTAAACAGGAATTTAAATTGTTTTGTTATAATCTATGTGCTTGATTGATTAATTACAATGTTTTGATTCGAGGATTTTTATTGAAATTTGTCACGTTACAAAACATTTGTTGAATTTGTATTTTAACGTAAACACAGACTGTTTAATGTCGGCTTAATTTTTAAATTAATTTTTGACGAAACACAAATCTCAATTATTTTGTTATAAATCGTGTGTTTATTTAATTTCAATGTTCTGATTGAAAAATTTTTATTAGAATATATGCCAGACAAAGTGTCTGTTGATTTTGTATTTTGTTACAAAGATAAATTATTTAATATAAACTACATCATATACAAATTTATATTATTTTATTATAAAGCATGTGCTTGTTTAATTAATTACAATATTTTAATTTGAGTATTTTTATTAGAACCTGCCATAACAGTAATTATTTGTTAATATTTTAGTATACTATAAATAAAAGCCATTTACTATAAATTGAAATTTTTATGTAATTTTTTATTTAATATTAATCTAAATTGTCTTGTAATAAATCATGTGTTTGATTAACAATGGTAGAGAATATACCAAAAACATGTCGTTAAAAGAAGTTATTGAAAAGCTTCTGTTTAACAACTATTATACTAAGAAGAGAATTTATTCTGAATTAAAAAACTCTAATTTTAAACATACCTTTGACATATTTATACTAAAAGCAGAAATAAATAAAACATTTGTGTTACTATTGTATGATACAATTTCTGAAACAAAATTTCAAAACTTATAGGTCAACATAACCTAATCGAATCTAACGAACGTAATCCAATATCAAGTTGGGTTAATGGATCATAAAATGGTGGATGCTAGAGCTAAAATGGGGAAAGTTAAACGGTATAAGTAACACTAACAAATCCAATTACAGTTATTACTAATACATTTAAAATAAACACACTTCTTTAATACTTTTATTTAATAAATATATATTTGCAAAATCTAACTTGTACAATATTTCCAGATTTTATTAAACATTCATGTGTAAATATTTTTCTTTACAATTTCTACTACAATTTTAAATAAAATGAAAGTACATAAATATAAAGATACTGACTGATGTTTAAAGAAAATAAGCATGTAGAGCTAAATTAATTATACATTAAGTTCATTGAATAATACAGCAGTACTTTTTACTTATAATAATACAACTTAGCCCAACTCGTTTAAATCAATACTACGTGCTACAAAATCATTTGCAACTGCTTATACATGTATTTACTTGATATGATTGAAGAGACAAAACAAAGGAAGGGACTCTTAACTGCACCAACAAAAAAGAGCTAGAAACGATTGTTGTATAAAAACGATTTCACTGAGGAACTATAGTCACATAGAACGCGTATTCAGTAGCGAATCACTGTAATTATCCTCAGTAGCACTATATCGCGGTCATTATTCCTACTATCAACTTTATAATAACAGCTTGCCTCTTGTGAACCTATAATACGTTCCATTTTATATCTTTCATAAACAAAAGAACATTCAAATGTAAGTGAATGAAAGAGCAATTGATCCTAATATTAAAATAATTGTCTGCGTTACAATTATAAATTTTATTCGATCGCATAAAAAGATAAACACGTCGAAAAATCGTGGGTTCCGCTGTACGAACGATGTGCTTCCGAATAAGATATGTTCCATTCTAGATCTATTATGTTCTCGGATTATACGTCAGATTATACACATTATGCAGACCAGTGATGGGCAGATCAAGTGTCGATCGGGATGCATGGTGCATATAAGGATCACAGAGGGATGAGGCAGGGATTTCAGATTTTCCAATTTATAGAATTAGAAGTCTATGCACTTAATAATGTCTAAATTTATACGTAATATTTAATTAAATTTAGAAAATGTAATATTTCTAAATTTAGGGATTTGGAAAGTAGGAAATTTTTTATAAAATATGGAAGGTTCAAATTTGTGAGTTTCTGAGTTGTTGAATTTCTACATTGTGAAGTGCAAAATTTTCAAACTTAGAATTTGAGAAATTTAGGAATTTGAGTATGTAAGAATTAGAGAATTTGGAATATTGGGAATTTGTGCAGTGGGAAACGTAGAAATTTGAGCATTTAGGAATTTAGGAAGAGGGGAATTTAAGAATTCGGAAATTTAGGTATTTGGGAATATAGGAAGTAAGGAATTCAGGAATTCGGGAATTTAGGAAGTGGAGAATTTAGAAATTCGGGGATATGAGAATTCGGCAATTTAGTAATTTGGGAATATAAAAAGCAAGGAATTTAGGGAGTGTGGAATTAAGGAATTCGGGAAATTAGGAAGTGGGGAATTTAAAAATACGGGGATATAGATATTCGAGAATATGAGAAATCGGGGGTTCAGAAATTAAGCAATTTAGTAATTCGAGAATATAGGAATTCGGGAAACTAGGAAGTGGAGAATTTAGAAATTCGGGAATTTAAAAATTCGGAAATTAGGAAGAGGCGAATTTAGAAATTCGGAAATATGAGAATTCGGTAGTTTAGAAATTCAGCAATGTTTGTAATTTGGGAATTTAGGAAATGGGGAATTCAGAAATTTGGGAATTGGAGAATTCGGGAAATTAGGAAGTGGGGAATTAAGGAATTCGGGAAATTAGGAAGTGGGGAATTTAGAAATTCGGAAATTAGGAAGTCGGGAATTTAGAAATTAGGAAATTAGGAAGTGGGGAATTTAGAAATTCAGAGACATAGGAAGTGAGAAATTTAATAATTCGAGAAATTAGGAAGTGGAAAATTTAGGAATTCGGCAATTTATTAATTTAGGAATTTAGGAATTCGGAAATTTGGGAATTCAGGAATTTAGCTAACCGGGATTTAGGAATTCGGGAAATTAGAAATTCGGGAATATAAATATTCGGGAATGTGGAAATTCGGGAATTTAGGAATTCGGCAATTTAGTAATTTAGGAATTTAGAAATTCAGGAATTTAACTAACCGGAATTTAGGAATTCGGGAAATTAGAAATTCGGGGATATAAATATTCGGGAATATGGAAATTCGACAACTTGGGATGTAGGGTATTTTGGAATTCGGCAATTTAGTAATTTAGGAATTTAAAAATTCAGGAATTTAGCTAACCGGGATTTAGGTATTCGGGAATTTACAAGTTCAATCATTTAGAAATTCAGAAATCCAGAACTTACATAACTTGACAATTTGTTAATTTAGAAGGTGAAGCATAAAATTTGCAAACCTTGTCCAATCAATGCTAAAGTACACTAAATAGCAAATGAAACTACCAAATGAAAGCACAAAAAATTACAGACGGTTTGTTCCGAACGTGCTACGGAACACAATACGCGAGGATTTCGTAGGTAGTTTATGATGAGTCCGGGTAACAGTTATTTTTGAAAGACAGATTTTTAGCCATCGACGGCAATTTAGTTTTACATTTTTTCGAACAATGCCTTTAGAATTTCTAAGTTTCATTTAGTCTTCAATAACTACTCCGTCATAAACAGGGTTTTTCCCGAAGGGTCACCGAGGATGGGCCTCGGTTCCGTCCTAGCGGTACTTTTTAGGACAACGTGCGTGTCACCTGGAGGGAAAAACCCCGGCGTTGCCGGCCTTCGAGATCCTCCCGTACTCATCGGTATTTTTTCCCACCCTCTTCCAAAAAAGGCGCGCTCAGGGCGCAAGAGAGGGTGGGCCCAAGTCAAGGGGCATGTTGATTGGAAAATCAACGTTTCTAATGAGAACCAATCAGCATGCCTCCTTGCACTTCCGACGTTTCGAGGAAGTAACGACGGAACGTCTCGTCAGAATTCCAACATTAGTCATCCGAGTCGGACTAAAAAGAATCTCAAGTAAAGTCACCTAAGTCGGACTTAGAAATTTTACGAGTCATTCGATTATGGACTTAGAAATTTCACGAGTCATTCGCGACGGACTTATCAATTTCACGAGTCCACCGTTTAGGACGTCTTCGAGTCAACCGTTCGGACTCATATTCAATTATTATTCAACGGATTAATTTCTGTTGAATAAACGTGCGCGAGTCAGCACACGGTTGTAGAAAAATTTTACAGCAGAGCATAACTGACAATAGCTATCCCTCACCTGAACGATCCGATGATCTTCTTCATCCGCAGGTCAATGAGTTTCAACGTATCGTCCCTGACACAGCTCAAAAGATAATTTGCATCTGAAAACAAGCAGGTGTTGGTGGTTGAATTTGCATGTTGTCTATGTTAAAGTTAAATTGGTTGTACTAATACGGTTAGACATACAACAGGCCTGTCGTGTACGTGCCTGAATAAAGATAATAAGCAATCGCTGATTATGTTCTGATCGCATTCCGATCACGTCGCTTGGAAGTTTCCCTGAATCTCCGTTATTTGAACAAGGATAGGGGAGGATGTGGAACAGAAAAAGAGATAGGGCGAAGTAAAAAAAAGAAGGAAAAAAAAAGAATGTTTGGTATGCCACGAAATGCATCGAGACGAATCCGCTAAGTAAGTAATTCCTTTTCGAGACGTATAAATCTTATGGGGAAGCGTTCGAGAAAGGTTTCATTCTGAATCTAACGGGAACATTTCCCAGGGAATGGTATATTATACTTTAATGGAAGTATACATAATGTATTACGGCGAATGATAAAGGAAAAGCATTAGAGTGCCACCACGTAATCGGGTAGGACTTTACAGTATCCACTATATCGTTTCGGTTCTATTCTTTCGAAATCAACACATTGATTGCTCACTACAAATTTACTTAAATTTATTTTGAAAGTCCATTTATGTTCAAATTTAGATATTTAAGAGTTTCATAACTAAAACCTAACAGTTCAATGTTTATTTCATGATAAATTCTTGGACGTATACTATAAGTAAATTAACCCTTAACAGTCACATTTGACCAAAATAATACACCTGGCACACTAGGACGTATGAAAGCCGAGTCACTAAAAATATTTCTTGTAAAAAAGTTACTCAACTAAAAAAAAATTTTAAATATTCTTTGAAATTTATTTTAGCATATTTCATAGCTGATGTCAGTGAACTTAAATGTTTAATATGAAACGTGAAGATATTGAAAAAATAGTGGTTTTCACAGAAAAATTCAAAACATTTTTTCATTTTAATATAAAGAGCTAAAATTTTAATGAACACTGTTGTGTTAAAGGAGTTTGAGGAAAAAAGTAATAAAAATACCAGGGTTTTGAAAAAGATATTCAAATTGTTCAGACATGAAGTGGCTGATAAAGTGGCAAATAAAGATAGTCAGATTGTCCAAACATAAAGTGGCTAAAATGGATAATAAATAGTTAAAAAAATATTTAAAATGGATAACAAAGAGGTAAATTGTCTGGAATCGTTTTATATTTCAATATGACTGTTAACATCTTAGGCACGACTCATCACTTACAATGAGACCAATTTCTGAATCCAAAATTGTTACATATTAAAAATTATTTCAGAGCAGAGATATTTTAACCTTAAATTACACATCCACTTTAACGACAGAATTTTATTAGTTAGATTACATTTATAGTACGTTCCATTGGATTAGAATTCAAAATGTAATTAAATCACTGGAATGTATGAAACTTACCTCGTGATAGATCCAGGGATGTTACTTTTCCCTCTAGAAGAATGTCGTTCGAACTGGATTCGGCTCTGGTATCCCAGAATCGGATTCTCTGATCGAAATGGCCGCTAATTATCGTTGAACCAGCCCCATCGGAAGTCACGAGATCGTTGCAACTAGAGCCAGCAAATTTTGTTTCTATGCCTACAACAGAAAGTTCGAACGTTTATTCTAGAATTTAGAGAATCTGTGTCAGTTAAATAACGAACAGACATTGAAACACGAAAATTATTACAGTATTACTGGTATATTAATTACTGGTCACATGATCGATTCACTAGTTCTTAGGTTAATTAACAAAATTTTAAGGTTCAAAATTTGAAGACATAAAAGTTTAAATATTCAGAAATTTGAAAGTGCAGTATTTCTAATTTCGTAATTACCAAAATTCCTAATTAATAAATTTTCAAATTTACAAACTTTCAAATTTCTAACTATTTAAATTTCCACCTGCATAAATTTCTAAATTTTTAAATTTCCACTTACATAAAGTTCTAAATTACCAACACTAAATTTCTAAATTTTCATATTTCCAAATTACCAACATCAAATTTCTAAATACCCAATCTTTTAACTTTTCATTTCACCAAATGTTTAACATTAAAATTTTAATATTACAAAATCGCAAACTTTTAAATTCTAACTGTCCAATTTATTGAATCTAAAAACTCATAAATTCTGAAATCTGTTAACCTTCCCATTGAATTTCTCCCTTTTCCCAAATAAATATTTTCATCCCTCTATTCCAAAAACATCTTCAAAATACAATTCCTTTTCTCCGCATTCCCACTCAAAAAATATAAAAACACATTTAGAAGAAAAATTCTGCACGTCATCAACATGAATACCTAGAGTATGTTCTTACTCTATTAAGAATGATGACTTAAAAAATGCAGTTACGTAGAAAATTCCATGCTTGCAGTTTTAAGAAGTAATCATAAAACACGTCATGTATAATTCAACGATTTAATTAAAGATCGTGAGACATTTACAGGAACGCAATAGCAGACTGATTGAAATCAGGAAGCCGCACGAAAGTCGCGGAGGAACGCAGCGACAATCTCGTTTCTCGGTCTGAAAATTCAATCGGAACGCGTATTCGCGGCATTCACATAAAATCTGCTTACGCCTGTACAGCTAAGTTGACGGGTATGATATATCGCCGCGAAGTAATTGGACCCGGTAATTCCATCTTCACAGGAAGCGTACAGCCCGAAGCGATATCGATAACCGACGCATCGTCGCGATAAGTTCGACAGGCTAATTGATCGTCCAGTAAATCACCGGTTTGATTTAACACAGACCAACGGTAACAAAGTAAAATCGGTATTGGCCTGTAAAAATTCGCGTTCGCACAAAAGAATCGCGCGGGCGAGACGAGTACACTGGAATGATTTATGGCCATGCTGCAGACAGCACCTACGGTTGCGAATGTTTACTGGAAATGTTGTAATTACGAAACGTTCGAACTCGGTTATTTCGAAGCTTTCAGAAATGTTTGGTATTCGGAAGTTTTCACATACTGCATTTTATTCGTGGATGGTTTTAACTAGTAAGTTCAAATATAGCTCGAGTGTTAGAACACAAGTGGGATACGAGTAAATTAGAAGTAGAGGACAAAGTTATGTGCAATTTTAGGTTTGATGTTTTACACTCGTTAAATTTTATACTCGTTGAAATGTGTGATGATATGTGAACCTAGCATAAGGTTCTAAGGATTTAGCAATCAAAGGTTTTAGGGAATGATCTCGGAATTTCGGGATCCATAGATGTGAACTAATTATTCATCCATGGATGAAATGTTATCAAAATGAAACAATTTAAGGATAAAACCATCTGCAAATGCAGTAATTAAGGAAATGGTCTAGAAGTTCAAAAACCTAGGAAAGAATCAATTTAACCCCCTGCCATACTTTGACTCTAAACGCTACGCACTCTAACTATAATAAATCCTACTCGAATTTTTAGTGCATGTTAATTGCGAGTTCAAATCCAGTTATATTCTATATAAACAAGGGTCGCAGCATATACAGGGTGGTTCACCACATTTTATCATCTAGATTTGCGTCATTAATATTACCTATAGTAAACAATGTTTCAGATGAAGTTGAATGCTTTTGAGAGGGGCATATGCTGGTGGTATATTTTGTTTTGTAGGTGGACGTGTAAAGGATATATGAAGGTAATTAATGTCTTTTTAAATGGAATCATGTATTCTTGATTGCATCAGCTGATACCTCTTCATATTCTTTACAAAAAAGTATTAATCTATTTATGTGAAAAAATCATTACTTTAGGAGATATTTTAATTTTAATGTCTATTTACAGAAAATGTCCAATGTGGCGACCATTTGCATCAGAACACTTTCTGAATCGAGAAATTAATGACTTACTAACATTCCGTAGTGTATAATCTTTCTGCATGTGTAGCTTTTTTCCCAGCTGCAAAATGAACTGATAAAATGTCTATCTTCTCTTCTTTAGAATACTTCATTATGAAGTGATAATTCACCATATTGTTGTATTCATTTTGTTAGAGACGTAACAGAGACTAAATTTCACTGTTGCTGCTTAACAAAAAAAAAACAAAAACTCACAATTCGTTTGGTGACACGTGACCTCTCAAAGCATATAGAAAAACATTTGCTGTTCAGTTAGGGCAATTCATAATATTGACTAGAAAGTCACGATTTCATAACAAGTTAGAATTAAAATATCTCTTAAACTAATGATTTTTTCACATAAATAGATTAATACTCTTTTGTAAAGAATATGAAGGAGTATCAGCTGATGCAATCAGAAATATATGATTCCATTTAAAAAAACATTAATGACCTTCATATGTCCTTTACACGTCCACCTACAAAACAAAATATACCACCAGCATATGCCCCTCTCAAAACCATTCAACTTCATCTAACACATTGTTTGCTATAAGCAATAATAATAACGCAAATCTAGATGGCAAAATGTGGTGAGCCAGCCTGTATAAAGTACGTAAACATTTTGTTATAACATTTTGATAATATTTTGACTTTCTGTGTTCATATTAATATTGCAACTGTGATTAGTTAATTCTGACACGCAAATAAATCATAAGACAAGGTGTTAAGTAAACATTGAAGAGATACAGTAATGTAAAAATAAAGAAATGTAGAGATACCGTCATTTAAGGATATAGCGGCCCAATAAATCTAAGAAAATATTAATTTATTGGGTTAACCACAGTGGTCGACGTCCACTAAGCAATCAATCATGTAGCTTTCTGCATTTTTGAAAAAATGATAACAGTAAATGTACAATATTTTTATCTGTAAGCAATAGTGAAATCAATTCAAATTCCCTAGTTTGATCGATTAACAGTTTATCTTGAAAGTGCATCCAACAAACAGCTGAAACTCCATGGGACGTCTAATGTTTCGAAATCGTCTATTTAATATACGATAATCCAATATATAATAAAACCAACACTATAATCACACGTTAAGAAAAAACCTGTCAGCCCATATTCCATTACCCGCTACCACTTGATTTATAATCGCAGATTGCACGGCCAGTTTTCACGTTTAAAAATGGAATAGCGATTAAGGACGACGAGCAACGAATCACCGCAACGACAAATCGTACGTGAAATTCTCTCGTATTCGGCCAACGGATAAATACTTCTAATTCATCAAGCTTATTTGCAAACGGTAACGATGATTGCCGTTGGTTGAATCCCGTTGCTAATGCGAGCGCACTACGTGTATCATGACAATGAATCATTGCTTGGCAACAGGGAACATATCAAACGGAGGTTAAAATGGATGCACTTACATGTTGTACAGATAATCCTTCGTTTTTAAACTACTTGCTTTGACGTACAAATTAGTTGATAGTACTTTAAAATCTCTTAACGTAATCAAACATATGTGAGTCAGTTATATGTTACATATAGTGTCGTGTTACTATACAGACAAAAGATGATAATTTTTTGATAGTTTTAAAAAATAGTACACTAGCTGTAACTATACTAATAGCAACTAGCTTTTCATCACAACTGTGATCTTATATGACAACCTAAGAGCAGAAAAATTACTGTGAATTAATAATCAATCAGAAGTGAACTTTTATCTATTTATCCTATACCCATTTAACATATCCTAACATTTATCCTACACCCATCAACCCTTAACTAATTTCATAAGACGCATCTCAATATAAACATAAGTTTTCAAATACTTTCGTACATTTAATTCCGAACCGTTAATGTGAAACGTACATTTAACTCATCAATCGTTATTTCATTAGTTTTCGTTAAATTTATCGGGAAAACCGTTTCAGACGATTAATTGTGGAAAAACCGAATTGAGAGATTTTTCAACATACAGATAATTCGACAGGGAAAATATTTTCCGTGGGATCGAGATAACGAAAAAACGTATATTTTATAATTCAATACAATTATTTCCATTAATCCTTGCATCATGTGTTTGAATTTTAACGGATTTATTCAGACGAAATTTCCAACTTTGCCAAACATTCTGTTTGAACATTAATTGCAACCTTTGCAGAGAACAATTTTTCTCTTTAAATATTACTGGTAACATTTCAAAGAGGATAAATAGTAATATGATGATACACGAAATGGTGCAATAATTGTATAGTAGAATTAGTGAGTTATTTGCATAATAAAACATCAAAGTAAATAAATTGCAAAAGTAACTGATAAAATAAAAGGGTGAAATAATAATGACGAAATGAATAGTAAAATAGTGGAGTAGTAAATTATTGCAGCAACAACAACTTGCAAAAATGACTAGTAAAATAAAAAGCTGAAATAATAGCAACGAAATAAATAGTAAAATATCACAGTAGTAGATTATTGCAGCAGCGACAAATTGCGAAAGTAACTAATAAAATAAAAGGATGAAATAATAATGACGAAATAAGTAGTAAAATAGCAGAACAGTATATTATTGCAGCAGCAAAATAAAAATGAAGTAACCAAATCTCACTAAGGTTGCAAGAAACCTAATTTACCCGTACGTTCATTTTCGCCGTGTACGCGTTAATACCTCTCATTACACAATATCACATCCACGTCCGTGTGACCAAAACACCATTCCTTTTCCCGTACATCCCCCTCAAAGAACCACACACATAACAACATTTTTCCTATCAAGCTCATTACCGCACATCTCTTTAGGAGGCCAAATTCTCAAAGCAAGGTTCCCAACGACCGCACAGGGTTCCCCATTTACAAGCCACGATCTCGTGTTTCAAGCTAAGCAGCGTTAAAAAAAGAGAAAAAGGAAAGTGATAATTTACCGACGGGGTGAAAATGGCTATTCCGGCGGCTAACAGCAGACAACTGAGAGGCTGTTTCGTCAAATAGGGGTGGCCTTAAGGGGCCAGAAAAGTAAATTGAACGGTCCGGGTATGTGACCGGCTGATAGGAACCTCCTGAACGAAAGACACGGATAGTTTGCAAATGTATGCGGGATTTACATTCGATCCCTTACGGGTCGCTGACTAATCTTGCGAAACCATATCATTCGAAGGACCATTCGAGATATCGATTTACTCTCTGATCAACAGCGCTATAGGGTGGCGAACGGAAACACAGGCCGGAGTTTCTATTGACAGAGGATACGCGAGATTGTGGCCTGACGTGGCTGATAGCGCGACGGTTGTATTAATTTGCAAAATTCGACCGATGGACCGTTGTTGAATTTGCTCGTAATTACTGAGATTGTTAGCCTGACGTGGAGCTCGCAGGGAAACGGAACAACCTGTAAGGGAAGTTCTCGGTAAACTCGGGGATTCTGATTTTCTTGGAACTCTGTTAATTCTAAGGGGAGCTTGCTCTCCATGATTCGAGTGAGATGTTTTGTTAGGGAAGTTTTCTTTGTTATGTTGTTATACGCGTGTCTTGCCCCTTTCCTGTGACAGTATGTATTCGTTGCGTTCAACTGGATGTTCAGCATGAACTTCAGAATGGAGTTTCCAGCGGAGATTTTGCTAGCGATTCATTTGTGGATTCTGTGAGATACGCATTGTGAGAATCATTTTACTATGAAAATATTTGATTAAACAATAGTTGTATAATAGAACGTTTACTTTGTCCTTCCTTGTCTTATATGGAGAAAATTGAGCTAATGTGAACCATGAGTAATTATTATAATATAATTCATATTTTTATTTTATTTTAGTTAATAATCTCTTGTGAACAAATAATAAAGCTAACACAATTTTTGTATCAATCTGTCCATATTAAACTTAAACTTAATCTCAATTCGATGAAATAAATATTTACATCTAAGAAGTTATCATTAAACGTAAAAAATGGAAATTCTAAAAAAGCTGATAAGCTAAATATAAGCAAACGGATTGTCTCCATTTTTCTACTTTTCAGTATTTACTGTTTATTTACAACCTTTTAATAATAATATTTCAACTCGTACGTGTTTAATTAAAACGCGCAACATTAATAAAAATGTTTCTAACTTTTCATATGCAATATTTTAAAAATTCTGTAGCGACGAATATTTTCATAATTCTCTTCCTATCACCATCTTTTTTCCAACTTCCATATAATATTACTACCGTATTGTAATATTGTGTTGTCCATTGCAATATTGTTCTACCCGAGCAAAAATTTCCACTGTAATCTACATTTTTTATACTTTCTGCTTATTTATCCGTTCTAGATTTCATATATGAAACAGACACTTGTAAATAACAAATTTTGTTAAATTATTATTACTCGTGGATTTCATTATACCTTTCCACGAATAAACAGTTCAGAGAAAATTTCAAATAATTGTTCAAACAGAAGTACTGTCATATACACAGATTTATCAAACAAACAGTACAGCTGAAACTATAATTGCTACTCTTCATGTTATGTCAGATCAACATGATTAAATATATGAAATGTATGGAATTTTACGTATAATATAAATATACGTTTCACGTACACTTTTATACAAAAAGTAGAATGAAATAAAAATTGTTTTACCAAGGGTTGCAACAATTAAATTATAGAAATCATAACATGTTTAAATATGTATGATGCATAGAATTTTACATACAACGTATAATTAAGTTTTTATTAATACTTGAGCAAAATGGAGTAAAGTTGCTTAATCAAGAGGTGCAGCTCAACTAGACCATAAAAACTTTAGTACAAATAAATGAGATGTGATGCAAGCGAAACAACCCAATTTCTTAAGAAAACTTCATTTGCAGTCGTAGAGAACATAAGAACTAACAACTTAAAAAACATAATAAATCAAATTAAAAAAAATGGAATTCTACTTTCAGTATAAAGTTTAAATACAAACACCACCACACTTCTATGTTTCAAGAAGTATACTAGTCATAAAATTAAAGCTGCTTCCGGTTATCATTGTACCAATTAACTATTAATATACATATTCGAGCGATCATTAAAGTGCACAAGTCACTCAGACTTTAGTACCTGTATAAAATCCCGAAGTTCCATAAAATACAACAAATTCCCTAAGACTTTTAAGGGAAAGTCTGCCGTCGTTCTCGAAAGTTATAAACGAAAATTCCACTTAGCAGAAACTATAATAGCTATAACCGTCGGCACCATAAAACGCGGAGTAACGTCAGTCACTTTAGAGCCACCCCATAGAGATGGTACACGTTAAACGTAAAAAGCAGAGTCCTTTTGGTAAGTTGTCCCGGGCGGATACGAGCACTCGGCAAACTAGACACGAAAAAGCAAAAGTTCCTTTTTTCTTCTTCTCGAAGACCGCCCTCTTACTCCTCGCCTTTTCATTCTTTACACGTATAAATATAAAGCTGGTTTACCGAATCCAACGAACACTTGGAAGCATTCTACCAAATTTGTACGGTCTCGCGGGTTCGAGCCAAGTTAATTTCACACGCGTCGAGAGATAGAAGAAACCCGGCCGAGTTGATACACACAGAGACAAGCCGGACATTCATTTCAGTTCCCGCGCTTTTGTCGTGGCCCTACGACAAAATGGTGAAAACCAAGCCCCGGCTAGTATCAGGGAAAGGCGGACGAACGCTTCAGAGGGGGTTGGCGTACAAAAGTTTTGCGCGAATAAATCCTCGCTACGCAAGGAGCGGACAATGGAGAAGGCCGCCGCTGAAAGCGCGTTTAAGCGTGAATTATTGTTTAGCTGGGGGACGGTTTAAGACAAAAACGAAGCTTAAAGTGGATCAGCTATTTTCTATCGGTGGGTTATACCTTTTGCCATCTACTATCTTCTAATCCCTTTCGGCTCGATGCTTCTTAATGCTACACTCATAATGTCCGACAACGGAGTTGCTTGTTTTAAACCACAGAATTTGTTCGCGTGAGTTTCTTCAAATAGGTGTAATTTTTATAGAAAGATCTGCGTATAGTGTTAGCCTTGATGTGTGGATTTTTTATTTTGTCTTCAATTTGAAGTTAAATGTTGTGTCGATGGGTTTGGTATAAATTTAGAGGAATATGGCAACAATCTAATTTGAAGGTTAAGGTCTTCATTACTGGTGTAGCATCAGGTGGTCAAACCTTGAACCGATTTTATCTTGAAATGTTCCTTTCAAGACTGTAAAAACTGAAATCGAATACGAAGTTTGAGTGAGCGCGTGAGCACGAGTCTATATGCGCATGCGCTTTAGTACGCGACTGTATGCGCATGCGCGTGTGTACGTCTGTGTGCGCATGCGCGGGAGTATGCGTCTGTATGCGCATGCGCATATGTGAATCTTGTACCTCACTGGTAGGGTAGTTACACAAAGCTTATTGAGTTTGTTGAGTATTTTTTTCTATTAAATAACCTAAAAATTTTGAAAATATTTCAGGGCTAATTATAATAAAATATGTTGCAAAATGTTTTCAGATTTTTTCACTGCAAATTTTAGGTACAACAAATAAAAAATTGTAAAGAAATATGTATCGTACTAAAATTTAAGAACATTCTTCCTTTTACAATATTAAATTATTCTTATAATTAAAATCTAACTTATAAGTTTATTTTGCTATAACAAAAGCAACCAACGATACTTAAAGAATAAAAATGTATATGTCATAACATTCAATATTGATATAAACAAAATAATGAATTATAATTTGTTGAGTAATTTTATTATTGAAATTAGAAAATTTATTATATTATAAAAACTGTGATTATTATAATATAAAAACGTTTAAACGTGACTATATAAAAGTACAATTGAAAGTAAATAAATAAATTAAACGATATATTTCAGTTGCGGAGCTAACCTAACCTCAAAATAAAGACACCGTGTCCAGTAATATATCATTCGTCGATTGTTTATAAAAATTATTGTCACGAAGCTTTATGCACACTAAAAAGAGAAAAAGCGGTGACAATCAAATACAGCAGACTGCAACAGGGTGTCATTTATCGAAAACGCGATCGAACTGCAAATCTCTCGTGAAAACAGTCGATTTTTACACGTGTCCACGGCTTGATATCGTGTTTCGGAACTAACGTTTCCATTTTTACGGGGTATCCGTTTTCAAAATAATTCCGATATTTGTTGACCGTCCCGGGCAAATGTTTGAGTGGCAAATACACGTCGCTGAATTATTTTCGCCGCTGTTCCGCGAATATATTTCATGTTGATCCCCGACTGACGTTACACGGCCATAGCTTCTCGCGATTCTTTTAACCTTTCGCAGCACCGCTACAAAAATCGCATTACCTATTTTTCCCGTTTTTTTTTTCTCCCTTTATTGCACGGACCAGGTTACTGTAAATATGCTGGAAAAATAGTCGAACTCATGCTATCGACGTAATTCTTTGTTTCTACAAACGAATTATACAACGACGATCCGCGAAAGCGAGTCTCGTGTTGTTAATTCTGTAAATATTGGTTCTGGCAGGAACTGGATCGAACGAAAATGGTACACTTTGAGGAAGATTATTCATTCCAACGGCTAGTTTCTTTGTAATCCCTTCAGTATTTGATTTCGCAAACCGATCTATAGATGCTTTGTTTGCAATTGAAAGTACTCCTCCGTTGAAACTGCAGAATAACAATGAAGGAATTGCAGTGACGCGAAAAATGTTTTGCAATGTGTTACAGAGGACTTTGCTAAAAACGAGACATAGAAGTAAAATGTAAACTGTGGAAAATAATGAACAAAATATTATTCCACGTGACAGATTGAATCGTTAATGTATAAAAAGTAGGCCATTTAATATTTTATCGATTGTCGATGTAAAAAAATATTCTTTAATAAAATTATATTATTTATTTCAAGACTACACTCATTTTTAAGCAGATTAACAACAGTATACATTTTGTAATTCATGTAGTGGTAAGATTAACAAGAATGTCGAAATGACTAAAATTTACTTTCATAATCTGAATCTCATTTTAACAATTTTATCAATTTAACAATTGAGTCATTTTATGGTTTAGTGGCTATCAACAGAGCAAAAGAGATATGCATACGTATGAAAAATAAATTGTATAAAAATGTTTGTGTATATGAGGAAAGAATATTAAAAGATATGTTCTCTATAAGATGACAAGGTTTCATGAATGAGTGAAGAATTGTTGTCATTGAAATTTTTGTAAGATAATATTAATTTAAGTCGATGATTCGTTTGCCAAAATAATCCATTTATAGAAGTTTGAAAATTTTACCGATGAAGTAGCGAAAGGATTAATCGAATTAAGCTTGCCTCGTTTCAAGCTGATCTAAATGAAACTTCTCCCGGAAGTTTGCCTTAATCTTTCTTCCCATCTGGCTCCAGACTAAAAGTACTCCCGCGTGAATTTACCAATTTCTTATCGAGTCCCCGTTTTAACGAAAAACGTCGTTCGTTAGAGTCATCAATGACCAAGAACAAAAGATCGATTCTTCGACAAGAAAACTGCAGGTTAAGGGAAGTTCGAAAAAGATTCATTCAGCTGACGATAAAAAGCTTATCGACTTAATAAGCCCTGCCAACGAATGACGAAACGATCTTACGACGTGAATTTTTAAATTAATTAGCGGAAATAATGCAGGATTTTTTGTTATTATTATGAGAGCGGTATGATTTTCAAATTTGGTAACTTTGTAATTTTATAATTTTGTAATTTGGAAATTTGGTAATTTGGTAATTTGGCAATTTGGTAATTTGGAAATTTAATAATTTAAAAATTTAAAAATTTAATAATTTAATAATTTGGAAATTTGGTAATTTGGAAATTTGAAAATTTGAAATTTTGAAAATTTGATAAGTTAGAAATTTAGTGATTTGGAAATTTGATAATTTGAAATTTGGTAATTTGGTAATTTGGTAATTTAGTAATTTGGGAATTTAGAAATTTACTAATTAACAAATTTAAAAATTTCTAAATATTAAGTTGCAAAAATTTGTAACTTTCAAAAATGAAATTAAATTAAGAAAATAACTTGTCAAATGTATGATCTTAAAAAATTAAGAAGTGCAGAAATTTATAAATATTTTTACTTCACTTCGAAAATTGGAGACGGCAGAAAGTCGTGAATTGAAAGATTTGGTAATATAGACATATTAAATCAACAAGTATCAAAATTTGAAATTTGACGACTTTCCAAACTTGCAGGTTAGAAATTTAATAATTTGACATTTTAATATTTTGATTATTTGCTGAAGTAGGTATTACTCTATTCTGGTAGCAAAAAATAATACAGTATATTGTATCATAAAAATAACATATTATACTTGAAAATAAAACAATATATTGTATTGCAAAAATAACATATTATATCTGAAAATAATAAATTGCAACACGAAAACAAAAATACCCGTTGTATCGCATCGATCGATGTTAGAAAATGTGGAACATTTTGTTCGAGGATAATACTTTGGCCAGCCGCAGTATATAAGTGATGCAATAAATAACAGTCTATAGGAAATAAAACTTATATTTGTTTGTTTGGCACGGTTTACTTACACGCTCTGCTACGCAGGTCCCAAATTTTTAGGGTACGATCGTAACTGCCAGTAACTACTTTTGAAGGCTCGCCAAGAAACTTCGCCGCCATCACCTTTCCGCAGTGGCCCGTTAGAGTGTGCTGAAACAGAAACGGGAATTGCCGTTTTAGAACGTTTAACGACGCGTTCCGCGTGATAATAGGATCGTTTGTAATGCACGTGACGTATTAAAAAGGGGGTCGGTCGCGAACGGTGCTTGAATTCTATTGGCAAGCAGATTGTCGCGACCGTAGAACCGTGAAAAAATTCGCGAGTCTTATCGAGATTATGTTGGACGTGATTAGCAGCGTTAATAGAGAGTACATTTTTCTGGAGACTGGTGTACGGGAATTTTTCGATTTGGTAGTTTGTAAAGTTTGAAATTTAAGAGTGTGTGGATTTAGACATTTGGGAATTTAAGGACCTGAGGGTTTGAGGATTTGAGGCTTTGAAGGTTTGAGAATTTGAGGATTTGAGGATTTGAGGATTTGAGGATTTGAGGATTTTAGAATTTGAGGACATGGGGTTTGAAGTTGAAGTTTTGAGAATTTGAGGGTTTGAGGGTTTGAGGGTTTGAGGGTTTGAGGGTTTGAAGGTTTGAGGATTTGAGGGTTTGAGGGTTTGAGGGTTTGAAAGTTTGAAGGTTTAGGAATTTGAGGGTTTAAGAGTTTGAAGGTTTGAGAATTTGAGGGTTTGAGAACTTGAAGGTTTGAGGATTTGAGAATTTTTAAATTTAAGAGTTTAGGGATTTATGGACGTAGGAATTTGTGGATTCGTGTATTTGGGGATTGAGGGATTTGTAGACTTGGAATTGGAGAATTGAACAACTTGAGGATTGAGGGATTGAATGCTTGAGAGTTTTGAAGATTTGAGGATCAAGGGTTTGAAAGATTAGGAATTCTTGGAGTGGAGGATTAGATCAAGAGATTTGTGGATTGAGAGATTTAGGCACTTGAGGAACTAGGAATTTGAGGATTTAGGGATTTGAAGATTAAGAGAGTTGAACTTTTATGAATTTTGAGAATTTAGAAACTTGTGAATCTAGAGATTTGAGTTATGTGAGAAATAAAGAATACAGAGATTTACAGATCTGCAAATTGAGGGAATTAGGAACCGTGAAAAATTATGAATTTTGGAACTGAATAATTTGTAATATTCTGCAATTCTTCAATTCGTCAATTCTTCAATTTTTCAATTCGTCAATTCGTCAATTCGTCAATTGGTCGATTCGTCATTTTGTCAAGTCATCAATTTTTCAATTCGTCAATTTGTCAAGTCATCAATTTTTCAATTCGTCAATTGCTCTATTGATTAATTTGTAAATTTGCAAATTTTGGGATTTATAAATTGTATAACTCCTAATATAATAAATTAAAAAATTTGAAAATTGAATAATTCTTCTGAAATTTTTAATTTGAAACGAAAATTTGAAATTCAGCACTGTACAAATTTCAGAATACAAAAATTTAAAAATATAATAATCACAGATTTAGAAATACAAGAATACGTAGTCTTATGAGTTTGGAAATTAAAATACTCTTCCTATTTCAAATTGCAATATTTTATAAACCGTCACATCTCAAATACGAAATTTCCCATATACATCCACACAATTTGCGTCATCTCTGACGATTAGTATTTCAGTAAAATCGTTGAAATTAATATCAAACCCGAACAGCCATACACGAATCCGTACATTTATATTTCCAACGTGCCTTCTTATGTAACACAATTTTACAAAAAAATCAACCGAAAATGTAGAATTTCAATATTTCACAAGCTAAAAGTTGCAATTTCTATCATTTCCATTAAATCTGCAATATATTCTGGCATGCAATATCTTTACTCCATTTTAAATAAAATTCGAGCTAAAATTAATATCAATTTTATAACAGATATTTCATAACTGCTACAATCCAACGATATAATATCTGACTGTAATTTCACAAGACTATTAATTAATTCAATTGACTTTATTAGCAGCAATTATTAGCTCTTACTTTAATCATTCATCAGCATATACAGGGTGACTCACCACATTTTGCCATCTCTAGATTTGTGTTATTATTATTACTCATAGCAAGCAATGTTTCAGATGAAGTTAAATGTTTTTGAGGGGGGCATATGCTGGTGGTATATTTTTTTTGTAGGTGGACGTGTAAAGGACATATGAAGGTCATTAATATTATTTTTTAATGTAATCATATATTTTTTATTGCATCAGCTGATACTCCTTCATATTCTTTACAAAAAAGTATTAATCTATTTATGTGAAAAAATCATTACTTTAGGAGATATTTTAATTTTAATATCTATTTACAGAAATGTCCAAGGTGACGACCATTTGCATCAGAATACTTTCTGAATCGAAAAATTAATGACTTACTAACATTCCGTAGTGTATAATCTTTCTGCGTGTAGCACTTTTCCCAGCTACAAAATAAACTGATAACATGTCTATCTTTTCTTCTTTAGAATACTTCATTATGAAGTGATAATTCACCGTATTAGAGACGTAACAGAGACAAAATTTCACTGTTATTGCGTAACAAAAAAAAAAAAAACTCACAATTCGTTTGGTCACACATGACCTCTCAAAGCATGCAGAAAAACATTTGCTGTTCAGTTAGGGCAACTCATAATATTGACCAGGAAGTCACGATTTCCTAACAAGTTAGAATTAAAATATCTCCTAAACTTTTTTCACATAAATAGATTAATACTTTTTTGTAAAGAATATGAAGGAGTATCAGCTGATGAAATAAAAAATATATGATTCCATTTAAAAAAACATTAATGACCTTCATATCCTTTACACGTCCGCCTACAAAAAAAATATACCATCATATGCCGTTCTCAAAGCCATTCAACTTCATCTAAAACATTGTTTGCTATGAGTAATAATAATGATGCAAATCTAGATGGCAAAATGTGGTGAGCCACCCTGTACAGAAGAAAATGTGCAGATATCAAAACTAAAAGTACTGTTAAGTCTTGATTCAATTTTCACATAGCAGTGCATATTATTTTCATAAAAATCCGATTATTCGTTATAAGATCTCTAACGGTAAAAAAAAAAAAACGAAGAATCATGCTTAAAACGAATATATTAATAAGTATTAGGCGTGAAATAGTTAATTGAATGCAGAATAACCTCGAGATGAGCAGTTTATAGGCAATAAAGTATAACATGTGCATATTTGTACGCGCTCGTAAATTTGATCGAAATTAATTATTAAATGCAATTCATACATTATGAAAAGAGAAACTTTGCTTTCGTTAATGTATGTACGTTTGTTACACGAGGATTTTTAAAGCTGTCTATTCAATTTCCTGATTTACTTTCCCGTTTATATGAAGCAAAGCGATTGTTCTATTTCCTGTTTGTGATTGCGTAGGCCACACAATTAGCAAACACTATACACTTTAAGTGTTAAATACTTTAGGTAGTTTCTTTATGTTAGAAAAATTCTATGTAGTTGAGATAATTGACTAACACTTTTCTGTAGAGAACGTTTAATTATGAATGCATATGCAGTTTAATATTTTTGTTGTATTTTAATTGCTTTATATTAACCCTTTATTGATTGATGAAGAGTTTTCTCAGGCTGTAAAGAACTCATTGTCGAATATTTTCCGATGATATTAATAAGAGATTATGGAGTTTGGAAATTATGAATTCGAAAATAAGAGGTTTTAGAAATGAAGGACACTTGATTTTGGAAGCAAAGACATCTGAAACTTTAGGAACATAGGAATTTAGGAATTTTAGGAAGTTTAGAAAGTTTAGGAAGTTTAGGAAGTTTAGGAAGTTTAGGAATTTTAGGAATTTGGAAATTTTAGAATTTTAGGAATTTTAGAATTTGGAGAATTTAGGGAATCTTATAAGTAAGATGAGGATTCAGAAATTTAGGAACTTCATAATTTGGGATCATGTGAATTCAAGAATATGAAAATTCGATGACTTAAGAATTTCTTAATTTGCGAATTTAAAAATTTAGAAATTTGGAGATTTCAAAATTTGTGGATTTAGAAATTTAGTGATTTGAAAGTTTAAAAACTTGAAAATTTTGAGATTTTGAAATTCAGACATTTAGGGTTTTGAAATTTCAAAATTTTGATATTTGAGAATTTGTAAATTTGCAAATTTGGAAACTTGAAATTTCAGAAGCTTCAAAATCTAGAAATTTGAGATTTCAGTAATTCCAGCATCTAAACATCAGAGATTTCAGAAACTTGAAAGCTGATAAATTTTACGATTTAAATATTTATTTAAACTTTGAAACCAAGTATGTCGTAGTACAATATATCCCTCTTCTTACCATATTTGCAACAGATTGCAACAAGTTAAGAATTTGCTCTATTTTCTCCACGAAAATATCAATTTCATTTAAAATCAGAATAAAGTATAATGAAAGGACCGAGTAGAATAACTTTAGCATGGTTTATTATTAACTGGTCTGTTCGAAATTTATCAAGCTAAATTCACTTGCAATCACCGTAAAGCAGAATTTCGATAGAACGCGGGTATAATTTAAATAACGGAAACACGTATGGACTCATCCAGTTATCGCGATAAATGTAGAAAATTATTATGTACGTCACGATGGAGGGTTGAATGTTTCGGTTGCTAATACCAGCAACAGCCTCGATTACGTAGTTGCATAGCTCCTATCAAATGAACGAACTCGATTTAATATCGCCTGTCAATATTCGTATTCATCTCGATTCGTACTCTGAATGATAATCTAAACACAATCGATATCGAGTATTTCGATTTGGACTTGTTCCCATTGCAAATGCGTTTGCATTTCGTAATTGCGATATTTATGGTCTTTTACAAATGTTATTTTACTTGCATTGATTAATATCGTTATTAAAATGCACAAATATATTTTTGTAATTTAATTATGAGTGAAATTTTATGTAGGATAAATTATGGCTATTGGAAATTAATTTTATAATGTATTGGTTTTCATAATATTAACTGCAAATGCTTAATTTTACTTTGTTCATGTAGTTAATGTAGTTAATGGACTTTACTATATTATACTATGATAGATAATATTATACTGTACTATACTGTTCGTTTTATTGTACTTAATACTACGTTATTCGCTTTCATTGTATTTTGTAAAACATTATATTATATTCATATATATATAGTATTATATATTATTAATATACACTATACTCATTAATATAGTATATTATATTTAATGTATTACATTATATTATATAGTATAATGTATACGTGGTACACTTAGTATAGTAAGTATGTCTACTGACTCTCTATCGAACCTAACCTAACCATGCTATAATCCACATATTCTTGCACACATGAACACAATTAGTGTAGGTCCTTGAGATAGGGGGTAGCTGACGTGATTCTAAACAAGATTTCCCTTAGCAAAAATAGGGTTTGAAGCTTCGTTTCTGAATTATTACGGAAAAACACGGACCAATCAGAGCGCGAGGATTACGCATCCGCAGACGCGAGAGCCACAGCTTCGAGTTAGCGGCTGAATAGTAAATCCAATATACAGTATATTCAACGCTTGGTGAGTGCAACGCGTAAGAAATCAATGCGTGGTGAATGTAACGCGTGCTAAATACAAGGCGAGGCAAGTACTATGCGTGGTAGGTGCAGCACGTGGTAAGCAACGCGTGATAAATTCCATGCGTGGTAAATACAACGCGTGGTCAATACAACGCGTGGCAGGCGCAGCACGTAAGCTACGTGTGGTAAATTCAGTGCGTGGTAAATACTACACGTGATAAATACAATGCGTGGTAAAGAACGCGCGGTAAATACAATGCGTGGTAAATAAAACGCGTGGTAAATATAATGCTTGGTAGGTGCAGCACGTGGTAAGCAACGCGTGGTAAGTGCAGCACGTGGGAAATACAACGCGTGGTAAGTGCAGTACGTGGTAAAAAACGCGTGGTAAATACAGTGCGTGGTAAATAAACCGCGTGGTAAATAAAATGTGTGGTAAAGAACGCGTGGTAAATACAATGCGTGGTAAATACAACGCGTGGTAAATATAACGCTTGGTAGATGCAGCACGTGGTAAGCAACGCGTGTTAAGTGCAGCACGTGGTAAATACAACGCGTGGTAAGTGCAGTACGTAGTAAAGAACGCGTGGTAAATACAGTGGGTGGTAAATACAACACGTCGTAAGTACTGGCGCTCAGCCGCTAGCTCGAAGCTGTCGCTCTCGCGTCTGCGCATGCGTAATCTTCGCACTCTGATTGGTCCGTTCCTTAATAATTTGAAAACGAAGCTTCAAACCCTATTTTTGCAAAGGGAAATCTTGCTTAGAATCACGTCAGCTACTCCCCATTTCAGGGATCTACACTACTTGTGAGACATCCTGTACCTATCACATACATATACAGCAACCACAATTGTAACAAACATACAATTTCTCACCTATAACAAAACACTAACTAAACAAGTTCACAAAAATTGAACTAATCCTTCTAAAATTCAATTCTTTGAAAAATCGTCCCAAAAAAAATAAGAAGTATTTTTAATCAAATACCTAACACCACATATGTCTCGAGTTCCACACGGAACTATTGCCGGTAAATTTCCATGATCTTATCGTACCAACCAGAAGTTAATCAGGTTCGTTAATTACCGGTCGAAAAAGATACATTACCAGTCTAGGATCTCGATAAAATTGTGAGCGGCAGTAAAGGTAGCACAGCCTTCCATTGACGCTTCGAACGATAAAAGAACAAGACATATAGCAGCTAATAAAGTTATCCGACACATGGCCTGTCCTTTCGCCTTCTCCACTTAATGGTAAAGAATTCAAGCGTAACGTCGACAACGGCCAGAACGAACAACTGGAGGGCTCTTTCTCCGTTAAAATGGCGGCGAAGGCGGGGAGCGTTCAGGACGCCGTGAAAAAGAAGAGTTCGCCAATTTTAAGGTACACGGGCGTCGGTGGCTCTTGAAAAATGTCCTAATGTAAATTAATGGGCCAGAAGTTTAGCCAGAAGGGTTCTAACGCGAGGGAAACACAGGTAGAGGTGCACACCTACGTTATACGAGCCGAGGAAGAACTTTTTCCGCTTCCCCGGTGAAGAACGAACTAGAAGAAGAGAGTGAACCGAAGTATACCATAATCTAACGTCTCGAGAAGTTGCTCGAAAGTGCAGAGGCGAGTCCCCCGTTTCTTACAGGAACATTAAACGATCCAGTGGATCCTCTTTCTCAATCGTCTTACGCCAGATAGAGATTCGAGTGCAAGATTCTACCTTCTCGCGACACTTAACACGTACTCGTTTGGCTTGGTGTCTTATACGGCGGGTATATACAGCCTCTAAAAATTGCATCATAACGCTTGATTAGAAGAAAATTGCGATTGTACTGAGCTCGTTATGCTTTCCTCGCAGTTACTATAATTCCCTAGTATTTATGATATGCCTTTTATTGCACCGTTTAACGATGCTCTTCGTGAGATATTTTAGCTTATCAAAATCTTTTTATCGAATTAATTTTTTAATACGAGTTTTGATATTTATATTAGTGGTAATATTTGATGCTAATTTTGTAACGTGCATATTGATTTCGTGGTTATATTTTTAATAAAAGAAGAAATTATTAGGGTGAGGTTTTACTGATGTTATTAACGTTATCTTTGATGATTGCTTTCAAGAAATAATTTAGTGTAATTTTATTAATGTGCAAGGTGTTTCGGTATTAATGGAAGGAACAGGAAGAAAATTATTATGTCTAAAATAATAAATAAAATGTATACAATAAAAGTTTGATACATGTGATTTTGTTTCTGGATTTTAAAGATTCTTCAAAATGTTTTGGAGAATTTCACGCATGATATTCACGTTACCTTTTTTAATGATTGTATTGAAGAAATAATTTAGTCAAATTTTAAAAATGTACAGGGTGTACGTAAAGTAAACTGTTATTATATGTGATTTCATTATTGGAAGGATTAAATTAAAAATTTCTTCAAAATATTGTTCACGGCTCAAGACAATAATGATTAATAACTCAACAATTAGTAGATAAAATTATAACATAATAGTACTTATAATGAAATAATAAAGTAATAATATTGTGCTACAATATAGTACTAGTAAGATAGTAAAATAGAAAAATAGTAAAATAGTAAAATAGTAAAATAGTAAAATAGTAAAATAGTAAAATAGTAAAATAGAAAAATAGTAAAATAGTAAAATAGTAAAATAGTAAAATAGTAAAATAGTAAAATAGTAAAATAGTAAAATAGTAAAATAGTAAAATAGTAAAATAGTAAAATAGTAAAATAGTAAAATAGTAAAATAGTAAAATAGTAAAATAGTAAAATAGTAAAATAGTAAAATAGTAAAATAGTAAAATAGTAAAATAGTAAAATAGTAAAATAGTAAAATAGTAAAATAGTGAAATAGTGAAATAGTAAAGTAGTGAAACAGTGAAACAATGAAATAGTAAAATGGCGAAATGGTAAAATAGTGAAATAGTGAAAAGGTGAAATGGTGCAATAGTGCAATAGTACAATAGTACAATAGTAAAATAGTGAAATGGTGAAATAGTGCAATAGTGAAAAGGTGAAAAGGCGAAATGGTGCAAAAGTAAAATAGTGAAATAGTGAAATGGTGAAATGGTGAAATGGTGAAATGGTGAAATAGTGAAATAGTGGAACAGTAAAACACTGAAACAGTGAAATAATGAAATACAGAAATAGTGAAATAGTGAAATACTGAAACAGTAAAATACTGAAACAGTGAAATAATGAAATAGTGAAATAGTAATATAGTTTTATAAAGTAGAATAAATAAAATAATATAATACAATAGTGAAACAATGAAATTATAAAACTGTAATATAGTAATGTAGTGAGCAGTCATATAATAACATAGTTGTCTACAATATGGGAAAAATAAATGAGGTGCTCCAAAAATTCGCAGACGTACTAATGATATGCAAACTATTTAGAACAACAGTTGAATAATTTCGAAACACGTTCCCTAATACAAAGAGCATCAAAGTTGAACTAACAAGCATTTCTCGTTATTCAAAAAAGAACACGTGTTCATGAATTTCAAATTTCGCACTTTTTCACTTGGAAAAAGCTCTCTTGATTTTTACGAAGCTTCAAGATAACATATAGTGGTAAACGAGTTTTTCTTCCGGACAAAATTTTTAAAATGTGTGCCAAAAATATCTCGGAAATGGCTGCACCGATTCTCATAAAAATTTACAGGATTTTCTCTACGCGTTAAAAAATGATCTTTCGCGTAGGTTTTTTCCAATATGTCTTTTTTCAAGCGAGAAACTGTATTTTGGGTGAAAAATCAAGAATTTATATGGTAACTGTCGATATTTTGTCAAACGAAGTTGGAAGAATTTATGTTCATTTTTCTTTTTATTAAATGAATAATATTAGATAAATTATATAAAAATATTGTTTGTTATTTAACAGTTTTTAAATGACAATGAGATCTCATTAACGCAATTGTATGTAGACAAATCTCAAATGTAATTCAATCGTATAGTTTATAAATGTTCTCAAACAAAATTTGGATGCAAAATGTATTAATGTTTTAATTCGACCCTTTGAAAATTTGATTAGACGTCAACTCGATGTTCATTCCACAAGAAGATAAAAATTTTTATGCTCTTGACATGTACTCTGTAGAGATCTGTCATACAAATACGAATAAAGTCACGCAAGGAAATACAGGTGTCATTCATATACGTGTCACGTTACGTGTAAAAGAATAATGCTTAGAAACAGGCTGCAAGTTGTGCAAAAATAACTGAATAAATATTCAAACAGCGTATGGAAATTTTCGTGCCGGGAAATTGCATTTCGTATAAAACTAGATTTAAGCTTTCATAATGAAATGGTGGACACCTTGATGAAGGTAGCTTGATTGTGACACGCGGCTGTTATAGTCAAATTGAAACAAAAATTAATGCACTAAAATATGCGTACATTAAAATTATTTTAAAAATAGTATTATGGAAAATTAATAAGTTAATAAGATGTGTATAATATTTTATTGTATGGTAAATTATGCATTGTGTATTATATTGAATTTTCCATTGTTTGTTATATTGTATTATATTGCACACTCTATTGTATAATATATCACATGTTATTATATTATGTATCATGTATCATATCATGTATCATGCATTATATATCATATATCATATATCATATATCATATATCATATATCATATATCATATATCATATATCATATATCATATATCATATATCATATATCATATATCATATATCATATATCATATATCATATATCATATATCATATATCATATATCATATATCATATATCATATATCATATATCATATATCATATATCATATATCATATATCATATATCATATATCATATATCATATATCATATATCATATATCATATATCATATATCATATATCATATATCATATATCATATATCATATATCACATATCATATTGCATATTGTATATTATATTATGTATTATATTGCACATTCTCTCATACATTATACTCTATTGTATGTAGAATAATATTGTATATATTTATAAAAAGACAATCACTAATATTAAAACGACTAAGCATTCAAATCCACATATATGTATTTCAAAATTTTATAATTTTTTATAATTCCTATTTTCCTATGCCTTTAACGTCTATTTCTTATCATTTATTACATTAAATAAATTACGCTCGAATTTTATTTATTAAACTAAACATAACTGTAAATAATACCAAGAAAAGAGTTTCACATTGACGAAGTCCCTCAATCATAATTAAAATCAAGCACCATCAAGCTGTCAAAATAAGCGATTAAACAACATATTATTACGAGAGAATTAAAGACGATATCTCGACACAAAAGTGCAGGTTCGTTAACGCATTTACGACTTGTCCTAGCAAGCTGAAAATCAAGACATCTCCATCGGTGTTGCACGAAGCAAAAAATAATATTAATTAGTCGAAATTGCAGAGTCATTAACAAATAAATGACAATTGCGTCAGTAAAGGTCGTGGAAAACATCAGTAAGGCAGTAAACGATAAGAATTAAAAGAGGACTAACCTCGCAATAGAAGAAGGAAAAATGAATCAAACGAAAGTACTTATGCACATACCATAGTGAGTTCAGAAACGTCAATTAAGATTTCAAGTTATACGAACGATTCTAACAACGTTCCGATCGATTCAGTGCCAGAGAGGATTTATTATAAGTCATTCAAGAAAGGAAAATGCTTTCAAATAACTTTATTTGCGTGATACATGAACGCGCATCTACGTAGATTTAATTAAGATGGACATACGAAACGTTCAGATTCAAAGCTCGATAGGTTTGTTCCGTACGAGGATTATATTTCTTGAACGATGACGTCGAAATATGACTCTAACTACGCGGCAAATTTATCAGATTTTCTATTTTTATTTTCATCTCCACTGCATTTACAATATTTAACATGAACATTTCGAGAAAGCTCATTCAAGGATAAATTGTGCAGCGTGAAGTATAAATACGATTCAAATTTGAAATTTTTTAGTGGGTGTTTATTAGTGGATTTGGGTCAATTGATGTTGCATTAATATTAGTAATTTCGATATTGATATATGAACATTATATGTGTTTTCATATGTATAAACATATACATGAATATATAATGAATATATGTGTTAATGCATATGAATACATTCTGTATAACATATGAATATTATGTATGTTCATATGTATATTCATATGTACATGTGTATCTTCATGTGTATATTCATGTACACATGTGTATGTTCATGTGTATATTCATATGTGCATGTGTATTTTCATGTATACATACGTACATATAAATATAATTCATATGAATATATGTATGTTCACATGTATATTCATATGTACATTTACATATTCGTGTATACCTACATTTTTGTATTGTTTTCACATACCTGCATTTTTTAAATTCTTGTATCACTAGATCTTAACTGAACCCAAGTTTCTAATTTTCCTATTTTGCAAGTTTCCAAATTTTTATATTGCCACATCTCTAAGTCCTCAAATCCCTATATCTCCGAATCCCTATACCTCTAAACCTCGAGGTCTCCGAGTTTCTGTATTCCCGAAATCTCTAGATCCCCGCATACCTAATCCCAAAATCTCTAGATTTCCGAATACGTAAACATCCGATTTTCAATATCGCCAAATTCTTACATCTCCGAATCCCTATATCCCTAAACCGCGGGGTGTCCCAGTTCTTACATCCCCAAATTCCCTAGATCCCCAAATACCTAATCTCAAAATCCCTAGATCCCCGAATACCTAATCCCCAAATCCCTGTATTCCCGAATTCCGAAATCATCAATTCTTAGACCGCCAAATACGAAATTTGCCAAATCTCAAGTTCACCAAATCTCTAAATCCATAAATCTCTAAATATCCAAACTCCTACATCCCTAAATATCCCAACTCCATAAATATTATTAAATGTAATCATCCTAATAGTATATTCCCTAATATATTATTAAATATAAAATACAAATATAATTATCTTAACGCGTACTTTCTATGGACTTATCTGAATCAAAATAAAAAATTTGAATAAATAAAATTTCATTAAAAATTCCAACAAAAATGTGACCCATGGAAGTCAGAATGTGAAAAAGGTGAATTTACATGGCTCATTAAGCGTATTTACAAAGCATACATACAAAGTAGCTCAACATCGCTCTTTGTCTGAGCAAAGTGTGTCCATGACATTGTCTACGACCTGTTACACTTTCAACGGCCATTGTCTCCTCCGCAACGTGCATAAACAAGCGGGGATCCCAAGCGTTTGATTTCTGTTTCACTTTCACGAAACAGAACGTGTCTACGTCTCGAATCTACTCGCCATTCATCGTTCCTGGAAGGAGCAACATTCACGAAATACAACCGATATCGTCTTTTTACGACGAGCAACCGCGTACCAGATGCATCCTCGCAATAAAGGCATAAACTGTTTCGTACAGCCGGTCGAGGGTGAACCGGCGGCAGAATTCGTGGCAGAAAGGGGAGTACCGCGAAACAGAAACAGATGGATCATCCGAGTTGTACGAACGTTCAATTAAAGCCGGTAAAAACGGACAAGAAGAAGCTGGTAACCTTCCTGGAAACAACTAGCGACCCCGGTTTTACAACCGGAGTGCGTTTGGCTGCGTTTTCAACACGTTCGCTGCCGCCGTTTAAGGAAAAACGTCGTTCGCCGCAGTGCGAATTTCAAATTTTCATTGTTTTGCGTAATGCGTTACACTTTTGCATACATACATGAATTATACTGGGTGGCCAAGATAAAAAAGACCCGATATAAATACAGAAAAGTATTTTATTTTGGCCTCTTATGTTTTGGCCACCCTGTATAAGTAAATCTATTATAGTTGTACATGTGTTGACATGTGTATGAAAATTTTAGAGTGTTCAAATTTTGAACATGTGATCAAAATTTTTAGAGTGTTCAATTGTAAAAGGTTTAAGGTACATGTAACATATTAACGATTTTACTTTATTTCATTAAAAATGTAAATAAAGAAATTCGTTTGAAAATATAGAAATAGGTTGTGAAGTTTGACTGTGAAAAATTGGACATCCTGTATATGTCAGTAGGGACGTGTACTATTACCTAAAAGCACCTGAAAACTAAAATCGACAAGTTAGAATTTTTCCCCTGGGTGGTCATGTACAGGGTGGTTCATTTAATTTGCACACTTCAACTTGTGAAGTAAACTTGTATGGTTTTAGCAGAGAGTCTCTGTACGTAAAAGTTCCATGATTTAGAGTGACACATTGAGCACATCCTTCTTTAGGGGACCGTACTACACGGGTAACTTTTACTAGTAGTCTTCCTCGTAAGTAGCTGAATTTTTGCCTTTGTAGATTTGCATGTACCTGGTCTGTGGTTAGAAAAGAGGACAAGGAAGGAAAGAAACCACTTTTTGGTACAGTCAAATAGAAACGTAAAAATTTGACCATCTACTGGCAAGGTTACTAGCACCAGTTACTGTAATTTCATTGATTACAAGGTTAACTCTATTATTTTAAATAGAATACTATACTCTTTATGCGAAAATATGTGCACGTATTAAATTTTGAGTAAACAAGAATTTATTAGTTTTAAACTTAATACTTAATAATTAGTAAACGACTAATTTCGTCTCTTAATCGAGAAACCTGCAAAATGTAAATTCTCCTGTAGAATTTCCAAGATGATAATTTACAAAATCTACAAGACAGAGATTCTCCACTTATAAGCGAATTACATGCACAATGTGCAATTCTAAATAACAGAATTTATATAAAATACTTTATAATATTACATAGAAGTTTTTATATAATACTATAAAACATATATAATTTTTGTATTTTATACAAAACACTATTTCCTATATGCAGTTAGGTAACTTTCCTTACAACACCACCATACGTAGAATGTGCACAATAGGTGAACCATCCTGTACAAATAACGCGCGGTAGAAACGTGTTAATGCGACCAAGTTCTATTGAAAATGGAGGATGTTTTGCCACAGAAAATGCGCATTTGCTGTGTCTCCTGTTATATATGAAAAAGGGAATGTGATGTTTCGCGATGTCTTGATTGATGACGTGCTCGTTGCAGGGTGATGAATAGCTGACAGATTTGGGTACCAAGGGTCGTTCGATGAAAATTTGCTTTCAGGAAACTTGTTGTTCAGTTATAAACTTTTAACAGTCCTGTAACAATATTTTTTAATTTGAGAGCTCATTGATTAATTTGTTAGAAGAGAATATAGTGAAAATATACATTGAGAATATATTAGTGTTATTAGTGATTTGAGGTATATTGTTGCAGGTGTATGACATGTGTGATTACATGTGTTAATGAATATTTGTCACTGAATTTATAATGTGATTTTATCATCTCTTATCACACAGGGGAAACTGGTAGTAGTGAGTTTAGTAATATTTAAATTTTGGGGTTTTGGAAATTTGGGAATTTGGGAATTTGGAAATTTTGGAACGTGCGAATTTGGGAATTTTGGAATTCTAGAGTTCTGGAATTTGAGTTTTGGAATTTCGAAATTCTGGAATTTGGAAATTCGGGAATTCGGGAATTCGGGAATTCGGGAACTCTGGAATTTGAGAATTTGAGAATATGAGAATTTGGGAATTTGGGAATTTGGGAATTTGGGAACTTCAGAATTTGGGAATTTCAGAATTTGGGAATTTGGGAATTTTAGAATTTTGGAATTTGGGAATTTTGGAATTTTGGAATTTAGAAATTTTAAAATTTTGGAATTTTGGAATTTTGGAATTTAGAAATTTTAAAATTTTGGAATTTTGGAATTTTGGAATTTTGGAATTTTGGAATTTTGGAATTTTGGAATTTTGGAATTTTGGAATTTTGGAATCTTGGAATTTTTGAATTTTCGAATTTTTAAATTTGGCAATTTGAAAACGGGAATTATTTCTAATTTTATTCTTTTTAATTTTGAACATAAATTTTATTCAAAATTCACCAAATCAAACCGTTTCCATTTTTCAACATCAAAAATAAATTTCTACGTGATAATATTGATACAAAATTGATACATACAAATGCTCACACTACCGGTTGAGAACCCTCTACCTAATTAACATGAATGCAGTATATTTAATTCTATAAAATTGTATCAAAGTCACTAAAATTGCTTCATCACGCGATTTCATAATCGCTATCAGATAATCAATTTAAAACTAATAGTTCCATAGTTAAAGTAGTTCTTAATTATAAAATACTTACAAGTTCATTGATAGTTACATAGTTAGTATAAGAATCCTTATGTAAGCAACAAGATGTAAAATAGATAAAAATTATTATTTCAATGAAGACCATAAAACTGCGATCGATATCTGAATTTCTCCCTTTATCTGATGAGTTTGAACATTAGTATATGCATAAATAGATTTGAGATTACAATTCCCGTAATTTTATGATTTAATGGCGATTTATATCGACGTAAGATAAACAAATCCTTGAAGAAGGAACAGCTATGATTGTTCGTGTCTGGATCGTTTTCAAAGGATATCTAAGAGTACAGGAGAATTAAGTTCGTCGGTTCGCAGGATAGGATCGAATGAATCAATTAACGTAATTCCGAGACATTGTTCTGGCGAATTTATTCCATTATCGTTCCCACGAATGCGTGACTTTGATTACGTGAGAAATACACGAGAATTCCATACGGGAATCGGTTTCACTCACTTTTCATGAACTCTAAAAAACATGCTTATTAATCTTGCACACTATAATTCAATTTATTTTTACCCAAGATTAACCAGAACAAAAGAGATGCAAAAAGCATCTAATTACGGTGAGATTTTAGGGAATGAGCATCTGATTCTCCCTTTATGATGAATTATTGTTCATGGAGCTCTTGCGAGAAGCAAATTCGATTTAATTTTAATTACGAAATATGAGCAACAATTATTAAGAATATTGATGAAAAATTAATGAATTAATTTAATTGAGTAACGGGTAAATTAGAATTGTTTGTTCCTTAATTGTTATTTGAAATCTTTATATAAGAATGATAAGTAAATATGTTTTAGGTTCATATGTAAATATACAGGGTGTCTCACAATTAATGTAGGTCCCTGAAATGCCGGATAGTTGACGTGATTTTGAATAAGATTTTCATTTGCGAAAATGGTGTTTGAAGCTCCGTTTTTGAATTATTAAGGAAAAGCACGGACCAATCAGAGCGCGAGGATTACGCATGCGCAGACGCGAGAGTGACAGTTTCGAGCCTAGTGGCTGAGCGCTAGTACTTACCATCCGTTGTATTTACTGCGCACTGTATTAACCACGCGTTCTTTACGACGTACTGCACTTACCACGCGTTGTATTTCTCACGTGCTGCACTTACCACGCGTTGTACTTTCCACGTGATGCACTTACCACGCGGTGCTTGCAACGTGCTGCATCTATCAAGCGTCATATTTACCACGCATTGTATTTACCACGCGTTCTTTACCACTCGTTGTATTTCCCACGTGCTGCACTTACCATGCGTTGCTTACCACGTGCTGCATCTACCAAGCGTCATATTTACCACGCGTTGTATTTACCACGCATTGTATATAGCACGCGTTCTTTACCACTCGTTGTATTTCCCACGTGCTGCACTTACCATGCGTTGCTTACCACGTGCTGCATCTATCAAGCGTCATATTTACCACGCATTGTATGTAGCACGCGTTCTTTACCACTCGTTGTATTTCCCACGTGCTGCACTTACCATGTGTTGCTTACCACGTGCTGCATCTACCAAGCGTCATATTTACCACGCGTTATATTTACCACGCATTGTATTTACCACGCGTTAAATTTACCACGCGGTGCTTACCACGTGCTGCATCTACCAAGCGTCATATTTACCACGCATTGTATGTAGCACGCGTTCTTTACCACTCGTTGTATTTCCCACGTGCTGCACTTACCATGTGTTGCTTACCACGTGCTGCATCTACCAAGCGTCATATTTACCACGCGTTATATTTGCCACGCATTGTATTTACCACGCGTTAAATTTACCACACGTTGCTTACCACGTGATGCACCTACCACGCATAGTACTTGCCACGCCTTGTATTTACCATGCGTTGCATTCACCACGCATTGATTTCTTACGCATTGTGCTCACCAAACGTTGAACATACTATACATTGCATCTACTACTCAACTGCTAGCTCGAAGCTATCGCTCTCGCGTCTGCGCATGTGTAATCCTCGCGCTCTGATTAATCCGTGTGTTTTCTTAATAATTCAAAAACGAAGCTTCATACCCTATTTTTGCAAAGGAATATCTTATTCAAAATCACGTCAGTTACTCCCCATTTCAGGGACCTACACTAATTGTGAGACACCCTGTATACAATAGCGTCAAATAATATTTAGTTATCCATATATTAATTGAATATTATTAGTACAGTGAATATAACTAATATAACATGATAATATAACATGATAATATTAATAACACTTGTTATAAAGACTTTTCACATAAATGGCAAAAAATTGAATATAAAATACAACAGAAATGATAAGCAAGCGATTAACAATTATTAATCTTATCAAACAAACTTTTATCCAAATACCATCGCTGCAAACACAATACAAAAATTAAATAAAAATTCTCTTGTACCACGACATTTTAATCCTATCCCCAATTATAAACATTAGAGATAAATTTTAAAATATTCGTCTCAACCGTAGAATGCACCTGATGTATACATAAGTTACATACATATACGTACATATATGTATGTATATTCGTAACATTGTATGTTAATAAAAGCTCTACGTTATCCAATCAATAGGCAATAAAATTATACTGGTATTAATTTAAGACGTTCAACGCACTTTTCTTGATAAAATAAAATAAATTCATTTCCTTGATACTTAACACTTTCCTCGTCTTTATCTAGGAATAAAAGACTGCAAACATTGTCGATTACGCAAGAATTATTTCTTTTTTTCTCAAACAACTACTTTACAGCAATGTACGCAAATGAATGTAAGAACCAGCCGGTCTTTTTCTCTTTTCTGCCACTGAATCGCCAACAAAGTGTCAAGAGCCAAGTGCATTCATTGTGAAAGTACGTTGTGTGCGAATGGTACGATAACGTGTGAACTGGAACTGGAAAAATTCCTTTTGTTCCTTTTTATCCTGGTGAACATTCTGCGGAGCGGTACGTGCAAATTTTTCTAGTCACATTCCATCGGTTGTCTTTTTCGATCATTTGTCGAGAACGTTAACGAGCAGAGATCTGAACTGTTATCGCCACGAGTCGAATTTTTTTCAAACTTCTCATTGCTTTAATGTGTAAAGCGTAACGAGTATAACTTCGACAAAAATTGTGAATTTAGTTTCGAATCGTTGCCGTTTGCGATACATATAAAATTCAAAAGTGTGCAATTGCTCACATACGCACGTATGTTTTTTGACTTTTATATGTATCGTACGATGGAGTTAATTGAATTGAGCATTGTACTATTCGTAAAGTGGTAATTAATAATGGATGCAGTTAAGAGGATCCACTTTCTCCACAGGAAAGAGGAAAAAGTATTTATCTGTGCTCTAAAAGAGAAAAAAACTTGCACCAGCTGAAACAAAAGAAAATTAAATTGTGATGCTTGTGATTAATAATTAATATTTTGTATCGAATGAGGAATCTAAAAGGTGATTAAAATTATTTATTAAAATCATCAAATTATCAAATTATCAAATTATCAAGTTAAAAAAAGTTATCGACTTATCACCTCATTATGTCATCAACAAATATTATCTATCAATCTATCAATCCATCAATCTATCAATCTATCAATCTATCAATCCATCAATCCATCAATCTATCAATCTATCAATCTATCAATCTATCAATCTATCAATCTATCAATCTATCAATCCATCAATCCATCAATCCATCAATCACTTTATCAATTTATGAATCTATCACGTATCACGTTATCACGTTATCTTGTTCTCAAATTATTAAACTATGATGTTATTAAATTCTTAAGAGTCTAAATTCCAAAATTCCAAAATATCAAAATTATAAAATTCCAAAATTCGATAATTGCATAATTTTTTCTTGAACTCTCAAATCACCAGGTTAAAATATTTTCAAATTTCTATATTTCTAAAAGTCCCAAATTTCCTCCACTTTCCAAATTCTTAAATTCCTATATTTACGAATCGATATATTTCCAAATTTATTATTCTCCCATCTTTGAAAATTTGTTAAATCAACTAATATGTAGAATGTTCCAAGGATTCAAACAGTCTCAATATTTCATAGGAAATAGACAAGTATATTAATTCATATCTAATGTTTAACGTGTGTATAAATGTATTGTAAAACTGTTTAAATAAATAAATATTATACATCACAAGCTTAATAAATGAATCTAGGAATGAGTCCACGACATGAGATAAGAACGTGAGTGTGAGTGGTTTGTATATAATAGAATAAGTAAGAAACAGTTAAATGAGATGTCAAGCGCCGAAGGAACCTGTAAGTGTACATATACGTATAACTGATTCCAACAGAACTAAAAATCTGAAAGTTGAATGAAGTTTTTAAAAAGCAGCTGACGCTAGCATATTTCCAATACGATGTAAGCAAATCAGGACGTTGTTACCCGGAAAGCAGTCGGCAGTTACTTTCGCAGAAGACATCTCTCATAGACAGGACGCGGAGCAGGGTAGGTATATAAGAGTAGCTCTAAGCAAACTTTACACTTATGTACTAGAATAGCCTAAGCGGAGAGCAGACGACGGTTCTATGCAGCGTTCTCATCGTTTTTCACTGCCACCTTCGTTAGTACAGCACGGCGGCGTGTGTTTCCGCGAAGCGGAATTCCGCCGCCTAACGTCCTACCATAATTACACATCCACCCGGCCGATGTTTTCGTTTTGATTGGCGAAGCTTGTCGTAGCACGCTCGATACTTGATGAGAACACCGAGAGAATCGTACCGGTCGACGAGGCTGCAAAAAGATACTGGTACACTCGGTTAAGACGTACGGTTCTCCCGGATAACAACGCACACGCGAACATCACGATTTTAACCCTCTGCAAGAGGAGAGTCTGCATCGGCACTTTGTATGTACCCTCGGAGGAGACAGTTGAATGGAAGCGGGTGACACTTTTACGTCTTTATATTTTCTAGTCTAGAATGATCAAATTTTTTACTTTTTTGAATTTTGTACTTTGGAATATTTGAATGATTGGATTTTTTAATTCTTGAATGATTGAATGTTTTGATAATTGGATTTTTTAATTTTTGAATTGTTGAATTCGTGAACTTTTGAATATTGAAATATCTGTATTCTACAGTTTCTCAATTCTTCAATTCTTCAATTCTTCAATTCTTCAATTCTTCAATTCTTCAATTCTTCAATTCTTCAATTCTTCAATTCTTCAATTCTTCAATTCTTCAATTCTTCAATTCTTCAATTCTTCAATTCTTCAATTCTTCAATTCTTCAATTCTTCAATTCTTCAATTCTTCAATTCTTCAATTCTCTAATTCTTCAATTCTTCAAATCTCTAAACTCTTAAGCCACCAAACACCTCTATTCTCAATCTATGTATTCCCAAATCACAAAATTCCAACATTCCGAAACCGAATTCCTCTATACCCAAACTCTTAACCCCTTAGCTTACAATGACGCCTCAGAGGCGTCGTAAGTCTATCGGGCCAAACATGAATAAGATGCCTCAGAGTCGTCATAAGTCTAGCGGGCGAAACATAAATAATAAATCTTTTTTTTTGTTTAATAATCAACTAATCGTAATTATTTATCAAACATCTCTCAAAGTTAATTGTACCGCGCACGTGTATATACAAATCATAGGAAGTTTGCGATTTGTATAGTTTCGAACGCTGAACTAAGCTATGTATGTCCCTGCGCGCGACCGAACTTGGTGTCGCGTTTGGCCCGCACAGTTGGAAATTAAATCGTAAGGCAAAGGGTTAAGCCACCAAATACCTCTATTCCCAATAAATATATTCCCAAATCTCAAAATCCTCACATTTCAAAATTGAATTCCTAAATCCCGAAACTCCTAAGCCACCAAATACCTCTATCCCCAATCAATATATTCCCAAATCAAAAAATTTCCATATTCCAAAGTGAAATTCCTAAATTACCAAACTCTTAAGCCACCAAATGCCTCTATCCCCAATCAATATATTCCCAAATCTCAAAATTTCCACATTCCAAAATGAAATTCCTAAATTCCCAAACTCTTAAGCAACCAAATGCCTCTACTCTTAATCCAGATATTCCCAAATCATAGAATACCCACATTCCAAAGTACCCAAACACGTTCTCCCACAATTTTGCACTCCCGTCAAAATTTTCAAATACTCCCAAATCGCTGAAATATAAAAAACTATATACGAAAAAGGAAAGTAAATTTCTTCATTTTTCGTCACCATATTTTTCCTAGCGATTTGCTGTTGACTGTACACCTGACACATTACCATCGTAAAGCATCAAGATCGCGGCTCTTCCGGCAAGATATCTATGTTTCATTGGTTTTCTACGAACGTTACTTCAAGATCACGGTGTTGACTGCTCATTGATTTTCAATTAATCAGCTAATTCGAACAGAAGGCGGTCGGATTAACGCCCGACTGGTAACTTAAAATAATAAATCAGATGTTTACGCATTTGGAACTGGATGACTTTTTACATGCATGGCAGCCAATAGATCTCTTCGACCTGTTTCATTTATTTTCTTCAGGAATTTCTCCTTATAAGAAGGTAGTATGGATGACATCCGCCATTTCTTGAGCGCTTCATTATGAGATTTAAAACGTGATATCAGGTATGATTCATGAAGCTATAACGTAGCGAAAGAGATATTCCGTCTGTTTGTTTTTTGAGATGTGAAAATTTTAAATGGAGAAAGTTAGAAATTTGATTATTTTGGAACTTGGAGATTTAGAAATTTTGGGACTGAAGAATGTAGTAGTTACAAATTATTTAAATAATGATTTAGGAATACAGAAACTTGATGAATTGGGAAGTCAGTAATTTTAGTATTTAAAAATATATAACTTTGGTAGTTTAGTAATTTTGAGATATAGGAACTTAGCATTTGAGAAGTTCAACATTGAAAAATTCGGCAGTTTGGGAATTTAGAAAGATGGAAATAAGATGAATTGGAAACTTGGAAATTTGGAAACTTGGAAATTTGGAAATTTGGAAATTTGGAAATTTGGAAATTTGGAAATTTGGAAAATTGTCAATTTGGAAATTTGATAACTTATTAATTTAAAAATATAAATATTTCAAAAATGAAGAGTTCAGAAACACTCAAATCTTCAGATCACCAATGTCCAACTTACAAGTTAAAAAAGAATTGAGAACTTACCAATTTTAATTTCCTTCAATTTCAAAATCCTCCACTTTCTAAACTATAAAAATTCCTCATTCTCCACGTACCAAATCCTCAACATCAGAATAATTTAATTCAATAAAAACTTGTATTCATCGGATGGTACCATATCACGTTGTAAATATATTAAGTCTGATGAAAGGTATTATACACGGTGTTGCAAAGCGTAGCAAAACGTAAAAACGCTTAATTACCGTGTTATTGGTACATCCTCTTTTATCTTGTACGTCGGTGCAAGATATATCGGCGTTAACAAGATTCGTTGAACTTTGCTCCTTGCGTGATGGATTGATTAATGATGCATATGATGTAGCAGCTAATTTAAATTTTAATTCAATCATCTGTCCTTTTTGTGAAATCCGAACTTTCGAACCATGCGTCTGCGGTTGATTTAATTATGGATACAAATTGGATATTTAATACTTGACTTCTGAAAATTTTACTATCTAACTTCCCACGACTGTCAGATACGGTTTCAAAGTTGTTCAGCGTACTACAAAATTTAGATGACTATAATGGGATATAGGAGTTATACTGACATTGATTTAATTAACTGTATTTAAATAAATTGATTTATAAATTATAAGAGGACTACCGCCACTATAGTGGCTCGAATCTACTGGCTCACTCACCGTTATTCATTAATGTTTTTTTAAATGACATCATATATTGTTTATTGCATCGGCTGATACTCCTTCATATTCTTTACAAAAAAGTATTAATCGCTTTATGTGAAAAAATCATTAGTTTAGGAGATATTTTAATTTTAATGTACATTTACAGAAAAGATTCAATGTGGCGACCATTTGCATCAGAACACTTTCTGAATCGAGAAATTAATGACTTACTAACATTCCGTAGTGTGTAATCTTTCTGCACGTGTAGCACTTTTCCCAGCTCCAAAATAAACTGATAACATGTCTATCTTTTCTCCTTTAGAATACTTCATTATGAAGTGATAATTCACCATATCGTTGTATTCATTTTGTTAGAGACGTAACAGAGACTAAATTTCACTGTTACTGCTTAACAAAAAAAAAAACAAAAACTCACAATTCGTTTGGTGACACGTGACCTCTCAAAGCATATAGAAAAACATTTGTTGTTCATTTAGGGCAATTCATAATATTGACTAGAAAGTCACGATTTCATAACAAGTTAGAATTAAAATATCTCTTAAACTAATGATTTTTTCACATAAATAGATTAATACTTTCTTGTAAAGAATATGAAGGAGTATCAGCTGATGCAATAAAAAATATATGATTCCATTAAAAAAAACATTAATAACCTTCATATGTTCCTTACACGTTTACCTACAAAAAAAATATACCACCAGCATATGTCCCTTTCAAAACCATTCAACTTCATCTGAAACATTGTTTGCTATGCGTAATAATAATGATGCTAATCTAGATGGCAAAATGTGGTGAGCCACCCTGTATACCTTATAATAAAAAACTTGTGGGGCGGTCATTTGACCGGTTTGGTAGTTTTAGTGTTAACAAATCCCACAAGACTACATTACATATAAATAAAAGGTACCAAGTAGTTTAGGCACGAGATCTTTTGGCACTAATACGATATTGGAAATATTTGGAAATATTTTGTGAATTATCTAAAAAAGTAAATTATCAAAGTCAAAGCATATCTTTGTGAAAAATTAGAATTTAATCATCAAATACTTCGTTCCTACTCGTGTAGAGAACAGAATTGCCACACATGGTAGCGCTGTTTACGTAATTCGCGTATGAAGCAGCAGTATTTAAAAATATTTATAAAAGTCTGCAATATTTCGCCCGAACTCGATCGAAATGCATAACAGTTCGATCAAATAACATAAAATACTATCCACAACCGCTGGAGATTTGTTCATAACAACTTGCATTGAAAATCGTTGTATCATGAAAACCAACTTGGTGTATCGGTGCACGCGAACTATACACGCCAAGCAAAAAGGAACGTGGTCGCTGTTATAGGGTGTGAGTCACAGCATAAAGGTACTTGGAGGCTTTTATCGAAGAATACTTGGGTGTGACCCAACTATTCCACTACTCGACTTCTTCCCCTTTAGCCGATGCCTAGTCAACCTATACATTTTCGAAGCTGCAATGCCGCGAACACGGAAAAAGCCGCTCCCCCTTCTATTCTTCTCGTTTCTTTTTCAACCCCTGTTCTCGGTTTCTACATCGATTCGATATCGGTTCGAGACCATGTTCGCATCTTCGATCGCGATCGTGGACACAGTTCGAAGAAACAACGGGTATCGAGATGCTCCGATGGTCAATTGACATGTGTTTTGGATGTGTAAACGGGGTGACCTCAAATATCAAACATTAGACTATGAATTTTGAGGTATTAATTAAAAACTTTTGCTTTGTGACAGTATCTGCCACCACATTTTTGCCAACTTAATTTCTCTTCTAAGTTTTCCTAACTTATAATATTCTTATAAATATTTCTGAACGTTTCCTAAATGAATTTTCTAAATATTTCCTAACTGAATGTTTTCTAAATATTCTGACTGAATTTGATAATGCGGAAATTAGGAAATTTACAATTTCGAAAATTTCTAGATTTCCAGTGCGAGGTATAGGATTCTACATTTTACAACAGGTACTTCACACTGCGTGGAATTGGCTATGCCGTATTTCTTTTTGAGGGAGAGGGGTGAAAAGGTAATAAATTATCGGTAAATAGAGGACAGATTAATTAATCCCATTAACCGAGCGGCGTGTACCGAAATTGAGACGTACCGTTCGTCCCAATTGGATTATCATAACGGAATTTTAATAAAGGTATTATTGCTGTAATTACACCAGCGAAATGCGAATACTCGTGTGGGTTTATAATTAGAGTGATGCAGAATAAGTAAACAAAAATATGCGAAATGTTTTGATATGTATATAAAAAACATGATTTTTTTAAATAGGATGAAATATCGAAATGATACATGACATGTATTCGTTTTATTACTCCTTTGTTGCATTCTGAAAAAAAATATGTTTCGTATTTTAAAAAATAACTATAACAAGAAACTGACAAGAAAGAAATTTAAAAAAATACGTTTTGAAGAAGTTTGAATTTTTATATCTTATTAAACATAAATATATTAAATATTTCATAATTAGTAATATTACTGACAATGTTTCTTGCATCTTGAGATTCCAATTTTTCATTTGCAATATTTGCAAATTATTGCAACTAATTAATATTGATTATTCATTTTTTTTATATTAATATGTAGCTTTGTTTCAAATAATTTTTTCTTCAAATATTCCCATTTTGAATAATTATTTATTGCTTCAAAAGAATTTATTTAAATTAACCCTTTTATTTATTTCTTAAAATAAATTTATTCACATTTCATGACTATTTATTTACAGAAATAAATTTACTTGAATTTAAATATTTGTTTAATAAAATGCATTCTTTTAAATTTGAATATTTGTATATTGGTTAAATTACAATCATTTAAATTTGAATATTTATTTATTCATTAAATTACATCCACTTACATTTGAATATTTATTTCTGTATTAATATAAATTTATTTAAATGGAAATATTTGTTTCAGTATTCAAACAAATTTATTTAAACGAAAATATTTATTTATTTGCTAAAATAAATTTATTTAAATTAAAATGTTTATTTATTCGTAAAAATAAATTTATTTACATTTATTTACATACATTATTTATTTACATTTACATATTTATTCATTAATTTTAATAAATTAAAAATCATTTATTTTTAATAAAGATACAAAAAATATAATCACAGAAAATAAGAAAATAAGAAATATTTAAATTCATTAATTATAAAATTTACAACAAACTTACATTTAACGAAATTCAAACATTTCCTAGATCATATCTACAAGATATAGATGAATAAATTAAGTAGATAATAAAAATGTATAATACCAGAAATAAGACATATAAAGCTCCTAAAAATTTTCTTAGAACGTACAAACATTACTTTAAAGTTATAGTTGAACGGTGTTGAACGTACAAAATAAATAATTTTGATATTCGCGTTGAACAGCGTCGTTTAATTTATATATTAGATGACGGTGCTTCAAATTGTACATTAATTACAGCACTCCGATATACAGTGAGTCAAGAAAACGGCATAATAAAATTTTATTTAATACTCAACCGTTTCATATTACTCGACCTGTTGCAATACGGTGTCGGGTTACAATTCGCTCAGATCTCGATTCCGCGAATAATATTACAATTTTCAACTTTATTAATCTCGAACTCGCATACGTTCCATTAATATCAAAAGTCAATTGATATATTCGTCGAGTACATTGAAATTCCCGGAATCCATAAAATCCTTCAATATTTTTGAAAGAGTTTGAAATATCACATTCTGCTGGAAAAATGTATGGAACGCTGTCGTCAGAAAATAAATTTCTTATAAATGTAAAATTGTCTTCCTTGAATTCAGTATGAACAACGTCTCGATTTCTGATCAATTTCACTGATTTTTATTTTCTTTATCCAGTTGGAAAAGCAAACTTCCATAAAAAAGGGTCAAATTGGGTTTCCATCCAGTATATTGAAATTCTCGGAATCCGTGAAATTCTTCAATATTTTTGAAAGAGTGAAATATCACATTCTGACGAAAAAACGAGTGGATCGCTGTCGTCAGAAAAATTCCCTAAAATGTAGCATTGTCTTCGTTAGGAATTCAGTATGAACGTATCGATTTCTGATCAATTTCAGTAATTTTTTGCCTAACGTCCATCATAAGCGGTTAAACAAAAAAAAAAAAAAACAAATACGAAGGACTTACTGTAACTCTATCTGAAAATATAGAGGTAGATTTTTATTATCGTCGATATCGTTCCTGCGAAACAGCTTGAATACATTGCTCCAGAGTCTAAATCAAATTCACCGTATCATCAAGGTAGCTTGTGCATGGAAAGAGGAGAAAAAAAGGAAGATCTTCGACGCCGATTCGAGACGGTGCAGCAGGCATGTTGCCGTAGGTGTTGCGTTTAAAGCTAACGCTTCATTGCGGAATCGCGAGACTCATGCTGCCTCTATATTCCTCCTAATTATTGGGTCCGGTAACTATCGAAGACGCCATAGACGCCGTTATCGGGGAAACTGGCAGACGACCGTGAACATTGACAAAGAAAATGAGACGGTAGAGTATGTCAGGTGAATCCAACCGCTTGTTATTTAACCGGGATGCTCTTGCACGCTGCTACTCTAGAAACAGTCCGACTTGGAGAAGGTGACGAACGTGCGATAGAGGAGGAAGGAAAGAGGAGGATTGAGAGGAGAAGATGAAATGAGAGGATTCGAGAGAAGAGGAATAACTGTGAGGATGTGAGAGGAAGAATGAGAGAAGAGGAAGAACAGGAGGAAGCAATGCGAGGCACTTTACCAAACGCATGTATAGGAGGTTTCAACATCCTTGTCTGTTATGTCTTAGAATACAATACCATAGCGAAAGGATTAGATCTCTATTCAAGTTTGATACAATGATAAACAGTTTTTAGTTTATCTGGACATGCATAGATGCACATACTGTGGATAATCTTATAACTGGCGCATAAGAGGCTGATTCAAGTTTGAGGGACTACTCCACCTTGAATACTCGTAATGTAACGTAGGTAACCACTCAAAATGTTTGCCACCTCTCTTATTCTTTGACTCTTACTCCTTGAAACAATAATTCATACCGTTGAAAACACGTGTGGGTCTAGTGTCCATTTTTCATTTTGACTAATTATGGCTGTAGGTTAGGTCAGCTCCTGGATCAACTTTCTATCAGAAACAGGGTTGCCCACAGTAGACGTTACCCACAACAGGAGTCGAGCCCATTTATAAATATCAACGCAATATATTGTCTTTTACTGATTATGTGTTAGATTATTTCTAAACTAACCCCGTATCGTCCTCCACACGTGACGCACCCTCCTCTGACAAGTCTTGCTCGAATTTCGGATAAGCTCCAATTTGGAGTTCACATCCAATTTGCATAGTCATTGCCAAATAAAAAGTTCACATAATATTTCAACTTTCATCTGTGTTTTAATATTGTGATTAGTTACAGATTAGTTCCGACTGACGCACCTGATAAATAAATCATAAACCAAGTTAATGTGCGAATTTTTTATGCAAAAGTGAACAGAAAATTCTCTTGATTCTCATCGAGATGAATTACTAATTTATGTTTCATCCGTTTAACTATAATTTAACTTCATTTTTAATTTCGTGATAAGTGAACATTGTTCATCGGTAGATTTAGCGTGATGTTTCTCCTGCGTCCAAATAGAGCAAATAGATATGCAATTTTGCATAAAAGAGTTGCATTCGTCCTTTTACAAGCTTTAATATCAACACGGTGAGATTGGAAAAATGAAATACGTACTTTATAAACCCGAAAAAAGTATACCTAGATAAATACCTTTCAACGGTGATGTATACGCTGCAAGCAATGTTTCATTGAACTTTCATTACGCGCTGAGAAAATATCTCCGCCATCTCTTTTCCAATCAATGATACTTTTCGTAAACAATGTCCGTTTTTATTCTCGTATGGGCTTTTGAAATTTTACTCCGTGTTTTATTAATTCAGATCGAGATGTATTAAAAGCTTCGAAATCTGCCGGCTATATTTGTTCTGTGTTTTCGAAAATTACGAAAATTCGATATGGAGCACGATTCAATTTTATTAACTGCGATAGAAGAAACTGCAGCTGTTAATACGCTAAAATGTGTACAATTCAGGAATCCGTGTAATCTGATATTTTATGGTGGAATTAAAAATCCATCTACTTTTTGAAATAACTTTAGATTTTCCACTAGAGATGAAGCATTCAGAAGATTAACAATTTCATTGTTATTTTAATATTCAATGGTAATTTTATTTGAACAAATATTTTCTGTTTTCTTTCATCGATTGGTTACGTTTTATTTCCGTTAATAAGTGGGATATTTATCTGAAATGTGTCTTAGGTCGCCTCGCGTTATATTGCTAGATGGTAGATAACCATACGTGGAATACTATGTGTGATAATAACTACCCGTTATATTGTCACTCGTTAAATTGCTACGTGGCAAATAGTTATGCGTTAAACTATCACGCATAAAACTGAAACGTATCGTCATTCACTGGATAAACACTTGAAACTTTAGGTATGTAGAGACTTAAGAATTTCGAAATTTATCTAATACGTGTTGGATTATAAAACGTTAAATTATCATGTATCGCCTTAAACTTACGGTATTTCAAGGCGTTACACCCTAGACACAATTTGCATCCTAGGGAACCAAACCGATCCACCATAGCCTCCCATCGCTTTCATCAATGTGCATACGCCTTCGTAGATCACCACAATGAACGCGTTCAGCCAATTAACGTTCAACTATAATCTCTCAATTTGCTATAATGAATTATTAGAGCAATTTCTTCCATCACGGCACAGATGTTAATTGCAAATCAGGGAGTACAGTTGTAGATTACTGATACAGTTACCAAATTAACAAAGACATAATAAAATACCAGGAATGAAAATTTGAAAGTACTGAAAGAAATCTCGCTCAAGCATCACTTCAAGTCCCAGCCTTTTTCATGTTACAATTATTCTTTCAAAAGTAAAGATGGCATATCTTGACGCCGGTTTGCTATTTATCTGGCGTCTGCTCGATCTGGAAGTATAAATGTCCCGTAATCATTCGCGGGAATCATCGCCCCAGGTATGCTCGGAAATTAGAAGTCGTATCTGATGCACGGCCTTGGAAATCGTTTAGATCTGCTTGATTTCTAGTAAATGGAGAAAACTAGATGGTCTAGTATTTTAATACTACTTGGTTATTACCTATGAAGTTATTTAAAACCAGCCTCTTGTCATGCAAGACCCAAGACTCAAGACCCAACAAATCCTTTAACGCTCAAAGTTGTCTCAGATGCAGAGTTTGCAAAATTATTTTGTCACTTCACACCGTCCAGTTGCATTTCAATTCAATTTTGTTGTTATCTACAAAATTATTTTACATCAAACTGTTCACATGTAGCAGATTTTCCAGCATACTCGAGAATACATAATGAAGGATGTTCAAACGCGTATCCTCAATAATGAAGGGCTTGTAAAGTTTTATAAAGAAAATTATTGCTCCCCTAGACGTTCTAGTTATATTTCAATGTAACTTGATTATTACCTAAGAAATTATTTAAAATCAGACTGTTGTATAGAAGACTCGAGGATCTATAATGAAGGATGCTCAAACGTGTACCCTCAATGATGGGGCGCTTGTGAAGTATTATAAGGAAAATTGTTACTTATATAGGCCTAGATATATTTCAATGTAACCTGATTATTACCAAGGAAATTATTCCCAACCGAACTCTTCACATATGAGAGATCTAATGTATTCGAGGATCTAATGACGAATGCTCAAACGGTTATCCTTAATGATAAGGAACTTGTAGAACGTTATGAAGAAAGTTGTTACTTGTATAGTGACTGGTCTAGTTATATTTCAAGGTAACCTGATTATTACCGATGAAATTATTTCAAACCGGACACTTCACATGTGAGAGATCTTCTCGTTCAAGGATCTATAATGAAGAATGCTCATACGTTTACCCTAAATGATAAGGAGCTTATCGTGAAATATTATAGTTACTTATATAGTAACTAGATCGTCTAGTCTTATTTCGATGCAGTTTAGTTATGAATTTATTTTAGACTGGACTATATGTAGGTTTCTAACGTATTTGAAGATATGATGACTGTCTAAATATTTATACTTAACGATAAGGAGCTTATCGTGAAATATTATAGTTACTTATATAGTAACTAGATGGTCTAGTTTTATTTTGATGCAGTTTATTGCTTATGAAGTTATTTTAGACTAGGCTATATGTAGGTGACTTTCTAATGTATTTGAAGATGAAGACTGTCTAAATATTTATCCTTAACGATAAGGAGCTTAGCATGAAATATTATAGAGTTACTCATGCAACTAAAGGGTCTACTATTATTTTGATGCAATTATTCCTCATGAAGTTATTTATAACCAGACTGTTCATATATAGGTGACTTTCTAAGATATTTAAGGATGTATGCTGAAGACTGTCTAAATATTTATCCTTCATGATAAGGAGCTTATCATGAAATATTACGGAGATGTTACTTATGCAACTAGACGGTCTACTTTTATTTTGATGCCATTTAGCTATTCCTCATGAAGTTATTTAGAACCAGACTGTTCATATGTAGGTGACTTTCTAAGATATTTAAGGATATATGATGAAGACTGTCTAAATATTTATCCTTGACGATAAGGAGCTTGTCATGAAATATTATGGAGTTACTGATGCAACTTGACAGTCTACTTTTATTTTGATGCAATTACTCCTCATGAAATTATTTAGAACCAGACTGTTCATATGTAGGTGACATTCTACGGTATTTAAGGATATATGATGAAGACTCTCTAAATATGTATGTATGTTAAAGTAAGCTTGTATGTAATACTTATATTGTAAAGTATTATGAAGAGATTTGTTACTGATATACTGACTAGATCTAGTTTTATTTAGCTTATTACCTAAGAAGTTAAACCCAGACTGTTCATACGTAAGCGACTTTCTAATTGACGATATATAATGAAGATCCCTCAAATATGTAATCTGAATGATAAGCTTATCACATTATACACAAAATCATCTAGTGACTAATCGGACTAGTTATATTTTAGTCGAACTTGACTCCTATGTAATTGAAACCAGACACCATAAGAATTTTGAGCCGCGAATATTCAAACTCTAAAAACGAGTCAAGAGCTAAAATGAAGTGTTATAACAAAATTTGTTACTTAACTCTAACTTTACTTAACTTTAAATGTCACCATGAATATTTGATTTCTTCGAAATCAGTGAAGTTCTTGACGAAGTCTGTTTCTCCATAAAAGGTTATTCAGTTGTGTCTGCAAGAAGTGGAATGCTCTGTGTTTGATTACACATTTCTATCGACATCAAATATTTTTCTGTCAAACAAGTTTCCTGTCGGTAATGAAGCTTGACCGCCATTAAGCGATGTCTGCAATTAGCGTTAGATGATTAACGTTTTGCTAGTCTTAAATCAATACAGCATTCCTCTGTTGACTTTTTCTAAGCAGTAATTTTCAGGACTAATATTAATAATTGAAGACATGATTCAAATGAAATATCATTTATTCATGAACTATTACAGTGACAAAAGATCATCTTAGAATTATCATTTATGACTGTTAAATGAAATGAACGCTTTATTGCTTAATAACCGAAGATTGCTGAGAGTAAATATTAGCTTTAACTTTTTCTTAATTGCAATATCTGATCATTATTTTAATAATAGAATATTTATGCTGGGATACCAGACCTGTTTACAAATCAGGTTCATAACACTTATAAGTTTCTTAAACAACTGCGTTTCTTATAAGTTCTATAGTATATATATTTTCTATCTGTCTACAGTATATTTTCTAAGGAAACTGAACAGTTTGCCGTTCGAGGAGCAGCCTGTACATCGTGGGCTAGCGAGAGTATGGTCTGAATGGTAGGCTACTGCTTCCTTCTGGTATCTACCTACGTAGGTAGATCGCCTGTACGTTAGTAACATCGCTAACGTAGATACGTATGTATGTACCTGAAGGGGGAGCTGTGCAACGAGGTTCGTTGACCGCGTTGTGACTTTTCTCTCTCTTTATCGTTCCATTTATGGTTTCCTCTCGCTCCGTCCATGTCTGTTCACCTTCCTTCCGTCTTCCTTTCTCCGTCGAGACTCCGCTACGACCTTGGCGATTCAATGCCCGCACCAGATAACTCCCCTTTTCCAGATAATAGATTATTTCATACGAGTAACTAGTCGTTGGTAGTGGCCTCTCTCCTTCCACCGACTACTCTCTTTCGCTTTCTCCTTCGTCCTCTTTCTGCGTATTCTTCCTGATAACTCGTTCGGTGAACCGATGCGCATCATCCACATAACCCCTTGCGATCGACAGTTATACAAAGTGCATCAAATCGGATTGCCAGAAACCGGGACGCAAATAAGTCCATTTTATACTCTCCTTGAAAATATGTGGGTTGATTTTAACTGGGTTGACAATGCAATACGGGTAAGTAGGTGCAGGGTAACATTTTTTAATTTGACCTACTTCACCTTTTAAAGCTCCATAAATTATTTCAGCATATGTTCCTTTCTTTTTGTACTTTCTGATTCGATTATGTTTATGAACACTTATGCTCTTTAGGAACAGGTGTACTTCGGAGACAATTTTCAAATTTTCAAATTTCATGAGTTGTATATGAAATTCAATTTGGGGAAAGTAAAGACACCAGTTTACCAACTTACGTCAATTGTACGAAATTAAAAATTGAGGTTATGTTGAAGTTTATGAAATTGAGGTTATGTCTTTATAAAAAGTTTTCACACTATTTAAATATACACTGAAAAGTTCCAATAATGATCTACAATAGAGAGTTGTATATGAAATTCAATTTGGGAAAAGTGAAGACACCTTTTTACCAACTTACGTCAATTGTGTGAAGTTAAAAATTGAAGTTATGTTGAGATTCATGAAGTTGAGGTTATGTACTAACGAAAAGTTTTCACACTACTTAAATGTATACTGAAAAGTTCCAATAAAGATTTATAATACAGAGTTGTATATGAACTTCAATTTGGAAAAAGTGAAGACACCAATTTACAAATTATGTGAAGTTAAAAATTGAGGTTATATTAACGTTGATGAGGTTGAGATTATGTATTAACGAAAAGCTTTAATACTAAGTGTATACTGAAAAGTTCCAGTAATCACCTATAATGAAGTTCCTAAAAGAAAAATAGAAAGTTCAAAAAACAGAAACTCGGCAGAGACAGTTAAGAACATAAAAGTTAATTATCAACAAGTGCAATTTTCTTTCTGTTCCCCTGTCACTTTAAAATTTAAAATTCAGATATCGAATTATTCCTACCATCTCATTTACCAGAAACGATACACAAGAAAATGTCGCGAGTGGTTATTTATTTTCCTGCAGCCGCATCGATATTCCGTTGTTTGCTGGAGAGAAAATATAGAACAGTTTCGCGTTATATTGCCCTCGAATTTCTTCCAGAAGACGGTCAGTGCGTCTCGTCAGTTTTCTTTCAGTCGTATGATGAATTATTCCGTGTTTGTGTACGACATTAGTTCCGTTGAAAATATCCGCGAAATATCTTCGAGCGGCGAATACATTTAGATACATTACGCGAACAGAGTATGGTGGAATAAGGTATACTGCGTCGATTTTATTCAGTTCTGCTCGATTCATGCCGTTTGCATAATGCGAGTGGACTGCATTACGTGAATGCGAGTTTCCCCGTGCGTTTCTTTCGTTGCTTTTTTCTTCACCTAAGACCACCATTTTGCCTCCACACGAACGAACCATTATAAATCACGCGAAAGACGTTACTTCCGTTCGAATGTGCTGTTATGTCGTATAAATGACAGAGGATTTTGAACACTGCGTAATTTTGCGTTGAACTTTGTCTTGGAGCATCATTTTCTGTACTCTTCGTACATTATCTGATAGTGTTCAATACGTTTAGACGAAACGTAATGATTTTTGAACATTGGAGTTCATGCTATGAGCTGTTAGGGTTGAGTTTCGAATGTTTCTTTGGCTTTGATGTTCCAGCTGGGTGAATTTCATTATTTAGTAAAATGTTCTAATATGTATATTCTATGAATTTAGAAGTTAGAAGAAGGAAAAATTCGGAAATTTATAAATTTGAAATTTTAGTGCATTTGAAAATTGAAAATTGAAAACTTGAAAAGTTACAGAATTAAAAAATTGAAGAATCGCTGAATTGCAGAATCGGAGATGTTAGTACGATTTGAAGAATCGAAAAGTTGAAGAATTAAACATTTAAAAACTTAAAAACTTGAAAACTTAAAAATTTGAAACCTTGAAACCTTGAAACCTTGAAACCTTGAAAACTTGAAAACTTGAAATCTGGAAATTTGAAACTTTAAAAACATGAAAACTTGAAGACTTAGAAATATTTAAATAAAATAAATCTCCAAGAAACATCAACTGGTAGCTAGCGACTGAATACTTACACAATACTATACTTAAAATCACACAAAATTTTCAAAGTATGATTATGAACCTCTCAAATAAACTAAAAAGATTGAATTTGAGATAGTTGCAAATTATCTTCCTTGATTGTAAAATACGATGAACGAAACTGCCTATACCGACACAAAAACGATTTCGTCGCTATTCATTTATGCTAAACAAGTTGCTTTAAATATAATTCAATTAGACGATAATCTAGTTGCACCATGGTTTAGGTAGTCCATCGAAGTCCGACCATAATGCGTTAGGTGTGGTCAAACTCTAATTCTAAAACGTTTTCGTAGACCCGCGTAATTCATATTCAATAATCAATATTGGTCTTTTTCATTTAAAAGCTGGAAAATTAATAAATGTACGCTTCCTAATATGAAGTCATGTTAAAAATATTTAGGTGGCGAAATGATGTATCTATGTACACTTGAAGGTAACATAGGTTACCTTGTATGAGAATGCATATGTAAATTAAATCATTTTTAAATTTACAAAGTCTTCGTATTTATAAAGTTATGAATGTTGAGACTTTTAAATTTTCAAGCTTTTAAATTGTTGTGGTTTGTGTGATTTGTTAAGCTCTCAAGTTTTCACGTTTTCAAGTTTTCAAGTTTTCAAGTTTTCAAGTTTTCAAGTTTTCAAGTTTTCAAATTTTCAAGTTTTCAAGTTTTCAAGTTTTCAAGTTTTCAAGTTTTCAAGTTTTCAAGTTTTCAAGTTTTCAAGTTTTCATGTTTTCAAGTTTTCAAGTTTTCAAATGTTTAATTCTTCAACTTTTCGATTCTTCAATTCTTTGATTCATCAATTCTTTGATTCATCAATTCTTTGACTTCTCAATTATTCGACTCTTCAAATCTTATTAATATCTCCGATTCTGCAATTTAGCGATTCTTCAATTTTTGAATTCATAAACTTTTCAAGTTTTCAAGTTTTCAAGTTTTCAAATTTCCAAGTTTTCAAGGTTTCAAGTTTTCAATTTTTCAAGTTTTCAATTCTTCAACTTTGCAAGTTTTCCAGTTTTCAAATTTCAAGTTTTTAATTTTTCGAGTTCTCAAGTTTTAAAGTTTTCAGTTCTTCAAGTTTTCTAGTTTTCAATTAGATGATACTATGGCATTTTGAGAGTGTCAGTGTTCTTAAAAATTGTTGACACCCTGTAAATGAAGCCAAGCAATTTAACACTATAAGAAATTATATTTTTGTAACGTATAGTGGAATGTGTAATGTACATTGGATGAGAAGATAATAGCTCTAAAACCGCGTACCATTTAAAACAGCATCCCACAAGTTAAATTGATCAACTTCGTAAAATTAGGAGCAGAGGAAATTGATGCAGTAAATATCGCTGAAAGTTTCTGTTAAGATGAGAGTAACAGCAGAATGTGGAACTGACTCGCAAAGTTTCCCATAGATTCGACTGTAAATAGAACCTCATTTATAATTAGGTGATACCGGTTTGAATAGTGAATGGAGTCAACTACTTATGATAATTGGAGAGCAATACGAATTCAGATTGTATAATTTGTGAAATGGGATAAAGTGTAAATATAGTAAATAATATATTGAACTCGGAAATTCGTTGAATTATAAAAGCATGTGAAGAAGTACGGAATGTTCTGATTAAAATACTGTCGGTTTTGTTCGTTTTTAATTTGAGGGAAAATGGGACATAAATTATGGAGTTTAGAAATGTTGTAGATTATTACATTCAAAACAGTTTTAAATGATCAAATTTATAACAACTTTAAATTACAAAATTTGAAAGAATTTTGAACAGATTTGTAAGTTTTCAAGATTTAGAAATAATGTGAAATTTGTAAAATAATGTATTTTCAAATTTGTAAATGGAATTTTAATATATACGAACTTAGAAATTGGACAATGTTCATATTCATAATATTTACAAAATTTAGATATTCTATGTTTAGACATAGAAATTAGAGAATTTTCAAATTTATACATTTAAAAAACAACAAATTAGAGATAAATTATACATAAAATGTATAATAAAGGAGGTGTATATGAGGCCATATAACAGGTATCTCCATTAAATTTCCTTTCAAGGAAGTAACAAATAAATTAAAAGTAAAATATATCAAGTTTAAATGTTAAAATATATAACGTCAAAATATTAACCGTCCAAAGTTGTAATCTCCCAAAGTCCCAACATTGCAATGTTCCAACCTTCCAAAGTTCCAGCCTTGCAAAGTTTTAATCTTCCAAAGTTCTAACCTTTCAAAGTCCCAACCACGCAATATTCCAACCTTCCAAAAGTACTCATCTTCAAAAGTTTGAATCAATCAAAGGTTCAATCTTTCAAAGCTCCGACCTTCCACTGTTCCAACTTTCCAAAGTCCCAACCTTCCCTATGTGCCAGCTTTCAAAAGTTCCAACCTTGCAAAGTTTTAATCTTCCAAAGCTCTAACCTTCCAAAGTCCCAGCCATGCATTCCAACCTTCCAAAAGTACTCATCTTCAAAAGTTTGAATCAATCAGAGGTTCAATCTTTCAAGGTTCCGACCTTGCACTGTTCCAACTTTCCAAAGTCCCAACCTTCCCTATGTTCCAACTTTCAAAAGTCCCAACCTTCCCTATGTTCCAACTTTCAAAAGTCCCAACCTTGCAAAGTTTGAATCACCCAAAGTTTCAACTTTCCAATGTCCTAACGTTCCTAAATTACAATTTTCGAAAGTCCTGACATTTGCACATTTCGATCATTCTAAATTCGATCATTCAACCTTCTTAACTTTTAATCTTCCAAATTCCAAAGCTCTGAATATTAAAAATTTCTAAAACTAAAGCTCCATATTTCAAAGGTACATCTACTCAAAACTTCGAATCACCTTATTCCAAAGCTTCCAAACGTCCAAATGATAGTTGGCAAACGTCTCTCAAGTGAGTGAGATAGTGCAAATTTAGTATTTGTTATTGTCATTATTCTTATTTGGCGAAATGTAACTAGAAGTGTTCACGGTGTATAGAGCTTCTTTTACTTTGGGTCACGCGCCAACTCGTGGGTTGTCATCAGTACACCAACGAAGCAAGCTAATGCGAATTGGTTCAGTGCAAATTGCGTTCAGTAGTTATTATTCTCATTTGCCGAAATGTAACTGGTAGTGTTAACTGTAATAGACCTTCTGTTACTTTGTGTCTATAATGATCGAATACGCCAACTCGTGGATCTGTACATGTTAACAACAAATTATCAAATGAACTTAGTCTACCCACTTTCACATGTGTCCTCTACATTTTCCCCATGTGAAAATTCCCAGGAATACAGAGATAGCAATTTCAACTAAATTATGAATTTTGAAAAACTGAAGGAACTGCAGCAGCGTGAATCGTTGCCCCGAGTGCTTTCTCCGTTGGAAGCGAAGCAGAATGCCAAGGACGTTCGCGCGAACGTTCGCATACGCCGGAAGGAGGAGGAAGCGGAAGCAGTGGAAAGAAGCCCCGTGACTCCGGACGTTCAATTGCGTTCTCATCCTCGCGTAGCCCGGTTCCTGCTGCGCGATCAGTTTCGTCCTATCGGCTAACGAGAGGATGCAACCAGCGAATCCACCAGGAAAAGAACCGCCACTGAATTTGCATTAACGTCGGCGCGAGTTCCTTGACTTCCACGATACTTTTTCGCGTATAGTTTCCAACCTGAGCAATCACAGACGTGCTGGCTGTTGCCCCCGGACCGTTGTTTGCTCGCCGATTACGCGACAACCGGAGAAACCGGGGCTCAATGTATCCGAGTTCTTCTGGAATTTCGATTATGTCGATGTTCCTCTCGCTGGCGCCAAACGTTTGCCAGAAGAATTTTTCCTCGCTACGGAATTTAGATTTTGGTTCGAGAGAATTTGTATTAACCGGTTCTGTTTCTTGGTTATAGAGTATTCGGGGATCTGCCGAACATTCTGTAACGTCTTTTTTCGGAATCCAGTCATGTTTTTTGTATTCGGAATTTTTATCGGGCTACTGGATGCATTCGTTCAAAAATACGAATTGAAAATAAGTATCTGGTTCCACGGTTTTAGGGTACGAAGTTTATGATTTGTTCGTTTGCTTTTTGTTGAGATAGTGTGCTGCTTACATTTATTTATTTTTATTGGGATCAAGAATTATTATGTGTTATTTTACGCTTCGTTATTTGTTTTTATTGAACTAGTGTATTTATTACTTTATACTTCAATATGTATTTATTTATTTTTATTGGGATAAAGAATGATCGTGTATACCACTTAATGCTGTAATATTTATTTGTTTGTTTTTGTTACAATAAAGAATGATTATATGTGCTATGTTATGCTTCAATATTTATTTATTTTTGCATCTTATTTTTTATTGAAGAGAAAGTGTGTACTCTGAAATTCTGAAACTCTGAAACTCTGAAACTTTAAAGCCTTGAAACTTTGAAAATTTGAAAATTCCAAATTTTAGAAAATTAGAACCTGCATGTCTACAAAAACGAAAATATAAAAATATAACGAAAGATTAATATTTAGTAACAATTTCAATTTTAAACGATGAAGCTTTATGCAAATATACACAAACAAGTGTCTATTGATTTAACCAGATAAATATATGTGAAAATAATTTAAACCAACATAAAATGAAAAATAATTTAAGGCAACACACTCCCTGATTGTATCAGCCGCTAAGACTGTTATCGTACTATGTCACGTCTACAAGCATCAACTTTTCAACAACAAAAATAAAACTTGGTACTGAGCAGTGATTCAGCGTGTATCGAAAACGGTACACGCTCCATGTCACATGTTAGATATGTCCATCTTCTAGTTCTTTAAATTGAGTTCTAGTTCTTAACTTGAACATTTGAGACTGCATTCTTTGTTTTTTAGAGATAAGGATACCAAGCTTTCGTTGTAGATCTACCAGATTATAAGAGAGTACAGTTATCTTCGGTGGGAAAATGAGTATTGCAGTCAAGACACAGAGAGAAAAAATCCTCAGAAAAGGCACCGCCAAAGCGTTATCATAGAAATAAATTTAGCGATAAATAAAACAAGGTCTGATAAGGTGTTAACAGTCTGAGAACTGAATACTGATGATTCTGAATAAGGATGATTCTTAACGACTTTGAAAAATTAATAAGCTCCGACGATTCTTGTTTATTTTATATTTTGTTAGAAGAGACAAGGACAGGTTTCTAAAAATGTGCAAAAATGCGATTTCGTTTTACAAGGATTTTGTTATAATTTCTTTTGCAAAATATTCTTTGCAATCTACGTTGGTAAGGACCTCAATTTTGCAGTTTTACCTTTACAATTTCAGGAGAAGTTTTTGTAGAAGAAATTTTGTCACGTTCCAATTTTCCAAAGAACGCTCGTTACCGACCTAGATAATAGAAAGAATATTTTGGAAAAGAAAACGTGACAATTTGGCTTTAAAATCCTGGCAAAAGGAAGTCGCATTTTGGCACATTTTTGGAAAGCAAATATCTGTACTCTCCAGGCAAATAAATCATGAGATAAACAAGGATTATTGGAGGTTAACAATTTTCTAGAGGCCCCAAAAATCCTTAAAAAATCGGAGCATTCAGTTGATCCTTGCCTAACTTAACCTAATCTAGCACTAAAACTACCAGAGTTGATCGTTAGCACTGAAACTTCCAAAGCAGTTAAATGACCCTTCTATAAATTCCTAAGTTTAATTTAAAAAATGTATTAATATGGTTCTCACAAAATTTGCATTGATTTTTATTAAGATAAAAAATGTTTGTTACATTCCATCCTTCCTCATTTTTAATTTCGTGGTAAGTGTTCGTAGTTTAGGTTAAAGCTATTTCTAAAAACACAGTTTTACGACCGTTCGCAGCATAAAATGGCCGTCAAACGACGTCGGCGCTGCCAATAGTCTACTTGCAGAAGTAATATTGTTAACATTCATGTTCCTACGATTTTATTATTCCACAATAAAGTTCTTTCTAGTCATTTTTTCCGATACTAAATACCCGTAAATGGCTTCCTCAACGCCTGGCTTACGAGTAACTGTGATTCGAACGTAAACGTGCATGAAACGCCGAAAGAATGTTACTTTTCGTCGGAAACGTATAAAATAGTTAAATCGCCTTCCCGTTTGCGATTTTAAAATCGAAGAAACTGTTCGAGATCAAACTGTTGATATATTTTCCGGTATATCGCTTAATACCGATTAAATATGTAAATGTAAAAGCGGCGATCTTAAAGAGCGCACATTAGAAGCACTAAATCATTATGAATGTTTTTAATGTTTCCTGGTTATTTAAGTTAAGTGAACAGAGAAAAATTACAGTTATTCGCGGAGATAAATTAGATTACGTGTAAAGGCTTAATTTGAAGTAATTCAGTCAATTTACTAATGATAACATTAGCTGTTTATTGGGTAAAAATTACGGTCATTCGTATGCAGATGAATCAGATTAAGGCTTTAATTTTAATTCGGCCAATTTACTAATGATAAAGTTAGTTGTTTATTAGTCGAAGAGGTAGTAAAATAGATTGAGTGCGATACGGACAACTTTCAGTTGAAAATGATTAACAAGAAGTACCTGGTCAGTTCCGGAAATCGATACTGTAGGCATGTGCGATGAAGTGTGAGTAACGCACTTCAATATTCGATCAGGCATGCTTAATTCAGAATGATATCAATAATTTAAAGGCGATAACAAGATTTATTTATTACTTTATCGATTAACTGCATTAGTGAGTGCTAAATACTGGAATTTTAGGTAGAATTTTGAAGAGAAATTGATTTTACAAATTTAGAAATTGATTAAGTTCTTCGATGTGTATGATGTGTATTTGGATATACGTACATGTATACATATGTACATATATAATGAAGTACAATGTAGGCGATTCTTTGAACATAAATATGTGTGTAGTCATTTGTATTCGAGTGTAGTAGGATCATATGTAGAAATGTATAAAACTCACAAAAATGACAAGTTTGTGATTTTTAAATTTTACAATTTCTAAATCTCTAAATACATAAATGTTTGAATTTTGAAATTCCTGAAAATATCTAAATTTTTACATTTTCTAATTACTACGAAATTTAAGATCTGCCAATTGCATTCTTAAATTGCTAAATTTTTTAATTCTCAAATTCTCCAGTTGTCAAACTCTCAAATTCTTAAACTCTGAAATTTTTAAATTTCCAAATTCTCAAATTCTTAAATTCTCAAGTTTTCAAAATTTTCAAGTGTTCAAATGCTCAAATTCTCAAATATCCAAATACTCAAATTTCCAAATTCTCAAGCTTCTAAATTTTCAAGTTTCCAAATTCTCAAATTTCCAAATTCTCAAGCTTCTATATTCTCAAATTTCCATATTCTGAAGCTTCCAAACTTTCAAGTTTCTAAATTCTCAAATTTCCAAATTTTCAAGTTTCCAAATTCTCAAATTTCCAAGTTCTCAAGCTTCCATATTCTCAAATATCCAAATTCTCAAGCTTTCAAATTCCCAAGCTTCCAAATTTTCAAGTTTCCAAATTCGCAAGCTTCCATATTCTCAAATTTTCAAATTCCCAAGTTTCCAAATTCTCAAATTTCCAAATTCTCAAGCTTCCAAATTCTCAAATTTCCAGATTCTCAAGTTTCCAAATTCTCAAATTCTCAAGTTCTCAAACTTCCAAATTCTCAAATTTTCAAATTCTCAAATGCTCAAGTTCTCAAAATTGTCAAATGCTCAAATTCTCAAATTCTTACTCTCAGATTTTCAAAGTCTCAAATTCCGAAATTCTTAACTTCCCATCTTCTCATCTACGTAAACTTCTAAATTAATAACTTTCCATTCCTTAACACTTAAAAATTCTTAAATTACCATAATTTTATACTTCTAATTTAAAAAATATTACTATTCCTGATTTAGAAAAATCAATGATGTGTAAAAACCCACATTCCTAAATTTCCTTGCAAATTCCAAAATTTACCAACCAAAAATCCAATGAGTGTCAGAGTCCCTTTCTATATCGCTATTTTATTATTCAATCCTATCATTCCACATACCGTACACACATGCAGCTAACGCACAATAAAATATCACGATAATTAATGACACATACATACGTAGTTTTCATAAATCCAGCAAGATTAAATGTAGGTAGTAATTATTATTGTTATTTTAATAGCTTCACATATTACGTGTTTAAAAAAAAGAATAATGGAGGGTGTAGTTTGCAACGAATAATACACGTTGCTGTAATTATGAATTTTAATGAACTGGAAACAAAGGACGCATGTATTTTCGTCAAAGAGGAATATGTTATGCTTTTATTAAAGCACGTAATATATAACGAAAAATAAATGTATTATACAGATATTAAATATTCTGATGCTTACTGTTAATCATTTTACAAATTGAATCGGCTGCGATATGAAATGAAAATAAAATTAATCACATTCTTAATATTTATTTCCAAATATACGAAACCTGCTATCTGCACATACTATGAATTTTATTTTTTCGACAAAATATATGTACAATATGGATTTTATGTTATCAAAGATCCACAGATAAATTTCGTTTAAAAAAGAGATTCATGTATGATATGAATTTTATTTTATAACAAGATTGAAATGCAATTTTATATAAAACCTAAACAAGTATAGATAAATGTACGAAAGAAATTAAGATGACTCCTTAGGGAAAAAAGTGACATTTCTTTTAACATAGAAATTCGTAATTTTAATTCGAAACGAGGAACAGGGGAAATAAATACTTGTATAAAGGAATTAGCTTTTCAGTGATGTATATGTGTACAATTGAGTACAAACAAAATTATATTACAACAAATTTTTTAAGCTTACATTCATTAATTTAAGTCTTTAATTTATCATTCACTATTACAACAACTTTTACACAGATAATTTGCAGTATTCTTTACAAAAAGAGGACATATATTTTTTTACTCATTTATAAATATAATTCATAGTGTCTGATTTTACTTTTCTATATTGATTTTTATGTTTCTATCAATAACAGGTAAATGATATTCTAGCAATATCATAAAATTTGTCACCTATTGACATAATAATATTCTTACAATAAAATAGCATATCACTACAATAAAATCAAAGTATATTTCAAAAATAAATAAGACAGCGTCATCGAAAACCAAAGAACGAATGTTCAATTGAAACAAAAAGATAGCTTAAAAAGTTGCATAATAAATAAGACTGCAAATCCCGTCAATTAATAAAAATGAAATTGCAAAGTGAATGATGAATAAAATATAACGATTAATACATTTTTATAATTTTTATCACGTACAACACTTTTCAATTTATCTTCGCAGCCGCATTACCCGCGATTGAATAAATTATAGAACATAATCGAAATGCTTTAAATAATAATTCGCGTCAATTAATAATCCATCGAGTGATCTCATATGCTTTCGTACGTGTAGGCGAATTATTCAACAAATCGTCCATCCAACGAACAAATGCTTGTCCTGGTGGACTGTCCTGTGCAAGTGGAAATTGGCTCGAACCAGTTTTAATGATGAGTGCAGACTGTTCTGCTGGTAATTTTGCATTCATAGAGTGGGAACGCGGGGATTGCTCGACCGCGTAAAGTCTCGTATTTTCAACAAAAAGAAATAACATGTCGCTGCGTGACGCTGGACAATTCGAGTGTGTTTATAAAAACATTTTTCTATTAACGCTTTGCCAGTTTCGTTAATGGATTCGACAATGGACATTTGGTTTTTCAAGCTCTACTAACTACCGATCGGTTGAAAAATAATGGCGGAAAACGAGATGTAAACAGGAGATTTTTAACGTAACTTGGGGGAATCGATATGCAAATTTTAGTGAAGTATAAAAGCACATGAGGTTTGGAAGGTGAAGTAAAGAGTGATTTTTATGTTGAAATTTTATAAAATTCTAATTTATGAGATTAAATATTTGGAAAATATTCAGAAAATTTCCAAATTCTCAGTTTTCCTTTTTCAATTTTTCAATTCTTCAATTTTTCAATTTTTCAATTTTTCGATTTTTCGATTTTTCGATTCTTCAAATTTTCAATTTTTCCAGTTTTCAATTATTATACTTCCAAAATATTCTAGTTATGTAGTTATTAATTTTCTTATTCTTCTATATCACTAATTTCCAAATTTCTAAATTTACAAATGTTAAAATCCTCAAATTTACAAGTTTAAATTCAGAAACTTATAAATGCGCCAAGTCTTAAGTTTCCAAATTTTTAAATTGTGACTTATATATCTATAAATTAAGAAATTCCAAAGTACCAAATTTCTAAATATCCAAATTTGTAAATTATTATTTCACTGCTCCAGGGTACTTCACAAGTTAGAACTTATACTACTTCCACCCGTTCGAATACACATGTGTTCCAGTCAATCAATCAGTCAATAGAAGTCAACATGGTTTCCAATCTATACTGCGTAAGTATCAATATACGCATCGTACTTCTATGTTAGTATAACTCTATAAATTACATATAGTGCTTGTTGAGAATATATCAAATTATCGAACGTTAATCATAAATCGATTGACAAAAGACTACTATATCGTTAGTTTACGAGGTGTGATCATTAAGTTCCGAGACTGGTCTCGTATATGCAGATAAAGTCAAGTGTTTTAAATTTGGCTACTATCCTCTTCAAAGTAGTCCCCTTATGCAGCTATGCACCGATCCCAGAGCCTCTGCCATTTTTGGAAAGCTTCTTAAAAGTCTTCTTGTTGAAGCGTGTCAAGCACCTGCTGCGATTCACGTTGAATCTCGTCCACCGTGTCAAATCGGCGACCCTTGAGCTTTAATTTCATTTTCGGAAACAAAAAGAAATAACAGGGTTCCAAATCTGATGAATACAGAGGGTGAGGAAGGACGACAATTTTCCAATGTTTCTTTTTTTTTTATATCCCTCTGTTCCAATTTGGAGTCCATCGTGATTTCGCAAAGGAGAGCGGGCGTATGCTAGCATAAACTTGTATAACACAAAATTCAATGAAGATATCGCTTCCAAACTTCGTGTCATATGTCTCGAAGATTATGTTCTGCGAGCGCATGTCAATCATGTCATTCGTTTGGTCACAGCAGATACAATCCCGGAACTTAATGACCGCATCTCGTATATAAAACGTGAACACCGCTCCGAATGCCATTCCTTGTCGTGTAATTGTCATCGTTCAGTCATCAACAATTTGTTGTAATATTATTTTAAATAAATTAATTTTTTTAAATTATTATTTTAAATAAATCACTGCATAATTCTAAAAGTATTCATTACATATACGTTAAATATTTCGTATACATAATATTAAATATACATAAACTTACATGAATAAAGCACTCATTGCATTACATAAAAAGTTGTACAAAAGATTGTTCCATGCATATAAAAATGCAATACAAAATAATATTATTGACAAAACATTTCAGAATAATAAAAATCGACAAGAATGTATCCACTTACATTCCCGATAACTTCAAAAATAATTATAAAAAATGGAGAGGTGCCGATACCTTATAAATTCACAATGTATCGGCCAAATTTTCAAAAAATATCGTATCGTACAAAGATCAGCTGCACCCGAAACCGTTTCGCTGATATCACGATCGCGAATAACATTCCTCGTTCGCGTTTTATTCACCCTGGAGCCGGTGTGCACGACAATCAATTACAATTTACAGCGAAACACGGCGCAACCGATTCGACCGTACCTTTCCTCCGCAATGGCGTTTATGTTTCTCAAACACAATGGCTGCAACGTGCCGGTGGACGCAGTCAAATAACAAACCGTCCGGCTAGACGCGGCTACGAATAACTGTTCTGCATTTCGGAATGTTAGCAGCCTTTGCAGTCGAGGGGTATGCTCGCGTTGGTATGCGTTCCTCCCCTCGATCCTGTAAGAAATTGCCTGTCGAACAATTCGGTAAAGACGTCGAACGAGGTCAATGGTGTAATGGCCAACGTACACTCGGATGTAGCCTTACTTTGGATCAGGATTCAGCTACATATTTTAATTAAAATTTCTAATCTTCAAACTTTTTAATTTTTTCAATTTTTCAATTTTTCAATTTTTCAATTATTAAATAATGGAATTTTCAGATTTTAGAATTTTGGAATTGTCGAATTTAGGTACTTGGGAATTTGGACAATTTGAGGAACTTAGGAAATTTAGGCAATTTGAGGAACTTGGGGAATTTAGGGAATTTAGGGAATATAGAGAATTTGGGAAATTTGGGAAATTTGGGAAATTCGGAAAATTTTGGGAATTTTGAGAATGTAGGGAATTTGAGGAATTTTGGAATTTTAGAGTTTTAGAATTACCCAATTGTCGAATATTTGAATTTTCTTATTTTCCAATATTCGAATTTCCGAATTTTCTAATTTTTGAATCTTCGAATCTTCGAATTTGCAAATTCACAACTGTTAAAACCGTTGAATCATCAAATTTACAAATTTCTCTTAAGTCTCAGTCCGTAGATCTCAAGGTTCTCAAATACCTATATCCTCAAATTGTTAGCTTTCTAAATTCCTAGATTTCAAAATAACCAGATTGTCCAATTTCCTCACCTCAAGTACATAATACCATAAATTCCTAGATTTCTATATTTTAATATACATAAATATACCAAATCTCGTATTACTATATATATGAATATTCAAGTTCACTAATTTTTCCATCTTTAAATCCCTAGATCCATAAACCCCTATATTCTAGTATGTCCAGATCACCAAATGTTAAGGTCTTTAAATTTATATATTCTCAAATACTTAGGCTTCTAAGTCCTTGGATTTCTAATTATCCAAATCGTCCAATTCTTCTATCACAAGTAGATCCACGTATTCCTAACCTTTTTAATTCTGTAATTGTCAAATTTCACCATCCTTAAATTCCCAAATCCCTAAGTCATCAATTCTCAAGATTCCCCAAACACCTTAAATTTGTATCTTAAAATTTGTATGTCATTAACTTCCTACATTTCTAAATATCTAAATTCTCAACATTCCCCGTGCATAAATCCCTAGATCGCCAAACTTTTTGTCATTCAAATCCTATATTCTCACATATTTAATTTCTCAAGTCCCTATGTCTACAAATTCTAATAAACCTAAAAACATATGTCAAATTATCAATATAATATCAGATTCCTAGGCTTCCAATATCTAAATTTCAATATTTTAATCTCCATATTCTCCCTAAATTTCTTGATCTCCAAATCCTAAAATATCCAATACTATCAAACTCCAAAATATCCATATTTCAACATTTCATATTCCAAGATCTTCATTTTCCTAACTCCTTCTCAAATTTCCGCATTTCAAAATTCTACAAAATTCACATTGTTGGTCCTCTTTCAAGCTACTATATTTTCTCTACAGAAGCCAGATTTGCTCTCTGACTGTACACACGCCGTTAGGCTACCGATTTCGTTCACGAACCATTCGAGCCTTTAAAATACACTTGTCGCCTGTGTGCAATAGGTCGTAGGTCACGATTCACACGTTCGAAGATGCAATTCGAGCTCCTGCCTTGTGAATTGTTCGAAGAAGAGAATTGTTGATGCCGAAGATTCGAAACGGGTAGGAACACTTGCACCGGACATGATTGAAATTTTCATGTGTCAAACCTGTAATGGTCTCTGTCAAGGTGCTCGTGAAATTGCGAGTACAATTAACCCTTCTGTTGCTGAAGACGATTATAGTTGTTCCTCGTGAAAGGATCAATGGATACTGTGAGTAATTACAGTTGTCTAGTTCAAGATGTAGTGCGACAGTCAGGTTTAAAATTTAGAATACTAGTAAATTTGTTAGTTCAACTAATCGTGTTGATGGACTTTAACCCGTTGCCGGATTTAGTACGTTTTGCCCTGAGTATTATAATTTTAATTTAAAGGATACATTCAAAGGAAATTTTCTCAAGTTATAATATTTAGTTGCAGATTTTATTTTTAAGAAAAACAGAGACTTTCACAGAATATAATGTTTAGTTGCAATAAAATGAATTTACAGTAATAAAGAAAAGAAAAAGCACTACGAGTTATATAGTAGCTGGTGATTTTAGCACAGCTTACTACGAGATATGTAGTAGTTGGCAGTGAAGGGATTAAATTACAAAAATAATTGAATTTCCATGTAATATTGACACTACGTAAATAAAACATTCTATAAAATTAGCAAAAAATAAATATTTGGGAAATACTGTCAAGAAAGGAACTCAGCTACAATGATCTTGGCCTTGATATATTAAGACCATATCCCGAGCACTCTTTTTTAGAAATTAATCATCGGTAATTGTTCATTAAAAAGTTATTGACCATAAAGGATCCGTAAAAATCAAGATTTAATCTGACAACGAAAAATTTGACGACTTTGGTTTAGTATTTGAGCTCAATCTACCGATGGCTATATAACAGCGTCTGTGCGTGCATGCGCGTGTGTGAGCTGTGTGCGCATGCGCGTTGATGTCTGTGCGTGCATGCGCGTGTTTCTGTCTGAGTGCGCATGCGCACATGTGTGTCCGACTGTGTACGCATGCGCGTCGGTGGATTTATGAACCAAGTTGAACAAATTTTAAACATATTTCGAATTTCAGCTTGTGAGATATGCTATTTTATCTAACGTGTTTTAACCTAACGTGTTTTGATAATAAATAAAATAATAAAATAGTTAATTTCAAATAAATTTTAAATTAAAATCGAATGTTAAAGAATGAATACCATCAATTATAAAACATGCTAGTTTGGTTTAGTTTAGATTAGTTTTTCATGTTAATATTTTTCTAAAAATTTGTTTGTTAATAACTTTGTAATGAACAATGATCAGCGATTGAGTTATAAGAAAAAGATACTTAGGATAATGTCCTTGACAACATATGTCAAGATGAAGGTCATTGGGGTCTCCTTTTATGCGTATTTACTAAATACTGTTCCTATGAATCATCGGAGGTTTATACACACACAAAATATAAACTCTATAAATTATAAATTTACGTCCCGAAGGAATGCAGCCCAGAAAATATACCCTCGATAAAATGATACTACTATCTTATATATCGCAAGAAACCATAATAATTTTAAAAGATCTAAGTCGACCCGCCTTACATGATCGGATTAAGTTTTATGGTGCTATGTGAAAGAGTAGTAGCATACCGACGAACTTAATACCTCGTTTATGTGAATTAAAGCCGAACTTCACTAAAGCTATAAATAATCTCTTATTTAAATGACAGATACTATGCAGTGGAAATAAACATATTTGATCCAATAAATAAATTGCTAATTAGCGTTTATGATTAGAGAGGTGCATGGAAGTTGGAGTAGAACTTTAAGAATTTCAAACATTTAAGGTTGTCTTATAGAGTGTTCAGTAAGATAATTTCTCAAAAAAGGATTTTTAGTAACAGACAAGTTTTTCATGAAGGTTTATGTTCACAATGGCGGTTCAAGGTTTTTGGAATATGAAAATCATCGCGTATGTCATTGAAGAAGTATTGAAACAAGTATTCACTTGTATCTCCACATGTCCCACACAATTTTCAACCAAAAGCTAAAGAAACAAAGTTATAACCTTGTCCTAATATATCGCAACAGACTGTATCCACAGTTTCATAATTCAGCAGGATATTCAAAAAGCCATGAAGAATATCCCAGTACTAAACGTGACCGTCGGTAACGTCCCATTAAACATCCAGTTTATTTTCCCCGTCATTTCTCGAACATCACAATAAACAAGAACTTTCACGAAATTCACTGTTATTGCTTTAGTTATGCGGCTGGCTCGTATCCGTTCGTTTTCGCGCTCGTCTAACCGCGTTTCGTTCTCCTTTCCCTCGGAACGTGTTCTAACGTTTCTTCGATTGAAGAACGGTTTGCACCTTTGTCTAGCCGCTCCTTGGAAGTGAGACGTTCCCGTAGAACGAAATATCTGCATGCCTCGTGGCTCGTATTTTCTATGCAGCTGCATAGAAACGAAACTTCAAACGGGAACGAAAGCTTTTTTCTCGAGACTGTAAGAAGAATTTCATGCCTTCTATACCGAAACAGTGCTACCGGTATTGTGCAGAGAGAACAGGTTGCTCACCGACTGAACCGCAAGAAGATATCGGTGGGATCCGGGTGAGAAAGACCGATTTATATACTTACTTCTATTTGGGAGTTACTGAAGGACGTTTATGAGATTTCAGGATTTAGGGTTTTAGGAAACTAGGTAGTTAGGGATGGAGGGATAGAGCGATTTTGGAATTTAGGTAAAGGAGGATGGAGGGATGGAGTGGTTTAGGAATTTTAAAGTCTAGGTAATTGGGGATGGAGAGATGGGGGGATTTAGAAATTTTGGAATCTAGGTAGATGGGGATGGAGGGATGAAGAATTTAGGAATTTTGGAATTTAGGTAGTTGGGGATGGAGGGATGGAGGGATTTTGGAATCTAGGTAGATGGGGATGGAGGGATGAAGAATTTAGGAATTTTGGAATTTAGGTAGTTGGAGATGGAGGGATGGAGGGATTTAGGAATTTTGGAATCTAGGTACATAGAAATGGAGAAATTAAGGGATTTAGGAATTTTGAAATCTAGGTAGTTGGGGATGGAGGGATGGAAGGATTTAGGAATTTTGAAATCTAGGCAGACAGGGATGGAGGGATGGAAGGATTAAGGAATTTTGGAATCAAGGAATTTGGAAATTTCGCTATTAGGGGGTCTAGAGATTTGGAGATGTAGGGGCTTGGGAGGTAGGGATTTGGGGATGTGGAAATTTCGGTGCCTAGAAATTTGGGAGCGTAGGGATTTTGGGACGTAGAGATTTCAGGATTTAGCTATTTAGGGATGTAGGGATTTGGGGATGCAGGTATTTGGAAATGTAGAAGTTTAGGACCTTGAAAATTGGAAATGTAGGTATTTGAGGGCCTAGACATTTCGAAATGTAGGGACTTGGGAGATAGGAATTTGGGGATGTACAGATTTCAATGCCTAGAGATTTGGGAGCGCAGGAATTTTGGGACGTAGAGATTTCAAGATTTAACTATTTGGGGATGTAGGAGCATGAGAATTCGGAAAATTAGCTATTTGGGAGTGTAAAGATGTGGAAATGTGGGAATTTGGGGATGTAGAGATTTGGTATGTGGGGATTTCGGGATGTGGGAATTTCGGGATGAAAGAATTTGGGATTTTGAGAATTGGAAATTTAGCTATTTGGGGGCGTAGAGATGTGAGGATGTGGGGATTTGAAGATGTAGACATTTAGGGATGTAGGAATTTGGAATTCTGAGAATTGAGAAATTTAGCTATTTGAGAGTATAGAGATTTGGGGATGAAAGCATTTGGGAATGTAGAGATTTGACTGTCTAGAGATTTGAGGATGTAGTTATTTGATATGCAGACATTTGTAGATGTAGGTATTTCAGAATGTACAAACCTAATGTGCTAGAAATTAGAAAAATTAGTCAAGCTAATTAAGCTGTTTGGCGATGTAAAAATCTAGGAATGCAGAGATTTGAGGATGTTGAAAAACATTTTCTTTTCTTTCTTGCCTCATTATCTTACAGTCAAGACCACTGTCACCATGTATACACTTCCTAAATACCTCTTAGGTGAGATGAGGTACCTATAACCCTTGCTGACTACTCCCAAATAAGATTTGAGGATGTTGACAAATTTTTCTTTTCTTTCTTGCCTCACTATCTTATAGTCAAGACTACTGTCACAATGTATACACTTCCTAATACTTATTATGCCTTTCAGGTAAGATGAAGGTACCTATAACCCTTGCTGACTACTCCCAAATAAGACATCATCTCCGCAAACCTTCTCTAATATTTTCAAACTTAAAACACGAAAACAAATCTCCCTTGTATACATCAGTTCCGATGTGCTAATCCGCTTCAAATCTAGGTTAGTCATCCAACGTTATTCTCTCAAAGGCATAATATTCAGACCACAGTACATTTACGTTGGTTGTTTGCGTTAATCATTTCCTAGCCGGTGTCCTCTTTCCGGATTCCATGGCCACGTCCGGTTTCAGCGTGTACATTCAATTATTCCTTGGACCATTAGGAACGTAACGTGGCTGTTTAGCTTGGGAATCGTGATAACGATTTAAGACCGTCACAGCTTCCTCCGAGCCGAATATTCGCCGCGTTTTACGTGCACGCGAATAAACGCGAAAGCAGATTATGCGAGTGTACTTAGTGAAGCACCGCGGGTAGGTAGAATCTAATAGGCGGACAATGCTTCGTGGTGGAGAATTAGAATGCGGAATGTTAACGAATCTGGCGACAACGTATGCCTTACTTAAACCGTTTCAGGACGATAAGCCAATGTAGACCTTTCAAGCAAATTATTGCGACGCATTGTTATACGGACAAATATTTCGTCTACATTGAGATATTTCATTTGTTCGTCTGGTAGCAATTACAGATCTTCACTCAGAGATTTTACATCATTCAAATTTCTTTATAGTTATAAACTAGTTTATAGTTATAAATACTATAGATACTATGAATACTATAAATACTATAAATACTATAAATACTATAAATACTATGAGTACTATGAATACTATAAATACTATAAATACTATAAATACTATAAATACTATAAATACTATAAATACTATAAATACTATAAATACTATAAATACTATAAATACTATAAATACTATAAATACTATAAATACTATAAATACTATAAATACTATAAATACTATAAATACTATAAATACTATAAATACTATAAATACTATAAACTAGTTTATAGTTATAAATGCTGTAAACTAGATAATATGGAAATTTACAGATGTAGAATTGGAAAACTTGGACATTTAAGAATGTGGAGTTTGGGAAAAGAAATTTCAAATTTAATAATTTTCAAGAGTTCAAATTTTGAATTTTTAAACTTGAAATTCTCAGGCTCTTAAATGTGAAATTTTCACATTTCTAAATTTAGGAGTTTTAAATTCTTGATAAAAAAATTTTTGAATTTCTATATTTGAGATTTCCAAATACCCAAATGTCAAATTTTCAAATTTCTCAACTTAAAATTCTCAAATTCTAAAACGTGAAATTTTCACATTTCTAAATCTAGGAGTTTTAAGTTATTACTTAGGAAATTTTTTAAATCCCAAATCTGAGATTTCCAAATATCCAAACGTAAAATTATCAAATTTCTAAACTTGAGATTCTCAGACTCTTAAACGTGAAATTTTTATATTTCCAAATCTAAGAATTTTAAATATTGAAACGTGAAATTTCTAAATCTAATAATTTTAAATATTGAAACGTGAAATTTCTAAATCTAAGAATTTTAAAAAACGTGAAATTTCTAAATCTAAAAATTTTAAATATTGAAACGAGAAATTTCTAAATCTAAGAATTCCAAATATTGAAACGTGAAATTTCTAAATCTTCGATATTCAAATTCTCAAATATACAATTTTCAAATTCGTAATTCTGAAATTTATAATCCAGTAATTACTCGTAAATTTTTTCCCCTAATTGTTTGATCGCCAAGTTAAATTCTAGAAATGAATTCATTTGATCTTCTTCAACGTTTTAATCATTCACGTTCAGCATCCTTAGATTTCAATTGGATTATATCACATCGTACAATAATAATAATGACAGATACATATGCATGAACACCCTTCGAGTAATAAATATGATTTTTGTAGTATAGGTGCAGTTTACGATCAATTTATCTGTTGTATCGTCGTGAAAAACTATCAATTTTAATATTGTAACGTAATTTTAATCGTCGTTATCAGTATTTATTAGGTGTCATTACTTTCCTTTTTATTTGCGTAACTGTGAGGATACGCATACGTATCCGCATTTCATTTTATCATATCCTATAAAATAAGGTAATAACTGGATTTGATAAAAAGGAAAAGGAAATTAGTGTCTATAAATTTTTAATTAATATCAACTATAAATAATGAGTGTTCGAACAAGTCTTTGATAGTTAATAGGTACTCTGTGTAAATGGAAATTGGAAATTCGTACAAAATCTATTCGAACATAATTGTCTGAATATTTAAATTTTTCCTGAGGTTCAAAGTTGTAAATTTCTAGTTTCTCACATTTCCAGATTCGTGAATTATAATTTTGTACATTCTTAATTTCTCAAATTTCCAAATTTGTAAATGTGTACATTCAAAAATCTGAAAAGTATACATTTATAAATTTTTTCATTTTTAAAATTATAGAATACTAGATTACTTAATTTCTAAGTTACAAAACTTTTAAATTTACAACTTCTCAAATTTCTAATCTATTTCAAAATTCTTTTTGAATTCATAAGCTTCAAAGCTCTCAAATTTTATAATTTTTTAAACGACCAGAATTTATTTTTAAATTTCAAAATTTGAAGATTGTAATTAAAAATTTCAAAAATTGAAGGTTTAATATTTGGAATTTCTAAGTTCGAAAATTAAAAATTTTTAAATTTCTAAATTTCAAATTTTTCGATTTAAAGATTTGAAACTTGGTGCACCAAAATTTGAAGATTAAAAGCTTGAATTTTCTAAATCTGAAGTTTTGAAATATCAAATTTAAAAATTCGGAATTCTGCAGTTCCTATATTTTTCATCTTCTGTATTCCAAAATATCTATATTTCTAAAATTCAACCTCTTGAAATCTCCAAAGCCATATAGCAACAATTCTGCAGAATAACTATGCACTTCTCATCACATAACCTCCCAACCACGATCAACATGCACTGCCGTCCATAAATATTCGGACACTTGGTTTCGTTATATAAAACATAGTTGAACTTATTATCTTTTTTGAGGTGTCATAATGTAATGGAATTAATTTTTAAGTACAAATTATACAATGAAAGTGTGAAAGTAAAATTCATGTCCAGAAGTACAAAGTCTAAATTTGTGAATCTAATGAAACGCTTTCGATTCTAAAAAAAAAATTTAATTTCTACTGTGTTTCATTTCTATGGTGCAGAACGTATTCAGAGGGTTCTTCGATATGTTTCAAGTGTTTGTAAACTGTTGGTAGATGTTTAGGTTCCCTCAATGGAGATAAGAATGGAGGTAATGCTACGCGCTCGACAGTTTCGATTTAGTTCGTCTGTAGCTTCTTTTCCATCGAGATATGAGTTCCAAACGAGAATTATCAATCGAAAAACGTTCCAGTATTCGACCTTCGCAGAAAAAAAATCGATTTTAGTTACTGTTGCAAATACTTGAATAACTTTCATGCAACGCGAATGCATATTTCGTCGCCAATGACCACGTAGTCGACGCGACGTTAAACACTTATGAAGAAGAAGAAGAATAATAATACTGTAAGATTTGTACAGTACAGAAATTGTAATAAATAGGATGAGTGGTGGGAGAGCCTATGGTGGATCGGCGATTTATAAACAGAGTGAGGAATGTGAGTCGAACAGTCGAAATTGACAAGTTTGGAAGAAGCGAACGTGCGAACAAGGGATCGGCGAGCGTGTCGATGAACGGAGTGCAGATTTTTGAATGTTTGCCTATTGTAATGGCTGGATGGGAACTGTGAGAAATACTTTTATTTTTGTATAAACCTTACAATACTATCTTACATAGTCCTCTACGAAATCAGAAGTCATTCGTATATATCATAACTCCACTACTTAACTCTAGTAACGTTAAGTAGTGGAGTTAGGATATATAACTACTTAACTCTAGTAACGTTAAGTAATGGAGTATACTTAACTTTAGAATTAATAATTCACATCGAACTAGTTCTCGCTAATAAAACGCAGGTGTTCTATAATTAAGAAGCTCCTTACAGTACCGATTACGTTCCCTCGTTTATAGTTACTACAAGTACTGATCTGTTTGATGCGCCGAGAAGTGTTAAAATCTCAGAACAATTACTCAATACAAAAACTGTCTATCGGACCGCATGTTCGGCAGGGTCTCACGAGACTAAACAAAAGCCGAAGTTCGTGGGACGGGAACGAGGCGAAAATATAAAATTTGCATTCAATGTCGGTATGAGATATTTATACTGAACGTCTGCGATGCAAGTATAAAAATGACGCTGTTGCTAGCTGCAGGAAGACTAGTGAATAATTAGCTCGTGGCAACGTGTTCGACTTATAATATAACAGAGCTTTGATTTTATCTGTGCTCTTCATCAACGGTGTAAGAATGGATTGTTGTCATTTACGACGTGCTGCAATACAATCAGATGAATTCTTAATCAAAATGTTTCCACGACAATCGAATATATTACTTGATATACAGGGTGTTTCAAACGGCATGATATTCATGATGAAATACAGGATTTGTTTGATTTTGGAGGTCAGTGTTTGTCAATTATTTAACAATTATTTGCTCTTATTTTTCTGTCAATTATATTTCGTAGGAAATTTGTTATTCATACTTGAGGAAATAATTTTGAAATATTTATAATATTTACTATATACTTACTTATAGTTACTATATTATTATTATAATATAATACAAGGTAATGTCATTACATTACCATGATATAAGATAGTATATGTATAAATATTTCTATTGCGTATATTCGGCGTCAACAAACATAACCTAACTTTATATCCGCCATCTCCCCATTTCGTTTACTCCACTACGTCATAACTTATAACAGAACTATATATTTTATCAAGATACCTCTTATAAAATAACGCATAGACTATCATATCATTGCTTGACGAAACATTATCGCGTTAAATATAAAAATATTTGCAGTTTTCAACCTCAAGCGTATCTGATCAGATTAAAATTTATTAGCCAAAAAAGAAACAATCGAAACCATATTACAAATCAAAGGCATTTTATTTGATAGATTAAATATTTCTGGTATTTCACAGGCTATGAACGAATACAATAAAATATATCACGTTGAAAATAGTCGGATAATGAGGAAAAAAACCTTAAGAAGCGATTCAACCTATAAACACCTAATCGCCTCAGAAATTATGGACAGATAAGTCTCGAACACGCATATTTCCTCTGTTTTATAACCCATTTCGAACTATTACAACAAAATCCGCATTTCTTTACCAACGGGAGAAAAGGAGCAGCTAAAAGAAAATGACGTGATTAGTTCAGCGGCTTTCGTGCTCCACAATGGTACATTACACGTATACATAGGTAACTAAAAGTTTATTCAGAAATCAGCATGAAAGTTTGAAACAACGAAAACCACAATTATTTTTGCACCGGTACTGAAATACATACTTTAAAGCACGCAGCCTTAGATTATAATCAAGTAATTACAATCCAACTCAAACTTCACTCAATAACCAGATTGTAGACTTCCGCCATTTTATGAAGAAAGTGCTGTAGGGAAATGTGTAAATCGTTGCTAATTTTCATATTGCTTCGATTTTGATATAGAGGTTTGGTTGGTAATTATTTTACACATGATTGGTAATTATTTAATATTAGTTAGAAATAATTTTTTATCTAAACGCATTAAGAATAACGTAATGTGTCGTAAAACATAAAGTAGAGAAAATAATACGTAGACCTTTAACAGTATTCATTGACAGTTCCCTCAACTTTCCATTGTATTGAGACAATTCTTCAATTTATAAGAGATATAAAGTGATCTCCCATAAATTAAGTCTTGGTTTCATACAATAAGGAACTCTTCACTGCCTGCATCCCCGTTAGCCATCTTTTGACCATTTTTCCAGGGGTTTCGACCTATTTCAAGAAAGTTTGATTCTCTAACAAAAGGACGTATCTGGCACAGTTTGACCTGTACACTCGAACAATCCGGGTTTTATGGTATTTCGAAATAATTTACTACACACACACAAATCGCCCGTTAAGGTAATATTTTCAGCACTACGGGACATAAAAATGGCGAATAATGGTACGCGCACTCTCCATAATTTCAGTCAGAAAATATTTATTTCCGCTTTTTCCGCGCGCATATCCCACTGTGCAACGCGCCACGCCGATACAGGAACAAGCTCTGACAACAAGCTTCGCGAGAGCAGTTAAGCGTGCAAGTATAATTTGTTTCGACAGGCGGGTTAAGAATAGAAGGATCAGCGGTAGAAAGGAAACAGAGAACGTGGGCGATCCCGCAGGAGATATTGGCTACCCCTGCCACGCTGTTATTCCTGCAGCCTCTGTGGCGTCGAAGGTTGCAGGGCCCGTTGCTCCTGGCAGTCAGGAAACGCCGCTTCGAAAAATTGATTTGTCATTACTTCCCTTGTAAAGCAGAGCTATGGAGCTTCGTGCAATGTCACGACGAGTATTCGCAGCCTGGTACCAGAATGCGGCAGGATTTTTGAGAGTTTGGTGCCCCGGGTTACATGCGATCGTGTGCATGCGGCTTGTAAGCACTCGTGCGGTCACCATACGCGTCCACATCGACACATGCAGCACTGGATGTGATTATAACAGCGGATAAAACGGTCCTTTAAAACGCAATAACTTCCTTTAAATTGCATTGAACCACTTGCGTTTTTAAATGGAGCTAGAAAAATGTTATTCTCGATGAAACGAAATTATTTTTAATTCGTAATAATTGAAGATGTGTATACTATAAATGTACTTTGAATATTTCATTGGGAATCCTTAAGTAGAAGTCAAGTTTATTTTAATGTAAAAGTTATTAGATTTAATTATTGAGGAAATTGAAAAAGAATGAATGAGTTTGTAAATAAACTTAGAGTTCCTCTTTCAGATTATGTAAAGATGATACCTACAAAACTTCGTTATTCATAATTTAAATACAATTGTTTTTAATTCGTAATAATTACAGTAAAATTAAGTAATTATTAACTTATTACTTCGAGTTCTTTGAAGAGAAAAATTTTTTAATTTTTAATTCATAAATTTTACTTCTTTCAAATTAGATTTATAAATAATTCAAGAATTTCTATTTTCTAAATTAATTTACTTTCAATTTTCCAAAAAAGAAAATTTACAAATTAATTTACAAATTTTCCAAACTGAAAAATTAACAAATGTAATAATTTCAAATTTTCAAACCTATGATTTACGAATGCAGTTAAGTACACCGTGCTCTTACGCTCTTGCTCCTCCCTATTCGAGTATCTATAATTTGAATCACATTTCTCACTTTCAAACTACACTATAACATTTCCGATCAACTGATTAGCCTGATTTTAATGTACCTTCATTTTTCCTGTCTTCGACATCTCTTGGCTACTGGTCGGTGAGAAAATCGAGAGGTAAGCATCGTCTAGACTCGTCACAAAAGCCACTGTTTATGAGTAATTATACGTTTACTAGGGCGTTCTCGATAAATCATAGCGGACCGGTAGTTTAACTTTACGACAGGTGAAAAGCGATTAGTGGCCGTGTTACGTTGCCGCTTATAAAGCCAGCTAGCGATCTTCTATTTTCAGTCAACTTCCCTTCCTTCCTTTCTTCCTTTTCTCATCCTCCCGAATCTGGGCTCTCGAAGCCCGTTGCCAACAAGGACGTGGCAACAAAAAGAGGCTGCTGGTTCGAAAGCCGATTCCCGTTTTGAACAAGAAACGATATTCCGTCGTAGAACGTCGGTAAAGAACGTAATCGTTTGCTCGACGGGGGCTTTCTCGCGCCTTCGTTCTGTCTTGCCAGGCGTTCCAGCCTAATTGAGTCTGTTTGTAATCCTGCTTATGGATCTTTATGAAAGGAAAGGTTTACAAGCGCAACGTAAACCCCTCCATCCATCAAGCGGGAGCGGCAGCTAAAGACCTCATCAGTTCCGGTGCCAGTAAACACGTAGTCCTCTTGATAAGCCCACCGAGATAGAAGCGGAGGAAAGCGGACGTTCAAGCTGTATCCTCGAGAAAAATTCGCATAACTCCTTCGCCCGTGTGCACCTAACCCAGCCAGATGTTATCTGTGTGTCGCCAGATTTATCTGGACATCAAGAACGCATCGGAGTACGCTCACACCTCGAGAGCTGTACTGTCAGCTCGGATGGAATAAAAATCGAAGGATAGAAAAAGAACTAGCATCTGCCTATTAACCGCAAAGCTTACGCCGAGTCGGCGATTTTTCGATGGGTTCACGCTTGTCGGCGGGGACTGTTCGTTACCGAGCTATGCGGAATATTTTTCAACCGGCTTATCGTCATCTTAAAGTGGCGCCGACACTTTCTGGAATTTGTTGCCTCGTTCGGGTATGCGTGGGCACACACGCGAATTCGCGATGACTAACGCTGTTCCGTTAACAACTACGCAAGTTCGAGGAGCTCGTTTCCTTGTTTACGTTACCGACAGGGGCTGCCGAGTGGACACCTTCAGCGTGTACACCATTCCTCCAACTGCTTGCACTTATCAACCCTAACGACCGGATCACTTTTGCGTCCAAACTCAACGTAGATATTCTAATTATCAGTGATGAGATTTATGGCTGGCGCGACGAAGTCACCTTCGGCCCCATCATAAATCGGGGCTAAAGGAAGTTGATATGTGGTTGGTATGTGCTAACGGTATCATGTGAAGTTATCTTGACCCTGGTAGCATGCGATAACGCGACGTTGGTACACCAAAAGGATTCTCCATAAAAGGAATCGGAAAAACATTGCGATTTTTATTTCCTCAGCAACACAGAGAAGTCGGAAGTTCTTTTTCTATGTAGTACACAGTCATCCTTGCACAGTACTTATGTACACAGACCCTGTTTTTAGACAATCTGATACAATCAAACTCACCCTATTTTCCAGATACAAGTTTCTGGTGCATTGTCTTAACAACCCTAAAATTCCCAGACCCCTACTCACATTTTTGCAGTCAAAACGTGGGCCAATGATCATAGCAGTAGAGGCCCTTATAAAATCAATCAATTAATCAATCAAACCACCATACTGGGACTCAGGTCACATCTACAGTCCTCTGTCAGTGTATATCCGTTAGCAATATTTATACTGAAATAACTGTACACGAAACTTGTAAGCTTGAAGAAATAAAATAATTAAGAGCAACTTGTCTTTACATTTGAAGAGGAGCGTTGATGACCACCGTTTGTTTATTTGGATACGTTTCGATCAATTAGCGTTTTAATATCAGATATATTTTGTCTGCGACCTGGTGGTGACAAAAATGTTCGATGTCACGAAATGTATAACAGCGTGAGTTTCTTGTTCGTTGTAAGGTGGTACAAATGAGCTGAATGTCGATTTTTGCGAATACTACCTGCTGAACCTGTTGGACACGTTGACTAGTCAGGTAACAGGTTAGACACAGTTTATGGATATGTTCCGTGACAGATTTAGTGAAGTTGTCAAGATTTTTGTTAAGATTATCTAAAGAAACATGTACAGGGTGCTCTAATTTTTACTGACATATTCTGTTCTAAAAGGCAGATGCTAGTAATGTAACATATAGAATTTTTACATATAATGTAACGTATAGAATTTTTACACAATGGCCCTTCATACTCGGAAGGTGATTAATGCCATGGTTTAATATAATTATTTAAAATTACTTTTTAACTAAATCTATAGCATTACATTTACAAACACGAAACTAATTGCAATTTTGATCAGTCGTATTTCAAGAATTTGTCGAAAGACCGATTGATTTCTAACCTCCAAATTGATACGGACCTCTTTACTGAATTCCTTAAAGCTACCTGTCGATCGAGACCTTTTTCTATCGATTAGTTTTCACTTTCTGTTAGTCGTAAAGGTGTCAGACCCAGACTTTAGTCCATACTGATCTAATCAATGAACCATTAACTGTAACGGATTCTGAAAAACGTTTTCAATGAACGGGATAATGTTACTTAAAATGAAGAATTTCTGAAACGATAGCAATCTGTCCTAAATAACACAATGCAATTATTACGGTGTTTGTTGCTATAATCTTAATAAGATATTACCATTTTTATCGTTAGGACTAGATACACAGATAATAGACTAGTTCCATAGTAGATGAACTAGTTTTATAATAATTAGACTCGTTTTATAATAGTTAGATTCGTTTCTTGCTTCTAAGATCCTTTACACAAGTCTTGATGTGATTTCTAACATTCTCCTTTTATAAATTAATAGAACTCTTATTAGATATTAGTAGTTAATAAAACTTTTCAAATTTAACATTATTAATATCCAAATCGATTTTCTGATCTCGCTGAATAGAAATAGCACATGAAGTGTCATTAAGGCCACTGCTTCAAACAGTTAGTACAAATTAATTTTTAACTGTATAAAAAATAAAAATTATTATCTTACTAGAATTGATCTAACATCCATGACACAACAGTGATAGGTGGGCAGTTTATATAATTTTTCACCCTTGTAGTCCACATCTTTTTATTGTATATTTAAAAACAAATTATCAGAATATAATTTTCATACTGTAAAGGTATCTGAAAAAAATGAAAGCGCACTGAAAAAAGTAGAAGAATAAAACATTCAGTTCAATGTTAATAACAGCAAACATATATCTCACCTATAATAATCGAACATGTACCTATTGAATCTCTAATGAAATCTATTCGTTACGCATCTAAAATTGTTAATGTTTATTTGGCAAATTCTGCATATTACAATACATTGAAATATCTCACAACCCGTGGCTATTTTGTACGTCGATGTTAGACAAATGAGTTGTGTTAATGCGTCCGAAAGAACATGAATTTCTGATTCCGTTCAGAGTCCTGCATTACTTACCGTCTGCAAGAGTAACTGCCATGAATCTCAACTCTGTAATTGAATTCATTAAACTCTGTCCCGTCGACAGAAATCAAGCATATTAGCATCAAAGGCTTACGTAGTCTTAAATTTTGCCTCGCATTCCTGAACTCAAACGATTCATTCAAATGTCAGGAATTGCATATCCAAGTACGAAAAGATAGTTAGGTACCGGTTAAACGAGAAGCTGGGAGTTGCGAGTTCTCACATAGAACTAGGTCAATTCGTATAAATCCTACAAACTTCTAGAGCACCGTAATTAACGAAATCTCGATGGCACGATGAATAGTTTATCTAACTAATTGACGTTGTTTCATTAATCTACTAAGAACCAAATTTTCCTCTTTTTACTTAGACGAAAGTTTCCTGCATTGAACTACTTGTGAAAACACCTCCACAGATCGGGAACGTGTTCGCAGTTCTGGACGGGGAAAGAAAACAATTTTCGCGCTGTAATTAATAGCCTAATTTAATAAAATAAATTGGAGCGATCGAATGAAACAAATGTAAAGTGTAAAATAAATATAAGATGAAACAATATAAAATGAACACGAAATAAAATAGTATAAAAATAATGTAAAATCAAATAATGTCAAACGCGAAATAAAATCAAATAAACTTGAAATAAAATAATATAAAATAAATGTAAAATCAAATCATGGAAAGAGAATGTAAAATAAAATAAAATTAAACAAACGCAAAATAAAATCAAATAAACTTGATATAAAATAATAAAAAGTAAAATATAATAACTGTGAAATAAAATCATGTAAAGAGAATGTGAACTACAATAATATAAAATAATCGTGAAATGAAATACTAAAAAATAAATGCAAAACGAAACGATATAAAATGTAATACTTAAAATAAAAATATAATATTTAAATTTAATAACATATAACATTTTGTATTTGCAAAAGAATTGAAATGGGAGGACAGAGTATTAAAGAAGCTACGAAACATAAAAATGATAAATTCTGATAGTAAAATGATAGTGCTGCGAAAAGAAAATGTAGAAATCAAGGTGGAGCAGTAGAGGAAGATTATTATTAAATATTTGTTGAGAGAAAGTTGTTGGGACATGGATGAGAAAATGAGGTACTTGAAGAGACTAATTTATGGCATTAGTGGAGTTGTGTATAACATAAAGATCTATCGCAGTTCTGTTTCACTTCGATTTTGCGACCTTAGGCTAATTCTGGGTGGTCTTGGTTACAGTATCGTGGAGGGAAGGATATAACTTAGGATTATTCTTTCCATCTAATACTCCAGTTTATTATTTCGAAATTACTAATCCGATTTTATTGTTATTTAACACGGTCTTATCTCCAAGTCTGTATAAAGATTACAATGCATATTTCAGAAACTAAGATCAATTTCGAAGAAAATATGGGTTCTGTAATGTGATTTAAAACGGGTTTCGTAATATGATTTCAAAGGATTTTGTAATATTGTTTCAAAAGAAATTTTAAATACGATTTCCATATAATTGTAAAGGTTATTTTCAGAACTCTACCTTTTTAATTAAACTTGATCGGTTTCACTGCTTATATGAAGCATTTGCGTCTCGAATTGATGCGATTTCAGTTAATTAATTCACTGAGCTGTTTTATTAATTTAGTAACTGCTTTACTAATTCAATGAATAATTATTTTACTAATTCAGTAAGTCATTGTCTTGCATTTATAACTTTTCGTAACAAGTAATTCAGCGATCCATCAAGAGGGAAGTGACATTAATCATTTTGTGGAGAATCGAGTAAAAATGCTTTTTTTAAGAGTAGGAATTTTATTATAAGAAAGAGTAAACAGAAACACTTAACTAAACATGTCGTAACGATAAAAATATCGCTACACTTAAATAACGAAAAATATAACATATAACTAGCCTTGAAAATTTGTTTGGTATTGCATATGTGGTGTATTTATTTCGCATAAATTTTGTAGCTCAGTGTCTATCAACCAAACAAAAAATATACAGGGTGGCTCACCACATTCTGCCATCTAGATTTGCGTCATTATTATTACTCATAGCAAACAATATTTTAGATGAAGTTGAATGGTTTTGACAGGGGCATATGCTGGTGGTATATTTTTTTTTTGTAGGTGGACGTGTAAAGGACATATGAAGGTCATTAGTCTTTTTTTAAACGGAATCATATATTTTTTATTGCATCAGCTGATACCCCTTCATATTCTTTACAAAAAAGTATTAATTTATTTATGTGAAATAATCATTAGTTTAGGAGATATTTTAATTTTAATATCTATTTACAGAAAAGGTTCAATGTGGCGACCATTTGCATCAGAACACTTTCTGAATCGAGAAATTAATGACTTACCAACATTCCATAGTGTATAATCTTTCTGCATGTGTAGCACTTTTCCCAGCTTCAAAATAAAATGATAACATGTCTATCTTTTCTTCTTTAGAATACTTCATTATGAAGTGATAATTCACCGTATCGTCGTATTCACCGTATTAGAAACGTAACAGAGACAAAATTTCACTGTTATTGCGTAACAAAAAAAAAAAACAAAAACTCACAATTCGTTTGGTGGCACGTGACCTCTCAAAGCATGTAGAAAAACATTTGCTGTTCAGGTAGGGCAATTCATAATATTGATCAGAAAGTCACGATTTCCTAACAAGATAGAATTAAAATATCTCCTAAACTAATGATTTTTTCACATAAATAGATTAATACTTTTTTGTAAAGAATATGAAGGAGTATCAGTTAATACAATAAAAAATATATGATTCCGTTTAAAAAAAGATTAATGACCTTCATATGTCTTTTACACGTCCACCTACAAAAAAATATACCACCAGCATATGCCCCTCTCAAAACCACTCAACTTCATCTAAAATATTGTTCGCTATGAGTAATAATAATGACGCAAATCTAGATGGCAAAATGTGGTGAGCCACCTGTATAACAAATATATGTATAACACCTATACAACTGTATAACAAATTGTCTAAAAACGTTTGTGGATGTGGGACAAAATGTACAGTTAAATCTTCTCTACAAAATGGTTTCATAAACGAACGAGCGCAATACATGAGTTAACCTCGTTAGAATGTAACTTTGTCATTTTAATAAATTCATGGCATTTAATGTAATATCGATATTGTGAAGATACGTTATAAAGAAGTTGATTCTATGAACTTCTACAGTAAAAGAAAATGGATTTTTTGATCCTCCGAATGGAAATACTTCGTTGAACATCCATAGGGTCAATAACCTCGCGGACAACTATATAATGGCGGACGGGATACACGTTATTTCGCTGATTCGCACGCTGGTTAACTATTGATATCGAAATCGTCGCGTTCCGTGGATAGGGCGCACCTGTGTTCTTTTTCATTCCCAGACGTCGGTGCATTTGTGAAATGAAAATTCGAAACCAACGGTGCTCGGTTCTTTGGAAAATGAAATACGATGTTTTGCAGGGGTGGTTAACACCGGCTGCTAATTAACGCCGCATCGTTATCTCCGCGAGAGAAAAAATTGCAAAATATCGAACGCGTTTCGTGTATAGCAAATGTTTAATTAAAGCTGATTGAGCACAATGTTGTTATTGTTGTTAGCAAACATCGTTGCGGGTTACAAACTTGTTCATCGAATCATGGTTAATTGATATTCGAGTGTTTACAAAGCTAACAATCGTTGGTTTAACAGTTTGACTTCTGTATTACATGGACTTCGGTGACGTATTGACTGATTTATAGTTATTGGCGTAGTTATACGCATTTTTATATTTTAATGGCTTTGTTAATAATTTTTCAGCTTTTGTAAAATTAGAAGGTATAGAATTAAATTCAGAGTTTTGAATCGCAATATACAAGAGATATTTTCAATTCTAAGAGTCGATTCATAAATTTCTTCAATTTTTTCAATTTCTTCAATTTCTTCAATTTCTTCAATTTCTTCAATTTCTTTAATACCCAAATTATCCAAACTTCCAAACTTTCCAAATTTTCCAAACTATCAAAACTTCAAATCTTGAAATTCCCAAACTTCCAAATCCCTCATCTTCCAAACGTGTAAATTTCCAGACTTCCAAACCTCCCTAATATTCGAAGCTTCCCTTATATTCAAATATGTCTCAGTCTCTTCAAAAGACAGCTATTGCATCAAAAACAATTATGGAATATAATATTTATCCCATAATTGTTAGCCCACATCACTTGTTAGCCAATACCACGAAATAGATTACAGGTGTCACCCAAAATCATTTCAGTCTCGAAAAGCCTAACCCCAAACGCAATTACCCACATTTCACGAAAATCTTTTTTCAATCTTCGCACAAGACCATCAAAACTGTTTAAAACTCCACTTGCTTTTTTCCAGGGTTATCCAATCAAAATGTATAAACCGAGCCTACACTCGCTATACAAACTCCAGTCGGGTTTGGCAACATCAAAAACGTATGTGTCCACAAGACAGGACTGTCCAGCGAATCAATATCACACACTGCGAGAACAATAGAATGAACAAATGTATCGAACACAAGCGAGCGTTGTCCCGTGTTTTCGACGGACTAATGAAAATAGAACAATCAAGCATCGCGCGAAAGTTAATGACGTTATAAACAGTTTTGTACCGTGACGGCGTCAAAAGACCTCGTTAGGTAACTAGCTATTTCTCTGTTCCCTCTGTGACTCTTTTTTATTGCCGTTCGGCATCGAACAAATTCGATCACGCTCGCGTAAATATTTTCTCTCGTGTCGTGGAAAGGGAGCTTGATGCACGATCGTGAACCCGGGCCAAAAGAAATTCTATCGTCTTTCCATTTGCTTGGGGAACGGTGGACGTATGCGAGAGCCATTGTAGCCAGCCTGGTCACAATCAAGTGTCAGAAAATACAGAGGAATGGTAAATCGGGTAAACACTGTCGCCTTAGGTAACAAACACAGCTCCAACAACAGCTGGAAACTGAAAATGTTTGCCTCCTTTCGACTGATATATTTATTTTTGAACGGGAGATGATTTCTTTTGTTTCGCTCTCTGGGATTTTAGAGTGTGAAAATGAAGTGAAGTACTGTAAGTGATAAGGTAATACTAAGGTAAATTATTGGGGTGAAAGGTTCTATTTATAATGCACTTTTAGGTAAGATATGGATGGTCAAGTATGGGACTTGAATTTTTTAGTAAATCAACTTTCAGGTATGATATTAAATATTTACTGCAAACTTATTAATAGAAATTTGCAAGTTCTTAGTGAAAATAATGTTTACAAGTTCTCAATGTAAGTTGTATTTGCAAGTTTTTAATGAAAACTATATTTGCATGTTTTTAGTGAGTTTAGTCATGTTTACAGATTATATTTGTAAATTTTTAATGAAAATTGTATTTGGAAGTTTTTAGTCAAAATTAAATTTGTAAATTTTTAGTGAAAATTGTATTTGGAAGGTTTTAGTGAAAATTACATTTGTAAATTTTTAGTGAAAATTATATGTGTATGTTTTTAGTGAAAATTACATTTGTAAATTTTTAGTGAAAATTGTATGTGTATGTTTTTAGTGAAAATTACATTTGTAAATTTTTTGTGAAAATTGTATATGCATGTTTTTAGTGAAAATTGTATTTGGAAGTTTTTAACGAAAATTGTATTTGGAAGTTTTTAGAGAAAACTATATTTATTGGTTATTAGCAAAAACTGTATTTAGTAAAACTGTATTTAGTATTTAGTAACTGTATTAGTAGAAACAAATACAGTTTGACTGGATGCTTAATGCAATTCTTAATAATTATATAAATAAAAATGATGTTTTCTGTTATTCAATTGTTACTTGAAATTTTTTCGTTAATTTGCATAAATTAGTACACAGATTTGCATATTTTTTGTACAAGGCTAATGATTTTAAAAATAAATGTGTATTTATTAGCTTGCGTTATAAAAATTTGTAATTATACTCATTAAAAAAAAGTTTAAAAAAAGAATAATTATTAAATACTTCAATTTTCAATATTTCAAAGTCCTGTCTAATAGATGATCTTATTTAACCTTTCAGAAACTTCAAATGTTTGGAAATGCGATTAGCTTAGGCGAATATATAATGAGTTTTGAGCGATTGAAAGAGATTAGTATACATATTGTATTAATCCTCGAAAAGTAGTGCTGGATCAATCTTGCTTCAAACTTAAACTAAAACGTTCTATGAAAGTTATATAAATAAATCCTTTTAAGAAAGATTATATGATTGAATAAATAAAATGATTAAAAAATTTAAAGAATATGGTTTGAATTAGCTTTCTCACGATAATTCCCCTTAGGAAACTTAAATATTGTAATTTAAAAGTGTTGATTATGATTTTAAATAAATGTAAGTAAGCAATCTTCTTACTCTACTTAAGAGAAGAGCGTCTATCTCTTTATTTTTTTAATTGCATATTTAAATGAAGAGATGCTGTTTTTATATCAGTATTTAATTACTTTTTTATTGCGTGACTTTTAAACTTTATTGACATTTCCAAATATGTAAACTTCTCCTGAACTTCGTTCCTAAATCCTTAATTCCTAGGTTTTTAGATTGTTAAATTTTCTACTTTCTACAATCTCAAATTTTGAAATTTCGAAATTTCCAAATTTCCAAATTCCCAAATTCCCACATTCCAAAATTCAAAAATTTTAGAATTCCCCAATTTTCAAATTTCCACATTCCAAAATTCCAAAATTCTAAAACTCAAAAATTCCAGAATTCTTAAATATTCAAATTCCCACATTCCAAAATTCTAAAATCCCCAAATTCCTACATTCCAAAATTCTAAAATTCCAGAATTCTCAAATTTTCAAATTCCCACATTCCAAAATTCCAAAACTCCAGAATTCTCAAATTTCCAAATTCTCAAATTCCCAAATTTCCACATTCCAAAATTCCCAAAATTTCAAAATTCCACAAATTCTCCAATTATCACATTCTTAAATAACCAAATTCCCAAATTCCCAAATTCCCAAATCCCCAAATTCCCAAATTCCCATTATTCTCAAATTCCCAAATTCTCAAATTTCCAAATTCCCAAGTTTCCAAATTCCCGAATTCCCGAATTCCCAAATTCCCAAATTCCCGAATTCCCAAATTCCCAAATTCCCAAATTCCCAAATTCCCAAATTCCCAAATTCTTAAACTCCAAAATACCCAAATATCTAAATTTTCCAAACCCCAAATCTCAAGATCCTTTCCAAAATCCCATAACACCGAAATCTAAAATTTCCAAATAACCAAACCATCAGAAAATATTTGAACCTCATTTCTACCCTGGGAAAGTTCAGAAAATTACCGTCTTGAAATCACTGCAGATTTTCACCACCTCATGGCCGCATCTTCCGTGCTTCCTGTTGCCTCTGAGTTCCTCAGCGAGCGCATGATCTGCCCATCATCGACATCAACCCAGATAAACGTTTTATCAAGCTCGCTCGCATCTCGTTCCCTTTTTTCTTTCATCTATTACAACGATAATGCTTCGCATGCATGACATTTTGAAATGCGTGTGCTTAAAATAGCCCGTATTAAACCGATAAAGCAAATAACAACACGCGCTGCAGAGAATTAAACGATCAATCATGCAATCGTTCGACATGAACGTTCCTACCAACATTCATGAGTTAACTATCAGCTCGCAGATAGTGTTTAATACCTTTAATTCTAGTACATTTATGTTTTCAGAAAGCTTCTTTACTGATACTATTTAACGGAATAATTAGCATTATTGCCGACTCACAAGTATTCCCCGACCTGGTATTACATTTATTACCAGGAAAGAGAAACATTTATGATATACATCCTGCTAAAACACATTAATGCACCGCAGTCCTCCTGCCTCCTATTATAATGCACCGTTTTAATACAAGCGTTTGCCTGTGTGATTTTGTGTTATTTTTTTAATGGAATTAACGTGTTAATCACACGAATCACTAACGGTTCGTTACGGTAGTGCTGTACACCCTTGAACTATGTCGCTCTGAATGAAAATGGATGTGAAGATGAACGTTAATTTCATCTTTTTGTGTAGTGCGTCTACAGACCAGGTGTCTCACGTATTACGAATTCAAATTAGTACTTTACCTACTATAAACATATAAGTGGTACAAGAAGGAGATGTAAGGATTTTAAAATTGCTCCAGATTATTAAACATGTCTGAAAGTATTGAAAACGACACCAAACATAATTACTGTCGATTTCACAACTGATATCAATGTCGACGAAGTATTGTCATCAACGATGACGTTAAAGAGCTTTTAACGTGGTTACAGTCGATTCTATGTGTTAAAAGTTATTGAAGGCAATACCAGAACACTTATTTTTTCAGATCTTTTTCAATACAAATTATCTTCGAAATTTCTACTACAAATTATTCTAGAAAAGTAATTTTCCCAATATTTACCATTTTATGTGGATAAATTCTCTCGCCTAGTCGGTTCGGTGACTCACAAAATATTATTCCCTATGTTTTTTCTTGAGATAAACCATCCAAAATCTTTTACATCTTCTAAACCCTTCTAGTGTCATGCAATATTGTATAAGTCCTCTTCTAATACAAACTCTTCAACAAAAGTAATTCTTCAAATATTCCCCAATTTTTTAAGATAAATCCTCCCGCCTACTCGGTTCGGTGGCTCACAAAATATTATTCTCTACGTCTTCTAATATAAACCATATAAAATCTTTTAAGTCTTCCAAACCCTTCTAGTGTCATACAATATTGTGAAAGTCTTCTTCTAGTACAAATTCTTCCACAAAAGTAATTTTTCAAATATTCCCGCTATTTTAAGATAAATTCTTCCGCCTACTCGGTTCGGTGGCTCACAAAATATTATTCTCTACGTCTTCTCCCAATATAAACCATATAAAATCTTTTAAGTCTTCCAAACCCTTCTAGTGTCATACAATATTGTGAAAGTCTTCTTCTAGTACAAATTCTTCCACAAAAGTAATTTTTCAAATATTCCCGCCTTTTTAAGATAAATTCTTCCGCCTGATGGGTTCGGTGGCTCACAAACTAAGTCCTCTTTCAATATAAGTAATTCACGTAATTTTTGAGTCCTCTAAGTCCTAATACTATATAAATATTTTCCATGTCCTCTCCTAATACGAAGAACTAAGAAAGCTATGAAATCCTCGAAGTCCCCTTGCTAAAATACTAAAGTCCTCCATAAAATACTAAAGTCCCACAAAATACTAAACAAGTCCCCAAATACAAATTACCCAACAAAAACAAGGAATCACAAGTGGCAGTAAAAGTAACAGATTTTAATCGTTCGCAAATAAATTCACGCTCACGTAACGCACACAAATCGCCTCTCCGAAAAGAGAGAAGTACACATACCTCCACAAACGTTATCCACCGCCACCGGTGTGGATTGGCTCGCGTTTAAAGTGTAAAATAGACGTCAAAAGGCTTAACGAGCTGTCGTCAACTTGTAATCGGTTTGTTATGAGATTTCATAGCCGCTGACACCCCATAGCCCGGCGGGTTTTTGCGTGAAAAACATTCGAGTGCCGGGTAACAATGCAGGGCACATTTATCTCGGATAGATCGCGTAGCAAATTGCAGAACCGTCCCTTCTAGTTGGTTTCGGAATGAGTTCTCCGGTCGTTAAACCGTACGTACATTTGTTACGCGCCCTTAACAACGCGTTCGCACATTGCACGTCGTACCACGAGCTCTGGTTTATGCGATTATGGTCACGCTTATTCGTTGCGTTGGGCGTTGATTGGTGAATGGCTCATGTGCAAATTTACGTGGGATCTGACCTATTAAAAAGGCGTTCTACCGTAATTCGAAAAGTTACGTTGAATTTAAGACGTTATATCGTTTACACTCTAAACTTTAGAGTGTAAGAAATCTTTACGGACACTTAGATATGTCTTCAGTTATATGTATGTTGAATGCTATATTGAAAATAAAGGATGGTGTGTAATTAGAGTAAAAATAAATTGATTGTGTATTTTCTTGAATATATTCACTTCTTTTAAGTTGTGTTGAAACATTTGCATTTTTCGGAAAACTGCAGAAAGTTTTGAAGTTTGAGACATGTTTATTGATATATTGGTGGGTTGAAAGTTACTTTTGAGTAAGCGATGAAAAATTATTGAGGTAGAAGATTGAATTTTGAACTTTGGAAAGTTGAAAGATTGGAACATAAAAGATATTGGGGTTTTAGAAGGTTGCCATTTTAATTTTGGAAATTTAGGGTTTGAAAGTGTTAGAATTTTGAGGCTATGTAAATTTGAAATCTTTGCATTTTGAAATATAAGGATTACTTGAATTTTTAAACTTTAGAAATTTGAAATTTTTTGAATTTTGAGGGCTTCAAATTTGGAACTTGAGGCACGTAGTTTTGGAATTGTAGAGTTTGAGAGTTTGAGAGTTTGAGAGTTTAAGAGTTTGAAAGTTTGAGAGTTTGAGAGTTTTAGAGCTTTAGAGTTTTAGAGTTTCAGACTTTCAGGGTTTCAGAGTTTCAGAGTTTCAGAGTTTCAGGGTTTCAGAGTTTTAGAGTTTTAGAGTTTTAGAGTTTTATTTTCGAATTTTTGTATCCTATAAATGTGGCATTTACAAATCTGGGATTATGAAATAATGGAATTCTAGAATTTCTGAATTTGTAAACATTGTTATTACGAAAATATTAAGTTCTGTGATTTTTAAACATTTCAAATTAAAAATTGTTGTATTCTTGGTTCGTGCATTTCGGGATTTTTTAAATTTTAACCACTAGTGCTTTGTATTCTTTAAATTTTTAAATTCTGGAATTTCAGACCTGGAACTGTAAGGTTCAATGATTCCGGAATTACCAAACTAAAAAATCTTTGAATTTCTGAATTTTGCATTCCTTTTAGTCACTTCATCAATGAATTGTTTTATATTAATTAATATACTCAATTGATCAACAAAAATTTTGTTATTTTTTATTTATATTTAGTACGTTAAACAATATTAAATCATGTAAAATGCTAATTAAAAATAAATTAAATCTATTCACGAGAAAAATTCTTTACAATTTAATATGTAAGAAGAAAAACTAAATTCAATAGATACAGACAAACGAAAATATATTCGCAGCCATTTTCGACGCGAAAATGTTGCGTTTCACGGGCAGAGCTAGTCGAAATTCCACGACTGTTTACTGTGTTGCAACTGATAATGACGTTAAATCGTCCAAAATGAACAAGTACGAGCAAGTTTAAATTTGCTTAATTTCGTATCAGATCGATTAAACAGTTAGCTTCGTAATTTCGTATTTTAACATACGAATAGACGAATTAGAATTGATATGAAAGTTCGCGAGTAAAATTTATTGAAAACTATCAAATGATTTTATTTAAAATTTAGGAATATTATCTTAATATTCATAAACAAAAGAAAAATTGACTGATTAATTAAAAATATATATGAACTTATAAAAGGGATTGTTTAAACAAATAACACATGTTTCAATAACTGTTCCATCATTGTATAGTTTGCTTAAAATTAAACAAAACAATTACCTCTTTTTAGAAAACTATGTAAGGAAAAAATCTACAATGATGAAAGAATTTCCATATTTTTTGTTTCACATGTAATAAAGAAAGACTCCATAATTTATTGTTATGATATTATTTAATTTGATTCTATCAACAGGGTATAATAACATACACTGTTAATACAATATGTAATACTAAATAAATAATAGATAAATACATAGATTTTTTAACAAGAAATTTTTCATAATTTTTACAAAATTATTGTAAAAGTAAATTGGTAATACTTTGATAAATATTAAATCAATCACAAAATTTGTGAGAAGCAATTATTTTAGCTAATTATGTCAACAAGATTGTTTACGATTGCACGAAAATACTTTTCAAGAAGTACTGAAATAAACAAATTAATACTCGGATAAAGATTAAGTCATCAACATAATTATACGGTAATATTTTAAATGATTATATCAACAAAATTATTTCTGATTATCTTTAAAGATGTTGCAAGAAGATACCAATTAACTCCGAATTGTGCTTCGAAAATAATTCCCATACAGCAAATATTAAATGAACCAATTAAAATATTCGAGCAGAAACAGGATAAATATAAATTTAAAGAGGTTCGATCACACTAGCACCGGTAACACAACATCGGTATTAAACTCGCTAACTAAAAGATTTTCCGAGAGGAGACAAATTAAATACAAATTGAAACAGCTTAAGACATCACTGTTCCTGTTTCAATGTTCGCGTTCAACGATGAAATTGCTTTAATAAGCGTACTGCAACAAAAAGGCTTTTAAAAAAAGAATTACGCTCAGTCGAGTTAATAAATACGACGGAGCTTAAGGATTTTCATCGAACGATATAGCCTGCACGCGCGAAGGTATTCGTAATTTCCCTAGGCTACAAATAAAATCACGGACTACTCTAGCGTATCTGTTATATCACAATATTTATTTAGATTATCCAGCGGTACGCGTACGAGCTGTAGCCCGATACGATTACAGCTACTTGTCATATACGGCTGCATACTCGTACGAATAAGCAATCTACAGTCTACAGCCTGAGGGATTTTACCAATGAATATATTAACCCTATCGAGGAATAAGGTTGCGAAGTTATATTTGTATTCAGCTATTAAATAACTATCGCGCTGGGCAATTTATTAAACGGTATCCAGTTCTAATACGTTCAATTTGATAAATACTTTCTGCGATGAACGATCAAAAGAAAGGAGAATTAATTGATTTAAGGTTGTTGCACTGTTACAGGCAGGCTCAAAAGTTACCATCTTAAATACAAATGCCAACAAGGGCTCTCTAATTCCTAGGAAATTTAAGGAACATAATATATGTATGATAAACATTCTCATATATGAGAAACAGCAAATGTTATACATATATCATGTGTTACATGTCATATGTTATATGTCGTATGTTACATGTCATATGTTACATGTCACATGTCATATGTTACATGTCACATGTCATATGTTATATGTCATATGTTACATATCATATGTCACATGTCATATGCAATATGTCATATGTCATGTCATATGTCGTATGTTATATGTCATATGTTATATATCACATGTTACATGTCATATGTTATATGTTATATATGTTATACATATGTTGTATATGTTACAAGTTATATGTTACATGTCATATGTTATATGTTATATATGTTATACATATGTTGTATATGTTACAAGTTATATGTTACATGTCATATGTTATATGTTATATATGTTATACATATGTTGTATATGTTACAAGTCACATGTTATATCTTACATATCATACGTCATATATTTCACATATCATATGTTACATCTCATTTGTTACATGTCACATGTTATACATCATATGCTACAAGAGATATGTTATCCGTTAAACGTCAGATATTACAATGCCATACCAAATATTCATTACTCCATACAGTAAACCTTTCAGAAATTTTTATCCACATCTCTCTCCCGAAACAAAACATTTAAATTTCAAGAAAAAGTTTCATGATAAAGTGCATTTGCGATACAGGCATCTTAAACGCAGAATTGAATCGTTTTCTCCGCTCCGATGTTGTTCCTTTTCGTAAGAGTTAAACACATAACTCCTGATGAAAGTTTACTACCCTTTATTCTATTTTATCGAGAGAATTATGCTGTTTTAGATTCACGTTTATTGCAGTATTTGTCACGAACCGGCAGTAAAGACATAAAGCCAAGAGATATAGTAGCAATTCCTTCGCCCCATACCGTTGATTTTATAACGCGCATCTATCACAACAACTTCCCTGTTCGTTCCTTCTTGGAAACTTTCAGATTTCTTTTTTTTCTCGTATTTCTAAGATTTGCATAGTAAATATTCATTACGTCGTTGTATATCAAATGGCCTATTTCGAAAGTATTTTGACATATTGAAAACCTTGAAGTGTCTCAAAGTATCAATTATGCTATATCAATTTGAAAACTGATCTGACAGAATTGGTTATGTAATATTGTTCACTAATATTTGCCTAAACTTGATTTTTTCTATAAATTTCAAGAAATGTTTCAAGAAATTTTTGTACATGTTGTTTATACTGTAGACATAATACATAATTTTACTATTCATCATTTATTACGTAGATGATACTCCAAATTTGCTGCAAATTCATGTGTATTCAATTTATAAGCTGTGTTACAGTTATACAATTGTTTCTGTTTTGTTGCTTATGTATGTACATTGTGACTACATGTATATGCGCAAGTACAACATATAAAATATATTAAGTACGTAGAATAAGTGAAATAATACGTAAAGTAAGTAAAATAAGTAGAATAAGCAAAATAAGCAAAATATGTAAAATAAGATATGAAGATATGAATAAAATAAGATATATGAAGAAATGATGTGAGTAAAATAAGTAAAATGAGTATGATAATAAGTAAAATTAGTAAACTGGTTAAAAGAAATAAAATGAACGCAACAAGCAAAATAATTAAGTAAAATGAGTAGAATGCGTAGAGTAAACGAAATAAGTAGAATGAGTAGAATGTGTAAAATATGTAGAGTAAGCGAAATAAGTAGTATAAATGGAATGAGTAGAATGAGTAGAATGAATAGAATGAGCGGAATGAGTAGAATGAGTAGAATGAGTAGAAGAAGTAGAATGAGTAATTTTGTATAAGATTAACAGACTAAGTAAAATAAATAATGCAATTAGAATAAATAAAACACACAAAATAATGATTTCATTTCTACCCACGCTTGCATTTCCATTTCTACATTTTGTTTGTAGCCACGTATAACTGTCACTTACATAGCCCAAAACGCAAAATAAGCGTAATACACAAAAAAAGTGTGGAATGTAAAAAAATTGTCATGAAATTGGAACCTTAAAAAATGGAGTGAGCTTTTTGATCCACTACATCAGAAGTAGAAGATACATTTTCCGCAGAGTTAAAGAAAACACACATGATTCCATTACAAACTGTCTGCCTCGAACGTCTCTGATTACCTGATTTTCAATTGCAGACATTTGCAACTGCAATCCGAGTTAATTGCAGGCACGAAAGGGATATCCCTTAACTGCAAACAAAGCTATTCCCCGGGATAAATGCAGAGTTAAAAAAAATGATTTATGAACTCACAGCTGTCGAACTCCCTTACATTTTCCATTAGCGTGTACGGTAGCCATCTACCCACCTGATATTACCGGAAATTACCATCTTGATAACTCCTGTCTTCAATCATGAATGTTGAAATTCGTACTGATTTATGACTTTATATGCTGGCTTTAATTGTATTAATCTTGTTCGCTCGACTGTAGCGAAGTCTGTCACTGTTTACATTTGAGGAACCTCGGTGTGCAGTCACTTTTCGAGGATGAATTAATGACTGCGGGTATATGAAGAGATGAGCATAATTGTATAGTAAGTAGAAGAACGGACTAATACGTCTGGCATGATCAAGTGGTGCTCGCCGGCCGTATTCTGCTGCTACATTTACTTTCTCAATCTACTGGGTCGTACAGAAGTAACTGACAAAATTATACGTAACACACAAATAAAATTGAAATAAAATAAAAAATAAAATTCATACAAAAAAATTAAACAAAATCAATAGATAAATTAAAGAAGTAAAATTTAAATAAAATAAATTAAGTAACTAACAAAAATTTGCATAATACATAAAATTCAAATAAAATAAAAAATAAAATCCATACAAAAAATTGAACAAAATAAAATCAATAAATTAAAGAAATAAAATTTAAATAAAATAAATTAATTGAATGAAGAAAATGAACAAATATAATGAATAAATACAAGGACAAATACAAGGAACAAATAAAATAAATAATTGAAACATGCAAAGCAAGTAAAGTAAGCAAAACAAGTAAGACAAGTAAATCAAGTAACGCAAGTTAAATAAGATAATATATAAATTAAATATGATAAATAGAACAAACAGAATAAATATATCAAATAGGATAAATAGAATGAATAGAATAAAATTATAAACGATATAAACATAAGAAAAACTATGTGTGCTGTACAAAAATAATAAATTATTCACAGTATCCATTTGATGTATCGTATATCACTAAACAATTAGAAATTTTCAACATTTCAAATTTGAAATTTTTCTAATATAAATATACACTACCGTGCATAAGTATCCGGACACCAGCGAAATATGCATTCGTGTTGCATGAAAGTTATTCAAGTATCTGCAACAGTAACTAAAATCGATTTTTTTTCTGCGAAGGTCGAATACTGGAACGTTTTTCGATTAATAATTCTCGTTTGGAACTCATATCTCGATGGAAAAGAAGCTACAGACGAATTAAACCGAAACTGTCGAATGCGTAGCGTTACCTCCATTCTTATCTCCATTGAGGGAACCTAAACATCTACCAACAGTTTACAAACACTTTAAATATATCGAAGAACCCTCTGAATACGTTCCGCACCATAGAAATGAAACACAGTAGAAATTAAAATTTTTTTTAGAATCGAAAGCGTTTCATTAGATTCACAAATTTGGACTTTGTACTTCTGGACATGAATTTTACTTTCACACTTTCATTGTATAATTTGTACTTAAAAATTAATTCTATTACGTTATGACACCTCAAAAAAGATAATAATAATTATTACAAATGATATAACAACCCTAAATACCTTTCGTACAAAGTTCAACTATGTTTTATGTAACGAAACCAAGTGTCCGGATACTTATGGACGGTAGTGTACATACAAATTTATGGGCACATAGATGCTTCATTCCAGTTGTAAAAAAAATACGACCAAAAAGATATCATACATGTATCGAAGAGTGCATTGTGATAATTTATTTTCTACAGCACCTTCAGTGATCTTGAATGACCTTCATAATAACTCATTATAATAAACTAAAGTCATTATAATATACTATATCAGAATGTAAATAAGAAACCATACCATTGTGTTTAGAAAGTAGAGTTAGTCTTCATATCTCATTAACCACTTAACTGTAGCGATCTTTTTGTAAAGTGCGCACCGGTGTGCGTCGCGATAATCCAGCGATGACGAGTCAGCTCTCAAAAATTTATGAACCCATCTCAAATCATTTACACTTTTTATTTGTTTGTTTAATTTCGTGTTGACCTCTAAACATTTTAAACATATTACAATTTATGAATGTAATTTAGTTTTCGCCAAAATTATAATTTAAATATCAAATTGTAACAAAATTTTACAGCATGACGGATATAGTCGTCATGTCACAATTCTGCCACATCTCTATGACGGATATAGCCATCAAACACACTTTTAATGTCTACCTATGGAGAAACTAGTCATATCCGATTATGAATCATTCGATATCAGGTAAATCTGTTTCACTGCATTTTCTTCTAGCTTCAAAGGCAAGCAAGATATTTAGAGAACCAGTTTTAAACAATACATTCAACATGTATTTTCTCATAACAAAGATATCTAAATTATAAATAATTACATTCTTGTATACTTTCGTCCTAAGTACAAATGTAGGGATGTACAAATGTCAGAAAGTAGAAATGCAGAAATGAGATATAAAATCGTAGAAACGTGGAAACATGGAAACATGGAAACATGTAAATGTAGAAACATGGAAACATGGCAACGTGGAAAAGTGAAAACTAGAAATTCAGTAGCCTAGGATTCTAAAAATCTGGGCACCTAAATGTGCAGAATCGTGGAAACTTAGAAATTTGAACTTGCAAAATTCTGAAACTTGGAAATCTGAAAATTTGGTGCTGCATAAGCTTGGAACTCTTGAAATTGCAAATTGTATAAATTTGAAATCTTGAAATTGCAAATTGTATAAATTCGAAAATCTTGAAATTGCAAACTGTATAAATTTGAAATTTTGAAATTGCAAATTGTATAAATTTGAAAATTTTAAAATTGCAAATTGTATAAATTTGAAAATCGTAAGATTCAAAGCTGTCGAAATTTCAAGATCTTGAAATTGCAAATTGTACAAATTTGAAAATCTTGAAATTGTATGTTATATAAATTTGGAAATCTTGAAATTACATGTTGCATAAAATTAGAAATCTCGAAGTCGCCAATTGTACAAGTTTGGAAATATTGACACTGCAAATTGTATAAATACGAAAATCTTGAAATTGGAAATTATACAATAAATTGGAAAATCTGGAAATAACAAATTACACAAATTTGAAAATCTCGAAATTTGAAAATCTTCAAATTGCAAATTTTACAAATTTCAAAATCTCAAAAATTACAAATGAGAGAAAAAAGAACCTTCAAAAATCGAAAATTTACAAATCTAGTAACATGAAAATCTCCAAACCTGAAACCCTAAAAATTAATAAACTACAACACTGAAAATATACAAATTCGAAAGTCCACAGCTTTACATATATCTAAAAATCGTTATATCTCCAAGTCTAACGGTAACTCCAAAAAACTGTAAAAATGCACAAATTCCTAGATCGCAACGTCGCAATCCCTCCGAGTACACTCGAAACGAAAGGAACTCTTCATAAATCCCCGGAAACAGCATCTTCTGCGCGTTCTATCGAGTGTATCAGCATCGTTCGGGACACTGCAAGCTCGAAGAAATTAATCGTCGTCTCGAGGCAAAGGCACGCCGCTAATAGAAACGCCCGTTAGGATGTTGGCTACGACGTGAAGCGTAACCGGCGTGCAACGCCGGAACGAAACCGAGCGAACGCACGGTAACAGGTCCAAACTATCAAGTCTCAGGCATATCTTGACGGTGACTGTTCTTCCATGCGCGATCGTGTCATCTTAAAATGACGACGCGAATCTCATTGCTCCAGTTCTGATGCGGCCAACCCTGTCCTGCTGGTCGACAGTTCCCAGGGCTATTAAGGGGCCGTGAACGAGCCGCGATTTGCGAGCGGACATCTAAGAGATCCAAGACGACGGTGAGTGAAACTCGTGGCAGCGGGCATGAAAAGCTTCCGAACAGGTTGTTCACGACAAGATCACACTGGACGTTTTCCTGAATGTGTGGCTGCGTACCGTGAACTGGCTGGCAAGATTTATGGCATCCGTTTCGCTACATTTTAACGCGCCGTACCCGCCCGGTTTAAGGAACGGGATCACGCTCGTCGGCAATCATTTATGATATCGTTCCGAACGATGATAATAACGAGCCGTGATTCAGTCAATATTTTCACACGTTACAACGACGTACCATGTAAGGTAAAGGTGCTGAAGCATTAATATCGTGTCATGGGGAATTACGTGGTACTGTAGTATTTCAGGCGGTGTGAGAATAGATTGGTAACAGTTTTTATTTATGTTGGTGATTTAAGGAAGCGGTGTTATAAATATGATTCTGTTTGTGGATATAAGGGATTTGTAAATGGTACTTTTTTATTGAGATATGTTCACGCGCTGGGTAAAATATTAATTATTTATAGCTGATTTCGAAGGTTGTAAATCTTCGTCGACCCATGGCGTTTCCACAACTTGTTACGGTAGTGGAATTATATGTAGAGTTAGTATTATAGAGTAGAATTGATAGAGTGGCTCAGAGTCCTCCACACTGGTGTGCCCAGGTCAATGAAGGATGTAGTTCATCATCCCACTGGTAGTAATGATTGTTGTGTGTTGAAGTCGTTGATAGTGACAAAGTTAATGTAAGACTGACCGAAGTAAGTATATTCTAAGGAAGCTGAATTAAGACTAACTAGTCGACTCTAAACAGCCAGAAAAGTAAGCAATGCAGGAGGTTCAGGACGCGAAGGCGTTACCAAAAAGGGCCAATCAGGACAAATTGTTATTTGTGAAAAATACTGATTGGTGAGATGGTTCAGCGAATAGAATTGTAAGATTTTTAGCTTTCAATCCAGGGTTGTAAACAACGTGTCGTTAATAAGGTGACCCAAACGGTTAAGAAATTTGGGTCCTTCAAAGGAAGTAATAAATGGGCACCACGTGTTTATCATCGGAGTTCGAGCGCGTAGACCCACTTTAGTGGGGTGCACAATTTAGGACCATGGAAATACTTCTTAAGAAAAGGTATATTGGTGTTAGGAAAACGTGCTTTTCTGGCCTGTTAGAAGGCTATTGTCAATTGTTAAGAACGTCAAGTTGTGGAAACGTTCATATGGTCTTAAATATCAGTTTTAAAAATTACAAAGGTGAAACGTTTTTGGGCTTGAGAAAATACCCATAAATATTACTTTAATTATATTCCGAGCAACTCGGAACAAGATACTTGATTAAGAAGTTTAATTTTATTTTGGAAATAATAAGGTGAAGGATATAGTATCGTTTATGAAGATATTAAATTAATTATTATAATATTATTTATAGAAATATTGAAGTAATAAATATAATTGTATTTGTAGAAATAAGGAATTTGTAAATGGATCTTTTTTTTCTGGAAATACTCGATTAAGAAGTTTAATTTTATTTATGAAAATAATGAGTTGAAGGATGTAGTGGCATTTATGAAGATATTTAATTAATTCTTATAACATTATTTATAGAAATATTGAAGTAATAAATATAATTGTATTTTTAGAAATAAGGAATTTTTAAATGGAAGTTTTTTATGGAAATACTCGATTAAGAAGTTTTATTTTATTTATGGAAATAATGAGTTGAAGGATGTAGTGGCATTTATGAAGATATTTAATTAATTGGAATAAGGAATTTGTAAATAAAGCTTTTTTTATGGAGATACCTGATTAAGAAGTTTAATTTTATTTATGGAAATAATGAGTTAAAGGATGTAGTGGCATTTATGAAGATATTTAATTAATTCTTATAACATTATTTATAGAAATATCGAAGGAATAAATATAATTGCATTTGTAGAAATATTGAAATAATAAATATGGTATAATTTATACAGATGCTGAATTAATAGATATAATGTCATTTACTGAAATACTGATCAAATAAATATGATGTCATTCATGAAAATCTTATTTTAGTTTAAATTTAAATTAAATTTAAATCAAAACTAAATTAAATTTAGTTTTAGTAAATATAGTACAATTTACAGAAATACTGAATTAATACATATAATGTCATTTATGGAAATACAGAACTAATAAATATGTCATTTTTATAAATAAATGCACTGTCATTTTTACTGAACCAATAAATGCAATATCATTTAAACAAATATTAAATTAATAAATATAGTATTATATATAATAATTCTGAATGAAAAAATACTGCATTATTTATAATAACTCTGAAAAAATCAATATAGCATCATTTAATTAAAGTACTAAATAGAAACTCAATACGTTAATAATAGAGTACAGACACATGAACAAACAATAAATGCAAAACTTGTCATAAAACGTAATTGCACCTGAGAAATGATATTAATTAGTACCATTACCTCTCCATTTTTATTCGAATTATATATAGTAATCTATTTTCGATTTATTACATGTAGTATTGTTATATGACACGTGTAAATAGTAAGTCGAACGCAGCTGAGTAATAGAATCATATAAATGTAGCATGTGGAACAAGAAAGAGAACTAAAAAATATAAAAGTGGAGTAAAAAGAAAATGATGCGTAGTGAAACTTTTGTGAGCAGGCTATTAAATTCTACGGATAGTACTATTGGGGCTAGAGATTTGTTTTTCGATCCAGTATCGATTTCCTTTGATAAATTACAGTACGTTGAGAAAAAGATAATATAGATAGTGTAATCAATCATCTTTACATTAAAGACTAATTTAATTAAGTGTTGAGATGTTTTAGTAAGTAGACCGAGAAAAATTTAGTAACTTTGAAACATAGAAATTTGGAAAATTTAGATATTCAAAAAATTTATAAATTTTCAAAAATAAAAATTTGGAAAATTTGGATATTCGGAAAATTGATTAACTTTGAAACATAAAGATCTGATAATTTGAGAAATTAGGTAATTTGGATATTTAAAAATTTGCAGAAATGATTGGAAAATTTGAAGATGTGGAAATTTTTTAATTTAAAAATTTAGGAAGTGGATTTAGAAATTTAGAAAATTCGAGAAATTTTTTAATTCAAAAATTAAGAAAGTTGAGAGTTTAGAAATTTGGTAATATAGGAATACAGAAAGTAAATGATTTAGAAATTTGGATATCTGTAGATTTAGAAATTTGAATATCTGTAGATTTAGAAGTTTGGAAAATTCGGGGGAAAATTGATGAATGTTACAACTCATCTGACTTCGATATCAACTCAGATATCTTATTTGTGAGATAAAAAAGTAGAAAAGAAACTTAAAAACATAACCGTTTCAAAAGTTTGAAAATTTCTAAATTTGAACACCTAGATAATTTAGAAATTTGGAAATCTAGAACTCTAAACCTAGAAATCTAAACTTAGAGAACTTTGCAAATCCAAAAAATCAACCAGAATTAGGAAATTCTAAAAATAAGTTTGTAAATTTATCAATCTGAAAATTAAGGAGTTAATATAAAATGTTTGCGCTATGTAATTTCCGAGCCATATTATTATAGTCACCTCTCACATACACCTGTCTAAACATTTACACTTGTTCAAAAGAAAATTACATTTCAACCCAGGTTATTCTTATTTCTCTTTTGTAATTGTTACAAAACGTAGACTCGCAAAGAACCTGTATATCAATCTTGTGCAAATAGACCTTATGACCGCTTGATAGGACTGTGAGTCAACACGCGTTCACACGTTCTGTTGCCATATGAAACGTTTCGTTTATTTTTGATCAACCCTCGTAATTATCAAGTCAAAATAAGAGCAGGCGAGATATGCACAATCAGGTTTGCGGTTGTCAGCTTTTCTTTGCTGGCGATTGCTCCGCGAGATAGAACGGCGCGGTACATTCGTAAAATTGGTGCGAGAAAAACGCTCGCGCGCGGAACAGACTCGTTACAGGCTTAAGATGGCGGACTTATTACTCGCGGAGCTGTTGGACCACCGGCAACGATATTATGGATGAATTTAGAGATTCCGGATGTCATATCATTTCCATCAGATCCGCTTGATAACGTACGAAACGTATATCCTAGAAATATGTGTTGGAACCGATATTACATCTCGATCTTGCGTGATTTCTTTTACGACATAGTTGTACAGTTTTAATACGTTTATTGATGCAGAGAATCCCTAGCAAGTGCGCTCGAAGAAATTGTTTTTACCTACATATGTTTAAAACTGGTTTCTCGCGGGTATCTAATTACGCACTTTGTACAGAACTTGTCCTTATAATTAAATTTCTCGGAATTACAGAATTTACAAGCACGGCTCCAGAAGTAAATTCGAACGATTGGTGTTATTATGTATAATTAATTAATGGGGAAGCGGGCTGGTTATTTGGATCCTTTAATGAGGGCCTGTGATGAAAGGGAACGTACATTAAATGTACTGGGTGATCAGTTCTTTACAAAACTTTGTTAGCATATTCAAATGCATATAGCATTTAGTTTGGAAATGAACTAAGTCGTTGTTGTGAAAGGGTTTGCATTTGCAAACATTTGTAACTGATAGACAAATTTTGAAATGTATTTAATAGATTACTTACAGATATAAATATTAAGTTACATTTATCGCTATCATTACCGTAGTTCTCTTCAAATATAACAATAGCTTCATTAGAAATGAACAATAGCTCATTGCTTCATTACAAATTTTAAAAAATAATTGCTCATATGTTATATGTATATAGGCTTGTAAATATAATAAAAACCATATTAGAAAGTTGTAATTATTTAAAAAAATAACTGCTCATATGTTACGTACATATGGACTTTTACATATGATAAAAACTTCATTAGAAACTTATAATAATTTTGAAAAATAACTGCTCATATGTTACGTATATATAGGCTTTTACATATAATAAAAACTTCATTAGAAACTTATAATAATATTGAAAAATAAGGAACTAATTTTGTTATTATAACAGACTATCTTCTTGTTGCATACTGTATCTAATTTCTTCCCCTAGAACCATAGTACTACACCCAATAAGTAAAAAGCAGAAAAATGTTACGTACACATTAAGATTTCAATCTTCTATTATTTTCTCAAATATCAATTTTTTTATTACGAGAAAAATATAAAATCACTTTTGTTATACAAAACTACATAACAGTAAAATAATTAAATACACAAACTATTTAACAAGCACATAAGTCTTACCAGTCTCTCAAATTACTACGTATAAAATAACTCATTGAAAATAATTCAGTTTTGATTCTAATAGAATACTTTTAGTTTTGATTCTAAAACGCATTCATACTCCTATAAAGTATATCATTCTCTAAACGAACAAATTAGAGATGAAATATGTGTTAATTAAATTTAACATAAAATTTGTATAGTATAGTAAAGGTATGCGAATATCCTCGAATATATAATAATTAGTATGTTGTATTCCGTTTTATGCACGCGTGTTTCAAGTTTGAAATGATCAGTACATGTCTCGAAGGGTTCGAATGTTCGTAAGATATCGCTTGTCACGAATACATTGTAGAAATCGCAACAGTTTGATTGGTAAATAATGAACCATTCATCGTATTCTTCGGATATCGTACCCTTGCATAGCTATTTATTCCGCAATCCACAAATCGTTCCGATGGAATGCACATAGTACGCCTAATCAAAACGAATCGGAAGAATATTTTAAGTGTACAGCTGAGTCGAAAGTATTTTATAAAGTCCCGTAAAGCGAAAGGAAACATAGAAATCAGAGAAAGAAAAGTGGTATGGGATAAATAATAACAATAACTTTAGGAATTATTTTGAAGTCTTCGTTCATATTTGTGTAATAAGGAATATCAGGTATTTTTAATAACATTTTTAGCATGGTTTGTTTTATTACCTTGCGCTGTTAATTTGCTTGAAGGGTTGCATGATTGGGAGGAGCATACCTTGTCGAAAGATATATTTTAACGATGAGAGGATTAGGTGACCAGTGAAGGGTTTATGGATATCGATAGGGACCATAAGGTGCAGATGTGAAAAAATATTAGTGATTTGGTGTTTGGAGATTTGGAGATTGAGAGATTTAAGAATTGAGAGATTTGGGAAATGAGAGATTTGGGAACTGAGAGATTTGGGAATTTAGAGATTTGGGAATGGAGAGATTTGGGAATTGAGAGATTTGGGAACTGAGAGATTTGGGAATTGAGAAATTTGGGAATTTAGAGATTTGGGAATGGAGAGATTTGGAAATTGAGAGACTTTGGAATTGAGAGATTTGGAAATAGAGAGATTTGGGAATTGAGAGATTTGGGAAATGAGAGATTTCGAAATTTAGAGATTTGGAAATTGAGAAATTTGGGAACTGAGAGATTTGGGAATTTAGAGATTTGGGAATGGAGAGATTTGGAAATTGAGAGATTTGGGAATTTAGAAATTTAGAAATTTAGAAATCTGGAAATGTAAAAGCCTATACATTTAAAAAAGTAGAAGTCCAAAAAATTTAAAAATTCAGAAATATATAAATTTGAAAATCTTAATCCGTGAAAACTAAGATTTAAGAATGAAAAAATTTGGAAGTCTAGAAATTTAAAAAAACGTAAATTATCTACCTCAGATAAGAAAAGAATCTAATTCGATAAAATGTAAGAAGCCGAAAATAAACCAGAGATCGTAAGGCCGAGTTCCTATAATAAATCAATATTTAATCAGCGCTAGAAATCTTTTTACCTTTTCAAGATACTGATCAAAGCTTCGTGCGCAAACACTAAAGAATAATTAAGGAGATTAATTAAAACCCATAAAAATAGCCGCTTGGCCATTTCCAAGGAAAGTTAAATACCATTTAATCCTTGGATCGTGTAAAAAGCTAAAAAAAATGTGCATAATAATCTGCATTTTCTGTGTATCACGCGAAAGCGGAGCTTTCAGGACGAGTTTTAACCGCGGATGTCACAGTTCAGTGAAGTAAGACAACAAAAAACGTAAATGAGTATTAAATTATAGCGAATTTAATAAACTGCTATGAAATGAACCTTTTCAAGGAAATCCGCTTCAAGAAATAATTTATTTAGTTATTTTACGACAAAGCAAATATATCGTAAATTATTTAACACTGAAACTACCAAAGTGATCAGATCGCAACTTTACATACTTTTTATGTTATAAAAGTACTTAAGGTAATTTTCTTGAAATATGCATTATACGCCGATAGGTTCAATAATAGCAAAAACATGTGCACATACATGCATAGTAAATGAACAGTAGATATTAACCTGCGCCATTTAGGTTATTTGTAATACATTGGTCTAAATTAAATTCTAGATTTTTAAATTTCTGGATTTCTGAATTTCTAGATTTCTGAATTTCTGAATTTCTGAATTTCTGAATTTCTGAATTTCTGAATTTCTGGATTTCTGGATTTCTGAATTTCTAAATTTCTAAATTTCTAAATTTCTAAATTTTATTCATTGCGTTATGCTAATTATTGATTATCGAATTTTCTGATAGTTTAAATGAATTTTTGAATTTTACAATTCTAGCAAAATTGTTTACATATAATGCAATCATAAACTAATCGATTACCTACATCAAAAGAAAGAAATTTTGACCTAGAAAGATTAATACTTCCATGTTATTTAACATTTTATATAAAAAATCAAAATAAGGAACGTAACAAAAGTTCTCCATTTAATCGCACTTTCCTGTTCAAAATGTCTACTGTTTCATTAAATACTTAATGCTCAGACCACCTCGATAAGCTTTCCAGAAAATGAACATCTATCATAAAACATGACTGTTGATGGAGGACGTTTCTGCCGAGTTATGCTTTTTATTAATGGAAAACACCTCAGTCAAGTTGGAGGTGAAACTATAAAAGGGTTAGAAGTCAGTAAACATAATTAAGGACCTCTTAATGGACAATGAATTTTTAAAGATCAAACGTTTATTCATTCAACCAGTTCCCGATAAATGTGGCTTTGATTCGTGTAATTAAAAGTGGGTTAAATCAAGTGTTACAATCATATTAAACCCTTAGAATTTTTACAGAAAGGATATAAATATTTAACTGTTAACAGCATGAATTTCATCGTTGATGTACACTTTGAAAACATCGAACGTTGCTGGTATAAATCATGAACTATCCATGTGGGACGTACATAGAATATTACATTGCTAACTTTTTCTTTTGACAAAAATATATTTCCAAAGTATAGTTGTATTGTTTCATAGTTTTAGTTAATTGACACTTTTCCCATTTCTATCATAACAATTGTAAATAGACATTTTAAGACATATTCTTAGGAATAATTGCAATTCACATTTTACCTCCAACTGAAGACAAAGCCCACAAAGACCAGTTGGTCAGAGAAAAAATATTCAAAACAGTGATCTTGACGAAATATTTCAAGGTCATCAAGATCGGTGAGGAACCCTCGAGGAATATGACTAACAAAGTAGTTTAGAATGACGATTCTGAAAGCGTCTCAAGGCTCATCAAACTCTTCAGCATAATTAGGAAAAGCGTATGGCCAGAAATCAGTAAGGTTCATTCCGCGAAAGCGCGGAAGCGCAAAGCCGGTGAACGTACTTGAAATCACACGTTGAGGCTCATCCGAATCGCGGGGGCCTTCCTCCCTTGGTATCCCCACCATATTATCGTCTTCTTCTTTTCCCTCCTCCTTGTTCGTTGCAACCGGCAAAGCACACCACCATTTCTACTCTTCTCCTTCTCCCTTTCCAGAACGTCCCGTCGCACTAATAATTCGTGAGTACGTTGCGGTGATGTTGAGCATTCCACCTGCCAACAGCAACCGGGCACATCCCCCCACCTTGGTGGTACCGGCAGGAAAAGTGGCCGCACGCCTTGCAATCCCAGCATTTCTGTGTTGGTTGTGGCCGTGAACGGGGCTCAAGTCCAAGGGCACGCGAGGGACGAGGAGAGAAAGAAAGAGAAACAACATCGAAGTGCCGACGACAGTCCATCCTGCGTGCAAGGATCCATCGCGTCCCTTGTCGTCGTCGGTTTCAACCCTGAGTCCGGTTAGCCAGCCTGGTCCCCGTTGCTTCGACGTCAATCTTGTCCAGGTACGTAATTTCTCAGGAATGACAAGCTAAGGGGCCCGTTAAATCGCTGATCCGAGACGATCACGCTATCTTGTTGCAACATTATCGTCACGATTGAGTCAACAGCACGGACAGGGTACCGCACGCGACCGGATTCAGCCTTTTAATTTCGTTCGGTACGGAGAGAGGGTGGTAGGAAAGGGATTCAGGACGGGTATATGGCGTTATCAAGCGGCAGTCCCGAACGCAAAAGGGAATAAAAACGGTGATTTATCTCGTCCTCGACGCTCGAAGAAGCGTGAATCGAAAATTCCCGTGAGAGCGGTGACGGTTTGTCGCGCGTCGAGGACCTCCTCGTAGATCCTCAAACGACCGGGTCATCCCGAGGACCCCGTCTCCAACGCTGCCTGGAGGAGCACACGAAAAATTCTAAATCGGATCCTTTCGAGTGGCCGCTATCCATCCCCCTTTTTTCCAATTAAACGCGGAACTTCGTACCAGCCACACGGGGTCCCAGCCAAAAATTTTTTCCATTTCGCGTTTTCACGTCTGGCCGGCCACTGAACGACCCGTATATACGTCCGAGTTGTATTCTCGATAAAATCGATAAAGTTCTATCCGCGACGCTTCTAGCCAGCCACTCTGCGTATCGCGAATGACGGCAAAACAATTTTCCATCTGGCCGGTTCCGGGAGGATTTTCGGTCTTCCGGCTGTTCACGCGCAGCTGGAATAATTGATTGCCAAAGGGCAAGTCCAAAGTGCGCGTATACTGCAAGACGTTAACTGTGCAGATAGCCTATCTCGTTCCGTTGATACCCGGTCCAGAGAAGGCTTCTTGTGCGACGTGTGCAAGTGAAACAGGCAGAACACGAAGAGAAGAATGTTAATGAGTGTCCTTCGCAAGTGTGTCAATGGCTTCCTAACTGGTTCCATTTTTTGGACGACATGTCTCGAGAAATGTTTTATACCCGTCTTCGTTGCTTATCGGCGAGAACATTTGATCGCTGATTAATTGCGACGTTTCTTCGTTCATGATAAGTGTAAGTCCAGTTTTCACGTGACTCGCAAACACTCTACCATCGCAAAAGTCGAACTAATCAGCGAGAGTGAAAGTGTTGTAAGTGATGATGACGCTTCATTATCCGACAGACTGGGATCCTGTGGAGGATACGAAAACGAACGACATAAAGAAACGAGGTATCTCTGACGGCATTGTAACGTAATACATGCAACAGCATGCTTGAAGTGTCTCGGAAGGAAAATAAAACGTGAGATATTTTGTCGGAATTGTAGGGGTAAAAATCAGATCAAGAGGTATCTCGTCTGTGGATATGGAGGGTTTAAGAAAGTGTTCTCGGTTTTCTATACCCCTTTATACTGAAATTGTTTACTTGATCTCGTGTAAATTGTAAGGAGTGAAATTTCAAAATAGGGAATAACGGAGAATTTATTTAAGTACATTAAATTTAGTTTCTGTTATATGTAGAAATCAGTCGATGTTAGGATCATTGCAGAAGGGATTAGGGAAATGAAAAAATTTGGAAGGTTGGATCTCAAGTATGAATAATATTTTGAAATATGAAGCTTTATTGTAAGGACAGTTTTCAGGATAGTTTTTTTTGTCAAATGATTAGTCCAAAATGAAAGTCTGAATGTCTAGGTTTAGTCTATTGTCTAATATCGTGTTCCTTTGTCGAAGTGCAGTGAATGTTCGTTGTATTGCTGATGGTGCAAGTAGGTAAGGTTAAGGTGGACTTCATTCTAATTATGGATTTAGGATGTGCATATAGTGTGGGGGATGCAGGACGTAGAATACGTTATATATCTCATATTAGAAATTTAGACATTTTCTAAATTGTAAGTTTCCAAATTACCAAACTTTTCTAACACCAAAATTTCTAAATTGATAAATTTTCAGAACCCTAAGACAGTAGATGCTTAAATATCTAAATTCTGAAATTGACAAAGATCCCACATTTCTCAATTTCCAAATAACTAAATTTTTGACTTCAAAATTCTCAACTTTTCCGAATTTTAACATCCCCAAATTCGCTAATATCCATAAGTTTTCGTCTCTCCAAGTCTCCAAATGTCCAAACTTCTAAATCTTCAAATTTCTAAATCTGCAAATCCACACTTTCTGGACTTCCATTTAAGTCTCGTTCCTCAATAACGATTTCCATAGAAATTTCAAAAATAATTGTTATTTTGGATCTCTGGGTTTACTAGATCCTCCTTCATCCACTTTCGATTTTTATTATTCGTTTCGTTTATTTATAAGAAAATATTAAGTTCATTACTGGTATTCGTTGTCACGATTTATTTTAAGGACTTATTACAAAAGATCTCAAGTTATTTTGATTTATAAACTGTGGTGCTTCTGAGAAATAACTTAGGATTAAATGAAGAGATCACAATGCACGTTTCGTGACGAACAAAATTTTTCTTTATTTCAAATAACGTTTTAAACTCACAAAAACGAATATGAAAAAAAATAATCTTCCAATTACACTGATTTTACACCTGTTAAGTTTACGATTTCAACTCTTATCACCGCACAATTCCAAATTTTATTTGCATTTTTTCATCTGTTCTATTATCAATTTTATTAAAATTTCATCCACATGAAATGGTACCGAAAATAACTGAATAAATGTTTAAAATGTCGGATGCAGTTGACGGATTCATGTCAAATTTATCACCGTTGCAATTTTCTGTCACGTTTGCAATTGTAATTTTTCTTGCAACTCGCATGTGTTCTACATTTTCATCGGTTGATAATAAAATGATCACGTCACTGGGATATTGGAATGAAGCTGGTAATGAAAATATTACAATGGAAATCGAGTTTTATCTGAACGAAAGGTTAATAAAGGTGATCTTTAGTAATTCATCTCTAATGAGATGTATTATTCAATAAATAAATATATTTTCATATAGATACGTCTATGGATCTATAGATATTTAATAAATAAATAGATGTATTATTTAGTAAATGAATACATCTTCACATGAACATATGTATTAATTGATAAATAAATCTTTGCATAAATACATGTATTATTTAATAAAAATAATACATCTTCATATAAGTAAATGTATCATTTAATAAATAAATAAATTTTTACATAAATACATGTATTATCTAATAAGCAAACACATCTTCACACAAATATAACTAAATACACCGTTATATAAATTATTCAACGAACCTCTAACATTTTTATCCCAAGAAAGTTCATCTTCCATAACTACGAATTATCACCCAACTCGAAACGATTCTTCGATCAGATGTTTCGAAGTTTTACTTCGAGAACTGAATTTCATCCAGCAGCTCCAGATAGTATGCACTTACGAAGTAGCTTAACGTAGTTCGAACTCATTACCTACTTCGCATTCTTTTCCATCGGCATAAGTGGCCGGTAACTTATGGACGAGGGATGTTCACATAAAATCCCATTGTACACCCCGGTATTGAATTCTTGGTCCGTGGTAAGGTATTCGCGAGGAAATCGGTTTCTGTAATTACCTTAATGAATGGCAACAAAGGCTCTTGCCTTTATACCAAGCGATATTATGTTCGCCAGCGCGATGCTCTTGCTCGGTTAAGTTGCTCTTCTTCTTTTCTTCTTCCTTTTTGGTATATCCGCGAACCTCTCGCCGCTAGACCGTTTCCTTCGCTATTACATTGTGGCGAACTGTTCGACTAACTTTGAAATAATTAGTCCGGATAATGAAGTTCAGCTGCACAATGGCCTTTAGCCGGGGAAGGTAATGAGATTCGACCATCCCTGTCCCGTCGTTTTCGTACGATATTGATTACTTAAAGCTCTTGAACGGTTTTACAAGAGGCTTACGGGAATAGGCGAATCAATCTTATCGTTCTTGACTGGGAGCCACGTACTTTCGCACCTTTGTGTGTGTAACAGCTGATTTAATCGTTAATTAAACACTGGAGAATACCCCGCCTGCTGTTACACTATCCACGTAACTTTGTCATTCTTAAGCTACTCCTGTAACTTTTATATCTTTGTCACATTTTTTTGCGAAGTTGATTTATTGTTGACAGCTTTTGAATTTTAATCATTTGTTGACATGTGCAAAATCTTACACCTAAATAATACATGGTAATAGTGATATCGTTGTTTGATTGAAATTTATTATTAAATTTGATTTAGAACTTGATTATTATGTGATGACCCAATTATGAATAAAGATAAATGTCTTACTTTCATAGCTACAGAGAGCAGAGACAAAGTAACTCTGCTTTCACAAAAGTTTTCAGACAATTTGTCTTTCATATATGAAATATACATGTATGTTTCATATACAAGGTGGCTCACCACATTTTGCCATCTAGATTTGCGTCATTATTATTACTCATAGCAAACAATATTTTAGATGAAGTTGAATGGTTTTGAGAGGGGCATATGCTGGTGGTATATTTTTTTGTAGGTGGACGTGTAAAGGACATATGAAGGTCATTAATGTTTCTTTAAATGGAATCATGTATTTTTTATTGCATTAGCTGATACTCCTTCATATTCTTTACAAAAAAGTAGTAATCTATTTATGTGAAGAAATCATTAGTTTAGGAGATCCACCCCGTATATGTATGTTTCATAGTTACACGAGTTTCGTTGATTTATACTGACAATAAGTAACAAAATGAATCACATACTGCCCTATTTATTATAATTTATAATTTCATTTAACTCAACTTCCCACATTACTGATTCTAACCTAAACTTTTTAAATGAAGGTCATCTCAAGGTCATAGAATTTCATTCACTTTAGAACGAGTATTTTAATGAACTATAAATATTCTAATTCTTTTAAATAATATTTATCATTTGAAAAGATCTAACTTGAATGAAATTTTATTGAAAAAAAAAGTTCAAATATGCATGGAACTTCTGTTGAAAATATTTCAACACGTCGAAAATATTTAAAAGATAAATACTAGAAAATGAATCATGTATATGTATGATTAAATGCACTTGATTTGCTACTGCATAACAGGTTATCGATGAATATATATCTTATCAAGTATTGCTGTTCTAACTGTACGTGTAATCCGATAACGAAGTAGCCATAATTCGTAATAAAACTACATCGATTTGCATAATATAGCATTGACGAACAAATGCTTTTCTGTCCCTACATCATTTTCATACGTATTGATATGCCTTGCTCTTATAAAATCGTATTTTTCTCATGACATACGTAGCTGAATATAGAACAGAAGCTTTATGAAGAAGAAATTCTATTAGTGTCTGTTATAACACGCCGGAGGAGAATATTAGGCATAATTGATGCACCACGGTTTTTTTCTTTTATAAAAGGTATAAGTGGTCGGTAAATATGCAGATTAGTAATGCTACCTTCGATTACGACGACCTTGGAACGTGTTGTCAAGGATAACACCCGAGTTTTCTTTATATTTATAACCTACAGACGTCCTTGATTTCAAAGACATTAGTGAAAACATTAACTGCGTGGTATTAATTAAGAAAGCTCACATAAAATAATGATATCAATTATCGAATAACAATCTTAAATTAAGGGGTAGAAAAAATGGAGGTCTAAGAACTACCTGAACACTATAATCTAATTTTATTATCTAATAGAATTAAGGTCTGAGGTCTAAAATTCAATTGAAATGCAAAATAAAAATCTATTATTAAGATCCACAAGAAATTAAGGTTTAAGGACTATCACAGGACTATAATTTATTTTTGTTATTTAACAAAATTCAGGTCTGAGGTTTAAAATTCAAATAAAATACAAAGTAAAGTTCTCAAATTAAAGTCCAAAAGAAATTAAGGTCTAAGGATTATCTATGGACTATAAACTAATTTTGTTATCTAACAAAATTAAGGTCTAAAGTTAGAAGTTCAAAAGCTGATAAAATCAATATTGAAATTTTCTACAAATACCAAATGTCACGTGGTGGGAATTGGGACAATAATTAGTGAATATAGAAATTTCAGTATGTGGATTTCTGCAGAAATAGAAATTGGGGATGTAGAGATCTGGGGTATTAGAAGTTTGGGAAATATGAGAATATGGAGACACATAGATATTTGGGTATGTGGGAGTTGAGAAATATGGGAATTAGGGGCTGTGGAAATTAGGGAAGACACAAATTCAGGAATATGGAAGTGAATGTCGAAATTAGAGGATATAGAGATTTGAAGAATGTAGAAATTAGATAACATGGAAAGAGGAATATGAAAATTATAGTATACAATTTTCAGGAATATCGAAATTAAGCAATATATAAATTTGAGAAATATACAAATTAGAAGACAAAGGTATTTGAGAAACATCGAAATTAATAAAACAATATAATCAAATTTATAATAAATAATATAAATTTGAGGAATATCGAAATTAGAAGACACAGAAATTTGAGGAATATAAAAATTATAGAATACGAGAGTTTAAGGAATATCAAAATTACAATACATACACTATGGAAATAAAAACCACAATACAACATGGAAATAAAAAGACATACAGATTGAACGAATATAAAAATTAGAAAATATGAAGATTTCAGGAATGGAGAAATTACGCTAGAAATTTGATGAACATAGAAATTACAACATGCAAATTAGAACACATATAGTACACAAGCATTTGGGAAAATAAATTCCAAAATTTACTTGCAGTCACAATATAATTCCGGGTGACATACATTCACGCCGTACCCACATTTCACGCACGAAACACTGCACTCTTCTTTTCGTTTGACGTTAACTGTTACCCATGAAACAAGAGCGTTACATTGTAAAATAACCTAAATAGCGTAAATCCTCAAAATTCAAAATTACCAAAATGGCAATGAAACCTAAATTTTCAAAATATTCGTACAATTAACACGAAATTATAGAATTATTATATAAATAAGTAAATTAAGTAAAAGTTTTAAGATATTTCAACGATAATTTAATACTTATTAAATTTTACAATTTTACAATTTTACAATTTTACAATACTTATTAAATTTACAATTTAATGCTAAAAAAATATTTGTACATTCTACTCTTCTGTAAGTTCGGTCGAGAATATCAAAATTCGTTCACAAATATTATGGATTAGCAAATTATTTATTTCTATTATTTATAAAAAAGTTGCAAATAGTGTTTCATTAAATTAAATTAGAATGAAATTAGATTAGATTAAAGAGTGTAATTCAATAGTGTAATTCAATAGTATCACAAATGACACTATTTCAAATTACTAACAGTATCCCGATATCTCTTCGAACAATTATCAGACAATTATGATTAACTTTCCACCTGAAAATCACGAAAACGAGTTGTGACAGAAGAATGATATCTTACATACCACAAATACACTACCGTCCATAAGTATCCGGACACCAGCGAAATATGCATTCGCGTTGCATGAAAGTTATTCAAGTATCTGCAACAGTAACTAAAATCGATTTTTTTTCTGCGAAGGTCAGAATACTGGAACGTTTTTCGATTGATAATTCTCGTTTGGAACTCATATCTCGATGGACAAGAAGCTACAGACGAACTAAACCGAAACTGTCGAGCGCGTAGCGTTACCTCCATTCTTATCTCCATTGAGGGAACCTAAACATCTACCAACAGTTTACAAACACTTGAAACATATCGAAGAACTTTCTGAATACGTTCTACACCATAGAAATGAAACACAGTAGAAATTAAATTTTTTTTTAGAATCGAAAGCGTTTCATTAGATTCACAAATTTGGACTTTGTACTTCTGGACATGAATTTTACTTTCACACTTTCATTGTATAATTTGTACTTAAAAATTAATTCTATTACGTTATGACATCTCAAAAAAGATAATAATTATTACAAATGATAGGATAACCTTAAATACCTTTCGTACAAAGTTCAACTATGTTTTATGTAACGAAACCAAGTGTCCGGATACTTATGAACGGTAGTGTATATCTCCCATGTGAATATCGTTAACGAATGAATATTTCACAGCTTCTATATCGTTTCATAATGTCAAACCATCGATAAAACTAGTCGTTATCGAATGCTACATCTCTAACTGTACGTGTAATTTGTTAACGAAACGATAGTCATCGATAAAAATGAAACTCTATCGATTTTCGTTAGAGAATCCGTTTTATGGAAGGACCGGAAAACACTGTTACAAACTCATGCTCTGATTCCATCGTTAACTGATTGGATAACCAAAGAAATATTTAGTATACATTTGTCGTTTGGGATCGATCTCCGTATCTTGTTTCGATGTAACGTTTGCAACAGATAGGAATAATCGAGATGAAAAAAGTTTCGATGTCGTTCGATTAATGTACAAAATTGTCCCGGTACCTTGATTATACTTGTCCTGCTCCAATTCCTCGATTAATCGACCGAGAACAAGAATGCAAATACTTGCGATATGTATCAAATGTATTAGGTCATTTGCAAAGTTTATGCGGTTTTCAAAGAGAAAATCTGGGACGGCTAAGTTTCATTACCGATGCAAAATTCAAGAAACGCTTAAAGAATTAATTAGACAAGTAACACTTCTTACTGAAGCAAAATTGTTTCCATTTTATTATTATTGTAAATGCAAAAGATAAAATTATTTATATATACATTTTTTTTTTAAGTTAATAGTCCTATGACTTAATTAAGAATTTCTTTAACGATCAGCTCATACTGAAAAATATATTCTTAATTTTTGTAAAAAATAAATTTTGCATTTATTACTAAATGATGTGTATGCTTTATTTATTATTAAATGAAGTTTGATAATTAAATCCGATTTTGTATAAAATCATTTGCTTTAAATCTTTTTCTTTCTCATTTTTTTTCTTAATAATTTAAAAATACTATATCAATTCATAGAGAATTTAAGATTTATTATTTAAAGAGTATAAATTAATAACTCACATATGAATATGAAAGTCGCATAAAAATGACATAAATTCTTCATTCATAATTAATGAAGTTCAATATTTTATATAAATTGTTCTATTCCTCTTTTTTCAAGATAATTTGAAAATTCTGTTCGAATGTGAGATGTTATTTAAAAAGAGTGATGCATATTAAAAAAACACTCTATGACTCAATAACTCGTATATGAATATAAAAGTCACATAAAAATCTTTATTCATCACTAATACAGTCCAATATTTCATATAAAATCGTTTACTTTAAATCTCTCTTTTTTTCTACTTTTTTTTTAATAATCTGAAAGTACTGTTAGATCCTGACATTTATTATTTAAAAAAAGCTCACCATATTTTTTTATGACGTCGCACGTGTTACTAAATTTTATCGATAAAAAATATTTGACTATTTTTATTACTATTATTAGTTTATCACTATATTTATTAGTACTAATTTATGAGAACTCAAAAATGCATATTTTTTATTCAACGAATCATGAAGCAGTTAAATTATTTTTAGTAAAATATTGAGGGCCTAAATAAATATTGTTATAAACAAGTTTCGACACTTTCATGACATTTGAATCATTATAATGATGATAAAGTAAAAGATGAATGTTGATAGCTTATAATATTCAGATCTTAAAATTTGAAGAGAACAGAACAAGATAATTTTATATACAGTCTGTTTTTAAATCATCATACAACATAAAAAATGAATGTTACTAGCGTTTGTAATATTTGATTTTTAAAATTTGAAAAGGACAGAGGTCATTTTATACATAATTCACGATTATAATGTATACGAGCAATAAATATATCCAATAAAGAAAGCTGATCGTTTATTACACAAGTTGAAATATAAATCCCTTTGATTCTTTAAAGTCTCAATTCCTCTAATCTTTATATATTTTGTCGTAAAAGTAATGTTGTTTTGATTCTTTTATGGCCCACGCAAAGACTAAGAAGTCTTAGCAAGAATTACCGTACGATGCCGTAAATCTTTTTAACACCATTAAAATTTTAGCGAATTTTTAAATTCTGTTTTTTATACCAAGGATCTGCAGCAATTAAGCTTAATGCGTGCGCTAATTGCAAATTAAAAATTACTGAAAATATTCAGCAAAGAATAAATAATAATAAAATGGTCATTTGCGTAGAAATATTAATTAAAGTGAAATATGACGGGCGTGGTGTATACTTTTAATACGATTCTCTGGAAGTCCTGTTAATTGTAAAATGATACATTCTTTACGTTTTAATCAAATATTTTCAGGTTTTATTAACGCAGTTCAATGTTCTCGATTACATAGAAAATTAAAAGTATGAAAAAGATAAAATAAAAATATTGATCATTAAAATATTGTGCTCTGTTATAAAAATAATGAAATTACAGGATGAAAATTTTTATTACATTACAAGAAATTAATTAAGTGAAATAGTAGAAAATTTTTCTAGAAATAAATATTTTCTTTTATATGATTTTTTCAATAATTGTCATATAACAAATTAATTATTTTAACGTTTCTCAGAGTGTGCAAGTTAGTATACCATTCAGTATATTTTAACTTTAACATTAAATCAATTTTTAAAATTTTCAATTTCTCTATTTTTAATTATAATTCTAGAAATATTTTTCAACCCTCCAATATAATGCATACAAAAAATCTTCATTTCTTTTTAACAACAGAATTTGTGAATTATATTATCATTATATATTATTTGCCCAATTTATATGCATTTATCTCACCCTTTTGAAAGAATATGTTCAAACTAACACCTTGCAGATGTTCAGTTATTTTGAAATATTTTTTCTTACTTTTTGTAGAAACACATTTTGGATTATTTTTCTAAAAAAAAATACTTCGAACAAAAGCAATAAAAGTTAAAAACTGCATACTGTATCAAACTCTAGTTTTCCCTATTGGTCCAACTTGCATCACACAAGAGTTCCACATCCAGAAAGTGTTGTATCTTCGTTTAACTGGTCCCATGAGTTACCGTTGAGCGTCCCCTTTATCGAAGTTGCTCAGAGATTACAGGGTACTTAGGGGATCTTAAGCACAAGAAAATTCAATGGAATTTAACTGTAACGAAGGGAAAAATCGTTTTAGTTGGCTGTCGCATCGGCGACTAATCGAATGACAGAGGAGAGCCGGAGCCGAACGGGGCGAATACTTACGGTGCATTGTCTCGAGATAACAGGCTATCGATAAAGTTTTTCATCGAACGGAAGTTCGCTGAAACAGTTAACAATCCGTGTAAGTAGTTGAAATGACGTTCAGCTTTATCTACGTCTCTCCCTCGATCGCAACGGAAATATCCTTTATTTCCATCGAGTGGCTCCGGGGATAGTTCGTAAGCCAGAGAATAAATCTTCATCGTGAAAATTCAGTATGATACGAACCGGCTTGGCCGAGAAGAGGGCATCAATAAAATATTAACAAGTCCCTCGGATATTGCTTTCTACAGAACGGGCCACGTAACATGTTAACGCTACGGCTAATAAGCCGTGTAAATTGCAAACGGAACTAGTTTCCTTCCACGGGTTTTCTACAGTTCGTGAGGACTCGCGAAATCAATCTTATCCGACCTTGATAAACCGGTGTCCTATGGAGAGGCGAGATATTCTCCAACGTCCTTGAGTCATTTGCAAATTTATCTGAATCACGAATAATTAGCGATATGCCCTATAAGCACGCAGCTAAATTGTAGTATAATTCATACGATACCGCTGAAAAGCTCGCTATGTGAACGAGATAGCTACCATTACAATATTTAATTAATGCTTTTACGGTGATTAACAAAATTTTATTCGCTGAGAGACATGCCATTTAAACCACTATGTCTTTGTAAATTTTCAAATTTCCGATTACTACATATTTCATTAAAATTACTTCATTATTTCATTAAAAGTTACTTTGTTATTTCTTGGATTATTCTACTTCATTGAAATTAGTGTAACAATTTTTTGGGTTACCATTTCGTTGAAATTAATGAATTTTTGGGTTACCGTATCGTTAAAATTAAACTCTGTTACCTCTTCAGATGGAGATACACGTAATTTAATACGTGAGTGTACAATAGATGGTGATCTAACGCGCGGTGATTTAACATGTAACGGTCTAATGCGTGGCGCTCTAAGATGTGATGATTTAATTTAACGCTTGAAGGTCTAATACATGACGATTTAACGCGCGGCGATTTAGCATACGAGGTGCGATCATTAAGTTCTGGGATTGTGTCTGCTGTGACCAAACGGATCACACGATTGATTTGCGCTCGCAGGACATAAAAATAACAATCTTCGAGACATATGACACGAAGTTTGGAAGCGATATCTTCATTGAATCATGTGTTATACAAGTTTATGGTAGCATACGCACGCTCTCCTTTGCAAAATCACGATGGACTCCAAATTGGAACAGAGGGACATAAAAAAAAAGAAACATGGAAAATTGGCGTCCTTCCTCACCCTCCGTATTCATCAGATTTGGAACCCTGTTATTTCTTTTTGTTTCCCAAAATGAAATTAAAGCTCAAAGGTCGCCGATTTGACACGGTGGACGAGATTCAACGCGAATCGCAGCAGGTGCTTGACACGCTTCAACAAGAAGACTTCTAGGAAGCTTTCCAAAAATGGCAGAGGCTCTGGGATCGGTGCATAGCTGCACAAGGGGACTATTTTGAAGGGGATACTAGCCAAATTTGAAACACGTGACTTTATCTGCATATACGGGACCAGTCCCGGAACTTAATCGCACCTCGTATACTTATACGATCCGTGGTGATTTAATATGCGGCAATCTACCGCGTGATGATACAGTTTGTGGCGATATCTAGCTGTTGGGATTTAGTGAGCAGCAATCTAACGGGTAGCAAACTAACGTGTATTTGTAGAATGCGTAGCAATCGCATGCGTAACAATTTAGCGTGTGGTTGTACAATACATATTGTAGTTATACAATGTGCAGGAATTTAATGGGTAGTAATCGAATATGTAGTTACCTGGCGCGTAGTTATATAACGGGTAACAATTTAACGTGTAGTAATATGAAATGTAATCCAGTGTATGTAGTTATAGAATGTATAATAATCGAATGCGTAATGACACAAAACGTAGCAACGCAAAGGGTAGTTACATGTAACAATCTAATGTAGAGTTATTCAACGCGTAATTATATAACGTGAAGCAATTTAATGAATAGTAATATAAAATGTAGTAATCTAGTGTGTAGTTATAGAATGTATAATAATCGAATGCGTAGTGACACAAAACGTAGCAACACAAAGGGTAGTTACATGTAACAACCTAATATAGAGTTATCTAACGCGTAATTATATAACGTGCAGCAATTTAACGCGTAGTAATTTAGCATGTAGTAATCTAGCGTGTAATTACGTAACCTGAAGTAATTCAATGCGTAGTAATCTAGAATCTAGCAATCTAGAGCGCCGTCATAAAACGTATAGTAATCTAACGTGTAATTATGCAACGTATAGCAATCGAATGCGGAGTTATATGACATATAACAATTTAATGTGCAGTTATACAGCACGAGGTTTTATTGTACAATATGCAGCAATTTGACGTGTAGTAATTTAACGTGTAGCAATCTAGCGCATAATTATATAACGTGTAGCAATTTAACGCGTAGTATTATAACATATAGCAATCTCGTGTAGTTATACGTGTAGTGATTTAACGCGTAGTTGTACGACGTGTGGCTATTTAATACGTGCTAATCTAATGATTATATAAATTGAGGTAATTTAAAGTTTAATTAAACATTTATAATCGTCTTAGTTACTTTAGTGTACATCAAAGTTAATGTTTATAGCTATAATGTTAACAATTATAACTGTATGTTGATTATTCTATGACTTATATTCTATATTTCTACAATGAATTTTGTTAACTATTTTTAACTCCTTAATAGTTCATTTATTTTTATAATCTTACACTCGCAAATCTTTCATTCTCTAGCTTTATAAGTTCTGAAATTTCAAATCTCCAGATTTCTAAATTTTTTAATTTCCCAATTTCTCAAATATTGAATCCTCAAATTCTCCAATTTCTGGGTTACAAATTTAAAAATTTATAAAAATACGAATTTTAAAGTTTGAAAGTTTCTAAATACTTTTGGAATTTGAAAATGCCTAAACTTAACTTTGAAATTACCAGCATGAAAATTTGAAAAATCCCAGATCCAAAAATCTGAAAATTACAAAATTTCTGAATTCCTAAATTAAACATTTTTCAATCAAAAATCAATGATCAGCAGTGTCATTTCTCTACATCCAAAATTTCCCGAGGGAATCTTGTGGTTTTCATCAGCATACGTGAAATTTTAGTTAATTTCATTAAAAATGTACGATATAATTTTATTAGTTAATATATTCAATCATTAACTGTGGCATGCCGCAGATAAATGAAATCGTGAATACTGAGGTCTTTCGATATTTCTATAATAACTACCTACCTAAAACATTAATGAACCCAATAAATTCATTAATAAATTCCTGCGGAGATCGCTCTCCATATATAGACGACACAGCAATCAACCCGTTAAATTGGCCTTCAAGCTTTTTCTACTTTCGCCATTTTTTCAATAGCAAGTGTTAAATCAAATAAGACAATTATTTATAATATACGCTGAACTAACAAGAACGCGCCATAACACTATTGAAAGATATTAATCATTTCTTCGATCTGATGCTTCAATTCATTACTTCCAATTAGGAGTACGCCTTTTACGTTTAGAACCATTTTCTCTTCTTGTTTCATTATTATTCCGTTGAAACAACACCATAAATCATTGCATTAACTCGCATGATAATTACAGTAATTTCCGTTTCAAATAGAAACAAATCAGCTGTCTTGAAAAGTTTACGTTTTTTAGCAGACAAGAATCTAGTTTATTAAATTATAGATCTGATGGTGAAATGGTGGATCTCTTGTCTTTCCTGCGAAAAAAGGGCATTTCGCCGACAAGATTCGCTGGCAAGATTTTCAAGCGAATATTTTCTTACGCTTTCTCTTCCAAAATATTCTTTGCATAATTATGAAACTTAGTACAGACTAATTTGCCTCTTGCAATGTTACAAATACATTCATAATTACTTTCATTATCATTTGGATATTTCTCCTTTTTTTGCTTTGTACATCAGGAATTAATTTATTTTACGGAAAGATGAACAGCTTTGTTTTGCTACACTATTTAATTGAATAATTCATTTTGAACAAAATATTAATTAATTAATTATTATATGAAAATATTAATTTTCATGCTTCGTTAATATTCGGACATTCGAGGTTTTCAAAAACTGTTTCAACTGCGGGGTAGATTTCACAAACTTTGAAACATAATTCTATGCGGTTGTATTTCGAAGCAAACATCTAAAATTTAGCATGCACCTCATCGAGAAATAGCAGGGTTCGTGATTTCAAAGAGTACAGTACATCGAATTACAGAAATAAACAACAGTCCTAAATTTTGAATTGAAGAGAAGAAAAAAGCAAGAGAAGAAGAAAGAAATTATCTTAAATTAAAAAAATCCAAGTTGTAGTACTATACAATGAGGTTCATGGGTTTTATCATGAAAAAGTGTTGTTAAAAATCCTTGCACGAAATTGCTACCCTTTTCCGTTAAGAAGTACAAGAGAAATAACTGTTGGAGTTTGTATACTGCCGCATGAGGCCCTAAAGTTAATTCAGGTTTAGTCCCTTGATTTTGTAAGTTCTTATTGGAGCGTAAAATCGACGAAGGGTGGCGAGAAACAAACGATACTCCTCGTCGATCGTCCTTGAGCTGGTGTGGCGAACTTTCGTCATTGCTAGAGGACATAGCGGGAAACTTAGCGGCGACATAATCTGCAACCACGTTGCGGAGATCCTCTTTCGGCAGTTTTGAGTAATTGAACTAGTTTCCGGAGATAAGACATTTGCCTGCGAGCGGACGAGTCGCTGCAGGAAATAATGAAACTGTTGGAAACGTTTTTCGAGGAAGTTACAGACACGTGTCTAACGACCGACACAAAGACTTTCTTAACGGGTTAAACCACTTTGAATGGTTAAGAAGTATAGCACCCTCGAGAATTTCTTTTTGGGCGACAAAGACACTCTTTTCGACTAAAACGTTTCGGAACTTGTACAAGTGTTATGCACTCTGTTAAGATGTGAAGTTGTACTTGGAATTTTGAATTTCTGTATTTCTACTTTTATCACTTTTTGTATTTTTAGATTTTTGAAACTTTTGCATTTTTAAATTTATACATTTTTTAGTTTGTGAAATTTTTTATCTTTATGTCATCAGGTTTTTCAGTTTTCAAATTTTCAAATTGGATAATTACAAAACTTATTACACGATTTACATTAGAACACGTTTCGATAACCGCCTTAATATCCTACGTAACCTAACCTAAAACCGGTATAACTTGAGTCACATGTACTATAAATACAATTGAATTCAGTTTTAAAATGATTTCAAACATGTTCCTCGATATAACTTCTTCAACATTAAATCTGTATATGTTTAATAATCTATAACATATATGTGCAGACCTTTTCTTTTGTACATTCTTAATATTTCTTACATTTTGTACATTCGTGTACAATTGTCTTTTTGTATATTTCTAATGTTTCTTAAGTTTTGAACATTCTTGTACAAATGTCTTTTTTTGTACATTTTTAATGTTCCTTACATGCTGTACATTTTTGTACAATTGTCTTGTTGTACATTTTCTATATTTCCTTATTGTACATGTTTGTACAATTATCCTCTTGTGCATTTTGTAATTCTTCTTACATGTCGTACATTTTTGTACAGCTGTGTTTTTATACATTTTTAGTATTTCTTACATTTTACACATTTTTGTACAGCTATCTTTTCGCACATTTTTAATATTTCTTACATTTTGTACATTTTTTTAAGTAAGTAGTTTAAGTACCATTTAAATTACATGTTCGGAGTATCTACTCACGCAAAATTAAAAATAATATTCTATAACTAATCGATTCACGGAAACCCGAACGCAAAACAGATCAAAATAACCGCACGTCTTCAGTCACGCAGAACACAATTTACTGGGGCTCGTACGTCTCGCAAAAGTCAAAGCAGCCCGGTCAAGTTGACAAGCATACATCTTCCAGTCTTTAATTGACACGTTAATTTCCTACTCGTAGATCGTAACCTTGACTGTAGCAAAAATAAAAGGCAACGGAACAGCGGTAAAAGAAACGCGGACATTATGTACGGCGACTCTTAATTGGTTTTTCTGACAGAAACTTGTACGAACGTTAATGTGCCAAGCGTTTCTTTAAATATGGCGGTTGCTTCGAGGGAATGGCAGAAATGTTTCTCCGTAAAGTACACCCCAGTTTGCACGGTAAATTGGTTCTACGAAGGTATCATGTAAATTGAGACTCAAATTTCCTCTCATTTTTTGTAATTCATGGGTGGGCTTTACATGTTAAATTAATATAAATTTTTGGTACACGTACTAAAATATATATTGTCCGAACAAAATTATACATTTTACTATTAGTTCTATCATATTTATTTAGCGTTCACAAATTTTTGATTTCTTCTTTGATTTCTTTTGTCGCCACATTGAACCTTTTCTGTAAATAGACATTAAAATTATAATATCTCCTAAACTAATGATTTTTTTACATAAATAGATTAATACTTTTTTGTAAAGAATATGAAGGAATATCAGCTGATGCAATAAAAAATATATGATTCCATTTAAAAAAACGTTAATGACCTTCATATGTCCTTTACACGTCCACCTACCAAAAAATATACCACTAGCATATGCCCCTCGCAAAACCATTCATCTTCATCTAAAACATTGTTTGCTATAAGTAATAGTAATGACTCAAATTTAGGTAACAAAACGTGGTGAGCCACCCTGTATATATGGTTCTTTATATGAATATACATGAACATTTAAATAAACATTTTTTATATCAATATATATAATATATAAATACTTCTTAGCTTCAATGATTCTTCAGATATGTACGTTCGAACATAACTCTTAAAATATGGCCTCCACATTAACCATTTTTATAAAATACGTGTTCATAGAAACAGTTACCAATCAAGTAAACATAGTTATCGTCTACATATATGTTAATTTAGATATTGTAATTTTACATCGGTGAAATCGCAGATGGATACGATGAAACCAAACAATTTCCATGCAGTTCCCTAATCGGCTACGAATTAGAAGAATTACGTTAGCCTCGCGGAAATTGAAATTTACAAGACGGTTCCAATTTGCGATTCACAGAGCTTGCAGAAGCTTCCTCGTTCCGTGGACAGCTTAAGAATCCTATAATGCCCCGGCTGGATCCGTAGATGCCTGCAGCATCAAATATTCAGCGTGTCCGCTATCGAACGTCATTATCCGTAAAATACTGCTTTTAAAGAGAATCTGCGCGGTTGTTCGCGAAAAAGCAATTTCCTTGTACGAACAACGAGAAACGCGACAAACGTTAGCCCATAATCGTCCCGTTTGCATGAAAGTTACATATTTTATTAGGTTGTTGCATATCGAATAGCGGATTTCGAAATGTACGGAGGCTAATGTGATTTCACGATATGGAAGTACCGTAACTAGGCACTTATGCTACATCAGCATGAAGCTTAAAGTTTGATGGTAATGAGTATGTGATAGTTTCGCGGATATTATTAGAATAGTGACTCATTTTTTGTTAGGATAAATAATGATGTTGTATGTTTAGAGGATGTGAGATGCTTGAATAAGCTGATTTTAAGTATCGGTTGTAGGTAATTGTAAAGGAACTTCGAAAGTGTGTATGCAGAATTTTAGTTCGTATTTGAACGAAGAAACAGTTGGTGACTAATATTATTTTAACATAGAGTTAAGATGTAAGATTTGATAATTTGAACTTTATGATACGAAGTAATATATTTTCAAGTTATATGCTTCTAGTTGTTGATTTTTGAACTGTTCAATTTTTAGGTTATGAAATATAGGAAGTTTTAAATGTTACAATTTTAAAAGTATAGAATTGTAAATCTTGTAATTTCCAAATTACAGAACTTCAAATCTTGCAATTTTCCAATTGTAGAATTTTCAATCTTATAATTTCCAAATTGTAATATTTCAAATTTTACCATTTCCAAATTGTAGAATTTCAAATTTTACAATTTTCAAATTATAGAATTGTAAATATTATAATTCCCATATTATAAAACTTCAAATGTTACAATTTCCAACTTACAAAATTTCAGTAATACAATGTTCAGATTGCAGAATTTCACAATTTACAATTTTCAAATTATTAAGCACCATATTTTGCGAAGTTACAAACTTCAAAATTTTTCAATTTTTTAACTTTCAAACTTCTAATCTTCAAATTTTTTAATTTTCAATTTTGAAAGATTACCAATAAGGTAACATCATGAAATGAACAAATGTTTCTAGCTTGCAAAATTTTCAAATTTTCGAATAGTTATGCCAATATGTAACTACCACATTAATATAAAAATAGTGTTCCGATATCTTCAATAAAAAATCCCATTTTTTTCGGTTTTTTATTTTTTACAATTGCAATTTGCGATAAAAAAATCTGAAAAAATTCTATTATATGCACTATGTGGCCCTCAACGTCCCAGAATTTTTTCAGAATTTTTATACGAAATTAAATACGAAAAATAGTCCAAAAGCCGGAATTTCGACTTTTCCCTTTTACTGCCCTCACAGATGAAATAGAGGGTTGAAACTTGGTATGAAATATGTTTTTTAGATATGCTATCGACTGACATATTGGATGTTTTATTTTACTCAAAGGCACATTTGACTACTTAATAGACCCTTTCCATTATTCAAACTTTCAAATCACTAATGCATAAATATCAAGCTTTCCAATGTTCAAATTTTCTAATTTAATCATTTTCATGTTTCCAAATTTCTGAATATTCTCAAATACTAATTTAAAAAATTTTTAGATGTTTTAATTTTTAAGCATTCTAAGCATTGCAACTATTCAACTCATCCATCATTTTAGTTTCAAAATTTATAAATTTTTCTTCTGAATTTCCAAATTTTCGTTCTGCATTTTCAATCCTCAAATCTTCCACAATTCTCAAGCTTTCAAACCACACATCGCATAAATATCAAGCTTCCATTAAAACCTCTGCACCTTGCACAATTCACGTTCTCAAAATTCCGCATGTCGAGATTAATCAATCGTCGACCTCCCTGGTCAAATCACGCGAAACTTCCAGTGTTCCCATTCAGCATGATATTTCGTTTTCCGTCCGATTGTGTGACATCGTTGTTGGACCGCGTGTTCTCGATAGCCGTGAAAAATGCGAGCGGCGTCGAGTTTTCTTCCCTTTGTGCCCGGGGTGGGAAAAGGGGGGAGGGGCGAAACCGAGGGGCACAGAGCGGGACACAATTTACACACAAAGGAATGCGTTTGTATTCGACAAAAGCGTTAGCATGCGGGAATCGCGCGAATGCGTGCGTTTCGATTGCGCGAATCGGTAGCCACGATCGACACGATGCATGTACCCTTCGATCCAATTATCCGCTGTTAACAAGGAAACGGTCTGTGCCAATTAATCGCAAGGTACGGGTTTAATGTGGCTTGAAAACGTAATTTTTCTTGGCGCCCGCCTGGCGTGTAACAGGAAACGCGATGACTGATAAGCGAAAGATTAGAGTGCCGCCTCCCGCTTGCTTGGGAACACCGGATAACAAATGAATCCTCTGGTAAATTCCTGAAATAACAATGTATTAACCTATTATCCATCACTCGAACGCGTACCTTTGTCAGACGTTGTTCAACGTAAAACGGACAGGTAGATTTTTGCGAAACGAATGTCTGTCGGTTATTGCCGGTTCGTGGAACTCTATTTTGTTCAACTCGTATAGCCAGTCCATGTCACAGTTATTACATTTTTAACCGAAAACGTATTTTATTGAAATCCTTCATTTGGGAGAAATTTACCTTTGAGCGACTGACGAAAGATTATCACAAGGTTCATGAAATACGTTGAAATGGCGAATTTTGTATTTCAAATTAGATAAATTGTTAAGTAGTTTTTGGCAAAATGTTAAACTTTGTCGAAGTAAAGAATTAAAATAGTGATATGACAATGTAAGGATTTGCGGATACAGGAATTTGGGATAAATTTCTTTAAGAGTGTAGAGAGTTGGGGATATAAGGTTATATGCTAAAATAACGATGTAGGAAGATAGGGATTTGAGGATTTAGAGATAGATACGTAGAAATGTAGAACGATAGAGATTTGGAAATATAGAAATTTAGGAATATAGAGAGTTAGGGCTATAAGAATTTTAATATTTAGGAAAATGGGGTGTAGGGACTTGGGGACATAATAATTTGAAAATGTAGGAATTAGGGGATATAGGGATTTGGAGATATACAGGGTATCTCACAATTAGTGTAGGTTCCTGAAATGCGGGGTAGCTGACGTGATTTTGTATATTTTGTATGATTTTGTATATTTCCCTTTGCAAAAATGGGATTTGAAGCTTCGTTTTTGAATTATGTATACGCGGTAAATGCAATGTACAGTATGTTCAACGCTTGGTGAGTGCAACGCGTAAGAAATCAATGTGTGGTGAATGTAGCACGTGATAAACACAAGGCGAGGCGAGTATTATGCGTGGTAGGTGTAGCACGTGGTACACAACGCGTGATAAATTCAATGCGTGGTAAACACAACGCGTGGTTAATATAATGCGTGGTCAATACAACGCGTGATACGTGCAGCACATGATAAACAACGTGTGGTAAATTCAATGTGTGGTAAATACAACGCGTGGTAAATACAATGCGTGGTAAAGAACGCGTGGTAAATACAATGCGTGGTAAATACAACGCGTGGTAAATATAACGCTTGGTAGGTGTAGCACGTGGTAAGCAACGCGTGGTAAGTGCAGCACCTGGTAAATATAACGCTTGGTAGATGCAACACGTGGTAAGCAACGCGAGGTAAGTGCAGCACGTGGTAAATACAACGCGTGGTAAGTGCAGTACGTGGTAAAGAACGCGTGGTAGATACAGTGCGTGGTAAATACAACACGTCGTAAGTACTAGCGCTCAGCCGCTAGCTCGAAGTTGTCGCTCTCGCGTCTGCGCATGCGTAATCCTCGCACTCTGATTGGTCCGTGTTTTTGCTTCATAATTCAAAAACGAAGCTTCAAATCCCATTTTTGCAAAGGGAAATCTTAATCAGAATCACGTCAGTTACCTCCCATTTCAGAGACCTACACTAATTATGAAACATCCTGTATGTATAGATGTGGGGTGTTAGAAATTTAGAAATGTGGAGAGTTGAGACTCCAACAATTTTTAAATTTAAAAAAATTGGATAAACAAACTTAGAGACATAAAAATTTGGAAATGTAGGAATTTAAAGATATATGGATGTGGGGTGTTATAAATAAGTTAAAGTAGTTTGAAAAAACGTCTTTAACCACAAAAAATATTTGAATAGTCAAATAATAAATTCGTAACGAGTACATTTGTTTGTGCAGAGATTTTTGTTTCTCGACTAAAATTAATTTTAATATTGCAACATATACACGCTTCTGGTGTCTCTTCGCGCGTACTTTGCATGTGAACTGTTACATACGTTCATCGAAGCTTAATATTTCCATGACACGCACGCTAAAGGGTAAATAATAATTAATTGAAAAGGTGATTATTAAGCAGAAGATAATTACTTCTAAGTGTCAAGTCATTAAAACGACTAATCACAGGATACTATGGACCACATGCTTCTCATTCATGGTCGAAGATTATTCAGTTCATTATCTGATTAAATAATTATACATTTAAAAATGAAAGCTTTCATCTATTTTCCTTTAGTCGTGTAATTAATATCTTTCAAGCAATTAGAATGTGGATGATTAATACATTCTATCTAATTAATGTGACGTTAAATGTAATATGTAAAGTTTATTGAAATTTTCTCACTTCGTTCGAATATTTAAAAGAATTATTAAGGAAGAAGGCATTTTAAAAATTTTTAAAGGGAAGAGTAGAGTATTTAGTGAGAATTTTATGTTGTATAAAATATTTTCATTTAGAAATTATTTACTGTGTGTACGTAATTCAGGGAAATTTTGTTCGAGACTTTTTATGAATTATTACGTTAATTACATGTAGAAATTGTTCCGAGCCGGAGGGGTTACAGCCGCGTGGCTGGGGGCTGTATTTTGGTTATGGTAATGTTACTAGGCTAACTCAGGTTTGTTACTTAACCTGAGCGCCATAGGAAAATAGACGCGGGGATGAACCGACGTATGGCTAACGCCGGGTGCCCCAGGAAATGATAAGTGAACTAGCCGACGTATGGCTAACGCCGGGTGTCACAGGAAATGTTAGTATTTGTGCTCGTAACAAAGATATGCCAGTATACCTCGAGCGGCTAAGATATACCGACTGGTGAGTTTGTTAGGACTTTGGTTATAATTAACAAAAGGCAAAATTAAGTTTAAAATAAATGATTGAAAATGTATTCTTCCCAAAACCGGTATTACAAATGTTCTAGTGTATTTGTCGGTTAAGGTGAGGTTACAAGAACTGATCTTGATTTGACTTTAAGTTTAGTTTGAATAGTTTCGACCCCGACAAAGCGAAAATCTAATCCTGCCTAGTTTTAACGAAAAACAAGCGAAACGGGGACCCAAAAGTACTTTGGAAAAATGCCTAACTGTACGTACTGTATGGTTATTAATGCTTGAAGGGGACTCTAACCCGATCTTGTTCGAAATGACTTCTTTAAATTCAACGCGGTGATTCTAACTGTACTCGGACAGGGGTTCCACGTTAGACGACGTTTAGTAATCTACTGGGTCCACGGACAGAGGTTCCACGTTAGACGGCGTTCACAAATTAAATGGGTCCGATGCGTCTTCTTCACAATCTTTTTTATACCCCAAAAATGGGTAGAAAACGAGTAGTGGTGGAAACGGTGGGAACGAATCAACGCGACGTTTTCGTCTAACGAATTTTCATCGCGTTGGTCTAAAGACGTTATATGTTCTCGAGCGAAGCCTAATAAGGAAACCCTGGTAACCAAGAAAGGTAGGCAAGACTAAAGTCCCTCTTCGCTGTGGTCTTCGACTATTCTCGAATATCCGACTACAAGAAATAAAAAATCATCGGCGTACGTAACAAAATTATTTAACATTGGTATAATTATTTTGTATCAACACAAAATTTATTTTTTGTATATTCATTTATTTCTGTCGTATTTACTAATTATTACAAATTTTTACAAATATTATTACAAATATTATTACAAATGTTATTACGAATTTATGAACTTGCGAATTGTGGAAATTTGAAAAATTTAATGTTATGTAACCTGAGAATTTGGAAATTTCAAAGTTAACTAGGCTGAGAATTTGGAAATTTTAAAACTAACTAGTCTGAGAATTTAGAAATTTGTCAATTTAGAGAAGTTTGGAAATTTTAAAGCTACGAAGTCCGGGAATGTGGAAATTTGCTAATTTCAGAAATTTTTGTAATTTTGGCACTAAATATTTTAGGAGTTTTAGAATCTGAAAATTTGAGAATTTGAGAATTTGAGAATTTGAGAATTTAAGAATTTAAGAATTTGAGAACTTGAGAATTTAAGAATTTGCGAATTTAAGAATTTTAGAATCAGATAATTTAAAAGTTTGAATATTTAAAAGTGTATAGTACCTGCAAATTTGTCAATTTAAAAATCGGTATTTTTGATGATTTGAAAATTGAAAAATTTAGAAATTTGATAACTTTAAAGTTCATGAATTTCAAACCGTGGAAAATTAAAATTTAAGGGAGTTGTAAATTGAAAAACATAAAAACACAGACTTTTGGAAACTTCAGGGTGCGAAAATTCTCACGTTTTCATAGTTGATCTGCTAAGATTAAAGGCAGACAATGTATGACTTTTATTCTTGTAGTCAACTTTAATTAAAGGAAGTCTCCTGTGCTTCCGTTTATATATAACGCTTATTACTTTAAAAAAATGTTGATAAGGAATACAAAGTTGAGAACAGTAGACAATGTAGTTCAATCCTACATTCGCATTTAATTAGTAATAATATGAGTAATTTCAACCATTAATTATTTCGTAAATTATTTACACTCCCAAACAAAATCCATATTAAAAAATAAATTGATACATATAAATTATATAAAAGCGTAAAAAGCATATGTCTTACCAATTTAACATATATCTACTTTAATGACTATAATAACTACAAATTTCAGATTAACTTAAATATTTTTCTCTTTCTTTTTAAAATTAAACATCACAAATCAGCTTAGAGGATTATAGAGGATTATAGTTAAGGGTACATTTAGTTCTTTAGGAAACCTCTTATTTATCAATTTTTAGAGATTTTACGAGATTTCACAGGATTTGATAATTTGGGATTTAAGAATGGGTTAAAAATTTGAAAACTATGGAAGTTGTTAGTATATGGGAATAGGGATCTAGAGATTTCACAATTTTGGAAATTTGTGGTCTTCACATCTTGGAGATGTACATTTTTGCTAACTTCGAAATTTGGAGACCTTACCATTTAGAAATATAATAAAAATATACTGTTTAAGTACTCTAGAGATTTGGAGTCTCAACAATTTTGGGATTCGTAGATTTTCAAATTTGAAGTTTTGCAGACACAAAACTTTGATGAACATAGAAAGCTCAAACGTTCAAAACTTCAAAAATTCAAACCTCAAAAATTTACAAAATTCAAGCGTTCAAAATTTTCAAAACTTAATTGTCCAAAGTTTCCAAAATTTAAACGCCTAAAATCTCCAAAATTCAATGGTTAAAAATTTCCAAAATTTGAACACTTAAAATCCCTAAAATTCGAACGTTAAAAATCTTGAAAATTTAATTGTCCAAAGTTTACGAAATTTAAACACTAAAAATCGACGAAATTCAAACGTTAAAAATTTCCAAAATTCAAATACTAAAAATCTCCAAAATTCAAACGCTAAAAATCTCCAAAATTCACGCACTAAATTGTATAACTCAAAAATTATGAAATTTACGAAAAGGAAATATTTGTGAATTAAAAAATGCTCAATATTGCATGCAAATGTGCATATGCAAAGTAAGCGTCCGTTCATCTGTGTACATATGAAAGGATTCAACTGCGAGCAAAATTGGAATAAAATTCTCGTTGGCGCTCGCGAATTCGTCGTGCTCGTTCCATCGGTAGGAAGCGGGGATGTTCGTAAGACTTCCGGGCAAGAAACTCCTCGTTAAGATGTGAGAAAGTAACAGATCAACGCGGCTGTGATCACCACTTGAAGCTGTTTTTGTTTATTAACGCAACAGTTGAAGGAAAAATAAGAAAACGTTTTAAAACGCTAGACGAGTACGCTTCCGTACAAGTGCGGAAAATCCTTGTTGGAATCACAAGTTTTTGTTCCAGACATAACAGTAAAAGATCTAACAACGGTTTCCAGCGTTTGTTAGCGACTTAGGTTTTTGAAATAAATTGTGGATACACGGCTGAAGAATAATTTCAATCTTTCTATTCTTCGATTTTCCATGATGAAAATTTTTAGCATTTTAAGTTTTCTGGTTCTTAAAATTTTTTAAATTTGTACTTCCTAATTTGCAATTTGTTTTAATTTTTCGGTCTTCAGATCAAAATTTTTTAATTCGTAAGTTCAGAAATTTTCAATATGCTGAATTTACAAATTTTTAATGTTCTAAATTTACAAATTTCTAAATCTTCAAACTTTTAAATTTCGCAATTGTCAAACTTAAAAATATTTAAATTGTCAAACCTATAAATTTCTATCTTTCAAATTTGAAAATTTGAAAATTTTCAAGATTTTTTGAAATCTTTAAATTCTTAAATTTTTTAATTTTTCAATTGTTTATGTTTGCAGGTAAGTGTTAGACTGCAACCTCAATATATGCATTATGGATAATTAGAATGCACGAAATTTACTGTTTATGGGGGATGAACGTCTCGGTAAGTCAGAATAATCAAGTTTTATTAAGACTTTTATTAAAATCAAAATGCGACTATAAGACTCAAAATACATTACTATAACAAATCTAAAATTACCTATACCTAATTACAAATATGGTGTCATAATACTTCAATCACAAATTTACGCCATTTTAACTTTTTACAAATAAGATTTCAGCCTGACTAGGTTATTAATCGAACTTAATCAATAAGTGGACAATGTGACTAAATTATTATTAAGTTAGTTCACGTTATATAATTATGCTATATAAGACAAATATCTGACTGCCACAAAATGGTCACCTCAACAAGGGTTAAGTATAACTGCAAAGTAAAACTGAATCTTTCAAAGGCGAAGATTAAGTAGAGAAGTAAAGAAAAGATGTTCAGAACAGTGTCGTTGACAATATACTTCATGGTCATAAAAGCTGTTGAGAAATCACTGAAGTGTTTAATTACTTAGGGTTTGATGACGTACACATGCGTTTAGTAATGATCATCGACTAGCAGATAACATATTACCAGATATCTATAAGACAAATATCTGACCGCCATAAGGCGGTCATCTCAGCACAAAGTATAATTGTAAAATAAACTGAAGTCCTTCGTAAATCCTTCAGCAACGAAGGTCAAACCATGCAAACAGGTAAAGAAACCATGATCCGATTGATGTTGACAATACTCTTCAAGGCCATAAAAATTCTTGTAAAATCATCGAAGTAACTAATTACTTAACGTTCGATTACATAGACATGCGCTTAATACGTTCCATTTAGCAATGATCATCGATTATCAACACGCAATCACTAATGAACATATTACTAGATGGCGAACTGTACTTACTATTCCAGTCACTCTCGATTAAACGTCATGCAGCTGAGGTTCCTCGCTACTTATCACACGATATGATCAACTCTAATCAATTTGACGCATTCGTGTATCAGGTAACCGCATTCAGACCACTATTATCCGTGTACTCGTAGCTGGACTGTAATCGCTCTGACATTATTGCTCCGACAAACTCTGCTTTCATTCGACCAATTAAAGGAAATTAAATCGCGTACGCGAGGTTATCCCCCGACTCTTTTACACGTCGACGGTTCCATGCTCGCGTCCCTTCTGATGACAGCCGGCTACAACACTTCTCGGTACCTTCTGACATTCGAGACAGATGATGGGAACGTGTTTGAACGCGACCTTGCGGCAAAGAGAAGCCAACGATCTTGCAAACGGCTCCTGCTGTCGCTTCAATTTTCACGACAGTTTGCGACTCGGTCGAAACCACTTTTTCATACTAAAGTTTCCCTCTTGAGCTAACTCTGTTTGCAGATGTTTATGCAACTTTTGTTGGGATAATTACAGTGCACCGAGGAACGACTCGTTCTGTGTCGATTTACTGCTATTATAGTTTCAGATTACTTATTCTACATGTACACGTTGAATTATTTCAACTCTTTCAGTATCTTTAAACATCGCATGTATATTTAGAAAATAATAGTCACACTGGGGTATGAAATGATGCCAGCCAATTTAGCTTTAGTTTTAGTCTCTTTGTGCCTTGAAAATATGAATAAATACTGTTTCTGAAACCCCGATGTTATTACTAGTTTTTCAAAAAATTGTTAAATCTCAAGGCATTCAGAAAATTAGCTCTTTAAAATCGAAAAAAATTTTCAATTTTTCTGTCACTTTATCAATTTTTTCGTAGGTCTGAATTTTGTTTCATATTCAACGTTTAAATTTACTGATCAGCTGTGAAATATATTAAAACAATTTTCAAGGATTATTTATAAATTTCATAAATTTTATAAATTCATAAATAAGTTGAAATAATGAGTAGCTTCTTTGTGAGAAATATTTTTAGTAGCTGGGATTTTAAATGTACTTAGCTAGGTATGTTATACTGAAGTGTGACCGTTAAGGGTTAAAGAGTACAATTTTCGAACTATTATTATAATGATGTAGAAACGCATCTCTACTGATTATAAATATCTGACATATTTATTTTCAGTATTTGATCAGAGTTATTTTGCAATTCGTTTAGATTCTTAAGGAAGCTATCGGAAAATGTTCATGTCAATTTACCCCATACGGTGCTCATGAATTAGCACTAGTTATAGAACCGCGGAATGCGAAGGCTGTTTGAAGAGCTCCACCAATAATCATATAAGTGAAGTCGCGTTAACTGATCGTTAGAATCCCTCGGTAATCGAACGCTATCCCCACCACTTAGGGAAACTTATTTCGAACCGTTTAATGCAGCCGCAGTTGAGAATAGTATACATATGTTTATAGTACAGTGCTTGTATAAATATTCTAACTTTTAATATTTTTAATAATCTCAGCTTTTGGTACGAAATTATGATCAGTTTAAATATTAATTTAAGTCGAACTTTTGACATAATTTATGGCGGTAAGAACGATAATTTATTAAGTTTCTATTTCTGTACATGAAATAGGATAAAACAGTTTTTTTTTAGTTGATACATTTATGAAATGCTTAAAAATTAGTTTCTATACAAATCGACTGAATATGCATAATTCCTATACATTAAGACGGCAAATCCTTTTTATATAATTTGCTATTCATACAACACAAATTAATTTAAAAAATAATAGCTATAGAATGTTTAAAAAATATTGGCCACAATTTTCAGTTGGTAGTTCAAATTGATAAAAAAAATGTTTATGCAACACATTGCATAAGAACTTTTTATGTAGTAGTTCTTATAAATGCGTAGCATAAACACATACTTTCCAACTACTACACATACATATTTTTCAACTAGTTTTTATTTCCTGTAGTAATTATGTAGTTTTACATAGAACTAACTTTTGTACTTCACTTATGCGTCCACAAATGGCCTCTTTTACTTATAAACCGTGCCATTTATAATATGCACAAGAAAAAGAGCTCCACAATTACGACCTTGTCAACACCAACTAAGAATAAATACAGATTAAATCCTGTTAATTGCTAGCTAGCCTAATACATCAGGAATATAACATGAACCGGGAGCGACCATCAGCTTGATTAATCGAGCAATTATTAATAGTTTCCCACCGAATAACGGAGGCAGGTTGCTAACGTTGTGCTCCTGGAAATCAAGCAGCGTTCGCCGTAACTGAGCGCGCCTGGCGATCATTTACCGCGAACTCACTACAAAACTTGCTTTCGTTCGCTGGAGAACGCGACCTCACTTTTGACACTTTTAACCATTTTTCTGGGTGTTTTTGTCTATTTAGAGAAAGTTTCATTGTGTAACAAAGGGTCGTATCCGATGCGGTTTGACCTGTAGATTTATATACGAGAGCGAGTGTATGAGGTTTTATAGTAGTTTAACACTATAAACTAGAGTATTGTAGTGTTATACATTAGAGTAATAGTGTAACTAACACTAAATGGTGTAACTAATAGTGTAACCAACACTATATAAAGTTACATTATCAATTGATACCGTCCATGCTACAAGTGGTTATAAATGGTGTAACTAATAGTGTAACTAACACTATATAAATTTACATTATCAATTGATACCATCCATGCTACAAGTGGTTACAAATGGTGTAACTAATAGTGTAACTAACACCATATAAAGTTACATTATCAATTGATACCATCCACGTTGCAAGTCGCTCAATTAGACCACTCAAAAGAAACCTGGTAATCCATATCAGTTAAAACTGTTCGTTTATCCAGGCTGCAATTCCGATAAGATGGCATAGCGGAGAAGTGTGCAGCCACTTCCGCTTGTAGATCATTGTTTGCGAACGGTTAATAGCCCCTCGGGTACACCTAGCAGATCGGCCGAAGTCTGGTCGCTCTCATGGAAGCGCAAACCACCTACCAGCTCTCTTCGTCTCCGTTCTTCCGTCTCCGTCGCCAGTTTCCCCTCTTTTCTGTTCGCTTCTCTTCCTTTCTGCTCTAACTATGATCATCCGCAATCTTTGTCTCCGTTTCGCTCCTTCGCTGTTGCCGTTTTTCCTCGTTCGTTCCCTCGAAAAATTATGCGCTCTCGAAGGTGAACATCCGTTTTACACGATGCCGGCTCATGTGCGAGCGTATTGTACGCGCGTGGACCCACGGTACGTGCGTGTGTGTCCGGGCTGTTTTTCCCTTCGGAAGCGTGCGGTCGCACGCGAGCACAGCGTTCGCAGCCGGCCGTAATTGAAGACTTCGGGCTAGAATGGGAGTGCCACGTGGACGAGCGAAATTAATTGCCGTTAGCACCGTTAGCCCCATAGATCGGAGGTGGCTTGCCGCCGGCTGTGTATTGACGCCATTCTCGGAAACAGAACAGAGGATTTGTTCCTGGCTCAGTGACTGTTAGGAAATCTTTTGAAAACAACAGGTTGCGTTCGGGATTGCATTCAGCGATCGAAGCTTGCAGAGGATGTGGATGGATTTGAAATTACGTCGATTATAGTTGATGTCGCACTACGTATGTGTCCCAATTATGGAGGCTTTTAACCAGTTTGCGCGATCATATATTAATTAAAAGTAATTAAATATATTAATTGAGAGGTAATGCCACGTGAATACGTTTGTAAAATCAATTACTAATATGCAGTGTTTTATAATCGGAGGATTGAATAATTCGGAAAATTAGGAATTTGAGCAATTAGGAGTTTAGAGAGTTTCAAATATGAATACTTTGAGATTTTTTAATTCTGGATTCCAAAATATACGAATTTAGCGATTTCAATATAAGGAGATTTAAGAATTTGAGAATTTCTAAAATGGAGAAGTCTAAAATTTGGGACTTTGGCAATTTAGGAACTTGGGAATATGAGAAATTGTGAAACTGGAAGTTTGAAAATTTAATGAATTGGGAAACTGGGAAATTAAGAAATCGGCAAATTAGGAAATTAGGAAATTAGAAAATTAGAAAATTAGAAAATTAGACAATTAGACAATTAGAAAATTAGAAAATTAGAAAATTGGAAAATTGGAAAATTGGGAAGATGGGAAGATGGGAAGATGAGAAGATGGGAATTTAAAAATTTGAAAAACTAGGTAACTGGACGTTTAGTAATTTAGGGAATTGAAGAATTGGGAAATTGGGAAATTGGGACATTTTTAAATTAGAAAATTGGTGAATTGGAAAATTAGAAAATTAAAGATTTGCAAAAATGAAGCAATGGGAAATTGGGAAACTAAGAAATTAGGAAATTGGGGAATTGGGGAATTGGGAAATTAGGAAATTGAGAAGTTCGGAAATTGGGAAATTGGGAAATTGGGAAATTGGAAAATTGGAAGATTGGAAGATTGGAAGATTGAAAGATTGGAAAATTGGCACATTGGAAATTTGGGAAATTGGAAAATTGAGAAATTGGGAGGTTGGGAAGTTGAGAAGTTGAAAATTTGATAATTTAAATATTTTCAAACTTGTAAATGAAGGAATTTGAAAATTACAGGACTTTGAAATATTGGAATTTAGAAATGTAGAAATTTAGAAATTTGAAAGTTTGTAAGTTTGAAAATTTGAAAATTTTAGAATTTTATAACTTGGTTAGTGATAGTTGATTGAATGTTAACCTATGTCCAAATATAACACCCAACAATTTGAATTCTATACAATATATCAGTATTAGTAAATGATACCTCTAAAGAGTATAGTTTATTTCTTGCATCGTTTATAAAATTATTTATTTTTATACTTGGGAACGAAACATGCCGCTGGCTACTAAACTATACACTCCAATAGTATCATTAATCTGTTCATTATAAATTTAGTTCTAAGTTCCCTTTCAATTGCAAAAATTCTGAAAGGGTTAAATTTAATCAGAGACGACCGTCACCATCCTAGCTTCTAATGCCACACAATGTTTTCAGTGCTTATATATCTTGTGGAAACCTTGTAGGATCAATATGTGTTGTCAATATTCGGGATCCCAATATTTATTGACACTATTAAAATATTGACAGTGTACATACATCGATCGTCTGAAGATCCCCTTACACATAACGTAATATTGAAACTCCTAAGACAAGTATCATAACTGATCAAGAATATCATCTCAAAATTATAACATACAGAATCTACTTGATGACTGTGGACTTTACTCATTTGCAAAAAGAAGGCATGATTTGATTAATTAAACAAAGGGTTCTTACGACTCGAGGTATTATTAATAAACAGGTCTTAAAAGTCTCGAAAGATATAAAGATATAGAGTTACGAATTGGTTGCTTTAGGTGCTCGCAACCGGAAGGTGGGATGATTTTTATGCGCAGGATCGAAAGCTTTTTTTTTACCGAGATAATTAGCAGGATTGATTATAGAGCAGCATAGCCACACAAGACTTCCTGTTCTCCGCGCAACTGCAGTGAGATCAGACAAATTGGTGTTAAGATTTATTGCGTAGATTAGACGTAATAATTAGTTTATACTCTGAAATAATTAGTGTGATTTGACAGTCGGAAAGATCCCAATTCTATATGTTGATGATAAGCTACTACAAAAATAGTAGTATATTATGCAGGTGTTGGTAATAATATTTCAAGGAAATACGAAAAAAATCAATTCGCAATTTCCCTATTTTCTAATTCTCCAGTTTCCAATTCCCAAATTCCCAATTTCCCAATTTCCTAATTTCCAATTCTTCAATTCTCCAATTTTCCAATTCTCCAATTCTCCAATTCTCCAATTCTCCAATTCTCCAATTCTCCAATTCTCCAATTCTCCAATTTTCCAATTTCCTAATTTCCCAATTCCCCAATTCCCCAAATTCCTAATTTCTTAGTTTCCCAATTTCCCATTGCTTCATTTTTGCAAATCTTTAATTTTCTAATTTTCTAATTTTCCAATTCACCAATTTTCCCAGTTTCTAATTTTCCAATTTCCTTATTTCCCGATTTCTTATTTTCCAAATTTCTCAATTTCTTAAATTTCCAAAAATATTTATCACTAGTTCATCATTATTACGCAAATTTTCCAAAATGAAGCATTTCATTTTAAATTGCCATTTTTTCTTTTATTTTAAATCAATCAAGTCTTAATCAACATATTCGATTTATACTACCTACTAAATAAATATTCAATAAACTCGTTGAAAATGAACATTCACTTCCTTAATAATAGCAATTATAGTGTGCGATATTACATATGGCCGTTTACATTGCGGCATTCAGCGAATTAATATGTGATCACAATATGGCAAACTGGTCAAACACACACAGCAGCTGTAATCACGATAATATAACTTTGACTTGTACCACTATCGTAGTCAATAAAATATCTGGTTTCGTTAAAACGTTCTACATGTTCTGTCCGTTGAAGCACAGGCGGACTTATTTCTTTCAATGAACATACGCGTGTAGATTGTAACTTGCACGCAACCGTATTTTAAAAAGTTAACTTGCTACATTGCGGTTTCCTCGTCTGCAACTGCAGATCTTTTGCTACGTCTCTAATTTATGGACTGTCTATTATTTATTGCATCGATATGTAGTTTCTCAATCTTTTATTAGGTAATGTTTCAAGTTTCTGAAAGTTGAGACATTTTGAGTACTTGTATTAGTAAAAGTAGAAGTTGGAGCATTTTAAATCTTTATGAATTACGTATTTTGGGTACTTGCAGAGTTTGGAGAACGTTTTGAGAAATTGATGAGCTTCGAAAGACGTAAATTTTGTACGGACATTAAAAATTGAATGCGTTTGAATTTTTTAGGTAGAATTATATTCTTGTCGTGTTCTGTGAATTAGGTTCAATTAGGAACAATTTTGGGGCAAAGTCTGGCGGTAAAATTAGGGCACGCTTTATTTGAGGTATTATACAGGGTGGCTCACCATTTTGCCATCTAGACTTGCGTTATTATTATTACTCATAGCAAACAATGTTTCAGATGAAGTTGAATGGGTTTGAGAGGGGCATATGCTGGTGGCATATTTTTTTTGTAGGTGGCCGTGTAAAGGACATATGAAGGTCATTAATATTTTTTTAAATGGAATCATATATTTTTTATTGCATCAGCTGATACCCCTTCATATTCTTTACGAAAAAGTATTAATCTATTTATGTGAAAAAATCATTAGTTTAGGAGATATTTTAATTCTAACTTGTTAGGAAATCGTTACTTTCTGGTGAATATTTTATTATTATAAATTTTATTATTAAAAAATATTCTCATTCCCTTTCTATCATGAGATTTATTAAAAACACAGTGAAGTTGTCTGAGAATGTATATATAATTTATTTGAATAAAAGAAATTATGGTTATTTGTCAATCAATTTTCTATGCATGATTTCAACTTTTAAATACAAAAAGGAACTTTCAAACGTATTAATACGAGTAAAATTATAATACTGTCATCTTTTCTTATAGTGAAAACTATACTGAATTATTGCTAAACTAGAATATGCAAGGTCGTGCTTATGAAATCATTTTGTATATAAATTATTTTAATAATAATCATTACAATATTAAATTACATTATTATTAATAATATATAGTATTACGTAATTATGCTGAATAGGTACTTCCCCAAATTTTCATATCTTTCCCAAATTTTTCGGTGAACAGCTTTGTTCTGAATCCGACAACGATCAATTGGGGAAGTCAAGTTTTAGGTTAGGTTTGGTCATGCTAACCTAACCAACATTTCCTCTCTGCTTCAGCCCGAAATGAGGTCTATAATTGTTCTCTTCTACATGGATTTTCGACTTTCACGCGAAGTAAATTCCACCTGTCGTGAAGTGAGGGTAGTGCGGAAAAGAGCATTAAAACGATCGATAATCACTGTCGGAATCATAACACGTTTTTACGAGGAAATTTGCAAGAAATATAAAAATTCTGCAAAGTACCTATTCTGCACTATTACGTTAACCTAACCTCCCCTATTGATTGTTGGAATCATAATATATTTTTACAAAGAAATTTGCAAAAAATATAAAAATTGGGAAAAGTATTCCACATAATTACCTACAGTCATTAAATATATTATCACAAAAAGTGTTATTTCGTTAATTAAATATTAGAATAGTACTCGTCGATCAATCATAAACATATTAAGATGTCTGGCATTGCTATAACTCTTAAACATGTAGCAGTTTCTCCAGATAGACTTCCGAGAGAAAATCGTGTCAGCCGAGAATAGCAGTCCTCGATACAGGATAAATTTTCATTCGACTTATCTCGATACAAGGTCGTACGGTACCACATTTGAATCGATTCGAGAAAGTAGGATCAATGTCAAGTACTTGAGGTTGTCACGATATCCTGGCTCACTTGCGAGCCGCAGGAATGTAATCTCCGGAAGAATTAAAATTCAACGCTTAATTGTATGCATGTGGAAACAGTGCACACGTTCAATGGCTTATACATAATTAATAGATAGTATACTCGTTTCATTTATTACGTGCTTTACGACTAAACCTTCACGTTAAGGAGTTCAACGTTAGGGATGTTAAACAGCTTGATAAAAATCTAATGCGGGGTTAGCCTTTTTTATTTGCACACGTAACAGGAACTTACGCCTCCAAATTAACTATTCAGATTAAAGGAATCGTTCGGTTAATTAGGTGTGAACAATTTCTGAAGAACTGTACACTTTTGTTTGCAAATTTTCTCGATTATTGAAACTTGATTAAATATTATTTTAATCTAAAAATTTAAGGAATGCACTGAGTTAATAATATATGGGTCTGATTTATTTCGAAAGAATTCTTCATTCTTTTTGCTGTGGATTTATACCATATTAAAAGGTAATTTTACATTAAAAATTTTGTTTAAATAATTTAACAATTTTTATATATTTAACTTTACTGTTCTTGTAACATTAAATTGAGACTTCATATGAAAGTTGTGAAAAATTGAATAAATTAAATATAAATAATGCAAGTAACATTGAATTCTGCAATATTTAAAGTAACATAATTAGTATCTTAAAATCGATAATTTACATCAATATTAGACATCTATAACTCAAAAATAACATAATTATTTTTTTAAAATTGATTATTTATATCAGTATTGAATTTCAATAAATCTACTCCAAAAATGACATAATTATTTTAAAATTGATTTTACATCAGTATTAAATATCAGTAATTCGACTCCAAAAATAACGTACATTCCTGTGACGGAACATGCCCATAAATTTGCAAAATTTCAATACACGTCATTTACCTCGCAACGATATTAATTGCGCCGATAATAGTCCCGTTCAGTATCGTTTAACATACTACTAAATCGTCGGATAACAAGAATGATAATCTCCGACGTAAATCAAGGAAGAGTCAGCACGCAATGATACTCTATCAAGCGGCATCAGTCACCAGCGGCGCGTTATTAATAAATTATCAGAGTCGCACGCTCGCTATATGGCAAAGATACGTGTTCCGCGAAGCCACAATGTTCCCGGGCGCGAAAAAAATTAATAACACGAAGCAACGAGACAACGATCTCTTTTCCACAAACTGAAATCACGCAGACAGCCTCGTTCAATGGCCTGCTTGTCGAGGTTAACGGTGAAAACGAACGATACCTGCGTGTTTGAGCATCGGATTACTTAATTCCATCAGACACATAAGCGGTACTCGAACGGCGTATTCCGCGAAAGGATTAACGGTTACGCGACTACTCGATCGGGGAAAAAGAGAGAAATTGATAACAGAGGAGAAAACGGTAATTCTCGAACGCTAAATAAAAGGGGAGGACTCGTTTAAAAATAATTGGCAAACCTCGAGGGGTTTAATGATCATTCGATAGCCAGTATCGGCCAGGAAGAGGTTTCAGCCCTCGAACTAACCAGACTTCCCCGAAATCGCCGATCGACAAGAGTGCAGGGTGTTCTGGACCGACCACGCCAATGATTATCTTCGATACCGTTGATTGTTCAAGGAATTGTCTGGGATCAGGGTTACTCTGTTTGCAGAGGAACATCTGACGATCGCGTGGCCTCTGATATGATTTCTGGGATTCTGAACTTACTTTGCTCTCCTCTGAATGTATTATCATAGGGACCACGCTAGAATTGATTGGCGAATCGAATTATTTTGCAGATTTCATTCGAATGGAGTTTCTGAATAATTCAATTTTCTGACGGAATCTTTTCATGTAATTTTTCATTTTGATGGCTGAATTATAGGACACTATCGGGATACATAAATCATGCGTGATTTATTGATGTGACCTTCGGTCACCCTTCTAACTGTACTTCGAAGGTAAATGCATGAAAAGGAGTTTAAATAGACTTAAATCATATGCGATTTATTTTTATGAATTTGGTACATCTGTAATGTTATTTTTGGTTGCTAGTGTCATTGTTTGAGGATTGGGAGCTGATTTTGTTACTTTTCTTTTTGCTTGTATTGCTATTTTGTTTTTAACATAATAAGGCGTTTGAAATAATTAGATGATAATGAGATCATTACAACTTCTACAGCAAATTTTAATAACAGATAATTAATCAATTGACTATTGATCGATGAAATGAAACTATTATTTTTAGGTCACGTAATTACATATTCTATTCCTGATACGATGCACTTAAGGTGCTTTCAAAAAATCGAATAGCTTCTTATGATTTAATTACCATTTCTATGGCAAATTTTATTAACAGTTCATTAATCAATTCCTAATAATTAATGAACTAACGGTACTATTTTTAGGTTATGTAATTTATTATACTGTTTCTCGTACGGTGTAATTAAAGTGCTTTCAAAATTTCGAATAACTTATTATGACTCCATCACCACTTCTGCAGGAAATTTTAATTATAGTCAATTAATTAATTTATGTAACGGTCGATTAAATAATTAAACTACTTTTAGGTTATGTAAATTACTATTCTGTTCTTGTCGGTGCTTTTAAAGCGCTTTATAATTTACTATGGTTCTATTACTATTTCTGCAATGGATTTTAATAATAATAATATTATTCAAGATTATGCAATTTATAATTTTGCCTTTGATATAGTTGGGGGACTTCCAAGAAATGAAATAAAATATTTTCTTATGGTTGTGCTATTCTTTGTCGATGTTATGTTACTGTTGCTATAGTGAATTAAAAAAAATAAAATATTCAAGGTTGCTATAGTACTAATAATAAAAATTAAAATATTCGAGGTTGACTCTTACATGCTTTCGTAATTTTGACATAAATTAAAACATAATTTTAATGGAAACGAGATCAGAAATGATTTTGTAAACACAAAAAATTACTGCGACGAAATATTTATTGGTTATAACTTAACGTAATTTAGTAATGCTTTTAAATTTTAAGATATCTAAAGAAGTTCCTGAAATGATAATTAAGTTATTAAAATCTTCACTCTTCAAGATCGCACGTCAGATCAAAACGTTAATCTCAAATTGGCAATCAGACACGCTAGAAATTAAACCGTCGTGCTCTTCAACTTCCGGTGGCCAAAATGGCGGGCCTCGAGTTCTTTCATGCGTCACGACATGTTTGACCGCGATAATTGAGGGAACAATCTCCGGAAGTTTGGTTAATTGGAATCGAAAAGCAGATATAACGCATTACTGAATAACGGTAGGCATTAATTTAAAAGTCTCGCCTGTGTCAGAATGTATACGCGTACGAAGACCAGAAACAAACACGAAGATGGCGAGTACAAGTCACGAGAATCTTCATTCAACCTTGATTCATGTGTAATTGTAATTAATGAAGCATGCAATTCGCAGTTACCGTTTGTACGAACGTATTTATGTGACTAGCTATTAGCTTTCTATGCGTCGTGTAACAATATCTCTGCCATCAGTTTAATAAAGTAGCGAATATATGTCTGCAATTCATGAATAAAATCTACTAAATGTTTAATTGAATGATAACGTGTGGATATATTAATAAATATTTCAAAATGTATCTATACACTATTTGGATGTAATTAGTCGACGTCAGAAGATTTGTGAGCTTAAGAAACTGGAGTTGAAAATCTGGTGTTCATAAATAAAAATTGTCTCTGGAAGTTCATTACTTAATACCTCATGAAATTATTGCATGAAATTTCTGGATTTTGTGAGTAAAATAGATATTATAGAAAGTCCAACATAAATGAAACGCCCTGTATAATTGCGGAAATTGCTAAAATTTTATGAATATGGCATAGTCGGCTGCATAAAATGCACTGGATTGTATCAAGATGTATCCTTAAAGTTATTACTACATTTTTATGGTTCTAGTTTGTTGAACACCCTACATGTACATTTTCTACATAATAATTAAGACAAAATATTTCCAGCGTTATCATTGCATTACTGTTTGTTTGTTAATGTCATAACTACATTCTTAGCTAAATTATTGCATGAAGCATTTTATGTATTCACATATTTACCTAACCTTGAAGTTATTAAATTTCATGGGTTCTAACTTCTTGGAACACCCAATATATACATTTTCTGCGTGACAATCGAGGCACATAATATTCAATCAATGTCACAACACTAATTTTAGCTGACTTGCTGCATAAAGCATTTTATGTGTCCACACATGTGATTGCATCAAGACTTAACCTTGAATTTATTATATTTCATTGGTTCTAACTTTTTGGAACTCCCTGTATACACATTTTCTGAACGACAATCGAAGCACATAATATTCAGTCAATGTCACAACACTAATTTTAGCTGACTCGCTGCATAAAGCATTTTGTGTGTCCACATATGTGATCGCATTAAGACTTAACCTTGAATTTATTATATTTCATGAGTGCTAAGTTCTTGAAACACCCTGTATATGCATTCTCTGCGTGACAATCGAGGCACATAATATTTCTAACGTTGCCATTGCACTTCTATCTCATTGTCAGTGTCACAACTCTATTCTTGGCTGACTTCCTATGGGAAACGTTTTAGCAACGAGGCAAGTAGAAAGAAAAAAAATGCTACCGGCGTTTTCTACGGAATTTCCTCGAGGGGTTCACGTACACAACGCCACGCGTCTACCGCTAACGAGCATGTAATATTTACATCGGCTGCAATAAACGAAGGTTGTTCACATCTCCTTCGCGTAATCGAGAGTCCCGTAACGAGGCGCCAGACTTTGCTCGTACTCCTCGGCTACGGAAACGTACCTTCACCGGTGTGTTCCGCCCTCTTCCTCTCCCACTTCCCTCTTGCTTTTGCTATCTTACGTGTCATTAACACCGCGTGAGTACGAACAATGAGTCCCGTGAGAATATTTTTCAACGACCTTTGCAAGCTTCAAATTGTCGCGTTCAGTAAACTTCGGATAAGGTAGGTGCACACGATTCTGTCAGTGGCTCTGCCACCCACGGGTTGGCGGACTATTAATTAGAAAATGCTCGCTAAATTTAACTTACGCTGAATAAGGGATGTGGAAAGAAGAAATTTCAGTGTACAGAATTTATGCAAAAAAATTATGTAACGTTTTGTCATTTTTTGAATGGCAATGTAGTTGACTGGATATAATGTAGATGTTGTAATCAAGTACTTTGTAAATGATAATATTCGTTAAACTTCGTGTTCTTTCTTTCATACAAAATCATAGTTCACGCTTCATTTTACTGTTTATGTAATCAATTATTTGTCTCTGTACTACTTGTAATTTCACAGGATTTGAGAAAGATTTCTACACTGAATGTAACATCAAAATTTATTATGTATCAAATTGTTTGGTTTCTAATTTTCTGCAATAATTTTGATATGCTTTACTGATATTTATTGAATAGATATTTCTGCTAAAAAAATAATTCGTGTGTTGTCACGAGTCAATTGAAAATTCAGCCATCTTGAATCGTCTGCCATAAAATGGTACATGATAAAATAGTATAATTTTTTACTACTATTAATTGGTTTACATGATGCTGTTTCTGTACATGGGGAAGTTATGTGCACGTACTTTATTGGAGTTACTATAGCATCACAAAATGAAATGCATGTAGATTTGCATGTTGTGTAAAAATACGAGAAGCACGCAAAACTGCATACCATAAAAGTATGACGTAGATGAAATAGGAAGATATAATAATAAGTAATATACACGAAAAACATACAAAACATCATATGATGAAATATTACTTGTGAATAATAATTGCTCAATATTTCATTAGAATATAAATACTCATTTAATTACACTAAATAAATGACATCATAATTCATAATAAAGCAAGCTTAAATAAAAAAAAAACGAAATACTCACGTTCAAAATTAGATTTTAAAATGTGCATTCATATAAATTACAAGATACTGCGAAGTGTTTCAAGTTTAACTACGTAGAGCAAATTTAATACAGACTATAATTACTTTATTATGCACTGAACTTCGATACTCCTCTGTTTTTAAGAGAAGCGAAATAATACGTTGCATAAAATGTAACTAATATTGCATTTTAATATTCTTCATCCTAATTTGCGGTTACAGCAATTGTTTCTTTATGATCATGCATATTTAGTGCTCACGGGGCTTAAAATTCTAATTGCAAATTTAAGATCATACGGTATTATGAATTTGTGCTAACAGCATGCAAAATTCTTGTTGAACAGGTATGATGAATGGAAACGTTGCATAAATGTTTATAAATATCAAATGTGATGATTATTGGAAGATTTATTTTTGATTAGATTTTTGTTTCGTCTTCAATCACTGTTTTATTCAATTTAGAAATTCAATTATTCACTTCTTTAACGCATTTTGAGTGTGCAGGTGCTAAATATGTAGATTTAGGAATAATATGTAATTTTAACAAATAATTTTCGAATAAAACTTATTAAATAGAGTTTAAATAAAAGTCGGAGATTTAACATAAAAATTATTAAATTTAGTTAAAATAAAAATGCTAAAACTCGTATAAAAATGATTATATTCAGTTCAAATAAAAATAGTTAAGCTCAAATCAAAATTATTAAATTCAGTTTAAATAAAAATCGGGGGTTTGACATAAAAATGATTAAATTTAGTTAAAATAAAAATGCTAACACTCGCATAAAAATAATTACATTCAGTTCAAATAAAAATTGTTAAGCTCAAATCAAAATTATTAAATTCAGCTTAAATATGAATGAAAAAAATATATATATTAAAATTTAAATAAAATTCACAGAATTTTGTTGGAATAAAAATTATACAGTTTGAATAAAAATTACTAAAAGTTTATAAAGTTTGTGAAGCTTGAATAAAAGTTACAAAATTGATTTCCGTTATTTAGATTAATATTAGAAATTATTCTTTTATGCAAACAATCTTCAAATAAAAATTGATGTTGACGTGCAATAGTTATTTTTTGAAAACAAATAATTCTTTATACCAATAGTTTCGAATAAAAGTTGCAAATAAAATAAAAATTAAAAAACTATTCGTTATTTATGAATATCTATACATTATATCTGTGAAAGCAAACCAACGTTATAGAACTATACTCCTCTTTATTTTATTAACCATCGAATCACATTCTGTAATATATTAATTATTTTTATACACAAAGTATGTAATATGCAAAATAAACCAACCTTATAATACAACTACCCCCCTCTTTATTTTATTAACCATCGAATCATATACTGTGAAATATTAATTACAGAATAACACCTCTTCCGTACAAAATACGTAACAGTAATATTTTACGCACAACAATAAAATGTTATACGAACTTAAGCTTGCCATATAAAATAACAAAACATTGCAAGCAACAGTGAATCAGATAAAAGTACATACATGTTTACATACGCACGTTTTCTTCGAATCATAAGAAAGTCAAAGTATCAACATCTTTCATCTCGCGCGGTTTCGATTTTCCCTTCGTTAGCTGAACATTCTGCGACAGGTACGTTAATTATTTTCGATTTTTAAGCAGGCTAAGATTTCTGTTAGCTTGAAGGAGCTTAGACACGTACGAGATAATCTACAGCGGAGTTGTTTCGCTTCACCTTGAACATGGATTACGCATTAGAAATCCTTAGTGAAATACACATGTGGATTCGCTCAGAGGATCGCAATAGAAACTCCTTCGTCTTGTTCTTTATCGTGGCAGGCAAATCTTACATCCGTTTTATCATGATTACGTGGCTGCAGGGGAACGTCAGAATTTAGTAACCTTAAGGCCGTAGGAATTAGGAAATTGCGGATAGAATTTCTCTTTCTTGCGTAAGATCGTTAATTTGAAAAATTGATACACGCGCGTAGGATTATGTTCGTCATTTATGCAGCTGCGTGTTTGTCATTTATTATTATTATTCGCTTTTCGTATGAATAAGATGAAAATTTTATCAATTTTTATTCTTTTGCGGTTTTTTATTTAGCTTTGAAGTATGGTTCTTAAGACTTAAATTGCATGTGAGATGAAGGTATGATTGAAGGAAGATGATTATAGTTTTCAGGTATTTACAGAAGTTGTTCAATATAGGAATTTGGATGTAAGGTTAAACATAACCTAAATGATGAATAACTTTAAGAGATATTGATAAGTTTTTAGAAAACAAGAATCATTACTTTAATATTGCACTACAATTATTTTTTGTGTAAAAATATTTCATTTTTAAGAGATCTATGAAAAGGAAGATGTCAAAAGTTTCTGATGACATTACAGAAAGAGGTTATGTCGTACAGCATTTGACAATTCCTGAATTTTTAATTTGAAGGTATAGAAACATAATTTGAAAACATAAAAATTTCTGAGCTTCTAAATTTATCAAGTTGAAAATTTCTCAAATTCTTAATTTAAGTATTTGAAAATTTTTAGTCATTTTAATTCAAATACTCAGATTTGAAAAATGAAAAATTTCAATTAGGGATTCTAAGACAAATTTTCAATTATATAAACACATTTATTATGTTGAGAATTGAGAAAAAATTTATGAATTCCTCAGCTTATAAATATTAAAATATTTATCCTTTATAATTCCAAATTGACATTTTTAAATTTCTCATCTACTAATTTTACGTACACTAATTTCTAGAAGATGTTAATAATTTTTGTTTTACCGTCTTATTTTACTTTTAGTAATATTTTTCAAATGCTGCATTTTAATCGTCTTCAAAACATAACAATAATTATTTACGTATAACACAAGGCATATTCATCGCAAAACATTGAAATGTATTTTTAAACAAAAGACCACAAAACACAATATTTCTCATTCAGCTCCACTTAAACTGATTATTTCCTGCATATAACAAAATATTTTACTCCGATACATAACAATCTTGCATATCAGACTGATTTTCATAAAATACGTACACAGTCAACAAGGACCCTTCAATTTTAACTGAATACACGCTTTATAGAATTCTTTCCTAAATTAATTAGCTCTGTACGGTATACATCGTAACACGTCCAATTCGTTGGACGAAAAGATAAAACCGTTCAATAAAACGCGAATTAAATTTAATAACAGAGCGGCATACATATATACACACATGTGTTCCGATATTAATTTTACTTCTACCTCTCAAAAAAACGGCAGATGAAATGTGCAAAAAGAGAACGCGACAAATTCCAATCTTATCATTTATTTTAACGAGAAACGCGGTAGAAATGAAATTATCGGCAAAATTTGTGATTATATCGATGAAATACGTTGACGAATTGTACATCTAGTTTATAGTATACAAGTTCTCTTTAAAATCTAACCCCTTATATTTTAAAAAAGGTCTTAAATATGGAGAAATGTTTCAATGTTATAGATTGTAGACTATCAAGGGAATTATAAGATGGTGGCAACAATTCGACCATGGATGGTCGTTCGAAGATCACGTCATCTTCAGTTTCTTAAATAGCACCCCCACTTTTTATTGAATTTTTTTGCAATCCTCATTGGGACATTTTTAATATACTACCATTTGTTTTTTGAGCTAATCATTCCCGAGATATGAAACTTCAATGATGGACCATATGCGGTGTAAATGTAATTGTGCAACCTTCGTGCGGTACACCTTAGAGATTGCGAATATACGTAGACTTTGAAGTTTCATATCTTGAAAATGACATACACACAAAAACATAGATAGTGTTTTGAAAATGTCCTGACAAGGATTACAAGAATATACAATAAAAAATGAGGGCTGTAAGAAACTGAAGATGTAACAAAACCTTCAAACGATTAAACTATTGCCACCATGTTATACTCCCCTTCATAACCTACAAGTTTTGTCCCAAATATTTTCCCATATTTAAGATTTCTTCCGAAAAAAAAGAGTGAGGTCGGTATTGTATAGATCTGTAGTTCTACATTACAGAGAGATCTGTATTGCACGCATTGCGAGCTAAATCGATACGTTTAGAGTTCGATTTGCGTACAACTCGCGAAACATTTTCCGCCATTTTTCCTGCAACCACGGGACACGGCGTTAACTTTAAAAGCGAGCTCCTCGAAGGCGTCGTAAACGTCAGAAAACATTCTTCCTGGAGCCAGCTGCAAGAAACGTAATTCGAACGCTTAGCAGATTGAAAGCTGTTACGCTGATACGATGAAGTACTTCTTTGGAATTCGTTTTTGCGCTAAGTTTTACCGCCTTTCTTCGCACACGCGAATCCCGTCATCGATAGCTGACGAGAGAGCTGAATAATGGAGCAGACTGTTGAAAATCTCCGATTTATTTCGCTATTGTTGGATGAAAATTGAACACTTTCTAAGAAGATATGAGACGGAAATAAAATTTTTTGTTATGTAGTCTGTATCAGGAGTAAATATTTTAGAAGTTTTTTAGGAACGATATGTAAGCAAAAAATTTTAGATGAGTATATATTTGATTTTTAATGTGTATTTTGACAAGTATGTTTATTATTGTGTAAAAAGACATGAAATTTTACTGTTAAGAGTTTTCATGTATATTCCATGGTTTTGAATTTCTATATAGTTGAGCTCCAAGATTCATGAATTATACAAATTTATATATTTCTAAATTTTTACATTTCTACATATCTGAATTTCTAAATTTCCAAATTTCTGAATTTGAAGATATGAAGCAAAAACAGATAACTATAGTAAAAGATTCGATTACTGATACTTTGAGGAATTACTGAAAAAAATTAAAATATCTAAAATTTCCTACGTCCAAAAATTCATAAATCTCAATATATGAAGGTAGAAAATTTCATAAACCAAAAATTTCACCTTTAACAGTCATAATGTTGACAGAGCAAACACTCGTAATGTATAATTGCAGTCTCGCAGTGATAGAAATCAATGATAATTGACACCAAGTCGAAAGAACGCATTTCCAATTCAAATTAATTTCATTCTAATTACTCACCACAAGGTGAAATTCACTAATTCATAAAAACAGTCTACTTTCCCTATTTTATTAATTTAATATCTCTGTGCGTGACTTCTATAAATAATTATTCACTCGTGTTCAAAATACATACAAAGAATACAAAGAATATTTATTTTAACAAATTACAGCCACACCTCTTTGTAACTAATGAATTCTTTCCAATTTAAAATTTAAAGTTAATATTTAATTCTATTTATATTAATAAATAATCGCTATCATAGATGGCATCACAGTTACAACTTTTTAAAAAATAAATTGCAATTCTCTAAAATGTCTCGTTTTTCCTTCACAGCTAGCTAATTATTGTTCCAACATTAAGACAAGTAAAAAAAGGTGAAATGTTCAAAAAAGCAAAATGGTAAATTTTGCAATCGATCCTTGATTCTACAGCTCACAATTACATCTGACCAGAAAATTCAATTGCAGTGAAAATGCGAGTCTGTTTTATTACATCGAAACAGTAGCGTGCGTCACGAGTGTGATATCACAGGGCAAGGGATTAATCGTCATAGATTCGAAATGAAAATCTGTTGGCGTGTTTGCATGTTGGAACGTCTGTTCGGCGTAAATTAAATCGGACGCTCAATTCGGTGTTCCTCGACTATCGCCTCGGACACGAAATATCATACCTTACGGATTACCAGAGCTACGGTTCGCTTCCAAACTCTGGCGTCGTTTCTAATCCTCTTCGGTCGGCTGCTGCTTCCCGGAAGAGCCTCGCATCTACCTTCAGGCATTTGAATCCTATTCGCCCTTCCGCGCCGGTGATTTTCAATTCGCGACACTTAACAGATCAGAAGAAGACCACCGGCGGGATGCGGCGTTATCAGGATTTTCGAGAGATCGCTTCTCGAATCGTTTTAGCTGCTACTGGCGGGTAATTCTCGCGGAAGTTAGGATTTTGCAAACATGATGATCAGTGACGTCGATAGTACTCGACGGGGTACTTATTCTGGCTTCCATTCTTTATATATCCTAATTTTTGAATTTTTAGTTTGCTAGTATTTAAAGTGAGAAATTTAGGAGTTCACATTTTTAATTTACATTTCAAAGGAGTTTTAGATTTTCAAATTGTTAAATTTGAATATATACATATGACTATTATAATATATATATACTAAAAATAGCAGATAAAAATAGCAAATATATTATTAACTCAAGCAACAGATAATTAACACATAAATTAAACATGAATATACTATGTGTATAATCGCCATAATTGTTACGAGACAATCTAATGATATAAACAAAAAATTACACTTTATCTCTGTATATTTCACCACATGATTTTGTTCAGGGTAATCCTATATATTTTTAATGGTATAATCGTGAAATTATGTTGGTCAAAACTACCTGTAGAGGACGCCATTTTGTACGTATCCTATGTATCTCGATATTTACCATTAGTAGTCAATTAACATTGAATTCTACCTAAACAGTTCTTTCTGTCAATTTTATAATCTATTTCAATAAATACACGCTTAATATAAACTCTGCTACTATAGCAAATATTCAACAGAGTCACAAAAATAAGATGGCGATTGAACCATAACATTTTCTTACGGTAGCTTCCCGTAATGGCGCCCGAAGGTGATGCGTAAATCATCCTCGGAGTCCTAAATATAAAATTTCCTCCAATCAGGCCAATTGCCAGGTTTCCGGCACGTAATTAAAGACACTCGAATCGCTACTCAACGATAACGAGTCAAAGAAGAAAAGCAGGCGGTCAACGAGTCAGACAGCTCCAAGAAGCGTGACTAACAACTTCATAGATTCCGCGATGTTCAGTTTCAGATTATCGTAGGATTCTTCGCTGATAATTTACGGTGCCTGCTGTCCGTCAAACAGCAAACCCTTCGCAAAGGTAACCCATTATATTCATAGAATGCGGCTTAATGAGCGGAATAAGTATAAAAATAGGGTCAATGGTAAATATTAGCGGCTCGTTTGAGCCCCGTAATCCTTTCCAGTCTTGTTTTCAAATGAAAATGCAAGTGCATTGCACGAAGCGGTTTTCTTTCATGCGTTTTGGAACGCGATAACGACTTGGAACAACGTGTCGATAATAAATGGAATTTATCAGCTTAGATGTGGGAGGCGAGGAATTTGAGGAAGTTGTTTGCGGAATATTATGGTGTTTCGCACGGAAGTTTGTATCAAGATTTACTTTGAGTTATAAGAAGACTACGGATGTTTACACGCTTAAAATACGGGGTGTTACCGATCTCGGTATAAACGAAGATGGTGTTACTCGCGGAAAAGATAAGTCGAAAATGTGGATGAAATTTGTTTGCGCGGCTTCGTTTTGTGGAAACTTGGGATTAAAGAGCTTTTGAGGAATTAATGACGAAAGTTTATGTAAAGGCAAATGAGAGTTCTAATTATTATTTCAGTGATGTATTAACATTACTATATGTTATTTAGTACTAATAGGTGTTCTAAATTAATTGAGGAACTCAAATTACAAGTACGTGTTCTTAATATTGATATTTACGTATGAAATTGTAATTATGTATTACGATATGTAAATCAGAACTGAAAATGGTAACCGATAATATATTTTGGTAGTATTAACCAACAGTTATATTTACTGATTTATTAAGTAAATAGTCAAAAACTTACATTATCCTTTCAGTGCCAGAAAGTGTGTTGGTCTTACCTGCAACAGAATAAAATTTGTTTTCATTTAAAAAATATATAAGACAATAAACATTAAATTGTCAATGCATGAACTTAAACCTTGAAAATGTAACAGAAAAAAATTTGATTCATATTTCAAAGTTACTAAATTATCAAATAACTAAATTTCAATATTTCAAAACTTATTTCAGTAGCTTAATTTATCTCTCACTGAAAAAGCGCATAATCAATAAATAAATCATTAATTTATCAAATAACGCATATTACCGCGTATCACAGCAACTACCGCGGAAGTGAACGCGTTAAAGCTCGAAAATAAAGATTCGAGTAGTTGTTGCTCTCCCGTTATTTCCCTCGTACCCCTCCTGCATCAGAGTCGATGCGACAATTTCAAAGGCAGAGTGGAAACGACGCCAGCCGGTATATTACACATCTTTTTAACCTCCGTGACGAGTTTGCACGCTTTGCAAATATTCAAATGGCTCTGCTAATGGTCTCTCTTTCCAAATGCGTACTCTGCTTTGCTCTGCTCTTGCATCAAAGTGGCGGAACGCGAACAACCGCCCGAAAAGGGACATCCATCTTCCCCCGATCCATCCAAAGTAACGTTGGAACTCGAAAATTACGAACTAACAGAGAATCTCCAATCATCCGGTCCCTTGTCCTCTTTTTCGCTACTTTATCCTCTTTCTTTCTGTGGTTCGATAAAACCCTTGGAGAATCATTGCCTTCATCTTAGCTACTTATTTCGTTTGCTATGAAACAAAATCTTTTTAAAAAAGTTAGTCAAAGTTAATTAATCGTAGACCGGGAATATGTGAAATGGTTTATTCCCCTTTATTGCCATACACGCATCTTTTCTCAGTATACAATATAACCTTTTTCCCTTCATTTATTAATTTTTTCAATTATTATACCATTCAACTTTATTGTAGTAATTTTGTGTTTTAATAATTATTCATGAAATTGTAGACAAGTATCTTTATTATTTTGATCTATTTTTTTGCTGCAGTACTATTACCTCCTTAGGAGAATTTATTTAAAACTGAAGGAGTCCACCTATTATCAAATTATATATCAAAAGAACAGTACACAAGATCTCCACAAAATCTATTAACCTCTGATGACGCGCCATTATAGTGGCTTTTGCAGGCGCCATCTTCTTGTACGACCACTATAGTGGCTTCCGCGTCATCGTAGATCAGACAACGCCATATTGGCTCACTCGCTTACCGTTTCAATTGAATGATCGTTTTCATGTGTTTTGATATTTCACATTATGTTGTTTACGCAATGTATTGTTTAATTCGTGTTAAACTCTGCCGTGCATTAAGTTCAGATGTTAATAGTAAATATATGGAGTAAAAAGCTTTCCGTTCGTGGAATCTAATACATTTCGAACAGAATCCAAATCGAGTGGACGATAAGCTGGAATTGAGTAATCCAGCAATTATTAATAGTCTCCGAGTAACAGAAGTAGGTCCGTAGCTCGCTTTATCATGGTCTTACAGTACATTGAGAGTTTGAGATTCTGTAGGGGAGTACTCGAGCACCAAGAAAGCGAAATTTCGCGAAAGTGCACGCAGCTGGCGAGTAACAGTCAAACTTGCCGTAGGCCATTCAACGAAGTCGTCGAACTCTCTGTAGGAGTTCTCTATCGCCGGCAGCGTTTCACCATAGAATGCAACACCAAGGGAACCTTGGTATCGCACGATAAGAATAACAGTCGAGTCGCGTTTCGAGTTACGTTAAACGGGAAATCACCCACGCGAATGTGGCCAGCTGCTTGTGAATCTGATCGGCACGAGTGTCATCTTGTTATCGGGAGTAGAGGAAAGAAAGGGAGATTAGAAAGCCTGGGTTTACGTGTTTCCGCAGGAATTAATAGTTAATTGTTGCGTATTTCTGAGAGTTTATTACGTTGGGGTGGCTGAATGAAAATTACTCGTGATTATTCGAGATTTTTTATTCGATCGAATAAAAATTGTAATTGAAAGACAATAGATAACAAGGAAAATGGTTGAATATGTAAATGATTATACGGCAATTACAACGATGTAATATTCGATATTTTATTTTGAAGTATTTACAAAATCTGTTGACGCAAAATTGTAGGATTATATTTGAAAATTTTTGTAACTCACGTGGTGAGAGATACAAATTGTAATCAACCAGTGATAATACATTACAACGATGGAAATAGTGAAATATATAAATAATTAAAGGACGGAGAATTAAATTTGGTACATTATATACGTAAGTGTACAAAGGAATTTATGATCAGACACTCCTCAAATATTTTCAATCACATGTTACACGCAATGGAAGAGTCTATAATCTTGAAAAGGTTAACATTAGCATTGCAACTACGAATTAACACGGTGGCTGATATTAGAATCATGAATGTGCGTGTTAAGACACATTATAGGAACAATTATTAAGGTTATCATTTAATTTTTAAACGTGAAATTTCAATTTTTAGTATTTATTCATATAGGATATTTATATACGACAGAGTACTGTTTAATGAACGAATACTATTTTTTAAATTAGTTTGTATCAATTACGAATGTAAATCCATTTAAGACCATTTAATAAATACATGGTATACTGAGGAACAAAGGAAAATTAAAAAAATATATTTTTTACACAAAATAATAGCTTTTTGATTTTTTTTTAATGCACCTTATGAAAAAATCTAAAACAAAAATAGAGAATAACAATTACACTAATGTAATTGTTATTATTACGAAAATATAAAAGTAGTACCACTATATCCTCAATAAAAAACCACATTTCTTTTGACCTTTTTGCAGCTTTATTTTTTAGAACGGTAGTTTGCGATTTTGAAAAAATCTGCAAAAATTCTGTGACATATCCTACTGAATCCCCAACGTTTCAGAATTGCTTCAGATTTTTTGAATGTCAATAAATGGAAAAAGTAGGGCATGGAGTTCCGATTTTATCCTTTAACTACCCCAGCGGTTGAAATAGGAGGTTGCAATTTGGTGCCAGTTTTTTTTATATACTATCGAATGCGTTGCAAGTTTCACAAGACATTTACTTTTGTAATAAATATTTTGAATATTTTTGGTCTGTGGTTTTTGAACATTATTATTTATAATCACATTTGACAATTTCCATACACCATTCATTATAACCGTAGTTAAATAATACAAATTTATTACAAATACAAGGAAACGAGAATATGTGGTTGCTATAATACACTGCCATGTGCCATACAGTTGCTGAAATAATTAATTTATTGCGATTGCAATTCAGAGGTAGAATTATTTCACGAAACAACCATATTGTGGAGAAATCACACGATCAGTACATATACGTTGTCAATAATTTAGGACCTGCAATATTTATTAAAAATATTTTGGAAATATTTCGGAAATTTGTAAATTTATGGATTTAATCATGTTGTGCTAACATCGCTGTATTGAAATGACAATGGCAACTTGATGATTTAAAATATCGTCTACAAAAAATCTTTGTCTGAGGTATTTGACTAAAGTTCTTCAAAAGAATCGTTCCAACACTTATTCTCCATTGCGGAAAAATCTGTAATCAAACAGATTCACATCTGACATCTTCATACGTCCCTAATATTTCACTCGCACGCAATAATACACTCAGTGTTTACTTTAGTACTCAACATAACCAACCTCAAACCAACCAAAATTGAAGGGAACTCATTACAGAAGAACATCAAAATGGCTCAGTGAAAAATCCTATATAGTTGTTACAGAACTGAGAACAGCGAGCTTCTAAAATTCAAAGCAACGTTCTCAACCTCGCTCCGAATACAATCCAATAAAAAAAAAAAACAAAAGAACCGTGCAACCCTTGGCTCGTGAATTTTTTCCCCTTTTCTGTTCGCTCCCCCTGAAAAATCTCACGGCAGGAAAAAAGAGAACAGAGCATGGAGGGTGGTACAGCTGGAGATTGCGTAAAAATTACCGCGGCAATTAACCGGGAACGTGACCCTTCAGCTGCTAATTCGTTGTTCGAGGATTCGTGGCGAGCTCTTCAGGTAAGACTCTGAACGGGAACGCGCGAAATTCCGGGCGTGTTCGAGATCACGAAAATAAAGACGAGAAGAGGGAAAACACGCTCGGCTCCGATCCCGTTACGCAGTCTCGCACCGAAAATGGTTCTGCTTCAGTTGCCACTAAAACGATGGGAATTTCGCGTTGCACGCGGCCAACGGCCAGATGAAAGGAGAAAGAGCGAGCTGCTTCTGCGGTAACAGCAGTTACACCGGTAATTTTACTTTACGCTCGCAATAAATGCGCTCCGCTCACGCACGCTTCCGCGATACCGATGTTTCCTCTTCGGGGTTCTAGCCACGCAATTCTAGCTACCTCTCGAACGCTGGGAGCCTCGACTTATATTTAAGTCTTATGTGACATTTTGAATTATTTTCGATTCATCATGTGTACTCTTCAGATCTCTGTAAACGAGACAACCAATTGTAGCTACCGATGTCAATCCACAAGTTGGTGCATGAAGAGGTTGACGTGGAAGAGCTACAATTGGTCAGAATAGAAATATGAAGGTCTTACATATATTTTCTGCGGTGGGTATTGGCTCGAGATGTTGTATACTAATTATTATCCTTCTTAAGTTCCAACCTCCCTAATTTCTAACCCTTCAAAGTTCCAACCTTGCAACATTTCAATCTCCGAAAATTCCAACATTAGAATATTCCAACCTTCCAAAGTTCCAACCTTCCATAGTTCTAACGCTCCAAAGTTCTAACTTTGCAAAGTTCCAACCTTCCAAAGTTCCAACCTTCCATAGTTCTAACGCTCCAAAGTTCTAACTTTGCAAAGTTCCAACCTTCCAAAGTTTCAACCTTCCAAAGTTCTAACGCTCCAAAGTTCCAACCTGCCAAAGTTCTAACGCTCCAAAGTTCCAACCTTGCAAAGTTCTAACGCTCCAAAGTTCCAACTTTCCAAAGTTCCAACCTTTGAAAGTTCTAACGCTTCAAAGTTCCAACCTGCCAATGTTCTAACGCTCCAAAATTCTAACACTGCAAAGTTCGAACTTTCCAAAGTTCTAACACTCCGTAGTTCCAACCTTTCAAAATTTCAAACTTGTAAAGTTTTAATCTTTCAAAGTTCTAACCTTCCAAAGTCCCAACCATGCAATATTCCAACCTTCCAAAGTACTCATCTTCTGAAATTTGAATCATGCGAAGGTTCAATCTTTCAAAGTTCCGACCTTCCACTATTCCAACTTTCCAAAGTCGCAACCTTTCCTACTTTTCAACTTTCAAAAGTCCCAACCTTGCGAAATTCTAACCTTCTAAAGTCCCCACTTTCCAAAGCTTGAATCTCCCAAAGTTTCAGCTTGCCAATGTCCTGACGTTTCTGAATTTCAATTTTCGAAAGTCCTGACATTTGCACTTTTCGATCATACTAAATTCGATCATTTAACCTTCTTAACTTTCAATCTTCCAAATTCTGAAGCTCCAATTTGGACCAATTCTAGCTACCGATGTCAATCCACAAGTTGGCGCGTAAATAGGTTGGCCCAGCCGCTCCAACTCGTGGGTTGATATCTGTACCTGTCTCTTAAACGATGGTGCCCAGACTCAATTTATATTTAAGTCTTATGTAACATTTTGAGTTATCTCGATTTATGGATTATGTGTACTCTTCAGATCTTTGTAAACGCGACAACCAATTCTAGTAACCGATGTCAATCCACAAGTTGACGCTGAAGAGGTTGACCCAGCCGCTCCAACTTCTGGGTTGATATGTGTACCTGTCTCTTAAACAATGGTACTCATAGTCTCAACTTATATTTAAGACTTATGTGACATTTTAAGCCATCTTGATTCACATACTTATTGTATGTTACTACTGTTTGTACGTCTTTAATATGTCTTACTGTGTTTACTGTATTGTATGTCTTGTATTGTTGTTACTTATAGCTGAGAGCTATATTTATGTCTTGTGCAAGATTTTAAGTCATCCTGATTTATGCACAAATTCCTTTCAATATATTCAGAGGTGGAACTTTTGAATTACGGCGTTCTCGAACTTTGCGTATACAGATGTTTGAATTTTTGGATGTTGGAATTTTGAGACGATTTTTGTTTTTTTCTATAGTCAGTTGTGTCAGTTTCATACTTTTTGTCAGGATTTTTATGGGTAATATTCAAATGATATTTGTGCTGATCTTGAAAAGTTACTTAAAAAGAAATATTCGAAAATATACCCCTCCGACTTTTACGAAGGACCGTATGTTTTTTAAGCAAGTAGAAATAAAGAACACCTATTTTTTATCGGCTGAGACGCGACTTCAAGGGGTGAAACCACCCTTCCAAGTTTCGAGCCACAAGTACTGTCTCGAAAACCAATAAAGATACATAAAACCTTTAATGGGAAAGTTTTGCTTTTTATGTACAGTAACAAGATGTAAATATATTGAGTAAAATACGATGTTTATAATGAAACATCCTTTTATCAGCTTATTTCCTAATTTATTCAAATTTATAGAATGATAAGAGACGAACATTTTATTCTAAATTCAATTGATACTTATGAAAGTGTTATTTACAATTCTTCAGATTTTTGTTGTTTATAAAAACAAGTAAAAAAACAATTTGCGCACTCTATGATTTTTTTAATTTTTCAAATTCCCAAATTTTTGTAGTGAAAATTTTTATATAGTAATTTGGAAATTTCGAAGTATAAAAATGCAGAAATATTAAATTTCTAAGTTTGCAAAATTAAAAATATGAGATTTCCACATTTCCAAATATCAAAATAGAGAAACTTAATGACTATAAAATTTGAAAATGAATAAATTTGGGGATTTCAACATTTTTAAAATAGTAAACTGGAAAGTTGGAAAGCTTGAAAATTAGAAAATTGGAAAACGGGAAAATGGGCAAATGGGAAATTTGAAAATTAGGAAATGAGGAAAATGGAAAATAGAAAATGGGAAAATGGAAAATGGAAAATGGAAAAATGGAAAAATTGAAAACTGAAAATTAAAAATGCAAAAAACTGGAAATATAGAAATTCCATAACTTGCAAATCTAATAATTCTAGAATACGATAATTAAATTTTTTAAACTGAATTCAAGAATTTCCTCTAAGCAATAAATATAAAGATGAAGCTAGCAAAAATCTATATTATTCATCAAGAACATCGAGGTGCCCCTTCATACAACAATTCAAATTAATTTACTCGGATCGGATGAACCAGACCACATCTCTTGAACACAAACTATACGACCACTTCAAACTGCTAAATCGTTATATCATTAATTGACAGTGAATTTGAAACAAAGGAAATGTGTCACGTGCCAATTACCTCACCTACGAAAGAATCCTATTCCAGAGGAGCAAATTACGTGTCAAATAGTACTTTGCTTGGCTTGAATTACAAGAGAAATGGGTAAACTGATTTCGTTACCGGGTGTAACATTGTCAGGTGATTAACAGGAATCCGCTGACCCTTCTGATTGAACGTTGGAAACGCATCAGATTATATTCGCATTCATACAGTCGCAGACGACTGATGATGACATTTCTGTTAACTGCTGCTTTGTTCTCTTCTACGCAAATTATTCGACGAAAAAATTCGAACTTCACGGCCATTTATTTCATTTTTATAATTTTGTTTGTTAAACTAGTTGATTCTGCAAAATTGCACTTTAAATTAAAATTCTGCATAATGACAATTTATTGCAAAATGATCATTTTAAAATGTTATATACGATATAGAGTTAATTAGTGTTTACGTTTAATTAATAATTACTGTGAGCAAATTCTAAAATATGACAAGTGCAAGATTTTATAAAATTTCATTACGTTTTGTTTACTATTTATGATGATAAATATTTGAAGTAATATTGAACTTATTATTTGCAATATTAAATATTTCGTATAATATTGTTAAACACATATAAAAAGAGCAACATTCACTTATTTATTAATTTATATATTTATTGTTTGTAGAAAGAAATGTATTAGAGTAAACAAATTTATGTCAGAGATTCTACATATACTATACTATAATATATCAAGGCTATATATTATAGTATATGATACATAGTGTATATTACATATGTTACATATAATATGTCACATGTTATGTAATATATGCTACATACTATATATATCACATATGTTACATATAATATGTTATGTGTTATATAGTATATGTTACATAGTATATATTACATACGTCACACATATTACATGTAGAATCTCTGAATATACATATGAGTATAATTTAATATACATTTCGTACAAATTCATATACACAATTATAAATTATATTAAAGACCAAACACAGCTATTACCTTTACTTTTAAAAATGATCTAATTTGTAAAATTCGAATCATATCACCATCATTGTACCACACCACGGCAATCGAAGAGAATTTCCTTATGCAAAACGGAAATAATTAAAATTCGTTTAACAGCCTTAGCTATGTTCATAATCTCCAATGAATTGAGCCGATACGCGTTTATATTAAATGGCGATTTCGGTAATAACTGTTCTGGTCTATGTACTCCCCTGGTGAGTTCTAGAATAGGATTAAGCAAGTGCCAGTGATATGATAGACACCTATGTACACTATTATATCATCGTTATAGCGTTATTATCAGAGTATCCGATCGTGTTCTCTATAGATTTGCTGTAACAGAACATAATTATTGATTCTATGGATGGTTGGTGTAGATATGTCAATCTTCTGAAGAACGACAGACAGTCTCGATGTTTGATAGACAAATCGAAACTATCGGAATTTAGCAATAATCGGATGACTGCGAATGTAGTTGGTTAGGTTAATTAACTTCTTGCCTTGCTATTTTTCCATCTATATTTATTCGATAACTACATTTAACACTAAAACATTAAATGCTCGTTTATCGAAGAATGAAAAATAGAATGAAAAGGGAAATAAATAAATACTAAAGCAACAATCAAGTAACATTAAAAACTCGTTTTTGCCTCAACAAAATATGACAGAAATTTCTATAAAATCATGACAATAAAATTTTGTAATATAAAATGAGAAATCTGAAACCAGTCACTTTGACTGGTTGGTAGTTCTAGTATTAATTATCACAAGATAATTTGTTTTCAATACGAATAATTTATGTAGAATAAATGTTAATTTATATGCAATAATTACTTACGCTATTAAATTGTGATTGGTCCATGTTTTTTCTTAATAATTCAAAAACGAAACTTCAAACCCCATTTTTGCAAAGGAAAATCTTGTTCAGAATGATATCCTCTACCACCCCCTTCAGGGAGTAACATTAGTTACGAGACACTCTGTATAAATAATACTAAAATTACTTGCTATTTGAATTATTTAAATTCTATTCTACTTTCAGTTTCAATTTATCGTAGTAATATCTCATTTTAAATTGCAAGTACATAGTATTAAATTGTAAGTGAAATCAATTTAAATAAAAAAACCCAGCATACACAAAATGTAAAATAAAGAAAAACATAAAATCTCATTAAACAAACAATCATATCAAAATACACCGCAAACCATACATGCATTAAGCAATGAACAAAAATAACTATCATCCACTCAGCAACATTCGATTTCAACCTCTTCCTCAGCAATCATTCCACCAAAATACACCAACAAATAGTACACAAATTAAGCCTTAAACAGAAATTAATTTCATAGTCGACATAGCCGAAGTAACCAAAACAAGGAACACCGTGGACAAATTAATCGTCCCATCGGGTAAACTCAAGATCTGTTTCTAATCCCCGTTCGATCCGCAGCCATTTCAGCAATTCAAATCCCGAATATTCCCCAATGATCGGTCATTTCACGAGCGACTGTGCTCCAATTAACTCGAAGCAGAACTACGCGGTCGTCGAAACTCGTCGTAATCGTGGGCATCAGCGTTAAGGCCAAAAAGGTAGCGTTGGTTAGTAACGTTGGTGCGGTTGCTATGAAATCGAGCGATGACGGCGCGTAATTGCTTCTGCGGATAAACAACTGCCCCAAAGTTTCTTGAGGTCGTTGGCCAGGGAAGGGAGACCCAAAAGGGGGTACCAGGGGGTTGTATCAAACTTTGTTTTGTCGTTTGCCCGCACGACGTAACTTACCCCCGTGTTTACTAAACGCAGTTACGTTAACCCTTTCCTCTCACCCTTTCTTACAGCCACCATTGCTGCATCCTCATCCAGAATCGCGGTTGTCTACCACCTACCGTACGCCTTTTCAACGGCCTCCAGGGCACTTTATCCAGGGTGCACACGCCATTAATTCCCCTACCCTTCCCTCGGGAACGGTCGTCGTGCGAGTGCAGAAATTTCAGATGTCTCTTTGTGAGCAACGTGTATCCAGAACCTTCCTCCATTTACTCCATCCGCGGCGGCGCCGACGTCGACACCGCGTAGACAAGTGTGCTTGGAAATTGCACGGGATGTGAAAAGGGGATCAAGAGGGCGGGGGGTGAGGTACGCAAAGTGCTGAGAGAAGCGAGCGTTTCGTGGACCCGAAGAAAAAATGTGTACGGAGAACGGGTAAATGACGGGAAAAAAGAAAGAGCCACCGGAAAGCTCTGGTTGTTTCGCAGAGACGGCGAGTTTCGGGATACGAAGTTTCGGAGATGGCGGTTTATAATCGAGGGAGCAAAAGTCGTCGCGGTTTAAGTGGGTGGGAAAGAAATCGAAAGTTAGTGTAATGTGGGTTTGCACAGGTGGGTGGCGGAGATGCACGAAGAATTCAAACTTTTGGATTTTTTTAGTTTTATGTTTCGGAGGGTTGGGAACTATGAAAGGCGATAGGAATTATTTGGTCTTTTGGGAATTTTGGAATTTGGATATTTTAGCTAGTGGAAATTTTAGGAGCTGGTGTTTGAGGTATTGAAAATTTTAGAATTCGATTAGTTGGTGTTTTGGAAATTTTGAAGTTTGGATATTTAGGCAAGTGGAACTTTAAGAATTCGATTATTTAAGGTAGTGGAAATTTTAGAATTTAAATATTTGGTATTTTGCAAATTTTGGAATTTGGATATTTGGGTAAGTGGAAATTTTAGGATTTGGGTGTTTGAGATAGTGGAAATTTTAGAATTCGAATATTTGGTATTTTGGAAATTTTGGAGTTTAAATATTTGGGAAAATGGAAATTTTAAAATTCGATTATTTAAGGTAGTGGAACGTTTAGAATTCGATTATTTGGTGTTTTGGAAATTTTGAAGCTTGGATATTTGGGCAAGTGGAAATTTTAGAATTTGGATATTTAAGGTACTAGAAATTTTAGAATTTAGGTATTTAAGGTATTGGAAATTTTAGAAATTTTAGTACAAATTGTCGAACTTAGATATTCGGATTTATAGAAATTCCAGAATTTAGAGAATTTGAGAAATTTGAAGGACCATGGAAATTGGACGAATTTAGAGATATCAAGAAATTAAAGTTATGGAAATTTTTAAATCTAGATAACTCGAATTTTGCGAATTTACGACTTTGTAAACTTGAGAATTCAAAAATTTCAAAATTTGTGACCCCACAAATGCGAATATTTGTATATTTGCGAGCTTGAAACTTAAAAATTTGAGAATGTGGTAACTGTACAATTCTAGAATTAAAAAATTTCAGCTTAGAAATTTGAAATATAATTTAAAAATTTCAAAATTTGAGAATATAAGAAAGTGAAGGTTGGAAAATTAGAAGTTTATAAATTCGACTAAATTTCGAGTAAATTGTTATCATAAATTCATCTGTCAATAACGTTGAAAGGAATCTTAACTCTTTTCTTCTTCAGCGTGATTAATTAGCCTACAAGTTTGACGGGCTTCGAGTGCGCGTATTTAACGGTGCATCAGATAGTAATAACTTTCTCTAAACTTTTACTCCTGTTTCTCTTTCTTTTCACGGACGTACACTAAAAACTCTCCTTCGTTCGCTACTATTCGCTTTTAAATACTCTCACCCCAATGCTCGTACGTATACACTTTTAAACGGGTCACTTGGGTCTCTTTCGAATTCCTAAAATCTTCTCTTTCGAAACTCCCTCGCATTTTATCTAAAAGCTCTCACGTTACTGCATTAACTTTGACAAAATCTATGTTCTCACAGTTTGTAGTTTCATTAGTTATTCAATTTGCGATATTTTAGCTAATATTGATTTAAAAAAATGCATTATAAAAGCAATCTAAAAATATCATTTCTAAAAATAAAAATTTAAAAAGTTTGTAAATCATGAATTTAAAGAAATTATGCATTATAAAAGCAACCTAAAAATATTTCTAAAAATAAAAATTTAAAAAGTTTGTAAATTATGAATTTAAAGAAATAATATTAGGAAGTTACTTCTCAATGTTAAAAATATAGTTTAGCATATATTCTGAACTTAACTAGTACTTTAATCATAATTGTTTTATTCAGTAAATAATTTGAAAAGATGTAATAAAAAACTGTAATTATGAAAAGTAAAAAATGTATCTAAGAAATCGTTTAATTATTTATACACAAAATACAAGAGTTTCATTATTTCATGTCACATATTTGCAACACACAATGAGTTAACGTAATAGAAATATTAATTGAATAAATAAAATAAAGCAGAACATCATACGTGTTTATTCTCAATGGCGGTATTATAATTAGTTTCATAGTAATAAACATTATTAACATAATAACATAACAAGTTTAGCTTATTAGCATTAATAATGTACAATACATTAGTAATATAATAATACAATGACACTCATGATATTAATAATATAACAATAGTCAGTAAAGCGATTTCAACAACAGCAAATCGGTATAAAATAAACAAAGGAATATCATCGTCATTCGAAAAGTCCTCTCAGTATAATGAAATAGATTACGTTTAACAAAGTAATAAACGGCTGATGACAATTAAATGGATCCTGCAACTCTATAATTTAAGCTCGGTCGTTCACTAAACTGATTAAAGCTTGAATGTCTTCCGCAATGCTATACGACTTGGATCTGTCTGTAGGAAGCTTGATTGCTTTTAAATCTAATAACTAACTCGTAATTAACTGAAGACTGATTGTCGGGTAGCTAATGGTTTTCAAGCTTTCCTACTTGACGAATATCTAACAACTAAGTGACACGCATTTGAATACCTGATTGCTTTTAACAACTGCAGTTGTTCTAAAAATGGCGGATCATTACTTCCGCGTTCAAACTTTATTTCGATGACAGCAGATTATGTGAGGTTATTTGAGGTTATGTCACAAGGAAGAACTAATACAAATATGTACAAAGTTTAAAATGTTTTAATATCGAAAAATTATACTTGTAGCATAGTACATAATTTGAAACTTAAGATTCTATAAGAGACACTATACAAATATTTCATCAATACTTATTTTTCAAAATAATTAGTTCTTTGGAACAACACATGTGTCAATTTACTCGTCAATATTTTGTACTAGTAAATATGTAATTTTCAATTACGTTATGTAGAAATTATAAATGAATTTTTGTTTTTTTTTTTTTTACTTTGAATAATGTCATAAATGTGTTACAAGAATGAAGACGTACTGACACAAAATGGCGGTGACGGGAGCGTAAAATGGCTGCCAGCATATCACTGTATAACTTCAATAAACCTTAACAAGTGTAAAATATTTTTAAAAGTATGATATAGAATACGCAAATTTTGCGCCATAGAACATGCTATTCTAAGATAATATTCGAAATTAATATTAACATTTGTGTTTTATTATACAAATATATTTCCTTAGCTAGCAGTGCAACAGTATACATTGGTTAAGTCATTATCTGCCTTAATAAAGAACCAGCCATCTTGCGTTAAAAATATAAATAAAATTTTTATCTAGCACGGTTCATTACATCTTAAGTTTTAAATAGATATATCACAAGTTTATGATTCTTTCATTTCAGTGTCAGACTTCATATCTTTCACATTCAGTCAAAAATTGTTATATTTAATAATAGTCCATTTTGTATTTAAAAAATTAATACAAACTTTTGATAGCAATTTTCTGCAAACTTTAACCAATTGACATACTAACTGCATAATACTAACTTGTAACACTTTTATATTGCATTTGTACGTTAAAAAATGAGCCATATTTTACTTATTTATTATATACTTATAATAAGAACATTTAGTACTCACAAAAATAATAATACAATAAATAAATAATGCTTTAATTTGTTATACGTACTTGTAACAATTTCTAAAAATTTTCCACTTAACATTGTTGAAAGTTCATTATTATATAATGCTCTTAAAAGATTATTCGATGCACACAATAATATTTTCATAAAAGTATCTATTTCTGTTAAAAAAATGCAGCATTTAATCTGAAAATTATGAGATGACACACCGCCGTAATAAATTCCCTTAATAACACGTGTTAACATTTCATAAAAATCCTCCACCTTTGAAATATGTAAAAAGTTTCGCTCCTCTATTCGAGATTTTTCGCAGTTTCAAAGTTCTGAGGCCAGAACTTGGAGGACACAGAACTATCACTCAAGAACTTAGAAGATATCCTTGCTTTTTCCCATTTCGTGACAAAATCTCTAATTAACTTTCATGTTAATTTATCAAAGGGAACATTTGAGAAAGAATCTCGTCTAAAGTACCCGGCAGACGCTTTGCAGCTTTTAAAATGCAATTTCAGCAATTAGCGAATACGAAAGAGAAGTGCTTAAAATTAAAAATATTTTCTTGGAAGAAAATATATATACGTGTAATTAAAAAATGCCTTCTGTAAACTATCTTGGGATCTTCTAACGCCTTCGTTTCTGTTCTACGTCATTGTAAATATAGTGGTGGCGTTGGTGATTCATTTAAGTTTTTTATAAAAATTAGGCAGGTAACATTTTGATTTTAGTAAATTCTAAATTCTAATAAATTTTTTGAAATTCTTAATTCCGAATTTTCAAACTTTGCAAATTTGAAATTTTCAAACCTTCAAATTCTCAAATTTCTAAATTCCTAAATTTCTAAATTCTTAAATTTCCAAATTTCCGAATTCCTAAATTTCCGAATTCCCTAATTTCCGAATTCCTAAATTTCCGAATTCCTAAATTTCCGAATTCCTAAATTTCTGAATTTCCAAATTTCCAAATTTCCAAATTTCCGAATTCCCAAATTTCCAAATTACTAAATTTCAAAATTCCACAATTCCAAATTTCCAAATTTCCAAATTCCTAAATTTCCGAATTCCTAAATTTCCGAATTCCTAAATTTCCGAATTCCTTAATTTTCGAATTCCTAAATTTCCGAATTCCCAAATTTCCAAATTCCCAAATTCCCAAATTCCAAAATTCCACAATTCCAAAATTCCAAAATTCCAAAATTCCAAAATTCCAAAATTCCAAAATTCCAAAATTCCAAAATTCCAAAATTCCAAACTTCCAAAATTCCAAACTTCCAAAATTCCAAAATTCCGAAATTCCAAAATTCCTAAATTCCTAAATTCCCAATTTCCTAAATTCCCAATTTCTAAGAAGTTCCTAATTTCTCTTCCCCAAAGTTACAAATCGAAATTCCTCAAATCTTCACCTTCTTAAATCATAAAATATGAAAACATTTAATCTCTCAAATTTCCAGCATCAGATCCCTGCTCCCCGCACACATCCAACTGCCCATGAACTCTGCCCACTTAATCTGCCCACCACTCATCCATAAGAGACGAAGCTCAAATTGAATTTCTGATAACAAATTACAGTTTATTTAACCTGGTATTTAATTCATCGCTATCAGCTTATCTTAAATAAAACGTTCCATAAAATTTTCACTGAAGCAAAAAGCAAAAAGGCACTGAAACTACAGTACGATCAATTACACAGTTCTTCAAATAACCATATTAAAAAAACATACTTTTCATAATAAATTCATCGTACCATCATTGGTAAAATGACATTCCATCCACTGGTGCAGAAAATAATTTGCAGAGCTGAATGTTTTGATTTTGATGTACTGTGACATCTCAACCAACTAGGGTTAGTTTGCTTCGTTGATTTGCTTCGTTTGTGTACCGATGTCAACCCACGAGTTGGCGCATGACCCAAAGTAAAAGAAGGTCTCTACACCGTGGACATTTCTAGTTACATTTCAGTAAATAAGAATAATAATGACTATAACAAATGCTGAATTTGTACTATCTCACTCGCTTAAGAGACGTTTACCAACTATCATTTGGAGGTTTGGAAGTTTTGGAATAAGGTGATTCGAAGTTTTGAGAAGATGTACGTTTTGAAATTTGGAACTTTAGTCTTAGAAATTTTGAATATTCGGAGCTTTGGAATTTGGAAGATTGAAAGTTAAGAAGGTTGAATGATCGAATTTAGAATGATCGAAATGTGCAAATGTCAGGACTTTGGAAAATTGGAATTCAGGAACGTCAGGACATTGGAAAGTTGAAACTTTGGGTGATTCAAACTTTTGAAAGTGGGGACTTTGGAAGGTTAGAATTTTGCAAGGTTGGGACTTTTGAAAGTTGGAACGTAGGAAAGGTTGGGACTTTGGAAAGTTGGAATAGTGGAAGGTGGGAAATTTGAAAGATTGAACCTTCGCATGATCCAAATTTCAGAAGATGAGTACTTTGGAAGGTTGGAATATTGCATGGTTGGGACTTTGGAAGGTTAGAACTTTGGAAGATTAAAACTTTGCAAGTTTGGAATTTTGAAAGGTTGGAACAATGGAGTGTTAGAACTTTGGAAGGATCGAACTTTGCAATGTTGGAATTTTGGAGCGTTAGAACATTGGAAAGTTGGAACTTTGCAAAGTTAGAACTTCGGAACGTTAGAAATTTGGGAGGTTGGAACTTTGGAGTGTTAGAACTTTGGAAGGTTGGAACTTTGGAGCGTTAGACCTTTGGAAGGTTGGAACTTTGGAGCGTTAGAACTATGGAAGGTTGGAATTTTGCAAAGTAGAACTTTGGAGCGTTAGAACTTTGGAAGGTTGGAACTTTGGAGCGTTAGAACTTTGGAACTCGTGCGACCGCTCGACCCAATACTACCGCAGAAAATACATTCCACATCAGCTTCTTCACGCGCCAACTCGTGAGTTGGCATTGGTACAGTCGAGTTGCATTTCAACCGGAAAGCAAAAGGTCTTTTCAAATACAAACCAGCCGGTTATAGCAAAAATATAGGTGAATTTGGTATACAAAACAGGAAGCGAACGATAGTTGTAACCGACATGTACCGTTGGAGGAACCGGCTACCTGCAAGTCCACTTCTTTCTTGCCTCAGTTCATTTTTCAAGTAGAACAATTTTGAATTATGCGCGTGTTATTCGACTGACGCTTAGATCCAGTTCGCTAGCAGTTTTCAATGTTGCTCGAGGCTTGTGGGGCTAATTACCTTAACAAGAACGGTTAAATTCACGGACGCATGACCGAAGTTAAACATGTTATCTTAACAAGATATCTGATAAGGAAATGAACTGTACGAGGGAGTTTAAGTAGTTGCTTTAGCAGTTATTATTCCCCTATCCTCCTTGTTTATCTGGACAATCGGAGTTTCTCTTTGGAATCATGTGCTAGATTAGCTGGTATAATAAAACACGTATCTATGATCTGATATTGATCGTTGTTTGCTGTGGTAAGCACCAGTCATTTTATGTTTGAGATATTATCAACATTAAGTGCTTATTTTTAGCAGAAGTCAAATTGAAGTATCAATGTCGTGTTTAGATGCTTTTATGTTCGGAAATAGGGTGACACTGTGCATATTTCAAAATCGATTACTGTTTTTTGCTATTTTATATTTACAAGGTTAACAGAATATTTATTAATTAATTACATGAAATTAATTTCTATGTCCTCAAGCATTTCACCCTTTCTACATTAAAAGTAATTTATTGTTTTCTGAAGTAAACAGCCATCCATTTTATATTTATAAGATTAACAAAATATTAGTTATTTATATCAAAGCTTAAACTTGATATTTTAGTAAATCAAATTCAAATGTTATTTGTACAATTTCGGGATATTTTTATGTCTTCAAATAGTATCACGTCCTCAATAGTATTTAAATTACTATTGTATTTAATATATCCTCAATACAGTCATGTTCTCAACAGTATTTAAATAAAATACTATTTATAAAACTATAAACATCATTTAAACGTTTCTGACTTACTGTTAAACATGAGTTAAATAATATACATATTTGAAAAATTATTATTTTAATAATATGTTATTTTATTTCGATAAATGTTATTTGCAATTAGAATATTAAATAAAAGACAAATAATCAACACATATGAAAAACTGTTTTTAAGAAAAGTGTTAATTAATCAGAAGTGATGCTGAATTTCCGAATAGATAATAATTTTTGTCTTATTTTTATATATCTATTGATATGGTTATTGTAACCTACATTTGTACATAAAAAATATTTGTTTATGTTTACAGGTATGTATTAGCAGCAAGGTCATTTGGTTTATCTGGATGAAATTTTGCTCGGTGGCTCTTCACCATTTTATAAAACGGTATAGTGAAATTAATTTAACTTTTATATCAAATTCTTTGTTATTTTGTTTTTTTTCTCCTGTTATATATTCTAACTTTCTAAATCGTACACTTTATATAGTATAATTTAACTGTCTAAATACTCCATTTCAACCTAATTGTGAAAATCATACGCTTGATACTATACAACGTAACTGTAAAAATCGTACAATTCATGCAGTACATAATGTTCAAAATATGTTCATTTCATGCAGTACGAACTTACTGTAAAAATCGTACATGTAATTCATCAAACTCGCTCATTTGATACAGTACAACCTAACTGTCAAAGATTTCCATTTGACACTATACAACCTGACTGTGAAAATCGTACTCTAATGCAGTACAACCTAATTGTCAAAATACGTCAATTTGATGTAATATAACCTAACTGTAAGAATCGTACTTATGATATAGTAGAACTTAATTATCAAAAGCATTTGCTATATTATAACCTTACTGTAAAAGTTTTCTATTTAATACAATCTGACTGTGAAAGTGATACATAATAAAATCTAACTGTGAAACTCATATACATATATGATACATTACAATCATCAAAATCATTTGATGCAGTACAACCTAACTGTCCAGCTAGCTCTCCATCTGATACTGTACAAGCTGACAGAAAATCGTAAACATGATACGATACAAGCTAACTACGAGAATCGCACACATGATATAGTACAACCTAATTATCAAAATCATTTGCTATATTAAAACCTTACTGTAAAAGTTCTCTAATCGATAATGTACAACCTGACTGTGAAAGTGATACATAATAAAATCTAACTGTGAAAATCATACACCTGATATACTACAATCTAATCATCAAAATCATTTGATGCAGTACAACCTAACTGTCCAGCTAGTTCTCCATCTGATACAAGTTGACAGAATATCGCAAACATGATACGATACAAGCTAACTGTGAGAATCGCACACATGATATATTACAACCTAATAACTAAAATCATTTGATACAGTAGAACCAAACAGTCAAAGTTCTCCATTTGATACAAGCAGACTGAAAATCGTAAACATGATACGGTACAAGTTAACTGTGAGAATCGCACAGTTGACGCAGTACATACACAGTCCGATTACAGCAAGAACGGTAGCACGCTAATCAAAAGTACCAGATAAAATCGTCTAGAATTAGGTGGCGAGACGGGAATAGGTGCACTATCTTGACGCATGCCGATTTTCACGCTGCCGTGGCAACGTCGTTACGCTGAAATCTGAATCGGCGTGACATCGTGCTGACGCGATAGCCGCGTTCCGCGTTACGGAATCCTCAACACGCTGAATATGGATGACGATCCTCCTCCTCCGCTTCCTGCTGCAACGGGGGCCCTATTTGTGGTACACTGAGCTGTCACACCAGCCACGGAATTACGAGGGCTCCCGATGATAACCCGTTAAACGTGCATACGGATGGACGAACGAGCTGGACGACTAGCCAATACTCGCTAGTCCTCCGATTTACACCGCAAAGCGTTAGAACCGCTTGTAATTCGCACGCGATCTTCGCGTGTTCGACCGACACGCGTGAAAATCACTGAAAGAATCGGACAACCGTCCGAACATTTACGACGGCTGAAGTTTCCGCACGAACAGTCGATTTTTCCCTCCTTGCGGACCTGATGAAATTTCATATCATAGGTGTTCCATTTGCTCCACGGTCTAACTGCTATACACGCGTTGTTGAAAGTCCTGTGTGGTCTGATCGCACGCGTTTGAACGGTTTATGGAATATTGCTGATCCCGCAGCGTGTGTGTCACGAAGGTCAGTTTATAGCGACAGAATCACTTTACCTCCGAGCAAACTACCTATGGGAACATATACTTCCAATTAACGTTTCTTGCGTCATGCTGGGTAATGCTGCCGATTATAGTTAGTTTGTCAACCACTGCTGACAACCGCGAACCACTTTTGAGCAGGATTTTATGGCAACTATAATGTACAATCCAGTGAACCGTGGGATAGCTTTGCTGATTTGTTATTTCATTAAAAGCCACTTTTGTGTACAATTTTTCTTACAAATTTTAATTATATTAACACCAGAACTACCAACCAATCAAAATGACTGGTTTCAGATTTCTCATTTTATATTATAAAATTTTATTGTCCCGATTTTATGGAAATGTCTGTCATATTTTTTTGAGAAAAAAACTAGTTCTATATGTTACTTGATGCTGTAGTATTTATTTATTAAGCCTTTCATTCTTTTTTATTCTTCGATAAATGTCGGTAGTTCTAGTGTAAATTCTTGCATACCAAGTGCGAAATCTTTAAACGATATGAAAAGATTTCCCTGCTTTAAATGTGCAGAATAATGGTTAGAATATTCACCATTCATTTGACATTTAAACGTGTCATAAATAATAGTTAATCTATCCCTGACTTATATGGATAAAAATTTTTAATTTTTTAATAACAGATAAACGTATATTTTTAAACAACGTCATATTTTGGGTTGCTTAAAATCGCAGTTGATGAAAATCAGCATAAACAATCGATTCATCAATATATATTGAAAATAAAATAAATAAATACTGAAAGTGTGAGATTCAATAAATGCAGTTTGTTAATAAACAGTAACAATACAAGAAATATGTATTTATTAACAATCTGCGTTTATCGATATCACATGTGCGATATTTATTTGCAATATTTGCTCGCAACATTTAGTTTCGAAATATTGTGCGCTATTCAATTAAAAATAAAAGGAGGAAACTAAAATATTTCAGTTTACACGAAACCGTCTCGTCAATACTCAAATATTGACAGTGCGTCAATATATTGTCTGGTGTAGTGGGCAATGTACCGGGTGAGCCAATAATTTTATTCATGTGGAGTTATAATTGCATTTCCTGATGCGTTTGGAACATCCTCAGCTGCAAACGTTCACACAGTTACACAAAACATTGCGTTCTATCATCCGTATCAAATAAAATCATATATACAATTATAATAATACAACAATATACATATATATATAATAATATAAAATTGATGTGAACAACATAGGATAAAGTGGGGTAAGTGCAGACGAGTTTCTGTAAAGTTGCTATTTAAACGTAAGTATTTTCAGTCTGCTATGTAAATACTTAACGTTGTCGATATCGAAAGCTTTACACAATTACTACTATTTAATTAATATTAACTAGAACCTTAATTTTCCTCGTACATTTTGATTTTGATAGGAAATTGTTTAAAATGTCAACTATTCTGCACTTTCCCCGAAAATGGGGTAAGAGCGTAACTTGAAGTTAAATACTTTGAACCTTTATTTCATGTGCAATAGGGCAAGAGCAGAATTATTAACAAATCTGCTATAAAATGCTTTTTACTGCATTATGCAAGTACTCTATACTACAAATAAGTACCTTAGCTGAAATATAAAAGGGGATATAGTGAAACAAAACAAGGAAACAAACATATTATGGATGGAGAAATTTCGCTCATATTGTAATAAAAATAGTCTGTATATGCACTTGCTCCGTTTGTGAACTTATCTCACTTTACCTTACTCGTAAATATAAAAGATTAACAAAATTATAAATTATTTTGAAGATGTTGTATTATCTGAGATTTTCCTCAAAGAAATACCACTTTGGAAAGTTAAATGTATAACAATGCACACACCTACCCTGCTCGCGATTTTTCTTCGAAGGTCATAGTGATTTCTGTCGAAATAACAAATCATCTCGTGAACAAGTAACATTGTAACGAGCATCCCGTTTCTTGAAACCCACGCGTCATAAGTTCATCCCACATGCACAGTAAAATAACAGTACATTCGAGTGCAACATAGATTTTCTTTAAATAAATGCACACATAAATTAAGTTCACAATTCTTGAATTCACGAATGTCAATATATTCCACATTTAGAAATCTTTGGTTTTGAATTATTAGGGTTCCCAGTTCGCAAGTTTTCAAATTACAAAATTTCGATATTCCTAAATTGCTACGTTCAGAGAAGACACGTATTATAAATATAATATACTAGCCTAGTATATTCGAATAAAAAATTTGATTAATTTCTAGATTACAAAACACTAGATCCCAAAATCCATAGATTACAAGGTTTCTAGGCCTCCAAAACCCTATACCTCTAGTTAGGTCCCTACATCCCTAAATCATGAAATATATAGATTAATAAATCCTTATATCTCCAAGTTCTTTTATTTCCGAAACCCTATATCCCAGAATTCTTATATTTCCGAATTTTTATATTTTGGAACCCTTGTACTCCTGAATTCGTATGTATTCCTGAATATCTACATTCCCTAATATCAATATCTACGAATCTCTATACTTTCGAATTTCTATATTATCGAGTCCATATATCCGCAAATCTCTACATTCTCGAATTTCTATATCACAGAATTTTTATACTTCTGTATCTATACCTCCAAATCCGTAAATTGGCTAATCCCTACATTTCCGAATTTCTATATTCATAAATCCCTATATTCCCAAATCCCAATATCCTCAAATCCATATATTCCCGAATCCCTATATCCCCAAATTCCCAAATTCCCACATCCCCAAATCCGCAAATCGCTAAATGCCCAAATTCCCAAATTCCCAAATTCCCAAATCCCCAAATCCCCAAACACCCAAATCCACAAACTCCCAAATTCCCAAATTCCCAAACTCCAAAATTCCCGAATCCCCAAATTCCCAAATTCCCACATCCCCAAATCCGCAAATCGCTAAATGCCCAAATTCCCAAATCCCCAATCCCCAAACACCCAAATCCCAAAATTCCCAAATCCCAAAACTCCCAAATCCCAAAACTCCCAAATCCCAAAACTCCCAAATCCCAAAACTCCCAAATCCCAAAACTCCCAAATCCCAAAACTCCCAAATCCCAAATCCCAAAATTCCCAAATTCTCAAATCCCGATATCTCCAAGTTCCGATATACCCGAATCCCGATATCCCCGAATCCCGATATCCCCGAATCCCGATATCCCCGAATCCCGATATCCCCGAATCCCGATATCCCCGAATCCCGATATCCCCGAATCCCGATATCCCCGAATCCCGATATCCCCGAATCCCGATATCCCCGAATCCCGATATCCCCGAATCCCGATATCCCCGAATCCCGATATCCCCGAATCCCGATATCCCCGAATCCCGATATCCCCGAATCCCGATATCCCCGAATCCCGATATCCCCGAATCCCGATATCCCCGAATCCCGATATCCCCGAATCCCGATATCCCCGAATCCCGATATCCCCGAATCCCGATATCCCCGAATCCCGATATCCCCGAATCCCGATATCCCCGAATCCCGATATCCCCGAATCCCGATATCCCCGAATCCCGATATCCCCGAATCCCGATATCCCCGAATCCCGATATCCCCGAATCCCAATATCCCTGAATCCCAATATCCCCAAATCCCAATATCCTCAAATCCCTAAATCGCCGAATTTCTACATCTCCAAATCCCTACATCCTTGAATCCCTAGTTTCTTAGGGATCCTTATCTCCAAATCCATAAATCCTTAAATCTCTACATCCCAGATTTTCAAATTCCCAAATCTCTAGATCCAAAAACACTCAGACCACGAAATCCCTAAATCCCAAATTACAAAATCTTGAAATTACCACATCCAAACTTAAACCCCTTAATTCCTAGACTTCCATATACAAATGGTTCTAAACATACACATATATATGTAATATAAATTGTCAAATAGTCAAATATCCCTAAAAATACACGAGGTACGCCTACTCATCCCCAACGACGATATATTTCTAAGGGAAGATAAATTTATTCCTGACTATACTAACGTTTCGAGATCGGAGATTTTCGTGTTTGAACGCTCTGTGCAACCAGACGAAGAAATGATGAGAAATCGGTCGTGTCACGACAGCCGTTATATCGTCTCGATAATTGAGATATTCGAAGATAACGTGTGCGCTGAAACAACAATGGGAACTGGCAAGGTATTATTTTCCGGGTGATTTGTATGCGGTGATTGCATCATCTGGACGGATTTCATCCCCCGTGCAGGCGTTACGCGTGTGTCATAATACCGTTACGCTACGATCGATTGATTTAACATCAGATACGAAAACGTGTTGGGTACATAGTTCTAACTTGTATAATACAATGCTTTATGAACATGATTTTCACTTAAAAGGATACAAAAACTGTAGAAACACTAGTGAGGTATAAATACAGCTTGCAGACAAAAAATTTTGAGTATTAATCTCTTCCCGTGCCATTTATGTATCAGATGCGTCAGTCAAAACTAACCATTCAGGGCTGTAACATTAAAACGAACAAAGAAAATTAAAATGTATTTCATATTCAGGGATCCTTGATAATGTAACTTATAGTTGGACCTAAATTTCAAATTTGAAGAATATTCAAAATTTGAGTAAGGTTTGTCACATTTAAGCTGTGTGTTACGAGTGAGATTCGTCAAAGCACGGGAAGAGGTTAAGGGTTGAAAATTAAGGGAGCGTGCAATATCAGACTCTGTACCATATAAATATGAAACTTCATATTGCATAAGGTAAAAATACAACACTTTCTGTTATATCATGATATGTAAATTCGAAATTTGTATAATGTACTGTTCTATCTTGCAAGTTTAATACGAACAAGAATTTTATGTAATATAACAAATTGTCTTATTTAAGATATAATAAAAATATGAATTTCGCTTTATGAAGATATGATAGAAATGCAATATAAATGACAATTTTATATAATACAAAAAATGATGTACATTTGAATTTTATAGTATACAAAGAATAATGCAGTGTGAGTTGAAAAAAAGTCATTCACAGAGTCATTTCGTTACATAGCAGAATTTTCAATATTTGTTATGTTCGTATAATTTATTTTATTTTATTTCGTTATTATTCTAAGAATTTTTATTCCAATTTTTACTCTAAGAATTTTTTAATTAATTCCTATTAATTTCATATAACATAATGTTTGGATAGCTCCTCCTTTTAATTCCCCATTTTCAAGCATCTGTAAACGTTTTCAAACATTCTGAAACATCTTTAAACATCTCGAAACATTTCCTCTGACGTAACGGTTCCATTTCCCTTTCTCATTCTTATCTTTATGCGACTTGTCCATTTTTCCTGAGTGCATTTCTGACCTACCTTTAAATGGATTCTTCCGTAACGCATTTTCTTTCCCTGCATTTTATAAAACACTATACAGGATGTTTTGAATCTTCGAACATCCTGTTACGATCATATTCAAATATTCAAAGTGAATTACATAAATCAAAGTGAATCTTTTTTTACATTGTGTTAAAATATTCAGAAATATTTTGTGTTTAAAAAGGTTTAGACACATCATAAAATAAAATAGTTTACTACGATAAATTATAATTATAAACAAATAGCTTCATTCCTGATATATTTTTTATATAACCTATTCTTTGATATTATCAGTGTAAATTACTACAATCAGTGTAAAAAATGGGATATAAAAAATATCTTGTTCGAAAGTTTTAATAACTTTGTAGTTCACAGTTTCAAGGCTCCTTCAAGGTCAGCAAACGGTACTATTTCTTTTTTAATATTATATAACACTTCCTTGAAGGACTGTTTACATCATGAACACTTTTAAAAGTACTTGAATGTATTCACACGAGTCACTCTGTATAAAAGGTCATCTCTACAAAGTCAAAAGGCCGTCTTTGCCTGTCTATAAACCACTATAGAACACCTCCGTTAAAACTTTGGCTCGATATAACTTGTCTGAGTGATTCGACGACATTACCAACAGTTTGACCTTTCGATAAGCTGAGACTGGTTCCCAACGATTGCCAGTGAAGTTTATTGCCTCGTCTATCGATGCAATATGAACAAAAAAGTTGAGAATGTTCGGAGAGTGGCATTCCGACTTTGTAGTAGGTACATTGGCGCTCAAGTTTCTTTCAAACACCTACCAGTTTTTAGGTAAATGATTAAATAAAATATTCTAAATTTTAAATAATTTAATATAAAGAAAAAATCAAATTTTTTCAAATGATTAGGCTAATAATTTCGTACGTAGAAACAGAAGATGTTTTAGTAATTCTCAAAAATTCTAAACAGCACCGGTTTGCCAGGTTCCTCATCGTTCACTTTAGTATCGGCTCAAGGAGGTTCTAAGATGTTAATGTTTATAATTTTATTTGCAATAGAAGATCAGAAGGTAATGGCTATAAATTGAGGGATGAAAGAGTGGGTGGTATTTATAGAACTTGTAGTTGCAGAACTACACTTGTAGACTAGGAAAACCTGTAACAGAACTAAAAAATTTGTAGTAGAAACAGAAGATCAGTGATGAAACAAGATGTACAACAAAACTAGGAGACCTGTAGTAGAACTATAAAGCGTGTGGTAGAACTAGATCTGTCGAGCTCGAAGATTTGTGTAGCACTACGTCCTCAAGGTTCAAATAAATTACTTGATAGTTTCACTAGAACGAGGACATTTTGACAAATTAAAACTGTAATATCAGGCTTGTCAGTTTATTATTCATTCAAAAATTCTTCATATGGATTTGAGTTCCATCTGAGGGTACATATGACCTAAATTATCATGGTGGATATTCAACTGTGGTCAAAATGTCGAACGAAAGATTTGTGTAGCACCAGACCTACATTCTCAAGGTTCGGAAAAATTACTTTATGGTTTCACTAGAATGTGGACTTTTAGAGAAATTAAAACTGTAATATGAAGCTTGTCAGTTTATTATTCATTCAAAAATTCTTCATATGGACTTGAGTTTCATCTGAGGGTACATATGATCTAAATTATCATGATGGACATTCAACTGTGGTCAAAATGTCGAACGAAAGATTTGTGTAGCACCAGACCTACATTCTCAAGGTTCGGAAAAATTACTTTATGGTTTCACTAGAATGTGGACTTTTAGAGAAATTAAAACTGTAATATGAAGCTTGTCAGTTTATTATTCATTCAAAAATTCTTCATATGGATTTGAGTTTCATTTGAGGGTACATATGACCTAAATTATCATGGTGGTCAAAATATCCACAGTACATATTTATAAAAAGCAAGCAAACTGCAGACAAAAATAACGAAGACCAGTTAAGATAAATATTAGACCATGTTAAAAATGAGCTTCAAATTTGCACACAACACGGGCTAAAAGGTTGAAGGCAACGGTAAAGTCAAACCGATCTGTATGCTACTATTTCGTTTCAAATAGATGGGAGGATGGTCACGGATTAGGGTAAAGAATTTTAATCGTGACTGTCGTTCCGGCTGAGTATAAATAGACCCTAAAAAGGGCCAATGTCCTCACTGTGTATCCTAGAGTCCCTAACAAACGGTTTCGTTACGCGGATACCGGTTTCATCGCGTGGCCGGCCACGAAAACCCACAGCACGTTTCGCTGTAACAGAAAACCGTACGCGCGAACTTCATGCGCGCGATATTAAAGACTATAATGGCCGGCCATTAATTACCAAGCTCGAGGCTTAGCCGTGCCGCGAGAACCCTTGCAGTCCGGTAGTCGAGCATTCGTCTTGGAGAATTCCTCTCTTACGTGAGAACCGAAGTCGAGCTCTGGGAGAGAGTAGTCAGGGAAAAAGGAGGAGGAGGAGGATGAGGAGGTGAAAGAGTTTATCGTTCGCTGCCACGGGAATATAGTATCCCGGGTGACGCACGATCGGGTTCCGGGAACAATCGTTCCTATACCGTATTGCGAACATTCGCGGACGTGTACAATTATCCCCCTGTGTCCTGTCGCCGGCTCAATTAAGTATAGCGTTACGCGGAATTTATTTGCTTGCGCCGTTGTGTCACCACGCGTTACCGGAAGTCGCGCTGGAATATGTTTCCTACGATGGACGCCGATCGAAATATGCTGCGGATCGCTTGGGGAACGGAGATCTTGGGATTTGATGCGGAGGATGATAGTGGAACCATGATAGAAAATGCGATAACAGTTTTATGGAGTTAGTTCATTGGGTCTTTTTAATGAAGTTAGTGCTATTATTGGGGCTGTTTTAGGTAATGTTTCATGGAGTTGTTCGTAGAATGGAGAGTACAGGTACTGATTGTGGACAGTGAGGGTTCAGGTATTCATGATGTGTCGGGGTTTGCAGGGTAAATTTAGTTTGTGTAATTTACATTGGAGTAGGTAGGGTTCTTGCTTAAGGTAGAGCAGGTGTTATTGAGTTCTAAGTAATGTTTATGCGTTGTCGAATGTGAGTCTGGAGATCTGGTAACTTGTGAATTTGCTGATTTGAAGAGTTAGAGGTTTGGAGATTTAGAGATTTGGAGATTTAGAAATTTGGAGATATGGAGATTTGGAGATTTGGAGATTGGGAGATTGGGAGATTTGGAGATTTGGAGATTTGGAGAATTGGAGATTTGTAGATTTGGAGATTTGGAGATTTGGAGATTTGGAGATTTGGAGATTTGGAGATTTGGAGAATTGGAGATTTGGAGATTTGAAGATTTGGGGATTTGGGATTTTGGGGATATAGAAATATAAGGTCTTAAAGACTTTAAAGTTCCGAAATTTGAATTTTTCGACACTGAGGATTTCAAGAATTTAGGAATTTGGGGATTTGGAGATTTGAGTACTAGGGAATTTAGGGATTTGAAGGTTTGAGTACTAGGGAATTTAGGGATTTGGAGATTTGAGTACTAAGGAATTTAGGGATTTGGAGATTTCAGTACTAAGAAATTTGGAAGTTTCAGCATTTGAAAATTTGAGTAAGAGGAAAGATTTGAATAAGTTGACATCTGAGATTTAGGAACTAGAAAATTTGAAGTTATCAAAACTTGCAAATTAGAAAATTTAAAAGAACATGAAAACTCGGAAAATAAAAGTTTATAATTTCAAATATTTTTGAATTTCTAATACGGGGTATCCTAATTCATTAACTTCATAATTCATATTGTAGAAAGGATCATTCCGAATTTTATGAGTTAATATGTGTTTTCTTATTATCCATCATATTTTACTCTAATACTATCATATATAAGTAAAAAATGGTATTTAATTACAATTTTACTGTTACACGCACTTGTTAGCTCAAATAAATTATCATGATTACCAATATCTTAAATGAATTTATTAACTTCCTGTTTATGTATTTAGTAACTAATGGTTTTAATAATTAGTAACTAATTAAAAACACGTTTTTATTACTTTACTAAAACAACTTGATGCACGAAATAATAAATAAAACACTCAAGCCGATGACTTCAGGAGTGCGCATCTTGTTTCAAGGGAAAGTATATTATTAGAAAGTAGAAGTTGGCCTTTCAAGCCTTAAAAAAATTGATGAGGAATAAAATATTCAAGTTTTCAAACTGCTGTTTCATACCGTTAGTATAATAATGGTTCCCTTGCTATTTTATCGGTGACCCGTTGACCCGTCAACGTGTCAGCATATCGCGGCTATAATTTTGTGCAATTTTCTTTGCGTTCAACGAAAACCGATAAGTTTATAAGAACACCCGCTGCTCAACAAAGTCTACTAAATTACAGTTCTTGTTGACCCCCGCGGTCAAGCTTTAACCGATTTTGCCCTCCGAGGAAAATTAATGTTTCCGTCCCAAATCTTTCTAAGAAGATTATGGAGAAATGAGACTGGTCCTTTGAGAATATTTCGTTGATCCAGTTCAGTTTCGCAAATATTCTTAACATGCGCATCATTTCCTATAATAAATCGTTTATTACGTAGCAATTTATCTTATACAATACTCTTAATGATATTAAAAACTAATAATATAAGAATTATTTCTCTTGTACATTTATTGTTAACCTTTGGTACAATGAAAGGATAGAAAAAGATTTAAGATGCCTTAAATAATAAAGTCGTTGTACGTTCAAAATAATAACAAATAAGTTATACAATGTTGTAAATAGTAATAAATAAGACGTATCCCAAGAAGTCTTAAATTGAGAAAAAAATAATAAGTTAGAAGAAAATTTACAAAATCGAATTGGGTGTCCATTTTTAACCTCACTTAAGTATAATAAAAATATTCCAGATATAGGTTGTTTTCAAAATTGAGTTCCTTTATCTCACACATCATAAACTACTTCTACTAATTAAGTTAAAAATCATTTTAGCTTTATCACTTTAAAAAATTATTATACTAATATTATCCTTTTGATAATTATAATTTTAATTATTCACTGCGTGTATGAGTAAAATTGAACCACCTGAATTAGATAAATATTTAGTATAAATATATCAAATATATATCAATAATATCTCACCATGATCAGCAACGATCGTCATATTGTAATTGAATAAATAAATAAATAAATATTGAAATAAATTATACCACACTAGTATTATACCAATTATAAGAAATAACAAATGACATGCATAAAAAAAAAACGATAGAACAATAGGAGAGTTGACAACGTGAAGGATGAAAATGTCAGAAGTGGAAACGAAAAACGTATGTCCATGTTGACATTTCATCGTTTATCAATTGAACGCTACGAACTTTCGACGTTTACCACCTTCACAGATTTACAGATACTACACCGCGCTGATTTATTGTTTCTTTGTCATCGGAGGAAATCGGAAAAAAGAATTACAGCCGTGAAGATTACCGGCACTTTCATCGTTTTCCACTACAGCGAACTTGGCATTTACGGTTTCAGCTCTATCCGCGGTAGTTCTAACAGCTATAATAAATTATTCCAGCAATTATTACTTTTACCACCGTGTTCCGCATGGAATTTACAGCCTTTTTTACTAAACAAATCATTTCTTAGCTCTTTGCTACTTACATCGTTCACCTCTTGGCTCCTCGATTGCAATTATTACGTGTCTTATTATACTCGTTTTCACTGCGAAAGCCGACACTAGAGTTTAATGGACCCCGGGGCAAAAATCGATATTATACAGAGAGTAAAGGTTATATACTGTGATAAATTTTGGACGATAATGGAAGTTGGATAGACATTTGCCGAGTCTAATGTAAACCTAACGAAACTAATTAAAGACTGATACAAATCCAACTATCGTTTTTGTAATATTAATATTAGTAACTTTTGAAATACTGTCAGAAGTTGTATAGACATTACTGCTAATCGACAAGTCAAATTGAAAAAATCCTAGTCAAAAATTCTAGTCAGATTTCTGATGGTTCAAAAATATATGAATCATTATTACAATTTACATTAATAATCATAGAACTTAAATTTATTTGGACTTCAAAATATAGCATAAGCGCCATTTTGAGATATATTAGTAACATTAATTTTTGTCAAATTCTATGCTTCACAATCGATCAGTATTTTGTATAAATGGCAACCAGCCATTTTATATAATATTAATAATTTTATAATAAAAGAAGCTCAATATTAAACTTCAAATTGATATTTAATAATATTTATATTAAGAAGAATTATGAAGTTGATATATCATAAGTATTATTTGACTGCATTTCTATTTGGAAGTGTAACACTTGTAAGTATACCTGTAATTAATTATTTAATAGTTTTATCACAGTTCCGCCTAAGGAACGTCACCTAAATCAATTTATAAGTAAATAAATCCTTTTCCAATTGAATTGAATAATTCAATTTACGACCTGGTCCAAATTAGAAAACCTTCCCCTAGAATTTACTATGCTCGCAAAACAGTTTACATAATTCAAATACTTGTGAAACGTAGCATCACTTCTCCCAAGCAACGCACCCCATAAAGCGATACTTTCGCATCAGACAGAAATTCGCGAGTAAACAGCCGCACGTTCGCACCCCAATGGGGGTAGCCCTATCATGAGTTCGAGTTAACGAGACGTCGACTCGAATAAATTGAAAATCACGGGAACAACGAGTAATAGATCGTATTTCAGTGGAACACCCTGGGAACGCGGCTCGTGACAAGGATGAACCCTCATAAAGCAAATTCGCCTTGACATTCCCGGATTTATGAAGATTTCCAAAGTATCTCGTAAAAAGTGTTTACTACAGGCAAGAATTCCAACGACCGCCGCTTACGAGAAAGTCGTGCACGAGCTTGCACAGGTCGTAGGCTCGGTGGTATCCTGGTGGCAGCAGGGAGGAGGTCGATGCCCCAGGAAAATCTCGTGAGTCGCAAATCCTTCCGAGCGTCCGCGAACCGACATCCAGCGAGCGTGAAACGTCGTTAATCACGCCAGGATTCGGTATCGAGTTTCATCCTCCATACACCTCCTACCCCTCCCGCGCTCTACTCCAGCTGGTATCCAGCGTTTTGAGTGTACTCGTCGTCTCGTTGCTCACGAGCGAAGGATCAAAAGTTGAAACAAGCAGTTTTTCGACGAGCACTGCTTCGAGCTGTTTGAAGAACGTTCGCTCGCGAATCGCTAGTTTTTTGCGAACGCCGTGTTCGAATGCTTCGATCGAGGTTGGGTCATCTGTTGTGTACAATCGAGAGCAAATGTGAATTCTCGGACGGAAATATGACAATCGAGGATGAACCACTTGTTGATTTTGGGTGGATTTTCCGGGATTTGGAAATGTGGGTATGTGTTAGGAATTTGGGATCTTGAGATTTGGAGATGAGTTAGGAATTTGAAATTCTTAAGATTTGGTGATGTGGATATAAATTAAGAATATGGGATCTTGATATGTAGAGGTTTAAAGATATATGGATATGGTATTTGATGGCTTAGGAATTTTAGGACATGAAATTGTGGACCTAGATTTGGGATGTGAATTTTAAAATATGCAAATGTGAGAATTAAGGGATTTGGAGACTTAGGAGGATCTCGTACTTTGGGAATCTTGAGGTAATTTGAAATCTAAGAATTTGTGGACTAGTAAATTATGAGATCTAGGTGTTTTGTGACTTTTGGATTTGGAAATATATGGATATGGAAATCTAGCTATTTGGAGATTGGAATTTTTGGGACATCGAAGTTTTGGCATTTCTGGACTTGATGACCCAGGAATTCAGAGATCTAGGAATACAAAACTTTAGGGATTTAGTGGTCAAGAAATTTGAGAATTTGAAACGTTGAAATACTAGAATTTGAGGATCTAGAAATTATGTGACCTAAGAATTAGAAAAGTTAGTATTTGAAAACATTGTAAATGAGAATCTAGGAAATTTGAAAGATTTGAGAAATTTAAAATACTTGGAAAATTTGAGAAATTTGAGAGAATTGGAAAATTTAGGAAATTTCAGACATTTGAGAAATTTGGAAAATCTGTAAAATTTAATAAAATTTGAGAAATATGAGAAATCTAGAAAATCTGGAAAAATTAATAAAATTTGAGAAATATGAGAAATCTGTAAAATTTGCAAAATTTAATAAAATTTGAGAAATATGAGAAATTTGGAAAATCTGTAAAATTTAATAAAATTTGAGAAATATGAGAAATCTGGGAAATTTGCAAAATTATAGAAATATAAGAAATCTGAGAAATTTGCAAAATTTTAGAAATATAAGAAATCTGAGAAAGTCTCAAATTTATAAAATTTTATAAAATTTGAGAAATATGTGAAATCCAAAACATTTAAGAAATTTATAAAATCTGAGAAACCTAAAAATTTGAGAACTCAGAGATTTGAGAAATTTGAAAAATTTGACAACTTTGAGTTTGGAAAATTTTAACTGCCAAGCTGGCCAATAAAATACTCTAAACAATTAAATTTCAGAATAAAATAAAAAATCATGAAGTAATACATTAAAATGTACTATATCACAAGTATTAGTCTTACTGAGGTTGTCACCAAATTAAAATAACCCTTACATCTCAATTAAACAACCGAACTCCTCGCACTAATATTATTTTATTCCACAACCAAATTTACATAATGCAAAATTATCTGCCAAAATTACCCAGAATCATTCCCTCATAAAATGTAAGTTAATTTGTATCTCTATTACAAGTTCATGTATTTTAAAGCATAATCAAAATCTCCAACTTTGTATCCAGTTAATTTAACGCAAGGATATCTCTCAAAATGGAAGGCTCGGCAGAGCAACAACGAAACATGATAAACCAAACCACAGTGGAGATGATATTGTAGATAGTGCACATAATCAAAACATACGTTGTGCAGCGTACAAGTCCGTTAAATATGCATTGGACCGCGTGATACACGCACGCTGGATAATTCGTTCATCAGACGGATATTTCTGGAAGTATCCTCATTTGTTTCTTCCAGCACCATAAATCGCCACGGTGCGAATCAGCCGAGCCTTGTTTCGAGCTTTAAGCAACGCGTGAAATTATTCGATCAATCGGATTCGCTGGCATAATCAACGATGACGCGCTCGATCGATTCTGTCCTAAAAACTGGAACGTTGAATTTGTTCTAGGCAATTTATTCGGCGATACATAAACAAGCGGATAAATGGCCGTGATAAAAAGCTGGAAAGTTCGCGGCGCGAAGGAAGAACGTTGTTGATTTTATTGTACGGAAAATTGAAATTGAAAGTCATGAAAAAGATTCTTTTCTTCGGATTGTTGTTTGAAGTAGTTTAGTTAAGATACTTAACCCGTAAAGTCTCGAAACGGTATAAATTTCAACTCAGCCTACCATTAAAGATCGAACTCGTTGAAAGATCTTAGATAGAATACATTCTCCAAGGTGATTTTTTGTGATCTTGTTGAACCCATCATTATTTTATTCGTATCTTTCACGGTTTTTATAATTTGTCGATCTTTTCTCAGGAAGTCATGAGTTTATTTTTATTTTAATTGATTGTTATGTAAATTAAGCTAATGAATTTGCGTATATACTTGAACATCTGGATTGAGTGAAATTTTTAGATGTACTTCATTTAGGTACTTTTAGAGAATTTAATATGGTGGATCGACGATGGCGCCTACATTCGCAACGATCTCCACGAGAAACATGTATAGTCAAAATAGAAAAAAATGCACTTACGATTTTGAGGTTATGTGACCACCAAATTGTAATACTGTGTTTGTTTTATTTTTTGTGTAAAAATTTCACTTCAATAAAATTGTAGAACTGAATTGTAGAACTCTGGAATTCTGAAATTCTGCAATTTTGGAATCTTGGAATTTTGGAATCTTGGAATCTTGGAATCTTGGAATCTTGGAATCTTGGAATCTTGGAATCTTGGGATCTTAGAATCTTGGAATTCTGGAATCTTGGAATTTTGGAATCTTGGAATTTTGGAATTTTGGAATCTTGAAATTTTGGAATCTTGGAATTTTGGAATCTTGGAATTTTGGAATCTTGGAATTTAGGAATCTTGGAATTTTGGAATTTTGGAATTTTGGAATTTTGGAATTTTGGAATTTTGGAATCTTGGAATTTTGGAATTTTGGAATCTTGGAATTTTGGAATTTTGGAATTTTAGAATTTTGGAATTTTGGAATCTTGGAATCTTAGAATCTTGGAATTTTGGAATCTTGGAATCTTGGAATCTTGGAATCTTGGAATCTTGGAATCTTGGAATTTTGGAATCTTGGAATTTTGGAATCTTGGAATTTTAGAATCTTGGAATCTTGGAATTCTGGAATCTTGGAATTCTGGAATCTTGGAATTCTGGAATCTTGGAATTCTGGAATCTTGGAATTCTGGAATCTTGGAATTCTGGAATCTTGGAATTCTGGAATCTTGGAATTCTGGAATCTTGGAATTCTGGAATCTTGGAATTCTGGAATCTTGGAATTCTGGAATCTTGGAATTCTGTGATCTTGTAATTCTGGAATCTTGGAATTCTGGAATCTTGGAATTTTGGAATCTTGGAATCTTGGAATTCTGGAATCTTGGAATTTTGGAATCTTGGAATCTTGGAATCTTGGAATCTTGGAATCTTAGAATCTTGGAATTTTGGAATTTTGGAATTTTGGAATTTTGGAATTTTGGAATCTTGGAATTTTGGAATCTTGAAATTTTGGAATCTTGGAATTTTGGAATCTTGGAATTTTGGAATCTTGGAATTTTGGAATCTTGGAATTTAGGAATCTTGGAATTTTGGAATTTTGGAATCTTGGAATTTTGGAATTTTGGAATTTTGGAATTTTAGAATTTTGGAATTTTGGAATTTTGGAATTTTAGAATCTTGGAATCTTGGAATTGTGGAATCTTAGAATTTTGCAATTTTTCCCTTTGAAGTTTTGAAATTTTTTAAAAATTTAGGAATTTGCCGATCAAGGAATCTTTAAATTTTAGAACTAAATGCATTTTAAGAAATTATTAGAAATACATGTCAACCCAAAAAAAAGTGCAAGATTCATTTGGGTAAAAACATTTTTAAGGTAATGCGATTAAATCTTTAGCAAATTGTACGTTTTAAGTCAATTTTCTCTAAATTAGTTTTTCAGTAAGCTGTGTATTTTTAGTGCAGTCTAAATCAGGGAAATACGAAGTTACTGTATGCGGAGCATACAAAACTTATTTCGTTAACAACATTCCAAACAAGCAGGCGTTGCAAAACTTGTACTTACCTAACTTAACTTATTTAATATTTTGCTAGGAAAGCTGGAAACGTTTACAATTTGCTGTTTCCTTAAAGTTGTATGGCACTGAATCTTATTCCGTTAATAAATATATTTATACTGATTTAAAGGAGACTGATATTTTGTTTAAAAGTGTTAGATAATTTTAAGAAAACACATAATGAATGTTAATTATTTTAAATTTAATTTTTGAAGATTAGTATTGTAGAACTATTGAACAATGTAAGATTGAAAATAATTTAATTAAGTAAGAATTAATTTTAGATGCATTTTTAACAATAACGTATTTATCTTGAATTCTTTTCAATTTTTTTACAAATTTTTTATCTCAAATTGTGAGGTACTTAGTATGTTGCAGAAAATTAAAAGTTTATTCAACTTGCAAATTTTTGATAAAATTTTTATTTTCTTTTTTGTCACTTAAACGAAAGTATCTTTCATTATAACTACCATTTACAACATTAAAATGTTGAATATTAAAATTAATATTCTGATCTGAAACTTCATTCTTATAATTATTCATACTGATAATTTTTTAACGTATAATCATCAAATTTTTATATTTTAATTACATAAAGCTTTAATCTAAATTCTTTAATGAAAAATGTTGGGTTAATTATGTATCTCATAATACATTTTTAAATCCAAAATATCATGTATCTCTTCGCTTGCATCGTTGAAAACAAAACTGCAAGCAAAAGCAGTAATTAAGAACTAACAAGCAAAATAAACACGTTAGCATCTTCGCCGTTATAGTAGAAACAACCGTATGGAGTACGGCACACAATAACGTGAATTTTAAACACGTTCGTTATCAGCACACGATTGAAAATTTGTTCGTCATACAACATTCTCGTTTTTAAAAAATAATAAAGTAATTTTAGACCGTGCGCATTGTTTGTTTTTACATACATTATATCGCTCGAAATTAAAATGAAAGATAATAGAATACGATGAATACAAAAATCAAAAAATATGCGAGTGAAGAATGCAAAAATAAAAAATGAAAAACATCAAAATAAAACATCATACGGAATAAAAAATGTAAAAATAAAATTGTGGCAGTAAAAAGTAAACGGAAAATGTAAACAGGAAGAGTAAAGTAAAAAATGTGAAAGTGAAAAATATAAAAATGAACAACATTGAAGTACAACATTCGTAGATAGTGAAAAATGTGAAAGAAAAGAAATTGAAAAATTGAGACTGTTACAATAAGAAATGATGAATATCATTCATCAAATATTCGTTAAAATTGCATCTAAGACTTTCATTTTTGAATTTCGTAATAAATTGAACATATTGACTATTTCTTATTTCCAAAATTCCAAAATTCCAAAATTCCAAGATACCAGAATTCCAAAAATCCAGAATTCCGAGATTCCGGAATTCCAAGATTCCAGAATTCCAAAATTCCAGAATTCCAGAATTCCAAGATTCCAGAATTCCAAGATTCCAGAATTCCAAGATTCCAAGATTCCAGAATTCCAAGATTCCAGAATTCCAAGATTCCAGAATTCCAAGATTCCAGAATTCCATGATTCCAGAATTCCAAGATTCCAGAATTCCAAGATTCCAGAATTCCAAGATTGGAATTCTGAAATTCTGGAATTCCAAAATTCCAAAATTCTAAAATTTGAAACTTCCAGAATTCTAGAATTCAAAAATTAAAAAATTCCTACGTTCCAAAATTCAAAAATTTTATGATTCCACAATACAAAAATTCTGAATTTAAAAAATTTCAAACTATCAAAATTCAATAAATTCGAAATTCCAAAATTTCAAATCCCTAAACTCTAAAATTCAAAATGTCTAATTTTCTTAAACACCAAAGCCGTAAAATTGCAGAACTAAAGAATTCCAAAGCTCCACAGTACAATATCTATTAATTCCTTTAAAGACCAACTCAAAAGTCCAAGTGTTTAAAGCAAGAGAGTACAATTCATTTGCAAATTGCCCTCATAGAAGTCAAAGATTACTCTCCGTAAAACTAGAAAATCTTAAAGCATATGAATTTAAAGCAGCGTAGCAAATTTTCAAAGTCAATTTCCTAACAAAGGTGAACTTGCGATAAAAAGAAAAGGTTATGCAAGTTTGACCTATTTCCATAGAAGTCGTCCCGTTTCTGCTCGCAATCACGAATATCATCGATCGAGCCATTGCGGTCATCAGGACGGGGTCCTCCTCGAAACAACGGTGCAGTCGAATGCTCATCCGATCCGGGAATAATTGATAACGAGCAGCGAACTTTCTTCTCGTTTTCGACAACAGGCCATTTAAACGGAAGCAAAAGTGGCGGCGAGAAAGCTCGGGCTACTGTTTGAACTGGTGCATTCCCGGCGTACCCAATTAGACGTTATTCAACGCTAGAACCTTTGACTCTTGTACCGGGAGAAACTTGGGGGCGGTTTCTAGGCGTCTTGCCGGGAAAACTTTGGCCTTCGTTAGTGATTATCGGATGAAGGTTTATTACGCTATAATTTACGCCTGCCAGGATGGATATTCCTCCCGCATGGCGTTTACCCCCGGTGTGTATCGTATGCATGTACGCCTGTATCAACGAACTCGCCAGAATGTCAAGAACATTGATGCAATGTATCGTGCAGCGAAACAACGTGAAACTAACACGGGCACCCTGTGGCGGCACACGGTAATAGGTGCAATCTAATTCCTGCACGTGTCATTCGCGTGTCACTTGGCCGGCCAAAGTCTTGTTCCTAACGACAACAGCTCCACTGCACACGATTGGGCAACGTTTTAGGTCAATCCTTATTAGAGCAACGTTAATAGCCGTTCATGGAGTTTAGACGGACAAAGAACACCCTTACCTTTGGCTCCTTTAACGTGTTAACTACTGAAGTTTGGCTTCAGGGGGAGAATTTTGAAGCATTTCCATTTTGGCATTTACAACTTTCGTAGGTTCATATATATTTTCTCAAGTTTCTTGATTTGGAAATTCTTGCATTCGCAAAATCAATACCGAAGAATTTCGGTATTTTGATGTTTTGAAGTGTGGAAATCCTTATGTGTGTAAATATACTTGCAAATTTTTACGTGTGTATGTGTATACATGTGAGTTTTTGTGCATATGTGTATGTATACATAGGGGCTTTTCTGCATATGTAAATTTGTACATATGGACTTTTGTGTATATGTAAATTATTATGTACGTAAATTTATACATATGTGTATCTATACATATGGACCTTTGTGCATATGTAAATTATTACATATGTAAATTTGTACACATATAAATTTATTAGTAGGAATTGGATATTTCTCTACTTCCTTTCATTCAACTCTTTATGGTGAATTTAAAGTTTGTTAGTAGTCATTTGAGGAGACGGGCTAATGGCCATAGTAGTCAACGCCCACAACAATAATCAATCAATCAATCAATCATTTGAGGAGATATTAATATTTAATTCCTTCGTCTCAAAAGATATTAAATTACTTAATCATAATACAGTAACTGTGATAGCAAAAGTTGCAGAGTAGTTGCACGTTTCTGAATTACTTTATCAAAAGTTTGCACCTCCTTATAATTAATAAATACTTTTTCTGTGTTTATACATTTTCTATTTCATATCTTTTCTATGGATATATTTTTATTTTATAAACGATTATTTTTTAATTAATTTTTCTTAATTCTTCCATATATTTCTTTTTCCCTATATTGATGTATTTTTTTACATAATTCAACAATTGAGCATTTCCTCAAATAAAAAGATAAAGAATAAAATATCTACCCACATACGGACAAAAATTGTCCTATTTTTACCTCAGACAGAGAAGAAGTTTTGTCAAAATCAATGATCCAATGTCTGTGACGTCTCCATCTCAGTAAAACACTAAAAGAACACGATTCCTTAAACGTACAAAAACGTAAACGTAATAAAATAGTAGAAAACGACGAATACTCCGCTTTTGTTTTAGCACCTGTTGCCCGTAATCCACATATCAGTACTCGACAAATCTCACGTAGTGGATATCGGAATAGTATCGTGTATTCTTCATGCTCAGAAATTTCATCCCCTTCATCTCTCAATACATTGGGTATTACATAGATGAGACTTTAATAGGGCAATTAGGAATTTAGGATTTAGGATTCAAGATCTGGGATTTAGGAATTAGTGTGTAGGATATATGAACGTGTTCACCGTTTATATCATAAATCCTAAATATTAGTGTTATGAATATAAATATCATTAATATTAGGAAATATTAAATGTAATGTAATACGGTATGTAATGTAATATAATACGATATAATTTATATTAATTTATGTTATGAATCATAATATGGATCGTACAGTTGTACAAATCATCCTATGAACAGAACATGTGGTAATTACCCTTGCATACTAGTTTCGCATTGCACTATTATAACATCTGACTAATAGAGAAGTCCATGTTTGCTGTGGCAGTTCAGCTGCTGATATGTAAACTCATATGAATAATTAACAACACAAAAAAATACCATAATAGCCGTTAGTTCCCAAGAACTATTCCATCCTTATTAACTTCTGATTCCTATCAGAGAGAGTAATTGAAGAGAGCAATTGAATAGAAATGAATCGAATGATCTTTCACAACTTTCCCCTCAATCTCTCCACATACTATGCGCACAGTACATTTCAATCACTTAAATTCCATTAATCTGATTATATCACCTGTAGTTCATAAACAGATGTGACAGCAATTGTCTCCGTAGGAATGATATATTTTCTCTCGTCAACCATTGTATTCGTACAATTTCTTCGGGGTGTCGTTTTCCTTTTTTCGGTGACCCTTTTCAAGCATCCCATCGTCACCGCTATCTTTACACGCGCCACGTCTCTCGCCCCGTTATCTGGGTGCCGGTATGTGGGTGCGCGTGTGTCGTTTCAAAGATTCAACTCCGCAGACTACTACGCCCTGAAGACACTGTCTGAGCAGACAACCAGTCAGACAGGGCCATAATAAATTGCTACCGTATTAATGACGCTCCCGTACACCGACAGCCGAGGTTAGGTCATGACATCCTTTCGGTCTCTGTTAGCGGGTGCACGCGCTGGTAGGTGCTGTCTTGTGGCACAGCTTCCCCAAGATTGACCGCGAAGCGATTATCATCGGCCTGCCGCCAAGCACCGCTATCATTATCGCCTTAATATTCGCCGCATGGTGCCATTTTCATGCTACGATAGATTTACATTGCCTGTCAAAAGTAGGAGACCAACTTTATGTATCTTGCGAAGCAACCCCCGGTGATGCCCGCTTTTGAAACTTTACATGATTGTTACTATCTAAAAATATAACAGTTCTTTAAGAGAATTAACTCTTTAATTTACCCTTAAACTCGCAATTCACCATACATAGTAAATTCCCGCCAATAATAATAGAATGATATGCATTTAAGAAATGTGATATGTATTTACAAAAGTGATTTATATAAGCGTGTTTAAGGTGCGTTTAGAAAATGACGTCCATTGAACTAATCACATAATCCATGTTACAGCATATAATTTTGATGATCCTATACTTTTAGTCAGATTTCTATGGGACAAGTTGACCTCGAGCATCAAAATGCTATGATGTATGGCGTGTAATCAATATTCACCTGTATGGGTGAGACCGAGAAGGTTAAATAAACTGCACACAGACGAAGGTTAAACGATGGCCAATTTGTACAAAAGTAATCAGAACACGCCGGATGATCAACGTCCAAGGGTGGTCATAATGATTGCATCGATGGTCCGGATGGTCATTCTGGGTAATGGTGGGTTGCTGGATCTTTGATGTTAGGTCTTATATGATGTCTTAATCAAGGTACACATTAAATTACTATAAAACCACGTTGATTATTGTAAAAGGGCAGCTGCGAAAGAAGGGAGCATCCTTCGATATTATTGTCACGCTATCATTAGAAATAATCTGTGATGAATGAGTATGAGTTACAACTTAATTAGAAAAGGAATAAATTATAAATAATGGTTATGTGACTGCATAAATAAATAGAAATAGAACTGAATTAGTAGCAACTTTTACTACTTGTACTACTTGTACTACTTGTATTACTTGTCATTCATCTTGCTACTATTTAAACAAATTGAACCTAAATTAAGAATAGAACAATCTAATTATACAGATCTATTTATTTGAGTGAAAACTTAAAATTTAATACAATATAATTTTAAACGAGGATAGATTTTAGGTGACACTTTGTGTCAGATCAAGTTGGGTTCAGTTTGAAGTTTAAATAAAATAGATTTGATTTAATGTGACATAATTGTATTATATCTGTTTGGACTTTTAACTTAACCCAATTAGACACAAAATTTTGTCATTTAAATCTACATGTTCTATGTAAACTTCAAAAAGTAAACCTAGCTTCAGACAGGAATAATGAAATATAAATAATAATGTTATACGAATAACTAATTATAAATAAAATTACGTGTGGTGTTATATGAAGGCTTGGTTTGATTTAAAATTAATATAAATAGAAATAACCTAACCTGACATTCTTCAGACCTAACCAAACCTAATATATTCTGTCGCTTAAATGTCAAATTTAAATTTGAATTTGAAATTTAAATACTAACATGTATATTCTAATTTTCAAATAAGAACTTGAAGCTAAAATATATGTAATATAACTTGACAAATAATTTTACTATTTAATGTTAATACAATGTTAATTTGGTTACTTTTTAACGTCAAACCCCATCTAATCAACTCCACAGATAATTTAATTATCATGTAATTACTTTCGTTTAAACGTAGGTTCCTAACCTAACTTTGTACTTAATTTTATTGTTCAAAACTACCTGGCCGTGTGTAAACTTCAAATTTAATCTAACCTAACTTCAAACGAGAATAATTAAATTTGAACAATAAAGTGAAGTATAAAGTTAGATTAGTTAGACATTGAAATGAGAATAAATGGAATTACATGAGAATTATATGAGCATATTTTAGAATGACAAAATTGTATATTACATTTTATTTCAATAATTTTTATTTACTTTCACGATATTTCACTGATACCCATGCAATTGCATACAGAGGCAGCTAATAATTAATAGAAATCAAAAATTTATTACTTAATTTATCCATCAACCGCTTTAAACTCTATATTATAAAATATTATAGTCCTTCCAAGGGTTATTTATAATAACACGTTGTCATTATCAGAGTCATAATTAATTATTACTACAGGTGCCATGAATTTATTAATAACCTCGACTATGACAGCGAACATTAAATATATGCGTTGTAAATAATGGAAAATAATAAATATGCCCAGCAAAGTTCGTAAAATATGCAAAAATAAAACGTAATGACTTTGCTGTGTATAATTATCGTGTACCGTTAACGACTGCGCGTACAGCTTACATTCAAGATAATTCTAAAAATATTTCTTTCAAAAATGTTAAAATTTAGCTCACTATTAAATTTGCAAATTTGGAAGATTTCGAAGTTAATTTAATGAAAGGAAATTTAGGAAGCTGAGAATTTGTAAATTCTGAAAACTTTGAAAGTGAAGAATTTGTCGCAGTGTAAATTTTGAGAATATAACAAGATTTGAAATTAAAAAACTTAACCCCTTGCACTATGACTTATTTGTCAAGTGCGTCAGTCAGAATTGACTAATTACAGCTACAATATTAAAGCAGACAAAATTTGAAATGTTATGTCAATATTTTATTATGCAATTGTTGATTATGTAAAATATAACTGGACTTGAATTCGAAATTGAAAATTCGAGTAAAAAATTAAAAATTCGAGTAAAATAGACCACGGCCGAAGTACGAATGCGTCACCAGTCAGACTCGTCAAAATAGTGCAAGGAGTTAACGGTTTGAACACGTGATAATATTGTATAAAATTCAAAATGTAGAAACTGAAATTTTGAAATGAAAAAATTTGATGTATTGAGAATTTGAGAATATCGTTTTGAAACTAAAGAAATTGAGCGACTTGGATTTCCTAAAAAATGGGGAATTCGAAAAAGTTGATTAGTGGGAACTAGGACATTTCGAAAATTGGGAATCTGAAAATTCTGAAAACTTTAAAGTTGAAAAATTTGACGATTCGGAAATTTTGAAAGTTGAAAATTTGTAAACTTTGAACACTAAAACTAAATTGGACGACTTGGATATTTTACAAAATAGGGAATTTGAAGTTGAGAATTACAAACTAGGACATTTTAAAAATTGAGAATCTGAAAATTTTGAGAACTTTGAAATTAAAGAATTTGACTATTCGAAAATTTTGGAAATTGAGAATTTGCAAGTTCTGAAAACTTTGAATTTAAAGAATTAAACGTGTAAATTAAGAAAATTTTGAAATAAAGAAACGCAACGATTGGAAAATGCACAAAATTAATTTGAAAACTGAAAATTTTTAAACTAAAGAAATTAGACGACTTACATTTCTTACAAAATGGGAAATTTGAAGTTGATAATTAGGAACTATGGCATTTTAGAAATTGGAAATCTAAAAATTCTGAAAACTTTGAAATTGCGAAATTTGACGATTCGGAAAATTTGGAAGTTGAAAATTTGTAAATTCTGAACACTAAAACTAAAAAAATTTGACTGAAACTAAAGAAATTAGACTTGGATATCTTACAAAATAGGGAATTTGAAAAATTTGAGAATTAGGAACCAGAGCATTTTGAAAATAGGAAATTTGAAAAATTTGAGAACTTTGAAATTAAACAATTGGACGACTTGTAAATTAAAAGTATTTCAAAATAAAAAAACGTGACAATTTGAAAATGTACAAAAATATGAATCCTAATTCAAAGAATTACATAAGAACGTAACCCTTCATGGCCGTTCCGTTAAGTGTAAAAGATTTATCGACAATGTTATCGACGCAAGTACATAGCAGTTGAATCGCGTTTCACAGGCGTCGCGTTTACAAAGCAAAATGGTCGGGTGTTTCCGAAGTGCGACGATACTGGCACACATTCGAGGCTAGCGTGAAAGATGGCTGGATACACGGCCATTTGCCGTGAAGGGTCAAGAAGAATGGCACGCGGTCGAAGACAGCGCGCGTACTTTTATGGCGCGGCGTATCGAGCCGATAAAAGATCGAGAGGAATCATTTAATTCCTCACAGAGGCGAGAGCCAGGGGCGTGCGTGATTTGTGTTCAAAGCGGCGGTCGTTCGTCATTGCCGGCACCGTTACGTCCCACGGGCTCTCGTGGCTCGAAAAGTCAAAGTTAAATTTAACGAGCTTAACCGATAACTCTTGGCCCCGCCGATCGTCGTGCCGGCTCTCATTGCCTCTGTGGCTCCGCTGGTATACGTGTTACGTGGAAATAGATGCCAGCGGCGAAGGGCCAGCATCGGATCGCGTGTATCAAGCCATATGCCGTAGAGATTCGAACGAACGGTGATCCTGTGTGTCAGTTGGCGTATCAAATCGGGACCTGCATGTGTTTCTATTCCCAGGCGACATTGAGTCTGTCGCGCATTCAGTTTGCCCTCTGTATGGGGTGGAACATAAATCGCGATACGATTTCTGTTAGATACCATAGACAATAACGTAATTATGCAATTTTGTTGTTTGAATTGGTCTATACGATAGACAATAACCGGTAATTGTACAATTTTGCGGTTCAAATTGGTTTATACTTTAATATAAGTTTAATACAAGTATTGGTACGGTTTAACAATGGTGTTCGGTACAACACGTCGTATTTTGCTATTAATTTACAAACGTCTATTCGTCTCGGCGTCTCGCGAGCTTCTCCCGAGGGCACGCGTACAGGATTGCACGCGCCCAAAAAACAAAAAGCCAACGTTTCGTTGAACATTCGAGATGTCGAAAAATTATCGAAAAATTCTGTCGAACATCACAAAATACATTGTACAGGATTTGTCCAATAAGTATCGGGATTGATGTCCTAAAATGAAATTCGTTAAAGATATATGTACATTGAGTTAATAATCTTCAAAGTATGCCCCTCCTGCATCAATACACCGTTGCCAGCGGGTTTTCCATTGTTCATACGCTCCCTGGAAGTCGGAAAGCGTAAGACTCTTCGGGCACTCCGTCGAAGCCGCTTGAACCGCCTCAATCGTCCCGAAACGATGTCCTTTAAGGCTTCTTTTAATGCGAGGGAACAGAAAAAAATCAGAGGGTGCCATATCTGGACTGTAGGGTGGTTGGGGTAGTGTTGTCACGTTGTGCTTCGTCAGTGTCTGTCTCACAGTTAACGACGTGTGACTCGGCGCGTTGTCGTGATGGTGCATTTGCAAATCGTCAGCTACGATTGAATGAACAGTGGATTTCGCTAAATTTAATTCCTGTGCAATTAAACGACTGCTTAAATGGCGATCGTAATTCCAAATTTCCCGCACTTTGTCGACATTCGTATCGGATCGGGACGACGTCGGTCGTCCGACGCGTTGCTCGTCTTCGACGTCTTCACGGCCATCTTTAAACTTTTTGTGCCACTCAAAAACACGCGTTCTGGATATGAAATGGTCCTTGTAAGCTTGACGAATCATATCAAATGTCTCCGTAGCAGATTTATTTAGCTTAACGCAAAATTTAATGGCACAACGCTGCTCGACGGTTCGTTGCATCTTGAATCTCGACGCGAACGTTAAATACGCTTCCACTTCAAGCACGATATAAACAAAACAAATGGTGGAATACAAATGAACCTTGATTTCTATTATACATAACAACCTCCTGCATCGATCTAGTCAATAAAGATTGCTCCCTGACCTTCCAAACTAGCAGCAAAAAATCAGTCCCGATACTTATTGGACAAACCCTGTATATCAACGTCGTCACCATATACATTCCCTACAATACGATAGATAATAATCGATAATTATGCAATTTTGCGGTTCAAATTGATTCCATGTCTTTGTTCCTTTTTACATACAAAGTTATTGATACAAGTATACAGTCAAATTATTTGCATTCAAAGACATCTTATGACTTGAAGACGTTCTTACTGTTGAGAGCACGTCTTTAGGGGAAAAGTTTAGAGAATAACTTTGAGGTTAGAATTATCACCATTTTCTTTTGAACGTCTGTGTACATTATGTACGTTAAGTTAAATGGTGATGTAGGTTTAGTTTAATAAGAGCACTGTAGACTTACTAAGAATATAAGGTTATTATAAGGTTATTATAATTAAGGTTAATATAAGGTTATAATATTAATATAAGTTTAGTTGAGAAATAATGTTACAGGTTTAGTTTAGTGATAATAACAACTTAGTTTTAGTTCACTAGTAATAATATAGGTTTAGGTCAATAATAATATTATAGGATTAGTTCAGAAATAATACTACAGGTTTACTTAAAGAATAACAACGTATGTTTAGGTCAATAATAAAACTATAGACTTAGTTCAATAATAATAACAATGTAGGTTTAGTTCAGTCATAATATTACAGAGTTAGTTTAATAATAACACTACAAGTTTATATTAAATTGTTAAATGATACTATTCTTTTATTACAATTGTTAAATAATAATATACTTTAGATCAGACTACAGGTTTAAGTGCTTAATAATTATCAAATTTATAAACATCATAATTTGACAATTCGTAAGTCATCAAATTCTTTTATTTAAATTGTTACAACTATCAGATATTCCAATTTCTAAATTTCTAACACATAAATTAATACAAATTAAAATTAAATTAAATTAATTAATATAAATTAATACAGTATTAATGTGTATAGACATTAATACTTTATTTTGGTAAAGTCAACGTAGGTTTCAAGAAAAACATCCTAATCAATTTTGTAATTTATAATAAAATACTTTGACTGGTGTGGTACTTTCAGTGTTAATATATACTTTGCCATAAATACATACCGTGACAACGTATGTGTCCACATATGAATGCATACATCTACGTATGTACATTTCTACATATGAACAGGTTCTAACGTTCAACATTCAGTAGAAATATTCAGAAATATTTGATATTCATAAATAAATACAAATATGTGAATACAAATCACACGTGAATAATAATTTTTCATGTGAAAACATTAATTTTTGTTTGTATTGCATCACAACGAGATATTACTCCAACCTAAACTAATCCTCTCATCAAGTTTAAGTTAGACTAAATATCCTTATCGTCCACGCAAAGAAAGATATAATATTATTAGAGTTAATAAAAGGCAACCACAATTATAAAACATGAATATGCAGTGGAAACATGCTCATAATAAAATAAATATTAAATAATATTCTCCTGACTAAACGTTTATACGCGAGTAATGGGATACTCTCCCTATGTTGTCAATTTTTTTTCCTGAATGTCTTTCATACTCTATATTGCACGCATGTGTATTTCGCTGATACCTGGAATTACTGATGTCACTATAAACTGTCGGTGTTGGATATCTGCCCCATGCTGAGCCCTTTAGGGCACGTGTCCGTTTAAAAGAACAGCTATCACGAGTTACCCTTGAAAGGCAGATTTACTGATACACACACATGCCCTTAAAACTCCTGAAAAACGAGTACCGAGCTAAAAATCGTAAGTGGATGCGTTTAAACCGGATCTCGTTTACCCGATGTTCTTATTTTACATAACATAACAACATTATGCTTGGTTCTGTACGCGATATGGGGTAAGTGTCCAAACTGAGAATTTAAGAATGTTTGTGGAATCATGTATTAATCAAAAGGTACTTCTACATGAAAGTTCTTTTTGTTAGATTAATATGTGGCTTAAGAAAATTCCTTTTATAAAGAGATCATTACATATTCATACGTGTACATATGTAAATTTTTAGCTTTTTAAATGAATATACTTTCAAAGTTTTTGGTTTTCAAATTTCTAACTTTTCTAATATTGTTAGTTATATATTTTTTAATATTTTTATTTCTAAATCTTAAAATTTCTAAATTTGGGAATATTGAGCTACCAAAGAGCTAGATTTTCCAATGGTGATTTTCCAAAATTTTAAGTCTTCAAATTTCGAAATTCTCTAATGTTGAGTTTTCTAATTTTCCCATTTTGCCATTTTCTCATTTTCCAATTTTCTCATTTTCCAATTTTCTCATTTTCCAATTTTCCAATTTTCCAATTTCCCATTTTCTCAATTTACGAATTTCCCAATTTCTCAATTCACAAATTTTTCAATTTCCCAATTTCTCAAATTTCCCAATTTCTCAAATTCCCAAATTTTCAAATTTCTGAATTTTTCAATTTCCTAATTTACTAATTTTCCAATTTCCAATTCCTCAATATCCCAATCTCCCAATCTCCCAATTTCCCAATTTCTCCATTTTCCAATTTCCCAATTTCCCAATTTACCTATTTCCTAATTTCCCAATTTTCCAGTTCCCCAATTTTTCAATTTTCCAAATTTGCCAAATTTTCAAATTTTCAAATTTTCAAATTTTCAAATTTTCAAATTTTCAAATTTTCAAATTTTCAAATTTCCCAATTTCCTAATTTCCTAATTTCCTAATTTCCTAATTTCCTAATTTCCTAATTTCCTAATTTCTAATTTTCAAATTTCCCAATTTCCCAATTTCCTAATTTCCTAATTTCTAATTTTCAAATTTCCCAATTTCCTAATTTACCAATTTTCCAATTCCCAAATTTCTCAATTTTCCAATTTTCCAATTTTGCAATTTCTTAATTTCCAATTTTTTAATTTCCTAATTTCTTACAATAATTTCCAATTTCCAATTTACAAATTTTTAAATATCCAAATTTCCAAATTTTCTAATGTCCAAACTTCCAAACAAATTTTCAACCCTCTAAAATTTCGAAATTTCGAAACTTCCAACCCTGCAAAATAAAAATGTTCTCACCTCCCAAATTTATTAGTTTCTAAATTCGTAAACTTTCATATTTATAAATTTTCAATCTCCCAACATTTTAAAGTTATAAATTCTTAAATCTTTATTTGTTCAAACCTCCGAACTCCCTATTTGTAAATTTTCAAATTTCTCATCTTTCAGATTTACAAATTTAATCTCACACATTTGCATTTTTATAAACTCTGAAATTAAGCTTTAGTAACATTTATATTTACAGAAAAATATTTTGAATCCAGACCTCGAAAAAGAAGGGAATCTCTATATTTTAAACGCGTTCACGATTCGGTGAAACCTCACACCATCGGAAAATTTCAATTAGCCCATATTTTCACGTGTATGCAATTGTACACTATTCCAGAATCAGCCTGTATAAACGCGGTCAAAACGAGACAACGGAAACAGAAGGCAGAAGAGGAGGCCATTGGATAGGCGTGTTCAGCAACGTATCCACGAACGAACGGTTTGGCATTCGGAATCCCACACGTACGGGGCCCCTAGGAACAATGATATTACGGTTATTTTTCAAACGAACTGCCACCACTGACCCGCTATTACTGCGGATGCAATTCATTACGCGGCGGTGTGCTAAAGTGTATAGTATTACGGTATGATTGATCGTGCTGCGTGATCCGCGGAACAGCCGTGTCCCATCTGTCACCAATAAATATCCAATTTCACGTTGCACTGATATATACGAGACACTTTAACGCGAAAGCTTTTTTCGCCGGTCGGACGTAATAGGATCATTTATTAAGGAACTCGGCCGTAGGGAAAAGGATGCTTCCTGTTTGGCCGTCTTTCAACAATCATCGTCCTTGCCGCGACGAAGGACGAGTTTTAGACCCAGGTTGTATGAGGACGCGTTGCTGCACGTCTGACACTCGGCAGGGTTTTTCTCGGCGGGAAAGCAACGTTTCCGGTGTATGGATGACGGCGAAACGAATAGAGCACACACCATTTTTCACGGGGTTCAGCCAACGCAAAACGAGTGGATTCTTTAGAAGGCGTGGCATGTGTGGCTCCACACGTGAGCTGCTTGTCGATACGTCACGTCGCCTTGAAATAAAAGTGCTTGGGAAAACCATTTTCGGCTTCACTGTTCGCTAGGCTACTCAACCGGAATTCGACGATCCTCCCTATCGCTATATAAGAAGAACCGTTGCCTCTTTTGAGCTTTGCTTTCCCGTCGAACTATCGACGTCTGCGATCTTGTAATCCGCTTTCGCAGTTTCCTATTTTTGGACGGGGAGAAAAATTGACCGTCGACGGTTAAATGGATGAGGGGATGGGGAACTTGAATTTCGACGGCGTAGGTAATTTGTTAGCCTGTTTTGCTTTTTGGTGTCTTTCGGGGAATTTCAGCGCGAAAGACGTGGCGGGGTTTAGCTTGAAAATGGGGTGAGTTCAATTTTTGACAAAATTGAAGACAATAATGACAGTTGATAAAATTTTATATTATATTATTATCTGTTATCTCTAGGCAAGATAGTTGAAATTTTTTAATATTTGCGCAATGAAAATTTGGCTTATTGGTATTGCAGAAGTTTTAAAAGTAGTGCAACTTATTAGGTTTAAATTAATTTTAGGTAAATATATGACAATACAATTTAATAGTTAATTTTAATATTATTGATAATACTGTGAAAAATTACAAATTGTTTGATATTAGTAAAAGTGTATATTTTACATGGCGTCTCACAAGTAGTGTAAATCCTGGAAATGGAGGGTAGAGGACGTGATTCTGAATAACTTTTCCATTTGCAAAAATGGGATTTGAAGCTTCATTTTTGAAAGATCAGGTAGACAAAAATGATAAAATTTCAATAAAAATCCACCCAAAAAATCGAAAACCGACACAAAATTTTCAACTTTGTTCATTATTTTTTAACTGGCTATCGTTTAACAAACAAACGACGTAAAACAAATATTTGTTGGAATCAGATATTATTATTTTCGAACCGTTCTTTATTAGAAAATTTAATTTGTGAATTATTCAAGGAAAAATGCAAGAATAATTATCGTTAATTCGACATAAAAATCGACGAAATCATATGTCTGTCCACATTTTCAATTAACGATGTACAATTAAACGTATCTCGGCTTATATTGTTCTGCAGAAAAGGTTTATTAAAATTCCTCGAAAGATGCAAACAGAAGAATGAGTGAATAATGAAATGAAAAGTGAAATCAGAAGCACAGAAATGAAAGAGGGATTGGAATAAACTTAAACTAGCCAGACACGTTTCAGGTAATGCTGGAACTTATTAATTTGCATAGAGGATAATCCAAATTACTGAATTAGAGCAAAAAGCCTGGATAATAACAGGAGGTATAAAGAATAATAGCCATTGCCAATATTTATGAGAATGAATAAAGAGTAAACAATATATATTATAATTCAAAGTTTTGAATAATTAAGTAATTTTACTAAAATATATTACAATTTTGATAAAGTGCTGTTGAGTACATTATAAAATGATTAAAATGAAAAATATATTCAATAAGCGAAGGTAGAAGTATATGAAGAGTGGTATAAGTATATAATTGAAATTAAATTACTTATTTGAGAGTACTTATCAAATTATTTGATTATACCAATTTGCAAAATTTGAAAATTTGAGAAATTATTAAACGTGGAAATTTCTAAATTTCCAAGCCTCCAAATGTTTAAAGTCTCAAATTGCTAACATTCTGGGTTTCCAAATTTTTAAATACCCACATTCCAAAATTCCTAAATTATAAATTCCAACAACCAAAAATCCCCAAATTCGAAAATTTCCTAATTTTAAAATTCCCAAATTCCTAAATTCTAAATTTTCCAAATTCCAAAATACTCAAATTACGAAATTCCGAAATTCCAAAATTCTAAAATTCAAAAGATCCAAAATTCCAAAATTTCAAAATTTCAAAATTCCAAAATTCTCAAATTCTCAAATTCCCAAATTTGAAAAATTCAAAAATTCTCAAATTCCCAAAATTGCAAAATTCTCAAATTTCTGAATTTGCAAAATTCCCAAATTCCTAAATTCCAAAATTTTCAAATTTTCAAATTTACAAAATTTCAGAATTCCCAAATTTGCAAAATTTCTAAATTCCCACATTTCCAAATTTGCAAAATTTCTAATTTCCCAAATTCTCAAATTTGCAAAATTGCAAAATTGCAAAATTCTCAAATTTAAAAAATTTTAAAATTATCAAATTCCCAAATTTTGTTAGTTTTTCAATTTCCAACTTGTTGCGCAAAGAATATTTTGCAAAAAGATCTTAATAAAATTTTCTCTCCTCTGACCAATACATCATATGATAAATAGAAATCGCCATATCTATTAAATTTTTACGAAAGTCTCTGAAAATCATACTCAGAATATTCAGGTCACCACAGTAGTCACCCTTAGTATGAATATTACTACTCCTTTTATACCTTCATTCATTACATAAATTTACATTTAATTACAGTAAATAATATTTCTCTTATGTGTCAACACAATCTGTTCTGTGTTATACCCCCTTCCAATTTACGACTAACAGATCGCAAGAAACGATGCATCACAGAACACATCAGCAAAAAAATAAATATGTAATAGTAACATATAACATTAAGAAGTCCTATATACATTCCTCTCGCAATCCGACGGTTGACCATAATATAAAAAATCTGCAGTCAGTTAGTGATTTAGTATAACAGCGGGCGTAACGAGAACACTGGCTAGATTCTCAAGAAACATCGTTCCAGGGAATCCAGAAAAGCGTAGCAAGCAAAGCAGAAGCAAACCGAGGGTAATATTCTTCATGGGGGTGGACGGGGCGAAAGAGTGCTCACGTTCTTACCAACGTGTTCTGAATACGGCTCCTTAATCTACCCCTTAAATTTCAGCCCCAGGGAAATTTAGTCGCCGGCATTACCGTGCGAGCAGTTATTTCCTGCTTTTCGGCTACTCGAGCCTCCTAAACAGCCGCTACGTGCTCGTTTACGTTGCATCCGACTACACATAACCTAGAATTATCTATTGATTTAACGTGGCTGGACGATGAACAAGTATAATCGAGTCGAAGGATTATTTGAAAAGTCTGAATTTATGGAAGTAGGTATAGTGGGTCGTATCTTGTGGATTCGATACATCTGGTTGGATGGTGTTAGGTTTATGGAACTTTCATTTGCTTTGTTATTGGTGATTGATTTTAAACTTATTGAAAGTTATTTATTATTGATTTACTGATTTAGAAATGTATTTATGGAGAATTAATGAAAATATATTGTGGTATACTGAATTATTTGAAAGTTTAATGTAGGTAGGAACCTCAGATTTTTAAGAGAAGGAGATGGAATTTGATTAGCGAAATTTCAGGTTCAGAGATGTCAATTTTCAAATTTTTGTGTTTGGAAATTATAATGTAAGAAAGTTTAAGGATTTAAGGATTTGAAAATTCGGGAAATTGAGGGGTTGATATATTGGTAATTTAGGGATTTTAGGAATCTGAGAGTTGGGGATTTGGAGATCTGAGGTTTTGGGAATTTGGGGATTTGGGGATTTGGGGATTTGAAAATTAGGACTTTAGTAATTTCGAAATTTGAGAAGTTATCCATTGAGAATTTGGGTATTTGAATATTTTGGAATTTAAGAATAGGGGAATTTGGGAATTTGAGAATTTGGAAATTTGGAAATTTGAGAATTTAAGAATTTGAGAATTTGGAAATTTGGAAATTTGGAGATTTGGTGATTTGGGAATTAAGACTTTAGTAATTTGGGGGTTTGGGGATTTGGGAATTTGGGGATTATGACTTTTGTAATTTGGAAATTTGGGAATTTCAGAAGTTGGGAATCTGGGAATTTGGGGATTATAATTATAGTAATTTGAGGACTTGGGAATTTGGGTATTTGAGAATTTTTGTAGTTGGGAATTTTTGTATTTGGAATTTGGGAATTAGAAAATTTGGAAATTTCGTGATTAGGAACTATGCATTGTGAATTTGGAGATTATGAAATTTGGGTACTTGGGAATTTAGGAATTTGAGACTTTTTGAACTTCTGGATCTGAGATTGATCTGGATTTGAGAGTGATCTGGAGATTTAGAGATTGATTGATTTAGGGATGTAGGGATTTGATAATTAAGGGATGAAGGTATACACTGGATTCTGAGATTTAAGAATTTGCGAATTCATAAATTAAGGGATTTGTACATTTGTGGACACACGGAGTCAAAAGTCTGTAATATTCAGAATTCATTTGAAACCTGAAAATTTAATGGGTTAAGGACTTCCGAATGTAGGAAGTTTGAAAATTTCAATATTAAACAATTGGCGAATTTGGACGTTCTGTAACCTAAAAATTTGGCAACACATAAATTTAGTAAATTAAGAGTGTGAAAATTTGAACATTTTATTTTATTTTAATAAATAGCCTAAAACAAAGACCAGGGAGCAGTGACTTAGTTCGGAACTCCATTGCAAGGTACAAGAACGATTTGAATACATGATTCGAAATTACTACAACAATTTGGAATAATTAGGTTATGTTAAAAGAACGTAAGCATCTGCAGATTCCGAAATTTGAAAATCTGGAATTAAACGTGATAGACGTTGAATTGAACCAGAACAAGGGGGTGGCAGGGTCTCAGTTTAGAACTCCAATAACTTGAATACCAGACTCGGAACAATTAGTTCAGTTTCAAAAAACGCAAGCATCTGTAGATCCCGAAATTTGAAAATTCAGGACCGTGATAGTAGACGGATGAATTAGACCAGAACAAAACCGAGAGGGCAGGGACTTAGTTCAGAACTCCATTGCAAAGTACAGCAACGACTTGAATGCGAGATTCGAAATTATCGCGACGATTCGGAACAGTTAGGTTCGTCTACCGGTCGAGAATGGCGCGCGAGAGGGAAGCAAAGAAAACGGAACTGCTTCACCGAGCAAATGTATGCGCACTCTCGGAGATAACGCGAACGCGAAGAGTCCTCTATGTTTCTCTGTTTCTCTTCAACTTTCTTTCTCTGATACTCCTTCTGCTTGTTGCTGGCATTAACGTGCTGATGCGGTCTCGGGCTTAAGAGTAGAGGTTAACTCTCGTGTCCATCTTCGCTCTACACGATGGATAATTCAGGCGTCGCTTAACCGTTCCACATGAGTCGCGAAAGAAACTCGGTTGATAATGACCGTGGCCTTGTTCAGCTTGCGACCTCTTTATCGTCGTTGAAATTGAGAAGTTTCCGTATCGTTCGTGGATGGAGAGTGACGGATCAAGGACACGAGCTAGCAGGGGCACTGGGTCAGCCGTGGGACATTTAAATGAAATTTAGAATCTTTGATATTTGATTGGAAAATTTATTACCAAAATTTGGTAATTTGGCAATTTAGTAAATTTGGATATTTAGTAATTTGGTATTTAGTAATGTATTATTATATTTTAGTATTTTGGTATTTTGGTATTATGGTATTTTGGTATTTTGGTATTTTGATATTTTGGTATTTTGGTATTTTGGTATTTTGGTATTTTGGTATTCTGATATTTTGGTATTTTAGTATTTTAGTATTTACCGGAAAATTTAAGTTGGGGAATTTTGAGAGGTACAAAATTTTCAGATTAACTGTTGTTATTAAATAGTAAATTGTTGAATTATCAGACTCAGAGTATTGGAGATTCAGTGATTTAGCTATTAAGTCAAATGATTTGGTAAATTAGCTACTCAGTAATACGATTTGAGATAAAATATTTGGAAATCGTTTAAAGATATAATATTTGGAGAATTTGGAGGTCTGTATTTTTCTAAAAGAAAATTTGGAAGTTTAAAAATGGAGAGGTTCGAAATTTCAAAATTAAGAAATTTGATAGTTTAAAAATAACTAGGGAATTTGGGGATATACAAATTACAAAATTTGGAAATTTTGGTACTTGGGATATGTAATAATTGGAGAGTGTAGAAATTAATTTTCAGGTTTCAAAATTTAGTAATTTAGAATTGTAATTTAGAAGTTTGGTAATTTAGAATTGTAATTTAGAAGTTTGGTAATTTAGAATTGTAATTTAGAAGTTTGGTAATTTAGAATTGTAATTTAGAAGTTTGGTAATTTAGAAATTAGGAAATTTTTAAATTTGACAATTTGGAAATTTGGGAATTTGGAAATTGGAGCATTAGGAAATTAGAAAATTGGAAAATTGGAAAATTGGAAAATTGGAAAATTGGGAAATTTGGAAATTGGAGATATGGGACATTGGGAATTGGGAAATTTAGAAATTTGGAAATTTGGAAATTTGGAAATTTGGAAATTGGGAAATTGAGAAAATTTGGAAATTTAGAAATTCAACATTAGAGAATTTAGAAATTTGTAACATGGGAATTTGGAGATATGGGAATATGTTGATTAAAGTGTAAAGAAATTTTGCACCAGAAAATGTTATAAATTAGGGTAAATTTGTTAGTACCACATTCTTAGTCCTATAATAATGTAACTATGTGTGAAATTGGTTAAACATAATTTTACCTGACTAAATAACAAATTAATGAAATTTTATTTTTGCAAATAAAAGAAGTTTTATCATACAATTTAACTGCAAAAATACTCTACATCCACTTTCTGTGAAATAAAAAAAAAATCACAAAACTATTCATTTCATGAATTTGTCAAAAATAGTATTTTTGTTCATTGTATATCCTTTTACCTAGAATATTATTCTCACTACCCAAACTTTTTATAATTTTAACACGTAACAGGTAGAAGTAGAAATTCGTAATAGAAGTAGAAGTAGAAGAAGTAGAAATACGTATTTGCAATTTTATTCATAATAGTACTTACACTAGTATTTACAACTTAACGATGTGGTTGTGTCACATGCACGGAATAATAAATACAACGTGAACAAAACTTGTTTACCATAAGTGTTATTAAATCCTTCTCGTAAACACTAAAACTGAACACACAATATTCGTGTAGCCATCGATAATCCTATTAGTAGTCGCTTTATGAATCTACAGATATTACAGTAATAATAGTCATATGTACTTATTTATATACTAATTACATGTATATTTATTTACCAATAAATATTAGGTTGGCAGCTACATTCCCATTAAATGTTAAGAAATTCTGGAACAAAGTATCGCCGTATATTTACTTTGACTCCATGTATACAATAATTTAGAGCAGCCAGTATGTTAATAGATGAGACAGAATGTATTCGCGATGTCCGAACATCAATTTACCGCTTTACGACTAGTTTTTAAGTAACGATTCAGGCAGTCGATAAATTGAAAGGGAAAGAAGACTACAAATCCCTGCTAACGCCACCAGAGAGAGTGAATGTTAGTGTGCTCCGTGCTGGTCGCGTTTAAATATGGATTCAGGAAGCTTTGAATGCGTTTATATGTGTACATATATATTGCATTTTATGTAAATGGAAGAAATTTGTCTTTTTTTCGTAATTTTTAGGGAGTTTGGGGATTTGGGGATTTGAGGATTTGGGAATTTGAGAATTTGAGGATTTAGGGATTTGGGATTTGGGATTTGGGGATTTGGGGATTTGGGGATTTGGGGATTTGGGGATTTGGAGATTTGGGGATTTGGGGATTTGGGGATTTGGGGATTTGGGGATTTGGGGATTTGGGGATTTTGGAGTTTGGGAATTTGTGAATTTGGGAATTTGGGAATTTGGGAATTTGGGAATTCGGGAATTCGGGAATTTGGGAATTTGGAGATTTAGGTATTTGGGAATTTGGAGAATTGGAGATTAAAGGAATTTGGGGATTTAGGAATTTGAAGATTTTGGGGTTTTGAGATTTTGGGATTTGGGAATTTGAGAAGTTTGGGAATTTAGGGACTTGGTAATTTAGGATTTGGGAATTTGGGGATTTAGAATTTGGGAAAATAGAAATTTGGGGATTTGGGGATTTGCTAACTTGGCAATTTAGGATTTGGGAATTTGGGGATTTAGGATTTGAGAAAATAGAAATTTGGGGATTTGGGGATTTGCTAACTTGGAGATTTGGGAATTTGGGGATTTGTAAATTTAGAGTTAGGATTTTAATAACTTGGAACTTTGCGAACTTTGGGATCTGCGAATTAGGGAATTTGAAAATTTAGACTATAATAATTTGGGAATTTGGACATTTGGAATTTAGGGATTTGATGATTGAAATTTCGAAATTTGGAGAACTATGCATTGAGAATTTGTGAATTTGAGTATTTTGGTATTCGGAAATTTAGAAATTCAGTGATATAGAAATTTGAGAACACACTAATTTAAGACATAGAAGTTTCAAAATTTTGAGATTGAAAGTTTAAATATCCAGAAATTCCGAAATTCCGAAATTTTGCACTTTAGCAATGTGAAAGTTTAGGAATTTAATGATTGAGACATCTAGAGAATTTGAAATTCAGTACTTCAATTCGGCAACTAAAATATCGTTCAAATTCCCAAATATGAAATTCAACATCCAGTAAATCTTCCACTACCAAATAGTTCACACATTTCACAAAATTTCCTCCATTCCCGTTATGAAGATTACACCAACATCGTAATTTTGTTCCGAATGAAGATGAACATTACAGTAACGAATAATATAAAATGAACGAATTATACAAAATAAGTAAGGTAATAAATAATGCAAAAACTAACTACATAATCCTAACCTAAATACTCTCAAAACGAGTACTTCACTTATTTATAATATTTATTACCCCATAAATTACCTATCTAAAACTTAGATTTATTCTACAAGGTTCTCATTTCAAACAGATCATTTATCGATAACGTTAAACAGAAATAGTGAAGCTGATTCTGAAAGCACTTTATAGTGGAATGATTATATAGGAGTTAACATTTTCTAACGATTTTATCAGTCATGGTGCGATAGTCAGACAAGAAATACGAGATAGAATAGTTTATAGGAGGCTTCTAGCGATTCGTTAGTATCTAACTCCTACCTACATAGTATTTGCACCATGGAAAAAAGTATTCGACCCTTCGTGATACTCCATCATGGGTGGTCTATCGATTCAGATAGCGATCTTCTTTAACGGTAATCTATACTTTAAGAAGCTACGTTGCTTCGAGGAAGATTGTTACCGCAGATCCGATGAATATCACTAATGATCTGTGTATTATTGTTTAATAAAGATTTTCTTAATTACTACATGTTTTTAGTTTGATTTGTTAGTAGTTCAGAATTTATTCCTTGATCGTACGTTGTACGATGTGTATATTTTACGTACGTGTATTGTAAGGTATACGTACGTGTATTGTAAGGTGTATATTTTACGTACGTGTATTGTAAGGGTTAATTAGGGGCTGGCTATGTGGTAATGTTCATGATGTAAAGGAATTTGAGATTTTTAGATTTGTGGATATAGGGGACATTTGGAAATTTGGAGATTGGGAAATTGGGAAATTGGGAAACTGAGAAATTTGGAAATAGAGAAATTGGGAAATTGAGAAATTGGGCAATTGAGAAATTTGGAAATAGAGAAATTGGAAATTTGGGAATTGAGAAACTGGACAATTGGGAAATTGGGAAACTCGGAAATTTGGAAATTGAGAAATTGGGAAATTGGGAAATTGGGAAATTTGGAAATTGGGAAATTGGGAAATTGGGAAATTGGGAAATTGGGCAATTGGGAAATTGGAAATTTGGAAATTTGGAAATTTGGAAATTTAGAAATTTAGAAATTGAGAAATTGAGAAACTGGGAAATTGGGCAATTGGGAAATTGGGAAATTGGGAAATTGGGTAATTTGGTAATTTAGTAACTTGGTAATTTAATAAAATGTTGATTTGCCAACTTGATAACTTGAAAATATAAAAATCGAAAGCTCACCTCTCCTTAAAACTTGAAATTTAAAAACCGAAAACTACTAAAATAAGAACTTTTTAATTTTCTAAATTATCTTAAACCTCCACCTCAACTTCAAAAATAAAAAAATTTAATTCTCCGAAGATATGAAAATTTGAAAACATTAACTGTTAAATCAAGAAATGAACTATCTTTCAGTACACGCAAGTGAGCGCCATTTACACGTCCTCGTGCCCTCTCGGGGGCAGTTGCTCTGCACTCAAGCATCGCATAAGTACGCCGCTAAATTCGTGTATTTGATTCTCTGCAAGCTTTCATTTCCAGAAAATTGTTCTTCCACGCGATTCCATACCTTGAACGTCCGATTGACCGATCGTAATACAACCGTTTATTCCAACTGCTACTCAGTCCTCTCCTTTTCTCCGTTTGCTTGTCTATTCTATCATAATCTCGATTCCTACCTTCAACGTTCTTGTTATCTATCGTTTTACCTCACTCGTTTCACAGTTGGCTCGGCATGATGGTCAATATTTGTTCCCGGACCTTTTTGCCAGCCATGATATTCTCTGATTTCATGAAAACTGCCCAGACTTGACCTCTTTGATTCCTCTGCAGCTGCGGCCAGAAGCTTTTCCATTCGTCGTAAATGTACGTCAATACTGAAACATTAATGCCGGCACGAGGCACGATTTGGTTTCGTTTAGAAACTCCGACTTTTCTGTCCGACATTTTCTATTTGCATGGACTGTTTCGAATACTGTCTTTCAAGAACGGCTCTGCAAAACTCAATTTTATCTTCTTAGCGGATTATTGCACACGTGTTTCATAATGTACTTCACTCGTTAATGATTAATACTTCAACCGTTAACGATTAATGCTTCATTCGTCAATGATTAATTTTGCATTATACTGGCTGGTGCAATAACTGAAATATGATACTCGGATTACTCGAATTTTATGCAGATTATTGAGATGGAACAGAACTGAGTAACTGGATACATTTAATTAGTTAATTATGTACTGCAGTATATAATTGCAATTATTCTATTCTATTGTGATTATTTTATTTTTATTTTATCTATAGAATAGTCACGGTTATTTTGTCAGACCCTTGATAATATATTTGAACAGTAACATGCAATGTAATACAGGGTGGCTCACCACATTTTGCCATCTAAATTTGCGTCATTATTATTATTCATAGCAAACAATGTTTCAGATGAGGTTGAATGGCTTTGAGAGAGCATATGCTGGTGGTACATTTTTTGTAGATGGACGTGTAAGGGACGTATGAAAGTCATTAATGTTTTTTTAAATAGAATCATGTATTTTTTATTGCATCAACCGATTCTCCTTCATATTCTTTCTAAAAAAGTATTAATCTATTTATGTGAAAAAATCATTAGTTTAGGAGATATTTTAGTTCTAACTTGTTAGGAAATCGTGACTTTCTGATCAATATTATGAATTGCCCTAACTGAACAACAATGTTTTTGTTTTTCTACATGCTTTGGGAGGTCACGTGTCACCAAACGAATTGTGAGTTTTTGTTTTTTTTTTTGTTACGCAGTAACAGTGAAATTTAGTTTCTGTTACGTCTCTAATACGGTGAATACAACGATACGGTGAATTATCACTTCATAATGAAGTATTCTAAAGAAGAAAAGATAGACATGTTATCAGTTTATTTTGAAGCTGGGAAAAGTGCTACACATGCAGAAAGATTATACACTACGGAGTGTTAGTAAGTCATTAATTTCTCGATTCACAAAGTGTTCTGATGCAAATGGTCGCCACATTGAACCTTTTCTGTAAATAGACATTAAAATAAAAATATCTCCTAAACTAATGATTTTTTCACATAAATAGATTAATACTTTTTTGTAAAGAATATGAAGGAGTATCAGTTGATATAATAAAAAGTACATGATTTCATTTAAAAAAACATTAATGACCTTCATATGTCCTTTACACGTCCACCTACAAAAAAAACATACCACCAGCACATGTCGCTCTCAAAACCATTCAACTTCATCTGAAACCCTGTTTGCTATGAATAATAATAATGACGCAAATCTAGATGGAAAAATGTGGTGAGCCACCTTGTATATAACTAGCAATTATATAAAATTAAAAATAAAACTACCACTTAGACAACCTTAATTAAATTGCTACAACCACAATACAATGTATTGCTATATATTTGTTGCATTATACAATAATAAATTTTCAATCGTTCAATATGCAAACGTAATTATCTACTGATCATTCTAAGTACACCTAATAAGTTGGCACTTGGAAGTAATGATCTTGTCTTGCCTGCTTATGAAACAGTACAAAGTTTCCATTCATTAAAAAAACTACAATCGCGATGAAATTTTAATTATGGAGTTTAAAATGTTACTCTAAAAAGCGTACAATTTTAAAATACAAATCCTTGTACTAAAAGAAGCGCAAACTTTAAGAGAGAATTTCATAAATGCCTTACCTCCGTACTACGAAATTTATAAAGATCCGTCAAGAAAACGCAAACAGAGGTACATAGCAAATCCTTGTGAAAAAAGAGAGCACAGATATCAAGATGATGCAGAAGGAAGCTCAGAGAAGGATATTTTACCAGGAAGAAAACGTTCTCGTTTAATATGGAGTGCTTAGCAGCGAAATTTTTTTAAGAATTATTTGTTGTAACGTTAGCATGAAATGTGTTTTTTTGTTTGTAAATAAATTCACATTCATTTTGAATATTTACGGTTGAACCGTGCGTACGTCAAATTACGGATAAAATTTTGGATTCCAAAAATAAATCAAACTTTCATATGTTATGCATACAAATATTTGTTACATAAAAATTATATGTCTACATGTAAATTAAAAGTACACATTATATATCTTTCTGTTATCAATTTGTTTGCATGTGCCATACATTTTGAGGTTCATTTTTGGTCACAAATTTTTGGAGAAATACTGTAATTTGACTTAACTTTACACAGATAAATTGTAAAGGACAAAATTTATTTTTATTTATGAACTGAATAAAAATGATATAATGTAGAAATAAAACATTTATAAAAAAATACATTTAATGTTTTTCAATAGTGCGAAGATCTTTTTAAAACCAGATTCACGGACGTTTAACCACTTATATTTAAACTGAAACTAGACTATGTATAAAAATTTGTGACTAACGCAACTGGAAAAAAAACTTGTAGATCAAAAGGTTAGGTTAGGTTAACCTTAAGATAATTTTGTCCTATATACTAACCCCTTCAAACAACTTTGCCGTATAATGATTAGGAAGAAGTGAAGAGAGTTGGAGTCGAAAGTCGAGCAGCGAATAATAATCGGAAGTATCGAATGGCATGTAGAGGCGAAATAACAGGGGGAGCACCGTTAACTGAATCCACGTGTTCAGGTCCCTGTTTCCGTCATAAATTAGAATATCTCCGGCATCGAACGTAAGATCCCAATTGCACGCTGTCTAACCACCAAATCGAAAGAATGATACCATGTGGCATCGGACGGATAACAAAGCAACGGTGGACCAGCGGGAGATACTAATCGAATTGTCGTACGAACGGAATGGAACCGATTTACTGTTATTCGAAGTCCACCGCGGCTCTATTTCACATGTCAGAATAAGGTTATATCGGTTTCATCTAGACCTCGACATTCTTTGATAAGAACCGCATTAAATCTCGCTCGCGGATTCGTTCGTCCGCCATTCTTGCCCCTAATACAAGATCCCCGTGGAGGGTTCGCGACCCAATATATGGCAACTTGAACCCACTGAAGATCATGATAATTATTGCGTTCAAGTTAACCGCCATCGTTATGAAACGACCTTTGACCTCGTTACACTCGCGTATCTTCCAGCCACGAATTCTGTGAAATTCGTGTTTCTGCTTGTACTTGACCGTCTGTTCTTCGAATAGCCAGCGGTGGATCGATGGGAATATTTGCTGATCTGTTTGTCTTACACGAACGGAAGCTTTTCGAGAAACAATGTGGTTATTGAGTTCTGTTTCATTTACCCACCGTATTAACCAGCTAACTGCGTTCGACGGGTATATACGTCAAACTAGAATTATTTCGGTGTACTTGGCGTTAACGAATTGGTAATCCTGTTGTGGTGCTGTTGACGTTGACGAGTTGTTGATTTTTTGAGGATTAATAATATAATCCTTTCTCGTTTTTGGAAATGGTGATATTTTACAAAGAAAATTCGTGAATTCTGTTCACAAGATTAAAAAATTGAAAGACTTGTAAATTTTTTAATTTATGAATTTAGAAATTTAATTTCTATTATAAAATCATTATTCAGTCATTGCAACATATGTTAATGAAATTATTTACATAGAAAAGCTGAAACTTCAATCAAATTTTTGATAAAATTCATAACAGCCTAACAGTATAATATTAATAGAAAGTACATTGATTTTTAATATGTTTCATTAAATTCAACCATTAAATTTGATCTGTGAAATCGTATGTGTACAACTCGATTGAAATTTAATAGTATTATTGGAAAATCCGCTTGAAATAATATATCGTTTCGTAATTTAATATTATTGTGTGAAATAAAGAGATAATTATGATATATTTATTTTTATCCCCGTATCTTTGGAAATTAATCTACATAATTTTACCATGATCAATCAAAGCGTATATTTTTCGTGTTTTACATCTCTCATTAATTTTTACATTATAATTTCAATAATTAGAATCAGTTTATTTCGTTTATAAATTGAAAATTAATTCATGATTTTACTTTAAGGACAAGTACGATCAGATTTACGATGCGAACATGACTTTAATCATTTTTGAGATTGAAATAGGTTGTAATTCATAGTGATTTATAACCAGGAAACTTCGAAGTACAATCGACTCTTGAAATCTTGAAAATTTTTCCTTGCTTTCAATAGTGATTGGCGCATCGTAAATCCACACCTAACTTAACTTTCGAACTGAAGATCTTTCGCGAGTTACAGATATTCTGAAGTTTTGCTTGCGTCTTTCACATCGCTAAGTATAATATAAGCTCTCGCAAAAAATATCCAACGGGAAGATTAATATAACTTTTTATTGATACTTTTACGTAATAATAAGTAAAGATGAAAACCTAAAATAAACTAAAATGATAACATAATAATAGTCAAAATTAACCTATGTTACAAATACGTAACACAAAATAATAGTACTACAAAATGTTTGTATTTTCTCAAAAATAAACAAGAACAGACATTAAATGAACAAGACATTATTTTAAACATTTATCATCCTCAAAATTATATTTAATTACGCCTGTACTACACTGCGGTGCAGAACTATAGCACCACTTACATTTTTAGTAGATTCTGACTTTGGAATAACAATACATAAAAATCATCCATATGAAATTGAAGGGTGTAGTGAACGATGAACTTCAGTAAAAATTTGTTGGTGTTATTTTACTATATAAAAAAAAAAATAACATGAAAATTGATTTTTCATCGTTGCATAACTATAGCACCATGTGAATAAATGTCAAATATATACACATAAATATGATTTTAATATCTTGTAGGGCCTCCTTGTTTTGTTATAAGTTGGAAAATTCTATCTGGCATGCTCTCGATGTGTTTTTGAAAAATTCGTTAGCTAATTTTATTACATGATTTTAGTACTGCGCTTTTTGATTCTAAAATATTTTCATACTGTCAATTTTTGACAGAGACTTTTCGGAAAATAATGGCTCAAATATTTTCCATCGGGTTTTAGTCTGGTGAACATGCTGGCCATTTAATGAGATTAATTTTGTTTCTTTCCAACCATGATACTGTTTTTCGACTGGTATGTACAACAACGTTATCCTATAAAAGTCTCATAAAAGGTAACAAATTGTCTGATAAAATTGTGGTGTACTCACCACTACCCCTCTTTTTCGATGGAAAAGCCAATTACAACATGCCATCAATGCAAAAGGCACCGTAAACCATAAAACTTCGCCCGCCAAAATTTCTCTTTGAAAAGTATCGTGGTTCTTTTCGGAGATCTCGTCAATATGAATTATAGCCTTCCAGACCATTAAGATTAAACTTTTTTCATCCGAAAATATAACCTTATTATCAGTAATAGAAGTTGAAGTAAATTGGTGTAAAAAGCTTTTGACATCTAAGGTTAACTAACGCTTTTCCAGTCGCGATGCATGTTCGCTTAAGCGTATTCAAGCCTCGCAACATTACGCGTGGTAGAAGTTTTGGGACAGATTTTAATTTCTGCCTCACCATGTTAGGATTACATGAGTTCCTTCTTAATTTGATTACAGCTGTTTTGGTTGTTACTGGCTGCTTTTACAATTGCTCGTTCGGTACGGGGACTCAGGTTTTTCTTTGAATCATCCTTTTTATTATTGCCATAATTAACGAAATTATTTTAAAAAATCAAAATGACTTTATGTAAGCGCCCTAGCCTATGGACAATTTCGCGTACACTAATTTTATCCTACTTAAACGTCAAAATTTGACCCTTCTCCTATTCGGTCAAATGTCTACCACGTGGCATTGTTCAACAAAGAGTATTGTAAAATTTTAATTTGAACTTTAATAAAGAATGTAATTAATTAGTTTTAGTGAGTTTGTAGTTGAGCTGGATGAAGAGAAGTTAATTTAATAATATTGGTGCTATAGTTACGCAACAAGCCAAAATCACATTTTCGATTATATCGTTTCTAATAGAAGAGCAACTTCAATGAGACTTAATATAAAATTTATTGGGACCCACTCTGTAGGCGCAATGAGCCATAATCTGGCCAAAGACGCCATCTTCTGTTGAAGTAAAATAAAAACATAAACCTAAACCTATTGGGACCCATACCATTTCATCTCCTGCAATTGATTTTTTGCATTTTAACTCTGAATTACAGAACAACTAAAAAAGTAGATGGTGATATAGTTATGCACCGCAGTGTATATATAATTATATTTGACATTAAACCTGCATTAAAAACAGTAAAATATATAATCTTGTGCAGTTGAAAGATGTAAAGCAAATATTCTTAAGGAAATATATATAATGTATTAAATATTATATTTAGATATTATTATTTTATAATAAATAGCTGACAGTGAACTACTACTCCCATAAGTAAAGAACTCTGTCCGCCATTTGCAATATGATCATAATACAGTATACAAAAAGAAAATGTCATGTAAGGTGGTCGATTGTCTGTAACGGGCCACGGAGAATAATTATTTTAGTGCCAAGGGTTCACTGTGTATAATTGGGAACGTGGGTAAACACTTAAATGACTTTGCTTCAATTTTCTTCGTGTGCTTGCGGTGTATCTCATCATGAGCCACGATCATGTTCCGTTCGTCCACGATCGTGATGCTCGCGTTAATAAACTGTATTCTCTTAATATCCACCAATTTAAATTCCAATAATACATCGAAATTGAATCAGAGCAATTTGGTAAAGCGTTTCTGAATCACACATACCGTTTTTAATAATGGTGTTTACCCTTCGAGCCATGTCCTTGGAACATGGTAAAGAAATAATAATGAGAAGATATTTTCTTTATTTTTGTTCTACGAAAAATTCTGTAGCAAAGCTACATTAAAATATAATTGTTAAATAGTCTATATAAATTTTTTTAGAATATTTATATAGGATTTATTAACTTTTTAATTTTTCATTTTATTAATTTTTTCTTTTGAATTCATGTATTTTGTGTAAAATTTTATATTCCATTTATTTTATACAAATTCTGTGTAAACATATGGATTTATTATTTTTTTTATATGGAATTCATACATTCTACATAAAATCTATACAAATATTTTTTATATAAAAATTATTTATATGAAACTTGTCTAGAGTCCACACACACCATATGAAATTACAGAATATTTTTGAATTATATAATTCCACTTAAAAGAAATAAATTGCAATTTGAAAAAACAAGAAAAGTCTTCCATAATTTTAACTAATAAATTAATTTACATATTAACAATAAAATGTGCGATTTACTTATGTTTGACAAGATATAATTGTACAGTTATTTCATTGTGATCGCAGCACAATATAATTCAAGAATAATTGCAATAATTAGAAACAATTATGATAATTCATTACTGCGGAACACACATCTAATTCCTATTAGACTTTTTAATGTGCAGTATGATTCAGAACATGAACACCTGAGAAGGATATGAATCTATTATAATGATGATAAATGTCATTGATCATACGTTGCATTTATTTGTAAGACAAAAGTATGATTGCATAGCTCCTGGATGGGATATGGCCATTTCTAGCAGGAACATGCGTTGTGTAATGTCGGATTAATGACTAAAATGACAGCGTCACGGAAATTGTAGTGAAGTAAATTAATCTTTGTCATAGAGGTATATCATTCTTAATGCTCTACTATACCCTATTATTAACATACAAGCTTTGGTAGTAATTAAATTGCTACGTTAAGCATTCTGATACGTATCAGGAATTTACGCTCTACTGAAATTCAAGTTTAGAAGTTTAATAATAAAAAGCGTGTACTGTACAAAGAAAATTTTATGCAATTTCTTTATGTTTTATAGATATGTGAAATTCTAGTGAAGCTCGTGTGAAATTAACGTTTTATGTGATATGTTAACATGGTGTCAATGTTAACATATGTGATTTGTTTAAATAAAATCATATGTGATACCTTTAGATAAATGCAGCGTACTATGTAATGTGTTCAAACGAAATCAACGTCTTGTGTAATATGTTTAAATGAAATCAGTGTCTCATATGATATGTTCCAATAAAATTAGTGTCTCATGTGATGTATGTAAATGAAAACAATGTCTCATGTGATGTGTTCAAATGAAATCAATGTCTCATGTGATGTGTTCAAATGAAATCAATGTCTCATGTGATGTGTTTAAATGAAATTAATGTCTCATGTACTGTGTTTAAATGAAATCAATGTCTCATGTTATGTGTGTAAATGAAAACAATGTCTCATGTGAAATGTTTAAATAAAATCAATGTGTTATATGGTATGTTTAAATGAAATCAACATCTTACGTGAATTATATTCATATGAAGTCAATGTCTCAAGTGATATGTTCATATGAAATTAATCTCTTAAGTGAATTATTCCAAATAATTCTTCATTTTGTGAGCTATAACAAAAAACATCGTCCTATAATTTTGCAAATCTATTAAGACATAAAAAAACTTATATTTTGTACACAAATAAAAAACGACATGTGAAATCAACCTAAAGTCAACCAATCCCCAATTTGAGACTCCGACCTGGAATATCAGTCGTTGGCAGCGAAAAGAAAAGCCAAACACAGAGTAACTCGATCGAAACGAGCGTCTCATTGTGTCCGAAGAGAGCCATATAGCTAGCCGTAATTGCTATTGGCCCCGTTGTATACATTCAGGTCGGGTCATAGGCGACGACAACACAAGGAGCAGGAAGGGAATGGGTCGCAAGAGGGTTGGTACGTCGTAGGAGTGTGACCAGTGATAGCAGACATCGGTATAGATAGGAGGTAACGGGAGGAAATTAGAGGCTGGACAGTGATCTCTGTCGAGGTCAGTAACGTGTGACACAAGCAAGAATCCAGCCCCTAGATATCGCTGGAATCTAATTAGCGGTATCATATCGTACGACATTTCGATGAATTAAATTCTTGTTAACGATTAAACGAGTCGTCCAGTTTGTCCAGTTAGTCTGGTCCGCGTTTGGAAAACTGTTCGAACTCGCTCATGTTCATCCAGATGTATACCGACGTGTTCGCTGCGCGCACGTTAAGAGGCATTAATTTGCATTTTCAATAGAAATTGCTAAGATAATCATGTGCCGCCTGGTCGGAGACTAATCTCTGCTGTGAACTTGTTTATCTGTTTGATAGCCTCGTAAAGCGAACGAGCAAGACTCTCGTGGGACCAAACGTAACGGCCTGGCCACTGTGGACGGTTCCAATCTGGCTGGCCTGTACCGTTAAACCCCGACGACGTTTACTGAGTCGAGTCAGTTCGGTGCATACCTTGCTGTGCGCAAAAAACATGCCTTTCGCAGGTAGACCGGTTGCAGGATTCGTGACAGGAAAGTAGAACGAGCGAAATACGCGTCTGGCCGGCCAGGCGCCAAAATAACACCTAATGGCCACGAAGCTTGCCCTCTAAACCGGAAGAGCGGGGCCCGAGTCTGTCGCCGACACGCAATCCGGCGAATAAACGGGAAGGAATTCAGTTGCTTCGTTCGTGACGGCTCTAGTTGATGAATGCAGGTGGTTAGATTGTAATCGTGATACGATCGTTGTGAACTCGCCGGTGTACAGTCAACAGCAAATTTCTCGCGGAGAAATATGGAGACAAAGAACGAGGATTACCGCGTTTTGATATTTAGGAATTTTTTTAGATTTAGGGATGGGTTAAGAATGACAGCTACTTTTTGGTGATATTTAGGAATTTTTAAAGATTCGACAATTTTGAAATTGGTTAAAAGTTTGAGTATTTAGGAATTTAAAGACAGTGTTTGGAGTAGAGATTTGAGAATGTGAGAATTTGGGAATCTAGAAATTTGGTGACAAGAAATTTGAGCACTTAGGAATTTGGCGATTTTACACATTTGACGAAAATTATAAGTTCTAATTTTGAAAAATTTAATAATTTTCAAATTTGCAAATTTGTGAATTTAAATGTTATTGCAAAAATTACTGAAAATAATTGATAATATTAAACTCCTATTTCTACACAGTTGCAAAATATATCTAAAAAACAGAAATAATTAGTCTTATTTTTATTTTTAATTATTGATAGCTGCCTAATATTTATATCAAGGAAATGTATAAATGACTTCTTCCGTAGTTGCATTATAATTATAACAGGATTTCTTATGAGCACATAAACGATGTCATACATGACGTGATATCTAATCAATAGCAATTAAAAATGATGCGATAACGGCCAGTAAAGAACGATTACGATAAATGTCATCACCATTTAGTTCCACAGCGTGATTTGTCGTGCCACTGATTCGAGAGCGATAGATTAAACTCACCCGTATAGGACGCGAAATTATTAATCCAAGCGTATAATTATTTCCATTCCGAATATCACAGATTCGATGAATACACTAGGCTTGTTTTCCAGTGTTCACATGTTTGATTAGAATTCATTTTCTAATTTAATTACGGACAAAGCTGTGTGTAACAAACGCTCGTAGCCAGGGAATCTGAAACCTCGGTGACTATTTCAATCTCTAAAAGCTTGATATTTTAATCTTTTTCATTTAACAAATTTTATATATTTAAACTTCTACATTTTATATTCACTTTGCAATTTTCATGTTACTAATTTATTAATATTTCTGTTAGTTTATAAACTATTATATCAACTTTTGATGCTAAAATGTGGTTGTGAACTATTGGATATTTATTTAAAATAGATTAATAGTGAAAACAATAGATACACTAGGTTGAATGTCGAATTTTTAGAAATCTTTGAAGTGTTTGCAACATCTCTGCATATGTGTCTTTCGCATAAGTCTTCTTTCCCAGTCAATTTATTGATAATAAAATTTCGTATGAAAATTTTGTATAACACATCTTAAGTTGAAAGGTGACTGCGATTTAAAAAAACTGTTATTTTACATATATGAATTTTGTCAAAACAGTTAAGTTTCAATTCTTCCTCGATACAGAAGCCCTCAAAGCCTTATATTTTAAAACTACTTCATTTAATTATAACCCATTTCCAATAATTTCTAACAGTAGTCACAAATTGTGTCAATAAGTGTATCATCCGATCGAGGTGAAAATATCAGCGTACTCAAGTTACAATACATACAAAACCAGAGGTAGTGAACCACAAGAAAGGAGTAACCTTTCAAGAGAAACATAATTCCACCGCGTCCTTACTCTTTCACGGTCGTACTCAGTGACGTCACTCATCTGGCCGGTATAATGTCAAGGTATCCCGAGCGTATATGGTCAGCCACAAGTGCAACGACCAAGCCAACCTCTTCGATAACACCCACGAGGCTAAGTGTCCAAGTTCGGTGTGTCCCGGTTGTCTGCAGGACTCGGGAGATCAGCGGCTAAAACTGCTTCTCTTCAACACCGTTATAGGAAGGGCGTACGCTCGCACGTGTACACCCCCGTCCATAAGTCATCGGACACCATAACTACTCCTACATTTTGTACAAAGTTTGCTGTTACTCGTATTAGTACTCGAACATTACGATACTTCCATATTACTGTATACTGGAATGGAGGATTTATATGTCGTATTATTTTACAAAAACATGAATCGTAGATTGAAAATACTGGAATGAAGGATATTATATTACAAAAACATAAATCGTAGATTGAACATATGGAAACTTCTCTTGAATGTGTCGATGTGTAATATATTATAAATGGACTATCACATTTTCATATTAGTACCCGGACAATTTATGAAAAATTAAGAATTTATGTGTGAAATGTGGGAAGAATTACAATTTTAATAGCTTGAAACCGTTCTTGTTTAATGACCTAATCGACCGAGGATATTGAAAATCCCTTACATTGTATTCAATAATCATAATTATTGATTACGAATCATTTTACAATAACAAAGTTTCAAATTTTTAAGATCCTAAATTTTCCAAATTATTAATTTTTCAAATTTCTTAATTTCTAAACTATTAACAACAAATTGAAATTTTTTGGTTTCTAAATACTTAAATTTTTCGATTTTCTAATCCTGAGATTCCTAGATCCAAAATTCTTATGTTCTCGAATTCGCTATCAAATTCCTAGATCCACATATTTGTAGATGACGAAGTTACTAAATCCCCGAATCCCTTAATTCCTAAACTTCTAAATATCTAGACCACCAAATGCCTAACCTCTGAAGTCACTAAATCCATTTTCCAATGCCCCAGATTTCAAACTCTCTAGATACCAAAACGCATTGCTTCACAAATCAAGATCACATTCTTGTGACTCCAATATCTAAGACTTCAAAATTCATGGATCCCAAAATCTCTAAATACCTAGATTCCTATGTTTTAGTGATCTCTAACTTCTTAATGTTTTTCCAAACTCCTAAATTCCTTGATTCCCTTATTTTCAGATCCCTAAATTTCAAAATCTTAATTCATCTCCAACCTCTAGATCTTTAAATTAAATCACATTAATATATCACATAACCAAACTTTTTAAACTTCCAAATTTCTCAATCTCCAATATCCCAAATTTGTAAATCTCAATCTCCTAAATTTCCGAAAGTCTGAATTTCCACATTTCTACTTCTCCCAATTTCAAACTTAATTTCAAACTTCTAAAATTCTAAAATTTTCCAAACACCCAACCCTCCCAAATTCCTAGACTTTCGAAATTTTCCAATTCCTAAATTTCCATACTTGGATAGCTTATCGAGAACTTTACCTAAAGAAGTGAGATTTGCTGTTGACTGTACAAGCGAAGCGCACACCGACCCACCTGTGCTCGTATATCCACCTACAAGCACGTGGGTCGTCACAGGCGTATTTCCATTCCGCGTTTCGCATAGGTGTAACGAAGTGATTTCAACGGCGTCAGCCAACTCTCGCCCCCGCCGCTGCCCCCTGCCCGCTCGTTTCCTACCTTCCGTGTGCACACACGCGTGTACAACTCTTACACGAACTCGATTACCTGCATCTCCGTCGAGCACGTTTCCTTTTCCTCGGCCTCTTTATTGTTCGAGGTACACGCTGACCGGTCCGCCGGCAATTTATGTAGGCTACTTATGCAACGGCTCGGGCTGGTTACCGGCTAGGTCAACGAATACAGACACTCGCATACCAACCCGAACCGCAACCTATATACAGAACTGTTGCGACTAATTAATATTTTTGTGACTCGATCACGATCTGGCCCGTGATCTCCAACCCGTTACGTATCGATAAATCGTCCCCGATAAAGATCCTGCTCCGCGAGATAAACCATCTACCCGGGGCAACTTCCACTCGATTGTAGCCGCGGGCTGTGACAATTCATTATGGAGTCTTTATAGGTTCGTGTTCTTTCATTTATTTTGTCACTCTCGGGTTTAATGTGTGTGCAGGTGATATGAGGGAGTCTGGCGTTTAAAGAGGTAATGAATGTTTTAGTGATCGACATGTGGAGTAAACGCGTTGATGTCATGAATAGTAGCTTAGTTTTTTATTTCAATTTCTGAAGTCTACATCTTCACACGAGTAAAAATAAAAGAGTAATTTGGTGAGATATAAAGTCACCAAAATCACCCATTCAAACTAGAACAAGTTCTTCGAAACTTTTTAAACTCTCAAAAGTATATAAGATATGACGTACAAAAATACGCAACATATCCAGCGATCTGGGTCAAACACTGACCCGACAGCCGAATATTTCTACGCTGGAGTATTATCTGACCCTCGAGAACTTGAAATACTGTCAACCGAAACATGCAGACAATTTGATCGTTGAATTTGAAGACGCGTTTCGGAGGAGTAGGTCGAGAGGCGGAGATTTTTGAATTCCGTGCGCATCGCTGAACAGTTTTGTGAGCGTTGCTCCGGTACGCGAAATGGCGGGCAACGGGCAAAGTTACGAGCGGCGGTGGAGATCGTTAGTCTTGGCCGCGGGAAAATCAGATCTCGGACGATAAAACGTGAGGAAATTCGGGTGAATATTCGGCTCAGGAACGTGACTTGGGCAGGAAGGTTAATAGGAACTGCCTCACGTAGCTCATTCTACGGTTGCAGCAGGTGCATATTATTCACGTCTTGGCCGGATGGATCGCGCGCAAATTCATAAAGCAATCCTTTGTACGGATACTTCGGCGAGGGTCGCCGCTCTTTATGGAAATTTCCCGGTCTGGTGGCCGCCTTGCGAGTCCAAGAGAAAACGAAGTCGGATAAAGGTTGGAACGAGAGGAAGACAAAGGGATGTAAAATTTCGGCAAGAAAGACTTAAAATATTGCTGACCGCATTCGCCGAAAAAGGAGTTCGTCTGTTCCTCGTCTTTTTCCCCCGGTACCTTTTTCCTCGCACGTGTTGAACGATTTCACGTCGACCGTTAACAATCGTAAAACAAAGAAAGAAGAAAAATTGCTGATAATCCCGCCGGGACGATCGATGGTTTAATCGAGCACAATTTCATAGCCATTAATGATCGGCTAACGGATGGAGACGAATTTCCGCCTCCGCCGAAGACATTCCGTCGATAACGTCCATTCCCTTCCTCGTTCTTTTCTGCACGGTCGTGTAATCGAAAATCCATGACGTGACCCGCTCCAGGAGAGTCTGTTCGTAGAGATTCAGTTTTAGCCGGGACAAGTTGCCAAGACGTCCCACTAATTTTACGGTCAACCGCCAACGTATATACTTCGGTCGACCATATTGAGTCCGTGGCAGGTACAAAGCAGCAGCCAGTGTTGTTGTACTTTGCCCGATAACGATACTAAGATGCTCGCTGCCGGATCACGTGACGTTAATTATCTCCGAAGTAGTTGCAAACTGCGGTAATGTAATAGGGTATACTCCGCGCATACTTCGCGCGCCTCAAGTGCACAAGTTCTTTCGGAGTCCGTCAGCGGAGAACTGTTTCTCATCGGAACTTTGTACGGATGCGAATCGAAGTATACCTGAGTTGCTATCATTAGCAACGGAAAATACCTTCACGCGACCGTGTGCAAACCGAGCCGTAAATTACTTCTTAGATGTAATGGTCGAATATGGAATAACAGGGATGGACTTCTTCCCGCTTCCACAAGTGTTTTTGGGGAATTTGTTTTTTATTGTCACAATTTTACTTAAGCCAGCTTTTAAAGTCATACATTTTCAGGGGCTGAAACTCCCAAATTAGATCATCAAAATATCCTAAAGTCCTAATCATCCCAAATCCTGAAATTTCCAAATTCTCAACATTCCACATCTATAAACTTTTAAGGTCTCAAACTCCCAAATTTTATAACTTCCAAATTTCTAAATTATCCAATTTATGCCTTCCTCAATTCCTAACCATCCCAAATCCTGAAATACCCAAATTCACAGCATTCCAAATCCATAAATTCACAAGGTTTCAACTTCCAAATTTCCTGACGTCTAAATTTCTGAATCATCAAATTTACACCTCCTAAATTCCCATCCATTCCAAATTCCCGAATTGTCTTTCCGAATTCGCAGAATTCCATAAAATAGAAATTTCCATGGTTCTGAAAATCCTATGAAAATGAAATCCTGAAATTCCCCAATTTGAATCTGGGTTTGTGAAATCAAATTGAGGAATCTGAGGTTTGTGATATTTTTGGAACACCCTGTATATGTACATACGTTCCAATATACGAGCCACTTACCAGAGAACCACGTGTATGCGCATTCCTGACTTTAGCGCGATACGGCTGCATGCGCGGTGTCTTTAATATGCGACAGACAAGTTGACCTCGCCCTTTTCGTGGCGGTACTTGTTTCAGACTATTATCCAAGTACGTAGTTACGCAGCTACCTACTCTACGGTTACTGTAAGGGAATTTATAATAACCGAGCTATAGGGTTATTGCAGTGCGATCATCGTCGCGAACAGCTATGATGCAGGATCCTTCAAACGCTCTTCATGTTTGTGTACAGATATGAAGAGCAAAGTGCAGTATCATCAGTTTGGTATAACGTGACGTACTCATGGCTATTGATGAAGTAGACATTTTGCAAACATAATTTTATGATCTGGTTACTTTTGGTGAACACCTTTGCTGAATAGCACAGCTGAGGATTGAATAGTGTGCAAGTGTTATAGAATAATATGGAAGGCCATCATTGAAAGATTAATGATGTGGATTTAGAACAGTGGAGATATAATGGAAGTTGAGCTCGAGGACATCTGGGTGTAAGTTTGCAGCAAGATGGCGAACATTCAGACAGATGTTAAATTTCTGATTAAGAAAAGAAGTACTACATTAACTTGGAAATTACCAGTGGATAATTTTGTAAATCGTATAACCTGAGAATTAGGTAACACAGAAATACAAGAGTTAAAATTATCAAGTTCAAAAATTTTCAATTTTCCATCCACTGCTCTAATTGCAGAAACATATACTACCGTAACAAAACATACACAGCAACACATTACAAATGAAGCCGAAAATTGTATACTCCAATCAAGCTATTCACACCCGGTTCATTATAACGATAATAAATCAGCAGGCTCACATAGTGTCTAACATTCTAAACGAATGAAATTCAGTTGCAATAATTTCTCTTGTTCAAACTAGAAAATCGAAACAAAATATGATGAACTCCAATCACCTAAACTATCCAATCTGTCAACACGTTCCCAACAAAATGGCGCCATAGTTCACTTTTTCAGATTACACAATAAAAGAATTAAAAACGTGGAATCTGAAATGGTCGAAAGCGGTCATCACGAATAGCCATTAAACTGAATAATGAACCGGGTAACAGATTATTTACTGCTGATCAGACGGTGCTATGCATTCTGCTCGTGGTTGATCGTTTGTACTCTAACCGCGTCGAAGCAGATGATAGAGCAGACGGTGGATAAGATGGATGACGGTAGCATCAGAAACTATGAATAAGAGAATGAAAATAGGAAGAAAACATTAAAGCAAAGGTGTCGACGATGACAACTGGTCCTTGATGCTTTGCATGTTGATGAATCCTATGCTCTCCGTCATTTGTTCGACCTATTGAAGCAACAGCTTCTTTCGAACATATGTCACAAAGCAAATGGCGGTACACGCGTCTCGACACAGATTATGCTATAAACGATGTACTGAAATGCTCGTTTCTGTATTCTATCGCTTCCTCTTCGCGTTATGTCTGCTTGGACAGTTTAGTGGTTGATATAAGTACTATTACGGTTGCACGATTTATATGATTCTAGAGACAGGGGAACCAGAAATTGAATATATCTGCCATATGTTCAAATTATAGAACATGTGTAGGACATATTAAGACGGTTGCTCTATTGATGCCTTGAGATTTTGTTAAATCCACATTTAGTTTGATGTTGGAATATAGGGATATTTTGATATTACTAGATTCTAATATTCGCGAATTTTTGTATTGCTATATTTTTGCATCTCTAAATTTTCATATCTCTATATTTTTATATTCTATATTTAGAAATTATATTTTAAAATTGTTATATTTTGTAATTTATAGTTTGAAATTCCTATGTTTACAAATTGCTACATTATCAAATCCTGGCATTTCTAATTTCTTACGTTCCGAAATTTCTATGTTTCTAATATTCTATGTTTCTAAATTTCTATGTGTCCAAAAATATAGTAATTATATTTTCATATTTCAATATTCCAAATCCCTATTTTTATGTTCCTAAAAGTCAGTATTCCCAAATCCCTCATCCATAGATCTCCATATTCCCCAATTATTATATTCCAAAATTTTTTACACCAAAAATCGTTATTATCTCCAAATCCTTGCATCACACAATCCATATCTTCAAATTTAACTTCCTTAGCATTTTAAAACTGAACAATTAAAAAATCTTTTACATGAAAATTTATCGCTACATTTGACACATTTTTAACATCTTTTATTACAACATATCTTTAAAGTTTTAAAAAATAGAATGACCCAGATTGGAAATCCAGTCTGACAAATTCTAAATATACGTTCACGCTTAATACAGTATTTGAGATCTTTTTCCTTTAATTTATTCTTCGAAGTCTGCAATCGAACGACCTCGATTCGAAAGCAAAAGATATTAAAAAAGTTTGAAATTTCTTCGTTCAATAATTTATTACATTGTAATATATTAGAACAAACATGCCAAGAACGTTTAGAAGCATATATATTAAACACGTCTACTGCGGCAATAAAATACGGTAAACATAATCGCAATTATCATTAAGCAGTAAATGTTTCCTGCTTCTACACTTATCCTGATTCAAAGGAACTTTACACTGCTGGAGTGTACATTATCTTAATCAAGCCGAGCATGACTACTCATGCGGTAGTCAACGCTCTAATAACGTTTATACGGTACAATTACACGTAGCTTTTAATCGCACAATAATGTTGATATATTGCCTCCACAATCTCATAAATGTCCATTCTTTCAACTAAATTGCCCGCTGCAATTCAAACGACAAGAGCAAAAGGTGCTGCGCTACATTTCTCACAAGGACGCTAAAACAACCACGAAAGCAATTAAAAATCACTCAAAATAAATCGAAATAGAATGTTAATAACTGGACACATGGTGGTCAAATATCAAACCTGCTACGCAATTGTCCATTAGATGACACAGGAATCCAAAGGCGGTGAGAGGATCAATCAGACTGTTCCGGCAAAATGCGTTTAACGGATCAATAAAGCGTTACTTTATGACCCATACCTTCAGCGAATGTAACGGTTATGACCGTAAGATTTGTAATTAATCGTAAAGAATGTGTTCTGCGATGACCAGCAACTAATACGACTTCAGGAATTTACAAAATGACCGTAATGCGAAATTTAGAAGAGCATTCGCTCGATAAATACGCGCTTTACGGGCTCTGATTCACTTAGGAAAAGTATCTGTTGTATAATTAATTACACGTTGTTTACTATTATTAAATTGCGCGGTAATTTGTTTATTTCCTCGTTGAAATTATATGCATGTTTGCTCGTTTTATGGGAAAGCTAACGGATATTCATCGAGCGGTTATTTATCGAGCGACCACAAGAGCATTTCCTATTTTCTCTCGTTCTTTTTCGACATTCGCCATTTGTCCAGAGTCCATCGAGGTTAGAAATCTTGGAAGACGATTTGCGGGTGTTTCAAATAGTACCGAAACTTCAGAACGACCGTTCAATGGCATTGAACATAAATCGCAATGCGCAGTTCGGACAGTAACCATCGAGATCTAAAATCGTGCCGTTTAATCTGCCGATAATGGGCATTTCCAACGAAGATAGATACACATATTTGTCTAGCATGGAGCTGTTTCGTTGCTATCGGCCGATGCTAGCTACGGCATGGAGGGTCTGTCTCTACTTTATTGCCGGATTCGATCGTTTAATTAGACCGTTGAATCACAACCGTTCGATATGATTCGATTCTCGTTGGCAAATGAAGCGTGAACGCTCGCCGATATTCGGGGAAAATACGCTTCCAAGTATCTTGGATGTCGATTGAAATGTTGCCATTCGGAATTTTTCAAGATGGCTTCTCTTCGAATCGAGGTCGTCTCATTTTTCGATGCAATATTATCTGCGTTGAGATACTTTAAAATAATCCGCAAAATCAAAAATAACTTTTTCTTTCAGTGAAAAATTCGAAGTTGAACTGAAACTAAATTTTCGATAACAACGAATAGACATTTTTATTTAAAATAAGATTTTACTTTAATTTCTAATGTTAAAAATATTTTTATTCAAGAAGAAAATTGATTTTAATAAATTATTTATTCTTGATTCATAAATATCTATTCGAAATTTGGATCATAAGGTTATTTAAGATAATGTTCGACCCTCTAGTAAAATCATCGATAAAATTATAGAGATACCCTGTATACCGTTTCGAGTTTTTCCCGTCACAAGATGTTGCGTTCACTTTTAACCACACATTGTCCTCGTAATGCTTCGATTTAGGAGTTCGTTCACAAAGAAATTATTAGGTCCATGTTCGCGTTCATCTATTACCAGGTCTCAGAGACAGAAATTTATTCGTCTTCTCCAGCTTCTTGACTTTTCTCCGCTACTTGGAATATGAGAGCCACGTATAGTCTCGCACCTCCTTACAAGCCGGGTGAGAGAAAAACCTAGAATTAATATTTCTTTCTGCGCCCCCGAACGACCCGCTTGCTCTTTCCTCCCCGCTCGTTCTCCAAAGGCGGATCCACGGAGAAACTGTGAAAAGAATTTAAATTCCGTGGCCCGAGTTCTTATAACGGCTGCTACGACGGCTATGTGTCATATTAAAAAGTTCAACCGAGGTCTTCCGCTGACGTTTATTTCTTAGCCCCGATGATAATGCACCGCTCGAGTTTTCATGGTTTCATGAGCGTTGCTTAAACTGCTGCTGTAACCAACCATGAAATTGTCATCCGCGTTGTATTATCGAGGACGATTACTTTCTTACTGGTTTCGATCAGTGTATACATTTGTAATTGTTATTTATGGAATTGATACTGTGACATTAATTGGTGATTTTTAAATGCTGACGTTTGCTAGAATTTGAGTTTTTAAGCTTTTGAGTGTTTGAATTTTCAAATTTGAGAGTTATCAAATTAGCGGTTTTTCAATCTTTTGCGTTATTAAGTTTTCGAATATTTACATTTCTAGATGATCAAACTTATAGGTCATTAAATTATCAAGTTTTCAATTTTTGAAACTAACTATTTTTCAATTTTTCAATTTTTCAATTTTTCAATTTTTCAATTTTTCAATTTTTCAATTTTTCAATTTTTCAATTTTTCAATTTTTCAATTTTTCAATTTTTCAATTTTTCAATTTTTCAATTCTTCAATTCTTCAATTCCTCAATTCCTCAATTCCTCAATTCCTCAATTCCTCAATTCCTCAATTCCTAATTTCTCAATTCCTCAATTCCTCAATTCCTCAATTCCTCAATTCCTCAATTTCTCAATTCCTGAATTCCTCAATTTCTCAATTCCTCAATTCATCAATTCCTTAATTCCTCATTTCCTTAATTCCTCAATTCCTCAATTCATCAATTCCTTAATTCCTCATTTCCTTAATTCCTCAATTCCTCAATTCCTCAATTTTTCAATTTTTCAATTCCTCAATTCCTCAATTCATCAATTCGTCAATTCGTCAATTCATCAATTTCTTAATTCCTCATTTCCTTAATTCCTCAATTCCTCAATTCCTCAATTCTTCAATTTTTCAATTTTTCAATTTTTCAATTCTTCAATTCTTCAATTCTTCAATTCTTCAATTTTCCTATTTTTTAATTTTACGAGTTTGCAAGGTTCCAAGTTTTCAGGCTTCCAGCTTATTAAGTTTTTAAGTTCCCAAATTTTAATACATTATTTCAAAACAACTACATTTAAGAGATTTCGAAATAATTAAAGTTTGTACTTGAAATTTTGTAAACTCCTTTATAACTATATCATTAAATATCCAATTTTTTAAACTCTTCAGTTCTCATCTTTTCATAATTTCCATAACACAATTAACTCTGATACAAATTAACTAAATACAACTTATCTAAGTAATTCAGTAATCCTTTGCTGTATCGAATGAGGCTCGAGATCACATTTCTCATAAGCAATAAAGATAAATAAATTAGTCCAATATATTTTCATTTATTTACTGGTTATAATAAACGAAATATATATTTGTCATATACTCCTCATTGTTACAATTTTAACATTTTAACATTTTAGTATTGTTAACAACATTGTTACTCCTCAGTGTTTCTCTCAAGACGAAGAACTCCTTGACGTGTTTTGTACATTCGTTGGTAAGCAATAGAAATTGAGAAATGCAAAAGATTAATAGAATATGCTACAACTGTTTTTTCTATAGCAAATTTCAAAAATTCCATATTCTCCCCATAAATCACACAATCAATTGAAACGAGCATAAAATACATAAACGAATACTAAAATACAGTACAAGTTATAGAAATACACGAAATATTATCATGGGTTAATAAATATTTGTAACGGCATCGAGGTTTGATTTAACAACTTCGCGCACGTGGTATTAGTAGTTTTGAACGTCCAATTAATTTCACGGCAAGATTTGTGACCAATTGAAATCTGTACACGCTCGTGATCACGAACCGAGTCATATTTAAAGTTCTAACGTTATAAGGCAGAGAACAGATGATCCCGGTGTTCAGTTACGACACGTACAGATAAGACTGGCTAATGCAGCTAGAACACATTTCAAATAGACGTGATCGCTCCAAGGTAGTCGCGATTTTCATAGGACCTATGCATCCAGCACATTTCAGTGTCCACAAACATGTCTATGTTTAGTAGATTTCGCTTATCTGGAGCTCGTGAAATGGCTCTATTAATTCTGATTGCGGGACCAACTGTGCGGAAATACTATAATATTTTGCTGTATATCGTTGCGCATCAAAGTGTGGCTTTAGAAACAGAAATATGACAATATTTTGATATTAGAGAAAAATGACACTTAATCGTTGAATGACACTTATGGCATCCACTTAGAATTGAAAGTTTTTTGAAAATTAATTGCAAAAGTTAGCAATACTTAATTATAAATAATTAGCTGTTTATTTAGATTAAGCAGTGAATTATTTAGGTTATGAATTAATTTAATGCATTTAATATATTTATTTCAGATTTATTTTCATTTTATGATATTTAGCTTATAATTGTTTTGTGTATATTTATTCATTGCCAAAAACTTAATGTTGCTTATTAATAACTTTTGTAATTATTGTATACACTCTTCTATATCATCACATTTCTGTTTTTTTACAGAACTTGGAAAATTGAAAGGGAGTCAACCTCTTTATCGGTAAGTGATGATTTAATTTTATTATATGCATGTCTAGATCTTTTTTAAAAATGTAGGACCGACGTTGAATGATCTTGTGTAAATATTTGTATGTTATTAAATGATTATTTTTAAATGATTATATTCTTAGATGCTCAAACATTAATCTTAATTACTATTAGCTTATATAAAAATTTGTATGTGTATACAAAAAATTTTCAGAAAATTAGTCTTTGACATTAACTTCAACCTTTTTCTTAATTATAATATTTCATATAAAAATTCATACAGGATGTCTCACAATTAGTGTAGGTCCCTGAAATGGGGGGTAGCTCACGTAATTCTGAATAAGATTTCCCTTTACAAAAATTGGATTTTTGAGTTATTAAGCAAAAACACGGACCAATCAAAAAGCGCGGGGATTACGCATGCGCAGACGCGAGAGTGACAGCTTCGAGCTAGGGGCTGAGTGGTAAATGCAATGTATAGTATATTCAATGCTTAGTGAGTGCAATGCGTAAGAAATCAATGCGTGGTGAATGTAACGCGTGGTAAATGCAAGACGTGCCAAGTACTATGCGTGGTAGGTGTAGCACGTGGTAAGTAACGCGTGATAAATTCAATGTGTAAATACACGCGTGGTAAATATAATGCGTGGTTAATACAACGTGTGGTAGGTGCAGCACGTGGTAAACAACGTATGGTAAATTCAATGCGTGGTAAATACAATGCGTGGTAAAGAACGCGTGGGAAATATAATGCGTGGTAAATACAACGCGTAGTAAATATAATGCATGGTCAATACAACGTGTGGTAGGTGCAGCACGTGGTAAACAACGTGTGGTAAAGTCAATGCGTGGTAAATACAATGCGTGGTAAAGAACGCGTGGGAAATGTAATCCGTGGTAAATACAACGCGTAGTAAATATAATGCATGGTCAATACAACGTGTGGTAGGTGCAGCATGTGGTAAACAACGTGTGGTAAATTCAATGCTTGGTAAATACAACGCGTGATAAATACAATGCGTGGTAAAGAACGCGTGGTGAATACAATGCGTGGTAAATATAACGCTTGGTAGATGCAGCACGTGGTAACCAACGCGTGGTAAGTACAGCACGTGGTAAATACAAAGCGTGGTAAGTGCAGTACGTGGTAAAGAACGCGTGGTAAATATAATGCGTGGCCAATACAACGGCCAATCAAAAAGTGCGCGAAATACACATGCGCACACGCGAGAGTGACAGCTTCGAGCCTAATGGCTGAGTGCGCGTAATCCTAATTGTGAGACACCCTGTGTATGTCAGTAAACAGTGACTATATTCAAACGATTATGTTGTTACGTGTACCAAGCTACCACTTATTTAATTATATTCTAGTGTTAACACTTGTACGTGTCAGTAAAAAATTAAAACTATTTTCGAATGACTACATCCTATGTGTCCAACGTAACCACTTAACTGCACATCACTCTGACGATTGCATGTTCAATATAAAATCTCAAAAAAAGCCTCATTATCAGCAATTAACAGTAATCAGATAATTTATTTAGATAAGTATCTAACAGCGTTTTTCAAAAATTGGCATGATTGCCGCGATAAGAGGATACCTGCTCGTTCGTCGAAATAAAAGACCCATCTATCGATACGGTAACTGAAGGGAATTTCCGTCAGCCGGTCGGACATTTTGACATATGACTCTTTAAAGTTTACTCACACGAAAGTGCAGTTTAGATTCCTCTTCCGGCGCGAACTCACTGCAGTCTTCTCGCACGAGCTGACTCGCGTTATTCATTTTCTCGATCGATGGCTTTTTATATGTTTGACATCCCGTTCTGCAGTGCTTGTCGTCGATTATACGAAACATCCATGGAATCATACGGTAGCCAGCGTGTGTATGCTTCGTTAATCCTTTAATCGCGATAGCCATCACGTTCGAAGTTTCATTCATTTTTCTGTTATTTTCCGGAAGAATAACTGTCACGGGATTAGAAAAAATTTTGATTCTACAGATTTTGTGTTGTTTTCACGCTTGAATCTGTATTTTTTTTTACGATAGAGGTTTTATGGAAGTTTCAAGTTTTAGCTTGTTTTATGATTTAAGTCGTAGTAGATTACAGTATGAAAGCAATTATAAATAATTTTAGATATGTTGGATTCAACTGTAATTTTTATTTGTAATGATGTATTGAATTCATTCGTACTTCATCTGGCATTATGTACATTTTGAACTCAACTATAGTTATCATCTACTATTATATCCATCTTGTGTTCAATTATATTTCTTCATGTGCCATTATGTTTATTTCTAATTGAATTCATTTGTATTTCTTCGTCTGCCATCATGTCCATTTTGAATTCAACTTATCTACCGTCATGTGCATCTTGTATTCAACTATATTTCTTCATGTGCCATTATGTTTATTTTTAATTCAGTTATATTCCCTCACCTGCCATCATGTTCATGCTGAGCTCAACTATGTTGCTTCGTCCTCCATCATGTCCATTTTGAGTTCAGCTGGAGGTCTTCATTTGCCACAATGTTCATACTGAATTCAACTATAGTTTTCATCTGTCATCACGTCCATCTTAAATTCAACTATATTTCTTCATCTGCCATTATGTGCATTGTGAATTCAACTGCATTTTTTCATTTGTCATTATGTTCATATTAACTTGAATTACATTTTTCATCCACCACCATGTCTGTTTTGCATTCCACTATACTCGTTCATCTACCATCACGTCCACACTGAATTCAGTTGCATTTTTTCATGTATCATACGTATATTAAATTCAACAGTGCGTTTTCATCGGTCATGTCCATCTCCAACGCACCAGTAATTTTCATCCTTTTTCTGATCCTAGAACATGTAAAAGAATTTGCAATTGCGAGGACTACCAGAATTCGGACGTTTTTAGCATTGTCCTTTGGCGTCGATTCCAATTAAAAATTTGATTTCACGGTATGTATTACGGAATTCGTAATAACAAGATCAGCGTTCCGTCCCGTTGAAAAAGAAGAAATAAGAATTCGATATTACGCGGTAGATATTAAATTGCCAATATCGTTAATTGTCCCGAAAACTCGATCGGCGATCAAATAAATCGATTCCATTCGACAGCCTCGTCCCGTTCGAAATAATCGAGTTGGATCCTCGTTAAAAGGAGCAAATTGACAATTCCTCGCGTATCGAATCCGGTCAATCGAAGCGTGCGTTACGCTTGCGCAGCATTTGCGCCAGCTACGTATCCAATAATTCGGTTTATCGCTGCGACGTCTGAATTAATAAGCAACTTGTCTATCTTGAAATCAAACCAATCAAAGTACCATCTAAGATCCCGACCACGAGCTTGCGACGTGCTCAATTGAATGCACTATTGAAACAGAATTCAAACCAGATACATTTATCGACCGCCCTCGAAATTGCTACCGACAAATGCACGTAACGTGCTTTCTTGCGCAACCACTTTAACGATGTTAGTGCCTGCCGAGATATATCGTAACTTTGGAATCAGAGATTTTGCAAATAAAGACGAGTATTATGGTAAACTCGAGCTGTATAATACAGTCTCGCTATATGGCCCGTTGAACGACTTCAGATTCGATTTTAAGGTAGCATTACTCGGCTATTGTTCTGCAAAGCGGAATTTGGAAACTTGAAATTTATAGATATTTTATTTCTCAAGTCTTTTTTATTTACACATAGAATTTGCAAGGTTTTTGACTTACTGGTTTGAAATGTTGGAAATTTAGAAATTACTTGTTTATAGTTTAGGTAGTTTAAAGTATCAAGTACGTAGACTTGCAAAATTAGAAGTATAGAAATTTTAAATTACTAAATTTTCGTCAGCAGAAATAATATAAAATAACCTTGAAAATATCTGAAGATCAAAGTCACTTCTCACTTTTTGTTTCGAAATTAATCACTGTAAAAATGGTTCTTAACCTTACCCGTAAAAAACAAGAGGTGGGCAGAACATGGCCCGCGGGCCCTAGTTTATCAACGTCTGCTCTAGCTGAAATTAACTTATAACGTGACATATTGGCTGCCGTAAGTGACATAGCAATTCGGAATCCGTGGTCCGTTATGGTTACATTCGACACAGTTGAAAAGAAATAAAGCGTTTCAAAACATGGCTTCCTGAATGCTGACAAAACCTAGGCTAAATTTTCGCCACAAGTACCCCGACACTCGGACAAATAGTCTTCCGCGTTTCGTCTGCGATCAAAGCATCGGATATTCACGGTCAGAGGCATAATAATGCAAGCAATTAATTTGTATTTACTTTTAATTTATACCGTTACGGTTTACGTATCGTAACTCGACTGAATTTCGATTATTGAACTTCGTCTCCCTGGCCCTTCAATTACCTGAATATTTGACAGTTATAAGAGTGCGTTCATTAAGCACCGATTACCATCGCATATGTTGATGACAAAAATAAAAGCACGATATGCTTTTATGCAAAATTGTAAATCAACAATATCGATAGGGCCGACAAATTGTTATCATCAAATTTTGCTGACTGATTCGTAAACAAACCTTGTGCACCAGTAATTAATTCCACTTTTATTTTGATGCTAACAAATTCGACAAAATTATTTGTTAATTATAGTTGGTATATTTACTTTACTTATATCGTTTATTTTGTTTATTATTTTATTATTACTTGGAAATATTGTATAAAACAATTAGTATGCTATTTGAATTCAAAAAAATTTGATTAATAATTGGAACTTAAAATTAGAAAAGATGATCTTGGATCTGCGCAGGTGGAGCTGCGCAGGTGGGACTGCGCATGCGCGTCGAGATAAGTTGGTCTGCGCAGATCGTCTGCGCATGTGGGTGTCTGAGGTTACGCCTGCGCAGAACCTACAAATGAATTTTCCAAAACTTCTTATATAGACACTTTACTAATGAAATATGCGAAACGAATTCATGGAATAACTAATAATTGTAGTATCAGCGCTAGAAAAATCAACGTTGTACGTATTTTTATTACCAAATTACGAATGAATTAGAAAAATAAATCAATAAATAATAGAAATGAAATCAACGTTATACGATTATTCTTTATTTCTCAAATATCTGAAGGATACTTTAATAACATCTATAATTCAAAATGAAAAATTTGAAATTGTAAGATTTTATGATTATACCCTAATAATTATGAATTATTAAAATATTAATTTTTGTAACTGTAAATAGGTTCTGAAAATATACATGAAACTAGGATCAATTTCGTTTCTAGTGGTTCTTTTGTAATTCACATAATTTCCATTAAATAATTCTTATTTCCAACATAATTTCTACCATTCTTATTTTTATCTTACATAATTCTGTACCAATTACGTTCTGTAAAACAATTTAATTTTTATACAAATCTTGACCGAATGAGATACTTCCTGCAATAAAGAACCCAGAAACTTAATTGCCCCGCAGAAATACTAATAAATAATTCCACTAGAGAACGAGTACGAACATATCCACACATATCATCGAAAGAGTTAATGACACGACAAATGAAACGTTGTTGGACTCAATGACTAAATTAAACATGCGGCAGAAACATCGCCACACGGATACACCATTGCGCCGATTAAACAACCATTACTCCTAACATTTGCTGTTCGCTCCATAATAATCACTCATTTGCGTCCATTACTCAGAACCAAGCTCCGTTACCAGCACGATCACCGACAATTACACCCATCCGATTAGTCATACATTCCTCCACAACTTTCCTGGTAGATCGCGCTAAAATTGAATGTTATACCCGGCGCGATCGGAAGGCTGAACGAGATGAAGCGAGGAGAACAGGGCAAAAAAGGGATTGACAGGGTGGCGAGGATACAAAGACAAGGGTACAAAAAGATGAACATCGAGTAGGTTGACTGTCTCGTAGCTGGTTGGTCGTTCTGTCGAGATATCACGAGTGGCAGTGTAACGCGGTAGGACGGCGCGTAATTAACGCCTCATGTAGATGGTATCGTGTTGTGGACGATCCGCGTGACGACCGGTGATGTACGACCGTGGAGCGGCGTAATGGAATATTATTATCGGTCAGCATCGACTCGTTGAGGTTGAATTAGTGGCGATGTGGAAGCACGCTGGCTCACGAAACGACGCCTCGATCGCTCGATTCGAGTAAACCAGTCGATAGCTAGTCGATGCAGCCGTGCGTTGCGACCAACCACGCAACAGTGAATGGTCCCTTGGAAGCTAACCACCAGAGACAAGCCGATTCATCGTGGAACTTTCGCTGTTCGCGGTGCTCGATCATCCAGCAACGGCAAAATACTGCATCCGCAGGTTAGATAGACTGCGGAAGCACGAGGGGATGAAGAAACTTAACGGGACCCGCCAACAGAGCCTGACTACCTTTCCAACAGGGAACGAGATTAGTCGAGGATATTGAATTTCGTGTAGGCTGAACGATACCAGCAAAATTGAAACAGACGTTCGGCTAAGTGTAAGATCAGTGATGAACAACCTGCGGACCCCCAATTAACCCCCGCGATACTCACGGTAAGGGTAACCGCACGAACGATGCACCGATACGCTTAGACCCTTAACCCGTTTCTCCTTGCAGAAGCGTTTTAGTCAAAGGATCTTTTAAACGTCGACAGTGTTATTTTCACGCTGAAACTGTTAAAGCGATCAAATAACCGGTTTATAAGGTTCTTATTCGCAACGTGTTAAGGTGGAAATTGTTGAGCAGATTTTTTACAAATTTGTCGTCATTTTTGTCGAGATGTGAAATTCATGTGTTTATTTATGCTTTGGAGGGATTTTTAACAAATTTGTAGTCATTTTTGACCAGCTGTAGAATTCACGTGTATATTGATTTATGCTTAATTTAATATTTTTTGGAGAAGAAATAGAATTCATTATTGTATCTATTATTGTACGTCTCAATACAGAATAAAAAATTTATAGTAAATGTTTATAAAGAATTCTGGATTTTATTATATTTTATGTTAGTTTCAGTTTCAAATTTAATGCGCATCATTCGCTGTTAGGTTGAATGTGAATAATATTAATTCAATCGTTTAATGGATGATTTTTTTTCCTCTCCTTATTGTTCAGTACTCATTCTTCAAAACATCTTGATTTAAATACAGAAATTGTAGGCGCTATCAGTTAATACCGATTAAGTTGATAATCAATGCAGAATATTAGAAATAGTAATTTGAAAATTTAGAAACGTAGAAGTACTATGCATTTTTAAATTTTTAATTTGAAAATTCGGGAAAGAAATTTATAAATTTGGTAATTGTAGAAATATAGACATTTAACTATTTGATCATTTGAGGATTTAGAAATGATACATACTTAAATTTTTATGTGGAAAATTGGCAATAAGAATTCAGAAATTTGGTCAGTTTGGAAATTTTTTAATTTCATTAATTGTCATTTGGAAATTTAGAAATTTGGAAATATGGAAATTTAAGAATTGGGAAATGAGGAATTTGGGAAATTAAAAATTGGAAAATTTAGGAATTGGGATATCTAGAAATTGGAAAATTTAGAAATTAGGAAATTTAGGGATTGGGAAATTTGGTATTTGGGAAATTTAGAATTTGGAAATCTGGAAATTTAGGAATTGGAAAATTTAGAAATTGGGAAATGAGGAATTTGGGAAATTAGAAATTGGGAAATTTAGGAATTGGGGAATTTAGAAATTGGGAAATGAGGAATTTGGAAAATTAGAAATTGGAAAATTTAGGAATTGGGAAATCTAGAAATTAGGAAATTGAGAAATGAGGAAATTTAGGGATTGGGAAATTTAGAATTTGGGAAATTAGAAATTGGAAAATTTAGGAATTGGGAAATCTAGATACTGGGAAATTTAGGAATTAGGTAATTTAGGGATTGGGAAATTTGGAGTGTAAGGAAATAAATTATTAATTAGTCTAATTTTATGAGTACCTAACATTATTGAGTTAAAGATAAAGCTGAAACTAGCGAGTGCTCTAACTCTGTTGAAATGAACTCTGATCTAACTTTCGATCCCTAAATTATTTTGTTGTATAATATAAATATCACAAGTCTCCAATATACCCGTTTAAATTGACTCAATCTCCATTGTAATTACACAATCTCCCCACGTAATTCAGATATTACAAGGTGATGGCTACAAATCGTTCCCGAACTTACCATAAGGAACGAGGGAAATTATCGAAGTTTAGTTTAACGAAGTTTCGTTCTATCGGGTGGATCGAGTAGAGCCCTTGTCTTGTTGTGCACACTTTTTCAACGGGCATCGAGTTTCAAACTTAATTACGTCCGCAGCACAGTGATCTCAAAACAGTTTAACGAGGATGCCTTAGAAACTTTATCTAGGACAATCGGCATAAAAGACACGACGGAGAGGAGTCTCGCATTCGCCAGGAAGACGGTCGACGACGCGAGAAGACAATGTGGGGACCTCCCTCGAGAGACGAGGAATGAGAAAACGCCGAGATCCGGCCGGCCATTGTGCGAAACTCGCTGTCGAACTTTGTTGACTTCTTAAAAAGTCGTAAAAGACGGCCGGAGGTTCTGTCCACGAGTGACGGCGTGTACTTTCCGACACTCAGCCACGTTTGGCAGAAAATTGACGTCGTGGACGTTTTTCTCATTTTCTGCTCCGTTTCCCTTCTTTTTCTTCCTTCTTCTTCTTAATTGTTCGCCTTCGCATCGACAAGACGATTAGAGAGGGTTACGTCTGATCGACCACGATTCGTTTCAAATATTTATGTTATATATAATAGCAATAATTTCGTAATTTGGTATTTTAGTATTTTGGTATTTTGGTATTTGGGTATTTGGGTATTTGGGTATTTTGGTATTTGGGTATTTGGGTATTTTGGTATTTTGGTATTTTGGTATTTTGGTATTTGGGTATTTGGGTATTTTGGTAATTTAGAAATTTGGCAATTTGGTAATTTCATGATTTGGTAATTTGATAATTTGGTAATTCGGTAATTCGGTAATTTGGTAATTTCATGATTTAGTAATTTGGTAATTCGGTAATTTTATAATTGGGTAATTTGATATTTTGATAATTTGGTATTTCAGTACTTTAGTATTTTAGTATTCTAGTATTCTAGTATTCTAGTATTCTAGTATTCTAGTATTCTAGTATTCTAGTACTCTAGTATTCTAGTATTCTAGTATTCTAGTGTTCTAGTATTCTAGTATTCTAGTATTCTAGTATTCTAGTATTCAAGTATTCTAGTATTCTAGTATTCTAGTATTCTAGTATTCTAGTACTCTAGTACTCTAGTGTTCTAGTATTCTAGTGTTCTAGTATTCTAGTATTCTAGTATTCTAGTATTCTAGTATTCTAGTATTCTAGTATTCTAGTATTCTAGTATTCTAGTATCCTAGTATCCTAGTATTCTAGTATTCTAGTATTCTAGTAATCTGCAAATTGGTGATTCGGTTAAGTTGAAAATTGAGAAATTTAGGAATTTGGTGAAATTGGAAGATGAGATTTGAAAATTTGAGTATTTAAGAATTTGGGGATTTGGAAATTTAGGAATACCTGAATAGGAAAATTGGAAATTTGATAATACTGAGATGGTGAAATTGCAAATTTGGGAATTTGGATATTGAGCTACTTGGAAATCTGAGAATTAGCTAATTTGCTAACTTATTAATTTAGTAACTTGGTATCTTGGTATTTTAATAACTTATTAATTTGCCAACTAGATAACTTGAAAATATAAAAATCGGAAGCTCAGCTTCTCTTTAAAACATGAAATTTAAAAACAGAAATCTACTAAAATAAGAACTTCTTAATCTTTTAAATTCTAAATCATCTTAAACCTCCACCTCAACTTCAAAATTAAAAAAATTTAATTCTCTGAAGATGTGGACGCAGACAAGACGATTAGGGAGGGTCTTGATTCAAATTTATTCATTTGCAAGTTTAAATTCAGGAATTTAATAATTTAAAAATTTACAAATCTTGAGTTACAAGAATGTAAAAATTGAAATATTTGAAAACTTGTAATATTAAAAATTGTTAATTGTAATTTATGAAGTTCGACATTCAAAAATGCGTTAACAGAAGTCCTTAAGGTTGTCAAAAATACTTGAAAATTTTTAAATTTTTTTACCGTGGAAGTTTTCTTTATTATATCTCATATCAGTTCAAAAATACATTCTGAAACTAAACAAGTTCTCCAAATAAAAAATATCATGCAACAAATAATTAAAAATAGTGAACAGCAAATAGTGAAAATCACAATACTTCCATAATCAAAAAACAATAAAAAAGAAAAAAAAATTAAGAAAAATTAATATGGTTAATATCTCCCATGTTTGTTGAAATCTGACGCTTTTTATACAGAAGAAATTCTCTGTAGTTAAAGTTAACGTTTCCTATCTTTCTTCTTCGTAGAAACGTTCTATCGTTTATTACGATTGCTCCTTTGGTCACGATTGATCGTTCTAGATTTAAACGCGTTTCTCAGCTCCAATAAATTGATTACCTGGACGTGTTGCTCGTTTCTTCTCTCTACGCTTCATAATCCAACCTCAAAGTCCTTCGACCATGATTTATTTGAAAATTTATGCGCTCGGCGCGGGCATCATTTTTGCGCTTGATCATCCTGTCTTGATTGCTTGCAATCTCTGCACGCTTCTTGTCCCAATAAAATTGATTTCTGCTCGCCCTGAATGATGTTTCGAAATCTGTTCCTGCGAGCTGATTGAACGTTTTTGGAACTTTGATCAAATAGTATTTCTGTAACATTTCTTTCACTTTGCTGAACTTTGTTGAGATTTTTTCCTTCGGTGAATTTTTTAAAAATTATTGTAATTATTATATGTTGAAAATTTAATTGTGTTTTAATAATAAATGTAGTTTAAAAAATTTGGAATTTTAGAGAATAATATAAAAGTGCAAATAGAATAACATTTACAAGTTTTAATCTTTGAAAAGGAGAGTTTAGGAAATATTTATTTTATTACTCTGAAATATAAGAAAATTTGTAAGAAATTTTCATTGCAATTTTTTTTTATTTATTTATTACTTTGCTTACAAACTTTACAAACTTCTTGTAATTTAAAAAATTATTAACCTTTCAAATTTTGAAATAGATGACTTTTTAAATATTTAAATTCTTCACTTTTCTGAATTTTTATATTGTCAATTTTTTGACTTTCTTGATTTCTAAAGTGCCGATTTTCTAAATTTTTAAATTCTTAAATTACTAAATTTCTTAATTCTTAAATTACTAATTTTTCAAATTTTGAAATTCACGAGTTGCTTTTCTATCTTCCCAAATTTTTTGACTTTTACGGTTTCAAATTTCTTTTCTGTAAACTTTTAAATTTCCCAATTGCAAAATTTCAAATCCTTCACATTTTCAAATTTCTATATTACATTTTTCAATTTCCAAATTTCTGAATTCACAAATTTTTATATTACCAACATTTCAAATAACTCAAAGATTTCACACCTTCAGATTCCTCAAATTCCTGGAACTTAGTAAATTGATCGAACTAATCACATTGATCAAACTAATCTCAAGTTGATCAATCTTATCAAATTCATCAAACTTATCAAATTGATCGAACTAATCAAATTGATCAATCTTATCAAATTGATCAAATAGATCAAATGGACCAAATAGTTAAAAATTATTGAAATTATTACATTTGTCAAATTTATCATTTTTATCAAGCTAATCAAATCGATCAAACTAATCAACCTTTTCAATTGATCAAACTTATAAAAATTAATTAAAGTTATCAAATTTATCAAATTTATCAAATTTATGAATTTTTCAAATTTTTCCCCTTCTCAAACTTCTAAATTCCCAGATGTCTCAATATCCCCATACCTCCACATCTCTAGATCTTCAAATTTCATTTCATAAATTTTCTATGTCTCTTAAATTCATAACGCATCTCCAATCTCTTAAAACCTCAAAGGTCTTCAAATGTCTTCAATCTTTCAAAATCCTTAAAAATAGACAACTGAAACTCTTTTCCCATAATTGCCACATTTCTTTTTCGATCACTCACTACTCAATTTATTATCACGATCATAATAAATTGCTATGTATCGTTATTTGACGTATTTAGTAATAATTTTTTATAACCTAAGGTAATTCATATATAGAATGAAAATGAGATAATTCATAAATGACATAACGTTATAGTCATAAGAGTAAATTTTTCGTACATGGTTCTAATTCGATAGCCAGGTTCTGTACTTAAACATCTGAATTGGGTGAAATTTTTAGATGTACTTTAAGCGTTGACCGATATTTTTGAAAAAATTCAATATGGCGGATCTTTGACGGCCGCTTAAATTTGCAACGATCTCTGCAAGAATAATACAGTGGAAATATTTAAAAAATGCGTTTAGTTCGGATTTTTAGGTTATGTGGCCACCAAATTATATTACTGCTTGTTTTATATTTAACGTAAGACGAATTTGATTATCAAGATAGTAACAAATCGCTATGTACATATCGTTATCAACGTATTCAGTAATAATTTGTATGACCTAAGTCAATTTTCCATGTATGACACAATGTTATAGCCATAAAAGTGAAATTTTCGTACGTGCTCCTAATTCAATGACCAGGGACTGTAAGAGCGAACGGATAACAGCCAAAATAGAATTAGGACCACCACAAATTTAAGAGTCCCTCGAAGTGTTTCGGGAATAGGTTTGAAGTACTTAATTGATACTTTCCATGCCCGCAATACCGACGTATTTGTATTTTTCCCAAAAGTGTAAAGAGGAGATGTGTTCTCCATAAAACCTTGGAGAACACGCGGGAACGGCTCATTATGTTAAAAACTTTTTGCAAGAGAGCGCGAAGAGAGAAATCCAACGATAATATTATTTGTTAAACGGTTCTATTTGTATTATTTAGCCATTCTTACAGGACCATAAGAGAAAAAAAGAGGAAGAACGGAAATGAAATAAATTCCGTTCGCAGGTTTCTGTGCGGTCGATCGTTCCAAGTGGTCGAAGGTTCTCGTTTGTCAAAGGGAAGGAACTAACGGGTTCGCGGTGAAATTGTAGCATGTCGAAAGCGCGAACGACGCGGACTCGCGCCGCTACGAAATTACAGAGAGGGTCCCGTTGCTTGCACGCCGTGCAGGAACTGCGACAAATCCGATTTTAATGCGATCAGAGCATACCTGGTGTGCAGCTGGAGTTTCGAAAGCTCCGCTGATTTACGTGCATCGCTAGTCACCGAGCGGATAAGCGGAGCGGCGCAGAGCGGAAACACCGACCGGCTGATCGTTAGAAGGCTTTTGATTAGCACGAATGAAAGTGAAGAAGAAGTTCTAATCTGCGGTCGGTGCACGTCAGCCAATTAGAGTTCCTCGTGGATGGCTCATCGAAGTTAGATTGCCAAGAGCTTGTGGCGAACTTAATGAGTGCATCTGTATGATCTTCGCGTCCAATAAGCCGGCGCGGAATTTGAACCGATACCCGAAATTCGAAATCTTACGAAAAACGAACGTGATTTCATTAAAGCTGGTTTTGATTTTATCGTGAACTGTTCTTATCTAAGAACACTATATAGTGTATCTACAGCAGGTGCGGATTTGTGGAGTGCTAAAAAAAATAGCTAGTGAAAATGAGAAACTTTTAGTTGTGTTTGGTAATTTTTAGGTTCTAAATTCAAATTTTAAGCTTGGAGATAAATATTAAATTTCAAGTTGAATTTATAAATTTGAAATTAAATTTTAAATTACTTCTGCAATTTTTTAAATGAAATTTTGAGAAAAATTTTTAGATAAATTTTGAATTGTGAATAATTTTTGCAAATTTTTAGTTCAATTTTGAGTTGATTTTCATTGTAAATTGTTTTTGTAAATCTTTAATTAAATCTTGAATTTTAAATTATTTTTGAAAAAAATAAATTTTAAATTGAATCTATAAGTTTTCAATAAAATTTTTGAACTTAAATTACATTTGCAAATCTTAAGAAAAATTTTCATTTAATTTACAAATTTTTTATTCAATTTTAGATTTTAAATTGCAGCTGTACATTTCAAGTTAAATTTAAATAAAATTCATAATTTCAAATAACATTCGTGAAGTTTAAGTAAAATTTCAAATTAAATACAATTTATAAATTTTTAGTTTCCATTTACATTTGTAAATTTTAAGTTGAATTTTAAATTAAATTCAACAATGTTGAATTACATTTACAAGGTTTAAACTCAACATTAAATTTAATATCAAATCTTTGAAAGTATCTTCCATTAATATTTATCACCTTATAAATCACAAAAGAATGATTTCAAATAATAATTTGAAAATATTTTTCAAAATGCTATTAAATTTGAAAATATTTTTCGAAAATTCGATATGAAGAACTCATATCGTTATTTGTATGAATCGCATCAATAAAAATCGATGAATAGAACAGAATGCCACTTGAAATCGAAATAAAATACACCAGTAGTCGTTTATCTCTTCATGCAGTCCCTCTGTTTTCCCTTTCGATGCGATCAAACAGAAAAAGGATCCTTTATTGCGACAGAAACGAGAAATTAATCTGAAACGGAAGCGTAACTGTTCATCTTTTATTGCGCTGGTGGATCGTCAAGAACGATATACGCAATTCTTGGCCGAAATATTACGAAACTCAAGATTATTTTCCTCTTCAAAGCTCTTCGAAGCTCTGTCTCGAAAGACAATAACTGTTCATAAGAACACTTTATTGGTGCATCGTTCAATAAATTTTCTTGAAATTCAGTTGCTCCTTGATGTCGGATTTGAATTGATAGTTTCTTTTGAAATTGTACTGATGGATTCTGGTACATGAAGGTATATTTATTGATTATTGATGTACATTGAGATATATAACAATGTATAATATATTTTCAATGTATATTGAAAGAAAATTATTTCAAGAATTTTTTTTGTGCTGCAGATTTCAAGTCAACATGTTTGAGTACTTCAACAAGTACCGAATAGTATTAATAACCGAATGATTGTTTAAAAGTTTATAGAAATGTTGAAACATTTGGAAATATTCATACAAATGTTGAATTATGAAGTTAAAGAATCAGTTTGCTGATTTGGAAGTTTACACATAGAGAAATTATCGAATTTTCAAATTTTTATATTTTATATTTAAGTTGAAAATTTGTAAATTTGAGAATTTAAGAGGATTTTAAAAATATCAAGTTTTCGAATTTATGAACTTGGAAACAGAGAGTTGTAAATTCATAAAAAAAAAATATAGAAAGTTCAAACTTGAAAACTTTTTAATTTCGAATTTTTGTATTTCGAAATATTCAAATTTAGGAATTAAGAGGACTCGGAACCAGGAAATTGAGAAATTCACAAGTTGAGATATGAAATTAAGAAATTCAGAGATTGAGAAATTGAAAAATTAAGAAACTGAGAAATTGTGAAATTAAGAAATTCTAGAATTGTGACATTAACAAATTGAAAAATTGAAAAATTGAAAAATTGAAAAATTGAAAAATTGAAAAATTGAAAAATTGAAAAATTAAAAAATTGAAAAATTGAAAAATTGAAAAATTGAAAAATTGAAAAATTGAAAAATTGAAAAATTGAGAAATGGAAGACTGATAATCATGAAATCTAATAATTTAGTAACTCAATAGTTTCGGAATTTAAGAATTTAGATCCGTAGAAATATAAAAGTGTCCAATTTTCAAAGCTCCACTTCCACCATCCCATTACAATCCAATTACACACAATTTCAGAAAAATCATTCCTAGAAGAGCTCCAAAAAAGTTCGATATATAATACACTTTTTATTTTATAAGAAAAACCGATTGCCAGGTGCGAAAAATGGGGTTAATGCGTATTCATAGCAAAATTCCTCTCAAATTACTTTTCCACGTTTTCATTTACTTCTTCCTCCTCACTTACCGTTCAAACAGATATCTCCTGCAATTCTTGTTAAAAAGGAGGAATGCATTAACAAAAGGAAATACATAAATTAATGCAACAACCTAACTTTCGAACGATAGCGTATTTATACGCATTCCTTCACGCATATTGGTTTCGCCAGATTGCTCTGCTTCCGTTAGGCGTTATTCAAATGTGTAATCTAACAGCCTTGCCACCATTTCTAATTTTCTAATTTGCCCTACAATGTATGTACCAAATTAAAATCTTATTCTATATCTATAATTCATACATTACAAAAATGTAACACAAAATGTAAATAGAAAATATACATACGTATATGTATACGTATATGTATACGTATATGTATACGTATATGTATACGTATATGTATACGTATATGTATATGTATGTATATGTATATGTATATGTATATGTATATGCATATGTATATGCATATGTATAATATGCATTAGGTTTCTCCACATATAAATCCTATTTTTTGAAATATCATTTCAGCTAAATTTGACAAAATTTAATTTTTAATTTAACAAAATTAAAATTTTTCATTTGAAGAAGACAATTTTTTATTCATATCCTTGCACCCTAAATTTAAAATATAAACTTCATCAATCCCTGCAGTCACTCAGCACCAAACAACGAAAACCTGTTCGTCTCTACGCCCTTAGAATTTTCTCCTTTCTTCCGCCATCATTCGAATCAGCTTACGTAACTTATGGTTGGAACCTTCCCGTTTACGCTTACAAGCTTCCCAGTAAATCCCAGTACGTTTCGAGCGTAACCAGTAGGAAATGCATTGCATAACAGGTTTCAAACGGATCTCCTTGGTGGTTCAATATTTCGTTGGCGAAAGTCTGGACCGAGAAAGAGATCTCCACTGATCCGTTAATATCGTGACAGGCAGTGTTTACACGGCACACTCGAGGGTGGTCAGTCTGTCGCGACGAAGAACTACCGCGGAAAAGAGATGTGGAGAATGAGGGATAAAAGGAGAATCTCGCCTGTGGCCATTGCTAACAAATCTGGAAATGTAATAAAAGCTAGAATCTGGGGACACGTTAGGTATCGAAGCTTCGAATGTTTCGTATAGTCGCTTCGCATGTTACGTATAGTCACTTCAAATGTTACCTCCTCACAAAACGGTGAACTTTCCTGATTTCTAAAATGTCAACTTTCTGAATTCTTAAATTTCTAAGTTTCCAAATTTTAAAATTTACAAGTTGCTTTTTTATTTCCCCAAAGTTGTCGACTTTTACGTTTTCAAATTTCTCTTCTGTAATTTTTTAAATTCCCAAATTGCAAAATTTCTAATCCTTCATATTTCCCAATTTCTATATTAAATTTGTAACTTTCCAAATTTCTAAATTCACAAATTTTGATATTATCAATTTTTCAAATATCTCAAAGATTTCACACCCTCAGATTCCTCAAATTCCTGAAACTTATCAAATTGATCGAACTAATCACATTGATCAAACTAATCTCAAGTTGATCAATCTTATCAAATTCACCAAACTTATCAAATTGATCGAACTAATCAGATTGATCAATCTTATCAAAGTAATCAAACTTATCATATTGATCAAATTGATCAAACCAATAAAATAGTTCAAAATTATTAAACTTATTAAATTTAACAAATTTATCAGACTTATCCATTTGATCAAACTTATCAAATTGATCAAACTAATCAAATTGATCAATCTTATCAAACTAATCAAACTTCTCAAATTGATCAAATGGATCAAATGGATCAAATAGTTAAAAATTATAGAACTTATTACATTTATCAAATTTACCATTCTTATCAAGCTAATCAAATTGATCAAACTTATCTACTTGATCAAACTTATCAAATTGGTCAAACTTATCTACTTGATCAAACTTATCAAATTGATCAAACTTTAAAATTAATCAAAGTTATCACAAATTTATCATGAAATTTTTTAATTTTTCCACTTCCCAAACTTCCAAATTCCCAGATGTCTCAATATCTCCCCCATACCTCCACATCTCTAGATCTTCAAATTTCATTTCATAAATTTTCTACGTCTCCTAAATTTATAACGCATCTCCAATCTTTTGCTAACAAATCTGGAAATGTAATAAAAGCTAGAATCTGGGGACACGTCAGTATCGAAGCTTCGAATGTTACGTATAGTCGCTTCGAAGGTTACGCATAGTCACTTTGAATGTTACCTTCACAAAACGGTGAAACGAATGACTAATTACGCTTATTACGCTTGTTAACAAGGATAATTTACAGCGGTTCAATCATACCTTCTGATACACCAACTCTCTTCATAATGTATAGTTCTCTTTGTATTCATGAAACCTACTCAGGCAAGAGTCTGAACCTCGATGACCAGCAAATGACTATTGATCACGTGGCTCCACATACGTTGGACACATGTTTATACAAAAGCTTTTGCTGGAAATAGTTCATGCTACCAATACGTAAAGTATTTAGTATTCTGAACCCTTATACGTTTGAATGGCTAGTCTTACAAGCACACAGTACACATATGTTTGCACGGCAAGTTTGAGAGATTCGCTTCTGCTATTGATCACCGTTCATCTCATGGCCCAGAGGCTCCGAGGGGATGACAAGGGAAGGTAAACGTCCATTGTACTGTGGTCAGCCACTCGAATATTACTGGCAAAAGTGCCTACTGAGTTTACTCTTTGCTTATGGATCGATAGCGACAATCTGCGGCGAACGTTAACGACGAAGGTCAATACTGACGATGAGCACGACGATGACGGGATTCGGGACCGCAATGATGACACCCATGAACTGACCGGCTATAATAATCCGCAAATTACGCGTTTAACACGCTGTCGCAATCACACGAGCGTGCCGGCGGAATTTCACCTCCGTTGCATTCCTCGTTGTACTTCATTCGTAACGTGCATCGATATTAGCCTCCTTTTAGTCCTTCTTCTCGTTTTGCGATGCAGTCACTTCAACACGAATACCTCTCTGTCGTTGATTTTCATTTCGCGTCTGGTAGCTCAACGATGTATCACATTCCTGCCTGTGGTGAATGTTGTAACATGGGAAGTTCGACATAGTTTGATGACACAACAATGTTACAAAATAATACTTACGGTAGCAACAAGATATGATGCATTGTATCTAGAGGAAATCTGACGTGACGGATTCTTGTTTGTAGAAAGTTTGACGTAGTTTGATGACGTGTGTAGCAAACAGTTGTGTGCACTTGTTTGAAGTTCAGCTTTTATTTATTCACCGAGTCAATGCATTGTTATGGTTACAAGATGCTGATGTTATGAATGATTGCTTGTCTATATGTGATCGCTAATACAAAGTAGCTGTAGGAAGTCCATTTTCATGCACTGAAAGTCCAAGTATGAACTTATAAATATCATAAAATAATGATACATCTGTTGTTTCAAATTTGATGAAAATCAACAGTTAATACACTGTTGATGTAATAAATAAATTACTACACATTTATGTAATAAATCATTTGTCTAAAATATTTTTCAATTTTTCAATTCGTCAATCTCTCAATTTCTCAATTCCTCAATTTTTCAATCTTTCAATTTTTCAATTTTACAATTTTTCAATTTTTCAATTTTTCAATTTTTCCATTTTTCCATTTTTCCATTTTTCAATTTTTCAATTTTTCCATTTTTCAATTTTTCAATTTTCCAATTTTCCAATTTTCCAATTTTCCAATTTTTCCATTTTTCAATTTTTCAATTGTTTAATTCTGCAGTTCTTCAATTCTTCAATTTGTTAATGTCACAATTCCACAATTTCTTAATTTCTAAATTTCTCAATTTCTCAATTTCTCAATTTCTCAATTTCTCAATTTCTCAATTCTTCAATTCTTTCATTCTGCAGTTCTTCAATTCTTCAATTCTTCAATTTGTTAATGTCACAATTCCACAATTTCTTAATTTCTAAATTTCTCAGTTTCTTAATTTTTCAATTTCTCAATCTCTCAATTTCTTAACTTCATATCTCAAGTTGTGAATTTCTCAATTTCGCAAATCATTTGTCTAAAATAGACAAATTGTAAGAAGCAATGATACAAAATGGTTACAGAATGCCCAGTATGGCGGACATTTATTCACAGAAAGTCTAACATGGAATAATGATATAAAAATATTGCAAAATAGCACTAGTGATGGATTTACTTGAAATTTAAGATTTGTTGAAAATAAGTAGTTCGTATATTTTAATGTTATCATTACAAAATGGCTGACCATCTATTACAGAAACAATAACAAATATAAGTATGTATAGTGTAATCAGTTTTTATATAAATTAAGAAATGATTATGGTAGATATAAGTTAGCACCTAAATATAGATTATCAAAGGATTATGATGAATATAAATTAATAAATGATTATAGTTTTCATATTGAAAGTATCACCTTTATCATATTTTTCTTCTAAAATACACAAAAAGTGTTATCCTGTCTAAATTCCGTTTATCAAAATATTTTAAAAGCTTGATACACGTTTCTCCAATAAATTAAGTAAACGAATTATAGGAACGAATTGAAGATTTATATCATGTGATTGGAACGAAGCCAGAAATTTGAGAGAGTTCGCAACTCTGTGCTACAAAGTTGTAAGCTCTGTGTAGAAATGGAAATAGGACACGTAAAATGTCCTCCGAAAGATGAAAGGAATAATATAGAAAGATAATCCTTTAATTTCGTACTGCGCTTGATAAACAGGAGCAAGAAAATCACTTGCTTTTCCAAGAATGGAAATATGGAGTTCTCAGAACATTTCCGATTTATACTCAATATGAATGTGTACATTCAGCAAATATACATTGTGTATTCTGTTATTTCCTACATTTTGTTACTGCAGGAAATAATATTATACTTCTCTTTTCAGGAGTAATGCAAGTAGCACTTTAATTCTAATGCAATTGCGAATTATTTTTATTTTAATGCAGTTGCGAATAATTTTAATTTTGTTGTAATTGTCAAGTAAAATGTTTTGAAATACAAACACCTCATATTTCCATTTTTTCAAATTGAGGAATTTACTAATTCCAGACTCAGAAATTTTTGCATTTTCAAATTGCAAATTTTGAAATTTGGAAGCTTGGAAATTTGGAAGCTTGGAATTTTGGAAGCTTGGAAATTTGGAAGCTTGGAAATTTGGAAGCTTGGAAATTTGGAAGCTTGAAAATTTGGAAGCTTGGAAATTTGGAAACTTGGAATTTTGGAAACTTGGAAATTTGGAAATTTGGAAATTTGGAAATTTGGAAATTTGGAAATTTGGAAATCTAGAAATCTAGAAATCTAGAAATTTATTTCTCTAGAAAGACATAAATCTAGAAATCGAAAAATTTAGAAATTCTCAAATTTACTGCTCAAAAAATTCTATAATCCACAAATCTTTTAGTAATATCAATTCGTGCATTTTGAAATTGTAAATAGAAAATTCCAAATATAAAAATTTTTGACAGCAGAGGTTAATAGCAGTCTAAGAATTAAGTACCATATGCACGGCCATATAACGAGACTCCACCAAAAACATTGTTCCCCGCCAACACTATTCATAAAACCGTACATACTCATTCAGCTAATTCACACAACATCAATATCCATATCACGATTCCGTTTAAATTAATTTCCCTTCGCGTTTCATTAACATTTACGTTTTCACAACGCATTATTCCCGTGTAAATCTGATATGGAATTCGTCGCACGATTAACAACGACTATAGTAGGCGATAACGAAACTTGAATGCTTGAACACTTTCGCGAAGTTGCTCGAAATTTCGGGCACATCAGTGCGTTGTTGGCGACGGTGCAGAGACCATTCCGAGAACCTGCTTCGAAATTCTATATAGAGCAAGATACCACAAACGTTCTGAGTAATTTGCCTGCGTGTTAACGCGATTAAACGGCGAAGAAATTAACTTCCACGTCACGCGGACAGATTAATTAAAGTAGCTAATTCTTGACGAATCGTAGACGCATTTTACAGGAGCGTGTAATTAAACTTCACGGTGAAAAGTTTTTGCATTCGCGTTGATAAGTTCCTGAAGATGGACCAGGTTATGTACCATTCTTTCGCGGAATAATGTCGTGTTGTGTGCTGAAACAAGTCTTGAATAGCATGCTAACAGCATTGTCCCTTCTACAACTCTTCATCGGTCTTGTTACCGTGTATTCATTGTTGTAATACAACGTACATTATTACCATATAATTATCAGCGCTGACGAGTATACAAAGCAGTACGCCACGGAGATTCCGTCGGATGCGAGACTGGATTTTTCCATTATGGGAGCATCCGGCGAAAAATGTGGACAAGTCTGCTGCATTACCCTGGATAAATACGATCATGTCTGGCGAAATATATTTTTTTTATCAAACGCGTCACTGTTGAACAAAAATATGTAAATATTGTTACGAATCAGAACGTTTAATAAAATATTCATTAGAAGGTTACTTTCCATATTTCAAAATTTCATAAAATTAAGTTGGACACTTTCTGTAAAAATCGGAGATGCTATAATAAATTTAAATTCAATAAATTTATATTTTTATGTAATTTTAAGGGTAATTTTTGACGTGTTTCAATGTTACTGATGTACTCTAATTTCAATAATTATGTTTATTTATAAAGGTCTGATACCGTGTTAAACTGCTTGAAGCTAAATTATGTGATTCTTATTAAATTCCATTATTAGTTACCTTCTAGTCTAACAGATGTTCAATACACTCTTTCATATAAGAAAATAAGAAAAATGAAATGGACGAAATCAGTGTAAATATTTAAATATATAAATATCGCTAAACAGCCATGAACATTAGTAAACGTTAAATAGTAATGAAGCAAGTATTCACTTTCTAATTTTATTTTATCTCTCCTATCTTTCGAGCAATTATTTGCAGTCCTAAAATACGTTACGTCCCTTTATAAAAACTGACTTTAGGCCTAGGGGTACGAACTAGCATTGAATTAAGATGGTTTTTCAGATTTCTTTGGTAGACCGAAAATTCTTTTTCCTCGAAGGTTCGCCATAGCAGCAACTACATAATACCGGATTCGGTGCACGAGCTGGGCGGGTTGAAATCGTACATTCGAGAAGTAACTAGCGCGCAGCTGGCGAACCTTGCAAATTCACGATATTCGCGAATCGACGGAAGTTACCACGTATGTTTGGAAGGCGGGATGGTTTAGGGGCACTTTGAGCCAGTGCGAGCCTGTTGCCAAACTCCAGCTCTCGCTCACCGTTGCTGTACCGTGAGGTTATTTCGGAATAGGAAAATTATTTCCTCTGGCATTCAGGAACCCTTGACGGTAGGAGCAACGGCTGATCTCGATGCCACGAATAGTATTTTCCGTAGGTTTTAAATGTGCCGCGTATGCGTTCCAACTTACCACTGCCAAGTAGCCAAACATGGATATATTCTTGCTGACTTTTGACGTCGCAAAAAAGTCTTTAGCTGTTGAAACAAGCTTATTTATATCGTTAAGTATATTACTTACATCGTTAAATGTTAATTCTTTTGAGTGAGACTGAACTACCTTGCATGATGGTTTTAATACTATTAACTTACAAAAGAAGTCACAATTCGAACTTCATTAACACTAGGTTCAGAACTTCTCAAAATGTCCTTAGATTACATAAATTATTAAATTTATTCAAATTGAAATAATTAATTTTTTAAGCGAGACTCTAGGACCACATTGCAAAATGGTCTTAATACTATTAATTTACAAAAGAAGTAAAATTTAGTACAAACTTCGTTAACATTAGGTTCAGAACTTCTCAAAATATCCTTAGATTAGATAAATTATTAAATTAATTCAAATTGAAGGAATAATTTTAAGTGAGACTCTGGGACCACATTGCAAAGTGGTCTTAATACTATTAATTTACAAAGAAATTAAAATTCAGTGCAAACTTCGTTAGCATTAGGTTCAGAATTTCTCAAAATGTCCTTAGAGTAGATAAATTATTAAATTAATTCAAATTACACAAATAATTAGATGCTTCATCTGTAAGTACCTATTAAACAAGTAAAGTAATAATAGTCCATATCAACAATGAAGAATGATAGTTAACAATAAAAGTCCTACTAAAATCTACTGAATAAATAACTGTATGTTTAAACTCCATAATCGCTATTAATTAAGCAACATCTAAGATATCAAGACCTTAGAATTTGATGATTCCAAATAGCTAACGGAAAACTTGGATTTCCACGTTACCAACAAATTTTTCACGAAGACAGATTTCTTGCGTATTTTCGAGGTTTCCTTTTCTACTGTCCTGCTTAGAGTCCCGTATCAATTGCTCTGCCCACCTATGCGGTTTCTAACGTTCACCGTAGTCACAGTTAACAAGGACGAGCCAATAACTCGCGATTCCCGTTTCCTGCTTTACTTCAAACCATCGACCAATGCATTCCATCTGTCCAGTGAATTTATGCAATTCTACGAACGATGTCTCGTTACGAGGTATGCACGGCAGAAACAGGCACGAAACTTTCGGACGTTCGATGTTGCGGACACTGTTTCGTGCATACATGCATACACGCGAGCTTGTAAAACAGTGGGCCCGTCAACTAGCACAAACGCGTGAAATTGATCGCAATTTCGTGTTACAAAATACATACGAAATGTAGCTCGCCACCACGGCCAAGATTCATAACGAGGATGATTGAATTTCAAGAACACAAGCAACGGTACGAGCGTGGATACTCGCATGTGCATTTGCGGTGCAGACCTAACCGACATTGAGAGCCGGGACACCTAGAATATTCAGCTTAGGGGGCGATGTGGATCCACGTCCACCCTGCGGACCGTTTTATGCAAAGGACCACTGGGACATTTTGTCGAAAATTGGCTTGTAATTTAAGGAGTCTCGAGCATTGACTTTATACGTTGTGTTGGACAAATTAAACCCCTGCCGTGTGACTTGTTTGTCTGGCGCTAATTATTCACAGCTGTTGAATGGAGGAAGTTAGAGTGTTATGTTTATTCAGGATCCTTCATTATGCTCATTATAATTAAACATAAACTTAAGGGTAATCAAATTCAAGCTATTAGAAATTCGAGTAAGATTTGTTGTACTTGAACTGTCATGAGGTCATATTGTAACTCGTTAAAATATGGTAACTGATTGAATATTTGTTAAAAGATTACGTGTATGAACAGGGATATACACACTGATGTGGACTTCAAATTGTGTAATTGATTTCAAATTTTCAAATTCTTAAAATAAAAAGTTTGCGAAATTAAAAATGTTAAAAACATAGTAGAACAAAATTGTCAAATATTTACAATCATGAACTTATTTAGAGATGTAGTTTTGAGAATTTATTAATTTATGAATTTGGTAATTTGACGATTTGAAAGCCTGTAAAAAAATCTTCAAATCCAGGAACCTAAAAGTAAACTCACGAAAGTGATTGGCCAGCAGTGTCGACAAGTACACACTACTTAGCCGTTCGTGTACAGCATCCACACAAGCAGAATAGCTCATCACCGACTCAGTCGTATCCGTGTCTTGTTCTATGCAAAGGAGGACGAGGTTTTAGTCTGTTTACAAATAACAGAAACTTGTTATTCGCTCCATCTAACAGCTATGCACGGCTTAGCATCCTCGTCAGATGAGTTTACACGGCACGTCGCGAAGCTGATCAGTGGATCACGAAGCGGTTAGGTCGGTATCGAGCCCTCCGCCCCGAAAATATACGATGTGCGGAGAAGGAAGAACAGGCGGATGGAAGAAAGGTAAATAAGAACCTTGGTGGAATAACGGTACCCAGAGGAAAGCTTCGTCTCATCTCCCTTCTTTCCTTCTCTCCTTATCCACTGTTTCTCCACTCGTCTCGGTATTATATTCCACCCACCGCGAGGAGTCCTATTATTGAGAGCAGTCACGACGTATCGTCCGCGGAAGAGAGGCTTCAGACAGATCGTAACGTATTTCACTTTCTTCCCGAAGGGCTCCACGAGTCCTCTTCCTCTTCATTCTTTACTCTCCTGTTCGTCTCATCTACCGTTCATCTGACCGTCTCGTTCCCCTTAACGGATCTTACAAAGGTGGCTACACTCGCAGAGATTCCGCTTCATCTTTCAAGCCTTTAAACACGGACACTCGGGTGCTATGCCGGCTTCCTTTTGTCGGGTACCTGTTAACCTATACATCTGCAAATTGCATAACTTTCGTGGTTTCTTCATTTTTCTATTTTTGTGATTCAAATTGTTTCGAGTGTGATATTTTTTAACTTCTTAAATTTGTTAAATATTCTTGTATTTAAATACTTTTCAATTTACACATTCTTCTCATCCACATGAGTTTTTAATTCTTCTGATTCGCAAATTTTTAGGTCATTAAACCAAAAATATTCTTAGTTCCTAAGATTCTACATCTCCATGATTTTGAAATTGGTATGTCCTTAATATCCGTAGCCCCAAATCTTCAAATCTGCAAATTTTTTAATTTCCAAATTGCTGTGTTTCTTAAACTCATAATCTTCAAGTTCTCAGATTTCCAAATCTCCATATGGTTAAGTCTTTAAACCACCAAATGATTGGTGGATCTAGATCCTTACACTCACCAAATGTCAGAGTGTCATTCTACTACTTTCTAATTGCTGTCTACCTAAATTTCACGATTCCCAAATTCATAAATCCTCAAACCACCAACTGTACAAATTCCATGACTTCCAAATGTCCCTAAAGTCTATAAATTTTCAATTTCCTAAGTCTCCAAATCTCCAAATTCCTATATTCTCAAATTCCAAATCTCTAGACTTCTTCAAACCTCCAAATCTCCAGATTACTATATATGCATCCTCAAATGGCAGATTTCTAAATTCCCATATCCCTAAATTCTAAGATTGCCAAATTCCTTCCACCCCAAACAATAAATTCTGAAAAGTGTCCAAACATCAACGACTTCGAACCCTCCTTACTTGTCACATTCTCTCTATATATCAGACTTGCTCCTCACTGTACCATCTAATCGTATACGTAGAGTGACGTTCGTCTTATACCCTTAAATTCCAAGATTTCCACATTCCTCATTCACCCCAAACATGAAATCTTGAAAAGTGCCCAAACATCAACAACTGCGAACCTTCCTTACCCTTACTTGTCACATCCTACATGTCAGATTTGCTCCTCACTGTTATCTAATCGTAAATATAGAATGACGATCGTCATATATCCCTAAACTCCAAGGTTCAAAAATTCTTCATCCACTTCAAACATTAACCTCTCAGACATGACTGAACTTAGCGCGTAAACAGAACTACAATGTGTGAGGTGCATTGGAATGAAGTTTTGATGATTAAATTATAATTTTTGACAAAGATATGATACATATATTTTAATTTTGATAATTTACTTTTTTTAGAAAATTCACAAAATATTTGCAAATTTTTCAATATCGTGTTTCGGTGCAAAGAGGTGCTCCCATGGTGTCTAGCTAGTTGGTACCTTTTATTTACATGTAATGTACTTTTGTGGGATTTGTTAATACTCTTATAAAACATGATGAAGGCAGAAAGCGATAATCAGAACATATGAAACTAATCATACAATTGAAACAGTGAGTGAGTGACGCTATGTAATCTACGTCATTCAGCTAGCCAAGGCTACTAGGACCATTGTACAGAAAGATGGTATCCGTGAAAATCACTATAGTGAAGCGCGGTGCCTAAAAGATTAAATTCTGAGAAGTCTCCAAACCGAGTGTGAATCTTACCCTTACTTTTCACATCCTCCCTATCCTAACTTGTCACATCAGACATCCTCACCGTTATCTACTCGTAGACAGATCGTGTTAGGTCAAATTATTGTATACCCACAGTGCAGATGTGCGTTTGTGTAGTTGGCAGACTGCTTTCTCCATTTAATCGGAAGGAAGTAGTGAAGGACGCAGCCGGAAACGGGGGAGCGAAAAACGAGAGAAAGTACGCGCCAGAGATTCCAGTTTCACGGGGAGAAGCCTCGATGCGGCATTCAAAGGATTTTTTCGTTCGACGGAACAGGAGGTCGGCGTGTGCACGCTACCGGATTTCGAGAGCGAGCGGAAGAAATAAAAATGCGCGATTTCGATGAATCGGCCCGTGAAAGCATCGTGTACAGGCGGTACCCGTTCGTTCGTGGCAGCTCTTGGCTGCGGCTATACGCCTTGATGCTAGATTGGCACTTGTCCAAACCTCTCCTCTCCTCGTTCGTACCAGCGTAACCGCGGAAATTTTTGCCTGATTAACGATATAGGTTGCAGTATTTTTCCATGTATCGAGACCCTGGCTCGAGAATACCGCGATTTTGCGTCGTTTACGATCGACCCAATATCCTGCGACGAATCATTATGGAAGTTGGAGACTCTCTTCAGATCGGCCACAGATAATTGTACCACAAAGGTTTGCAGTTTTTTGAGAATACGTGTATTTATGTTTCTAGCTCTATTTGGGGTTAGATATTGACATACATATTGAATTATTTGAATGCTCATTTAGAAACCTTGCTGATGATTTATTTGATAGGTGCGTCAGTCTGAAGTGACCATTCATGGTTGCAATATTAGAATGGGTGAAAAAAGTTGAAATGTTATGTCTCTTTTTTATTCACTTATACTTGATTGTGCAGATATCTATATCCGCAAATATCTAAATTTCCAAATTCTCCTAATCTTAAATTCACAAATTCTCTCCCTAAAATCCCAGATTTTTATGTTTCTAATTTTCCAAATCCTCATATCTCTAAATTCTTAAATTTTTTTCCTAAATTCCCAAATTGTCCCCTTAAATTCCCAACTTCCAAATCCCTATATCTCTAAAAACCCAAATCCCAAAATTCTTAATCCACCAAACTCCCACTATTCATACTTTCAAATTTGCCCCTGAACTTTCCAACATATATCACAGATTTAGATCTAACGTCGGTCAAGGTTTCTCCAACCGGTTGTTCTTGCGTAACGCGTATTTTCTTCAGCAAGTATAATCGGTTTCATTACCCCGGATCACCTCTCCACAGCTCGAGGCAGGATCCACTCGTAATTAGAATGTTGTGTCGGAGCCGCATAAACATGCTGCTACCGGTTTCTAGCAATCCAGGAACTTAACTGTTCCATAGATTGAAAACGTGCTGCACACTTTTTACCGATACTCTCGTACCTCAAATGGAGGACCGTGTGAGTGATCGAATGAAACTGTAAGGATTTTTTGCTCTCAATACAACAAAATTGAAAGACATGATGTACTAGGTGATGAAGAAATAATCGCACGCGATTACATGAATTAGAGTTTCGTGATTAATAGATGACATGTGTACTTGAAATGTTAATATCGATTGGTTTATTTGGTTTAATAGAGTTTTATAATGTATAGGGTGTTTCATTTATGTTAGATATAAGTTGAACATCATCAGACAAACATGAGTGAAATATAAGTCGAACATCATCAGCCAAACATTAGTCAAATATCATGAGTCAAACATCATCAGCCAAACAGTAGTCAAATATCATAAGTCGAATATCATCAGCCAAATATCAGTCAAATATTATAAATCGAACATCATAAGCCAAACATCAGTCAAATATCGTAAAAAATATTGATAATACAAAATGTTTCAGACAAAACCAAGATTAGTGCCTTTAGCAGAGCTTCCTCGTCATTGACTTACCTCAGGAATGTTTATTACTGTTAACAAGTTATTATTATACTCTTTGAAGACAACCTTCAAAACAGTAAATAAACTGTAACTTGAATCATAACTGCGATATTTCTATACTTCAATTATTCTCAACACTTGTCGTATATCAGGTGCGTCAGACAGATCTATTCACATCTACATTAAAATTAAATAAATAAAAAAAGAAAGTGAAAATATGCCTACGTTATGTTCAGCAATTCTGGACAATGCGAACTGTAATTGGTCCTTAATTCTGAATTGAAGTGTATTCAAAATTCAGATAAGTACTGATTTGAATTGTGACGCACTCATTTGAACCACGAGTGCGTCACGTCACATTCATCATAGTTAATGGCTAATAAAATAAAGTGACAAGAGGATGTCACTAATTGATACACTTATTTTAGAAACAGACCGGTCACGAATGCTCTATCACAAATTGATAAATGTACTTAAAACAATCGGTCACGAACGTGGATAATTGACACACTTTAACTGGTCACGAAATGTGGACATTTTAGCGTAAAACATAAAACACTCTCAAACGATAGTCCCTCGAAAATTAAGGGAAGTGGATTGATGGGATAGTAACGTAACGATGCGGAGAAAATCTAATTTTAAAGATGCCTGGATGACGCGGGCGTATGAACGCGAGTTCCGGTGTAATGTAATAATATTAAATTAGGTGACGACGCTTTGCACGCTTTAGGAGTACGCTAATATCGAAGTGATTAACGCGCGTGCCATAGGCAAACGTGAAGTCGAAATTCCGCAGGATCGGCAGAGCGTAAAATCAGCGAAGACGTAGCAGAATTCTGGAGGCCACCCTTTCTTTTTCCTCGGATACCAATCTCCGTTCTCGTATATTTTGCTTACGGACGGGTACGCGTTTCACGCCTTCAAGCACGATTTTTATCGCCTATCACGGCTTATTTTTGGATTTTAGCGTAACGGATCCAGAAGCAACAGCCGTTAAACTTCATCCCCTTTACTTCACGTCGGGGAATAAATTTTAGTTTACGCGGAAATTCTTGATTTTCTGCAGTAATCTCTGCAGACAGCAATTTCATACTGTTGATGGATACTTTAAGAAATATAGAATCTATTTTTTTTTTATTTTGATATTTTCGAATTCAGAAGGAAAACTGTGAATTGGAATATACAGATTTTATAAATTTCAAGACTTGACAATTAAAATACTTAGAAACTATCGAATTAGAAAATTTGGAAATTGGTCAAATTAAAAATCTATAAATCTTTAAATATTTTGAAACTTAAAAAAATTTGAAGATTTAGAAATTTAATCACTTGAAAAGTTACAGTATTTTGCAAGCATGTAACACTAAAGTGTACGTATAATTGTTTTCAGTAAAAATGATCTGACACGGATGCAATTAATTTGTCATTATTCATGTAAGGATTATTATAGATACATTTCAATATACTACAACCGGTTACAACACTGATTACTGATAAATAAAATGAACGCGAGCAGAACGGTTAACAGGTTATCGGACTATTATAAAACAGGTTCGCGACTCGGAAGAGATTGGCAAATACTGCTTCAAAGGTTCAACTCATTACGATAATATAGCTTCAGATAATCATTAATGCTTAGAAAACTGCATTTTCAAGGAGGGTATAATTACACCTATTATCTTTAGGGTTTTTAAGATAGCTAGTACGAAAAAATGATAACACGATTATGGCAGCTTATTGATCCAGAGTAGCAGTGATTCAGACATTAGGGGGTGGAAAATATATTCCAAATCGTAAAATATATTTTCAAGTTAAAAAATTTCACAATTCTCCAAATTCATAGTCTTCAATTTATTAACTTCCCTTTCAAAGTTTCTAAGTTATTCTCCAAATCGTAATCATCCAAATCATAGAAACTCTTAAATTCCGAATTCGGAAACTCCCAAGCCTTGAAACCGACAGATTCCTAAATCCAAAATTATCTGATCCCGAAACTACCTAAAAATCCTAGCATAGACCGCAGCTCCCATAACCGCATTCCCCCTAGGGGTGGATTTTTTCTGTGGACTGTACATTCGCGCTACTCGGTAATCTACTTTGAGTCTGAAATATAGAACATAAATTCCGGGCTCTATCAAGGACCGGGTGCGAAAATTTAATGCGCCGATAAATTAGCATACTAACGAGTACGGTCATAGCGGTAGGTTTTAGGGTGGGGAGAAAGAGAAACGGGCATATCCAACCCCGGCTACCTATCTGCTCTCGGTCAGGTCGGCGAAGCAGCTTTTCCAGCGATAGTAATCAAGCAAAATATTGTTGCAACGGCCGCGGGCACCTCTGTCGAGGTTCTTGACTCTTCGCAGAGGTATCCCGGGTCCGTCGTACCACGGCAGATTACGGGAGGACCTCCTTCTCCATTCCCGACTTATCTCTTCGGTATCCGCCCTCAACCTTGTTCTTCCGCTACACCCTGCAGCATCGGCCCAGTCATGAATAAGTCGATGCTTTCGTTACTTATGAGCCGGGTATCGTGAACGAACGAGATTATGGGCAAAGTAAATGAGACGAAATAGGGCAGATCGGGAAGGAGTGAGCGAGAAGGGGATCAAGGAGGGAAAAGGGTTTAACGAGAGAAAGGATAAGAAAGCCGATGAAGGAAGGAGGAAACGACGAGGAAGGTTAGCTGGTTATCCGATCGTACGGCCAGCACGTTACCTAGCGTGGCCCAACCGTGGCTAAAAGTTAGGTGAAACTTCCTAATGTATGTGGGAGAGTTGGACGACCGGTGGCTTGCATCCGTTCCTGGACCGGCCGGTCTAGGTCGTGACCTGCCAACTATCCCTTCCATCCTTTCTTCCTTGCTTGTTCGCTTCTCTGGATCTACCTTGCATCTCAACGTCTCTTCCGTGACCCCTTATCTATTCCCTTCTCACTTCGCCTCACGATCCGAACACCATCGATATGCGCGTTCGAGCGTGCTGTACGTGTACCCAATTGCTAACCTCCTAACCTTCTTTGACCGTGTCCCTTGGATGTAGTACACGCTTCGGGTACGCATCCTGGCTGAGTCGATATGTGAGGAGCACCGGTTGAACGACCATAAAAAGGAACATGGCTGGATAGGAGACGTAGCTTCCGTAGAGTGAATTTGACAAGAAAGGGTGAAGGCTCCACGATTTTTAGAGACTTTCAAGTGCGATGAAGGTAAAGTCTGCAATAGATCTTTCTATAGGAAATGTGGTAATCGAGGAGAAGTCATACTTAGGGATTTGTTAGGATTTCGAGCATTTGGCTGGGTTAACGATTTGGGGATTTTGCAAGGGGATTAATTAGGGGATATGAATAGGTTTGTGATTGGAATAGATTCGGAGAATACGGGAATTTGAGGATTTTGCAGTTTAGGTTGGTTGATAATTTGGGGATACGGGAATTTAGAGACTTCGCAATTTGTGGATAGATTAATAATCGGGTGATATGGGAATTTGGGGACTTTAGAGATGGGTTGATATGGGGATATGGGTATTTGGGGACTTTGAAATTTAAGAATTGATTAATAATTTGAAAATACGTGGATTTAAGAAATGTACGAGGTGCGATCATTAAGTTCCGGGACTGGTCCTGCATATGTAGATAAAGTCACCTGTTTCAAATTTGGCTACTATCCCCTTCAAAGTACACCCCTTGGGCAGCTATGCACCGATCCCAGCACCTCTGCCATTTTTGGAAAGCTTCCTAGAAGTCTTTTTGTCGAAGCGTGTCAAGCACCTGCTGCGATTCGCGTTGAATCTCGTCCACCGTGTCAAATAGGCGCCTCCTGAGCTTCAATTTGATTTTGGGAAACAAAAAGAAATCACAGGGTTTCAAATATGGTGAATACGGAAGGTGAGGAAGGACTACCATGTTCCACTTTTTTTTTTTTATGTCCCTTTGTTCCAATTTAGAGTCTATCGTGATTTTGTAAAAGCGTGCATATGCTACCATAAACTTGTATAACACAGGATTCAATGAAGACATCGCTTCCAAACTTCGTGTCATATGTCTCGAAGATTGTTATTCATATGTCCTGCGAGCGCAAGTCAATCGTGTGATCCGTTTGGTCACAGCAGACACAATCGCGGAACTTAATGATCGCGCCTCGTATATTGGAATCTAGGAATGGTATTCAGGTATTTGAAGAATTAGATTTCGGTGCCTGGAAATTGAGTGATCTAATACTTGGAAGATAAAAGTATTTACAGACTTTGGAACTTTGGTATTTACGCATATTCTAAGGGACCTAAAATTAAAAAAATTTGAGCTCGAGAATCCGAAGTACTAAAAATTCTAACACTCAAAAGCTAGAAAACGAAGAAGTTTGAAAATACAAAGACAGAAATTGAAGGCTGTTCAATTTATACATGTGAACCTATCTAAAGTCCACATTGCACCTGTACTTTGCTACATTCGATGCAGTACTTGCGTACAAATAGCTAATCTCCCACCTAATTCTGTAGGTGCAATGAATTTTCAAATCCACTTTCCTTTTACGAACCGAAACGTAGACAAAGCCCGCGTAACACAGGGAACAGCCACGGATACAAACTAGTATCGGAAAAGCAGCTCCCTGTTATCGATTCCGTCGCATCTAAGCACGTGTTTAGCCGGCAGTCGCTTCCGCCGATTAATCGATAATGAATGCGGGTGCCTTGCGGTTCTATATTATAGTTTGCCATCTATTTAGCTGTGGAAAAATGTGACGCCGAAAAGAGACGCTACTATCGAGTCCTAAATAGCTGGGAACCGTTAGCCCCAACGTTAGCGTCCTTCCTGCAGATTTGTATCTTTGTATATCCTTATATCTAATATTCCCGGCGACCTGCCGACAGGTCTTGTACGATGATAGCGAACGATAAGATTGTTTGGCAAGCAAGTGTTAGCACCACAGGTCGTGACACGCGATCCTTGCTCCTTGCTTGCAGGAATCACTTGGGATCTCCTTTACGCCTTAACATATCTCCCCAGGCTGTTATCTGTGTAATCACGACCGATTCAGGCATGTGCAGGGAAACCGATTGAGCGGTAGTGTGTCGCTTGATAATGTTGAACTGTTAATTATCTGCCTAATGTATTGGGGAAGACTGTGGTAAGGATCTCAGGAATATGCGATATTTGGTTCTATTTGGTTGCGAAAGATGGTTTATTTGGCTGATTTTGTAGTTACATTTTAATTGATATACTATTTGTGTACTGATGTTATGAGTTGGAGTGAAGAGGCTGTTTATTTCTAAACACCTAGGTTTAGGTTTAAACTCTTCAGCTAGCAATTGCTCACAGTACAAAAATGGAGATCAAAACTCTTTTAGAACCTTTAATACCTTTCAATTTAAAGTGCAATTATAATTTGTGTAATCAAAGGTCAGTGGACATAAAATAGCACCTATGTTAACTTCCTTTAGTAATATCAATATGGTGACTGTAAATTGTTATGTCTGATGCACATGACACATTTTAATGGCAAGTGGTTAACATACTATAATATGATATACTGTTTGATATATTGTATTATAGTCGAGGACATACTATAAAATTTAGTATGTAAGTGAAGGTGATTATGGAAGGGGTCTAAATCAAAAATTCTAAAAAATTGAACCTTCCACTATTCATTCTAGCTTTGATATTGAAATTTGACTCTTTTCTCCTACATGTTTTAAAATTGAATTTCTAGTTACAAGAGAAATTAGAAATTTCAAATTTCCAAATGTCTATTCATAGAAACTTCAAATTACTAAACTACTATAAAAAACTGAAATTTTCAAACGTAAAAATATAGAAATACAAGAACACAATATCTATATAAACATGAAAGTACAAAAATACAAAAATATCAAATTTTAATTGGAAATAAAATAAAAAGTTTCAAATATAAAAATTGACCAGTTTATAACTTTTGTAACGTAGAAATTTCAAATTGTTAATTTCTACAATCTGAAACTTCAACACATTGCAAGTGTAATCAATAAAAAATCACATAAATATCACCAGTATACCAAAATGTACAACTGATAGTAAAGGCGTGTACAATCAATTAAAAATAAATATCAACAGTTTATTTCTTATTTTCCTATACTGCCGCGTTTCCGCCTGCACTGCTTGAAGCTAAAAAGAGTGCAAAAGAAAAATGTGAAGCAGATAGTGGGAAAAGAAATTGCTGAATCTCCCAGTGGTCTACTTTTTTACTTTTATCCACGATATGTAAGAATTTCTTTTATCCCGAAGAAATTCCAGCTGGAAAAGAAATTTCAGTTTTACATCTACACGGTGCTTTTCTTTGTCCTTTTTACAACACTTCTATTCTGGACAAACGATTCTAGAAAATGTCGAACAATAACCACTTTTCAAATTTCTTCTCACGATAGTTCATTTTTATTGTCACTCGATTTTAACGATTTCCGATTAACTCCTGTTTTTTTATTTGGCGAGAAATTACATGTTTTGATACAATTTTGAAATGTGCTAAATTTGATTTCATGAAGTTAATCAATTTGATGGCGTTGATTAATTCGATGACATTGATGAATTTGATATAATAATATTAATCAATTTGATGACATTGATCAGTTTTATAGCATTAATTAATTTTATGAGATTGATTAGTTTGATAAAATTGATCAATTTCATTTAACGACATTGATCAATTTGATCTAATGACAGTAATCAATTTAATGACATTGGTCAACTTGATGACATTAATCAATTTAATGACATTGATTAGTTCGATGATATTGATCAATGTGATATAATGACATTAATTAATTTGATGACATCGATTAGTTTAATGACATTTATCAATTTGATGGCATTGATTACTTTGATGACATTGATGAATTTCAAATAATAATATTAATCAATTTGATGACATTGATCAGTTTTATAGCATTAATTAATTTTATGAGATTGATTAGTTTGATAAAATTGATCAATTTCATTTAACGACATTGATCAATTTGATCTAATGACAGTAATCAATTTAATGACATTGGTCAACTTGATGACATTAATCAATTTAATGACATTGATTAGTTCGATGATACTGATCAATATGATATAATAACATTAATTAATTTGATGACATCGATTAGTTTAATGACATTTATCAATTTGATGGCATTGATTACTTTGATGACATTGATGAATTTGATATAATAATATTAATCAATTTGATGACATTGATCAGTTTTATAACATTAATCAATTTTATGAGATTTGTGGAGACTTGCGTCGCGCTTTGTATTATTCGCGCCATTTATGTTCTATTGTTTTGTATGAAATAGATATAATATTCGAGTTGGCAGCAGTGAGAGACAAAAGAATAAAAAGGAGAGAGTCCGAATCGTGGCGTGGCGCGTGGTGCGATGCACACGTGCATTTTGTAATCCGTAAAGATTGAAATTATATTACAAGTTAAATATATATTAACTAAAAAACCCAACAAGATTGATTAGTTTGATAAAATTGATCAATTTCATTTAACGACATTGATCAATTTCATTTAATGACATTAATCGATTTAATGACATTGGTCAACTTGATGACATTGATTAGTTAAATGACATTGATCAATTTGATATAATAACATTAATTAATTTGGTGACATTGATCAATTTGATGGCATTGATTAGTTTCATGACATTGATCAATTTGATTTAATAACATTAATCAATTTGACTTCCTGACATTCAAGCGCACAAATTATTTTAATTTGATGTACACCTTACTTTATAAATAGCCAACGTAATCCAAATATGGATGACACTAATTTATGACCTACATAAATACAATTCATTACCTACATTACTGAAACTTTTGAACTAATTAGAAATACTGATATTAGTAAAATTATGGATAATAAATGCGGTAAAATATCGTATTTAATTAAATGTTATATAATCATATAATCGAATGCTTTGTAATAACCACCGCTGAAAATGGGCAGAAATAACCGCTGCCCATTTTAAGTAATTTTTGGATCGGTAATTAAAGAAGATTAAATTATGCAGCATTTACGAGCAAACCAATAAAAGCATATAATTACGAAAACAGCTACATATTGCAAACTTCATTATCGAAATATGGCTGTTGTAAAATTTATTATCCAATCATGACAGAAACACCTCGAAATTTATTATGGAAATATTACAAAAATCCCGCATAATTTATTATCGAAATATTGTGAAATCTCATTAAAACTGTTCAATAGCCGTATCTCCTCATGTAATATATTAAAGGGGTCAATAAAGTCAATTAAACATTTCAAAGACGTTCAAGGGTAGCAAAAAAACGCGTTACACAGAGATACCGACTTTACGGCAACCACTTTATTGTATCCGACAAACAGCAAAAACGGAGCAATTTACAGTTCACAAAACGCAAATGCATGTTCAAAAGATCTCAATTATCTGTCACAATATATTCGAAGGACGCCGGGATGCGATTTCTCCGTGACACGTTTTATCTGTGACGCCGTATTTCCGTTTCGCGGCGCGTAAAAAAGAAAGGGTTAAAGACGAGGAATGAAACGGGCATGGACTCTCTTGCAAGCTTTATCTTCGTTTCTTGCGAAACCTCGAAACGCAAAAAACGCGTACGTGTAAGTTGAGAGAACAACGCGGTATCTGACTGTGTTATACACGCTGTTAGATGAAAGCGGAATTAAAAAAACGCTTACGTGCCGCACAAGTGTCCTGTTGTCGAGCACGACGAGAAAAACTGAAGCACTCACCTGCAACAAAAAATTGAATGTACGATTAATTCACGGATAGTTTATGTCCCTTTGACGGGTTGACGGTGTCCAGATCGGGAAAGTTGACTAATATGGGGAGCGCTATACTGAGAACTGTAATCTGATATAAGGATGATTGGAGATGGATATATATTTGAAATTCGTGATTTTCAAATTTTTGTACTTTCAAGGTTTATTTCTTGATTTTCAAATTTGTATACTTTCAAGGTTTTAATTTTTGCACTTTCAAGATTTTAATTCTTAGTTTTTTAATTTTTGTACTTTCAAGGTTTTAATTTTTGATTTCCAAATTTTTGTATTTTCAAGGTTTTAGTTCTTGACTTTCAAATTTTTATACTTTCAAGGTATTAATTCTTAATTTTTAAAAATTAGATTAATTAGAGATATAATAATAGAAATATAGGCATGTAGGTATGTAGGAATGTGGAAATTTATTAATATAGGAATTTAAGTATATAGGAATTAGGTAATATAGAAAATTAGAAATATTGGGATTTGGAAATTTAAGTGTTTGGAGATACGGGAATTTGGAGATGTGGGAGTTTGGAGATATGGAAATTTGGAGATATGGGAATTTGAAGATATGACAACTTGGAGATATGGCAATTTGGAGATATGGGAATTTGGAGATATGGGAATTTGGAGATAAGGCAATTTGGAGATATGGCAATTTGGAGATATGGCAATTTAGAGATATGGGAATTTGGAGATAAGGCAATTTGGAGATATTGAAATTTGGAGATATGGAAATTTGGAGATATGGGAATTTAGAAATATGGGAATTTGGAGATATGGGAATTTGGAGATATGGAAATTTGATGATATTGAAATTTGGGGATATGGGAATTTGGGGATATGGAAATTTGGACATATGACAATTTGGAGATATGGGAATTTGGAGATATAGAAATTTGGACATATGGCAATTTGGAGATATGGAAATTTGATGATATTGAAATTTGGGGATATGGGAATTTTGAGATATGGAAATTTGGAGATATGGGAATATGGAGATATGGCAATTTGGGGATATGGGAATTTGGAGATATGGCAATTTGGGGATATGGGAATTTGGAGATACTGGGATTTGAAGACATAGTAATTTGTAAATATAGGAATTTAGAAATTCAACTATTTAGAGTTATAGGTTTTTGAAGACAGAAATTTAAAGATTGAAGGATATAAAGATCTAAGGAAGCAATCTCTTAGAGATGAAGGAATTTAAGTGTATGGTAATTTAAGTACACAGGGAATTAAGGATATAGTGGATATTTGTATAGGAAAATACAAATTTCAGTACATAGAAATATCAATATTTAAGGATGTTGCTACATATGAATATCAAACGTTAGAACTGGAATTAGGAGATATAAGAACATAAAAATATAAGCATAAATATACGAATATCTCAGTATATAATTAGAAATGAAGAAACACCTATGATTTTCTAATCAAAATACATATAAATATAAAAAAATAAAAATCAGTAAATCTGACGTAGGTCAAAATATAGTTATACAAATACAAGCACATACAAATCCATGAATCCTAAAATCTAGTTAGAAATGTACGAATTTAGGAATAAATGCGTCGACACACACGCACTCAACTGTTTTCACACTTTTTAACACGATCAGCGCAAAATTGATTTTTCGTCCCGAGTTAATTGGCAAGCTCCATAACAAGCAACAAATTTATAACGCGAAACATTAAACGAAGTTTCAAGCTGTTTCGAGCGATTTCAATTGCAATTTTATCGCGTGAGGATTTTCCGATGAAATTTCATCTCGCGAAATGTTGCAGATAATTTAATAGTTTGTCGATGAAGTATCGCAGTTTGTTGCGCGATCTCAAAAACGGTAGGGACGTACTTTTTTCACAACAATTTACCAACTGCTCGTTCAACAGAAGATAATCAGATTCCTTAAGCGGCCATCACTTTCACGCTTCAATTATGCGAAGTTGAGTAACGAACTCACGACTCGGTAAATGTATTCACGGAATTTTTAAGCGGATCACCGGTTTGCCCGTTGAAATCCTTCAAGTTTTTAAAAGCACCGCCAACGTGGCCCGAGAGGCGGAGAGGGATAAAAGGGGGGCGTAATCGAATCTTCTTAGAGGGGGAGAGAAGAGCACTCTGTGAAAACAGCGAGAACGTAAACGAAATAGTTTGCAAGTAACGCGATAAATAGCGTTGGATGTCGGGTGTTAAATGAACCGAGGCTGGTGCCGTGGCGCGAAGAAAGACAAATAAAAGCGGAGGCAGATGTGGAGTGGGATGCAGAAAGTCTGTTTGCCGTGTCAAAAATCAACACAAATTGAAATCACCGTGTGTTGACTGGAGAAAATCGACTTTATCCGTCTTGAGCCGGCAGATTTTCCAGCGTCTATCGTATTTTCCGGATTGGGCATTCGATGAGATGGCGAGAGCCGCCTCGAAATACGAAAAAGAGGAAAATTTCACGGAAGTTACTGTTTCACGCTAGAGGGGCTATAATGCGTGTGTATTGGGGGTGTGCAGAGTGCACGAAAGCTGGCAAAAGGGAAGTGAATCGAAAATGCGAAGGAAAATTTGTTTGTAGACGACTGTTGACTCGTTACGAATGTTACTTTATGTTAGCAACTTTGAGGATAGAAGAATATAGGGTCATTCCACGCCAAATCGATCACTTTTGGAAGTCACCATCTCCGATTTTGCTCTAATCGAAATATGTTGTAGACCATGTGAAATTAGGGGGAGTTTAAGTCATCATTTTGCCGGTTTCGAATTTGTTAATGAATGACAAGCCGTCAAAGTTTGCAATTTTTGTCCATTTTGGCGAAAATAAGGTACACTAAGGAATTTTGTTCTCAGAAACTACTCAACCGATTTAGCTAAATTCTTTTTTGTTTTATTCATGAAAGATTAGGCTATTTTAAAACATTTTTTCTAATTCCGTTAATTCGTTATAAAATGTCGCGAGCTCAGCTGTTATGATTGGTTGTTTCATGGCACTGGACCCAAAGCAAGCTGCGCGCGCAACTTGCCTATCTAAAATGGAGGCATCCTGCGACTTTCGCATATATAACATAATTAAATGGGAAGATTACTTCATATTATTTCAAATTTAATTTAACCTAATCTAACGTTATCTAAGCTTGATGTATTCTAACCTTGACAAACTTAACCGAAACTAAACCTAAATTAAATTAAGCTAATTTGATCTAAGCTAAATTAAACACTAACACCTCATATAACCACGATCGAAATTCAAAACTTAAGTTTAACATCACGTAAGCTTAAACTAAAGGTAACTTAAATTTGTCCTAAACCGAACGTAAACCTACCCTAACTAAGCCTACCCTAAACCTAACCTAAATGTAATTTACCTTGTCCTAATGTAATCTAACCCTGTTTGAACTTAGCCTCAAACTGATTTAAACTTAACCTAATCTACAATGATAATTTCCACAATTTAGTCATTAATTAAATAATTAATGAATGCAACTAATTAATATAGATAAAGTGCCTATATGAGTAGTATCAAACCTAACTAAATCTACACTAAACCTAACCTAAATGTAATTTACCTTGTCCCAATCTAATCTAACCTCGTTTGAACTTAGCCTCAAACTGATTTAAACTTAACCTAATCTACAATGATAATTTCCACAATTTAGTCATTAATTAAATAATTAATGAATGCAACTAATTAATATAGATAAAGTGCCTATATGAGTAGTATCAAACCTAACTAAATCTACACTAAACCTAACCTAAATGTAATTTACCTTGTCCTAAAGTAATCTAACCATGTTTGAACTTAACCTCAAACTGATTTATACATAACCTAAACTACAATGACAATTTCCACAATTTAGTCAATTAAATAATTAACGAATGAAATTAATTAATGTAAAGCATCTATATTAGTAGTATCAAACATAGCAAATTCTACTACGATATTTGCATTAACTTTCTGCTTATTTCTACTATGAGAGTTAAATGAAATTTCTACTGCAAAAAGTATGATTATAAATTAAATACATATAGCTTCTGCGATCCGCTTAGATCAGAAAGGGATAATACTCTTATGTAGTCTTATTATTGCAATAGAATTACCGAAGTATCATTAACGATTGAAGAAACGTCTCAATCGGTTCTTATAGTAAATAACTACCTGCAGCAAAAAGTAAATTAACAGTCCGATATTATCACTTATCATACGATATTCAAATTAATTATTTAGCAAACTCACTGTTTTATAGCTTCATGTAATATCGTATTAAAGGATATCAACTAAATTGAACATCGACAAAAAATATAAAAAGTCGTTCGCGTTCAGAGAACAACTGAACAATTCAAGCTTTCATAAATCATGAAAGTTTATTTACTGGTTTCTTTATAGGTAACCACTGATATTAAGAAGTAAATTAACAGACTTCCGGTCGCAGACTGTAAAAGTTTTTAATGAAATATATCAATGAATTATAGTCCATTTTATAATGCAGCACCATCAATAAATATAGAAAAGTAAATGAAAATGTCTGCGGAAGGTATAATTATGCAGCGTGTAAAAATATATGAAAACACGGTCATGTCAAACAGAGTTAATGTCCCGGTATTTATTTCTTATATGGAGTACTTTATACGCCTCATTATTAACATTCATTTTATGCTTTATGAAGTTATAAATATTAATTTTGTTACATGGCATAATATTATATAAGTGTCTACATTGTAAGGACATATTAAAAGAACACTGCTCGTGAAGTACCTATAACTATCGATAATTATGATAGAAATTCTTGAAGCATTGAATCAGTATAGTATTTGTACTGATTTAATACTGTTTCGAATTTTTGGAAATTTGACAATTCAGAGGTTTGTGGATGTAGGATTTTGGAAATTAGAAATTGGGGGATTTGAAGATTTAGGAATTTAGATATGCAGGAATTTGGGGAGTTCAAGATTGAGATATGTGGAGGGCGTGGTTTAGGAATTTACGGCTTTAAATCATTAGGGATTTGGGAATTTAAAAATTTGAGGATTTAGGGACTTAGGTATTGAGGGATTTGGGAATTAGGGGATTGAGAGATTTGGGAACTGGGGAATTGAATAATTGGGAAATTGGAGAATTGGGGAATTTGGGAATTGGGGAATTAGGGAATTGGGGAATTTGGGAATTTGGGAATTTGGGAATTTGGGAATTGGGGAATTGGGGAACTGGAGAATTTGGGAATTTGGGGATTTGAGAATTGGGGGATGTGGGAATTGGGGGATTTGGAACTTGGGGTATTTAGAAATTTGGAAATTTGGGAGTCGGGGAGTTGGGGAATTGGGGAATTGGGGAATTTAGAAATTTGGAAATTTGGAAATTTGGAAATTTGGGAGTCGGGGAGTTGGGAATTTGGGAATTTGCGAATTTATGAATTTAAGAAATTGGGAATTGGGGAATTGAGGAATTGGGGAATTGGGGAATTGGGGAATTGGGGAATTGGGGAATTGGGGAATTGGGGAATTAGGGAATTAGGGAATTTGGGAATTAGGGAATTGAGAAATTTGGGAATTTGGAGATTTGGAAATTTGGGAATATGGAACTTGGAGAAATGGGGAATTTTGGAGTTTGGGAATTTGGGAATTTGGGGTTTGGGGATTAAAAATTTGGGTATTTAGGGATTTACGTATTTAAGACCTAAGGATTTGGGTATTTAGGGATTTATGGATTTGGGGACCTGCAGACTTGGAAATTTGGATATTTTGAAATTTAGAAATATCAAAACTTAAGTATTTAGAATTTAGAAATTTAGAAATTTAGAAATGTGAAAACACACAAATTACCACACACAAAAATCTAAGAATGCCACTCAGAAATTTAGAAATCAAAAAATATGAAAATATGAACCTTGAAAATTACCTCATTAAAAAATTTTTAAATCCATATTTAATTTTCCAAAGTCAAACATGAATGGTCAAACACTATTCCTTTCAGTACTCGTCCAAAGTACCGTTGTCTCCAAATACACCTAAACCCGATAGCTAAGTACCAAAGCGTTTAAACATTATCACCATGTGTGACTATCGATCCACCACGTACATTTACACGATTCGTCTTCGAAACTCTTCCACACCGCAAGCCCGTAACATCAATATCACGCTCGAAGAGGCTAAATTTTCGAAATTCCAGGGGATCACGGCGGGATTTAGCTGACGGAGTCCGTTAGATTCCGTAGGCGTTGGCCAAGAGAAAACGGTTTCATTTATAATAGTCGTTGTTTTTGTTATGTCATCGGTTCGTTTCTGTCTCCATTCGTTATCCGTCTGGCATGACGCAACCTTGACTGAAGATTGAAAATCTCGGATCGAGACTCTAATTGACTCTGCTCAACGGAGAGGAAACGCAGAGCCTCGAAGGGGAACGTTGGGTTTCAGGAATTGCTACCGCATGACGAAGCAACCTTCCTCCCCCATTCCTTAAATCAATAATCCAACCTCTATCTTCGAGACGATCCTAGCCAGATTACGTTTAACTTACGTCGTTGATACGCTGCCGACGTGTGCGTTGCATACCGCTTCAATTAGAATTTCTTCCGCGACGCGTCTCCTGATCCATTATTCATCGGCCGGCATCGAAAATCGATGGGTATTGAAAAAACCGACGGTAAAATTATGCTGAAACGAGAATCGAAAATGGGCTGACGGTTTTGAATATTTGTCGAACAGGTGTAGAGGCCGTTTAAGAAAATGTGACGCCTGCTCGATTTCTGACGAGAAAATGCACCCTCTTTCAAGGATCACGATGGGCAAATTCTGTGAGAGTTTTGTTATTTTTATAATGAAAGAGCTGAAAGAGATAGGCATTTAAACGCAATGAAACAGAAAAGAGGACTTATACATTTTTTAAAAATATATAAATAATGAAAGAACGTAAGTGAATTACTTAAAACAACGTTTCAGATTAATAATTAAATCAATGATCTTATGGAGTAGTTTAATACGACATGGAGGGTTTTTACATCTGAAAGACACAACTGAATTTATTTTCTAAAATAGCAAAAAGATAGAGGAAATTTTTTTAAGAAAATAAAATAAACAAATTTTAAAAAAATATATAATTAATGAAAGAACGAAAATGAATTACTTAAAATAAGCTTTGAGATTAATAATTAAATCAATGATCTTATGGAGGGTTTTTATATCTGAGACACAACTGAATTTATTTTCTAAAATAGCAAAAAGATAGAGGAAATTTTTCTAAGAAAATAAAATAAACCAATTTTTTATGTAAAAATTGATTACGGAGAGAACTTAAATTAGTCTAGATCTTGAATTGTTGGACCATTTAAAATAAGTTAGGTACTACATAAGTTGAGGAACCCCTAGAACTTCGCAGTTGTACAGAAACGAACGAAAACTCTTGATTAAAAATGCGGAGACGATGACAAACATCGTCACGTCTCCACAACAAATTTCTTGGTCCAATTACGAGGACGCGACACCCACCAAGGATTATCAATTTCAAGGGAAACTCCTGCAAGATTCATCGAGCTTAACTCCTGGCGCGTAGTTTTACCATCCACGAGACAAGTACAAATGACAAGTGAGTAACAAGGCGGAAGCAAACAATATCGTTTAATGTTCCCGGCGTTTTCATCGATATGATGTTCATTGTGGCCAGGGTAAGCCATGTTTCCCGTGGCGGGTAATTAAAAGAGGCAGCGGGAGGTTCCAGCAACCGGCATATTGATGGAGGAATTTCCCAGCGTGTAAAGCTTGCCACGAGTCCTGGATATCCTCTCCTTCGATTTCTAATCTGACCGGCGTAATGTCGTCCGTAATTAATACAAGTTGTAATCCCTGGCAGTATTCCGGTTTTGCGTCGGACAAGATATTAGTTGCGCCGTAGTTGCGACCGCCTGCACTCGGATAGAGATCGGTATTAGAGCTGCTGGCCCACACCTCCAACTCTGTCTTGCTCCTTCCGTGTCCTGTCCAGTCCCTCTTCGTTTCCTGTTACGGTTAATGGAAATTCACCACCGTATGCTTACAACTTCTACCAATTTTCACCGCCCACTAAACATTTTCCACGCAATTTTGCGCATTAACCTTGCCGCACCTTCATAGTTCAATCTTTCTATTTGTTTTGAAGTTTAAGTATTTGCATGGATGAGAATTGCTGAATACGCAACTCAATTTTTTCATATTCTTTTGATATTTTGATATTTTAGTGGTGGATGGTAGATGCTGATTGGCACATTTGAATATATGTGACAGCTTAGGTAGAGATAGCTGAATAGATACCTAAGATTGAGGTGCCTAATAGATATCTGTCGGATATATCTGTTAGATATACCATTAGATATACAGTATAGTATGAATAGTATATAATCAAATACATAGTGTATATATCTATTAGATAGTTTGTATAGGACTAACAATAAAATTCAAATAATATATATTGATACTCAATAAATAAATGAACATCTCATCAATTACATCAAGAACTAATTCCACCATTTTAGTTATTTAATTTTTAGCATATTTATATTTTATTTACACAGAGTCTGTATATTTCTCTAATTACTTGATTACTCAATTATTCTCAATTATCTAACTGGATGTCCGATACCTTTGAATGTTATGAAGAGCTGAACGGCATTAGCTTGAACGCTGTTAAATATCAATTTCAGTAATAAGAATCAATTAACAAGTCAAAGTGGTTAACGATGCCAGTGTGAAAAAATATGAAATTACCTTTTTAATGAAAAAGAAAATGAATTCTGCACGCAGTGGTGGAAACGGCAGAAAATTACGAGTGTTGAAGTAATTTATATTGACTGCTTGGGCAATTAGTAATAGAGTGCCTAATTAGTATCTCGGTGCGTACTAATTAATATCTAGTTCTGAAATTAATTTATGTATAAGTAATTGCCAGTTTCTAAGTTTTCCACTTGGAGCTCAGAAGAATTTGTAATTCATTTGCTTCATTTTTTTTGCTTGCTTCTTTTTTTAGTTTTCATGTAAATGAATCATTTTCAGTATATAGAAGTATTTTATTATTTTCATATATATAAAATAATTCCATTCAAATAATATTTTTTTATCTTCTTGTTGTTATTGAAAATATTCCATTAAAATTTCATTATAAAATTTCATTTACTATTAATTAATGTAATAAATGAAATATTTTCAATAACAACAAGAATACAAAAATGTTCTTATTTCCTCGAATGGAATTATTCCATCAAAGTCAATCGAAGACCGAATCAGATTGAACGCAGGACACGTGTAGAACATTGAAACAAAAAATTTCATTTGCCAGCGTAACAAATTTCGTGAAGCAGACAAAACGTTATCGAAATTTCACGGTGTGTCGATACATTCAACGTGAATCCATAATCGACAACATTCTATTTTCACGGGGGGAAAAAAACCGTTACCGTTCCAATGGGACGTATCGAAAAAAGTGTACATTCGTATTTGTACGTATACAGTGTGTTCCGAAAAAATGAACACACTTCAAACGTGTGTGATATGAAGACGTGTGCGTATGCGTACGTGATTAACAAAAAAAGACTTATCTTGTGATTCGTCTTATGTTAGTACATATGTAAGCAAATAGGTCAATCAAAGTTAATGGTATGTTTAATGACTAATTAGTGTGAGTACGTTTTTTGGAACACGTGTGGAGTATAAGTTGACACGGTGTAATATAAATTATTAAGAGCAAGGTTACTTAATTTCTCAGTTTCATTTTTTAGTTTACTGGAGTATTATTGTCTGAATTTTTAAGAGTCCTCAACAGTTTCTGGTGTTAGTTTTCCTGTAAATAATTTATTTAACTGAATTTTCAGCGTCGAACATATGTGAGTTTGACGGTGTTCACTTTGGCAGTGAAAACTGACATTTGTGGGCAGACACGCTATGATACAGATTATTAAGAATTACTTATTTTCGTAATTTCACCTTTTAATCAATGACCAAATAATATAACATTGTCTCAATATTAATAGTCCAAAAAATGTCTTTTGTTTACTTTTATAACGAATAATGTAACCTCATGTCAGGTTTCAGTGGGTAAGAAGCGTTTCATGTACCGAAAGTACAGAATAATAACTAAAATAAATATAGAATATATTTAAGTAAAATATTATAATGAAACTATACAATATCAGAGCTAGAGGATTAAACCTTGATTCAAGCTTCTATCGATACAATAATACCGTTTTTAGTTTCTCTGGACTATAAGTTCAAATGTCCTTCAGTAGGTTTTGAAGAGTGAATGTAACTTACATGTAACAGTATACATATGTAACAGTATACGTATACATATGTAACATATACAGGGTGTTACCTATAACGATACTCACGATTTTTCTCCCACTTGCAGCCACCTTACGAAAAAAGTTTAAAACATTATTTGCAGAGGAAATGTGAAGTACTTAGCTTTTGACTTTTGTAGTGTAACCATTATTTGATTCCAAAGAGATTACTGAATGTACACACGCGGCTAGAATGTAAGAAAAATACACTTTATTTAATTACACGTTCAAAATGTATGCCGCCTTCCATCACGTAATATTCCTGTCTTTTACTTCACATTTCCACTTCTGTAAATCGAGTAATATGTTAATAAAAATATCATGTAATATATGTTTTGAATTCGTCTCAATGTCCTCTAAAGCTATGAATAAAAAAAAATGTATGTTCCTATTTAAAAAGCCCAAGGTGACCTTGACTTTGCCAAGGCAACAAACAGTTTTCAAAATTTGCTTTACTAATATCTATTGTGCACTTCATTCCCTGCAAATATTGTTTTAAACTTTTTTTCGTAAGGTGGCTGCAAGTGGGAGAAAAATCGTGAGTTGCGTTACAGGTAACACCCTGTATATAACAGTATATGTAATATTATATACATACTTATGTAACATATACATATGTACACATATGTAACATGTATGTAACAATATATATAACATATGTATAATACATCATTCGTATGAAATTAATGTAAAGTTGATTTCAGAACAAAACAGACATAGTCGTTCAGTCTGAAACATCATTAACACTTTAATGGCCGCCCAAACGTCCTCAGAGTCCAAAACTATTTTTGAAGAATTAATTTAAAAAAACCTGTAAATTTACGAAATAATGGAACATGTATCAACGTACACATAACACAAACGAAAACAATTACAACACATTTAATACAACAAATTTAATATTTTCCTGTGTGTGGTAATTATTGAAGCAACCAACGTTCATCAATCATCACACACATGTTATGTGAGCGTTAAAGTAGAAATATCGGCATTAAACAATAATTTGAATCCACTTATAAATAGGACTTCAAAGGAAATAAGTTCTCGCATTGTGTAATCCTCGCGAAATATTGCCGACGCTGTAACACATATGCAAAAATATCGTGTCACTAAAGACACATGTGTGACTAAAAATAAGTGAAATATCGCGTTATGAGAACACCCCGTATACGAATAGCGAAGGAAGAACGGGGATATCGTCACCTCGTCGGGCGTAAGTATTAAATTTTTTAAAAATCCTCGCCTGGCCGGTCTGACGCGCTCTAAATTCTCGCGAGATTCCATCGAAATCAGAATTTTCCGAGCGGGAAGCGTTCTTTGTCGAGGGTAATTTGAAAGCAGCAGCGAGGCGGGTAGTTTCGAAATTTCCATCAAACGAAGCTGCTCGCTCGCGTGCGCCCCGCGAGATTAAGTTAAGCGCAGGGGTGACGCACGCGATGACATCGCGGTGTTTTCCGCTTGAAACCCGCTTCCGGCTTACGTGCCCGACTATATTCGCCGGTTAAGAAAGCTTCACAGGAAATATTCGTAATTTTATCACGTAGCCGAGCATACGTTCCTCGACATAACTAAATCTATCCCCATGCATGAATATGGATGGGCTTTGTTTATGATTCAGTAGAACCATTTTCGATCGGCGAATAATGGAATTGCTATTGGTTTTTATCTTTTTCCTTTTTTCGAACGGTTGCTACCGACACGCTGGTATTCACCGACGATTAAGCGAAATATTTCGCGCCGAATACGTTCGCCATTTCTCCGTTAATTTATTCATCGATCACGCTCCTGTTTTCGAACCGAGAACTGGGAACTGATGTAAAAAAATTCTTTGGATAGAGGAATTTGTTTCGAAGGTTTTATAGGAATTTTATTTTAATAATTTATGCAAAAGGTTAATGGTTGAAGCTGTTCGAGGAAGAATCATTAATGTGACAGTTTTTTGATAGTGTAAGTTCTCCAAAAATTTGTGTTCCTTTTTTTTAGAAATTTTTTAGAAATTATAAATTACTAAACCACAAATTGAATGTATTTAAATAATTAAAATAAAACGACAGAAATTATTTTACGAACTTTTAATACCATATAAATAAAATTAAAAATCTGAAGTTTGTAAATTAATTTAATTTTAATTCGAGTTTCTCAACGTTTAGCTTGGAAACTAAAGAATATTCTGTAGTAGCAGACGTACGTAAAAATGTTTTAAAACTTCCCAGACACCTTATATTTTATGCCACGTTGAACACGTACCTATACAAGACAGATTTCTGACGGACAGACATGTTCCTATGACGATAAACTTTGTTTAAAGAAGAACGCGAGACTTGCAACGTAGCAGGAGGACACGAAGTCTGAATAAGCAAAGTGGTTATTCCAGCAGTTTAAAGACTGTCACCCATATTTTCTGAAGAAATACACGTTGCTGAAGTGAAGAATTCCTATTAGCTATTTGAAGGACATTTCCTGTAGCATTCGATTTGATTGCGTAAAATTTTAACGGGTCGGTACTTTAAATGATAAAAATACAGATTATTAAAAAAAGAAAAATTAACGAAGAAATAAAATAGTTATATCGTAAGAATGAGACGGAATGGAAGAAACAAATGATTGATATTATTCTTAAGGAAAGAATAAAATATTTAAAATGTAAGCATGTGACAAAAATGAATGAGAAGTATCATGCGATTAATATTATACATAACAAAAGAATGAAATATTGGGAGTATGGTAAAAATGTGACAAAAATAAAAGCGAAGAATCAAGTGACTGATATTATTCATAACAAAAGAATAAAATATTTAAAATTTCATAAAAATGTGTCGAAAATAAAAAGGAAGAATCAAGTGACTGATAATATTCATAACAAAAGAATAAAATATTTAAAATTCCATAAAAATGTGACAAAAATAAAAGAGAATCAAGTGACTGATCTTATTCGTAACAAAATAATAAAATATTTAAAACATTTTAAGAATGTGATGAAAATTGTATTTTTAAAGAAAGAATTAACTAATCAGACTTGCAGCCGAATTTCATTCAACATTTTAAATTTGAAGAGATTGCTATTGCAGCAGCTACGAAAAAACGTGGCATTATACATAGTTCTGAGTAACAGATGATAAAACACGATAAAGCAAATATTATTCTTCTGTTCGTACCTCTAGGCATAGCAAAATTCTTAAATATTATTTCTAATAACAGTACGATCTTTTAAGAAATGATATCAATGTTTTCGTAATAAATCGTTCTTCGCTTAAAACGAATTTGTCATTGCACTCAGCGTAAATAACATCACATGTAATTATTTCATTTTTTACAAATTTATACTACTTAATTTTTAAATAATTTTGATATTGTTAGTGGTCATTTTTTAAATTTGTAAAATTACCATAATTACCTTACTTAACATGATATCAATTAACTTTGTCCCGTTTGTTTATTTTTACACAGTAGTAATTTTAAATTAAATTATTAATTAAATGAATAAATTAAACAAGGTTAAATTACTAGTTAAACTATCACTTTGCACCAAATTTAATTTCTGATTAAATCATCAAATTAAACTAAATTAAACTGAACTAAATTCCCAATTAAATTATACAGTAAACTAACAATAAGTTGAATTATTAATTAAACTATCAAATCTCAATGAAATTATTGCGTTAAACCATTTAATTAGAAATTAAATGTCTAATTAAATTATGAATCCAAACTAAATCAAATTACTGATTGAATTATTGAACTGATCTAGATTATATTACTAATTAAATTATTACATTACACTAAACTAAATTTCCAAATAAATGATTAAACTGGAATAAATTAAATTACTAACTAAATTATTAAATTAAGTTACTACATTAAATTAAAGTAGATCATACATGTATCTATACATATGTGCATGCATGTATGTAGGTATGTGCTAATGTATGTGTGTCTGAATAAATGTATGTATGTATATGTGTGCTTGAATGAATGAATGTATGTATGTATGTATGTGTATATATATATGTATATGTGTATTTGAATGAATGTATGTATGTATATATATATATGTGTGGGTTATTATACATATGTACATATATCATGTATCAGTTCATACATGTATATTAGTTCATATAATCTTGAAAAATTGAAGTATTTCCAAATGATATAACTTGATGTTTTTAAATTTCTAAACTTTCACATCATTAAATTGAAAAATTTTCACATCACCAAATTTCTGTATGTATGAATATATACATGTATGTATGTATGTATGTATGAATATATGTATGAACCCATGCATGAATATATATGTATGTATCTGTATGTATCTATGAATATACATATATATGAATCTATGCATGGATGCATATGTATGTATATATATGTATCTATAAACATACATATGTATGTATCTACGAATGCACATATGTTCATACGTCAGTACACATAAACGTCCCAATATTTCTCAAAACACGATATACCACCATGCATAAAAAGAACTGAAACGAATCCACACGGAAAATATCTTTAAATTAATACCGTATCAAAAATATTAAGCAATGACGAATGAAATTACTCGAAAGACAGCGAACACCGTAACTACTGGTAAACACCATAGTCTATGAAGGCAAAGAAATAGCTCGTTCGTGTTGTAACGGCTATGCTCAATTCCGTTGCGGTTTTATACGTTAACGTTTTAAAACGGATATCATTTTTCTTGGTATACGACGAGAAATTCCAGCGGCAATTTTCGTGCCGAATTCGATACCACGATAATCTTGTTCGCGGTCAGCGCTGCTGCGGACCCGTCACAAAAACCATCCCGCATCTACAACCGAGAATCCAGTTCGATGCGTTTTTGCCATAAACTTTTCTCCGAAGACCGCGTAGAAATCCCTAACAGGTGCACGAGGAAATTATCTTACTTCAAACGATAGATTGACGGTTCGAATGATAAGACTGCGTAAGAAAGCGATTTATTGAACATTATCGAAGAAATTTATAAAATAAAATATGGGACTACAATTTAAAGAAAAGTTGATTTATTGAAAATTTGAAAATGGTTTTGATTATTTGGAATATTGGAAATATTCGGGAGTTAGAAATAAAAAATTGGGAAGTTGAAGAATTGAAGAATTGAAGAGTGGAAAAATTGAAGAATTGAAGAATTGAAGAGTGGAAGAATTGAAGAAATAAAAAATTGAAAAATTGAAAAATTGAAAAATTGAAAAATTGAAAAATTGAAAAATTGAAAAATTGAAAAATTGAAAAATTGAAAAATTGAAAAATTGAAAAATTGAAAAATTGAAAAATTGAGAAATTGAGAAATTGAGAAATTGAGGAATTGAGAAGTTGAGAAATTGAAAAATTGAGAAATTGAGAAATTGAGGAATTGGGAAATTGAGAAATTGGAAAATTGAAAAATTGAGAAATTGAGAAATTGAGAAATTGAGAAATTGAGAAATTAAAACTTGGGAATTTGAAGTTTGATTATTCATAAAATTGGACATTCGGGAATATAGATCTCTTACACGTGACGCACTCATGCCTCAACTGTAAACTAACGTCACCTAACCTAAGCTTACACGAATTCTTTATACGCTTCAATTTATAATTCAAGTCCAATTATAATCTACATAATCAAGATTTGCACAATACGAATTTGACATAAAATTTCAACTTCCTCCGTTTTAATATTGTAACCAAAATCAATCTATTCCACCTGATAAGACAAAGGGGTTAAAAATAGTCAAGGGGCCAGTCTTAAACTACTTTTATCACGTCGTCCATATTTTATAAATAGAACTAAACAATCGAGTTGGATAAAGGGGACAAAATTTCTATTACCGTAAAACCGTCAACGACCAGTAGAACCTAATCTGCCAATCACTTGCACGTTTCTTTCTTAGTCACGTACGGAAGTGGTTCGTTCTGTGACAATCGGTTTATCCTCGTTGCAAAGTGGCGAGTTAGACGCCGCTAAAGGGATGCAATCGGCGCTGAGGTTGAAATCCGATTCTCACTCATAGAACGGAACACTCGATCTGATAAGTGACTGGAGCTTTCAGGACTGTTGACTGATAGAAATCCCCGAATACTTTTTACGTCAATTTTTTCGTGTTACATCGCGGCGAAGATAAGAGAATTTGATTTTGATCGATTCAACCTTTGCGGGAACTGCTTAAGGGTAAGGGACTCTCGATCGGTAAGGGACTTGACAAGCTTTTAGTAGAAATTGAAATTTCGTTACATATAGTTACAATTATTTTGTTGAATTCTTAGGGTGAGGATATTTGAGGACGTTGGATAGTAATAGTTTTATGTTAATTTGTGGGGGTGGAAAAATTGGACTCATGATGAAAGTAAATTATTGTCACGATACTAAATTAAATAGTACTAAGTGTACTGTTAAAGTATAAGTGTACTATTACTAAGGTACTATTAAATAGTACTATTAAATAGTACTAAGTAATGGTAAATAAAATAATTTTAAAGATTTGCATATTCCAATGTGGTGATTTTGATGCGTGCGAATTGGGGATTTAGGGATTTGGGAATTGGGGAATTCGGGAATTTTGAAATATTGGGATTTAAGATTTTAAGCACTTGGAAATTGGGGGGTCTAAGAATGTAAGTGTTTGAAGATTTAACGGTTTGGGAAATTAGAGATTTAATAATTTAGAAGGTTGAAAATTTAGAGATTTGACAATTTAGGGTATTGGAAACTTAGAGATACAAAAATTTAGGTATTTGGAGATATTAGTACTTAGGAATTTTGGGATTTAGGAATTTGAAAATTTGGAAATTTAGAATTTGGAAATTTGAAAATTTGAAAATTTGGAAATTTAGAAACTTGGAAATTTGGAAATTTGGAAACTTGGAAATTTGGAAATTTAGAAATTTGGAAACTTGGAAATTTGGAAATTTGGAAATTTAGAAATTTGGAAACTTGGAAACTTAGAAACTTGGAAATTTGGAAATTTGGAAATTTGGTAATGTGGAAATGTGGAAATTTGAAAATTTTTGAATTTAGAAATTTGGGCGTTTGAGAGATTGAAAGATTGGGAAATTGGAAATTTGTATATTTAGAAATGTAGAGATTCAAGGATTTGGACTATGGATATTTAGGGAATATAAAGATTTAAAGATGAAATTTAGAGTTTTAGAAATTAGTAATATACGAATAGACGAATATCGGTATTTATAAATTTATGAATTTATCAATTAGTTTCTTACTTTAGGAATTTTGTAGTTTCAGAATATCAGAACAGAAGAACACAGGAATTTAAAAGTTAATGGCCATAGGGATTTAGAAATGTACGGGTTTCGAAATGAATCATTTGAAATGTTTTTCATAATTTTTAATGCAAGAAATAAGCAAATAATGAATATTAGTCTATTTATTGACACACTGGGTTGTACACATATTATGATTAATCAACAGTTACTCTAACGTATTTATTTAATCTTGAAATTCGGAAATAAAATGTTATATCATATATCAGTTAGCACACTGCACGTCGTTTGATTAGCTACATGTCGATAGAACTAGTGAAGTCACAACTTCAATAATTTCGTGACGAAATAATATAACAAGCTTACATCTCCATTAGGAATAACCGATGGAGCTTGTACGCACGGGCATCGTAACACGATTAAAACAAACCGCTTAGTTCGTGAAATGTTAGATGATCTGCGTTGCATAAGGAACTTCTGTTAAACCACCTAACAGAAGTTTTAGTTACTTAAACGTCAAACATCGAAACATAAGTCGTAGAAAACGTCATAGTTTATTTAAACTATTATTGTACATTTCTACTATTTATAGAAATTAAAAGCCTCGAATTTTTTGTGAAAAAATATTTTCAACATTAGTTAATTGGTAGATCATAAACCTCAAAATGTTAAAATAAAAATTTAAAAAAAAAAGACACCATTGTATTAAATAATAGACCCTGTACCTATAAAATTAATTAACACTAAAACTACCAAACCAAATGACCGCTCCGCATGTTCCTTATTATGAGGTACACATTTTGTGAAAGTATCTTGAAATCAGAATTGATTTTCATCACGATAAAGAATAAATGTGTACTCATTTATGTTTCATCGTTTATTTATTTTTTAACTTCATTTTTAATTCCAGATTAGTACACATTATATGCCGGTAGGTTTAGCATTAATTAACCCCTTCCCGTGCCATTTATTTATCAGATGCGTCAGTCAAGATTAACTATTCAGAACTATAACATTAAAACGAACAAAGAAAATTAAAATGTTCTGAGTATTTTATATTCAAGATCCTTGATAATGCAACTTACAGATGGACCTAAATTTCAAATTGAAGAGTATTCAAAATTTAAGTAAGGTTTGTCACATTTGAGTTGTAAGTGCGTCATGGGACTCGTCAAAGCACGGGAAGAGGTTAATTGTTAAATTAATTAAAGAACATTGAAAATTTCTTGAATATAACTTGACAACATGCCTCAGAATAATACTATAACATTTTCGGCCATCTTGCCAACGCAAATGTCGCATCGTGCACCGCTAGGAATCCTAAATTCCATCGAGCGACGTCTCTAGACCGCTTGAAAGATAGCCGTAATCCAGTATCCGATCAAAAATCGAAACAGAATCTTGGTCGCTGATTGAGCACGCCGCAGGAGGCGCATCTTCGATCTGGTCCAGCGATCTATCTAATACGGCGCACCGCGTCGTCTGACATTCGCGGTTTTTCAGCGGTCCGTTTCTCCCCGGATTCCTTTTTATCCTTAGTTCCGTAACCGTGGTTCTATCTGAGGCCGTGATCGCCGTACCCGAGATGTTGTTGGTGGTGCCGCGAAACGAGGAAGATGGAAAGGCGAATGGAGAGGCGGGCGGCAGGGGAGTTTCGATAGATAAAAGGGACCCGGGAGAAAGAGCAACAACAGGGACGTGGAAGAGTAGGGAAAAAATCCATGGGCGAAATAGCGTGACTCTTATGGCCGCGGCACGAACTGTCACCCGTTTCCGCGTGTTTCTTACTCGCCGCGTTCCACAACTCCTTTATCCTCGGTGGCGACACGGTGCACGCCGTGTGTGCTCTTGCTGATGCCTCGTACACACGCCGCTTTCTTCCCTTTCTGTCTGCCGTCCTTTCCCGCCCTATCTGTCCCCCTTTATCTATCCCCCTCCGCCCTGTCGTACAGTCGTATGATGAACAACAATCGAGGCTATAGTCGCGGGAATACACTGGAAGCGTGTCCCATTGATCTACGAGCAGGGGCCGCGTGTTCTTCCGACCACCGTCAGGTACTTCGTGGCAGGAGTGCGGTAAGCCTCGATGCTACTTCGTTTACCTGCATATACTGAGTGTTCGGAGAAAAACCGTATGATATTTGTATCAAATGTCGGAAAAATGGATACCTAGGATTCATCTAGGATATTGGATTCATCTGGAGAAAACGGTGCGCAAATTCCTTTATTATTTTCTGAAATGCGGCTTTGTTTTTGAGATATTGGCTGCTGACGATTGTAAACTTAATTCGAGTAATGTGTACATATTTTGGAGAGTCTGATTTGCGGCAGATTTTTGCAGAAATAGTTCGTGGATTTAGGATTTTGAGAGGACAGGCATTCGGCGATGTTGGTATATTGGGAGAGTAGAAATTTGGGGATATTGATGTAGGATGGGCAGGAATTTGGGGCTACTGTTATGTTGGGGGAGTAGGAATGTGGGAATAGTGGTACGAGGAAAGTTTAAAAATTTGGGGATAGTGGTATACTAAGATTTTGCGATTTAAGAATGTACAGAAATCGGCATTCAGGGTCCAGGGAATTTAAGGATTTGAGAATTTAGAAATTTGGGAATCTATTTAGGAGCATGAAGATATAGGGGATTTGTGAATTTAGGAATTTGAGATTGAAAAGATGCAAGAGCTCGAAAATTGGAAAATTCAGTGATTAAATAGTTCAACAACTCAATAATTTGATAATTCGATAATGCAATGATTAAATGATTAAATGATTCAATAACTCAATAACTCAATAACTCAATAACTCAATAACTCAATAACTCACTAACTCACTAACTCAATAACTCAATAACTCAATAACTCACTAACTCAATAACTCAATAACTCAATAACTCAATAACTCAATAACTCAATAACTCAATAACTCAATAACTCAATAACTCAATAACTCAATAACTCAATAACTCAATAACTCAATAACTAAATAACTAAATAACTAAATAACTAAATAACTAAATAACTAAATAACTAAATAACTAAATAACTAAATAACTAAATAACTAAATAACTAAATAACTAAATAACTAAATAACTAAATAACTAAATAAATAAATAACTAAATAACTAAATAACAAAATAACTAGATAACTCAATAACTCGATAATTAGGTAACTCAATAACTCAATAACTTGATAATTCGATAACTCGACAACTTCGTAATTCAATAATTCAGTAACTCAGTAACTCAGTAACTCAGTAACTCAATAACTCAATAGCTCGATAACTCAATAACTAATAACTCAATAATTCATTAATTCAGTAATTCAATAATTCAATTATTCAATACTTCGGTAATTATTAATATTAATATATATTATTATTTATTAAAATTAATAATTGGACTAATTAATTAATTCAATAACCCCATAATTCTTTTAATAATCCAACAATTCAATGACACAATAATTCAAAAATGCCAAACCCTAAAAACCTATCAAATATATAAATATGAAAATTTGCAACAGTACATACGTACGATTATCAAAATGTAGCCTACGTTGCACTTGATTATACAGTTTAACAGATGTTGGACGCGGTCAAGTTAGCCGAGGCACACTGTGTATACGTCCACTACGTGCCAGCACGCCTCGTGCGTGCAGGTGAATACAGGAAAAGAGCAGACATGATAGCTGCGTGGCATAACGCACGCACTGTGCGTCCACCTGGATTATTACCGCGTCCTCCTGTGCGGTAACACAAGGTGGCCACAAGGGGGGAAACAACTTCTTTGCGACGCATTCATGATCTCCTGACTCGTTCCGGGATACTGAAATGCGTTCACTGCTGCTGCGATTCGCCGGCATCATAAATTTAACACATTCATTCACAAATTTGCCAGCAGAAAGGTTATTCGCAATACGGTAGTCTACTGTACGGACACTCCACTAGATATTTCTGTTCCACGGAAGCGTTTAGAAGCGTTTAATTAATATCCATGCTGAGAACGAGTTCTTGTAGGCTTTCAGAAATAAGTTCGTTTAACATTGTAACTACCAAACCTATTCACAGGTTTCTTCTTTAAATTGCAAAATTTGTTAAGAGACTTTCTTGGAATCTGTGTCGATTTTTGTTAAGAAGTGCATGTTAGTTTATTTGTTTAGGTTTCTCTTTTATATTCAGCTTTAAATTACTGGGATGTCGAGTGGAAAGAGGCATGATTGAGATAAGTTCTTTGCAGAGAGTTATGGAAATTGAAAAAGTTATTGAACATTCTTTTCCTTCAAAGTTATTGAAAATTCTGCTGCTTTATTGAAAGTTATAACTTTCGATAAAAAATTAAGGGGAGTTTGGAACTCCTCCAACTATTGAGTTTTTCGAATTTAAATTTTAAAATTGAAAAATTTGGGGATTTGTGAAAATAATTAGAGATAATTTTTTTTATGTTACAGGTACGTATTAGCTGCACAGTGACAAGTGTTAACTCAGCCATAAAACGGTATAGTGATATTAGTTTATTTTTTTACACTTTTTGAATCAAACTTTTTTAATGAACACTTTTTTGTGATACCAATATTTCAATAACAAAATCAAAATTTTAACATAATAATATTCATATTTCATTAAGGAATTAAATATTACGAAACAGTTATTTTATTCGTTAACGAATATGCATTCTTATATTTTATAACAAAAGTTTTATATCATCATCACATATTATTTCATCACTAGCTGAAAATTAATAACTAAAATTTTCACATCTGCTGATGATATTCAAAACTATAATATTTAACAAATTTCAATAATATTTAACAGTTTCTCATTACTTTTTATCGACACTTTCCGTAGAAGTTCCAAAACCCATTTTCTCACAACAGTCGTGCAACGATATGTTAACTATACAACGTTCATTTATCGAGCGGCTACCGCCAGCTACAAAAGCAACACGTGTGTCGATTCGAATCAAGTTAAAACCACCGACAGCTTAATATAGCTGACTACAGAAACAATCCCGCTCTCCAACACCCGGTGTTCGATTCTCAACAGGTTAAATGGCAAGGTCCGATTGCCATCAGCCAAAATAACGAGGCACTAAAAATACGTGGATATTGTTGTGGAACGTTTCCGCGCTACAAAACAGCATCGATAGAATAAAACCGATAGTAACGCTCCGATAGAATCCAAAGTTGCCCAAAGCTTCTTCTATTATCCAGTAAACAACCTTGTTGAAAGAATGTCGGCGGCTCGTGAGCGGACTTGTTCGCCACCCGAGCCAGCTTAGACCATAAGCATCGTTCTGGCGATTATTATCGGTTGGTTATATTTTTCGAGCATACGGTGCATCTTCGAGACTATCGAAGGTAGCCGGAAGGTAACTCCTTAAGTCGAAAGAGAGGCTGGAATCCTTTCGTTTCTACTTCGGTACCGATTCGATCTCACACGGTCTATCTCTGGCCTGTTTTACTGTTGCTGCGCGACAAGAACTCGTTGCCTTCCTACCTCGATTTGCCCCCTTACGTTATCTGTCTCATTTTCCTCTCGAACAGTTCACGGCCATCTTCGGATATCAGCCAAGGGGGTTCGTGAACTCTTTGCTGAGCTTGCTATGGTATCAGAGCCAATGGAATGCGAGCTAATACCGATGCTGCACTGATTTCCTTCCACGATGCGACAAATCCGATTCTTTTACTAGCCACGGCGGTGTAGCAAATGAAACGCCGAAGAAAATACGGGATTTGCATCTTAAACTCTAACAGCTTTCATGTTTAACTTAAATGAGAATTTAAAGTGTACAATTACATGAAATAATTTTATTCACTAAAATGGTCGTTATACTACAAGCTTTATTTATAATAAGATACGTAGTGTTTAAGCTTTTGATTCTTTTAACATTTTTTTAATATTCCGACGGATTTATGGAACTTTTGAATGTGTAATAAAGAAATTTTTTATTTTTTAAATAAACGACCGAATTTAGATACAAGCATTTAATATGTCCTTATAAACCATGAAGGTCTTAAACAACACTGAATTAAAAAAAATATTCAAAATTTTAACACATAGAATAACAATGATCTAAAAGTTAACAATAATGAAATAATAAATATACCATTCAAAATTCTTCGATAAATATTAAAAAATATCTGATGCAGCCTATATTTGCAAAGCAGTTAATAAAACAACGTTTTTTGAAGCAAAAAGTTCTTTTCACATACGTGTTTCACACAGGCAGTTATTTACCAGCACGTCCCGAATTTCTCGATACTTCATATTTCACAAAAATTTCATTCAATTTCCCCAACAAAAACGCTCGGAACAGTCGCAGCTCATAACTAACAAATTCCTCGGTATTTCATCGAAATATTCCGGGGAAATATCGACGAGTATAAGATCAGCTGAAAATTCATCCCGCGTTTCGTGCTTGCCCTTTATATCGTTTAATTCGCCGAAGCGAACGATCCGTTTGCGAGAAGAAATGCAATTTTAAAACGGTCCGCGACGACCGATGAATGCGACAGCGGCAAGATACAAATTTAACCAGCGTGTCGCGTTTCCGAGGAGAAAAAAAGAAGCGAGAAAGGAACAAAAGCTGGGCTTTGAAAGGAGAAAAGGCGGAAAGGCCGAAGGGGCGAATGCTCCTTATTGAAAGAGGAAATAATACTCGGCTACAAGATAACCGCATTACTCGTGCGTCCGAAGGGAACCTGAAGAGGTTCCTCTCGTCTCCGGCGATCTACCCATCCTGACACGCTGCTAGATACTACGACGAATACTAATTTGAAAGCGGAGACCGCTAACCACGTCATCCCCAGAGGAATTCAGCTCCGGTATCGGGTTCGATTGACGGATAAAATACGTGTGACACGGGAGAAACGGGAAGAGCGTCTTCTCGTTGAACGGGAACACGTCTCCCGCGGGGTAACGTGACGCCGATTTCAATCGTACCGCTATGATTTTTGTATCATAAATTCTTTGCACATCGGTCGAAAGGAAAATTGGCTCCAACAGCTCGGCCGAATACGGAATTAACGACGGATAGGATTACCAGTAAATTGATCGTGGGAAATTTCTGATGAAGTTTACACTTTTTTGTCGATCTTGTTAAGAGGTTCACGAAGTGATTCTGAGTGAAAAATACCCTTTTAAAATTTTTTGTGGAGGAATGACAATTCCGGTACATGTGTGAACTTCGCACAAGTATTTTACATATGTATTTTACACATGTAGTGTAGTTTATTTTAATTTTTCTGTTGGGACCTGGTAGTAGAGGCATAGTTGTGGATGCACAATCGTTGGCAGCTGAAAAGTTGGCAGTCGGGCAAGAATAGTATACTGCTTATGTCACCCATTCTTATTTAGCTATGTATGACGCACCTGACGCAAATTTCGATGTATTAAACAAAATTTGTAGTGGTTTCTTTTTGTACTAATTCTATTATTTCATTGTAATAAACATTACGATATTAACAAAAAATAATTACTATAACATGTCACATATTCGAATAAAATTAATCAATTTTAAGATCATTGAAATTTACTTAATTTATTAAACACAGTAAAATATTTTTTTGTTAAGTTATCAACTATTTTTATGTCCAGTTAAAAGCTATAGTGTTTTCTTATTAAATTATCAACTGTATTTGTATGTAAAATTATTAACCATAATATTTTTATGTAAAATTATTGACCATAGTATTTTTATGTGAAATTATCAACCATAGTATTTTCATGTCGCACACTGTTTAAAAATAATTCAGAGTAAAAAACCAACAAGATATTTTAATGCTATATCGTTACGATCACTGTAACTTGTCTTGATTTTTATATAACTTGCTGGGAAATATGCATATCCCGGAGACGGTTTCACAATGGTCTTGTTATTTCTCCGATTTCTCGTGTAAAATAACTCGTATCATTTTAGCGTCGAAGAAAAATATGACGGGAGATTTCTATCCTCTCCGGTTGAGTATTATCGGATTCAGTGCGAGATAAAAAAGTCTGTACAATGGGATTTGCATAGATGTAACGGGAGAAGATACGATAGAAAACCAATCTATTTCACTAAGGGGGTTATTATGTTGCTTTATCGGCCATTTTATTGTAACCTACGGCTATGAGGAAGATTTAATATAATAGATATTGATCTGAATATAGAAAAGAATATTATCTAGAATATAATACACAGATAGGAATAATATATAGAATATAATATAAGGAACATAGTAATATATGTAATAATAAATAATATGCAAAATTAATATTACGATCTGTAATTGCATGAATTGATTTTTAATTTTACTTAAAGAACATTCAAGTTTAAACTACGTTTTAAGTAGATTTTGGGAATTTAAATAAATAAATTATTGTATAATATGCTTTAAATTATATATCAAGACAAGAATGACAAGTTACATCATAATTATGTTACTAATTCTAGAAGAATAGTGGAAAAATTGATACATGCTATAATCAATATTAAACCAAGTTTCAAGTATTTTAATATTAAAAATAAATATCGTATAGAATGAAATATTTCAATTTATGTAATGTATATTGTTTTCAACTGTAAACATAAAACAACTAAATAATTGTAGAAAAATATACCTACTAGTATCAGTACAAGAAAATAAATAAAACAGCAGGATCACTTACTTCATCACACAACCCTCATTTATTAGAAATTATGTTCATCTATTTGGTCGATGAAAAATATTTGTGAGCTTCAATTGTCATAAGAATCTGATATTAGAATCTAAGAGTACTTAACATCATAGAAATCAAAGGTTATGGAGTAGGAATATAGGAAGCTAGGAATCTAAATGTATGAAGGTAGAACCGTACACAATTCAGAAGATATAACGATCTAGGAATACAGATAATAGAGATCTAAAGATATAAGCATATGAGGATATAGACCTCTAGAAATACGATCATATAGGAATATAGAAATCTATGAATATAGGGATGTAGTATGAAAATCGAAGGAAATAGGTATCTAAATCCACAGTGATCTAGGTGTACAAAGATGTAGAAATATAGAGATCCAAAGATCAAGAAATCCAGGGATACAGATTTAGAGATAGGGTGATTTAAAGACATAGAGATCAAGCCATATAGAGATCGACAAATCTAAGAAATCTAGAGATGTAGAGATATGTAGAAATTTCGTAACATTTCCTCTCGGATACAGTACGTACATATCTCGCTAACAGTACAGATAGATAGATCCCACGAAAGATTAACCAAAGTAATACGAAGGATGTACCAATACCGAACCGTTGTGTAATTAATAGAGCCAGTACGAAGCAGGAACAGCCAACGGCTACGTTCTAAGGATCACGACAGAATTATACTTTTCAGCTCGTGTAATACCACGAGACGTAAGATCATCGAGCCGTTTCACGTGGCAAAAGGTTAAGGGCCACAATTTTACCCGCGCGTTGTAGCGCGCGTTATCGCGTTGGTATCAAGCATCCATGTGATGAACGCGAATGGTGAATTCAGTCGTTACTAAGGAGCCCGGTAACTCGGCTTATGCACACCTGTAATTTTCCTATTCCTCCATTTGCCGTTTCCTCGTTTGTCCTTCTTCGTATTTTTCCCTACCCGCGGTACTCGCCTGATGACCCCACGAATTATCGTGGAATCACTGAAATTGCGTCGTTAAGACCACCGCGAAATAACTTGATGAGAATTAAAATAAGGAAGAAGATTAAGGTGAAGGTGACGCGCAACGAGCGGAGGGAAGATGAAGGTGAAGGTGAAATCAAGGACGACAAAGAGGTGAACCGAGACGAAGGACGGGGTTAAGAGCTCTGTCCATAAGGAGATATCGATCGTAGTCGCGTAGTCACGATTTAACAAGACCGATTGTCCTCAGCATCGAAGACAATTTTCAACAGGTTCGCGTCTGAAGCAAGGATGTGAGAGAATGCGACGTTCAGATGCCTGGAATCTGTCATCGTCCATCACCGTCATCGGGGATGCCTTTCGCGGACGAATGCGTAGCTGGACAAAAGGTTTTCTTGTGAATTATGTCTTCCCTCTTTTTACGCCAGACATGGAAAGGTAATTTTCATTGCTATTAAGATTATCCTGTACGACGGATACGCTTGAGTAGCTCGTTGAAAATCGAGTCGAAGAAAATTTTAAATTAAGGTCGTAGGAAGGACTCGACGTTTTACAGATATGGACACGATAACATAACGATAATACATGGATTCTGTGGAACCGGTATGCTACAGAAATCGTTAAAAAATGGAGACTATCGGACACTAGGAACTGGATCCAGACTTCCAGTTCATAACCGGCTGTCTTATCCATTGTAAGAAAAAAACAGGGAGATGAGTTGAACTGGATAGTGGGCGTAATTAAGGAAGTGTAAACACTGAAGGACTAATGCAAGGACAGTGTTGACACATGCTAAAACTTTCATTTTATGAACATCGAAACCAATTTCTGAAGTACAGGAAGAAAATTAATTTGTCATGCATGAGCTTCTTACGCGTGTTATGTTGCTATGAATATTTATGAACAAGTGCATTTGCATTTCTGCATATTCTTTTTACGCATATTGATTATTCGAAACGGTCTGCAACGGTACTGGAGCACGAAGTCGGAAAAGTTGATTTTATATAAAATATGAAATATTAAGCAGGAAGTGAAGAATTTCTTGAATAGAATATTTTTTCGTAATTAAATAAAATTAACTTTTGCATATTTTATGTTTGTGGGATAATATAATGAAAAATTTTACTTTTTTGCTAAATGCATTTTACTGAATTTTTGTCATTGGCCAAAGGCCTTCCAAACTCATCCTACGTGGGCAAGGATTAAATATAGTGTTTCTTGAGTGAATCCCAGGTGTAGAAAATATCTTCCTCAACTACTGACTCATCTGTCGGAAAATGGTCCCTGCATCCCCAAAGGCGATAACAGACGTCCTCGAGACACTCAGAACGTTTCTTTCATCATCGTCAACCCTATAACATCCATACGTCCACAATTCCTTTTACTATCGGACCTGGAGGTTACGATTTCAGATGATTGTGGAAGAAATAGAAAAATAGAGAAAATATGAAGACGTTGATACACTTAAATAATATATACTTCATTCATATTTGGATCATGTATAGCCACTAGGTCAATTACAGAAGTGTGACACTTCATAAAAGTGTCGTTAACTCCTGATACATTCATCAGGAGTGGTCTACAAACAGGGTCATATGTGCTATGAACCATGACATTTTCCTGCATTAACCCAGATAAACCTGTAAGTTCACTTTGCAACAACTTTCAGAAGGATGTGAAACTTCGTTCTACAAATTGAGTTTCTCAGCTTAGTTTCCTGTTTAGTTTCATTTCTGGCTTAGTGTTGCATGTTACGTGATTCATGGATTAAAGGCAGCTATTCTATACCCTAGTTTTTTCTTTCTTACTTTTGCAAGTGTAATTGATCTCTCAAATGTGAGGATTGAAAGACTTTATTGGAAGACATTATGTAGAATTCATTAACATTGTGGTGTTACGTTTAATATAACACTTAACACTTAATGTGGTGTTATACTTCATATGACATTTCAGAAAAGCATCCACTCATGATGTAGAGCTAGCGATAATTTTATCAACATTAATTATCGCAGAGCACTTATTAAAGCAGTTCATGATGTAATATTCTAGTACTGTTTTAGACTCATGTCCCATTGTGATGTTGTTAGTGACATTTGTAGAGACACATCACATAACACCTACTGAATCCATCATGATGTTGAACCATTTCAGAAATATGTCATGGTGTTGAGTCAGTGACATTTCTAAAAAACATTACACGTCGCAAGCAACTGTAGAATCAGCCCATCAGATGGTGCACCCTAATACCGTTTGAAAAATATGTTCCATCATGAAATAGGGGTTTCCAGAAATACTGCTTTCCACATAGCAACATCACGACCTAATACCGTTCCAGAAATGTGTCCTATCACGATGTTGAGTCACCGACATTTCAAACACTACATACACCTATCACGAAAAATATAAATAAGTATTCAGACTCATCTAGATTAGAAATAGTTAATAAATGTTTCAGTAGAGAGTTCATTGACCAGAGTCTTTGAAGAGTTATCTCTAGCTACGACGTATTGGACGTGCGGCAAGTCTTCAAGTTCGTTCTCGTTTCTTACATGGCCACGAATCACGCGTACAGAGGGGGAGAACAACGCGATACGGCGTTCCCTTTCATCGTGAAAACGCGTCCGAAGCGTACCGTCCAGTCTGCCGTAAAGACGCCAATTCCTGTTAACAGTCTTCACGGTGAACAAAGGCCGGTGCTCGCTACAGTTGAGCAGTCCGCGGGTTTTTCTGGGGCAGCGAGGGACGCGACAGGGCACTCCTCCCTCGCATTCCACGTTATCGATGTATTAATCGAGCAGATAGAGGCCCGAGGATATGTGAGAACATTGAGAAACGATATCCAACTGGTCGGAAGGGTCAAGTGTATCATGAGCAGCGTACAGGAGTAAACTGATCTCCGCGCCAAGGATGCCAGTTAGTCGTCGGGACTAAACTACTGCGCCGATCATCCGCTTCGGCTTTATCCGAAAGCATCTGTACGACAAATAATAATAAGCCTGGGTTATTAACGTGCCGCGTGCATCGTTGAAGCGAAGATCACACGAAAGATGCCGGCGATAAAGATTATTGGCTCGAGGAACGTATTATCATACTCGAAGAAGATCGTAGCCGGCCACGATGTTGCTTTCGGTGTACCGGAGACCGATGTGGGAGAGAAGACAGTGTAGCAAGGATCAACTAGGGGGATGAGAGCGAAAGAGAGGTAAAGATAAACACGGAGAAAGATAGAATACCTATGTACCATAATGGCGAGTCGGTGGCTCGATGGAAGGGGTTACACGTAGGACAGTAAGAGCCACGTAGAAAGACGGTGTAGGCAAAAGGGTGGCGAGGAGAAAGGAGAAGCCGAAGAAGAGAATGGGACAGTATCGAGAGGGGAAGAAGCAGGACAACGGCGGGCGCGGGCAGGTTTATAGAGGGGATTTAGATGCGAACGAACGGTTCGAGGCATTGTTCGATATAAGACACGACTTCATTAAGCATTCAAGTAATGTTCAAACATTGTACATTGAATTGTACTTGCGTCCCCGTGGCCTCCTGCCCCCTCCGTCCTTCTTCCCGCTCCCCTACCCTCGCTGTGTGACTTCGGTTTTGCCCCGGCGTCTACGAACATTGTCCACCCAGGCCAGCAATGTATTGCTAAGTGGCGGCGCAGCATACAATGAGAATATCGTCCCCGGGGAACTCGTGATGCCGCAATATCGAATAATGTATAACTATATCACGGCGGCGGAGAGGAACAGGCGGATGGTTAACCGGTGTGTAGGTTGAAGAGACGCGAAACACGGAAACGGAGATAAAAGACGAGGAGTGGAAGGCAACGTTTCGCGGTATGACGGGACAGAGTGTCGGCCAGGACCTAGATAACCTGATATATCTGGACTACGCGAGCAAGGAATACTTCGCCATATAAGTAAAAGCTCTGTGGTCGCGGGGATTACCGGTTGTGCCTGGTCGCTTGATTCATGGCCAGGCAAAAGAGCCGACTCCTCTCTTCTTGATGCTGCCGCTCTGTTTTATGTCTCTTAATGGTATCGACACCCGAACCATCCGGCAAATCGCTCCGGCCACGTCCTTAATGTTAAGAAAATTGTACTACCTTAATGCCACTCGAAAAAGATTCGTTCGGAACACGGGATAACCTTGACTCAGCACCTGCGGAGGAATCGATGTTTCAAGGTCGCTCTACACTTTTCTTGCGGCATTAAGTCGCTCAAAAAGTTTGCTCATCGTACATTCTTCTTACGTTTAAACACCGCGTTTAAACACCAAGTGTATTATAATCGAGCGAACGTAATCGAGAGCCTTTTTTTGGTTAGCTGTTGTTCATAAACTGCTGTAGGAGTTAACTTGCAAAACGATTCTGTCGTTATATGTGGTATTATTATGTTCTTCTGCTGGGTTAATAAGGTTTTGTATATCATTCGCGATGAAAGAAAGCAATTTTCAATGGAAGGATAGAGTCAGAGTTTGCTAATGGTCATATTCGAGAAAAAGCTGGTAATCGAGGAGAACATGTACTGATCGATTTATATCAACTTCATTGATTGTATAAGCTTTTTACGCGGGGAATATATACGAGGTTATAATACAAGGACATGTTTTTAGTGACCTTTAATTTTATGTGAAATGGAGGGTAATTTACCTCGCATTATAGATTATAAATCTGACGCGTGTTTGGGTGTGTTATATTGCGACACATGTGGATTCTTACGTATTTGGATCGCTATAACTCTACATAGTAATTCTGTATAGTACTAGATCCCTAGGCTTGTAGGACTAATATCTAGGTTTATGGGAGTAATATATCTATGTCTGTATTTTATCAAATTCTTACATATTCAAAATCTCGTGTCTCCAAAGTTCTATATGCTATAAATACCTATATGGTTAAACCTGTAAATTCTTATAATTTCTAGAAGTCTATATTCCTAGATCCTTATACCCCTATATCCCTATATCCCTAGAATCCTATCTCTATACCCCACATCTCTACATCCTTGACTCCATAATTCTCTTAAAACAATTTTACCACAATTATTCATAACGTAACTTAATTTTAAGTTAGAACTTGAAAAACTCGAACCCAAGCTGCATCTAATTAAGCATAACACATTTTAAATTACAGTACTTTTTAAATAGTATTGAAATAACCTAGCCTTGAATGTAAAACACGTGCGCAAATGCTAATCATGAATAATAATCATGTGCAGTATGATTGCTGCACTTTATACAAATGTACTTATTGCATGAATATCACTGCGCATGATTATTACACTCCGTTATCTATCGACATGCTTGAAGGTCATCGTTAAGATCATTAATCAAATTTTTTAAATTGTTATGTTTTTATATTGTTATTTTGCATTTGAAGCGTTTTAACGTAGTATAAAAATGAACTGCTTTATTGAAACAAAACATTGATAAAGTATTTTAATGTATACTGAATAAATTAATCGATTTATTTATATATATTGTGCTATTTATACATAATATAACAGGTGGTTTAAAATAATTAACCAAACATAAGAATACAATTTTTATTTTAATTCGTCATATTTTATTTTTATTTTATTATGTGATTATTAGTCCTATACTAACAAAACTTCAATTTTAATTAAGTAATTTATTAAATTTTAATCAATTTGAATTAATTTACTTAATTAAGCTTAAATCAATTATAATGTCTAGATGCAATATAGAAAAATATACATAACAGATTATGAAAAACATAGATTTATGAATGAAATGAAATAAAAAACGCGATGTAACCACACGGTGTTTGCATGACCGCCAGAAACAAATAAGGATAACAGTTCGAGATTAAACAGAAGCACCCAAACATGCTGATAGAAGTGCTTGGAATCAATCAATTTTCGAGTAAATAGGAACGAACGGTGACAATAAAAGGACTGAATTCAATTAATTGCGAACCATAGAGAAGTTACGGTAGGTTGAAACGGACAGTAGATCCTCTTTCGTTGACCAGCCACAAAGGGATCGAGAGTCCTGTTTCCACTTTGATAGAAAAGACGAGGTAGCGTGATAGCAAGCCCGAAGAACCAGAAAAAATAGGGGAATGACTTTAAGGGGTATTCGGTTCGTTAGCTTTCTATCTCGTCCACATATTCTCGGTAACATCGCCAATAAGAAGCGAAAAGTTCTTTTCGCTCTGGTTTTCCGTAGCTAATTCAATTACCTAGGGTACTTAAGGAGATTCTTTATTGGCCCCTTGACGGTAATATTTAATAATTAGAGTTTCTGTTCTAACGGTTTCACCTCTGCATTCGAGGAACGTGAAATATTTATATCAGACGGTCATACAGATATTTATAAAATGCTTAATGCTTAGGTTCTGTAAATAATTTTGATCCCCAAGTTTATTGTGGGTAACCAATGCTGAAATGCGGAACTTCTCTGATTTTCGAAGCCAGAGATGTAATTGAGAGTAATGACTTGGAAACTGTGAATTTTAATTGCAAAATAAACTGATATTAATGTGATTAGTTCTAATAAATATTTTGTTTATTTGTTGGTTATTTGATTGTATCAATTTTATGGCAGCCATCACTGAACTTTTACCTTGCACAAGTATTGCAAAAATTTTTTATATGACATAGTACTTCTTGAAAATACTGATTGGTGATATTAATGATATTGATGATATTGATAATATTGATAATATTGATAATATTGATGATATTGATGATGTTGGTGATATTGGTGATATTGATAAGATTGAAAAGATTGAAAAGATTGATACCATTGACAACATTGATAACATTGATAATATTGATAACGTTGATAATATTGATAACAATGATAACATTGATAATATTGATAACGATGATAATAATGATAATAATGATAAAATTAATAAAATTAATAATATTGATAGTATTCATAACATTGATAATATTGTTAATAATGATAAAATTAATAATATTAATAATATTTATGATATTAATAATATTGACAGTATTCATAACCTTGATAATATTGATAATAATGATAATATTGATAATAATGATAATATTTATAATATTAGTAATATTTATAATATTGATAACATTGATAGCATTTAGTTGCATTAAATTTACATTAAGTTTAATTGAATTAGGTTATTAAAGTGTTTAATTAAATTTAGGTAATCGAATTATTTTCAATTGAATTTGGTTGTACAATTTTTAATTAAACTTAGATAATGAATTAAATTATCAGTTTCTAATTAAATTTGAAAATTTTTAATGAAACTTGGATAAGTTACAAAAACTTTTAAATAAATTTTTATAACAATTTAATAACGTTTAGGTAACTCTGAATGCCTGGATTAAATTATCCAAATATGCAATTAATTTATGCAATGTTTGGATTATTTTTAAGTAAATATAGATAATTAAATTGCATTGTCCAACATTATAATTAAATTTAAGCAATATTTAATTATGCTTGGATACAGGATTAAATTATCAGTAATTTTCAATTAAATTTGCTGAATAGAATAATTTTCAATTAAGCTTTATTAATAATCAAATTTTTTAGTCAAATTTTGATGCAGCTTGCACATTGCATACTACAAATTATATAAATTGAATAGTTTCATTTTTTAAATATTTAATTAAAAGATAATTGTCCAAACGTTCATCAAATTTCAATAATCAAATCGTCGAAAATTTTAATGAAATTTTATCAACAGCAGAATAATTTAAAATCAAATGTAATTTAATCACTCATTTATAATTAAATATAAGAATTTAACTGTAATTAAATTAACAAAACTGCATCGAGCTGTATATGCTTTACATTAAATTTGGATAAGTGAATTAAACCGTCCAAAATTTTAATCAAATGAACAGCTGAATAATTAATAACCAAATTTGCATAATTTCATGAAATCACCGAGATTTACAATTAAACGAGTATAACAGTCGAATAATTTAAAATGAAATGAAATATCAAGTCAGAAATCAGAGCAACAGTAACGAGTAATTTTTTTCTTATAATACAGTAAATTGAATAAAATAATCCACAACGTTGGAAAAGCGGAAGATTAAAACGAAATCTCACATAATATAATAACACAATGTCTGTTGTTTTTCCGTAATTTACCCTGGATACACGTATCGTCCCATAAAGCTGATTTCTCAACAATATTTCCCAACAAGTCTCAGCGAATAAATTGCTGAACGCAGACGGAATGAGTAGCTTGGAAATCTGGATTTCAACTTGAACGTTCCTAGTCTCATGAGAAATGGTACATCATTTTCCTTCCCGTCTAAGCTGGAGCGTAGCAATTTGGAACGTGTTCGTGGTCAGGCATAACAATCCGATTAGCTTAGTCTTGGCACGGATATCAGTACCTTTGCTTTAATTAGTGTTTTGCTATGTAAATACATCAGCTTCTTGTAAGAAGATTACATTTAGAATATTCTCATATCTCCTGTACCGATATTTATTAAATATCCTGGTGGTTGTACGTTTTACTAGTATACGTTATCTATGATGGAAACAGTATTCGTACTATTTCCATCGTATATTCTAATTTACGAATTTAGTGATTTGGTAATTGATATACTTAACTTTTGAACATTTTTATTTGTCAATTTTATATGTTATGTCAAGTTATAAATTTTTGCGTTGATAAGTATACAAATTTTCTAATTTACAAATTTAAAGTTTGAAGGATTTTTTATTTAGGCATTGATTTTGACGAATCAATTGGGTAATTCAGATGTTTGGAAATTTTTAGGTGGAAATGTTCTGAAATATAGAAGTACAGAGATGTTCAAATTGAAAGTTAGGAAACTTTCAGATATTTTGAGTTCAGATTTTTTAATTTGGGAGATTGTCAAGTTTGGTAATTGGGTAATGATAATTTGGATGTGTAATTTGGTAGACTTGAAATTTTATAATTTTACAATTTGATAATTTAGTAAGTTGAAAAATTAGAAAATTCACAATTTAGGTGTAAATGTGTTTATTAATTTAGGATTTTGGGGATTTGTGGATTGGTAATTTACTAATTTGGTAATTTGGTAATTTGGGAATTTGGAAATTTGAGAATTTGGGAATTTGGAAATTTGAAAATTGGGAAATTTGAAAGCTTGGGAATTGGGGGATTTGAGAATTTGGGAAGGTGGGAAGATGGAAATTTTGGGAAATTAGGGATTTGAAAATTTAGGAATTGAAGAATTGGGGAATTGAGGGCTTTGGAAATTGGAAAATATGGTAATTTAGTATTTTCGTAATTATTAATTTGGTAATTTGATAATTCTGTAATTTAGTAATTTCATACTTTGATCATCTGCTAATTTGATAATTTGATACTTTTATAATCTGATACTTTGATACTTCGATACTTTGATAATTGGATACTTTGATAATTTGATACTTTTATAATCTGATACTTTGATACTTCGATACTTTGATAATTGGATACTTTGATAATTGGATACTTTGATACTTTGATACTTTAATAATTTGATACTTTGATACTTTGATACTTTGATACTTTGATACTTTGATACTTTGATACTTTGATACTTTGATACTTTGATACTTTGATAATTTGATAATTTGATAATTTGATAATTTGATAATTTGATACTTCTGAAACTTTATTGTTTAGTAATACAATAATATAGAAATTTGTTAAATTTGTTAACTCGAATAATCAGAAATTCAATATCTTGACAAATTAATAATTTAGAAATGAGATAATTTGATAATTTTATAACTTGACAATTTCCCAATTTAATAACTTGATAATTTGATAATCTTGGCAACCTGTGTATTTTATAATTTAAAAATTTAGTAATATTCAAAATTATGAATTTAAAGATACAAAAATTATAAATTATCAACTACCACAATAACAAAATTAAGAAATGATAAATCTTCCAACTGATAAATTGCCTATCCATCAGTTCCACCAAATGCTCGCCAATTTCTCTCATGGTTGCAGTCAACACTGCTCCATGCCATTAATTAAGTATAAAATAAAATTGTAAGAAAATACCAAACAAGTATTACTACAAATAAAAAAAATTCATTAATTTTCATCACAAAACTAATTTGTAAATTAATATAAATTTTGTAACATAAAAAGTAGACAGTTAAAGTGGCAAATGCCATCATCGTATTTTAAATAATTACAATTATAATGTTTCGTACCACACTCGTCCGTTTTCCCTACCGCAATTAACATGCTAATTTATTCATCATAATAAATTAGCTGTTAACCTCTTTCTTTCAAAAATAATTACGTTCCAACACGTTTTTCGGACGTAAAGTGGCTATAGTCAAACAGTACAATAATTCTGGCTGTTAATATTCTGTACACTAGGATTTATTCGACAGGTGCATCTAATGTAACTAATTATTTACTACAATGTTAAAACATTAAGTGAAGAAAATTAAAATTTCATGTTGGTTTTCTATTCAACAATCCTTCATTTCGTAAATTATAATTGCACCTAAAATTCATGTGCACTAAAAATATGAGAAAAGTTTATTATATTTCAACTGCGAGTTTGAAATTTGTTATTCTGCAAAAAAGATAAAAAATTAAAAATATATTAAATAATACAAATTCTATAATTAATTAATTGTATAACAAAAGGGTAGGATAATTTAAAAACTGAAAATTCTATAATATTCGAACAAATTTTTCTGTAAAGTTGGAAACCTAACCTAAAAATTTTCGATAGCGTTTGTCGAGATTCCGTGAAAAAATTATTTTAACTTTAAAAAAGCGATAATTTATCGGTTTTGAAATTCACTTCTATCTTTTAAATTTTCTGCTTGAAAAAATTAAAAAACATAATTTAGAAACCTGAACAACAAATCTATTAGTTAATAAATTATACAACAGATGGGTATGATAGTTAAATAAACCCTCAGGGGTTTAAATCAACTTCAAATAAAAAAAAATATATAAAAATTGAACTTGCCATAATACCTTGACAATTTGTCCTAGGAAATTAAAAATTATTTAAAAACTTAATAGCTTTCACCGGGAGTGTATAAAAAAATTATTTTAACTTAAAAATAACCTCTATCGGTTTTAAAATATAATGCGATATTTCTTGCTCTTAAATTTCTTACTCAAACTAATTAAAAAAAAACGAAAAAAATAGTACGAAATTTAAACAATAAACTAATTAATTAACAAATTGTATAATAGAAAGATATGACAACATGTAAATTGAATATATTACAATATCTAGACAAGTTTTTGTATGAAATTGCAGCTTGTAACCAAGAATTTCACTGCCATTGTTGGTCCGTGAAAAAAATTGTTCGGCTTAAAAACAACGATGAGTTATAGGTTTTGCAGCGGTATAAAGTTGTTTCGAAGGCAATGGTTTCTGCCACGACAGCATAAAATTTATATTCGACATCTTCGACAATACGCGTATCTTTTACATCCCGGTACAGTTTCAGTCCGATCGCTTGTCAGCTAGTGATCGCAAATTCAAAGGAAAATTGCAAACGGAATGTATGGTCTCTGGCAGGATTTCAGGTATAAATCAATTTCTATCGGTTAAAAGTAACGAGAAATACCGCCGTGTAATAGGAACAATAAAGCATAAAGCATCGAACGGAATGACGGAAAGCTTATTTCACACAATTTAACGGCAGAACAAGCAATTTTGCGGGAATAAATTTTCTACGGAGTTTCGGTATCGAGCTTTACACGTTTCCTTATAGAGAAATCTGTTTGAACTGTTACTAAAGATAGATTTGATAGACAAGTATTTATATTGTAATTTAGAAATATAAAATTTTGGAACATGCAAATTTTGAAATTTGTTAATTTAGAAATTTAAGATTTTTTAACTTATAGTTGCGAGATTTTTAATTTCGAAGTCTAAGATTTTTTAACCTACAAATTTTACGGTTTGTTAAATTAGAAATATAAGAGTTTTTAATTTATAATTGCAACATTTTTAATTTTCAAGTATAAGATTTTCTAACCTACAAATTTTACAGTCTGTTAGATTAGAAATATAAGATTTTCTAACTTGTAAGTTTTTTAATTTTTTAATGTAGAAATATAAGATTTTCTAACCTGTAAATTTTCAATTTTTATAGTTTAGAAATATTCAAACTTTCAAATTTTTATATTCGAAAATCACATCCATAAACTTCAAATTTTAAATTTTAATAGTATAATAATTTAAACAATTTTTATTACCAAATTTAGAAGATTAAAAAATTAAAAATGTAGTAACTTGTAAAGAGTCTCTCAAACTTGATAATGTGAAAATTTAAACACTGCATAATGTATACAATGAATGAAAGATAAAATATTTAAAAATTAACAGAATTTTGTGTACAAAATGCATAACACATCTGAAATCCTCAATAAAATAACGTAAACTTCAAATCTTCATTTTAAATACCTCATCCTAAAAATATAAAATTTTTAAACATCTTTTAAAGAAAAATTTTCCTCCATAACTTCTGTTAAATGTACAATAATATTCGCTTTATGATACATCATTTTACGTGAAACCCTCACAAAATAAAATTTCATATCCACTTTGTATGATATCTAAACTGCATGCATTATATTAAAACTGAATCGTAAAGTATTAAAACATGTACGTAAACATACAAATAAACAAACATTTCAAACTTTATTACGGAACATATCTCTATCGAATAAAAAATTATTCAGTACAATGAAACGTAATTTATTATTTGCAGAAGTATAATACTTTTATATGTAACAGATATTTATTGCCTTATAGAATACCATTTTTCATTTATCGATTGCAAATTTCAATGAATAACCTTTGTATAAATACAGTACTCTCCATAAAAAATGACTGAAATAAATTTGTGTCGCTGATCGGTGAAATACAACTTTCTTCGAAATCGGTTTTACAAATAGTCAGAGGCCTACAAACTTTTTAATTTATAAATTACTATATCTTACATTCTAAATTACTACACTCACAAATCTCTTAGATTGTCAAAACTTCGGTAAATTACTTAATTTTCAAGTTTCTGGGTTCTTAAACTCTCAAATTCTATAATTCGTCAATTCCAAAATTTTTATGCATGTTTTAAGGGTCTTAAATTTTGAAATTGTACAATTTTCAAATTTAGATTGTTTATTGAATGATTTAAATCATTTATTAAAGCTAAAAGTGTCAAATAATTGCGTTCCAAAGATGCTTGAAACAAAAATGGTATTTAAAATATTATAATATAAATATTATGAATATTAAAATTAATAGTACTTAAATTTACTTAAACTTAAATACTTAAATTATGTTTAATCCATTCCCAAACTCCCAACACAAAAATCCCAGAACGCAGCCATTTTTTCCTAGCAGAAAACCTCTGAAAGAGCCACCCATCTTCAAAGAAATCCAGCAAAATGGCGGACAAGATTTACTGACTTAATAAGTCGCAGCAAAAACTGCATGAATTTTCAGGGTAGAATCAACAGCCTAGGAAAATAACGAACGAGCCATCGCCAAGATGGAAAACGTTCCGATGCTCTTAAGTCGCGTGACGTATTTCCGGCGTCCGGAAGGTATCATCTTCCAAATAATTCGCTTATAAAGTTATGCGACGACTTGCGTGCTAAAGTTATGTTCACAATGCCACTAAGGCTCATGTTACATCGGCTCGGGTGTAACATTTTTTATTTTCCACCGTTGTTGTTGAACCAACCACGTATGAAAGCAACGTAGAAGAACAAGGGATGACCAACTGCCTCGGTACAGTCGACTGCGATGTAGACTTCTTTTGGGTACATAAGTGCATGTAAACTTGACAATTTTGCAACTCACAAATTAGAAAGAATTTTTGCAAATAATTCTTTAACTTCTTATAATGAAATTTTTATATTTTGTCAATTTTTCTTGAATTCTAACTATTAAGATTTTAACGTATTTAATTTTTATATGTGCCTTTGAAATTTTTTTAATATTTAAGGTACTTCTTCTTCCAACTTTCTAATCTTACAATTCTTATTTCTCTAGATTTAAAAATTTGAATTTAAAAATTTCAAATATTTAGACTTCCAAATTCCTGTACAGTCGTACATCCCCAAGTTCTGAAATGCAAAAATTCCTATTCCCCCAAACTCACAAATTCTCATATATTCTTATAGTCCTTCATCCCCAAATTTAAAAATGTAAAAATTCCTATTTCCCAAAAATCTCAAATTCCTATATATTCCTATGCATATACATATTCTTACATCCCTATATCCCCGAATTCTAAGACACAGAAATTCCTATTTCCCAAAAACCTTAAAATTCCAAATACTCTAAACCCCTAAAACCCAGAAGCGACAGTCTCTTCCCCGTCGCTTGTCACATTTTCCCCAAGTGCGACAGCTCTGTACTCGACTGTACTCGGAAACTGCAGTCACAATTCTTCGCAAGACAGATATTATTATCGTTCCAGCGAAACGTTTCCGCAGCGGTGTGCGTGCGCCTTCAATTACACGAAATGCATTTAAACCCAATACACCTGGCTTACGTTCCAAGGCACACAGCGGTTGCCTGTTTGCATGCTCTTTTTCAATCTCCCTTTTCACGTTGATAGTTGAAATGATCTCCTTCCTGGGATCGTGAAAATTTCCCGACGCACTGCGACCGGTAAACCACGCCGTCATTGTTTCCCTCGGCAACGTTATACATCTTCGTTCTTAAGACAGCCCCTGCGTCTGGCAGCGTGCATTATTTCACGCGAAGGGATTTCGACTGCAATTTTGTTCAATTACAGAGTCAGCGAAACCAACGGAACCCCCGCGGAGCTGAAGAGAAAGTCGCTTTTAAGAATATTGTATTCGACAACGGGATTCTGACCGTTTATCAAAGGGTAGTTTGCTCAACTGGGATAGCTTCGGATAGATGGCTGACAGTTTTAGGTACAACAGTTAGTGTTAGTTCGAGAGACGTTTCTGAGGGTATGAAATTTGGAAATTTTTGAGCTTGTGAATTTCAGAATTTGAGAATTTGGGAGGGTGGGGAGAATATGTAAGAATTTGTGAGTTTGGGAGAATAGGAATTTTCACATATCAGAATTTGGGGATGTACGAGTGTATAGGAACTTGGAAGTCTAAATATTTGAAATATTTAAAATCAAATTTTTAAATCTAGAGAAATAAGAATTGTAAGATTAGAAAGTGGGAAGAAGAAGTACCTTAAATATTAAACAAATTTCAAAGGCACATACAAAAATTAAATACGTTAAAATCCTAATAGTTAGAATTCAAGAAAAATTGACAAAATATAAAAATTTCATTATAAGAAGTTAAAGAATTATTTGCAAAAATTCTTTCTAATTTGTGAGTTGCAAAATTGTCAAATTTACATGCACTTATGTAGCCAAAAGAAGTCTACATCGCAGTCGACTCTACCGAGGCAGTTGGTCATCCCTTGTTCTTCTACGTTGCTTTCATAAGAGGTTGGTTCAACAACAACGGTGGAAAATAAAAAATGTTACACCCGAGCCGATGTAACATGAGCCTTAGTGGCATTGTTAACATAATTTTAGCACGCGAGTTGTCGCATAATTTTATAAGCGAATTATTTGGAAGATGATACCTTCCGGACGCCGGAAATACGTCACGCGACTTAAGAGCATCGGAACGTTTTCCATCTTAGCGACGCGACGGCTCGTTCGTTATTTCCCTAGGCTGTTGATTCTACTCTGAAAATTCATCCAGTTTTTGCTGCGACTTATTAAGTCAGTAAATCTTGCCCGCCATTTTGCTGAATTTCTTTGAAGATGGGTGGGTCTTTCAGAGCTTTTCTGCTGAGAAAAAATGGCTGCGTTCTGGGATTTTTGTATTGGGAGTTTGGGGATGGATTAGACATAATTTAAGTATTTAAGTTTAAGTAAATTTAAATACTATTAATTCTAATATTCATAATATTTATATTGTAATATTTTAAATACCATTTTTGTTTCAAGCATTTTTGGAACGCAATCATTTGATACTTTTAGCTTTAATGAATGACTAATCATTCGATATAAACATCGAAATTGGAAAATTGTAGGATTTAAAAATTGGGAGATTTGAAAATTCGAGAATTTGGGAATTGGAGAACTTGGGAAGGTGGGAAGGTGGGAAGATGGAAATTTTCAGAAATTAGGGATTTGGGAATTGGGGAATTGGGGAATTGGGGAATTGGGGAATTGGGAAATTGGGGAATTGGGAAATTGGAAGATTTGGAAATTGGGGGACTTGAAAATTGAGGGATTTGAAAATTGGAGAATTTAGAAATTTGGTAATTGGAGAATTAGGGAATTTGGGAATTTGAAAATTGGGGAATTGAAGAATTGGGAAATTGGAGTATCTGGGAATTGGGGGATTTGGAAATTGGGAGATTTGAGAATTGGGGAATTTGGAAATTGGGAGAATTAGAAATTTGGAAATTTGGGATTTGGGAAATTTGGAAGTTTGGAAATTTGAGAATGTGTAAATTAACAATTTAAAAAATTAATAATTTGAAAATTTACCAGTATACTAACTTCAAAATATATGTTTCAAATGATAAAAATTCGGAAAAAATCTTAATGTCCACAATTTAAAATAAGAAACCCAACATCCATCTTAACGACCATTTGACATTGTTACAACTGACAAACCTCTAACTAAAAATTAATTTTCAATGAATGATTCACCAAATACAAATTAAAAGTTCATCCTTAATTTTCCACCCAGATAATTTAATTAACAATTGCAATGAAGTTCTGCATTAAAAGAGATTCAATTATGGATCGTTCACTAAATTCATGGCATACTGAACATTCCTGCATATGGCACATAAAAACGTAGCTCTCAAAGAATTCGAAAGGAATCGTTCATTTTATGTTCGACATTGCAGGAGTAGTAAATAAGAATGGCAATGAATACCTATAGGAATTAAGGTTTATTAATTTCGAACAACTTTAAAATAAATTCGTGCAGTGTAACTTCCAATCGTCATTTTATGAATCAAAATCTCGATTGGACGTTAACCTAAAAAGAATCTAAAGGAGGTTAGGAATTATAATAAGAAACGATATCGTAATAAGGAAAACATAAAAAGGTGATGCACGCACACGGCATGGTTTCATATCTGACAAACGTTCGCGTTTGGAATAAATAACATTTCATAGCTTAATAACGAGATTAACAACTACTTGTGTCAAATACATTATTCCATCGTAATTACAATAAATTTCTATAGTCCTATAAAACCATCTATTAAAATTTTATCTAGTAAACCATAAATTCAAATACCATAGAAATAACTGGCCGATAAATTCTTGAAACGATTATATTAGCGAGATATTAAGCATCTTAAAAATGCGAAGAATTCTACGAAAGTCTATCAGTTGAGAACGCCATTATAAATCTCATTGAATATAGCCTGTAACACTCGTTGCAATAGAATTCGACAAGTCATTAGCAACCGACATAAAAATAGATTTGATGAACGTTTACGTCGACATTTCACGAAACGGGTTCCTGCAACCTAACCTAAAAAGAAACTAAATTGCACGATTTACCTTTCAATCTATAAATTAACATTTAAACATCGTATTTGAAAAAAAAGGAGGAAATCATCAGCTAATTCTTGATTCTTATAGAGACATACTCCTGCAGGATTACGAAGGCATTTAAATGCCGATGGGAGAGATTATTTTGAGTAAAAAATTGGCGGGAGAAAAGGAGTACCTAAAGGAACCAGTTGGCGCGCATCACTTTGATTTCTATACCTGTTTCATTTTTATATAAGTCGCTAAAAACAACCTGAAGCGGAAGTTCCATCACGATACCCTGTAAATGACACGTCACTCAACGGAGTTAAGCGTTTCTTTCGCAGTTCCTATTAATTTTGCATAGTAATGTCTATAAAAGTTACACGTTAATGATCGGAGAACAAAAAGTAAGAAATGAAATATTATATCGGGGAAAAAAGCTTTCAGCATCGATCGAGGGGAAAAAAAGAGACATTCATACGAATACCGTACGTGGCTGTCTTTATCTACATTCAGATCGTAAGTTCACGGTCATAAGTAACCATTGATTATTTTCGTTAATGAGTTCTGGAAGTAATAACAAATCCGGTTTTGAATTGCCGGTAATACCGTGCTTTACGCTAATAAGACGACGGCGCAGGGCTGTTGCGACCATTAAGCAAAATAAGCACGTGCTTAGGGCATCAAAAGATGAAAATTGCTAGAGAAATTGACCGCTTCCGCAATTATTATCAGATTTATTTTTTTTATTTTATTCAACTAGGTTTACTCACTTTTTATGTCACGAGCTTGTGACAGTTTCAAATTTTTGATAAATTAAACATTCTCAAGACACTAGCTTCTGACAATTTAAAATTCCCAAGTCATGCATTAAAATTCTCAAGTTACAAGTTTGCGATAAGTCAAACTTCTTAAGTCACAAATTAAAAATTCTCAAGTTACATGTTTGTGATAAGTCAAACTTCTTAAGTCACAAATTAAAAATTCTCAAGTTAAAAATTGGCGATAAATCAAACTTCTTAAGTCACAAATTAACAATTCTTAAGTTACAAGTTTTTGACAAGTCAAGCTTCTTAAGTCACAAATTAAAAATTCTCAAGTCATATACTTGTGATACTTTAAAATTCTCAATTTCAATCGGGATTTCCTAATCTGATTAAAATTGATATGCTGCTGCAAAATGGTATTCATATTCATATGTAAAATTAAAATGAAGTACTGCCATGAAATCTCTAACAAGGAAACATATCGAACCGCGACACACCGATTTTAATGAAACTTATGTGAAAGATAGTTCTCAAAAAAATATTTGACACGTATTTTTTTTTATCGGCAATCGTTCACATTGAAGGGGTGAAAATAGCCCTCGAAGTTGGGGGTTGAAACCATGTTTTTGGGAATATCTCCGGAACGAAAGAAGATAATTGAATTCTTTTTTTTGTAAATTGTTCGTCTTTAGATAGGAAATTTTTGTGCGTAAAAAAATTTCAAGAAACTTTATTTGTTTAAATAATATTTAAAAAATTTATCATTTTTGTTTAAATTTTTGCACTAAATGTTGATGTATTTGAAATGTTGATGAGGATACGTGTTTTTGGAATTTGTTGTTTGTTGCAATGTTTATTAGATATATAATTTAACATTACCTCCTGTGAAGAGGGGCAATCAGCAGTTTTATTAAAAATATCATTATTTTTACAATCTTTTACATTATTTTAGCGATTTCATACCTCTTCATATGGAATTAATTGATTTCTCAATAATTATTGTAAGCCTCGCAGGTATGAGTGTGAAGCGGTTATAATCAACGCCATAAGGAACATAGGCTTCTATGGCCAATATTGTTAAAAAATAATTTAATTTAATTTATTTTCTGAGTTTCTTAAAAAATCTCAATGTTTCTAAAAGTTCTAAATATTTTATTTAGAATGAAGTCTTTACGCCTGTAAAAGTATAAAAGCAGTATTGGCCATAAAATCCTATGTTCCTTACGGCGCGGCGTTAATCATAACCGCGTCACGCTCATACCTGCGACGCTTACAATAAATATTCAGAAATCAATTAACGGCATATGAAGAAGTATAAAATGTCTAAAATATTGTAAAAGATTGTAAAAATAATGATATTTTTAATAAAACTGCTGATTGCCCCTCTTCACAGGAGGTAATGTTAAATTATATATCTAATAAACATTGCAACAAACAACAAATTCCAAAAACACGTATCCTCTATTTTTGTCCATAGTTTACGTACACGAAGTTCCAAAAAAATACATCAACATTTAGTGCAAAAATTTAAACAAAAATGATAAATTTTTTAAATATTATTTAAACAAATAAAGTTTCTTGAAATTTTTTTACGCACAAAAATTTCCTATCTAAAAACGAACAATTTACAAAAAAAAGAATTCAATTATCTTCTTTCGTTCCGGAGATATTCCCAAAAACATGGTTTCAACCCCCAACTTCGAGGGCTATTTTCACCCCTTCAATGTGAACGATTGCCGATAAAAAAAAATACGTGTCAAATATTTTTTTGAGAACTATCTTTCACATAAGTTTCATTAAAATCGGTGTGTCGCGGTTCGATATGTTTCCTTGTAAGATGTCTAAAGACACTTCATGGTAGAAATAAATACATGTATACCATATGATATAAATAAATGTATACCATATGCACTAGAATGACTTGAAAGAAAATAATTCAAAAACTATTGTATGAAAAGTCAAAAAATTAACTCTGAAAAAATTGTTCTCTTACAGAATAATTTTCTCTACTTAAAATAATTTTAAGTTAAAATTTGAAAGTTTGACACCTCTTGGCAGAAATTGTGTTAAAGTCCCTGTGTGCTAAATTATTCCAACGAACTGTGAGTTAAGTTGTGACTAGTTCCGTCTGACGTACCTGACAAACAAATCGTAAGACAAGGGGTTAAAGTTCCAATAATTGGATACTTTATCCTACGTACATATTTCCTTCCTAATAACGTCTCGTGGGTTGCATTTACCTCAGCGTTCGTCGAACTTTCGATAGAATATTCACGTGCCGGCAAGTTCCTAACGAGGGATGCTGTGCAGGTGTCTGAATCGATTTTCTTCTGTTTGTTCATTCGTATCGAACCTTGGCATTCGATGGTTATTAGTGAGAGGGACTTACAGTTTCAGGTTCAACAAGATAATCCACCGAGCATTTCCGAACCAACGAAGCGATTTCTCAGCGAATCTTTTCGATTCCTCGAAAATAAAACGCGAGATTGTGGCAAATCACGGATTCCTTTGCATGACGTAATCTTCAACGTTCGTAGCATTGAATGCTGGTTTTACGGATGAGATCGTAGATTTTATAACGTTCTTTCTGATCCAATTTTACTCACGGATATGTTACATTCCTGAAATTTGATTGTTCATTTTCACGTTTCGATCGTCTTCAGGCTATTATTAGTCAGATAACCACTGCATTTTTATCAATTTTGTAATGGAAGTATGGTCACGGTAATTCGAATTAAATCCCGTTATGTAATGAAAAGAAGCATCCGATATGTGGGGGTAGATGTGACATTCGTGAAAAGTTTCGTAGTAACTCCTATAAAATTAAAAAAGACACTAGAAATCTTAAAGAAATCCTATAAAAGCGAAACACTGGACTCTGTTCTTCAATTACATTTTTACAATTACTTAACAAATTTCAAACTAATCTTGAAATTCAAGATTTCCAATATCCACCGAATATTTCAAAATATTCTTATATATCCAACTTAGGTCTCCCAAAATAAAATTCTGATTACAGTACTGACAAAATATGTCACAACCACCAAATCCATAAAATTCATCATAAATAAAAATATTTCAGTTTCGATGAAATTTCCGTTATAACAATTTCCGTTATTATTCATAAATTATAAACCCTCTGAGCAATGCATCTTGTGTTAAGAAGCAGGTAACATTGACCGCAAAAATTTTATTACGACTTAACGAAGCAAAAAGAAAAAACTGAAAAATTTCAACGTTTAATGGAAACTGTACTTTTTCCAGACAACACTAACCGTCCTCCATTAAATGACAATCGCCCGCAAAAATGTCCGAATGACGAGTTAAAGAAGACCAAACGCATTGTGGGATAAAGAAAGAGAAAAACGATAAAAAGACAATTTCGCGGCACGATACGTCGAAAAGGCGTACACGATGTTCGCGTATTATTATGGGTGCTCCTTTAGGGCGTCATCAGCTGGTAATAAAAAGATTCCACGACTGACTGACGTGGTCAGGCACGCCTGTAGACTTAGGGCTATAATCCCATATAAGGTGTTCGAACGATTAACAGTTCGGAACGCGGTGTGTACGTTTATAAAGAAATGTAAGTACGATCCACAGAGCAGAGTAATTGTCGTTAAGAACTTAGTATACCGATTCGAGGACATCCGGTGAAACCGAAAAGCTCTGATGCTCGAATGAAGAGGAAAGTTGGATACGTCAGTGCGATATTTTCTGATTAAATTTTTTGAAGTAATTAAAATTCATACTTTGATAAATTGTTAAGTTACGCAAAAATTGTTAAGTTCTCAAAAATTGATGAGTGAGACATTCCTATTTACGTTAGGATATTTTCAGAATTTTGGGATTCTCGACTTTGCAGATTTTTGTGTATACAAATCTTTAAATTCTCCCAGCGCCATATCCTTACTTTATCAAATTGTTGTACTTACAAATCTCTAGATTTTAACTGCACATTTTGAAGTTCCGACGCTCCTAAAGCCTTACAATCTAATATTGCTAGATCCTCAAATTGTTAGACATCCAAAGCTGCGATTAATATATGCATGCTAGTATGTGAGCACGTATGCGCATGCGCGAGAGTGCGCGTCTCTATGCGCATGCGTACGAGTGTGCGCCTGTGTGCGTATGTGTGTCGGTGAGTCCTTCTGCGCATGCGTCTGTGTAATTCCGCGTGTGCATGCGCACGAGTTTGAGTCTGTGTATGCATGCGCGCGAGTAATATATAACAATTATTAAATATTAATCTATTTGAGTTACATTTTCCAAATTTTGAAATACTCCAGTATATACAAATCACTAAATTCTAAATCAAGACATATTTCAAAAGAAACTTTAACAAAAACCTCAACAAATTTTATAATTAACAACTACATCATATGGTTACATAAAGCAATTACTAATTTTAGTAAAGAAAGAACATAACGAGAGTTCGTTGAAATTCCATGTCGAGGTGCGTGAATAAATTTGCGTGTATTGCTGCCCTCGATTTCTATGTTCTATGAGATATCTATGTGGTTCAGAAAGTAACGGGAATATATCTGCAAAAGCTTCCCCAGGGACCAGAGGAACATTTTTCTCCTCCAAGGAACGGCGGAACGTTCGCATCGTTTAGAGACGAGCTCCACAAACATTTATATGTAGAGATCCACTTTCGGAAATGGTAATTTTTTGCGATCTAGAGTAAATGTTCCAATTATCTTCGTGTTAGTTCTCCATAAACAAAGTATGTATATAAAGATAAACTGCTTGAGATTTTAGAGTAAACTGGATTTTATAAAATGATAAAATACAAAAATGATAAAGTAAAACTGCTCAAGATTTTCAGTAAAACAAACTTTTCATAAAGTAATAAAATACATATAAGGTGCAATTAAAAGGCATGGGTAAATATGTACAAAAAAAATTAGATAAATTATGTCAGTAGCGAATGAGACTGAGAGACGACAGTTTTAAGGTATATTTGTATATCTATTTGTATATCAAATATATTTACAAGTACATATATGTGTGAAAGGATGTGTATCTTGTCACTAATGTTGATAGTTCTTATTTGAAACCCTAAGGAATATTTATTAAATTATTTTGTATAAATTAATCGTAAATCTTTTTTTAAAGTTCTAAAATTGAAAAGTGTCAGAGTTTACAAAAATTTTCTGAATAGTTCAGTAGACGAAAAATTCAAGAGTATATTTCCTGCAGCAAGGATTTGGAAAAACGTTTAATATCCGCTTTAATCGCACTCCCATGCAATAAACCGCGCGATTACTGCAAAACGTCGAACAAAAACAAGTTAAAATCTTGTTCCTTCCGTCGGCCAGCAACGGGGACAAGTTCATCCCAGCAGAGAATCAGTGAAATATTCGGGCGACGAGTCGTGCATATTAAATTCTGAGCGACGATGCAAACGGACCCGTACCTTTCGATGCGCGAAATGTCAAACAAATCCCGATTTCATCAAAAACCGATATCGGTCTATCTGCCCGTCCAGCGGCATACGAATTTTGGTCGTGTGTAGTTCCGTCCTAAATACACGAATGGTTTGACAAAAACCAAACACGATAGTGTATACAGGCTGTTTCAGGGAACAGTAAACACATTAGTAAACAGCGGTGTGGGTTTCTGGTATAAATTTTTATATAAACCCGATTATCAATATACAGATGTCGACCACGAGTTGGTGTAACCCAAAGTGAAAGTAGCTTTATCACTGTAAACACTTCCAGTTATATTTTGGTAAATAAACATAATAATAATAACAAATGCTGCCGATTAGTAAAAGAACACTTCTAGTTACATTTCGGCAAATAATGACAATAACAACTGCTGAACGCAATTCGTACTATCTCACTCGCTTAAGAGACGTTTGCCAACTATCATTTGGAAGTTTGGAAGCTTTGGAATAAGGTGATTCGAAGTTTTGGGAAGATGAACGTTTTGAAATTTGGAGCTTTAGTTTTAGAAATTTTGAATATTCGGAGCTTTGGAATTTGGAAGATTGAAAGTTAAGAAGGTTGAATGATCGAATTTAAAGTGATCGAAATGTGACTTTCGAAAATTGGAATTCAAGAACGTCAGGACATTGGAAAGTTGAAACTTTGAGTGATTCAAACTTAGGAAAGTGGGGACTGTGGAAGGTTAGAATTTTGCAGGGTTGGGACTTTTGAAAGATGGAACATAGGGAAGACTGGGACTTTGGACAGTTGGAACAGTGGAAAGTCAGAACTTTGAAAGATTGAACCTTGAGATGATTCAAACTTTAGAAGATGAGTACTTTGGAAGGTTAAAACATTGCATGGTTGGGACTGTGGAAGGTTAGAACATTGCAATGTTGGGACTTTTGAAGATTAGAACTTTAACAGATTGAAACTTTGCAAGGTTGGAACATTGGAAGGTTGGAATATTGCAATGTTGGGACTTTTGAAGATTAGAACTTTGACAGATTGAAAATTTGCAAGGTTGGAACATTGCAATGTTGGGACTTTTGGAGATTAGAACTTTGACAGATTAAAACTTTGCAAGGTTGGAACCTTGGAAGGTTGGAATATTGCAATGTTGGGACTTTTGAAGATTAGAACTTTGACAGATTGAAACTTTGCAAGGTTGGAACATTGCAATGTTGGGACTTTTGGAGATTAGAACTTTGACAGATTGAAACTTTGCAAGGTTGGGACTTTGGAAGGTTGGAACTTTGCGAGGTTGGATCCTTAGAAGGTTGGGATTATCAAAAGTTGGAAGTATAGAAGATTAGAACTTTGGAGGGTTGGAACTTTGGAAGGTTAATGTTTTGGAATATTAGAACTTTGGATGGTCGAAAGTTTGCAAGGTTAAGACTTTGGAATGTAAGAACTTTAGAAGGTTGGAACTAGAGAAAGATGGAATTTCAGAAGGTTGAAATTTTGGAAGGTCGAAAGTTGGAAGTTTGTAACATTAGAAGTTAATAACTTTGGAAGGTTAAATCTTTGGATTATTTAAACTTTGAAAGTTTGGAACTTCGTAATGTGAAAACATTGCAGTGTTGGGACTTTGGAAGGTTAAAACTTTGCTAGGTTGGAACTTTGGAAGGCTTAAACTTTGCAAGGTTAGAACTTTGGAATGTTGGATCCTGAGAATGTCAGGACTTTGGCAGGTTCGAATTTTGCAAGGTTGGGACTTTTAAAAGTTGGAACATAGGAAAGGTTGGGACTTTGGAAAATTGGAGCATAGGGAAGGTTGGGACTTTGGAAAATTGAAAGGTTGCAAGGTTGGAACTTTAGAAAATTGAAACTTTGGACAGTTGAAACTTGAGGAGGATAATAATTAGTATGCGACCACTCGAGTCAATACCGTAGAAAATACGTGTGAGGCGTCCATTTTCCTATTCTGATCAATTGAGGTCGTAGCTGTTCTGAACACGTTAGCTTCTTCATACGCCAACTCATGGGTAGACATCGGTACATCAATAGTACACATACTATTATATATCAAATGAAGTGCAACTATAAAATCAGTCATTATAGTTGGAACCAAAGTATCGAATATTCCTAAGATCCTCCTTACATCACAGTCTTATCCAGTCTTAGTAATAATAATAAGTTCTGAACACCTGGGTCAGCGTGTCTTCACGCGCCAACTCGTGGGTTCACATCAGTATTTGAAGCTACAGACATGTGATCAGTAGTCACATTCATTAGCTATCAAAATGTTCTAAACTTCCTACATCGTTGTCTATGATGAATGAAAAACCTACAAACTAAAAATAAACACAAGAGAAATACGATAGATATTTTATAACCGGATAATTCAGAAATGTTAAGTTCCCACATTTCAGCTAGTCAATATTAAAACAATATACGGTCTCGCGCTGTAGTTCCTCAAACATTGATAGCATCATATATCAAACACAAGTTCATATGAAAATGTTTACTCAAAATAGCACATACCGTTTACCAGAATATCGACTATTCCCTGTTGCCTTGTATGTTTAGCGAAAAGTGTGGGGCACTGTCGACACCGGGAATCAAACTGTGGTCTTCCACGTCGTAGCCGGTTACAGCAGTGCTCACAAGTTTACGTGCAACGATTAATATCATTCCTCCAAAACTTCGTAATCCCGCTCAGCTCGTTAGTCCACGAGATTAATGAAAGCCTGCGCTAGCTATCCCAGCTAACAGATTACAGTTTCTTTGCTTCTTAATAATTCATTATCAGTGATGCGCCAACGGACGGACACTTCGACGTTTCGCGGTTAATCGCAAATCCACAAACAAGTGACTGCAGCGTACTGGGACGTCATATGTTCAGCTGTGTTATCCATTTTCTAGTGAAAGTGATTACAGTCGATTACTGTTTAATGTCACTGAAGGTACGAATACATTAATATCCGTGACGTGAATTTATGTGGTTATGTTGTTACTGTATTCGTATATTATGGGCTGATGTTGGGAATTATCTGTGGAGATACACCGATTCGGGGATGTAGGAATTTGGGGATGTGGATGTTGGTGTGATGGGATTTGAGGACGTAGCAATTTGGAGATATAGGATTTTGAAAACATAGAGATTATGGAACAAAAAAATGGTTGAATATTGGAACTTTTAAAAATTTAAGATGTAAGTCAGAATCAGATCTAGGTCTAGACCATTACATCTCATTCTAGAGAAAATCTAGCGATTTAAGTCTGCTGAAATTTGTGAATGTGAAATTCTGAAAATTAAAAATTTGAAAATTTGAAGCCCTGAAACTTCGAAACATGGAACAAAATTTCAGGCTATAAAAATACGAAAATTTGTGAACGTAAAAACTTTCAAGGTCACGTCTCTAGCTGAAGGAATTGTACGTTGCACTCTACCTCGAAGGTGAGGTAGTTGGTGTGTGGTCTAACCGTGTTACGGAAAACAAAAACAGCAACAGTAAAATTCACCTCGGCGGCCATAAAGTGTCAGTAAAAAAGTGTAATTTGTTAATGGTTCGATGTCGCCGACGGGTTTCGCGGTGTTTCCGAAGAAAAACATAATTCCATCGAAGCAACAAACGCGTACGAATTGATGCATGACAGGACGAGATTTGCCCGCCGCTTGCCGTGTTTCAACTTTTACATGGAAGTCAGCTTAATCGAGATCGCGTCAAGCCTGTAATTTCGTTTACGTCTATTCATCCATCATCTCTACCAGCCTTGGCTGATCGTGACTCGGCAGCGTACATTATCGCGGTAACGTCGGTCGGCGAATATGCGAATGAAGCTGAGCAAATTGATTGAGTTACGTCACGCGTCATTGGCCATGTGTTTGCGCAGGTAAGAGCGATGCGTCATTTTGACGGGGCCCACCGTTGTGCCGTTTAACGCCTTCGCGACCGATCATCGCTGGAAGAATCGTGAATGGTGTCGATAGACGAGAACACTTTGCGTTTTTAGAACGAAAACGAAAGCAGAATGGCACTCGAGCAAGGTAACCGGATGAAATCGAGTTTGAAATCTTCGATCATTGTCAGTTAAGTTGCAGAGTACACTGTCTAATTCCTATATTTATTATCTTTGAAATTCTGTCGACGCGTCATTTGTAAAAGTGAAGTAAACAATAATCTGCATTGAACGTCTTTTTGGGGAGCCATTTTCTTTTAACTATTTTTGCACGGCATTCGATAAATGACAGCATCTAATAATTGCACTTATTTTTGAAACTCTGTCAAAATTTTTCAAATGTAGAAACATGGAAAATTGGGAATTTGGAGATTTGAGTTGTGGAAATTTAAAAACATGGGAATTCAGAGAAAAATTAAACGAAACTTGGATATTTAGAAATTTGTGAAATTGAAAATTTTTGAGATTTGACAAAATTTAGAAATCTAATATAATTTACTAAATTTATCAAAAATTTAAAAATTGAGAAATTTACGAATTTTCAGATTCGAGAGCTGAAAATTTAAAAACGTGAGAATTTTAATTTTCCATAACTTTGCAATAACAAAGTTACTAGCACTTCTCAAAATTACCATTTAGTATCACAGAACATAATACATCAACTAAATTATGCAGAAAATCGCACGAGTTAACAAAATTAGCAGATTATCTCTGAGAGACGTGTTTTATTGCCTAAAAAGCTAGTGACTTTAATTCGACGAGGAACACGTGTAATTATAAGTAAAATAATAATCCAGATAATATTTATAGCAAAGCTAAAAATATTCATGTAGGATTATTGCGGTCGTTTACGTAATGCTCGGTGTTTTTAGCATTCATACAATTACTACATGCCCGTTACCATGCGTGATACTGTTTTTGAGGCACAGCGCGTTATTTGCATGTAAAGCGCTCTGAAGATAACTCGGAACATTAACATTTCACGTTTAATCTTGTTCTACAAGGATTTTTAATTGTCAGAATTTAGTGGTCAGTTTCTCTGAATAATTATGGTCTTATAACAGGTTGATTAAAACATTTTAAGAAGTAGAAAACAACCGTACGCAACTTTAAATTTATATTAATAATTATAAATTATCTTCTCTGAATTCCGACGTGTATTATTCTATTTCACTTCAGTTCGTTGCCACTTCATTTTTAATATCAAATGATGAAAAATGCAATTATGCTTTATTACACAGCCATTTTCCAAATGGCAGAACGTGTAACGAAAAAATCATTTATGCATCGAAGAAACAATTATCCGGGTTTTAACTGCCGCATGCATATGAAACAGTAATCATAACAATATATCCGTAACAAGATACTAGCTAGACCAGTCGATCATCAACCACAATCGAAACGCAATCAGGATGCAATTACTCAAGCGAACGTTGATAATCATTGCCAGTTATCTTCGTACCCCGTCTTCATTAAAGTCTGAAAAAGTTTCTAGCTGCCGATATACTCAGCACTTTCAGAAACAAAGAAGACGTGAACCGCAAGCAAACGAAGAGTTGTACGAACGTTTTCATTCACGAAAGGTTAACTCGGCCCTGATACGAGTTGGACTCCAGAGACGATAACAGGTTTGCCCTTTGAAGGGGCTTGATTAGTTCTGAAACAGCTCGATCGCGTATAAGTTTGATTTGACGAAGTTTGTTTCAATCTTGATGAATCCTGCATTGTGGCGGCCATCTTGGAACGTGGGCGTTGCAGTTAATATCTCGAAAAAATATTTACACAATCAAAATGTTAACAAAGTTTTACCTTTATATTTATATTAGGTTAAATATAGGTCTTTATATTTATAGAAGTGATTTGCAAATTTTTGACTCTATTTCTGGGGAAGTTAGTGTTGCAAGTTAACTTAACCTCAAATTTTCTAGAGTCACGTCATGTAGAACTAACTAATTATTTTTATAATTTTAAGACGATTGAAGAAAGTTGATTAGGTACAGTTTCCATTCACTGATATTTAATTGTGTAGGTTGTAATAAAAATAGAACGCTAAATTAAATTGCGATAAAAATATGAATTTAGGTTATGTGGTATGCATCGCTGTAGTGTCGTGAGTGATATAGGACAATGTACGATAAGAAACATTGTTTAATACACTTACAGTAAATAAATGATAACATATAATAATACTGATACTAATAATGTTATAATAAATGTATACCAAAATATGAAATAGATTTTTATCGACGAAGTAGACGACACATCAAAGATCGAATCTGAGGACCATCATTTTATATTTTGAATACATTTTTCGTTTAAGGAGTTCCTTTTCCAGTTATATTCTCATATTCAAGAAATGTGAAGAATTAGCTCCGGTAGAATAGGTTTAGATAACTTGAAATTCTTCGATAACCATACCGTAAAGAAGCTTACAGTCGTATTTACATGGTACGACGGATATAGAGTGGAAAGTTTAAGGGTGACACGATGAGAAATGGTGCGTTGAAAGAAGAGTATTCGATCAATCAACTTGCTGAAATTGGATTTTTTATTTTTCTTGAATGGTTCAGTAGTGCCAACTAAGTCATCGATAGTTTATTTCTGCCCAATTTATAATACCCCCGCAAAGTTTTGTCATTACAGTCTTTTATTTTGAAGAAGTTTGATTTACAAAATTTCCTTGTTAATAATTCTATTCATAATTTAATATTATTACTATACAACTTTTATAGAAATATTATTTTGCATAAATACTTTGTATTTATTTTTGGAATATTTTTGGTAAAAAATACTTTGTATTTATTTTTGAAATATTTTTGCTAATAAAATAATTCTTAGAAAAAAAATACGCCGACTTCGAAATGCACTAAAAAGTATAAAATAATTTCTATTTCCTAATGAAGTAATTTCTATTTCATTCAATCATACAATTACGTAACAGATATGAATGAAACCTATTTACTCGTTAGGTATTATATTAAATACATTTCAACCTTTTCGGAGGCGGCGCAAAATTAAAAGATTATTTTGAATATGTTATTTAATTTTGCGCCGCCTCCGAAAAGGTTGAAATGTATTTAATATAATACCTAACGAGTAAATAGGTTTCATTCATATCTGTTACGTAATTGTATGATTGAATGAAATAGAAATTACTTCATTAGGAAATAGAAATTATTTTATACTTTTTAGTGCATTTTGAAGTCGGCGTATTTTTTTTCTAAAAATTATTTTATTTCACGCTTTTTATCGACCGGCAAGACGTGTTTGTAGAAACAGTAGAAAATCGGCGACTGCATGTTGACTCATACACCACCAGAGACACGGAGGCATACGTAGAATTCAATATATTAGTAACAATAGTTTTTCGCTAATAATTCGAAAATTAAAGTTTCCCCTTAATTGTGGATAAGGAAAAAGTTGTTCAGAATCGTGTCCCTGATAACATATTAAAAGGACATGAAAATCGTCCAAAGTTGATTTCAAAACTTTTCAACAATTTTTCGCTAATATCTCGAAAACTAAAGCTTTCCGCGAAATTTGTGTATAAACAAAATTGTTCAGAATCATGTCCGTGATAAGATATTAAAAGCGCACTAAAATCGAGAAAAGTTTATTTCAAAAGTTGCCGGTTTTTTTGCAATAACAACACTTTGCAATTAAAAAATGAAAAATTTTTTGATAATGGTACCAATGGGGAGTCAGAACCTACCAGATGCAAAAGGTTTCGTTCCGATCGGTGCATCCAGCTAGGCGTAATAGGCGGGCACACAGAAAATAAAAATAATAATAATAAAAAAAATATAAAAAATAAAAAAAAAATATACTGATCGAATTGAGTAACCTCCTCCTTTTTCGAAGTCGGTTAAAAAGGACTTTTAATATTCTTATCCACATTTTCTTATTTCTACATCTTTTAAAACAAATTATAAATAAAGACAGATTTTCAAAAAACAAAAAAATCAATTAATTTGTTAAAGGATTGGTGCATTAATTTTTTATTTTAACACGAAATTATTTAACTAAATTGCAATTGACATTTAATTTTCTATTAGTTAGACAATTTTAATTACATACAGTACAATTTTATACTCTTGTGAGTATTAATCCGCTAATTTTAAAGTATCACAAAATTTTACAATTCGATAAAATATTTTTCCAATAAGAAAGTTTAGCTTAAAATTCTCTAAGTATAATTTTAATGGATACATTGTATGTGTTTCACCAGCTACGCAATAGATTTCGTCTGGACTCAAGTGTTAAATGCCCCGTGTATCGGACAGAAATCCTGTGGATTATATTGTATTTGTACACAAGTTGTGTGTTCTTCATCCGAAGAAAGTCTAATCGATTTTTAAGTCTTCGTTATCTCCAATTTTTCAGCAGCTTACATTTACCGTGAAACACTTTTCACGTTGTGTATCCTTCTAGTTCTTACTCTTTCTTTTACGAGTCTATTAGCCAACAATATGTTTGCTCGCCCTCTCGACGTGATCATTGGCTTTGCAGCATCGTACCGGCGGTTATTGTTGGCAAATATTGATTAAGGACTTACAGGGTGTTCCTAAAAAATGTATTTATTTTTATTGATTCACCAACAGATTTTTGCTTTTGTTACAAAACAAAATATTACGATGAATGGTTGAGGAAAGAAAATTTGTTAAAACCTGTTCGACCTAAATGTTACAAACCCCTTGATCGTTAAATGAAGTTAAATATATGTGTAATAGTCAGTAGAAATATTAGTATATTTTTTAGGACACATTGCATTTACCTACAAACTTAGATATCTTGATTAGATAGAAAAATTGTGATTTAATTTTGGAAATGAAATTTTTAAATTATAGTAAATTAAGTGTTATATAATATCAAGTAATACAAGTGAGTAATTTTGATATAGTGAATAAATATTAGTAGGGTTAAGTATCTATTCAATTTTATTACAAATTTGCTGTATCTACAGTACATGTGAGTAATCACATGTGTATAATCACATGTATGATTGTTTATATTGTTATGCTATATAGCAGCATATACAGGGTATTATCTCTAACATACAATTTTTCATTCACTTGCAGCTATCTGATAAAAAAAAGTTTATAGCAAAAATTTCAGGATCTAAAGTGTATAATATATATCAGCAAAAAAATAATTTGAAAACAATTTGTTTTCATATAACCTATAAGTCATAAATCTTATTAGGATTGCGCTATAATAATTGCATGATTCATTTATATTACATAAACTTCATAAATATATATTTAAATAGTTTAATAATTAACTTTAACCTTTAGTACTCTTTCTTGAGCAAGCATGAATGTATATATTCCTGAATGAGCATAAACTAAAAATGTTATTCAACTAGACAATTTCAAAACATCTATACGAGATTATGTACAACATACCAGTCATTAATGTGATAAGACCATTAAACCTCCTCCATACCAATAATCTGTCAAACATATCATCCAATTGCAACTCTGCACTAATGCAGAGTATCGAAATAATGATTACCTTCATCGTAGTATCTCATTATTAAAACAAATATGGAATACCACGCATAGAGCAAATATCTTTATCAATATAATTAACATGTATAATTAGCTTATAATAATCGGATTAATTTGTCTAATAGATGATGTGTTGAAATTATAAAACCATAATGAGTCTTCATCAAGGAATGAAGCGACAGATTCATTTAATCTGTAAGCAATATTCATTTATGACATCAATCAATAAACGAAGACAGGAGATGCAAAATACTCTTACTTAATATAACGTTACAAGTGAATGAAAGTTACATTTTTATTTAGAAAATTTAATAGTAATAGCAGCATTTTTATTATTTATACTCTCATTTATATTCTCATATAATATCATATTATAATTATAATTTATATAATATCATTGTTATTGTTATTATTATTACTGTATTTAATTATTTATTAAGTATTTTATATTGTGGGAATTAAATCAAAGGTTTTAACAAAACACACAAAACAATTTATTTTTAACAAACGAAACTAACACGGATAACAACAAAACTTTTAATTAACTGTTTTAAACGAAATTAATACACTCAAACACTATTTCTAATTGTTCTCGACAACTTTCTCGTATTTCTTTGTCTCGCTATCAATTTTTAAACATATCGATAACTCTCGAACACAACATTTACAACTATTTACAAATAATTCTACACTCCACAATATTTAATTTTATTGTTATTCAATTGTTCTTATTTTATTAATGTTATATCAATACTATATTGTTATTTATGCTGTTACTATTGTTTCTATTATTTTTCCTTCTATGACAATTCTTATTGATATTACTATGATCATTCACGTTATTAATACTATTACATTTGAACTGTCACTGTCATTGATAAGATTACTATTATTATAGAAATTATTACTGTTATTATCATCATAAACAATGAGTATTAGTGCAGCACTTTTTGAACAAATATTATATCGAATTTTTCTAACAGAAACTTCAATTTACCGGTATATATTACCAGTATTTCAGGATTTCCAATATTTATTGGTGATATGTGTATTTCTCGAATCATTTGGAATTTATGGAAATTTCAGATCAATTGTTTAACCAATAATATTTCATAACGTCAATACTGCAATAAAAACACGTATCTATCAATTGTGGATTTGAGAATTTGAAGATTTGGAAACTTGAAAATTTATGAATTCGGAAATTAGAAAATTTGAGATTTTAGAAGTGAGAGAACTTAAAGTCAGGGTTTGTAAAAATAGATATCTTGAAATTTTAGAATTAAATAATTTGACAAAAAATTGAAAAGAGAACTTGCACATATGAGAACGCGAAAATACGAAAATTTAGAAATTAGAAAATATGAGAAAAATGTGAGATTCTGAAATTTAGAATTTGGGGAATTTGAGATGTAAAAATTTGCGAAATTAGAAATTTGGTAACTTAATACAAAAATTTAGGAAATTAGGAATTTAGAAAATAGAAAATGTAAGAACTAAAAAAGTTCAAAGTTAAACTAAAGAACTCCTTTTCAGGGGCTTAGAGATTGGTGATTTTATGGACTAGAGAATTTTGAAACTAGCAAATTTAGGAATAAAAAAATTTAGGAATTAGAGAATTGAGAATATCGAAAATTTTACTAACAGAAAATGGAAGAATCCAAGAATTTAAAGACTACGAGAAAAACAGGAAAACTTAACAATCAGAGAATTTTTGAGACAGAAAATTTAAGAAGCAAGAAATTCAACAACTAAAAAAATTAGTAACCAAGTAACATAAAGATTTTGTTGACGAACTTCTAAATTGCTAATTAGAAATTAATAAAAATTCCTTGGTTCAAAATAAAAAAATTAATGATTACAGAACTTACAAACTTCAGAACCTAAAACTGATAATTTAAAAAATTTTTATCAAATCATTAATCACATCAGGTAATTACAAAATAGGAGCCCAATAAAATTGTTTACAAACCCTGAAAGGTTACACCATCGAAAAAGTGGCAACTTGGGTCAAATAGATCGCGTAAACCGATTCCTTTTCCAGGCCGCACACGAAAGATTGATACATCACGCGGGCGTGCTCAAAGTGGCTCGCTATTTTCCCCGCTGAAAGCATTCGTTACTGTCCATTAACGTTCCTCTACAGCGAAAAACACGTTTCTTCGTAGGGATGGCACGGGGTGGGAAGTGGTGGCAGGCAACAGGGTCGTGGCAACGCGATTTCCATCGACGACACGGCAGAATGCGCGTCGATGGGATCGCACGATAACGCACACGGAATTCCACGCGCCAGTTTACACGCGACCGAGGGAAACTTTTATCTAAACGGAACGCGACGAGGAAACGAACATCTACTCGAAAAGCCAACCTGCCGACAGTTACTCGGTACAACCCTGTTCTCCTAGAACTTCACACAGAACTTTCGCGCGAAATTATTTCCCTGATAAAAGTTTGCGAGCCTGTCGGTGAAATCAACGTGGATATTACACTCTTATAAAGTACACGAAATGTTTACTGGATGATACTGGACTGATCGTTTGAAGAAATAAGGTATGGGTGGAAGTTAATTGAGAGTGGTTGATTGGGAATATGTGGAGGCGGTGGATGAGGAGGTAATTTCTTAGTGGGTTTCACACCTCCTTTAGTGGAGGTGGAGAAATTCTGTTACGGATTGGAGAGGAATACTGAGAGTTACGGTTTTAATATTGACAGCTTTTACTGGTTCCAAGCAGTATGTTTAATGAGTGGTTTAAGATGAATTATGCATTTTGGCAATTAGTTATTCGATTATATGGATTATTATATCCGTAATATTAGGACTTTAGAATTTTGGAAATTTTCGAATTTTGCAACTTATTGAATTTTCAAAATTTGGAATTTTGGAATTTTTGAGTTTTGGAGATTTTGAATTTTGAGCTTTGGAAATTTTGGAATTATGGCATTTTGAAATTTTGTAATTGTAGAATTATCAGAATTTTTGAATTTTTGGAATGTTTGGAATGTTTGGAATTTTTGGAATTTTTGGAAGTTTTGATTTTTTCGAATGTCTAAAATTGGGAATTTTTTAATTTTTCGAATATTTAAAATTGGGAATTTTGGAATTATAGAATTTCAAAAATTTGAAATTTGGAAATTTTTTAATTTTGCAATATACTAATTTTGAAATTTTGTAATGTTAAATTCTTGAGTTTTGCAATCTTAAAATTTTGAATTTTTTATATATTCGGTCTGTGGAAATTTGAGATTTCATATTTTGAAATTTAGAAATTTGAAAACTCCAAATTCTGTAAGTTTCAGAAATTTGTAATTTTCTAATTACTATATTGGTTTTTTCCGCTTATTCATTTTTTAATTAAAAAGTTTAAGAATTATGTAGTTATAAATTTTTCTAATCTAAATTTTTACATTTCGGCATTTTTTTAATTTTTGAAATTCGGAGCTTCATAATTTAAATCTTTTGAACATACGAATTTTTTATTTTGAAGATTTTGACTAATAATTGGTATGAGTCCCAAAAATTACTATTTCCATTAATAATTCGAATATATTTTACACTACAAATTTAAACTGTAAATTTATATTTATTGTAAATCGTTGTATTATGTTACATTTTACTATATGTATCATATTTTATTATGTATCAATTATTTATACATATTACACAGTACAAATAGAGTAACCTAAAGATACACTTATGAAGGAAATAAATATGTATACTGAATATGATTTCATAAATGTAATATTTAAATATTTAATTTCACGTATAAGTAAAACATTTATTATGTATTACTATTATTACGTCCGTAATATGCCTATTATTATTAAGTTCACACAGAAAAGAACATAACTGAAATACTCCTACAATTATTAATACCACAATTACCAAAAATGCATTATTATCGCAAATTACTAAATCTATCCACGTACCAAAATAATTCTCTGATGTAAATATTTTTATTTTTCATTTCAACTACCATTTTACGGAGGTCTGCTTGTATTTCATCGCTGCAAAAACACGAACGTCAAAGATGATGAATGTGTAATAACAGCCGAACCGCATAGTCGACGCTATAAAAAAGGTCTGTGTAATATAAATGAACAAAAAATTTAGCTCCGCCTATATTTCATCGAGAATTTCAATTTTGATATATTACAATTTTCTTTCTTCAAGTGTCTGGCTCTGCTTGGTCATTTAAAGAGATATCCATTTCGAAATTTGACGCTGTTATCTGTCAACCTCGAGTTAGATCAGAAATAGAAGATTACCGCCTTTATGGAATGTTGTTGCAAGCTGTACAGATGATGACTTGCCACTTATTGTTAGAGTGACTAGTATTTTCATCATCGACGTTTCAACCCTTGTTTGCTAAACCATCATACTCTTCCCCCTGTCTTTGTTTGATCGCTCGTGCAGCCATTTTGTAGTATACGAAAGCTGATCAAACGCAAACAATACTTTTTGTGTACATGTTAATAAATAGAGACAATGTTGCAATTTTCGGTGTTGTTGAATTTTGAATTAATCAAACTTGAGAAGTTAACAAAACCTAACCAAAAATTAACACGAACCTGAAAACATCGTATGCTTTAAAAAATTTTCTATTCTACATTATACATTTTTAAACAATTTTGGGTTTCTTCATCGAAAAGAATTGTCGATTATTTAAAAAATAATCATGGATGAACGAATCATAAAAATTATTGTCCTCGAGAGTGGTTCATCCTTGAAAGTTTATTTTACCACAATTATCACAACAACATAACTACCACACTTTAAAATAAAAAACAAAGTTGAAAAGTGAATAAACAAGATAAAGCATGACCTAACAAATTTTTTAATTCAACAAAGATCTCAGTAAAAGCTTGACAAATCCTGTAACTAAAAAATCTTGTAAAAGATAGTTTGACCGTAAAAGAAAGAAAGTAAATCCTTTAACAGAATGATGGCAAGATAGAGAAGTAGAAAGTGTTGAAGATTAAAAGCGAATAAAGGGAAACAAAGGAGGTGGCGGAGGAAAGAAATCTGGCGTTTCTTAGCGAAAGAATAAATATCCGTTAAACCGCTTTTCCTTGCGCGTTGTCGGCCGAGAAGCAGCACGGGTTATCTTTTTCAACGGAATTAGAATTTCGAATGGGAGGGTAAAATAAATAAAGGCGTTATTATGCAACGGCATAGTTAAGTGTTTCATCGCGGCGTATCTCGCCCGCGAACTTCGCTGACCGCCTTCCCGGATGAGCCGGATGAAATATTCTTGCTTCGTTCCGGCGAGGCGGTCGACTGCTTAAAGTTGCCCAGAAATTGCGTTAAATGTCTCGAGCAATTTCCCCGAGTGCTTTTATCCGTTAACGAGTAAGTTGTAACGTCGGGAAATTGAATAACGTTTGCATTCGTTGCGATCCAAACGGCAGTGGCGGATACGGAAGGGGATAATAAGGGCGATTGCTACCTTTTCGAATGTAATGCGTTTCATGGGCCTTTGCTTTCATAAATATGGATTTCAGAAATCATGGTAAGTGTTTTTTGAACACTAATTCGTAATGTGTAGATATTTTTGAGGATTTGATATATTAACGTAAATATTCAGCTAATTTGTTATTAACCAGATTAGGCTGAAAATTATGGTCAATGTTCTTAATATTAATTCATAGTGTGTAGACAAAAAATTTAACTCATTTGCACGAAAATTAATTTTTGAGCGTTTCATACAGTGTATTGCATAAATTTTGCAACCTGCTTTTATTAATTTAAGTTTTCTGATGCATTTATTGTTTACAAACTACAATTTAGTATTTCAGACATACTGATCAGAATTTTCTGTTACAATCTCAGATCATTGAACATATGAAGGGTCGTCACATTTATGTAACGCCCTGTACAAACTATGAGTTGGACAGAGAATAGTAAATATTTCAGCAAACGATTTAAAATAAAAATTTTTATATAAATATGTGTACGATTATCAATATGTGAAAAGCCACAATTGTTTCAATGTCGGTCATAGGCTTCACAAAATGTACCTAACTAAAACAAATGACTGATTGAATCTATCGAATAACAAGTCATGAAATAATTAAAAATAAAATTTTACATAATCAGAAATGAAAGAACACAGTCAGAAATAGTAATCTAACCTATAAAATAAATAATTGGAAATAAAATACCACATAACTTGAAATACCGTTTAATTAAAAATAAGATAGCACATAGTAAGAAAAGTAACACATAATTGGAAATAATATTTCACAGTCGCTTAGATTTCCTCTTCCGATTATGCCGTTCCCTTTACCGGGACCTATAAACCGTCTCCCTTGCGTACAATATGGACCTTTGGTTGAACAAAATGGCCACTGCCGTCATGGCGCTGATAATACAATCCTGTAAGCAGCTGGTACGCGCAGCTTGCTGCTTGGAATCGTGAAATTACCTTTATCTCTAATGAGCTGCGACTCTGAAACGAGTCACCCACACCAATTTCATAGTAACGTCGGCGATATCAAGCGAGACGAGCCCTGTTTCTAACTGGTAGATGCGGGCTTTTTTTAACCACCTGCTGCTTAAACCCGGTTCGATTCGTATGAACGGTCGTTGTTCTTTGACGATGCGGAAATGGGAAACGAGAAATGGATTTAGAGACGGATTTCGTAATGGAACCAGAAACATTATCTGATAACGAAGTATATAATGTAGTGGAATTGTAGTCTAAAGTCTTTTTACAGAATGTCTTTTTAATTACATAAGTCGTTTTTGGACGTTCTTATACGATGGTAATGTAATTTAGTAATTGTACGATATTGTTGAACGAATTATTTTTTATATATGTATGTTACTCTTATCTTGAAAATAAGTCGAATGATTTCAATTACATTTGGGGGTCAGAAGAGGATCCAGCTAAGTTACAATTTTGGGAAAGTTCTAATTGATTTTCACAATTATTATTATTTCTTTTTGTGGTGAGTGAGTATGTCTAGTAGGAAGACTTAATTCAACACAAATAATACGTTAGTATGTCTAGTATGAAGATTTAATTCAACACAAATAATACGTTAGTATGTTTACGTGACTCAAGTAATGTCGCTAGAATCGTTTTACATAATACTAGAGCTGAGTTGAATTAAGTACACAAATATAGAAAGTTTGTACTACATATTCAGATTTTCAAGTTTATTTTTTATTCATGCAAACTTCCACGTACGCAAATTTCCAAATTCAATTTTTCAAATGAACAAATTTCAAAATGTAAAGAAAGATTAAATATGCAAATTTCTACATATATAGATAACTCAATATTCACATATTCACATGTCCACATATCAATATATTCACATATCCACATATTCACGTATCCACCTATCTACATATCCACATGTCCACATATCCACACGTCCACATATCCACACGTCCACATATCCACACGTCCACATATCCACACGTCCACATATCCACACGTCCACATATCCACACGTCCACATATCCACACGTCCACATATTCACACCAAGTGGATATCCACATATCCACTATATTCCAAGTATCCACATATCAAAATATCGACACATCCATATATCAGAGTATCAACAGATCTATGCATCCACATCAAATACACAAATATCCAAATATATCTATTTCAAATTACCAAAATGCCATATATTAGAATTTCTAAATGTTAGAATACAAGCATCCCAATATCCAAATATACAATAACCCAAATACGTAAATATCCAAGTTTCTAAACATCTAAAAAATAAAAAAATTTCTAACTTCAAATGTTTGAACTCTCCAAAACGGTAGCAAGGGTTCGTCACTCTCTCCATTTGGCCCTCACAGGTGTACCCCTTGCACGCGGACGCCCGTGAGAATCCTGAGCGGACATTCGACGTGCCTATTACTGCCAAAGATCGCAACAGCAATGATCGTCCGTAACGAACGATGTCAATCCATTAACAACCGCTATCAAAGTTCTTCTGAACCGGTGATTTCGACCCATCATCATCGCATTTCGTGGCGGTAAGAAACCCGTGCGATACGGCGTTGCCACAAAACGAAACTGCAGCTCGGTTACATGATAAGCCAGCGGCTGTTCTCCTTTTTGCGACGGACACCGGGAATATAAATGACTGTCGAAAATTCGTGATAAACGCGAGGTCAGTTCTCCGTTCGGGAAGTTCGCGAGCAAAACGACAGTCAGCCCCGCAGCCTACGTACACGTAGAGAACCGTTTCGCGTAAAGTTTGCGCAATTGTGGAAATGGCTGACGTAATTTATGTGGATACAAGCTCGCGGTTATATGATATTGTTATAAGTACAACGGAGAAAGGGAGACAGAGTTTGCTGTACGTACGTTTCACCCATTAATTTTCGTCCAAGCTGTTTCCTAGTCGCGTCAGAAACAGGGATGTAGTCATGGACCCACGGGAGAAAAAAAAATGAATAAAAGTGTTGCTCGATTAAACTCGCATACTCGGCCTCAACTCGGCCAGATTAACAGCTTTGTTATTATCAGTCATAGGGGCCATCGACTTTTTTCGCGTTCTGAACGCGTATGAACTTTTTGATTTGCGCACACCGATGCCGTTTATCCGATAATATGCATCGCGGGATATTAATGCATGAATTACGAGGCCACATCCGTTTAATGGCTGTTGCTCTAGCATCGAATTTTGACCCGTGATTGCGCGTGACGTTAAATCAACGCAATTCCCAATCGCCAATATGTTACACACCGCACTGCATTCATTTGGGTCTTTTTAAGATAAAGATACTTTTGTTACGAGTGCCATGAGGCGTTCGTCATTTTTCGTTTAATTTGTGGTTTAATTTGTTTGTATTTCATAAACGGTACATGCGGTGTTTTTGATTTAAAATTATTTCATGATTGTCAGTTTTGGATGAAAGGTTGTAGGTTATATCAAGGTGTATTTATTGGAATTTATTGTACATTAGGTGTCAATTTATTAGTTAATATTAATTTATTAATTCTACAGTTGAGTGTATGTCACCGTTTCACTTCCACTCATTATTTTAATATTAGCTCAGTTTATTAATCCATATTATTAATGTACATTATCTAAATATATTATTTATTCTAATTAAATTACGTTATATGTTCGCCATGTTTTGGCAATTGTATATAGCACAGTTTTAATTTTAAAGAAAATTAAATAGTTCAATTTGATTCAATTTTCAAAATGCCCAGATGGTAATCAAACGTTTGTAGAAAAGAGGAGTGTCGAGAAATGATAGATAATTCTACTCTCAACTAGCATAACAACGTGCTTTAGATAAATCACCCTAGATAAACAGTTGTACTATCAGATGCATCGCAGTACCTGCTCTTCTAAAAGAATTATGCTCGTACGGTATCTTAATCTACTCGTTGTCCTGTCAACATTTAGATATCTATTCACCACTTAACCACGATTAAAAAGTATAGCTCGAGGGAGAGCATTATATTACTGTGGAGAAGGCACTCTATAATTGTTATAGAACTTTTGCTATTAACTCGCATTTTATTGCAATACTTTATTAGAAGATTTCTCTTCTTATAAACAGAAATGTGATATGCAAATTAAAAATTTTCAATGAATCTTTAATATTTTATTTTTGATTCTTAGGTTTCATGGAAGGGTCAGATTTGACCCTCATTTTTAAGATTAACTAAGTTACACAAGGATAATATAACAGTATTATTTAAAAGACTACATTATTAAAAAGAATTTATTATCCTTCAAGTTATTGATTCAATTTAATTTTGTTGAAATATTATTCAAGTAGTTTATTTATCACAAAGCTGTTAAAAGCCAAAATAACAGAGATTGTTAAATAAAACAATATTCTATTCATAATCATATCAAGTTCGAAAAGTTTTATCATATGATAAATAAATTCATGTATACATTATACTATTAAACACATCATCAAATTGCTAAACTATTGAAAAACAAATTTAAAAACTATATGAGTGCTTTTGGAGAGATTGGTCATGTTAAATCCATTGAAAGTGATAATTGTTGTACACTGAAATAGTTTATCCAGATAGGATCCGAATAGGGTTTCTGTTTAGACTCAGATTTGCACAGAGTTCGGTTATAGACTGCTTCAAGTTAAATTGCGAACTACGTGAATTCACAATTGCTAGCTTCCCATATATATCTTTGAGAAGCTATGGAATCATTCTACATAATAGTCAATTAACGCTCGGATGTTGACTTTAACGAAAATATAGTTTTGAGCAACGATAGTATACGATTGTCAGGCGCACCATTTATAGGTACTGTTCGTCCATTTTGTAGTGCACGACAGCGTCAGAGCGCCAGGTAAAATTATATTCTCACAAAATGTAATAAAACTATTATTTCTTGTTGACATATTCACATTTCAAATCATAAAATGTACTACTCATTTACATATTCAATAAATATTTCTTTTAGAAAATGAAATTGGAAGTAGTATAAACATGTTGGTTAATTTCCTTGTAACAATATACAGTTACAGTTAGTCTAGTTCAATTAAGTTTGATAATGATTAATAATAGTCAAGTTCTGCCAATTTTTTTCTGACTAATTTTCAAAATTAGTCAAATTTTGTCACATGTGGACAGCATGAGTATATTTTTATCAAGTAAGACAGATCAAGTTTTGTGAAGTTCGAGTAGGTTTGACCAAGTTTTGACAAGTTTGAGTAAGTTTAGTCAGGTTTGGCCAAATTTGAACAAGTTTGATTAACTTTCCTTAAGTTTATAATAAATATTAAATATACTTAAAATTTGCAATCACTATTTCACATAATATTTTTAAATGACATTTATTAGAAACAAGCATTGTGATTATCATAATACACAAATAATAGAACTACTAATATCTTCCTCATTTTTAACAAATGAATTATACTACACGACTGAATTATTTCTTACACAGAAACAATACTTATAAATTAATTGTATAAATTGTATTTGTACTTATATAATTGTAATTGTATAATTGCCTTCTCAACTTTTAAAAAGAGTAAAGCTTTGATATGTGAAGCATGAAATTAATATAAAAACGTAAGCAATGTAAGCAATACAAAATACAAATATTTCACGCTTCAATAAATATCATTTAAAAATTCACGTATTTTATTTACATAGTTCTATTCAGTCAGTCAAAATTGATTTGAAATCGCTTCAGTGGTCTGAGATGAAATGGGTCATATGTAGTTTCACAATTTTCCATGCGGATAAAGCTCGATTGCAAGTTCACTTGAATAACGAATAAAATTCAAAAACTTTTATATTTCCCCGCTGATTTGCGATTTTATGCTTTTGAAAATTTCGGTATTTGCAGTCTTAATGATATCGAACTTAGGAGATTCAGAAATTTAGAAGTTTAGGGATTTGTCAATATTCCAATTTAAAGATTTGAAATTTGATAATTTGGAAACTTTGCGATATTCAAATTTGGAAACTTCGAAGTTGTGGAATGTAAAAATGTAGAAATTTGTAACTTGATTTCTAAAAAAAGATTTCTGAATTTTATTAATTAGAAATTTAGATGTATGATTATTAAAAAATTGTAGACCTTAAGAATTTGAAAATTTTGACATCTCCAAATTTTCAAATTTATTATTCGCAAATATAAACATTTTATCACACATAGAATGCACAAATATAAAAATATGAATTTTCCTCAGAAAATTATTTCGGTCCACAAATACTAAAAATAACGCCTCATCATAACAATACCCTAACCTTCAATAAACTTTACCTAATTTTACCTAACCTTTCAAATAAACAATCTGCACACAACTCCTCGAACCCATAATTAAAGTTTGTTAATAATTCCCCTACGCTCTTTATCAGCCAACGAAAGAAAGAAACGAGACCGCGATACATCAGAACAGTCCCAAGGACCTGTTAACCGCGGGCAAAAGCTGTTAACGTTACTTCCGCGATCTCGCTTAACTTCATAAACTTCCTCGATCCGATCGAAGGTATTATAAATGGCCGTTCGAGGCGGTCATTTTTCCGCGCTGTACGTTCCTCCTTTGTACTCTGTTGATCCGAAACGCGGGTTACGAAGACTGTAAACTGGCGCGGCTGAGCTCATGTCCATTGGTATCTGCATGCAGGTTAAATACAATGGAACTCCTTTCCTCCTCCGAAGACTATGTTCTCGTAGGCTGTATTTCCGGCCGATGTAGCGGCGTAAACGTCCACGGTGAACACATAATGGTGGCGACCTTAGAAGTCGTCCGCAGGGGATAGAAATGTACACAGAGCAGCCCCGGTGATATACTTGGATGGCTCGATAATGTATCTGGATTGTTTCGCGTGGCAATGCCGCGTACGTAACTCAATATACGATGCTAGACCGTTGTTTCGGGAAACCGACGCTGCTCGTGCGTGTATCACGGCTCGGCGAGCCCCGTGTATTCGCTTGTAACGCATCAGACGTCTGTTTTCTTTGAGTTAATGTAGAAGCACTTCCAACTGCATACCTTCCACTATACCATTCGTCTTTCCGGGAATTGCTGCGCTTCGTTACCTTCTTTTCAGCGTTTTGGAGCGCTCTGATCAACTTCTGCGGTTATCACTATGCTTCACTGGGAGTTAGGTTGCCTCTGGAATTTGGAATGTTAGGTCTCGGAATAGCTGGAGGATTAAACCTCTAGAAATGGGTGAATAGTAGCTGTAGTTTCATCTTTTGAACTATCAACTTTAACCTCTTAGGCATCCACACTGGGGATATGCAATGATTTTACTTGACGTGATCGTCATTCTGGGTACGAGTAGTGAGGAGTATGTCTGGTGTGACAAGTTAAGATACAGGATGTGGAAGATAAGGATGAGGAAGGTTCACATTTGGTAATGTTTGAAGACTTCTCAGAATTTAACCTCCTTGGTACCACACATCATTATAGTGATTTTCACGGGTACCATCTTTGTTGTAGATTACATAGCACCATAGCGCTCACTCTACTGGTTCACTCGCTCATCGTTTCAATTAAATGATCGTTCTGATACATTTTGATTTTCACTTTTTTTACTTTTTTCCCGTTTTATAAGAATATTCGCAAATCCCACAAAAGTACATTACATGCAAATAAAAAGTAAATAAAACCACGTCTAAGCTACGTGGTAAGTAGTTTAGACACCATAGGAGCACCTCTTTGCACTGATACACGATATTGGAAGCATGTGGAAATATTTTGTGAATTTTCTAAAACAGTATAATTATCAAAGTTAAAATATGTATTTAGCACAAATAATTTAATCATCAAAACTTCATTTCAATGTACTTGCTAGAACAGCATTACATATTCAAGTACTATTTAAAATTTACAATTAGCGCCAAAAAGGTCTCAAAACGTAAATCTTCACACGAACAACTTCCTTCTATGTATTAACGTAAAGTAATAACACATATTAACGTATAATACAATTATGTCAAATTAATAATCACGTAACCCTCCTTCACCTTTGTTCATTCAGTTCCATTTCACATAGCTGTAATATAGTTCACAGGTTAACCAGCTTCTTTCTCAAGTTGCGTTTTATTCGATGCAAACTAATACCGCATTTCCGGTATTCCATGCCGGTAATCTAAATACCATCGGATACCGGTTGTACACATGAGTCGATGTGATGTTTTATTGCATTTTTACCTGTTTTACATCTGACAGCCACTGATTTTTATTATCACCGTTTCACAAGAAAACGGAAAACGATTTCAAATTCTTTGCTCCATTTTACTCACATCTCTTCTTCACTTGTCTTTTTCCTATTTTCTTACCTCGAAGTCCTATCCTTCTTGTTTCTTGTCTGACCTGAATTTCTTGATCTACTGTATCGGCAACTAATCCAACATCGCTGTCTTTGTCATGTAATCTGTTGTAATCCGCTTTTACGGTAAATACGATTAACTGTTCTAGTAAATCATTTTAGTACCTAACAAGTTCTGTTCGCTATAATTTACTAGTAATTTCCTTTCGAATTATTAGAACTAATACATTTCATATTAAAGGAGGTTTGAACCTGGGTGTACGGAAATGACCACTTATATTTAAACTGAAACTAATTACGAAAATAAATACATAGTGGATAATAAACTAGTTTATACACACATTCTTTAGCTCGATTTTTTTAAGTATATGTTCACACAACCTTTGTACTAATTTTTGTAATTTTAAGTAAGAAATCTTAGTTCGTCATTTTTGGAAAATTTCAAGTTTCTAAATTTTGAATTTTTATATTTATGGGTGGCAAGTTGTTAAATATGAATTATTCCTGTAACGAAGCAGAATAAAACAAAAGTGTCAACAAATAGAATTGTGATATTCATAATCCTTAATACGTGTCTTTTAAAATGATCTCAAATAAAATTTGATGATTTTATGATGACAATGATGATTTTATCTCAAACAAAATTTTTCAAATTGTACTGAACTTGAATCGTTTAACAAAAAATTGACATGGCGTCACGAAAGAAACACACGCTGCCAAGAGCCTGTTAGCACTGAATATAGACCCGAATCTTTTAAATTTATGTACCGAATTTGAAAGCGAACTTTTCACTACGTACTAAATTTGAATTAAGTTAACACAACATTGACACGTCACGATAAAAAGCACGCTTCCAAAAGCCTGTTAGACTTTCAGTATTTGGAGCTGAATTTCTGAAATGTATGTATTGAATTTGAAGTGGGTTGAGCAAAAAATTGACATGGCGTCACGATAGAAATACATGCTTTCAAGAGGCTGTTAGACCGTCACTGGGTTAACGATCGCGAATCGATGTCTGCTTTCAACGGCGGACTTTATGTCGCCAGGTTCGCGGAAATTCGACGAGTCGTGGGCGATTTTTTGCCCGGCGCTGTTTAATGCGAACAGCCCGTAAATCTTCGTTTCGCGACCGTACAGAAGCCGTTCTCGCGTGTACACGTCCGGCAACGATGTTGCCCTATGCAAACGCAATCGTTGATGCAAGAAGAACGCATCGAATAGATTATCACGTTAACTGGCCACGGCATATATCATCCTCGGGTTCGGACAGACGTTGCAGTCCGAAAATGACAATGAGTAAATCAGAACTTGATCCGATGTTTCGTGTATTTGAGTAATGCAGTGTCACCAACTTTAGGAACCACTATTTAATTCGTTAGCGTGATGGAAGTTTTATTAAATTATTTTTACACTATTTTTACTAGATTTTGGAATTCCGGAATTGGGGAATTATGGAATTCTAGAATACTGGAATTTTGGAACTTTGGAATTTTGGAATTTTGGAATTTTTGAATTTGGGAATTTGGGAATTTGGAAATTCTGGGATTTTGGAATTGTGGAATTTTGGAATTCTAGAATTCTAGAATTCTAGAATTCTGGAATTCTGGAATTCTAGAAGGTTGGAGTTCTGGAGTTCTGGAATTCTGGAATTCTGGAATTCTGGAATTTTGGAATTTTGGAATTTTGGAATTTGGGAATTCTGGGATTTTGGAATTTGGGAATTCTGGGATTTTGGATTTTCGAATTGTGGAATTGTGGAATTATGGAATTCTAGAATTCTGGATTTTTGGAACTTTGGAATTTTGGAATTTTGGAATTTGGGAATTTGGAAATTTGGAAATTTGGGAATTTGGGAATTTGGGAATTTGGGAATTTGGGAATTTGGAAATTCTGGAATTTTGGAATTGTGGAATTTTGGAATTCTAGAATTCTGGAATTCTGGAATTCTGGAATGTTGGAGTTCTGGAGTTCTGGAATTCTGGAATTCTGGAATTTTGGAATTTGGAAATTCTGGGATTTTGGGATTTTCGAATTGTGGAATTGTGGAATTCTAGAATGTTGGAGTTCTGGAATTCTAGAATTTTTGAATTTTGGAATTTGAAAGTTCTAGGATTTTGGAATTGCGGAATTATGGAATAGTGGAATAGTGGAATTTTAAAAATTTAGAAATTCTGGAAACTTTGGAGTTGTAAAAATTTCGCAATTCAGAAATTTAGAAATATAAAATTATAGATAGACTAAATATACAAATTTCCAACTGTGAAATTCTTCGATTTTTAATTTTACAAATTCAATAACTTCAGACTTACAAACTTACACATTTTTAAGCACAACAACATTTTACTTCGATTTTGTATATATATACCTATTTCGACTGAAGGATGTCTTTTGACATCTTTTCGTTTGAATGAGAATAATTGCCAAAACGGTTGAGTTTTCAAATTATTATTTAAATATATATAATTTGAGGAATATTATTGACGTGTTTTCTTTAGAAATTTATTATTTTTATAATCGGGTTGTAAATTCTAGTTTAATTAATACGAAATATAAATATGGCAGTGTACACTAAAATGCAACATGGCGGGAAATAAGCGAATATCAACATAATGCCTCAATACCTATATTTTCTGTTACAACTGAAATTGGGATTCTCTAACGTAATTATAAATTTTAAAATCTTTAAATTATCAAATCTCCAGTGTTGCAAGTTAAAAAATTTTCAAATTACTATCTAAATTTTCAAATTTCCAAATTTCCAAATTTCCAAATTTCCAAATTTCCAAATTTCCAAATTTCCAAATTTCCAAATTCCCAAATTTCCAAATTTCCAAATTTCCAAATTGCCAGAGGTCCTAATTTCCAAACTTCCAATTTCCACATTTCCAAATTTCCAAAGTTCCTAATTTCCAAACTTCCAAATTTCTGCATTTTCAAAGTTCCAAATTTCCAAATTTCTAAATCTGTAAATCTCCAAATCTCTAAATATCTAAATCTCCAAATTCCCAAATCTCTAAATCTCCAAATCCCCAAATTTCCAAATTTCCGAATGGGAAACTTGATAGGTTATCGCAAAGTGATATTGATATCTACATGTAAAATGGTTTAAAGTTAGGCACTGTCATGAGATCCCCAAGGTGTCAAAAAATACCTGACACTAGAAATAAATATACCTTATGCACATTTTTAGATCTAGGAACTTAAAGAAAATGATATCGCTGAAGGGCTATAGCAACCACTGTTCAAAAAGTAAAAAAGTTAATTGTGGAAAAATAATTCAACCTAAAGAATAATTTTTTAGAGTAAAATTTGAAAGGTGTGTTTTGACACCTCTTGGTAGAAATAGTGCTAATACTTTTAATTTCAATATTAATTTTTGTTCAATATATTTGTTTATATTTGCTATTCTTTGTTTTAAATAGATAATGCAACAATGAACAGTATCAAAAATAACCTGTAAAATAAAATTTCTTACTAAATTTGAAATGTATAGTTTCCATAATAAACTGTTTTCATATGCTGCCGAAACAAGTTATTCTGTTTAATATTCAATACAGTATTTATACATTGTGAAAATTGTTGACATTATTTTAACTGAAAATCGAGAAACTCACTGAAGCACAGGTTATTCGACACAGTCGTGTTCTGTGATATTCAATACTGAAATTTCTATTATAACACCGTGATATTGATAATAAAAAAATTAAATAAATATGAAAATAGTGTCAAAGAGAAAACAAATACAAAATCAACGTTAAAAGTAAATAACACAGAAAGAAGTTTCATTATTCATGAAATACAAGGAAACAATATGTATTGCAATTATTTGTTCATTAATATCAATCTTTGTTATGATTTAACCTGTTCAAAATGATTAATGTTCGTTGCCTTGTTGAAACTTTAAAGGTTGTATATTTCACGGATATTTTGATTTGCAATTTTAAGTCGTTATTATGTCTAATAAGAGGTGATTAATTGAATGTATATGATAATTTCTATTTACGAACAATGTAACATTACTAATTCCTGAATTGTATTGTGAAAAGTATTTGTGAAAAGATGTACAGTGGAACGGTAAACTTTTGTAAGGAATGCAGCGATATAAGGGATAGGGAACTGATGGATTCAGTGTAAACTGAGGATTATGAAGACTTACTGAATGAATGAATGAAATTTTCCTATTCAGGAATTTAGTGATTTGGAAGTTTGAACATTTGGAGAATGGGAAATTTGGAGATTTGTAGATTTGGAGATTTGGAGATTTGCGGATTTGGAGATTTGGAGGTTTGGAAATTTGCGGATTTGGAGATTTGGAGATTTGCGGGTTTGGAGATTTGGAGGTTTGGAAATTTGCGAATTTGGAGATTTCAAGATTTAGAGATTTGGAGATTTGGAGATTTAGAGACTTGGAGATTTGGAGATTTGGAGATTTAGAGATTTAGAGATTTAGAGATTTGGAGATTTGGAGATTTGCGGATTTGGAAATTTGGAGGTTTGGAATTTTGTAAATGTGGAAATTAGTACTTTGGAAATTTGGAAATGTGGAAATTTGGATATATGGAAATTTGGAAATTTGGAAATGTGGAAATGTGGAAGTTGGGAAATATGGAAATATGGAAATATGGAAATTTGGGAACTTGGAAACTTGGAAATGTGGAAATGTGGAAATGTGGAAATGTGGAAATGTGGAAATGTGGAAATGTGGAAATGAGGAAATTTGGAAATGTGGAAATTTGGATATTTGGATATATGTGTCGGAAATATGGAAATTCGAAAATTTGGAAATTTGGAAATGTTGAAACTTGCAACTTTGCAGATTTGGAAGTTTGCGGACTTGGAAATTTTGAAACATTTCCAAAGTTACAAACAATCAAAGTTTCGAATGATCAAAAATACAAACTCTTAAGTTTCCTAAGTTAATTTTTAGATTTTTAAAACAATTAATGTTTGCAAATATTCAAATTATTAAATTAACAAACCATAACACTTTCAACTTTAGAAGGTTGGAAATTTATAAGTTAACAAACTCCAAATTTGTCGAATGCAGAATTTTCGAAGAGTTCAATTGTGCATTATACTTGTTTCATAAAATTAAATATAAATTGTGAAAAGATTTTCAATCTACATTAATTATTAATTGAAAAAAGCTTCTATACTATCGACGTGTATCTTAAAATACGTAATTTCCTATCAGAAAATAATTAATTCGAGAAAGAATGTTTCATAAAAGCTGCTATACAACTTTTGATAACACAGAAAATACTCATTTCCTGATACTTTCACGTCTAAAAATAGTATTAAAAGATATATTAACACCTTAATGATCGGTATAATCTATTAATTTTTTACCTACACCAATGTTTATTTCATTCGTTTTTTGTACATGTACTAATTGCAATGTAAAAACGAGTAATTTACAGAATATATTAGAGAAGTTTTCAAACTTAATCCTGTTAATAGTTCCTTTTAAATTGCAAAAATACATCATAACATTACGGAAGTCATAGTTATTATAGTTTTAAAATGATAACAAAAACATGATGTGTTAAGAAAATTGTGCATCTAATTTCGTGCAAAACGGTGATGGACAAATGAAGTGCCCGTTAAGGAGTTCATGGGCACTGATGTGCACAGTGCATGAGTTTCTGTTTCTGAAATTTCACGTTTTCAATTTTTAGAATTTTAGAATTTTGGACTTTTGGAATTTTGGAATTGTGGAATTTTGGATTTTTGGAATTTTGGAAATTTTGAATTTTGGTATTGTGGAATTATTGAATTGTGTAATTTGAGAATTTGGGAATTTGGGAATTTTGGAATTGTGGAACTTGAGAATTTGAGAATTTTGGGATTTTGGAATTTTGGAATTTTGGAATTTTGGAATTTTGGGATTTTGGAATTTTGGAATTTTGGAATTTTGGAATTTTGGAATTTTGGAATTTTGGAACTTGAGAATTTGAGAATTTTAGGATTTTGGAATTTTGGGATTTTGGAATTGTGGAACTTGAGAGTTTGAGAATTTTGGAATTTTGGAATTTTATAATTTTGGACTTTTGGAATTGTGGAATTATTGGATTGTGTAATTTGAGAATTTGGGAATTTGGGAATTTGGGAATTTGGGAATTTGGGAATTTGGGAATTTTGGAATTGTGGAACTTGAGAATTTGAGAATTTTAGGATTTTGGAATTTTGGGATTTTGGAATTGTGGAACTTGAGAGTTTGAGAATTTTGGAATTTTATAATTTTGGACTTTTGGAATTGTGGAATTGTGGAATTTGGGAATTGTTGAATTGTGTAATTTGAGAATTTTGGAATTTTGGAATTGTTGAACTTGAGAATTTGAGAATTTTGGAATTTTGGAATTTTGGAATTTTAGAATTTTGGAATTTTGGAACTTTGGAATTGTGGAATTTTGGAATTGTGGAATTGTGGAATTTTAGAAGTTTGGAATTGGAGAATTTTAGAAATTCAGAAATTCAGAAATTCAAAAATATAAAATTATAGATAAACCAAATATACAAATTTTCAGATTTCACAAATTTATAACTGCGAAATTCTTCAACTTTTAATTTTACAAATTCAATAACTTCAAACTTACAAACCTCCACACTTTCAAATATATAAATATATAGAAACAAAAATATGAAAAATATGTTGAACTTTAAGTTGTTTAACTTAGAAATTTAGAAATTTTGAAATATAGTAATTAATAACTATTATAACATTAAAATTTGAAAATACAGATTATCAGAAATTTAGAAATTTCATTCCTTATAAATTTCTATATTTGCAAACTTAGAATTAAGTATGTTACTTTCAGGTCACCAAATTATGAAATAAACAAATTTTAAAAGCATAAAAAAATCTGCATCTTAAAAATTACAATATGTACAAATTTAAAAGTCTCATACATTTAGCCATCACTACCCTAAACTACGTACAACAGTCAATAGAAATAAAAAATCAAAACTGCAGTATAATTCTGTACAAAGTTTCACTGTGATTTTATCTGGTTCTAAAAATACTAAACGTCAAACATCGACGTATGGACAGCTGAAACGCGACCAGGTTAGGATTTGGTGTCAGGTCACCGTGGTTTTTCATGAAAACGATCGCATGTGCTCGTCCAGCCATGATTTCTTTGTCCGACGCATTCGTCAATGTCACACGGCCAAGTCGCAGAAATTTAACCCACTGGAGAAATGGACGGCTTTGTGGCGCGCTATTCACAGATCGGCTATATCGTGGCTCAAAGCGTCGTCTTTGGAAAGCTTCGATTTGTATTCTCACCGTGTGACCTGCGTTACCAAACGATCATTTTCTTGTGAAAACTTCGAAAACTAGAATTCGATTTGATCTTCTGACATCCTGACAATGCTACTCATTCACCCAGAAACAAGAATTTGCATGTTTATTTAAAAACGTAACAATCTATGCAGATTGGAGAATGAATATGAAACATATTTAAATTCTTTATTTTACAAAATAAGAAAATCTCCATTTTCGAGATGCTGACCAGTCTCAAAATAATATTCATAGCATTTTAAATTTAAGACTGACGTTTGGTAAAAATTACATAAATGTGTTTTATTGACTGGTTGTTGGTTGAAGTAAATTTGTGAAAACTTGCAACGAGTAATTTATATAATTTCTAATAAATAAGTTGTTAAATGTTGAAATAAATAATTTGTTAAAATTTAAAATTTATAAAACCTGCAGTATATAATTTGCTAAAACTTGAAATATATCATTTGTAAAATATGAAATGAATAATTTGTCAAAATTGCAAATAAACAATTTTTCAATCAAATGTTAAATTGCTATGTGTATAATAAATCCACCTAAAATAATTACAAAATTAAAAGAATATAATAAGAAAAATAAAAAAATACAGAATATTCTTTACAAAAATAATTTACGTTTCTCCAAACAATATCAAACTTATATTTAACGGTAGCAGGTTCTTTATGTTCCAAACACCTGTCCCATAAATTAAACAGGTAACCGAGGTACAAGAAAATTTACCGGATCACATTATCTCATAATTAAGCACACATATTAATCACAGCCCCGCAGTTGCAAAAATTACTGAAGCAGAATTCAATTTGCGTTCTGTGACTGCTTTTTACATTCGTTAAATGAGGACGTAGACGCAGTCAAGATCTACAAGAGTAGTTGAAATATTAAAATGCAGAACATTTCGAAAATCTTGAAAGAAAAAATCTTCGTTCAAATATTTAAAGGAACGTAGAAGCTTGAAAAGGTGTATACTTACACGTGTTACGTGACCGATAAATTACCCGCCACGGCAAATATTTATGAACGCTCACTAAATACATATCATGAGTTTATACGTGAATATTTAATCGCCGTAATTATCTATTCTATTGGTCAGTGTACAGCGTGAAAAAGCTACGGTTTAACTCGACAAATTAACTGACGCTGATCAAACGTTGCTACTCTGGCTAACTGAACTTCCAACATTTTCGCAAATTCGAGTCGCGTTTGAACGGTCACTCCATCATCGAACGACAACAATCAATGCACTTTTTCTATGGGTAGGCTTTGCTTCAGAGAAAATACAAAACTGAAATTAAAATTGGAGGAGCATTCGGACGAAACAAAGCTTTGTGCAAATGAAAGCAAGCTTTGACAATTTTTTCCCTATAAAATTCTGCAAACGTTGCACCGAAATTGTTTATAGTGGAAAATTGTGTATGTATGAAACATTGCATGAAAATATTGTGTAAAACAGTTAATGTTTGATTTGATAGGAAGATTAGGTTATTATGTAGTGTAAACAACGGGACTAGGAATTAGAAAAATTGTATTTGGACTTAGACTAATATGCGCAGTCGCGGGTTATCTGGGGCTAGGACTGCGCAGATCGGTCTGCGCATGCGCAAATCAGTTCACGCAGGCGCAGTACTATAGTTGCGCTCAGAGCGTGCACACAGTGTGCGTGATAGTTGCGTGCCGAGTGTGCGAATGAATCTCAAAATTATGAAGAAATTAAATAAGTTATTAAATAAACAATAAGATGTAATAACTGTACTGTTTAAAATAGAAAATAAACGCCCTAAGAAATTTGAATCTGAAAGTATTATACAGGACGATTTGATTATTTCGTTAGTGAATATTGAAAACAAAGCTGAAATGAATTTCTCGTTTATCAGAATTTTATTTATCGATAAAATGTCTTCAAAACTGTGATTTACAAATATCGAGAATAATTATAATAATACTTTTTTCCATATTTACTGACACTATCCATTATTTTAACATCCGTTTTATAAAGAAAAAGGATTTTGTTAAAAAACGATACAAAGACCTGCAATCTTTTTTATTCCTCGATTTAAAAATTAAAAAAATGTAAAATAGAGAGTAAATACATGCATATATGTAAACTATGACGACAATAAAATGCAAAACATGTAAACTGTAAAATATAAGACATAAAATGGAAACTTAACGCTCGAAGCTAAATTTGAGCGATGGAATATTGAAAAAATCTGTTGTCGAACGCAATACATTTTTGTTGTTCTAATTTTGATTTGTTGTTCCAATATTGAGAATCAATATTAACTAAATCAATTCTAACTTCCACGAAAAACTACAGCCGTCTGCGTATTCTGAAAATAAAGCTCGTAACAATTGTCTTCTTTTAATCGTTTCAATAATCAAAAAAATTAAAACAAAATATATATCGAATTAATTAAATTGAAAATCTGCAAATCAAATGTAACTTAAATTTATTAAATTAAACATACAAAAATCAAGTAAATAAAATGGAGGAAGTATAAACTGAATATAAATTGAATAAACCAAAAATGCATGAATTAAATGCAAATAGAATTAAGTGAATTACAAATACGCAAATTAAATTGATGAAATTGAAGAAAATATTACTTAAATATAAATTGAACTACTCACATTTTTATAAAATAATACAAATTTTAAAAATATGCGTTTGTATTATATGAAAGATTAAAAAGTGATAAAATGTCGAACACGTATTACTTTTTGTGGCATCACAATAATAATTTCGACGGAGAAAATTTCTTCATTTCTACAAGATTTCTCGTTTGCTATTATTCATGGGTTCTGATATTCGAGCATAATCTTGCAACCAATCCCCGCGGATGGAGAGGTTCGTACTGATAATATTCCTCTCTAAAAAATTTTCTATAACAGTTATTGAGTTAAGGCATCTCCTCAAAAGAAACAAAACCGTGAATCAATGTTCTCAAATCGCCCAAGGGCGACATTTTACCAGCATAATTGAAATGCACGGTGCAAGGAATGCGAGGAAAGGATGAGAAAAAATGAAAGAAGGTTAAAACTGCCATATGTGCAGCGACACATTAGTCCCCAGCCAGATCCTTGGGAGCCCTCCTTGCGTCGACTTTAATTTTATTCCGCCGAGCGAGAAAATCGTCGCATGGACGAGAGAGAAAAAGAGAGAAAAAAGAAGGAGGGAAAACAGAGGAAACGAGGGTTGACCAGCCTCGTTCTCGGTGGTTTCGTTCCTTGCTGCTGCCACTGCCTCTAAAGGACGAATTAGATTACCTCCGACTCGATTAAACCGGCGTCATTCGAGGCTGGTCCAGGATAATCTCGGACGAGGCTTGTGTTGTCGACACGTTCCACAGAGGAAGCCGTGATTTCGTGCACGATATTACGGAGAACTTGTACGAAACACTTGACTACCAACGATTCTCCATTACTCGAAATAATTATCCCGGATAATTATCAACGAGCAATCGCAAAATAAAATTCAAGGACGGTAACGATAATTTCATTCCGTATGATTACTCCGATCGATTGTAGGGGACTTGATTACTTGATGACTCGATAACTTGATAACTTCTTAGAACTTGTAATGCAGGGGGATGTAGCAAGGGTAAATTTAACAATTGGAAAATTGCAATTTTTTAATTTCTAGGTTTAGGTAGTTCAAAATTGTTACATTTGAGAATTTGTAAATTTATAAAATTGTGGATAAGCAAATTTGTAAGTTAATAATAAAAAGTTGTAAGTTAATAGTCTTTCTGGGTTAAGTGTAATTTTTGTAGTTTACACTACTAATTTTTAAATCTGTAAATTTTTAAATATGAGAGATACCTTCAATATTATAATTTTGTAAATTTTGAAGACTTGTGAAGTTTCAGAATTAAATTTCTTACATTAAAAATGTGTAAATTTGTAAATTCATAAATTTGAGAATTTCTGTACTTCTCAATTTAAATGTACCTCTGAAAATTTTTGAATTAAAAAAATTCCAAATTGAAAACTTCGAAATTTTCCAAAGCTGAATATTTGCAAATTTAAAAATTTCTAAATCCCCAAACTTCAAAATAACTGATACCAATTTTATCCCTAAAATTGTACCATTTCATCCCCCAAACCTGCAAATTCTAAATTTGAAGATTTTCAACTGTCTAAATTTTTAAATCTTCAAATCTGCAATCTTTGAAATATCCAAACTTAAAAATAAGTACATTCATACTACAATTTTCAGTTTAGCTTATTTCTGTAAAACGACAAAACTTGGAAACGTGACGTTGACCGATTTCGGTCTGAATAAATATTTGTCGAATCTTACAATCCTCCTCGATTTGCATTAAACGCACTCGTGAAAATCCCATGAAATATACACTCGATAACAGGTTTCCAAAGTTCCTGTGAATATCGAAAAGAAATTTTCGGGGAGATATTTTATAACGTAATCTTGACTTATTCGATATAATGTACCTTTATGGCGTTGCTGGTCCTTGAAGATAATCAACGGTTCTCTTTATACCGTTTATATTTATCGAAGTTATAAGAGATACGAAAATTATTCTGATCCTGGAATTTGATGTTTCATGAAGGAAGTAAACCACTCAAATCACCCAATTCCTAAATTCCTCAATTTCCCAATCCTCCAATTCCTCAATTCCCAAATTTCCCAATTCCCTAATCCCCCAATTCCTAAATTCCTCAATTCCCACATCTCCCAATTCCACAATCCCCCAATTCCCACACTCTCCAATTCCCAAATCCCCCAATTCCCCAATCCCTCAATCCCCCAAATCCCCAATTCTCCAATTCCCAAATCTCTCAATTCCACCATCCCTCAATTCCCAAACTTCCCAATTCCCCAATCCCCCAATTCCGAAATCACCCAATTTCCAAATTCCTCAATTCCCTAATTCCCAAATTTCCCAATTCACCAATCTCCCAGTTCCACACTTCCCCAATTCCTCAATTCCACAATTCCACAATTCCACAATTCCCAAATCCCCAAATCCCCAAATTACCCTATTTCCTAATCCCTCAATTCCCCAATCCGCCAATTCTAAAATTCCCCAATTTTCAAATCCTCGAAATCTCAAATCTCCCAATTCCCAAATCACCCAATTTTCAACTTTGGTCTCAAAAAACTTCAGTGAGTTTACAAATTCAATTGAGCTTACAAACGTTTTTAAGTTTGCGAACTGAAATATTATTACGAATAATGTAAATGTATGGTTGTTGATTATGAACGACTGTAATAGTATTAATAGAGAGGGAGAAAATTTTTCTAATCTTGCAATTTGATGTTTCATGAAGGGAGTAAGCAACTGAGCTTACAAACATTTTTAAGTCTGCGAACTTAAATATTATTACGAATAATGTAAATGTATGGTTGTTGATTATGAACTATTGTAATAGTATTAATAGAGGGGGAGAAGTGGTTTAATATTCATGAATAGACTTGCGTCAGTCTATTGAACTGGTAAAATCAACGCGATCGTTGTACCCACAGTACACATACGCATACGTACACATATGTGTGTTATAACAGAACAGGATACATGGTGAGAACTAAGTCGAACATTTGGCAAACTGGAAGCCTTGAAACAAAGGCTCTCAAATTAGTATTCGAGAAGAGATAAAATTTTTATATCAAAGTAAAAAACTCATTAATTCTGTACACTGTGGGACTAACTTTGATAGAGAGTTATATGGTTAGATTTAATGTGTTAAAGTTAGATGTATAGTTTTTTTACTTTAACAGAGGTAGTTGTATATTTATGTAATTCGGTGTATTTTTATTTTATGATGAATAAAATTAAGAGGTTGAGTGCTAAAATAATTTTGTTAATTTTTATCTCGGATTGTATAACCATATGTGGTATATTTTTAAAATTATATATTACAAGTTATATTATGCACGATAAATTTCATAATTGTAAAAGGTGTGTGTTAAAAAAATTTTTAGTAAATTCTGATTCTGTCAAGTTCTGTAATATATACTATATCTTTTCACATCTATAGTAACTATTACGTTAAAAGTAATAAAATTAGTAATTATAAAGAAAAATTAATTGTACATTAAAATAGCTTTGAGTCAATTTTAATTTTACTAAATTCTATAATATACGCTATATTTTTGAGTCACTATAATGAAAATAAAAAAATTAATAATTATAAAGCAGTGTCAATTTTTATATTAAAATCTTTCTTATTTAATTTTAACTCCACCAAATTTGACAATATATACCTCATTTATAAGCAACAACTCTATTTAGTTAATATGAACGATTCATTTTGTGAAAAGTACTTTGTAAGCCGAATATAAAATAACTTTGACATATACTAAATTTCAACATTTTCAAAGAATTATTTTCCTTTTCGAAATATTGTAAATACAGCACTAGTAAAATTGGGAATTTCAATCAATGTCCTTCAATAAATCTAAAACGAATGTACAAAAAAAGAACGTAGTATGCCTGTGTCAACACTTGAGCTGCGATGGTATTTGAACAAATATTCAATGTCAAAAACTTGGTGAACTGCAATCAAAGTAAATTCCAGATCCACGGGAAAAATAGTTGATTGAAATTGGTCACTATGCTGCCGTGAACCATTGTTAGCAAAAATGTCATAAATTGTGATAGATTCGTGAAAGTTTTTGGGAAGTGGTAAAAATTCTTATTTGTTCTCACTTTCTAAGGTTTAATTGCAACTATTTTATATAACTATTATTCCTAAACCCATTCGTTTATTGAAAACCCAGAGGTTAACATTTTTTTATTTATAAATCTCTGACTTTCAATATTCTGAAATTTTGAAAGTCTCACATTTCTGAGTGATAAAATGCAGAAATGTTCAAATTATGAATTGCATGGTTCTTAAAATTCTCAGATTCCCAAATTTTTAAATTTCCAAATCTCAAAATTCTCAGACATTGGTAACTCTGAATCTTTAAAATAAGATGCTCTAAAATTCTCAAATTATTGACTTATCAAATGCTAAATTATCCAAAACTTTAAATTCCTAAAGTCCCAATATCCCATACTCCTAAACTCCCAAACTCTTAAACTTTGAAATCCTCAACTTTCAATTGCTAAATCCTAAGCAGTACAATCTACAATTTTCAAATATCCAAATCTCAAATCTCTAATTCCAGATTGTTCAAATCTAAAATCCTCGACTCGCAAATTCTCAAGTCACAAATCCATAACACCTAAATCCCCAATTTCATAATCCTTAACCTCCGAATCCCCAACTACTAATTCTATAATTCCAAAGCCCTTAACTCTAAAATCCACCACTTTCAAATCCCTAATTTCGAAGTCCTCAACTCTAAAATTTCCAACTTCCAAATTCCTAATTCTAAAATCCCCAACTCGCAAATCTTCAACTCCCGAATTGCCAACACCCGAGTTCCCAAATCCATAACTCCAAAATTCCTAATGCAAAAGTCCTCAATTCCTAAAATCTCCAACCCCAAAATCACCAAAACCTACATCTGCAACACACCAAATCCTCAATCCTCCAAATCCCCAACTCTCAAGTCCCCAAATCGCAAATCCCCAACTCCCAAATCATCAACACCCCAATCCCAGACTCCCAGATCCACAATTCCAAAATCCCCAATACAAAAATCCCCAATTTCTAAAATCTTCAAACTTTGAATCCCTAACTCCTAAATCCCCAATACTCCAAATCCTCGATCCCCAAAATTCCCAACTCTCAAGTCCCCAACCTCTAAATCCCCAATACTCCAAATCCTCACTCTCCAAATCCCCAACTCTCAAGTTTCCAACTCCTAAATCCCCAACCCTCCAATTCCTCATCCTCTAAATCCCAATACTCGAAATCATAAATCCCTCAAGTCCTCAACTCTCAAGTTCCCAACTCCTAAATCCCCAACCCTTCAAATCCCCATTTCCTTAATCCCCAATACTCCAAATCCTCAATCCTCCAAATCCCCAACTCCCAAATCCTCAACACCCCAATCCTGACTCCCAAATCCACAATTCCAAAATTCCCAATACAAAAATCCTCAATTCCTAAAATCTTCAATCCCCAAATCCCCCACTCTCAAATTCCCAACTCCTAAATCCTCAACTCCTAACTCCCCAACTCTAAAATCCACCTCCAAAATCCCAACTTCGAATTCCCCAAATTCCGAAACGGTCCCCAGAGTAATCCCATTCGCTCTCCAGTACACAGATACCATCCGTACGTCGGTTAGGCTGATATTCGGCTATGGGTATTTACCACGTAGCATCGGGGCGCCAGAACTCCCTGCTAAATTAATATTCCCGTAGGTGGCTGAAAATCCTGGCTCTGTATGTAGGCGTCGACCTTCGCGAGCTCGCAGGAGCGCACCACGCCCCGCGGGGCAATATCGTGGCCGTGTATTTTGCAATTACGCGTAAATACGGTTACACAAGATTAGAGAGTGAATTAGCGCATTCAATTAACGTTTACTGCCGCGCCGCGCCGCGTGCCATCGCAGCTTCTACACACCATACACACACACCGTTCCTCCACCTATTTCATGGGATTTCCCGTACAACCACGCACCAACGCTATGCAATTCGGCGCGATGTAATATGGTTCTTGTTCGAGCTGAGACGTCGGGGTTCGCGGATAATGGTGACGGTTTAACCTCCGGCATGCCTAAGTTGGTTCTATCAGGAACGCAAATACACGATTTTCTGCTGCCATTTAATTATAACCGGAGACTTTTAGGTGTTTCGTGTTGTTGTATTGCGAATGGGGAAATTATTGGACTGGAGAGGTTTCTTTTTAAAAGCATTCGTGTAATTGCTGGAGGTAACGAGACACCTGGGACAACTCGATCTACATTTGTTCGTTGTCTGTTTATTTGTTGGTAGCACGCTGTAGACCGCCATTTTGGGTTGTTTGACCATTATATCTTGAGGATAGACTCGTAACCCCTCTAAATTTGCTGTATAGATTTCGAGGGATAACTGCTGACAGAAAATTGTCATCATCGACGTCAATTGTCGTCAAACTATACTTTGATATGGTTTTCAATAATTTTTGACACACAGAATCATCAATCACATGTTAATAGCTTAATACTTACTAATGTAACGCAACGTTGGCGACAATACTTGGTCGTCATTGACATCAGTTGTTATAAAATCAACAATTATGTTTGGTATAATTTTCAACAGCTTCAGATATATTTAATTGTTTAGAACCACTTTGAAACCTCTACATCTCGTTATTGTCCTACCTATACATATATTTACAGTAGGTACTTTAACCCTTTGCACTATTCGTCAGGTGCGACTGTCAGAATTAATCACAGCTACAATATTAAAGCAAATGAAGTAAGTTGAAATATTGTGCCAATTTTGTATTATACAATCGTTGACTATGCAAATTATTGGAGTTGAATTTCTAATTGCGAACTAAAAACTTGAGTAAAATTGATTACAGGAGAAGCAAGTGTGCGTCACAAGTCAGACTCGTAAAAATAGTGCAAGGATTGAATACCTTGTCTGTAGACTTGTTGATCAGTTGAAGACCTTGAACTTGATAGTTGGCTTTCACCATATGAACCAACTCAAGAGATGACCCAAAAAAATCATCATTTCCTATCTCAAATTAATTTATGAACAAATTAGACTTCTATAATCTTAGATTTCGTTTTCGGAGAGAGTTCAAATTTGTAGTCACAGAAATATTGCTTTCAAAGTTTTTGTAAAAGTCTGATTCCAACAACATATAAAAACTTTGATTGAGCAATTGAGACCAGGTTTTCAGCTGACTGTGATGGAACTTTTATGTAGACCTCTAGTTTCTATGAAATTCAATTAAATGGAAAACTACGTGTCGTTCTAACGAAATTTGAAAAGGTTACACGGTTTGGTATCAATAAAAAAATTTCCGAGAAAGACACTAAACAAAGGTTTGCTGCAATATTTGCCTCAACAAACCTTGTGACATTTTGTGAAATTTGGGGTTTTGGAATTTTTACATTTGGGAATGAGGGGATATTTAGGAGTATGAAAATTTGGGAATGTTGGGATTTAGGTATTTAGAAGTATCAAAATTTTGGAGTATAGGGATTTAGAAATTTAGGAATATGAAAGTTCAGGAATGCAGGAATTTGAAGTTTAGAAGTTTTGGGATTTTAAATTTTGGGTATTTTAGGATTAGAAAATTTGTAAATTTGGTATTACAAGATGTAAGTAATTTCAGAACTTAGGAATTCAAGAATTTGAAATGTTTGGAATTTTTAAATTTGCAGATTTGGGGATTTAAAAATCTCTGGAAGTCAGGATTGGAAAATTTTTGAATTTAAAAGTTTAAAGTTTGAAAACTGGAAAATTAAAAAATTGCTAACTTAGGATTTTGGAGACATTAAAAATTGAGAATTACGAAATTTGAAAATCTGAAAATCTGAAAATCTTGAAATCTTGAAATCTAAAAATCTAGAAATCTAGAAATCTAGAAATCTAGAAATCTAAAAATCTAAAAATCTAAAAATCTAAAAATCTAAAAATCTAAAAATCTACAAATCTAAAAATCTAAAAATCTAAAAATCTACAAATTTACAAATCTACAAATCTAAAAATCTAAAAATCTAAAAATCTAAAAATCTAAAAATCTAAAAATCCAAAAATCCAAAAATCTAAAAATCTAAAAATCTAAAAATCTAAAAATCTAAAAATCCAAAAATCTAAAAATCTAAAAATCTGAAAATTTAACTTGAACTTTCAAAGTTTGAAAATTAACAAATTCAGAATTCTGAGAATTAAAAAAATTCTCAAGCTTATCCATTTCCCCAAATAAAAAACAAACGTGTTTTGTCCTCATCCAAATACCGCCCACATTACACCAAACTATTCCTGCTCAACTCACGAAAGGTTACCATAATTGTATCGGCTTGACGGAGGAGTTGCTTTTGGAAAATAGGTCACCGGTAACGTTATTCGCAAAAAAACGTTATCCACGCGACGAGTTTGTTCGCGTGATACATGGTAATCAACGTGATGGTCGGAACTGTTGTTTTAAATTTTTTGTTCCAGAGAAGCTCTGATTTCGTATCTGTTAGGTTTGTGATTACATACCTTGATTCTGGGAATCAATCGAATTTGATTCACTGGAACCGTTTGGCGAAAATGGAGGGTAATTGTGTGCTACTAAATTACAAACTACATTTGTAGCTTTAACTCGAAATTCTAGGGCCTGAACTACACACTAGATTACTCGAACGTTCAACTAAACTATAAAAAGTTGTGATTATTTTAACATTTTTAGGTTGATAAATATACCACTGTAGGTATAATAATGATGGAGTAACATTTTATAAAATTTGCTGGAAATATTTTGTGAAGTATAAAAAGAAAATTAGAAATATAAAGAAATTATGATAGTTTTTATAATAAAACAAAATTAAGTAAAATATGAAAGGTAGTTTTTGTAAAGTTTGCTTGTAACAATTAATAAAATATAAAAAGAATGAAAAATGTCAAGAAATTATAACAGTTTTTATAACAAGGCAAAATTAAGTAAAATATGAAAGGAAGTTTTTGTGAAGTTTGCTTGTAATAATTAATAAAATATAAAGAAATTATAATAGTTTTCATAATAAGGCAAAATGAACTAAAATATGAAAGGAAGGTTTTGTAAAGTTTGCTTGTAACAATTAATAAAATATAAAAAAAAATGAAAAATGTCAAAAAATTACAGCAGTTTTTTTAATAAGGCAAAATTAAGTAAAATATGAAAGAAAGTTTTTGTAAAGTTTGCTTGTAATAATTAATAAAATATAAAAAGAATGAAAAATATCAAGAAATTATAACAGTTTTTGTAACAAAGCATTATTACGTAAAATATAAAAGAAATTATAGAAGGTTTTATAATGAAGCAGTATTTTAATGAGAGTTGATTATGCAAATAACAACTTTTAAGCAAAATAAGTATTACAAGATGTAATAATAATTGCTTTATGCAAAAAACGTGATTACTGTAGATGTGTATTACACTGATGTGAAAAGGACGCAACTTTAGAAATACAGAATCCATTCAAACTTCATATACTTAAAGTAGACCCTGGAAATACTAATTCTGTAAAACCATAGTTCGTACTTTTACGAAATGAGGGAAACATTTATATATAAAGTTTTTTAATGACGCTATACTGAGGTGGGAAAGTTATTTCAAATTACACATTTATGTTCTTCTGTAAGTCGAAAATCAATGTTAGTTTGCGAAAATTGAACATTTTTGAACATTAGAATTCGGAAATTTTGGGATTTGAGAATATTATATTTTGTATTCAATATGTTCTCGATATGGATATTATGTTATGTACTCAAACTATAGAATACTATAATGTTATACGTGAAAAATGTAGAATAGTATAATATATGGTTTGAACAACCAAAGATCTGAAAATTAAGCAAATTGTATTTCTGAAAATTTAAAAATGAGAAAGTTTTGGAACTTAAAAACTGAATGATTAAGAAATTTGAAAAATTAGAAAATTAAAAATCTGAGAATTTTATAATGTAGGAATGTCAGAACATACAAATTTAAAGTTTAAAAATTGAACAACTTATCAACTTAAAAATATGAAAATTACAAACTTCAGCCAAGTGAGATATCAACAAATGTTGGAATCTGATGAATTTAAAATTTAAAAATTTCGAAATTCGAAGTTTTTGAAATCCTAAAATATTTAAATATAAAATAAAAAAATTGAGAAATCTGAAAACTTGCAAATGTCCAAATATTTAAAAAATGAAGAATGATCATCGTAAATAACGTATGACATTGCTACACAAATATTTCCTGCAAAATTTCTACAATCGTAAAAATCTCCTGTACAAAAATGCGCAATCCTGCATACAAATTTAAGAAAGCCTAATTCCCAAATCACCCTATTCCTAAATTCCTCAATTCCCCACTTCCTCAATTACCAAATCTCCCAATTTCCCAATCCCCCAATTCCCAAATTTCCCAATTTCCCAATCCCCCAATTCCCACATCTCTCAATTCCACAATCTCCCAATTCCCTAATCCCCCAATTCCCAAATCTCCCAATTCCCAAATCTCCCAATTCCCACATCTCCCAATTCCACGATTCCTCAATTCCCAAACTCCCCAATTCCCCAATCCCCCAATTCCCAAATCTCACAATTCCCCAATCCCCCGACTGCCAAATCTCCCAATTCCACAATTCCCCAATTCCCAAACTCCCCAATTCCCCAATCCCCCAATTCCCGAATTCCCCAATTTCACAATCCCCCAATTCTCAAATCTCCCAATTCCACAATTCCCCAATTCCCAAACTCCCCAATTCCCCAATCCCCCAATTCCCGAATTCCCCAATTTCACAATCCCCCAATTCCCAAATCTCCCAATTTCCCAATCCCCCAATTCCCATATCTCCCAATTCCACAATCCCCCAATTCCCCAATCCCCCAATCCCCCAATTCCCCAATTCCCCAATCCCCCAATTCCCCAATTCCCCAAATCCCAAATCTTGCAACTCCCAACTCTCCCAATTTCCAAATCTTCCAATTCCCACATCTCCCAATTCCACAATTCCCCAATTCCCAAACTCCCCAATTCCCCAATCCCCCAATTCCTAAATCTCCCAATTCCCCAATCCCCCAATTCTCAAATTCTCCAATTCCCCAATTCCCAAACTCCCCAATTCCCCAATCCCCCAATTCCCAAATCTCCCAATTCCCCAATCCCCCAATTCTCAAATTCTCCAATTCCCCAATTCCCAAATTCTCCAATTCTCAAATCACCCAATTCCCAAAACACCCCGTTTTCAACTTTGGTCTCAAAAAAAATTCTATGTTATTATTAACAACAAGAGAAGACTATCCGCAACCCGAGTAACATAAAAATCCACATTTACCTTGGAACGCGAGATGAAACGAAAACGCAGGATGCAAACACGATTTTCGCGTATCGATAACGAAAGCAAACTTTGTTCCCCGGCTACCATTGTTCGCAGCGTAATCCATTTACGTGCATACCGGTGATTTTAACATTTAAATTGCTTCCGAGCCAAAACGCAGAGTCGAGTCATTGAAGAACTCATAGTACGGACTATAAGTTCACAGTCTTCAATTCATACCCTTTCGTGCGTGCATGACGAAACAGGAAGAATCGCGGCGATGTAAAAAACGTGGCAGCAAGAAAAGCTGATTAATACTGGAAGGTATTGTTTTATGGAAATTCAGAGCAACGTTGGACAGTTTTTATTCGTGGCTCGCGTGTAACCCATTAGCGGCAAATCCTCCAAGGCATTGTCATGCTAAAACAGTGATTTTCTTTTGCTTCTGATTACCTGCCTTAAATCCTGGCCGGGTTCAACGAGGAACCGATGCTTTTTCTGCGAAGAGGGTGGGCTCGAAACGAGTCAACTTCTTGGGGCGAGATCTTTTGACTTAATTACGCTCGAACAATGGCGCGGAAATCGCGCGGAGTTTGCAACGAAACGAGAAAAAAAAGAGCTAGAATACTCTTCTTACCGAATTGCACGGCCATCTTTCGTAACGAAGTTACGGTTGGTCGTTTGCATCCACCAGAACACTGATGGCGCCCAGTGAGTTACGTAATTTCCTAAAATGGCCAGAGGAGTCGTACAAAGAACGAGCGCGGACCGAAATGGAATAGAATAGAACGGAATAGAATACAGAAGCGAATACAATGAATATATAAAGTAGAGCCTCGAACGGCGGATTATACCCGGTTAAAAGTGGCCGGTTACGAAAGGTGAATCGTTATCCACGTGTACAGGTTGCTTTTTGCAAGATCTCCTTGCGTGCGGTGGCCATTAGCGTGACATATCACATTAAAATGCCGCTTCTCTTTTTACCACCCGATACCGTGCAAAACTATTGGAACGATACGCGGTTTTTACGATTCCGTAATGCGCCGAGGATTCGTAGGCATGAACCCAACGAGCCGTGCGAGCAATGAACCGTGCCGGAATTGATTTCACGTCGTTAAAAACTCAATGAAGAATCAAAGTTGGAACGGATGTCGTTGAACTTGGCCAGGAATTAAGGATCCTGTTAGCCGTACCTAATAAATCGTCGCTCGTGCGCTGAGTCGATGGGGTTCCTTGAAAATTCGAAAGCACCTGACCAGGACCGTGTCTTGATGCCGTTTGGACCCTAGCCATGCAAGCGAAGATTACTGTTGGAAAATGTGGACGATATTTCATTGAAAAAAATACACTATGTTCGTCTTATTGTAGTTCAGAAAATATGGAATGGAAATGAAAAGATTGTGGGGGTAATCAACTGTAATAGGACCCTGTAAGTGCCACATATATTATTTATAAGTATTATAGAGTCTGATGTTTTATTCGTGAATCAACGTTATGGCTGTAGCTTCACTTTGTAACTGAAATGAAAATTGTGAAATATGACTTATAGTGGAAATTAAATTATAAAAATTTCACAATTATTTTCATTGACTAAACACTTGATTTTTGAGTGATTAATAATATCAACTTTATTCTGTTAAAGAGTTTTTGGAAGGTTTGCATTCCCCCCTTTTTGCAGGTCCTAAGTACGTACCTACGTTGAGTGACAAATGCGATTATGACATCAGAATATATTTGAATAATGAAGAAGCTGACTATATTTCTTTGTCACTGGAGTTTTTACAGTGTTTAATTTGCTTGTTAGTTTAATGTCCAGTGCTTTTAGTTATTATAGTTACAATTAAGATGATCACTGATTCACAGAAATATTACCAAAATACTACTATTAACAAAAATACATTAAAATATTAATAAAAATATTCCGCATTTCTCAACACATGTTAATAAATAATATTTAACTTAATAATAATTATTATTAACGAATAATATATTATTAAAAATGTGAATACAATTAATAAGATATTTTTTCTCATTTTTAAATTAGTACGTTTACAATTATAAATCATTATAAATCTTTAAATTAAAGAATTATCTAATTGAGTAAAAGAAAATGTCCATAATTACATAATGTATTTTTACAATAATAATAAGAATGTTTATGAAATTTTTAATAAAATTTTTATCCTATATATGTCTTGTAATAATGTTCTCTTATTATTCAAATATAAAACGAAATCTTTAATGAACAAACATGGAAAGAACGTAAATGAAGAATACTAACCTCATTTTAATTGGGTATAATAGCTGGTAGTGCCCTTTGAAATGAATTTTGGGTCAGCTTTATCATTGTCCTTTGCTTGATGCACAGAGCAAAGGATATTGCGTTGATTAATTGAAGGTATGTTGCTAGACGTCGAAAATAAAATTTCATTGATCTGGCGTTATTAATACAAAAGGGAAATTGCGATTGTGATTCACTGGAGTGAATTCTTTATTGCATTTCGCTGGAAATATGATTCATAAAATAATGAAATTTTTGAATATATTTTATTATGCATAACTGTGCAGATTTCGATAGTATTTTGCAGTAGTATGTAACAAGCCTTTAAATAAATTTTTTGAACAGAAAATTTATTTGAAGTAGCATCTGCTATTGTATCTTCAAACGTTGTAAATTTTCAACATTAGAATATTTGTTTAAAGAAATTTATTTTATAGAAAATATATATTGTTATCTCTTTATATTGTGCAGGTATTGGATTTAGAACTTTCACATACACAAGTTCAAAAATTTATTCTGTTTTCAAGATTGATAAAAATCGTATGAGGAAGGACAAAACAATAGTAAATCTGTTGTAATATATTAGTAAATCTATGAAAAAATAGTATATTTATAAAATTGAATAAATATCAAGTATAATAATTGTGATGTAATATATAACAAAATGTTATGTCGTATATTGAACATCACTGTAGCTAAATAAAATAACAAATGATAAATACAATAACTGATTATATAAGAATAAATTTCTAGAGCTCCTATAAGATTTAGAAAAAATTCTGAAATCTAATGTACGAAGCTTGCCAAAAATTCTACTTCACTGATTAAATTCTATTAGCAAGTATTATGTATATGTATGATTACCAAAAGCAATCAAATCTGAAATGCAAATCTAAAATGCAAAATCGAACAATTTCAAACCATATCTTCTATAGTTGCATTTTGATTTATACATTCATTGAGTACAATTAGGTCAACAAATTATTGTAGCATAATTCTGTGATTTAAATTAATGAAAACAGTGGGTTCTTCAACTAAAAGTACATCGTAATCTAAAAAAGTGAGGTTATGCAATCTTCTATGTTACGTTTCAGATACTCATATCAGATATTTAGATAAAGTAACAACGACAAATATTTTCAATTTTTAATTTTTAGTTTGGAAAATTTTTAATGGTGGTGCTACTAGAAGATACAATTTCAAAATTACTAGATTTGTAAATTTTTAAAGTATTTAATGTTGAAGTGCTTTAAAGTTAATTAGATGATCAAATTTGCAAATTTCCAACTTCTTAAATTATCAGATTTCAATATTCCAAAGTGCTGAACTTCCGAATTTCTAAATTTCCAATTTCCCCAATTCCAAATTTCCCAAATTCTGAGTTTCTCAAATTCCAAATTTCACAAATTCCATATTTCGCAAATTCTAAGCTTCTCAAATTTCAAATTTCTCAAATTCCAAATTTCCCAAATTCTCAAATTCCCCAGTTCCCCAAGTTCCAAATTCCCAAATTTCCAAATATTCCAATTCCCCAATTCCCCAATTCCCCAATGCCCAAATCCTCCAATTCCCAAATCCCCCAATTCCCGAATTCCCCAATTTTCAAATTTCCCAATCCCCCAATTCCCAAAATACCTCTCTCCCAAAATCCCAAAAATTCAAATTCCTAAATTTTCGACCACCCACACCCTAAAATTAAAACCCCACCCCTGATCAATCGTCATTCCAAGCGCAGCCTTATTCCCCGTAGCGGCACACCCGCGCACGCCTCAGCCGTCACGTATCCTTTCTGACACATCCTGTGCGAACATGGTGCTTTCTTCGCAAATGAAAGTAACAACAGCATGTCTTGAAAGTAAGCGCCATACAAGCACGTCGATCTGTCACCTCGTAGTAGAGGCAGTAAAAGTTTCGCGAATGATACATGGCCATTTCAACAGCAACGAAGATTATTCACGCGTGAGCGTGCGAATGTTAGCTGCGTGAAACACACGTGCATAGACGACGCGGCGGTCCGTTGTTGGTCGACGTGAAAATATAATTTCCGCTCTGAGGAACACTGCGGGATCTGTCTCTATTACTCGCAGCAGGGTACATTGAACGGCCATCCGACTGTATCCTTACAGTATGCTGCGTGTTAGTGCATCATACGTGGGGCTATTTAAATTACTACGTCACTGCCATCTTGACCTTTATCGCATCACCAGGCGTATTAATTCAATAAAGATGATTACGCTCGTGTATTTTGATCGCGAGCCGGTTTACTCGGCTCCACTTTCAATGTGAACATTTTCTCGGCTGGAGGAAATGGCGATTTAACGCTGGAACTATTAGTAGTTAGATGCTGTTTCCACGGGAACGAGTCACAGGGGTCTTTGAATAATATGTAGTAATTGAATGCTTTTATAATTATTGATTATCTTACGACTACCTAATGACGCTATTAATAACTAATAACAACTGTGGGAACTACTGTATAATGATAACTGCAATAACTGTAATAATTCTTTTTTTCAAAGTATTTCTAGTCCTGCAACAATTTCATTTTGATGATCTTATACAAGGTGGCTCACTACATTTTGCCATCTAGATTTGTACGTAACGTTACACTTTTACGTAAATTCGAAGTATTCTCCAATTCTGAGGACTCCAAAATATTTTCGTTGTCTCATTACTATGAAGTGAGAGCATTTCATTGGTATGCACTTTCTGCGACAATTCAGAGATTTTCAAATGTTTTATCATTTTTAGGGTTTGTAGAATTTCGTAATATAAAAAAGAATTAGGTTGTAACGTTTATGGTATACACAATGCCTTCGTGAAACAGCGATGACTATGTTACATAGTGGCCATGTTTATGTTTATTGCGGCGCCAGACGTTGCGTGCTATAAAATTTCATGGTAAAACATCGATAAACTTATCTAAGTATCTAGTAAACGATTTCGTGTTCGATAAACAGATTATAGCCTACTTTCCCGCTGGTAGTATCCACAAGTACCAGTAAAAATGACGTACTGTCTGATTATCAATTTACACGTAAATAAATTGTATAAACATGATTAAAAATTATTTTGACTCTGAATAAATGAAATGCAAATAAATTTATTATATTATACCTTAGCTGCAAAATATAATTCAGTAAAATAAGTAAGAAATAAGACATGAAGTAAGAATTTATTAATGAAATTTTGAGAGCAATTATTTTCGTGTGGATGTAACCTTAATTAGTAGAGGGATAATCAAAAGATTGACCTCCGTGCAAATCGATTACATCTTTAATTTCGAGCTGAATAATCACTTCCTGTTGCATTGTGAACCTCGAATTCTACTGAACGAGTCTGGTCAATGAACTTGCACTGCCGGTCAAAAGTCCGAGACGACTTAATTGGCTTCTGCGTTATACTGATTGATGGAAAGAAGATTCGGGTCTGGTATTTTTAATCTTTTTATTACGTTTCCTTGATTCTGTAAAATAATGTACCTTTGAAATCTCAGGGATGATAAAAAGAAAATAATTGACATTAGGTATTGTTTACTAAATAAATTTATTTCATTATATTTATTCTGAGCGAAAATGTGGAAAATTGAATGAAAGTCTGTGTATTTAATTTAGTGACAGTGACGTTAACTTTCACATATGTTATCAGAATTACGTCAAAAATATATAAATCAAAATGCACGTATGCAGTTCTAAGTATATACATACAATAATTAAGTAAAAGTAATTAAGATAATTATTTATTTTGATGAACTTTCCAATTTACTCTTAAGTAAATTGTACAAATTTATGAACTTCGCTTTAATAATTTTACATTTTCAAACTGAAAATTGTTGAATATCACGATTTTCTAATTTAACAATTGTCAAATTATAGGTTATCAAGCTATCAAATTATCAAATTACTAATTTATCAAATTATTTAATAATCAAGTTTTCAAAGTGTCAAGGTATCAAACTGTTAAGGCAGCAAATTATAAAATTACCTAGTTATCAAGTTATTAATATATCAAATCATTGAGGTATTAAGTCAGCAGATAAACTAATTATCAAATTATCGAATTATCGAATTATCGAATTATCGAATTGTCGAATTATCGAATTATCGAATTATCAAATTATCGAATTATCGAACTATCGAATTATAGAATTACTGAATTACTGAATTACTGAATTACTGAATTATTGAATTATTGAATTATTGAATGATCGAATTATTGAATTATCAAATTATCGAATCATCGAATTATCGAATTATCAAATTATTGAGTTGTTGAATCGTCGAATTGTCAAATTATCGAATAATCGAGTTTCCACGTTATCCCATTATCCCATTATAAAATTATAGAATCATCGAATTACCAAATTATCGAATAATAAAATCACAAAATGAATAAACAACTAAATTTTTAATTTTCCATAACTCAAAACTACCTACTAAAAGTACCTCTAATCCTATTAAAAGCATATCTTCTAAACCAAAAGAGATAATTATTTCTTAATTACATTTGTATTAAATTAAGTCGTCCAAGCACCTTCTGCCGCTATAATAAGTGGCATATAAATGCAGTTGAAACAGTAGTTTATTAAAACCGCAAACGTTAACGCGCGATATTATATGACTTCCGAAGATATTACAAAATGCAGAAAGATCGTATAATTAATTAATATATCATAAGACATGATATATTATGCATATTTCCCTTACGAACACCGGAAAAATACTTTCAACACAAACTAATAGTCGTACCGAAAGAAAAATTACAAACCTGCTTATATCAGGTGTCGGCGTAATAACGCAACGCAAGTAAAAAGTAATCCCGATCATTTACCGCGAGCATAATTTTGTTATCGTAATAACAGACTGCAGATTTCAGAGTAAACCGAATGTGTCCGCGAACGTTCCCACGTCGAACACGCTCTAAGAGATAATCTTCCCCGGCAAGAATACACGATCTCGAGATAAAAACCTGTCCCATAAATTTCCCTGTTCATTTCGAGTTTAATTCAATCATATATTTTTGTAATTCCACCCGGCTGAACGATATCAACGAGGTAATCACGTTACGTCGGTGGGCTTATCGGTTGTGTGTAATCAAAATTGAATATAAGGATCACGATAAGCATGTTACGTGGCTGTTGGCGATACAAGGGAGGGAGATTCATTGGACACGAGATGAAACCAATTGACGCTGTCATTAGGCGGGCATTCAAGTGGTATAGTTGACGATCGCGCAAAAATCGACGTACGCAATCATAGTTTCCTCGGAATACGGGAACGAGGCACGCTCGGGAATCTCAAAACCACCTGTAATAAGGAAGTCGAGCAGATTCACCGTCGTTAAATCGATAATACCCCGTAAGACAGCTTTCTAACGGAGCCGACGTGACTCCGCTAAAAAAAAAAGTAACGATCGTGAGATTCATGTACTAACGTACCGAGACACTTGTCGTCCTTAATTAAACTCGCGAATCACATCACGTGTACGGGTTCGTAAATCGAACAATGCAACGAATAGTTGATTACACTTGTATTCGATGGCTTGTTTTAGACCGGTAGAACCACCTGCAGTTTCGAAGCAGCTCCATGATGTGCTCGTAAAACTAAGATTATTAGACTCAATTGAATTGTTGCTCAAGAAGATATCTGGTCAAGGTAAGATCTGTCGTGAACTTAGCTGCATATTAACGGGATATTATGGAAATCCATACGGGATTACAGATCTTCATATAGGGTGAAACGGTACTTTCATTTATTTTATAGTGTGTGGACATGAGGATCATTTAAATCTGCGATTTCTCTAATGATAATAAAAGCTGCAGTAGAATGAGTTTTGTAAATGTAAGATAATATTTATTGATGTCCTTTATTTTATGTAAGATAATAAATTATCTTATTGTTATTTGGTCATTTATCTAGTTAACTTTTATGAGATATATTAATGTTACCTTGACTTATGATAGCATCTTATCTGCTAATTATGAACTCAAGTCCAGTGGATTTACATACTTAATTCTTAGTCAGTTTATGACCGTAATTCAAGAGTTTTTTAAAAATGCAACATTACATATTTCCAGGTTCTAAACTGATCAAACTGAAATTTATGTATTAATTTAATTTTCAATGAAAATTTGAAGTTTTTCTATTTTTAATTCTAGGAAGTCGACATGTTAAAATTTGTACATTTTGAAAATTAGATTCGAATTCGCAAATTTCTAGTTCTCAAAATGCTCAACTTTCAAGTCCCTACATTTTGAAATTTTGAAATTTCTCAAATTCCCAAACTTCTAAATCTATAAATTCTCACATTTCCAAATTTCCAAATTTTCTAAATTCCCACACTTCTAAATTTATAAATTCTTACATTTCCAAATTTCCAAATTTCTAATTTTCCTATCTCAGTATTCTCAAATTTCCAATTTTTCTATTTTAGTATTCCCAAATTTTTAATGTCCCTATTCCAATATTCAAAAATTTCCAAATCTCCAAATTCCTAAATTCCCAAATTTTCAAATTCTTATATCTCCAAAACCCAATACTTTCAAATCCCAATACTCTCACATCTCAATACTCCCAAATCCCAATACTCCTAAATCCCAATATTTCCAAATCGCAATACTTTCAAATCCCAATACTCTCACATCTCAATACTCACAAATCCCAATACTCCCAAATCCCAGTACTCCCAAATCCCAATACTCCAAAATCCCAGTACTCCCAAATCCCAATACTCCCAAATCCCAATACTCCCAAATCCCAATACTCCCAAATCCCAATACTCCCAAATCCCAATACTCCCAAATCCCAATACTCCCAAATCCTAACATTCTCACATCCCAATACTCCTAAATCCCAATATTCCCAAATCCCAACATCCCCAAATCCCTATCTCCCAATTTCAAAAATATCCAAATCATAAGAACCTCTAAAAACTCGCGAATCATGAAATCCCAAAGAGAAGTACAAACCAAGTACAAAACCCTGCGTCGTAACTCACCATTTAACATTTCATTCGTCCTTTTCCTAGTATCCCTTCCCCCCGGCATTAAGAAACTAAAAATGGCGTCACGCGCTCGAGGCGATCTCCTAACTATCCATTACAGCTAACATCGAACCCAAAGAAATTTCGCACATTGGATCTTTGATTTCCTAGGCGACGAAAGTTTACAGTGCAGTTAGTTCATTTTACGTATTTCGGTGCTCGTTAATTCAGGTGCCAGACATTCACAGCACGCGTTTAGGATCATCGAATGTCCTGCGCGCGCATAATCGGACATCGGCGCCTAACGCGGCTCTTCTCCTTTAACGATCAACCGGCCGGCTTAACTAGTTCTTCCAATATCCTGTATTATTACGAATTTACATATTTATGCGCGCGTAAAGCGGTCTCCTGTAGCATGTGATTTCATTCGTAGTCCTTTAATACGAACTTCAACGACGGCTACGCGCGATATGTCTACGAGTTCTCGAGCGGAAAGTAACGGGTTAAGGAGGACAGCTGCCTTGTTTACTATTATCATAAATACGATCTGGTAAGTTCTTCCTGCCTTTTACCAGAGTGCGTCGCGAATCAATTTTCCCGAAGAAATCCTTAAGACGTAATAGAAAACGATGGCCTTTTCGACAGCTCCCTGTAATCTCGCTTAGGCGAACGTTACGCAATCGAACCACGGTTTTAAACTGGTACGTCGATGAAAACGAGGTTAGATTCTCGCGATTAAACAAACTACCGCGGAACCTTTCTTCCTCGAATAATCTCCTGTGTGCTGTCGGGACAAATGATTCAGGCTCTTAATAACAGAGTACAATGTTCATTACATAAGCATAGTCATCTGGTTAATGGCCGTGGAGATTCTTCGCGAGATCGTATTCTTTTATGAAAATAGCAATAACGATTAGGTACTGTCGAGAGAATTATACAGCCGAGCAAGAAAGTTACAGATATTGCCACTTTTTTTAAGTGTTTTGGCAAGTTTTTGTAGGGAGGTTTTATTGTCCTTAGGTTCTTTCCGTGAGAGGTGGTGTAAGGAGAGGTGATTTAATTCTATGCTGTACGTGATGAGCAAATGTGCCCGCAGAAAATATTGTGGGCAGTAATGATATGCCATAGGAGTGATATTTAATTACTAGAATCTACTGGAATCTATAAATAGAAATTTGTAATTGAAAAATTTTAGCGAAGAAAATTTTGAAAATTCAAAGGTGTAATTTCCTAATTCTATTTTTTAAATTTAGTAAATTCAAGTTCATACAATTACAACTTGAAACATATAGAAATATAATAAGGATACGAAATTTTCTATTGGAATCTGTCACCCAGTTATTTAAAAACCTCCCTAACCTCTCCATCTTCAGGATTCAAAATATTATTTAATAAAAGCTTCATGTGAATCTGTTACCGCCATTACTAAAAATTTCTTCACTAACCTTATTATAAATACTCCTATTATAATTATAAATAAATACAACATAATATTGTGAAAATACTTAATACTGTAAACCACAAAAATAGAGTCAAATAAAATTTTCAACTTCAGTGAGGTAATCAACCTGTTGATACGTCATTTCCTGCAGGTACTAATTTGAAACATAATGCTACAGAAGTTAAAACATTCGGACTAATTACTCTGATATAATCCAAAAATCCAGACTAATTATTCCCATAAAACCTGCAGTATATTTTCCCATTCACTTATCGTGACCAATCTTCGTTGCATGCTAACGTTATCACGTCTCTTCCGTTCAATTTACATTTTCCTCATAAAAACGGAAAATGATTTTCACGTTAATTCGATCTGCAGAAACATACAAAATTACCTTGTACGTTGCGTGCAGGATAAAAAGAAACATCTAGCCACGCGGTTTCAGCTTTGACATTTAAATGGCGCTCGTTTCGTGCGGACGCGAAAAAAGTTGAACGTAATGGCGATTAGCTGGCGCAAATATATTGTGCGTAACGTTGTTGCCTTCTGCGTTCGTGTAATTAGCCAGTCTTAAAGCGGGACTGTCGCTAATGAAGGATACCTATACACGCGTTTACCGATGCTACCGAGTAACCAACGATGACTAATCCTCGCCTGCGTCTCGTTGACTGATCGTTATGACCCGGCTAACGACACACGCGCTTCCATCTTTTTATTTACTAATGAAGGAGAAATGGGCTGTGTAAGAAGATGAACAATCAAACGCACGCAACTATACAATCGTTCATGGGAAATGGTTAACCCTTGCGGATGGGGTCGATCATGTCCGCATACCAAAGTATTGGGGTAGCAAAAAGGTTCTATCGTTTTTTTTTTTAAGAAAATTCGATTATAAACGTAATATGTGTAGCTAAAGGTTTACATATGTGACTCGCATACGTAAGTTAACATTTACATATGTTACTCACATGCTAAATATTTACATATATGTGACTAATTCATATGTTAAATATTTACATTTAATTGATATGTGTAATAGGACAGTTACGCGTATATAGATATGTGTCAATATTATGTGTGTGAATCACACATATAGCTGAACTTTCACATATGTGATCTAAACATTTACATATGTAACTAAACATATGTAAATAACATATGTAACTCAATCATGCAAGTAATTAGACATTAACATATATGACTTATGTATGTAACTTAACATTTACATGTTACTCATATGTTAAATATTTACATATGTGACTCATTCATGTATGTAACAGGACAGTTACACGTATACAAATATGTGTCAATATTATGTGTGTCAATCGCACATGTAACTAAACATTCACATATGTGACTAAACATCTATATATGTAACTAAACATATGTAAACAACATATGTAACTAAGTCATATAAGTAACTAGATATTAACATATATGACTTATGTATGTAACTTAACATTTACTGTACGTGACTCAGTCACGTATGGAATTAAACATTTAATATGTAATTAACATATATAACTTGCATATGTAATTCACTTACACATACGTATACGTATACGTATGTACACATTTACATATGTGCCTCACTCACATATGTAACTGAATATTTACATACATGACTCACATATGTAGCTGAACCTTCACATGCATGACTCACATATGAAACTAAAATCTTATCGTATAACATATTAATTTTTCTTTTAATATAAAGAGATTTATCGATGAAGATCATTTAATATTAGAAGTGCAAAACCTGTAAGAACAGATCTTTGATTTTCTGTTCTAAATTACAGAATTATTAGAAAGTTTTTATCAAAACTTCTTCCTATATCACAACTTCTCTCAACAAAATCTACCATGCACAAAACCATAAATAACCGGATAATATCAAATTCCCACAGTTAATAGCAATTTAATAAAAAATTGACTGACAACTGCATCCGTTTAAATTTTCCTGCAAAAAGTAAATTAATTTCTGTACTCTAATAAAAGAGAACTAAGTTGATTGTATGATCGAACAAAATGGAGTAAATCAGATCTAGATCCATTAATAGATTGTATCCCCTATAAGAATAAACGAAGGGCTAATCAAGTAGAGCAGCTTCGCTTACTGAAATCACCTATTTTTTGTTCTCAAATAACGTAGGAAACTGTTCCAAAGACAAGTTTTTACCGAAAGTAAGCATGTACTTCTTGCAACAATGTGCAATTATGTGAAGAACACTTTAGCGATTAACTTTTCTATGGATTTTTGTTGTATTCCTCTCAAAGATACTTCCTGTAAGGATTTAACCATTACCTTATATGTTTCCTCTCATTCAGAAAGGTATTACGTAATCGGAAAGTGGGTTTTGGGTCGTTATCCTAACTGTATTCTGAATGATGATAGTGCTTGAACCATTCACAAATATCAGGACGTGTTAATAGCGGATAGATACGCTATTTTATCGCTCACTCATTTTTAAATTATAGCATGTTGATACTACAAAATATATTTACCATACAATTTATTTTTATTATACTGTTTATTCGACTAGATTCAAACTACTGAATTTATTTTTAGATGCATCCTAATTTTGTTATATTAAATGTAAAATTGTACAAGTGTAGAAGTAGAGTTTGCAAAGACAGATTATATTTCCTTGATCAATAAATGCAAAGTTAATTATTAATATAGACGTATATATTTTTCTATATCAGCACATTTCGTTTTTGTTGCAGAATTTGGAAGTTTCGAACGAATCAACTACTCGTTTCGTATTGGTAAGTCAATGAATTAATTTCATATATAATCTTTTAAACATTTGGTATAGAAAGAAAGCAAAGTTCTGTATGAAGCATTTAATTTTTTAAAATAACGAAAAAATTTAATTTATTGGTTAGCTACAAATAACGAATAAACTGATTACTTTCTGGAGGATTTGTAGTCCGCGCTTCTGCACTAGAGACATCTGTAACACCACTAACAGCGACATCTGGCCATGCGGTGGGCCTCAAACTAAAAAAGAAAATGTCGTTGCAACCTAAGGTTGCACTTTTCCCTCCTTTTTACTGTAATTTAGTTCTAAACGCTTTTACATTACTGTTTTAACAACGAGAGCCTCTAACACTTATCTACCAACTAAATCATACTGCAAGAGGTTGTAAAATGAAATTATACTTTCAATATAACCTAATATAACCTAACCTAACCCATACAACACCGCAACCGAACTAAATAATGTGTACTAAACAAAATAAAGTACTGAGTAATGTTTTACGATTCATAAAACGGTGTTAAAACGGTAAAACCGGAATTTTTCTAACCCAATATTTCGCGGAAATTCTACATACAGAGATCGACGGTCGGTCATAAGTTATGGTTATCTATAACGTTGCACGTCGCTAAGCTACCCCACGGGACGCCCCTATTCCCGGTTGATGAAATTTCAATTATGATAAGAGATTACGAGGAAGGCGGGCACAGTCGAGATAGCGAACGCGATAAAAATGTCTCGGTCGCGATGCCGAAGCTGAACACGCGTGCTTCGAATACCATAACATCGGTGCTCGACGATCCCGTGTACGGCTGATTTCTACCTCAATCCTTTCGTGTTCTATCTTGTCCGTTTAATCGGACCGTCTCGTAAATTGGATTATCGCGAATTCTTCGATTGCTTATCAACTCGCGTGCAACTCGTACACGCATCGCGACCGATTTAACATTGCTGCCACCCTCAGAGGTTCTGAAGGCGCCTCAACAACCTCGTAGAAATAGCTTCTCGATAAGCTCGATAACACCTTCGTTAAGGTAATTAACGACGGTAAATATCATTTCAATTTTATTGTCCACAACTATGTACCGGGTAACCGGAAAGAACAAGTATGCTAAGTGACGAGATAAGGAAATTGGTTTTACATATAATCACAAAGAATTTTCGAAATATTCAAGCTGGTTTAATCATTTTCATCACATGCATTATCTCGGTTATTTTCAGAGACGTTATGGGAGTGTGCACTTACAGCGTAGGAGAACTTTAGATAAGGAGTTATGTAAATTTCTTGAAAATTCTTAACAATTTTCATGTTTATGGAATTTTCAGTTCTGAATTTTTTTGGGGAGTTTTTAGAATTTTTATTTTTTAATTTATAAATCCTCACATTTTTATATTCCCTCACCTTAATATCTTTAGGTCTATAAGTCCCTAGATGTCTAATGCCTAGAACCCCAAATTCTTAGATCTACAAACTCGTAGATTCACAAATCTCCAGATTACCAAATGTATAATTTCCTAAATCACGAAATCCTTTAATTCTTAGATCTTCATGTACCTAGACAACCAAATCTCTAGATTTACAAATCTATATAGATTAACAATCTTTATATCTCATAATTTTTACATCCTCAAATTTCTTAATAGAGAAATATCTACGCCCAAATTGTAAGGATCATGAGATTTTTAAATTTGAAAATTACAGAGTTAGTTAATTTGGAAACTTTCAAAAAAGGAACCTGAAAAATTTTAAGTTTGAAAATATAAAGATTTATGAATTTATAAATTTGTAAATCTGTAAATTTGTAAATTTGTAAATTTGTAAATTTGTAAATTTGTAAATTTAAAAATGTAGAAATTTGTAGACTTGCAAACTTAGGAAGATTACTGTGATGAAGATTATTTGTAGATTTCTGTATTTGGAAATCTAGAACTTTTGAGAAATTAAGGTATTTAAAAGCTTGAGATTTTTTATTTTGATTATTTAGAAATGTGGTATTGTAAAAAAATCAAAATTAAATAATTTGGGTGTTTATTTAGTTGAAAATTTTGAGATTTGAACATTTGAAATTTGATAGTTTGTAGACTTGGAAATTTAGAAAATTTGTAAATATGGGGATGTTAGGATCTAGAAATCTTGCACCCTTTGGAATTTGGTAATTTAAAAATTTCAATAGTTCATGAATTTAGAAATTGAGAAATTTAGAGATTTAGAGATTTAGAGATTTAGAGATTTAGAGATTTAGAGATTTAGAGATTTAGAGATTTAGAGATTTAGAGATTTAGAGATTTAGAAATTTAGAGATTTAGAGATTTAGAGATTTAGAAATTTAGAAATTTAGAAATTCAGAAATTTAGAAACTTAGGAACTTAGAAACTTAGAAACTTAGAAATTTAGAAATTTAGAAATTTAGAAATTTAGAAATTTAGAAATTTAGAAATTCAGAAATTTAGAAATTTAGAAATTTAGAAACTTAGAAGTTCAGAAATTTAGAAACTTAGAAATTCAGAAATTTAGAAACTTAGAAATTTAAACATTTGCCGATTGAGAAATTTAGAAACTTGAAAATTTAGAAATTTAAAATTTCAAAAGCAAAAATACTTAGAAATTTAGAAATGTAGAAGTCCAAACTTTAATTATAATATTTTTAAAGCATTCTAAACGGTGGCAGGCAGAGAATTAAACCCTACTAAATATCAGTAAATAAAATACAACCACCTATTTCAATCTCACGAATACATGACATTGGCCCTGAAACTACCCAGCCATAATTCCCGTAAATCTGTTAATCTGGTTAAACATACAGTTCCATCAAAAGATAATAACAATTTATCTAACGAACCACTGTTCCAATCCGATTGTCGCAACCGACATAGGACAAATTTCCAATATTAATTTCCTTAAAACGGATGCTCCTGTTATCCATCGCAAAATTATAACGTGTAGATTCATTCATTAAACCGCAGCTCGCTCGCATCGAAGCAAATGTGATCGTTCTGAACGGAGCCATAAATTTCCGTCAGCATTGAATATTTCAGTTACGAAACCTGAATATTTATAGCAATTAAACTAAATGGGACATTCTACGCATTGTTTGCTAATAGAAATCCAAAGCTGAAACCGTTCTGCGGCCATAACGATTGCGCTCGCGACTGTGTTCGGCTCGGCATTAATTTTTTACACGGATTCACTCGATGAGAATGTCACGTTCGAACGACGTAACGGTACAGAGATCGTTTTCGACCCATAAAAACCGGCGCATCTTTATTCTCTTTCGATTCGTGGAACGTCGAGGAATCGCAACGTGTACTCGAGAAACGATCGATTCGCGAAAGTAACTCGAGTAAATTCTCATCTCGTTCGAGGCTTCAATTATCGTAAGCGATAATGGGCATGCCCGTGGGAATTTCGAGCCCCGGACGAACGAAGATGTACGATTTCGTGGAGATCTCACCCGGTTTCGGTTTCGGACAGATTCTTCTTCTCCTGTTCGAGACTCCGCTGAGAACGGAAGTAACCGCGTTAAGGAAAATAACGGCAAACTCGGAATTTACAACGGGCATTTCGAAGTTGCACCGCGACAATCGCATTTTCCTGTGAATTCTACGCTTCCGCGAGTTACGTTATGAACGCACGAATAAAGTGCTTTTTAGAAAATTGAATTGTGCGGGGAGAAAACATTCGTTACGTTACATATTTTCCAGCTGCTAGATTTCCGCGCCCGGCGAAAAACTGCTCGTTTGTTCGGAAAATGTATTAACATTTTTGATCTGTGGGACGGAGTTTTCTCTCTTGCTGTTCTAATAATTCGTGAAATTATGGTTTCTTACTGGAAATGTTTTCGACGATGATACTAACAATATTGAATCGTAAACTTTATGTAACGTGAATTTTATGGTGACCTTTGGATAAGTTTAAGGGGGGCAATACCTTTGACAGATGAAAATAAGCTGATATTTGTGAATTTTTTTTCTATAGGACACCTTTGTCTTGCATTTTCGAAATTTCAGGAATAATTTATTATAACTATTGCCAATTACAGAATATTTTCTGTTTTGCAAAATATTTCAAAATGCCGGAATTATGACAATCCTTTCTGGAAGTGTTTTGGCGTGTCTCGTGAATCGGCGTGGGTTCTAGCGAAAGATATTGTTAGGATTAGCTCCGGGAAAATAAACTGCAGTGCTGAGGTGAACGGAAAATACTTTAATAATATAAAAATGTCTTTACAAAATGCGCGGTGCTTCGTAGACGAAGGTAAAACTGTAACTGTAGGACAAAGCATCGTGATGCGTGTTCGGACGCGCATAGCGCAGTTCATTTGTTTTGTCCGTTACTTCCAACACTCCCCCTCAAAACAAGGATGTACGCTTATCGCTGATGTATACAATGTTTCGCTAATTAATTACTACAACGCATTTATTTACAATGTCGATCGTTATACATAAAAGACGTCACGGGATTCGAATTTAACATGCCGAATTTTTCTAAAACTCTTTTCGTGTACGCGCTTTGCCGCATTTTTATTTCCGTACCGTTGTGCTCAAATTCGATACCCAAACAATGTCCGATCTTCCCTAAATCCGTCATTTCGAATTTTTGCATGAGTTGTTTCTTAATGCGTTCTAACCATTTAAAATCTTTCGCGGCTATTACTATATCGTCTACATATACGGCAAGAACGAGAAATTGCTCCCCCTTTCGCAATATATACACGCATGGATCAGCATGGAGGGGGACGAAATCCATGTTTCGCAATTCTTCGTCGAGGCGTTTATTCCATTGCCTACCCGCTTGTTTCAAACCGTATAAAGCCTTTTTTATTTTACATACTTTATCGCCGCTCGATAATTCGTTTAGCATTTTTCGCGCCTTATCACTATATTCTACGGGTCCGTCCGATATGATGTCGCGCAACGCGTCAGGGAGAATGTCCGGAATCGTCATGAAAATATCTTTATCGACTTCTCCATTCAAGTACGCAGTTGACACGTCCAATTGATGGACTTGCATATCGTATTCGACGGCTAGAGCTATTATCAATCGTATCGAGCTCAATCTCGTAACGGGCGCGTGCGTTTCTTCGTAATCTAAACCCGGGCGCTGAGCAAAACCGCGTGCGACTAAACGCGCCTTCCTCCGCGTCACCTGTCCGTCGGTGTTTATTTTGTCGCGGAGAACCATGCGACACCCAATGACCTCGCGATCACGAGGGCGTTCAACGATCTCCCATACGTCGTTCTTTAACATCGCCGCTATTTCTTCCCGAATCGCGACACGCCACTCCGTTTTATCCGGGCCGGAAAGCGCGGTTTGCAGCGGTATCTCGGCCATACCAGCTGATTCCGTCGGATGCGAAGATACGGCGTCTTCGAATAATTCGTTCTCTCCTTCAGATTGAGAATCACTTTGAATATCGTTTTGAGTTTCGACCGTACCGCGTACTTTTCTCGGCCTACCACGGCTCCCGGTCCGGATAATTCGTGGCCTACCTACCCGGTACCTGACTTCGTTCACGCGTGTCGGAATAGAATCGGACTGTTGCGAAGGATTTATGGGCACTTCAACGATACTATTCTCGCGATCGATTGTTTGACTATCGTTTCTCAACTGATCCCTGCTTTCCATGACTTTCGAGGTTGTTTTATCATTTTGAATATCTATCTCTACATTATTGTCGGAATACGAATTCTCGTTTCTCGCTCGCTCTTCGCAATTTATTTTCAGTGGCCCTTTTAACGTCTCGTCTGCCGATTTTACATCTCGAGATATATCGACGCGGTTCTCGTCGGGAAGCCATATTCTAAAACCCTTTGTTTCATCCGAATAACCGAGGAATATTCCCTCTTGCGCGCGCGGTTCGAATTTCGACTTTTGACGGTCTCGAACTCGGGTTATGACCTTCGAACCAAAAACCTTGAAATACGACGCGTCCGGTACTTTACGTGTCCATCGATAATAAGCGTTGTCGCCGTCGAGAGCGCGAGACGGTAATCTATTACGCGTATAATTCGCGTTCGCTATCGCCTCAGCCCAAAATCGCTTCGACAGTCCCGCCTGGAGAAGTAAACATCGCGCCGTTTCAACTAATGTTCGATTTTTACGCTCGGCTACACCGTTTTGTTGAGGCGTGTGCGTTACGGTCAGTCGTCTTTTAATGCCGCACGAATTTAGGTATTCGTTAAACTCATTACTGAGAAACTCGCGACCATTATCAGACTGCAAATACTTTATTCGCGCGCCTGTTTGATTTTCAGCGAAATTTTTAAACTTTTTAAAAACAGATAACGCTTCGCTCTTTTGTTTCAAGAAAAAGACTTCGCACCATCGCGTATAATCATCGATGAATAATATAAAATATTTCGCGCCGCCGATCGATTCGACGCTCATCGGTCCGCATATATCGGTATGAACTATCTCGAGAACACCTACGGCACGGTTCGAACTTTTTGGGAACGGTAATCTTGTCATTTTTGATCGCAAACAGATTTCGCAAGTAGGTAGTTTTTCGTCTTTTCCGAAGGAAACGCCGCGTATACTTTTATCGCGATTTATTTTTCGCAAACTTTCCTCGTTAACGTGACCGAGTCGCCGATGCCACAATTCCATATCATTTACCGTTTTTAAATTTGCATCGCTCACAAAAAACGCGGATTGTGCATAATATAAATTATCGCGTCGGTCAGCGGTGAAAACTGTTTCCCCGTCGGGCGCAAACACGGTGGCGTTATGCTTTCTAAACAGAACACTGCATCCCTTATCGGTAATTTTCGCGACCGACATAAGGTTCATGCGAAGGTCGGGAACGAACAACGCGTCGCGGAGTTCTATAGTTTTTCGCGAATTCGAGTCTTTTATGGATAATCGCACTGTACCTTGACCTTCCACCTGTGTTGATGCGCTGCTAGCGAGGTTTAACGTATCGCACGTTGACGTTTTCATCTCGACGAAAGAAGACGCGTCGCCGCTCATGTGGGATGAACAGCCGCTGTCGAGACACCATTTCCCTTCTGTACCCTTTTCGCGAATGCGTTGGTCAGCCTGGAAAGCGACTTCCTTCGCTCCTGGTGCACTGCTACTGGAAAAATCTTCTTTAGCCATTCCTGCAGTTGACTGCCGTTGCCCGTGGAACAGTCCGCGGCATTCCGAAACTCGATGTCCTATCTTTTTACAGCGGAAACAACGTAGTTTTTCCTTCGCGTTTTTATTCGGCTCTTCTGTTGCGGTATCATGGCGCTTCCATTGCGCTGTGTTTGACCTGTCCGGCTTGGTCGATTTTCTTACCCACATCGCGCTATCACTCGACTCTTTTGCTTTATCGGTTCGCGCAGCGCTTTCTTCTAAAATTTTTATTTTAAGCGCTTCGGGCGTCGGATATTCATCTCGGGATTCGATGGCCACCCGAAAATTTTCGAACGAACCGGGTAAACTGTACAGCAGAAGAACGGCGAGCATATCCGGGTTGATTTTAACCTCCATGTCTTCTAATTTGTCGACCGCGTCAAAGAAAGAGTTCATATGCGATCTCACGTCGTCGCCTTCTGCCATTTTTCGCAAAGCAAGCTGCTTCAATAGCGTCGCTTTTCGCGCCGGACCTTTCGACTGGTAAATACCTTCTAATTTCTTCCAGATCTCGTTCGATGTCTTGCAATTTTTAATTTGTTTAATTTCGGACGGGCTAATTGCTAATATCAAATCGGATCTTGCCTTTGCGTCCGCTTCGTCCCACTGTGTTGCCGCTTCGCCCTGAGTTACGTCGGGTCGTATTTTATTGCCATTAACGTACTTCCAGTTGTCGTTTTTTATCAGTAGAGCTTCCACTTGAATTTTCCACGTGTCGTAATTGTCTTTTCCGAGTGGTTCGATGCGCACTGAAGTTGAGGAACTCATCTTGACAAAAACTTTAACTTTTCACAACTTTTCACACTCACTGCACTATCGCGAATTAAATTCGTCGTACTAAAAAATGTTCGTTTAATTTTCCACACGCGACCAGAATGTGTCTGGGCCCATAACCTGTTAGGATTAGCTCCGGGAAAATAAACTGCAGTGCTGAGGTGAACGGAAAATACTTTAATAATATAAAAATGTCTTTACAAAATGCGCGGTGCTTCGTAGACGAAGGTAAAACTGTAACTGTAGGACAAAGCATCGTGATGCGTGTTCGGACGCGCATAGCGCAGTTCATTTGTTTTGTCCGTTACTTCCAACAGATATATTGGTCTGAAGCAAGTTTGCAGACAATGTTTCGAAAACTAACATTCACAGTTAGTAGATGAACCTCAGAAACGTGCAAAATATGTAAAATTGAAGAAATGGCGCGCTTTTAAAGAAAAACTTTGAATTTTATTGAAAATTTTTGCAATGTTTTGCAATAAAAAGGACTTTAATGTTCAATTTATTTCATACATTTAGGTTCATATGTTAAGTAGTATTGTCATGGATATGTGGAAAAAATTTGAGCGCGATTGATAAACTAGTTGTTGAGTTATCAACCATGCCAATTTTAAGAACGTAATTTTGAGAAAAACGCGTTTAAAGTTTCAGTCTTCCGCACTGAACACGTGTATACCCGCGGTGCTAATCGGCCATAACTTCAAAAGGGCTTCGTACTTCACTTTAAAATTTTGAAACAATATTTTTAAGATGTTACACTAACATTTTATAGAAAAAAAAATTTTGTAATTTTTTAAGATTCTAAACGTATTGCCCTCCCTAACACTTTGACTGCCACATCACCCACATATGGGTGACACGTAAGTTGCTAAACTGATCTAACATGAGTATTATTAAAAATTTGTTCACTTTCTTCATAAAAAATTCTCGCATTAATTACATGGATCTATGGAAAATAAATGTAACAAGATATTGTGAAAATATTTGATACAATTTATAAGAAATTAAAACACTAATGGATGCAACTTTCAATCGTTTCAGTGTGACAGCCAATGTGTTAATAGAATATATTTTAAGTAGATATTGCTTAAATATTATGGATACCGTAAAGTAATCAAAATTTCTTCGATGATTTCAAAGTTTTTCTATGAAAAATCGAAGGACTTTTTTTAAGAAGGGAACAATTGCCTTTACGCTGGCAAAAAGCGTTAGAAAATGATGGAAATTATTTTGTTGATTTAAGATTTTTTTAATAAATAAATATTTTTCGCCAGCAAACAAAATTTTCATTCTTTATTTTTCGGTACCTTTAATACTAATGAAATTTCAAAAATTTATATAGTACCAAAATATAAGTTGCATTTGAACTGGTAACATTTAATGTGTACAGAGAAGAGTAATTGATAGGAAGAGTTTTATAGTGTACAAAAATGTGTATTTGCAAGTGTTAGTATTTTATAGCAAAGAATAGTAAGAATCCAATGTAACTAGAATTTTGTTTAAAAATTATATGTTTTATACAAAACTGTCGATATATGTGGATCAATTTAGTACTTTGATCGTACGAAGATTTGCATTTATTGTGTTTTGTTGTTAGTAGCTTTAATTGCTCTTTACGTCGCATAACAAATATATAATATTATAAAATAATTTATACGATACTTGTCTGTTGGTAAGCATAATTGAATTTCATATTTTATTATTATTATAGAAAAATGAAATTATACTAAAATTTTCATTGAAATTTAATTATCAATAGTAGTGATTTTAGTTGAAACGAAAATAATTACTAATGAAATTTGAATTGAAATTAAAATAATTATTAATAGAAATTTTAATCGAAATTAAAATAATTATTAATTCAAATTTTAATAGAAGTAAAAAATAATTACTAATTGGAATTTGAATTGAAGTAAAAATTATTAATGAAAATTTGAATTGAAATTAAAATAATTATTAATAGAAATTTTAATCGAAATTAGAATAGTAATTAATTCAAATTTTAATCGAAGTAAAAAATAATTACTAATTGTAATTTGAATTGAAGTAAAAATTTTTAATGAGAATTTGAATTGAAATTAAAATAATTATTAATAGAAATTTGAGTGGAAATAAAAATAATTATTACTCGAAATTTTTCTTTAAGTTACAATAATCATAAATTTTAATTGCACTAAAAATTTTAATTATCAACGATTCTTATTTTTTCATTTAATCACAAAATCACTCAACTAACACAATTTACCATAATCCTCGCTTAAACAAAAAATTAATAATTTATTAAATGTTGAAACAGACTTAATTGAAACTATTCCGCGTCAATTAAAAATTAATTACGTATCGCTAATAGCGCTCAATTAAACCAGCAATATAATTAAAATCTCTAAATTTCAATAAAATTAAAAATTCTCAATTTTAATAAAAGAACTCTGTCTACATTTTCCAGTACATTTCAATAAAACAAATTACAGCAGTCATAATTTTCCCATAATTCACGGTAACAAGTAATTTAAAAATTGAAACGCGTGGCAGACAAAATAAAGAGTTGTCTCGCAATAATCGCGATCCATCCGTTAATTCGCGGCAAAGAAAGCGGGAAAACGAAGACCAGACTGTCGTTCATAAAATATTCAAACGCAAAGTCTGCCAAGCGAAAGAAACAAATTTCGCGTAAACGGAACCGAAATGTTCATTAGAGAAGGAGGAAAACACGGAAACCCTTGGAAATTCGTAAGGGAGAAAAACTGCTGTTTGCGGTTTATGCAGACGAGCAAACACAGCCGGATTTACTTCCGCGTGACATCGCCGAGACGACTATCATCGCGCAAAATTATACGGAGATATTTGTACGGCAAATAGCTGCTTCGTCAATGTTCTTTCTCACCGGCCAAAAGGAAAAAGAACTTTCTATATTACATGCTTCTGTTTTGTATAAAGAACCGCGCAAAACGCGTCATCCCTTGACAAGATACAAGATGTTCGGTGGAATGAAACTGAATGGACGATCCGAAAGTGCTTTATGAAATACTTATTTCTTGACAAATTTATGGTAATTCGAACAATGCAGAATAATTTTGTGCTTTTACTGAAATGGCGGAGATTAGGGTGCATCTGTATTATTAAATTTGTAACTGAGGGGATTAAAGTTATTTGTCTTGAAATTTCTGAAAAAAAATTTCTCGATTCACAAATTTCTTAATTTGTGAATTGGGCAGTTTTTCAATTTTTACATTTCTCAAGGCGCAAATTCGGATATCATTAAATTAATTTTTTTCTAGATATCTTTCAAATTCTTAATTTTGAAAGTTTCCCTAATGCCACAATTCCACAATTCCGCAATTCTGCAATTCCAAACCTCTCCAATTCAAAAATTCCCCAATTCCAAAACTCCCCAATTCCACAACTACCCAATTTCAACAATACCCAATTCCAAAATTCCCCAATTCCAAAACTCCCCAACTCCAACACTGCCTAGTTTCAAAACTCCCCAATCCCTAAATTCCCCAATTCCACAACTACCCAATTCCACAACTACCCAATTCCACGACACCCCAATTCCAAAATTCCCCAATTCCAAAACTCCCCAATTCCACAACTACCTAATTCCAAAATTCCCCAATTCCAAAATTTCCCAATTCCAAAACTCCCCAATTCCAACACTGCCCAATTTCAAAACTCCCCAATTTTAAAACTCCCCAATTCCAAAATTTCCCAATTCCAAAACTCCTCAATTCCAAAATTCCCCAATTCCCTAATTTTCCAATACCAAAACTCTCCAATTCCAAAATTCGCCAATTCCGAAACTCCCCAATTGCAAAATTCCTCATTTACAGGATTTCCCAATTACAAAACTTCCCATTTGCAAAATTCTCCAATTCCACAACTTCCCATTTACAAAATTTAGTAATTCCACAATTCCCCAAATCCAAAACTCCCCAATTCCAAAATTTTCCGATTCCAAAACTCCCCATTTGCAAAATTCTCCAATTCAAAAATTCCCCAATTCCCATATCCTGCAATTTCCAAATCACCCAATTCCCAAATTCCTCAATTCCTCAATTCTGGATTTCCTCAATTCTTGAATTCCCCAATTCCCCAGTCCCTCAATTCTAAAGTTCCCCAATTTCACAACTCGCCAATTCCAAAACTCTCCAATTTCAAAATTCCTCATTTCCAAGTTTAAAAGTCCCAGAATACCAAAATTCCAAAATTAGAAAATTTAAGAAATGAGTAACCTAATGAGTAACCCACACAATAAAGACTACAGAACTGCTCAACCAGTTACAAACCACAAAATAATACTCAAAACCTCTTACCACAAAAAACAAAAATAAAATGTACAAAACAATTTACAGAATAATCATCCAAAGAAGTGGTTAATAAATTCAGTTCTAAGTTCCGATTTCCTCAATCTCCGAACGGAATTCTTCCCATCACTAAGATTCACCGCGTCGTCAGATTCATGTCTCACGTATCTATGAATACCCCGCGCTATTCACAGCATTCTAACCAACAATTTTCCATTAGCTCGCACGTTGAATGAATGTTTCACGATCAAAGAGACCGGTCGTGTTTGTGTGACGATACATTATTAACGCTAATAGAGCTTTTCACATGGGCGCATTACTATTCACTTATTACCGGTGCACCAATTTGACGTACAACTACGAGGGACGTGTCACCTATCACTCGTTCAGCCACGATATTATCACGCTGAAATTGTGTACACGTGCTGGAGGGATCATTTTTGCCCTCCTACCACTCCCTGTAATTAAACCGATGCGGTTTATTAAAACAATGTTCAATTATGTTCGGTGATGTGATAAAACAGCGGTTCGCTCGCTTTGACGTTCATGCGATTTTCACTTTATCGTTTTAATTTCATCATCGTGATTACTTTTGTTTTCTGTTTTGTCAGCGAATAATTATACACTCGATAATTTGTAAAATTTGTCAATGAGTTCCTAGTCATCGAATTAGGACCACAAAAATTTCACTTTTATTGATATAACATTATTTCATATATGAAAAATTTGATTAGGAAATGAATATAAAAATGTATACATATGTCACTTTCAGATGGAGACTCTATTCACAACCTTTTTTCTCAAATTTTAATATTAATGCATAAGGAAGTAATTTACGAGATAATTTGAAGATGTTTCGACACAAAAAAAGATCATTTGAAAACAACCGGAAGATCCTTCCTTAAAACACTAGTGGCAGTTTTTTAAAATAAACTATTACATCACCGAGTGAACGACCTGGTTACAACTACCACGTTACAACATTACATCATTCGCGGAACCATTTGCATAACGTGGCCATTACGCCGGCGAATTTTAAAAGACACGGACATTAAGAAGAATAGGGTCAACGAAGAAACCTGTTCTGCTCGGTCGCTATAAACTGAGATTGGAATTTGGTTGCGTGAGAAGGTAACACATCCACTTTACACCTCGTGGAATGCTCCCATACACACGGTGTTGTTCATCATTTACACAATAGTGTTACTTATCGAGAAATAAACAGGATCATCCATATTCATCGGGCTGATATCTTAATAGCTTGAACTATTTTGCTACTGCGGATCAAATAGATTTCAAAAATAATGAAGTTCGGCTACGAAATGTTGGAAGATTCACATATGACCATTTATACAACTACAGCATCCACACATGTCTGTTTCTATAACCAAAATGGTAAAGAGTCCACATATGATCATGTCCTAAATTAACATGTTAACAAATCCACATGTGTCTAGTCTTGAACCAAAATGTTAAATGATCCACATATGATTATTTTTAGAATTAATATGTTAAAGATGATTGTTTTTATGACCAATGTATTGACAGGTCTACACATGACTATATCCTAAACCAACATGTTGATAAATCCACATATGTCTATTGCTTGAATCAAAATGTTAAATGATCCACATATGATTATTTGTAGAATGAATATGTTAAAAATGTCTGTTCTTATAACCAATGTATTAGAGTCCACATATGACCATGTTCTAAACCAACATGTTAACACATTCACATAAGTTTAGTCTTTGAACCAAAATGTTAAGTGGTCCACATATGACCATGTTCTAAACTAACATGTTAAGTGATCCACATATGATTATTTCTAAAATCCTAATGTTAAAAACATCCACGTACATCTTTCTCTGAATAACATATTACAATATATTCTTCTAATTAAAGCACTAAATGATTCACATATGATAATTTGTTCGGTCAAAGTATAAAAGGATCCACATATGGCTAATTGTACACATGATTTGCTAAAATATCCACACATGACTATTTCTAAAACGACAATGTCAAAAAATGCACATAATATTAAACAAGTATAATAAAATATTAACAAGTAACAACAAACAGAAAAATATTAAAAAATCCACATATGTCGATTTCATAAAAAGATCCACACACAGCAATTTCTGGAAAGAAAGTTTTAAAAGATCGCGACACAGCAATTTCTACAAACAAAGCGTTAAAAGACACACACAGCAGTTTCCACAAAGTGGTAAAAGATCTACAAATGTCTATTACGTTGCCCTGAAGGATCCAGGAACGTGGCCAGTGCATCGTTGCCGACGTGCCGCAACTTTTTGATTAAAAGAATTTGTCCGTGCAACGAGCAGTTTACGAGTAGCCGACAAGTTAAGCGACTGGGTCTTAGTTACAAGCACGAAGATCTGAGGGCAATAAGATTTCCACAGGGAGTGCAACTTTTACTCTCATCCTGGCGACACGAGTCGTGGAAAAGTTTCGAAAGAGGTTAGGGTAGAGGGGATAGGATTCTGTGGGCACTGCTTAACTAAAGGATGGGAGCGGTGACTCGGTTTGGTAAATTGAGCGTAGGGAACGTAGGTTCTGCACGATCGAGAAAGTGCTGGCAGATAGAGGGGGATGATGGTGGTTGTCGTCGTCCTCGTCTTCCTCCTCGAGATTTACGCTCGACGATCCTGCTGTAAGTTTCGTCGAGGTTATCGATTGTACGCAAGGTGAGTTAATTGCCACCGTTCCCTCTTCCATCGTTCCTTTCTTCATACAGCGTGGTTTTGTTCCACGGTATACCCTTTAATTACGTTCTTGCTGCGATTTCGCGAAACGGGACGGCAGAATAACCGTTTGAAACGTCGTGGGTGAACAGGAAGGGATTTTCAGCCGAAGGAACGAGCACGTAAAAGGACTTGGGCTATATTGTTTCCACCGGGGCCTTTATCCGCGATCAACGTTTCCTTGGAACAACTATCGGCTACCGCGGTAAACCCACGCAGCGTTCGCGCCACAGCCACGAAGCTGATGAACGCGGAAAGCAACGGTAATGACAATCAGAGCCAGCCCCATTATCCGCGGTTAACCTGGCGGACACGCGACTGTCCCACGACCTTGTACGGATGACTCCCTTCTCGTCGCTTTTCATTCCACTTTTCTTATCGTACTCAAACTGGTTTCATACATATGTGTAAGGAAACTGATACATTATCGGGCATGTAAGAATGATCGTTTGAAAATTTTTATCATATGTATTTTTGATCTTGGACAATTCATGTGAGTTTCTAAGTCGGTCTTTAAATGTATTATTAAATATTTAACTATAGGTGACCAAGGTCAGAGCCAAGGTCGTTAATGAATTTTTATATTTACTAAATAAAAATTTCCTAAATAAATCTCACATTAAAAAAATTGTTACCAAAAGATAATGCAGTATTGGATCTACATACTGCACCGTATACTTATTATTTCTGTAAAAATACATAAAATGTTATCATAACAACATCATCGTAATTCTGTTGTATCCATTCAAAAACATAAGTACACGTCCTATTCAAAATACGTATCCAATATTTAATGGTCGTCGAAAAGATAATTTATCCAACGACAGCAAATACATGATCCACATATCAAGCAGTAGTCGTCGAAAGTGAGTACGAATGTGAACGAAGAAGACGAAGGTTCGAAAAATAAAGAAGTTATGAGAAGTCGGTGTCTAGGTACGCTCTAACCTCTATGCAAATAAAGCGTTCTCAGTTGGCCGATAGAGAGTCGAGCTTGCGGATCGTAATGGCGCTCCCTGGTCCTGGTGACAAGATCTGTTATCGCGATTAAACGCACGAGTCGCAACACGCCACCTCTGCTGTACCGTCCCCGATAACAGCCACTGGTTCGAGAGACAGCAAAACCAGAAAAGCTACTACAGAGCAATACCGAGCGGGGCAACGAAAGGGTCCTGAGCAAGGTGGATGGAAGAGAATGCTGTGTTGGGACCACAATCAATCTTTCCACGACATTCTCCCAGTGGATCGTAGGGTAGCTGGGCAGGGGACATGGGCGATGTAATACGAGCAAAGTTTAATTACCGCATTACTTTGGCACGCTTTATCCAGCCCTGTCCCAACCGCTCATCCTTCTTCAGGCAAATCCATCAGCAGCCCCGGATGATTGCAAAATACACGTGGATCGTGCGCAAGCAAATAGCCTCTTCTCGAAATTCTATACACCATTTTCCTTGAACTTCATCCACTCGGCTCAATCAACCCACCACCTTGACGCGTTCGTGATCGTAGGCTACGTGCACGCCAAGGTAACAGCTCCTCTGGCTGTATCGTTCGCCACCGTTCCATCTAATGGCCAGTCCAGCTTTATTTCGTTCCAGCCAATCCCCCTCCTTGTGTGCGGACTGCCTCTGTTGCTCTAACAGTATCCGTGAACGTGTAACATCTATAGATGGTAGTGGGTAGCCACTTAGAGGCGCGGAGCGTAACCACGCATAAACCAGTTTCCTGGTTATCCGACTCTTCGCATTTTCCTGGTCGACGCACAGAGCGCGTCGAACCCGCGCGGAACGTACCATTAACGGAGGCTCCTCGGCTCGATTCAGCGACGATCGCCGATCAACAGCAGCGGACTAGAAAACCGGTGGTGGTGCCGATATGCCGCCGCATCGCTTTAAAGGCCGCATCGTATTCGTTTCGAAACGACCATTTCCATCCCGTTCACGCGTCATGACCGTCCAATAATTACGTAACGAGCCTCGCCGTCTTCTCAACGCTTCAGACATCAACATATTTCTGGGAAAAGGGACGATCGACTGATACGTGCAGTGTAAGATACGTACAAGTGTCGAGATGTTAGGGACATTTAAATCTTGGATCTCGCTTGGAACATGGGAACCGGGGAGTTTGGACCTTAGCACCTTGCGTTTGGGAATATTAGGGTCATAGACATTGGGATCTTGATTTCGAAACATTAGGATGTTGCATTTGGAGACATTAGGGTCTTGCAGTTGGAGACATTAGGACCTGGGAACTTTGAGATAGTGGAACGGGATATTGGGGTATTTGTAGTATAGACTTTGACAATTTATGATATGGGAACTTAGGACTTGAGAATTCTGGGACTTTGGATGTTTGTAAGCATAATTTTAAGATTTTGAGTTGGGACCTTAGCACCTTGCGTTTGGGAACATTAGGGTCATAGATTTGGAAACATGGATCTTGATTTCGAAGCATTAAGATGTTGCATTTGGAGACATTAGGATTTTGCAGCTGGAGACATTAGGGCCAGGGAACTTTGAGATAGTGGAACGGGATATTGAGGTATTTGTGGTATTAGACTTTGAAGATTTATGATATGGGATCTTGGGAACTTAGGACTTGAGAATTTTGGGACTTTGGATGTTTGCAAGCATAATTTTAAGATTTTTGAACTTTGAAACTGCAATTTTGGGATTTGGAAATATCATCTTGGTATTCTGTGAGTTATGAGATTAGGGACATTAGAATCTTCACATTATGGAATTTTGGGACGTTGGAATTTTAGAGTATTGGATTTTGGAAACTTGGGATTTGGAGGTTCTGTAACCTTGCAATACTTTTGACCTTGAGATCTTGGAATCTGAGACTCTTTGGAACTTTGAGGATTTGCAACGTTGGAATTTTAGAGTACTGGATTTTGGAAACTTGGGATTTGGAGGTTTTGTAACCTTGCAATACTTTTGACTTTGAGATCTTGGAATCTGAGACTCTTTGGAACTTTGAGGATTTGCAACGTTGGAATTTTAGAGTACTAGATTTTGGAAACTTGGGATTTGGAGGTTTTGTAACCTTGCAATACTTTTGACTTTGAGATCTTGGAATCTGAGAATCTTGGGACTTTGAGCATTTGCAACGTTGGAATTTTAGAGTATTGGATTTTTGGAAACTTGGAATTTGGAGGTTCTGTAACCTTGCAATACTTTTGACCTTAAGATCTTGGAATCTGAGACTGGCTCTTTGGGACTTTGAGGATTTGCAACGTTGGAATTTTAGAAACTTGTAACGATTTATACTTTGCAATTTTGGAAATCTTGAAATCTTCCATCCTAATTTAGGAAAATGTCAGAACCTTGGAGTTCGATCCTTGGGATCTTGAGATCATGGAACCTTGAGACTTTGGAATTTTTGAATCTAGGTTTTTTTTTTGGTCCTGTAGTTTTGTAACCTTGAGACTTTGAAGTCTTCAAAATCTTGAAATACTGTTTGGTTTAGGAATTTCACCGTCAATCCTTGAATCTTGGATCTTAAAACTTCAGAACCTTATAATTGTTAAATCTGGCGATTCCACCGTATACTTTCAAAACAATGCTACAACCTAATAATCTTAAGACCTTGACATTTCCGAAACCTGAAACTTAGTAATTGTGAGATTTAGAGGTCTTTAAACCTTGAGATCTAGAGCTTAAGAGCTCCAGAGTCTTGAAACCTTGAAACCTCGTAACTTTTAAGACCAGATCTTGAAACTTTGAAATGTAGGTATGTTAGAGTCGTGAAATCATTGAATTATGATCCTGGAACAAATTATAAAATTATAAAAATCATAAAATTTTAGTTTTGAAATTATAAAATTTTAAAACATTGAGATTTTCAAAGTTTCCTATTCTAGTATTTTCTATCTTCACGCTCTCTTTTTGATCGTTGCTTAATCTCCACTAGGTTTTCGTTAAATTTTTCCCATGTTCCACTCACTCCAAAACGACCATTTTCATCGTGTTCACGCGTCATGAGCATGAAATAATTATATAACAAGCCCGGCCGGAATTTAAGCTTCAGACCCATCAAGATAGCCCATTCGAGGAAAGAAAGAATCGATTGGTACACGAAACACAAGTTACATCCTTAAACTTATCTCTAGGAAGTTAAATTAACGCGAGTCGGCAATTAAACAGCTAAGATCAAGGGATTTTGACTGGTAGGTACCGAGATATGAGGTCTGATGATAATTGGTTGCCGGAACACGTATCCTGTTTTCTTTTTTATCTGCTCATCAGCGACTAACTCGACGAAGATTCCCTTCGTTTGTTCGAAAAAGAAGAAACAAGTGGTGGAAAGAAACGACCAAATACCTAGCGTTTTTCAATGTCAGGATAACGGGATGAAACACGCTACAGTGAACAGAGAATCGTAATTACTCTCGAACGAGGAATATGTCGAAATATTCTTCGGTTTGATGAGACTAATGATGAAAATGATACGTTCCAATATAACTGTATCCACTTTCCGGATGGAAGGAAAGGATATCAACTTTCTTAAGTGAGCCACTCTTCAAAACATGTCAACTATCGAGATGAGATCTAGGTGTATCGCAATGTGACTGATTTGTTACACTTTCAAATAGCTCATAACTACATACCTTGAAGAAGAAAAGTGGTACTTGCAAGTAGAATCGGAATGTAAATGAGATAGATTTGAACCGTTTATTCGAAACATGGAAATATGTTCATATTTATGAGACATATAGGATTTTAATCTTGAAATGTATTTGAACTTGTACGAATTATATTGCAATTTCATCTTTTTATGTTTAAAGGAAATTAGGTTAAGTCTGAAGCAAAGTTTATGAAATTAGTACTGTAAAAACGGACATTTGGTTTATGGTATATGACAATCTTGAGTATTAAGAAGTAGATTTTCAATCTTTGAGAAGGCACTAAGCAACATTTTATTACTTGTGTAATGATCTAACCGTTCTAGGTAATATTTTTATAGTTTGATTTGATATTAGGGTACTTAAACGCAATGTGGTATGGATACAGTCATATTGCATGCGATAATGATTAAAATATTTTTATTTCCGCATCAAAATGAATTTTTCCCGTTTTCGAAATTTTGTGGTTCACAAGAAGTTAGGACTCTAGATTCTTATATTCGTAGACATTATATTCCTAGTTTCTTATATCCCTATATTCCTAGTTGCTCAATTTTCATGTTCGTTCCTAAATATACTTATGTTACTAAATTGCAATGTTTACAAATTCGCAACAGCTCTTACAAGACCTTCAAACCCTTAAATCCACAAATCCCTAAATCTATAAATATACAAATTCGTAAATTAAGAAATTCCTAAATCCATAAATCTACAAATCCACACATACCTAAATCCACAAATCCCTATAACCTTTCATTCTTGAGAACACAAATCCCTAAATCCTAAAATACATAAGTTCACAAATATCTAAAACCACAAATCCCCAAATACCAAAATCCACAAATCCCTAAATTCACAAATCCACAAATCCACAAATCTACAAATTCCTAAATCCATAAACACCTAATCCAGAAATCCCTAAATCTACACATCCTTAAATCCACATATCCCTAAATCCACAAATCCCCAAATCCTCCCATTTTTGAGATTCCTAAATCCTAAATTCCTAAATCCTGAAAATCTTAAGTTTACAAATTTCTAATTCCACAAATCTCCAAATCCCCAAATCCACAAATTCCTAAACCCACAAATCCCCAAATCCCATAATCCACAAATTCACAAATCCACAAATCCACAAATTCACAAATCCACAAATCCCTAAATCCACAAATGCCCAAATCTCCAAATCCCCAAATCCCCAAATCACCAAATCCCTAAATCCCCAAATCTCTAAATCCCCAAATCCCCAAATCCCCAAATCCCCAAATCCCCAAATCCCTAAATCCCCAAATCCACAAGTCCCTAAATGCACAAATCCCTAAATGCACAAATCCCTAAATCCCCAAATCCCTAAATCCCCAAATCCCTAAATCCCTAAATCCCTAAATCCCCAAATCCCTAAATCCCCAAATCCCTAAATCCCCAAATCCCTATATCCCCAAATCCCTAAATCCCCAAATCCCTAAATCCCCAAATCCACAAATTCCCAAATCCACAAATCCACAAATCCCTAAATCCTCCCATTCTTGAGATCCCAAATCCTAAATTCCTAGATACCTAAGCTCTCAGTCCCCCAAATCTCTACATCTCCACACTTGCATATCCCTATTATTCCTATCTCCCCAAAATCTTCTCAAATTCTCAACCCACAAACTTCCAAATCCCTAAAACACCCTAAACATCAACCCGTTATCATCTTCCATTTCCATGTATTTCACAGATAGATTTCTCTAGACAACTATCGATTCATTCAGAAACGCAGGATCAAAGGCAGGCGGACGACGATCGTTTAAGCGTCGTAATATTTTTCGAGCAGGACAGCCGGATAAATTGACCCTAAGACCTGGACGACCGTGAAAGGAGGACAATTCACGAGAACAAGTGGCCGCAAGAACGGCGCTGAACGAGGATAAAAGTTTCACGAGGGATCGGCAAAGAAGTCACGAGTAACTTTGTTTCTCGGTATCGTAGACGGGCTCGGATGATAAGGTTCAGCAATTTAGCGTCGACTTAGAGGAAGACGAGTATTCCGTCTCTCTTTCTTTCTTCCTTTCACGCGGTTAAAGTGGTACGAATTAAATCAGCATGGAAGCCTTTCCTTACGATCCGGCTAACATCCATAAATTTCGCGAGATCGGAGAGGCGAGCGTACATCGCGGACAAGGAGCATACAAGCACACTCTTTATAACCTTCTGCATAACTTTGAGAATCCGCTTGACCGAGAACCAGTATCGAGAACAGCCTTACGCCGTTATGCGATAAGTCGCGTGCCCGTTAAACGTTCGCGCCAATGGATTCGTACGTTTCGTTTGTTGTAATGCACGGAACCATGCGCTGTTACGTCAAACCGAACCAATAAATTAGCCGGCAAATTAACAGCCGGCCGTCCGCTAACATGACGTGACCTAACAGCCTTTGACAACATTATTAACTTCGCACTTTCGATGACTGACCGAGGACTTTGCTCCGACGGGGTAATTACGCTAATCTCGTCCGGGGCGGTACCGATGATAAAAATTGATGAGACCTCAAGCAATTAGCAATTATGGAAGTGTAATTAGTATCGCAACATCATTAGCTTTGGAATAAATTTGGGAATTAACACAGGATCCCTGGCAGATTATCGTTTCGATTATCTTCGAGTACCCACGGAATTATGGTAATCCTGTCAGACTTTGCTGAAAAATTACTTGATGGAGAAATGGCAGGGTTTTATTTTTGGTAATTAAACAAGGATTTTATTACTCTGGTCAATATACTTTTTATCATTCTGTGTTCTCATTATGCTAATCTTGCCGCTGTAGAGAATGCGTAGAAAAATCAAGGTGTTCGCTGATCATCAAGGTGTAATTACTTCTACGGTGTCTTAATTTTCGAACTGAGGTAATCAGAGGAGGTTGAAAGTTTTTATTAGACCTTGATGAAATTATGCTAATCTTGTAATTCAAGAAAATATCTTTCGATAAAATGCTTGAGAATAATGGCGTTTATCATCGAGGTATAATAAGTGTATCAGCACTTTCTTCGGAATGAATTCGGTAATTAAATGAGGACGCAGCGAAATCCTTCGTACCAATATTTTAAATATTCCGTCTCGGCGGAATTATGTTAATCCCATTGCAGAAGGAGAAGCGCGTAGACAGAGAAACGCGACACTTCACCGCGCAATAGCGTCGGTTCATCAAGTCGTAATTGGCGCCATAAAACTGAACAGGTTTGAAGAGCATTAACATTACAAACAGCAGAAGTAAATTCACCGAAAGTGACTGGGAAAGTCTGCAACTCGAGACAATGTTGCGACTGTCTCTTGCCTGTGATACTTATTTTCATTTTTCTTGAAATTTCATACACGTTTTTGATCGTATAACTAAATATACACTTCTCGCCTTAATCCCTGAATATTTTCTGAGCGTTTTACTGTTAGATAATATACAGCCATCTTTCGGATGCTGGTAATAAATTTTTATGACACCTAAAACGCTATTTATGACCTTTAATAATATTACTACTCTGAAAGTCTGATACTTTACGAACAGAATACATGAAACTTTTGTTTTACTCTTTCGAAGCATACCGTTCGTGTAGGAAATATCTAAAAAATTTTTACATCAATTAAATCCTTATTTGTTGAGAAAACTGGGACGTGTCATGTATCACGCGCGGTATGATCATGACATATATGACAGAAAGAAACAAATGGAAGTTTAGTCTACAATATATATGACTATGTGGCGAGGGATTAAAAAAGTTGACGAAAAAAATTGGTTGTTCTATTTGCGAATATTTATGATCTGTGGGAAAGCAATAAACGCTGCAAAAAACAAAATGTAATTGCAATGACTTTGATAGTAAATATTAATATAACATGAAAATGTAGTTTATGGTATATAAATTTATTTTGTAATAATTTTCTTTAACATGCACACATATTTTATATTTTTATAATATAATATATTTCATAATATTTTTTTAACGTAAAAATTTTATTAGACTTTTAAGGCATGTAAGTGCAGTTTTTAATATTTTTATGATATAAGAATGCACTGTGTAATGTGAGAAATATCTCATAATATAAATAACGTAAAGAACATATATTTAATTATACATCTAATATTACATATTTAATTCACATATTTTATAAAGCACCACAAAAAATATTTCCTATGGTACAATATTTGTTCGTTTCAAAATATAAATTATAATATATTCTTATGTAAAATTTGCAGAAAAAATATTTCAATATTTTGATCTGTTTTCCAACCCCAAAATTGCGAGTTCAAAAATATTTTGTAATGACTAAATAAAAGTTGTAGGGCAACGGTGTGAAACTAGCATTAAAAGGGTCTGAGAAAGAAGATAACGATCAATGAATACGGTAGTGCATAAAAGGTAAAAGATATTGAAACTTAATGAATTTAGAAGAATGTTAATCGAGCGATTAGCGCGGCGAGTAGCTAATAGGCGAGCGATAAAGGTTTTTAATTGGCCTACTCTGAAGACATAAATAGAATCTAACAGTACCATTTCCACCCGGAATTACCGTCGTCTATTCGATTCGCTTAGTACAAGACAACGTGGTGGCTACTGTCTGTTTTGCGGCCACTAAAATAATCCGATCGTATTAGCCACTCGTACGAATATCAATTGGCCGGTCGCTATTCGCTGGTAACCTCCTTACATGTTCAACTATCATTACGGTATTTTATTTTCCTGGTTGGTACCAGAATTCGAACATCGAAATAGGACTTGTACGGCATTGACGTGAGCATTAGCGATACTTAGAAATGCCAGTAATGCTTGGAATTGCGTTAAATATGAGAAAACGTTAGCGTTATTGATCTACCACGTATTGACTTATTTTTCATTTAAATTGCTCTACTTTCTTCTAGTTCATTTTCAAAATTGGTCTATTTATTTATTCTAATTATTTTTTAAATTACCTCTTTCGTTATTTTAAATTAGTTTACCTACTTCTTTCAGGTATTATTTTAAATTAGCCTACTTTCACTTACTTACTTTGAATTAGTCTGTTCTAGATATTTTCTTAAATCTGTTTCAGTAATTTTTTTAAATTAATCTATTTGTTTCAGTTGTTTCATTTGTTCTCTTATTATTTTATTAAAGTAGTCTTTTTGTTTTTATTAAGTCTTTATGTTTGGTCCAACTATTTTTTTAAATTGATATGTTTGTTATAGATATTTCCTTAAATTAGTCCAGTTGCCTGGACTAGTTATTTTCTTAAATTATATGTTTGTTTTCGTCATTTCTTTAAATTAGTTTGTTAACAGGAGTTATTTGTTTAAAATTGGTCTGTGTATTTGTCTTAGCTATTTTTTTAATTAATTTTATTGTTTCAGTCCTTTTTTAGGAATATACTTGTTGTGGTTATTTTTATCAATTAGTCAACAGTCAACAGTTTCCTTTCAAACAACTTTGATTTTGTTATCATAAGTACCAAAACTGCACCATACTTTCACATCCACAATTATAAAACGATTTTACGATCCGCAAAATTATTATATGCACGAAGTCCTTTCAAGAATTCAAGCATTTAATAATTTCAACATTTAAATATTTATACTTGAAAAAATCCCAAAATCCTTGAAGACTCACGAACGAAATTACTGTAGGTCGTAGAGTACGAAATACTACCCGTTAATGAACATGAAACCAAAGCGCACTTAAAATGCATTCAACGTCCATCCAGTAAATTATAGAAACGAAGGAAAACATCCCCTATAAACAAAACGCATGTACATATACAGAAAAACGATTCACTTTCTATAACATTGTAATCTGTACTGAATATTTAAATCGATACCAGTTAAACTAGTTAGTCAGGCTCGTTCAGTGACTAAACTGGTTAGTATAATCATAGAGTTAAGCGTTATGCAATGCAGCTAATTATATAAATTGCATCGATTAGTTACAAATGCAGAAGCTATTAGAAGCATGTAACAATGTTCAATGACCGTATCCAATCTGCAGGGCATCGAACAGTTCGACATCATTTTACCGTCGAATAGAAACAATTACATCGACAATCATCGTTAAATATACCGTTGATCAAAGACCTTGAATTTTGGCATTGAAACAATAACTCAGGTATCCCGTTTGAATCGTCGCGATACGTAACGTATTGGATGAAACAAAATGGGGATAGCTTTATTAGAGTCCGTAAGACACACATCAACATGTTAATAGATCCACTTGTGTCTATTCTTTGAACCAAAATGTTAAATGATCCACATATGATTATTTCTAGAATCAAAATTTTAAAAGATCTACATGTGTCTGTTTTTATAATCAATGTATTAAAGAGTCCACATATGACCATGTTCTAAATCAACATGTTTACACATTCACATAAGTTTAGTCTTTGTACCAAAATGTTAAGTGATATACATATGATTATTTATAGAATCAAAATGTTAAGTGATATACATATGATTATTTATAGAATCAAAACGTTAAAAGATGTACACATGTCTGTTTTTATAACCAATATATTAAAGAGACCACATATGATCATGTTCTAAACCAGCATGTTAAGCGATCCACATGTGACCATTTTCTAAACCAACATGTTAAACGATCCACATATGACCATGTTCTAAACCAACATGTTAAATGATCCACGTATGATTATTTTTAGAATGAATATGTTAAAGATGATTGTTTTTATAATCAATGTATTGACAGGTCTATGTATGACTATATCCTAAACATACATGTTAATAAATCCACATATGTCTAGTTTTGAACCAAAATGTTAAATGATCCACATATGATTATTTGTAGAATGCATATGTTAAAGATGTCTGTTTTTATATCCAATGTATTAAAGAATCCACATATGACCATGCTCTCAATCAACATGTTAACACATTCACATAAGTTTAGTCTTTGAACCAAAATGTTAAGTGGTCCACATACGACCATATTCTAAACCAACATGATAAGTGATCCACATATGATTATTTCTAAAATCAAAACGTTAAAAAGATGCACATACCTCTTTTTCTGAATAACATATTAAAATATATTCTAATTAAAGCACTAAATGATCCACATACGATAATTTGTTCGGTCAAAATATAAAGGGATCTATATATGGCTAGTTGTACAAATGATTTGCTAAAATATCCACACATGACTATTTCTAGAATGACAATGTCAAGAAATGCACGAAACCGTAAATATCGCGATACGTAACGCGTTGGATGAAACAAAATGGGGGTAACTTTATTAGAGTCCGTAAGACACGCATCAACGGATCAAACGACACGGCCAGGGGGCTATTGGGTCGATCAGAGTGCTCCTCAAGGGCGGACGAATAGCGGCTGCTCGTAAATCGACGAAGACGAGCAAGACGACAAAATGGTCGTTTCCTAGCGAAATTCCGCGGCGGAAGATTGCCGATTGCGATTGAACCCGATGAGACATCCAGGCACCGTTATTCCAGCATGGTGACGAGATGGTATAGGCACCTGGTACGAGTGCTACGAGCTACATCTCTCTCTTTCTTTTCCTCTTTCTTTCTCTCTTTCTTTCCCTTTCTTTCCCGTCCGCTCGTTCCACGAGTCGAACAGCGTCTAAGCATCGCGTGAATCGGCCAAGTGTGTATATATACCTAACGTTCGATGGAACACCGACGCCCGCTTAGGTCGCACTGTTCACACGTGCACCCGATTTTGCTCTCTTTGGGATCTCTTGCTTTTCCTGTTCTCTACCCCCACCCGGTTTCGTCGTCGTGCTACTCGTCATCCGCCCTGTTTCTAGATCGCCCGGTAATTACCAGCTCTGCCACAAAAGTAATGAGGCTGGTTAAAAAGAAAACCGACGATGCACAAGGAAGGTTTTCAGCGATACGCCGAAAATTTTACCTCGCTGGCGCTGTGGCGTTGTGCTACCTTTTGAACTCGATTACTAGGTAGCTTCAACCGTTTTGGTTAGGGATATTGAACTTACTAGGAAATCTGGAATATTACAAGTAGAGTTCCTGCATTTTTAAATGATATTATTGCAAGAATAAATATTTATGAAAATGGAGTTTATTCCTTTTGGGTTGAATTATGAAGTAGTCCGACATTTCACGAAATTAAGTTTATGAAGTTTGTGTAGTTTTGAAAGATTGAACAATTGTGATAGATGAATTCTGAGTGACGACCTGTTTTGACGATTATGGCATAATATAATATTAAACAATTTCAGAGGAGTGAGAAAAGTCATCTGATCATAGTTTATTGTGTAACTTGTGTTTTTCACTATATCACATTCTGAATGAATGAATTTTGGAACAAGTAGGATATTTTTAGAAAAAGAATTTGGAAAAGGATATTTATGATACTTTTTTCACCTGAGTCCATGTGTATTATACTGCTATCATTTATTGTTAATAAGAAGTAATGGTATGTTTTTAATTTAAAGCTTGCAGATAGTATTAAAAAAATTAATTACTCAACAACTTCATTTTTAATTAAAATTCCTTTTAATTTTTAATTTAAAATTTTGAATGGAATTCTTTTCAATTAAATCTTTTTTTATTGAATTTCTTCTAGTTGAACTATTTTCAATTCAATTGTTTTCAGTCAGATTGTTTTTAGCTTAATTCAATTGTTTTCAATTAAGTTCTTTTCAACCGAATTGTTTTCGTTAGAAATTAATTGCATTATTTCTGGAAAAAATGTATTTCCTTTCCTTTTTGAACGAAATTCCAACACGAGTTAAAACTGTATGCTGCATCCAAATCTGAATCAGATCATTAACTATACAAAAGGTATTATTATGGAAAGTGTTCGACGATTCAATTAAAAGCCGTTACTACTACAACAGAGAATAATTTTCAAAAGTTAATTGGAAACCTTATTAACAGTGTGAAAAGCAAAATTTTTTAATTAATTACTTCAGCAGTAATTAATAAGTAGAATCAATTTTAGTAATTAGTAAGTAAATAAATGATTGTTTTCATTAATGAATGTGTACCTCTGCCAAATTAGAAAATATGTACAAGAACAGATGAAAACTAAGAATCACAAAGGAAAATGTACAAATTAAAAAAAGAATTTGTTCCTTTTTTAAAAAATTAAAAATTGTCAAATAATTTTTTTTACAAAGGAAAGATGCTGTGCGCCTGAAGATAGTAAAATGAAGAGCAGTGTTATCACTAGCTGAAAATAAAGTGACATTATAATTTTGCGTAACAGTGTACATAATAATTATGACATACAATTAGGCAGAGGAAAGGAAACAGAGTTACTGTGGCGTAAAGAATCTAATTACCTCCGTTTCTTGTGCCCGCAATCTGATGCGTGGTCTGGCAATGTGCTCCGTTCGATTATTCTTACCGTTAGTGCGTTCTGAACATACCTTCTTGCTTTACGAAAGAATTCTTCGTACAGAAATACACGGAATATGTGGCGTAGAATTTCGAATTTTTTAGTCTTTTCAAATATAACCGAAACCGAATTTAAATACCATAATGCAATTTAAAAAAATATATTATGTCATCTTATAATTTTTGTAAATTTAAAAACTGGGGGAGCAAATATAATTCGGTTTTATTATTTTATCGAATAACTTAATATTTCATTCCAAGTTTGAGTAAAATTGATCTTTTGTTATTTATATGTTTTTAAATATTGAATGTTTATACAACATATAAACATAATTGTTAGAATCAGTGGTAATTACGGGAATCTTGTATACAATGGATAGTATTATACAATTTAACCAATAGTTCTATTTTTGTAGAAAACGATTATTTTTCCATGTGTTTGTATGAAATAAAAAATATATGAAGTATTAGGCTATGTATACAGTTTGAAAACTGTTCCATCTGATGGAACCTTAGGAATGCTTAATTTTAATAGTCAAAGTTATCTGAGTTGTAATCTAGGTACCCAACACCAATAATAAACTAATAAATAATACACCTAGTACAAAGATTCCTCAAAAAAGTCCTTGATCATCATTTACACAAATAATATTAATAGAACAATTACTAAAGCCAATCCAACGAATCCTGAGAAACACCTAAACTGCTATCATAAGCACTCGGACAACGATTGAATCAAATCCATTTCAAAAAGTCCTAAAAATTACTTACAATTAGATCCAATAACAACGACAGTAAATAAACAATGAATCGACTCAACCTAGCGAATTTAACAAATCTTCAAATAACACTATCACCTGAAGATCTAACGAATAAATAACGAATCTTCAAAATGACCTGAGTTACTAGCTCAATACTAACAATAAACGAGTAATTAATCTCCTGCAAAGAATCCTCAAAATTACCTAAATTGCCATCAAATCATCCAGAACAGATCAACCACACCTAACTCAAGGTACCCTCAAAAGCAGCTATGAACCCAATATTAACTAAATGAGTAAGCAGCCAACTTCCTAAAACAACTCCGCAGAATAAATTGCCATCCAATTGCAATCTAAATCACCAGGCAAAACAGAATAAAAACCAAACCCAACTAAACGACTCCACAAAAGCACCTAGCCATCAATCAACCAGCCGAAGCAAAGGAACAAAGGCCCCACGCGCAAGAATCGTCAAAAACCATCTGTTCCCAAACACAAAACCTGCATTATCGTCAGAAGTGAGCGATTAAAGCGTGGAACGCGGAGCAGGTTCCCCATCCGGGCGTCAGGTTCGATGTCCCGTGGCCGGCATAAATTTCGTGGGCGTCCCAAGGCAAGGTTACGTCAGTGGTACCCGGAGGGGGCACCGAAAAACCGTTGCCCCCAAGAATAGAATTCGAGTGGATGTATCAGGCATACGTGAACGAGATCGAGGTCCGTGGTACGCGAAGGACATGTGGTGGGGGTACGCGTGTCGATCGGGGTACGTGAAAAAATGGAGAATGGGGGAAGAATTCGGGTGGAGGTTGTCGAATAGTCTTGAGACAAAGTGAGAAAGAGGTTGGCTTGTTTTCAATGGTGACGTACCTGCGATCGAATTGTGCGTACCGTTCTGTCCTCCTTAGTCGGCAGCGGTCCCAGTGCCCCCCCCTCCTTGGTCTACCGTTCGGTCGAGGAAGAGTCGTGCGCCGAGGTTCAGCCAGGTGTACCCAGTGCCTAAGAGCCAGCCGGTCGACGTCGTTATACCCTGCAGCGCGGTGCTCGCGAGGTCCGTATTATCATTGCAAATCGTCGCCGATTTTCCAAGTGCTTACACGTGCTCGCGATTCATCTGTGATCGGTGGACCCGGGTGCGGACCGTTCGGTTTCTTTTCGGCTGCGGTGACCGGCTAGTTCTTTGCCTGGGACCCGATAGTTCTCGCGCGGAAGGACATTCTTGTGGTACCCTCTGCTTCGTTGCGATTACGTTCGGTACCGAGTACCCAGGTAAGGTCATCAAGTGTCTCTTCGCGTAGAAATATTTCGATTTGATTTACGCGGGTGGACGACTGCGCAGGAGCACCCGATCGTAGCTTCTTATTCGAGAGATTAATATCTGAACTGTGTATGCACTGATGGAAATGGAGATCTCTGTGTTCGAGCACTGTCTGTGTTTGATTCTATGTTGAAACGCAGAAGTGGAAATGTTGTTTTGGATCTGTCGACCTGAAGTAATCTTGAAGTTCAAGTGCATGATTACGGATGAATGTTAAATGTTACGGTGAACTTGTGGATTTGTTCGGTTTTATGATAGATGTAGATTGAAGTTGAAGAGAATTTTAGATGGACTAGGAGTGAACGGTTCTTCAGAAACAATCAATGTTATCTCTTCTTAGTTAACGGAGTGTATTCTCAAATTTACAGTTACTGCATAACTTATAACGGTGAACATCAAATTTCTTAGTTTCCGGGGTCCTGTATGTGTCCATCAGTTATCACGAAACGTCAATAGATACATATTCGATATTTCGCAACGAAAATATTTCTAATGTGGCAACAGACTCAAACTGACTGACTTAAATGAAGTTGTAAAATTTGAGTTGATAAATTGTTTAAATGCAATCTATCTAAAATTTAAACATAATGGAAATAAAATTGTAAAATGTCAAATAATAAATTATTTAAACATGATTGAATAAAATTATAAAATGTTAAGTAAATTATTTAAACATGATTTATGTTAATTTATAAAATGTTAATAAATTGTTCAAATATGATTGAAATAAAATTATAAACGTTTATTAAATAATCATTCAAAATACGACTGAAATTATAAAATTTTAAATAATCAATAATTTTAAATGAAAATGAAATGTATCAAAAAGTTATAATATCTTATATCTGACATTTTGTATAATTAAATCTTTGATGTGTAAAATGTGAAACAATTTTGAGTAATATTCGAACATAATTGTAATGAAAGTAAAAATTCCTCCTTTACGAAAAGTATAAGAGAAATGATACGTTCAGAAAAGTAATACATCGAAGTTTGTTAATTTTGAAACATTTGCACACAATTTTTAAAGTGAGTTTTTTGAAAAGGTGATTTTATCTTTTGTTACACGAATTTTTTAGTTTTGAATGAAAATATATTTTGAACTTTCATAAGTAATAATTATAAATAAATGTTTTAAATTTATAAAATTTATGGAAGATTAATAAAAGAACTTGTAATTCATTTACGTTTGACGAAATACAAAATTTCATATCATAGTAATTTCATATGTTGCATCAAGATGTACACGATTTCGTATATTTCTGACACGATGCAACAAGTTGAAGAGAATACAATTCAGAACAAGATTATGTTAATCTTTTCGTATCTCTCTAGACACTTTCATTATTTTTCATTTCACAATTATTTTTTACTATTCAAGTGTTAAATAATTAGAACAAATATAAGTTAGAAGAAGTTCACTTTGTATAACAAAAATTTATCTCGTATGGTCAAATCAGTGACTATTTTACACATACCATTTAATCATCGAGTATAACTTGTTCAGTGCATGTCAATATACGACAAAAATAAATATTTTTCTGGTGAACTTTGAGTTTAAAATTTCAAGTGATATAACGCTTATATGGTTAAGAATTTATCAAATTTAACCAAAGTTAACTATTATTCATCTAGGCTAAAAATTACGCATCACTCAAACATATCTCTCGTGCTGTTGAATAGATTTCTTCAAGATCTACGTTTTGATACAATGACTAAAATTGACAGATCCTGTGAATACTTATCACATCAAAAGTATATGGTGTTCAAATAATATATTTTCTAACAAAAGTCATAGGGTTAAATACGATGAGGAATATCAAAATATAAAATATTATATATAAAGGATATAAAATACACAACATGAAGTATCCAATGTGTAATACAAAATTTAGAGTAGGGAAAATTGAATATAAAATATGTAATACAGAACATTAAATCCAGCGAACATAAAATAAATTTTCCAGAAAAATTAATGAGAAAGGGAATGGTTGGTTTAATCTCCAATAAAGTGAATATCTGAACGCCTACAAATTTAAAAATAATCTTAAAAGATAGCAGAAAAAAGCTTTTATAAAACTCATCCTGACGAATATTGTATTTCTCAACAAATATCGAACCATTTCTCTGTCAAAGTCAATCATGACAAAAAATGTGACGAATATTGAATTCAACGAACATAGTGCTGGACTCCACTATTCTCTGTTAGACATCTAGGAAAATTTCTCAAATTACTTAAAATGTGAAATTCTTACTCAATTTTATTCAAAAGTTTACTCGTGATTAAACAACTGAAGAAACAATTATTACAAAAAATTTGACAATTTTCTACAAAATTTCTCCTTGTTCCTTACGTAAAATAAAAGACAAGAAAGATTCGCAGGCAACTAAAGCTAAATACCTAAGTGAACTAATAAAGCTATAAAATCCTTCAAATTACTTCAAATGTGGAGCTCGTATTCAATTTCACTCAAAGTTTACTCATGACTAAATAACTGAAGAAGCAATTATTACAAGAAATTTGCAAATTTTTTGTACAAAATTTCTCTCTGTTGCTTACGTAAAGGAAAAGACAAGAAAGACAACTAAAGCTAAATACCTAAGTGAACTAATAGAGCTATAATAAAGTTAGCAAAAACTACGAAATCATAAAAGTAAATAATGAAGATCAAGAGCAATTCCGCGACGTGTTCAAAAGAATATATAAAATCGTAATTCGTATTGAGGGCATAAACGATAATTCCGGTCGTAACAACTCGGAACTTCATAAAAGCCGCACAGCCAATCAATTGGCCATATTTTCTGATTGCAGATAAACGTTCAGAGACAGGTAGAACGGCACGATGACAAGATTCATCACGACGTTGCTGTTGCTGCAGGCGATCGCGAGGTATGGTCGCGTGGCGGGCGCCGAGTCGACTCACGGTGCTGACCAGCCGGTCCCTTCCGCGGTCCCGTCGGGTCTTTCTGGGCCGGATTACACGGGACCATCTGCCGGTTCCGACGAGTGTGACCCAGAAATGGTCGGTTTCGAGTTGGTGACCGGTTACGTGTACAGCGCGCCCACGAACATGCTCGAGTCCATTCCGGGCACACTGATGCTCACCGATTGCCTCGAGACCTGTCAGGCGAACGACTCCTGCCAGGCGGTCAACTATGAAACGGGCTTGTGCGTGCTTTTTAGCTCGAACGCCGACAGCAACCCAGGTAAGATTGAATCGTTATCGCATTCGAGTGTGGACGCTGATCCTGAATTAACGATATCCTGCCTCCGAGCGTCCAGAGGTCAAACTTCCCTAATATGAAGATGTATCTCCCACACACCAGTCGGATACTGTTTCCTGACGTCTCCAAATTGGTTGCAAAGTTCAAACGTATTTATGAAACAGATAGTTTTTGAAGGGATTTGATTATGTTGTCGAACAACATGGATGTTGAACTTGAAATCGGTTAGACAGCTTAAACTATCAGATGTTTATGAAACAGGTAGATAGTTGAAGGGATTTGATTAAGTTGTCGGATAATGCTGAGTACATAATCATTTTCGGCTACTATACGTATTATGAGACACTTGTAAATTGCTATTAGGTGTCTAATTTTGGACAAGTTGATCCTGAGGCAATTTTCTTGTATCTTTCTGTGAATTGAACAGGTGACATCATTTCTTCAGAATCAGTCATTATGGACATACTAACTGTATATACACTTCACGATTAAGTCATCCATTTTGTTATCAGTACCAAGTATTATACATGGAATAGAATTGAAAACAAATATTTTGAGACCAGTTAAATTTGTCATCGTTGCAACTTCTGCAGCGTTCACATCCAATTCTTTTTGCAAATCATATATATACTTTTGTAACATAAAAGTATTGCATTACATTGCACAAATAGTTGATAACAAAATAACCAGATAAAAATTACAACGTTTGCAAAAATTTTTTTAATTGTTTCCGATAAAACTTAATAAGGATGCTTCACATTAATAAGTACGCCGATATCAGTAAAGGTACTTACACGTGTACAACGTACATTTACCTGGAAATTAAAAGCGAAGTTGAAGAATAAATAAACGAAGCATAAAACATAGATTAACGTGTGCATTAATGCTTTATCTTGATGGAAATCAACGCAAACTTCAAGAAAGTCACTGTACACTTTGTAATTCAAAATAGAAAAGTAGTTAAACGGACATTTTGACCGGTTTGGTTAGTTTAGTATTGATATTTATATCTCGTAGAACTTCATCTTATTTGATGACTATAAATTATTACACGAGTTGAAGTTATTCTTCGTCGACGGCTATCTTCAATCATGTGCTTTCAAGTTTTATTACGAAACCGGATTATGAATTTTATCTAGATTCGTTGCAAACTTGAATTACGATCGTAAACTTGAGTCAAATGTCGGCTTCTTTGAGATAACACACATGCAGATTTTTTAAATAGTTTATAAATTTTTGAATTTACAAGTTTGTAAATTTTGACATTCTGAAATCTTCAGATTCAGTAAATTCAATATTATTGAATTTCTTAAGTTCACAAATTTACAAATCGCAAATTTTAAAAATTTTTAATTCTTAAATTTCTAGATTTTTGTATATCAACATTTTTTAATTTTAAAATCTAAATTTTTAGAAGTCCAGATTTTCAGAAAAAAAACTTATTTTTTAATATGCGAGTGTGTGTCATGATCTCAAAAATTGCTACCATTTTTCCTGCAAATAATTAATTCAACTGAATTTGGGACAACTGCCACATATGTCACATATGATACAAGATCAAGGCCACTTAATTTTCAAATTTCATCTTTTAATCTGCCAGTGTATATCATTGACTCAATTTTATGTATCCTCAAAAATTCCGTTGTTTCCATAAATAATTAATTTAACCGGATTTGGTACAACGGTCACATATGTCACATATGAAATAAGATCAAGGTTAATCTTCAAATTTCATCTTTTAATCTGACAATGCATATCATTGTCTCAATTTTATGCATCCTCAAAAATTCCGTTGTTTCCATAAATAATTAATTCAACTGGATTTGGTACAACGGTCACATATGTCACATATGATATAAGATCAAGGTTAATCTCCAAATTTCATCTTTTAACCTGTCAGTGCATATCACTGTCTCAAAATTATGAATCCTCAAAAAATTCTTTCGTTTTTGCCGTAAATAATTAATTTAACTGACTGTGCGACAATGGCCACATATGTCACATACGAGTTCAGAACAAATATATTTAATTTTTCAATTTCATTCAATCTATCAATGTATGTCACCTTCTCAACATTATGAACCCTAAACATTTTCTATATTTTTCCATAAATAATTAATATAACTGATTTTGTAACAATAGTCACATATGTCACATATGTCACATACGTCACATACGGGTTAAGAACAAATATACTTAATTCTTCAATTTTCTTTAATCTGTCAGTGTATATCACTATTTCAACATTATGAGTCCTACAAATTTTCATCATTTTTCCGTAAATAATTAATTTAACTGACTTTGCAATAATGGTCACATATGTTACATATGACATACGAACATATATACTTAATTTTTTAATTTTCTTTAATCTGTCAGTGTATATCACTATTTCAACATTATGAGTCCTAAAAATTTTCATCATTTCTCCGTAAATAATTAATTTCAATTTACAGTCGATTACATATGACCATTTCGATAAATTCGTCAATAAAAAAAAATAAATAATTGTTCACTAATAGTATACGATAGCTAATGCGTACATTAACCTTGCGTAAGTGAATGAGTCCACATTATTTCGTAGCAACATATGTACAAGCAATTTCGTTAGAAACCAGTCCAATCGGCTCGCTGTCCGTCGCAGGCAGCGAAAGGGTTAAACGGTACCCGAGACCGTCATCGATGCGTTCCACATTATCCTCGACCTCGAAATTCCTCGACCTCTTTCACAACGTCGACCGACCGAACGGCCAGCTCCGAATATTGTATCGAACCCGTTACACCTTCAACCAGGCGACTCACGTGCTGCATTAAAGCGACGACGGCTACAGCGTACAAACTACTCGCGTCTATTTTATCTATCGTCCATAACCATTTAGTCATTCCGCGGAACTGTTGCACGATTCATGAAATTCCCGTATTCGTACGGTAGGCATGCATGTATGATATACAGACTACGTAATTACTTATGGAAAGTCAGGAAGATATATTGTTTTGTAAAGAACTATTTTCTAGTGACAGTTAGTCCAAGATCAAAAGATTATATTTTGTATTTGTTCTTATTACTTTTATTTTATTTGATGAATGGGAGTTGGTAGGCAACTTGAGACGATTTTTGAAGGTTATTTTTAATCGAATGATTTTATTATTCGAGTTTATAAATTTTGTTAGTAGAGTGTGAATTTTATTCCAACTCGTCGCCAGAAGAAATCTATATGAAAGAATACATGATGAGGTTTGCTAATTTTCTACTAAGCTGGAAGACAAGAGACTGTAATCTACATAAATCAATGTAAATTAAAAAATTGGGAAATTGGAAAATTGCGAAACTCACTAATTGACAAATTGGGAAAATGGGAAGCTGAATAATTGGGAAATTGGGAAACTGGAAAATTGCGAAACTGACTAATTGAGACATTGGGAAATTGAGAGACTGACTTATTGGGAAATTGGGGAATTAGGAAACTGGAAAATTGAAAAATTAGGAAACTCACTAATTGGGAAATTGGGGAATTGAGAATTTGGGAAATTGGGAATTGAGGAATTTGAGAAATTGGAAAATTGGGAAATGAGGAAATTAGGGATTTAGGAGCTTGGGAAATTAGGAAATTAGGAAATTGGGAAACTGACTAATTGAGAAATTGGGGAATTAGGAAATTGGGAAATTGAGATATTGGGGAATTGAGAAATTTGGGAAATTTGGGAAATTGAGAAATTTGGAAATGGGAAAATTGGGAAGTGGAGAAATTGGAAAATTGCGAAACTCACTAATTGACAAATTGGGAAAATGGGAAGCTGAATAATTGGGAAATTGGGAAACTGGAAAATTGCGAAACTGACTAATTGAGACATTGGGAAATTGAGAGACTGACTTATTGGGAAATTGGGGAATTAGGAAACTGGAAAATTGAAAAATTAGGAAACTCACTAATTGGGAAATTGGGGAATTGAGAATTTGGGAAATTGGGAATTGAGGAATTTGAGAAATTGGAAAATTGGGAAATGAGGAAATTAGGGATTTAGGAGCTTGGGAAATTAGGAAATTAGGAAATTGGGAAACTGACTAATTGAGAAATTGGGGAATTAAGAAATTGGGAAATTGAGATATTGGGGAATTGAGAAATTTGGGAAATTTGGGAAATTGAGAAATTTGGAAATGGGAAAATTGGGAAGTGGAGAAACTGGAAAATTTGGAAAATGGGAAATTAGGAAATAAGAAATTCTGCAAATCTCAGTATTAGAAAATTTGCAAACTTAAGAACTTGAAAACTTGGAAACCTAAAAATTGCTAAGCATCCAATACAAGAACCTCATAATAAGAACTTATCCTAAAACCCCCCATCTTATTCTTAGCCAATCAACCCTATATCGCACCCCAGTACAAAAATAACATAAAACACACTAAATTTCTGAATCAATCACTAATATAAATAGCAACGTATAGACCGATGGCTCGAATATCTCCACTAATACAGTTTCGATAATGACTGAATCGAAAAAAAATGAAAAAGTATGAGATCCCTTCAGTCGAACGAGACTGTATCTAAATATTTAGTGAAGTTCGATTCGACCGTGTTATGAGTTTGAATACTACGGTTCGTATGTTATCCGTACAACGTGTACATATATTCGATCGTTATTAATCGTCCATTTCGCGGATTATACGAGCAGGCGTAGCGTAATCCGTGTTTGCCGATAGAATCGCAATATCCCGCGTATCGATTTTCTATACTGTGAAAAATTCACGAGTTTTCCAACCAAAGCCCAACATTGAAAATCTGTTTCCTTCAAACACTTTGCCATGCTCGGACGTGATTTTTATTCGTGATTGTTTATTAATAACGCGCCATTTAGTTCGTGTTTAATTAGTAAAGTGAGCACATCTTCGATTTTATGTACATATTTGAACTGATAATATAATTAACACGTTGGCTGTCCCTGTTCTGAAAGATATTTCGTGGTACTGTCTGGTGATACACATAAAAATAATTTTCTGTTTAAATAATTTTTTCAAGAGATGTAACTTTCTTCGTTTTCAGATAGTATAATAAAAAATTTCTTTAATTATTGCTGGCAAGAAAATTCATTAGAGTATACAAGATTTAGGTACGAGTATACTGGTTATAAAATACAGTACATAAATATTATAATTCATATAAATACATATTGTTTGTAATGATAAGAAATTAACTGCAATTATGAAAAATAATTTTTTGAGTAACTTTTATAACTATAAAATTGGGAAATTGGGAAATGGGAAATTTGAAAATGGGGAAATTGGGAAATTAGGGAATTGGGAAATTGGGAAATTAGGAAACTGAGTAATTGGAAAATTGGGAAATTAGGAATTTAGGAAATTGGGAAACTGAGTAATTGGGAAGTTGTGAAACTGGGTAATTGAGAAATTAGAGGAGTGGGAATTTGGGAAATTGAAAAATTGGAAATTTAGAAATTTGGAAATTTGGAAATTTGGAAATTTGGAAATTTGGAAATTTGGAAAATTGGAAATTTGGAAAATTGGAAATTTAGAAAATTGGGAAATTGGGAAACTGAGCCATTGGAAAATTGCGAAACAGAGTAATTGGGAAATTGGGAAACTGAGTAATTGGAAAATTGGGATAATAGAAATTTGGGAAATTGGGAAATTGATTGTTTTTGTGTTGTAAGATATTTTTATTATTTACCTTAGTTAATCAGTGCAGTAAAAATATTTCATAAAAGAAGTGTTAATAAATCATGTATATAATAAAGATCCAAAATAGTGAAATAAAAATATTGTCAAAGGCACTAATTTACTGTCTAAAAATATATAACACTTTGAAAACAATTCAATGAATAATATCGTGTAATAACACATGTTTAATTAATTTAAGTAAATTATTTTGTAATATTATTAATTAGTTCAATACGTTAATAAAAAAGTAAGTCATAATGCATATTTTGGAAGTTATAGTTAAATTTCTCCAATTTAGACTACAACGGTAAAATATTACTTCGTTATGTCTTTAATTAATACTTCAGTTAAGGAATAATTCAACTTCTTAACGATCTTCAACAAGTTGGAGCTCTGTAGTGCTTCACTTGGAGCGTTATCTCCTTTACGTGTTATAAAGTCGTAATTTGATCTTCCGAAATTAAAAACCTTCGCTACTGGAAGAAGCAAGTTAAATAATTTCCAAGCTAGAACAATGTCAAGAAAATAACTTCTCATTTCACAGTTATTTTCCGTCTGCTGTTTCAGATGTTATGAAGTCACATTCCGACGCACAAAAGTGAAAAACTTTCGTCGTTACGAGAGGTAGAATCGTGGAAGTTTGATTACGCGGTTCAATTGTTGGGATAACTTGAATGATTTCGAGTTCGAATTTAAATTCAAGGTTTTTATTTGAAATATTTGAGTTTCGAATTTAGTATTATATCAAATATAAATGTTTTAATACTTAAATTTATTTGAATTTAAACATTTTTGAATTTATTCGAACGTATGAATACTTGAATTTATACGAACATATGAATTCTTGAATTTATTCGAACATATGAATACTAAAATTTATTTGAATTTAAAAATTTTTGAACTTATTCGAACATATGAATATTTGAATTTATTCCAACATATGAATTCTTGAATTTATTCGAACATATGAATACTTAAATTTATTTGAATTTAAAAATTTTTGAATTTATTCGAACATATGAATATTTGAATTTATTCCAACATATGAATTCTTGAATTTATTCGAACATATGAACACTTGAATTTATTCGAACATATGAATACTTGAATGTATTCATGCATATGAATTCTTGAATTTATTCGAATAGTCAAACCCTCGAATTGATTTAAATTTAAAAATTCTTGCATTTATTTTAATTTCAGAATTTTTTAATTTGCTTTAATATTAAAATTCTTGAATTTATTTCAAAATTAGGATACTTGAATTCATTCGAACAACCGAATACTTGAATTCATTGTAACATTCGATTTATGCGAATATTCAAATACTTGAATTCATTCGATAAATATTCAAAATTTCGTAGAAATCTCAACAAAATCAGAGTTAAATAACATAAAACCTGGAACAACACGAGGTGAATATTTTCCTCTTCCGTGGTATTTTTTCCCGCCACGTAGGAAACGCGATTTCCGCACTAAAACGTGCCTTATAAAATAAATCTAATACGCAAAAAGGTTCCTTCAGTCTGAAGCTTCGAAAGAGCCACGTCGATTCACAATCATCTTACGCGATATCTGTCCTCGACTCGTCTCGATCTTATTTAAATTCTCGCAAAGTACGAAACGACGTTCACATCCCGGGACGTGGTTGATTTTTCTACAAAACATTCCAACGAAATATCGAGAGCCAGGCGAAAGAGATTTGTCAAGTGCCGCTCGACCTACTATTTTCATCCTCGCTACCAATCGAAGACAGTTTTAAACCATTTCGTAGACGAATATCGTGGTTAGATTACGTGTTAAAGTTTCACCAATGCATTCGCCCATTTTCACGCCCTCTCGACCCGTTTTGTTCTTTTCTTTCGACTTTTATTGTGCTTGCGAACGGGGAAAAAAAGCGAAAGAGAACATCGTCGATACGCCAAGAGAAACGTCGAAACACGGCAGGCATTGTTTTCGTAATTATTGCCGAGAGAATGAAATCGAAATTGAAAAAAATTCTGAAAAAAAATTCTGCGATCGCGTCGTGCCGAGTTTTTTTGCTTTCAGTGAAGAACTATTGAGTTTTTATTCCGAAATTCACGAATCAACGTAAATCGAGGGCAACCACGAACCGTGGTTGTAAAACCGAATATTCGAGGTGGTATGCCTGGATTGAATATTTTCTTAGATTTCGAATATTTGGATATTTCAATATTTGAAACTTCTGAACTTTTTGTTGCGCTTGATGTAGTATTATATTTCGAACATTCAAGTATTAAATATTTTTGATTTTGCTCAGATGCGATTTTTATATTTAAAAATTTGAATATTTGAATATTTTTAATTATGGAGTGGAAAATTTGGAATTCGGAATTTTGGAATACGCGATTTTGGAATTTCGGAATTTTGGAATATTGGAATTTTGAAATTGAAAATTTTGGAATTTAGAAATTTGGAAATTTCATATTTTGGACATCGAAATTTTGAAATTCGAAAATTTGGATTTCGAAACTGGAATGCAAAATTTTGGGTTTCGAAATTTTGGAATTCAAAATTTTGGGTTTGGGAATTTTGAAATTCGAAATTTTAGGCTTTGGAAATTTGGAATTCAAAATATAGGGTTTGGGAATTTTGGAATTTGAAAACTTTGAAATTCAGAATTTTGGAATTTGGAAATTTTGAAATTCGATGTTTTGGATTTCGGAATATTAGAATTCGAAATTTTAGAAATCGACGTTCGGAATTTGGAAATTTGGAAATTTAGAAAATTTGGCAAATTTGGAAATTCAGAATTTTGGAATTTTATATTTTGTTATTTTGTAATTTTGAAATTTGAAAATTAAAAAATTTGGAAATGTGGGATTTGAAAGGTTGAAATTCGAAAATTTAGAATAAATCATTCAATTAAATGTTTAGTTGGATTTTAAATATTCAAATATTCCAAACACTTATACCGAATATTTTATTATACCAAACTTTATTATTATAAAAACCAAGTTTACAGATAAACAAATAATTCGCAAACTTACAATTAAATTTCAAGTGACGCAGAATTTAAAATTCAAAAGCATGGAATATTCGAATACTTCACTGAAAGCTGAAACTCGAATTCTGATATTCGAACGCAACGTTCGAATCTTCGTAAGATCCTCCTCAACTTTGGTACGGCTTCCATCAAAGTGGGGAAATAACTGTAAAACTGTAGCGGAAAGTTTGATCAGTATTAGTCGGCTGAGTCCGTTAAAAATACAATTTGCTGCAAAGTTACTCGCGGTTCCCATTAAACGCATCCGCAAAGTGCATTAACCTACGAAGTGGCGCGAACGACGAAACTAAGATCTCGAATAATATTCACACGCCACCAGAGCAACGCGGATGTATGCAAGATAATCACCGCGAAATAGGGATACGTTGTAATAATTTCATAGTTGAAACAAATCGAGCTTAATTTTCCATCGGATGCGTGAAAAACGTGCGGAGTGAATGGGTAATCTAGTTTGCGTAAGGAAATTATGACAACCAAGAAACAAGATTCACGTGCATTTTTAATACATTTTTCAAATTTAATCGTATTTGAGGAAAGTTGAGTATTTGAGAATTTGTGGAGCTTAGGACTTGAAGACTTGAGAATTGAAAATTCTAAAATTCTGAAAGTTCTGAAAATTCTGAAAATTTGAAAATTCTGAAAGTTCTGAAAATTCTGAAAATTCTGAAAATTCTGAAAATTTGAAAATTCTGAAAGTTCTGAAAATTCTGATAATTCCGAAAATTCTGACAATGCTGACAATTCTGAAAATTCGGATAATTCTGATAATTCTGACAATTCTGCCAATTCTGACAATGCTGACAATTCTGAAAATTCTGAAAATTCTGAAAATTCTGAAAATTCTGACAATTCTGAAAATTCTACCAATTCTGCCAATTCTGCCAATTCTGCCAATTCTGAAAATTCTAAAAATTCTGAAAATTTGAAAATTTTTAAATGCGAAAGCTTGAAAATTCGAAAACTTGAGCATTTAGAAACACAGAAACACAAAATTTTTAACTTAAAAAATTGTCAACATCGCATATGTATCTTTATGCGCGTAACACACATGTGTCCATATATGTATTGTATTTCGCGATCACATATCGTATATCTATAAAGTATTCAACAACAATAATTCTCCCCTGTGTTCTGCGTATCGCATAAATTTCAATTGATCGCCATCACAGTAATTGAAAGCTGAATCATTTTTTCTGCTTTTTTTTTCAATCATATTAGGTATCCGTCATGTGCGACATTCGGATGGTGAAATCGAATCTCAGGGAATTATCGAGAGTTGCTCGAAATATCCAATAATACGAATCGATTGATCGTTCCCGTTGTTCTTGTGGCTGTTCTCATTTGCTTCGTTCGGATGAAGGGAAAAAGTGAAATAAAAATAGAGCGAGAGAAATTGAGAGGTACGAGTATTAAAACGTGTTTTTTAAGAAAATACGAATACGACCATTCTTATGGTTCGCCGCTTTCGCAAATTGAAAAATGTTGAATATTCTTGAACGGTATTTACCGAATTTTTCACATTTTAATTAAGCTTCGAAACGAACGTTTCGTAACTGGAAAGAAATTTTTAATGGCAGTTTTGGCGAAGGGCGAGTCTAGAGAATTTTTTTAGAGAAAATATCGTGAAGAAAAATGAATGCGCTTTCAATTATTTTTTTGTCATCTTTTAAATTTAGAAATTCAATGCCTAAATTCACTGACTTCTAAATCTAAAAATTTGACATTTTCTAAATTTAGGAGTTTCAAATCATTCAAATTTACTATTAAATATTAAAAATTTTAAAATAAAATTTAAAAATTATATTAAAAATTTAAAAATTTAATATCCTTCAAATTGAAATTTAATACCACTCAAATTTATCATGAAATTAATTTTAAAAATTTGAAAATAAAGAGAATTTGAAGATTTGAAGATGTAGAATCTTTGAAATTTCTTGCTGACAAAAATTTATAAATTTTGTCATTTTTTTCTACAAAATCCAGTGTTCATAAATGGAGGTATTCGGCTAATAATTAATATTGAGCTTCATAATTAATATCATCGTAAGCCACATTATGAACAGCTCTATACAATTAACAGTCGCAATGTTTCGTCAAAGAAAGCGTCATTCGTGCAAACTTGGATAACGAGCCATCGCCATTGAACAAGTTATCGATTACATAGTACACAAGAAGAATCCATGCAGCATCGATAATGAACCGCGAACGAGATTTTCGTTAACGATGTGAACTACGTGCATTTTTATCGAACACCATGTACGAAAATCTTGACAAGAACAATAACGCCGCAACGATTAAATGCATTGTCAGGCGGCTTCAACGGGTTGCTTCTTCATGAATAATGGATATTGGTATAAGTAAGTGCAATGAGAAATGCACTAATTGAATCTTCCGGGCTGTAATTAATATAAACTATGCGTCCGCGGCCGACCTGCAAGCATTAATTAAATGCTAGACGGGTTATTCCATTTACAAGGAAATAGGGATATTTCTCGATTTCAGTTGTATAGTCACGTACATACGAGGAATTGTATGATTTTCTGGAGTAACTTGTGCAACTAGGGACAAGGATTGTTTCTTAGTTAATACATTTTTTAGTTTATGAAGTTTCAAATATAGAAATGATTAGATTTTTAATTGTAGGTTTTTGAATTTTTTAATTATGGCGTTGCGGAATTTTGGAATTTTGATATTTCAGCATTTTGGAATTCTGGAAATTTGGAATTTTGGAATGTCGGAATTTGGAAATATTACCATTTCGAATTCGAAATTTTGGAATTTGGCCATGTTATAATTCGAAAATTTGAAACTCCGAATTTTAGTAGAAGAAATTTTGAAATTCGAAATTTTGGAATATGTGCATTTTGAAATTTGAAAATTTGGAATACGAAATTTTTGGAAACAGGATCTTGGAATTTGGGCATTTTGAAATTTGAAAATTTGGAATTTGGAATTTGGACATTTTGAAATTTGAAATTTTGGAATTCGCGTATTCTGAAATTCGAAAACTCGGAATTCGGAATTTTAGAGTTCGAAATTTTTGAATTTGGAAATTTGAAAATACAGTATTTTGGAAATTGAAATTTTGAAATTCGAAAATTTGGATTTTGGAATTTTGGGATGCAAAATTTTGCATTTCTGAATATTGGAATACGGTATTTTGGAATTCGGAACTTTGGAATTCGAAATTTTGGAATTTGGATATTTTGAAATTCGGAATTTTAGAATTTGAAATTTTGGAATTTGGAAATTTGGAATTTTAGAATTCGAAATTTTGGAATTTGGATATTTTCAAATTTGAAAACTTGGAATTTGGAATTTTGGAATTGAGACATTTTGAAATTCGGAATTTTGGAATACGAAATTTTAGAATTTCGAAATTTGGAAATTCAGTATTTTGGAAATCGAAATTTTGAAACTCGAAAATTTGGATTTTGGAATTTTGGAACTCGAAGTTTTGAGTTACGGAATTTTGGAATTTAAAATTTTTGATTTCGGAATTCTGCAATTCAACAATGTTAAATGTGTGCTGCAATGAAATTCGTGCGGCAAATTATGAAGTCCCCGTATTTAATCTTCCAAAATCGTAGGCAAACATCGAAGCACTTGTTCCTGCTGAAAGACAAGCCTCCACCGCATTCGATTGTACCATAGCAACAAAATTGAATGAGTTCGAACAATAGAAAGACATTTTCGTTGTTTCATATTTGTCCTTCGAAAACATGTTGGAGCATTCGATGTTTTGTAACGGATGGAATTATTCGGAAAAAACTGGTGCATGCTTTTTGCTGGTGCATAAATTTTCGAGGTTAGGTAAACGCAACGGGACGTGGTCACGAGAACATCGTGAAAACGAATCAACGAACGATCAATTCAAACGGATCACTCGTTTCACTGGTAGCTGGTCGGTTCTTGTGTGTCTGAAAACAATGCTCGCAAACTGGAACGAATTCGAACAAAGGGGACTATTTTCTAGTAATTTCTTTTCGTTGGCGCCACCCAATTGAAAAAAAACACCGTGAAATAATGTCGCCTTTATGAAGCACACCAATCACCTCTCATTCGCTGTTGCGAAACTGCTTTTTCTTTTAAATTCAACATCAACATTTACTGGTGAATTTTACCTTCATTCATTGCTAATATATGCTCGCGACTTCGTTTTTGTACTGTGATTACAAGCTCATTATGCAGAAGATTCAATTCAATGTTGCTGTGTAAAGTAAAACGAAATTCTCTTACATTTTCTAATTTTTAGAATTTTCTAAGTTCAGCTTTCAAGAGTTTCCTACTCTTCAAATGTTCAAATCGTAAAACGAGCAAGTTTTAAAATTTATATATTTTAATAAATGTCTCTAAGTTATCAGATTACTGCATTTCTTAATTATAGTATTTTAGAATTTGGAAATTTTGATTTTTGGAAAATTTCAATTTTTAAAGCATGAGAGTTTGTAAAGTTCCTAAGTTGATATTGCTCTCATGTAAACTTCAAAAATCCTATATTTTCAAGTTACTTGTTTTGTTATTATAGATAATAGTTCTGACTGACGCACCTGACAAATAAATTCAAAGTGAAAATCGAAATCAAATTCAATAAATTGTCAAAATAAACTTTCACACCTCATATTACATTCTTGTTTGTTCAGACACTCTTACCCATCACTACATTAAATCACTCTTACCCATCACTACATGAAATCACTCTAACCCATCACTACATTAAATCACTCTTACCCATCACTACATGAAATCACTCTAACCCATCACTACATTAAATCACTCTTACCCATCACTACATTAAATCACTCTTACCCATCTTACTACACTCTTACTACATGAAATCATTCTAACCCATCACTACATCAAATCCGAGTTTATCCAACTTTTCCTAACCAACAACCAAAACAGCACATTGCACAGCAGCAATAAAATTATAATTACATCGAAACATTTCGAAGTATTAAAACCCGAAACCTACCGCACGATAGTCATGCTTCATAATTAACAAAAACGGGATTACACCGGATATCTTGTCGACATTACTGTGTTCATTTTACTCCGGAACGGTATCAGAAAAATTGAATACGGAGGTACGCATGTAATGATGATGACCGTCGTTCGAGTGAAAAAAGGAAACTAAAAAGAAGTGGCAAGAACAGATTGCAAAGACCGGGATAAAGTGGAACAGGAGAAGGAAAGAGGGGAGAAGCAAACATGCAAAAGATTCGTGGCGCCTCGTACATTGCCGATCATTTATCGCCAACTCCTCGACTTATCGAGCTGACGAGCGGTTCTGCTGTTCCCGACAGTTTAACGTCCACAACGGATCCCTTGCTTCTGGTAATTTCAATTTTTTTCCCTCCTCGGGCTTCCTCTTTGCTTCGTTCGCTGTCAGATAAAAGTCGAACGGCTACGATTTTAAAACTAATTGCGTCACTTTGATCGGCGAACAGGAAATCGAACGTGTACGGGCCTCACAGGATTGTCGAAGATTCGTTCATTCGGAGAGATTGGTTTTTGGGAATATTGGTGTAGATTTCGAATTTTGGAATTGGGAGATTTAGGATTCGGTAATTTGAGGAATTGATAGGTAGGAAATTTGGGAGTTTCAGATTTGGGAAATTGAAGTGGGGAAAATTGGGGATCTAGGAATTTGAGTTTTGGGAAACTGAAGTGGAAATTGGAGAATTTGGGAATTTAGCAATGGGAATTACAGAATTTGAGGATTTAGCAAATCGGAAACTCGGAATTCTGGAATTTTAGAAATCTGACATTGTGGAATTATGGAATTTTTGAATTTTTAAACTTTGAAATGATGGAACTTTCCAATTTTGAAATTTTAGCATTCCGGTATTCTGGAATTCTGGAATTCCGGAACTTGCAACACTGGAGTTTGGAAATCTACACTTATGGACTTAAGGAATTTTGCAATTTTTGAATTTTTAAACTTTGGAATTTTGGAACTTTCCAATCTTTAAATTTTAGAATTCCGGAATTTTGGAGTTCTGAAAAATGGAATTCTGGAACTTGCAACTCTGGAGTTTGGAATACTGGAATTTTGGAATTCTGAAATTTTAGAATTCTGAAATTTGCAATTCTGGAACTTCCAACTCTGGAGTTTGGAATACTGGAATTTAAAATTCTGGAACTGTAGAATTCTGAAATTTGCAATTGGAAGTCTGAAATTCTATAGTTTGGCGTTTGGAATTCTGGAATTCTGAAATTTCGAAATTGGAAATCTGAAATTCTATAGTTTGGCGTTTCGAATTCTGGAATTCTGAAATTCTGAAATTGTAGAATTCTGAAATGTTGAATTCTGGAACTTACAACTCTGGAGTTTGGAGAACTGGAATTTAGAATTATGAAATTCTGGAATTTTAGAATTCTGAAATTCTATAGTTTTGAATTTGAAATTCTAGAATTCTGAAATTTGAAAATGCGAAGTCTGAAATTTTATAATTTGGAATTCTGAAATTCTGAAATTTGGGTTTCTGGAACTCTGGAGTTGGAAATTCTAAAATTCTGTACCCTGGTATTCTGGAATTTGAAAAATTGCGATACTATAATTTTTGCACCTCCCAATTTTAAAATCTAAGAATGTGTAAATTTGAAAATTTCGAAATTTCATTCGAAACTTTAAGAATTTGTACAGCCAGATGTTTCTAAACTTGCACAATTGAATTTTAGAACCCCTCAAACAAGAAAATTGCGACACGCAAAATTCAGGCGTACATATCTCCACAAACACACCAATAACAAATCAAAAATTACCAAAAACATCTTCGAAATTTCCCAACACAGAATTTCGCTCATAAGATCTCGTATTGCACACATACCACAGCATCCGCATTCCTGCTTCCCCCATAACATTTTCGAGGAGAGAAATTTCAAAAGGAGTGACAAAACCATCGTCGGCGAGCAAGAAAAAGGCAAAAAAAGAAACAGGAAAAAAACGAAACGAAGAAGCCAGTGGAGCGATTGAAGATCAGCCAATCGACCACTAGCAATCGACGTAGTTCTACCAGCTTGAAAATGAGACCGACACGGTTACGCTTTGACGACTTCCTGACACGAGCTTCCTGTACCTGATCATTCACGAGCAAAATGTCGCCTCTTGAACGGTTTCGCTGCGATTACCGATGGAACGCGACAATTCGTGCACTGTTCACGCGTTTTGGCCTTCACGGTCGTTGCTCTTCTTCCATCGTCCGACAATTTTCTCAAAAAAAAAAGACATTCGGTATTCTTATGGCAAACCGCTAACTCCCTGACGATGGCAGAAATACGCGGAATGCGGTGGTTAAACTGCGTTTCGAAACTTTCGAGTGCCTCAGGCACCCGAAGAAGGAATGCGAATTTATTGAGTGGAGTTACGATAAAATATCGTTTTGGTATTGTTTGTGGTTAACTTGAAGGAATTCATTCAATGATAGATGGGTTTGAACAATTATGGGTAAAGGGGGTTGTACGGATTGCTTACGAAGACATTAAATACGATTTTGTAATATTTGTAAATGTTGGTAAAAAGAGTGTTATTAATATTTTCAATTGTCACAGTCATGTGAGAAAGAATTGCAAAATTTATTAGGCCAAATGGTAGTGCAACAAGATATGACTTGTTCTCTTGTTAGCTAATTTTTAAACTTACAAGCTGTTAAAGTAATATGTTTTTATTTAGATCTCCAAATTTGAGGTTTTGAAGTTTTAGGAGTTTTTTATGTTGGCACTTTGGAACTTTTGAATTTTGGAATTTTGGAATTTTGGAACTCTGGAAGTATGGAATTCTGGACTTTTGGAACTTTGGAATTTTGCAACTCTAGAAATTTGGAATTCTAGAATTTTGGAACTCTGGAAGTTTGGAATTCTAGAATTTTGCAACTCTGGAAATTTGGAACCCTGGAAGTTTGAAACTCTGGAAGTTTGAAACTCTGGAAGTTTGGAATTCTAGAATTTTGCAACTCTGGAAATTTGGAATTCTGGAATTTTGGAACTCTAGAATTTTTGAACTCTGAAATTTTGGGACTCTGGAAGTTTGAAACTCTGGAAGTTTGGAACTCTGGAAGTTTGGAACTCTGAAAGTTTGGAATTCTGGAATTTTGGAACTCTGGAATTTTAGAACTCTGGAAGTTTGAAACTCTAGAAGTTTGGAACTCTGCATTTGGAATACTGCATTACTGGAATTCTGGAATTTTGTAATTTGTAATTTTGGAATTTGGAGCTTTTGAACTTGCAACTTTGGAATTTTGAACTTTTTACAATTTTGAAACTTTAGAGTTCATGAATCTTGAAACTTGGAAATGTATTTATTTTTGAACTTCGAAAATTTTATAATTTTATAAGTTTATAAATCGACAGTTTTGGAATGTTGTAATTTTCAAATTTTTTTATTTTATAATCTCGCAATCTTATACTCTTCCATTAAAGTATTTACATAATTTTGAAATTGTACAACATTTCAATTTTACAATTTCTTAAATTTCAACCTTATATAAAACATCGTAATGTCCACAGGGTTTGATATACGCACGACATAACTGCAACGAGAGCAGCAAAAAATCAGTTTGACCAATACGGGCACGAATTAGCGGTTTGGGAGCAAATTACCTTTTTTTGTCTCGGACGAGATAAATTACCTTCCATTATGGGAAGCAGTATGCTTTTTTTGATAACATTATTACCGTAACCTCGGGTTAAAGAACGCGAATGTCTTTATTTTGTATTGGTACCAAATTCGTGGCAAGAAACGGGTCTTTTGATTAAATCGTTATTAAATCTTTGCGGTCCACGATAATTTTCGATGTACTCACCGGCAAGTTTGGTAATAACTGAAGAAATTACGAAAAAGTAAAAAAAATGTACGTATATATCGAAAAAGGGTAATAACGTTGTTATAATCGAATTACGATATCCGGACTTAATATGTGGTCTCGATAAAAAATTTTAAATATAGAATATTGGACATTCTGATCGTTACATAATCATAATGTGAAAAGTATTAAATCGGAATGTAGGGATATAGGGATTTGGGCATTTAGAGAGTTAGGGATTTGGGGATTTGGAAATTTTTAAATTGGAGGATTTGGAAGTTTAGGGATTTTTGTATTTGAAGATTTAGAGATTTTGATATTTAGGGAATTAAGGATTGAGGGATTTGTAAATTTGGGGACTTAGAGATTTAAGGATTTGGGAATTTGTGGATTTAAGAATTTGGAGATTTGGGGATTTGGGAATTTAGGGATTTGGGGATTTGGAAATTTGGGAATTTTTAAATTGGAGGATTTGGAAGTTTAGGGATTTTTATATTTGAAGATTTAGGGATTTGAATATTTGAAGATTTAGAGATTTGAGTATTTAGGGATTTAGGGATTTGTAAATTTGTGGATTTAAGAATTTGGAGATTTGGGGATTTTCAAATTCGAATTTGGGATTTGGGGATTTGGGAATTTTTAGATTGCAGGATTTGGAAGTTTAGGGATTTTTATATTTGAAGATTTAGGGATTTGAATATTCGACGATTTAGAGATTTGGGTATTTAGGGACTTGTAAATTTGGGGATTTAGAGATTTAGAGATTTGGGAATTTGTGGATTTAAGAATTTGGAGATTTTGAGATTTTCAAATTCAAATTTGGGATTGAGGGATACAGGAATTTGGAGATATAGCAATATAGGAATATAAAAATATAGGATTACAGTCTATGAATATAGGGACTTATAGATATTGAAATTTATGGATACGGGGGCTTGTATAGTTATAATGATACTGATCGATATAGTCATGTAGTACTCCAGAGACATAGAAATATAGCCACATAATAATCTAGGAATACAGAAATTTATAAATGCTGAGATTTATGGATACAGAGATATACACATATTAAGATAGATACTAGGTTATAATCATATAGGAATAAAGTCATATATGGATATGAAGATTTCAAAGTATAAATATACCGACATAAAAATCTAAATATAAACAGCAACTTTAAAATACAGTGATTCAGGGACGTAGAAAATTGTGCACATACAAGTCCACTGATAAATATCTAAGGATAGATGCCATGGATCTAATATGATGGTATAAAGTAGACAGCGCATTATAATTTCTGAGACATCTTGTTTACCGTACAACATAATCTTTCGTTTTTATGAGATCACAGAGCACAATGTAGCAGCCATGAAGTTGCAATTATGACAGAATATGAGATTAACTCCAGGGCTCAATAAAAACATCGTGTTTTGCACCCATAAAAAGTTGCTGTTTACATACTAGTTTTTTCCTTGTAACGCTTTATTAATTCATAAACTTGTTTGCTTAAAGAAGATAACAGGATTATAAGGAATCTTTCAAAATGATGTATTAATTTTGTATTTAAAAAATTATGTAATTTTATATTGCATATATTGTCATATTTTGTTGTTGACTAGACAATGCTTTTGCAATCTAAGAACTTGAAAGTTTGGTAATTTTTGGAATTGGAAATTGAAAAATCCCTTTGCACTTCTTAATTTCTTTTATCTACCAACTTAATTAACAAAATAGATCAAGGGGTACTCAAAGAAATGTATTGCAACAGTGTGAAATATGTGACAAATACATTTTTCATTTATTATAAATACACATATATTCAATCAATCTATTTATCTGAATTATTTATAAGATCCAAAAGAAATATCGAGCTACGCTCAACATAGTGGAAAGATAATCCTCTGTTGCACTACTTTTTGAAGAAGAGTTCTGACTCCATATTTATTTGATATTTTATATTTGAAATATTTCAAACTATTTGATACGTTCTTCTGTATTTCAATTAAAGCACAAAATCCTTGCACAAGAAAGTACTCGTCTAGCATCTTGCACAAGAAAGTACTCGTGCAACATTCTCCGTAATCTTCCTTTCCCACAAAAGCGTCAGATCGTAAGTTGCAGCGGTGAGTCAAACAATCACGAGCGAATGTAGGTAAGATCATCTTCATACGATAAAGAAACGATGCACCCTATCGTTTCCTCAGCAGAATAGCGGCATGGCCGCAGGTTTTGCACGGCGAATATTTGTTTCTCGTAAAACGGGACCGGTGGTAGGTTCGCAGGGCCCCGTGTAACCGTGGTTCATGATCGACGATGGGACACAATGACGACACAGTCGTTCGCGTCACGATCACGAAATTTCTGTAGCCAGCAACCGGGCCCCGTTACTCGATGATAGGATCGTCTTACGAGCGACCTAACTGCTCGTCCACTTCCCATTTGCCCCCCGTCCTGCTACTCTGATGTGGACCGTTTCACAATGCACGATCGTATATCGAACATCGCGGTAATTAGTCGTTGAATGGTATCATTCCGTTAGACATGGACCAACAGGGCCGAAGCAAATTGGGTATTTCTGGGAACTACGTAGGATTGAAACCTATCGAACTATATTGAATGTCGCAGTATTGGTATCGTTTGCCGATTGATGCAGTTCATGTGAAGACTTCATGTGAAGTCTAATATGGAAACTTCATGCGGAAACCGTGTGTAGTCTAATATGCTAACTTCATGTGAGGTCTAATGTGGAGATCTAATATTTAATATTTATAAGTGGACTGTGGGTTGAGTAATCGATACGTGCTTTCTACTTATCTTTAATGATATTCCAAACTGAACGATTGTCTATGTATCCGATGTTCTGAAGTGAACGTGCCTATGTATCCGATGTTCCGATGTGAATAACCTTGTGTCTACTTCGTGTCTATCTCTGCTTATTTCACAAGATGAAGGTGTGGGCGTATTTTTACAAACAAGGCTGAGGGAAACCTTATCTATTGAATACGTAAATTTAGGTGGAAATGAAAAACCGAGTGACGTATACACTGGGTCTGGTATTCCATAAACAGTGGCCATAAGTAATAAAACCAAACAATCTCTTTACACGAAATGGAAACTGCAAATGAAGGACTCTACTATCAAGATTAAGGGTTTTGGCAAACAGATGAGAATAATGATAAACTAAAAATACTTACTAGAATGTAACGACTCCCTATTGATTTTCACCCATACTGAACCTATTAGAGGACATGTGAACCTATAAATGTACAGAGAAACTAAAAACGATATATTTTTATATCCAAACCTGAATCGTAATCCTCTTGCTACAGTATTGTCATTCTGAGACCTAACATGCACAGAAATTTGATTCTAGATTAGTACTACTTTTCTATACAGAAAATTTTAGAATTTACAAAGAATTCTACATACACAGAATTTACATATATTATTAAATTTGTAAGTAGAAGTTTGAAATGATATTTCAAAGTTACTCACTGTTATTGTTACTGGATGATAGGATCGTCTTATAGACCTAACTGTCCACTTCCCATTTGCCTTCCGTTATGCTACTCTGATGTTGGCCGTTTCACAATGTACGTACATCCAACATCGCGGTAATTAGTCGCCGAATAGCATAATTCTGTTAGAGATGAACCAACAGGCTCGGGCAAATTGGGGGTTTGTGGGGACTATTCAGCACGTGGGATTTGGTTAAAATTCGTGAAATTGCACATTCGGGAATTTGATGGTATTGATTTCAGAATTTAGAAAGTTGTGTTACTAAATTTGTAAATTTTGTGAATTTTGGAAGTTTGAAATGGTCAATCTGATGCATTTCGAATTTACAGATTATTACATAATTTCAAGTTTTATACGAAGAAACTTGAAACTATGAAATCATAAAATTGCAAGTTTAAGAACATGTCAACGAAATTCCTAAATTAAAAAATTTTAAAGTTTGCTATAGACATCGTCCAAAATAAATGCTGAATAAAACATAAAACAAATGTTCAACATCAGTTAACAAAACCAAACAAAATACATACTATACTCATTATTTTTAAAATATCAAACTTTTTATATATCTAAAATATCAATTTTCTTATATATCTAAAATATTAATTTTCTTATTTTTTTCCATAATATGAATTTTCTTATGTTTTAAAAATATCGAGTTTTTCATATTTTTAGAATAACAATTTTCCAATATTTTCGCAAAACGCTTCTCTCTTCCGGATTCACCCTAATCGCGTTCCAGGTAGCACGTGACGAAGCAAATGACTTTTCTTTCTGCGACCGTGATACTCTTGTTTCTGGTGCTCGTTAAAAGCGGCTCCTTGATGGATTCCACCGCGAGATTAATCTTCCGCCGTTGGCAACGATGAGCCTACTTTTTTTTTAACCCCCGAAGCGGATTTCGTTCGATTAGCTCCCTTTCCGGCGAGAACATCGGTGACAAATGGACGAGCTCGAAGCGAAACACGAGGAGCACTCGATTAATCAACTTTCGTGTCTCGTTCCTTTCTTTTTTTCAGCGGCTGCAATTTTGCATATCGCCGCGTACGCCTCGATAGATCGTTCATATAGGGTAATTTATTCTTTATATGCTCGACTTTGAACGGAGAATTAATTTAAATGAAGTCTGGTACACGACGCGTTATCGATGAATCGCGTCGCGTGAAATTGAATGACGTGTCAAATTAGTATTGTATATACCGAGGAAACGCTATGCTAATTTTTTGATTAATTATATTTTTCGTTTCGATGTTCAAAGATTTGCTTAGTCACGTTTAAATCATGTTCTAAGACGATTTCATAAATCATTAATGAATTATGACAATTACCGGATGGCGATCTTGATAAATTTTTTCTTTTTTTCATTTGGTAGTTTCTGCATAATCACTTCTGAGTGATGTTGAGTCATCGAGATTGATACAACTTTCTGGATAAATTTAAATTTATGTTTTTAGGGAGATATTACTTAATTATCGGATTTTAAGAAATAATTAATTATTGAGCGATTTTATCGCGACATTTTTGTTTTTAATATATTATACCTTCACATGTATTTTATTTCGTAATGTTATTTTATAAATTTCATTTTGTCTTTCAATTTTTTTTAACTGAATCTTTAATCGTAAAATTGAAAATGTCTACTATTATATTTTGTTTAAAGAAATATGTTATCTATGAATTCGCTAATACTTAACTATAAAGAATCGTTCTAGTCCGCATGGAAGCTTTGATACCTGAAACAAAAAAAGAAAACAAGAGTTATAATTTTGGAAGCAATTTTAATTATTTAATAAATTTTTTATTATAAGTGCACCTTTTTATCTTGAAGCCTAGGTAGACTTTCATCGAAATAAAGAATAAACTAGCATCTTAGTTTATCTTACGTACTTATTTATTTTTCAATATTATTTTTAATTTCAAATCAACTGTTAATTATACGCTGATAGGTTCAGGAGTTCTAAAACCAAATCCGAATGTCCACATCCGTCGGTATAAAATTCGATCGAATGAATATATGCATGCAGCCAAAAAAGAACATATGCATTCACAAAAGTGTTATCAATACCAGAAACGTTGGTACAAGCAATTTTTGACATTATACTTTCGCGCGATCAGCGTTATTGAACCAGTATCCGTTGATTTTGTTCAGCAGCCCGACAAAAGAGACAAAAGGGAATGTTCCGTACAGTCTCTTCAGAGGCAGCCGTTCAGATCCTCTCGAAGCGTTTGTGCTTGCCAGCCCAGTCATTTTTCACCCTTATCGTTCGGCTTTTATTTAAACGCGAATCGAGTGGCTCCGCGTATAAAGGAGGAGCGCCACCCCGTCGATAGAGAAAATCGCGACGGATATCGCGAAAACTTTCTAACGATATAGTGCCCTGAAGGGGTGTGTTGGTCTCCCGGCAAAAGTTTCTCACGCGTTTTGATAGGAGCCTTGGAGCGGCCCGATACGAAGTTAGCGCCTCGTGTCCGAGAGATTTAAAGTTTACGCAGACTTCCGGTATTACGGGATTTCGATATGACAAAACGAGGAAGAGGAACAAGACATCTCGTGGGAAATTCTTTATTAAATATACCCTGCTTATTGCTTTGTCAGATTCCACAGAAAGGGTACAGCTGAAATCGATGTACTAATCGTATAGTTTAAAAAAATCACAAGTTTTCTAATGCAGTAGCTAGTAATAGTAAAATTTGAAATTCCAGCTATTGTCCTATTTTGAACCTTTTTAGGGGGTTGAAATGAGACATGGATCAAATAACGTATTGCAAGTATCCTTTGGCTCAAGGCATTCGATCATCCAGTTTGACTATAACCTCACTTTTCGAGAGTTGCACGATAGGTTTACAAAATTGCTACTTCCCATGTACCCTACAGGTGCGGATCGGTGTTGTAAAGGTCGTGAGTTCATCCCGATGTTTATGCATTTATCGAAGTCTACAAAATAGACATAAATCACGTAATCCGTAGACTGTATCTGAGATCACATGATTTATTTATGCCTCGCAGATGTATCATACATCTACAGTTATTTATGGGGTACGATCTGTATTTAACTGTACATAGAACTGTACTTAATCTGATTTAATATAACATTACCGTAATAAAATAATCTAGATTTTTGCTGGAGGCTGCCTAGTCAGCTGTCTCGTATCCTCTAGCGTAAAATGAGTTTCACGATTTAGAACAGGTCTAGAGACGTTTACCCGAGTTGGGTTATTTGGAAAATTGAAACGGACTATCCGAATCTCTGGAGGACCGTCGCAATTCATAAAATATTCCGCGATTCGAGTTGGCGCGGTTTCAGCTACTGGCATTAGCAACTTCGAAACGTATGCGCCACCGTTAGCTTCTAACCGGTGATCAAAGAGGATTATAAGCTTAAGTCGGTTCCAACCGAGGCAAACGCAATTGACAAGCTTACCAAAGATCGCAGAGAGGCGAAATCTGGTAAATCGGTGCAGCTGCTGTCGTCCAAGCGACCGCGAGATTAAAAAATAATTGCGGCAAACGCGGCCCGAAACGACGGCTAATTACAAGGAAATATCGAACGGGACAATGATAATCACGTGCGTTTCGGAAATATGCTTTTTTAATTGCGCCGGTTCACGGTACCTTCGTTCTCAATAGATTGTGCGAGCAACCACGCGAGTCGGACGATTACGCTCCCACAGATCTAATCGATTGATGTATACAAACATGGAAATGAAAGTCGGAAATGTTTCATAAAATTACACGCTCGCCAGCTTAATCTGGTGATTTCGATCTAAATAACTTCCCGAACTGATCCGATGTGCTTATGCGTCTGTTACTGCTTGCTGAATCGAAGGCTAGCAGGATTATTAACAGACATTTTATTGGATAACTGAACGTTTTAAAGTACAGTTAATTTAATAAATTACAAGTTTCGATGAAATATTGATATATTTTGTATGAATTAAAAATGTCGGGCTCGTGCAAACGGTGTGAAGGAAACTCTAATGATTTAGTGATGGACAGTGCACTTTTCTTCATCAGCTTATTATTTCTGCTACTTTTTATGTGAGACTTTTTGAATGATAAAATAGAAAATTTTAATAAGTTGAGTAAGTTACAGGGTAAACTTTTATTTATGTGAAGGCTTGAATTCATTTTACTTGAGCCATGAATTTAATTTTTTTTTTTTGGAAATGATATGACAAAATTTTCTTTTTTGCATTAATTTTATGTCACATTTTATGAGAAGTTCAATAACTCGTATACAAATAATTTTCTTATGTAATTGAGACATTATAACAGAACAAACAATCTGAAATAATAATAAAATAAAATAAAATAAAATGTTTAATAAAATTAAATAATTTAAATTTAAATAAAAATCAAATTAACTCAAAAGAAATTTGCTTAATAATCAAATTATGAAATAATTAAAAAAAAAACAGTTTCATCATGATATGTTATAATTAATAAATAAATAATATTATTCAAACAACTATTTTAAAAATATATTATTTCAAAAATATTCGAGATCATTATACTTTTTATAATGCAATTACACCTCGTAGGCGTGAAAATATCAACCAGATAAAGATTTTCGTAGTTCTTGCACAGTGCACGAAGCAGAAAGATATAATTAAAGAAATTAAGTGGTAAATATCAACCTTGTGCGATATGTTAATTGAGCACTCAAGAATTTAAAGATTTCCTGAACACAGGCAAAAAGAAATCCAAGTCACGTGCTTTGATTGATACTGATAAAGTATAAAGGGAATTATCTCTGCTTATCTGACAGTAATTAACAAATTGTATCTAGAACAATAAGAATAAATTTACACAAATTGAAGAAGAGTAAATATCAAGCTTCTTTGTTCATTTTAGAATTTTTCTATTTTATTGTTATATATAGCAGTTTAAATTGCAATATAATTAAATTTCCATCCCTTCAAATTTCTAGATATCTAAGTTCCTGCATTTCTAAATGTATATTATGTACAGATTTGCATATTTTTAAATTTTTAAGGTGATAATATTCCCAAATCCATAAATTGTTAAATTTTCAAATTCCTAGACCTTTAAATGCCGGAATCTTTAAATTTATGTATGTCTATATCCCCAAATTTCATCCACATCTCTAAATCTCCACATTCCTAACCTAACCATCCATATCTCCAAATTCCTAAACATCCACATCTCCATATTCCTAAATTCCTAAACTTCCAAATCCACAAATCTCCAAATTCATAAATATTCACACCCCAAACTTCCAAATCCCCAGATTCCATTCACATGTCAAAATCTCCACATTCCTAATCTAGCCCTCCACATCTCCAAATCTTCAAATTCCTAAACATCCACATCTCCATATCCCTAAATTTCTAAACCCTCAACTCCCTAAATCTCCAAATTCATAAATATTCACATCCCCAAACTTTCAAATCCCCAAATTCCTAAACATCCACATCTCCAACTCTTCACATTTCTAACCTAACCATCCACATCTCTAAATTTCCAAATTCCTAAACATCCACATCTCCATATCCCTAAATTTCTAAACCCTCAACTCCCTAAATCTCCAAATTCATAAATATTCACATCCCCAAACTTTCAAATCCCCAAATTCCTAAACATCCACATCTCCAACTCTTCACATTTCTAACCTAACCATCCACATCTCTAAATTTCCAAATTCCTAAACATCCACATCTCCATATCCCTAAAGTCCTAAACCTCCAAATTCCCAAATCTCCAAATTCACAAATATTCACATCTCCATATCCCTAAATTCGTAAATCTCTAAATTCATAAATATTCCCATCCCAAACTTCCAAATCCCCAAATTCCATCCTCATCTCCAAATATCCACATTCCTAATCTAGCCCTCTACATCTCCAAACCTCCAAATTCCTAAACATCCATATCTCCACATCCCTAAAATTTCTAAACCCCCAAATCGCCAAATCTCCAAATCCATAAATATTCCCATCCCCAAACTTCTAAATCCCCAAATTCCATCCAAATCCCCAAATTCCTAAGCATCCACATCCCCAATCCTCCAAATTCGCAAGCTTCCATCCCCAAACTTCCAACAATACATCACCATCCAAATTCCGGCATCTCCCTCCTAAAAATATACAAATACTCATTAAAATATCTCCCAAGGAGTAAGAGTCTTAATAGGTGCTTAACACAGCCTCAATAGGTGCTTAACAGATTCGCACTCTCTCGTACCTCCCTGTTTACAAGTACGCCACTAAACGCAGGTATGCTGTCAAACAGCAGCCCGATGCATTAAAGGGTAAACAGTATCGTACAATTACAAAACGTTAGCTCGGTCCGTAAGCGCGAGTGGTATTGCAAATTGTTGCGGGGTATCGTTTGGCATCCTCTCGGGACGATATCGTTGCAAGGAACGCATTCCAGAGTTTCAACCGTACAGAACGGAAGGCGCGGGGGAACCACAGAAGCGTTAACGAAAGATCAAGGAAATGATTTCACGATCTGATTGTCCAGTTATTTACTGTCACTCGCTACGTTACGTCGGGTTATTCACCATCGAAGCATCCTTGGATAACGGGGCCTGGCCGCATACCACGGATTGCAACGTTGCAACACCATAAGGCCGCGCACGAGCCGACTGATGTGTATAACCGATGGCAAAAATATCGCTGGCCCACGGCGACTCTTAATTAGAGATCTTAAAGTTTTTATACGGAGCCTCCCTTTCATCGGAATGACGGAATAGGTGAAAACCCATTCGAAACCACCGTTCGGGCAAAGTGAAATTAAAATGCATACAGGACTGCTTTTACCTGTTTTCATATGCTTGCTGCGTTGGTCAACCGGTAAAAGCGGATTATTACCGTTAGACACGCTTTGTCATTATCCGACTTTTCGCGTGTAACTTTTTATGACAGAAACCGACCTTTGTATTAAAAAGAACATCTTGCACCCGCGAGGCATGTTATTTCTGGTTCAATCTGAATTTTAATGATCTGGCTGTTAGGGGATGCTGTGTCTAGGGACAATGCTATTTTCTTGAAATATAAGCGCCGAAGAGATTTTCATGGCAATAAAGAAACCTTTATTCTGAGAGGTAGCCATTTGCGATATTAGTAATTGCAAATGGCTACTTGATCGATGTATATTTTAGTGCTTAATAAATAACATTTAGAAGTAGTAATTTTTAGAAGATTTTTAGAAGTAAATATTTTTAAGAAACTTGTAAATTTTTTAGAAACGCAAAAATTTATGCTTAACCTCAAAATCTATTACTTTCATATCAAACTAATTTGAACTTGATTGCTCTTTGATGGAAACTGATATCTACTCAGAAACACATAATTCAATTGTGCTTAAGAACATTACGCAATTTTTAAGTTGATTTCAGTTATAATGTGAGCTTAAGATATTCAAAACCTTCGAATTGTTTTAGTAACGATTTTCATTTTTTAGTTACGAAATTTCTTTTTAATTTTTGTTATTAATATTCGTATATTTTGAGTTGACATCAAAAGCTAACCAGCGTGCAATATTATTGTTCCAATTCAGTAATTGTATCTATAATAACAATTATAATAAACTTCATTTTATATTTCAAACTTTGAATTTCACCAAATAAACTACAATAAGAAAAAGATTTGAAAATTTCTAAATAATATAATGATAATATACAAATAAATAGGGTAAAAGAAAGTAGAAGTAATATCAAAATTGTTATATGACAGATAAATCTGTACGATACTATATTTAGATAATGTTTGAATGATTGATATGAACATCTGTACACGTATACATATGAAATTTTAATGGAACAGAACTAGCTCCAGGCGAAAGCATCACAGATATAAAATTTTATAGTATTGATTTGTAGCTTCACGGTGGATTGCTGTTTTTGATGTACGTTGAATGATGGCCTCTATACTGAATATAAAAATGGATATTTAAAATCGTGTAGTTTGTTTGCAAACTACTGTTGCATCTGTATACATTTCACGAAATTTTGTAAATATAACAGTAGAATTTTTTATTGTTGCAGTATGTTGCTACTGAGAGAGAAAAATAAGCGTTCCTTATCAGAGGATTCTTATATAATAGCTGTATCGATAACAACAAATGATAGTCAAGTTACCTTTATTTTTTATAAAGTTAATTATAAAAAAATTTTAGTTCTTAATGTAGCAATTTAACAATTCAATAATTTAATAATTTAACAATTTAGCGATTAAACAGCTGAACAATTTAACACTGCAACAGTTAAAAAATTTAACAATTTAATAAATTCATAAAATTTGAAAATTTTAAATTTAAAAAGTAGACAAATATCTTATATTTATGAAAATATAGCAATGGAAGTTTGGAAATAATAAAATAAAAGTATAAATCATTTATAATATTTATTCACTCAAATTTTTAAGTTTATAGATTTACAAATAAAACTTACAAATAAAATTTTACAATTTACGAATTTGAAAACGTGAAGGTTTCAAAATGTAAAGATACAAAAATGTCATATTTTAAAAAATTTTTAAATGTGGTAACTCTATGATTAATGAAGTTAGAATTTTCAGATTTTGGAAACTAAGAAATTTTGAAATTCAGGAATTTAAAAATTTAAAAATTAAGAAATTTACAGTGTCTAGAATTAGATAATTTGAAATTGAAAAATTGGAAAAGAGATATATCAAGTTCTCCAACAATTAATTAATAATTAAATCCAATAATTAATTACATAACGACTATATTGCCAAAATTCAGCACATACTCTCAAAATAAAAAAATACTGTGATGATAAATAAATAATATTCTTCAAATACAAATTCTTAACGTGTGATACCGTGTCTCTCGACAACAGTATATATAAAATTTATCATTAATTATATGACCGAGGTTCAGTTTGAAGCGTGAGTTTCATCGCGAGGCAACGTGCACGCACAGGATCGTTTACGTTGGGTGCAGCCATCGGTATAACCGCGAAGTCGCGGCTCGGCGCCGTCGGCTGACTACTGTGACAAATTACACATAATTCACGAGTCAATTTCACACACGGTTGTCCCGCCAGAGGAGACAGCGCCGTTGAGTACGAGCATGCCGGGCTAATTCGAGGAACGAACTACTTGGACCGTGAACGGAAGTAAATAGCCCGACGAGAACGATACTACGCACGATACTCGTAACGAACGATCGATTGTTATGCTGCATTTACACTGAACGATCTGATACTCCTTCCTTGTTCTCGATAAAATTCCAGCGTGAAAGAAAAGGACGACTTGTTGGATTTTTCCGAACGTTCGCCCAAAGCAAACGCACCCTTATTACAGTTACTATCAAAACGAATTTTGTAAATTTTTCAATTTTTTAATGAAATGCAAAATAAATTTGCAACAGTAATGTTAGTCTTGTAAGAAATTTATTGGAAAATTTATGACAAATAAATAATATACAAATTATACTTGATTGGTATTACGTTTAGATTAGGTTAGAGAACAATTTTGAAATTCAAGAAAAGAAATACATACTCTTCACAATACTCTCAGTTTTAGGTTAAGTTAGAGAACAATTTTGAAATTCAAGAAAAGAAATACGTACTCTTCACAATACTCTCAGTTTTAGATTTGGTTATTCAAGAAAAATGATACATGTTCTTCACAATACTCTCAGTTTGTTGTAAAAAGTTTATTCGAAAATTTATGACGAAAGAACAACATGACAAATATTAGTATTTAATTAAAATTACGTTATATAGGTTAGGTTAAAGAACTTCAAACTGAGATTAACGTTTTCAAATTGAACGAAAAATTAATATACTCTTCGCAAAATTGATCTTAGTTTCTTGTGAGACATTTATTGGGAAGTTTACAAAGAAATAAATGTATATCCATATTAGAATGAATATAGGTTATGTAACCTACATAGGTTAGGTTAGATTTCATGTTGAGAATAATTTCAATTTTGAAACGTAACAAAAAAGGAACTTCTCAAAATTTGTTTGTGAAGAAATTCATTGTAAAATGTATAAAAAAGAAGTAAGTATACACAACATATATTAAAATTGAATTATATGGACCAGGTTAAATAATTTCATTCTAAGGGTAACTTCCTACTTATCATTTGTCTAAACCATAATAAAAAATCTTCTTCCAAGCAAATAACAATAAATTATCTCCTTACGAATTTCAGAATTATCGCTAGTATAAAATATTTTTCACCACATGTGATACTCGTTTCAAATTTCGCGCGTTTTCCCATTTCGAAATAATTCTGCAAATAAGAATAATGCACTTCGACTTTGATAGATATACAGCGATCATTTCACAGTGAGTGACAATGATTGTTTCTAGCAAAGAAAGGGTTTAAATTGGCGATCATCGGTCGTGATAAAGAGTGATGCTCGAACCACGAAGCTCGCGTGGCATAAAGGCGTCTGCGGTGATCGTCGAAGGTGTCTTTTCCTACCTCAGTTATCTCCGACTATTAGCGCTCGACTCTATGCAAATTCAGCAGCAAGATGTAGCAACGCTGTTAGAGCGGACCTCATAAATTCCGACAGACGCGAATGATCTCTATAGGTTTCTCCCTGTCCCTCCATCTCGCGTGTCTGTCGCAGGGCCGCATTAAGACATTTGGAGGATCTGAACAGTTGCAGAATAGTGGTACCATTTCGTGTATGGAAATTTAATTCTAAATATGAAAATGGGATTACGAGGATTTCGAATTTCAAAGGCTTGCGAGATTTCGGAATTTTAAAACCTTATGAGATTTCGGAATTTTAAAGCTTTACGAGATTTCAGAATTTTAAAGGCTTATGAGATTTCGGAATTTTAAAGCTTTACGAGATTTCAGAATTTTGAAGCTTTACGAGATTTCAGAATTTTAAAGGCTTATGAGATTTCGGAATTTGAAGGATGTGGAATTTTAGGATCTTTTTACGTTATGATTTTGAAGTTTTGGGATCATAGATCTTTTTGGGTCAAAGGGTTATGTAGTTTTGGTAATATTAAGAGTTTGGAACGATCTTGTAATTTTAGGATATGGAGATGTGAGCACATTGCTTGGACCTTGGAATTTGAAGGATCTGGAGTCTTAGAACCTTGGGACGTTGAGATAATTGGACTCTTGGGACTTTGGGATCTTAAGGTTCTAGGATCATCAGATTTGGAAACCCTAAAATTTTGCAATATTATACTTTGAAATTTTGAGACCTTAAGAGTTTGACTTCGAGTTTTTGGAACTTTGGGGCCCTGCAACCTTGTAATCTTGTAATTCTAGAAGTTTGGAACGTTGAGATCCTTATCATTTCAGGGTTTGGAGAATTTAGGACCCTGAAACCTTAGAATTTTGGGGCTTTGAAATATTGTAACCTTGAATTTTGAGACTTTAGGATTCTGGAACCTTAAAACCTTGAAACTTTCGAATATTTAATTTTTGAAATACTAAGATTAAAATTTTGGGCGTTTAGGCTTATGGCACCTTAGAATTTTGGGATTTCAGATACATGGTAGTAGCATAGAATTTTGATACTTTAATTTATGGTACCTCAGAATTTTGTAACTAGGTTTATGGTATTTTGAAATTATGGGACTTTAGGTTTATTCTATCTTAGAATTGTGGGACCTTAGGTTTATTGTATCTTAGAATTTTGGGACTTTAGATCCATGGTCCCTTGCAATTTAATAGGATTTTAAGATTTTGTGAAAGTAAAATTTTGAGACTGTTTTAACATGATATTGTTAGACTTTTGGACTGATGAACTTTGTTATTGGTGAACATTGGGACTTATGAATTTTAGGACTGTAGTACTTTGAGACTTTTAGGCTTTGGACTGTATTGTACTTTGGAAGATGTGAACTGTTGGACTTTGAAAGTGTTACTATTGCAGGAAAATGATAAAAATAGGGATTTCATCAAATCCTTAAAGTACATGTTCAGTTCACAGAAGATGTTAAAATAAAAACACTGTGGTGTTTCCCCGAAGAAAGTAAGTGATTTGATCAAACTATATTCTGTTCTATATCTGAACTCATCTTTCTGCAGTAAATACTGGAAAAAAGAATTAAACTTTGACCTAATCTGATCAAATCACTTTTTTCAAGGAAATCACCTCACAGAGTTGTTATTTTACCATCGTCCTCAAATTCATCATATACTTCATTTGATCAAATCCCTATATTCATCATCTTCCTGCAACATCAAACTTTACAACTGACAGATTTTGCAAACCCACAAAGTTGTTATTTTACCATCTTCCTCAAATTAATCACATACTTCATTTGATCAAATCCCTATATTCATCATCTCCCTGCAACATTAAACTTTACAACGGACAGATTTTGCAAACCCACAGAGTTATTTTACAATTTTCCTCAAATTGATCATATACTTTATTCGATCAAATCCCTATGTTTATCATCTCCCTACGACATTATACCTTACAACTGTCAAATTTTACAAATGGTGGACTTTGGGTCCGTCAAACTTTGCAAAAGGACAAAACTATCAAACTTTGAAATTTTATAACAATTAGACAGTCCCAAAGCACTGTTGCAGAGAAGCACCTTGAAATCTTCTATCAAATCATGATACAATAAAAGAAGAAGGTTGAGCTGAAATTTTTAAGACATCTAGAACTGCCTTCCGAACAATTAGAGTTCGAAAGTCACAATTCACGGTGAACCCGCAACAAAGAATTTCCGTGATTCCCTCGGTGCCCGAAGCACGTGCTTATTTTTCTTAATGGTCGCTGCAGCCCTGGCGTTCTGACGACTCCACGATCGCGATGCGAGCGTATACGGAAGGTACCTGTACGCCTTATTTACCTCGATCCACAAGCACGAACGCACACGCATACAATCGTGCGTGTTCCCAAGCAGCCGCGGGCACCCATATCGCGACAACGAACGCTTTAACGCTTCAGTTACGAACGATCTGTTGGACTGCATGCCCGCCTTGCGTACGTGCACTGAACGTGCTGGTTAATATTCGAAAGGCATCGGACCCACAGCACTTCCCACGGCTATTTGAAATCCAACGAGCGAGCTCTTTCGGTATTCAACGACGCCGCGACGAGTCGACACGCAATGCGCGTCGTTCGCTTCGGACAGACGAAAAGACTCGCGATTATAGACTACGAACAAGTACTTTACCTACAAGGTTGGCAGAAATAGAGTTCACGTCACGTCACGTCGCGTCGCGTGAAACGTTACGTCTATTTTGATCTACGACGCTAATTCAGTTCTTAATCGGTTGATGTCATAGGGTACACATTTTTATTAGTTCTGTCTGGAACTAGTTTTTATTTAGGCAAACTTTTTGAGAAATTTGAAATTTAATGAGTGGAATTTTTTAGAATTTGTTAGATACTAGTAAGTGAAACTTCATTGCAAGTTTACCTTAAAATTTTATGTTAAATCATAATACAACAAGAGAAGAAGCAGGTTGATTTTTGAAGACATGGTCAGATGAAAAATATTTTGATCTACGACGCTAAGACTTCAGCTTTTAATCGGGTGATATGACGTCATAGGGTACACATTTTTATTAGTTCTGTCTGGAACTAATTTTTGTTCAGGCAAACTTTTTGAGAAATTTGGAATTTATACAGTGGAATTTTTGAGAATTTTAGTCCCTAATTGTAAGTGAAACTTCATTGCTAGTTTATCTTAATATCTTTTATCAAATCATAATACAACAAGAGAAGAAGCTGGTGGAGCTGAAGTGTTTGAAGACATTATAGGTCAGATGAAAAATATTTTTGTGAAAAATCTATTGGATTATGATTGAGTTTCCTTAATTATTTATTATCTACAAGTTTTATGATTGATTGTTTAGATCTATAGATATCGACTGCTGTGGTCATTAACTCCCCAACAACATAATTTTAACAACGTGATATATGTGTTTGTTTGATAGAAACATAATTTCTATTTAATACTACATTCTTTTTTAACATTAACAATAAAGTTCGAAAATTAAAGATTGTTATATTGTAATATACATACATATGTACAATATATGAGCGTACGAGTAATATGTACTACTGTTTGAGAATCACTGCTTTAAAGAGGACAATGAAAGTTAACTTCACAAAATAATTTTTAAATATATTTAAATATTTAAGGGTAGATTGCAAAACGTCGAAAACATAGATCACACATGCAGTTCGTAAAAAAATAGATTTGAATAAACAAATTTTCCCGCCAAAAATAATATTTTTCATTACATTCTTACTTGACCATGAAAGAACTAATTTATAAGTCGTATATACACAACGTATGTTTAGTATAACAATACTCATTCTTAATCCTAACAAGTGACTTAGATAAGCTTAAAACATTTTCAATGTTGTTCAAGTCGAACAAATTGCCCGACCACATGGATTCAATTGCAACCGTAGTAATAAATTGTAATAAAGAGAAACTTTTGCATGAAGCCGTAATCCGATGACCAGTAGCCGTATATCATTGCGATTACTGAAACGTAGAATTTACATATTCAAGTTTCAAGCTTTGGTCGTAGCAACACAATGTAGTTTCCTTTCTGAAGATTTAGTGGTACAAGTCCATAATTACTACAGTGCTACGTTTTGAATAATTGAGTTAGTGCTGGTACGTTGAAAATAAATTGTGTGTGGTTATGGAGATGGTTATGAGATTTTTTGGGGGGAAGTTATGAATCGATCGTGGAATTTTACTTGGGGAAAGTGGTGATGTAGGAAAAAGTATGGGTATTAATTTGTAAGTGTGAATGGTAGGAAGTTTGGTAATTTGGAAAGCTTGGAGTTGGTGACTTGGAAGTTTGGAAATTTGGGGATTTAGGTATTTTGGATTTGCAGGATTGGACATTTAGGAATTGGAGATTTGAAAATTTTGGGATTTGGAGGGTTGGACATTTGGGAATTTGGGGATTTAAGTATATTGGTCTTGGAGGATTGGATATTTGGAAATTTGGAGATTTGAGAATTTTCGGATTCAGAGGATTGCATATTTGGGAATTTGGAGATTTGAGAATTTTTGTATTTGGAGAATTGCACATTTGGGAATTTGGAGATTTGAGAATTTTTGTATTTGGAGGATTGCACATTTGGGAATTTAAAGATTTGAGAATTTTCGGATTTGGAGGACTGCACATTTGGGAATTTGGAGATTTGAGAATTTTTGTATTTGGAGAATTGCACATTTGAGAATTTGGAGATTTGGAAACCTAGAAATTTTATAATTTAGAAATTACAAAATTTAGGGGGTTAGAAATATAGGAATTTATGGATTTGATGATTTAAAAATTCGGTAACTTAGGGATTTAAAAATTTTGGGATTTAGAAACCTAAAAATTTTGCAATTTAGTAATTCAGAAATTTAGAGATTTAGAAATTAAATATTTAGGAGTAAAAAATGTGAAAATTTGGGGAGGAAGAAATGTGAGAATTTATGGATTTGCTGACTTAGAAAGGCAATTTATAGATTTGAAAATTTTGGGGTTTGGAAACCTAGAAATTTTGTAATTAAGAAACTTAGAGATTTAGAAGTTTGGAATTACAAAAATTTGTATATTTGAGAATTTGAGGAAATCTGAAAATTGGAAATTTTAAACTTGAGAAACTTGCAAATTAAAAAATTTGAGTAATTGAAAACTTGAATTCTTACAGTTCTATATCATTAAACTTATTAAAATCAGATACACATTTAGTTATTGACACTCGAAAACCAATTATAATTACAATAACCATTCTCACACAATACACATATTAAGTATCCCAATCCAAAATAAGTAAATAAATACTAAAACAATATAGGTGCTTCATACGAACATTTAAGCGTCATCCATGTATCGCTGACGTGGCAGATAAAGTGCTAAAGTCAATGAAACAGCGAACAAACTACATCAAATCATCGAGAATAAAAAGAGAGTACATATCGAACAATTACACGTTTCACTTACCGTCGGTATAAAATCTGTATACAATGTCTGTAAAATTCGTTTAGTCATCAGCTGTAGAAAGAGCTCCTCCATGCTTCCGAATTGGTAAACGTTCAAGAGACGCAAAGTCATCCGTGGTTCAGAAGTTACAGACGATTGAGAAGATACAACCGGTAGTCATTGGCTTCGTCATAATCGGCCATTTATCTCAAGTTGCTATTACGAAGGTAACAAATCGGTTTCGATGGAGAACTGTTTTACTACGAGATTGCTATTATTGATGGTTGTACAAGAATATACTTTTCACTTTCAGGAATTTTGTTGTTTCTTTAAAAGTTATAAATTTGGAGTTTTGGGAATGTAGGGATTTTTGTATTTAATTTGTTTATTGGGGTTTGACAATTGGCGAATGTGGACATTTTGGAATTTGGAAGGGAATTTGAGAATTCTTTGACATGAGGATTTGAGGATTTGGGAATTTGAGGGTTTCAGAATTTAGGGATTTGGGGATTTGTGATTTAGGAAATTTGGAATTTGAGGAATTTGGGATTTGGGGAATTTGGGATTGGGGGATTGGGGGATTTGGGAAATTTGGGATTTGGGGAATTTGGGATTTGGGGAATTTAGGATTTGGGGAATTTGGGATTTGGGGAATTTGGGATTTGGGGAATTTGGGATTTGGGGAATTTGGGATTTGGGGAATTTGGGATTTGGAGAATTTGGGGAATTTGGAATTTGGGATTTGGGATTTGGAGAATTTGGGATTTGGAGAATTTGGGATTTGGAGAATTTGGAATTTGGAATTTGGAATTTGGAGAATTTGGGGATTTGGGGATTTGAGGACTTGGGAATTTGGGGATTTGAGGAATTTGGGGAATTTGGGATTTGGGATTTGGGGAATTTTGGGACTTAGGGAATTTGGAATTTGGGACTTGGGGAATTTGGGGAATTTGGGATTTGGAATTCGGGGAATTTGGGATTTGGGGAATTTGGAATTTGACGAATTTGGAATTTGGAGAATTTGGGGAATTTGGGATTGGGAGATTTGGCGAATTGGGAATTTGAAAATTTGAAAAATTGAAGATTTGGGGATTTGGGGATTTCGAGAGTTAAGAATTTAGGGATTTGAGAATTTGAGATTTTGACATTTTGACATTTTGACATTTTGACATTTTGACATTTTGACATTTTGACATTTTGACATTTTGACATTTTGACATTTTGACAATTTGAGATTTTGACATTTTGACAATTTGAGAATTTTGAAAATTTTGCGAATTTGAGAATTATAAAATTGGAACAATACAAATTGAAACTTCCCGCCACATTAAAAAACCTCCGTTTTTATAAAGGTGCTCCCTGATATTTTTTAATAATATACTACACAATATTTCAGATATTAATTCATATAAAAAATAATGTCAAAATACACAAATATTACAAAATGGAGAGGATAAAATTCAAATTTCCCGCCTATCTCCCATTTTCATAAAATCCGATTCTGCCTAATAATTACGAGGTGAGCATTACACAACATTCTGGGCACGTGTTCTTTCAGCTAATTCCTCCGGAAAATTAGATCGTCACCCTTTCGGTCCGCGATAATCGTAACAGAGTTAGTGTCGCGTAAAGCTGTCAGACGCAACGAGTAGAATCGCGCGCGTTTCCGGTGGCCATCCCCGGTTCAACGCGACGGCAAAACGCGCATTTCGGTGTCGTGTAATTGTCGTAAATAGGTAAGCTCAGGTCGGACATGAAGGCGGTTGCTCGCACGAGCTGGCTCGTCACTTTTTCAAGCCGCGTAACCTCGTCGGAACGAGCACGTTCCACGGCAACGTGTATCTCCGACGATATGTTTCTAATTTGCGTGCATGCACCGTGCACACCCCGTCAGGCTTGGCAAGAATTTAATACACGAAACTACATCTAGACGGGCGAGGAACAGCGACGACCTATGCAAACGGCGCCGTTCGAGCACGACAACAGATAGAGCGAGCTAAGTCACGAGCACGCGACTAGATCTGCACGAGCGAGCATAGGAGCGGCCCAATAACGTAATTACTTTCGATGCTTTCCCGGAAACTGTTCACACTTCTGGCACGCACCTCTTCACACCGAATCGTGATCGTGATTTCACGGAATTTTAAGCGACGTTTATGTTCGCCTGTTTTAGGCTGAGGGAATAAAAGGGAGAGTGGATTTGACAGACTTTGTGAAATACTGGCTATATGTAGGGAACAGCTTGTAGAGAATAAATTGTAATTGACTTTTTCGTTGGTTTTTAAATTCAGAAGATTTTTATAATCACATTTTCAGTGATTTATGTTTCTCTAATTTGTTACATCTGTCGCTTCTGAAGATTGTATTATCTCAAAGTTATTTTATGTGAATTAACATCTGATATATTTTACAATGCACTACTGAAAAGTATTAATATATCAAGTTTTATAAATTCAGCATTTTTGTATGGCGGGAATTTTGAATGACTTTTATTGTTTCAATCTTGTTATTAATAACATTTGTGAATTATAATTACTGTATTATCTTGTGGCTATTCTATATGAAATAATATCTCAAATATTTTATTATACGCTACTCAAATGTATAAGATTCGTATTTTATAAAATTGGGCGATCAGAAATATGGCGGGAAATGTGAATGACTTTCACTGTTTCAATCTTGTTATTTATAATATTTCTAAACTATCATCATTGTATTATGCTGCAGTTACTTTATGTCAAATAATATATAAAATATTAAAATTCAAACCAAGTTTGCAAATTCATTACACAGTGCATATGCATCTAATTCCAAAATTAAAAATTATAAGGGAACAACGAACAACAGAATAAATTAAATTATTTAAAAACAGAAGAAATATAAATGGTTCCTATTTTATCTTATACCAAACTAATTCCTGAGTATACAAACCCACTCAGTTATACCAATTAAAAGAATTATTTTGAAAATGTAGAATCACAAAATAGAGCACAGAAGAATAAAATAGTTAAAAAACAGAGTAGCCAAAATTCCCGCAGTGTTTGGAGACAACAAGGGATGTTTTTCAAATAATCCTGCGGAATACGTAATAGGACAAGGGAAGAGAACGAGTGTCGTGACACTTTTTGAAAGTAAAATTCCGAAGAGGGGCGCCATGTCGCGTGCTGGGGGAAAAAATAAGGACGAAGGAAAACGGGGGGAAAGAAAAGTGGTCGTGACGAGAGGAGGACAAGCACGACAGCGAGGGGGATGTTAAAAGTACGAATGCGTTCAATTCCTCGAATTGCATCACTGTCTGCCGAGCAGACAAGAAGCCGGAGAAAAAGAGATGCCGCGTCGAGTGCAAAGGGCGATTGAAAATGTTGGCGCCGGTTCAACGACACGGACTTTCCTTTATTCAGGCTTCGTATACATGCTAAACTTTTTCCCTCACCTGTGACATCAGCTACGACGATTAGATTTGCCGGGGGTGGCTGTCGAATTTACGGCAAACAGAATTGAAACAGAAACGATAGAGCACGAGCCGTGCGAGAACGAAAAATCGATTTCATTCCGACGATTAAAAGTTTAATTACGAACGGTCGTTCGATTTCGTTCGATGGAGCTCAAGGAGAGTGGCGAAATAAAAATAATCGAAGCTAAACTGAAATCACGATACTGTCGTGTATTTGTCCAATAATCTGACTGACGAAAAATTGGGAGAGGAGACAATTATATCGATAGAGAGATAAATTGTGAGGGTTAGAAGGGCAAGTGTCCACTGAAGTATGAAGGAGGGTAGGTATGAAATATGGGGGCTATGGGAAATAATTCTTTTGGTTAGTGAGATGTGTGTGCAAATTGTGGAAATAATTTTGGTGGTTTGTGGAAGTGGAGATTTAGGAGTTTGCTGGTCTGGATATTAGGGGATGCAGAAATATGGAGGTATAAAAATATAGAAATATAGACATATACATAGACATATAGACATAAAAATATATGTAGACATATATGTACACATTCGTATAGACATATAGACATACATGTAGATATATGTATAGACATATAGACACATATGTAGACATATGTATAGACATACAAACACGTACGTAGACATATGTACAGACATATAAACAGGTATATAGACATATGTATACACATATAGACATATATGTAGACATGTGTATAGACATATGGATATATATGTAGACATGTGTATAGACTTATAGACATATATGTAGACATATCGACATATAGAAATATATACACATAAAAAATTAGAAATTTAGCTATTTTAAACTTTCAAAATTTAGAAATTAAAAATCTTACAAATCGAAATTGTAATACTGAGAAATTAATAAATTTAATAATTTAAAAATTTGACACTACAAATACTTAAACTAGTAATTTTGAAAGTTAGAAATTAAAGAATGAGAAATATGCTAATTTAAAAATTTACATATACAAAAATTCCACATTTCCAAACTAAAAAACAGTAATACTCGATTACTTCAAAGTATGAAATTTAAAAACTTTGAAAGCTCTCTCGAAATTTTATAATTCTGAAAATTTGAAATCCCTTTTCTCCTGAATATATTATCTAAAGAAAACATCTCACTGTTACAATTATTCCTACACGTTTCAGAATATAAAAAACCCTTTGTATAATGAATATAACCGTTTCAAGGTTACCCGAAATCGAATGTCATCTCGTTAGCCGCATTACACAATAAAACGGCGCTAATTAAATGATACGATCACCTAGATACCTCTATGGCGTCCTAAATTAAATCCCAAGATTGCTCCATTCGATAAAAAGTTCTCTACATTGTTGTAAGTTCGTTCGAGTAGATTAAGCGTTATTATTAAATTGTGCTGTGTAACCAGCGGAATCGCGAAGCTGACTTTCAGTTTTGCTCGACCTTCAGCTACCTTGAATTATAGATCATTGAACTCGTCGCAGGAACAGGTGTAATTACAACGTTCAGTCCTTCGGAAAGAAAGTACCGTACGTTTTACGTCATGCGTGTAATATGTTTATACAACGTCGCCGAGTAACCGTAACGACACGAATTCGCATTCCATGTTCGACTGAACTGAAAATGCCGTTCAAACTAGGCGACTTCTGTGTCGATGTACTATCTTTTCTTTTATAACTTATGTGTGGAAGTGCAGAACGCTATAACTGTAAATTATCGTTGTGTGTGGCATTTACGATATTTGAAGGTTATGTGTTCGATGTGTTCTCTGCTCGTAAGCATACTGTGTTTAGATTTCTTGTTTTTAATCTTTTTTATATTTTCATTTAATACGGAATGTTATACAAGAATCATAGATTCTTTTATTAGAATTTTATTTTAATTTTGGAGTTCTTGTTTTAAGAGTTTTGCATATATTTTCAGCTAACTTTATACTTTAGGTGCCATTTTATAATCAGATAATCCTCCATATTAGCAATTTTACTGTAAATTTGATATTTTTGTTTCAAGATTTTTTAATATATTTCCATTTAATACTAGGAGCATCATAGTAAATTCGTATTCTTTTTATTAGTAATTTTGTTATTAATTTAAAGTTTATATTTCAATATTTTTGAACAAGTATTTATTCAACACTTTGAGTGTCACACTGAAGTCATAGAGTATTTTTCTGCTTAGTAATTTTACTTTTAATTTGTAGTTTTTAATTTTTAATATTTTCATGTAACAGTTTAGGTGCCATTTTATAATCGTAGACAGTACTCAATTTAATTTAACATTTCTGTTTCAAGATTTTTTAATATATTTTCATTTAATATATCAAGTGTTATAGTAAACTCATAGTATATATTTTATTAAAAATTCTATTTTTAATTTGAAGATTTTGTTTTTCAAAATTTATGAATATTTTTTATATAACACATTGACTGTCCTCTTAAAATCACATAACATAGAAAATCCATTAAATTAGTAATTTTATTTCTGATCACTCTAAATAATTTCTACATTGTAACAGTTTTTATCAGACACCTTTTTATACACTTCAAAAAATTATTTACAATATGTAATATAAAATGGTTACCATCAAACTGAGTTTACACAACAATTCGTAGATCACTAAAATATTAATACTGTTAAAGGTATTAGTTAACAAAAACATAACAGAAATAATGAAGGAAAATTATTCCACATTCCCGAAGATCATCATAATAGAAATCTGCATCTGAAAGTTATGGGAATAATGTTCAACTGTACTTCATGGTAGGTATAGTTATGAAGGTATGATGCTATCTGAACATCTCAGTTATCCAAATCACCACGTCCATGCCTATCATTAGATAAATCCGTGCTACCTTTTTCCCTGATGCTATTACAAGCGATAACCGTCGTCGGACCACCCTATACAAAGATCACTGCAAGTATATTTATGCGTTCATTTTCCAGAAGCATAATTGCGGTTGGTCGTTACGCGGTGTAACGTGCCGTGTAAAGTTACAATTTTTCAAGTAGCTGGACGACCGGACGTTGCGCAATTGTGCTCGCTTTCACGACTGTTTTTTGATTTTTACTGGGAACAAAAAGATAAGAAATGGGATTAAATGTAATACGTATGCAAACGAATATAGCTGATATTTTCCAGACAGAGAAAATTGGCGATGTGTAGAAGAGTGGTATTTACTTGGCTAAGTTTTAAATTCATTCAGTTTAAAGTTAGGGAGTTGGAAATCTTTGAAGTTACAGTTTTGGGAATTTGAAAATTTTGAGATTTAGGGATTTGGTAATGTAGGGATTTAATAATTTAGGGATTTGGTAATTTGGGATTTGGTAATTTGGGATTTGGTAATTTGGGATTTGGTAATTTGGGATTTGGTAATTTGGGATTTGGTAATTTGGGATTTGGTAATTTGGGATTTGGTAATTTGGGATTTGGTAATTTGGGATTTGGTAATTTGGGATTTGGTAATAATTTGGGATTTGGTAATTTGGGATTTGGTAATTTGGGATTTGGTAATTTGGGATTTGGTAATTTGGGATTTGGTAATAATTTGGGATTTGGTAATTTGGGATTTGGTAATTTGGGATTTGGTAATTTGGGATTTGGTAATTTGGGATTTGGTAATTTGGGATTTGGTAATTTGGGATTTGGTAATTTGGGATTTGGTAATTTGGGATTTGGTAATTTGGGATTTGGTAATTTGGGATTTGGTAATTTGGGATTTGGTAATTTGGGATTTGGTAATTTGGGATTTGGTGATTTGAGATTTGGTAATTTGGGATTTGGTAATGTGGAGATTTAATAATTTAGGGATTTAGTAATGTGGAGATTCAATAATTTAGGGATTTGGTAATTTGAGATTTAGTAATTTAGGATTTGGTAATATAGGGATTTGGTGAAGTGAGGTTTGGTAATATAGGGATTTGGTGAAGTGAGGTTTGGTAATTTGGGATTTGGTAATGTGGGGTTTGGCAATTTATGGATTTAGTAATGTGGAGATTTAATAATTTAGGGATTTAGTAATGTGGAGATTCAATAATTTAGGGATTTGGTAATTTGAGAGTTAGCAATTTAGGGATTTGGTAATATGAGGATTTGTTAATGTGGAGCTTGGTAAATTGAAATTTTGGTAATTTAAAATTTGGTAATTTCAGACTTAGTCATATAGAGCTATGATAATCTGATGGTATGATAATTTGGACATTTGATAATTTAGGATTGGTAATTTGAAAGTTTGGTAATTTAAAACAGTAGTAATTTAGGAATTTCGTAGCTTAGAGTTACACTAATAAAAAGATTTAGAAATGTAATTTAGAAAATATTTCCAAATGTAACATTTCAGAAAATGTTTCCAAAAATGTAATATTTGAAGTCTAATCATAAGTATGTAATCGACATAATTCAATGTTACGGAAATATAAGAATATAAGAACCATAAGAAATAAAAATCTAGATATATGTGACTGATACTGAGAGCACAAAAATATCGTGACATACTATAGAACCACAACTGTGAAGAAATATAGTCCTAGGAGGATTCGGAGATTCTTGAACTGTCGTCCAAACTTGTAACAGAGCCAAGAGCTTTACTTGACTCTGTTACAATATGTTTCAAATGGTCGTTAAAGGATACTGCACTCCTGCAATGTACTCGAAGGCTTCCGGTTATATTAACATATTACAAATAACGAGATTGCAGACTTTGCATGTTAGAATATTGCAAATTTTGTTGTTATGTGAACGATAATAGTCTCAATATAATTCCTAACTTAAATGATTTTTAATTAAATAAACTAGATTGAAATTATCAAAAATTAAACATATGCTATCACTTTGGTTTAGTAACAGTTCATATGTGAATTATAATGGGGTAGTTATATTTTATACATGTTCAGAATACAAGGAAGTGTAAATGTGTAGGAAAAAGGAAAGGTTTTTATTGATTTTTAAGAAGACCACGAAATCTATATAAATCTATGAGGAATTTTTCAAAATTGATTTTCTCCAACTTTTTAAGGACCGCTTTATTACTTTGAAAAGTCAATGAGTGAAGACTTTATGTCCAGCAAAATGTGTAAACTTTTCTAAACCCGTCGACGTGAGAACCTTCTTGAAAGAGATCGTTAAATCTAGTTTATGACACACTGTACTTCAGATACAATTAATCAAAATTATAATAGCAGTACGACTGAGTTTTAGAACACCAATTATAATTTACGTAAACAAGGACCCTTAAATTCAAAATATCTAACATTTATTTGTTAGATATGAATAACAAATTATTTGTTTTAACTGCTGAAGAAATCATTAAGGGGTTAACAAGAATTATTAACAATTAGAGCAGTTCATATTAAAAATAAAATGGAACAAATTATTTGTCTTAACTGCTGAAGAAATCATTAAGGAGTTAACAAGAATTATTAACAATTAGAGCAAATTCAGGTTAAAAATAAAATAGAACAAATTATTTGTCTTAACTATTAAAGAAATCATTGAGGGGTTAACAAGAATTACTAACAATTAGAACAGTTCAGATTAAAAATAAAATACAACAACAAACAAGTAAGGGAAACCTAAATGTACACAATTCTTCATCTTAACAACAGCAAACCATTTCGATCTCTCCAATTTCTACAACATAAAATAAGAAATCAAAGACGCTTTCTACGCAAACCTAAACAGTATTAAATCTGACTTAAGGCTTCCCTTTAATAGAGGTGGTTAAATTTGATTTAAGAGAAGCGGTTAAATGTGGAATGAGTTAAGGATGGTTAAATCGGGCTTAAGAGATGGCTAAATCATGTTTAGCTCTAGAAGAAAATATGCTCGCGAAGGGTTAGAACGTCGTGGCGACCACCCTGTATCGGAATGCGCGGCGCAAAAGCAAGGACGGAAAGTTAGCGTAGAGAAAGGATTTCGCGGGCTTTGTTCGCGGAAGGAAGTCGAGGCAGACAAAGAGAAATAGGATCGCAACTGGGAGAAAAAGCTAGAGAAAGGGCGGATAAAGAAAAGCGAGATTATACATCAAGTTGGCCGCGCAATGTAGCCTGTGGGACAGCGAGTGTGGTACGTTGCCGATGCCACTTGAGGTTGAATCGTATCTAAATGCGCCTCGTATATCAGAAATCGAACTGTTCCATGGCACTGGTACACACGGGCGGTTTACTTGCATCATTTTGTGCGATCGCCGTCCCATAATACTGCAGATGCGCTCACATTTTTTTCCCTTCATCGTCGTGACAACCTGCGCAGGAAGTCCCCTTTCTGTCCCCTGTTTCAGCGCAAGATGATAAATGTGGATCGTTGCAATGGCAATGAAACGGAGCCTTAAAAATCTGCAGCGGTTCGATAACTAAAGAATCAATTGTTCCTGTTGACTATGTGGATGGAGATGGGTAAAGCGTACGAGGTGTAAAGTGGTACGTGTGGGTTATGGTAAATGGTCAGCCACATGACTTGTACATTCATGGGTTATGGTACGAGATGATCCGGATTAAAAGTTTTCAAGTCGTCACATTTTCGAATATTAGAGTTCTGGAACACCTACATATTTGAATTTTTGAATTCTTCCATTTTTGAATTTTCGAATTCTTGAATACTTGAATGATTGAATGATTGTGCTCTTGCATTATTGAATTATTAAATTCTTGAATTATTGAATTACTGAATTACTGAATTACTAATTACTGAATTGTTGAATTATTGAATTATTGAACCAATTAATTATTGAACTATTGAATTATTGAGCTATTGAAGTATTAAACTAGAGATTTGCGGAATTATTGAATTTTTTTATTCTTGAACTCTTGAAATTTTAAATTGTTGAATTGTCGAATTGTTGAATCGTTGAATCGTTGAATCGTTGAATATTTGAGTTCATGAGTTTTTCAGTCTCTGAATTTTCGAATTCTGTAGATTTTAAAATTCAAAAACTAAGAATTTTAGAATTACAGAAATTTCATATTCTAAAATTTACAAATTGTGAAGTTAATGAAAGGAAATATAAAGATTACGAATTCTAGAAAATTGGAGAGGATCTGAAGTCCTTAAACTTGTAAACTTTCAATTTTCAAATAGCTAAAATTTATAAAATCCCAAATTTCTATAATTTCAAATCATGAGACACTCAAATTTTAAAATATTCAAAACCCATTCTTAAAAAATTCCTAAATTTTCAGATTTCTTAAATTTCCCAAACTTCCAAATTCTCAAACTCCTAAATTGCCATACTTAAAAATTTTATAAACTCTCAGATTTCCTAAATTTTCCAAAATTCCAAATTCTTGTATTTAAAAAATTCAGAAATTCTCAGATTTCCCAAATTTCCGAAATATCCCAATCTTTAGTCTTCCAATAACATTCCAATCATATCACCTCCATCTATAATAAGCTAATCAATGCTTTACCACAAATACCTACCACAGTTCACTGAAATAGCCAGTAATTTCATTGCATCTAAAAATTTGTACACAGCTCAGATTACGATCTGATCTCCGCGCTAAACGATCAATATGAAAATGTTCGCAAATAATCAGCAAGTAATCAATTCCTATAATTATACACAGAAGAAGGTGTGTAGTTATACCACGCAGTGAAAAAAAAGCGCAGTACACGTTGCTCGTGGTATTGACCGGAGCTATCGTTTCATGTTTTTCACCGTTCACTTAACCACCTTCCGCGTCGCTCGTTTCGCTATGAAAAATATCGTTCCTGTACATACAACACCACAAACTGCTGTTGAAATAGCTGGACGCCCAAATGCGTGATAAATACCGGTCGTTAGGTGCGCCAGGAAAGACTAATTCCTGAAAAGGAATTTGACCCGTTCACGAAACAGTTGATGCACAGACAGTTTTCTGCTTTGCTCTTGAATGTACAGGACGCTTCAAAAGAAATGGTACATTCTTAAAAAAATGACAATATGGACAATTTTTGTGACTAGTAAAATTTTGTGAAAATTTTTATATAAATGTCTGATTATTGATTTGTATAAAGATACTGCTGTTTGAATTAATTATTATTAATTCTTATTAATTAAATATTTAATTATAATTTAATATTTAATCTTCTTATAATTATTATCATATTCTATAATAGTAATATTGTACACAAGTAGTGTTATTTAATTTTATCAAACATTATTTCATTTCATAATTAAAATTTTTATTGTTATTCAATATTATCAAATGCTGCTTAATTTCATTGCAACAAAATAATTTTAATTTGAATTATTATTTAATTTCATCAAATGTTATTTTTAATTTTGAACAATAATTTTAATTTTAATTATCATTTGATTTTAGCAGACGGTGTTTGATATCATTTCATATGAACTTTAATTGTAATTATTACTTAATTTTGTGAAAGTTTAATTTTATTTCAAATTAATAAATTTAAAGACAATTTTTATTTAAATATTAGTTAGTTCATTTTACTCCATAATTTCAGTTATTGATGTCAAGAATTTGTTTATAAAAATTAATGTTTTTTCTCATTTTTTAATAAAAGCCCCTAAAACTTTTCGAGATAGAAATCTTGATCCAGTGATGAATTACAACTGTACTTAATCTGGCCAAAATTTTCCATCGACCCGATTCATCCACGCTCGCAATCTTGTCAGCAGTGAAACTGCACAGTTTATCAATAAAACGAAACAATCAGTGAACCGAACCGAAACTGTCAATCTCCGAGAGCACGTCGTTCTGGCATAGTTCCAGTTCCCGGCATCCAGCTTTCGTTTCTTTATCCGGGGGATGCAGATCCCGTACAAGATTACTCGCAGTCATAAATCTTTTAATTTCTGCTGGAAACGTAGCAGGTACAAGATTAACGTGGCCGCTTCGGCTACCGTCTTCGCAAAGCAGATTCCGTTGATGTTCTTAACCGGAGTATCGAGTTCGTTTCTCAATTGGCTGGTTATTCGTCTGGGCTTCTTATCGTCAGAACCACCCCACAATTCTCCGGCAAAAGTCTTCCACCATGGGACGTGCTTAAGAGCCCGAAATAGCTTTACATCGCCATAAATCTGACGAGATTTATCATCCACCGGCGTGCAGCCATAATCTGTCACAAAAGTAATGAAACCGATTTTCTTTTTCTTTGGTTTAATTGAGATTCTTTTCGCGGAATAATCCCGCCTGAATGTAATACACTTTCTTGTGCGTTCGTTATACTAGTGGAAACAAGATTGGAAGCGGGCAAATTGCGGAATAAAATGATCCTCCGCGAGATAATTCATTCATGAAATAATATCTTGGACAGTAATTCCGTCTCCGGAGACCGGAGCTGCAAGTACTCTGTTTTGTAAGTTGTTTTAAGCTACAATGTTCAAGATTTCAGGAACATTGAGAAAGTTAGCGGTGCAGATTGAGCGCAGTTGAAACAAACAAGGCAAATTGGACATATAAGAATTCACCCCTTGCGTGCATCAGAAATAATTAGCTATAATATTAAAACGGGTAAAGAAGGTTATTATGTCAATTTTGTATTCAATCTTTAACTATGGAAATTATGATTTTACTGCAAATTGAAATGTACTAAAAATTCGATTTTTAGAGAAAAATCGAAATGAGATTTGTTGCAGTTGAAGTCTCATCAAAGGGATGAAAAGTAGCCATTTGTGTGCAAATCTTTTTGTAAAATAAATTTGGTCCACATCATCAATATTGCCTTAAGTTTCTAAGTAGGTCAACTTTCAAATTTAACACCGTATACTTATTATTATTAACCCCTTAACATACAACTACGTATCACACATGTGACACATACTACAATTGAAATGTGACAATCCAGGGACGACTCTGGTTTGTTTTTCTGATTTTTACTGCAATTCAATTTTTGGTCCAATTCTAATAATCTGTATCAAGGATTGTTGAAGGCAAAGTGTCTAACATTTTACCATTCTTTAATTGTTTTAATATTGTAGCAATAATTAGGTACATGACGCTACTGCCTGAGAAATTACAGGTTTAATAAAAATTAAAACAAATTTTTCACTAATGTGACATTAATGCTAATAGTTTATATATTACATTATGTATTGGAGAATTTAACAGCAGCTTAACTATCTATATTTAGATAGAAATCAAATGCTGGTACGCGAACGATCACGATTACATACACGAATAACCGTGAAGAGTCTATTCCTGTCCCTCCGGGAGATTCCCTCTTTTCCATCGTCCTGGAATTTTTGCCGCAATTTTCTCACTCGGCGGGAACGAAAATTCCTCGTTTCGTGGATGACTGTTACCCAACGAAGAAACTACGCTTCGATATTAAGTTCCGGGCATGTGACACGGAAAAAGGGATGTGAAATCGGGAAACGTCGAACACTGCGAAAGATTGCATCTGGGCAGGTGTAACGGAAACAAGTAAAAAGAAAAACATTGAATACAACCTGGGAATAGAGAACCATCCTTATTTCTATGATCAGATTCTTTTTGTATCATAGCTATGATAACTTTTCAAATACCTATCCAAAGGAAATATTGTAGGTATTTACGGTATTTCGAAGATATAATAGAACCACTAATTGTATATATCAACTTTAAATGGAAAAGGTGTTTACAAAACATGTATTCCTAATTATATTTTTATTTATTAAATTTTACAGGAAAGTGTTGTGAATATTTTATCTTATTTTTTTAAAGATTCTAAATTTATAACAATCAGTTTTTAAATTTACAAATTCAAAATAAATTCAAAAGCTTTCAATTTTCAAGTATATCTCTGAGGTTTTCAAATTTATTCAAGAGATTACAAGTTTAAATATTGAGATGTTCTAAATTTACAAATCTAGAAATTATAAAGTAACAAATTTCCCAACAATTCTAAAAAAGTTTGCAGGTTGTCTAGTTAAACTGTCAAGTTAGCGTAGAAGATCTTTCTGTATGTCCAATATTTACCATCCAGCATAGGAGTACAAATCAACTGTACTCATCCATTTTGTTCACATATCTAACGCATCATGCAATGGCATCTAAGATAACATCAATTTTTGCCTGAAGCCTTACAAACTCTACATCCTCGACTTACCACGTTGTTCCTCAAACGCCAACGCCATGAGGCACAACAGAAATAATATACGTAGAAGAACATGGTATCCGATCGCAATCCGCATGGAAGTAAGAAATGTATCACCAAAGTGTTTACGACTGTATCCTCCATTATCCGGTAACGCGGTAGCATTTGAACGAGTAAAATGGTAGCTGATCTTCTGCATATAGATCCCCGGAAGTGACCGGTTGATTACTATAATGTGCTTACCCCCCAGGCCGTAACGAGCAACGTCTTCCTGCTAAATGACGTTCCACGAATGATTCGACACCGTGGATCCCCATAGATGGAAGAAAACGCGTTCGTTCGCCGTTATGGTCGCGGCTACGCTCATTAAAATTAGCTACAGTCATTAAGCCTCCGCGTAGGCCAGCAGAAAGGCAGGTAATTGAATACCTTTAGCGCCTGCTTGGAAAATCGATGTTCCGTGTTCCGTTGAACCTGTTACCTCGTTACCTGTCCCCCCTCGTGTGACCTGAAACTTTTCAACGAATCACCGTTCGAAAACGTCCCTAGCCGTCCTCCTTTCACGAGCTTAAGCCCGGCCGAGATTAATTATGATCTCGTGAAGGGTGACGACTCGACACCCGGCTCCGAGAAATTATTCCGCCACTTAGCACGACCCCTCTCGACCCACCGATCGACAGCCAAAGAATAACGAGCTGGCTGCCTCGAGATTCTACTTTCGAGAATAACAGGCATTGATCAGCGTCAATTGCGAATTGGAAAGTTGAATTTGAATCGGGGGTTGCTAACTTTCAGTGAAAAATCGGGACGGAAAAGTCTAGGGCCGCTTACCGACGCATGGTAATTGAATCCCGAAAGTGCTTCTTTCCTAACCTCTCCGATTGAAATATTTTGCGCGCTCTTTTTTGCTGTAACGATCTGATAGGACATTAATTTCTAACCAGCAGGCTAATCTTGTATTTCCACAAATCAAAGTCCGCCAGGATTTATGTTATCCACTGCACATCGAACGTCTCGTTCGACCGTTAAATATAGCAGTAGCTTTATCACTGTCAAGGTTGATCCCCGCTATTACACCGGGCGCATATTTGTACCGCTTTCTATAAATCCTTCGATTCTCTTTTTACTCGCTTTTCAACCGCTTGATGAACACTTTTGTGCATTCGACAAATAACGATGGGGAAAAAAGAATTTATGGATTTGTATTGGTTTTATGAAACTTGGATGATACAAGGACGCCGTGATACTGTTCGCAGTGTTAACCAGTTGTGATAAAAACTAAACGAGTTATCCTTGAGTATGATAAATACCTTACTGTACTTATTGTTTGGGAAATTGATGCTATTTTAATCTTTATGCTCCGTTAATTTTTATTTACGTACTCAATTGCATTTATAGTGTAAGTAGATTTTTTTGTATCGAGGAATGGTGAATTGGTTTTTTAATAATGGATACGGTTCATTCATTTTGAGTGGAGGAAATACAAATTTAATTTTGACAAGGCTGAATACAAATTTAATTTTGACAAGGTTAAATACAAATTTAACTTTGATAAAGTTGAATATAAATTTATCCGTAATAAGGTATAATATTTGATAATAAATTGTTTCATTGTAAAAAATTTTACGAACCTATATTTTTATCTGTTTGGCAATTGAAATATTGTAATTATGAAAAATAAATGTTTTCAATAATTTTCTCAATTATGTGAATTTTGTTAAACTGCTATTTATTTATATTTAACAAATTCCGAAAATCATATAATAATAAAATACGCAGAGTGGTAGAATATTAATCTATTTGTCATATCTGAAACGCAGTGTAATAAAAAGTTAAAAACCAATGAAAACGCTCCGTGCAGCGCAAAAATTTCAAAGCAGACCGAAAAATGAAATTTTAATGTTTAATTACGAAAATTCTGAATTTTACCTATTATACCCCGTTTCACTTAATCGCTGTTTTATTTCAAGTTTAAATAAAAAAATTTTCTTTGTTTAATTAAATATGTTTTTAATGAACATGGACTGTCGCGTTAGATTACTTTGTGTGCACTTCACTTTGTGAACATTAACAAAATTAAACATTAAATATTAAATTAAGTTTTAAATGTGCCTAAATCCTCACATTTCAAACAAGTTTATGTTCATAGAAATATATGTTTTATTCTTGAATTCAGTGGTGGAAAGAGGCATTATTGTTAATACAATACTCTAGGATCGTAATTACCCGGAATACAATCGTTTCATTTTCCAATTAAAACTTTTCGCTTGTTGCCGTGCAAAATTGACATGATATTCATGCTGCTTACAGTTTCGTTAATTCTAAACAACATACGCATAGCTATGAGTAAACTTGCACAACACAGAAACGCGAAATTGAATTCCATTCAATATAATGAAAAAATAAATTTTTAGAAATTAAATTAACATTCTGACAAAATGTACTTCATCATCTATTTCTTTCGTACTTTTCCACCCAATAAATATTTCTAGATCCTTACACACCTCCCACCACAAGTTCAAATCCACCACAAGTTGATAATCGAGACTGAAAATGTTCAGACCCTCCAAGTATTTAATAGATATTGCTAGTACTTTCATTAGTAAAACGATGTATCACATCTTCTGGATCAAATTAATTCTTAATGCTATATTTACTTAATGCTGTATTTAAAATGAATCAAAACTATCAAAACAAATCAATAATGATACTAGCTAGTAGTAATGTAAATGTATAAGCTAGTAATGTGAACTAGCTAATACAATGATTTTCTAATTTAACGAAGACTAACACATAGCTTTGTGAAAAAATATAAACTTCTTAATAATTTTTTCAATCGAAAATCTAAGATCCGCCATTTTGTTAAGTTTTGTAGGGTTAATGCTCTCGGATGGCGTAACTGAATCGCATAACATTTGTTCCAGGTGCACTATCGCAATCACAATTCCCAGTGTTCACAATCTACACCCAGAAAAGTTGTCTCAAATTCCGAAAGTTCAAAATTTCCAAAATACCAAATTCCCAAATTCCTAAATTTCCAAATCCCCAAAATCTCCAAATCCCCAAATCCCCAAATCCCCAAAATCTCCAAATCCCCAAATCCCCAAATCCTCAAATCCCCAAATCCCCAAATCCCCAAATCCCCAAATCCCCAAATCCCCAAATCCCCAAATCCCCTGTAGCGGCACATGGTTCGCAGCGTTGGTAGAAATTAGCATTGACCGTTTACAGATGTTTAGGTGTAGGCAGTTAAGCCTACCCTAAAGTCTGTAAGTCGGCGAAATTATTTTATGTTTTTTGGACGTGCGTAGCTCAATAGACTACCCTACCATAAACGCTGCCAGCCATGTCCCGTTACGGTTCATTAGGCCACATGGTCAGCGCGGTCCGGAAGGACATTTTCGACTCTCAAATTCTAATTTACAATACTCTTTCCCCCGTCGAAAATGGGAGGACTCTGCGAGGAAAATAACTCCACCCTCAACTGTGTAAGGAGTTACGCCTTCTCCGAAAAGTTTATATATACTGCGGAAGGGCGTCAAAACAGATATAATCAGTCGAGCCTCCAATTCTGCATCATTGAACATACTATACCGATTCCGTAACATTGTATTCAATAGCATTTCTGTAATATCACACATAGTCTCCATAGTTCACATTAAACACCTTACCTCTTGCAAACACACTGTTGCGAGCAATATTTATTCATTCCACACCTAACCTACCTCGCGACACCCCAAATCCCCAAATCCCCAAATCCCCAAATCCTCAAATTCCCAAATCCTCAAATTCCCAAATCCTCAAATTCCCAAATCCTCAAATTCTCAAATTCCTAAACTCCTAAAATCTCAAACTCTCAAATTCCCAAATTTTCAAATTTCCAAATTTTCAAATTTCCAAATTTTCAAATTTCCAAATTTCCAAATTCCCTAATTCCCAAATTTCCAAATTTCCAAATTTCCAAAACACCAAATTCCCAAATTCCCAAATTCCTAAATTCCCAAATCCCCAAAATCTCCAAATCCCCAAATCCCCAAATCCCCAAATCCTCAAATTCCCAAATCCCCAAATCCCCAAATCCCCAAATCCCCAAATCTCCAAAATCTCCAAATCCCCAAATCCCCAAATCCCCAAATCCCCAAATCCCCAAATCCCCAAATCCTCAAATTCCCAAATCCTCAAATTCCCAAATCCTCAAATTTTCAAATTCCTAAACTCCTAAAATCTCAAACTCTCAAATTCCCAAATTTTCAAATTTCCAAATTTCCAAATTCCCTAATTCCCAAATTTACAAATTTACAAATTTTCAAATTCCCAAATTCCCAATCCCCAAATTCCCAAATCCCCGAATTCCCAAGCCCCCAAACCCTGAAATTCTCAAATTCTCAAACCCCCAAACCCTGAAATTCCCAAATGCCCAAATCCCAAAATTTTTATTTTAACAAACACTAACACTAGCTTCTTGAAAAATTAAACTTCTGAATAATTATCTCAATCGAAAGTGAGAAATCTAAGATCCGCCATATTGATAAGTTTTGTAGGGTTTCTCGAACGGCGCAACTGAATCGCCTAATTTTTGTTCTAGGCGCACTATCGCAATCGCAATTCCCAGTGTTCACGATCTACGCCCAGAAAAGTTGTCTGGCTGTGAAACCTTGCGAGCGGGCCTGGTGTATCGACAGAGTGCAGGGCCACCGTCTTCAGGGCCACACACGAAGGACCATGAACGCATCCTCGCGACAGCACTGCCTCGAGCTCTGTTTAGGCGAAAGAGATTTCCTATGCCGGTGAGTAAACTACGTTTCCATTCGTTTCCGGTGCGCTGAATTCTCGTCGCGGCCACGATCCGTTACGTTGAAAAAGTGGACGCACCCGTGCCGCGATTCGTCGCGAAATCGACGTACGAATACGACGTATGGCCTTCTCTATCTCTCTCGTCGACCAAGTCGAGGTAGCTGTTGGAGAATCGAAGGCACCTCGACACGCTCCGGTGCGTTTTCCAGTTATTGGATTCCTCGATCGAGGGAGGACGTTACATCACGCTCCTACAGACTCGAGAGTGTTTCTTGGTCATGAAGCGGCCGTTCCCGACGTTTCATGCGAGCTGGAACACCGGCAGGACGAGTTATCCTGCTGGAAAACTTGCAGAGAAATACCTACGGACCACCCAGATTTCTCGGCTCTGTCATTTCACCGAACGGCTATTTACGAGCCAGTTTCCAATATCGATGGCTTCGATTCTGGTTAATTCAGTCGGAGGGTATACGTCGTTAAGCGGCAATTAACGTGAGGAGTGTTCGTTTGATGAGATGATTTCGTGACCTAAAGTCTGAAGTATTGCACTCGAGATTTGAGGACGTTTAAATATTTCGATGGGTATAGATGAAGAGATGCTTTAGATAAAAATTGTGGTGGGGTGCGTACTCTTATACATTTGACCTTGGGTGGTCCTAAAATGTGTTGGGAAGGTCAACATTTCCTATTAGATGATATGTCTTTTTTCTATTATAGATGCATTCTTAGAAGTATTCTAAGAAAGTTCTAAATTCTAAAAAATAGAATGCTTAGGTATTTGACTTAAAAAAAAAGTGGAATGTCTTAGTGTTAGACTTAAAAAAAGTAGAGTGCTTCAGAAAATAATTAAACTTATTAACACAATGTCCCAAAAGTTTAAGATTCGTATCTAAATATGAAACTGTGAAATCAATGAAAATTTTAAGGTACATTGTTGATATTTATGAGATAATTGAAAAATTAAATTGAAAAATGCTTCATATAGAAATAATTTGCAAATTGTCGATTGTTTTATATTTTGTTAAAAGAAATTTTTAGCATTTATGAAATAATTGAAAAATTAAATTATTTTAAACTGAAAAATGCTTCATATAGAAATAATCTGCAAATTGTCAACTTTTGTATATTTCGTTAAAAGAAATTGAATGTCAAAGTTGATTAAGTATCCAATCATGTATTTCTTAAATGAATTCAACATATTGTACATTAATATTCTAGCAACATCATTCAGAGACATCAATTAATAATGCAATCAGCCGTATTAGTAATTATATGTATTGATTTGTTATTTGTATCAATTAATCAATTACTGAATTAATGAAGAAAATGTTCACATCGTCAAATAACAGGAAATGAAATAGATAGCCACATGATTTATGATACATAAACGTGAATCATAATTTGCAATTTATATTATTTCAAGTTTGAAGGTGATAGATCAAATATTTCCCATGAAAGTAGTTACTGCTTTTGCACTTTTTTTAATAATCATAAGCTTTTATGTTTCCTTAATTAAATTTAATTTAAACGAAACAAAGCAGAGAAGTCACAGAAAGCTTATTTTTTATTAAAAATTTTCAAGTTTGAAATAATTATTAAATTACAAATTTTCAAGTTTGAACCAATTATTAAATTAAAAATTTTTTAAAATTAATTATAAAATTTCAAATTTGAAAGAAATTTTCATTTTGCAATTACAAAAATTAGAAGAAAATTAAAATCTTCAAGTTTAAACAGTTTTTTAAATATTTAATTTAAAAATTAGTAATATTTTTTAGGCGCTATAAAAAGACTTAAATATTTTTTAAGAAATTTTAATAATTCAATTCCTAACTTCAAACAAACAAAAATTTTTGTATACTCAATTATTAAAATATTCATTCTAAAATTTCTAATTATAAAAAAAAACTGAATTTAAAACAAATTTCGAACGAAAATTTTAGATAGATTTTCGTTGCTCAAAAATGAACTATTTGAAACAACATGAAGTCCTGAAAAGAATCACGAAATTCCTAAACAAATTTATCGATCGATAGCTAAATTACCTATCGATCTGTTGTTTTCATTATCGCCCGAATGAAAGGAGTCAAGTAATTTTTCTTCCGTTTTTCGCGTCGCTTGTCCACCAACCTCGAGCAATGTTTTTCATCGTCGTTGGTTTGCGTCCGCTCGAAAGCATCGGAGGAACGCTTTGATCGTGGTCAGACTAATTATGCTCGCGTCACTGCACCTTCCTTGCCATGGGATAAAAAAAAGAGAGAAAAAAAGCGGAAAAATGGACATAGTACGACACGTTAACACCGCAATTATATCGCACGCGACTCGCATGTTGGTATACATAGATAAAACTTGTACGAGACACAGAGTTATCTCTATCCATAAATCAAGTGATAAGGTGATCCTGAAAAATGATATACAGTTAGATTTTAGCTGAGATAGTCTTAAAAGATTTCATCAAATTACGGTTCATGACTACCTTATTTTAATACAGAAGCTATCGACGTGTAATCAATTTTGAAATTAAAAAGTTGAGAAATAAAGACAAATGATAAAGCATAAATTAACACTTTATTTTGAATAAAGTTAATGATTTTATGACCTTAAGAAATTTGTAGTGTAAGATGAGAAACTTGTGATAGGCTCATTTAACTGTTTTGGTAGTTTTAGTGTTTAAGAAAGATTAAATTAAAAATTACTAGTTTTATAATGAATTAATAAATTACATGACACGAATAATTAATATCAGTGACAATAAAGATTGAAAATATATTTTATATATTTTACACATTCCAGATATTTCACATATTTCATGTAACTTACATATTTCGTGCATTTCACATATTTTACGTATCTCATATATTTCACATATTTCACGTAATTCGCATATTTCACATATTTCACATATTTCACATATTTCACATATTTCACATATTTCACATATTTCACATATTTCACATATTTCACATATTTCACATATTTCACACATTCCACATATTCCACATATTCCACATACTTCACATACTTCACATATTTTGTATATTTGACACATTTGACATATTTCACGTAATTTACATATTTCGCATATTTCACATATATCACACATTTCACACATTTCACATATTTCACATATTTCACATATTTCACATATTTCACATATTTCACATATTCCACACATTTCACATATTTCACACATTTCACACATTTCACATATTTCACATATTTCACACATTTCACACATTTCACACATTTCACATATTTCACATATTTCCATATATGTTTTTATTTTCCAAAAGTTTACCTCATCTAACAACTATAAACCATACCTAAACTAGAAACGATATTTCAAATCATCTCCAACATTCATTTCAAGAACGAATTATAAATTTCATACAAGTACTTTGTTGATATATTTGAAGATACAATCTAATGAATATGTTTCGTCTATAATTTGATCGTTTAGCAGTATTTAACGTAAGATTACTTTTCCGTATTCATCGACACGAATAGGTGTTTAGAAACCAGTTGCGAGCCTTAATGATTGTTTTGTTAATATCGCGTAATAACCAGGTGCAATAACGTCCATTAAAGTGATCCCATTATGGTGGACAGTGAAAAATAGAACAGTTAACAGGCGCATCGGATGGATGGCTGATTCAGAAAAACTGCATAATTTATTTAGAAGAGTCTGCATTCCTTAAACAATTTTTTTTCGGATGCAAGTTCAATTATATGTTTTTTTCACTCATGTTTTAACTCTGAACAGATGTTCTTAATGAACTTTATACAATATGTAGTTAAAGAAGTATTTTTTTTAATTAAAATATACACCATCAATGTTTTTATAGTTTTTGTGGAACATCATTAAAATTTCATATATTTATAGAAATTCTCTATTTATGGAAATTTGAAACTGAATTCGAAGAACTGCAATTTGGAAATTTCTAAATGTTTACAATCTTAAATTACATGATGTATAAATTTGAAAATTTTGGGTACTTTAAATTTCTAAATTTTTAACCTCACAAATTATCAAATTACTAAATACATGAATTTGCGAATTCTCAAATTCTCAAATTCTCAAATTCTTAAATTGTCAAATTCTCGAATTCTCAAATTTTCAAATTACCAAATTCCTACATTTCCAAAATCCCAAATTCCCCAAATTTTCCAAATCCCAAATTCCCCAAATTTTCCAAATCCCAAATTCCCCAAATTTTCCAAATCCCAAATTCCCCAAATTTTCCAAATTCCAAATTCCCCAAATTCCCCAAATTCCCCAAATTCTCCAAACCCCAAATTCCCCAAGTCCCCCAAATCTCAAATTCCCCAAATTCTCCAAACCCCAAATTCCCCAAGTCCCCCAAATCTCAAATTCCCCAAATTCACCAAATCCCAAATTCCCCAAATTCCCCAAATTCTCCAAATCCCAAATTACCCAAATTCCCCAAATTCTCCAAATCCCAAATTCTCCATATCCCAAATTCCCCAAATTCTTCAATTTCTCCAAATCCCAAATTCTTCAAATTCCCCAAATCCCAAATTCCAAAATTCCCCAAATTCTCCAAATCCCAAATTCTCCATATCCCAAATTCCCCAAATTCTTCAATTTCTCCAAATCCCAAATTCCTCAAATTCCCCAAATCCCAAATTCCAAAATTCCCCAAATTCTCCAAATCCCAAATTTTGAAATTGTTAAAATTCTCATATTTCAAAATTTGCATCTCATCAAAGTTACATATATATAAATTATTAAGTCTCTAAACTTCCCTATACTATTTATGAACTAAAAACCCACGAAGCACTTTCTTAAGTACATGCCTAATATTTCCCTCCGCACGTACATTTCAAAACTGTTCCACATTTACTCGAAAATAAAATTGCATTTAAACAGTGATACACAGTCCTTTTTTAACTGCATCCATTTTTTGTAACACGTTGCCATAAAAATTGGCCCTATTTTTCGTTATTAATAAAGACTTCCAGAATTTTGATCCCAGTTTTAATTAAACGTCTATACACGTCGAATATATTCGCTTTGCGTCCACAGTTCTGCGCTTTATACGGAACGTTGTTCATTTATCTGTTTTAATGATTTTGCGCGAAACGTATAAAGCGTTCTGGTTATTTTTGCGAAATATTTTTAACGAGCCCGAGTGGTTCCGAAGTAAGTCAGAAATATTGCGAAAAAGGTACCAAAACGAAAGCAGGTGAATAACATACAAAGAGAATATTCTGACGCTTCAATTACACGTCAAAAGTCCATTTTGCTAAGCGGATTTTTATACCCGCCCAAAGAAGAATGAGTTTTCTCTGAAATTTTCTTTCAGGCAAAACGACCGCATCTTTGATTCCCTTTGTCCGGCGGTTTCTCTTCTGCTGACGTCAATATTTAAATGCAAATGGACGGAATATAAAGAATTCTTCATTTTTCAGTCATTTCGAAGTTCTATGCGGAAATGTTATTGCGCCTTTGTCTAGCAAACTTACTTTTCACGCTGCAAGACTTTCGTATGAAAGTCTTTTTTAATTAGTTTATTTTTTTATAGTTAGTACATATTTATTATTCATAATTTAATTCTAGTTAACATTATGAAAAATTTAAGTTTGCTACTAAATTTATATTTAAGTTTTCCTAATTAAATTTTTAGTAGAAAGGTAACACTCAATCAAAAAATAATTTGTTAATAATTTTCTTGCAAATTCATTTTTTTTAACTGCATTGGCGTTAAATGAACCTCCATCAATTTTATTGCAAACCAATCAGCATCAATTTATTTAATACCTTCAGCAATTAATTCGTGCAATATCTGTCAAAATTAAAATACGAAATTTAGCACATATGTACTCTAAACGCATATGTGCTATAAAAAAATATACATAATAATGAAGTATTGCATATGACTTCGTTCAGCAATTAATTCGTGCAATATCTGTCAAAATTTAAATACGAAATTTAACACATATGTACTCTAAACACATATGTGCTATAAAAAATATACATAATAATGAAGTATTACATACCACTTTATTCAGCAATTAATTCGTGCAATATCTGTCAAAACATAAATACTCAACCCAACACATACTAATAAAAAAATATAACCATAAAGTTCTGTTTTTTAAAAATCAGATCACATCGATATATCACATATATCCAACAAACACGCCCCTACATAAAAACAAACTTTGTCTTCTATGCTTTCTCCATAAATCCTACAATATTGCCTCAGCAAATAAAAATCCTAGTTACGCTAATGAACACGGTGTATTAGCGACGATTCCGCGATACAACCCGTGGTTTGCTGTCGCGGTTGGTTTACGGTCCGTTGTTACCCGTCACGATTATAACACGGTTATGACACGGTTATTTATTAATTAACCTTTATACGTGAACTGCCAGCCGCATACCGGCTACCGTAGAATTTATACCGTCTCGTTTGAACGTCCTGATGTACGATACTTTATACGCGGCGGAGAATTTGCTACGACGATCATGGTAATTGTCTGACAATTTTTTTTTTCTAATGGACGTTTCACGGTTGCTCAGGGGACGCCTCGTAAGAAATATGATGGCGGTTTTACATACTTTGAGGATACCGTGGTCGGGAAGCTCGTTCCGTTTAAACAGGGTCACGAACCTGTTATGCGAGACAATGCTTTCTTGACAATTAACTTGAAATACCATACCGCTCTCTTGAATTTTTCTTTACGTAATACTAGAATAGTATACTTGGGCACAATTTGCGGGAAAGCGAGTTTTTTGCTATTAGGCGAAAGTTGGACATTTGAGATTGAAGATGAATTTAACAATTATCGTGTTAGTTTAAAATTTAGGAAATAGGTGTTTGAATTTGGTAGGTGGAATTCTTGGTATTTAGAAAGTTGGAATATGAAATTTAGGGTGTGAGAATTTTTAGTGTTCAGAAGTTGAGAATTTGCATATTTTCAAACTTTAAGAATTTATGAATTTCTAAACCTTTAAAAGGAACTTGAGAGTTTGGAGACTTCTGAATTTTTTAATTTTAGAATTTCTGATTTCACGAGTACATAAATTTGAAAAGGTTACTTCAGAATTAAAATATATCTTGGAATTTACAAGTGTGGAGCTTCTAGGAAATTTCATTATCAAAAGCCCAAAAACTGTATTCCTATAAAACAGTAGCAGTAGCAGATATTCTGAACCCTAAAATAATTCCACAGGTATTCACACGATGTTATCTCGAAATTCATAAAAAGCACAACTCCATTAAAAACGTGCATGCACCTTGATCCGAAATTTCCAAACCCCCAAATCCCCAAATTCTCCAATTCTTAAATTCCTAAACTCTGAAACTCTGAAACTCTCAAATTCCCAAATTCCCAAATTCCCAAATTACTAAATTTCTAAATTTTCAAACTTCCAAATTACCAAATCCCCAAATCCCCAAACCCCCAAACCCTGAAATTCTCAAATTCCCCAAAATCCCCAACTTCCCAAATTCCTAAATTCTCAAATTCCCAAATCCTCAAATTCCCTAATCCCCCAATTCCCAAACCCCCAATTCCCGAATCCCCAAATCCCGAAATTCCCAAATTCCCAAATTCCCAAATTCCCAAATTCCCAAATTCCCTAATCCCCCAATTCCCGAATCCCGAAATCCCGAAATTCCCAAATTCCCTAATCCCCCAATTCCCGAATCCCCAAATCCCGAAATTTCCAAATTCCCTAATCCCCCAATTCCCAGACCCCTAAATCCCCAAATCCCCAAACTCTCAAATCCCAAACCTTGAAATCCCCAAATTCTCAAATTCCCAAAATCCCAAATTTTTATTTTAACGAAGACTGAAAACGTCACTTCAAAATTGAAATACGTTATAATTTACAAGTATGGTGCTTCTAGGAAATTTCAATAGCAAAAGCCCAAAAACTGTATTCCTCTAAAACAGTAACAGTATCAGATAATCCAACCCTAAAATTCCACAGCCATTCACACGAAGTTATCTCGAAATTCATAAAAAGCTCGACTCCATTAAAAACGCGCATGCACCTTGATCCGATAATTACGGGATCTCGGTTTCTCATCGACGGACATCCGAGCAAAAGGAATTTCAATCCATTAGCCGTGTGAAATATCGTGGTCTGTTAGGCACGCGGAAGGGCAACGGGGCAAGAGAACCGTAGCTTCTTCCGATTTCGATAGAAACCGGCGGTGGAACGCGCATTTATGCGATATCACGAGGACGCGTGAAGCTTCGCATTCGTGAGCGTGCGGAGCGTGCACGTGCACACCTTGAGGAAGCATCTAAGCGAAAGGTAAGGTCTCTGGCAGCTGGCCCTCGAGCTCTTCAGCTTCGACCCGAAGCGAAGGCAGGGTCGAGAGGTCCTTGCCCAGGCGGAACCGTATCAAAAGTGGCATAGCTGTGTGTTCGTGTCCGGGAAAGCATGGAAAGGGGAGCAAGGATTTGATCTCCGCAAGAACGAATCAAGTTCCGGATTGAGGACTCGTACGTGGCTCGCGGTATGCCTGCCTTCTATCCTTCTTCTACTCGCTTCGACTTTGATCAATTCTCTATAACATTTCGCTCGTTATTTTCTCTTCCTTTTCATTCGGACCGCAGACTCGGAAAATTGTCATTTCGTACTTTGCTGCTTCGTTTGCCCACGGAATTTTCCTATCGAGATTGTCTGTCGGACAACCAGTTGACTGTTGCGTATTGAGCTTTGTTCTTTCAGATTGCGCTCACTAGGCATTTGTCGACTGTTGACTTGTTGCATATTTTGAAATAGCAGTTTTGTATTCGATACGCACACTTCTGGATAAGCATTTGTTGACTATTAGTCTTTGGCGTGTTAGGCATTGGTTTTGTTCTTTGAGATTGCACTCACTGGGTAGTCATTTGTCGACTGTTACATTGTTGCATAATTTCGAAATTGTAATTTTGTATTTGAGGATGCGCAACCTTCTGGATAAGCATTTGCCGACTGCTACTTTGTTGCATATTAAGCATTAGCTTTTAAAATAGTTACAGTCTGATGATACTAAGATAGCATTGAATAGCATGCTATCATTTATCAATTTGAAGCTAGTTTGTTGAATCAATAACATGTACTAGTTCGAATTGTTCTATTGAATTTAAATATAATTTTAACGAAGTTAAAATGTTACTAAATGTTTTGCTATAATATTTTCTCCATAAACGTCATTCCCCATATCCATCCATCTACTCAGAATACGCTTCCCAAACAAAACCAAGTACGTGCCAAGAAGTTAACAATCCTCAACGACGAAACACATTGCTGTCAAACTTGTACTCGTATAATCCACTCCCGTAAAAACATACGCTTGCATAAATTTCCCCTGGTAATAATACAGAAACGTCTTCATTCTGCATCTCGTAAAACAGTCGCCACAATATTCAATTTGAATCTCGAGTCTTCTCAAAGGCTCATCAGAACGAACGCGCGATACCATGAGAAGTTGGAGATGGAAGTCGGTGGTGTAAAGTTTCTACCTTGAAACGCGGAAGAGATAATGAGGAGGAGCAGAACGTCTCTATTAAAACAGCAAAGACCTTTGGCGGAGGAAAAGGCCCTTGCCAAGGACTGTTGCGTATAATCGAGACAAGCCACTAGAACGGCGTTATTGCGCAACGATATGTGCGTGCGACGATGAAGTGAAGTGGGTCTCGTCTTAGGGATCTCCTAAGCCTCCGGGCGTACACTCAAGTACAACAATTCATATTTATGGAAACCACACAAATTTTTTACATTTCTGTTTTCAAATTAATTTCTAATTTGCACAATTTCAATTTTTGCAAAATTTCAATTTCGCAAATTTCTTAATTTTGTTAAGTTTTTTCCATTTTGCCAAGTCTTCAGTTTCTCAAATTTTTTAGAATTCTTCATTTTGTCAGGATTATTCAATTTTGCAAATTGCTTAAATTTTCCGGGTTTATTCAATTTATTCAAATTTTTCAAATTTCTTACTTTCAAGAGATTTTTTTTTAATTTCTCAATTACTTTCAATTTCAGATTTTTTAAATTTCTCAAATTTTTTAATTTGGTCAAAGGTCTCACTTTAAAGCTTTTCCAGCTTTTTAAGTTTCTTATAAAATTTAAGCTTCTTAAGTATCTATATCTATAAATACTTGTGTTCTAAAGCTCTTACGTCTTCACGTTCTTACATTCCTACGTGTAGGAATATTGGGGATGTATATTTCTACATCCCCAAATCCTGAGTTATTTAAGTACCTACACCCTCCACTTCTTATATTCACAAATGATCTTCACAAACTCTTACATCGCCAAATCCTTAAATTTCAAGATGTCATTCCCAAATGTCAAGGTATTTAAACACCTACATCCTTAATTCCTTAGTTCCATAACTTCTCACCAAAATGTTCCATAAACTCTTCCCAAAGTTTTACATCCCTGAGACCCAATATCCCTACATCCCCAAATTACCACATCCCCAAATCGCTGCGTCTCTAAATCTCAAGGTGCCCCAATCTGAGTATCCCCAGCTCTCCCAATTCTGGAATCCTCGAAACTCTCATGGAATGAACCAGTACTCCTTACTTGCGAATATTTCCCTAGGAAAGGCGGATTTGCACCGACTGTACGCCCTGCGAGTGGAAGCCGCGGTTTCTAAGGATCCCCAGTGTAGATCGCATTAACATTCCATGGGAACGGTATTTCCTCGCTACAATCGGCTGATTAGGCGTCCGTGATTCCGACTATCCTTGCGTCCCGTCCCGGCTTCCACAGCGTGATTACCTCGATTTCAAACAGACCCACGGATGTGCCACATTTTGCCGTGCCAGCGAAATCCTGGCTGGCAACTTCGACCGTAGAGATCGAAAGGTTCCTGACATCACTACACCATGTACCGTATGAACATGATTTGATTTAGCTACGAAACGGGAAGCTCTCGGCAAACGTTGGTATGTTCATTACTGTAGGATTAACAGATTAATTCGTGGTACTTGGAAATATATTTCTGAGGCACTACTACAGATGTTTCTGAGGTCGGTAGTTGAAACTAACAAGTGTATATTTATGATACTGCATTATTAGGAGTAGCAACTTATTGTAGCTATTATTAGCAACAGTAGCTATTATAATATTGCAGCTATCAGTAATAGCTGTTATAATATTTAGTTAGGTGCTTAACCTCCTGCACTGTAACTCGTGACGAACCCGCGTAAACCTTCCTTTATTTTTACAAGGGTTGAATGTTCAATTTGAGTACAATTTGCACAGTGTAGACATGAAATTTTAGCTTTCTTCGGGTGAATTAATATTGTAGCAGTGAATAGTTCGTTATGTTTGAAGCATGAGAGCAAGGGGTTAAGCTAGATTGCTGAGGTAGTAATTTATTCTGATCGTGACTGACAAATTGTTCGTGACTATAGGTGTGGAGAAAGATGTTTAACATGAAGTTAGGATGTGAGGTGCTCAGATTATTTGGATCGTTTTATTTGGGGATTTGGTGCAAGGTTCAAATATTTTATCATTATTTTATAACTTATGAAATTATAATATCAGTAGTGTTTAGAAATATTCTTAATTTTGATTCATTTTTTCAATTTTAATTCTGAATTGATTTCGGTATGAATCACTATCATACTAATCATATGTGTTGCGAACCACACTGATTTATAGCTGAACGTAGGAATACGTAAATTGATCAGTGAAGAATTATAATAATATTGGTCTAGCAAATTTTTATAGCAATATAAGTATTACCTATAATTTTTTAAGAAAGTGAAAAATGATGTACGTTTCGACAATATTTATGCATATGAAACGAGCTAATGTAACAATTACAAATTCTTGTAATTTCCAATTTATATAATATGTTATAATAATATTCTTTAAACTTATACATATGTGACATATGTTTACGAACTTGCACATATAACACATGTTAACATAATATTTTTTCAAACTTGCTCATATAGCACATAAAAAGTATAAATGAATTTAAAAACTAATTGAAAATGTTGAAATGACAAAGATGTATGTTTAAAGTGCATAATTGAGACTTTTAAATTGAACATGAACGCTCCTCGTCGGAAATTCAGGTAACAGATAATCTGAATATAATGTAATTGTTATCTCATATAGTAATATCGTTATTAAAGACAATGAAGGAAATGAATGCAATGTCGGCTTAATTAGTAGCCTAATTAATGAAGATTTTACTGTGCCCCGCTAAAGAGAAACAAGCAGTACAAAATGTGGAAACAAGCCCCGGAACCATAAAGAACTATTTTAGCTTTCATTAAATCTGACCGGAATGCCGCGTAAACGTTATCAAAACTTGGTACAAAAATGAGAGGTGCATTTAATTAATTAACGTGATTGGACAATGAGGGATGACAATTATGCGTAACTCGGAATTTTACACTGTAAACTCGGTCAATTTGGGGAAATTAATGAGAATAACATTATCATTTTATATCGGAATTCATAACGATGTTGCGAAATTTCGATATTCGACAAAGACAACGGTTTTATTCGCAACAACGACAATTTCATTTGTAATAAAGTTATTCTGTGCAAATAACTAATTTAATAAAATTGGATACGATTTCGAATATCGGAAATTTATTCATTTTCGAAAATTATTGCTCTGTTAGGATGTTCGCTGTGGATTTATACTTCTGCAGTTAAATAAAATGTTATAATGGTTAATATAATATTTAACAAATGGTTCACGAATTTTAAATTAAAAAATTTGTTTTCTTGGAATCTGTGTTGATCTACATCGAAATAAATTTTTGTGTATATTCATTTGCAAGTTTATGTAATATTTAATCATATGTTTATTTTTCTACTTTATTCTTAATTTCAATGTGTATGTTAATATAAGAATTAAGAAATGATATAACTGTTCACAGTAAGTAACCTTGTTAGATGATTGAAGATTACAAAAAGAGATCTAATTTTTTAGAGTAATTTTATTCACTGTAAGTTCATAACTAAACAAATAAATTTGAAAAGAGTCTATAATATAAAATAACAATCCACATATGTCCACACATGAACACATATGAACACATATGAACAAACTAACATATGTACACATATGAACACATATCTACACATGAACACATATGAACAAACTAACATATAAACACATATCCACATATGAACACATATGAACAAACTAACATATGGACACATATGAACACATATCTACACATGAACACATATGAACAAACTAACATATAAACACATATCCACATATGAACACATATGAACAAACTAACATACGGACACATATGAACACATATCTACATATGAATACATATGAACACATATCCACATATGAACAACAGATATCCCAAGGACATTAGAAAACTCAACGAATGTACACATCCTTGCTACCAAGAAATAAGTCCACAAAGTACCGAAAATAAATAATCACTCAGATCCATCTCGTCGGGAGGCCCCATAAATCTGACGAAAAGCGGCACAACAATATCTGCCACTAGAAATGGAATATTTGTTTTATTGTTGACCGGTTCGATTTTGCGGTAAGATCCGCAGCAAGCTCTGGGCGGAGAATATATATCCAGAGGTGCGCAAACAACGCAACGAAGCGTGGAACTCTGGCAGAGGCCAGATTCAACACGATTCTTCTCTCTGGAAACGTCGGCGATTTGTTACCGGCGAATAGGTGAAGATCGGATGAATACCGACGCGTTTCGTTCTGGAGTGTTTGAGCCCCGATGAAAGGCAGAAAAAGAGAGCCGAACAGGATCGGTAGAGAAAGAGAAAAAGGGGGGAGGGGAAAACGTGGAAACAGAGCAGGTTGCCGTTGTTGTGCACAGGTTTACGACCGTCGAGACCGGTCGAGCGATCGATCAAACGCGAATCGGTCGCTGGAGGATCGTTGGAAGCGTTACAGGCCTCGCCACAGGGCCCAGCCACAAGAGGGTTAGGTTATTACTGGCGGCGCGCACTATCGGCGTTCCTTGTTACCGGGTAATGAGTTTATTGTTTAAGAATCACGCCGCAGTTACATGTGCTGCAATCAATTACAATAATGTAATATAATCGTAGCAAGGTCCCGCGGCGCGCGGCCGTATAATGAGGTCCCTTCTCTAATGAGAGTATTGCTAGCGGAGTTAGCCATCGTTGCGGGCGCATTCACCTAACGTGAACCCTGAAGAGGTGTGGGCGTCTTCGGTCACCTTTAGACCTAGACAATTGGAACCGATAGGAATTCATGACTGATGATCATCATTACGGCATCAGTCATCTTTCGAGAGAGCTATTATGGTCAAGACAGTATGGCAACACTGCGAAAATGGGAGAATAGAAAGTAGAGATCTTGTACTTCTTGATTTTTGGTTGGTAAACTTGTGAATTTGGAATAATGGAAACTGCAAGATTTGGGAATTTGAAAGTTTGTGAGAACTTGAGAATCTAGAGAATTTGAGTATTTTTAAAAATCCAAAAATTGATAAATTATGAAATTTAGAAATTAGTAAATTCAGAAACCAAGGTGGTTGGAGATTTGACAACTTGGGAACTTGATTGAAAATTTAGACATTTAGGAAATTTAAAAAATTATACACATACTTAAAAATGTATGAATTTGAAGAATTTAAAGAATTTATAAAATGTAGAGAATTTAGAGAAGTTATAGAATGTAAGGAATTGTAAGAAATTTCATATGTTTCATGAAAAAATCCATATGAATATTTCTGATCAAATAAGCATCAAATACGCCACCTTCGGTAACAATACGTATGCAGGTTACCATTTACTTACAAATTCGTATGCCATGATGTTCTCTGAATAAAATAACGCATGTTCGAACTATCATACATAGTTAAGCCGAGTTCGAACAACAAAGTGCAAGGACACGACATTTACTATAAATAATTCAATCGAAACTTGCCATACGACGTGCTGGGCAATACCGGTAAGAATCGCATCCCGAAAACAAAAAATTTCGAGAATATTTCTATGCTCCCAACGTGCAGGGAAGTTTTTCCTCTATCGAGCATTCGTTTCCTTTCTAGCAAATTTTACCGGAACCTTGTACGTCGCGTCCATCGTTGCACCAGTGACGTAGCGTGAATTTCCAAGCGCTCACGAGTTGCACACCGGAAACGCCGTTCCGACCGTCTCGCATAATTCGCTGGCGTCCTTCTTCCTGAATATGCTATAACCCGGTGATGGGCAACTGTGCCCGCGAGGGCGCGATGCAAGGACGTGCGAGTAGCGCGTACAGTCAATAGCAAATCTGATTTCTCTTTGAAATATGAAAACCAATGGGCAACAGGTCTCCCACTAGTTAATTTCTAGGGAACTTAAGAAATTTGGAATGTTGGAAATGGGTTAAGAATTTGGGGATTTTGGGATATGAGAATTCACTAAATCTGAAGATTTGTTGGTTGAGAATTCGAGGATTGGTAAATGGCAATACTAACATGATGCTACTGATGTTTCTGTAATATTATAGTGATATAGGAATTATTGAATTTGGGGATTTATGGGTGTGGGAATTTTGAGATCTTAAGAATTTGGGGAATAAGTATTTGAAAACTTGAAAACTTAAATACTTGAAAATTTGAAAACTTGAAAATCTGAAAATTTGAAAAATTGAAAAATTGAAAATCTGAAAACTTGGTAACTTGGTAACTTGATGACTTGAAAAATTGAAAAATTGAAAAACTGAAAAATTGAAAAATTGAAAATCTGAAAACTTGATAACTTGACTTAAAAAATTGAAAAATTGAAAAATTGAAAATCTGAAAACTCGATAACTTGATAACTTGATGACTTGAAAAATTGAAAAATTGAAAAACTGAAAAATTGAAAAATTGAAAATCTGAAAACTTGATAACTTGATGACTTGAAAAATTGAAAAATTGAAAAATTGAAAAATTGAAAAATTGAAAAACTGAAAAATTGAAAAATTGAAAAATTGAAAATCTGAAAACTTGAAAAATTGAAAAATTGAAAACCCGAAAAATTGAAAATTTGAAAAATTGAAAAACTGAAAAATTGAAAACCCGAAAAATTGAAAATTTGCAAATCCAAAATTTCTATATTTCCAAACTTCTAAATATAAAACTTTTATTTACTTTCCCTGTAAGAGCATTCCCCTGTCTTTCATTTTTCTGTAATAACACATTTTAACTGAGAATCGTAATTTGTTCGCTCGACAAACTCGATTAGCCTAGGCAATGTACAGCGTCTACTTGAAGAGCATAGCGCTGATAATACCTACGTCGGATTTTCTCGGATAATTAAATCTTCTTCCACGGCTTACCAAATTTCTCTGTGAAATTCTTTCGTGCTCCGACTTGATGGCTTCTTACACAAGCGTTCTCTGCTTGTCAGCTGTATCTACGCCGAAATTTCGGACGGCAACGAACGTCCAACTTTTTATCTTGTCGCGACTCGGCTGAAACTGAATTCAACTTTTCTTGACGTTGATATACGGAGTTACGCTGTCGACCAACTTTCTTTCCGGATGAAGCAGACTTAACCCTTTAAGAATGGCTGGCTTAAATTTGAATTAGTACGCTACGGTTTAAATGACACGAGAAATATGGTGTTTGTGTGAATTAACTTTTAATTGGAATTAAAAGTATTTAGGTTCATTTATTATGTGTATAAGTGCTATAACATTCTACAAGGTTGCATAATTGTAAACAGGCTATGAAAACACAACTTTGGATTCTACAAACGTATTTTACAAGATTTTATAATTTATGTATGGTTATATAGGAAATTTGAAAATAGAGTTCCATTATTATATCTGGAAATTTTCCCCAGTAGATTAATACTCAAAGTATTAATTAGGATTTTGGATTATGTTAAAACCCTTAACATAAAACACATGTAAAAAAATCTTTCAATTTTCTTGTCTCATGCAATTAACTGCTCGATAAATGTCCGCTCTCTCAAATAACCACCAAAGCCCCAAAGCCGGGAATTTATCGAATCGCCACATTGTCAAATCTTGAAGCGAACATATTCAAAACTGTGTTCCATTAACCTACCTGGCAATAAGTTTCTTCAGGGGTTAATAGCCTTCTAATTCGGTCGGTTGTTTGGCGTTCGACACATTAAGCAGTAACAGCACGTCCCCGATGACAGTTATCGCGCTTTAGTTGGACTACAATTTCCTGTGCTGGCTAAAATGGGTCACTCTTCTCGCGTACGGTTCCCGTGCACTTACCATTAAGAACGGCGCCCCTCGTAACAGCTCCAATTATAAGTGCGAAATTCATTGTTCGAGGGAAAACGGCCAACGGTTCGGTAGCCGATCCCCCTCGTGTTCCACCGTTTGAACGACTGCCAACTTGGGCGAGATACCTCTTTTGCTAGAGCACAACCGGGCGAACTACTCAGAGGCGCCAACAATCCCGGAGTCAAGGGGCTCCCTTGAGAAATCTTGTGTGTGGATATGTGGCGAAAAGGGGAGAAAGAAAAGAGCTCGTGCGCGCCGAGCGAAGAGGATTAAAAAGTATGAAAGGGAAGTACGCCGCGAATGAAAGGGACTCCCTTGGAAATACAGGACCCATCGATGGATCACCGACTAATTTATCCGTGTTACGGACGAATAGGCGTGTTATCTGAAATCTAAAGTCTACTTACAGCTGTTAAGTAAATTAAATGTGTGGAATCGTAAGATATGTGGATAGAAATTGCAATGATTTCTGTTGTGGTAAATGAATTTGACGATCAAGGTCGTTCCATCATGTTATTTCTCGACATACATAAAATTTATCAAGGACTCAAACATAAAATATGTGCAAATAATGTAAACCTGCAGCAAAATTTGCAAAATAAAGTGTAATTTTCACCGCGTTTAATTATCGCGTACACTTTACGACCGTATACATTATATTCAAGGTTAAAAGAAATTTCTCTGAAAAATTTATACTTCGTATCAGCATTACCGAGCCATTTGCATATTAACGTTTACATATTAACATCGTAATTTGCTGTCAAAAATACATTGTTACCCTCGTGCAAAAAATTTAAGTGCGTAATAAATATCGCGTAAATAATATTGAAACGCAAATATTTGCAGATTTATGTTGATGCGATTAAATCTTCGTCCATTAAAATATCACGGTCGGCGAAAATGTAAAGGGCGCCATTAGCAGGCAAGCAAACTCAGTTGAACATAAAACCGGGGGAAATTAAAACGTTAATCGTACGTCATGATACCGTGATAGTGACAGGTTGCGATTGGGAGCTGAAATTACGGCTGATAGTCGTTGAAGTGTCCTACAAAGTGTACTTGACGAGTCCACGAACCCGAAGTAGCTTTCAAACAAACGGAATTATACATGCCACGATAAGCTTTGCACGCAAATAGCATTATCGACAAATTACTGAGATTACCGTCTCTTTGTGTCCGGGAATTAATCGGAGTATCGCTCTTGTATTGCTCCACGTTGCAATTACCAATCAGAATCAACGAATTATTTTTTAATAGAACGCAAACAAAATGTTGCTAATTGTATTATAAATTTATTCATGTTGCTTTAATTCGACGTTGCCATTAAATTTGATGCACATTTTAAAACTGTCATTAGTAAAATAAACTTTTGTATCGATTATTGATAATGGGCGTTATCCTTCGAGCGTCGAGGAATTTTAAAGCTGACGTCATTTGCTTTTTGGAGAAATAATTTTGTGTTCTATTGTGATATGAAAATTGATATGTTTAAGTGATATGAAAGTTGATATGTAAATTTTTTATTTGTTTTTTAGGAACTTGCGAATTTTTAAGTTTTTAAAATATTATATTTTTAAATTCTTAGATTATCAAATTCCTTGATTTTGAAAGTTTGTCTAATTATAGAATTCCAAAATATCTGAATTTTAAAGGTAGCAAATCTAATCCCAAATTCCGAAAACCAGACATAAATCCTCGGCATTCCTCACACACCGCAGCCATTGGCCCGTGATTTTCTCGAGCAGGCACTTGATCTGCTCATCACTGGCTCAGCGGATGAGCAAGTAGATAATTGTAGTAAGTGATCAGGCAGTTTCACGGGCTGGTTTCTCATCCGAGACACTTGTTCTTTCCGATGGTTCGAATACCTGCGTGACCGGACGCCACAGATAGCTGTCGATTGAAAACAAAGTCGTGAACTCGGCCGACCGATCCGAAAGCAATTTCTTTCTTAAAACGAGAGCATCCGGTGTGTATCAGCAATTCGTATCGAACTATTCCGCCGAGGGCCGCGCGAAATGAAAGGGTCGGGGTCAATCTAACAGCAGGGAAGTCGGCGATGAAGAAAAAAATCTGATCGGTGGCTCGTGTGTGGATAGTACCGCAGGAAAGACGGGGGAAGAGTCGAAGAAAGATGAGGAAACGGCATTTCTACGTGGCGTGCAATGAGCAATTATCGCTGGCCAGCTGGGTTAGATGTTCGTGGTCTACCATTTTCTCTACCGGTTCGTAGTTACCTACGCTCATGTACCTTCTTATTCTTTGACGCTATGATGCCATGTTATACTCGGTGAAATGCTCATAAAGTTGCAAATTTGCTTTATACAGGGTGGCTCACCACATTTTGCCATCTGGATTTGCGTCATTATTATTACTCATAGCAAACGATGTTTCAGATGAAGTTGAATGGTTTTGAGAGGGGCATATGCTGATAGTATATTTTTTTTTGTAGGTGGACGTGTAAAGGACATATGAAGGTCATTGATGTTTTTTTAAATGGAATCATATATTTTTTATTGCATCAGCTGATACTCCTTCATATTCTTTACAAAAAAGTATTAATCTGTTTATGTGAAAAAATCATTAGTTTAGGAGATATTTTAATTCTAACTTGTTAAGAAATCGTGACTTTCTGGTCAATATTATGAATTGCCCTAACTGAACAGCAAATGTTTTTCTACATGCTTTGAGCCACCCTGTATATTTAAACTCCTTTCGTTAGAATAAGAAACTCACTAAAAGCGATTATTATCTATTCACTCAAATTGTACCATTAATGTGTGTAACATGTTAGTTGTAGTTTTAGACAAAAATATTTTATATTCATTCACTTACCTTCTTACTCTTTTACCCTATGATGTCATGTTACACTTACGGAAAGTCTCATAAAGTTGCAAATTTGTTTCAAATTTTAAATACAACTTTAACACTATTTCATCAGATAGTCACTAAAATCGTTTATGATCTATTAATTAAAATTGTACCGTTATGAAAGTATGACATATCAGTTGAAGTCTTCGGCAAAAATATTTTACAACCGCAAAGTATTAATTATCTATGCATATGTACCATCTTTTTACTCTTTAACGCTATGATGCCATGTGATACTTGTTCAAGGCCCATAAAGTTGCAGATTTCGAATTATATATGCATCTTGAAGATCTTTTCGTTCATTGAATATTCACTAATGTTTATGGACTATTCATTAAAATTTTACCGTTCTGACAATATGACATGGCAGTTGAATTAGTTACATGTACCATCTTATTACTTCCATCACTGCTGCACTCGTTGAAAGTCTCATAAAGTTGCAAATTTGTTTCGAATTTTATATGTATACAATTTTAAGATTCTGTCGTTCATCACATTTGCACTACATTCGTTTATGGTCTATTAATTAAAATAACTTATGACAATATGAGTGACGTGTCAGTTGAGGTTTTAAACAAGAATATTTTACAAGTAAGAGGTATTAATTATCTACGTTTATGTACCATTTTATTCTTGAACACGATGACTGATATTCGTTGAGAGTCTCGTAAACATTTTTTGTTGAATACATTTTGCATACACTTTTAATACATTGTTCTTTAAATACTCGTTAAAATCGTTTATAGTCGCCTACTTAAAATTATACCGTTAAGACAATGTGAGTGATATGACGTCTGAAGTTTTAAACAATATTTTTGTATCACAAGTGGAACGTATTGGTTACGCTCAAGTGCCATTTTCATATTCTGTCTTCAAATATTCATTAAAATCGTTTATGGTTGGTTAAGTGAAATTATACCGTTATGGTAATGTGAGTGACAGCTCAAGTTACAAATAAAAATTTCGTGTCATAAATGGAAGTATCAATTACCTACATTTATGTACCATTTTGATATTCTTCAATGCTGTGCCTGTCAGCTGATACCTGGTGAAAGTCTCATAAAGTTGCAATTTTGTTTTGACTGCAACATCCTTCTGATCTTTATTTGCTTGTTAAAATTGTAATTGTTTAAACAGTTATTTCGTTATAATTATATAAATAATACGATAACTGAAGTTTTATACAAACAAAATAATTTTTTTATACAATAAAAACTTCTTAAAAATAATTATTTTATTAGGTACATTAATATATATCAGTATTAGGTACATTATTATATATCAATGCACTAATACATTCATATGTGTTCATATAAATTCTATCTACTTTTTTTATACTTCAAAATCAAACATTATGTACGAAATCATCATTACAAAATTATCTACACAATTTATTATCATCTAATAATAATAATAAAATGATGACAGAGAAAGAAAATAAATCACTACTAAATATGTCACATGTGTCACATATGTCACATATACCTTTGATTTCAATGTTCTTAAAAAATATCAACAAATTCATGAACTAACTTAATTCACTACGTTTTAAAAATATGTTAAAAATGTAGTGCAAGTTTAAAATATATCACAAGTTCCAAATATAAACCTAATTTTTGTTAGTCATCTTGTGGCCATATCTTGAAAAAAGATTAATTCTAACCTAAAAGATGAACCAGGTCAATCGAAATCAATCAAAGCATGAATTACGTCAATCAATAGTATAATTATCATACAGCAATTAATCAGATCAATCAGTACTAACAGTAGGTCTCATGTCGCTCAATTAACTATGATCATAATACTGCATAATCAGAATCCAGTATCTTATTGTCAATCGATAACATGATTTTCTCAGATTTTTATGAATTTCGATGAACATAAAACATTTTACTTAACATTTACTTCATAAATTTATTTCATCAAAAGTCTAACATACCTTTTTTCTGAACAGCAATCCTGTTTAGATAATAATATATTATAGAATTACAATTACATTTAAGTTTAAACAGAAATTTAATATCACGGTAAAGAAATATCATGTTTGATATCAGAAGATTATTCATTAGTACAGCTACTATAATAATTCATTACAATTATTGATTTACGTGTCAGATAAATTACATTATTTCGAAATTGACAGCTAACATATGATAATCCATTTACTGCTGTATTATTAGTCTAGATTATAATGCGGATATATTTTAAGAGTCACGGGATGTTATCAAGAAAGATATTAATGCTACTACTTGTCAGATTTAATACGATATCTGCCTTGGGATATCTTAAGATAGCCATCGCATACTTAAGCTAATCAAACAATTTAATACAGGAAAAGAAAACTACAGTTGAGCAAATTAAATGATTCACAGAAACGATATTTCAAATATTAATAGATATATCATAAAATAAATACATCATTTCATGTCATAAAATAAATAAATATTTCACTAAGGTATTTCAAATGTAAAAAATATTTCATACATAAATGAATATTTTAAATATAAATAAATATTTCAAGTATGAACAAGTATCAAGTATCAAGTATCAAGTATCAAGTATCAAGTATCAAGTATCAAGTATCAAGTATCAAGTATCGAGTATCAAGTATCAAGTATCAAGTATCAAGTAACATGTATTAAATATCAAGTAACAAGTATCAAGTATCAAGCATCAAGTATCAAATATCAAATATCAAATATCAAATATCAAATAAAAATATTAAATATGAAATATCAAATATCAAATATCAAATATCAAATACTTCAGATATATAACTATTCATACATACTCAAATATTTCACATAACAAAATATTTTACACATAATTAATTATTCCAAATACAAACAAATAATTTTCAGAATGCTTCCAATTTCAGTTCTGTCACAGACAAAATAATTTGTCAGAAACATCGAACAAACAAATCTAGAGCACAAAGTACCCCCATTTCGTTATCTTTATTACCCACGATATCGTAACATCCCATTAATTCGATCTATAACGTAAAATACTGCAGCAAACAAATCCCCAGGTCAAAATAATTACGAAAACATTTCGTTCAAAACACAGCACCTTTGTTGCGGCTATTACACGGTCGATCACGAAGGCGTTTACTTGCACGGCAGGTGTCCCACGATTTTTCCACCCCTCTGAAAAATCATAGAAACGAGCCTCGTCAGGAACGAATCCCGTCCCATCGGGAAAGAAATAAAAGAAAGATTCGCAGTAAACTGACACGGTAATAACCGAGCGGCGGCGATGTAACTGGTGAAAAAAACGAGGAAAAGGACGGATTATCACAAAGTACTTAACCTGTCCGTGAATTTAATGAGTTAAGGATAACCCGGGGAGACGCGTGCACGCGTAGCAATTTGATCGGCGGAACTGACGTTTTAATTGCGGCCTCCAGGTAGCCTCGTCCAAACTGGGATGAAGAATAAAAGCGTATATTGAAAGAGGGAGCTCGATGAATCAGAAACATAGCAATTACTTGAACGGATATAATAACCAGGCCGTGTGACGTGCGCGAAACGGATGGACATTCTGTGGCAAAGAATGATAAAGCAACAGAGGCGAGATGTAATGGAACCTCGAATTAATTAAAATCCGTACTGGACCCAGTTATTGATCTGTAAATTAAAGCTTCGTTATTAACGATGGGACACGCTGAATGAACAACAAGGCAAGGAAATTGATTAGCAGCCGCCTCGCGGTGAATAGAGATGGAACGAGGTATAAAATAGATAAGGACCACCCATGATGTGGGTGGTATATCTACTCGTTTACCGGAGAAAGTTTTAGCGCCGACGAGCACAAAACGATCGATCATCCGGTAAAGTTGTTCAATTTCTTCGATAAGTTGCACCGTGTATGCGAACAGCGCCACAGCCCAGGTGTACATAACGATTTATGTCGGAATTTTGCCGATCGACATTTGTTCGAAAGACCGCGACATGAACGATGTCATACCGCGGTTAATCGTGAAGTATATGCTGCGAGAATTCGATAGCTTCTTGGGCTATCGAAGAAACCTTGCGTATGTTGATTGAAACGCTCCTTGCGAAATTGTTTGAATCCTTAGTAATAGAAGCGATCTCGAATGATGGAGATTTTATTCTGATCATTGAATGGTTATTTTCTTGCTGTATTTTCTGCGATTGGAATTTGATTGGAAAGGTGTGGTAGATGTGGTTTTAATTTGGTAGATCGTGTAAATAATTTGTGGCATGCAAATTTTTGAAAGAGGACAGATGATCTTTAATTTTTATTTGGCTGGAAATTAAAGATAGAACTTGCAGTTGTGCAGCTGGTAGTTTGGCCACTTGGAAAGTTGAATGTTTGGATATTTGAGTAATAAGATATAAATTTACTAATTTGATAATTTGATAACTTTGTAATTTTTAAATTCAGTAATATGAGATTTTGAAGATTCGATAGCTTTGCACCTTGCACATTCAATAATCTGTCAATACACAAACCTGATAATTAAGAAATTTGGAAATTTGATTATTGCAATCGTTTCATTAAACAATTTTAATAATCATAGAACTCAATAACTTAAAAATTCAATAATTACAAAAATACAAAAAAATTAGTTAATTTTGAGACACAGCAATTTGTTAACTAAATTAATTCAAAAATTCCAAAATTAAAAAAACCTATTCAATACTCAGTGACTAAAAATTGAACAAATTCTTAAATTTAATTTAAACGATTACAGTCCGCCATTAATTAAATAATCCTTGAAAGCTGTAGCAATTAAACAAAATTAATTAAGAGAAATAACTTAGACTGTAAGTTACAATATAACGCTCAATTACACTTCAAACAGCAAGATGTTCATTAATAAAATTCTCTTAACTCAAACATTAAGCTACCAAGTTTCAACTGAAAATCCAGAAAGGAAGAACAATTTCGCGAGTTTCTCTGCTTTATACATCAAGCACATTCCATTAATCATGATATTATCTCTCAGTAACCCGAAGAAGTTCTATTCTCGTTTCCTTTCACTGTTGCCCGTCTCTAGGCTCCTCTTTTGCCTCGCGATCTATCTTAGCTTCCTCTTCGATCCATCGCCGCCAGACACACAATTCTCTGTTTCGTTCGATGGCTATTACGGCGAAACCACAGGCGTATCTTTCTTACTGACGGGCAACACAGCTGTGTTCCTGTAAAAGTTGCGCGTACACGCGGCAGGAAAACTAAAAGCTGTTGTGTTCTGCTTTTGTGCACTTCGAGGAAAGCTTCCTGCGGCTATGTATGCATCGTATTTGTCCTTTTGCTACTCCAGAACTCTGATATTTAACCAAACCGCAATTACAGCACTCGGAAGTCTTCTACTAATTTATCACAAATTTTTTGAACCTTGATTAATAGGTAGGCAATTCTGATGGTTTCTATAATAAGTTCACTGATTTTCAAAGGCTCACAAGTAGAGGTACCTGTGACGTGATGTTACAAAAGCAGAGATGTATAGTGACGTTACAGAAGTAACCCTTGAAGAAGTACGAGACCCTTGTATACTGATGTTACAGTAGCAGAGATACTTATCTGCTGATGTTACAGAAGAATAGGCACTTGTATAGTGACACTGCAAAAGTGTGATGTGAAGAGATGTTGCAAAGAGTGAAGTAATTGAATTTGCTGCGTAAGCTTAAGAATTACCCTGGCAGAAATGTTGAAAGGAAACAGGGATTTTCTAACCTACTTCCATTTAAGACTTCTTACTTTCTATGATCGGCAATCAACATGTCAGACGGTGATTCTTGAAAGATATTGCAACATGTCACGCAAGGAATCAATGTTGCGTCTGGCATGCAACGGCACCAGGTGGATTTTAAACGGCCTTTGCGTACGGCCGTTTTTTGTGCCCTCGATCGACACCCTGCAAGCATGTAAACGAAGCTGAACGTTGATCAAGCTGAAAGAGCAAGCTGAACAGAGGACAAGCAGACAGTTCTCGCGAGGTTGGATAATCGTCCGGACGTTGCGATCCGGTATTACTCGGCCCCTGGGGTTAAATTGCGATCAAGGGCTTAGCGGTGATTCCGAAGGCCGATGGAAGTACGTGACTGATTTCTGCGATTTATTCGCGCGTACACACACGTACACACGGATCCACCTCCGGATATAATCGATTCTATTCGTTGTCGAACGTGTGCTGTTGAACGGCCGTGCACTTCGCCATTTAGAAAGGCTTCCCTCGATGGCCAGCCTGATTTTCAGCCTGAACCGAGCGTGTTCGCACTCCAAGTCTGGAATTCTCGCGTGACTGATATCGAACGGTTCAAACGGCATATCTGTGGTGCGTAATTGAGGCTGGGATTAACTTTACTAGCCTTCGGATCGAAAGCTGCTTTTATGGAAACGATCGATGTTGGGCGATGGCGACATCCGCGCTAACGGTTGGATTAACCGATCGCGCCCTCGCGGTTTCGGGGGCTGCAAAGTACCCTCTGACCAAATTCGACTTTAATGGCTTATCAAAAGTCCGCGGTTTCATTTTTGTTCGCGACCAAAAATTAAAAATCATGTATTTTCAGTGATATCTTCATGCAGGATAAATTTTGAATATCGAAGAGAAAACAATGACCTGAAGGTCGATACGACGTAAAACCTGAATTAAAAAAAAAAATACTATAACGATCTTCAGATCTTCAGAAAATTCAAGAATATTTGAAAGAATACTTTTCAAGAATATTTGATAAATTATCAAGAGAAAATAATTTGTAGCGACTTTCAATTTTGTAGCCCGACTGAGGGGTAGCAGAATGCAAAAATTAAAAATCACAAGTTTTCAATTGAAGTCAAGTGATAATTGCTGAATGAAATTTTTATTGCTGCAACTAATTAAAAATAACACACAAATAAACTGGTACTGAATTATACAGTGGTGTATTTGATATAAAACCGCTACGTTCTACAATAAAAATTCACTAGATAAATATCAGAAAATTCCGCAAAGCTTGTCGCCGTAAAAATGATAAGTTATGTGAACAATAAAAGCAACCAAGGTCACGCATGCATAAAAGTGCAACGGTTGATGTACAAAATAAGATTGACGAAAGTTAATGAACGTAGGTTATGAACCATGAGAGTCCATCATCACTCATGCGCGTTAATAAATCATATCAGATATGTCAGAGATCAAGGTCGAGTAGGAAGTTGATTTTTCGTCAGATTCCAGGTGAACATTCGTGAGATATTTGCAGGCGGAACACAGCACGAAATCACGTTTCGCGGTAGAAATCCCGGAAATGGTTATTCGAGTTTCATGAAACCGAATGCTTCGTTAAAGGATACAGGTACGGTCGACCGTGGGGCGATCTCATCCTTAGGATAGGCACTTAAGGCCACGCACGAAATTAACGGCACTGGTCGTTCGCATAATCCAGCCGGCGAGTAACGGCTCCTGCTCGCGTTGCAATTAGCTCGCAGGAAATACACGGGCAAACGAATATTCGTAGCGGGAGGGAGCCAGCTGCGAAAGAGAGACGGAACAGCTTACACCCTCGACAACGACACCGTTACTCGACGCCATTGTAGGCTACCTACTACACGACATGTCGCACCGAATCGTACACGCGCAATCAGGCTCGCTCCCTTTTGCACGGGTCTCGATAAATACACGCGGTACCAATTCAACCCTGACGATCGATAATTAGAGGACAATAAGGAGGGACTGAGAAAAATGATGACCGATCGTTGTTCCGTTCCGTAGCAGTACCTCAAGTGCCCGGTCTCCCGGTTACATCGAAGCGAGCGGTAATTTGTGGAACGACCATAACAGTGCCATTACCTTGATCATCGTAGCGTACTCGCGACACAGAGCAGAGATCTAAGTACAGTTTGCTAGTCCTCCAGTTAGCTGTCCCACTTTCAGAACGTGTTCCTCGTATATCTCGTTAGACAGCCACCCACGTGGTCCGAAATAACCCATCCCGGTGTTGGTAGTAGCCGCGACTGTGCTGGTACGATGGCGAAGTACAACGGGAGGCAGAAGAGGACAGGGGAAGGGTAAGGACGAGCTAGGTAAATGGATGGATAGGTAGACAAGGAGAGAAACAGAGAGAAGCCATCGTGGTAAGCGATGAGCACACGCCTGTCGGATCCGACATAGCCGCTGAGAACAAGGTGGCATTGGGGGATACAGCCGGTCTCTCGATCGCAGTCGGCCGATAGCTGCCGCATGACAAGCCCAAGGGGTGTACGTAAACGGGTAAATCTACCTAGCAACCTCTCCACTCTACGCCGATGCAAGAAGCTCCTTGTCTACTGTGTTCCCTTGACCGTCTCTGTCCCGCTGTAGGTCGCTCTCTTGACTGGATATGCTCGATAGCCTACATTCCAACCTCGGCTCTGATACCTGTTACCATTTCGATAATTGTGTACGCAATGTCGTGGTATGGATAGAATGACGACCCTCCGGACCCTGGGGACCGGGAGTATTCGAGAAGGGCTCGCAAACGATCAGCACGAATATCACACCACCAGCAGACATGGCAGACGATACCGTTCGGAGCTGCCTGTTCGCCAGCAGACTTCGACGTCTTGACCACGAAGAAGGAAACGAGCGTAAGAATACTACGTCGTAAATACGCCACAAACGATACACGCTTCGGGGGACCCTTTTCGTCCTACTGACTCTTACTTTCTCCGTGCCGTGTTCGTTTACCGGCAGTCGGTATTCGACAAGACGCGAGCCGCTGAATCTCGCGGGCCGATCGCCCGACGAAACACAAATCGAGGGAGCAAGGGAAGAAGAGGAAGCTGCGGAAAGGGAACTGAACATATGTGAGCTGACAGAGGGGAAAAAATATTGCGCAAAGCGGATAGAAACCGAGATGAACGGATAGGTTGATGCTAACCGAGAAAGTTTGGTTCTGGTTTCGAACTGTGGGGTACAAATGGGATGGGTTTGGCTGAGATGAGGTGCTGGTCGGAAGTAACATTTTAGGGTGGGAGTTTTATAGAAATTCAGTCGGATTTGATATACAAGTTGAGGTCTAGTTAACTTTACTGGTCCTTAATTAAAGTGAGAGTAGTTTTGGTGTCTATGTCCAAATGTACTATGCTGTAAATATTCTATGTAAAATAAGTAAATTGAAGCACCGATTCTGATCTACCAGTTGGTCCAGGTCAAAAGTGATATAATTTTAAACAAAAAATTTTTGCTATATAACGAAAACGATATTTGAAGTGATAGTTCGAACTTGAAATACGAAAAGAATTCATAAAATTCTTGCTGTCTTAATCCACCATTTGAAGATTTACCGCAATCAAATGTAGAACATAAATTACTAGAATATCATCCAGTAAAAGTTCACGAACATAGCCCAGAAATATCTTGTCCTTTAAGATGACAACTCACAACAACTAATCTTGCGTTGTCTCCAAGATATACGTTCGCGAATTCACACAATGCAATATAGGGGAGCGGCAAAACACAAACTGACTGTTCTACTTGTTTGTTCGTCGCTTCTACAGACATCCTGGCACATATATATATCAATGTATGCGAGTAACATGAATTAACATCCTACTAGTACGAACAGAAAGCTACTCTACTTTGGTAGTGCAGTTCTTAATCAAAAATGGCGGTTTCCGTATACACTGCTTACATGAGCGATTTTGGGGTCATTCTATACAACATATGTATAAATTTTCTTATTTATTATATATTGAACAATTTACAAAGCTAAAATATTCTGTTAAGATTTTGTCAATTAAAATAAATTGATATAAATTAATTTAAATTAAAATAAATAAATAGAGATAAATTAAAATAAATAAAATTGAAACAAATTAAAATAAAGTGAAATTTTGATAGGAAGAGTTACGTATGGATGTGCAGGAAGGAGAATTGATAATATAGCCACGTTTGACCTATCATTCAGCGTGCATGCGCAATCGCGGGGTTAAAAGCGTCCATAGATAAACCAGCACCGTCTCTGAGAAAGCTTTAATGCAAAGTTGTTGGAGTCGGTGAATGATATTTCCAAGTTATCCCGGTTTCGCGATACGATCAACGGCGGGTGAGAAAGGGCTGCTTCCTCTGTTCGTTTTCGCGGCGCATTTCCGGCCAGCGCTACGTATGAGTAACAAGAATTAATATCCAGCGGACCGTAAGAGAGCATTCAGTTTTGCGTTGTCTACCACGGCATCGTCCCACAATAAATTCTTCTCCCCTTTCTTTCTTGGCCGGTCTGGCGACACGGTGCACGCGTGTGCGTGCGTGCATCCCCAACGACATTAAAGGAAATTTGTAATGAAACGTACAAGACATAATGGCGAAGGAGGCCGGGGTAAGCGAACGGGGCGATTTATCACGAACGCGATGTGATCGGGACTCGCCTCTAGCGCTCGGACGTTAATAACGCTGGCTGCGAATCACGAGTTCTATCCACCGCCACCTCCTCCTTTCTCCGCCGTGTCTACCCCGATGCATACCTAATAAAGCAGCACGACCGCATCCTCGACATTGCATCGACATCGCCTTTTCCGTACAACCGGATAAAAAGGCGCAACAGCCGCAAAGACAGCGACGCGACGCTGACGGTGGCGGGACTCGATGCGCCCCCGGGGCTCGCTGATAAATACAGGGTGCTGAGGACCTACCGACGTACAGGCTCTTAAGTCATTTTCTTGTTACGGAAAGTTTAAGCGTAGTTTACGATGAAAGCACTTGGCACTTGCAAAGGATTGTACTGAAAAAGCGAAATATGTCTTTGGGACCAATTGCTCACGCCAGTTCTTGTATTTTTCGTTCTTAATAAATGAAACATTTGTCACTGAATTAAGATACAAGTTTTAAGAATGTAGTACAGGAAATCATAGATACATGCATAATACACGAGTCCCAGTAAAAGGAGTCCATGTAAATGACACGCCTCACAAGTTGATTAATTCAATGAGATGTATCTTACAGTGTGGGACAGGTGTACATACATAACACCTCGTGAGCTATGTACGTCCTGTGTATGTCCTATCGTGTATTAAGCGCGAGCAAACAGCGCCATCGGAAATATAACATCACATCACACAGAATGTTGTGTCTATTTTGATCAACTAGTTGGTACACATAATTAATGAACTGTAATCTATTACATGATTTATTTTTGAGACTTCGATACAAGTGCATGAACACCAAAATATACTCAATAAAGCCATTCCATAAATCAGCTTCTGTAAAGCATTTCATATTTTATTATTTAAATCATATTTTATTATTTTGTATCCAAGTTTATAATGAAGAATGTAGTTACTGATGTAATGATGCAAGAAGCATCTTACCAATTTAATAAATCTCACAAAAAACCCATCAGTGGTTTTCTATCCAACTCAACAAGGATCCCATTAAGTTGGTAAGATGTTTCTCCATAAACACCTTCTTTGGGACAAAACGGTGCTGTTAGACACGATTCGAGCATCACCCTGCGGTCAGCAGAAAATGCGGCCACATATCCACGTGAGCGTCCTAATCGTATACCGTTCCGGAAGAGTACGGTGCCATCATCGTAGACCGCGCTGTTCGTGGTCGTTGTCTTCCTCAAATGACCGTGCCTTACGGTCAATTCGAGAGGGCGTACACTCGGGAGCGAGTTGAGCTTTCTTTAGACACACACACACGTATCCCATCATAGAAATTTTTTAATTTTTACGAACCTGAATTTATAAATTCAAAAATTTATAACTTTCAAATTTTCGGATTTCCTTTTAGGGATTAAAAGGGATCTAATTTTCGAATTTTCAGATTTTAAGGTTTTTGAATTTTCGAGTTTACGAACTTTATAAATCTCAAACATCTCATTTTTGGATCCTCAAATTTTTGTGCTGCAAAAATTCTGTATTTAAAAATTTTCAAGTCGTCAAATTTTGAAACTCTCAATTTCTAAAATTTTGAAACATTCAAACTTCCCTGTCTATAGTTTCTATGTATATCTCGAAATTTTGGCATCTATTATCCCTATATCCCTAAATCTCTATATTACTAAATCCCCATATTTCTATATGCATAAATCTCCAAATCTGAATATATCAAAATGTCCTCCAATGTCTAGATCACCAAATACCAAGGTATCGAAGTAGCCAAACTCCCATATCCCTAGATCCCTAAAATTCACGATCTCCAAATTTCTAGAGTGCCCAATTCCTTAATCTTCCAATTCCCCAAATACTAAGATCCCTAAATCCTAAACACCTCAAATTCCAAGATCCTCAAATCTCAAAATCTCTAAATTCCCAGATACTCCATAATCCTACGTCCACAGAGATGCCACCAATTCCCTAAATTCCTACACCAGTCATGCTTCAAATTCCTACATTCTTACATCACTTATCAAATCCCTAAATTCCTATATACCTCCAGAACTTAAAATTCTCCAAATTCTTGTCTTATCCCCAACTTCTCAAATCCTCAGAGATCTCAAGTTAACGACCAAAAGTACCCCTTCACTGCCATATTTTCCCCAGAGAAGCCATATTTGTTCTCGACTCTACGAGTAGCTCAAGTTCGTATCCAGCATGACCAATTTTTCCTTGGTCGGCCGAACGTTTAAGGGGTCAGAAACGCGCCGGTACGGACACTGAAAGTTCGTGCTCGGTATTCCTAGCGACGTCCCCGTACATCGTGCAACGAGCTACGTGTATGGCGATTGAGTTAGTGATGGTGGAGGTCCGGAATCGTACAGACGGATGTAACCCGCCAGCCAGATAGCTTCGGTACGGCTGAGCTGGCTAGAAGATGAGACGAAGAGAATGGGTTTTCGAGGTTGCTGAACGAGACACCGGTATGTGTAACAATCCGTGATTGCTGTACCACTGGCTGGGTTCGACGTTCACCTTCGGGCTTCCTGTTTTCTTTCAGCCTCCTCGCGTTTTATTTCTTGCCAGCTATCGACTCCTCACCCTCCCCCGTCGATCGACGGTTTGCTAGGAACCGAGGCAAGACATGGCGGAACGGGAGGAACGGATAGATATACAGGGTGTAGAAGAAACAAGTTAACACTATACAGTGACCGTATACTTCTGAACCGATGAGGATTTACCTATAAAAGTTTCTGGAATGACCTTGAAGTTAATGGTCAAGGTCGAGTTGTTTCATGTCGTGTAGTAATCGTCGAGAGGATGCAAAATCTCAAAGAAAGTATGTGTGAAAACTCAACTGTTCTCTTGGAAAATGATGTTCAAGTTTGATTAGGGATGATATGCAGTACAAATGGCAACTGTGATGTAAAGGTGTCTTTACATACTGTATATATTGTTAACTTCTTGAATATGCAATTTTTTATTGAGTCTTAATTTATGGTTTTTTTGGAAGATTTCATCCCCTTGATAAGTATTATCAAATAAGGCAGGCAATCTTACCTTGAGCTTTCAAATTGAGAGGTTACTGCTGAATCTTCAATATAATTTTTTGGGAGAACAGTGGAATTTCAGCTTATAGTTCCTTTGGAGTAGTCGTCTCAACGAGTACAATACGATAAAATAAAAAAATGAAATGACCTTGAAACTGAAAGTCAAGGTCACGAAACTACTACGATTGAGAGGTGTATCACGTAACGGTTTGCTGTAACTTAGCATACACCGTGTAGAGGTAGTCGGTGCGGGACGTTTGATGCAGAAGTGCAAAAACAAGGGAAGGAACGCGAATCGGCGAGGCAAAGAACCGAAACGTGCTGGCGAATCAGCCAACCAGTCAACCAGGTTAGAACTAGTCGAGGTAGCCACTATCGAGTTCGAGTCTCATTGAACGAGTTGGCAAACTGTTCCCAACGCTGCTCGTTCCCCCGTTCTCTCTGACCTCCGTGGTATTACCACTTGAACGTACGGGCAAGGGAGGAGGGTGGGCTCCAGGGAGGAGGGAGAAAAAGGCTGGTTTGCAACGCGTTTTCTACCCTCTTGTAACTTTTATGATCCGCGTAAAGCAGCGATTTTCATCGGTTTTGCCTTCGTGCTCGTTGCTTTCTTCCTTCGTTTCTCTTTCTACAGTCGTCACTGCGCGGGCTCTAATTAATTCGCGTTCCCCCTCGATGCCAGCTCGCGTTGCTTGTTCCAGGCGTGCTACGGACGAGGCTCGATGAACGTAATACCGAAACACAAGAGGATGCTTGGGTATAATGAAGAAAGTAGAGGCCGAGTCTTTGAATACAGCTGAACGTTTCGGCGTTTTAAACCCTGCTCTATGCTCTTTATAACCACTGCTCTCGATGTTTCTTGCCGTATGCTCGAACCAAGGTTGTTGGAACTGAGTAGTCGGAACTGAATTTTTGAAGTTTGTGTATTAGGTTTTTATGTTTCGCTTCGAGGAAGAATATTAATATTTTGTATTTAGCTTAGGGAATAACGAAAGACAATTAACTGATGGTAGTACATTTTGGAGGGTTTCTTTGTAGGGGTGCGACTATCGACTATTAATGTTTTACTGTTAACTCGATGATGTTTAATGATATGGACATTAAATTTAACAGTAGAGGGTAAATTTATAAAACACGTTCATTTAGTAAAAATATCTTCAAAATTGAATGTCTGAAAGTTCTTCAAATGTCTTGAAAAATATTATAATACTGAAATAAGTCTGAAATAGTATGTTCAGTATCACCAAAAGTGTCATATATCAAGTATCACCAAAAATAATTAAATACCTCAAACATGTCCAAAAATAGCACCAGTAAAATGTCCAAAAATAATATCTTAAATATTTCTAAAAATATCTTCAAAACAGTATGACCAATAGTATCATATGTCAAGCATCACCAAAAATAATTAAATACCTCAAACATATCCAAAAATACCACCAAAGTAAAATGTCCAAAAATAATATCTTAAATGTTTCTAAAAATATCTTCAAAACACTATGTCCAAAAATAATATCTCATATATTCCTAAAAATATCTCCAAAGTATGTGCAAAAGTAATACTTCAAATATGTTCCAGAATATGACTAAAAATATCTGTAAAATTATCTCCAAAGATAGTACATGAAAAATCTAACAAAAAATTCGTAGAAAAATAAATAAAAGTGGATGACATAAAAATGCAACAAAGTGTACCGATGATCTGGCATGTTTAATAAGCGGCGCTTAAGCGTGTCGTAGTTTCTCGACCATAAGAAAGCGAGTAGAGAAAAAAGCCCGGGGATATTATCGTCGTGTCCCTGTCTCCGAAGTCGAGAGTCGTTTTTAACAGGCATCCCAGCGACGGGAAAAATAATAGTGTCGTATTTGTGCAGCAAGTGTCACAGCGGAGCTTTAGCATGCAAAGCTGACAGATGGCTCGACGTTTCGAGCTTATGTCGCAAGATGGAAACGAATACATCGGGATATACGTCTCCATGTGAACATACATACATACTGTTCGAAGCGCTCTGACTTCTCGACACGGTAAAATCGTCGATCCTCCATCCAGACTTACCTGCAACAGAGAAAAGCGATTATCGGACTAAGCAACAGAAACTATAAAATTGATGAGAATCGTGCACGAAACGCGTTTAACAAGCAATCATATTGGTTACCCGAGTATAATTACATACAATTTTTCCCCAGGCGAATTTCGTGGCCTAAAAATCGATGCTATCGAGGTGAATCGATTAAACGCGCTCATGGGGGGTGTGGTTTCGATCCTAATTATTCGAAATAGCTGATTCCCTTTCGGACCACTTATACTGAACCCTGAAATTATGCTTAATTCGTGGCCTCTCACGAGTTAGATAACGGATTTTGATGGGAATAATGAAGAATAGCCGTTTCAGCACCGATTAAGGGTTCCATTCAATTTCTCGTGTTATTAAAATTCGTTTAACTGTAGGGTTCCCCGGAAGATGATATCAGTTAGTAGTGCTTTGTAATTTATTACCGAAGTTTGGTAGCTGAACGTTAAAATTACTAAATTTTCTTCTTTTTATATAAAAATCTTAAATTCGCAGATATTACAAATTTTAAGCTTTTACTTGAAAATAAAATTCGCTATTTCTTATATTTTAATAAACATTCAAATTAGTGTTACATGTTCAGAAATTTACAGATTTCTGAGATTACTTAATTTTTCTACATTTCCAAATTTATATATGGACAAAGTCAAAAATATTTTTAAATCAATATTTTTGTAAATTTTTAATTTTCTAAATTCTGAAATTCCTAATTACTGTAAATTCTAAATGCACAATTCCTCAAATTTTAAAATTTCTTTGTCTTCATGTTTAAACACTCAATTTTTTAAATATTCAAATGTTTCACTATTTAAATTCACTAGTTTCCACACGCTTTTTAAACGCAAATTCTCAATCACTAAATCTTCAAATCTTCAAATCTTCAAATCTTCAAATCTTCAAATCTTCAAATCTTCAAATCTTCTGAAAATCCCAAATCTCCAAATTCTGAAATCCATAAATCCCCAAATCCCCCAAATCCCCCAAATCCCCAAATCCCTAAATCTCCAAATTCCCAAATCTACAAATCCCTAATTACCCAAATCTCCAAATCTCCAAATCTTCAAATATCCAAATCCCCAAATCCCCAAATCCTCAAATAAAAAAAAATCCCTAAACCTCAAATCTTCTAATCTAAAAGTCCCCAAATCCTCAAATCCCTAAATCCCTAAATTTCCAAGTTCCTAAATTCCCAAATTCCTAAATTCCCAAATCCCTAAATTCATAAACTTTAAAATTCCCAAATCCCTAAATTGCCAAATCCCAAGATTGCCAAGTTCCTAAATTGCCAAATCCCTAAATTCATAAACTCTAAAATTCCCAAATCCCTAAATCGCCAAATCCCAAAATTGTCAAATCCCTAAACTTCCAAATCCCTAAATTCATAAACTCTAAAATTCTCCAAATAAAATCGTCCAAATTTACCCACTGAACCCTAATAACTTGCAAAGCATTCTCCGCAACGTCGCCATTTTCTCTAAGAGGTCTTCGTGTACTTCCATTACATCGTGTAATGGATGAGTACCAGTTACACAGATGTAATCAATTCTATTTGTCGCAAGACGATTCGCAGCTCGTGTTTCTTTCGACAAAGGGTGCATTTGTATGCATCCAGTAACGTCGCAAGCGTTCATTCGAATTTCATTCTTGTCAGTTTAAGAAGACCCTGTGTCGTTTCATCGCAGTGGCAACTGGCACAATTGACTTCGTTAGATGTTCATTCGCCATCCTTGTTTTTAATTGCTCGACGAATCAACAATTATTTGTTCCTCTCATGGGTAACGGACCTTCGAAAGTTTTTCCTTTATTTCGCCTACGGGAAACCGATTTAAATGCTTTACAATGATATATTGTTGACATTGGTGGAAGATGAGAAATGACTGAAATTTCTTTATTTTTTTATTATTATTATTTACTCTAGTTTCTATTGTGGAGTTTCAAGCTTGAAATGAGTTAGTTGTTCAATCAGGTGCGACACTGTACAATTTAATGTACATTCAAGACGTTAGTATAAAATTTAGCATTAATTGTGGATGTTAATATAATTTAATATAAGTTGAGAACGTTGTAAAATTTAATGTAAATTCAGGACGTGAATATAAAATTAAATGCAACGATGTTAATATTTTAGAAAATCTCTCTAACGAAGTTACGTTAAAATATCATATTAATCTCTTGTTCAGACTATCGTGACGCACACTAGCAGTTCACATGTGCTACACCAGACATTTCCACCGTAATTGAATTTAACCATGAATACAATACGTGTTTTTAATTTTCTTCATTTTTCTTCTCATTGCAGCAATAATTAGCTGTGAATGAAAAGAAGTGTAGATTAAGGTTAAAAAGGACCTTGCAGAATTTTTAAGATCATCCACCAAGTATTTCCCGAAAACGTTATACCGTTGGAATATCGTTTAACGATCGAAACAGGCACAGCAGAAAGAATCGGGATTTGAGGGAGAAGGAAAAGCTCTCGATTTTAGTTGGTTTCCGGTTGAAGGTTAGGCGTGATAGTTGTCGCAGAAGGCACCAGTCGACGAAAATTTTTCCCCCGAGGGATATTCCAGCGAGCGACCAGGCGTATTCCTTTTACAAAGCCGTGGGAATACGGAAATTACGTATTCACAGGGCGCTCATTATCGAAGATATTCCGAAAATTTCGTGACTTCTGCATACAAACCAGAAGACAATGGTCGCGGATAGCGAGCGAAGTTTCGTAAACTGCTCCCGCGTGGATAGACATCGGGTTGAATGAAGTTGAAGAGGAACTGTCTCTATAACTTTCCTTGGCTTTAAAAAATATCTGCAGCCGCTTTATCATCATTTCCTAGACATCAACGACAGTTTTGACACTGCGATCTTCCAACATGAGTATTATGCAATCTTTGGGCTCCCAGAGTGATAATTATGAAAATCACGGTTATCACGCGAGCGAGGTATCTCGAAATATTAAACTACGTTGAGGTACGTCCTATAGAAATTCGATTTTTCCGAATAACTTATACTTACCTTGGACTAGGCATTTTCCGTCATTATCACAGTTTCTCATCTATGTGCAGATAGGAATCACTGAATTTATCATTTCTTGTGGCTTCGAAATTGTTTGATTCACTGCAGGGAGGTTGTAAACATTCTTTAGATTATACGGAGGAGTATGCTTGCAATGCAAGTTTCAATATATTGAAAAATTTTTATTTCATTATATTCAGTATGAGAAATTGTCTGTATCAAGGGACAATATTTATATTTTCATGAAGAAGCTGTTTTGAGTTAAATATCATTAAATTTTATAATAAACAAGGCAGATGTGGTGGATGTTAACAAGTAAATCTATTAACAATATTGACAAGATTATTTTGACAATATTTGTAATATCACGTACTAGCAATATTATATTGACTATAATGCATTAATAATTTTGTAATTATTAGACTAAACAAATATTACTGCGTTGTCAATATTAATCTGACATTGCACTGAATGCACTGATAATATGTCGATGATAATATAATTGAAATTATTGCACTGACTACGACGATTTCACATTCTTTTATCGATTATAAGTAATTTACACTATTCTATTGACTATAAAACACTGACAATCTATATTTAAAATAGTGAACTTATATTTTATTGACAATATTGAAATTAAATGTTGGATAATGACAAAATTATTGCAACCATAGCGCCTTGAGTAGAGTGCACTGACTATAGTACACTGAGTTTGATATACTCACTATAGTGCATTGAGTATTATATACTCACTATAGTCTACTGACTATAATACACTGAGTACGGTATCCTCGCTGTAGTGCACTGACTATAGCACACTTAGTATGATATACTCACTATAGTGCACTGACTATAACACAATGAGTATGATATACTCACTATAGTCTACTCACGATAGTACACTGAGTATGAGATACTCACTATAGTGCACTGACTATAACACACTGACTATGATACACTGAGTAGTTCATCTACTATAGTGTACTAACAATATTGCACTGACTACAGTACATCGATAACACTGTACTGATCATAGTCGTATAAACAATATTGTGTTGACTACAGTATATCCTAAATTGTCTGTTACCTATACTGCAAATAATACTATTCTGTTGACTACAGTAAATTCCCAATTAATATCACAAAACCTGAATGTTAAAAATTACCCAAACTGAGCATTTAAGGTAATATATGGATTGATATCAGTATCCTACCTAACAGTATTTCAGCCACATTTTAGTTAACCATAAAAACCTCGCCCACTTAAACATAACTAATTTGTGGACTTGACGTGTTCATATGTTTCTGACGTGCGTCATTGCTAGTGGTTCAAGAAGCCTCTCCACGAAACCTTCAGATTCCATTTACCCAACGTAGCTAGAATTCCATCGGACATTTTTCTTCGGTGTCATCCCTCTTCTCCGGTCGCTCCATTTAGACTAACGACCGGCCGAATCGACCAGCAGGAATCTGGACTATCGTGGCGGAAAATCTGGAATGTCTGGCCTCGTGCGTCACGCCCATGCGACGACCGTTGCTAGCTTTTCAGCCTGCTCGATAGCCCAATATTTATTTCGCATTGTCTCACCGGCCGCTATCGTTCCCCTCGGCTTCTTTCCTGTGGTCTCGTACTGCAGGCGGAAGTCGTGAGCGCACCGCATGCATTGCATGCCGCGCGATACGATGCGATGTGCAACAACGTCAAAGAGGGCCCGCGATTTCCCTATGCAAATCGGCCCAGCTTTGCCGGGCTACCGGGCGAATCAAGGACACCTGGCGGAGCAAAGGGTGCAGCTACACCGGCCAGGACCAAGTGGAAAGACGAAGACCGAGGCGGACCACTGAATGAGCTAAAATAACCGTCGGGAATAATGCCATAGATTGGGAGGACGAGTTAGCGCGAGCATTGCGAGAAATGGACAATATATTGCTGGACCGGCCATTACAGGGGACCATTAGATAGTCGACACGTCGAGATAACGAGCATTAGCCACACAACGGCCACGTTAGGTAGGTGCTCGGCTACGTACGGAGCCGCAGCAGCACAGCAAGATCCATAGGTAGGCACACCGCAACCGAACATCCCTGTGCAACCTCTTGTTTCCTTCCCTCTTTCCTTCTCTCTCTTCCTATCTCTCCCTTTCTATCTCCACTTATCTGTCCCTTTCCCTCTGTCTCTATCTCCCTCTGTTTTTCTTCTAGATACCACGTGGTCAGCTTTATCGAACATTTATCGCAGCGATCGAGGAAGTTTCGTATCATATGTTCCTGTCCGTGTAGCTTGTAACAGTTCATAATGCGATACTCGGAGGTTTACCCCTCGCCGGTTAGGCTAATGATGATTCGTTTCGAATTGATAGCTACCTATGTAGGCGTTGAATTGTATCGAGTGCCTTTTAAATTGTGACGCGTACCGGCGTACGATGTTCGCTCAGAGGAAGTAAATTGAGATCGTGGAACGGGGTACGCTACCGTGCTTCGTTCCTGAGGACGTTGACTTTAGAGAGGCGATGTGCTGCAGGAAACTGAACCGATCAAAACGCTTCTTCTGGAATTATTTATTTATATATACAGATTTCGCATGAAATTTTAAAGGTATTTAGGTGAAATGCACTGTATTTAAGTGAAATCATGAATTAATAATTATAGGATATTTGAATTTAATGAATATTTCTATACAATTTAAATAAAATTACAAAAGTTGAAACTTGATTACATATTTATCAATGATGAAATATATAATTTAAAATATATCAATTTTAGAATAAATGAAAATAATTTTAAAACGTTTAAAAAATATTTATTTGTTGCACGGAGTTTTTCTCTTAAAATTACTTAAAATTCACTTTCAAATTATGACAATAGCTGAATATATATTATAAAAACTATGAATAGAGTATAATTAAAATTTATAACTGAAGGATAATTAAAAATTGCAAGTTAACTTTTGTAAATAGTACAAATACCTTTATGTAATTTTCTTAACGTTAGGATTATTTTAGAAATATTATGCAGTTTTGTCGGTGTTATAATTTCTCTAAATTAATATTCAGTTTACATGCTGGCTTAATCAGCAACTTCCCTCATAAAATCTAACAGTTCCTTAAACTTCCCATAACATTTAACACCTTAGCTGCCTCTCGCAAATGAAATGGATAACCACTATCTCTTTATGACTTAGTAGTAACTAAAAGCTGAAAGGAGTAATTCGTATTACTCGCTCGTACGTTTAAACAATTCTCCGACACTCAAAATTTATTATACGTTATAAACAATTTTGAAATATTAGTATACACATTTTTAACAAATAAGCCTCTGATAGATAAAAATATTATTAGTATTATTCTCTTCTATTTTTTAGAAATTCTCAGATTTTTCTAAATTTCAAAGTTTACAATTTTTCAGAATTAAAAAATTTTTAGATCCTCAATTATTCAAATTTGTTAATTTTTTAAAAAATTAAAAATTCTCTCAGATCTACATTACAGTTTTAATTTTTTATTTGTAATATTATAAAAGAAAGAGAGAGGTAGTGTATCACTTCATCAAATATGTGTATATTTGATTAACACTAAATCTACTGTATAATGCACATTCACTTCAAAATTACAAATGAAGCTAAAAAGTAAAGAAACAATTGTCAATCTTATAAATAGATCTACACATTTATACTTCATCTCAAGGTAAGCTAACATAGGTTTCAATAAAATCTTAACGTGTGGACCGCCATAGTGAAAACTGACATTTGTGGTCAGAGTATGACATAAATTATTAAGAACAAAGATACTGAACCTGTCAATTCTATTGTTTAATCCATTAATATACATCGTCCCAATATTTGAAACCCTCAAAATTTTTTACATCGTATTTTTTCAATAAATAATTAATTTAACTGAATTTATAGGGTGGGCCACACCGCCATGGTAGTCAACGTGCTGACAAATGCTATAATTCGAAACAAGAAACCTAACCTCTTCTCGTGCTTTGACGAGTTTCACTCATGACGCACTTACAGCTAAAATGTGACAAAGCTTACTCAAATTTTAAACACTCTTCAACTTTGAAATTTAGGTCCAATTATAAGTTGCATTATCAAGGATCCCTGAATATAAAATACTCACACTTTAATTTTCTTCGTTCGTGTTAATGTTACAGCTCTGAATAGGCTTGTCTGACGCATCTGATAAATAAATGGCACCGGAAGGAGTTAAAAATGTCCTTAGATCGAATTTAGTATCAGTACATCCAATTAAAGATCATTTAACGATATAACAAGTATGAGAACCTCTGGCATATAACGTTTGAGCTCGGAATCAAAATGGAGCTGCACGTACCGCGCCCGTCTTCGGCCGTCCATCTTCTCCCCGGGTTAATTAAAACAAACACACTTTCGATGAGAAAGAGTGGTGGACAAACGGCGCTCGTAATTTCCGTCAGCACGGCGGAGTAGTTGTAAAAGTGTTATTTAAAATTGCGCGGGAATAGCCGGGAAGGCATTCAAGCCGAAGTACCCACGCTAGATCTCGTGTAAAGAGCAGTCCTCGCGATGCAGGACGTTTCCTTTTCCGGCGAGGTAGATGTTGAGATCGACTACGAGACCGGCCCTCTTCTCCCCGTTTCGCGCCGTTCTCGTCCCATCACTAACGAAGAACAGAACAGAACGGAACAGAGGAGAACGGAACGGAAAGGAACCAGAAACGTTCTCGTGCGGATTTCTCTCGCGCTCTCGCATTATTGCTCGCCCCGTAGCCGGTTGCTACAGTTGAATAAAGAGGAGGCTATATACGAGAGAGCCACAGCAAAGGGAGAGTGCATACCAGGACCTCGGTGGCACGATACTGTGCGTAATTTCCTTTGTTTCTGCCGCGCCGTTAGTTTCCAGGTGATTTCAAGAACAGTTCGATTACCTTCGACAATTTCGCGAAGAAACCGTCTATCTCTTTCGACTGTGCAGCTGGCAAAATGAATGTGCAATCGTTGGAACGGAAGAAGCTACGGGAGATCGCGATAGAGCGAGACAGAGGTGGGAAAATGTTAGGAGGAACGGCGCGAAGTAATTTTGACGTCTGACAGACCGGGATACGTCCGGAGTCCCATTCCGGAGTTGATTCGCGGAAATACCAGGCTTTCGCTCTTTCTTATCCGACATCGTCGACGTATAAGCTCGTCGACACTCGATCCCTTCCTCGCGAAACCAACGACCCGACCAATCAGACAAAAACGGGCATCTCCACGGGTCGTAGACCAGTTTCGAACGATCAGAAAACTGGCATAGGGAACGATAACCGTACCTGCTTATTTCAGGCAATGTTGGCTGACGAGAAAAAGCGACCGAGATGATTAGCCTTTGCACTCGGTGTCCACTGGCGTGTCAAGACGCCATTTTTATTTCGCGAAGTCTACGGTAACCAGGGGTTTTATGGGTTGTCGGGTCTTGGGGACGATTAGTGGGGCAATGTTGTGGTTTTTGAACTGGGGTACTTTGACAAACTGGATTTTTTGAAGTTAGAGTGGAATCGCTCTTTACTTGGAAGGAGTGAATTTATGAATTGGAATTTTTGAATTTGGAGAACAAATGACACCAAACATATCTGAGGGTTTTATGGGATGTTGGGTCTTGGTGAGAATTAGTGGGGCAAAGTTGTGGTTTTTGAACTTGGAGTACATTGATAAATTGGATTTTTTCAATTTAGAGTGAACTGGAGTGAATTCTTCACTCAGAAATGCAATTTTGGTATTTAGAGTACAAATGAAACCAAACATATCTGGACTGTAGAACCAAAGTAGGTTAAAGGTCTACTTCGTACAAATTACATATATTTTGCATTCAATTTTTTATTTCCTACCTTCCCAACCTCAGTTGTGTTTTTAATATTCTACTGCAAAAATATGGTAGTGTATAAATTAACATTTTATGTATTTTTGCACGTTTGAGTTCCAATATTTTTCAAGTCTTCTTTACAACATTTTATGTTAAAGAATTTAAAGAATTTTTCTATCTTTACGTGAACATAATTGAGTTATTTATTTTTATTAGGATCACTCTTATTTTTATTAATATTATAAGTTCCACTTTATTATTAAAAATTTACTAACTTTAAATGTCAAATAAATGAAAATTTTATAATTTTAAATAAAGTTTATAATAGCTATAATATAAATTTGTAAACCTAGAATATAAAACTCTGTTAGGTTGCATTTTATACAGAAATAACGAACAATAGAAGGGCAGAAAAATTTGACCACAAAAGGAACATCAATGCTTTTTATCAAATGAAATAGAATTCTAACTTTATAATGATATTTGACTAGCCGCAAAAAATAATGTTAAAAACGAATGAAACAGAATATACACTGTGATTATAAAAAAAAAAAAACAAATTTATAACACAATATGGAACTTTTATTATTCTCTTTATCAGCAGTTAGAACATAAAAAGAACTGAAGAGAATCATTATTTATTTTTTTCTTCTTTTTTATGCAATCTGAGAAAAGTTTGAATTGTTTCAGTGAATGTTTGATCAGATATTTTAATACAAATTTCAATATTTATTTAATATTTAAAAAATGTGCAAACTATTGGAATTCATCGTGTAGTCATGGTAATAAATTGATAAATTAAGTTGTACAATGTTTAGAAACATAGAAATGTCAGAAATTTTAGAAATTTTAGAAATTTTAGAAATTTTAGAAATTTTAGAAATTTTAGAAATTTTAGAGATTTTAGAAATTTTAGATTTTAGAAATTTTAGAAATTTTAGAAATTTTAGAAATTTTAGAGATTTTAGAAATTTTAAAGATTTTAGACATTTTAGAGATTTTAGAAATTTTAGAAATTTTAGAATTATCAAATTAAGAACTTTATAAATTCATAAATATAGAAATGTCAAATTTAAATATACAAATTTACGAATATAGGAATTTGAAATTATCAAATTTCGAAATTTATGAAGTTACTAATTTCCACAACTACAAATCTGGAAATTTAGAAGTTTTAAGATTTTAGCATTTGGAAATTTAGAAATTTGGAATACAAAGATATAAAATTTACAACTTTCTAAATTCCTAAGTTCTAAATTTGAGATATAAAAATATCAAATTTCTAATTGCTAGGGTTTCAAATTTGAGACATAAAAACGTCAAATTTTTCATTCTTAAAATTCTAAATTTATCACATAAAAATTTCAAATTTCTAAATCTCCAAGTTCCGTATTTACCATATAGAAATTTCTAATTTCTAATTTCTCAAGTTCCAAATTTCAGCTATAAAAATTTCAAGTTCCTAACTTCAGAAGCCAAAAAATAAAAACTCAAATTTAGTAATTACAAAATCTTTAAATCTTCCAATTTCAAAATAGAGAAACAAACTGATCAGCATCCAGCGCAACTAATGAAGGTTTAAATCGCCCAATAAATTCACAATCCGTTCCCCTTTCTTTCATCCCTAATCCTGCTTAAAATATAGCGCGCAATTTTCTGCGAATAAAAATAGAATACCCCTTAAAGTATCCACACTCTCGTACTAAATAAACGTTCAGAGATATATCCTCTGCGCGTTAGGTTTCGAATAAAGCGTTATCGCGTATCCATCTTTGATCCCGCAACGCTTCACTTTCGTCACGGTCGTCAGGCAAACTACAATTTCAGCCGTTACAAATCACCGGTGCATTCATTAACCGGTACGTGCAAACGGTACCGGAATCATAATTTCCGCGGAAAAATCCTCGGAACATCGTAAACGTCTTCATACGTAGTACCAAGGCAGAGATTTATCTCGACAAGGATGGCACGTCGGCGTCGTTTGTATTAGCCAGGCGAACCATAATTTGCTGCTAATTAATGCTAAAAGCCGCGCCGCGATTTGTCTTAGCTGCTCGGCATTTACGATAATGATATCGTCGCGGCCAAGTAACGACTAAGTAGTTTAGTCACGTTCCATCCAGGAGTATATCCTTCAGCGACGTTGAATCGGGTTCCCGATCGATCAGGCTTTTCCTGCGGACTGTCTCTGTTGGACTTCTCGTTAGTTTCAAATCGGTCGACCGCACCGAATCTAGCAAAAGGGCCGAGATAGGAGGCTGCGTTCGAAATTCCGCAATAGACGACGACGACTTCGCGTGCGTTCATGCGGAACCACCTCTTCAACATGTGTGACCGTCACAAAGGAGGAGAGGACTCGTGGAGGTTGCAAAGAGGAGGGTCGTTAAGCGACGCTTTCGAATGGCGCCCAACTTACGGGACTAAGGTTCAAAAGGGACGATAGGGAAGAAAAAGGAAAAGAATGTCAAGGATGATTGCACAGTAATCGACTTTACGCGATTCGGAAAGCGGTTTTTAGTTTCTGAAGTGATGACAGTTTCTGTATTATCTTAAACGTTTATATTTTAAACAGTCGATGAATTGAAAACAGGTTATGATTCTTAAATTTTCAGATACATTTATCATTAAATTTTAAAATATAAAAATTGCCCGATTTTAAAACATATCCTAAATAACCTAACCTAGTCTTGTTTAATCTTCAAGTCTGACTTAATTCTAACCCAACATTGCTCTTACGTTAACTATAACTTTTTGTAACTCAAACTATAATTTAAATCAAACTACAAATTTATCTAGTCAAACTTATGATAATAAAATGACTAATGAAATATAACTACAAATATTATCTAGCCTAATTAGATAAAACACTGACCATAAACTAACTTCATCTTTAATTTTTAACCATATGCTGAGGTGTTCTAATTTAACTGAACTGAAAGATTTAATTACTCTAACATAATCTAATCATATTTAATTTTATTCTAATTTTATTCTATGTATTCTAATTTTACTTATAAACTCGTCATAATTATGAAGCCTAACTATAAACTGGTGAGTGATCTTCAAATCTAGCCATAATAATATATATTCAAATTTAAATATAACCTAATATAATCAAATTTAAATATAACTTGAATATAACCTAACCATAAATTAGTCTAGTTCAACATGATCTAATTTTACCGAACCTAACTTAATCTTATTGTACTAATAATTCTGTCTATTCTAACATAACGCAGCTGATAAACTGACCTAACCTAACCAGACCGAAAGATTGATAAATTACTTAAATTTAGCTAAACCTAATCATAATACTCAGTAGCCTAATTAAATTCTAATCATAAGTATAGGCTAATCTAATCTGACCTAACTTAATCTTATCTAACCACATTTGAGCCTATTCTAATCTAACCCTACTCACGAATTAACCTAACTAAACCTAACCTTGATAAGGTACTAATTAATCTCATCTATCTTTAGCTACAATCTTGGCTGTTTTGACCATAATAAATTTTGATCTAATCGTAACCTTACTTCAACAAAATCTTAACCATAACCTAGTACTATCCTAACCCTAATGTAACCCTAACCTTCTTCACAATCTTCCATAACTTAATCTTTTATTGGGTTAACCTAACCTAACCTTCTTCAAAATCCTCCATAACTTAAGCTTCTATTAGGTTAATCTAACCTAACCTTCTCCAAAATCCTCCACAACTTAACCTTTATTGGGTTAACCTAACCTAACCTTCTCCAAAATCCTCTATAACTTAACTTTTTATTGGGTTAACCTAACCTAACCTTCTTCAAAATCGTCCATAACTTAAGCTTCTATTAGGTTAATCTAACCTAACCTTCTCCAAAATCCTCCATAACTTAACCTTTCATTATATTAAATTCCTTATACCATTATTCAGAATAGTAATTATGACGATAAATTAAAAACTAATCCACCTAACCTAATCCTATTGTGGTGCAACGTAACCTAGTTCTACTATAATGCAATCTAACCTATTTTTTCTTAATCTCTCATTAAAATCTTCACGACACTTAATTGCAAACATATTTAATCCCCACATATGGAATCCCCAAAAACTTAAATTAAGCAACAAAAGTTTCCTTAGAACTATAACATTGAATCCTTCACCTCCAGCGTTATCCTCCACTCCTTCACCTCCACTATTATCCTTCAGTATTACACTACGCAACAACCTCCACAATTTTGCCTAACCCAACCCTCCATTAGAATCGCACTACATTATTTAGCATTAAGCTACGTTAAAAAGTGAATGAAATAACGATAAAAAGCAAATAGTGATAAAAACGAAGCAAGACAGATGAGCATCGATCCGTCTGCCAATAGCCTGACACGATATAACATTGTCCGAACCACGCGACCTATTAAAATGTAAATTGACCAGCGTACGTTTGACTAAACAGTCATTGGGGAGTTTGAATGTACAGTGGATTCGATTGCTATGGCTTTGCTAGCGATTCCCTTTCCCACTATCGTGTACATGCGCTCTAAAAAGTGAACATTAGGGCAAATTAGCACGAACAGACCACCCAGCACGGGAAAGCTAAACACCATTCTGGATCGATAAATCGTAGTTAGGGTAAGCCAGACCAGACGCCATAAATCAGAGTGTCCTTAAGAATCCAGGTTCCAACACCTCGTTAGTTTGTCACCGTCGGTTCCCTGACCTTCTTCACATTTTCTTGATACCGGTGTCCTTGGGTTTAATCACACTCTCGGTGACTACATCTATCAGCACTTTATCTTTCACTTCTAGTCATGTTCGAATGAATGATCAATCGGAAGAGGACAGTTTGTTATTTATATGCTCGGAGAGGATTGAAATCGTTGGATCAGTATCATGGTGTTCAACCGGAGATTAATGGAGGTTGTATTGAGGGCGTGATCTAGGGTGATGGGTAATTGTGGCCTCGAGGGCGTGGACACTCGGACACTGATTGGCAGTCAATTTTGGAAAGGTATTTGACATTTTTATGTGTACGGATTCAATACGCAAATTTTCAGATTATTAATTTTTAGATGTGGGAATTCACGATTGGAGTGTTACGCAATATTTGAGTTATGAGATTTTGAATTTTTAAAGCAATTTTTAACTGAAAATATTTTTAGACTTCGGAGTCTTCCAAACACCAAATTACCGGTAAAATTAAAAAATATACAAATTTCTAAACTACATTTTCTCATTTCAAGTTAAAAAATCTAAAACTCTAAAAATCTGCATATTTGTAAAAATGAAGAAACTGCAAAAATAAATTTAGGAATTAAAAAGTGGAATAATCAAAAGGGTGAAAATCTGAAGCTTTAAAAATCTGAACCCTCCGCATATCTGAATACCAGACGGTCTCACGCATCGTGCACACAATTGCCCGCGAGCGTCAGTCGGCGCTCGGTGCCCATCACGGTCCCTGCAAACGAGCCGCAATTCCAAACGGACGGGAAAGGGACACGGTTACGAATTCACCGGCTAGAAAATAGGAAAAAATGAAACGCTCGTTGGACAGTTGAAACTATGGTCGTTTACTTTTCTGTTAAGAACAGCGCTTTATAAGAGACGGGAACATATCCGCGGACATGTCTTGAGAAATGGTGGTATCTGTCTTCCCCGGAACGAGCCACGATAGCCTACGAATTACGGCAATTCACCGAGAGTAATGTTTTTCCGTCACGTTCCAGCCGGTGGTTACACGACTTGGACAATCGTGGGGCCTCAGACTGGATATTCATGTAACATTCATTCTCCGGTTCGTCGCTTCCGCATCTATTGTCAACCGGTACACTGAATCCGGTCCGGTCTCCCTTTCGTTCGGGAAGACGCATCTCGACGCCGCGATGCTTATCATGCTGATGCTGCCGCGTCAAAGGGATTAAGTCGTCGTTACGTTCGCGCCTCATTTATCATGCGATAAACGTCCGAGCCAGAAAATCGTTAGCCGTTTGCATCGAGTTCAGACGTGGGCGTCACGCCAGGCTAGTACAGTCAACAGCAAAGATGCCTTGCAAAAATATGACACGCAACGGGAATAGGTCTGCCACATGGTTCTTAGAGGATTCAGAAGATTTTGGTATTGGGATTTAGAGATATTGCAAGTTTGGTATTTGGGGTTTAGGGATATTCTTGGAATGCGATATTTTAGGATTTTGAAGATATAAGAATTTGTGGATATAGGGATGTGATGGTATCAGTGAGGATTTTGGGGTTTGTAGATTGAGATATTTAGATCCACATTTTGTTCTTTGGCATCTAGAAGTTAAGAAATCGAGTCATTCTAAATTTATTTGAGTATGTGAAGATTTGTGGATCTAGACATTTAAGACTACAAATGAGGATCTTGGGAGTTGAAGATTGAGGTGTTTGGACCTAGACCTTTTCTTGGGTGTCTAGAAGTTAAGTATTAAGGCATGCAATGACATAGAAGCTTTATAACATAGAAAGTGGACCTGGCAATTTGAGATCATAAGTACTTGAGGATGTTAAGACTTGTGGATCTGGACATTTAAGAGTATAAGTAAGAATGTTGGGGTTCGGAGATTGAGGTGTTTGGACCTAGACCTTTTCTTTGGAGTCTAGAAGTTAAGGATTAAGGCATGCAATGACATAGAAGCTTCATAACATAGAAAGTAAATCTGGCACTTTGAGATCATAAATACTTGAGAATGTTAAGACTTGTGGATCTAGACATTTGAGAGTATAACAATTTGATGATTTTAAAGTTCGAGAAGTTTGAGACTTTAAGACCTAGATATTAACAAACTAAGGAATGTGACATAAAAGTTTCATAATATGCAAATAAATCTTGGAATTTGAGTTTCAAACTCAGAACAAAATTTGAAATCAGACCTAGAATTTAAAGAACCATGTGATAGTCATGTAGAGATCAGAAAGTCTGCTAATTTGAAGACATACTTGAATCCATAAAAATTTGACTACATAAAGAATACTGTACAGTCTGTAAAGTACATAAACTCTCAAATATCTACCGATCGTCATGGAAATCATTCCGAAATTCTATATATCTCGTATCCATTAGTAGAAGCATCTCCCAACGAGGTTTATTGGCAGAATTACGGTTGAAAACGGAACGTTCGGATTCGGCTAATAAGAAAAGTTTCGGGTCGAGCAACGATGACGAGGAATCGTTGGAATCGGGGGAATCGGTGAAATTGACTGCTTTTTGCGATAAACGTCCCCGAACAACGTTAATTACATTCCGCGTGAACGATCTCGCGATCGAGAGAGATTCGAGAGCGATCCTCCCGTTCGGGGCTGCCCTCGGAAATTCCTTACAAGGGCAGAGTTATGCGGAAAGATCGCGTCTGTCGGTGCCGATTCGGAAGCTTCCTAACTTCTTAGGCGTATATCATCCGCATAGTACAGTCGATAGCAAATCTGTCATTGCATATTCTATGAAAAATACTGGAATCAAGATGGTTTACCATAATTTTTAGGGATTTTCAGAGATTTTTCAGAGACGCTAGACATTACTTTACAAATAGATATTGGACTATAGGAATTTAGAGAACTTTGGGAGGAAATTTGGGAATGTAAACGTTTTGAGATAGAGGGATTAGTTAGGTGGGATTCGTTGATTTGGAGATTGTTGTAGGTACCTAAATATTTTAGGATCTAGGAATTTAAACATCAAGAGATTTGGAACTTTAAGATTTTTCAAATTTAAGAAGTCTAGAATCTAATAATTTTTGGATCTATAAATATGTGATTTTCTAAATCTAGATTTTTGTCTAGATTTTTAAATTTAGAGGGACTTTTAAATCTTGAGATCATCACATCTTAGGGTCCAAATAATTTTGGATATAGAAATTTTGTGATATTGAGAATTTTTATCCAGAAATTTTGCGGGCTATTGACTTCTTCACTTTGGGATATAGAAATTAAAGGTGTCTAGAGATTTTTGGTACAGTAATATTGTGAACTAGGAATTTGGAGACCGAGAAGTATGTGTGACATGTAAAAATTTGGAGATTTGAAAATTTAAGAATTTAGAGATTTAAAAATTTCAAAATTCGACAATTTTAGAATTCACAAATTTAAAACGTCCAAAGTTTAAAAATAAAAATTTGGACTTCTGAAAATATGAAAAATTCTAAACATACAAGATTAGAATTATATAAAAGATGGTCACAAACAATTGTAATTTACTCATAAAGCTAATAAGTCTGAAACGTGGCTTACAAAAGAATATTTTCGAAATTTTCTAAATATAAGTCCCCTAAAATCCAATTTAAAGTGCTCATTATGTGACAATTATTGCTAGAATAAAAGGATGTTTTTATGTACTCAAAAGTTTGATAATCTGTGTGTTTCAAAAGAAGACATGAATCAGAGATTGCATAACCACTTCGTCATTTAATTAATGAATACACACGAGACAGGAAACTTGTACATTCTATGTTATTTTGTAAAGATTTATTTTTTATACGAATTACTCTATTCATAGTGATCGTTTGTTTCATACGAACAATTGAAGAGGCACGATCTGTGTACTTTTATGGTTAGGTTAGGTTACATCGTCCTTGCTTTAAGAAATCAAGGTCTAATGGCGCAATGACTTAGGATGTTGAAATTTAATATTGTATTATGTTGCATCCATTAATTTTTGACATAATTGAGAAATATTAGTATTATATTTTTTATTTGATGTAGTAAAAATCTTTAACTGAAAACCGAAACGATTATATTTTAACTAACTATTATTTTAGTTTTTAATGTGCTACTTATGCTACAATTAGTATAGGTAATATTTAAAAAAAAAAGAGTTAATTAACAAGTATAAAATTGTTTATAAAATATACTTTTTATATACTAAATTAATTTAGTAACATAACAGTTTTATTATGAATATTAACGTATTAACTTAAAACTGAATTTTTCTTAAAACAGAAAAATATTCCTTAATTTTTAAATTGCAAAATGTCTAAATCCCTTGAAGTATACATATAATCTCGCAAAAAATAACCTGAGTGAAATATTCGCCACATAAAAATCTACATTGTGCACCGGATTAAATCAACACAGAAAACATTTTATGTTTTCGTACGTTCCGCGAGTTCAAACTAGTACTTTTCAAGAGATCAGCTTACAAGGTTTTACTTTAACCGTGCAGTTTACCAAGAATACTCGTTCTTATTGTTAGTTTCACTCTCTTGTGTTCTTGATCCGCGTCGTTACGTCGCAGATACACGTTGTCGTTTCCCGCTAGACTTCCTTCTTCATGAATCCTTAAGAAATAGCGCAGAACGAGGAGCTAATGCGCGTTTAAATGTTACAGGAAGTTCTTTCCTTTACTTTCTTCCTGTATTTCCCGACCCGTGGAAAGAGGTATTCAATTCCGTGTACATTTATGTAACTCGTATTTACTCTTCCGTCTTTTATCAAACTTTATGAAAAATTATCTCGAGTATTTCATATCTACTGTAGTATTTTACAATTTGTTACAATCTTTCTCGTCGTTTCAATAAAAAATTATGCACAGGCAGCTTCTGACATAACTTTTGTTTGTTGTACAATGAAATTATTACTGCACTTTATTATTTCTGCTGAGAAGTTATTAAAGATCAAACTTGTTTTTCACCTGTTTTATTTCAAAATTCTTCAAGAATATTTTAAAAAGTAAATAAAGTTTTATATCATTTTTCTGCTAAGACTGTGGAGGAAAATGTTATTTAAGTAATTGTTATGGAGAGTACAAATTGATATTTTCTTAATTTTATCAAAAAATTGTATGTGAAAAAATATGTATTAAAAAATCTATTAACATGTTGATATTCATAATAAAAATGTAATGTTATTAAATTAATTTAGTATATAAAAAGAACATTTAAAAAATTCTATGTGAAATAATATGTATTAGAAAATCTATTAAGAGATTTAAGGATTTTGTTGTTAGGTAGTTCAGAAATTTACTAATTTATAAATTAAGGAATATCACATTTATCAATTTTAAAATTTAAAAATTTCAAAATTTAGGGATTTAGAAATTAGGTATTTCGTAATTTAGAAATTAGGAAATTTCATATTGTCCAAATTACAAGATTCAGGCATTCGGATATTTCGTAGTTTAGAAATGAACAAACCATGTCATAGATACTAAAGCTGTAATAAGAAATGTCAGAAAGACATTTGAACATCTAAGATGTCAGATAACCACTAAACACTACAACAAAAATTGTACCTCATAACCTATCCAGAGTAACCAAATGCTCTTACTTTCAAACAAATTATACCAGTTTGATTGAACCAGTAAAAACAAATTCTAAAATCCGCCAAGATCTCCCAAGCAAATGAGACGTAACTGAAATGACTCGGTTCAGTAATAGTTCGAATTGAAATGAGGATTCATGAATTGATCGTTCCATTAGGATTCCCACGGAGGAAGGTCGCGCGCATAGATTGAGCCGACTGGTCCGCGACATTCGCAGTCGTTTAAAACGCAAATGTAATACGCGTAGACCGCAATCAATTAGTCACCGTATAAGGATCAGGCGAGGTACGGCGATATATCTGCAGTTGGTGCAGTAGGTGTAGTTGCTGGTCAACCGGTAGTCCCGCAATCGTCTGTACTCATCTCGCCGGGCAGAAACCCCGCTGGGCCCCGTCTTACCGCCCCCACTTGCAGGTCCTGCACCTTGTACAATGACTTGATGGCAGTGACAGGGGCCCAGGCAACAACCGGCCACACGATACACGGTGGCACGCGAAGACCAACCGGTATCCCCCTCTGATACCACGTTTGTTTAAACTAAACAGTGGCGAATTCGAGTAAATCATTCGATCAAGGGGGAAAGGCAGACGTTAGGGACAGCCGGATGCTAGATCTTCTGAATGTAGGGTTTATCTGACTATCCTGATACCACGTTTACAACAGTGGCGAGTTCGAGTAAATCATTTGATCAAGGTTCGTGTGCTGGGAATGAACCCCTACGTGTGTCACATATGTGACTACATACAGTTGAAATGTGATAAGACTTTTATTTTCACTGCAATTAAATTTTTGAATAATCTGTATCATCAATGATTGTTGAAGGCAAAAGTTGCTTAACATTTTAACATTCTTTAGTTGTGTTAACGTTGTAGCAATAACCATGTAGCTATGAATGACACGACTGCCTAGAAAGAATCTAACCTATAATTTTATAGGTTAAGGAGTTATGGACCGTCAGTTGAATCGGATCTTACAATGTATGGTTTTATCTGCCTATCTGATACCTTTGTTTAAACAGTAGCGATTCCGAATACATTATTTGTGGCCGATCAAAGAAGTGTTGAGAATGTTAACCTCTACGTGTGTCACACATGACTACAGTTGAAACGTGATAAGACTTGTCATTGTAATTTTTTTGAATTATCTATATCAAGGATTGTTGAAGCTTGCCTAATATTTTAACATTCTTTGTGTTAACGTTGTAGCAATAATCATGTAGCTATGAATGACACAACTGCCTAGAAAGAACCTAACCTATAATTTTATAGGTTAAGGAGTTATGAACCGTCAGTTGAATCAGATCTTACAATGTATGGTTTTATCTGCCTATATGATACCTATCTGCCTATTGGTTATTTTGTTCGTTTGTTTAAACAGTATCCGAATAAATTATTTGTGAAGAATCATGAAGGAGAGGAAGTAGGAGAATGTTAAGGCCGGTTAGATCTTCAATACGTAAGGTTTTATCTGACTGTTTTGCCCTAGCGCCTGTCTACCTGCATCCAAGTACCTGTTCACCGTTGGCTACGCTTGCCTAGTCACAGAATGATTTTCTTTGCCGAGGAAAAGTAGAAAAACACGTTCCAGCCGAGTCCAAGTATTGTGTTAGCTTCTGTCCTGTCTTTTGTTCCGTCAGTCAGCGTCGCTTGTTATTTCGTGCGCGGAAGCTGGAACCAGGAATCGACTAATTAGGGAACAAGCGAACTTTTTCGCGGCTTGCACTTTTACGATATCGTGAGAGTCGAGGAAGAGTTATGGTAAACGGATCGTAGGAAGACGTAGATGCTTAATGGATATCTCGATGTAAAGGATGTTTTGTTTGTCTTAGCTGTTTGCGATGGTAATATTTAACTAGCAGGTACTTATTTGTTAGCAAATAACGAGTCACTTTCTGGTGGAGAAGTTTGATGAGCTGTTTTGGAGTTATTATTCTTCCGTTTTTAACTGCTAGTGTTGTTTCTCTAGCATTAAATATGATATATGATAATATGATTTCATATATAATATGAAATATGATATAAAGGTTTTGTTAAATCTATACTGTATTAATTTGTATATCGTATTTATTTCGAATTGTTGTGTTAAACTAAATGACAAGTGAGTCGTTTCTGAAAGAAGATTAAAAACTAAGGAATTTTATTAGAATAAAATAAACTCAAGATTATCAGACTTTGTCTTCTTTTTACAAAGTCATTTCAACATTTTCAAGTTTTCAAGGTCACCCAAAACAGCAATAATTTTTATAATCCACAAAATTACAATTATTCTGATTAATCAAAAATAGGTTTCAAACACATGTACGTGGGTTAGCAAATAATATTCTGCGAAACAAGATATAAAATTTAAAAATTGAACATTTTTCCTTTTATTGTAAAATCTCTATTCTCAAACAAATATTTGCATATTTTCCATTAAACACTGACGTAAACTTCATTGAAAATTTGCTTTTTTCGTTTACATTGAAAAACGTAGTTTATCAGAAAATATTTAATAAATTTTTTATATTGAAAAAAACAACAGAGATATAAAGGAACACCATGAATATTGGTAATATTTCAGTATTGTCAATATTGTTGAACGTATGCAAGAAAATATTGACGTATTGTCAATATCTAAGTATTGATGATGTGTATTTTGATAAAAAACAAAATATTTTTTGTATTCCTTTTATCTGACATATTTACACTTTATCTTAAAAACATGCATTGTCCATAAATATTGCCAGTATCGACAATATATGATATATTTCACGTAAAACCACCTGTATATTTATTTTTGGATCTGTAAAAATATTAGGAATATTTTTTACAAAGAGCTTCAATGGATGAATTTGATAAAAGAAGAATTGTTTTTAATTTTTAAAAAATACCTTCTTCTAAGATCATTCACGTTAGAGTTATAATTAAAAAGAGTACAATTGACTATTAGTAAAGTAGTGTAATGTGATAGTGAAACCATAAAATGAACAGTGGAATAGCAAATTTGTAGACCAATAAAATATAAAAATATTACAGTCGTAACAAAACAGTAAAATAAAATAAAAAATAATAAAAGGCAAAGCTAACCATTCTCGAAAAAGTCTACACTTCATTACCATAAAATTTCCTGAAACATTTGACAAGATTCGAATCCAGAACCTAATTAGGCATAACAATTTTATTTGCCACTACAAACCGACTCACGCAAGAACGTTTCCTCTTTTTGTAATCCGCACAATATTTCCCCGCTGCGTTTCTCTCTATCGTTCATGAAAAAGAGTTACCAGCAATGCGGGAGTCGTTTCTTGCGACTGTATACCTCTTACGCCGTCATGCATAAAAGCATACATAAGGGGGGTGCGTGATAGCGAACTCCTTCCCGTTTTGATTTACATAATTCGTTACGCGGCAGAGCATCGACTGGATACACACGGTGAAAAGAATCGGTTGGAACGCGTTCAGCAGAAACTGAATGAACGAAGCGGCCAAGCAGGCACAATGGAGGAAAGAATGGCCGTGGCGTAGGCACGCATTGCTACACGAAAACGCAAGCCCGCTTGAAACATAGACGGGGGTTAATGATCTTACGGTTGTAGGCGAGGACTGAACGCGGCACGATTAAAAGAACGTTTGCTTTTAATGCGTATCCTTCTCGCCCGGTCTCTTCGTTATTCCGCTTGCTTTTTCCCCTCCCGTCGTCGTTTAACCCCATTTCCCTTCAGCGTTTGCACAGCGTTCGTTCAGGGGGGTTGGTCGGCGTCGTTACCGTGAGAGATAGGGACGTGCATGCGCGCAGAAATCCGACCATTAAAATATACCCTGTCAGTATGCATCGGTGTGCACAGATCTCGACAGCATGCACGAACAAACAGGCGTACGGCGATGCTGTTCCCGCCGTTGCTGGCGTTGCTGCCGGTCGCTGCATGGCTGCTGACCGTACCATTCTTGCGTGTTCGTTGCCAGCGACTTAGGGAGAATTACGGCGAAGATAGCAATAAGAGAGATACGACTTTATCGCGACTCTGTTTCTATCTACGTACACCTCCGGCTGCTGTTCTGGACCTGTATCGTACGCTGCCGGAACGATCGATCCTCTTTTCTGCCCGTGGACCCTTGTTCCATTTTCCTTTTATATCTTCGAACGTTATCAGATCATGGTCTGCTCGTACCTCGTGGCATTACGCACCGTGAAACCCGCTGTAGATTTTAACTTTGACGATGTCCTGCTAGATATGGACCTGGCTCACTTGTCTGGATGCTCATTAGCCCCCGCGAAAAACGAGCGGTCTAATACCTTTGATAAAAATACCGTGATAAGCATTGCTATCAACGCACTTGACTGGTTATCATTTAAAGATTGATTAAGCAGAACGGGATTTTAGTCTCTGCTTCAACGGTATATCCTTAGGTTCATGTGGTAATCTTAATGCGAGCTGAATCTTGATATATGAATTGTTTATTGCACTTGTTTTGATGATTAGATATGTACTGGTCTGAAGTTTATCTCCAGAGAAAACGGCTGGATAAGATTTCATCGTATATTATTATAATAACATTAATTTTGTTGGACAGTTTAGGCGCTAGGAGGTTCTAATGCGTTCATTGGTATCAAATATATTGTCAAACATTACTATTACGTTGATTATTATCAAATATGACTATTGCAGACATGATCAAATTAATTGAAAAGAAGGAAAATTTTATATGTCATTATTCAATTTTTACAATTATATGCGCAATTGCTACTCGTTCATAATAATCATGCGCAGTACAGTTATTACATTTTATCACAATGTACTTGTTGCGTAAACTTTATTGCGCATGTTTATTATTTTTTATCATCAATTGTGCATATGTTTAATATTGAAGGTCACAGTCAAGGTCATCAGTGAATTTTTTATAATAGAAATAAGAATCAGTATGTTTCTGATATTATAAATTTATATGTAAGCAATTTCTATAAACAGAACTTATTTTTCGACTTCGGTTTCAATGTAAAAATAAGGGGTTGAAAAACCCCAAAATAAAAATCTGGAAATAAATTCATATTTAACATGCATTCATCAAATAATTCACCTACAGATTGCTTCATAAATTACTGCATAAATTCATTATCTAATCACTCATCTATATCCTTGCACACTTCGCGCGTTGAGAAATCAGGTCAATTGATATGCAACAACCTAATACATCGCAAATCACACGACGGCGAGTGTTCGAATGAATTAGAATTAGCTAACTGGACAAGTAATTGTACTCGCGTTGAACGTTTACAGCAATCGCGTATATTATGCCCATAACGAGGCTATCGAGTGTCGTTAACATGAGCTGTTACAAGAACGGCAGATAGAAATGAATTCCGCGATAAGCAGAGCGTCGTTCTTTCGCTTTATCGCTTTATCGTATGCTCGTACTGGTTACAGCGGCGATGATAGCCGGAAACTCTTTGCCACCAACCCTCCGCCATTTTCTCTCGCACCGTTGTCATCTCTCCTTCTCTTTCTCCCTTTTCAGTTTCTCCGAGTCCGCGGCTCCGGCCGGACGATTTGCATATGCAAATGAAGCGATATAAGTAATTAATTCGCAATCAGACCGGAGTTACCGTGGCTGTTATATATGCTACGGCTAGGAACCACAATTCATTAGCCATGGCGATATTTATTAATTAGAAACGGGCACATGGCTGTACAGCGACACGGTTTCAACCCTCATCATTAATTATCGTTCTTCTTGCCTAGACTGCTGGGTTACTCGACCCACGCTCGTCCTTAAACTTCTTCGCACCGTTGAAAACATCTGTGATATTTGACCGCTTTTGCGTAAAACGCCAATTTCGTGGAGACTTCGCATCAAATTCGGGTTAAAGAGGTTGGTCGTATATGGATTAATTGAAGATGTACCGGGTTAATCTAAAATTGTCGTATAGATTTCATAAAAGTTGGTGATATGAGGTTAATGATGATCATACAGAAGGTTAATAAAAAACAGTCATATAAAAAGTTAATTGCAGATGGTCATATATAGGGTTAATAAGAGATAATAACATGTAAGGTTAATAGATGTTCATATGCAAGATTAATAAGTGATACATATGTGGTTAAGATGGTTTCATATATGGCTATAAAGAGATGGTTTTATTTAAGGTTAATAGCAAATGGTCATATATGGAACTCATTAAAGATCAAATCTTATCTACCGTGAATAAAAGACTATATTTAGTTTGTTATGAAAAGTACAGGAAGATTTAAGATATATGAAACTTTCGTTGCTGAAAAGGAAATATGTAGAACAACATGATATTTATGTATAAATGTGTTTATAGGTAAATATCATAAATATCTATTTCATTTATAAAACAATTGACCTTAAAATTGATAAAAACCTCCTAGTTATCTTCATGCTGCATATAATACTCGCTCCATAAATAACAGCTCGATAAATACACACTTGATACATAACCGTTTAATAAATACCCGCTTGATACATATCCGTTATAGGTGTTCCTCCTTCACGTGGAATACCAACATACGAGTATATGCAATATTACTTTATTAATCTTTTATTAATCCTTTATAATCCTCTCTGTTAAAAGGTTCGAGTTATAATCAATTCTAGCAATACAAGAAACTTATAATTTAAAACAAGAATGTTTGTAAAATAACAAACTTCATAATATGAAATAAGAAATGCGTAAAATAATAAGCTCATAATTTAAACTAACAAACTAACAAACAGCGAATAATTTTGCTGTTAATACAGATATTTATCCTTGCTCATGTAAGAACGTTCACAAAATGAAGAACCAGTCAATCTCCAGCTCCGTGCGTCACCCCACGGATAACACGATGATCCACATGTTAATGTTCTTTGACGGGGGTGCGAAAGAGGGTATCAGATAAAAGGAAGATGGAATCAGATAATGGGAAGAACAGAGGCGTTTCAGTAGTTAGGAACATTCGTTGTATGGTGGTAACCCAGGGCCGTAACCACGTGCCATTACTCGGAGATATACGTCGTCTACGCAATCCCGTGATGCATTGCGCGTTCAGCCGCGACTACAGGACTAGGCACCCTCTATCCTTCGAATTCTCCCTGCACCCCTCTTTATCCCACTTTTATCCCTCTGTACATCAACTTTTCCCGGGGTCGCATCGGTTCTCGCCACCCTTTCTACCTCGTCGCGTTCACCAGTCTCTCGCTTCCTCGACAAATAGCTACAATTACGTACACGTGCCAATACATAACCCACCCTGTTGGCCTGTTCTTCCGTAACCCCCTCTGGTTGAACAAAGTGCACCACCACGAGTCGTTCGTTTACCGGGGCGATGTTCGGGGCCGATACAACACCTATGTCTTTCTTTCTCTTGTCTTTCTCTTCCACAATACCGTTCCCTCGTCTCTTTTAGACGTTCTTTCTCTTTTTGTCCCTTGTTTTTCTTTTCGTCTCGAGGATGAACGGGGGAGAGAAAGTTCTCGGACGAACCAGCGGTTTCTCAAGCTGTCGTCGTAATCAAGGAAATGTGGCGGAGAAGTCTATTGGTTAGATCGCTGTTGTCGTATTAAGTATCCCAAGTTTTGACTGCTTTTTTCATTGAGTCGAGAATGTTTCTGTAAATTTTAAACTGTTTCATGCATTTTAAGTTTCGTTTTTAAATACGCTTTTTGATAGTTTTTTTATTTTTTGTGAATTAATGAGGTGATTTCATTTAGGTTGAATGTCTAAATTCTTTTCGTTGTTATTAAATCCATAAATATCCAAATACTCCACAATTTATTAGTACAAGATAATGAGGCGTAGAAACGCCCTTAATACAACTTACTAACAAAGATAACAAATAACAAAAAGTAGAATTAGAACTCGAATCACATAAAATTGTAACAAGCATAAAATTTCAATTCTAACACGAGAAAAGCTTCTAAAACACGCACTTTACAGAGTCTCCGCGCACAAGGGTTAATTTTCTTGTTTATCTGAAAAAGATAAACTAATCTGATCGCATTTAACAGGCCATGCAATTACAACGATACACTCTACGTCTTATCTCGAACAAATTTACACTACTATTAATTCCCATGTTCGTAGCGAATGTCTCGAAGCGGAGCAGCATCTCGCATGATCTCGAATCACTTGAGGGAAATCTCGGGAATCACGGGGGAGCGTTTACATTCTTGGGTAGTTACAAACGATATTTCTCGACGGCGATTCGAGAGAAATCACGATGCCGGTATTACCTAGCTCCGGGAAAATAGAGCACGGGGAAGCATCGAGTCTCGGAAGTTGGTAAGCACCTCGAGGTGGCAAGGAATTAGACGTTGCAGCGACGATGCACGCGCAGAGACACATGTACATACGAGCAGCCACGTTCACTGGTATTACCGTTTATATGTACGGCCGCTCGATGTAATTACGATAAAGTTAATGCAAGGGTGGCCCAGCTGGCTGTACGCTCGATCGACGACGGCCTCGCCTGTGTAACAGGTGCTACCTCGTGAGTTTCACCGTCGATATACGTGTAGAGCTTTTCTCGAGCAACGAGTAAGCAGTTAAGATATGGGCCCAGCTGTGTCTTAGAGGTAACGTCGCTAAAAGTTCCCAAACTTTGGTCAACGGCAAATTTTTACCTCGTACATGATGCTAGAACGATACCTTGTCCGACCCCTTTTCAGCTGAATTTTCCTCCTTAAATTTGCAATTTAAATATCTTTGGAAGTTCAGGGTTGAAGTGCTGAGAAAGGAATTAATTCGTAATAAGTGTGACTGCTCGGTAAATAAGCGGTTTAGCTCTGGAGGTTGCCGTTTAGGAAACGGCTAATTATCGAGCAGCCAAAGGACACTCATTAGATAAAAATATCTTTGGAAGTTCCTAATTGAAGTGCTGAGAAAGAAATTAATTTGCAATAAGAGCGACTGCTCGGTAAATACCCGGTTTAGCTCCGGAAGTTGCCTTTTAGGAAACGGCTTATTATCGAGCAGCCAAGGGACACTCATTAGATAAAAATATCTTTGGAAGTTCCTAATTGAAGTGCTGAGAAAGAAATTAATTTGCAATAAGAGTGACTGCTCGGTAAATACCCGGTTTAGCTCCAGAGGTTACCTTTTAGGAAACGGCTAATTATCGAGCAGCCAAGAGACACTCGTCATTAGATAAAAATTGTATGATATCAAAGACATATTACATTTTTGTCTGACCTTGTACACTAAAATATCCTCTGACAATCGTATCAAAATTTCTAGATGGAATTTTTATATCTTTTTTCATAATTAATAGATTCTTAGTATTTTGCTTGAAGAAAGTAGGTTTATCATTAGAGCAAATTGTGCACTGTTAAATTTATTTATGTACACTCAGCACAAACGAAATTTAGTTATATGAAATTATTTATAACACCTAATATATCTTTGATATAAAAATTTGTAGCAATGTATGTATAAAAACATTTCCTAATCAAATGTTTCCACATATTAAAATTAAGTGAAAAACGTTGTGAATAACATTCACATGGACCAACGATTCCCGTCATATTTTTAATTATTTCACAAAACAATGACCCTAATAAACGTCAACTACGTCACCTTTCCCCAAAGCACAGCAATAAATCACATCAAACAATTCCATTCATTTCCCGCGAAGCATAAATTTAATATTCCCAGCGTTATTTAAACACGCCATTTCAGTGGCGTATCTTTTTCATACTTATGAATGGCGCTTATGTCAGTCGTGAACAGATTAGTTTCGACCTGAAAAAAGTGCCATAGATATGAAGCTGTTTTAGCTTACAAAGAGCCATACAGGACTCGCAACAAGCTGTTCCTGGTGGGAGGATCATTAATAAAGCCGCTTATCCAACGTGCACGTAAAAAAACGAGGTTGCGAAAGAGTAATGCAAATTACCGTTTTTTTTTCACTGTGGATAAATAATGGGAAATGTGATAGAAAACACGGAAGGTTGAATTGCGCGCGGTCTCTTATCGGAATGGTGTAACGTTTTTATGGCGTATCCTCGTTCGCCCATTATCCTAGATGGTTAACAAGGATCAATTGAAGTTTTACGGCTGTTCCTTGCGCAGTTATTTTCATCGAAATCTCCCAGGTGGCAGCGACAACGACAACGTCCACTTGTTTTATCACCCCCGATGGCCCGCGACGAAATTTTTCTCCTGTTCGCGACATGTCCGTGGAGACTTCGGTGAAACAGCAGCCGGTATTATTAAAGTGCACGATTTCTCAATCGGATATATATCCAAACTGGGAACGTTTTGATTTTCGTTTTGCGAGATTCGATTCTGGGAAAGGTTAACCTTTATATTGGAATTGGGGTTAGAAGTTTTTTATTTGAAAAATGGAAGTTTGGAATTTTTTAGTTCTGAGGCTTTTAAGATTTTAGATTGTTAAGTTTCTAGGATTGTAAGTTTTTAGACTTCTAAGTTGACTTTTTTTAATTTCTCATATTTCTAAATTTTTAATTTCGTCATTTTTAAATTTGAGTTTCTAAATTTCTGAACTATTAAATTTGATAATTTGAGAAATACAAAATTTAGAAACTGAAGAATTGTTAGAGGAAGAAAGGGAAGATTTCAGTCACCCATATTTCCAAATTTGAAAATTTGAAAATTTGCAAGTCAACAATTTGAAAACATTAAGGTTAAAAATTTAGAATTTGGGAAATTCGAGAATTTAGAAATTGAAAAATTGAAAAATTGAAAAATTGAAAAATTGTAAAATTGTAAAATTGAAAAATGGAAAAATGGAAAAATGGAAAAGTTGAAAAGTTGAAGACTTGAAAAATTGAAAAATTCAAAAATTGAAGAATTGAAAAATTGAAAAATCTAGAAATTTACCAGGATCCTCAAATACAACAAAAAGCAGAAAACGACCAATTTAATTAAAATAATTAAAGGCAATCAAACAGCAGTAATAACGAACATACAACATTCACATATTCAGCAGTCGCCCATTAAATTTTCAAAAAAATACATCCATATATTTCAAAATCTTAACATATTTTTTGAACCAGTAATAACAATTCTAAAGCTACGCAAACGCAAAACGCTTGCTGAAAAAACTGTGTCAGTAATTTAGTTTAAATACCGGCAGAAATTCAATTACGCCTGAAAAGCCGCAAGGAGCGTGTTCGTCGTAAATGATGCTCGTTGCACTTGGTTGAAATTACGACGAGAATGCCGGTCCCCGATGCTCGGAGGTTTCTCCGTTAAAATGTCGTTCCTTTTTTTTCTTCACTCTGACGATCCTGCTGAATCGCCTTCGTTCGTTCGATTTATTTATTTTACCGACAGCGTCGTAGAAATTTAATGCAAGTTTGACGCGAAGCGTCGGCTATAACGCGGTATTTTCTTGGAATAATACGGTATGCAAACTTAAAAATTATTTAATTGACGGATTTTGTAATTTTCAAATTAGTAGATTTATAAAATTTTAAATATTCAAAATTTGAAGTTTGGGATTCTTTAATTTATTTTGCAAATTTTTTGATTTTTCTAAGTTAGGATTTGTATACCTTTTTCGTTTTTCTAATTCTCAAATTTCCAAATTCGATAATTTCTAAATTTTAGTTTTTCAAATTTCCTAAATTTCCAAATTTCAGTCTTTAAATTTTTAAATTTCTGAATATCTAAATTTACAAATTTCTACGTCTTCAAATTTCTAAAAAACTAAATTTATAAATTTCTACGTCCTCAAATCCTTAATTTCTAAACCTAAAAATCCCTAAATTTCCACGACCTTAAATCTCCAGATTTCAAAATTCCAAGGTACTAAAATTCCTACACTCCTAAATCACCAGATCCCGAATTCCAAAAGTCCCGAAATTTACACATCCTTAAATTATTATTAAATCATAAAATTTTAATTATCACCATATTTCGAAACTCCCAACCCTCTAGTTTCACACATTAATAGTTTCCTGCATCTAAAAATTTTCAAAGTCCCCAAAACTCCAAATTTCCATGTCCTTCAATAATCCTAATAAGAATGTCAAATTTGCGACAATTCCAAGTTGTCAAACTAGAAAATCCCTAAAAATCGACGACCATCAGACTCTTTTATTTCCAGCTACTATTTCGCTAGAAAAGTCAGATCTTGACTATATGCTTCGTATTGAAACACGGCCGCGACGAATAATTTGAGATTCATCGAGATGCAGCGGGTCGAGTCACTTGTAATTCGTTTCCGTTGCTTCCGGCGACGCGTTTCCACCCCCTTGAATCGTCTTTTACCCCCGATGTTCTTTTTTGTTTGGCCATTTGCTCGAAATAGCCGGGCGCGAAAAGATGGCAGAATTACGATCGAGAAAGGGAATTGTCTCGAAGGGGGTGGCACGAAAAAGGGACAAGAACACGGACATCGTTCTATAGAAGTTAACTTCGCATTTAACATCTGCTGGAGAGGTTAAAATTTCCCTCGAAGTTTATCCTAAGTTGTGCAGTGGCGTATATCTTTTAGCCCGGTTTCAAGAAAAATCACAGAGGGGTTTTGAATCGTTGAACAAAGAGCCTTTGCGTCGTTTGTTGATGAACGTTTTGCATTGAAATTGAAGCAGCGAGTAGCTTTATTGCGGGCGGATGAATATGAGCAAAGTTTGAGGCTTCATAGAATTCTTTGAAGGATGCACGAATTATTAATAAACGTATGTATATCAGAGAATGCAAATTCGACGATGGTGCTGGCTTAGAGAATATCGAGGTAGCTTTAGCTAAGGAAATTTTAACGGCATGGTTGCAAGATTTGGGTATTCGAATATGCATGTGAGAGATTTTTATTGATTTTTTGAATGTATAAAAGATTTGAATTAAATATAGGCACATAACCTAACTTTATTGCTCACCAAACCTAACCTCAACAGAAAGTATTCTTTTATAGTCACATAGGTTTATTTCTTTCATACATGTATTTGGAACTCATCCAATTATATAATCAAGAATGAAATAATTAATTGCTACAGGACAATAAAGGTTTGAGTTAAATATGAAAACTACATTGGATATTTACTAACCTAAACTTCATTTATACATAACCTAAATTCAACCTTATTCCTCATCAAACCTAACCTCAACATGTAGCATTCAATCATAGTCACATAGGTTTATATCTTTCATACATATATTTGAAACTCATCCAATTATATAATCAAGAATGAAATAATTAATTGCTACAGGACAATAAAGGTTTGAGTTAAATATGAAAACTTCGTTGGATATTTATTAACCTAAACTTCATTTATACATAACCTAAATTCAACCTTATTCCCCATCAAACCTAACCTCAACATGAAGCATTCAATCATAGTCACATATGTTTATATCTTTCATACATATATTTGAAACTCATCCAATTATATAATCAAGAATGAAATAATTAATTGCTACAGGACAATAAAGGTTTGAGTTAAATATGAAAACTTCGTTGGATATTTATTAACCTAAACTTCATTTATACATAACCTAAATCCAACCTTATTCCCCATCAAACCTAACCTCAACATAAAGCATTCAATCATAGTCACATAGGTTTATTTCTTTCATACATATATTTGAAACTCGTCCAACTATAAAATCAAGAATGAAATAATTAATTGCTACAGGACAATAAAAGGTTTGAGTTAAATATGAAAACTACGTTGGATATTTATTAACCTAAACTTCATTTATACATAACCTAAATTCAACCTTATTCCTCATCAAACCTAACCTCAACTTGAAGCATTCAATCATAGTCACATATGTTTATTTCTTTCATACATATATTTGAAACTCATCCAACTATAATTAGGAATGAAATAATTAATTGCTACACCACAATTACATCATAAATTCATAAGTTTTAATGAAACGATACTGAACCAGTCTTTCATCTCTTTTTCCAAAACCATCAACGAAATATTCTGAAACCGTGAAGATCAAGGCCAGTACATGAACATGTTAGTACAGAATATGATAGAAACGTGATAAAATTCAAATGATTTTAAAATAAAAGTGCGAAAAAGCCAATTTTTCTGCAGCTATCAGTTGTTTACTAACGGAATTAATTTAGACGAACGAAGATAAGTAAACCGGTGAGATTAATGGTTCGATCGGATCGCAATATTGGCGTAACAGCAATTTGCGCGGGAAATATCGTTTGACGTTTCTGTTAGAGGATCGATGACGATCGGACGATGGGTAGCCGTGCGTAAATCTTGTCGTGCTACAATCACTGGTCGGATCAACGAGTCGGATAAAAGTAATTCCCGATAAAAGCGATTTCCCCAGTCGTGTGCGCGGAATGAATAATAAACGCAGCTGGAACGCGCATATCGTCGGCCAATTATTTGAATCGCGAACAATTTTGTCGGGACTTGTTGATTTAACGAACGAGAACAGTCGAACAGATAGGTTTCGGCTACGAAGCCGAATCAATTCTTCGTCTCGGTACCTGTTGTTTCATCGAACGATATCTCGCTCGTTCGACCGGCTCGACTGTCACGCCGATCGATAAAAACATTTAGCTAACTGAAAACCAGCCGATAAGCGGATACCTTTGACGCCTTGTTTCGACCAAATATCTTTGATTAATTCCGATACTGTCAGCAGATTTCAGATACGCTGCAACACCTTTCAATTATACTAATGCACTCCACTTTTTTAGTTTTCGGTTTTTGTTTTCAGGTTATTTTTAAGACAAGCTTTTAGGTTAGCTGTGTAAATTATCACGATATTTGTATTATAATTTCTTATTAATTATTACTTCAGTTTGTCTCAAAATTATATTGTTAATGCAACATTTCAAATTAAAAGCAATTTTGTGTGAAGATAACTGAATATGTTAAGTTACTAGCAAGGCTATATTATTAACTATTTATGTCAAAATTAATGAAAATTTATTAAACTTAAAATATTTAATTATACCCAACACTATAATTGTTCAAATTGTTATGTAATTATACCCAACACTATAATTGTTCAAATTGCTATGTAATTATACTCAACACTACTGTTCAAAGGATTATATTTGTGTCCAATAAAGTCACGAAATATTGCAAATAATTTCAACAGAAACAATATTGAATTTTAGCATTTTAATATAAGCTTAACAAACGAAAAATTTAAGTACTTTCACCAAACAATTGTTGCCATAGTTGCAAATTAACCACATCGAAAATAACTGTAATCGTTAAAATGTTTGTAACATTTACACGATCATATACTACAAAAACAGCTCAAATATTAAAATAAAATACGAATATTAATTCCAGATAAATACTAATCAAATTAAGGGAAATTGATTAAAAACAAGCAAGTTTAACCTCTTTATAAATCTACCACCGTTGAAGGAGTATTAAAGCCAGTTTGATTGGTGATACCATCTATCACTTTCCTTAGGGTGGTACTAACTTTGATTGGCTATACCCTTGAGGAAAAAGGGCTTAGGGTTAAGATGGGTCAGCTCTTCAGCCCTGATACCACCACCACGATCGTAAAACCTAGATTTCGTCTTTTTATTTCCTATTTTCGAAAAAAGTGATATCTTGTCTTACACGACTTACTTTCATCGTTTCAACTAATCCATTTAACCTTCTTAAATTTTCATTTCAAGGATAAATCATCTATTTTAGACAAAATGAATTTGTGGAATTTCAAAGGGAAAACTTAATTTTTCTAAAATAACATTTGGGAAGAGTTTAAAATTGACAAGATTTATGTTTGAAATGAAAATTTCAGAAGGTTAAATGGATCAAGTGAGATTTGAGGAAAATGAAATTTAAATTACTTCTTATAAGAAATTTTAAATTGCTCTTCCAAATTGTCTATTTAATGCCTATTTAAAAAATCTTAAAAATACATTCACCAAAAAAAATTTCATTTAATATTATTGAACTAGAGAATGCAAATATTAAAAACTTGAACAGTGCATAAGAGTAAAAATGGAATATAATTCCGATTTTTACGGACCCTTGCCTAAACAACCCTCCCCAGAGAATTTTACGTCCGCCTTAACAGGAACCGTGGAATCAGCTTTCGAATCATCTCCTGCTGGCAAGTGCGATAAAAAAGAAGCACGATAATCACGAGAATTGTAGGCGATTCGACTGTTCGTTCGATTCAATAGGGTAGTTTTATCGGAACCAGACGCGTAAGGGCGCAGTGATTTTTCGACTCGGGTTTCGCTCGACGAGAGCCCCGAGAATATTGAAATCATAATGTAGCCGACCATGAATATTATTCAGGTCTTAAGGCGATATAATCCAAAATCGATGGAGCCACGTGGAATAAATTTGGCACCCTGCTGTTCGCACTAAGCGCCCTGCAGCTCGGGGCGCCAGGTTAGGTGCTAACTGTTAGGAAAAGTACGTCCACTTATTAACCGCAATAACATTCCTCTTCTTTTCATTTTTTCATGCAATTTCCTTGTGAACGTAATATTATTTCTTATGTAAATATTCAATGACATTTATCAATCTTTTCAATGACATGTTATGTGTTGCAATTTGAAAATTAAATTTAAAATCATGAAATACAAAATCATTGTGCACTTCATAAGAATTTAAGTTCTCGTTGCACAAGTTTTTTAATTTTAAACGAAAATGAATTCCCTCATTTTTATAGATTATATTGGAATGTTTAGAAAGGGTGTAATAATAAATATTTCTTAAAAATTTTAGAAATTTATAAAAAATAAAGTTTATGAACCTAACCTCAAAAACGACAGGTTATTTGATGGACCTTCCATGAATTAAATTATACTAAACACAGATTTGATGTTATTTTGTTACAATTATTTTTGCCTTGATTTGGCAAAATTACAGAAGCTTTTTCTTGCAGAAGAGAAGTGAAAATATTAAGTACTTATTAAATTAAGATAACTCGTTTCTGTTTACACAAATGTGTCACCGAATTTATCAAGAGCTGTATATACTCAAAATTCACCAAATTAACAGCCAAATATTTTATTTCTGTTTCAGATCTGCCAATTACGCGAACGCAACGAAACAATGTGAACTGTCGGATATGGACCGATTAACCGTTGCAGGCTCCAACGCTTTCCAAATAGCTAAAGGTTTCGATTATCTGGAGAATCATTGCGTAGATGAACCCGTGAAGCTGTGCGAATTCAAAAAATTGACCGGTCGCATCTTGAAGACAGTAGACTCCGTGTACCAAGATGTCGGCAGCGCCGAAGAGTGCAGAGAACTTTGCTTGAACTCGCCATTCCGTTGTCATTCTTACGATTATGGTGACACCGGTGACATGGTCTGCCGTCTCAGCCATCATTCCAGAGCCACTCTCTCAGACATTCAGGTAAAAATTGGAAAAATTAGTTGTTTTGAATATTTGCACAGGAGTTAAATGTCTTCTATCAACACCTTTGTATCGACTGACGTTTATGGCACGTTACCTTATTTGAAGAGCCACTTGACAAGTTTTAGCTTGCATAACTTTGTTGGGTTTATGGTAGTATGAAACATCTCTCGTGGAAGTTACATTGCGGAAGCGGTTGTAGTATCACAGTGTATATACTTAATACGAAAAAAATGGCTAAACTGCGTAATTTGCAAATTTATGGACTTTTGCATTCTTGTATTATTCGAGTAAAAGTCTTGAAGAATATCAAGTATTAATAGGAAGTTTCTTTAGCTGAAAATTTTCATAAGTTGTTAGGTTTGAAGACTACTAAATTTCAGAAGCTTTAAATTCATCAATTTTTAATTTTGTAATTTTCTGAATTCAAAGATGTAGAAATTTGTAAATATGTAAATTTCAAGCTTATGAAATTTCAATGATAATTAACATTATTTGATGTTTTTTTAAATATATGTAAAAGTACTTGATTTGCAAAAGAGTGAATTTCATTTGCAAAAGAATTTAATTTTCAATTGGATGAATATAATTAGCAAAAGGGCAAATTTTGTAATATATTAAACAAAATTCATATATTCTTCAGACAATATGATAATAATAGTAGAAGTTTCCACTCTATCAAATTTAAATTTATTAAAATATCCCAAAAAGTCAAATGATCTACCCAGTTATTAAAATATCCCAAAAAGTGAATTGATCTACCTAAAATATGCGGTTACGCAATAACGGAATAATAAAAATTAAAGTTCGTGACAAAAACGCCAGCAAACAACAAGTTTCGTGAGATTTCATTTGCGCAAACTTCCTTTAATTCATTCGGTATACGAAGTAAAACAATTCGACGACAATTTCGAGTACAGAACTCTGTTGGGAATCGAACCACACGATTCAGCAGCCCACGTAGCACGTTGAAAGGGTCGACGTGGATTTTCTGTAAACGCGATTACATCGCACACGCGTGAACCAGCCCGAACAATTCGCCGAGAGCGCATTCGTGGAAAATCGAGTTTCCATCGCAGATGCTTACCCTATCGAGGCTGCGGATGGCTCTTCAGCTTGTGCATACGGGAGAGAACCGTACCTCCATGGCCCGAGGAAGTTAAGACAAAGACTTTTCTTCTCGCCAACCTGTTGAAGAATCAGTTCACTCTATTTCCGCTGGCGTTTGACGTCGAACCGAATCACTGCTGCTTTTTATATATCGCGATTCTTTTCCCACTTCCGTTCTGACCTGTCATGCAACGCGACGCAGCGCTTCCAAGGAAAATCGATGTTTTACTGTTTAATATTTTGCAATTTTGCTGGAAGTTGTGTTTATATTCCTTGCTTTATTGTTATGTGAGTTCACTGGTATTTTCTTGGAATTTTATTATGTTATTTTACTGTTATGTTATTGTCGTTTCTTCTGGACTGCATCATTTCCTCTTATTACCATGTTCATTGATCATCTTATTGTCAGTTCTAGTTTTACTGTTGTTTCTTCTAAATTTCTTTACGTTATTACTAGTTGTTGTGAATTCATTTATTTTACTGTAATTTCTTCTGATGTTTGTTATCAAACTTTCTAAACCTTTTCATCCTACTGTCAGTGATTCGAGCTTTTGCTGTGTCATTTTTGTGTCAGTGATATTAAAATTAATTATGTCACTTTAGCGTCAATTATTTTAAACTTTTAATTCATTTTACTGTGAATTTTACTGTCAACTGATTTAAATTTTAGTGTCATTGTAGTATCACTTTTTCTAAACTTTGTTATGTCATTTTACTGCCATTTGCTTTAAACTTTATTATGTAATTTTATTGTCACTTGTTTTAAACTTTATTATGCCATTTTTCTGCTATTTGCTTTAAAATTTATTACGTCATTCTTTTGTTACTTGTTTTAAACTTTAATATATCATTTTACTGCCATTTGCTTTAAACTTTATTATGTAATTTTATTGTCACGTGTTTTAAACTTTATTATGTCATTTTACTGTCACTTATTTTATACATTTTGCTGTCATTTGTTTTTTACCTTGTCACATCATTTTATTGTCATTTGTTGTTAATCTTCTTATACCATTTTAACGTTGTTTGTTCTAAACTATATTTTGATATTTTACTTTCAATTGATTATAGATTACTATAGAGAACTACAAAGAACTACAAAGATTTGCAATTATTTCAACATCACAATACTTATTAATATTGTCACATACCGAATCAAAATTATTAAATTTATTGTGATTAATTAATTATAAATTGATATTAAATGTCTTGGTATCATTAGTGATCAGTATCATAAATTTAGTGTAATTGAATATTTGATACTCCATATACAATACTCATATTGCAATGATTGAATATTTGATAGATTAACAACGTAACATTATATTAATTTTGCTAGATGGCAACTTGAAACGTAGTTGCATAATGAAATAATCGCATTCTCAGTGATTATAATTGTAATATAAAATATTGCAAATATTCGTTTCCTTGTAGTGTTTAATATCGTGATAATATATCTATTACTGTCGTTGTGTATTATTTTTGAGGACGTACTGTTTGATATTTAAATTCTAACATCTTAAAGAACATTAATTTTAATTTCAATAAATCAGTTATGTTCATGATATAAATAAGATGACATTTATAATATCAACAATATTATTAAGAGTACATTTAGAATATGGGAAGCATACTCGATTCGGCCATTTTAATTAATTCGTGCTCTGACCGTCAGTGTCGCATGATAAAATTATACACTTGCAATACTAAAACACGAGAAAATTAACCATCCATTGTTTAATCAATAATTTTCTTTTATTTTCTACCAGTTTTACATAGTCACTAACAAATTTTATTATTTACTTTCTAAAATATTTCTATGTTGCATATCATATAAGTACTCTTCACGTACTTCAAATACTAACAATAAGTAAAATTCCTTTAATCTAACCTAGAAATAAATGGATGAAATTAATCTTCATAATATAATGTAAAAAAAAATACTTTTACATCTACAAATTTCATAAAATAATTTAAAATAAATGTAACTGTAAAATTATCTTTCTTTTAAATGAATCTCTTTCTACAAAGTGAGTCATTTTCACGTATTTAATGAAAATGAAGATTTACAAGCAATCCTACTATTTCCTACATAATTAAACAGTATGTGCAGTAGGCTAATAATACTAGGCAAGAGAAATCATCGAAAGCAGTTAACGCGATATTTCCGATAATGAGCGAGCTGTTCTAGTTTGATGCATCTCGCGATTCATTAACGGATAACGTGATAAACAAGACTCTAGGGTTTCTGGTAATTTGCTGTACGAGCAGTAGATGATGATAATACGTACAGGAGATGTTTATGGGCGTGTATGCGAATTGTTAGTAATCATTTGCAACCATAAAAAGATCGATTGATTGTAGGTGCTACTCGGGGGGCTCAATTATGCTCAATCAAAATTTCAAAATTTATTTCTAAAAGAACCGAATTTTGTGGAAATGTAGGATTTAAATATATGTTTACAAAATTTTAAAGAATATTTTAATATTTTATAGATGTATATAATTGAGATAAAATATATTTTCTAGTTTATACTAAAAATAATATTAGTATTATTCTGTATGTGAAGTGTAGTTAAGAGATTATGTTTCATTTCACAGTGTCGAAAACAAAGTTATTTTTAACAATATTTTTTAAATTAAAAATATTTTAAAAATATTTTAATCAAGAATATTTTTAATAAGTTATTTTTTAATACTTAAAAATATTTTTTAATAATATCTTTATAAATTTTGATAGATATATTAATATGTATTATATATATTATATTTCTATTATTATTCTGAACTGAAATATTATATTAAAAGAAGAGTAAAATTATTAACATCACAAATTATTTAAAATTGTTAAAAATCTTCAAATTAAAAATATTTATTTAAACCTTGTTTTCTAAAGTAGACTTTCAAATCTTGCACACAAATGTTACTTTTCAACATACATTAAGTAATATCATTTTACCTTTTGTGTCAACTACGTCTATTTATTAAAATGCAAAAAATTATTTGTAATTAGAGTAGCAGTAATTATACTGATTAACCTTTGATCATTTCTAACAATATTTCTCAAAATTTGAATAATTCCTTTTCCGGGAATTCAAGTAATTTTGAAATGGAATATGCAGAAAGGGGTACAAATTTATTAGTCGACCTAATATTACCTAATAAATTAATGTCTTTATATTCAAACCAGTATTCCCGGAATACCTCATTAAAACTTGGTCTCTCCAATTCCTTTATGCAAGCATGTTCTTCACGCTTACACTAAATTAGCTAATTACCAACACACAAAAGCTTACTAGCTTTTATACGCAGTATACTTTTTAGTCTCACCATCTAATGAGTTCCACAGTCTCTGAGTTTTTGCTCCTCCACGAAAAATGTTCGCAAAGCGTGTATTATCACGTTCCGTGCTGCGTGAAATTTAAGGTTAATGATCAACGTTTAAAATCACGGGATAAAATCTTGTTGTCACGTTTAATATGTGTGTCAATGACTGATTATGAGTAATCGCTTTTACAACGTTGTTAAAGGCTTACTTTTTCAAGGCATTTTTGAGTAGTTGTTGATTTTAAGTAGAATAAATATAATAAATTTTCGAGTATCTCAAGTTTCAGGATTTCAAGTTTTTGAATTACGATATTTTTAGATTTTTAAGTTTTAAATTTTCCAGTATCTCAAGTTTCAGGATTTCAAGTTTCTGAATTCTAATATTTTTAGATTTTTAAGTTTTAAATTTTCCAGTATCTCAAGTTTCTGAATTCTGATATTTTTAGATTTTTAAGTTTTAAATTTTCCAGTATCTCAAGTTTCAGGATTTCAAGTTTTTGAATTACGATATTTTTAGATTTTTAAGTTTTAAATTTTCCAGTATCTCAAGTTTCAGGATTTCAAGTTTCTGAATTCTCAAATTGTTAGATTTTCAAGTTTTAACTTTTCAAATTTTCAAATACTTCATTTTTCAAATTAAGTTTTCGAGTCATTAAATGTTCAGGTTAACAAATTTAATTGTTTAATTTACAAGGTATGGAAGTTTTAAATTTTTATCCGTTCAAAGGATTAAAAAGAGTCAGTGAAGAGGTTAAACCAAGATTTTACATACGGTTAATACTTTGACACATGAGTGACACGTAAATTTTCATATCAATCACTTATATTACTTTGTTCATTTATCTAACTGAAACTACATATAAATTCACCTTCTACCGTATTTTGACAGGTCTGACTTGTGACACACTCACAGTTCAAAAATATAATAAACCTCACGCTAATTGATAATAGACTTTATTTTGAAATTTGACTCCAACTATACTTTGTATAGTCAAAGACCACTGCGTACAAAATTACATATCATATTATTTTGATACTTCAAAATGGACATATCATTTTAACCTTCTTTATTTGTTTCAATAATTCAGTTGAACAGTTATTTCTGCCGCACCTGACGACTCAGCTGCAATGCACACGAACTTCTCCCTGTGCAATTACACTGATTATATGTTCTTCTTTGTTTGCTCAGTCAAAGTAATGAGGACAAATATGTGATCTCATCAAGATTTCATAGAAGAAAGTTGCTCCTGTCTATTCAGGATAAATCGTATGTCAATGGTTGAACTACTTACAACTATAAATGCAACAAAATATTGCAAACTCATTTGGTTCACGACTGATTTGGATCAGTTGGACCAATTAAAATACTCATTTGCTTCACATGTTATTCGAATCACTTGATCTGTTAGAGTAGTCGTTTGGACCACTTGATCAGTTAAAATACCCATTTGGATCATTTGCTTTATATCTCATTTGAATCATTTAGTAATTAGTTAAAATACTCCTTTGGTCCATAACTCATGTGGACCACTTCAGTTAAGGTACTCATTTAAATCATTTAGTAATCATTTAAACAGCTCATTTCGTTCGCATCTCATTTGGACCACTTGATCAATTAAAATACTCATTTGCTTCTCATCTCATTTGAATCATTTGGTGATCAGTTAAAATACTCCTTTGATCCATAACTCATGTGGACTATTTCAGTTAAGGTACTCATTCCGATCATTTAGTAATCATTTGAACTACTCATTTGGTTCACATCTCATTTAGACCACTTGATCAGTTAAAATACTCATTTGCTTCTCATCTCATTTGAATCATTTAGTGATCAGTTAAAATACTCCTTTGATCCATAACTCATGTGGACCATTTCAGTTAAGGTACTCATTCCAATCATTTAGTAATCATTTGAACTACTCATTTCGTTCACATCTCATTTAGACCACTTGATCAGTTAAAATACTCATTTGCTTCTCATCTCATTTGAATCATTTAGTAATCAGTTAAAATACTCATTTGGTTCACAACTCATTTCGATCATTTGCTTCACATCTCATTTGAATCTTGGTGCTCAGTTAAAACACTTATGTTGTCCATAATCCATGAACCATTTGGTGCTTGATTAAAGTACTCATTCCGATTGAAACAACTCTTCTGGGTCACATTTCGATCATTTGCTTCACATCTCATTTAGATCACTTGTCGATCAGTTGAAATACTTGGTTCACAATTAATGTATATCATTTGATGACCAGTTAAAATATCACCTAAAAAAATGTGCAAATATTTCGATCCAACGATGTGTTAAATAAATGAATAACAATAAGGACCATTTGCTTTCAGGAACCTTATCTAGACGTGCCTGAGGGATCAACGTACGAGTTGAGCTCCTGCTACAACGTCACCATCGACTGCCGTGCTGGCGACATGGTGACTCGAATCCAGACCAGCAAACTGTTCTACGGCAAGGTGTACGTGAAGGGATCGCCTAACTCGTGCGTGCAGGATGTGAAAGGTGCCTTGGAATTCGAGCTCCGGATGGCTTACGACGATCTGGAATGCAACATTAGACAGCAAGGTCTGGGCCGGTACCTGAACGACGTCGTGATTCAGCATCACGACACCATCGTCACCAGTTCCGACCTTGGCCTGGCCGTCACCTGCCAGTACGACCTGACCAACAAAACGGTGTCGAACGAGGTTGACCTCGGTGTGCACGGTGACATAACTCCGGCCTTATCTGAAGAGGTGATCGTGGATTCGCCCAACGTAGCCATGAAGATCACCGACCGCAGTGGAAACGAAGCGATCCCAACAGCCGAAGTTGGTGATCCCCTGGCGCTGAAGTTCGAGATCCTCGACCCTAACAGCCCGTACGAGATCTTTGTAAGAGAACTGGTGGCCATGGACGGCGTCGACTCCAGCGAGATAGTCTTAATTGACTCCGACGGTTGCCCCACCGATCACGTTATCATGGGCCCACTTTACAAGTCGGCTACCACCGGCAAGGTAAGTGTTCCAGCTACAGTGCTTTATCATCTATCGTTGTACCGTTGCGAGAATGTGCACTCGATGTGGACTCGCGCTAAATTCTCGGTAGCCTCTCAACGACCGGACACGTACACTCCTTTCTTTTTGTCATCCTTTTTTCAAAAGGTTTTCTTGTTAGCAAGCTTTTGTAGGGTTAGGAGCTTGAAGACTCGTAGATAGGAATGTTATGATTTTACGTGGAGTTTGATATGTAAAGATTTGGAAGTTTGGAGGAAGTTTAGGATTTGTTAGTTTAGGGATTAGGGGATTTAAGGACCTGTCTGTTTGCTGATTTGCTAGAGTAAAGATTTTGAAATTTGACGATTAAGTAGAGAATTTGAATATTTAATTATTTACATATCTATATGTTTGAACATCTGACAATTTGAATACCTGATAATTTGATAATTTGTATATTTGAACAATTGAACATTCGAAAGCGTCACTATCTGTAATACTAATATTTAAACATTTTATTATTTTTAAATTAAAAGATTTTACTGCTGAGAGGTTGAAAAAATTGAATCTTTGAAAATTCAGTATTAAAAACTGAAGAAGCATAAATATTTAAAAATTTAGAAGTTAATATTTAAACATTTTTTTATTTTTAAATTAGAAGTTTTTACTGCTTATCGATTAAAAAAATGAAATCTTTAAAAATTCAGTATTTAAAAATGAAGAAACGTAAATATTAAAAAATTGAGTACTTGAAAATTTATAAAAAAAATGTTAAAACTAATAAACCTAAAAATGTGCAGATCAGAATATTTGAAAATAGAAAAATCGTAAGTTGAAGAAATCTAGGAACGAGTTAAAAATATGAAAATTCTCGGAACGAAGGTAGCAACTCTCCCTGGAGATGTCGAGCAGACACGTACGGAACTACTCTTCTTCTGTTCCTTTTTTCCCCTTTTCTTTTCAAAGCGGAAATGTGTCTCATTAGCTCTCTTCCCTCCCTAACATCGTCGCCTTTAATCGAACTGTCATCTCGCACGCTAAAGACGAACAGAGCTACGTGACCGTGCGCTACGCGTCGCGTCGCGACGCGGACAAACGTGGTTACACAGCGAACAGCTGTCACTGCAAGAACTATTATTACCTCGTGCTGGCACCGAGACGCCTTGTAATTCCTTGTACACTCGGTTACAATGTAGGTTTCCTTCGGATAAAGACTGTAGGAGAACGTTCCCACCATTTGTTCTTAAGACAATTATATATTTCTTTGTTTAAAAATATTAGAGTAATTAATTTGGAAAATTTTCGGGATGTCTCGTTTTAAATTTATAATATCACAAATTACGAAATTTGCAAATTTTTGCATTTTTAAATTTATATATTTGCAAATCTTCATATTACAAAATTTTGAAGATTATAAATTTTTAAGCTTTCTAAATGGCAGATTCTATTCATCACTTTTTGCCAACTAATCAATATACATTATTATTGAATGCAATTATTCAATATTAGCCATAATTGAAAAGATCCTCCTATGAAAAAGTCCTCAAATCCCTAAACTTCCAAATCTACAGATTGCTAAATTAAAAATTCCTAAATTTTCCAAATGTACAGCTTCCTAAATTGAAAATTCTTCGAATGTCCAAATACCTAAATCCCGAGTTTGCAAATTTCTGAATCCTCCAACTTCCAAAATTCCAACCCAAATTCAACAACTGAAGCAATTAAAAATCTCCAAATTTTTCAACTGTCAAAAGTCCAAGTACCTAAAAGTCCAAAATCATAAAAACAACTTCTCTAACACGCGTGCTTCTGAGACATTCTGTACACGTCGCATCCCAGAGGGCTAATTGTACCTTCAGCCTGTTCATCCAGCAGCAGTACTCTATATCCGTCAAAACGCAAGATCATTTATTTACCGAATAATCAGGCAGACGGCAGTAAACATTAGACACGTAGAATAGCGTCCAATAGTCGAGGAGAACGCGAGCCTACATCATCACGCGACGTCTTAGGAAAGGATGGTGCATCTGCGACCTATTACGGGGCGAGCAAATTGCTTCCCGTCGTAAAATCCGTTCGAGTGATTGATTAGCATGATGTCTGGCTAAGACTCGTGGTTTCTTCCCTTCTCGTTCGTGCATTCCCTTGTCGCAGAAATGCGTCACATTCCCATAACGGTAACCGATCGGGTATCGACATTATCAGCAGTGAGGCATCTCCATTAGCGCTGTCGTACGAACTCGTCAAATTAGAACTCTTATGTAAGTCGTTTATTTTGAAAGGACATGTCCATTTTTTGTCGCTGTTCACCGAGCACGAGGACCGGTTTCACCTGAATTTTTATAATCAGCTACAAATTAGGTGAGTCATCGAGTGACGCACATGTGACGCACTCCTCAACTGTGATCTAATATTTGAATTTTTAATACGCTTTAATTTGGCGTTTATGTTGAATTACAATTTGCACAGTCAATAATTGAAATAATACCAAATTGATAAAATATATCAATTCTTTTTGTCTTTTAATATTGTGTAATTAGTTCAAACAGACCTAGGTTTAGACACACTTAACAAATGACTTGGGCAAATCTTTTATTCACGAAAACCAATAAATTAGAAAATATAAAAACTAGTAGACAAATTTAATAATTTTTTAGTCTATTTCCAACAATATTTCCCCAAGGTACCACCAATAATTTCCTTGCCACCAGAAAATGTCGCGAATAAACTTTAAAAGCAAGTAGTTTCAATGGAAACATAAAACCTTTGTAAGAAAGTGAAAACATAAATGAAAGTCCCTGAAGTCTGTTCCACCTGCGCACATCGCATATTTCATTTACGATCTCATGCAGAATGTATTTATTACACAATCCTGAGGTGCCTCCATTTCAATCTACTCGTCAGGCGTAAAAGAACAGAAAAGAGGCGGCAATCACGAGAAATAAAAATCGAGCATTGAAGTATCAATTTCAGATACAAAAACAGCAGAAAATGAATTACACAATCGGTATTAAATTGCTGAACGAAAGAGTACAACTTAAACAGATGGCAGATAGAAAGGAAACAACAAAAGGATGCAAGAAAGTAGTCGATGTTTTCTTGTAGTACCAAGACATTGATCAATGATTGTACCACGCCCACTATCGGGATGAATGACGTTATCGATGTAACAACCACTCAAACATCGATGCGTGCATGTTAAAGCGTCAAAATACAGCTGCATCATCGATGAGAAGCGATTGCATGAGGATATGGGATCCTGTGTTGTGACAGTAAATTGCTTTTGAGTTTATACGGTACCAATTTCAACTTTTTGTAATATTCGGGTTATGCAGTAGGGAGTTTAGAATATTATATTTAGAGGAATTAGTGTAAATTGCATCTGGTCGAAATTGGGATTTAATATAGTGTGGGGTGCATTTCAAGCTTTAAATTATTATAGGAAAACAGAAATAATAGTTGTGAATAGTTATAGCTATTTCGAAAGGAAAGAAATTAACCAATAATCTATTGATAAATGAAAACTTCATTTCAAGATTTAGAAGTTTATTTATTTTAGAAGTTTTTAGGATTTGGGAAATTGGGGACTTGGAAGTTTGAAGAGTTGATCGTTTGAAGATTTGTAAATAGATTTATTTGAAAATTACTAACTGAAAATTTAATTTGAAAGATCAAAAATGCGACATTTTTAGAAAAATTGTTGAAAATCAAAGACTACAAAAATTGCATCTAAAGATTGGAAAATTTAAAAATTTGAAACAGTGAAAATTTAATCTAAAAATTCGAAAGCTCCTAACTTCTTATTTGAAAATTAAAGTCTGTAAAAATTTAATTTGAGTCTCCAAAAATTTGGAACTGTGAAAGATTAATCTTAAATGAAATTAATTAAGAAACCGAACATGTTAATCAAATCCATTCGAACTGAAAGCTGCCGACAGAAGATTGAAATCATACTAATATCATAGACTAAAAGTTTGTAATAAATGGTTAAAATGAAACGTCTCAATCATTAGATAGTCAACGCACGATTGCGACAACAGGAATTATTCTCTTATTAATGATCATCATTTCCGCATATTCCGCGTGGGAAGGCATGTAATCACATAGCTTCAAGATTATGTTAATGGACGAAAATGCTATTTGCTCGCTAAAATTGGGTATGTTAAGTCAGGCTAAGTATCTTCAGTAAATTAGATACGCTTGTGTATCAGGTAAGCCAAGTTCGTATCAGCCGGTTGTGTAATTTACGTTGACTATATTAAGTAGATTAGATAGATTAAACACGCCATAGGTTCGAGATATATCGATTAGACTCGACTGCACTTGATTACGTTAAGCATCACCAGACTCAAATTTTTACTGTATTAAGTACCAAACTTTGATGCAAATTCCTCTTCTTAATGAAGACGTTCATCTTCGATTTTTATATTCTTGTTAAAATATATTTCTAATTTTGCTAAGTTATAACTAGTATGTAATTACAATGTTCTCTTATTATAGCAAGTTTTATTATAGAAAGTCTATTAGGTTAGGTTTGTACAGCCGGTATCTTCCATATTGGACAAAGTCTTTAAAATGGTCGTATAGCGCGGGAAATTCAAATCGAATGAATGTTATTTCACGTTAACCTCTAATAATTACAAATCTACTCGTCGTAAATTTTCTGTATATTATTAATATTGTCTTTCCAAGTCTTTCTAAGACTTTATTTACAAATTTTACAAAATTAAACAGTTGTAGAAAAATGCAACAATCAAGCATTTTTGCTCATCCTTATAGCACTAGTTACTAAATATTAACACATCATTGATCCATGTTCAGGACGTTGTTAAACCTTCTTTCGAATGAGACTTCTTGAACTCTACAACTCTTCATTTAAACCCTTGTTTTACAATATTTTTCACATTCACGTGAAAACAGTCGCGTGACGCATTCACATAATGCACTCGCGCTTCAGCTGTGACAAATCTCTTTTAACATTCTTCCATTTGTAATTTAAATTCGATTATAGCTTACACAGGATAGCTGAATAAAAACTTGACATAGCATTTCAACGTTTTTACTCTATTTTAATTGCTAAAGCTACGATTCGACATACCTGACAAATAAATCATAGGGCAAAAATTTTATTCACGGCACAGGTAATCTCCTGACCCGACATTTTCAATAAACCCTTTTTCCTCTGTTTTAATATTGAAGCTGCAATTAGTTCCGTCAAACAGTAAGCAAAGGGTGAGAACAAAAAGTACTTCATATTCCGTCCAATTTCGTGTAGTGGCAAAATAGATGAGTTCCTTAAAGAAGCTGCCAACACATCCTGTACACAATCGAACAGCGAGGGGTTAACGCACCGTTGAATCATCGGACTTGGATGTTCTCGGAAGAAGTGAAGCATTTTCCGCGTTGAACGTCCGCGTACCGCAAGGCGATTGATGTTTCATCCGTATAGGAGTAAAACAAACGGATCGTTACTATAGTAGCAGCTAGAAACAAGATTCCCAGACGGGGCAAGAAGGGAGCTAGCAGCAAGGAGCATACCGCCTCGTTAACTCGTCGTTCCACATCATTTGCTCGCGCGGGTGGGGGCGCGTCATGGAGCAATATCGCTGTATTAGAAAGTAATAACAGTCCGAGGGTAAAGAAAAAAGCGGGGAAAATTTATGCCCGTTAATCCGAGAAAGATGCGCCGTAACGAGATATATCACCTATACGTGTGCCACCCTGACACCCCACACACCGTAACGCTATCTCTGATTCTACAGATCACGCTAACCTCATTTCCTCTCGAGACTTGTTCAAGTAACGAGGCCTCTACAGCTATGTCTCTGTACACAGGAAATTACAATTCGTGGAACAAGAGTGTGAGCAAAAGAAATGAATGAGATAAAGCTACGAGCTGCCATATTCATGTTAGCGGCTCTGTATTTACTTGTCAGACGCTGATAAAATGCTCCTTGAGATCGCTTCATATGCGCTGGAATATCGATGGTCATTCAGCTGTGACATATGAGGTTGCGAAAAGCAGCTGTCGTTGCAGAGAAGATGCAGGGGACAATTATTTGGGATATGTATGGAGGGAGGTTTACGGAGTGATATGTGGACAGGTTGAAGTTTGAGAATTTTAGGGGTAGAATCGTGAGAATTCGAAGTTTGAGAATTTGTAGATTTGGAGATTTGGGGAGTTGAAAATTTTTGGTTTTGAAAGATTTGAAAATTAAGGAATTTTGAAATTTGTGGATGTAAAAATTCTCCAAATTCAAAATTTCAAAATAAATTTCTATGGCGATAGAAATAAATTATATAAACTGCAGCTACACATATCCTTCTGCCAAAAATGTCGATTGACCTAATTAAAATTTTGCGATTATTTCTACAAAATTCCGAAACTCGAACAGATGAGTAACAAGTCAATGACTTGTATCATCATCAGTACCTAATTTTTTCAAACACCCAATTATTTCCAATAAGCATACATACAATATGTATGTACACATACTCCACATATCATATGTAAATAATTGATATGAGCATACAATTGCTCCGTTTCACGACGTAAACAGGTGTAGCAATTTGCAATTCAAGCGTTCACAAACAATCTAGCTGGTAACACGATGATTAGTGCGTTTTTCTTGAACACCGTTTGCCTGCAAAGTACCGTATGTTTATCACGATCACCATTCAACCAGGTTTTCCCATGGTGTTAAGCAGACACTTTGATTTTTCGTCCGATTCCGCGATCTAACGTTACCCGTTAATAATTTCCGCCGGTTTTTGCTCCGATGTAGATGATCTATGAAACGCAGGCAATTAAAGCGTGCTACCATGATAATTAAAGGGGTTTATAGGAGTACTAAAACTGGAACTTGAGAATCGGTTCGGAAATTAAAATGGATACGATAAAAGTCAGCGGAGATGCACCGGTTAAAACTGCAAGAGCCAGATGAATTATTTGGTGGGAAATGATATAATGGTAGGAAAGAATGCACAAAGGAAAAACATTCAGCAAAACCGAGCCAAGAGGTGCTCTTTGTGAGAAGCCACGAAATTGCCGGCGGTGAATTTCTCACTAACCAGAAGTCGGAATACCTTCTCTGTCGAATAAACCTGTTGAACAAAAAAAGACAAAGGAGAGTAAGAAAATGCTACCTTTATGAAAATAGTCTTTTTCTGTTTTGTCCGGGACGGTACTTCAGTTTTTTCGCTACTCATTTTTGTGATAAAGCGTGTTGCGGATGTAGTTATTATATTTATTAGGGGAAAAGGAATTGAAATTGAAATTAACATTTAGATGAACTTTTGGTACAGTAGGACTTAGAATTTAGAGTAAGTAGGACTTTGTCAAATTTCCAATTTTAAGAACTTATTTGAGGATAATTATTTATAATGTATTTTGGGGGATTTTAATGATTAGGTTTCTATATCACAGGGTACCAATGTTTTAGGATCCCAAAATTCAAAATTCAAAGCCAAAATTCACAAAGCTCTATAACTTCTGCTATTTCAAGGTTACAGTATCCTAAGATACTAAACTACAAGACTTCACCAGTTTTAATATTTTAAGGTTTCAAAGTCCCAAAGTTCCCAAGGTCCTAATTTGTCAAAGTCCCAAATTTCCAAAGTCTCAATCATCCCAAGTCTTCGTATAAAAATAAAAATCATTAGCATCTAACAATATTTCAAATATCTCCAAATTATTAAAGCCGTACGCTTCACTCCCCAAAAAGACTATAAACCTATTGCCAACCCATTCCCTCCAACGTGCCAAATATCGCAAAACTCTCTATATAAAACGTTATCTAAACCCTAGTAGTATTGGTATATTAACTCGCAAGGCTGTCGAAGACCTTTTTCATTTGCCAAAAATTTGATTATCTCCAGAGGGGTAATGGATGGCAATAAAAAACGAGCATCGCAGAAACATCCGGAGGTTCTGAGAGGGCTGGCAAAAGGATGCGTTCCGTCTAACCAGGAATTTGCCAAAAGTCGGCTTTTCCGGTATGTCTGTCACGTAGCCAAGCCGCGGAACGGAGCTCTTCCATTTCACAACCGGTTTGAATGAAATTGAAAACATTTCTCAACCACCGGGCTCACGCCTATGTACAGACTATGGTGTACATGGTGTTTCGTGACATATGGGTCCTACTTTAAGGGTGGATTCTGGAATTACAAACAACTGCTCTTGGTTCACTGTCAGCTTTGTGTCCTAGGAATTACTCTTCCCGGAGTAAAGAACGAGCGGCATCTTGTCGTGCATTTACCAAGTCGTTGCATATCAAAATGGCCGTCTTTGAGATTAGACTGAGATGATTCGATAATTCGTTGTATATTGTCAGTTTGAGAGACAGTTATGGCGTGTGAAGTTAAAGTTTAATTTACTGAAAATTATTAGTTGAAGTCTGCAACACAGAATGGCTGACAATGAACTGTTAGGTTAGGTTTTAGAATTTTGACTATTAATTTAAGCTTGTAATTATTAGTTGTTTAATTTATAACACTTATATCAATTTAAAGTTTGATGAAATTTATTAGCTCTCCACTGATATTAATACAAAATGGCTTCGTGTCAGTTGAAGTAAGAAATCGTTTTAAAATGACAGATCGATTAAATCGATAAGACCGATAAAGTTGTAACATGATGTCATCACATAAAATGTTGCTTGTGTCATAAAAATTTAAAGAATAACATCTAATGAAATAATTATTGTTATTTACCAAAAATAGAATATTAACAGCAAACTGACATAGAAGTTTCCTGACAATTTCCTATATTTCTGACACAAAAAACCACATTGCAAAATAAGATGTCAATACCTAATTTTTTCAACAAACATAAAACTTCTTCAGATATGAATCGACCACTATATCTTCTACACTGGGTGTATTTTATTACAAGTACCATCTGTGCTATATTTCATACTTTATACACGTCAATATAAAGTAATATTATTTAAACGAGGGAAGCGTGAATAAATAGCAAAAGCGAGTACAGAAAGTGTTGCCAAGCAGCTTTTGAAAAAGAAAAAGCTACTAAGGTAGCTTATAGAACCTAAAGGATTAATGATCTATCCTTATAGACCTTACGCACGCATTCATATTCTTTCGGAGCTCTGCACGTGCCACTTTATCTCTACGAATATTTCTAGGACACATTTCGTTGCGTGTGCACGGTGCAAATGATGTAGTGTGGTTGTAAATTAGAAAATTAAGTGACGACACAGATTAATGAAGTGTGATTCAGGGATGTATACACGGCATAAAAATGATTTAAATACATGTCCTATGAGATTAATGGGAACTGAATCAGAGTTAAAATATTTTATCGACCTTGCGTATCATCTTCGTTTATTTAGAAATATGTTTACTCTACTGTTCGCGTGATTTTACGCAATTATTCATTTTTAGTTATACGTGCGATCTTTCATGGCTTGTTTAGTGTAACATCTTTGATTTATACGATTCGTGTTCGATCATTGCAACGCTTATTTCTTTATTTAATTTTTTCAATTTTTCAAATTTTATATTTTTTAACTGTTATGTTTGGTAGTAAAAGATTTCAGAACTTCTTGATATCTCACAATAAAAAGTCTGGATATTTAAGAGCAAGAATTGACGAAATAATTCTTCATATTTCAGAATAAAAATTTTCAAAAAATTCCTGATGTTTAAGAATAAGAATTATCAAAAAGTCTCGAAAATTTGAGAGTAAACATTTTCGAAAAGTTCTTAATATTTGAGAATGAAAATTGTCAAAAAATTCTTGACACTGAAGTAAAAATTCTCAAAAAATATTTGATATTTTAGAGCAAATTTTGCTGAAAAACTCAATGCTTGAGAGTAAAATTTCTCAAAAACTTCTCCATACCTGAGAGTAAAAATTCTTGAAAAACTCTCGATACTTGAGAGTACAAATTTTCGAAAACTTCTCTATACTTGAGAATAAAAATTCTGAAAATCTTCTTGATGTCTAAGAGTAAGAATTCTGAAAAATTCTTTACACTTCAGAGTGAAAGTCCTTAATATATGAAACCCCCCAAAAAACTTGATACCGATAACAAAGTTCTGAAAGCACTTTTACACAGTCCGAGAGCACTCTCGAGAGCACTATCGTAAGAAAGGCTGAAACGGACACCTATCTTTATCGGCGCCACGCGCGTGTTCGTCCTCGGAACTGGTTTCTGCGCTACGTTACCAGCATCGTATCGTATTTACACGCCGAGCACGTACACTATCGAGGGGGAAGTAAGACATTAAAATATGCTTCATTCCGCCTACAGCTTCATTTAGCTGTTTCTTTGGCGAGAGAGCGTCCCGTGGAACGAGCGGAACTTTATTAACTTCGCGTCAGCGGAGCGGAGGCCGGCGGAAAGGCTTAGAGAAGCGGGGTTAATAAAACGCGGGAAAAGAAACGCATGGTATATCCTCGGCATCTGGTACCAGGCCGTTTATGTGTTCCCTTGCAACGAGGACACGATGGCGACGAACGTGACACGTTCGACGATGACTACTTGCCTCGACCGCGAAGACAAACTGTTTCGTGATGATGATACAGATACAGGGTGTGCTAAAAATGGCGAAAGGTTAAAGGGATTCACACTTAGAAGATGAGGAAATGTTATATGAATGTAGGGATGAGAACACTTTTTTTTTAAGAATGAGAGCTTTTGGATTTTGAACATTTATGACGGTATTTATTAACATTTATTACAACTGTGGGTACGTGGAAACATTCTCTATTACAGATACCACAGATTACCAACCCTTAAATTATCAAACTCTCAAAATATCAAAATTCCATAAATTATCAAACTCTCAAGATATAAAAATTCCATAAATTATCAAACTCTCAAAATATCAAAATTCCATAAATTATCAAACGCTCAAAATATCAAAATTCCATAAATTATCAAACTCTCAAAATATAAAAATTCCATAAATCACCAAACTCTCAAAATATCAAAATTCCATAAATTATCAAACTCTCAAAATATCAAAATTCCATAAATTATCAAACTCTCAAAATATAAAAATTCCATAAATCACCAAACTCTCAAAATATAAAAATTCCATAAATCACCAAACTCTCAAAATATAAAAATTCCATAAATTATCAAACTCTCAAAATATCAAAATTCCATAAATTATCAAACTCTCAAAATATAAAAATTCTTAAATCTAAAACCTCCTAAAACCCCCGAAATCTCAACTTTCAACAGCCACCGCCGTCCTTGAGATCGAGCAGATGTAGCCGTCAGTCTCGAAGACCGATCAGCCGCAGAGAAAAGCCCATACGAATAACCGGCAAAAAAAGATGGCCGCCATTGGTGAACCGAATTGATTCTCTATCTAAGATGGAACGACAATGGTCGCGCGGCCGAAATCGTGTTCAGCTCCCGCAGAATTGTCTGAATGAGTAGCGCAGAAAAAGAGGGAGCAGACGATCAATACTTGTCTTTGACAAGCCCTCGTTCTCTTCGGGGTCACTTGGACCACGGTCAGAAGAAATGGTCGGAAATGGTGTAGCCAATTTATTGAAATGGACGGCCTGGAGGATCCTTTAAGGACATCCATAAAAGCGCCGCGCTTAGAACCGTTTTTCATCGCGTAATTCCGTGTAATTGCTGTTATACGGTCTTAGCTAATGAGCGGCAAAAAAATTGGGCCGCAGCTGCTGCGACATGCAAAAACCAGTTTTGCGGCGATCTTCTATTACGCGCGAGTTGCGTGCCATCAGCGACGCCAGGCGTGTTGCGAGATCTCTTCGGTATATTCTGCATTTTGTAACGCTCCGCGGCTCGTGTTTTGCCCGACTACGAACACGGGAAACGGTGAACGTAATTTAGAGGACGTTTTGAGATCGCGGGACTTCTTTCGGTGCGGTTTAACAGTGATGCAGGTTATTAACGCTAAAACGGTCTTCGTACAGTCACGAGCAAATTTCCTGATCGAAAATATGAGATGGGAGTTCGTTGCATTTTAAGAAATTTTCGGGATATGTACATATATTTGGGGGTTGATTATGAATTTAAAGATATAGCAATGTAAGGAAATGTATATTTGGGAATATATTTCAGAATTTTGAAATTTGGGGTTGTAGCAAGTGGGACATAAAAGATTGATGATTTAGGAAGAATGAGAGTTTAAAGATTGGGAATTTTGAGAGGTAAGAATTTTGGTATATAGAAATTTTAAGAGATAAGAGTTCGAGAACGTAGGTTAGAAATTTAGGGACGCAGGTATTTAGGGATCCAGGAATTTGAAAGCTTGGAAATTTGAAGACCTAGGAATTTAGGGACACAGGCATTTGGGGATCTAGAAATTTGGAAGCTTGGAAATTTGAAGACCTAGGAACGTAGGGACACAGGTATTTAAGGATCCAGGAATTTGGAAGCTTGCAAATTTGAAGACCTAGGAATTAAAAGACGCAGGTATTTAAAGATCCAGGAATTTGAAAGCTTGGAAATTTGAAGATCTAGGAGTTTAGGAACACAGGTATTTAGGGATACAGAAATTTGGAATCCTGGAAATTTGAAGACCTAGGAATTTAGGGACGCAGGTATTTAAAGATCCAAGAATTTGAAAGCTTGCAAATTTGAAGACCTAGGAATGTAGGGACGCAGGTATTTAAAGATCCAAGAATTTGGTAGCTTGGAAATTTGAAAACCTAGGAATTTAGGGACACAGGTATTTAGAATCCAGAAATTTAGAAGCTTGGAAATTTGAAAACCTAGGAATTTAGGGACATAGGTATTTAGCATCTAGGAATTTAGAAGCTTGGAAATTTGAAGACCTAGAAATTTAGGGACATATTTGAAGATCTCGAGATTTGGGAGTTTAAAAAACTTTGGGAAAATTTAAAAAAGTGATATCTTCAGAACTTGAAAACTTCTGACATCCCCCGACCGATCTAACTAATCCCTAAGACCCACATTACTAATTTAATAAACTAAAAACAGTCTATGCAATATACTAAAGAAACCACTGCCGCATTCGTAGCAATTTTTTGGAGTAAAACTCCGCAAGAAACCGGGAAGAATATAAATTTCGCTGCTCCGAATCGATATTGGACGACAGTTTAATTCGTTTTTCACGCAGAAACCCCGAGAAAACCACGAGAACTGTGCATGGTATCTACGTGTACACAGTCGTGGAACAGCATAAGTATAAAAGGAAAGATACGAAGAACTAGACAGTATCCGGTGGCAATAAGGCAGTTGTTATCAACGGTAAACTTCATTGGAATACGCAAAAATGTCGAAATTGTTGCAATCCAGCAAGGTTGTTCGCTGCAGCTGTTGACGTATTAGCATAATGATGGATAACGGCACAAAGTGATTTCTCACGTGACTTGCAAATCATCCGAGGAACGCAGATAACTATACTTGTTTATTTTGATTATTCGTACGACTCGTCGAACTTTCACTATGCAAACAAGAAATAATAGGCTGAAGGAAATAAGTACAGTTTCTGAGTTTATATGACACGTGGTGCAAATATTTTCGAATGTTTTGACACATTTTACTCGGTAATTGCAAAACTTATGGTTTTTTCAGTTTCTGCGATTTTGGTGTTTGTGCCAGATGCAGGATTTTAAGTTTACAAATTTTGGAAGAATATTTATATGTATGATTGATGGTTTAAATAGTTTCTTGTAAGGCTAATAGTCGATGGGAATATTTGAACAAATAATTAAATACATTCGCTCATTTAATATTCATTAATTATTGCATTAAAAAATAATTAACAAATACTTAAAACTTGCTCCTATTTTTCTGATAAATACATCACATTAACAAGGTTTGTTTAAATATTGTTGATCACATTAACTAATTTAACATTTTAAATATTTGTTCATATACTTGATGGCAGAAGTAGATCTAAACTTTATGACCTAAACTGTAAATGTGTGATCTAAACTGCAAATGTATGATCTAAAATCTAAATTGTATTTCATATCTATCTTTTTTCCATTTCAGATCCTGTTATCTCACTTCGACGCCTTCAAGTTCCCCAGCTCCGAGGTGGTACAATTCCGCGCATTGGTGACCCCCTGCATGCCCACATGTGAACCGGTACAGTGCGACCAAGAAGAAGCGACCGGAGAGTTGAGATCTGTCATTTCCTACGGCAAACGTCGTCGTCGTCGTTCTACCGGAACCTCTTCCCAGAGCCGCGAGGATCTGCTTCTGGTGCAATCTATTCAGATCACGGACAAGTTCGGTTTCGAGCACGAGAGCAAGTTAGCGAACGCCAGCTCGGCGAGCAAGGACACCGTTTTCGTCGAAAGCGAGGACATATCGTCGACGATGGGCATGTGTATCAACCTAGGCGAGGCGATCGTAGCCGGCACCGTGTTCCTGGTGGCTCAGATCGCCATCATCGCAGCGTGGACCTTCACCTGGCAGAGACGTCGGCAGATGCTGAAGCATCAGGAAGCCCTCTCGGTCTCGGTTTCCGTTCCCGGAATGCATTCCGTTCCGGGACGCACCGACAGCCTCTGTAAGTTGTACGACGCCGGATATTCAGCGCGCCGTTTTTGAGCAGCCTTCGTTTCCTGTCCCCGTCCCTCAATCTCGTCTTCCTTCGCTGTCGACGTCACGAACTTCCAGCCGACTTCGTGGAAATTTCGACCAGCGGATGAGCCACACCACATTTGTACCAGTCTTCTGGCTGATAAACTTGCTCGGGTTCGCAAAAACGTTTCATACACTTCGGGTTTCAGCGTCCGTGATCAGAGTCGAAATTTCCGGTAATCGCCGCCTGTCGAAGTTCCGATAGGCTGGAGGCACTTCGTGAACAATGTTAGCTTTCCGACGACAGCCGACTGTTGCCTTGTTAATCGGGAACTGTGCAAATCTCTTCTGGAGCGTCCGTCAAGTCTCGCTTCGACAGACCGGGCAGATAGGAGCAATAGTTGTAACGTCCGAATCACGAACTGCCCGTCTCGTCGATGACGCTTCATGCTCTCTTTACTTGATAAGAATTATCGCTTGTATACCTTCCTCTTCTCCTGTCCTATTTGGATGAACGATCGATCCTGCGTCATCGGCCAGCTGAGCCGATTGGAAAATTCTCATACCGGTGATGATCAGGCAAAACCTACCCTGTCCAAGTCACAACTCCAATTACCGGGCAGCAGCTAGAGAAGAAACAGCCCTGAACGATCGCCGATTTCTTCCAGAGATCAGTCGAGCAGTGACGAGTTGTTAATCCTGCTCTTCTTCTTCTTCCGATACGCTCGATGACAGCCTCTAATTACCGCGACACGCAGACCCGGTTACCATGAAAATCCGCGCACGCATGAGATCTTGACCAGTCATCGTTGCCTAGAAACTCCGTTCGGAACTTCTCAATAGAGAATCCGACGTAACGATCAATGAATAGCACGCTCAACCGTGGATAGCTTTTGGAATCAGTATAGAAGCTGTGAAAAGCGAGTGACCGCGGGTAGAAATGATTACGAGGCTAGTAGCTGGAAGCAATTAGGCGATCAAAGAGGCAAGCTCGATCGATTATCTTTCAGCTTCGTCATCCTTCATTCATAATAGCGCATAATCTCCCCTTTTTTCTGGCGAATCCTTCCTTCTTCCTGTTCCTCTTTCTCTTTCAATCCCGGTTTTTCCTGTCGGTTCGTACACCAAACGAGACGGGATAAAGCGAAACGAGCCGAAGCGGGACGAGAGGCGTGGCGTGGCTTCGAAGGTGATGGAGGTCGACGTGTACTTGCTACGTAGGATACGGCACCGGTGCGGATTCTAATTAGCATTGGGAATCGAGCATGATTATGCAGATGCTCCAAGTGGGATATCAACAGGAGGAACGGGTGGGGTGGCCCGATGGGGTGGGTCACGCTGAGACAGCCTGCTCCAAGATGGAACAGGATGAAACAGTAGGAGACACCGGTAGGCTGAAGGAGAGAGAGCAATGCGCGTAAAGGGGTTGCCGGAAGGTTAATTGCCTCTTGCGGTGTCTCGGGGTTAAGCTAAGCTTCGTACGGGGTTAGATGAGAATTCGGGAGCAAGAAGGGTCGGAAAACGAGATGGCGTCGGATCGCATCCAGGATACCCATCTAGGACCACGTAAACGGTATCCCCTTTAGACTTAACCTTAGCCACCATTCGACCCTCCACACTGGTCAAGTTAATTTACATCCGGACACGTGATCCCATCAATCTGGACCAACGTGCTCTGAACCATAACACCGACACCTGATCAACGAGATTTCCTATGGTCCTCGGGTACGTTTTTACAGGATAATAAATCTCTACATTTGATGCCATGACGCAACAACATGCTATCTCCATTATGGGTACCCACAAATTACAACATGAAGCTTTTACTTTCATAAAATATTTAATTATGTACATCAGTATCTTCAATTTTAAACAATCGTCAGTATTTTGTTCAGACTTAGAGAGGTTTGAATTGTTAAAGACATACTTGAAATGTGAAGATTAGGTTAGACTAGTTCAACATGTCTTCAGAACCTGTAGATGTTTAATTAGAAGTAACTTCGTTTCACGTCATCAACCATAGCTTAACACACTCCAAATAATTTGATAAGCTTGTACTCGAGATTGTAGCCTCAATATTTTGCTGAAGAAGCGAATGTCTGAAACTGAGGGTGCTCATAATGGAACTAGGCAAATGTCATGACTTTAATCACCAGACCTAGAAATTTCGCTTAAATGATTAAACTTTAATCTCATCAAATGGGATCATTTCTAATGTTATTCAAGATGAAGACTAGATTATTACATTGTAATAAGTTCATTTTGAAAATTCATTTGAGACTTTGGGTTCACATACGAGCAAGTGTGGTTTACATCCTAATTTTTGTTCGTCAAGTTTTCCCGAAAAGATTCAATTAATTTCATTTCACAAAACTTGCACAATCTCGCGTACTTCTGCAAGTTCTAACCCAGTTCAGAAACGTAGAAATTCCTTGATTTTCTTCTTCGACTTAAAGTTTCGGACATACTAAAACTGTAAGTTACGAAGAAGCGATATCGAACGAAAAATGTCGACAGCCAAAAGTCATGATTTTTAGTATCACGTGCGAACGTACCCTAACCGCTAGGTCTTTGTATCGACCCGACTGGATGTGGGGAAGCTGAAAGTTCGGTCGAAAGCGTTTGTACAAGGGAATAACTTTATTGCGAAAATTTTCGAGCCACCGCTGCCGTATTACCGGACGAACGTTTACGTTCGAGAAGTTATCCCGACATTTTGCTTGGATCCGAGATGAAATATACCGGGGAAGTTATAACGGGGAGTCGATCTTAACTTTCAAACACGGATCCAACGTGCAAACGTCGTAACAGGGCGCAGAGACAGTACATTTGAACGGGTTACATTTCGTGGAGGAATTGCTATTTAACATAACAAGTCTTACTAACTTACCAAAAGCTGACTAAGTTTCATACGAGGCACGAGTTTTACGCGGGCCAAAGGAAGACATCGGGTAACTGGGAGATGTGACGGGGAATTTGTACTGGATGTTTCAAAATCAATTATGTGATCACAGAAGTAATTTGATTAACTCAGCTGGATTATTTGGATTTATATCAAATTACAGAATAGTTTTGTACAGATTTTATACATTTTTCACAAGTTATTTTGCTGTTTGCTTTCGGTTGTTTCTACAGTTAGGTATATTGCAATAAATGTCTGAGAAGGAATGATGGTGGAATTATGAAAATTGTAAAGTTTTGAGGCATACTTATTTAAAGGAAAGAGTTTTGAACACGTGATAAATTAGTAATATGTATTTTTGTGGTGTTGATCAATTCTTCAAATTAGAAACAATAAGAATGCAAATTTTTTTCACAAATAAATTAAAAAATTTGGAAGTTACTATATTTTGGAACTATTAAATTGCTGAATTTTAAATTACAAATTTTCCACACTTCATAGTCTAAAAATGTGATATCTTTTAAATTTGTAAATGTTTATAAATTATTACATATTTTTTAATTTGTAAATTTGAAAAGCAAAGAATTAAAAAATTAGGAACTTAAAAAATTAAAATATTAGAAAATTAAAGAACCAAAAAATGAGAAAATTATAGAATTAGAGAATTCGAAACTTAGAGAACAAAATTAGCAAATTGAAAAATTAGAAAATAGGAAAATTGAAAAATTGAAAAATTGAAAAATTGAAAAACTGGAAAATTGGAAAAGTATAAAATTAGAAAATTAAGAAACCAAAAAATTGAAGAACCAGAAAATTAAAAGTTAAAAAAATTATAAAGTGTAAAATTAAAAAACTAAAGAACAAAAAATTGAAAAATAGCGGAAAATCGAAAAATTTCACCAAAGTACCACCTACCTCGATCTATTTGGAAACATCCGGTACAATCAATCCAAAGTACAAACAGAAGGTTGGCGATAAATTTAAATCGGTTAACTGCGGTACCTATCTTCCGACTTTATCGATTTTGCCATTACAAAGGACCCGGATGGGATCGGGTTGATTGAGAAACTTGAAAATTTGAATACGCTCGTCAAGACAAACGACGGGAACAAAAGAGGGAGATAAAGAAGGGGACGACCAACACGGTACGTTTGCGTTTCAGTTAACTAAACTTCGGAGCTGTTCGACATTTGTCTACCGTCGACAAACATGTCACCAACTGTGTTTGAAACTGAGATTCTAACTACTTCCTAACCCGGTTAACCCTATGGTTATGTTATAGAATCTCGATGGTCCTCAAATAATTTCCACTTTCTAAAATTACAATTCTTTTAGTTTTCACTCCACATCTAAGACAATAATAGGTATCTTCAAGGTATAGTAATCTATATCGGACGTCTTCAAAAATATTAACCACTGCAAATTAGGTAGTATCGTAACGTTACATAGTGTTGTTTAAAGTTCTTCAAAGCTCAAATTCAGAGCTCGGAGTCCTACGTTTCATATTTGACCATATGTGATCACATATGGCAGTTCACATATGTGATCAATTCTTCAAAGCTCAAATTCAGAGCTCGAATTCCTGCATTTTATATTTGACCATATGTGAACACATATGACAGTTCACATATGTGATCAATTCTTCAAAGCTCAAACTCAGAGCTCGAATTCCTACGTTTCATATTTGACCATATGTAATCACATATGACAGTTCACATATGTGATCAATTCTTCAAAGCTCAAACTCAGAGCTCGAATTCATACGTTCCATATTTGACCATATGTAATCACATATGACAGTTCACATATGTGACCAATTCTTCAAAGCTCAAACTCAGAGCTCGAATTCCTACGTTTCATGTTTGACCATATGTAATCACATATGACAGTTCACATATGTGATCAATTCTTCAAAGCTCAAACTCAGAGCTCGAATTCATACGTTTCATATTTGACCATATGTGATCACATATGACAGTTCACATATGTGATCAATTTTTGGATTTCCTTCGACGAAATCGATCTGGAAGAGCGTCTTGCTCTTTTACACTATCACTTGTTTTTCCGGGACAGATTCGCAACAATGAACCCCGACAGGCAGGTGAAAAAAGGCCGTCGAAAAATGTCAGGACCCAGCGATATTGAACTAGCGGTGAAAGGACGCGCTTTAATTATCGGCACTAATTGCCATGGAAATTGCTAGGCTTTCTCCCGTGGCGTGCAATGGAAACGCAGGATTAAAATGGGATTTCTCTTTTGAATCGGCAGGCGTTGATTGAAAACACCGGCCGTAGGTGTGACGCGGTTTTCTAGCGGCAATGGATAGCACGGCTCCACGTGTCACGACGAATAAGCTTTTCTTCCCGCTTCGGTATTTCACCTTCCTTTATTTTTATCCTTTTTCTCTCCGAATGCGTGTATGTATGTATATATATACAGCATATATACATACGACGATAAGATGCCAACGAAGGGTGCCTACGCGTATATTCAATAAGCGACGCGACCTAATCATTTTTATTTTACACTTACGATTAATGCTAAGCAATTTTTCGCTAACGCTGACGTAGTATATCCAATCTGCTTGTGGTGAGAGGGTAGAGCCAATTTTTATAACACGATCGAACGAATTGCGAACCGCGAACGAGAACGCACGAGAGTGCGCTCATGATTCGCCGCTCGCGATATGTATTTTTTTTTATTAGAGGTATCATCCTAGAGCGTATAACGAGTATACGAGATGGTGCATGAAGAATTTCGTTCATTCTCGCCTGATTAATTAAATGTTCAAAGCTTGCGATTTTAGAAGCGTTCAATGTAGAGATTATCGGTGGAGAGCAATGGTGGGCAGTGGAGTGGACGGGGGATGCACGGGCAGACGATGTGCAGACATGTGTGGAAGATTTGTGGAGATTCTTAGATTTTTTAATACTTCTTCAACTTGACACTTTTTTAATTTCTTAATTTTTAAAAATTCTACAATTTTTAATTTCTTAATTATTTGAAATTCTGTCATTTTTAATTTTGTTAATTTTTTAAGATTCTACAACTTTTAATTTCTTAATTTTTTTAAATTCTACAATTTCTAATTCCTTAATTTTTTTGAATTCTACAATTTTAAATTTAAGAATTTTTTAATTTTCAAATGTTCAAACTCTGAGATTTCAAAAATTAGTAATTGTGAAACTTGAAAATTTAGAAGTTGGAAGCTTAATATCCCAAAGTTTAGAAGTTTAGAAAAATAGAAAAATGGAGGTTCAGAAATTTAGACATTTAGAAACTAAAAAGCTTAGAGGCATAGAAACTTAAAAGCTTATTTCCTCAGGAAATAAATCTACAAATCTAGATGTGCAAATTTATAAATTTACAAGTTTGAAATTATAATTTGTAATTTTTATAGTTTTTTGTCATTTACAATTTTTATATAAATTCTCGGATTTTTAAATTAAATTATTTATATGTTAATAATTCAATAATTTAGAGCTTTGGAACTTCAACAACATAGCAATATATAAAAGTAGAAATACAGAAAATTTAAATTTGCTAATTTTTGTAGAAATATCAAATTTTACAAAATTATAAAAATGTGTAGAGAATATAAAGAAATTCAAAATTTACAAACTTTACAGTATGTATTATAAAATTTAGAAGTTTAAAATTGTGGTAATTTACAAATCTGATAAATTGGACATTTGGAAATATAAAAGTATAATTTGGAAATGTCAACATTCTACAATCAAAGTTACTAAATTAAATTTTTTAAATTTCTTGATAATTCAGAAATTCAGAACTATAAAAAATTAAAAATAAGATTTGAAAATATAGAAATTGAAATATTAAGACTTTACAAGTTTGCAAATTAAAAAAATTAGAGGCAACAATTTTTAACTCTGTAAAATTAAAAAATATAATTTAACATTCTCAAATTTTTGAACTACCTGGTTTTCAAAATTCTAAACTGAAATATCGAAAAAAATAAACACAGAAATCTTGGATGAAAGAATTAACAACTCAAAGTCCACAAGTGTCCACAAATATCCACAAATGTCCATAAATGCCCACAAGTACCCACTATAACATCAAATCTTCTGAAAATTGCCCGTCACTGCTCGCAGCACACCTCCAGGGGAGTTCGTTCGAGATTTTCTCGCGCCATCTTGTACCGAAGCATTTCAGTAGTTTTTAGAATGACACTCGTGCACTTTTCATCGACTTGATCGAACATGAAGGACGCTGCGATCCTCGGCATCATTGTTTCAATCGAAGTCAATGGAAACTGTATCGTACTGTTCGAATAGGGTCTCTTATAAATGTAATTGTCCACTATTAACGCGTATACGAAGTAAAATCTCAAGCATGCATGTCTCGTCAATTGTTCACGTAATTATTAAGCGAACGCGGCCTACGAGGGAGAAGACGATGAAGAAGAAGAAGAAGAATAAGCAGGAGGCCGCGATGAAAGGATAATATTAGGCTCGAGGACGATCGCTTTCACGATGACACACCGAGAGACCACTCGTGTGTTACTTTTGACACTGACCTCGGTGCTCTCCTAAAGAAGTTTACTCTTCCACCCCTTTCGTATTTTCCTTCACGCTTCCTTCTTTCGTCGTCCTTAATGAGCCTTATATTCGTACCCCAGGGCTTTCTTTATCGTGAGTGTTTACAAGTGTGCAGAGAACGTCGGTGCTTGTCCTCGAGCCTGAGGTGCGCGCCTACTTCGTCGTAAGCTTGAAAAGCTCGAGTCTGTTCTGTACCCTGACAAGCGTGTGCATATTTCCGTTGCATTCTTCTTTCAAACCTCTCGCGTTTCTCGATCCTTTTGTCTTCTCCGACACTCTCTTTTTTTACAGCCCGAACGATTTGGATTCGCGAGTCACGTACAGAGCTTACCCGGCTACCGAGCTGCAATTTTTTTTTTTAACACACGCGCACCAATTTATGATGGCTTATTTATTTTGTACGTTTAAAGCTGTTCAAGAATACTCGTACCTTGTCACGTTTATCATTCCATGTTTCTTCTTTTTTTGATCGCCTTACGTACACGTCTGACACACCTAACGTCTTCTCAAGCGATGACAATTGTATGCGCGAATTGTGCAACTCAAAGGATGTGTCGGATTTCTTCGTTAATTGTAACGCTCTTTTATTTTCTTTCACCAGTATCAAGACGTCACCCTTCGGATGAACGTCGTATATTTCAGTACCGTAATACACACACGTTGTACATAGCATATATGGTACAGAGAAAATAAACTCATTTTATAACGAAAGTCGTACGGTTTTTGCTGTCACCCATGAAACCTATAAGCGAACAGTGGTTTTAATTAGAAGTTTGTAGCACCGTTGGAATAACTGGTCGATTTTATGCAAACCAGGGATGTTTATGATAGAACTGAAAATTAGAGTTTGCGGTATTTGCTGTTAACTTTGTTCTTTTTCTAATTTGTTTAATACTCTCTAATACGAATTTATTAGATTTGAGGAAGTTGTAAAATTATGAAAATATTAATATGTGGAATTTAGGATAGTGTCATTTCTGTAAGCAATTTGTTATACATTGAGAATAATTATTTTATGATATTATAAGTTGTATGTGGTAAGGAGAAATAAATTCAAGGAACAAATTTGGTAAGTTATTTAAAAGGTAGGTATTGAAATTTATTTATTGAAAAATAACTGTTATGCACAGTTGTAGTTGAAATCAATATAAACATTCATTTAGTAACATTTAACAAAAATATTCTATATATTAATTTTTATTGAAGGTAGGTAAAAATACATATTCATCGGATGAAATATTTAATTCTTTTTTTGCGACATATATTAATTAAATGAAACATATGTACATAACAAAAATTTTTATTGTAAAAGTTAACTAAAATTATGAACTTTCATTTTCTAAGTATCATAAACGATAAAGAAAATAAAATTTAACAATTTCATAGCTCAATATTATAATCTAAATGAAACAGTATAAGCTTCTTCTTCCATGATCATTCCATTCATTGTTATTTTAATTAATTAGATTTTGAAAGTTGATTAAGGTTGAATAAATAAATTTTTACAATACAACTACATTGATATTAATAACCTTTTATTGCAATATTTGTTGTTGAATTAACATTAGCTTGAAAAGTTTTTTTTTTATTATATACAGTTCAAGAAACATAACCTCACTTAGCATTGCATCGTTTAATTAAAATAAAAAAATAAATTTGATATCTGTTCTGGTTCTAAGAAATATAATATGTAAGTAATTTTGTATAATACATAACTGTGAAAACTAGCTTATAATCTATAGATTTTTAATATTGGAACGATTAAAATCTTACTTTTATGTACAACTGGTACATAAAAAATACAGGAATGTTAAGATAAGCTTTTTTTGAAACTGCAACATCTGCAGGATACGCAAATGAAGAGAAACTGGTTAGAAAACGGTGAACGTAAAGTCAATTACAAAAGTTAATTTAGAAATTGGGAAATTGGGAAATTTAGAAATTTGGTAATTTAGAAATTGAGAAATTTGGTAATTTAGAAATTGGGAAATTTAGAAATTGGAGAATTGGGAAACTGGGAAATTGGGAAATTGAGAAATTGGGAAATTGAAAAATTAGGAAATTGAGAAATGGGGAAATTTAGAAATTTAGTAATTTAGAAATTGGGAAATTTAGAAATTGAGAAATTTGGCAATTTAGAAATTGGGAAATTTAGAAATTTGGTAATTTAGGAATTGGGAAATTTAGAAATTTGGCAATTTAGGAAGTGGGAAATTTAGAAATTGGGGAATTGGGAAATTGGGAAATTGAAAAATTGGGAAATTTAGGAATTGGGAAATTTAGAAATTGGGAAACTTAGAAATTGAGAAATTTGGTAATTTAAAAATTGGGAAATTTAGAAATTTGGTAATTTAGGAATTGGGAAATTTGGAAACTGAGAAATTTAGAAACTGAGAAATTGATTAATTGAGAAATTGAGAAATTGAGAAATTGAGAAATTGAGAAATTTAAGAAAAAGGATGTTTGGCATTCAAATTTTCAAACATTCAAAGGCAGAACATTTGAAGCATCAAATTTGTAAATTTAGAAATTTATAAACATAACAATTTAAAAATATAGAAATTGAAGATCTTGCAATTTTTCAACTTTCAATTTTCTATACTTTAAATTTCAAACTTATAAATATCTGACTCAAAAATTTTGAAAATTCATATTTACCAAGTTTGGATTCTCAGCAATTTTAGAAATATGAAGATACAAAATCGTCGACTTTAAAAATATCCAAGTCATACATTCAGAAACAGAAATACAAAATTTATTTCTCCACCTTACAACTTCTCAAGAAGTTCAAAATTTCCAACTATCTAGATTATTCAAACTTTCTAAAAAATTACGAATTCTCCATCCCCTATCACAATAACCACTCTAAATTACATACTACTCACTACATTGTTAACAAAACAGAAACACAGAATATAAATTCCTAAAGAGGTATTCCTACAAAAAGAAGCATACCTAAAAGAAGATTCTACATGTTCCACAATTTTACAATCAGCACATAGTTGCTATGGTCAAAGTTACTATTGAAAGCAAATTAACTTCACATTCGAAATGGATTAGTCATGTACTTCGCCAGAGAACTTCCTCGGCCACGTACAAGTACAAAATTCCTCAGACGTATGCATACTTTCTTAGCAGACTGTACGTCTACATACTGTCTGGAATGACCAGGTTAATCTGAAGAGTGGCTGGTAGCTTTAAGTAGGTTTTCTGGTAAGAAGTTGCTGTGGGACAGTTACAAACCATTGGAAGTCACGAGAAACGCTATATCGAGGATAACCGGCCATCCATGCGAGGGCGATGAAACGAATCGTGCATCCCTAACGACAGTAGTTTGATTCACGTACGTATCAATCAACGCATTATTATGCTAAATGCAAACGTGTCTTGGCTATAAATGCGGCGAACCGTCGAGTAAGGCAGAATACAAGGCACATCAATTCGGACTCATGTCTCCAGGTGAGATATTATTCGGATTCGGAACTTCGTGAACGTTTTGCTGAATGTTTGCCTCTTCAACACATTGTTGTCCAAGTAAACGTTTCTTTACCGTTACGGAACGTGGGAATAAAAGCAGTTATGTAAACGTTGCGAAAAAACCGTAGTAAAGGTATTCAAAATACGGTCGATAAACCGAGGAAATACTTTTCATTAAAATGATACCGCAGGGCAATGTTTACTTTCGTTCGAAATGTTGTCATTTCAAACAGTGGTGTTTCTTTCGAGAGTCGATATTTAACAATTCTAGTGCTTTGGAGAATTATAACTGAGTGGATAGGTGAGACACATATGTGCGTGTACATATGTACATATACATATGTGCGTATACGTATGTACGTCTACATATGTGCGTATACGTATGTACGTATACATATGTACGTATGTACGTCTACATATGTGCGTATACGTATGTACGTATACATATGTACGTATGTACGTCTACATATGTGCGTATACGTATGTACGTATACATATGTACGTATGTACGTCTACATATGTGCGTATACGTATGTACGTATACATATGTACGTATACAAATCTGCGTATACATATGTACGTCTACATATGTGCGTATACATATGTACGTCTACATATGTGCGTATACATATGTACGTATACATATGTGCGTATACATATGTATGTTTACATATGTGAGTATACATATGTACCTCTAAATATGTGCGCATACATATGTACATATACATATACACATATACATATGTGCATATACATGCGCACATATATATATGAATTCTATTTCTCAACGAATGTCAATAAAAGCAGTAGGTGAATAAATAACACACATCAATGTGAATAATGTAAATATGACTTGTACAATACAGATGCATTAAATATAACATGTAAGTGTAAATGTACTTAATATAACATATGAAATACACACACGTTAGATATACATATAATGGTGTGTTAAACACAAACACGTTGAGTATAATGCAAAAATAGCTGATTTCAAATACATTATAAATTGTTCATCACTGATTAAAATCACCTAAATATACAATTTGAACATCGTATGTGAATATCATTTTTACAATTACCTTAACCTTTGAAGTCTTTGAACAATGTTTGACATCTCATATTATAAAAATGTCTATTTCTCTAACATTCATATGACTCACTTCTGTAACATTCAAAATAACAAAAATATCATAAATTCATATAAATGCACACAATCCATCATGCAAATGTCGACATACTGAAACCATGTAAACACTTGGTACCCTGAAAACCGCTATGTAACGTTTGCATCGCAGCCGTTGGAAACGTGATACCTATATCCTCCTCGGCACGATATTCGAAGTCAAACAAGAAGCAACACCGGAAACAAAAATGCCACCAGGTTGGAAACTGTTAGAAGAATAGCCGAGATGAATGACGGAATATTTAAAGGAATACCAAAGAACATCGTGCAGCACGAGTTCAAACTGGACCACGTAACTATCCAAGATCACAGATTTCCAGCCTCCGTTAGCTGAACTTCGTTCAATCAGCGTGGGAATCGTGTTCACTGACCCTGAGAAACGAAATTTATGAACCTAATACCGCAATAAAGTTGCCGTGTCTTGATACGACAGCAAAAATTCTAATGGTACTCCTATATCATTATTTATTGTTCAGATAAAACGAACGTTGTTCCCCGACGTGACTAGTTCATTTATCGGCAAATGAAGTTTCAAATAAATCAGTGTTATCGATGAGGATATTGCTGATCACAGTATGTGAGAGTATGAAATTCGAGATTGAGGAGATTGATTAAAAGTGATCTGCAATTCATTTATCTTAATTTCTTTAATTCTTTAGAAGGAGGTATTTCTTCAAAATATGCGGATGAAACATGTGAGTGAATTTCTCATCTATTTGGATAAGGTTCGAAGGTTTAGGTATAACATAAAAGTTCGAAATTCCAGTAAAAGAATAATTACTGTCACAGTATAAAGTCTATTATTATAATAGCCAAATTGATGCACTGCAAATCTTGCAGCACATTATTTCGTAAAATTGAAAAGATCAAGTAACGGATAGAAGCTTCTTCCTCGAAGATTATGGTGACTGATCGACTTGACGGCTCGAGCTCTCGGAATATCTAAATCGCGATAAAAATTCCGGCAAAGACATTCTGCATACGTTCTCGAACCTCGTCCTCGGTTTCTATCAGGTTCCCATAAACCAACCGTTCTGCGTGGGCCCATAAAAAGAAATCAAGTGGCGTTAAATTCTGCTCGTAAATCTTTCGACTCTTAAAGTCTTTAATAAAGCATTTTCAGACATAGGTTTATGGGAAGTTCCTTCACCTGGTCGACCTCACACGTCCTATGCCAGTTGCCCTTTCACACACATACTCGACCCTACTGTATCAATTTGGACCCAACCTTTACGGATATTCTGTACGGACAATTACCAGTAAATTGTGATTAGCCCTTCAAAGATGTACATGATTAATATACCAGAACAAACTTTGTTGTTTCTGAAACGAAATTATTTATCTGTTAGTTTAGAAAGGATAAGAGATCCGTGTAAAAGGCACATCTTGATGAAACTGATGTGAACACTTAAACGGTATGACGGTGATTAAGTAACGGGTGTATAGCAAGATTTGTAGATTGTGTTGCCTGTAGATTATTAAGTAATGGATAAACACGTATTTCGTTGCTACATGTTGTTTGTATAAATGTCAGAACGTGTTGGGTAGTTAAACATCGCATATTATGTTGTCACGCGATGGATTACTGTAGGTTAGATAAGCACGCGTTAAATTGCTGCACGTTAGATAATCACACGTTATAATATCGCATATTAAATGCTCGCGTTAGACTACGGCTCATTAGACAACCACACGTTAGTAGATAACTATGAGTCAGATTAGTACATGTTAGATAATCATACGTTATATTATTGTACATTAAATAACCACACGCTAAACTACTGCAGGTTAGATAACCACGCATTAGATTACCGTTCGTTAGATAAACACGAGTTAGATTACTGCATGTTATATAGCCACGCGTTATATTACTGTACGTTAGACAATCACGCGTTAGTTTACTGTACATTAGATAACTACGAGTTAGACTATTCCATGTTATATACCCACGCGTTAGATTAAGGTTACCACGAGTTACATTACTGCCCGTTAGATAACAGCGTGTTAGATTAAAATGCGTGAAATTTCAGAACATCATGCTAAATGTGGAAATCGGTGACGTGTTAAATTACAACGCGTTAGATAATATTATAATTAATTAGTTACGCTTTAAATTATGATGAATTAGATCGTTACTCGTTAAATTATCATAAGTTAGATCACCACGTAAATTACCATCCGTTGGATCACCACGCGTTAAATTACCGTCCGTTGGATCCCCACACGTTAAATTACCATTCGTTGGATTAGCACGCGTTAGATTGCAACGTGTTAAATTATCACACGTTAGATCGACATACATTAAATTATCTCCAGTTAGGTCACTATACATTGAACTACCACGCGTTATATAGCCGTGCGTCACATCATTTAAATTTTAGTTTTTGTAGAAAATATAATTATTTATGTTTTGCATTTGATTAGTTAGAACTAATTAGATCATCACGTGTTATATCACCACTAGTTACATTACTATATGTTAGATCGTCACAATTGAATCACTACGAGTAATATAACCGTTTGTAACATTGGTACACGTTAAATTATCTTTTATTATTTATTATATCTAAATATAATATTTTTTGCAATTCATCAATAACAATTAATTATATTACTATGTCAGTATTAAATGATGACATTTTAATTCATCACACGTTAAGTTACTACGTAGAAAATATCCGTATGTAGATCGCTACATATAAAGTCACTAACTTGCTCGACTATTGAGGGCTAAATAACCGCGCGTTAAATGACCGCACGTTAAATGACCGCACGTTAGATGACTGCGCGTTAAATAACTACGCATTAAATAATGACTCGTACCGTCCACCATCACATTACACTACATCGCCATTCGTTATATACGCTATCAATTTAACTTGAACGAAAATACAGAAGAATTACGCACTAAACGATCTCAATTCGCTCCGATCCCGATCAACTCGCCGCAAAATAAATAAATGCCTCGATGTTATCAGAAATAGAGCTATCCCGCGCACTTAAGGGAAGTTTCCCTTATCCGGCACGTAACGAGAAACGCATAACTCGATTTAGCCGTCTACAGTTCCCGATTCGAAAGTTTCGAACGCAATATCTCGAGTAACCGGCTAATCTGGTGTGCTTCGAATCGGATAGTAAGTTTCCCGTTGGTGACAGTGCTAGCATCCGGGCACCGGGCGCGATTATTTTCCCCGCTGAAAATAGTGCCGACTGCTATCTTAACAGCGGCCTGAATAAAGTGCCGGATTATCGCATCCAGACTAGATCGAAGAGCCGGTGGGCGCAACTTATCGTGCATTAAACAAGAGAGCAAGTCGGCCGGGAACGATTCGGCGAGTCCATTCGACGGGTCGGCTATGTTAATGAACTGGATCGAAATAATGGTGTGCTACGGTGTTCGCAGTTTATGGCGGCCATAACGCGGCAGGAAGCATCCAGTCGGTGGCTACCGGTTGACAGGACATGCTTCCGTGTTATCGATCCACGACGATCATTCCTCTATTTGTTTCAGCTGGAACGCCGTAAGATATGGAACGACCTACACTTCGATCACATAAAAGTCTTTGATAGCCTTCCGGTATATTCCCGAACGGAATTAGGACGTTCCGCTTACGAACAATGACTTCGATCCATTTTTCGACAGAGGGGGAGTAATGGCGAACGAAGTTAACGTTGCCGAGTTAGATGGACTGAATGATCTGTCCGGTTAATGTCCGGCGATAACGTTTTATAAGGTTGAAACGTCCTTGGTGACAGACCGATGCTCTCGGTAATTAAAAGATGTATGGGGAAAGAGACGGTAATATCAGTCGGTAATATCACTGAGGAAAATTCGTTTGAAACAAGGAATAGACAGATTACATTTGATTTTCTCGTCATGGAATGATGGATGAATTTATTAATTTTATTTGAGTTTAAAGAACGAAATTATTCGTCGATATTTAATTGTTCTTCAGGATTTGAGGAAGGTAAATAAATTTCTTTTTCTTTCGGATTTTTTTTTTATATGTATTTATTGGCTGATATATTAAATATAATGTGCGTCACGAATATTTTAATATTCGAGCATCAAAATTTAACAAAATGTGAAACGAATCGTATGTTAGAAAAATTATGTATAATCTTATAGTACTTCTAATCTTTTATCTGTCAGAAGTAGATTATCAATATTTTTTCTAAATTTGATGTTGGCAGCTGATGTTCCTCCATTTTGTCAAATTTTTTGCCAAATTAATATCATCTATGGAACAAATAGATTACTTAATTCATATGTGTCAAATAATTATCAATTATTAAATATAAGTGAATGTAAATAATCAAATGTAATTATATATAATTAATTATCAAATATGACGGTATATAATAATAAAATCAATTACGAAAGTTACTCATTCAATTAAATAACATTTCAGTCTATTCGCTTTCCCTACAAACAACATCATTTACAGTTAATTAAACAGAATATAGCAATGTTTGTATCTGGTAGTTCAAAACATTTCAATTATCAAACAGAGTCAGTCGCATCTAACACTCAATTAGCAACTCATAGTCTCAAAAACATGGTTTGCTACGGTCTATAATTGCCAATGATTACATATCATAGTTATCGACACTACACAGCCATGAAATTAATTTAATGAGGCAGATACCCTACATAAGCACCACATCCGCACACGCATATATAGATAACTCGTACAACATATGCAAGATCAAATATCATATGCAACATACACTTTCACATATGTTCTCAAACGAGAAATATTTAAAACATATGTATTTTACGACAAATTTAAAATAGACAATATATTTATAAAATTTATAAAATGAAAAATGTTGACAAATATTTTTCTATCCCTAAAATAAATTTTTTAGGAGTCATTGCTTTATCTGTTCCTAAACAAATATTTACATTGTTTTGAACAAATGTGTACAACATATTTAGATGGTTAGCTGCCTTAATTAGTTAGTTCAATTAATTCAATCAATTGATTACTCAAATATTTAAGTAACTGTCCTTATCTAGTTGATTAAATAATTGTAATCATCGGTTATGTAACAAATTAATTTAATTGTCTAAATCGGTCAAGCTAATGGATTAATGCAATTGCCCTAATTGGTTAATCGACCTGGCTAATGCAATTGTCTTAATTGGTTACCTAATTCATTAGCGTAATCATCTAAGCGATTAATCTAATTGATTAAAGTAATTATCGCAATTGCTTAATCTAGTTTACTGAATTGTCCTAATTAGTCAATGCAATTAACGTAACTATTCTAACTGGTCTAATTGGTTAATGTGACTGTAGTTACCTAATTGATTAACATATTATAATTATATTCAGACAATTTCTTAACTGCTTATCTAACTGATTAATTTAATAGCCCTAACTAGTCAACCTGAGTAATTAATAATTGTCTAATTGATTAATGACACTGCCTTAATCATTTAATCGGATCAATCTGACTATTAATGTCATTACCTTAATTGGTTAATCGAATCGATCAGCCAACGACATGTTCTGGCCGATCAAATATACTCCAAACAATAAAATTTTTATTTTATTATTTATGGCAATTAAAATTGCCTTAATCGGTTAATCGGATCTGACTACTGATCAATGTCATTACCTTAATTGGTTAATCGAGTCGATCAGCCAACGACATGTTCCAGCCGATCAAATATACTCCAAACCATAAAACTGTCGAAAAATTTCATTCGACGACGGAGGAAGACATCTTTTTTCCAATCGCGATCCATAAGTCCGCACACACCGTGCGAAAAACAGAATAACGACTACGTTAGCATCCACGTTTCCGTTTCTTTATTCACCCCTGACCCCGAAGATCAATCACACAGGAATCAAATAACGACGCTGGAAACATAAATTCCGGCGAAATTGGAAAGCGGTTTCTATTAGGACAAAATAATATCCCGGGGGAGACGGTAGCCAAGACGGATCATCAGTCACCGTGCATCACCTTCTATAAGGAAGCCAACTATAAGATATCAACTGTGAGCCATTTGTCAAAAGTCGAAACGTTCCTATCGAAGTGGCTCTCCCTCGAATTATCTGTCCGTGGCGCCGGAGAGCCATGAAATTCCGGGACAATCTGTCCTGCTCGAATTATCCAACATTAACCCCAAGGGTTATTGATCCCTCGATTCCAGTGGCCGTGTTCGTTACCCCGTGACGGTCCATTCGATTCTCGAATTATTTTCAAACGGGAACGATTGAATCCCCTACGAGGGAACGATAACGTTTCACCCCGGTAAAAAGGGACATAATGACGTGTGATTTTTCCTTAGTTCCTCGAGCAATTTACTTCTTGATTAGAAACAGACCGACAAAGGAAAGAAAGAGGGAGAAGGAAAGAAGAGCAGGAAGTCTACAACAATATGTTACAGGTAATTGGAACAAACGTTCATCTCTAAACGAGAAATTATTTCTTGTCGAACACATATTGTTGCTTTTTCGCTTCCTTCAATATTGCTAACTGAAAACTGATACTTCGTAGTATTCTGTAGTTAATATGTTACATGTAATAATGTACGGAGAACTCGAGTACATATTGCGGCTTTTAACTTCTTTCGATATTGGTAACTGAAAGTTGATACTTCCTAGAATTCTATAATTAATGTTGTGTATAATAATGGACGGAGAAGTTTATTATATTTACGCTTTTATTTAAAACTGTGAAATGCAGGAATAGCAGAGTAGCACAACAGTACATTAGTCAAGTGATTAAATAGTAGAATAGCATAATTGTGAAATGGTACAATGATATGCTAGTATAATAGTAGAATAGCAAGACAGTATAATAATATAACGGTAGGATAGTATTATAGCATAATATATTATATGGCAGTATGATAATGTAATACGATACTATAAAAGTACGATATGATATTACAGTAGCACGATAGTATGATAGTGCAATGATATGATAATGTGGTAGATTGCAATATGGTAATACGAAAAGCTGATAATATGATACTATAATAACATTTCATATGGTAATATGATAGTATGATAACCTTGTATCATGGTAGTATGATGATATGATACTGTGAGATCATGTGGTAGTATTAGAAAAATGCAGTAGTTAATAATATAGTATAGTGAAATGGTCAAATAATAAGTAATAGTGTAAAACTGCCAAGAGGTAAAATGGTAAAACAGTACAATAGCAAAATAGCAAAATAGCACATTAGTAAAATAGTAAAATAGTAAAATAGTAAAATAGTAAAATAGTAAAATAGTAAAATAGTAAAATAGTAAAATAGTAAAATAGTAAAATAGTAAAATAGTAAAATAGTAAAATAGTAAAATAGTAAAATAGTGAAATAGTAAAATAATGAAATAGTGAAGTAGTAAAACAATAAAATAGTAAAATAGTAAAATAGTGAAATAGTGAAACAGTAAAATAGTAAAATAGTAAAATAGTAAAATAGTAAAATAGTAAAGTAGTTGAATAGTAAAATACTGAAATCTGAAAAACTAAAACACTGAAATACTAAAATACCTAAGTACTAAAATACTGTACTACTAGAACAGTGAAACACTGAAACAATGTAACACTGAAACACTGAAATATTAGAAATACTGGAAATACTAGAAATACTAGAAATACTAGAAATACTAGAAATACTGGAAATACTGGAAATACTGGAAATACTAGAAATACTAGAAATGGTAGAAATGGTAGAAATGGTAGAAATGGTAGAAATGGTAGAAATGCTATAAATGCTAGAAATACTAGAAACACTAGGAACCCTAGAAAAACTAGAAATACTAGAAACACTAGGAACCCTAGAAATACTAGAAATACTAGAAATATTAAAAATACTAGAAATACTAGAAACACTAGAAACACTAAAAATACTAAAAATACTAAAAATACTATAAATGCTAAAAATATTAAAAATATTAAAAATACTAAAAATACTAAAATACTAAAATTACAAAAGTAATCACCCTACAACAATTAACTAACACAATATTTCATTAAATTATTACAATAATATATTTCGCATAAATATTATAAAAGTTCAATAATATAATCAATAAAATTAATCATAAATACTTGTTTCTGAATAGCATATTAAAGGGATAATTGTATTCCAGAGTGATTTCTATCGAGCTCAGTTTAATAATTCTACCTTCACCTTGTGTTTAGAAACTATCAGGTGACTGCAGGTATATGCGTAACCTGATTTGGTTGTAAATTACACCTAGTTACTCCTACATTGAATTATTACGTTACTGCTTTCTCTATCATTTTGCACCTAACTCAAAATTTATAATGTAAACTTCCCGTGTGAATGTTGCAGATAGCGTTTCATGTTTATCAAAATGCTCTCCTATGAAACTGAAAATAACTATAATAAAATAAATCATTTAAACCATTTAAATTAAATCATTTAATCAGTAATTAATTTGATTATACAAAATTGTCTTGTTAGTGAACAAAAATTGTGTGAAATGTATATAAAAACAATTTTTTTTAAATTGTTAATATGATCAAACATTATGGTGGTCAAGATCTTATCTTAAGTATCTATCTATAAAATATATATTCTAGATATTAGGAGTTCTACAAAATTTAGATACTAGATGTTCTATCTACACTTGGGTTTATTAAACTAGGTTTATTAATGAAAATGTTCTGTTTTTATACTCATTTGATTTAGATCATAAACACTGTTTAACAATCAAAATTAAACAATACTACACAATATTTAGCGTATAATAACATAGAACAATTTGTTAAATTAATAATTTCAAAATTAACGCTAAAAATATTAAAAGCGTAAGTACATCAGAGTAGAATGATACGTAATCAAAAAATTAACATCAAAAACTGAAGTATGATACTAAAACTCGAAGTATAAATATTAAAAAGCTTTTCGTTTCATAACACATACATTAAACGATAAAATAAAACGTGAGATAGCTTAGAGTTATTTAAAACTTTAATTGCATCCCTTTTTGTCACAATTTTCTCCACTTCTACATTCCATGCTTTGTATGCAACGATGAATGCAGTCTTTGATCACAGGGTCGCCATGCCACAGCTCTTTTATGTTTCTAATAGAGATTCCGTTCGAAGGATTTTCTCTTTGATATACTTGAAATTTTAGGAAAGTCCAGATATTTTCGACAGGATCAAAGTTTGGAGAGTTTCCGGACCGCGGTAGGATAAGGATGTTGGAGTTTACGGAGGAATTTTTTCATCTTTTTTGTAGACTAACATGGTACTTTATCCCGCAATAAAAAGTAACTTATCGTGCCATTCTTTGGAGAATTATTTGCTCAACTTTTGAAAATATTTATAATTCAATATAGTTGCAAGTGTGTACTGCAATAATTCATTTTTATCTGCATTCTAATATTTTAACTTAAAATTTATTGCTAATAAACTTTATTATTTTTTACTATGAATGTTTATATGTAATTTGGTACATACATGTGTTATATAAAGAACTAGACAATTTATGTGTAATCAAGTTCATAATAATGTATGTTTAAACTCACAAATTAAAATCACAATTAATTATAATCTTGACAGATAATTTAACCGTACAATAACAATAAAAATTAATTTGAAAAAAAAAATTGCATCATATTATATTTTTGAAACATTTGAAAAGAAACAGTAAAAATGTGATTATAAAAGATAAAAAATATTTTTGAATAATTCTATTAATTATATTTGTGATGTATTTTGACAAAATATAAAAATGTCAAGTCATGTTTAACTTAACCGTTAACCTATAATTTTGTAGATGGTTTCATCATTCACAGCTAATTATACTACACTGTTGAAATAAATAAACAAAGTGTTAAGCATATTTTGTATTTTATCTTAATTGTATACATTACAATTATAATTGAATTCAAAATTCAGTTGCAGTAAAAATACGAGTCAGTTTGTTACATTTGAACTACTTTGCATCTCGAGTGACAGAATAATAGAGAAAGAGGTTAAATATCATCTAACCTAACCTAACACTCAAGTAACATTTAAAATAAAAATAACACTTAAATATTAAAATGTGAAGGTTAAGGAAATTGTTAAGTAGAATAAAATCGAAAAATTTCTCTTATTCGATTCATTTTATCCTTTTATTCGCACATAAGTAGAAAACGTTCCCGAAAGTACAGCGGCGTGAAGGATGCCAGCTATTGGCATCGAAGAATGCGAGTGAAAAATACTCGGCGGATAGCCAGTGTAACCGTGTGAGCCAGCTCGGAAGCCCGAAAAGAAGAAAGACGGAGGAGGTGTTTTCTTTTGGTTTACGTGACGCCCCGCGTAGCTCCGATATAACCGAGCAGATCGAAGCGGAAAGTTGCTCCCATCCTGCGGTATGCTCGGCCGCCCCCCGGGAATGTTGTCCTCGCAACAGACTGTTTTCCTCCGCTCTCCCTTTTGCTTGCTTTATTTCCTTCGCCCGACGTCTTTCATATACCGCACTCTTCCTTTTCTCCTATCGACTCCGTGTCTCCTCTTTCCCCCGGGTTGACTTGTGTCGGCTGACACCCAACCTAACCCCACAGTCGGGTAAACCTGAACCAGCCAACCCCGTCATTCCAGTCAGTCACCCACTCGACCCCCATCGCCCTACGGTCGAGAAGCCGCCCCTACTTACACAGGGGCTACTTGCCCAGGCCCTGTGGCTCACTCGCACTTTATTCCAGCTTTTCCCGTCATTCTTCAAACGACAATGAGATACTGTGCGATTGTGCCTCGTTTCTTTGATGTAATTAACCGGTTAACACTTTCCTCTCCAAAGGTCACGCTCGTCATTCGACGGATTTTTTTACGTATTATCAATATTACTTCAATTCTATCTTATCTCGATATTATACATCAGAATATTATGGGTAATATCTCAAATTGAACCTTACATCAATATTATCTTAATATCATCTGAATACTATACATTAATTTTATCAATCAGTAGCATCGCAATCTTATCTGAATATTATTTCAATCTTATCTCAATCTTATCTGAATATTACTTCAATCTTATCTCAATCTTACTTGAACCTTATATTATCATTATTTCCATACTATATGTAATATCTCAGTATTATCTCAATACTATACATCAATATTATGAGTACCATGTATTAATAATATCTGAATCTCCATCTTATCTCAATGTTATCTTAATCTCATCTTATTTGAATATCATCTCAAGATTATCTTAATATTATCTCACTCTTATCTTAATATTATCTCAATCTTATCTGAATATTATATGTATATAAATAAATTCTGAATGAAATATAAACCAATGTATTCTGTATTCCATATCAGTCTAATATCCAAATTTATTAAGAATTTTCATATTCAAAAATATGTATATCTAAAATTAGGTTAACCTCGTGTTATGTCAGACTTGTTAAGGCAATGTGTGGATTTTAAATGTATAATATCATTTGTATATGTGATTTGAACATGTGTAGAATAAATCCATAGATACTATTGTGAAAAAGAACTTATAAAAAATTTTCTTACTGATTAGTGTAATTGCGCGAGAGGGTGCAGCAGATTGACTGTTTCTACACATCTCATTTGTTCGTCTTCTGTTCCGCGGCGCTTTTTTTCTCTTAATTAGAGCCTCACGAAACACAGAGCAGAAACGGAAGGTTGAGACCCAAACGTTTTCTCATTTCAAGGTTCGTGAATCTCCTCGGAGCAGCAGACCTCTTCTTCCTCTACTTATACCTTGTCCGTCTCTTCCTTCGTTTCTCTTCTTCGTTTACTTCACGTCCAAACGTCTGCTTCCGTCTCCCAGGCGTCGTTCCAACAGCCAATCCGTCCGACTTCTCGTTGCACTGGCGAGCTTCAAGTATTCTCCGAGTTTCAACCATGCGATCCTTATTCAAAAAGGTTTTCCGCGTGTTCACTGGCTGGGAACAGTTCCGTCGAATTTCATACGCCCTCTTGGATTAGCACGATGGTATGATATTCGAAAGCAGTTTTCTAACTAAACGATTTCCACGTCATCTGAAAGCTTGTTTGATCGCCGACGTTGGAAGAGGAAAATGAAGTCGGAAGAATGGGGAATTTTATGCTCCAGAGAAATGTACCGATTGGTTCGTTTTTCAAAGATGCGATTATTCGTTTGCTTCGGTGGATCTTTATCTTTTATTTCTTCGAGTCTTATTATCCTCGTAAATGTTCGGATCAGGGGTCTCTGTTTAATTGCTTCATTAACGCTTGGGTGATTTAATTGTAATCGGTTGAAGGTTTCTTGATTGAGAAATTTCTAATTGTGTAATGATTATTGGAAATTAATTATTGGGTAATTGTGCGATTGTTTTATGGAGATTTAATGTGCAATTTTTAATTTTGTGGTATTATGTGGAAATTATGTTGATGGATAATTGTATGATTTTTTAGGTGAGCATTAAAGTGCAATTTGTGGTTGTATGATATTAAGTGAAAATTGATTATTAGGTAATTGCGTGATTTTTGTGGTTGAGAATTAAATTTCAATTGTGAGTTGTGCGATGCAAGGTGGAAATTAATTATTGTGTAATTATGTGATTTTTGTGTTTGACAATTAAATTGAAATTCCTAGTTGTGTGATAATAATTGGAAATTAATTATTGGACAATTCTATAATTTTTTGATTAAAGTTGCAATTTTTAGTTTAATGATATCCAGCGAGATCCATTTTTAATTGAGAATTTTAATTTAACTTCCAATTTGAACTTCTCAAATGAAAGACAAGGATTATTACGTAATTTTTAATTAAAAAATAAATTGTAATATTTCTTTGAATAATTTTTTAATTCGAGTTAAATTCTTAACTCAAGTTTAGTAATATCTTGTATAGTATTTTAAATAAAAATTCAAGTCAAACCATCAGTCTTGCCATCAAATTTTTAAATTTTCAAACTTAAACTTATAAAAATGATACTATAAATAATTATTTTTAAGTTATTAAAAATAAAGAAATATTGAATTCTACATATACAATTTGAAAAACACATATATGGAACATGTATAGAATGCTTCCATACAAATTACTTCTTAATTAATTTTCACAACATACTAAGTAATTTAATCACAATTAAACACATCTAATCTTCCAACGTCCATTAATAGTACTTACAACGCCAATAACATCTTGGAAGTACAATTTAAGTACGAATAAACTCTCTCATGCATATTCATCACCAGTAATCGAACTTCTAATTGCACGACTCATTAGGTACAACAAAATACCAGTTTCACAATATCACTTCACATTCAAGCTTTCATTGAAAGAACTCGTGGAGAAGGAAATATTTTTTGCCGTCTAAAATGAACGAAACTCGAGCTTTTGCTCGTAAATTTAATTACTCACGGAAATATGAGCAAGATGGCCGATGAACAAATACGATCGTATCGCATGAATCGCGTTGGTGAATCGGTTTGAAGGAAACGATCGAAGAAGCAGAAAATTCCGCCGTAAAGTGCTGTTGTCTATGAAGCGGAAATAATAACGTCATTAAAGGCTTCCTATACGCGCGATCGTGCGTACATTCTGGCCTCCAATTATCCTAATGGTCGGCAGATATTCGCGAAATTAAATTAGTCTTGTAGATAGGAGACTTCTGACCAGTCAACTTACCGAGTTACGTTCATTCACGTATCGATTATCATGCTACGAGTACGCGCTAATTAAATCAGGGGACAAGCGGATAAGATAGCTGAATAAGACTTCGAGTGTACGTTTCATGTTCTGAGATGCGACATGAGCATAATATGAAGTAATGAAAAGTGGAAATTATGTGAGTGGGTAAATGGAAAAGTGGGGATTGGCGAATCGTGTTATGTGGTGGACGTAGTGGTGGGGAATTTATGGAATAGGAAGTCAAATGGAGGAGTAATTCTGGTATTGAGATCGTGAAATATAAATTTAGGAATTTTGTTTTCTAGGTTTCAAATTCGAAATAGTAAAATTTTCAAGTTATGGTTAGGTTAGGTTGTGGTGGGAAATTTATGGAATTGGAAGTCAATTGGAGGAGTAATTCTGGTATTGAGATCTTGAAATATTAATTTAGGAATTTTGTTTTCTAGGTTTCAAATTTGAAATTGTGAAACTTTTAAGTTATGGTCAGGCTAGGTTAGGTTGGGTTAGATTATATAATTTTCAAACTATTAAATTTGAAAATTATCAAATTGTCAATGTGTTAAAATTATCAAATTATCAAATCGTTAAGTTTTGAAATTATGGAATTATGAAGCTATCAAAAATTTTAAATTAGCAAATTATCAAATTATCAAATTATCAAATTATCAAGTTATCAAGTTATCAAATTATCAAATTATCAAATTATCAAATTGTCAAATTGTCAAATTGTTGAATTGTCATATTGATAAATTATGAAATAGTTGAATTAACATATTGTCAAATTGTCAAGTTATCAAACTATCAAACTATCAAACTATCAAACTATCAAACTATCAAATTATCAAATTATCAAATTACCAGTCAATCAAGTTCATAATTTACAAATTACTAAATTCGTAGACTTCCAAGTATCAAAATTTTCAAATTTTCCCACTTTCAAATCCCTAGATCAGCATTTTCAAATTTCTATATCATCAAATATCTAAATCTCCGAATTCCTAAACGACTGAATCTCAAAATTCCAATATTCTTAGATATTGGAATCCTAAACACGTATGGTTCGAATTCCTGCGAATTTATATCTCTAGATCCACAAACTTCTGGATCTGCAACCCTCTAGATGCATAAATTTCTAATTTACCAAATTCCTAGGTTTCAATATTCTTAGATCCTTAAATACCGATGTCCGCAAATTCTTACGTTTACATATCCCTAGTCCGATAAATTCTTAAATTTACAATACCCAGATCTCCAAATTAGCTCAGATTGTTAAGTCTCTGGACTTCTTCATTTGTAAAACCACAAATGTGAAATTATCCAAATATTCATATTCCTAAATTCCTAAATTTCCAAATTTCTATGTTTTAAAATTTCAGGATCTTTAAATTCGTACAGTTCTATGTCCTAATATCGTCAAATCCTAAAGTCCCCAAATTCTAACGTTCCCAAATCATAAGATCCACAAGTTCTAACATTGTCAAATTCTCAGATCCCCAAATTCTGACATCCCCAAATCTTCAGATTCCCAAATTCAAACATCGTCGAATCCTAAGATCCCCAAATCTTGACATCCCCAAATCCCAAGATTCCCAAATTCTCAGATCCTAAAATTCTAAAACCCCCAAATCCTCAGATCCCCAAATTCTAACATCGTCAAATTCGTAAGATCCCCAAATCTTAACATCCCCAAATCCCAAGATTCCCAAATTCTCAGATCCTGAAATTCTAAAACCCCCAAATCCTCAGATTCCCAAATTCTAACGTCTTCAAATCCTCAGATCCCCAAATTCTAACGTCCCTAAATCCTCAGATTCCCAAATTCTAACATCGTCAAATCCGTAAGATCCCCAAATCTTAACATCCTCAAATTTCAAAATATCAAAATTCTAACATCCCCAAATATTAACATTCCCAAATCCTAAGATCCCCAAATTCTGACGTCCCCAAATCCTCAGATTCCCAAATTCTAACATCGTCAAATCCGTAAGATCCCCAAATCCCAAAATCCCCAAATTCTAACATTCCCAAATCCTCAGATCCCCAAATTGACTCATTCCTACAAGTTCAAAGCCCCAAAACTCCCTGAAAGTCAGTATCTAGTATCCATTCAATAATAAACTCGCAGTTACAATTTATAAATAATGTCACTTAATTGGTGACCACATTCTTTCGAGGGAAACCAGATTTCCCCTCGACGGCACCTGAGAACGGGCTCAAGATTAGCCGGAAATGGGGAAAAATGGATCGAGCAACTTGGCCGGCATTTTAATCAAATATAATCGGCCTGCGCGAACGACGTAATCATAGAGTGGTGGACAAAATGATAAGACACTGTCCGATACTTTTCAAAGAAATTATTTAATTATACTTCAGCAAAGGGGAAAAAGATGCTCAGTTCTGGATTTACACTACTTTTGTTTTCAAATGGAATGTTGAAATCTTGATTTACTCTTTGACTATAGGTTAGTTGCAAAGAGGATGTTCGACCTGAAATGGTGATGATTATTTTTTAATTGCAGTAGGGTCTAATACTCACCGAGCCAACGGATGATACGAAAAACACTCTCGCATTCCGTATGCAGATCTTCAGTGAATATATGGATTAATGCACTCATTTTAACCACCTTGATCTTCAAGTATGTTATCAGGAACGATTTTCTGAGCAACTTTTTGCTTGTGAGTGTAATCGTTAAAACGGCAGTTGATTCAGAAATATGGAGAGAATTATGGTGATTAGTTTTATTTTGAAAGATGCAGAGTCTATTTTAGTTATATAGGGATTTGGTGATTCAGGAACTTGGTCATTTGGGAATTTAGGGATGTGGAGGGGGTAATTTAGGGATATGGAAGAGATGGAATTCTGGAAGCTAAGGATGAAGGAATTTAGGGTTTCAGGATATAGTAATGTGGGGATTTAGGGTTCGCTGGTGAACCAGGAATGTCCCTAGGGATCTGGAGATCTAGAATCATTTGAAAATTTTGATATTTAGAAATCTAGGAATTTAGGGATTTGCAGATTTATATATTTGAGTTTTAAGAAATTTGAAGATTTATAAATTTGAGATTTCAGCAATTTTAAGATTTATAAATTTGAAAATTTAGGGTTTTGATAATTTATAAATTAGAAATTTTATAAATTCGAAAATTTAGAAATATGAAGATTTAGAAATTTGAAAATTTGAAAATATCGAAGTTTAAAAATTCAAAAATTTTATAATTTGGAAATTAAAAATATAGCTGTGTAAAAAATTAAGAAGTTTGAAAATCTAGAAATTAAAAAATATATGATTTTTAGGAATTAACATTTTAAAACCTTGAAAAACAAAACGACATAAAAACTGGAAAACAAAAGGACTTGAAAATTTTTGAAACTTGAAAACTAAAATATTGGAGACCTTCAAGAATTAAAAATTTAATAGCTGGGAAAATAGAAAATTTCATAACTGAAAAATGTAAAAAGTGGACAATCTGAAAACTAGATAACTGGAAAACTTGAAAAATTGAGAATTTGAAGACTCGATAATTGGAAAACTTGGAAGCTTGAAAACTGGGAAACTTAATAATTTGAACATTTTAAGAACTCTGATATTAGAAATCGTCAAAACTGAAAAACTAGAAAATTGGAAGGTTGGAAAATTACAAAGTTGGAAAATTGAAAGATTGAATGATTGGAAAATTAAAAAGTTGGAAAATTTGGGAGACTGAAAAATTAGAAAATTGGAAAATTTTGGAGATTGGAAAATTGGAAAATTGGAAAGTTGGAAAATTTGGGAGATTGGAAAATTGGATGGTTAGAAAATTGGAAGATTGGAAAATTAGAATATTGGAAGCTTGAGAACTGGAAAACTGAAAAATTTCAAGATCTACAAATTGGAAACTTGAACACCGGAAAACTGGAAAATTAGATAAGTGATAAAAATTGAAAAATTAAAAAATTTAAAAACTGGAAAACTTGGAAAGCTTGAAACTGAAAATTTAAAAAATTTGATAATTGAAAAACTGGAAAACTTGAAAGCTCGAAAACTGACAAATTTTAAAACTTGAAAATTCAAAATTTATAAATACAAAAAATTTGATAAAGTCTATAGATATGTTCTTGTTCGAAGGAAGCCTACACTGCACTCGAGTGTACGCACATCGACCGAGTGTGGTTTTCAGGTTTTACCCGATAAAACGCACGGTGTGCGCTAACGAGCTGCAGAAACTTTTGTTTCTCGCTCAGGGGCACAATTTAAAGTTGGCACACGGTTTCATACCAATTATTTACGCGGCACGCGTGCAACAACAACTTGACCACCCCCGTTGGACAACGAACGTATTCGAAACGAAGACAATTAATACTTTAAGCTTACGTACGGGGTCAAAGAATTTCTCGGGAGCCGTTGCTTCCCGCCGGCTGATTTCCCGTGGGACCTGGATAATCCTATCGTGGACGGCTAACTTTTTGTCGGATAATACCGACTAACCTGATACCGACGGTGGTTAGGGGTAACTGGCGGCTGCGTGGAAAAATATTCATGGAAATCGCTGTGTCGCGTATATTTTTAAACGTGCCGATGAAATCGTATTTGCAATTCAATTGGGAGAGAAATTTTGATTTTTTGTTGCCCTTTTCATAATTATTAGCTTCTAAATCATAGACAGATGTGTACAGATGATCTTTTTGACAAATGGCTGAAAAATATAATTTAAATAATTTTTTAATGATAAAAAGACAGTCTCTTTAGAGATAAGTGACTATAATAAGGAAAATAAAATAGATAAATTTTGATATAAAAATTTTACTAATATCAAAATTTTAACTTTAATATCAAAATTAAATAATGACATAAAATTTAATAGTAAAATATAAAAATATTAGTGTAAAAATTATACAATAATGTTAATGAATATAGATATATTTAAATATATGATTCTATATCATTGTAGTTGTTTCACATTTTTTTCTTTTTCTTTTTAAGGCCCTTATATAATACTGGGCTCAAGTGTCCTGCACCTGCTGCACTTCATTCGTAGCCGACCCTATATTTCCAGCTGTTGGCAATATTTTTATGATATTCATCACTAATTTACATGATTTATCTAACATTTATTTCCAGTTCTATAATATACTTCGTTATTAAAGAAAAAAATTGTTGAGTAATTACTACAATTAAAAATTATAAAACAACATGTATTTTTGTTCGTGGATGTGTATTTAGTTCTGCTGATGTATTAATTTTTATTATACTGATTTTCTACAACTACAAAAACCAAATATTTTATAATAGGAATTATAAATAATAAAAATATCTACTTGTAATCTTTGCTTGTATATGTTTTATATTTGCATTATCTTCCTAAATAATTTTTTTCAACTCAGATTATATGGTTGAAGAGTAAAATAGTCTTTTCACTAACGGCCCTTAATAACATACTCCACAATTTCTTATCAAGAAAATAACAAATTGCTATGTGCATATCGTTATCAATATATTTAATAATAATTTTGCATGAACCAAGATTTTCCATATATGACATAATTGTAGCCATAAGAATTTTTTTGTTCGTGGTCCTAATTCACAAACCAGGGACTAACATCTAATTATCCTGCAATCTCACGCGTGTATAGCGAAACGACAAGACATCATCAAGGTGCAACGAACGGGCCGAAACAATCCTCCAAATTACTTGTAAAACCAAGTTCTGCGTCATAAACGCAAATCCCGTAGGCTCACGAGCGTGTCGCTTTAAACGAGTTGCAAGTTATGAGATCATCCGAAGTTCACGCTTCTTCGCGAACGTCTCTCGCTTCACCAACAGCAAATTATGCAAATTCGAGGGGAGTCGGTGCCTGCCGCGACAGCCGTTCCCATTCCCGTCTTCCCCATTTTTTCCCCTCCTCCTCCCACGACCGGATTGTTTGCAGCCGGAAGCTTCTCAACTCGTTTATGATATCCAGAAAACAGAGAAACGCTTTTGAGCCGCGATAGACGTAACAGGATTCTCGAAATGCTCGCCAACTCGTCAGCACCTTCTTCCCCGGTGTTTGCGAACGCGTTGGAAGGTGTAAAACGTCGTGGAGGGTCGAATAAAAATCATCGGAGCGTGTAATTGAAAGCTTTGTTTGACGAGAACAAGCTGAATTATCGTCGGATGGACGGCAGAGGATCAGAGCTATGAAAGAGAACCGGGATTCTTGGGTAATACCAATTTACACAGTAACTGTGGGAAAATAAGGTTATACATAATCACGGAACGGATAATTACGAATATATCAGGCCACCATTTTGTATTACTTCGGCGTGTGAAATTTACACTTGAACTCTTTGAACTTGTTACATTATTTGAAACACTGTATTTCAATTTAGTTCTTGGATTTTATGCTATGGTGGGATATTGTTTTTGATACCATATTCCACGCGCGATATTACTTGTAATACAATCTCAGAATTTTTTATACTACTTGTGATGCAATCTCGGAAGTTCTTATACTACTTGTGGTAGACTCTTCTCATGTTACTTGCGATACAATCTCAGAATTTTTTTATATTACACGCAGTATCACTTGTAATACGATCTCAGAATTCTTTATACTACTTGTGCTGTACTCTCAAAAGTTTTTATACTACTTGTGATCCAGCCGCGGAGTTCTCATATTACTTGCGATACAATTTTAGAATTTTTTATATTACACAAAGTATCACTTGTAATACGATCTCAGAACTTTTTATACTACTTGTGCTATACTCTCAAAAGTTTTTATACTACTTGTGATCCAGCCTCGGAGTTCTCATATTACTTGCGATACAATTTTAGAATTTTTTATATTACACAAAGTATCACTTGTAATACGATCTCAGAACTTTTTATACTACTTGTGCTATGCTCTCAAAAGTTTTTATACTACTTGTGATCCAGCCTCGGAGTTCTTATATTACTTGTGATACAATCTCAGAATTTTTTATACTACTTGTAATACGATCTCGGAAGTTTTTATACTACTTGTGGTAGATTCTTGGAGTTCTCATATTACTTGCGATATAATTTCAGAATTTTTTATATTACACGCAATATCACTTGTAATACGATCTCAGAATTTTTTATACTACTTGTAATACGATCTCAGAAGTTTTTGTACTACTTGTGATCAAGTCTCAGAGTATTTATATTACTTGTAATACAATCTCAGAACTTTCTATACTACTTATGATACTGTCTCAGGGGTTTTATACTATTTGTGATACACTCTTGGAAATTTTTATACTACTTGAGATACAGTCTCGGAGTTTTAATGTCACTTATAATACAATCTTAAAATGTGTTACATTACTTGCAATATTACTTATAATACACTCTCAGAATTTTTTATAGTACTTGCAATACACTCTCATAGTTCGTGATGGCGTTTAAAATACACTGTAAATCATTTATTAAATTGCATAAAATTTTAGTAAACTATAAAGTACAGTATTTTGTAACGTTTTTGCATTGCAATATTTATATATCATAAAATTTGATCAACTACACACATGTACATACATCTATAACTTACAAATTCACTTTTCAAAATGAAAAAATCAATGTTACATATTTTTTGCAAAGTATATATTTTACTTTCAGTCCATTTTCAATCACATCAATAATAATGCATAATTCACATCTTTGATCCAAGATTTTCCATGTATGACACAACGTTATAACCATAAAATTGAAATTTTCGTACGTGGTTCTAACACGAGAGACTGTATCCACCCGTTAATAAACGACGACGATATCGCGCGATATTGGAGGAAGAAATACGTGCGAACGTTCGTTAAGAATAATGCAATTTCCAAGCTCGTCGAACGCAATAATGATATATCGCCGATTGATAACATTCCGTTTCGAGCGTTTGCGGAAGGCTGAGCGCTATACGTGTCAAGCCAGGGGTGAACTGGCAAACGGGGCCGACAGGGGTGTTCCAGGGTGGTCCACGTGTGTGCGTGCATACGAGGGTGTGTGGTTCAATAGGGTGGAAGAGAGGAAGGGCAGTTGAAAACGGGAGCTCCGTAAACGTGGCAAGCGCCAATGCAGCATAACGACACAGCCAAATGGTTCGACCATTACCGCGCCAATATTACCTGCTCATCTGAATTATTGTGTCGAGCGGCCGTGCGAAATATCTGGCATCGATATTGAATCGGTGGCGGGGTCACGGGAACGAAGAACGGGCTGATGAGGATGAGGACAGGCCCGACAGAGACCGTGTGCCGCAGAACGAAAAAAAAAAAACGAGAAGGGAATTTTAACGAGAATAAATCTCCCGGCCACAAAGGCTTGCTTTTATGGAATTACTTTCAATAAATTCACCCATTGTGCTGACCCATGGATTAGCGCGAATAAGCTGACCATACCTTTGCTTTGCTTCGAACCCTTTGACTCACGGCTTCTAATTATCGACACGCGTTGAAATACCGGTTCGCACGTTGCATGGCTTAAACTGCACCCTACGCTGCGGGGTAATTCGAGGAATTTTCTGGTGTGAACATTATGGTAGTAGCAGAAATTCTTGGAGATTTTAACCATTTCAAAGTGGAAATGGTGCGATAATTATTAGGAGGTAATTAGTTCTTTATGGTGGAAATAAATGCCTGGAATTTTGTGGAAAATATTTTGCAATTCTTAACAGGACATTTTTTAAATTGGTACGTTCGTAAAATCGAAGAATGCACTTTTGCAAATTTCTAAGGTTATAAATTCCTAAATTTGCAAATCAAATTCCTAATTCAAGCAAATTTTCAAATATCTACATTTATAATTAATTTATACTTAATTTTTAAATTCCTAAATTGTGAATTTCGGAAATCTCTAAATCTCCAAATTTTCAAACATCTATATTTACAATTCGTACAATTTTTTAATATCTAAGTTGTCAATTTCGAAAAATTCCAAATCTTCAAATTTTCAAAATCTAAAATTGCAAACCCCCAAGTTTCCAAATCTCCAATGTTCCAATTCGCTAAATTTTTGAATCCCTATATTTCTAAATTCCCCAAATTCCAAATTTTCTAATTTTCCAATTATCGAATTAAAAAATTTTTAAATACCTAAATTTTCAAATCCTCAAGCTTTCAAATTCTTAAATATCGAAATCTTCAAATTACAAAATTAGTAGATTTAGGAAATCTTCAAATTTCAAAATCCCTAAACTTGCAAATCTCCACTTCCAAATTTCCAAATTTCTTAAAATTGCACAAATAAAATAATTCTCCTTTCCGCATTTTGTTCACAATCATACTTCATCGCAGCTATTTTTATTTATGGGTACAAATTCTGATTGCGTATTTGCTATTCCGAAATGTAAACGTGTTGCATCAGGGAATAACATGGTGTACTCGCAATTACTCTCCAGCGTTTTTGCTCGTAAATGGTAAATAAACAACAGAAATAAAAGGGGAAAAAATTTGCCCGCTTTCTACTGCTAATATTAGTAGCAGACGCCAATTTCTTCAATAAACAAGAAGCGTAATTAATTTAACCGTCAATAAATCTGAAAAATACATTATTGTGTAATGCTATAGTGAAAATGTATATTTACAATAAGCTATATTAAAACTCTAATTATTAACTTTATTACTGATTAATTTTGTAATACATAACATTTAAGTTTAACCTATAACAATACAATAGATGAAAAGCAAAATTAATTAATTACAAAAATACCTGCTTAACTAAATTTTTTCATTTATAAATAAATATGATTGCTCTGATGGTTCTGTTTTGTTGACTGTTTTACTGCTGTCAAAATTATGTAGGAGAAAAATTAACAAGCTATATAATTTACTTGTAAAATTATTTGACTCTTGGACTTTCAAAAAATTTCTGTGAAAATTGTTATAGATTTTGTATTGTTAAATTACGTATATTTTAATAGATTATGTCTAGAGATATTGTGGTAGGTTTACCTGTATTTTAATTATTTCTACTTTAACAGGAAAAAAGTAGAAAAGATCTGCTCCTTTGATTGTGGAAGTACAACGAACAGTTCATTAAGTGACCACTAGTGGCGCTCCAATCGGTCTGCAACGAATCTAACCTTTAAGCACTAATGGCGACTAAACTATCAAAATATTTATTCACACTGTTATCAAAAATCTATTTTCTTCAATTATGACGGGAAACTATAACTTGAGTAATTTATTACAATAATATAATTCTACTAAAAATATAAAAACAAAAATTTCTGTTAAGAAATTATACTTACATCACATGATTTAATGCCAAAAAACTTTCAAGATTTCAAGAAATTTATAAAATGTACACATACAGCACATACTTACACAGCTATTAAAGATATAAAACCACAATATATTTTCTTTGAATATTACAAGAAATTAAACCCTTCTTTTGTTACAATAAAGTAATTCTCCCAAAAACCGATTACAAGATTTCACTGAATACACCACACAATTTACACTGAATATAATATATGATAGAATGATTTAATAAACTCGCCTGTTTTTCTGTAATATTTTTCCCCGAGACATCCACGATACTGTTTCCCGCACGGTCTCGTTAAACGGTCGTTTTTGTTCCGTGAGCGCACACCTTGCTTTACAATTATGTAAATTTATGGATTAAAAGTGTTTAAAAGTTTCTCCCTTCGAGTTAAAAGAGAACAGCCCGCGCAAAAAATACACTGCACAAAATGAATCGAGTTTCTTCGAATTTGAATAATTGCAACCGCAACAACCGCGTCGGCAAATAAGAAATCGAGGCCGGTGCACCCGTTTAATCAGATTAAAGAGAAATTGAACGGTGCGGCCAATTTCGTAAGTTAATTACGCGTTAGATGGACGAAAGTTCGACTCGATTTTGTTCAAGCCTTTCTACGGGATAGGTCTGGCCACAAGTGGTTCGCGGTGGGGGCAAACCGAATGAAAATCCGATTATTTGGTGCGTAATCATTTTCCACGGACCAGGGTTAAAGTTATTTGCGAGGGTGCAACGAAGCATGCACAGCCCCGTCCGCTGCATTTACTTCGGCTGCTGCGATTCGCGAAATCGCAGATTATGGACTATGCTCGGCTTCCCGCTAATGTTCATCGAATTCATTTTGTTGACGTCAATCAATTATGCGCCGTGCTGCGATCCTGGACTGCCTCCACGGTAACACTTCGAATCATCGATAGACCTATATCACGTGTTGCGTTTTCGATAATCAACTGCTGTTACGCGAGATATTCTGTCAATACAAAGATTAGAATTTCCACAGAGTCACTTCACTGTATTCATTCAATTATATTTGAATTCTCAAAGTCCAAAAATTTAAATCTCTGGGTCCAAGTTGAATCATGGACACCTATGAATGTTATCACATATTGAATTTTTGACAATTGTTTGCTATTGTACGAAATATCTAGTAGGTATAGAGATGATACAACCCTCAAGTCCCACCATCAAAAGTAACCTTCCCCATCCTCTATCACGTCTACTTTACCTAAATTGTTTATTGACTACCTTCTAAATACACAATTAAAAGAAACTATTCTAAATAAAAAACTACTACCTCCCACAAAACTGAAAAACATTTCAATATATACAGGGCATCTCACAATTAGCGTAGGTCCCTGAAATGGGGGGTAGCCGACGTGATTCTGAATAAGATTTCCCTTTGCAGAAATGGGATTCGAAGCTTCGTTTTTGAATTATTAAAGAAAAACAGGGGCCATTCAGAGTGCGAGGATAGCGCATGCGCAGATGAGTGAGTGACAACTTCGAGCCTAAACAAAATTAATATTCCTTAATATGAATTACTTGGAAATTAGGGAGTGTGAAGTTATGGCCCGTGAAAATTACAGCCAGTCGAAATTTCGGTGCGTGGAATTATGGCGCATAGAAATTTCGGCGCGTGGAAATACGGCGCGTAGAATAATGGTGCGTGGGAATTACGGTGCGTGGAAATACAGCGCGTGGAAATTACGGAGCGTGGAATTATGGCGCGTGAAAATTATAGTGCGTGGTATTATGGCGCGTTGAAATTTCGACGCGTAGAAATACAACGCGTGGAAATACGGCACGTGGGAATTATGGAGTGTGGAGTTGTAGCGCGTGAAAATTAGAATGCGTCGAAATTTCGGCGCCTAGAATTATAGCGCGATGAAATTTTGGCGCGTGGAAATTCGGTGCGTGGAATTATGGCGTGTGCAAATACAGCGCATGGAAATACAACATATGGAAATTACGGAGCGTGGAATTATGGCGCGTGAAAATTACAGTACGTGGTATTATGGCGCGTAGAAATTACAACGCGTAGAAATACAACGCGTGGAAATACGGCACGTGGGAATTACGGAGCGTGGAGTTGTGGCGTGTGAAAATTACGGCGCGTAGAACTATGGCGCGTGGAAATTCAGTGCGTGCAATTATGGCGCGTGGAAATACAATGCGTGGGAATTACGCAGGATGGAATTATGGCGCGTGAAAATAACGGTGTATTATGGCGCGTAGAAATTACAACGCGTAGAAATACAACGCGTGGAAATACGGCGCGTGGAAATTACATCGCGTGGAATTATGGCGGGTGGAAATTACGCCGCGTGGAAATCCAACGCGTGGAAATTACGGAGTGAAAAATTATATTCCTTAATAATTCAAAAACGAAGCTTCAAACCCCATTTTTGCAAAGGGAAATCTTATTCAGAATCACGTCAGCTACCCCCCACTTCAGGGACTTAAACTAGTTTCGAGACACCCTGTATAATGGTTATTTCCATATTTGCATTCATGTTGAACAATTTTGTGCAAAATGATTTTACCATATATGAATTATTTTAAATTGTAAATCATCCCCTATGGCAGCCTGTCATTTAGAAAGCCATGCAAAGCTAGGCGTTAACGCATGGTTGAAGCGTAAAATCGAAGCAGATCATAGAAGCATGTCTTCAACCCCATACAACTTCCCACCTCCGTGTTTCTTCCGTGACAGCAAAGTAGTCAAAAAGCACTCGATAGGCGACCTTAGGCTGTAGAATCATGGCTAACCGTGTATCTCGGAGTCGTCGGACTAATGCGATTGTTATTACACGTATTATCTCATCGTGAGTAATCATGTTTCACATTACCGTGGCTCGTTGCTCGATCATGCTGAAACCTCTGGTAGATCGGTGCTCGGAGAGGCAACGCTAGGAACGCCTACTCGTACGCAAATCACCGTTCGCAAACACGTGTGCACTCTTTCGACATGGTCGTACGGAAACCGAGAGTGATCCTGCACGATGTAATACACGGACGCCATGGTCTCGCCATGGGGCGAACATCGCTGCCCCTACGAACGGTTCCTGATCGCTCTGCGAATAGTTTACATGGCGCGGGGGCGTGGTACAGATGTACACAGGGATCGGAATAATACGATACGGAATTCATGAAGGAAATCGGCCCACTGATAGAGTGGTTTCGTGCTGCGTGTAACGCCACTAGAAGGCTATCATTTAATCGCCGGATGAACATGCCGCCATCGCGAATTGCCTCCTTCGGATGTCGCGTTTCACGCAACATCTCATCCGCACTATTTATTTATTTTTCATTTTTTTTTTTACCTTGTTTTCTTTAGCACTGTTTTATTCAGTATGACACTTTATTTTATTTTATAAGTATGATCAATATTATGAAGTTGCTGAACCTTTGTATGACGTTACACTTTATTTTACTTGGGGACACTACTATATTTTATTTTATTTGACACTATTAAATTTTATTTTCTTCTTCTTAGCACTGTTGTATTTAGTGTGACAATCCTACTTTATCTTATTTTATAAGTATGATTAATTTTATGAAATTGCTGAACCTTTGTATGACTGTTACACTTTATTTTACTTGGTATGACAGTACTAAATTTTATTTTATTTGACACTATTAAATTTCATCTTTTTCTCCTTAGCACTGCTGTATTTAGTGCCACTCCTACTTTATCTTATTTTATAAGTATGATTAATTTTATGAAATCGCTGAACCTTTGTATGACGCTATACTTTATTTTACTTGGTAACACTACTAAATTTTATTTTGTTTGACACTATTAAATTTTATGATCAGTGTGAAACTAGACAATTTAGTATAACACTACTGAACTTTATTTTATTTAATAAAAATATGAATTTTATTTTATTCTGTATAAAACTATACTTCATTTAGCACAAATTTTTGAAGGTTCCAAAATTCCCCAATTTTCAAATTCGTCAATCTTGAAATTCCCAAATTTTTCAAATTTTCTGACCTGAATATCTGACAACAATTCGCAACGAAATTTCGACCGGTTTTTGACAGCAGAAACGAGAACTCCGCTAATGCATGCAGAACGAGTACGTTCTCCCGTCCCCATGGGTGACTACGTGCCCGGAACGTAATGATCTTTCGAACAATAAATACTCCGAACGTCTGGTGTTTTCAATATTCTACTCATCCACGGCCATAGAGGAGGTCTTTGCCAGTGTGAAGCGTGTGAAAATAAGTAATGTAAGCTGAGAGGTCAATACGTTTGTTGAACATAGCTAGCATTGCGCTGTCCTCTCTTTGCTTCAATACAATGAAACAAAGCCGCTTTAGAATTGCACGGACCGTTTTGTACATACCGTGCCGAGCAGAAAACCTAGAACACTCGGAATAAAAGATGACTTTGTTATTCTATGTGTAAATTTAGGGACGTGTTAGACTTTCTTTCCTGCTTCCATTTTGTCCTTTTCTTCCGCTACAAACAGCCCTTAACATACAATTTCTGGTGCACGGTATGTCACGTTTATTTGAGAGCACTCACGTATTTTGAAAAATAGGAATGACATAAGGAGATATTTGTAACAATCGCAATCTAAGGATTACATTCTGTTATTTATTTAGAGTCCAAATATATTGTGAAGATTATATAGAAATTTAAAAGTGGGTCACTATATTTTTTGGTACATTTTATGTAAATAAATGTTGGAGTACGATGTTAAAAAAAAATAAAAAATTCTTAAGATATATTTTTGCACAAAATATGAAATAGCATGTTTCGGTTATTTAATCGAGTTATCGAGTTATCCTGAGTGGAGTTGTGAAGTGTTTAGTGAGGCGTAAGATAGGTTAAGATCAGTTTAGGTTAAGTTTAAATTAGATATATATTCTTAGGATTATTGGATAATCAAAATATAATCAAGGTTAACAATCCAAGTAATGAAGATTTTAAGCTGGAAGTTTAATACGTCATTAAGGTTAACATTCCAACTAATGGTGCTTTTAGGTCAGAGTTTGATTACGGTCACAATGATTAAGTTAAGGTTAAGTTGGAACAAGTATGGTTAAGTACTATTACATTTGGGTTAAGTGTAGATTAGATTACAGTTAGATAACATTAAAATTAGATAAAGGTTAGATTAACTAGACTCGCTTATGGATAGATTAGAATAGATCAACGGGTAGAATATAATTAGGTTAGGTTTGCGTAACGTCAGTGTATAATTCGCTTAATAGCGACTGCCTTAATATTAAATTAGGTTAGGTTAGGTTACATTGTATTAGTGGTCACATTGTATTAGACAAGATTTTTTCTGGATTAGACATAGTTAAGATGTCAAGATTTTTAGGTTAGATCCAAGGTTATGGTACAGTTAAATTAGGCACTGATCAGACTAGTCTGTTTAGGTTAAAATTTCACCAATGTTGAATTGCCATAGGCTAATTAATTACTTAATAGTTTGATTACATTAAAAAACCAAACTTTTTATAATAATAATAATTGCAGTAAGATATTTAAGACTTTAAATTATGTTTAAAATTTTCAGTGTTCTAAAATATCAAGTTTCAAAAATTATAATATATCAAAATCCAAAAGTAGGAACTTTTTTACCCTAACAAAATAATTCTCAATTACCCCATAACAATAGATTACAAATTGTACCACGTTACTTTAGTCCCCACGTTTTCCAGAACAGAAGTAATAACCTAATAACCTCATCATTCATTGAAACTAACTATAGGAATTTATAAAGACATTATCTAAGAAAGCTCTAACAACAAATTGGTCTAATACGAATGTAGCTATGAATATTAAAGAGAAAGTCGAAATAGAAGCTTACTTGAGCGTCCTGAATCACCAATTCATCCACCGTATGCGATTCGCATTGCGGCCAATGGCAATCAACGGAACAAAACGTTATGTAGGTGCAACAATGAAAAGAAAATGGTGTAAGGACGTCTGTGGAAGAAGCGAAAAGACGCGTTACTTTCAACACGCCATTCGTCGTTCTCCCACCAGAAGTAGGCTACAATCGTTCTCTTGGAATCTTTCGATCAAACGTAATTGGCACAATTCATTAATAAATTTCAATCTTCCACATCCGCTTATTTTACATTCCGAAACAAAACCATCGCTATTCACGCACCTAAGGTTCGTTAGAACAAGAACGAGTCTCCGCGTCAGACAGCTGTGTAATTCTTTCGACTACGCAGGGTTATTACGTAGATTAATCATTCGGACTTGTTTCTGTTTTGCCAGAGGTCGCGTGTCATTAACCGGTTGATAGATCACGCGTCCGCACTCGCAGCGATCCGTAATTCGCCTAATTTAAATCGTACGGCAAGCGGCTAAAGAAACGGGGAAACAATGTCGGGACGCTGGGAGATCAAGGCAGTTTCATTCGGAAACGATCTATCATTCTGCCGATCTTTTTCTGGATATCGATGTTGAATGACTAACGCGTGACTCACGGTACTACAAGAACAGTTGACGAGTGAGACACAAAGTAAGCTTCCGTGAACACTTTTAGTATTTCGGCAAATACATGTAATGACAATAATAACTGTTGAACGTAATAGGCACTGCCTCACTCTCTTGAGAGACGTTTGCCGACTATCATTTGAAGGTTTGGAAGATTTGGAATAAGGTGATTCGAAATTATGAGAAGATGTACGTTTTGAAATATGGAGCTTTAGTTTTAGAAATTTTGAATATTCGGAGCTTTGGAATTTGGAAAATTGAAAGTTAAAAAGGTTGCATGATCGAATTTAGAATGATCGAAATGTGCAAATGTCAGGACTTTCGAAAACTGGAGTTCAGGAACGTCAGAACATTGAAAAGTTGAAACTTTGAGTGACTCAAACTTTAGAAAGTGGGGACTTTAGAAGGTTAGAATTTTGCAAGGTTGGAACTTTTGAAAGTTGGAACATAGGGAAGGTTGGGTTTTTGGATAGTTGGAACAATGGAAGGTCGGAACTTCGAAAGATTGAACTTTTGGATGATTCAAACTTTAGAAGATGAGTACTTTGGAAGGTTAAAATATTGCATGGTTGGGACTTTGGAAGGTTAGAAGTTTGGAAGATTGAAACTTTGCAAGGTTGGAACATTGGAAGCTTGCAACATTTTAATGATGGGACTTTGGAAAATTAGAACTTTGATAGATTGAAACTTTCCGAGGTTGGAAGTTTTGAAAGTTGCAACTTTGTAATATTAAAACTTTGGAAGGTTCGAACATTGTAATGCTGGAACTTTGGAATGTTAAAACTTTGAAGGGTTGGAACTTTGGAAGGTTGGAACATTGCAATGTTGGAACTTTGGAAAGTTGGAACTTTGGAAGGTTGAAACTTTGGAATGTTAAAACTTTGGAGGGTGGGAACTTTGGCAGGTTGAAACATTGCAACGTTGAAACTTTGAAAAGTTGGAACTTTGGAATGTTAAAACTTTGGAAGGTTGGAACATTGTGATGCTGGAACTTTGGAATGTTAAAACTTTGGAAGGTTGGAACATTGCAACGTTGAAACTTTGAAAGATTAGAACTTCGGAATATTAAAACTTTGGAAGGTTGGAACATTGTAATGTTGGAACTTTGGAATGTTAAAATTTTGGAGGCTTGGAACTTTGGAAGGTTGGAACATTGCAATGTTGGAACTTTGGAAAGTTGGAAATTTGGAAGGTTGAAACTTTGGAATGTTAAAACTTTGGCAGGTTGAAACATTGCAACGTTGAAACTTTGAAAAGTTGGAACTTTGGAAGGTTGGAACATTGCAACGTTGGAACTTTGGAATGTTAAAATTTTGGAGGCTTGGAACTTTGGAAGGTTGGAACATTGCAATGTTGGAACTTTGGAAAGTTGGAAATTTGGAAGGTTGAAACTTTGGAATGTTAAAACTTTGGCAGGTTGAAACATTGCAACGTTGAAACTTTGAAAAGTTGGAACTTTGGAAGGTTGGAACATTGCAACGTTGGAACTTTGGAATGTTAAAATTTTGGAAGGTTGGAACATTGCAATGTTGGAACTTTGAAAGATTAGAACTTTGGAAGATTGAAACTTTGCAAGGTTGAAACCTTTGAAAGTTGAAATTTTTGTACATTAAAATTTTGGATGTTTGGAACTTGAGAAGGATAATAACTAGTGTGCGACCGCTCCAGCCAATACTACCGCCGAAAATACGTGTGAGGCGTCCATTTTTCTATTCTGGCCAATTGGAGTTGCTCTTCTAAACACGTCAGTCTCACGTGCCATCTCATCGGTATGTGTTTTTATACTTCTGTGTTGTGGATATTCATGAACTCGACAGTGAAAAGAATAGTATGATGAATCAGTACAGGAGAAATTGTTGTGCTTTTAACGTTGCATTATTACAAACCTGGAAATATTCATATGAATAAAGATAACTCGCAAATTTAAAACTATAGATATATCAGAGTATTAAATTTTACAGCTTTAAACCGTCAAATTTTCAAAATCAGTAATTTATAAATTTAAAAGCTAACTAATTGTGAAATCTAAAATCTTAGAAGATTCAAATCTTCATACATTTTAAAGTTAAAAAATTTGTTATTTTTCAAAGTTTACTCTTCATGCGCCAACTTGTGAGTTGACATCAGTACCATAGACTCGGACCAAACTATGGTTAGTCATAGGTTATGGTTATGATTCCTATGGTTAGTCATCCTATGGTTAGTCAAACTCCATCCCTAGATATCACCCTTTCTTTATCGTTGTAAACCCCTCGCGCTATGATTTGTTAAGTGTGTCAGAACTAACTAATCACATCTGCAATATTAAAATAATCAAACAAAGTTGAAATACCATGTTAATTTAGTATTATGCAATCACTGACTATACAAATGATTGAACTCCAAATTCCACATTAAAAATTCGAATAAGATTGATCACAGCCGAAGTACGAAAGCGTCACGAATCAGAATAGTGCAAGGGGTTAATACTCATTTCCACCACAAAAAGCTATAAAATCTCGAAAGCAGAAGTTTGAAAGTCATCGCGAACATTTACCGTATTAATTAACTTCGTGAACCTTCCTTGAAGCCGTATGTCGAGCTCGGAATCCAATATCGAATCTCAAGGTTGATGAAAAAAGAAACTGAATCTATATTTGTGTGGCAGCTTAATTATCTATGCGGACCGATCGAGGAGACACGGAAGAATCGACATCGTATTTTCACGCTGTTATATCCCATTACTCTGCCGGAAGAAGCCGGCTGAAGAAGGTAATGGAGTGACGGTTGTAACGAGATTCAAGCGACTGGAATTCGGGATGATGGTAAAGCGGATTCGAAGAAATCTTTCGAGACTTTCGTCGCGTTCAATGAACGAGCTTGTATTACCGGAATGCGAAAGATTTTAAGTAAGAGCATTCACGTTGCACTTATGAGAGTAACTCTTACATGCGGTATGAAGATAACTTTTCGACTATAATTTTACCCTCTGCACACTGAAGGACTCGCGGACGCCATTCGGCTTTTACTTTGCGGTTGAAAATTTCATTGGGTAGTATTTTTGTGCTTAATGAATTTTATCAAATATTTTCGCAATATTTTGTTGTATTTATTGTGCATAATTTCAAGCACTTAAGAGGAGTGCAATTAGGCGAATTTTTTATAATGCAGGATTACTATGAAAATCTCAACGTTATGCATAGGTAATACAATTTGAAATATGTATAGTCACTATAAATATAGTGAAAGACAAAATAGTGCTAATTGATATTAGATGAAAAATAAAAATGAAGGATCATAAATTTCTTATTTTAAGATACATAAATTAAAGTTTTGTTAAGATGTATGTCTATTTTTATTGAGATAAATTGTGTAAAATAGTTCACGTATCACCATTTTTTATTTTTATGTGTTGCTTTCAATTTAAAAATAAATTCTTCAAACGTCTATTAATTAAGCTAGTCTATCATTTAATAATAAATGAATAACTTCAATCGAACGAACAAATTACCTATAAATTAAATTAAAAAATACCAATTTCCATAGGCAAATTTAACTAAATGAAATTTTAAACACATTATTATTTAGATTCATTGTCACATTTCAATAATCAATAAAAGCTAAATTAATGAATAAAATTGGTCTCAAAATTCCAGAAATGAAAAATAAAATTAATTCTGAATCATTAGAAATAAAAAATAGAATTAGTCTTGAAATTCCAGGAACAAAAAAACCAAGTTTACAAATTTTATATAAATTATTGTATTTAACGTAACCAGTAGATTGATTACTTTATTTCAGGAATGTTATGTAAGACTATATTTGTGTAGTATTCTTCACTGTACTCGGTTTAACCCCATATGCTATATGTGCTACGTTACTCTACATCTACGTCATCAAATCTACTTTCGACACAAAAACTAAATAAACTGCACAAGACTTCAGTTGCTCTTAGATTTGTACTTAAATATCTGCCTGAAAGTCTGACCACCACAACAGTTAGAAAAAAGCAGACGCAAAAACATTTAGGGCGAAGCAGCATCTCCTCCCCTAATCTCAGTGCGGACAGTTGGCGCGTACAAAGCGGGTTCCCCGTAAGAACTGCCTGTAATGTCTAGTCGTACACGTAACACGATTCGTATTTCGTCGTCACAACGAGCTGTGCTTGCTCGATCGGAATGAATTCCATTCGACGGGGACCGAGTAAAGGCGACGACATTTCCGACATATAGTCGTAGCCAGGCTACTTGTGCCCTCTTGCACGCTCCCGTAGCTGTGCCCGAGAAATTCCGACAAGAGGTCTCGTTAAAGATTCACCTAGCCCACGTCGACCGGATTAAGGTCGGACGAACCCACTTTACGAATAGTGATTTTCCAAATGCATGTGTGTACGTGTACATCCCCGCGATGGCATATTTAAAGGGAATTATACAGGGCGCTTCAAAGAGACGTAACTGTTAGATCTTATGCATGTTACTGCAAAACTCAGGACAAGGTTTTAGGGGTGTAAGTTTTTAAGGCTGCAAGTTTTTAGGGATGCAAGTTTTTAGCTATGGAATTTGGAAGATTGGAAGTTAAGAAGGTTGAATGATCGAATTTAGAATGATCGAAATGTACAAATGTCAAGACTTTCGAAAATTGGAATTCAGGAACGTCAGGACATTGGAAAGTTGAAACTTTGGGTGATTCAAACTTTGGAAAGAGGGGACTTTGGACGGTTAGAATTTTGGGAGGTTGGGACTTTTGAAAGTTGGAACATAGGGAAGGTTGGGTTTTTGGATAGTTGGAACAGTGGAAGGTCGGAACTTCGAAAGATTGAACTTTTGGATGATTCAAACTTTAGAAGATGAGTACTTTGGAAGGTTAAAATATTGCATGGTTGGGACTTTGGAAGGTTAGAAGTTTGGAAGATTGAAACTTTGCAAGGTTGGAACATTGGAAGCTTGCAACATTTTAATGATGGGACTTTGGAAAATTAGAACTTTGATAGATTGAAACTTTCCGAGGTTGGAAGTTTTGAAAGTTGCAACTTTGGAATATTAAAACTTTGGAAGGTTGGAACATTGTAATGCTGGAACTTTGGAATGTTAAAACTTTGAAGGGTTGGAACTTTGGAAGGTTGGAACATTGCAATGTTGGAACTTTGGAAAGTTGGAACTTTGGAAGGTTGAAACTTTGGAATGTTAAAACTTTGGAGGGTGGGAACTTTGGCAGGTTGAAACATTGCAACGTTGAAACTTTGAAAAGTTGGAACTTTGGAATGTTAAAACTTTGGAAGGTTGGAACATTGTGATGCTGGAACTTTGGAATGTTAAAATTTTGGAGGCTTGGAACTTTGGAAGGTTGGAACATTGCAATGTTGGAACTTTGGAAAGTTGGAACTTTGGAAGGTTGAAACTTTGGAATGTTAAAACTTTGGAGGGTGGGAACTTTGGCAGGTTGAAACATTGCAACGTTGAAACTTTGAAAAGTTGGAACTTTGGAATGTTAAAACTTTTGAAAGTTGGAACATAGAGAAGGTTGGGTTTTTGGATAGTTGGAACAGTGGAAGGTCGGAACTTCGAAAGATTGAACTTTTGGATGATTCAAACTTTAGAAGATGAGTACTTTGGAAGGTTAAAATATTGCATGGTTGGGACTTTGGAAGGTTAGAAGTTTGGAAGATTGAAACTTTGCAAGGTTGGAACATTGGAAGCTTGCAACATTTTAATGATGGGACTTTGGAAAATTAGAACTTTGATAGATTGAAACTTTCCGAGGTTGGGACTTTTGAAAGTTGGAACATAGGGAAGGTTGGGACTTTGGAAAGTTGGAACAGTGGAAGGTCGGAACCTTGAAAGATCGAACCTTCGGATGATTCAAACTTTAGAAGATGAGTACTTTTGGAAGGTTGGAATATTGTGTGGTTGGGACTTTGGAAGGTTGGAACATTGCAATATTGGGACTTTGAAAGATTAGAACTTTGGAAGAATGAAACTTTGCAAGGGTGGAACTTTTGAAAGTTAAAACTTTGAAATGTTAAATCTTTGGAAAGTTGGAACTTTGGAAGGTTGGAATATTGCAACGTTGGAACTTTAAAAAGTTGGAACATTGGAATGTTAAAACTTTGAAAGGTTGGAACATTGCAATGTTGGAACTTTAGAAGATTAAAATTTTGGAAGATTGAAACTTCGCAAGGTTAAGGCTGCAAGCTTTTAGGTGTTTCACGGTTTTTCATTCACATTTGTATCTTTAGATCAATTCTTTACTCCTAGCAACAATAAGACTGCAGTCATTATATTCTAACGATGTTTTGGTAGGTTAGTCACATCTAGTTGTCAGCTCGCTGGGGTATTCGCACTCCTAGGACCCTCAGTAACCACCTTCAGGCACTTTTGACAATTCTTCTAGGGGTTTTGGCTCATTCTAAGAAAGTTTACTCCTCTAACAAAAGGTCGTATCTGCTACGGTTTCGCTTGTACGTGTGTAGGCATGGTAGAGTTAATGTTTTATAGTACTCTGACGTCTGACATAATATTGTGAGGTAACGTACCATTTGCAATTAAACGTACCAAATCGAAAAAAATGTCAAATATTCAGAAGAAAACAGATTTGGAAGCTTGATATAATTTCCCACTAAATGTACAAAACATTTTAAAACTACATATCATGAAGTTTGACAACTTTTTGTCAGATTTAGGAAATTAAATCTAGAAGCTTGATACCAAATACGAATTGTAGTAAAATGTACATATGAAACTTGTAATTAAATGAAATTATGAAAATTTCATAATCTTTGTGAACAAATTAATATTTTTATGAGTTAAAGAAGTAAATTGCAACGTTTATGAAAAGGAATGGAAAAGTTCATGAAAATGTGATACAATAGAAGTCTAACGCATCTGCTAGCCCCTGTTTACCGTTGGAACTTCACACAGCACCAGATGTTGCTTTTTGATCCATCTAATTAACATCTGCAGGGTTGTATAAATAATACCGGTGATCAATCTTTCGGAACAGGTGAGAGTCGAAAGAAGAGGCAGTAGTTAGCGTTCGTAGGCAGTCAGACATAATCACAGACGGCCATACAGAGAAACTTGGCACGCGCGTTTTCGTACGCGTGCTACTAATTAAGCTGGTTAACAAGGCTGGATATTACGACGAGTATATTCGAGGCAGCAGCCGGTTCTCTTCACGCTGAAACTGGATATCGGTGCAGTTAAGAACAAATCTGACTGTTCTAAGAATTTATGAATTTGGGAAATTTGGGCGTTTGGAGATTTAGGTGGAAGATCTGGAATACAGTTTATGTGGAATATTTATCATATGCAGAAATTTAGAAATTGGGGGAAATTTGGGGAGGGAAAGAAATGTACAATATTTGTAAATTTATAGAATTGGGGGAAATTTGGGGAGGGAAAGAAATTTACAATATTTGTAAATTTATAGAATTGGCAATTTGAGATATTTAAAAATGTGAGAATTTAGAAACTTTGAAATATCAGAATTTGAAATCATCAAATGTAAAAATTGGAGATTTTGAAATTTGGCCATTTGGAGATTTAGAAACTTGAAATTCTAAAATTACAGAAAAATTATAAATTTAGGAACTTGAATTTAGATAAAAAAATCGAAAATTTTGAAATACTGGAATTTCAAGAATTTGAGATTTTGGAAGGTAAAAGCTTGAGAATACAAAAATTTCAAAAATGTAGGAATTTGGAAAAAATTTATAAAATAAGAATTTCGATATGTAAGAATTTAAAAATATTTAAATTTCGAAATGCATGAAGTTGAGAACTCAGAAGTCTCAAAATTCAACAATTTGAAAATGCAAAATCTTGAAAATGAAAATCAATAATTTGAAAATGCAAAATCTTTTGCAACAAAAAATACAAGAATTTAGAAATCTAAGATATCGAAAAATTAAGGAATTAAAAAATTGTCAAATTCAGAGATGCACCCTTATCTGAAGACCCACGACGCAACCAAGCATACAACTGAGTAAAACAGTTTTCGCCATTTCGCTGCAACGAAAAGTCACGACAACGTCTTGTGCGACAGTTGCACAGGATGCCTGTTGTGCGAACAAAGTTCGACGAATTCCGTCTAATTGACCCACGTACAAAGACAAAGTTTAACCGAACAACGGGGGACAAGTTTCAGAAACAGTGACTTCTATTTGACCTCGTAATGTCTATCGTTCACCTGCAGATAGCTGCACGAAATTGGGTTTTTTTGGGGGTCAAATCCACTACAATTTTTATCTCAATTCAATTTAATTACTGTACTATACGATTAGTTATTAATTATTGTATTACATGTTCAGAGGAATTAATTTGAAACTTATATTTACTTTACAAAAATTACTGATAATAATATAATAGAAATAATTATTCATAACAAAACAAAATGGAAATAAATTTTTACTGCTTCATTTTATTTTAACTGAAATATTAATGACTTTACAACACATGGACTGCTACACTGAAGCAATTAGAAATTGCATCCAGTAGTGTTTTAAGTTTGAATAAATTTTTAATAATACACTTGTTAGATCAGTATAGAAACATGTGTTAGTTATATATGGGGTGACGTGCTGTCATAATATTAAAGAAAAAGCAATGATAAATTTTATGCAAAAATGACAATTTTCATGAAAGTTGAAAACTTTTATAATTTCAATGAAAATTTACAATTTTCTACAATTATGAGAGTTTATTCTGCACACTTTTGATGAAAGTTTGCTATTTTATACCATTTTCATGAAAGTTTACAATTTTCTACAATTATAAAGAAAGTTTGCATCATTGTACTCTTCGCAAAAGTTTACAATTTGTACAATCTTGATGAAAGTTTATTTCACACAACTTTGATGAAAGTTTACAAGTCTGTATAACGCAATTCCGTAATATGAAAGTATATAATTTTGTACAAATTTTATGAAGGCCTACGAAATTCGGGATTGTGAAATTTATATTTTAATTCAGAATTTTAGATATTTATTCAGATATATTTTACAATTTGTGTTTGCTTTGGCACTTTGATAATGAAAATAAAAATCATTCAATGAATTTCGAAGTTAAATATTTGAGAATCCGGAATTTAAAGTCAAGAATTGAGAAATAAAAAGACTGAAAGGTAATTCCGTTTTGAAATTCTAAGAATGTACAGCACTTAACCTTTCAAGTTATTTAATCCTACTCTTTGCCGTTCATTATACATACGATACAAATTACATAATTCTTCAATTAGTAGCAATTAAAAGGTCTAACATTTCTCTCATTCAAAGCTCCCCTTCCGCGACCAATTAAAATGGCTGCATTCCGTGAATTGTTTGAAGCTGTTCAAGTTCCAAAACGGCTGAATTACACAATGATATGGTGGAAAATGGTTTGATATTGTCGAAAATCCGTGTCGAGAAGTCAAATCATTGTACTTGGTTCTCGTTTTACGTCGCCTGTTACTCAACGGGGGCTAATTTTAACGAGATTAATTAAAGTGGTGTACGAAGCCCTCGACAAAGGACCGGTACTCCTCTAGGTGCACTCATTGTGGTCTTAGTGGTAATTTCAGAAGGATGTGGTAGCTTTCATAGCAGGGATTTCTTTGATCTCCCTTTAATTCCAGCGAATAAATAAATTAAATTAAACGACGCTCTAATTTGTCACTTCTCGCTACGGTTTTTCCTTTGGATCTTTCTCAAAAGGAATAAATTAATACTAAATGTAATGTTCTTTAATGTCTCGATATACTTGCACATTTTGGAGCTTAGTTTAGCAATTTCATAACTTCCAAATGCTGCTTTAGAGTGGATGCTTCTTTGAAATAATGTAACGATGCTCTATGATAATAAATAATATTTAATAACACTTCATGATTGTATGAATTATTTACTATTTTTAGTAGTTGTATTATTTAACATATCATTGAGTCTTCAGAAAAAATTTTACAAAAATTTTAAGTTTCATAAAAATTGCACAGTTATGAACTTTCATAAAAAAGCAAGAAAATTTTACAGCAATGTAAATTGTCACAAAAAGTGATTTTTAAACTTTCATGAAAATTATAAAAAGATGTAGTCTTTCATAAAAATTGTGCAATTTTGAACTTTCATAAAAATTCAACAAAATTTTGCAACAATGTAAATTGTCACAAAAAGTGATTTTCAAACCTCATAAAACATTTTTTATATAAATACCACAAAATATTATTCATTGAATTCATCAAGGTATCCAGTGCAATAAATTACTCTATATAAATACTTTCATACAAAAATCTACTATACTCAATTCCAGAATATAAATCATACGCATGCATCTGTTATTGAGAAATCGCTCAAAGTAGCAAAATTACCGAGCAATTTCTCCGAATTGCATAAAGTACAGTTAGAGAGTAAGGCCTTTGCATACTTCAAGCGACCTTGGCAAATTTGACGTCGTTTGTAAAGGTCACGACGTATCGTTCGCCGGAAGATTGGTGTTTACGGAAAGCAATCTTGTCGGGCTCGGTAACAATGTAGTTACCGTAATCGGTTGTACGAGTAAGAAAGCTGAACGGGTAGAACGACCGGAGGACAAAACAAGTACAAGAAGAAAACGTTCGTCTCCGTTGCGGGAGAAAATTATAAACTGTGCAAACCAAGGTAATCCAAGGACAAAAATGATTGCGGTTGCAAGTCGACGGGTTTGCGAACAATGCCATTGAAATGGAATGGCATGATTTCGCTATAATACTCGTGACGGTCTAACCTGTAACAGGTAGCTGTTTACGATTTTTATTTTTATTTGCAGGTCGCGAAATTTTGATGTAAAGAATTTTTTCAATTTTAGAGTTTGTGCTTTTAAGAAATTTTAATATTTTTTGGGGGAGATTTAAGTAGTTTTAATTTGTGATTTTTGATAATTTGAGGATTATACAAATTTTAGGTTAGATTAGGAATTTGTGGATTTATAGGTATATTATACTTGTAGGATTTATTATATTGGACTTGTAGATTTACAGATTTACTGAATTGTAGATTTACAGATCTATAAATTGACAGATTAGCATTTTGTAATTTTACAAATTTACAGTTTTACAGATTTTAAAACTTATAAAATTATAGGTCCTCAAGTTTACACGTTTACAAGGTTATTTTACAGATTTATAAAATCATAAATTTACAAATTTACAAATCTACAAATCTACAAATCTACAAATCTACAAATTTACAAATTTACAAATTTACAAATTTACAAATTTACAAATTTACAAATTTACAAATTCATAAATTCACAAATTCACAAATTTACAAATTTATAAATTCAAAAATTCAAAAATTCACAAATTCACAAATTTACAAATATACAGCTCTCCAAATTATAAATCTAGAAATTTACAAAATTGGATATTTCCATATTTGAATTTTTAGTTGAAAAACTTTCAAATCCAAATGTCTACAATAATTTAGAATTTTGGAAATTTGTAAACTTGAAAATCTAGAAATATAAATACCTATACTAATTTTTCTAAAATACCAAGTTCAATTTCAATGTAACCAAATTTACAAACTTTTAATTTTTTGAAAATTTACAAATCTACACACACACTTAATGCTCCACAATTTACAAATGTACAGATTTTCAAACACTCTATTTTTCATATTTATAAACTAACAAACTAAAAATCATAAACATTTAACAACAAAGAAATTTCAAATTTTCAAGTTGTTATTTTTATTTCAATTTCTGAATACCAACTCTCTTCATTTACTAATTACTAATAAACTGCGAACATTTACGCTTAATTACATACTGTTTACGTATTCACAGAAATATTTTAATTAAACAAGTATGAAACGGAAGAGTATTCAAAATGTATGAATGATGAAAATAATTAAAAATCGCGTAATAATTACCCGCATAAATTTACATGATTTCCAATTATACATTTCGTACTCGTACAATAATAACACTGTCCAACAAATTTAAACTTTTTTTATGTTTTCCAATACCCATTGGGTGATCCTTGTAGAGTTTCTCGTCCTGAACAAGAATCCGAAAACCGAATTGCTCTATCACCCTCAGTTTTTGAAAAACACGAGCTTTTGTAAAAACACGTGTTTTGGGTAGAAAATGCGATATTGCGAGGAAACTAAAAAAGCTAGGACATTCAAATTAATTTTAAAAGATAGGGGAGAGTTTCCCGATTAAATTGGTATATATAATTGTTATATTGCATAATTCTAAGTGGGTGTAAATATTGATGAAAGTTTAAAAAACGGCCGTGGTACGCATTTCCTACGTATTATTTTTGCATTTTTAGAAAAAGTTATTTGTCTAGCGCGAATTCGCTATACAGGATCGAATTCTATGGACATTTCTGATTAAGAAACTATACGGGGTAAGTGTTGTAGCTGTATGCAATTCCTGTAAATCGAAAAAATATCTGCCGGGAGCACGCACGCGGCGTTTTGCCGCCAGGCGGCCATAGCTCGCTCTCCTCGCCGAGTCAGTGCCGTAGCTACGCGCAATCAACATCAATGATGGGGCTTAATATGCATCCACTTTTTATATTTACAATGTTTAATTTTTTTTAATATTATTATTTCATAATTATTATTATTAATATTTTGTTATTATTCGTTATTATTTTTAGCTACCAACGATACAATTATAAAATATTATAATTCAAAATTAAAAAATCAAATGATTGACAGTTTTGAAATCTGTTTATAATATAGAAAAAATAAAATGTATACAATAGAAAGTTTTTCTATATTATAAACAGATTTCAAATCTGTCAATCATTTGATTTTTTAATTTTGAATTATAATATTTTATAATTGTATCGTTGGTAGCTAAAAATAATAACGAATAATAACAAAATATGAATAATAATAATTATGAAATAATAATATTAAAAAAAATTAAACATTGTAAATATAAAAAGTGGATGCATATTAAGCCCCATCATTGATGTTGATTGCGCGTAGCTACGGCACTGACTCGGCGAGGAGAGCGAGCTATGGCCGCCTGGCGGCAAAACGCCGCGTGCGTGATCCCGGCAGATATTTTTTCGATTTACTGGAATTGCATACAGCTACAACACTTACCCCGTATAGTTTCTTAATCAGAAATGTCCATAGAATTCGATCCTGTATAGCGAATTCGCGCTAGACAAATAACTTTTTCTAAAAATGCAAAAATAATACGTAGGAAATGCGTACCACGGCCGTTTTTTAAACTTTCATCAATATTTACACCTATTTAGAATTATGCAATATAACAACTATATATACCAATTTATTCAGGACACTCTCCTCTATCTTTTAAAATTAATTTGAATGTCCTAGCTTTTTTAGTTTCCTCGCAATATCGCATTTTCTACCCAAAACACGTGTTTTTACAAAAGCTCGTGTTTTTCAAAAACTGAGGGTGATAGAGCAATTCGGTTTTCGGATTCTTGTTCAGGACGAGAAACTCTACAAGGATCACCCAATGGGTATTAGAAAACAAAATTCGTGTTGAACAGTGTAATTGGAGAATGTTTCGTTGCTAATGAAACGTCAATTTCAGTCTTTCGGGAGTTTCGTGTGATTTAATTATTGCCAGTTGCCCGCAGTGTCTCGGTTCGTACCAAATTTCAGATTGAAACTATGGAGTCGATTAATAGTTTGTCTCTGTAGCAATAAGAGAAGTCACGTGACACTGGAGTCATGGTTCCTGAATTAGTTTAATTGCTTTCAAGATTACATACAAATACCAAGTTTTTAATATTTGAGTGTTTAACAATTTAGGTCATTGGTAATTTTAAAATTTCATACATTTTGTTAATTATTTATGAAGATTTATAATTTTGTGCAATTCTTCTGAAAATTGACATTTTTGTATAAAGTATGCTGTTCATGAAAGAATGAAGTTTTTACACTTCTTATGAAGGTTTACAATTCTGTACATATTTTATGAACGTTTACAATTTTATTCAATTTTTATGAATATTTACAATTTTGTGTAATTCTTATGAACGTTTAAAATTGTAGAGTATACTAGATTTTGAAAGAAGTATTTATATATGGTGATTCACTGAACTGGATACCTTGATGAATTCAATGAAGTATATTTTGTGGTATTTATATAAAAAATGTTTTTTTATACAGAAGTTACATAGTTCACATTGATGAGTTGTAGGATTAGGGTTAATAAAAAATGTAAATATAGTATCAACAAAATTATGAAATTAAAATTAATAAATGTTATAAAATTGAAATTAATAAAAATCATAAAAATAGAGTTAGTATAAGTGATAAGATTAAGTTAATGAAAGTTATGAAATTGGAATTATTATGAATTATGAAATTAAAATTAATGAAAGTTACAAAATTAAAATTGATAAAAGCTACAAAATTAAAATGATCAATGATATAAAATTAGAATTAAAAAAAGTCATAACATAAAAATTAATAAATGCTATAAAAATAGAATTAATAAAAGTTGTCCATTTGAAATGAATAAAAGTTTAATAATAAAAATTAGCAAATAATATTAATCAAGAATTAATACCTACAAAATTAAAATGAATAAAAGTCATAAAATTAAAATTAGTAAATGTTATAAAAATAGAACGAAAAAAGTCCTAAAATCAGAATTAACGAAAAACATAAAATCAAACTTATAAAAAATTATAAATCTTATAAAATTACTGTTATGTATATATTTTTGTTGTTCATTTCTAAACTATCAAAATTAACAACAATTAATTATAACTTACGTGTAGAAGAATCGAACATTTTCAAAATCCCATCAAGGAGGCTTCAAATGTCTTACCTGAAAAAAATTTAAAATCGACTCTTTATTAAAAATTCAAAAATTCATGTTATATAGTAATTATAATATCATCTAATTATAATTATAATATCATGGTTGACTATTGTATTTGTACCTCCACAGCATCACTGATTAGAACAAAAGTGAAAATTTGAGACAAAATCAGAAACAAACAATTGATTCCAAAAAAAGATTTGAATAACAATGCTGCAAGTAACATGGACACAATACTGATGCACAGTGGTCGTAGAAATATAGCGTGGTCGTAAATCTCGTCGATCTGTAAACGACACGTGTATCGTTCACGCTTGACTGCTTCAGAAGATGAGAAATGCTGATAATGAGCTCGAGTCGATGTTCAGTGTCGTACGATGTCGATGACCATATTCATTCATCAAAGTATTATTGTCTTTTTTTCTCTTGCTGATATCAGTCTACAGAAAGTTGAGGTTCTGACAAACATTCCAAGTACATATTCAAAATTTATGGTCATAATACTGAATGAACTTGATTAATATTAAACTTTCAGAATTTCCAATTTCCAGAGATTAAAAAATGTATATTTCGGAATTTGCAAATTTGGGAAATTTTAAGACTGCAATTGTAAATGTTTGAAGTCGTGAAAACAAAATTTCACTATTCGAAAATTCCAAAATTTAAAAACCCAAGATTCCTAAATTTCTAAATGCTCAGCACTCAAAATTCAAAAATTAAAGAATTCAAAAATTCCTTCATTCAATACAAAAGTTCAAAATTCGAAATTTTCAAGTATCTGAAATTAAAAAGTTTCAAAACATAAAAATTTCAAAATTCGAACACTTCAAATTTCTAAATTTCTAAACTAATATCATTACAAAATTGCTAAATTGTAAAATTCTAAAATTACAAATTTGCAAAATCATAAAATTCAAAAATGATAAAGTTGGAAAATCGCAAAATCCTAACATTACAAAATTGCATAATCACGAAATTCTAAAATGACAATGTTGCATAATCACAGATTTCTAAACTGACAATGTTGCAAAGCCACAAAATTCTGCAATGATAAAGTTGCAAAATCACGAAATTCGTAAATTACAAAGTTGCAAGATCAGCCAATTGTAAAATGACAAAGTTGTAAAATCACAAAATTCTAAAGTGGCAAAGTTGCAGAATCGCAAAAATCTAAACTGACAAAGCTGGGAAATCACGAAATTCTAACATTATAAAGTCGCAAGATCTGAAAATTGGAAATTATAAAGTTGCAAGATCAGCCAATTGTAAAATGACAAAGTCGCAAAATCATAAAATTCTAAAATGGCAAAGTTGCAAAATTCCAAAATTCTAAAATGACAAAGTTGCAAAATCACGAAATTCTAAATTGGCAAAGTTACAAAATCACTTAATTCTAAAATGACAAAGTTGCAAAATCACGAACACCTAAAATTACCAAGTTGCAATTTTACATACTTCTAAAATTAATATATTCCAATCACGTCTACCGCAACTATGTCCACCGCACATAAAAAATCGCACCTACACCCTGAAACAGCAGCACTACGTATTCAGGGATCAATTTCCCCGATCAATCAAGGTAGCGCATAATTACAGATATTACGGTACCGACATGAGTCGAAGGTGCCATATTAGGAACCCATACCATAATGGAGTCCCATGCTCCACCTCTTCGCAACTATTAAACAGACAAGGTAGCGCAATGGAATCAACAGTATAGGTCAGTGGCTGGTGCATGAACATTCTTCAGGGGATCGATTAGATCGACACGCTGTCTTGTTTATATACGCCCACATACGCGAATACCAGTCCGTGACCGCGTCCCTGTTCTATCGATAGCCGCTCCTTGAATTATGGTACCACCCACCATAGCGGCGTTCGATCGCATAAATTATTCAATGGCGAACGCGCACCTGTAATGGAGCAAATCAGTTTCGTGTAAAGGTGACGGCCATGCTTGCAATTATTTCTCGCGAATCCGGTCGCGATTCCGCGAAAGAACACGGATCGGTGAACTCGATTAATAAGCCTACCTTCTGTCTATGCTGCTCTCCTTTTATTGCAATTGTTGGTAATGCGTCGCGTACGTACAGTCGATAGCAAATCTGACCACTCTGGGGACAATATGGCGATCAGGCTCATCTTGCTTCTTAATTTTTACGGATTCTGGGGTATTGGAGACATGGAGACATGGACTAAGTATAGGATTTAGGGGTACACCAGTTTTGTGAATTTTGAATTTGGGGATGTAGGGTTTTGGAATTTTTGGATTATAACACTTTGGCATGTTGGAATTTGGGTATTTTGAGACCTTATGGATTTGTACATGTTTCGAGGTATATGGAGACCATGAAAGTTTTGTACATGGGAATTTGCGGATGTAGGGATTATGAATGCTAGAATTGGGTGACGTAGTTTGGGGACATAAGTATTTGGGGATGTTGGAACTTGACCTACTATATTAAAAATTGTTAATCTACTTCTGAATACCATAGTCCCCAAATTCCTATGTCCTCAAATTGTTAACCCAGTGAATACCAATGTCCCCAAATTGTTAATCTGTTTCTGAATATCATAGCCTCAAATTCCTACGTCTCCAAATTGTTAACCCAGTGAGTACTAAAGTCCCCAAATTCCTATGTCCCCAAATTATTAACCCAGTGAGTACTAAAGTCAAAATTCCTACGTCCCCAAATTGTTAATCTACTTTTGAATACCATAGCCCCAAATTCCTTCGTCCCCAAATTGTTAATCTACTTCAGAATACCACAGTCCCCAAATTCCAATATCCCCAAATTGTTAACCCAGTGAGTATCAAAGTCCCCAAATTCCTATGTCCTCAAATTGTTAACCCAGTGAGTACCAAAGTCCCCAAATTCCTATGTCCTCAAATTATTAACCCAGTGAGTACCAAAGTCAAAATTCCTACGTCCCCAAATTGTTAATCTACTTTTGAATACCATAGCCCCAAATTCCTTCGTCCCCAAATTGTTAATCTACTTCTGAATACCACAGTCCCCAAATTCCAATATCCCCAAATTTTCAACCCACTGCGTACCAAAGTTTCCAAATTTCCATGTCTCGAAATTCCCATGGTCCCAAACTGTTCAACATTTCTAACTATCAAAGTCCCCAAACTGTCCACTCATCCGAAAATACTCAAATTCAAAAATTCCTATATGTACCAACTATATGTCCACCACATCCATCGACTGCCACATTCTCTCTAAGAAATACAGATTTGCTTCTGACTGTACATTCTCGAGAATCGAATCGCGTTTATCTTCGGCTTGTTTCCGGCCTTCACGACCGTGCGTTCGCGATATTCCTCACAAGTGTCGAATTGACACCTCGTAACTGTTTTCTCGTTCCAGCGAAAACGCTTCGCACGTATGAAGAAGCTGAAGACGTATGAAGGGTGAAACGAGTTTTTCTGATTGTTCGCTGGGGTTCCTGAACGGCAAAATCTATCAACATGTGTTGCGTTGTGTGAAATTTCAAGGTTATGGCCGATGTTTCAAACGGAGGTTTATAAAGTGCGGAGTAACGTTGGTAAATGGAGCGGAAGAGTTACAGGGGTTTTTGGATTCTTGTGAAATGAAATTTGTATTAAGAAGAAGGCACTGGACTGTTATGTTGTGTATGATAGTTCTTAAAATTTTATATAGAAAATATAGTGTAATGCTACCATTTAAGAAATCTTACAGAATTTCTGAGTTTCAAGAATGTAAACTTTTAAAATCATTAAATACCAAAATTCGAGGATTAAAAAATTTCGGGGTAGTAAAATTAAATACTTTCTAATTTTTGGAAGTGTAAAATTCCAGGTTGTTAGGGTTCTAAGATTTTGAGGTTCCAAGGTCCCAGGTTTCAAGGTTCTAGGTTCCATGGTTCTAAAATTCCAAAGTTCCAAGGTTCTAAGGTTCCAAGGTTCCAAGGTTCCAAGGTTCCAAGGTTCCAAGGTTCCGAGGTTCCAAGGTTCCAAGATCCGAAGGTTCCAAGGTTCTAAGGTTCCAAGGTTCCGAGGTTCCAAGATCCCAAGGTTCCAAGGTTCCAAGATCCAAAGGTTCCAAGGTACCAAGGTTCTAAGGTTCGAAGGTTCCAAGGTTCCAAGGTTCCAAGGCTCCAAGGTTCCAAGGTTCCAAGGTTCCAAGGTTCCGAGGTTCCAAGGTTCCAAGATCTCAAGGTTCCAAAGTTCCAAGATCCCAAGGTTCCAAGATCCCAAGGTTCCATGGTTCCAAGCTTCCAAGGTTCCAAGGTTCCAAGATCCCAAGGTTCCAAGGTTCCAAGCTTCCAAGGTTCCAAGGTACCAAGGTTCCGAGGTTCCAAGATCCCAAGGTTCCAAGGTTCCAAGGTTCCAAGATACAAAGGTTCCAAGGTACCAAGGTTCTAAGGTTCTAAGGTTCCAAGGTTCCGAGGTTCCAAGGTTCCAAGGTTCCTAGGTTTCAAGGTTCCAAGATCCCAATGTTCTAAGGACCCAAGTTTCAAGTCTCCAAAACTTTAATATTCCAAGTTTTCAGAATTCTAGGGTTTCAAGATTTCAAGGTTTTAAGGTTCTAAAATCCCAAAATTTCAAATTTCTAAGATTCCAAAATCCCAAAATTCAGATATACCACTCTCAGATCTCAGGTTCCCAAAATCTAAAAATTCCAAATTTCTAAGATTCCAAAACTCCAAAATTCAAAATTAACTAAATTCAAAAATGTCAATTTCAGATCTCAGGTTCCCAAAATTCCAAACTTCCAAATTTCTAAAATTACAAAACTCCAAAATTCAAAATTCTTTAAGTTCGAAAATACCAATTTCAGATCTCAGGTTTCCAACATTCCAAACTTCCAAATTTTTAAGGTTCCAAAATTCCAAAATTCAAAATTCCATAAATTCAGAAATACCAATCTCAAATCTCAGTTTCCCAAAAATTGCAAATCTAAAAATTTCTTAATCCCGAAATTCCAACATCCCGAATTCACAAAGTCCAAAAATCTTAAAACTCCAGCATCAAATATAGTATCAGACATAAATGCACCCACTCCAAAAAACAAACTCGACGTAAGCTTCTGCACGGACCTAATAATACCAATTCACCGGGTGACATTTATTTTCCCCAGTCGAGAAACGTATCTCGAAAAACAATTCGCTTGCTAGCCACTGTATTTTTTCCCTCCTTTTTTCCTAGTTTCAGTGATTCTGGTACAAACGACGATCGACCACGAGCGCGCGTGTAATCGAGTGACGCGCGTCTCCCGCTGACGTTTTGCTCGCAATTCGTTGGGGCAGTTTCCGCAGAGCTACCGGCACACGCGATTCTATACGCATTCAATTTGCATCGGATAAATAAAAGGCGCGATTAACGTCGGTGGGCAACGCAGAGTGTAAACGAGAGAATCAAACTGGTGTTCGAGGGACGATCGGCGCAGGGGCAAGAAGTGACCGCAGTCACTTCGATTCTATCCAGACTTCATTTCCATCCTGCTTCTTCTCTTTCAGGGACACGCCCTTCCTGGTTCAGCCACGACGTACCCTGCGGTGGTGAGATGCCAACGTTCACTTTATTATGATTATAAGGAGAACGGAGGTGAGACTCACGACTCGGGATCGGCTTCTCTTTTATGTTCATTTTTACACTCTACGACAAAACTATAAGATCGAGCGAATTTCAAATACTGTTCGTGCGCTACAAGAAGAAGTCTGGAAGGATTAAACGTGGTTAGGTTAACTTGAGATATAGAGATATAGTTAGATACATCACGCAGATCTTATTATTACCAATTTGTTGACCGATCGAGTGGTAACTCATGTCTTTTACAATTCTCCACTTTTACAGTTTTGGTTAAGTTTCAGTTTCAGTCTTATTTTTTGCGACAGAAGTATAAGAAAATCAAGCGAGTTTCAAATACTATTCGCGCGCCACAAGAAGTCTGCAAAGATGAAGCGTTAGATTTGATTAACTTGAGACGCAGTCTATTTGTTAGATACATCACTCAGATCTAATTATTACCAATTTGTTGACCGATCGAGTGGTAACTCATGTCTTTTACAATTCTCCACTTTTACAGTTTTAGTTAAGTTTTAGTTCCAGTTTTAGTTTTAGTTTCAGTGACAAAACTGTAAGGCAACGAAAATTCAAAGAAATTTCAAATACAGTTCAAGCGCCACAAGAAGAGTTCTAAAAAGATAAAGGAAGCGTAGTTACGTTCGATTAACCTCTTGAGGTACTGTTCACTTGCTAGATGCGTCTCTCAAAATTAATTATTAATAGTTTGTTACTTGATTATGAGTTAAGTCGTGTTTTACGATCCTCAATTTTTACACTCTGTGACAAAACTATAAGACAACGAAAATCAAGTGAATTTTAAATACTGTTCGCTCCTCACAAGAAAATGTCCGGGAAGATGAAGTGTGGCTGCGTTTGAGTTCTGATCACGAGTTAATTCATGCTTTAAGAACCTCTATTCTTACATTCCACGATAAAATTACTAAAAAAATTATAAAACTATGACACAAATTTGAAAGAGCATCTGATAATGTTTACACACCAGAAGAAGGGTTCTGGTAGGTTACTGAAAAATGCTGCGACAGCATTTGATTAAAACAAAAAACGTACTCCTCCTCTTATTCCTTTTATCAACGCAAGCGAACAATTGGTTATAGCAGTCTCATATAATAATCAGATAGAATGACAAGGAAAATAGATCTAATCTTTGAATTTCTAGAGCTCATTTTGCGGAGCGTATAAAAGAGAATGAGGCAAGTTGATACGGTGACTTTTTCTGAATGCTATGTACACTCTAGTATGGAAGTATTAGAACAGTGGTACTAGATTTATTTTACGTAAAATGATCATGTTTCGTACTAGATAATTCTTGTTATAGTAGACTTGATTCCAGAATTAAACATCGAAAATTTGTTGTTAATTTTGTACAATTTTTCAGGTTATGAAGGTTAAAAGGAATGTAGCCATAATTTAGGAACATGATAATATAACTATATAACCATAATTTAGGAACATAACCATTTGAAAATATATTGATTTGAGAAACATAGAAATTTAGGAATACATAAATTGCAAAGTGTAGGAATTTATGTAACAGGGAAGTATAGAACTAGAAGTGTATGTAGAGGGAAATATAGAAATTTGGGATTATAGAGAGTTGAGATTACAGTAATTTGGCAATATAGTAATTTGAGAGTGTAGTGATTTGGGAATATAGCAATTTGCGAGTAAAGTGATTTGAGAATATAGTAATTTGGAAGTATAGTGATTTCGGAGTGTAGTAATTTGGGAATATAGTAATTTGTGAGTAAAGTGATTTGGGAGTGTAGTAATTTGGGGGTATAGTGATTTAGGAGTGTAGTGATTTGAGAATATAGTAATTTGGCAATATAGTAATTTGGGAGTGTAGTAATTTGAAAGTATAGTGATTTGGGAGTGTGGTAATTTGGGAGTATAGTAATTTGGCAATATAGTGATTTGGGAGTATAGTAATTTGGCAATATAGTGATTTGGGAATGTAGTAATTTGAGAGTATAGTGATTTAGGAGTGTAGTAATTAGGGAATATAGCAATTTGTGGGTAAAGTGATTTGGCAATATAGTAATTTAGGATTACAGTAATTTGGCAATATAGTGATTTGGGAGTGTAGTAATTTGGGAGTATAGTAATTTGGCAATATAGTGATTTGGGAGTGTAGTAATTTGAGAGTATAGTGATTTGGGAGTGTAGTAATTAGAGAATATAGCAATTTGTGGGTAAAGTGATTTGGGAATATAGTAATTTAGGATTACAGTAATTTGGCAATATAGTGATTTGGGAATATAATGATTTGAGAGTGTAGTGATTTGCGAATATAGCAATTTGCGATCACAGTAATTTGGCAATGCAGTGATTTAAGAGTGTAATAATTTGGGAGTATAGAAATTTGTAAGTAAAGTGATTTGGAAATATAGTAATTTGGGATTACACTAATTTGACAATAAATGATTTGGGAGTGTAGTGATTTGGAAGTATAATTTAGCATTAAGATAATTTAAAAATATAGAAATTTAAAAACATAATACTTCGAGTATATAGTAATTTGCGAGTAAACGAATCACAGAACACAGAAATTTCAAACAATGAAAACTAGGGAATTCAGATACCTGAAATCTTTGACAGATATAAAATTACACTAAAATTAAAACCCAATATACCTCACGTACAAATCTGAAGCACAGTCGCATCTACGATCGACAACAAGCGAATTACGCGAAGTCTCATAGTTTTGTCTCGGAGTGTATCATTTTCCCTCTTCCTCATGGTGCTCCTCTTCCTTATCCGCTTCAGTCAAGCCTGAGTCTTTTTATCCGCTTTGCCTCGGCCGTTTGGTAGACGTCTCGTTGGTCTCGGTATCGGGAGCGTATCGGCAACGATCTTCGTTCCTAAGCGGTATTCTTTCCACGATGCTCTATCCAGCTCCTCTTCCTTGTTCCCCTCTATCCTTCATCTGGCCGCTAATCACGAGAGGCGATATTCCGAAGGGCGAGGATGCTCCTGCGACCGCAGCTACTTCTTTCAATGAACACTGCCGTCTGCGGTTCCGCTTTCAATGAGGGTGCCCCGTAAAAAGTTTCGAGCACCCCCTACCATCGGAGAAGAAGGAATCGCCAGGCAACTTTTACCTGGCAAGACGGTAGGCAGTTAGCAGACTCAAAGGGTAAACCTGAAGAGAAAAGGTGGGGCCGCTACAGCGCTAAACCGGAAAACTGACTTCGAGTTCTTACTGTCTGCTTTCACCGGTTCTCGGATCGCGTACTTTAATTAAATCGTCGAGAGCCACGCCATGCATTTCGCAGACGGTCTTGTTTCGCCTGCTTCCATCCAACTTCTACCAGATCGAATAACTGCTAAGAGAAATTAACCCTTTTGCCGCGGGACACTGTTGGGTGATAAACAGAAATCGATCGTTGAAACTTGATGAACTGTTTGTTTATTCCTTTCGCGAAGAGCTGACGAGGGATCTGTATCGGTTACTGTATCGGGTACTGTACCGCAACGTCTACAGAACTATAGGCACTTAATACTGATATGGTCTTTGCTTCCAATACATTTATGGGGATTTAGGTATGTTTAGATATATTTAGGTATAGGAAAGTATATATAAATAAGAAAAGTTAGTGTACTGTAGTGTACTGTACCGCAAGGTCTTGGTGGAGAACTGTAAGCACTTCACACTGATATGGTCTTTGCTACAAGTACACGTATGGAGACTTAGATATGTTTAGCTACATTTAGATGTAGCTAGGTATATGTAGCATCGGGTACTGTACTGTATAGCAAGGTTTCGATAAAAAGCTATAGACACTGCTAATACTGATATGGTCTCTGCTGCAAGTACACTTATGTGGACTCAGGTATATTTAAATATATTTAGGTGTAGGTAGGTGTATTTAGTATCAGGTTCTGTACTGTACAGCAGGGTCTCAATGGAAAACTATAAACACTGCTGATACTGATATGGTCATTGCTACAAGTACACGTATGGAGACTTAGGTATGTTTAGCTACATTTAGATGTAGCTAGGTATATGTAGCATCGGGTGCTGTACTGTATAGCAAGGTCTCGATGGAGAACTATAGACACTCGTACTACTGATATGGTCATTGCTACAAGTACACGTATGGAGACTTAGGTATGTTTAGCTACATTTAGATGTAGCTAGGTATATTTATATATATGTACATGCATGTTGGTATATGTAACTCTACAAGTATATTTAGGCATATTTATTTAAATTTAGTTATATTAAACTATATTCAGGCAAGTTCACCCATGTTTAATTTGAAAGCTGAATATTTATAAATGAGAAAATTAGGAAATTTGAAAATCTGAATATCTGTGAGTTGGAAAACTGAACCTCAACTGAAAATTGAAAAATCAAACAAATTTGGAAAGTTCGAAATTAAGTTCAAAAATTAGACAAACTTAAAAATCGGAAAACTTGGAAAATTAGACAAACTCAAAAATCGAATAACTTGGAAAATTAGACGAACTTAGAAATCGGAAAACTTGGAAAATTAAACAAACTTAAAAATCGGAAAACTTGGAAAATTAGGTGAACTTAAAAATCGGAAAACTTGGAAAATTAGGCAAATTTAAAAATCGGAAAACGTAGAAAATTAGGCAAATTTAAAAATCGGAAAACGTAGAAAATTTGACAAATTATAATTACGAAATAAAAACAGTAAACACACCAAAACTTCTAAAACTGAAAAAATTTACAAAATAAACTTTTTCATATATCTTTTACTTTTTTTTTATTGAAACAAGAAATCGTTTCATAACTTTGAGCAAATTCAGAAAGTGAGACACTCAGGATTACATACAAACATATGCTACATATCATCTTCGCCATTAATTGTAACTCAGGTACGTACAACTGGTACCGCGAGATCTCAGGGCATCTTGAGTTGCCCCCGAGCAAAATATAAGGCAACATTACCCAGCAATTACGTCAAAAGCGATTAAGGAGTGTAAGGAACAACCTACTCACTTTTCATTTCCATAATCTTTTAGAATTAGGTTGTCCGCTAAAAGCAGGATCATATCACGGTTCTCTCATTTAAACGTGTCTCTGCCATACACTCGCTAGCTTGATAAGTGTAATTCAGCTGTCGTCTGAAAATAATCGCCCGAAGCGACGAAACAGTTGCCCCGGTGGCATTCATTTGCTCATCTCGGTTCTACACATTAAATTCAATTAAAAGAGTCTGAATCGTAATGTTAAGGTGCGTACAGTAAATGCATTAAGTACGCTTCAGCATATTTTATGGTACTTTATGGCAAATTATGTCTGATGTAAATTGCAAGAGTTAATTTTCGATTCTAATGAAATATTCAGTGTATTGTTAGAATGATCAAAATTCACTTTTGTAATTGCACGAGATGCAATTATTAACGAGTAAGAAGTATAAGTTTTTAGGGTTAAATAATTTTTTCATTGCATTAAAGAAACACATTAGAAAATGGCTTTAGAAGACTAAAAGTAAACGAAGATACTTGCTAATTACTGGAGATAGTTAAAGATACTTGAAGAATCTTGATGATACGTAACAATAATTGAAAACACATGGAAATTATTTACTAATATTAAACAATATTTAACAATAGTTGAAAAAGCTTGAAACTACTTCAAAATAATCGAAAATACTTGAAAATACTTGAAAATGCTTGAAAGTACTTGAACATACTTCAGAGCACTTAAAAATACTTAAGTGTGTCTGAAAATACGTAGAAATACTTGAAAATACTTGAAATTATTTACCAATATTTGAGAGTACTTTAAAGTACATGAAAATACTTGGAAATACTTGAAAATACTTGAAAATGCTTAAAAGTACTTGAACATACTTCAGAGTACTTAAAAATACTTGAGTGTATTTGAAAATACTTGAAATTACTTAAAAATACTTGAAAATACTCGAAAATACTTGAAAATACTTGAAAATATTTGAAAATACTTGAAAATGCTTGAAAGTACTTGAACATACTTTAGAGTACTTAAATATACTTGAGTATATTTAAAAATACTTGAGTGTATTTCAAAATACTTAGAAATACTTGAAAATACTTGCGATTACTTACAAATATTTGAGAGTACTTTAAAATATTTGAAAATACTTGAAAATACCTGAGAGTACTTGAAAATTCCTGAAAATACTTGAAAATACTTGAGAGTACTTGAACATACTTGAGAGTACTTAAAAATACTTGAAAATACATGAAATTATTTGAAAATTATCTGATTAAAAACAAATATTAATCACCCAAATTTTACTTAATTTCATCTTGTTCTACTAAACTTAAAATAAATAAATTTTGTTGGACGTTCATTCAAGTTTTCATCGGCATTTTTCAGTGAATTTAAGCACCCCACTTTTTCAATTTCATTTTTATCACATCACAAGATTTCACTCGTGAACTTTCTTGTTTTCGTCATTTACCAAACCTTTAACTTTGAATACTCTGCTTTGAAGGTAAACTTCCAAAGACTTTTACCTTAACTTCTCTCTCGTCTCTGGCAATTACGTGAAAACCGTCATTTCTTTACGGAGAACATTATAACATTTTAATTTCTTAGGATTTCTTCATTAAGGCAATTTATGTTTCTTTAATAAAATTAATTCACTCGACGAATCAAACATAAGTGAAAAATTCAATTACTGTTGAGTAAAGATTCTATTGTTGTATTTAATTAAATTTTACTCAAACTTTAAAATTTTCATAGTAACAGATTTATGTTTGTTGAAGCTGTTTTGATTTATACTGAATTTTTAAATTTTATATTTAAGAAATTATGGTAACAACAGCTTCAATTATATTTTATTTAAATTTAAACAGATTTAATTCAAATATATTTTATTTGAAAAAGTGTACAATTAATTGGAGTAAAATTAAGAACAATATTACTACAAAATAAAAATATAATCGAATTTTATAAAAAATGCAAAAGTAATACAAAGTACTTAAAATTATATTAACATACAAGAGAATTGAACATATAAATAATATTCATTTCTTGATCAAAAATATAAAAAACAATAACACAAAAAATGATTTAAGAAGACATTCAACAGACAACATTCTCCTTACACTACATCCTTCAATTTTCTCAAATTGATATAAATTTAACTTCTGTAACTTAAAATGGTAAATAAGTAATCTAAAACTTCCCAGAACTGATGGTTCTAATATTAGGAAAAAGAAACAGTATTGAGTTTTGCAACAACAGATAATCCACAGCTTTTGTAAAGAGTTGCAATTGAAGTTGCCACAAGTAGCGCCAGAGGCTCTTTATGCGTTTCGAAGGTTCAAGAATTCTAATCCGTCGCAAGTTTCTTAATAGAAAATCCTCTTTGTACCCGACGTTAAGCAGCATGCTGGCCGATCTCCAGGAATGGCAGGTGTTGTGATCGGTTTGGTCCTCGTCACTTTCAGTATCGTAAGCGTTCAAGAAAGACTTTACAAAGAGCCAAGAGAACTTGCAGTCTTTTGTCACGTCAACATTTATTATTTTTTATTGTGTCAAGATTGTTAGGTGAAGTTTGCGCAGTTAAAATTTGCGAAGAGGAAATTTCATGTACTTCGAGATAAGGGGTGGGAAAAGAAGAGAAAATGTATGCAAATTTAAAAATACTTAATTTGGGAATTTGTGGATTTGTGGAATTGGGGATTTATGGAATTTTGGGGATTTGTGGAATTGGGGACTTGTGGAATTGGGGACTTGTGGAATTGGGGAATTTATGAAATTGGGAATTTGTGGAATTGGGGACTTGTGGAACTGGGGATTTATGGAATTGGGGATTTATGGAATTGGAGACTTGTGGAATTGGGGATTTATGGAATTGGGGATTTGTGGAATTGGTGACTTGTGGAATTGGGAATTTGTGGAATTGGGGATTTATGGAATTAGGGATTGGTGGAGTTGGGGATTTGTGGAATTGGGAATTTGAGGAATTTAGAATTTGGGGAATTGGGGATTTAAGGAATTGGGGATTTATGGAATTGGGGACTCGTGGAATTGGGAATTTGAGGAACTTAGGATTTGTGGAATTGGGGATTTATGGAATTGGGGACTTGTGGAATTGGGGATTTATGGAATTGGGGATTTGTGGAATTGGTGACTTGTGGAATTGGGAATTTGTGGAATTGGGGATTTATGGAATTGGTGGAATTGGGGACTTATGGAATTGGGAATTTGAGGAATTTAGGATTTAGGGAATTGGGGATTTAAGGAATTGGGGATTTATGGAATTGGGGACTCGTGGAATTGGGAATTTGTGGAATTGGGGATTTATGGAATTGGGGAATTATGGAATTAGGAATTTGAGGAATTTAGGATTTGTAGAATTGGGGATTTATGGAATTGGAGATTTGTGAAATTGGAGACTTGTGGAATTGAAAATTATGGAGTTGGGGATTTGTGAATTTGTGGATCTGTGGATTTGCGGATTTGAGAATTTGAGAATTAAGGAAATTTGAAAATTTTTCCACTTGTAACATAAACTACTTTATGTTTGTAATTTGAAATTTGTTAACACTACATCATCCCTAAGCGTAACAGTACATTTAATATAGTATAGTAATAATATACTATAGTTATGTCATAACAAAATAACACATTTTCCACCATTCTCCCTTTCAAGATATAAAATAAAATCCATTGGACACGTAATCATCCTGTTCGCGTATCAACATTTTACTTACACGTCATGAAGTCTTTATCTTGACCCATATCTCGAAGGGGTTGTCAGCCCTAACTTCTCAAATTCTCAAAACCACTGGTCAAAGGTCTAAATCTATTATACGCGTGTCTGAGTTTCCTCTCTAAACTTTGGGGCAGGGTCGGGCATCAAGACAATCCCTTCAAGCAATGTGACACATTGTAGCCCAAACAAACAAGGGTAGTATGTTATTTGAGACGCTTAAGTAGGTCAAATTTGGCTACTGTGCCTCCTACTTAAACACCTCAAACACAATGTGTGTTTTAGTTTGGATTACAGTAGATATACTGCTTTAAGGGGGTGTTCTGAATCTGAGCTCCTGACATTTTTAGTTTAGAAACTAAAGCTAAAACAAGGTGTTTCAAAAGTATACTTTAACTTTAGCTAATAAAAAATTTATTTGAGTGCATACATTTAATTTTTATTTGATGGACATATCATTAAGGAATGCTGAAAATCAAATTATTATACCATTATTGGACCATAAATTGTAGTATTAATTTTCACAAACAATTTCTGATAAACTATTTCATATTTGAGTAAACACTTCTTAAATACGAAGAAAAACGAATAAGTGAATGTTTGTGCAATTTTAAGAATTAGTCAGTGAAAGACAAATAACAAAATCAATATTTGAACCCCATTATTTAACCCTAAATTGTAACACTAATTTTGAGTATCAAATTTCATATTTGATCAAATTTTTATATACGAAGAAAAACGAAAAGAGGAAGCCAAATAACAGAATCAAAATGTTGACATCATCATTTGACTTTAAATATTGATTTCGAGTATCAAACTTCTTACTTAACGATCCAATTCCCTCTAAACCCAAAATGAAACAAACAAGTAAATATTAACGTATAAATATTAATCTATCTTTCAAACCTTCAAACTAATGTAACTTTTAGACAAATCTATTCAAATTTCAACTCTATCTTAGCAAATTACAATATACATCTGAAATATTAAATTTATCTAACATTTACAGATATTCAATGATCACACGTAAATTGAATCTAAATTCCAAAAATAAATAATAAATAATAGGTAAGATACTTTGACTATTTCCGTGAGTGTAGTGTTAACGAAGAAATACCATCAGAATCAAAAGTAATAAACCAGTAAATAATTTCGATGGCAATACGTTTCCAATTTCCGGTTACACGGTCGAGCAAACAGCATCGTAGGGATGAGTTAGCGGGATGCTGCAGACACCTGCGGGATTTTGACAAACGCACGCCACCGGCAGAAGCTTATCGATCTCACAAGTCAGCTTCATAAGACACAGGAGTATGAAACGCGGCAGGTCTTCTACGAAGGAAGAAAACGAAAGAGAAGAAGTAAGAGGTGAAGGATATGGTTGATTAACGCGCCATCTTGTCCGATCCACCTACCCACATCTCGATGAGTTGATTCGGTGCGATAAGCAGTTTATGAAGCAGCTCAGGAATAATAGATTAGCGAACAAAGGCGTTAGAAAACCGAAGGGGTGATAGAAAATGGGGGGAGGTTAGGGTACGAGAATGCAGTAAACAATGATGGGTAACCTACTGTCTTCGGTAACTACCATGGTACTTTAACGTGGATGCTCATTAAGGGCTCTCGCGTGAGCGCATCCACCTATATTGCATTATAATATGACCTGATCCCTCCTTCCTTGTCAAGTGCTTTTATTACCAGAAGCTACATCGACCCTCCCTATGATCACCCTATACGTATCTGCACGCTCCTCTGTGTTGACGTATACGTGTTCACCCTTTGGTTCTAAGCACATCGAATTTCGATGAGCCTCGCCTGATAGCGAATGGATATTTAAGTCAGGGGCACCACCATGTCTGACAATGGGCAATTTGTCAGGTATGCATGCGATATCGTGGAATGGGGAGGAAATGCCGCAACTTCGGACGGAATTGCTTCGCCGTTTAGCTATTTATTACAGGGTTATATAATTAAATATCCTGATGGACTGTGCAGTGAAATGCAACATAATAATGCGGGCAGCGTGGCTTAGGTGGTCGTACATAGTAGTTTACAATTTGGGTTGAGTTTGCAAATACTGGGATATGGAATATTTTGAATTAGGAGACATTCAAAAATTTGAGAATGTGGAGATATTTTAATCCCTTAATTTTGTAGACAGTTTTCATTCACATCTCACTAATTTCTACAACGATAGGACAAAGAGAATTGAAAAAGTTTTGCATTCAACGATTGATCTTGAAGATTATAATTAGACTTGAACCCAAAATTCATTAGCAATGAAAATGTCACTCTTGTCACGAGTGAACTGTAAGGTGCGTCATAAACGATATTGCAGTGCAAGGGGTTTAATTGTATATGTGAATATGTGAATATGTGGATATGTGAATATGTGGATACGTGGATATGTGGATATGTGAATATGTGGATATGTGAATATGTGGATATGTGGATATGTGGATATGTGGATATGTGGATATGTGGATATGTGAATATGTGAATATGTGGATGTGTGGTTTAAGATTCATATTTAAACAGAATAAAACTGAGCCGAACCTGATAAAAAGTTTCAGAAAGATAAATTGAATTATAGCTATTCAACCATAGATATTTAAACAATATGGAACAAAGATTCCATTGGACTCACCATGACCGGGTAAGCGTTAATACAGATATTTCCACTTCTGCATCCGGAACAAAAGCCAAAGAGAATTTAAAAGTCATCCAGTAAGCACATTCCTCGATACAGTCCATTTACCAGCAGCGAGATCAATCTACCGTTCAACACTTGTCGCTGTAGGGTGAAGACAGTTGCCCAAGTGCCCAATGAAAATTGTCGGCTAAATAGCAAGTAACGAGCGTAGAAATCAAAAGTTAGCGGCATTCTCAGTGATCAGGCGGACCGTTGGATCGCGTGGAAAATTGTGGCATTGTGAAGGAATTGTTAGCGAAACGAATAGCAGGGTGGCGATGAATATCGGTGATATAAAAAAGGGCCACAGCGAGAGAGGAAAAGGGCAATTCACGCGTCCTCGATGTGTCTTCTGGTATACGAGATGGTTAAAAAAGGAGCAGAAAGAATAGTGGATAGAAGAATCGAGTGGGTGAAAAAGAACCCGTGACCGTGCTCTTCTTGTCGCAACCATTTACGTGTCATCAGTCACGCGAGTAATGAGTGTCGGAAATACAAGGTTACTCGATTCAAACGGGCCTTTATTATCTCGAGTTCGCTCGTACACTCCGATACAAGGATAAGGACACATATGGAAACTTTCATTCATTTTCAACTTTCCAAGTTTTTAAATTTTTAGATTTTTAGATTTTTAAGTTTCATGTTTTCAAATTTTTGTGATTCTTCTATGTTTTCTGTGCTTTTTAGATCTTTAAATTCCACTCCCACATCCCTAGCTTCCCATATCGCTAGTTCCACATGTTCCTAGCCTACATGTTCCTCCTTATATAGCTAGTTCCATATCCGTAGCTCCTCATATCCCTTCCCCATATACCCAGATACCCATACACCTAATTTCCCACATTCTTCAATCCCTCATTCCCTAGATCTTAATGCTCTTTGATTTCCACATCCATAGATCCTCAAATCCACTCCCACTTCTCTAGGTTCCATATCGCTAGTTCCACATGTCGCTAACTCCTCATATAGCTAGTTCCATATCTGTAGCTCTTCATATCCCTTCCCTATATACCCAGATCTACATACAACTAATTTCCCACATTCTTCATTCTGTCATTCCCTGGATCTCCATGTTCATCGATTCCCACATCCACAGAAATTCAAATTCCATTCCCACTTTCCTAGGTTCCCATATTGCTTGTTCCACATATCTCTAGCTTCTCATATAGCTATTTCCATAACCGTAGCTCCTCATATCTCTTCCCCATATACCCAGATCCCCATACACCTAATTCCCACATTCTTCAATCCCTCATTCTCTGGATCTCCATGTTCTTCGACTCCCATATCCATAGTGGATAGTGGATCCCCAAATTTCACAAACCTTTCACTTCCCCAGATTCCCACATTATACACTTGATTTATCTCCATATCCCAAGATCCCCAAATTCCAAGGTCTCCAAATATCTCGAACATTCTGTACACAAAATTCTCAACCCATTTCCAAATACCTAAATCTCCGAATCCCCCAAAAAATAATCGGATAAGTGGCCTATTTCCTCTTTTTGTATTCTCCCTAACCAGATTTGCCGGTGACTGTACACGTACCCGCATCTCTTCCGTTTCTATCCCTCTGCCAGGCGAACTTCTTCACGCTATTTATTATCGTCTGTAACGTGCATACGTGCACGGAAAGTAAAGCGTGCGTCTTCGGGACGACATCAGCGTACCACGGCTACGTACTTACGTACATAACAGAAGATGTTCGTCATATCTCGCGTAAGGATCTAGCCGGGATGACTTCACCCGCTGCGTACTCATTCGTGCTTGACACAGCGACGCCTACCGAAAGACAAATGGCCAGATGAACGAGCGGATACGAATAGTCACACTGTACGCCATTTTCGCGACAGCCGCGTTCCGTTCGAGATAAATGACGAAACAGTTTCACGAACCGGGAGACCGACGATGTGTCGTTCCTCGACCCGGCTATACAACATGCTCGTAATGCTGATGATGCTCGCCTAGAACAAAGTCCTTCTCTACTCTAACAACTCCAGCAACTTTGTCAGAAAAATGTGGACGTTGTCTTGCACATTTTTGGGGAACTTAGTGCTGATTGTTTGAAAGACGTGGTTGGCTGTTGACTTATTCGCTTTTTGAATTTTTGAGAAAACACAAAGGGATTGTGCGGAAAGTTAGCACATGGTTGAAAATCTTTTATTTACTATTTCAGTGAATATTGTGCATGAGTTTTATGTCGTGTCACTATGCAAAAATTATTGAATATTTTTTCGTGAAATTTTAGAGAGACAGATATATGTGTATATTTTTGAAGTTATCAATTTTATAAAAATATGAATAGTAATAGACAATAATATAATATTTGTGATGATTGGTTAAAATTAATAAAAAGCATACAATTGATAATAAATATAAATTTTGTTCATATAATAGTGAAGAATCGTAGTAATCGAACAGAACTGTATTTAGATCGGATTTACGCTATTTCGTAGTTAAATGGATTTGTGTTTGATTAGGAATAGATTTATTGCTGCAGTTACGTGACTGTTAATGACGGTGACCCAATTAATGCTGATAATCGAAACACAATATAAACTAGATATCAGACATTTAAAATCTAAATGGTCCCAAATGAATCTTAACTAGACATTCAAATCAAAACGCTATTAAACCGGTATTGTCACAAATAGAATCACAAAATATTTTCTAGCACAGCTTAAAAATTGTAATCCAGAGAAATATTATTTAGAATAATATATTAGTTTCGAAGAACTCTGAAAACTCTAGTAATTTCAGTAGCTCTAAAAGTCGCAAGAAATTCTATTGAAACTTCCAAATATTCTTGTAAGTTTGTTCGAAAAGGTAGTTAAAAAATGTTATTAATCACCGATCTCGTTAAATGAAGTGCTGGACAAAGTGTTAATTAATAACCAACATATACCATCCAAGATTGATTATAAACGAAGATAAATAAAGAATATTAATCAAGTACACAATGCGACGACGGCGTAGAATGTTATCTTCAGTTTTCTCGGAGCTTTTCAACGAGCTATCCTTCATCATCAATCCATCATCCAAGTTGTTATGGCACCCTTTCCCTTAAGCTACCTGTAAAACGCACTGGCATACCATTTGTCAGACCGTTAATAAGCTTCGTGGAACTTTATTACGCAACTCAATCTCGAAGTTCTTTAATTTTCAAGAGCCACGTATTGTTGCAAACGCCGCTTTAATGCCTGTAACTTTCAGTTGAATAAACTTACGTAGTTCTTGGCACGTCGTAAACCGAGAAAGTTTCATCTCCGCGTTGAGAGGTTTCTAACTAACTCCACATTTCACTTGGTGTCTAAGGGTGAACACTTATTGTAAACATTGAACGTTAGCAGCACAGCGGTCGGACATATACGCACTTCGAAATTGAAAATAAATTGCAATAATAACCGAGTGAAGCATTGAAAATAAATTGGCACTTAAAACTGTTATTTATCTTGACAACGGTAATTGATAATTTCTGGAGAATGGAACGCTGCACGTAGCTTGTCTAACTTTATAATGTTGTAATTTATTGTTTAATAAGATTTAATTAAGTATTATTGAAGTATTAAATATTATAGTATTACTGTACTATTTGTTATAATTAGACTATTACTGTATTATTCATCTTGTTTCATATATTCTCAAGTTACCATTAATAGATTAAATGATTTCATATCTTCAAAATTTAAATTTATTTAATTTAAGGTATAATTAACTTGATATTATGAATTATTATTATATGATAAATTTCATAATAATTTGATTTTAGTACATTGAATTTTAATAAATTTCAACAAACTAAATTTATATTTTATTTTGTACTTTTTAAATAAAATTGAATTATTTACTATATTATTCATTTATTATACTTATTGTAAAAATGATTTCCCAGGGTGCATCATATACTCAATAACATGTAAAATATCTAAAAAAGACTAGAATCAATTGTAGATACTTCATTGAAAATACACCGCGTTATTTTATAACCTCAAACTTTACATGAGTGTAAAGAATAATTATAACTTAAATTATTTCAATAATTAAAGTAAATAAGGTAAATATTACCAGAAAATTAATTTATCTCCCTTATGCAACAATCTAAAAATGTGGAATAAAAAATGGATAAAAATAACAAAGAAGATTCGACTGAAATGCCTTCAAAAATAAATCTCATGCATTATGAAGCAACTGTGTAGCTTCAGACAGCCATTTCCTTCTCGAAAGTAGTCCGCCATTTTAAGTAAAAGAAAAGATTACAATGCCATGAGGATATTGAAAGAGTATCGTGCACGAATATCTACTCTTGGCGGATTAAAAGATACGAAGATCCTTCTTTGAATACACGTTTTTCCTTTGAATTTCAAGAAAAGTCCCGAATAAAGGATATAAACTTCGCCAAGAATATTTAAAATGGCGGAGATTGAAAGAAATATTTAAAATATCTTGAATTATTCAGTCGGTATAGAGTCGGCCTGATAGAAAATATCAATATGCGAGCAGCGTTTAACATTGAGTTTCATTTTTCGCGAAGCTTCAATTACAAGTATAATTAATTGAGTCGTAGCATCGTTCGCGAATACTAAATTTCGCCGACCGTGAAATAATGTAGCAGCGTAATAAATACGTGGTTACGCGAGTCCCAATAAATTAGGGCTGTTTGTATGCGATGCGGCGAGTGTATTGGAAGTTGTGGTAATTGTGGGAGAAAAGGAGACAATTTCTTGTTAAAAAGGATATTGAAAATTATGTTTTTTCATGGCACTGTATTTTTGGTACCGTAACCTTCATCCGTCGAGAATAAGATTTTTCGTGGATGCTGAAATTTAGGAATAGTGAAGGTATGTGGTACACATACTCACATTTACGTATTAAGTGCATATCTACATATAGGCATATGTAATTATATACTTTCTATATGCATATGTAGTTATATACTTTACATATGCACACGTTGTTCATACTTATACTATTTTATTTATTAAATAAAATTGAACAGTGAAATATAATTTCATTTACCTGCACTTGAAGGTAAAATGAAAACTGGGTTAGAAAATTTTTTAAATGTCAAACTAAAAAATCTTCAGGTATTCAATGTTTATAATCCTTTCCAAAAATTTTTCCACAAATATTTTTGCAAAAAGAAATGAACATTTCATCATGTACAGCAGTTGATTGATGAATCTTTATAAGTTAGGATGATGACCTTGATAACATAGGACAATGTCATTGACATCATATACATGTTGATTGATATTAATAAAACCTTCACAAGGTTATTTGGATGATGACCTTGTTAACATAGGACAAGGTCACTGACATCATGTATGTACATGTTAATTGATATTAATAAAACCTTCATAAGGTTATTTGGATGATGACCTTGTTCACATAGGACAAGGTCATTGACATCATGTATGTACATGTTGATTGATATTAATAAAACCTTCATAAGGTTATTTGGATGATGACCTTGATATCATAGGTCAATGTCATTGACGTCATATACATCAGTTGATTAATATGAATGAAACCTTTATGATTATTTGGATGATGACCTTAATAACATAGATCAAGGTCATTGACATCAGGGGGTGCTAGTATCAAATAATTCCCAAAGTCGCGTGTGTCCCTCTCGAGTACAATAATTTCACGAGGCACAATAAACGAGTGTAAACGTTCCGCTATCTTTTTAAGAAGCATCAGCCCCCATATCGAAATACGAGAAAAGTCCAGTGTATAGCGGATAGTTCGATATTGAGTCTTTTCGGCCGTTAATAACGTCGAACGACAAGCGAACGAGGAGGCAAGAAGGGCTTTGTTATCTTCGAGGAGCCGGCTATATCCGACTGATATCGACTGAAACGGTACGTGCTTCATTGTTACGGAATAAAATTTCATCGAGTGGTCATTTCGTGCGCCGGTTCGAGGATCAACCCCTCCGTACTTCCATTTCCCGGCCTGTTCGGCTAACTGAGGAGGAATCCGCCTCTTCCTTCTTCGCGTTTCGTTAATAAAGAGTACTTTTGTAACGCTGTTTCATTACGATGGACTCCCCGTTCCCTGCCCACCGATAAGCAATTTCCCCTCTATTATATCCTTTTCGGCGCGACGGTGTTAAAATTGCCGCGAGACTCTTCGCTTTAAATTACCTTTTGCAAGAATGACAAGGAGGACCATCAGGAGCGAAAGGACGGTCTCGAGTGTCATATCGAGTCGAGAGAATCGAGGATTCTTCGAGGCAAAGTACCACTTTATATCTCCTAGCTGTCGCTCGTTGCACTCCACTCGGTTGAACGCAATTCCGCGAGGTGCAATTTCTATGGAAAAATCAACCGGCCGTGATATAGACACATGGGGCTGTTGCGAAACACCGTTCACATCGTTGTCTAACTCTTCAATTTTTAATTCCGTTGTTAATACGTTATCCTCTATCTCTCTACCTCGTTCAAAACTTTCGACTCTTCCTTTTTTGTATGCTATGTTTTCAACACATTAGCTGCTGTTTTATTGAACCCGTGGTGTGCTATATGCAACACGAGGTGCACGTGCGTTATAACTGCTGGTTACGTACTTTATACATGGCGTGATTTAGAATGTTTCAGTTCGTAATTTTGTATAATGTCATCAGCAATTTATTAGCAAATTTTGAGTAAAAAATTTGGAATAATTAATCTTAGCATAAACTTGAATTTTCCTTTGTAACTTTTAGTACAGATCAAGAAGCGTGCAATATACGGTAAAGTAGCCCGAGTATTGAATACGCGTATAACTTATTATGTTGTATCAGAATATAAAGTATCTACTTAAAGTATTTTAATATATAAACAATCAACTGAATTATATACATACATCCTCACATCTATATATATATCATTACTTTCAATTTTTCGCCCCTTCAATAAAAGAAGAGAGCAAGTTTTCTAAAATAAGCACGACTTGCAAGAACGTTATAACAAAAGTAAAACAGTGAAAGAAGAAAGAACGTTGAAAGTAAAAAACGAACTGCATACAAAATGGGAGCACTGGTTGTCGAAGAAGGCCGTTTATCCGATGTATATCATCGTCAAGGTTGCACGAAGGTGACGCGAAATGCGAGCAACCGAATCGTCGGTGCTCCTAATGAGGCCAGATTAATTACCGCGACGCATTATTAAATGGTCGTGGCGGTGTACGCGCCGGCTGCAGTATAATCACGGATAATTAAGGGTAAAAATAAAGGGAGGTTTGTTTTCACTTCATCCCTGACGGAGTGGAACGTACCTACCGGACGAAGAAAATGAACAACCGAGGTTCGCGATTCCGAATTATGATAACTGTTAACGACGATCGTCCATGGCAATCGTATCTGAGCGACTAATCGCGCCACCAAGGCCAAAAAGTATCGCGTGGTTAATTAGCAGGGGCCGGTTATCGGGTCGAACTCGAAGCACCTAACGTCAAACTGGTAACGAGCTAGCAGGGATGCCGGCAGCCCATTTAAATTGACTCGCATAACCGAGTTGCCAGAGAAAGAGAAAGCCTCGGATGCAGAGGAAGTCCACGGGGGATAAAAGGGGGAGACTGCCTACGCCCCGTGGTCCTGGTGGAAAGCCAGTAAAAACACGCATCTATTTCCATATAACAAGTTTATATATTACCCCGTCACCGGCAGCACGTAGTTACATTTGAATACGATGTCCTAAAGCCGAGAGCCAGCGTGCAGACACCGGAGACAACCATGGCTACGTACACAACGACAGGATAGGTACATCGGCCACGAATTAGGTCCGTGCCGGATTGCACGGGCGTCGATTGCACTCCACGAATTGCAAAACGCAACTTGGCACAGCACGAACGCTTAACTTTGGGTAATTAGCACGGGACCGTGAAGTATTTCGCCGCGCCAAACTGCCAATTACCACACAGGGCCCTCCTTCGCTTTACGATCATCAGCCGCCCCTGCTACGGCGCAAATTTCTACGGACAAGCACGAATTTACGACGCTTTTACTGCCCTAATGAATCTCGAGATGCTCCTAGAACATTGATTTCTGTTTTATACTCTTTTTGTTTTGCTACCGGGGATCACGCTTTAAATTCTCGACTTAAAATCGAGGGTGACTTAACAGTTAGGTTAACGGCCAGGTCTACAGACCTGGTTAACATTTTATTACGTAATTCATTATATATCATTATTATACATATTTATGTATATCATTACTTATTTCGTTTTGAAGCTTCATTCACAATTATTAATATTATTTATTAGCAAATATAATATTACGTAGTATTGAATAGTATAATTTATATTTTTATTTGAAGATATAACATAACATGAGCATAACATGAAGATGAACATAACAAATTATTATTAATGAAAATGATTGATGTTATTATTAAAAATGACTGCTGTTGTAAATATCAATGAAGTAATAGTAACAACAATAATATTAATTAATTTTAATTAAAAAATTGTTCATTTAAAATTATTTTAACTATCACTACATACAAATGTATACTTGTACATTGAATAAATTATCTACATATTACAAATTTTTAATTTTATTAATGAATTATGAAATTCGTTCCAACTGAACATCGATGATATTGAAAGTTTACGCTCTGCCACATGATTGAGTTCTGAATTATGTGACTATACTCGCGAAAGATAATAAACGTATATCAGACATGGATTGGGAGTAAAAACATAAATCAGAAATTTGTTTGTACAGAACTGCGTTTTCGATAAAATTAAGTTTAAAAATTTACGGAGCGAATAAACGAACACGGACTACAACAAAAATAATGCGTTTTTATCAGAAGTTTTAATTGCCACGTGGAAACCATTTCGTTTAATAAGTTATTTCTCATTCCATTGATGTTTTAGTTATGTTGTATCAAACTGATTTCAGAACAGTATTTTAACAGAACATTTTAATTAGGATAAGTGAGGTAACGATAAAAGTTCAAAATATAGTCGATTCGATGCAATTTTTAACACAGCATCCAATTAAATCAAATTATTTAATTAAATTGTGTAATTGTTTTATACAGGTATGTGGGAAAATTTTAAAAATCTAATTCAATTTTTTAAATGAATCATTTATGTGTACAAGAAAAATATTTTTTAAATAAAATCAATTGAAATTTAACAACTTCAAATAAATCACTACAACATTTATCAGAACACGAATCAGAGAAAAATTTTTTAAATAAAATCAATTAAAATTCAACAACTTCAAATAAATCACTGCAACATTTTTCAGAACATGAAACAGAAAAAATTTTTTAAATAAAATCAATTAAAATTCAACAACTTAAATTACTACAACATTTAAGTGAATCAGGAAAAAGTATCTAAAAGATGAAATCAATTTAGATTGGACAACTTAAATTACTACAACATTCAAGTGAATCAGAAAAAAATATCTAAAAGATGGAATCAATTTAGTTCAACAACTTAAATAAAGAACTACAACATTTATGTGAATCAAAAAATATCTGAAAGCAGAAATGAATTTAAATTCAACAACTTAAATCACTACAAAATTTATCAGAACAATAAAGAAGAAAATATCCCAAAGGCATAATTAACTTTGCATAAAAATTGAACAGTTTATAGAGAATATGTTATCTTCAAATATTTGTCCGTCAGGTAATGTGAGTTTGCAGTAGTCATGGAAATAATAAAATGTTTATAGCTGCAAAGACAATTTCAAATATATTCGAGTTATGTTAGAAACATTAAACGTTGATCACTCAACCACGCGTACAAGCATTGTCGTATATCACAAGATTAACGTTTTAATTATGCTAAACTCCGGATGCTCGGCGTACTTTTCGAAACTAAACTGCTTGAATCAAGGTGGTGAATATAAAGCCATGGTATCCAATAAAGTCAGGTATGTCGAACGATTATCTCAGGCTTCTAGTCTTCAACGTTATACTCTTCCTCTTTGTGTTAGTGTTCTCGTATTGCTGACAATGCATGTCTCTTACCATTTCAAATTAGAAAACGTTGTTGTACTCTCGCTAAATTCAGGACAAAATAGTTGAGACAATAATTTTAAATTTCCAAACTTCCCAATTTTTAAATTTGCAAATTTCTAAATTTGCAATTTTACCAATTTTCAATTATTTTATTCAAGCTCCGAAATTCTCCATATTTAAATCCCCTAAACCCCAAAATTTCAGAACGTGCACATTCCGAAATTTCCAACTTCAATTCCCAAATCAATTACATCAATCTCCAAATACCCCAAATCATCTGCCCAAAAAGCCGACCCAGAATTCCATGCACTCTAAATTCAAAACCAATTGATCATTCTATCGAACAGGATCAAATTTTCCCACAACCCGCACTCGATCTCGTATTATACCTCGGCCAAAGTACCTTCCAAAATTTGATCGACATCCCCCAGCCTTTGCGCCCACCTGTAAACATCGCGTCGTTCAAAGCCCTAGCACGATGTAAAAGACGAGAAATTCTGATCGTCCAATTACAGAGAACACGCGGCGCCGGTCGCTTTCGGTCCCTGCCACATCCGTTACACGGGACCAGAAGCGAATTAATTATTATCAGCAAATTCCAGTCCCGCCTTATCGACGATCAGAAAATTATCGGTGGCTTGATTAAATACCTGTACAACGAATACACACACAGGCACTCGGAAAAGCGTCGGAGAAGGGGTTGCAGAATTCACGAGGCTGCTCGACCACCGACACCACGGGGTTGTATAGGGGTCGTTCGAGGGTCACGAGTTGTTATTAGCGTTAAAACAAACGGCCGCAACGTAATTATCGGGGCCCGCGTGCAGCTAACAAACGAGACCAACACGCGATAGTGTAAATATTCCCGAAACGAAAAACGGGAGCAAAGAGGGATGCAACGAACGGGAGATAGAGAATAATCGGGAAATAGATGAAGAAAGAACAAAGAGTAGGCTCGCTTTTGTCGACACGGCTTCTGGACATCGGCACAATATACTGCGTTGAATAAACACCCCTCATATTTTCAGATATTTTACTGGGAAATTATCGGTATTCTTAAATACCAATTCAGTGTAAATTTGGTAAAATTTTTTTTTTAAGCTGATTTAAACCCCTGCGAGTTTAGTTTTGATGTTAGAAACAATATTACAGGGTTTTATACATATACAGGGTGGCTGACTACATTTTGCCATATAAATTTGCGTTATTATTATTACTCATATCAAACAATGTATCAAATGAAATTGAATTGTTTTGAGAGCGGCATATGCTGGTGTTATATTTTTTTGTAGGTGGACGTGTAAAGGACATATGAAGGTCATTAATGTTTTTTTAAATGGAATCATATATTTTTTATTGCATCAGCTGATACTCCTTCATATTCTTTACAAAAAAGTATTAATCTATTTATGTGAAAAAATCATTAGTTTAGGAGATATTTTAATTCTAACTTGTTAGGGAATCGTGACTTTCTGGTCAATATTATGAATTGCCCTAACTGAACAGCAAATGTTCTTCTACATGCTTTGAGAGGTCACGTGTCACCAAGCGAATTGTGAGTTTTTGTTTTTTTTTTTTTTGTTACGCAGTAACAGTGAAATTTTGTCTTTGTTACGTCTCTAATACGATGAATACGACGATACGGTGAATTATCACTTCATATTGAAGTATTCTAAAGAAGAAAAGATAGACATGCTATCAGTTTATTTTGAAGCTGGGAAAAGTGCTACACATGCAGAAAGATTATACACTACGGAATGTTAGTAAGTCATTAATTTCTCGATTCAGAAAGTGTTCTGATACAAATGGTCGCCATATTGAACCTTTTCTGTAAATAGACATTAAAATTAAAATATCTCCTAAACTGATGATTTTTTCACACAAATAGATTAATACTTTTTTGTAAATAATATGAAGGAGTATCAGCTGATGCAATAAAAAATATATGATTCCATTTAAAAAAACATTAATGACCCTCATAGGTCCTTTACACGTCCTACAAAAAAAAATATACCACCACCATATGCCCCTCTCAAAATCGTTCAACTTCATCTGAAACATTGTTTGCCATGAGTAATAATAATGACGCAAAGCTAGATGGCAAAATGTGGTGAGCCACCCTGTATACTTTCATTTACATAGTAATTTAAATATAAAGGTTACATTCTTGACTACCTTCTTTCTACTAAAATTCCACCTCAATTTTCAATCTGATTTACGCAACCAAAATAGCAGTAATTAGTGCGATGTTCCAAACGAATTAAAGTGTAGTTTCATAAGCAAGTTCAAAGAGAAGCAGGATTATCATCAGGCAAAACATCTTCCATTATTTCACAGAAGAATACGTCGAGCATTACTCTTCTATTGTGTACAGTCGGAAGGTATAGTTTCTTAAGAATCAAATCACAGTTGCGCGAATTAAACGCTAATATTTTGCTCGAAAAAATTTAAGCTGGACCACATTCATTTATATTCATTCTTACCGTGCATGTACGTCCGCAAACAAAAGAATGAAACATACGATGATTCCTCCTCACGTTCCAAAGCCAGTCATAAACTATCCAACAATTTTCGCGGGTATCCAGTCCCAATATCGCGGTACTAAATAACGGCAAACCGTGCCCGGACAAACCCTAAAAATTATTTTCCCTCTCGTAACCGCAACAAGCGATCCCCCGGAAACTGTGAAACGAACAATGAGTATTAAATCGCGGTCGCGCCATGAATCGCGGCGATACATTAACCACGATGGTTCGATTTTGCTTGCAAATTGAATTAACTCGCATATTTCTCTGTCGAACCGATGTCCCGATTATGGATTAAATATTCAGCAAATAACGCGCGGCGTCGAAGCAAACACTCTTTGTGTACCGCATGGCCGACGGTAACTTTTCTGTAACGATGGCCCAGTTTCCACTGTGCGTTGCATAAATATACGAAACCCTTTGTCTTTATGAATCCGAGTTTTTGGCTGAAAATTATGGCCAACGTACTTCGTTGTAGCACAGTAGAGTAGTAGAAGAGTGGAGTAGTAGTAGTGTAGAACAATATGTAAGGATGGCTGGACTTCACATAGAATTCATAAATATTTTTATCGTATGACTTCTCTCTTCGTTACTTTCAAAATTAGTAAACGTAATGTAAAGTCCACATTGAGGGTATTAGTCTGTCTTCCTAATTTACGACAGCCCAAAAAAAAAACCTGGTCATTGCCATAGACCTATTTTCTACTTTATTTGGCAAGTAAAATAGTAAAATAACATTGAATAGAAAAGTAACAAAATTAAAAAAATGATAAAACGTGAAAATAATGAAAATTATGGCACTGATAGAAGTAATAGAATACTACTATAATTGAGCAGCCAAATACATTAAAGCAGTAGTATAATGTAAGTAAAGTGATAAACTGAAATAATATGTGGAACAATAAAATAATAAAAAAGTAAAATGGTGTTTTGTACAAGTTAATAATATGACGCAGCGACGGTTCTAATAAATTCATACCGCAAAATAATGTGCAACAAAAAAATATTTCGACTGTGACAATATCGACAGAACGTACAAAATCTGAAACGAGAAAATAATTTTATTTAGAATGTTACAATTGAAATCTGCTGCACGCTGGGAAACAATAGGTAGCACCATTTTTGATGCTGTTAATAATATACAATGAAAATTGGAAGAGAATTATTACGAGAATTAAAAAATACTCACACATCGTCAATTTTCAGGGGAAATTGAATTTTATTAAACGTGAAATATTGCAACTTTTATTTCTCAAATTCTGGCTGTACAATAGCCAGATAATTGCAGTCGTTTTTCAGTAATATTTATACAGAACGTATTTCATCATATTTCATTTCTTCTATTATCCCGTGATTATTTCACATAAAGGCATCTGTGATTGTATTTTATTCCAATTATTTCATTGGACAAAAAGTATTCAGAAAATGAAAAATAAGTTATTTTCAGCTGTTTCATTTGTAATTATTACTATTCGAATTACATGAGCTTAAAAAGCAAACAAATCATTGATTCAATACATTTTATTAAAATTTGACTTCAGACAATGATTCAGTTAGGAATATCATAAAAAATAAGTAGAAAGTATATATTGGTGCAATTATTCAACCTACAGACTACTTATGAATATTTCAAATGATTAAACTTCCCCGTTTTATTATCGCTAAATATTACCGACACTGCGATGCAGATATAACAATAAATTCTACTGAATACTGTACGCGAACATGCAGCATATATGACAGCATTGAGTTTCATCAATAAACGAGGATTTCAGTGACGTTAAAACTTTTATCAATATATTGGCAAGAAATGATCCTTCTAAGCTTAGAATATCTTTCAATTAAGACAAAACCAATTTGATATAATCTGCCGGAGCAACTAAAATCAATTTTTCACTGAATATTATACCGCATAACGAGACAAAATATTGCAACGATAATTTCAATGATTATTTAAAACTTGAAAAATTAGTATCTCAAGTAAATTACTTGCAGAACATAAAACTGGCTGGAAGCATCAGCTTGATGCTCCAAATGAATTAACATAAAATATCAGAACCGCGTTTCGTTCCTAACGAAAACCCTAAATATTTCATTAACAGTTCTAGTCGCTATAAAGGGAGACTTAAAAACCGGAAACGTGTTTCAGACGACAAAAGTACTGAAAGTAAAATGTCTCTATAATATCGTGAGTCGTAAAGAACTGAAAAAATCTCGTCGATGACTTTATTGCGGAAATTATCACCGTGTATTCCTACGACTTGTTCGTAGCGAACCATAAACTGGCACCCAGATTATGTCGTAAAAACTGCGGGAGTTCTTTTGCATTCAATCTTTATCACAATATACATTTAATGTAAGCTCGCATCAATAAACGAAATACTTCTGAACCTAAGATTTGATTTTGAGGACATATTTAAATAGAAAGTTTTATGGAAAATGACATCGTAGTTTTGTGTTCATAGTCTCTGTAGGTAATATTCAGGAAGTATGTAGTTACTCATATTACACATCAATACAGTATAATTTGTATTTATCATATTATGTTCAATATAATATAATATTCCATTTCATTTAATTATTTTTACTTTATTTCGATTTTAATTTGCTGTTATACATATCATTTTGCTATAAATATAACATGAACGTAACACATACTAATATGCAATAAAACGCGAAAAGATTTGTAGTGGTGAATAAACGTCATTTCGTAAACGAACGAACATTTTTAAAATCCGACACATCTGATGAGACAAAAGTACCGCAAAATGGCGGGTACTTCAGATATTCCGTACGACACAACACAATGGAATCAATGTTATTATGCACTCTGGTTATCTGCTTTTACAAGCAGCTCATCTGGAAATCGCATGATGTGTCACTGTTCTTATTCGCTGGAACACCCACGGAACGACGATTACATCGACGAGGAGCACTTTGTAATTGAATCGGTGAAGCTTGACCTCGATGCAGTTCTCTCATTGGTAAATCATTGACACGATCATTCTTAGAACCTATACTTTCTTCAACAAGCAGTCGCATTAATCCATTCAAACTTTGCATTTAATACCGTTATGTTTGCCATATGAACAGTTTTACATTTAACACAGTATTATTCTCTTGAACTCGTTATCATTAAAGAACAGCACATGCAAATTTGTAAAGTGAATTATACAATATGAAGTCAATAACAGATGTTTGATTCATAAAATTTAAATGTGATAATTTCAGAGGTTATGACTCCATTTTATGAACAAACGTACATTCTTACTTTAAGAATCTGAGGATGCAAAAATATGTGGATGACATCTAGAGACGTAGATAGGAATTGTATAGTACAGATTTAGTTTAAGTTTATTTAATGGATTATAATGGAAAATTTATTTGTAATGTTTAATATCTAATGTATGATAATGTTAAGTTTCTTTAATGTTAAGCAAAGAAGCGCATTTGTTTCAATTATTATATGTTTATTTTATAAGCGATTGATGCACCGATTCGCAATATTGTAATCATAGACGCGGGAATATTAGCTATAAAGGGCATATGTTATCATTAAAATCGGAAAAGTCTGATTGTGTCAACTCTCAACGGTGTAGCCCAGCGTGCGCGGAAAACTAAAGGGTTTTCTGTGGCCGTTAAGCTCCCCGCGTGCTCGGAAAGATGAAAATCTTTTCGAGGCCGCTATAGACCTCAATTGGGTAGACTTCTACCGCTATGAAGGTCCACGCGTGCACGGGAAGACGAAGTCGACCCGGGGCCGCTAAGCTACCGGCGAAACCGGCAGAGTTGACTTTTTTAATGAGTGATTATTCGAATTTATAAGAAAATTCGATAGAAATGCTCGTAAGTAGCGAGGTTCCGCGTCTATGAAGGGCGAAGCATTTTCGGACGTTATCGGTAGCGTTCGTCAACAATCGGTATCGCGTTATCGCTCCGTCGAGTCCGTGAGCGCGGAGCAGGTATTCATTCTCTTCCCAACGACCGAGTAAATAGCATTAAGACGCTTGCGTTCCTTGTTTAAAATTCTGCTGAAATAAAATTGGTTATATTTATTATAATTTGCATTTAAATTATTTACGCCCACAAAATCCTGTACAGGAATTAATTAACATTTTAATCAAATACACACACATCTCTTTGACAACACGGATAAAGCTTGAAGAGACCATAAAATCAAAACGCAATACAACAAACAATTAAATTAGTTTCCCACTTCAGCATCACAATAACGTCAAACGTATCTTCTCATCCAAACATTCCTGTTACCTCACTTCATACACAAGCCTGTATAGTGTGCGCCTATGATAAGGCAACTTTTCAACCCTCCCTTCAAATTCAGCGAATCCTAGCAGAATTTCCGGCTTGCATCCTTGATACGCTTAATGTTATGCCATTCATTTGGAGAGTCCTCCACCGAACTGGCTGCAGGAGAACCAGAAGAAGAAACGATCGCTGTAGCGAAGCGAACGTAGAGCAGAAGAGAAGGAGAAATAAGGAGAGGCAAAAAGGGAGAGCCACGTTCAATCTATCGACTCTTACTTGGAACAGGAGGATGCACCTACTCTCTTAACATCCTGCCGAGTCCTTTCTTCGCTTTCATTCGTCGTTCTCTTTCCTCTATAGGCTGTTTCATTTTCACTAATTTTAAATAATATCAAAGAAGGAACAAGGTACTTTTCAAGGTAAGGTACTTTTTAAGATAAGGTACTTTTCGAGGTAAGGTACTATTCAAGATAAGGTACTTTCCAAGATAAGGTGCTTTTCGAGATAAGGTACTTTTCAAGATAAGATATTTTTCAAGATAAGGTACTTTCCAAGGTAAGGCACTTGTTCAAGGACACTTTTTTAGATTTCAAGTAAATACACTTTTCAAGTCAATGCAGTTTCTATTGGGATGACATACTTGTATCACGCAGTTGAATTCAAGGTTAGTATACCGACAGAACTCTGTGACCTTCATGGGAGATCTAATAGAAAATATATCAAGGACGTTAATCAGCATAACTTTTATTTATATATTATCAACGTTTAGTTTTAATTTCAGGCATTTGCAGAAGGATTCTCTAGGTAGTATACAAACTTTACTGATGACCTTGATCTCATAAAGGTTAATGTTCCGAATAATTAGTACCATATGCATGTTTGGTTTAAATTTAAGAAAAATTCAGGGAAATATCTTCAAGATGATAATTGTACCTTTTGCTGATGACATTGAAATATGTCACCAAGGTTAATATTATAAATAATTAGTACCTCCACATATATCGTTTGGCTTTAATTTAAGAAATATTTCCTAAAGATACTTGAAAATGATAATTGTACTCTTTATCGATTTCGATGACCTTGAAATATGTGTGTCCTTAAGGTTGATATCCTAAATTATTTTTACCTTCACATATATCCTTTGACTTTAATTTAAGAAACATTTGCTGAAGTACGAAGCTGTTAATTGCACTCTTGTTAATAATATAATCTATAGGGTGTCTGTCCACAAATTTCAGTTTTCACTTTATCGTTCAATTTATTAATACTTATAAAACCACATGTATAAAACATCAAGGTTTTCAGAATAATAAAGGTTGAATATTTCAACATTTTAACTACCGTATCCCACCCGTGATGTATTTTAAAATAAGAAACAAAATTTTAGAAACAAAATGTGAAAAATAACAATAGATAAAATTTAATATACTTTTATCTCGAAATCTCAAAAAATCCTACCCAAGATAATTAAGATTAAGGGACGAAAAATGAAGAATTCGTCAACATCCGAAATAAAGATTTCCATTGACGTATACGCATCGAAGTTAACCCGCTAATGAAACACTCTGTATATGTCTTCTTCGCGATGTCCGCTTTAACGCGTGGTTGTCTAAGCCTAATACCATCGAGGAATGTTCGCACGGTGCCCCGTGTATCCACCCATCGTTAATTCTCTGAACATCATAACGATGTCCCAAGGTAATTTGAAAATCCTCGTTATCGTCGAACGAGCATCCCTTTATAAATGTTCCTTTCCGTGATCGAGCGGGGATCCTGAATCGATCGCCGACGATATTCGTCACCGCTCGAGGGGGTGTCTGTTCGCATAATTCATTACTCGCAATCGCCCGATGCTCGTGAATAGATTCATTAAAATTGTTCGCGCTCGTCGTGTTCAGTTTGGTTCACTGTGCCGTTCGCTAGATTCTGAACCTTTATCCTTGGAACGTCCGGTTATTGTCGACCAGAGCTGATTAACCCTTTCGCTACTATGAACGAATGCGGTCGCAAGTGGCGAAACGATCGTTGGGTATTACGGCTGATCAAATTGATATGATGAGAGGGAATAAATCATACGTCTTGCGTTTTCGATGCTATCGTAACTACGATGCAGTTGTACCGATGTGTGGTTTACTGAATTGCGATCCTCGGCGATTATGTCACTTTTACTGGCAACGTGACTGATACTCGGAAATCACTCTACGGCTTTTGCCCGATAAATGGAGCGTGTGATGATTTGGAATTTTTTGTTCACAGGAAGCATGATGTTTGGTGAGATGGAAAGCAGCGATTTGGAGATTTGAGAATTTGGGAGATTAGGAATTTAGAGAATTCCTTGAAAATATCAGAGAATTAAAAAATTTTTATATGCAAGAATTTATGTGATTAGATATTTCGACATAAAAGTGTTGATTTCAAAATTAAAAGTTTGGAAACTTAACTATTTTTTAAATTTGTGGAAGAAATGTTTGAAAATTTGAAAATTTGAAAAGTTGAAAAACTGAAAAACTGAAAAATTGAAGAATTGAAAAATGGAAGAATTAAAGAATTGAAAAATCGAAAAATCGAAAAATTGAAAAACTGAAAAATTGAAAAATGGAAGAATTAAAGAATTGAAGAATTGAAAAATCGAAAAATCAAAAAATCGAAAAATCGAAAAATTGAAAAATGGAAGAATTAAAGAATTGAAGAATTGAAAAATCGAAAAATCGAAAAATCGAAAAATCGAAAAATCAAAAAATCGAAAAATTGAAAAATCGAAAAATTAAAAAATTTAGAATTTGAGAATCAGAGAATTTGAAAATTTAAAAATTAAAAAACATGAGGATATGCAAATCTGAAAATTGAAGGATGTGGAAATTTAAAAATTTGAAAATTAGCAAATGAAGTTAATATAAATTCTCAAAAATTTGAAGGTATAGAAATATAAAAATTTCCAAAGTATTAAAAAGTTTGCAAATACAAAAATTTACGAACCCAAACATTTTTCAACAAACTTGAAAATGTGAAATTTAAAAGATTCTGTAATTTTAATTTACAAACCTAGAAATTTATAATTATGATTCGAAAGCTAGAAAATATGAAAATTAATTAAAAAAATTTCTTCCTATTACTTTCAATTATTCCTTGAACTAATTAATTACTTTACTATTACACCACTTTACTAATTACGTCATTGTTACTTATTAATAACGTACAGTTAATTAATTGTTCTTTCCTGTTCCTAATAAGCAAGGATAATTACATTATACATATTCGAACAGGACGATAATACAGTTTTATTTTACCCGTAAAGTGAATATTTCTGACAGCCGCCATATTGTTCCGTTATTCATTTGCAACAGTGTAATTTACTGTTGGTAATTTGAGTTTGTTCCTAATTGCCAATTATATTAAACAAAAAAAATTGAACAACAGGTGTTGAAAGCACATATGTCACGACGTAATTAAGTAGTTACAGACACGAAGAAGCAAAAGTAAGGATATCTCAACAAAATATCTACACTTTAGGTATTTTCTGTTGCAATCGTGCTACGTAAAATATTTTGTATCTACCTTTACATTTAATTTGTATGAATAAAAAGAAAGTTGCTAGTAACTGTACATAATTTTAAAGTACACTAGACGATAAAAATATGAAGCCTTGTATCTTCAGAATCTAAGATAGATAATTGACTTAGTTATTTAATAATAATGCAAAAATATATCGACATAAAATATTACATCCAAAGTCATTATCTTTTACTAAAATATGACTCAATTAAAATTTAGACAGTAATAAAAAAATGTTAAGTGTATTCGATATTTATGGTACAAATCAAACTTCACATAAAAAAATAACAAAAATCACATAAAAAATGTAATGAAATATCAAATACAATAAGAAAAATTATACCAAGCAAAATAATAAAAGCTACATCAACTAGAATAAAAATTTATTTTTAAAAATGTAACAGAACTTGCATTAAACAAAATAAGAAAATTACATCAAACAAAATGACAGAAACTACATCATATAAAATAACAAAAGCCACATTAAATAAAATAAAAGCTACATTCAACAAAATAACGAAAGTAACATCGAATACTTACATTTAATCCTGAATTAAAGATTAATGACCATTGATATTTGGACAGAAATTAAATTATAAAAACAAATAAATAACAGATAATACGTAAACTAGTTCGTATAATGGTTTTTCATCTGAAAGATTAACATTTTGCCAAAAGCTCAATTTTTGTAGCTGAACATGAAGAACCTAAGATTCGCCATTTTGGGTTCCACAAACTTGAGTGTTCAGTACTTAACCTAAAAATATCAAAGTTGCAGCACCTCACATCGAAAGAGGTTACCCTAACAGGATTAAACTTCCAGTATCTAGTTATCGACACTCGACGGTATTCGGCGATAAACCCATAAAACCGAATCGTGCATTCGAAATCGGTCATCCACCGCGATCAAGGCTAATAGTTACGTAACGTGGGTGTCAAAGAAGCGAATGATTTACGCATCCTCGTAAATGTGACAATTTGACAATGTGACAATTTGACAATGTGACAATTTGACAATGTGACAATTTGACAATGTGACAATTTGACAATGTGACAATTTGACAATGTGACAATTTGACAATGTGACAATTTGACAATGTGACAATTTGACAATGTGACAATTTGACAATGTGACAATTTGACAATGTGACAATTTGACAATGTGACAATTTGACAATGTGACAATTTGACAATGTGACAATTTGACAATGTGACAATTTGACAATGTGACAATTTGACAATGTGACAATTTGACAATGTGACAATTTGACAATGTGACAATTTGACAATGTGACAATTTGACAATGTGACAATTTGACAATGTGACAATTTGACAATGTGACAATTTGACAATGTGACAATTTGACAATGTGACAATTTGACAATGTGACAATTTGACAATGTGACAATTTGACAATGTGACAATTTGACAATGTGACAATTTGACAATGTGACAATTTGACAATGTGACAATGTGACAATTTGACAATGTGACAATTTGACAATGTGACAATTTGACAATGTGACAATTTGACAATGTGACAATTTGACAATGTGACAATTTGACAATGTGACAATTTGACAATGTGACAATTTGACAATGTGACAATTTGACAATGTGACAATTTGACAATGTGACAATTTGACAATGTGACAATTTGACAATGTGACAATTTGACAATGTGACAATTTGACAATGTGACAATTTGACAATGTGACAATTTGACAATGTGACAATTTGACAATGTGACAATTTGACAATGTGACAATTTGACAATGTGACAATTTGACAATGTGACAATTTGACAATGTGACAATTTGACAATGTGACAATTTGACAATGTGACAATTTGACAATGTGACAATTTGACAATGTGACAATTTGACAATGTGACAATTTGACAATGTGACAATTTGACAATGTGACAATTTGACAATGTGACAATTTGACAGTGTGACAATTTGACAGTGTGACAATTTGACAATGTGACAATTTGACAGTGTGACAATTTGACAGTGTGACAATTTGACAGTGTGACAATTTGACAATGTGACAATTTGACAATGTGACAATTTGACAATGTGACAATTTGACAATGTGACAATTTGACAATGTGACAATTTGACAGTGTGACAATTTGACAATGTGACAATTTGACAATGTGACAATTTGACAATGTGACAATTTGACAATGTGACAATTTGACAATTTGACAATGTGATAATTTGACAAAATTACACAATTTGTTAACTTGATAATTTGTTAATTAAAAAACTTTGATAGCTTCATACTTCCACAATTTCAAAACTTACCGATTTAATAACTTGAAAACTTAACAGTTTCAGTAATTTTTTAACTTAATTTGCTAAATTGATAATTGGATAACTTGATAATTTCATAGCCTGACAATTTGATAACTTGATAATTTTGATACCTCGACAATTTGATAACATTCAAATTTAAAAATTTAATAAATCCCAAAGCTGATAATTTTTGTAACTGAACATGAGGAATCTAAGAACCGCCATTTTGGGTTCCACAAACCTGTGTATTCAGCACTTAACCTAAAAATATCAAAGTTGCACGAAAACACCTTCCAACGGAAGAGTCCAACAGGATTAAACTTCCAATATCTAGTTATCGATACTCGACCGTATTCGTAAACCCATGAAACCAAATCGTGCATTCGAAATCGGTTATCCACCGCGATCGAGGCTAATAGTTACGTAACGTGGGCGTGAAAGAAGCGAGTGATTTACGCATCCTCGGCAATAGCATCGCAACCGCACGTTTTCTCATCTCGCTTATGCCCTCATGCTCTGAACCCTGAGCGATGCCATCTCTCTCCGCGTTTCTTCGTTCCTCGCGTTCTATCGCATCGTCACTCCCACTCTGGTACTTCCTCTTCTTCATGGCCGGTTTCTCGCGGTTGCGGCCTTGCAATGCTGCAGGAAGGCCCGCAACTCGTTCCCGCAGTTGCACCGTTGCAGCTGCAACGATACTGGTGGCTGCAGTGGCGATATAGCATCGCGAACCAGAAGAGAAGGCAGTTGCAGCAGCGCTGGTTCACCTCGTACTTAGAGGACGAGACATTGGCCTACCACGCTCGACCTTGCCAGTTCGTTACTCTTTCCCGCTTCTCTTATGCATTATACACGGCTATCCGGCCACGTCCGTGCCATCTCTGGCTGTCCTTCTTCAGGAACGCTCTTCCTTCTTCCCGCTTGAACGTCCTTTCCATTACTCGCCTCTTCTATTTCCCCACTCTATTTCTATCGCAGCTCCGTAACCGCACTTGTGTGCGTGTATCCGACGTCTTCCCGATCCGGCTTTCTTTTTATATATCCGTATAATGTGAACACATCTTCCTCCATCCGTCTCTTTCCTCTTTTAACGCGATGGAAGAAAAGCGCGAACAGGCAGCTTCGTCATCGCGCGGTCTCGTTTATCGTTCACGGGGAGACACAGGATGTTGAAAAAATCGTGTGTCACAGTCATTATGTCGAGGTATGTTTTAATCGGATGAGAATTAGTAGGGTGATTTGCATCGCTGATGCGGATCTTGTGGATAATGAGACGTGCTATAAAGATGATGGTACTTTTTTTAATTTAGCTACGTATGAGTAATGATGGATGAATAGTATTTTACCCCTTGCACTATGACTTATTTGTCAAGTGCGTCAGTCCGAACTGCGCAATTAAGATATAATATTAAAATAGACAAAAAAATTGAAATATTATTTTAATATGTTATTATTCAATTGTTGACTATGCAAATTATAATTGCACTTGAACTCTAAATTGAAGCGTATTAAAAATTTGAGTAAAATTGATCACGGCCGATGTGCGAGTGCGTCATGAGTCAGACTCGTCAAAATAGTGCAAGGGGTTTGGAAAGGTTAACAAGTAAAACGATATCCACTGTAAATTTTGAATTATTGTAATAGGAAATTGGTGAAATTTTAGTGTAGTAGTGTAACTGTCTGTTCGCTTGAAGGAATAGTCTAATAGTAGAATAGTAAAGCAGTAAATAAACAGATATTAAAATAATACAACAGTAATGTGGTAAAGTAGTAGAATACCAACATACTGAAATGATAAAATAATAAAATACCACAACAGATGTAATAAAATAGTCAACTACGAACATGATGAAATTTAGAACCACTGAAATCGTACACTGAAAACTGAATCATTGTAAAATAATGGAATAGTAAAATGATACAATATAGGGTTAATAAACTTGTGAAATAGTAGAATACTGAAGTAGCAGAATAATAAAATGACAAAGTGTTTAAATTGTGGAGCAGTAAAGCACTGACATCATGAAACAGTAAAACAATAAAGTAATGGGTCATGAGAATAATAAAATAGTAGGAATAGTAGAATGTCGACACGGTAGAACAGTAGAACGATAAAATAGTAAAACGTTGGAACGATCGGAGAGTAGAATAGGAAAGTAGTAAAATAGGAGCGGAGTAAATTATTGAAAGGGTACAATAGTAAAACAGTCAAATTGTGTAATAGTTGAGCAATAAAATGAGATAATCAAATATAGGTTTGGTAAAATGGTAAAATAATGAAATAGACCAATAGAGTAGCGTAGTAATAAAGTTACAAAGTAGAATAACAGTAAGATGAAATCATGTAACAGAGAAGCAGTAGCAAAATAAAATTGTACAATATAAGAATCAAACAGCAATTGAATATTAAAGAGGCAGAAAAGTGCAATACGTCAAATATTGTGAAATATTTAGTGCAATCGAAAAATAACAAAGTGGTAAAATATTACAGAGATAAACTAATAAAGATATAAAATTGAGATGTGGATGAACAGTGAAAAAATAAATAAGTAATGTAATAAAATAATAGAATGGTAGTATAATAGTATAGTAGTATAGTAGTATAGTAGTACAGTAGTATGGTAGAATAGTAGTATAGTGGTATAGTAGTATACTAAAATGATAGAACAGTAGAATACTCAAACATCAGCACAGTATCACAGTAGAATAGTAAAATAGTATGATTGGTAGAATAATATAGTAGAATAATAGAATGGTAGAATAGAAGCATAGCGTAATAGCGGAATAATAGAATGGTGTAATGGTAGAATGGTGGAATGGTAAAATGGTGGAATGGTGGAATAGTAAAATAGTGGAGTAGTGGCATGGTGGCATGGTGGCATGGTGGAATAGTTGAATAGCGGAATAGTGGAATAGTTGAATAGTGGAATAGTGGAATAGTTGAATAGTTGAATAGTTGAATAGTTGAATAGTTGAATAGTGAAATAGTGAGATAGTTGAATAGTGGAATAGTGAAATAGTGGAATAGTGAAATAGTGGAATAGTAGAATAATAAATAGAATGATATAATAAAAATTTATTTAAATAGAGAAACAGTGGACTAGTAAACTAGTCGAATAAGAAAATAACAAAAATTTGCTTGTAGTCAAATAGTAGAATAGTCAAATAGTATAACCATAAAATGATAGAATGATAACACAGTAATAAAGTTATAGAATACAAGTATAACATAATAAGAATAGCAAAACAGCAGAACAGTAGAATAATAAACTAGCAGAATAATAACCTAACAAGAACAGTAAAGTGATGAAACGATAGAACAGTCAGGTAGCATAACCACAAAATGATAAAACGGTAGAACGGTAGAACGGTAGAGCAGCAAACAATACAGCAGTAAAATATCGAGCTTCACATGATAAGGTTCAAAACAATTTTCTAACCAATGTCCAACGTCACAGATTAGATACAAACAGAGATCAGTTTCTGTTTCTTTACCGTGTTTCGTTCAAACGACACATTGTCATCTTGTAGCCATACTGTATTCCAGACTCTGGTATTCCTTTGATAAAATCTCAATCTCGAATACTTGATAATAAATTGTCGTATGAATAAGACGGTTGCGATATTCTGCGTAACGTTTTATCGATACTACGAAACATTTGCAGTAAACCTTCAATCTGTGGTACTGAGAACTGAAAATGATCAATGATTCGTTCACTCGATCAATTGTCGTTCGTTTTACTTCTATTAACTTTGATCATTTCTAAATCTAGATTGAACGAGCTATATACATTTCATTGCCGATGTTTTATGAGCTGTTGCTAAATGTGTTCAATATCGTTTAGTAATCTGAAGGTTTCACAGCTTTACTTTGTTAAAATTAGTTCTGATGTACATATAATTTTGATTTGATGATTCGTTCAGTTGGAAAAATTACTTGTTTGGACATTTTGAAGATTGACTCAGTATTAAAATTTTGAAATTTGTTCATTTTTCTGATTGAAAAATTAGTGATTTAGGGATATTGAAATTTGAAAAGTAAGTAATGTGATAATTTAGAATTTTGAAAATTTGACAATGTGACAATTTGATAATTTCAATTTAATAATGTGACAGTGTGACTATTTGACTATCTGACTATCTGACTATCTGACTATCTGACTATCTGACTATTTGACTATTTGACTATTTGACTATTTGACTATTTGACTATTTGACTATTCGACTATTTGACTATTTGGCAATTTGACAATTTAACAATTTAACAATTTAACAATTTGACAATGTGAAAATCTGAAATTCTGAAATTCTGGAAATCTGGAAATCAGAAATCCTAAAAATCTGACATTCTGAAAATCTGGAAATTTGGAAATTTGGAAATTTGGAAATCTGGAAATCTGGAAATTTGGAAATTTGGAAATCTGGAAATCTGGAAATCTGAAATCCTGAAATTCTGAAAATCTAAAATTTTGTAAATCTGAAATTCTGAAATTCTGAAATTCTGAAATCCTGAAAATCTGAAATCCTGAAAATCTGAAATCCTGAAAATTTGAAATCCTGAAAATCTGAAATTCTGAAAATCTGACATTCTGAAAATCTGGAAATCTGGAAATTTGGAAATTTGAAATCCTGAAAATCTGAAATTCTGAAAATTTAAAATTTTGTAAATCTGAAATTCTGAAATTCTGAAAATCCGAAAATTAAGAAGTTGAAAAAGAAAGGTTTAGAAATAAAATATTTGAAAATAGAAATGCGAAGAGTTGATATATTAAAATCATAACACTTTCTTCAGCAAACCTAATCTTGCAGCATGTATAAATTTAACAAACATAAAAAGCACGAATAAATGAATTCCTTTCAACGTTAATAAAAACCCATTATAATTTCATTAATATACCATATGTATCTTTAACAAGTGAGATATTACTCTTAAGTTTAATACTTCATCGTGACAGAAACAGTTTGTAGAAAAGCAAAAGGAGTTCGAATTTTTCTCCGGAGAAACTTGTCGACACATGCATTCGAATTAATAACCGCAAAAATAGCAATGGGTGATTTGTAACCCTGTAAGAGTCGTGTAAAGATTAAATGATTTACAAGCTAAATGACAGAACATCTCTCGAACAAGTGTTTTTCAAGCCGACTATTTCCTTTCAGTGACTCCTAACAAGCTGTACAATTTGTACCTATAATTTCTCAATACTTCGTATTGACACTTCGACTGCTAAGTCATTCATGTTCAAATGAAGCTCTCATTTATCGAAACGTGAAAGGTATTAATGAGAAATACTAACAAGGACAGATGGAATCAATAAAATACCGCGAACGAAATGAACGTTTTTTAAAATCGGATATATTCAAGATTAAATTGAAATAAATTAATTGATTCCATGTTATTTCTGTTTCTGATTAATGCATCTTCATCCGTGGTTACCGTTCAGCATTTTATTTTCAGCGAATTCGTGGATTTTATACATGAAATTTCGAAGAGGAATAATATTTAAGCCAAATTATTTTGTTCTGTATTAAAGTATTTATATAACCCCTACAGCTTTGAAAAGGTTTTATTAAATTATTATCATCTGCATTTCAACTTGTTCGTCTCAAATTTTAAATTCTGTTTGCTAAATATATTTAATACCCAGATATTTGTTATTTTATGCATTCGCGTTTTAACACGTTTGCTTGAAATTTTTAATTCTGCTAAATACATTTAATATCATGTTATTTATTAAATCCTACCATATGTTTTCTTGAAATTTAAAAATTCGTTTATTCTACTTATTTAATATCAAGTTCGCTAAAAAATTAATAACCATTTCAGAATCACTGTTGTTTTATCATTATTTAATTTTATATTTATATTTGAGTATCACTAATGAATTTTTTTTATACGTACATATAATTTCAAGTTACAAATGAAATTCCATAAAATTAGAAGTTGAACAAATATTTCCTGAAAACGAAATTAAATGGGATTACAAAACAATTTTCTATCTATGTCATTCAATAAAAAAATAATTTTTCTTTGCATTCAGCAAAATATAATAATTGAAATTATTTATACTATACAAGGTATATAACGCTTTTCACGATTTTTCTCTCAGTTCCAGCCATCTTTCGAAAAAAAGTTTAAAAGGTGGACGTGTAAAGCACATATGAAGGTCATTACTGTTTTTTTAAATGGAATCATGTATTTTTTATTGCATCAGCTGATACTCCTTCATATTCTTTACAAAAAAAGTATTAATCTATTTATGTGAAAAAATCATTAGTTTAGGAGATATTTTAATTCTAACTTGTTAGGAAATCGTGACTTTCTGTGTATTATGAATTGCCCTAACTGAACAGCAAATATTTGTCTACATGCTTTCAGAGGTCACGTGTCACCAAACGAATTGTGAGTTTTTTTTTGTTAAGCAGTAACAGTGAAATTTAGTCTCTGTTACGTCTCTAATACGATGAATACGACGATACGGTGAATTATCACTTCATAATGAAGTATTCTAAAGAAGAAAAGATAAACATATTATCAGTTTATTTTGAAGCTGGGAAAAGTGCTATATATGCAGAAAGACTATACATTACGGAATGTTAGTAAGTCATTAATTTCTTGATTCAGAAAGTCTTCTGATGCAAATAGTCGCCACATTGAATCTTTTCTGTAAATAGACATTAAAATTAAAATATCTCCTAAACTAATGATTTTTTCACATAAATAGATTAATACTTTTTTGTAAAGAATATGAAGGAGTATCAGCTGATGCAATAAAAAATATATGATTCCATTTAAAAAAACATTAATGACCCTCATAGGTCCTTTACACGTCCTACAAAAAAAAATATACCACCACCATATGCCCCTCTCAAAATCGTTCAACTTCATCTGAAACATTGTTTGCCATGAGTAATAATAATAACGCAAAGCTAGATGGCAAAATGTGGTGAGCCACCCTGTATAAATGAAATATGATTTTTAATTAATCAACAAATTAAACTAGAAAATTTTATTGACAAGTCACCATTCAATTTTCGCAATTCATAATAACGTGACCTTGAAACAACCTTAACTCCGAAGATCTGCGATGGAAGGGTATAAATAGGATCTAGAAGGATCGCTTGATTTAAGTCTCTAATTTTCTCTTATGTTGTACGCTGAAAGTCATTAAGGGATTTCAATAACTGTAGAACATACTGCAACGTATTATTAACGCGTGAAATGCAATTATGTGATACATCTCAAACAATTTACTGTTCGTTCTATCGTCGTGTAAGGTACGTTGATGTAGCATCGCGTCGAATATAAATTGCAACAAAACGTTGGATCGTAATAAATGAGATACGATTAGAAGCTTATTTTTAAAACGCGATGATGAACTTTCACTTGTAACTTCCTTTTTTAGCACATCAAGTATGATACTTTATTTCACATTATAGGAATCTTTTAATTCAATGTAAACAAGCTTGATCGAATTGAAATTTAGAAACAGTTATGTAAATTACGAAGGAAAATGATTGAAGTAGTTAATAATAAATAAAGTAATTTAATTACTCTTTTATATAGTTACGTTTTTAATAATTTTACTAATTATTTTACTAATTATAATGTTACTAATAAATAAGAATTTTGTTAAATTTTTAGGTAATTATTAAACCATAGGGATTTAGCAACAATCAAAGGATAATTTTTAGATTTTCGAATGGTTAAATACTCGATGAAATTAGTAAAAATATATTATTGTAATATAGTGTTAATATAGTAATAATATAATGTAATAATACAGTATTGTAATATAATTGATCGAAATATTTGTATAATTTTGTAATCAATTTTCGTTTAATTAAATCTCTAAATATCCGAGTTCTTAGTTTTCTACATGTTGAGATACCGAATTTTTTTTATACATATGTTTCTAGATTCTGGATGTCCAAAATAGGACCTTAAATTTTCCTATACCCGAGTTCTTAGGTTATCAAATTCCTATCTTCTGAAATTCCTAAATGTCCTAATCCCAAATTCCTAAGTCTAAAAATATTTAAATTTTGAAATTTCTAGGCCCCAAATCCCTACGTCCCAATACCTATCAATACCTAAATTCAGAAACCTCAAAATGAAAAGACCCCCAAATCTCAAATAGCTCAAATCACAAGTGTTCTAAATTTCAAAGACTCCAAGTACCTCAAACTTCAAAAACCCCAAATCCCAAATCTCCCAAATCCCGAATCTCCCAAATTCCGAATCTCCCAAATCCCAAATCTCCCAAATCCCGAATCTCCCAAATCCCGAATCTCCCAAATCCCGAATCTCCCAAATCCCGAATCTCCCAAATCCCAAATCTCCCAAATCCCGAATCTCCCAAATCCCGAATCTCCCAAATCCCCAATCTCCCAAATCCCCAATCTCCCAAATCTCCCAAATCCCAAATCTCCCAAATCCCAAATCTCCCAAATCCCTAATCTCCCAAATCCCAAATCTCCCAAATCCCAAATCTCCCAAATCCCAAATCTCCCAAATCCCAAATACCCCAAATCTCAAATACCCCAAATCCCAAATACTTCAAACTCCAAAAGCTTCAGATCGCACACACCCTAAGTCCCAAATACCTAAGCTCCTAACCTCCCAGATCCCTAAATTTCAGGGGCCAATCCCTGAATCCTCAAACGTCTATGTCCTATATTCTAGGAAAATGAAGTATCGTCAAATTCCTATATTCCCACATGCACATCCCCAAATCTAGCCTCCAACTTCCTATACCACTAAATTCTCATTTCCCAATTTTCAATCATACAACGAAAATCAACAAGTAGCGGACTTCACTTTGTTGCGATATTCATCAAGTCAGAGCCGCACTCGTTACTCCTTTTGCCGAACTGCCAACTTCTCAGCTACCAACAGTAGTTAAGCCTCGATGCTATCAGCTTGACGCTGAATGCGGCGCGCCAATCCCATCGATGAACGATAACGGGCCGAATAAACGAACAAATAACCTCGAATCTCCAAAAAGGATAACCGCCGAGAGAATGCAGCTATCTCGCCGGCCAGATATGAAACAATGATGAGGAGCATCCGTTATCGAGACATCTAAATTCAAAGGAATCGATCGTGTGCAGCGGCCGGCAAGTCGGAAATCGGCGGAACAGGGGGATTCGAGGTTGAAACATTGGACCCGGGGACAGCATTTCTTGCGCATCCAGTTCGATCTGCACGTCGGACGCGACAGCCAAGGATAATCGAGACAAATGTTTCGTTTAGGAGGGAATCGATGGAATTCCTGCGGCAGGAACGAGGAATAACACGTGGTGGCAACAGAGCCGGACGATACGCGGTTGAACGATCGAAATTTTTCTCCAACGGGGACTTAACGGTGACAGGTACCCAAGTCCATGTCAAATTGTAAGTCGATATCCGGTCGGTTCGTCCATCTACGATCCAGCCTAGCATCTATTTCAGAGATATCCGTTGACTGGGGATGGATGTTGAAGCGATCGGCTTCGTCTAACCGGGTTCAACGAACCCAGCTCCCGACGTCGAACGCATCCTATGCTTATAAACCGTAACGACACGTGGAACTAACGGACTATGCCTGTAGTCCATCTACACCCGCGGCAGATGTACAGTCATCAGCAAATCTTCCCTAGGGAAAATATGACAACCTCACTTGTTGACTTTTCAGATCTGAACATTTGGAGATGGGCTAACTTGACAACACAGGTAGTTCGTATTGTGGACTTGGAGACTTATGAGTGCCTTATTTGGTAGAGGAATTTGAGGATTTCTGTTTAATCAATAAACAATTTTGAAGTAATAACATGTATTTATCATGTGAAGTAACCATTAAAGTACCATAACGTTCTATTATATGGAAATCTAACTAACGCTATTCTAACGAGTGGTTTCCATCAAAGTAGAAATAAATTACTTTTTCATTATGTATCTCAAAACTATCATCATGATTTATTACATCTGAATGTACAGCAGTTTTGCGTTGCATGCTCTATCGCATCAATGATCATATATAAACATGCAGACTTCCTGCTACAAAATGATCTAAAGAACATCGATCATAGATCTACCCTTTGTCAACCAATAATTCATTAAGCAACAATTTCTGTGTAGCAACATTCTTTGATAAAAAATCACGCCATAAATGATTTTCTATTCCAGAAATGATTTTCCATTCCAGAAATGATTGTGAGACTAATTCAAGAAAATATATTATGTTTTTGTCTACTACTGAAAGATCTGTTTTTCTCGCATTTCCGTCCACAATCCTCAGCGTGATGAACAAAAAGCGGACTAGTCGCAGTCCTCAGGGACCACCCATTACGCAGCGTAACCTGATGTACTAGAAACTTTGACTGTAACGAAATTCTGACATAACAAACCACACCACCGTAACACAACAAACTCCACGTGGTCACCGCAACAAGCAATCCTTCATGAAAGTAATTTCACTATCTTCCGATACAGACAATCCATCAGCATCATCGTTACTGGTTCCCTGAATAGCTGCAAAGACAAGTCAAAGCCATTACCGTGCGCAGTGATCGAACCGTGACGGGAACAGTGTCCGATCCGTTGGTGTGCGTTCGTTTCATCTTTGTAGCAAGCCGTAATAACAGCATCCATCGTGAGTTAATGACTTTCGGTGGCTAAATCGCAACGACGATCCACAATTTCGCGCGTGCACGTAATACCGCACGAAGCCTGGCGGAAGCCGCGATGTTGCAACGTGGACATCCGCTGAATTAGGACGTATGTCAAAACTTCATTTTTTAATTTTGTGGATTTATGGTTTAGATTTCTACGTTTTTAGGTTAGGTCAGTTTCGCAAATTTCACAAACACTTAAATTCCAAAGTGCAAAGGTGATGGATGTAGCTACGATGTACACTTGATTGCAAGGCGGATACAATTACATATGTGACATATGTGAACACTTGAAAAGTTTTTAATCTCTATAATGTTATGTACTAGAGTTCCACATATGGAAGTAATCAGTTCATCACATTTCTCAAATACTTAAATTTCAAAGTGTCAAAGTGGTCAAATTAGCCACGATGTACACTTGATTGCAATGTGGATACAATTACATATGTGACATATGTGAACACTTGAAAATTTTTTAATCTCTATAATGTTATGTACTAGAGTTCCACATATGTACACGATCAGTTTATCAAATTTCTCAAATACTTAAATTTCAAAGTGTCAAAGTGGTAAAACTAGCCACAATTGTGTACACTTGATTGCAATGTGGATACTGTCACAATTAGGACATACGTGAACATTTGACAATTTTAATTTCTGTGGTTTGATGTTCTAGAGTTCCACATATTTAAGTAATGAGTTTATGAAATTTCTCAAAGACTTAAATTCAAAGTGCCAAAGTGGTAAAACTAGTCACAATGTACACTGATTGCAATGTGGATACTGTTACATATGTGAAAACTTGAAATTTTTTTAATTTCCGTAGTGTTATATTCTAGAGTTCGACATATTTAAGTAATGAGTTTATGAAGTTTCTCAAAGACTTAAATTCAAAGTGCTAAAGTCGCGGATGTAGCCACGATGTACACTTGATTGCAATGTGGGTACTGTTACATATGTGACATATGTGAACACTTGAAATTTTTTTAATTTCTGTAGTGTTATGTTGTAGAGTTCCACATATTTAAGTAATGAGTTTATGAAATTTCTCAAAGACTTAAATTCAAAGTGCCAAGGTGGTGGAAGTAGCCGCAGTCGTGTGTACTCAGTTGTAATGTGGGCACCCCTCGAATTAGGACATGTGTGAAAACGATTTTGTAATTCCTGCGATTTTATGTACTAAAGTTACATGTATTGGAATAATTAGTTTATCAAATTTACCAAAGACTTAAATTCCAGAGGGTCAAAGTGGTGAAAGCAGCTGCGGTTGTAACGAGGGTGCTCTCTCAATTAGGACATATGTGAACACATATGTGAACATACGTGAACTGTATTTGAAGATTCTCAAATCTTCACGTTTCCAAATATCTTCCTAAAGATTTATTTTCTCCAAGAGTTTCTAATCCTTAAATTCTTAAACCTTCCTAACTTGCAAATTTCCAAATTTACTCCTAACTTGTAAATTTAAATTGCACCAAATCCCAGAATTTTCCCAAATTTCACCCAAATCCCAAAATATCTCAAAATTTCATACAAATCTCCAAACTAACTTCATTTCATGGCTACTATTCCTCAATATCCATTTTACCATCCTTCACGCCGTTTTTACCGCCTCTTTTTAAACTTTTTTCAAAACCGTAATACCAGATATAACTTTAACCGGAACTTAAACTATCTTTATCGAATGCTCTTCGGTGTCTGTCGGTTTTTATTTAGAGACTGTTATGGCGCAGGCAACAGGTTTAATGAAATGCTTTTTCTCCGTTCAATTGGAAGCGTTCGAGTCTTCTCAATTGAAACTGCCAGTCTCGTCTAGCGTTTTAAGTAATCGCTCGGAAATGCAATGGAACGAATGATTTCTATTACGAAATCGTTCGGCGTACAACTGTGCAGCTGTTATATAGCATTACGCTTGCATTCCTCATAAATCAAAAGCGTTTCAACTTTTTCCTCGTTAGTGTAAATCATGATACAAGTACGTGTGTTGTTCGGGAGATAACACAAAGTGGTTAGCATGTTGTTTCTTCTGTATGCGGAATTTAATGAGTTCCGGAAAGAAACAAATTTTCGCGGGCATTTGTACGACAAATTGAATGTCGATTATCAATGGTCGAATATTATGATTAACGATAATCGTGTAATAATAGGATTATTTCTTATATTGTAATATCACAAAAATATCGTTTACCATTTTCTTGTCAGGTAGTCTTGAAAATTTTTATTTTGGTGCTGACTATGAATAGAGTATTATGTGTATACATATGATGTATTATTATGGTACATTGTTATAAGGTCATAATATGATGTATGCTTGTAATGTATTATTATAAATCATAAACTGACATATTCTTCCGATGTATCATTATAAAATCAAATTATAGTATCACATGAGCGTATATTATTCTAAATAATGTATTCATATATAACATATTACATATTCATATGTAACATGTTCATATGTTTATATATAACATGTTATATATGTATATCATATGTTCATATATAACAGTATGATTTTGCAATAATATATCATGTTATTATATAAGACATATGCTTCATAAATTGTGAAAAAAATGTACAAATATTTATACGGAAAATAATTTTATAATACTGAAATTTTTATCCAAATTTGTTTTTTAATAATATAATAAAATTTCATAACAGTATAATACAATATCGTGATATAATAATATGAAACATTATGAAACGGAACAATTAAGCTAAAGTCCTTTTATACTCACATCTTCAAATCATGTTTCTTGAATACCACCGAAAGTCATCTGAATTATCAAATTAGTATAAATTGTAAATTAGTCTGAATGAACCAATCGAAGTAGGAATCTATCGAACACAACGAATATTTGAATTTTTATAATACCAGTATCCATCTTACTTCAGCACGTCAATTGAAGCAACGACGAACGCCAATTTTAATTAAAACTTTCCACCGAGAACGTAAATCTGCGCAACACTCGCCATTTTATGGCAAACTGTAAATGAAAGGCGAGGAGATTTATTATTGTTCTTAGAACGTGCGTTCTCGCGCCAAGAAGCTCGTAAAAACTCCAATCATTTCGGTCCATATGAACGCCTCGTAACTTTTCCCGATTTTCAGTCGGTACGATTGTCTTCTTTTTTTATTTGTATCGGCCAATCGCTCGCCACGTGAAATAGGTGGAAAATAAATCTCGATCAATTGTCAACGATACAAATAAATCACCTAAGTCGTAAGCTGTGGATGAATGTATCCCAACTCAGAGGAATTAAGCGTACGTAATAATTACCAGAGAAGCAAATTTTTGCATAGAACTTAATTTATAAATAATACATTAAGAATCTTGACCATTATTTTAAATGTAACATTAAAAATCCTCATCGATGTGATCTGAAGAAACCTTTGTAAATCACAGAGTGGTTTTCTGTGAATATCTCGTCATCTGTTAATTTTACAGCAAAAATAGTTATGACTAAATTTATAGCCTAAGAAATTATCTACAAAAAAGGTTCTATAGGTTGTTCTCATAGAAGTAACGGTTTTTGAGATAATATAATATTTATCAGTAAGTGGTGATACGTAACCCTGAAAAGTGGAGATGAAAATTAAAAAATGGTATTCTGAAGCTTCTCCCATTTTTCTCAGACACTTTGGTGAAAGTAATTTCTTAAAATCACCGTAAACCATTTCATAATTGTGTCATTTATTATAGCTGTGTATTATAGTCGTTAGAGCTGTGGACTAAGTGGCACAAAAATCTCTTTTCATTTTGCAATAAATAAAAAATATAATAAATAATAAATAAGAAGGCCTAGCACATCTAAATGATCTAAGTAATCGTATGGGCAGATCCTGCTAATTTCTCAGCGGAAGTGATGCTGATTGAACAGCATGACTCGATGTTGATGACGTAATCAAGGATCGAGGATTCTGAAGAAGAGGAATAGACGTAACTTTTTTATTTTTAAGAGGAAATGCTAAGGAGTAAACTTATTAGGTGTAACGCGTATAAGAAACGTGCTAACATCTTTATCTTTGAAATGCTGATGAAAATAATAGGTTACTCTTCAAGAATGTGAACACTGAAACCTTTAATTGTCACAATGTAAATCATCGTAATGTGAAAATACTCTAGAAGTGGTTATAGAACGTTTCTTATGAAACAATTTTCAAGCTACATATTCTTTATGGTACTATACTTATAGTCAGTTTAAAGTGTTCATTTATGGTTAACAAGTGACACAGTAAAAATATATCTGTAACTTTCTTTTCTAAATAACACAAGTGATTTATGTACGAAAATTTTCATTCAAATTTCCCGCCTATGGCAGCCATCATCAAAATAAACATAACCTAAATTTTATTCAGTCACACACGTCCAACTTTATCATGAACTTTTTATGATTTTATCATCAATTATTATTTATAGACTTATAGATTATATGATTCATATTCATACAATAATTAAATAAATAAATAACAACTTAGTTGTGGGTCAGTTGTTTCTCGTATTTACATGGCGAGCTTATACTCGCGCAATAAATGAATCAGTTATGAACTTACTACAAATATTAATATCCCAAGTAACAGAGTAAAAGAATCAGCCCTTATTTCATACTAATTTATTTTGCACTAATTATTAGGTACTCCTACAATTTAAATAAACGGATAAGACCAGGATCCCCTACAAGAAATACGATCATAAAATTTCGTTCAGTATCACAAAACGAATCTAATTGCAAGGAAATTTTTGCTGAATGAAAATTTGATCGATCAGTACTAAGTAAATACAGCAGAGCAATGCATCGTCGTTTTGAAGTGAACACTTTGATCAATCGTGATGCAGTCGAGTGCTTCCGTACTACATCACGTATTCGCTCCTCTCCCTCTCTCTCTCTCTTTCTCTCTTTCTCTTCTGGTGTTCTCGACGCACAACAGGTTCAAAGTACTTTTGAAACGTTACTATTTGCAATTCGAATTTCAATTTAAAATCGAAGCCCTGCAGCTAGATGTACAGCATCGTTAGATGGTAACAAGCCTCTATGATTCCGTTTGAAGGGTACGTTCTTGCACTTTCTCATCAGCTACTCTATAATTCTTTTTTTTAATAATCTCACCGCCAGAATCTGCGAATTGACGCTTCACAGTATTGTTACAATGCTCGTAGATTTGCATTTTGATATTGGTAATTATCACGTTAGATAGGCTGAAAACGTGAACATACGTTTATGACACAGTAATGTGCGTTATGGCAGTTACTATTTATAATTCTCATTGCAATTAAATTTACCAATATGTGATCTGAGGTTAAAACTAATTCAGCCACAGTCGTTTAATTTGAAAGTGGAACAAGACCATTTTTTAAAAATGGCTTCACGGCAACTAGCTGTGAGTGACGCAGCCTAGAAAATTGTAGGTTATGTGATCTAACTATAGTACAATAAATATAACACTCTGGTTTACAACGAATCATAAAAAACAAAACATTGATGTTTATCAGTATTTATAAATATATTGAAATGCAAACCACATGTAACAGCAAAAAGTGGACTTGCTCCACTTTCAAAATAGCGAGCATCCTCGAGCAGATTAAACTACATTCCACATAATTTTTCCAAACATCAAGATATTCTTGTCACTAGTGACCCTCATGATAGGCTGATATAACTATTAATAAAACTGTGACGCGTATATTTTCTTACACCTCGTTGCATCGATTAAATAAAAAACACTTAATCCGAAAAATCAGATTCTAATTTGAACTAATGTGCTTTCCATGGTGAAAGCACATTAGTTCAAATTAGGACCAGATTAAACAAGTTACGCGATAAAGCTAGCTTACTGCAGGTTGTGTCTTTAAATTTAATGGTTTTTACCCGTAATGAGAGATTTATGCATACCGGGGAACAAGCTTAATATTACAAGGACATTCACACCCGGAAGATGAAACATTAAAGCTACCTCGCGTTCGTTCAACTACCGTACAGTCTGTTCTACTACATATCATTATGTAGACCTCGGGCAAGATTATGCGTAACTTGTTTCGTAGAGAGGGAAAAAAGTGTATCCTGTGCAAGGTTACAATACTTGCAGGCGTTTCTGAAGGCTATTAACCATCGATGAAAGTGGATAGCGTATTCTGATTGAAATACTGATTACAGGTTCGACGCCCGTAATGACCAAGATATTAACTTCCATAGCCAAACATTACCGCACAATGTACTACAACTAAACGGAGCAGAAGATGAACTTATTTACGCCTTGAATCAGAAATAGAAAACACTGAAAAGATTTGTCTTTATACAGTGTGGCTCACCTCATTTTGCGATCTAGATTTGCGTCATTATTATTACTCATAGCAAACAATGTTTCAGATGAAGTTGAATAGTTTTGAGGGGGGCATATGTTGGTGGTATATTTTCTTGTAGGAGCCACCCTGTATTTTAACGTAACAAATGAATTCGATCAAAATTTATGAATGAATGTAGTTTATTTTTTGGATCAAGAAAATGTGACAGATTTTTGTTTTTGTGTGAAAGTATAAAGTATACTCGTTTTCGAAAATGTAAATCATAGAATGTTAAACTTTATCGAAAATTCAGCTGTCAAACATAAAATATACTACTTTGAAAAATAACGGAATTTAATGTTAAAAAATGAGAAAATCTTAATTTTAAAAAATGTCAAGAAGAGTTGAATTTATAAAAGTACTGCTATAACAAATAAAAATATTGCTACCACATTTGTAAGTGTGAATATGGGTTTCGAAATGTAATAGAATATTTCGTACGTTGTTGCAGACTCCTTTGACTATTAATCGCACGGAATTAACAGCGAAATGTGAAATGCTAGACAGTCCCGTGAAATATTTATCCGCAAGTTCAAGCCATAATTAGCAAACATTCTAAGACACGAAGTGTAATCAGCGTTCTCGTTAGATGAACGAGAGAAACAGCCAAGACATTTCTGGTTCTGCTTCCTGTTTTAACTAGAAAAGCACAAAGGAAACAAACAGAAACTTTGACATCCCCTTGTGAATCCCTATACATTCGTCTCGTTATCTAGTTTAAACATGAAGCTGAGCATGTTTCGTCCTTTGTATCGCGGTAAAAGAACTTCAGATTGCAAATTTGATGTTCATTACTTTGTCGTGAAGAATTTGCACAATACTTTTTGAAAACAAACATTTGGGAAAAATATGCCACAAGTGAACATATATTAAATAAGTACGAATTAAAAAATAATTTAAGAATGTGGAACAAACTTTTATTGTGCAATTTATTTTTTATAAAATAAAATGACTTTTAATATCTACTACATTTACTTACTTTTAATACCTACATAATTTGCGAAATTTTCGAATACAAAATCTTTTATCTAATGCGACATAAAATCTCCCTGATGAAATCTCTAAATATCAGACACCAAATATAAAAAATTCGATATTTCCCTCTTGAAATCCGATGGCACTGCATTCAATTAAAACATTATCTCTCAATTTTCCCAGAAAAATCTTTCAATATGTTACTGAATAAATGAAAAACAAAATTGATATCAAAACAATACTCCATACAAATTTTCAGTTCATAATCCAGAACACACCAAATAATTAAACCCAACCAAGTGACCCATATACTCAAATTACCAAATACACAACATACAAAAGCATTCTACTTCTGGCATATTTTTCATTTAAAAATTACCATATGCCTTCTACCAGATTTTTCACCGCACCTTGCACTTTTCCCACGCGTTCATCAATCCGCTTTAAAAGAGATAAAAACGCGAGATACGCGAACTACAGAGACACCGCAAATTCTACCGAAATGGAACGTTCGCAGCCTCTGAGATTTTCAGAAAAACGGGTAGAATCTCTCGTACCATTGTCTTTTCATCCGTCTCTCTTTTTCCGTGTTTAATGTCCAGTAATTAGTCTGGCTCTCGACTTACCTTTTACGAGGATAGGTTAGGACGAGGTATTAGCGGGGTTAACGGTTTTCGCATTAGTCATAACCTGCAGCGCAATCAGTAAGGGCTTACGAAGGTTGCCGTAGCTTTAGGGTAGCCTTTAACGCAACGATCCACCTTCTCATAACATTTGTATTACGTATCGTGGCTAATGACAGACGAGAGGTCATCCGGATCGTCCTATTAAACAGTATCGGGTCGTAAAAAAAGGATAAACAGCTTAGGAGCGGGATCAAATATGTCTGGGGACGATATTCGCTTCTGAAGGCTACATAAATGAGATACAGTGTTTTCATTACCGTTTCTGTATAGGTTACGTCAATCAGTTTGGTCACTCGTGGATTACATCGCTTCATTACGTTACGTTTATTCCTGAGTAAGGAATCTTGAGTTCAGATTACGAACGCACATGTCACAGATTTTGAAGGATTGCGGTAGCGCATTGAATTAATCTATTTACCTAAATTTTACCAGAATTGCAAAGCTCAGAATCGTAGACCCTTTCGATTAACCTTTTATTCCTCAAAACGTTCAAACACCTTAACCTCTAAAAGACGTTCCTCCACATTTTTAATATCGCACAAAATGACTTATCAAGGATATAATGCTCCAAAATTGATCCCTAAAGCTAGGTATTAAACCCAGTAAGAAAGGCCTGTATCGTTACAAACTATTTTCTAGGGAATAAATATTGGCAGGACGTCTGGAGATAGCTAAGTCTAAACCCTCTTGCCAATATTTGTAATACGTACGTGACTACGCCTGTAGTATTAAGGTCTAACGTTCGTGTTCTGGTTGACAAACCGTTTCAAGCTACGAATAGACTTTTCTCTTTACATTATCTTATGTAAGGTTGATACATTTAAATGAGACTTAACAGATATCACATCATTACGTCATAACTTCATCGTGGGTAACCAGGGATTCAACCATTAGAACTTTTCTTGGAAGAAATTTGGTACTTCAGGTTTAAAATTCTGGAAGTTTTAGCTTCACTCTCGGGTAATGGTAGAACTTTGGAGATTTAGTATTTTTGAATTTATAAATCTTGAAATGGGAATGTAATTTACTAATTTTAATTGCAACTTTTGAGGTCTTCGATCAGAACTGTGTCAAGGTCCATTAAACGTCTATGAACTTCCAAGTACCGCAATTCGTAACCGGAAAGTTCTAAGACTTTTATCAAGTTATCGGAGAAATCGTGTGCTCGAAAGGGTAAAATATTTGAAGACCGAGAAACGACTGATCCTAAAGGTCTTAATCCTGTACCTCAGCCTCCACAAAATACGTGGTGCTAGCAATTTAAACAGAATAAAGGATCAATTCCTGGACAGTTTGATAGGTAACATCAGATCTAAGCACAATGGTTAGAAGAGGATACGTCGTCGAAGTTCCATATTTCCCGAGCATCCGACGTGCCAGCAGCCGATACGCATCATCGACGAAAATGATACCCGCGATCTGAGCTCGACGATAATTTTCAAACGGCACGCTCGATATCATCTCGTGCTCGGTTCGAGTCACGAAGTCCCGATGTGATCCCGTACAGAAGGCAGGAAACCGATCTTTCGGACCAGCCGTACCGATTGATTCTCTCTCTACGTCCGCAGGAAGCGATACCTTGCCGGCTGCTTAACGAGCACGTAGACATCGCCATCTCCACGCTTTCGAGGATCAGCCCTAGCTGCAATGACTTATCAAATACACTCGATCGATCGCCGATCCACGGGCATTACCCCGGTATTTTCGTATACGTGACTCGTTTTACCATTGGTCGTCTGTCTTTGCGTACGTTGCCCTCCGTACGAATTACGATCTTATTCTCGGGATATTGAAACGCAATGAGAACCACCGGTCTTTGAACGTTAGAGTCAACGATTGTATATCTATCTTTAGATAATTTGAATTGTATGACGAAATTTAAGTGGTGAAAAAAAGGAGGAAAATTTAAGTCTCTTGTTAAAGAGAAGAATTACATTGAGGACTTTTGCCAAAAAGACAGTTAAGTTTAAAGTCTCTTGTCCAAAACAGGAATAATTAAGTTTAAAGTCTTTTGTCTAAAGAAAGAATAATTAAGTTTAAAGTCTTTTGTCTGAAAGAAAGAATAATTAAGTTTAAAGTCACTAAAGAAAGAATAATTAAGCTTAAAATATCTTGTCAAAGAGAAGAGCAATTAAGATTAAAGTATTTTGTCAAAGAGAAAAGTAATTAAGATTAAAATCTTTTGTCAAAGAGAAGAGTAATTAAGACAGAAATATTTTGTTAAAAAGAACAACAAAAGTAGGAGAAGAATATATTCAATTACATAACCAAACATAAATATATTAAAAAAAATAATATCTACATTTTATATATAAATAGCATAAAAATTTTGAGTGAGTTAAATTAGCTCAGTGCATAAATGTAGAAATTAATGTTTTTCGAAAAGTTAATTTATCGAATTTTCTCTATACACTTGCTGTACATATTAAACTAGTAAAAACATGTACTTTATAATATTATTATGAAAATCAAAACGCAATACGCATAACAATTATATTTAAAAATACATAATGTACGTCTAACACTTTTTCTTTTCGTTTTGAATTTTCCCGCCATCTGAGATCTGACGTACGCCAACATGGCGTACACTGTCACCTCGAAGGAAAAATGTTTCTTTTCACGGCTAATGTATAAGCAAAAGGGAATCAGAATATCCCAAACGGAAGATAATAATGGCAGGATTGAACGAGTTATAACATTCTGACCGTTGGTCGCGCTTGAAAGTGAATATTCTGAACGACGTTTTGCCATTAATAAGCGGAATACGTGGACGAACGCGAATTCCGCGGAACTTCGATGCGGTTGGGACTAACTGTATAATCCGTCGAATGCAGAATTCCGTGTTCGATCCGGTGAAGTGAATTCGACGCGCACAACTACCCGTGAAAATGTCTGATCGTCTGTCTGTTCGAGAACAGAATAATTACCAGCCGGGAATGTAATACGTCACAGTAATCCTTGCTCGGGCACACGGAATCTGAATATTAAATTAGTCCCGATATGAGATCGTGCGATGCCTTCTAAGATTAACTGTTCGAGCAATGTGTTCGTCTAACAGGACGTATCAAAATAGGTGTGTGGCCCTTACGAAATATGCTCGAACAGTAGATATTTTTATTTCTTGAATATTTATGACTGTTAATCTTTAATTAGCAATTAGTAAATTTTACGGTATATTTCTGTATAGGTGACAGAAATAGAAGAGAAATAATCACAAAAATGAATGAAAATTATAAATATAAAATTTTTCACATACAGTTACATTAAGAAAAAAAATTAAAGTGGTAGATTTTTTAAGATATTTATAACATCATTTGTTTAGTAGAATGAAAGTGAAAATTCAAACAATTTTTTCACAACAGTTAATGGCTAATGAAACAGTCCATTACTTCAACAATTAATTTTATTATTTATAAAAGGTTTCTACCTGTGTATTCATTATGCATTCAAATAAATTCAACATATTTAACATTAGTATATTAACAATAGTATGAAAGACGGGCAGTAAAAATTTTATACGAAATAATTTTCGTTTTGTGACACATTTCAAAACATTTTCCACTTCCATAACTTCATATAGGGCCATATATCGAGATTCCGTCGTAGATTGCAAAATAAGTGCAAAAATTTTGGCCCAAATAGCTATTAAACATGCAACAGATACAGAATCGTTCTACCTGATTGCATATTCATTTAGCCAGTCGTAAATGTCATCGATAAATCGATACTCGTTAAAACCCAATACGTGTCGATGTAACATATTGTCGACATGACTCTGTCCCATAAATAAAATACTGCGCAAACAGTTTCTAACTCCAATAGGACGTATTTGTCCTGTTACTTTAGAATTCCGGGAACATTCGAATCCATTGATTTCCTTTGTTAAGGGAATCAAAAATTAAATTGAAAGTACAAGTATAACGAGAATAATATTTAGAGATTTAAAGATTTGGAAATTTAGGGAATTAGGGAGATTTTAACTTTGGGAATTAGGAAAATTGACGAATTCGAAAATGTAAGAAATTTGGAAATTTGAAGATTTCAAAGTATGGGAATTTGAAAATGTAAAAGTTTGGAGATTTTAGAATTTGAGATTTTTGGAATTTGGGAAAATGGAAATTTGGAATTTTGGGAATTTTGAGAATTTTGGAAACTTTGGGAACTTTAGAAATTTTAGGAATTTGGAATTTCGGGATTTTGGGAATTTGGGAATTTGGGACTTTGAAAATTTGAGATTTTGGGAAATGGGAAGTTTGGAATTTTGGGAATTTCGGGAATTTTGGAAATTTTGGGAATTTTGGGAATTTTGGGAATTTCGGGAATTTTGAGAATTTTGGGAATTTTGCGAATTTGGGATTTTGGCAATTTGGCAATTTGGCAATTTGAAATTTTGGCAATTTGAGAATTTGGAAATTTGGAAATTTGGAAATTTGGCAATTTTGATATTTGGAAATTTGGAAATTTAGGAATTTGCGAATTTGGAAATTTGGAAATTTAGAAATTTGGGAATTTGGGAATTTGGGAAATTAGAATTTTGGTAATTTGAGAATTGGGAAATTTGGAAATTCGGAAATTTTGATATTTTGAAATTTTGAAATTTGGGAATTTTTGGGAATTTGGGAATTTGGGAATTTGGAAATTTGGAAATTTGAAAATTTGGGATTTTGGATATTTGTGAATTTGGAAATTTGTGAATTTAAAACTGTGAGAATTCAAAAATTTTGGAATTTGAAAATTTGATAATTTAAAATTTTGAGAATTTGAAAATCTATAGTTTTGATAATTTGAGAATTTCTAAATTTAAATTTGATACAATAATTCAACAGAGATCGCGATTGAAGAACTATCAGTCCATCGCCATATTTTCATAACGCATTGTTACATTATCGAACGCGCAGCGTATCGATACTTTATCAAACCCATAACGTATTGTTACTTTATCACCACCTGCCCATTTTTCGAGCGCAATTTAGGATCCACCGATCGCGATAACATTTTTATTACTTATTTTACCGATATCAGGTCGAATCGTACGTAACAAAGTGCCATTTTCATTGTGGCCACTCATGGCCGCAGGGCGTTTAAACCCAGGACGATAAAGTGTAACGTTTATTACCTGTTACCGTGGAACGTACCAACCGGAAATAAAAGCATTTGTCTGTTTAACGTTCTGTACACCGGCAACCGATATGATAATAGTTGTTGTACTCACGAATGTTAAGGAAGATCATCATTAGTCCCTGATAGCCCGTAAAGACGCAAGGAAATGGCTCGTGAAAAATGTAAGACGCCATGATTTCATGTTGCCATCGATTCGTCGCCGTTACTTTGCTCGACTTATCGAGAAAACTACGGATCGACGGAATAAGTTAACGGACCGTTGAAATTTTAAAAGCATTCCTTTGATTTCGAGGAACGGTTTCAGGAAAAATAAAGTAAACCGTTTAGGAGGAATTTATCTTTTTTTTTCTGATGAGATAAACAAGGTCGGTATGGATTTGATGCACTAATTATTTATGGTTGTATATGAGCTATATATTGTATAGTTATGTAGTATTTTCTTTGCCTTTCTCTATAAATAATTACATAATTGAATTTTCAACAAGGGTCACATATGTCACACTTGATATAAGATACATATATGTATATTTATTTCTCAAATTCATCTTTTAATCTTTCTTGTATGTCATTGTGTTAACATTGGGAGCATTTAAAAGTCTTCCTCGTTTGCCTTTTATTATAAATAATTAATTTAACTGATCTGGTAATAGTAATCACATATGTCACATATGACATAAGAAGAAGTACACTTTATTTTTTATTTGTTCAGTGGATTATTGTCATAATATTCAGAGCTCGTGAAAGTGTCTCTCGTTTGGTTCTCCTATAAATAATTAATATATTTGAGTTTCCAATAACAATCACATATGTCATACATGATATATGAATAAGTACACTTGATTTTCTAACTTCATTATTTAATTTGATAGTCATATCATTGTCTCAACATTACGAACCGTCAAAAATTTTCTTTTTTACTGTAAATAATTAATTTAACCGAATTTGTAAGAACGGTCACATATGTCATATATGTCACATATGACATATAGGAACAAATGTACTTAATCTTCAAATTTTGTCCTTCAATCTTTTAATTCATATTATTCACTCAACATTAAGACTCTTTAAAAGTTTTCTTTATCTGCTGTTTCTATAAATAATTAATTTAACTGAACTTGCAACAACGATCACATATGACACATATGATATAAAAACAAGTGTGCATAATCTATCAATTTTATCTCTTAATCTTTCAGTATAAGTCATCGTCTCATTATAAAGAGCTCTTAAAAGTACCTTTCCTTTCCTTTTTCTGCAAAAATAATTAATTTAACTGAAACTTGTAGTAACAATCACATATGTCACATATGACAATGGCACCAATACACTTAATTTTCTAATTTCATCTTTTAATTTGTCAGTCCATAATATTGTTTCAACATTACGAAAGTTAAAAAATTGTTTTTTACTGTAAATAATTAATGCAACCGAATTTGCATCAACAGTCACATATGTCACATATGACATAAAAATAACCGTACATAATCTTTCAATTCCACCTTTTAAACTCTCAGTACACATCATCGTCTCATCATAAAGAGCTTTTGAAAGTACCTTCCGTTTGCTCTTCCCGCAAAAATAATTAATTTAACTGAATTCATAGCACCGGTCACGCATGGCCCCCGTATCAACCTGTTAGTCGAGTATCCCAATATAAAAAATGCATAATTGTTATAGCTTGAAAGTCAAAGGCGTTAACACAGTATCCGCTGACTAGGTTCGATTATTCAGAACCGTCACGCCCTCATAATCAACTTACGAAACAAAGCTTCCTACCGAAAGAAAAACGCTTCACCGCCTGGACGGAATGGAAAGTCAATGGATGATCGAAAATGTGTTTCATGCGTGCTTATTCACACGTAGAGCGCATCCGATCTCGCGTTTTTGCACGTTTCTTCCGCCACTTTGCAGCTTCGGTGCAACTCGAAAGAAGCAATGATCCAAGACGAAGAGAAACGAACCGCTGGTCGATGGAGAGCACGTTTCGACGTCGAGACGTGAAAGAAGAAGCATGGCAGATCAGTCACGATCGGAGAACATCGTAATCCGCTCGAGGAAATAATATCGCGCGGCTAACGGCATAAGAAAGGTTATTACACCACGGAAAAAGCAGACTGCATTAAATTTAATTTCGCGCCGCGGCGAAACTTTGTGCACGTGGTCTTCTCTGCCACACTTCTTGTCATTAGCCGCGACCAATCCTTCCTAGAGGAAAAAACGTCTTATCCTCGCTTTTTCATTAACTTCCTCTAACGAACCATTCTTAACACCCCCGATGCTGTAAACGTGCTGTATGTTCGCATAACTTGTTGATTACTGCGAAAGAAATATGCATAGGAAGTACATCAATCAATTGCAAACTAGACTTTGCGAAATTTTTTAAGAATTGTACATATTATGAAAAATCTTTAGAAATAGTCATTTATGAAAATAACAGGAAAAAAATAAAAAATATTTGGTGTTGGGAAAAATGCACCTGAAATTAGAATTTAGAAATTTTGAACAATCTCAGAAATTTGTTGAAACTGAAAATTAAAAGTTACTACATAATAAATTAAACATTAGAGAATTCTGAAAACTGTAAATTTAAAAATTGATACCCAAAAAATTTTACCAATAACAAAATAATATGGAGTGTGGAATAAAAAAAATCAGAGAATATTAAATTTTTCCCTCAATTATACAGTTACGTATCGCGAGAATCAATTTGCCAGATGATAAATTTCATTAACGTGTATAACAAAATATATCTATTGAATCTGACAGTTTGAAACCATTATCGCGTATTTCTATATGTTTTAATTAAACTGGAAAAGATTCGATAAATTTGTTGAAGTCATAACGAGTTTTTAATTGAATGTCTCATTAAAATTGGCTGATAACAGTATTGCAGCGATTGAACGGCAATCATTTTTAACAAAACCAAACTCGAAATAAATGAACTTTACAAGCACGCATGTGTGCATCCACACCGATATTTCTGGTTCTTCGAAAATATCGAGCTTCGAACGCAGTTTCTCCTCGTTTTGTGTGCTTTATGCGTTTTTGCATCACTCGTACCAGCGAAATGAACCTCGAAATTTCTGAACGTGTACGCTGCGAGTTGCACAGCTCTTTTGCAATGGTAAAAACATACACATATGTGCAGACACGTATTGTACAATCAGGCACATGAATACAAGCTCTTTGTACCTCTTTCCATCGATTGCGAACGTTCAAATCGTTACGTTTATTCGAACGACTGGCTGCAAAGCGATCGTTTTTTCAGCATCGAAGGCTCGCGCAAGGATTTCCTCCAATAGATTGAGCTTATTACAATCGAAAAGGATACTTTGATTATACGAATGTAGGTTTGGACTACTTGACATGTTCGACAAATTTAATTTTGGGTGATTATAAATTTATTTCTTGTCATGAGCTTATTTTTGGTGTTCTTAATTATTTCGTTAATTGGCGAGAGATTCAAATGTAAGAGATATTGGAGAATTTTTATTTAGCATTGAAGAGAAATTGATGGGAGGTGATTTAAAAAGTTTTAATGAAATTAATTTTTATTTTGTCAAATATAAATTTATGCAATTTTTTTTAGATATATTTTGCGTATGTGATATAGTCTTCATGTTTGTAGTATGTTCGATATACTTTTAAAATAGAAAAAAATAATCAAAATCAACACTACATAATTTCAATTTTTGCATGTAATATTTTTGCCCAGTATCAAATAGTATAATTATTTCATACTATAAATAATACAATTATATTATACAACACAACACAATCACTTTATATTATATCTTCCCAAAATGCATGATGAATTAATTAAAAAAAATTAACTATTAAACTACCTAAAAAGTTCATATTAAAATAACTAATAATAAATCACAAAAATTGCATATCACAACCATAAAAACCCTAACAACCTAATCTAACAAGAGTTACAACCGCTTAAAGTAAAATCAGACTTTAAGAACAAGTAGAAGGTCAATCGATTCAAATAAAGCGCCATAAAACACTACAGCTTGCACCATAGCGGCTGGTTAAATTATTAACCGATCAAGTCCGCCATGCATCCTGTTTTACATGTTATGACTTAATCCAGTGTTACGAACGCTAAGTACTAAAGCATGGTCATAATGACCCCTCCGGAACCGATGAACCACTTGTACGGCCTCGAAACACGCACATAATGCATGGAAATCGAGCGTAAAGGAAACGCGTTACATAAAGTGCCCACCGTTGAACGATATCGATCTTCGTTTCGATCGAATCTTACGGCTGAAATCGAGACCCCACTCATCTCGTACAGACGCAAGAATCTTTGGAGAGATAGCAGCATGTCCGGGCTTGGATGCCCCAGTGCCCCGTGGCTAGAGCACTCGCTAAATCTCTCTTCGTAATTCGACGATTCGCGATAAGGATGAGAGAGAGAGAAAGTCAATAGCGTCGATCGAAGAGAAATTCGAGTCTCTTTATCTTTAGCGAGAGCATTCGTCTAGTTAGGTGTACAGCCGGGGGCAGAGTTGGATTTTCTGGGAAAATATGGGGAATGCGGGGGAAGAGGTCGGTTAGTTTTAGAGGTTTTTGAGGATCTGAGGCAGGGAATTTGGAAATTTATGGATTCGAAGATTTTGGGATCGGGGTTATGTTTATGGAAATTTAGGGATTTGGGGACTTTGCAATTTGGGGATTTATGAATAGATCTAAGGGTTAGGTGATGGAGGAATTTGGGGATTTATGAATATGGGAATTTAGGAATTTGGGGATGGAGAAATTTGGGGATTTTATGAGTATGGGGATTTAGGGGTTTGGAGATGGTAGAATTTTGGGATTTATGAATATGGGGATTTAGGGATTTGGGGATTTATGAATATGGGAATTTAGGGGTTTGGAGATGGAGAAATTTGGGGATTTATGAATATGGGGGTTTAGGAGTTTGGGGATAGAGAAATTTGAGGATTTATGAATATGGGGATCTAGGAGTTTGGGGATGGTAGAATTTGGGGATTTATGAATATGGGGATCTAGGGGTTTGGGGATGGTGGAATTTGGGGATTTATGAATATGGGGATCTAGGAATTTGGGGATGGTGGAATTTGGGGATTTATGAATATAGGGATCTAGGGGTTTGGGGATGGTGGAATTTGGGGATTTATGAATATGGGGATTTAGGGGTTTGGCACTTTGCAATTTGGGGATTTATGAATATGGGGATTTAGGAGTTAGGGAATGGAGAAATTTGGGGATTTATAAGTATGGGGATCTAGGAGTTTGGAGATGGTAGAATTTGGGGATTTATGAATATGAGAATTTAGGGGTTTGAAGATGGAGAAATTTGGGGATTTATGAATATGGGGATCTAGGGGTTTGGGAATGAAGAAATTTGGGGATTTATGAATGTGGGAATCTAGGGGTTTGGGGATGGTAGAATTTGGGGATTTATGAATATGGAAATCTAAGGATTTGAAAGATAAATCCCTTTGCAGTTTAGGGATTTATGGATATGGGAACCTAGGGACTTTGAAGACTATGCAGTCTGAGAATTTATAATATGGGAATCTAGGAATTCTGAGACTTTACAATTTGGGGATTTCTGAATACGGAATCTAGGAATTTGCAAACTTTTCAATTTAGGGATTTATAAATATGGAATCTAGTTTGGAGACTTTGAAATTTGGAGATTTATGAATATGGGAATATAGGAATGTGGAAATTTTGCAATTTGCTGATTTATGAATATGGAAATCAAGGAATTTGGGGATAAAAGAGATTGGGAACGTCGAAGTTTAGTAATATGGAATTTCGGGATCAAGGAATTTTGAGATTTAGAAATATAAAAAAATAAGTATTCAGGAATCTGGGGATTTATGGTTTCCGAACTTCATGTCCTAACAACGACTTTTATGTAAAAATACGTATTCTTATCTACATGAAGTCTACAATGCACCCGACTGCACTTTATAACAAAAAATGCACGGAGGAAGAACAGGAGACCGGAAGAAAAACGCGTTCTTGGAAACCGCCCTCTTCCTTCGTTTCAAGGTCTCGTGAATGCAGCGATGATGGTTTAAAAATTAACCGTTTTGCTGGGAACGAAGTACATATTGTATACTTCCGCTCAAAAGTCGTAGGACACACATCAAAGCTTCATAAAGGTCTTCAAAACAGATAAGAAAGGATGGCATAACATCAAAGAGTAACACACTTTAAGAATTATTAACAATAATTTTAATTACTTGTGCATATAATTATCTTCTACGTATATGTATCTTTCCTTTTACAATTTTGATAATCTAATTATTGTTCTTGATAATCTAGTTATTGTTATAAGCCATGTTCATTAGTGTTTAAAACATGTGAACAATTTAACTGTACATTTTGTTTCATCAGAAGAATATTATAACCTATAAAAATACATGGTAAAGATATGTCAATCTGATCAATTTAAATATGTAATTTATGTAATTTCAATTTGTTAAGCTATTTTAAACAATGAACTAGTTAAACAACTGTTTTATTTCATTTAAACAAATTCAATCTGTTGCACAAATCATTTAAATAATTTAGGTACATCAGACATTTTATTCAGATAATTCGAATATGTTAAATATTTCATTTAAATAATTTCAACGTATTATACATTTTATTTAAACGATTTAACTATGTCAAACATTTTACTTAAACAGTTTAAGTATATTAAACCTTCCATATAAATAATTTCAATATATTAAACATTTTATTCAAACAATTTGAATTAGTTGAACAAATATTCATTTAAATAATTTATGTGTGCCAAACATTTTATTCACACAATTTGAATATGTAAAATATTTTATCTAAACAATTTTTACATGTTAAATATTTTATTTAAACGATTTAAATATATTAAACCTTCCATGAAAACAATTTAAGTATGTCAAACACTTTATTCAAAAAATTTGAATATATTAAATATTGAATTTATTATATATATTAAACATTGAATATAAATATTTAGATGATAATTAAATCTTATCGAAACACGGAAGTGATAAGTGATTTTTAAACATATATATTATCACTACATCCTGAACACATAACTGTATAATCAATTAAGAATCAAAATAAAAAATCTCTAGATAATATTGCGTATCTTTCCTTATCTAATGACGTTTACGCAGTTTGTAGCACGTAATACTGCAATCGCGATTGACGTATATGGTGGGACGTTGATGATTAATTGAAGTGATGATAAGTCAGCATCGGCAAGCTTATCCCAGCTGGGATAATTTATTAATAAAGTGGATTGTAAGTGTTATTTTAAATCAGTGTGAGATGTGTTGATTTGATTGAATAATGCTCACCGAATGAATCTTGAGTATGGACTGTCAGAATGATTACTATGAATTGCATGAATATTTATTATGCACTCTTATTTTAAGCTTCTAACGTTTCTTATATAATTATGCGTCTCATTTTCATTCAATCAATTTACTGTATTAAATCAGTTCACTATACTGTTAGAATTAAGATCTTAGTGTTTTTGTGAAAGCTAGGTTAGGATGGTAGTGAAAGATGCTGAAGCAGAGGGCGCTGAAAAGTGGAATAGGTGACTAAATTGTTATAGTCAAAAGACATCTTCTTGGAGAATTTGGGAATTTGGACAATTCTGGGAAACTGAGGGAATTTGAGAAATTTGGGGAATTCGGGAAATTCGGGGAATATGGGGAATTTGGGGAATTACAGAATTTGGAGATTTTAGGATTTTTCAAGTGAGAGAATGTGGAAAATTTGGAGATTTTAAAGTTTGGAGAATTTGGATATTTAGGAACTCAGAAATTTGGAAAATTTGGGGAATTTGGAGATTTTAGGATTTTTGAAGTGAGAGAATGTGGAAAATTTGGGGATTTTAAGGTTTGGAGAATTTGAAAATTTAGGAATTTTTAAATTTGAGAAATTTGAGAAAATTTGGGGAAATTGGATAATTTGGAAATTGGGGAGATCCTAGGATATTTGAAGTGAGAAGGTGTGGAAATTTTGGGGCAATTTGAGGTTTTGAGAGAATAGAAATACAGGGACTTTGGAATTTTGGGAATTTGGAGATTTTAGGATTTTTGAAGTGAGAAAATGTGAAGAATTTGGAGATTTTGAGGTTTGGTGAATTTGGAAATTTAAGGGGTTGTGAATTCACGAGATTTGAAGACTTATAAGATTTAGAAATTTAGGAGATGTGGACACTTGAAAATTTAAAAATTCACAAACTGAAAAATTGGAATATTTGAATACTTCAAAGCTGGGAAACTTGAAAAGTTGCAAATCTAGAAAACTTCCAAATTTCCAAACTTAAAAATCTTCCTAAAAACATGAGATATCTAGTTTAACAATATTATTAATATTTAACATACTGATAAGCTAAAATATATTAACAATGTATTAACACATAAATCTCATTTCCAAAATAAATGAAAGTGAAGTAGTAAAGTGAATGTAAGTATAAATATTCCAACAAAAGTAACAAAAATTTGTAACATAAAACATGAAATCCGTTATCACCGGCTTCCACATATGTAACAAATTCAATTTCCAAAGAAAAATGTTCTCCCACAAAAACAAGCCTACTGCGTTCAAAAACACACTGCATTTCAATCAACCCCCTATGCAAACTGGTATCCCCGTAATTGAAACACGTGTTCAAAATATTTCCGCCTGAAAAAAGCCCTACTCGTTGCAATAATGTTCGAGTATGATGTACGGTCAGTTCTTAAGCGGAACAGCAATGTTCCCTATCAATATCACCTCATTGACGTATGCAACGTTGTGCGCTTCGCATACATCACACGGGCATAACGAATGCGGCCCTTTAGAGGGGTCGTGTGGGGTCATGCTCGGCCGAGATAGATTAGAATATTACGTGATCGGGGGACGCGTTTAATCAAATGTTTCGTTCCATCGCTGCACACATGCTGGATTTTGTTACGGCGATCAAACGGCTTCTGCACTCGTGGGATTCTTTCGCGATTGTCTACGGTGTTTACATTGTCCGTGGACGGCAATTCAGCCGCTATGGGGTACTCAAGAATAAAGACGAGACGGGTGAAGTTATTACAGGATTCCATGTGCGGTGTCGTGTAAACGCACCCGTAGAAATGTCACGGCATCTCTGCAACTATGCATTCTGGACTGCCCGCCGGAGTTCATGCCACGCATTCGCGGGAAACTTTCCTTCGCGGAAATGCACCGTGTCTGAACATCCTGATGAACGTTCTTGGAGCATCTAACATTGCAGGGATTTCTTTGACCGCTGGACGGGTGTAACATTTGCATTATATTGTGAGACGTTGATAAGTATGCCTGGTTTTAATTCGATGCAGGAAGTCCAGGGTGTATGATTCTGTTGTTGGACGGAGAGATCGGTTTCAACATGCTGCGATAGTCGGTAGGTTATTTCCTGATATTTGTCGGAAATTACGGTAATTTCAATTATTTGCTATTTCACGTACTCGTCAATACATACATACATACTGTATAGTTAGTGAATAACATTAGTATATAGCATTATTTAGGATGAATATGATTTTAGGAACTAGGACAAGTTTCTGCTCCTTCTTACGAAAAAATGATAGAAACTGAGCAAATTGCAGTATTTTCGATTACATTTATTTGCTATCATATGTACATATAAACATGTAATACACAAGTTATTAAATATTACATTATTCAGACAGAATGTGATTTTAGAAGCTAGAATAGTTTCTGTTCCTTAACCCTTAATCATGGCGTCATATATGACATAGTAAGTTTGTTAAAGTCAAGTTGGCTAAAAGACATCACAAGATTTGCTAAATCTTCAGCAGATTTATTTATACCACAAGTGCTTGTATTGAAACGTTACAGTTCATCTCATTCTAATATTTCTATTTGCTACCCATTCAGCACTATTTCCACATACATTGATGAATAATCTCAGAATTCATGCTGCACTCGAAAGATCATAAGGTTAGCAATGCAAGGACAAGAAATCTGGTCGATATGCCGTGCAATTCACAACTATGCAATAGTTCCTGCAAGATCTATCCAATCATCAAACATAAGTATAATGTAGCAGCATTCCGTTATAACATATCACTTTTTACAATCCTGGAAGGCACAAGAAACTGACTGTACTTTACAACTTGTAATACCATAAAGATGTAAGATGGATCTTCCGATTGATTAGACATTAAGACATTCAATTAAATTAATTGCGGATAATCGAACTTTTATATCCACTTGAACGTACATACTTGAACATCCACTCGAAGTACCTTGAAGTATGTACAATTTATGACAAAGTGCAATTTAATCACGCTTCAATACAAAAATATTCAATAGAACATTTTATATCTTTTCTTCAAGGACTCAAAATTCTTCCAATCATATTTTATTACCTTACCCTTAACTGTGTTATAATATGTCTGACGAATTTTTTAGTACAATTTCCACGTATCTTATTATGGAACACTCTGTATATGGACTGTCGTCAGATCTTAACGTCATCAGCGTTCTTTTTACCCGGTGTATTTCGCACGATTCTGCAAGATGATGAGGAGACGCGAGCAGCCAGCCTCAATGTTTTACCTTCGTAACGCAAATCGACTTTAATGACTGTTCCTAATGATCGACGATGGGAACGGCTGTCAGTAAGTGGTCTTTTTTCTTGCGGTGTAAACGAGATTTTCACTTAAGCGTAGGCAAACGAGATTCTTGTAACCTTGTAGCGTTCGTGGATGCGTCGGGTGTGAGACAGTCGTGTACGCACTGGTGCCTTGTTCTTTAGATTCATATAAGCAGATTTTTAACACTAAAACTACCAAACCGGTCAAATGACCATTCCATAAATTTCTTATCGTAAGTTGCACAATTCGTTAAAGGATTTTTCGTGAAATCTGCATTGTTTTCATCAAGATGAAGAATGAATGTACTAATTTATGTTTTGTCATAAATTCATTTTCCATTTCAAGTTAAGTGCATATTAAACGACGGTAGGTTTAGTTAAGAACGAAATAATTTCTGACTCAAATCTGAACTAAGGCGGTGTCCTACATCAAAGTTGTTCATCTTGAATTCTAAAATTATTAACCTACAAAAATGTTAACACTGTCTGAAAAAATACACGAACCTATTTAACACATTGACTGCCACATTGAAAATTGCATGCAGTATTTTAATTTTTAATAATTTCTACCAAATATTTTCACAATACAGGGTGGCTCACCACATTTTGCCATCTAGATTTGCGTCATGCAGAAAGATTATACACTACGGAATGTTAGTAAGTCATTAATTTCTCGATTCAGAAAGTGTTTTGATGCAAATGGTCGCCACATTGAACCTTTTCTGTAAACAGACATTAAAATTAAAATATCTCCTAAGCTAATGATTTTTTCACATAAATAGGTTAATACATTTTTGTAAAGAATATGGAGGAGTATCAGCTGATACAATAAAAAATATATGGTTCCATTTAAAAAAGCATTAATGACCTTCATATGTCCATTACACGTCCACCTATAAAAAAAAATATACCACCAACATATAACCCCCTTAAAATCTTTCAACTTCATCTAAAACATTGTTTGCTATGAATAATAATAATGACGCAAATCTAGATAGCAAAATGTGGTGAGTCACCCTATATATTGTTACATTTATTTCCCACATATTCATGTAATTAATTCGAAAATTTTCGATTAGAAATAAATTTGTAATAATACGCATATTAGATCAGTATATAAACTTAAGTGCCACTTATTTATGTGTGAAATATCTGCGTGTTAACAAATATTCAAACTCATCTTTTTCGAAAAACCATGCTTCACAAAAAGAAATATTATTGCACATTCAAACTTGTTTTCTATACATAATCATATTGAATTTGCTTGTACCATTTGTGGAACGCCCTGTATTACTGCTGGCACATGTCGCGCCAAAACGACAAGCATTTCTTTCGCTGTTATTATAACATGAAACTGAAGTGGACATGCAATTGCAATTTCATGCGAACGAGTATCTCGATATGAGTGCTCGGTAAGATGTAGCAGTTAGCACCTAAGCACTTTAGAGTAATTAACTGTGATGTATTATTTATGTGCGCGAAGTGCGATGCTGAATTTTGCACGGCATTCCTGAAGCGTGGTTTTGTTGCCGTGCATTTTGAGGAACTGTAAATCTTTCTTTCGTGAAAATCGTTTCGTGGAATCAATTTTATAGAGTTGTGATTGCGACGTGATGAAAGCTTGAGAGTGATGAGTTAAAAATAGTAAGTAAGAAATAGAAGTGGGTTTAATTTTTTAGATTTGGGTTTTGATAAAATAATGTTAATCTTACCAGTTTTGTATAGGAGAAAATATCCAAATTCTTACCTGCAACAAAATGAAAGTTTATTTTAAAATATAGTTTGATATAGTAATATATAATATTTTTTGATAAGAATAAGATTTTCTTTATTTTTGTGAATCATAAAGAGCACGTATTATATGTACAGATATTTAACCTACATCGTATAATTTTTTAAATATAATAAAATTTGTTAATTTTCATTTATATCTCAAAACTTCCAAATTCAATCAAATCCTTAAAATTTTGCATTACCATATGCTTTAATTATTAAATTAGCAAATTTCTAAATTCTGCAATTGCCAAGTTTGAAATTTTTAAATACTTTAATTTTCAATTTATCAAATTTTCCAAATTCAATTTACAAATTTGTGAATTCTAAAATGACAGATGTTCATATTTCCAAATTCCTAATTTTGAAATTCTGATCAGTTTCGAAGTTCCAAATTTCGAGATTAAATTCGTATATTACAAATCCCCAAATTTCGAGATGTTCATATATTCATAAGTTTTCGAGATATTCATAAATGCTCAAATTCCCATACTTGTGACCCTCAAATAAAAATCGATCGACAACGATACCAAAATAAAATTTTATCTCGAAACGAACAAACAACCACCCCATTCCTTCATTTTCACCTGGTTTTTCTAAGCAGCTGAAAATTTTCCATTGTCCAGCATTGCTTTTACGTAGGACGGTGAGTTACACGCAGCTTACGACAATAAATTTTCACGGTCGAACCGTGAAACCAGAGCCAAATAACGAACGATCGAGAGCACTTAGCGAAATAAATAACCCTGGGCGACCTCTTTGTCGCCAATTGTCCAACTTCCCGATGGAAAGTAAATGTTAGGACCAGCCACTTTCCGGAACGGAGAAAATGTCTTCGATCGGACAAGTTGAAATGCGCACCTTTCATGAAACTATGTGCTCCTGTTTCAAATCGGCGAAATTTCGTTTAAAGTTATGTTGATGGTGGCTGGGAGAGATGTCGAGAGGGTTTTAGGAATTTTTAGAGTTTGGAATTTGGGTATTTGGGAGTTGGTGTAGTTGGGGAGTTGGAAATTTGTGACATTTTGTAGTTCGGGATTTGGAAGATTGGGAATTTCAATAATTGGGGATTTGGATGTTTGAGAATTTCACTCCCATTTCATATTTGGGGATTTGGCAGTTTGGGGGGTTGGAAATTTGGGACATTTTGTAGTTCGGAATTTGAAAGATTGGGAATTTCAATAATTGGGGATTTGGATGTTTGAGAATTTCACTCCCATTTCATATTTGGGGATTTGGCAGTTTGGGGGGTTGGAAATTTGGGACATTTTGTAGTTCGGAATTTGAAAGATTGGGAATTTCAATATTTGGGGATTTGGATGTTTGGAAATTTCAATATTTGGGGATTTGGCAGTTTGGGGGGTTGGAAATTTGGGACATTTTGTAGTTCGGGATTTGAAAGATTGGGAATTTCAATATTTGGGGATTTGGCAGCTTGGGGGATTAGAAATTTGGGACATTTTGTAATTCGTGATTTGGAAGATTGGGAATTTTAATATTTGGGGATTTGGCAGTTTGGGGGATTGGAAATTTGGGACATTTTGTAGTTCAGGATTTGGAAGATTGGGAATTTCAATATTTGGGGATTTGGATGTTTGGGAATTTCAATATTTGGGGATTTGGCAGTTTGGGGGGTTGGAAATTTGGGAATTTCAGTAGTTGTTTCTACTAAACATTCACAAATTACGTATCTCACAATTCACAAACAAATCTCGTACAAACCCATCTCTCCCGATAACCCAAAAATTCTATTAAACACATCAAAAATCTTTTATCCTAGGAATCAAAAAATATTGCAAGATACAGTTACATTAGATTACAGTATTCCCTGTCGGGGCAACGGGCCGCGACCATGAAGTGCTCGTCGCGATGTTCGAGATCACGCATATCAAATTTAATGGGCATTTTTCAACCATGTCCAGCTGCCGCGTGATATCACGTGATCTTAACGAGATCTCGCTGCAAGTTGAACCGTGACCCGGCGGCGTGACACACACGCGTGACACACGCGATTAGATCGAGCACGCGTTCTTCCTCGGCCTCGGCGACTATTATCAGCTTTGAAAACGGCTCGCGTTCGCGTTCTAATGCGCGGATCGCACGCGCCCGATCGCGATGCTCGTACAATGCATCACAAGTGTCCTTTCAACAACGTTGAAATCTATTTCTATTTCTGCTTTATACAGAGATATTTTCTGGCACTAGAAAGACATTTCCAGTAAATTTCTTGTGAGTATTAAATTTTACAAGAATAACTGGAGTATAATAACTGGATTAATTGGAACAAGTGGAGTTAAATAACTGGAGTGGAATTTGAGAGCATCAGATTTGAAGATAGAGGAATATGGAAGGACAGGGATTTTTGAGAATAGAGGAATTGGAGGAATAGGAATTGGGAAATGGACCGTAGGATTTGGGAATCTAGGGATCTGAGAAAATAATTGAGGATTTGCAGACTTGGAAATTTGAGAATTTAACAATTTGGAGATTTGGAGAATTGGAGATTTGGAGATTTGGAAATTTGGAGATTTAAAGATTTAAAGATTTAGAGATTTAGAGATTTAAAGATTTAGAGATTTAGAGATTTAGAGATTTAGAGATTTAGAGATTTAGAGATTTGAAGACTTGGGGATTTAGGGATTTGAAGATTTGTAGATTTGGAAAATTGAAGATTTAGAGAATTGAAGATTTGGATATTTGAAGATTTGGAGATTTGGGAATTGGAGATTTGGAGAATTGAAGATTTGGAGATTTGGGAATCTAAGAATTTGAATATTTGAAGATTTAGGGATATGAAAAGTTTAACAATTTGAAAATTTGGAATCTTGAAAATTTGGAGATTTGGAAATCTTCAAATTCTAAAATTTCCACATCTCCAAATCGCTAAATTTTTAAATTCTAAAATTTCCAAGTCTTCAAATCTCCAAATTTCTAAAATCTCCAAATGTCCAAATCTCCAAATCTCCAAAATGACCAAACCTCTAAATCTCCAAATCTCCAATTCTCCAATTCTCCAAATCTCCAAATCTCGGTAAGTCTTAAACATCCCCCCCCACGCCCGATCTTGATGAAACTTCACAGATCAGTAGTGGGGGGAGTATTGGATATGATGATGCAATACCAATCTGCGGAAACGCACCAGAGCGAAGATATTGAAGAAACCATTTCTATGCTTTGGACTAGTCTTTTGATGGGGAAAGGGGCACATTGGGCCCCGAGTTGAGGGCGATTTTTCAAGAAAAGTAGTTTCTTTTGCTCGGAATGGCCTTGCAGCTCGATCAGCGAGATGATCTTCCAGGAATCGCAAAAAGAGACTGATGAAATCATTTAACATTGAAGAACTTAACCTAACCTAACCTAACCTAACCATTGTATGATGAAGTGAACAGAATGAATGCTAGTAGGTGAATGATGAGGCTATGAGAAAGTGAGTGAGCGAGTGAGTGAGCAAGTGAGTGAGCAAGTGAGTGAGCAAGCGAGTGAGCGAGTGAGGAGCAATTGTGTAAGCAAGTGACGACGTTACGAGCCAGGAACAGCATGAAACCGATATTCACCCTTAGATGTTAGAGATTTGAGGGCTGATGAAGATTCTCGAGGTATGGAATATTCGATCGTGATGGGGACAGCATTGATACAGTACTATATAGGCATTGCGTGAGACCGGCAATGGCAGTTTTCGATTTTTCATATCTCCGCTAGGGGGCGTTTCCGCAGATTGGTATTGCATCATCATATTCAACACCCATCCCCCGATTAATGTGTCAAGTTTGATCAAGATCGGGCGTGGGGGGGGATGTTTAAGAATAGCCCTCCAAATCTCCAAATCTCCAAATCTCCAAATTTCCAAATCTCCAAATCTCCAATTCTTCAAATCTCCAAATCTCCAAACCTCCAAACCTCCAAATCTCCAAATTTCCATCCCCCAAAACTCCCAAGTCCCCAAATGTCCAATCTCCCAAACTCCAAAATCCCCAAATCTCCAAATTCCCATCCTTCCAATCCCCAAATTTCCCCTAGAAGCTTACCACAAAAGAGCAACCTCTCACAATTGCAGCACACGCCTCACATTCCTCTACCCCAGCTAATAAAACTGAAGCGTAACACGAAGGGATGAAATCGATACGAAATGATTCATCGGCGTGAAAATATTGGACAGACTGCTTGAAAACTCAGCCTGGCGTCACCGTGGCGGCGCGAACGGCTGAAAGCTCGCCTCGTGTTCGATAATTATGACCGTTCGTTAAATTTCCGCGCTCCACGCACGTCTATCGTTTTATGAGTTCTCGTTCAGGCGTATCGAGTACGTCTGAAGTGCAAATAAAGAATGCACGACTTAACGTTCACGAATCGCCGCCATTGTGAGCGAACAACTCAGCTTGGCCGCGTGCCTATGATTTTCCTTTTCTTTTTTTTGTTTTCGACGGTAATTTAAAGCACTCGCAAGCCTGACCCCGGTATCCATTTATCTTCCAGTTCCGAGATTTGCGGCCCGTGGATGCATCGCGATAACTTTTCAGCCACTAAAATGCCCGTTCAATTCTAGTTACGGTTTACGTGGAAATTAAACGATTTGAAAAATTGGAGAATTGTGGTGAAACGCATCATCGTTCGATATAGAGGTCGTTGATAACGTATGATAATGCATCCGTGAAATTCATACTTTCCACGTGTTATAGAAGTTCACGCCGCAGTTGTGTGATTTGTGCGCGTTGGCGGCGCATCTCGAAGGTATTTCTAGAGTTATAGAGGGTTAAACTTTATGCCGGAGCTGGGATATACGAGCAGCTCTCTTGAAATAGATTCTTTTTCTAAGCTTTGAATTATAGATATGATTTGGTGTTACCTATTGCATACTTTGCTGCAGATGCATGCACGCTCGAGGTACTATAACCGATATTAAGAGATAGCTTTTGAAGGAATTGATACTAAATTAAATCCTGCAGGAATTTTACGATGATTCTGTCTTTATTTTGATACGAATATTTATTAATTTACAGAATAGTTAAATTTTCTAAATAGTTAACTAATTTAGATTACAATATATGTTGGGTACATTTTATGCTGGGTGCAAGAGCTCAAGAGATTTCTGTTCTTTTCGGTAGTATTCAATTTTTGTAATTGGAAAAATATAGTAATTTGTACTGCATCTATTATAACAAATCTTGTATATTATAATATACTATATTATCATATTATTGAGGTTAATAACGACCAAATATTGTCGACAATAAATTACAGAGATTCCAACGTGGTTTCAGTAGATCCTATGTGTCAAAATTTATGAAAAATGATACCAAAGACTATTTTTTTCGAATCGACGTCGATCGTCATTGAATGACGACAGGTTTTTATCGTCAGATCACCATAAAAATGTCAAGTTAGAGGACTCAAAATTGCGACGTGTGGTATGGAGTCAAATAACATAAGTAGTCAAACGAGCAAATGCAGATTAAGTCGCGCCACCATTTTGTTCACAATCCACAAATCCATAAATTTTCAATTTTCCAAATCCACAAATCCATAAATGTTCAATTCTTCAAGTTCTTAGATCGATAAGTCCTTACATCTCTAAATTTCTACAGTTTTAAGTTTCAACATTTTTAAGTCCTAAAATCCCCAAATCCTGAAAACCCCTCTCCTCAACTTGCCACAACCCCAAATCACTAAATTGTCACATACCTCTTTGAGGATACTCAAATCCCCAAATCGCTAAGCTCTCACATCTCAAAATAGCTAAATTCCTAATTCCACAACTGGACAAAATTCTAATCTTCAAGTACCGCAATACCCAAGTCCCCAAAACCTTAAACCCCGAAAATCCCAATTCTTAAATCCCCAAAATCCCAAAACCTTAACTCCGAAATTCTCAAATCACTAAGTCCGCATATCCCCAAATCACCAAATCCTTAAGTGTCCAAGTGGCTAAATCTTCAAATCCCCAAATACCCAAATCCCTAAATCCAATCCTCAAAACCCCAAATTCCCAAATCCTCCAAAATTCCAATCCACATATCATCAAATCCTCACATTCCCAAATCACTAAATCCTCAAATTCCCATATCCCTAAATCCTGAAACCCTCAAATCCTCAAATTCCTGAATCCACACATTCCTAAATCCACAAAACCTTAAATCCTCAAATTCCTGAATCCACACATTCCTAAATCCACAAAACCTTAAATCTAGAAATCCTTAAATCCCTGAATCTCCAAATCCCCAAATCCCTAAATCCCCAAATCCCTAAATCCCCAAATCCCTAAATCCCCAAATCCCTGAATCCCCAAATCCCTGAATCCCCAAATCCCTAAATCCCCAAATCCCTAAATCCCCAAATCCCTAAATCCCCAAATCCCTAAATCCCCAAATCCCTAAATCCCCAAATCCCTAAATCTCTAAATCCCCAAATCCCCAAATCCCTAAATCTCTAAATCCCCAAATCCCCAAATCCCTAAATCCCCAAATCCCTAAATCCCCAAATCCCCAAATCCCTAAATCCCCAAATCCCTAAATCCCCAAATCCCTAAATCCCCAAATCCCTAAATCCCCAAATCCCTAAATCCCCAAATCCCTAAATCCCCAAATCCCTAAATCCCCAAATCCCTAAATCCCCAAATCTCTAAATCCCCAAATCCCTAAATCCCCAAATCCCTAAATCCCCAAATCCCTAAATCCCCAAATCCCTAAATCCCCAAATCCCTAAATACCCAAATCCCAAAATCCCCAAATCCCAAAATCCCCAAATCCCCAAATCCCTAAATCCCCAAATCCCTAAATCCCCAAATCCCTAAATCCACAAATCCTTAAATCACAAAATCCATAAATCCCTAAATCCAAAATTGTGACCTGTTGGTCGTCCCAGAGTTTCACTACGTACACTAATCATTTCATGTATCGAAAAATTGACGAGTAATCCGGTGGATTTTCCAAGGTGTACCAGAGCGCATCTTGATATTAATCTGCGTTAATTAATCCGCAGTTGCAAGCCACAAGTAACGGGCCTCGGTATTTCACGCGGCTCCAACGCAGCCGCCTCACAGGGCGCAGGGTTGGCCTCACATGAGTCATGGACCAATTTGTAACGCGTGTGGGCTGCGCACACCAGAGAAAGAAAAAATCCAACGAATGGAGAGAAATCTGGAAAACGGAAGCTTGCGGTCCAATCGTGGCCGTACGCAGAAACTTTTGCACGAAATACGCCAGGGTGAATCTTGTCGATCGTTAGTTGCGCGGCCCGATTTATTTTTTACGGTTTAACGGTGAAGTATCCAGAAAATGATTTATGTAATCGTTTGAAAAAGGAGCGACATCAAAAAGAATAAAAATCAGATGAGTCGCGTTTCTCTTTTTACGTTGGTGAAAAACGATGCGAGAGGAATTTTTTGCTGAAAAAGTTTTCATGCAAAAATCACCGACGATGGAAGTTATTTTGATCTTTTTTTTCAGTGAAATATTTTACGATTCGAATATTTTACAGTTTGAGGAAAATGTGTAGGCTTTTAATTTCATTTTTTTAGGCGGTTCGAGTAGGGTAATTGAAAAGGGATTTTGTTTGTTTCTGAAACGTTTAATGTAAAGGGAAAGGGTCTTCATGAAAAAGTTAGGAAAATTTTTGTATTTATGTTTAGTAATAAAAAACTCATGCTAATTACGTTTGGTATCGTTTGACTGAAACGTTTGGAAGTTTTAAATTTTGTATACACTTTAAACTTTAATTATGTCAATAAGGTATTTTAATTTTTGATGCACAATTATGTTTAATTTAATATTACGACATTTCTTAATCTTCGAGTTTTTATATGTTTAAATAACTAATTACTTTATTGCTACATATCTGAATTTCTAGATTTCTAAAATTACCAAATTTATAAATTTCCAAAATTACAAAATTTTCAAACTTCTAACATTACCAAGTTTCTTAATTTTTTAAAATACAAAATTCTTAATTTTCCGAAAATTATTAATTTTTCTCAAATTTTTAATTTTCCTAAAATTAAAAATTTTTTATAAATGTCCTGTAGACCAATCCAAATAATATTTCTAAAAAATTGCTTAACAAGCAAGGCAGTAAATTGAGTAGCAGAAGAGAAGTGATTTAGCGACAAAGAATGTCATTTTTAAGATGCTTATCTGCAGAAAGGGGCACAGGAAGGAAGCTGGCAGAATAATTACGTGATGTATTCCTGGAATGAGTGTTGCAATAAGTCGTATATAGTTGTGCTAAGACGATTCCCGTGAGACTAGAAGATATTGCTATACCTAAGCTGAAAATAATTGCAATAGCTTCGGAATTTGCTATGTAATCTCCGTTTATTCTGTATCGATATATCTAAAACGCGTGTTGAGTTAAGAGGATTGCTACAAAAATGTTTGCTTACGAATTACTTTATATTGTCGCTAATAAATTATATTCAATTTCAAAATAAAACTGTGGGGAACTTCAAGTATTTATATACTTATGGATTATAGAGTTATAAAATGTAAGATCATGTTTTGTATTATATTAATTATTCTGACTGTATGAAATATTGCATTAATTACTGTAGTCAGTTACTTCCACATCATAAATCACATGAAATAATGTACCAACTACTGACATTTGTTCAACTGAAAAAATATAAACAATTTCACAAAAGCACATCATATAAAAATAACCTAACAAACTTAACAAACTTAAAATAAATTAACATATAAAAATATGATAAATAGAATAGGTTTAACCAAAAAAGGAAGAGAACTACATTTATCCAAAAAAAAACTATAATTGTGCAAACCGAAATTCTACTAATATAGCAATGAACAATTTGTAATTACCGTACGTTAAAAATAAAAATTATTCAAAAGTACAACCGCGGATAAAACATTAAAAAGAATTAGGTACGAAGATGTGTACGCAACGCATACCGCAACATGGAAGCCGCAACAAATTAAGAGAATATATTTCGCATGCAACACAAACACCAATAACATATACAATCAGTAAGCAGAGATGCGAAAGAGATTGAAAACAATTTAAAATCCCTTGAACAATGTCAGGCATTCACGCGAACTTTCAATAAGTTAAAGCAACGTTCAGGCACGAAGCGGACACTTTGATCAGCTTCGTTAATCCTTTATATAACTCAGAAGCCATGGCATCTACGACCTACGTCCATTCTGAAGTTGTTTTAGTATACAGATTTACCTTGCAAACTATTAGCGTGCTTTTATGAATTACCCTATCAAATGCATATAAACATGCAAGCTTCATTGAATCTAGGATCATAATCGTAAACCTTCGCGTGTTACCATCGTCTTTTATTTACCTTTAAACCGTGACTTCCCGTTAAAATATTTTGAGGAAACTGTAGATGCGGTGTAGGAAATATTCAGCGACGACTGATCACACGAGGAACTTCGTTTGAAGTCCTAATATATGGAGGTCTCAATATGAAGTTCTAATATATGCAGGTTGAATAATTGTATGACACGAGTATGGGCGTTCTACTTATTTTTAACGATGTCTACAAGCTGTCCAAACTGAGCTATATATCTACATATGAACAACATTGTGTTTACGTATCTGATGTCACAAAGTGCACAATGTGTCCATATATACCAACATTCCGGAGTGAACTATATGTATATCTGAAATGCCTGAGATTTTGCGGTACTTTTATCTCATCAGATGTGTCGAATTTTAAAAATGTTCATTCATCTACAAAATGGCATTTCAAAAATGTTTATTTACTAACGAAAAATCTTCTCGTGTTACATTATATATTACTATGTTACATTCATGTCAGCAAAATGATATGTATAACAGCAAATTAAAATCGAAATAAAGTAAAAATAATGAAATGAAATGGAATATTACATTATATTGAATATAATATGATAAATACAAGTTATACTGTATTGATGTGTAATATGAGTAACTACATACTTCCTGAATATTACTTACTGAGACTATGAACATAAAACTTCGATGTCATTTTCCATGAAACTTTCTATTTAAATATGTCCTCAAAATCAAATCTTAGGTTCAGAAGTATTTCGTTTATTGATACGAGCTTACATTAAATGTATATTGTGATAAAGATTGAATGCAAAAGAACTCCCGCAGTTTTTACGACATAATCTGGGTGCGAGTTTATGGTTCGTTACGAACAAGTCGTAGGAATACGGTGATAATTTCTGCAATAAAGTCATCGATGAGATTTTTTCGTTTCTTTACGAGCCACGATATCATAGAGACATTTTACTTTCAGTACTTTTGTCGTCTGAAACACGTTTTCTGCCTTTAAGTCTCCCTTTATAGCGACTAGAACTGTTAATGAAATATTTAGGGTCTTCGTTAGGAACGAAACGCGGGTCTGACATTTTATGTTAATTCATTTGGAGCATCAAGCTGATGCTTCCAGCCAGTTTTATGTTCTGCAAGTAATTTACTTGAGATGCTAATTTTTCAAGTTTTAAATAATCATTGAAATTATCGTTGCAATATTTTGTCTCGTTATGCGGTATAATATTCAGTGAAAAATTGATTTTAGTTGCTCTGGCAGATTATATCAAATTGGTTTTGTCTTAATTGAAAGATATTCTAAGCTTAGAAGGATCATTTCTTGCCAATATATCGATAAAAGTTTTAACGTCACTGAAACCCTCGTTTATTGACGAGACTCAGTGTTGTCATATATGCTGCATGTTCACGTACAGTATCAAGTAGAATTTATTGTTATATCTGCATCGCAGTGTCGGTAATATTTAGCGACAATAAAACGGGGAAGTTTAATCATTTGAAATATTCATAAGTGGTTTGTAGGTTGAATAATTGCACCAATATGTAGTTTTTACTTATTTTTTATGATGTTCCTAACTGAACGACTGTCTATGTACCCGATGTTCCGAAGTGGACAACGTATCTATGTATGCGATGTTCCGAAGCGAACCTGGTCTATTTCGTGTTCATCTATTCGATTGCTTATTTCACAAGATGAAGACTTGGGTGTACAAGTTTTCCAAACAAGGCTGAGAGAAATAGTTCCTTATTTCTATCGGGTACACAAATTCGAGTGGAAATGGAAAACCGAGTGATTGCGGTGGTCCATTCCCCAAAAGTGACCGTAGGAAGTAATGAAAGCAATACCGACCATAAATAGGAGACTACAAATAAGGGATTCTGCTACAAAGATTAAGGGTTCTGGCAAGCACATGTAAATAATAATAAACTAAAATACTCGGTAGAACGTAACAACTTTTGCTGCTACGGATAACCTATTGACTTGAACCTCCACAAAGTGTACGGATAAACTGAAAACGATATATTATTGTATCAATAGAAACTTGGGTCGAGGTCTAATCCGCTTGCCATGGTATTGCATTCTAAGACCTAACACAAACTGTACTATATCAAATATCAAATGATACGTACAACTTTTCTTTTATATCTAGAAATATAAAGATAGACATTTGATTGCTACCTCGTAGCAATTTCAGGAATTTCTATTTTGGTTTGGCTGCATAGCTTTATTGTATGTAATACTATCTTATGTTCAAGTAAAATGGTAGTAAAGATAAGGTACATGTCTAGGGTACTTAAATGGTTCAATTTTAGTACGAAGTAAAATTTTCATCGTCAACACTGGTAAGGGTAGGGTACCCTAAGGAAAGTGCTGATGTAGGAAAGAAGTCACTTTACAAGTTTTGATTATTTATTTTAACTGGGGTATTAGGTAATAAATACTTAGGTATTTAACTTATTTTTAATTCAATAAAATTAAATGACAGATATTTAAATTATCAAATTCTTACATTCACAAGTGTTTAAATTAAAAACTAAATTATGACGAATGTTTAATTTTTAATGATGCTGTAAATTCAGTATATAGTACATTAAATATGGTATTATTACATTAAATTAGATATAATATAAAAAATATTCTATTTTGGGCTATAACAGGCACCACTTAACAAAATTAAAATGTTTATTTATTCATCGAATTCTTTTGCAAATTCCAATAAAATATTCATATGGAAATTAAATTACGTGATCAGACAGCAATAAAAAGTGTTTGATATTCCATCAGTAACTGAAGTGGAACGCAAATGAATAATATTTCATATTCCATAATTGTGTCAATTCATCACAATTTATTTTTCGATTAACAAAAATTTGAATCAAATGTTATTTCACTTACTCTGATATTCTCTACAATTCATGCAATATCATATCACAAATATCGTAAAATATAATGTTTCAAAATTAATCAATAAATTAATTTAAAAATTGTCAACACTCGTCATTCTGTTTTAATAAATTTCTTTCAGCAAAATGTAATGTAATGTTTCCTGTGTCAGGGTGGTCTTATTTTTCAAATATTCCCTGTATTATAATTGTCTTCTTCTTTACAGTTTCTATAAATACTTCCTGTGTCATAATTTTCGTTTTTCAAGATCATCTATCTATTTCCCGCATTATAATTTTCAACGAATATTAACGATTGGTTTATCCCGTGTTCGAAATGCATTTGATGCGTATTTTCGAACGTGTCCTCTATAAGCATGATCCAGTAATAGCCCATCAAAATTAACCAATAATTCAACAGAGTTCTATAGTGCTAATAACTGCACGATGTTTAGTTTCTACTGTTAATTGTATGTCAATAATAAACATTGATTAATGCACCGTTTGTACATCGTCACGTTGCACTGTAAACAGACAAAGATAGCCGCGTCTGTGATCTAAAAGCTTTTACTCCTGCTTCACTAGGGTTCCAACTTTCTATCATTTAATAAATGAAAACGACATTATTGTAAACAGAAAGTAAACTTTGGAAAATTTGAAATTTTTTTGTGTTTAAAACGTATGAAGATTTGAAACTTCTAAGACTTTAAGGCAGGATCTTAAATTTATAAATTATTGAATTTGAAAATTTGACGGTTCAAAGCTGTAAAATTTAACACTTTGATATATCTATATTTCTGAATTTGCAAGTTATCTTTATTCATATGAACATTTCTAGTTTTGTAATAATGCAACGTTAAAAGCGCAACAATTTCTCCTGTATTGATTCATTATACCATTCTTTTCACTATCGAGTTCACGAATGTCAACAACATAGAAGTATCAAAACACGTACCGATGGCAACCCTCGAGTTGGCGCGCGAGGCTGACGTGTTCAGAAGAGCTATTCCAATTGGTCAGAATAGAAAAATGGTCGCCTCACACGTATTTTCAGCGGTAGTATTGGCTCGAGCGGTTGCACGCTAATGATTATACTTCTCAAGTTCCAATCTTCAAAAATTCTAATGTTCAAAAGTTTCAACTTTCAAAAGTTCCAACATTGCAAAGATTCAATCTTCCAAAGTTCTAATTATCTAAAGTCTCAACATCGCAATGTTCCAACTTTCCAAAGCTTCAACCTTACAAAGTTTTAATATTCCAAAGTTCCAACGTTGCAATGTTCCCACCTTCCAAAGTATTAACATTCCAAAGTTCCAACATTGCAATGTTCCAACCTTACAAAGTTCGAACCTTCCAAAGTTTTAACATTCCAAAGTTACAACTTTCAAAAGTTCCAAAGTTGTAATGTTCCAACCTTCCAAAGTTTTAACATTCCAAAGTTCCAAGTTTCCAAAGTTCCAACCTTGCAAAGTTTCAATCTTCCAAAGTTATAACCTTTTAAAGTCCCAACACTGCAATGTTCCAACCTTCCAAAGTTTTAACATTCCAAAGTTCCAACTTTCAAAAGTTCCAACGTTGCAATATTCCCACCTTGCAAAGTTCCAGCATTGCAATATTCCAACCTTCCAAAGTTCCATCTTTCAAGAGTTCTAACATTGTAATGTTTCAAGCTTCTAAAGTTTTAACTTTCAAAACTTCCAACCTTGCAAAGTTTCAATCTTCCATAGTTCTAATCTTCCAAAGTCCCAACATTGCAATGTTCCTACCTTCCAAAGTCCCAACCATGCAATGTTTTAACCTTCCAAAGTACTCATCTTCTAAAGTTTGAATCATCCGAAGGTTCAATCTTTCAATGTTCCGACCTTCCACTGTCCCAACTGTCCAGAGTTCCAACTTTCCCTATTGTCAACTTTCATAAGTCCCAACCTCGCAAAATTCTAACCTTCCATAGTCCGCACTTTCCAAAGTTTGAATCACCCAAAGTTTCAACTTTTCAATGTCCTGACGTTCCTGAATTCCAATTTTCGAAAGTGCTGACATTTGCACATTTCGATCATTCTAAATTCGATCATTCAACCTTCCTAACTTTCAATCTTCCAAATTTCAAAGCTCCGAATATTCAAAATTTCTGAAACTAAAGCTCCAAATTTCAAAACGTACATCTTCTCGTAACTTCGAATCACCTTATTCCAAAGCTTCCAAACCTTCAAATGATAGTTGCCAAACGTCTCTCCAGTGAGTGAGATACTTCACATTGCATTCGGTAGTTGTTATTGTCATTATTATTCATATTTGCCGAAATGTAACTGCAAGTGTTCATGATGGAGCGTCTGACATGAGTATGACTACAGTATTAGAACGAATGTTACATCTAGTATAGTCAACAAACTTTAGCTATACAAATTGCAATTGCACCTTAAATTGAACCGTGTTTAAAATTCGAATGAGATTCATCATAATTGAGCCACAGGTGCCTTACTAGTAATCTATCTCAAAGGTTAAGAATATGCGAATCCAAAACTCTGAAATCGAGAACTTGACCGTCACAGCTTGCGAGTGCATTTCTTTCACGTCCATGAATTGCGTGACACGGTTGCCCATCTCTGTCCACGAACCATTTCCATGCTCGTTGTAGATCGTGGCAGATGTCGGTGCGGTGTTCCTGAAGAGCAGCTTGGGTTTAAGGGCCAGACGGTTCTTATACGAGCGACAGAACTGTGAGTAGATGCGGGACCGACGTGTCCTATCAACGCGAACCTATAAACTCTGCTTGCTCGGAAATAATATTGGGAATCCGCTCCTTCCTCTGGATTTTCCTGCGGGTTTCTCCAGCTGGATTCTCCTCGTGGCAAGGACGAATAAAGGTCACGACCATCAAACGGTCTTGAAATTCTCCAACAGCCAGATTGCGAAGGGTGTAAAAGTATTGATACAACACGGAGAAAGGGTTTCGTAGAGAACTTTTTCCCTTTTTTTTTATTTGCGTCTCGTGTGGATGGAAAGCGGCAGTGATGTGACTACGAAATTTGATGACGGTTCGTAGGAACGTTTGAGAGGGCTGTCGTGCGCGATATGGCGAAAAATGTCGTAAAAATGTACGTTTACTTTGGTATTCTTTGGGAGACTAGATTCGTATTGAAATCTATCAAAAATTTATTTGACTGTGGTTTTGAGAGCGGTACGTGTCTATTTTTGGGGAAAGTTTAACGTATTTGAGGAAACTTTAAGGCAAGTTTAATTTTAATGAATACAAAATGTTATTTAATTAATAAAATATCAATGTTGATCACATTATTAATTATTGAAAGAGCACCTAATATTAAATATAATACATAGCAACTAAATATATAATACAAAACAACTATCATATATGCATAATGCATTATTTTTTCAATTTCTCACTATTATACCAGAAAATATTAAAAAAGTTTCTCACGTCTTTTGTACGTAAAAGTATCTTAATACACGAATGTAAATGCAAATGAATCCATAAAAAGAAAATAAATTTATTTGACCTAACCAGATATTTAAACGGCATAAATATTTTAAATACCGATCAGCAAGCCTTGTCTCCAATTTCATTCCCTCGTTTCAAAGATAAAAGCCGCGTTCGAATAATAAAAGTATGCCAGACATCGAAAATAATTCATCAAAGAGAAAGATCTTCCGTTACTCATAATTCCCCATCTTCGCAATGATAACAGAACGCAAGAAAGTCGTTCTGTTCCGAGTTTTAATAAAGGAAACATTCAGATCCGAGAACGCTCGGGATCGCTTTTATTCGCCGTCTTTCCGCGGCGCTGCGTTTTCAATCCAATTACTTTTCGACAATGAGATTAATAATAAAAGGTAGCAGTAAATTCCGCTAACGCGCCGTTTAAAATTCCTCACCAGCAACCATAAACCAACCGTGAAACAGTTTTCTCGTTGTTGTAGCGCAGACGACAATGCCCCTAACGACCAGCTAAATTCAACGTTCAGTCCGAGACCGTTCTACGTGCCGACGAAAGATCATGCGATAAATGGAACAGTTTATTCGAATCGTTCCACTTGTAAATTAACGAGCGCACTCATTAACCTGCTATCGATTATTCTACAGGTTGAGAAGTTTTGTTTCTGAACGGGGTTAGGTGTGGGGACATGACTATAGCTTCGTACGGGGGATGTTTATGTACACTGAATGTGGAAGAAATAGAGGAACATAAAACAGGTATGTGCTATCAAAATATTTATGTATATATAATTTATACTGCGATATGCAATAAAATTTACTATAATGAGTTGAGAAATTTGCATATTAATAAGGTTATTTATATTATTAAAGTTACACTTAATTTATTTCTAATTTACTGATATTACTGCTGATAATGTTATTAATCTGTTAAATATGGATTTGTAAATTTAGTCATTTTTGAATCGCTATGCTTTTTACTTTCGTGATGTAGAAATCTGGGATATGCTACATAGATTTTAATATTGTGAAACTTTAGAGGGCCTACATTTATTAATTTTTAAATACATCAATTTTAAAATTTATACATTCTGAAATTTTTAAATGACCTTTGCATGTGCTAATAAAATATTTGTTTATGCAACATCAAGTATGTGTGCGCATGTGCGAGTATGTCTGTGTGCGCATGCGCGCGTGTATGCGTCCGAGTGCGCATGCGCACTTGTATGCGTTTGAGTGCGCATGCGCGTCGGTTTCCAGTATAGGTTCACAAGGTTTAATCTAAGAAAAAGCAAAAATTAAAATCAAAGAAATTGAAAAAATCCCCAAAAAAGTTGCAAAAGAATCTAAGAATCCTAAAAATTCCTTCCGTATCTCAACAATAACAGAATTCCATATTATATCCTCAGAATAAGCAACACAAAGTGATAGAATGCAAACCATTCTAACTATTACAAAAATCGAAATGTCCAAAAGTCCCCTATGCAAACTATCTGATCATTCTGTCTAAAACATGGTATCTGCCACAAGACTACAAGCGAACACGGGTAGGTAGGTAAAAGAATTCAATTCCCAAAGGGCGAAGCACGGGTATAGTCGTAAAGGTAGCCTTATGGTTGGCAGCATAAGCAGCAAGCTTCGTTCTTGAAATACTTGCTTCAGAAACAGCCGCATATCTTGGCCGCTTTGCTTCGAAGGACGATCCTGATCGAAGAAGAGGCGATCGAGACGAGCATGGATACAGGTTACGATTACCTTGTTAATCAGCTGCCATTCTCAAGCAAGCACACGTTCAAGTACCAGCCGCCTCGTACGCATTTGTCGCGTAATTGAAATAGCCGAACGTTTACCTGCAGTCTGAAGAGAAGAGCGAGCCACTCAGGTTCTATTCTCGGCGTGCTTTACGCTCCGAAGACCCTTTGCCGTGGCTACTTCTTGCCGGTTGTTTGGACGCAGCTCGTAAAACACAGTGGGCTCGGTAAACACGTTCGAGTGTACGACCGCTTTAACAAACATGGCATTAACCGACCCCTTTCGTTTGTTGTCGATTTAACTGTGAACCGAGCAAGCACTTCTCGCGCGAGCGTTACTCAACACCGCGACCGAGGGGTTGTAAACTTCAAGATGCTGCCCGCTGACGACAGTGTTGATGGTGTTTGAGAAACAACGTGATGACCCAGTTGTGGACCTGAAATTCGTCTGGTCTGCTGGTAGTCGAGGCACAACTTGATTCAGAGTGAAGATGGTAATAACAAAAGACGATAATTTGGATGGTAATAAAAAATGACCATTTGTAATCGATTTTTGGACGGTTGGGTCAAATGTGAAATTAGGTCATACGAGGCGAATATTTAGGAAATGAGACTGCGATATTTTCTGGTAATCAAAGAAGGAGGTCAGAATTATTTAGAAAAGGTTGTCATGGGATATGATCAAATGGGAAATTAGGTCACAAGTGATTACTTAGAAGATTGCTAACGTACTTTCATGTGTTCACATGCGATCATATATGAAATTAGATCAAAGTGATTATTTGGAGTACACTTGTGATCGGATATGATCAAATATGAAATTAGGTCATAGGATACGATAATTGTGGAAAGGAGTCTCTTGGTATATTGTCGTGTGACCAAATATGATTAAGAGTAAGTAAAAGTGTGATTAAAGATTAGGTCACAAGTGATTTTATAGTAAAGGAGGTTCCTAATATACTTTCATCTGATTAAACATGATCAAATATGAAATTAAATATGAAATAAAAGCAAACTACACCTAACATCTTCACATGATCCAACACGAAGCATCATAATAAATGATAATTGTTCAGAACAGACTCTTAACACATTTTCAGATGATTAAACATAATAAATGATTTTTCAGAAAACATTTTCTTCAAATCATATATGAAACTAAACTAAAATAAATGGTGATTATCCAGAAAAGAGGACATACAAGAAGTCTAACGCAAACCTAACTTAAACCAGAGCTATCTCAAACATTTGAAGTACGAGCAGAACTTCAAAATCCTAACACAAATGTAACTGAAACTAATGCAAACTCACTTCAAATGCTAGATATGTGATGAGTAATACAAACATTTTGGATGCAACACGAGAAGTAAGAACAAACATTTATTTAAGAAATGTGATAATTTTACGTCACATATTAACTTGATGATTAGGTGATTTTGTGGTATGAAGTGTTAGAATGTGACATATTTCATCTTTCTTATATCATGCTGTCTGCATGTAAACATACATGTGTATCTACGTATCTACACATGTGCATCTACACATATGAATATATTGTGAATATATCTGAATATATCTGAACATACATGTGTATCTACGTATTCACACATGTGCATCTACACATATGAATATATTGTGAATATATCTGAATATATCTGAACATACATGTGTATCTACGTATTCACACATGTGCATCTACACATATGAATATATTGTGAATATATCTGAACATATCTGAACACACATGTGTATCTACGTATCTACACATGTGCATCTACACATATGAATGTATTCTGAATATATCTGCATATATCTGAACATACATGTGTATCTACGTATTCACACATGTGTATCGACACATCTGAATATATTGTGAATATATCTGAATATATCTGAACATACATCTGTGTCTACGTATCCACACATGTGTATCTACATATCTGAATATATTAACCTAAGCATATATTAAAATATGCATTATTAATTTATATGTACATTCTGCATATACAGAAAGAATATTCAACTTCTCAAAAGAGCATATTATGATATGTAGAATATATATGCACAAATATGCTTGAATTTAAAATAAAGACAGTCAACTGCGATTTAAGAGATGAGAACTCAAACATCAAACTCGTATAAAAACATACAGCAAAATATATTTATATTTTCATTCCAATCTACAGAATAACAAAATAAATTTCTATAAAAATAAATTTAAATTTAAAATATTAGGACACCAAATCAGATGAACAGTACACAAGATAAATTTCTATAAAAACTTAAATTTAAAATATCAGGACATATTCGTCTCAATTCTAAGGATTACTTCCATTCTCACATCTAGAAAAAATGCGTTGAATTTCCCCATTTTTCCGAATATTATATTTTAAGCGATAAACCTGGATAGGAGAGTTGTCCGGTAAGCGGGAAGTCCGCGTTGAAATCGTGAGCCAACAGTCGGATCGGCGTGCAATATGATATCAAAGTTCCATAAAAATCGGGGTGGGTGAGTTCGATAACATTTCCTGTGAGATATTCGCTCTGTTCGGTACAACGAGATCCGAAACAATGCGAGCTATGATTTCAACCGCTTGTATTACTAACAAGTGCGTTTTTCGCGCATTTCCTGTATCCATGTATCTCTTCATACTTCATAAACCGCCGATTTCAATACTATTATCCTTAAATTCATACATTTCTGGGTTCTTATATTTTTATTTCAATTTAGAGGCAAAATTCGGTGTTTGTAGGGATTCGTAAATTCACACAATCTGATATTCGAGTATTGTTAGATTGGATTTTTGATTAGGTTTTAGGATTAGGTTTTCAGATCTTCATATAGGATTATTAGGAATAATCACATTGATAGTTGAATGATCAGATTCATGGATTTGTAGAGTTTTATTGGAGACTAGATTCGTAGTTAAGATTTCTAGTTTAATAGAATTATTGATTTTTAAATAGTTAAATCACTGAATACTTAGATTTGAAGTTATGTAAATCGGTAGATCTCTAGATCCATATATCCTCAGATTCCTAGATCATCAGATACTTAGATTTCCAAATTCCTAAATCTCCAAATCCATTCACTTCCAATTCTCTATATTTCCAAATCCCTAACTTTCCAAATTCCTAAGGTTTCAAATCCCTAAATTTCCAAATTCCTAGGGTTCCAAATTCCTATATTTCCAAATTCCTAAAGGTTTTAAATCCCTAAATTTCCAAATCCCTAAGTTTCCAAATTCCTAAAGTTCCAAATCCCTAATTTCCAAATTCCTAAGGTTCCAAATCCCTAAATTTCCAAATTCCTAAGGTTCCAAATCTCTAAATTTCCAAATTCCTAAGGTTCCAAATCCCTAAGTTTCCAAATTCCTAAATTTCCAAATTCCTAAGGTTACAAATCCCTAAATTTCCAAATCCCTAAATTTCCAAATTCCTAAATTTCCAAATTCCTAAGGTTACAAATCCCTAAATTTCCAAATTCCTAAGGTTCCAAATCCCTAAGTTTCCAAATTCCTAAATTTCCAAATTCCTAAGGTTCCAAATCCGTAAATTTCCAAATCCCTAAATTTCCAAATTCCTAAGGTTACAAATCCCTAAATTTCCAAATTCCTAAATTTCCAAATACCTAAATTTCAAAATTTCTAAGGTTCCAAATCCCTAAATTTCCAAATCCCTATATTTCAAAATTCCTAAATCTCCAAAATTCCTAAATCTCCAAATTCCCAAATATCCAAATTCCTAAGTTCCTAAATCCCTAAATCCCTATATATCTAAACTTCTAAATCTCTAAACCTCTAAATTATAAAATTCCCTAAATCCTCAGATTTACAGATCACTAGATTCTCAGATCCCTCAACCCCCATATGACTGACTTCTTAAAGAAGACTATATTCCCGAACGAAATACGAAATATTACAATTAAAAAATGCTTGAAAAAACACCTTGTTCCCAAGTATTGCCTCATTCAATTAAATATGTACATTATGGTAAAGCACATGCGTATAACACAAGATTCATCCGTTTTTGTTACAGTTTATCTAAGAACGAGGATAAAAGGTCCTAAAAGATTCCTAGTACCATGCATTCCGCGTACACAAGCTACTGGTATTTCGAGAATTTTGTACCGAAGGAGGTAGTTAAGTAAACGTAAAGTTGAACGAAATTCTTTGGTCAGTTTCTTCTAGCATATACAGCAATGCGCAGTATGCGAAAGTTCAACGAGTTCAACATTTTTCAATGGTTAACATATACTTTCTTATGAGCAGATTTGATAAGCAACGTTGTACAAAGGCACCAGCACGCTATTATCGTAGATATTATCATTAATGATCAAAGATGCAATTACAGGAACGGTTACGGCGCACACCTGGGCGTAACTGTAGGTCTACTTTAAGTAACGACAAATATGTAATCTAAATTTTAAGTTCTTCAATTATTCAATTTTTATTGATTCTTTAGCATTACAATTTTATTACTTTTCGATTTTGTAGTCCTGAATATTTTTTGATGTTCAAATGTTCAATTATTAAACTTCTCAAATGTATAATTATTCGACTTTTCAATTCCTCAAATTTTCAAGATTTCAAATTTGCAAGTTTTCAAGTTTTCAAATTTTCAAGTTTTCAAGTTTTCAAATTTTTAAATTTTCAAATTTTCAAATTTTCATGTTTTCAATTTTTCAATTATTCAATTTCTAAATTTCTCAAGTTTTCACGTTTCCAATTATTCAATTTTTCAGTTTTGAAATTTATCAATTTATCAACTTATCAGTTTTTCAATTTGTCAATTTGTCAATTTATCAATTTATCCGTCTTTTAATTTTCAGATTTTCCAATTTTCCAGTTTTTCAATTCTTCAATTTTCTAATTTTCTAATTTTCTAATTTTCTAATTTCCAAATTTCTTATGCCCAAAATACCAAATCTCCAAATCCCTAGACTTCCAAATCTTAAAGACGCCATAATATGAAATCACAAAATCCTAAAATCTCAAATTCACAGAAACCCTAAAATAGCAAATTCTAAAATCGCCAAATATCAAATCTTAAAATCCCCAAAATATTAAATCTCCAAAACACCTAATCCCTGAATCCCCAAAACAGCAAATGCTAACATTCTCAAAGTATCAAATCCTAAAATCCTTAAAATATTAAATCTCCAAAATCCCTAAAACACCTAAACCCAGCATCCCCAAAATATTAAATTTCCAAAATCCTCAAAACATTTAATCTCAGTATCCCCAAAACACCAAATGCTAAAATTCTCAAAATACCAAATCGTAAAATCCCCAAAATATTAAATCTCCAAAATCCCTAAAACACCTAAACCCAGCATCCCCAAAATACCAAATGCTAAAATTCCCAAAGCACCAAATCCTAAAATCCTCAAAATATTATATCTCTAGAATCCCCAAAATACCAAGTCCTAAAATCCCCAATTTACCAAATTCTAAAATTCCCATAACATCAAATCCTAAATTCCCCGAAACACCAAATCCTAACATCTGCAAATATCCAAATTCAAGCTACTGAAGTGCACCGTGACGACCGTAGTCCCCCTAACTGCAATATACCCAGAAGTTCACTGGATCATCTGTTTTTCTTACTGCAAAACGATATTACACGCAGAGCCTGCAACAGTTGTAAAACGCGTGATTATTCGACGATACCAGAAACTGTTCAAAGAGTTAATTCCCGAGGCAGCGAAGTTACTCGGCGACGTAAGACGGTACGCGCGTTAAGCGCCTGCTGTTTAACCGCTAATGTAACCGAACTTCAGCATGCGGGAATCGTTCGAGAACATAAATTGTTTCTCGAAAGCACACGAGCTCCCGTGAAGATCGAAACGCGCGACGAAGTTCATTAGCAGTGTCTTCAACGAGCGTTGTAATTGCTGGGATTGCGCGGCCAATGGCAAACATTTTAACAACATGACACACTTGGGAGTTGTACAATCAACTGCAAATCTCGCATCCGTTGGGACAATGCGATTTGCAAATTTATAGTCGGAAGTCGAAATTTGGATTTCTGGAAATGCTGAAATTTGAAATCTGATTTGGTTGATGTTTATGAATTCAAATATTACGAAATTAGAGATTGAGGACTATGGAGATTTGGGGACATAGGGATTTCAATTTAGGGATTTTGGTAGTGAAGAATGTTTGGAATTTGCTAGTGAAGTTTGGAAATTTCAACGCTGGAAAATTTCGAAATTTGGAGGTTGGTAATATAAAAATTGAAAAATTTAGATATTAGGAAATCGGATAATTCAACTGCACGAAAATCCAGAGAATCATGTCCTTAAAAATTAGAAAATTTTTGGAACATTTACTTTCTCAAAATCTAAACATGAAAAATTTTATTACACAATTTTTGTTCATATCTATTCTTAAATCTAAACATGACAAAATACAAATTTGGAAGCTATGTTATCCTCGAAATTCGCATCTCCCTATCGACCCTAGTTCTGGCACCGAATCAAGACCTAACACAGCCACAAACAAAAATAATCGAACAGAAGCACATTACAAACGTTGATCATAAACACAGAATTCACGATTGCAAAAGAGGGAAGAATATCGCGTGAAAGCATCGGAGACACATTTAACAAAACCACTGGTGGATGATTCGAGGAAATAAATAGGGAAGGCGTACGCGAGGGCAGGCCGCGCGAAAATTATGTGGTCGCCTGATATATTTCCCATTCACCTTGAATTAATGTATCGCCGATATTACAGCGATGCATCAAAAGCCTCCAGTTTCCCCCATGCCCGCGAACCTACCTAAAAATTGCCGGCGTTGATGCATTGGGGCAGCCCGCGAGAGCACGAGCTGCAGATGAAATGTGCCGTTTGTATTGATGCTCGTTCATACGCGGTCGCATATTTTTCTTCGTTGTCAACCGTGGAAATTCGACGAACAATCTCGTCGATGTCGACGCCTGACGTGCCTCGTTGCCGGACTAATAAAACATCCACGGCAAAATGATTTCTCGCGGTGCGATTACTGTTTATCCTGTTTGGATTCGATAACGTCGCCGGACATTTTCGATACACGCTTCTAACTGCAAGATTCAATGGTGCAGACTGGATATGTGGTCCTGGGTGATTTATTTTGCTATATGGTCCTGGGAGATTTAGTTCGCTATATGGCCCTAGGAAGTTTGTTTCGTTATATGGTATTCGGTGACTTATTTCGCTATATGACCCTGGTAGATTTATTTCATAATAGAGATCTGGGTGATTTATTTTGCTATATGGTCCTGGGAGATTTAGTTCGCTATATGGCCCGAGGAAGTTTGTTTCGTTATATGGTATTCGGTGACTTATTTCGCTATATGACCCTGGTAGATTCATTTCATAATAGAGATCTGGGTGATTTATTTCGCTATATGGCCCTGGAAGATTTATTTGATTATAAGGTCCTGATAGGTTTATTTCATTATAAAGTTCTGAGCGGTTTAATTCATTATAGAGGTCTGGGTGAGTTATTTTGTTATATGGTCCTGGAAGGTTTTTTTCATTATATGGCCCTGGAAGTTTTATTTCATTATATGGTCCTGGTGGATTTATTTCGTTATAAGATTCTAGGTGATTTATCTCGCTATATGACCCAAGGAGATTTGTTTCATTATACGCTCCTGGGTGACTTATTTCGATATATGACCCTGGTCGGTTTATTTTATTATAAAATCCTGGGTAACTTATTTTGCTATATGGTGCTATTAAGTTTACTTTATTATAGAGCTATGGGTGATTTATTTTGCTATATGGCTCTGGAAGTTTTATTTCATTACATGGTCCTGGTGGGTTTATTTCATTATAAGGTTCTGCGTGATTTATTTCACTACATGGTCCTAGGAGATTTATTTCATTACATGGTCCTGGGTGGCTTATTTCGATGTATGACCCTGGTGGGTTTATTTTATTATGTAATCCTGGGTAACTTATTTTACTATATGGTGCTATTAAGTTTACTTCATTATAGAGCTATGGGTGAGTTATTTTGCTATATGGCTCTAGGAGATTTATTTCGTTACATGGTCCTGGGTGACTTGTTTCGATATATGACCCCGGTAGGTTTATTTCATTATAGGGTTCTGGGTGCGTTATTTCTTTATATGATCCTGAAAAAATTATTTCACTATATGGCTCTGAAAGGTTTATTTCGTTAAATAGTACTGGGTGAAACAAGCTAACAACTACATTCACGTAACATAAATTTTGTTTAAACAAAATATATGGACGTCTATTCTCATTGTCAGTGTTTGTCCATTTTATTGCATTCATTCTCGACATTCGACAATTTTTAAATCTTCAATTTGAATTTAATTGTATTATAAAATCACTCGTTTTCGTTAGTTTAGTAACAGAAAGAATGCTTCCTCGATTTTTCAACTCTTGCCAATTTCAGGAGCCATAGAAAAGAAATTTCATCGACACTGGGGTTATAACGGCGCCGCAATTAATCCTGAGACTTCAATTGGCAACGTTTCAAAAAAATATGCTCGTCTAGACATCCATTCATAGGCGTACGTTTCTTGAGATTCATTTCAGCGACAACCTCGAGTTTTCCACGGTTATTTTTTTTTCAGAAACGAAGCAGAGATACTGCTTTCATTCATGGAAATTTAGAAATTTACGAACACAGAAAATTTAGAGTTTTTAAGAACACATATTTTGAAATATTTAGAATGTTTTAAACTTTTGAAATTTCTGATATTTTGAAATATTGAGGTACTGAAATTTAACCCTTTCGGGACACACTTCGCCTGAATAACAATTTTAAGACACTGGGACTTTTAAGACCCTAAACACTAAAAATGTTCTTGACAAAGAACCTACTCATTATTGTACTTGAAAAAAGTTATAAATAATCGTTAAATTAAGTTAATCCTAAAGTTGCTTTATCATATTGCACGGCTGACTTCAGTAAATTTAAATGTCGAATGTCACAAAAATTCAGAAACGTGAAAAAACTGCAAAAATGACTTTCACAGAAAAGTTCAACATTTCTGTCGATTTTAACATGAAAAGCTAAAATTTCTGCTGAACGCTTTTGAGATATAAGAGTCTAAGGGAAAATATAGTAAAAATGTTAGTGGTTCAAAAAAGGTGTTTCAGATTTTCAGATATAATGGCTAAAATTGATGCTGAAGTAGCTTGAGTCGTTTCATATCCCAGTGTGATTGTCTCTTTACACTGATACACGATATTGGAAACATTTGGAAATATTTTATGAATTTTCTAAAAAAGTAGACTGTCAAAATCAAAGCATATCATAGCTTTGAGAAAAATTATAATTTAATCATCAAAAGTTTTATTCCAATATACTCGCGTGGAGAATAGCATTGTCATACATTTTAGCGCTAAGAGGTTAAGGGTTAAATATAAGGGTTAAAACCAAGGAATTTACAAATATTCACATTTGCGCGTTTATAATTTTTCGTATAAAATCTGTCAGGATAACTTACAACGTAACAATGCTCGCTGATGTTACAGTATATCAATTACAAAAACGGTTACAAATGTAATCTAGCCGTTCGATTTCGAAACGGGATGGAAGAACGTCAAAGGACCAGCAAAATATTAATCTAAAAAGCAATTGCACATGCCGACAGTATCGCACACAAGTGAGCAAAGTTTTGTAGGCGTAGTTGAATGCATTTTTTCTCCTCTCCCGGAACGTTTGCCAATGGAATTCTATAAAACAATCCCGTTATTGCTATCGCTGTAAACGTGCAAACCGATTTAGCAATGAATTTGCGATTCTTTTGAACCGTTCGTAATACCGAAGCTATTGAAACAGACCAGTTTTATTTTCTCGGCGTAAAATGCGATAAAACGTGAAAATTCTATCGGGTCATTCTAAAAGTCCCTACACCTATCGGTATCTGACACCATTTATTTTCTGACGGATTGATTTTTTGTTGGATGATTAAAAATCAGTGTTGGAAATGAAGTCAATTGAATATGTAGAAAGGAAGAAAATATGTAAATTAGAGTACAAGGGGTGAGTTAATATACTTAGTGTTCCCTATTTTATAAGTTTATTTTTTCAACTTTTCAATATTTCAGTATTTCAATTTTTCAGTTTCTCAATTTTTCAATTTCTCAATTTCTCAATTTTTCAATTTTTCAATTTTTTTAATTTTTCAGTTTTTCAGTTTTTCAGTTTTTCAATTTTTCAGATTCTCAGTCTTTCCATTTTTCAATTTTTCAGTTTCTCAGTTTCTCAGTTTTTCAATTTTTCAATTTTTCCATTCTTCAATTTTTCAATTCTTCGATTTTTCAGATTTTCAATTTTTCCATTTTTCTATTTTTCCATTCTTCAATTTTTCTAATTTCCAAATTTCTTATCCCCAAAGTACCAAATCCTAAAATCCCCAATTTGCCGAATTCTAAAATTTCCATAACATCAAATCCTAAATTCCCCAAAACACCAAGTCCTAATATCTGCAAATGAAGTTAATGGAAATGAAGAAAATAAGTATATTAGTGTACAAGGAGTGAGTTAATATACTTAGTGTTATTTTATAAATTTAACTGATGGAATAGATATTTTTATGGAAATGTTGCAATATACTATTACAATGATAACATATTACATTTTCAATATAACACACTACATATTCTGTTACCAATATTATTTTCTTGCAAATGTAGCTAATAACATGCGTTACTAACAAACAGTAATTTATTAATATTAAGCCGTGATTGAATTAGTACGAAAACCCGAAATTGCACATAAAAATGAATTCTAAATTCCCAAAATGTTGAATTTTTAAATTATTAAATTCGACAGTAATAATTATCTTACGATAATAACTTTTCTTTATAACATACCTAAAAATCAAGGCCCTTGAATGAATGAACAAATTCTATAAAAAATCATATAATTAAATAGATATTTATTTGACGATTAAGTTCCACAATAGTGAGAATCCTATGACAATAACTTTTCTCTATGACGATACTATTTATCACATAGTTCACCGTTAAATACCATCACACGATGTTCTCGCCTAAAAACAGCCACCGTTTTGCTCACGAATAACGTCCTCCTGATAAATGTCCGCGTTTAATTAGCGCCTGAATTAATGTTCGGCGCTAATGCATGGCGGAAGTGAATCAGTGTCGTTAAAAGGAAGCGGAACGCTTGCCTTAAAAGTGCCATGGATAAGGAGGAAAAAAAAAGGGAAGAAAACAAAATGTCCGCTTAAGATTTCGTTCAGCAACGGTGGCCACTCGCAGAACTGATAAATATGCAATGCTACGAGGGACGCTAAAAAAGGAAATCAAGATGTCGATCGAGTGGAGCTTCAAAAGAGAAGTTGTTTTTACCCGAGAGTTTCAAAGGGACCATGGCAACTCGCCATTGGCAACTCGAAACGTGTCGATTAGTATTATTAGGTCATTCTGAATGTTTCTACAGTTTTTCGAGAAGATAGTTCAATCAGAATGTTGGACACGCAGAAGCTAATTAGAGTGCCTTTCTGTAACTTTTATTGATTTGTTTGTCAAAGGCGTAATGCCAGGAAAAGTTTGAGGGGCCTTTGTTGAAATATTCTTTACGGATTTCTGGTTCTTTTGGTTAGGTGTGGGTTTAAATGAAGTTCATTGTGGGGTGAGTTGGGAATTGTAAGGTTTATTAGGTTTGTAGGAAGTTTGTATGAAATAGGGAAATTTTAGTGGAAGATTAGGGTTTGACGTGGGTTTGAACAATACGGATTTAGAAAATGGAGGATTTTGGTATTTTGGTACGGTGGAAGATTGAAGATTAGAAATTTAGAAATTTGGGGGGTGAGAAGGTTGAGAAGACCTGAAAATTTGATGTGTGAAGAGTGTGCAATTGTGAGAATGGAAACATGGTGGATTTGCTACTGAAAGATTTGGGATTAGGGAAATTTGGGAAAATCAGAATTTGGGAACTTGAGAAATTGATAACTTGGGAATTTGAAAATTTCATAAATAATTGACAATTTTATACCTTGAGTATTCATAAATTCAGATCCATTATTTCAGTAAAATATTATTCACTGATTGACTAATGTAGAAATTCAGAAATTCACAAATTCACCAATTCACTAATTTACCATTTCACCAACTTAGCAATTCACTAATTTACCATTTCACCAACTTAGCAATTCACCGAATCACCAATTCACCAATTTAGCAATTCACCGAATCACCAATTCACCAATTTAGCAATTCACCAATTCATCAATTTACCAATTTACCAATTCACCAATTTAGCTATTCACCAATTCACTAATTCATCAATTAAGCAATTCACCAATTCACCAATTTAGCAATTCACCAATTCACCAATTTAGCTATTCACCAATTCATCAATTTAGCAATTCACTAATTCACCAATTCACCAATTTAGCTATTCACCAATTCACCAATTTAGCTATTCACCAATTCATCAATTAAGCAATTCACCAATTCATCAATTCACTAATTCACCAATTGAGCAATTCACCAAATCACCAATTCACCAATTCACCAATTCACCAATTCACCAAATCACCAATTCACCAATTCATCAATTTACCAATTCACCAAATCACCAATTCACCAATTCATCAATTTAGCAATTCACCAATTCACCAATTGAGCAATTCACCAAATCACCAATTCACCAATTCATCAATTCACCAATTGAGCAATTCATCAAATCACCAATTGAACAATTCACCAATTCACAAATTCATCAATTAAGCAATTCACCAATTCACCAAATGTAATTTGCTAACTTAGTACTTATGTATCCTGACAAATCAAATACTTAAGAACTGCAGAACATCTTCACAAAAGAAAATTTCTAAACTTGTCAAATGACTCGTTTCGTTATTCAAGTGCAAATTAATCTCCACAAAAAAAATCAATACTAAATCTAAGAATATATCCCTAAGCCCAGTATCGTCATCTATACAATTCGAAAGCCATCTCACAAATGTCTAATAACCCTCCACCTCAAATCTCCAAAACATTCAAACTTCAAAATATACTGCAATAATTATGCCCGCTCCACTGCAGAAATTTACGGTAGCAGAAAATGCACTGCCATAAAAAAGAAGATAATAAAAACCGAAAGATAAACGAACGACATTTAATACAAGCTGCTGCCATAAAACGTAATTTTGACTCTTATTAAAGTCAAACAGCGAATTTTTTTTTTCAGCGTGCTGGATTTCGGAAAAATAAACGGAACGCTTGCAATTTGTAAAAGGAGGACGACTTCTCGTAATTTTACTCGTGTTTGTCCACTTACGTAGAAAGTATTCCACTGCACGTGGACTCTGCCATAACCGACACATGTGCAGAGCATTCAGTGAGTTTTCATTAAAACTTTATGAGGTTGATGTTCGCAAAAAATTCTCATATTAGTACTTCTCCATACGTAAATAATAAACTATTACTCTCGCTGAATGTCCACCGTACAGTTTAAGATAAATACCACGGGATTTTCAAGCGAAGACACAGAAATCGTAATTAAAATACTGGATATCTTTACCTCCTGCATTTCTCATTTCGATGTGATTAATGTACCGATGTCAACACACAAATTGGCGCGTGAAGAGACATTGGAAAGTAAACTTGTTGACTTTAAAATGTATGAAGATTTGAAAATTCTAAGATTTTAGATTTCTCAATTAGGCTTTTAAATTTATAAATTATTGAATTTCAAAATTTGATGGTTCACAGCTGAAAATTTAACACTTAGATATATCTATATTTCTAAATTTGCAAGTTATCTGTATTTATATGAACATTTCTAGTTTTGTAATAATGCAATGTTAAAAGTACAACAATTTCTCCTGTACTGATTCATTATACCATTCTTTTCACTGTCAGGTTCACGAATATCCACAACACAGAAGTATGAAAACACATACCGATGTCAACTCACGAGTTGGCGCGTGAGGCTGACGTGTTTAGAAGTGCTACTCCGATTGGTCAGAGCGGTTGCACACTAATTATTATACTTCTCAAGTTCCAACCTTCAAAAATTCTACTGTTCAAAAGTTCAAAAGTTTCAACTTTCAAAAGTTCCAACCTTGCAAAGATTCAATCTTCCAAAGTTTTAATTATCCAAAATTCCAACATCGCAATGTTCCAACTTTGCAAAGTTCCAACCTTACAAAGTTTTAATATTCCAAAGTTCCAACGTTGCAATGTTCCCACCTTCCAAAGTATTAACATTCCAAAGTTCCAACATTGCAATGTTCCAACCTCACACAGTTCCAACCTTCCAAAGTTCCAATGTTATAATGTTCCAACCTTCCGCAGTTCCAACCTTGCAAAGTTTTAATCGTCCAAAGTCCCAACCTTCCAAAGTTCCAACTTTTAAAAGTTCCAACGTTGCAATGTTGCCACCTTCCAAAGTTCCAACCTTCCAAAGTATTAACATTCCAAAGTCCCAGCAATGCAATGTTCCAACCTTCAAAAGTTCCAACCTGCCAAAGTTTTAATATTCCAAAGTTCCAACTTTCAAAAATTCCAACGTTGTAATGCTCCAACCTTCCAAAGTTTTAACATTCCAAAGTTTCAACTTTCAAAACTTCCAACCTTGCAAAGTTTCAATCTGTCAAAGTTCTAATCTTCCAAAGTCCCAGCATTACAATGTTCTAACCTTCCAATGTTCCAACCTTGCAAAATTTTAATCTATCAAAGTTCTAACCTTCCAAAGTCCCAACCATGCAATGTTTTAACCTTCCAAAGTACTCATCTTCTGAAGTTTGAATCATCCGAAGTTCAATTTCTCAAAGTTCCGACCTTCCACTGTTCCAACTGTCCAAAGTCCCAACCTTCCCTATGTTCCAACTTTCAAAAGTCCCAACTCGCAAAATTCTAACCTTCGAAAGTCCCCACTTTCCAAAGTTTGAATCACCCAAAGTTTCAACTTTCCAATGTCCTGACGTTCCTGAATTCCAATTTTCGAAAGTTCTGACATTTGCACACTTCGATCATTTTAAATTCGATCATTCAACCTTCTTAACTTTCAATCTTCCAAATTCCAAAGCTCCAAATATTCAAAATTTCTAAAACTAAAGCTCCAAATTTCAAAACGTACATCTTCTCATAACTTCGAATCACCTTATTCCAAAGCTTCCAAACCGTCAAATGATAGTCGGTAAACGTTTCTCAAGTACGTGAAATAGTGCAAATTGCGTTCTACAGTTGTTATTGTCATTATTATTCTTATTTACTGAAATGTAACTGCAAGTGTTCACGATGGGAGCTTCCTTTACATTGCGTCTCATCTCTTTACGCCGACTTGTAGGTTGACATCTGTACATATCATCAAAAGCAGCAATTATTCTTAACTTTTGTTATAATCTTATATCGGAAATATTTCTACATTTACAATACAGTGTTCAGAACCTATGTTTTCCTCTTTTAACCTTTTGTAACCTATGGTTACCTCTTTCCCTCATCTTTGGAATGTGTTGATAAAGTTTGGAATATTGAGACACCCTGTATGACTACCTGTTTGGATGCACGTTTTCTCCCTTTGTTCCCCCCGTTATCTCACTTCCACACACACGTTCGGCTTCCGTTCAAATTTTCCTCATCTTTCTCCATTCGACACGTCCGAACGAATAATACCTAGAACGCAACTCGACGTCCACACAAATGGCGAATGGTGTGCATTGAAACGCATTCTGCGTTTTATCCACGACTGATGCAAACTTATAATTCAATATGCTGCGTATGGCACACGATGTTATGCATTACCTGATTTCGCCACTCGTCCGTTCTCCATTGTTCCCTGGTTTTGCTAACGATTGCGTAGAAAATTCGACGATGTTCAATGAGTACGCTACTATCGGTTCGGTACTAATTATTGGGTTGTAACATGCCGATACAGTTCAGTTGATTAAATTAATAATCTCATGTTTAGCTGCTCCTCATGGAGTTGGCAGGTGCTGTGAGTTTCGACGAATGTTCGGATATCAAGGTGTAGTCCAAATTTGGTTGTGTAATTATCGGTGTTGTGAAAATGATGCAAAGTCTTGCGTTAATAATTTCTGATAGGATTGTTGTGGAGATTTTTTAAAGACAAGGAGATAATATGCAGATGAGATGATGTGAGATGGGGTGAAGTGAAGATGAGATGGAATGAAGTGAAGTGAAATGAGAAGAGATGAAAGATAAGGTAAGATAATATACAAAAGATTTCGTGAGTGAAAACAATACACAGGTTGAGTGAATTTTTAAACTATAGCTTCTGCAATATTTTTTAAATCAAAATTTAATGAAAATTTTGCAAAAATTATCAAAGTTAAAACAACGTGAGAAAGTCGATTGAAATAACTTTTGTAGGTGTTTAAAAATAATCTCTATAGCTGTTTGAAAGTTGGTGTAAATGGACATTAGTATTATTAAATATTATACACATTCATTTTTCATATAATTGATTGTCTGCCAGTTAATTTCATATACTTCTTAAAAAACAGTAGAAAAAAGTACAAACAAGTTGATGTTTTATAACTTTTAACGATGTTAATTATTATGATATCAACAGCAATATCAATGAACAAAAATTTCTAAATTTTCACGAACTCATGTTAATTTTTCAAATGATTATACTTAATTAATTTTCTTTAAGTGACTAGGTCTAGTAAGTTAATTATTACCTAAAAAGAAAACACGATAAAAATAGATATAAAGTATCCACAATAATTTCCAATATTTGTTTCAAATCGAACCTATTAAATGTTTAAGTTTGTAAAATATGAACAGCAGTATTCAACAACGAAATGAAAAGATTATCTTTCAAATGAAAGATTACTCAACAACGTCGTACAAAAGAAATTCGTTGCACAGAAACGTATGCATATGTGGATGATCTATAATGGCGTTGAAAATATGAAAAGTTTCAGTCAAATTCATTGGAGCACGTGAAAGTTTACCTTTGAACCAGGAAGAGTTTTATAGTTTCAGATGGCTGATAACACGAGCAGTCTCGGCGCATCCTAATCTTAATAATCATCTTAATATCTAAGGGAAACAAATTTTCTTCCCCCATGGTATCTCGAAAGTGCTGCAAAGTGGGTGGAGAACATAAAAGAGATCGTAAGAACCTTTTCAAGATAGTTTACCTAATATTTTTACATGCGGGGCTCTTGAAACTCTGTTAGACAAGTTGTGTACGTGTCCTCGAAGAATCGTTAAAGTTGTATCAGAAAGACGCTGTTATCGTATTTTTTGCAGTTTACAGGATTAAACATGATTTAGGGACTTGTTTCTTTAAGAAATTGTCTGAGGATCTGGAAATTTTTGATGGCGTATTAATATTGCTGAAGGTGTGACAATTTATTGTGAATATATAATGGATTGCTTTATGATCGATATAAAGGATTTGGTATTTGCGGAAATTAGAGGAGGAATTGGAGGAATTTGGGAAGTTATGGAATTTGGATTTTTGTAGATTTTGGAATTTAGAAATTAGGGGATGTGGTGTTTTTGGACTTTGAGAATTTGGAAATAGGAAGATTGGAAAATTTAGAAATTTGTGGATTTCAAAATGTAGAGAATTGAAAATTTTTAATTTTGGAAATCTGTAGATTTCGGAATATAAGAAATTAGAAATTTGAAAATTTCAGAAGATAAGATATTGGAAATTTTGAGATTTTAGAAGATGAGATATTGGAAATTTGAGGATTTGAAGAATTGGAATTTGAAATATAAGTAATTAGAAATTTGAAAACTTGAGAATTTGGTAATTTGTGAATTTTTAAATATGAGGAAATGGAATTTTAAGAATTTAAAAATTTGAATATTTAAAATTTTCAGAATTTATGAATTTGGAAATTTGGAAATTTAAATATCTGAACATTTGTACGATCAATAATTATAAACTGCAGGTATTAAAAAATTTGCCGTTTCTGAATTTTGAAAAATTTTTACAAATTCATGTGTTAGATAATTTATGCGCATGCATATTTAGGTAATTTGAAATTCCATGACATAAGAATATAAAAAAATGTGGAAATTTGCACTTGTACAAATTTGTATATAAATAAAAACATATACAGGATCATAAATTAAGTAATTAAAAAGCGAGACAATTTAGAAATGTGTGTATTCCGCAAATTTGCGTGTATGGTAATTTAAATCGATTTCGAATAGTGGCTGTTAATATATTCACCTCGAATCACCGTAATTCCGAACGTTCTGTTTCGGTGTTGATATTTGTCAACTGAAATTAATTGTATGTCGCACAGAATGAAGTTATTAAATGCTCGCTCACCGTTCATTCGTGCAGTTGAATATCGTTCGCGAAGATCAAGGAATTCGGTGTACAGTCGTCGACTGACGAGTTGGCGCATGAGACGCAAAGTAAAAGAAGCTCACCGTGAACACTTGCAGTTACGTTTCGGCAAATAAGAATAATAATGACAATAATAACTGCTAAACGCAATTTGCACTGTTTCATTCACTTGAGAGACGTTTTATGACTATCATTTGAAGGTTTGGAGGCATCGGAATAAGGTGATTCGAAGTTATGAGAAGATGTACGTTTTGAAATTTGGAGCTTCAGTTTTAGAAATTTTAAATATTCGGAGCTTTGAAATTTGGAAGATTGACAGTTAAGAAGGTTGAATGATCGAATTTAGAATGATCGAAATGTGCAAATGTCGGGACTTTCGAAAATTGGAATTCAGGAACGTCAGGACATTGGAAAGTTGAATGTTTGAGTGATTCGAACTTTGGAAAGTGGGGACTTTGGAAGGTTAGAATTTTGCGAGGTTGGAACTTTTGAAAGTTGGAACATAGGGAAGGTTAGGACTTTGGACAGTTGGAACAGTAGAAGGTCGGAATTTTGAAAGATCGAACCTTCGGATGATTCAAACTTTAGAAGATGAGTACTTTGGAAGGTTAAAACATTGCATTGTTGGGACTTTGGAAGGTTAGAACTTTGGAAGATTAAAACTTTGCAAGGTTGGAACATTGGAAGGTTGGAACATTGCAATGTTGGGATATTGGAAGGTTAGAACTTTGACAGATTGAAACTTTGCAAGGTTGGAAGTTTTGAAAGTTGAAACTTTGGAATGTTAAAACTTAGTAAGGTTAGAACTTTGGAAAGTTGGAACATTGCGATGTTGGGACTTTGGATAATTAAAACTTTGGAAGATTGAATCTTTGCAAGGTTAAAACTTTTGAAAGTTGAAACTTTTGAACATTAGAATTTTTGAAGGTTGGAACTTGAGAAGTATAATAATTGAGAAGTGTGTAAAGAAGTGTGTAATCGCTCGAGCCAATACTACCGCCGAAAATACGTGTGAGTCGACCATTTTTCCATTCTGACCAACTGGAGTAGCTCTTCTAAACACGTCAGGTTCACGCGTCAACTCGTGGGTTGATATCGGTACGTGTTTTCATAGTCCTATGTTATCGATATTCGTAAACACAACAGTGAAAAGAATGTTATAACGAATCAGTACAGGAGAAATTGTTGTGCTTTTAATATTGCGTTACTACAAAACTAGAAATATTCATATGAATAAAGATAACTTGCAAATTTGGATATATAGATATATCAAAGTGTTAAATTTGGCAGATTTGAACCGTCAAATTTTCAAATTCAATAATTTATAAATTTCAAAGCTGGCTAATTGAGAAATCTAAAATCTTAGAAATTTCAAATCTTCATACATTTTAAAGTTAACAAATTGTTTACTTTTCAAAGTCTCTTTATGCGCCATTTCGTGGGTTGACATTGGTACATTATTTCATGCAATAATTGCAAGAAATTATTCTTGCTGATATTCAGAAAACAAATTGACGTAGCATGTCTGTCCACACTCTCTCTATGAATTAGAAATTTAAAAATACTGCATTCTTTCTCAGTTTATTCAAATTCGAAATAAGCAGGAAAGAAGCAAAGTGATCAGAAGAAAAGGGATAAAGAAAAGAAAAAAAATGAACACTGAGGTGGAAGTAACTCACGTTGGAATTCAGACATTTCTAGTTTATTCTCGTACTTTAATTACCTAGTTATCCCTCTGATTTACATAATGTACTTCGTTCATCGCATTGGCCTGCAATGCAAGAGTTTCCAATCGGTTTCTTCTTCCCGAATAGCTAATCAAGAAAGGGCGCTCGAAGAGTATTAATTTCTCTAGGATCCTGATCGTTATAAGCCATTAGGAAGAACTGCGTTGATCGTGAGCGAATTTAAAATGCGTTTCTTGGCGTGTCCGATGGTCACGAGTCTCTACTGATGTTCTCTATTTCTTTCTACTTCGCTAATTGCTATGAGTTTACAATGTTACATGACCGTAAATCGTAAAACACAGGTTGTGTAGTTTCGAACGAACGTTCGGTCCTCCGCAGTTTGCTTTGACCGAAAAAATCTTAGGAAAAATACTATCGCGGTTTAAATATAAATAAAATATTCTACAATTTGTTCGTAGGTTGCTTTTACTTCTACGCAAAAGTAGAAACTGGAGTAATTGTGAGATGTTAAAGGTTCATTAAATATTAAATAGTCAAAGGTATTGAAACAGTATTTTTTTGTAATTAGTATTAAAAATCGTTACTTTTATTTAAATTAGTCAGTAACTACTAAGAACCTATATTTTGTAAAACTAGTAGACATTTCTTGTAGTAAACATTATGACGTAACAACCATTATGTTGTACTGAAAATTATGTCATAACAATCATTAAGTTGTAGTGAAAATTATCTCATAACAATCGTTATGTTGTAACAAAAAATACATTGTAGTGTACATTATGTCATATGTACTGTACCTACATAACCGTCCATAAGTATCCGGACACAGGCGAAATATGCATTCGCGTTGCATGAAAGTTATTCAAGTATCTGCAACAGTAACTAAAATCGATTTTTTTTCTGCGAAGGTCAGAATACTGGAACGTTTTTCGATTGATAATTCTCGTTTGGAACTCATATCTCGATGGAAAAGAAGCTACAGACGAACTAAACCGAAACTGTCGAGTGCGTAGCGTTACCTCCATTCTTATCTCCATTGAGGGAACCTAAACATCTACCAACAGTTTACAAACACTTGAAACATATCGAAGAACCCTCTAAATACATTCCGCACCATAGAAATGAAACACAGTAAAAATTAAAATTTTTTTTAGAATCGAAAGCGTTTCATTAGATTCACAAATTTGGACTTTGTACTTCTGGACATGAATTTTACTTTCACACTTTCATTGTATAATTTGTACTTAAAAATTAATTCTATTATGTTATGACACCTCAAAAAAGATAATAATAATTATTACAAATGACATGATAACCCTAAATACCTTTCGTACAAAGTTCAACTATGTTTTATGTACCGAATCCAAGTGTCCGGATACTTATGGACGGTAGTGTACGTAATTCCTTAGATAAACCCAGGTAATCCAAATGAGTCGCTAGTTACAAATGTGTCATAGACACTCGTTGCTTTTTAACTAACATTCAACAACGAAATACATCAAGCAAAAACTTATCACAGTAAATTGTATCTAAATTGTTTTCACGTAAGCAGAAACAGTTCTGCTTTCAAGTCACGCAGAACTTGTTAGAATGTGCTAACTGCGATCCTAACTTCCTCAAGATCGCTTTGAAGACCAAAAGGACATTACGTTGAACAGGTTGACGTAACTATATCAAAATAGAATGTACAGGAATGTTTCTAACCACGTAACCATTGGACCAAATTCACGAAATTACAAGAAACTTCGAAGATTAAAGGAGCATAAAAGGAATGTTACTATATTTTGGTTTTTCTCGTTTATACTTAAGGACATTTTGATGTGAAGTCTAAAAGTTTTGTGATCTGAAAATTTGTGGGTTTAGGAATTTTCAAATATGCAAATATGAAATCTCTTAATTGAAAGTTTCAAATTTTTAGTTTTGCAATTTTATAATTTATCAATTTTTTAATTTTTTAATATTCTAGTGATCGGGTTTTTAGGTTTTCAAATATTTTAATTTTCGAGCTTTCGAATTTTGTAATTTTGTAATTTTCAAGCTTTCTGATTTTCCAATTTTGTAATTTTCAAGTTTTCTGATTTTCCAATTTTCTAATTTTCAAGTTTCCTGATTTTCCAATTTTCTAATTTTCAAGTTTTCTGATTTTTCAATTTTCTAATTTTCAAGTTCTCAAATTTTCAAATTTTTATATTTTCAATTTCATCCCCAGGTTTCAAAGTACCAAATTCTGAAATTCAGCAATTTTGTAATAATTTACAAATTTAATAATATAGTGACATAATAATTCAATCATTTGGAAATTTAGCAATTAATAAATTTACAATTTTACTAATCTAGACATTTTTTTTCAAATTTTTTTAAATTTAGAAATGCAAAAAATCTACAAATATAATAATTCATTAATATAACACTTTCAACATACGATAATTTATATACTCAAACGTCCGCAAATCTATAAATACAGAAATTAAAAAATTTGCAAACTAGACAATAATAAACTATAATGCGCAATTTGGAAGTTTAAAAATTACAAGTCTATCTCCAGATTAAGCGACCAAGCAATCATTAAGCCCACGAGTGCGTACCGCATACTTGACCGTGCACTATGCCCTCGCAAGCGTCATTATCCTTCACCGAAGCACCCTACAATCAAAATTTTTGACTAAGATCACTTCATCTACCCTACTTACCAAGGTTTCAACCTTTGAACTTGTCTATCGCGATACAACCGCCATAAGCTCTCCAGACACTTCCACCGAGAATGAAAGAAAACCTCTTTCCCTTTCACTGTCTTCAGCCTGTCATTAAACAGCGACAGCCTTGAACCTGAACACCTCATAGTCGCCGTTAATCATCCTCAACCGCATCGTGCCCCTCGGACACGTATGATTTTTAACATAAAAGGATGTTTCGTCTCGACGAGATGCAAAGTATTGCATTCATAAAAATGTTTCATTGATACAAAGTGACGTACCATAATTACTATTTATCGTATATGGAACCTGTCAGATAAAATTATTTACAAATTAAGTTTCACGATGTGGTAAATAGTGGCACACCCTTGTTAATTGATGGACGCTCAGTTAAGATGGTCTTTGGTTTTCTAAAATTTTCAGGACTCAACACTTTTGGGAATACATTTCTTGGGTATAGACAAAGTTATGTTGAAATGAGACCACTAGTTAACAATCATGTTATCAATGCAAGGTTAATATAAAAATTTTGCTGTTGACTTAAGGGTAGACTAGAATATATGAAATAATCTATTGTGAGTATGGCATAGAAGATACGCCATAGAATAGGCAACAGATTGCACATGGCAGTGTTTTTAGAGTATCTTTGGCAAATTCTGAGAGACGCGTGGGATAGCACGGTCCGCTGAAACGCGAACAAACGCGACCCTAGAGTATCCCACGCTGTTCGAAGAAATCGTGACTGGGCGATCATAACTTGAAAGTAGTCGTCGTACAACCAGCGTGGAGCGGGTTAACGAGGCCAGCCTGCTAGGGTTAATGGGTTAACAGGACAGTGAAGCTGGTGTATCGTGGCCGCGTCGCCCTTAATTCACCGCTCGTGGGATCGGCTCTAAGGAAAAAGGGGGGAACGAGCATGTTGCCTCGTCCCCTGTGTCTTCCTCCGTGTACACTCTTGTCTTCCGTTCATGTGTGTCAGTGCTCGGTACTTGTACTTGAAGAGTTCGGACGAAAAAGGCTCGCCGGCTAAGGTAGGGTAACTTTGATTGGATGATCCCCGATGGAGACCGGCTCGATAACGGACGGAGATCTGACGCACACATGGACCTTGGCTGAACACGAATAAGACTTGAAGAAGAACAGAAATCAGGGTCTAATTTGATGTGGAATTTAATGCTGTATCTGAGGGTATTGCCAAGTGTTTATGTGATCAAACGCAATCAGAATTGCTGCAAGGATGTGGATGCTTTGGAAACGGTCATATGTGGAGGAATTAACTGACCGTATTAACCATTAACCGACCATTGACTGACCTAACTATATGCAGGAATTAACTGACCTAACCATATGCAGGAATTAACTGACAGGTTTTGTGAGAATAAAAGATATTGGGCAATTAATTAAGAGTTGCAATCTTGATGAGCAGTAGAGAGGAATTATAGACTATGTTCCCAATTATAATTTATAATTAGTAACTAATACATAATTATACCAATAGTCTCTATTTATAATTAGTGACCAATTGCATTTGAAAAAGAAAGAAGGTTGCAAGGTGGTGTAAAATGTAGGGACTCGAGTCGCAGAGTGGCGTACAGAGATACAAGTGACACCTCGTAATACCAGGACCTGGACCGACGCCAGTTTGCATAAGAACTGCACATCCGGTGCGAGTCTCTTGTACAGGCAGGTTGTAACCGTGTAGCAACCGCCGTTTCCTCCGTATGCTATCTACTCGATAGTCAATATTACGTGACACAACACGTTGCTACGTGGCGCACTCTCCACCCTGACAGCTAGCGGCGTCGTGTGCCGTGCTACCGAACCAGGGTAATGGAATATTGTCATGTTGAATCTACCCTGGATATCACCTATGACTTTCCTATGCGTGTCTCTCAGCGGCGAGCTGGTAAACGCCGAGGGAAACCGGGATCCTGCCAAAGGAGAACGGAATTGCGTTTACAAGCGGAGAATAATGTTTCGTGTCAGTCAGACAACTCGATATTCCGTAGGCTAACAGAGAAGGAACGCGTTCCTCGAATACGTCGGAAGTCTTACCATGGAAAGGAATAGTTAGGAATACAATTTTGATTGCGGATTAATCTCGTACTACATTTTGCAAATTGAGACGTCACCGGTTAACTCTGACACGCGATTTTAAGTTAACTCTGATACGGATTTAAATTCTGTATTGTAGACACGCGATGAAATTGAAATACTAGGAGCTGCATTTTTGTGTAATTTTTTTAAGTCGTTTGATATAAAAATATACGGTCTTGAATGTTGCAATGACTGGAGACATCACACTCGATATGAATATAGTCAACTCACGAATTTAAAAAATTGCATACATTTTACTTTTATATAAGATACTGAAAGAACGTTTGTTTAAATTATTTAACATAAAAACTTCAATTTTTTGAAGTGAGAACCATGGAAAAAAAAGCTAAGTAAAAAATGTGGTAGTTTTTAATCCAAAGAGTACAGGGTGTTCCAAAAAATGTGGATCTATGTGATCATTCTATGTGTAAAAATAAAATGACAAAAAAAAAAAAATCATGGAATGATATATTCAAGCTCTGATGAATATATGAATTTCTAATCTGAAGAATACTGAATTTAAGAGTTTTAGAATTTTACAATTGAATTAAGAATTTCAATTTCCTCTAACAGTTTCAAAATTACGAATTCCATAAATTTGTTGAACATAAGAAATAGTTGAACCTTAAGTTTATGAGAAGTTCTTTTTGTAAAATGGTTCCTAACACGATTGTCACATTGAATCATCTGGGATCTCACCAACTGGCTTCGGTTCAGCAGCGGAAACAAGAAATCCCTTGAATCCGGTCGTGTTTCTTTTGCTAGGGGTTGAAATTAATCCAGCGTAACCGGGTGCGAGAAAGCTCGATCACGCTTTCTTAACCATTTTCAGTACAGATTATTTATTTAATGTCCTCGAAACCTTTTTTCCCCATGGTATTCCAGTATTCATCAATATTTATAGAATATTACTAATATAAGCTTCTAAGTTAATAAAAATTATGCTTCAAAATCGTTAATATGTCAGAATGTACAGTAATAGGATTTAACTAATTTTCATGAAATATATTAATGAATAATGTTGAAATCTAATGTTGAAAAATAAAAATTTTGATTTGTACTTTAAATTGATGTAACAAATTTTTAGAAACTTTCATTTTATTATTTTGTGTCGTTTCAACCCTGAGACTTCACGCGCCAACTTGAGGATCGATATCTTGACCACATTGGTACATTTTTCAAACCATCAATGTGCATCAAATAGTTGATAACTCGAAATACATAGAACTGTAGATACGTCAATTAGCCAGGAAGGTTTTCTAGAAGCGCAAAGTCATTTCGTCGTGTTCCAACACTCGCTGCAATCCTACGAGATGGGTGCGAGCGGATCGTATTTATTATCTGACATTCATGTAACAGCGGCGGACTGCAGGCGGTATTCAACGTTGGGTACAAAGTACCGATTACAGAAATCACGGACCGTGTTATTTATCGACTATTGAATTTCAGATCGTAGATTTTCTTCTCTAATTCATATCTAACCGGCGATACTTATAGCAGAAACAAATCCTTGCAATCACGTTGGCCGATTATCATAAGGGTCCGGCTCGGGTTATGCTAGCCGAGTAGCGGAAGGATCGATCTTATCTTTTCTGCTGCTGTTACCCCGTCCAGCAGGCCATTCGTTACCCCTGTCAATTGCCACTGTCAGTTAGAATTCTGCTGCGATCTCGCATATCTCGTGATTTCCGGATCGAAGAGGAAAACCGAACGGAAGTGCGGCTAGCGCCCTTCGCCATCCAATTGTTTCCCGGACAATTGGAAATTTCAGGCACGCGTACAGTTTCGTGACCGGTCACCATAACGACGGGAAGATCTGCCACACTGTTATGAGGGAAATTTCAATGATAATAGTTTTATCTTTATTTTCCTTTTTCTCAAATTCCTAAATTCTTACGTGTACATTTCTAAATTATTAAATTCATATATTTACAAATTTTTAAGTACCTAAATTTATAAGTTCCAAAATTCCTAACTTCCTAAAATCCTAAATACCTCAATTTTTTAATTCTTATATTTTTCAATTTTTTATTTGCTAAATTGCTACATAGTTAATTTCTTGATACCGAACTGATATCTTTAACTAATTCTGTTGAATCAAATCTCAGCACTCGAATCCACAAATTCGCAAGCAGAGTACCGATTGCGACAGAATGAGTGACAGCCGTAATACGCGAATCAGAAAAAGATTAAACACAAACGTGTTCGTCAATATCTGACAGATGTTAGCGATATCATTGACAAATGCCATTCTTGTCCGAGCATCACCATTTTCTGGGGTAACAAAATTTCGGTCAGCCATGAGAAATGTCGGGTCCGTGGGGGTTAAGTACTCCCCTCCGTGCATTCCATGAGTCAACCAGTAAAACCTCAGCCCACTAAAGTGTGCACTAAATTTCGCCGGTAACATGGTGGCTCCGTTTAACGTCCGGCAGTCTGGCTCGATGAAATTTTTACGGTGGCATCGGCGTCAAGGCGACAAGTAGAAAGACGATAAAACGATAACGACCAACCGACGTGATATAATACCCGGTATCGACGGTTATCGATGCTGTAAATACCGTATTACAAGGAATATTTAACGGATCATTAAGCAGGAATCGCGCGTCCATAGGTTAGGCAGATCAATGACTTGAGAGCCAGGGGACCGCTTAAGGCTAAACAACGAACTCGAGCAACGCATAGTGATTTCCGATATAAAACAGTGGGGTAAATGCTTCCTGTTGATCAGCATAGGACCATCAGCAACGTCATTCCGTAGCCAGGATCTGATTTCCACAGGCAAATCGTCGCTGCGTGCGTCCAATGTCGGCAGGAATGCAACACGATTTACGTTTAAATGATAGGTATCGTTAGGCGAGCGAGCAAGCGTGCGGTCGCGTGATGATCGTGAACACATTCCATTTTCCTCGTAATATCCCACTTTAGTTGCGATCTGTTGCGAAATAGCAGTGACAAGAACCTGTTCCATCCTTGATACGGGATAACATTAATTAACACGCGAATGAGTTATCGCAGCTTCGACACGGTCCACCTGACCCGCTCGCGTTCTATCGACTCGTATTAATATCGCAATAACATTTTTTTACTAACTCACTTTGTGATACGAAGCCTTTGCTTTTAAAATACAACTTCATTGATCTTTGCTTCTGATAATGAGTTATCTTAGAGACATGTGATCGTGAAGAGGCATGTATGTAAGTGACAGTTTAATAAATATTTACTTAAACTACTATAAACGTACGATGTTAATATTTATTTGAATGTACTGAAAATGTATAATATTATTATTTAATAAAATATAATGAAAAAGTATAATACGAATATTTATTACAACAAATATAATATAAATCAAAATATAAATGTAATTGCAGTACAAATTTTTATAAAGCCTAAATTAAAGTAAAATTTCAAAATTCGAAGTATAATATTTGGACCTTCAATCTCTTAAATGAAATAACAACAAGAAACAAGGAAAATAAATCTATTCGCAGGTTAAATGGATAATCTGTGCGGAGGCAAGGCCATTCCCGCTGAAATATCTCAATGCCAGAGACAAAACGGAGTATATCACGTAGGATAGAAGCTCATTAATCACTTCACCTCCATCGAGGGCCAAAAAGCTCCGAAAAAGATCTTCCACCGTGTTGTCGAGCGTAAAGCTAATTGCCATCAATTTCAAGTCCCCCAATTCCAACTTGAACGTCATTAAGATCGGCTATTTTTTGTTGGACTCGCATGCTCGCATTCCTCGATGTTACACAGAGAAATCGATTCGATCGAAGCTCGCAAAAAAAGACACGTGAATGCTCGTCGAATGATTGATTCTAAGCGAGCCGTCTATTCGAAGGACTTCGTGGAACTTGGAACGTAATCAAGCTAAATAGCGGTCTAATGATGGCGCAATTAGTGTACTGAAACTTGAGCAAACTTTATGACGAGAAGGGTAGAGAATGACATGGACATAGTACACGTAATCGCAGTGCGGAACATGTCATATAATGTACGAACTATGTGGTTTAATGTGGTATAGTATCGAACAATAGTATGTGGGTATGTCAGCGAGCAAAATGCTTCACTATGTGTACCATGTACTGTTCTAACAAGCGGAGTATACGACCTCACCGATTTAAATCATGTTTTGAATATTGGTCAAACTCGTTTTGATGTCTATACACACTGTTGCTATTAATACATCAGATTAGAGTAGATAAATGTCTCGGTGATCGGTTAAGATAACAAACTTTCATATACAGATAATGAACAATTGTAACTGAAAGGGAAAAATTTCAACGATCGGAAACGATAAGATTTGTGACAAAACATGAATTTTCTCATTGTCCACTATTCATGAAATTTTCTAATTATTATTGCGGCCACAAATATTAAATACCTTCATAACCTCGAAGAGTATACGTACAAAAATACGTATATCATTTGATCACGTACTGGATTTATATAATACACTTTTCAAATAACGAATGGAACAATTATATTACTAAGAGATAAAAATATCTTCATTCACGTCAGAAGTTTGTCCGTTATTCCAAATAAATCTACCGAGAGAATTACACTACTCAATCATAATTTGATTAATATGTTTGAACTTCAAAACGTAATCCTTGTCGTATATTTTCGTGTAAAGGAGCCGTTGTATATAAGTTAAGAGAAGATGGCGAGTTGGCGAAGCTTAAGCAACTTCGCAGTTTGATCAACTAATAATTGATCCATAAAGTGCTTTTCAGTTTAAAACTTTCTTAAGTCAACTTTTCACTCCCTGCTCTCTAAATAGATGCACTCCAAGTTAATCAACTTTCAATGATTTGTGGAGAATTCTTCTGATCTTGTTTTCCCATGACGTATTTTACCTCTCCCTTTATATTATTTTTGTATAATAATTTATTACTACTTGGCGCATCTTTAGCAATTTAGTTCTGACACAATATTCTGTACGATCAAAAATAATAGAGGTATAATGGAATATATGATAAGGAAAGTATATGGCAGTTCTTGAGGTTGATAAAACTTTTCCAACGTATCAGGAAATGATAATGTTATCCATACTGCGATACAAAAAATGCAGTGCACTGAATCGAAGGCAACTTTGCCATGACATTGTAGTTTGTTTAAGACGCGAACGTTCGTAACTAGTGTAATTATGTCTTCGCTCAACCGGAAACTTCTTTCCACCAACATGTTTGGTATTGTAACATACGGAATTGCTACTATCGAGAACAGTGAACTTTGTATGTGCATAATATGCGACGAAATATTGAGAGCGAAAAGTGTAAGCGATATCGCTCTTCATTACGATACAAATCACACTTTTTGTTTCGATAAATCACATACGGATGTTGTTAAATTTCTTCGACCAAAGGCCATCGCGAAGACAGATCCAAAAACGCTTATCAACGAAGAGATACGCTTCTGTCTTCGGATGTCGGAACATATTGTCAAATCCACGGCGGGGTATATAATAACAGACTCTATGATCAAATTACCTGAATTTGAAGATGTATTCGAAGCAATCCTAGAAGATACTGCAGAGTATACAACAGATAAATTGTTATTTAACTGCGTAAGAAAAATGTCCTCTGACATCAAGAGACAATTGATCGAAAAGGTATGCGGCAGGAAATTTTCGCTACAGTACGAAATAACCGAGGATTACGAACTTCTGATTAACATCAAATTCTTGGACGAGAATCGTGTCGCCGAACACTTCTTATCGTACACGAAATTATCCACGACCGCGACTGGACTGGACATATTCAACTGTGTAACAGTGAGATTGGAAGAACATATGCTGTGTTGGGAGAACTGTGCATCGTTATGCGTCGCTGGGGTGTCAGTAATGAGCGACAGGATCGGAGAATTTTATTGCAAGTTGAACGAAAGTTGTCCGACCATCGAGTACACGAAGTGTTTCACGTTCCGAGATGAAATTCTGATGGAGAGGATGCCTATGGAGCTGGAGCAAGTACTAGATTCGGTAGCCGAGATGGTTAGGTACATCGTATCCTCACGAGTTGGATTAAAAGTGTTGAAGGCCCTGTGCGAGGTTGTGGACCCTTATTATGAAACGATGATCATTCACACCGATTACTGGATGTTCAATAGCGAACTACTCGCAAAATTCTACGAAAACAGGAATGAGTTGGCACATATTTTTGCTGATAAAAAACCTGACTTTGCGGCCTTAATTTTAGACAAAGAATGGTGTTCAAAACTTGCATATCTAGTTGATATTTTTAACTACTTGTTCAGAAGGCTCTGTTCGGAGGAAGATGGCAGCATCATATGTTGGGAATTCTTACTGCATTTTGCCATAGGAGAAATTAGATCATGGGAAAATGATATTAAAAACAACGACGTTCATATGTTTCCTCATTTGTCTGATACCGACATACGTAATATTTATCCTTTAATTTTAGAGCATCTTAAAATTCTGCAGGAGATATTACCACGATATTTACCTACCTTCGACGCAGGGAAATGCAGGTGGATCTGTAAGCCCTTTGAAGTTCGCGCACAATTGGTATCACTTTTTTCGAGCAAGGAAGCAACGGAATTAGCAAGTCTTCAATCTGATTCTGATCTTAAGGAATTGTTTGAGAAGACATTACTACCTGTATTTTGGAGTTCGGTGAAATCAGAGTACCCTCGTTTGGCAAATATTGCTCTACACATGTTACTACACTTTTCATCAGCGCGGTTACTTAACCGGGAACACTCCGAAATGCTGAACATTAAGTTCAAGAAGATCTCGCGATCTGTCGACGTTGAAGATGAGCTACGATTGTGTCTGTCTTACTTTAGACCTTTTAGGTGAATCATTGAAATTAGTGGTGAAGTCGACCTTAGTCGGTGATTCGAGCTTGAGACGAATCTGAAAAACGATATCGAGTTAACACGCAGAAATATTTTTGGAAACATTTTAGACTCCAAATTTTCAAGTACATATAAGAGTATCCAAATTTTTCTGTCTTCGAATATACAAATTTTGCAAAGCCTTCTTTAATCTGTGTAGTTTTCTTTTATTAAAAACGTAAATTTTATTTCAAAATCGTACTATGTTTATTTCCTTAAAAATTCATTTACTAAACAACATCATGTTATTTGAATATTTTTCTTTAACAGCCTGAATATTTGTACTTTAATTATAAATAAAGAAATTTATCTTCACGTTTTAATATTAAGTATTGAATAAATTGTATTAATTATAATTTAAACATTCGAAATTCTTATTTTGAGAATTTTCCGAGAAAACACATAACTTTCACCACAATATTATTTCAGCGTCCATCGTTCAATTAACTGTTATTGGCGTGATATAATGTGTCAATATTTGGTGAATGAATCTAAAACTGCTGTTTGGTTTACGGTAATAAATCCCTTTTAATCAATATTTCAGCCTTTCGTCAAACTTTAATATTATAGGCGATGTGCGAGAGAGTGGTCCGATTTCGTAGTTTTCATTTTACGTCTCGAAAATTGCATAAATTCACTCTCTATGGATAGTTTTAGCACCGGTAGATATGCCCAATATCGCGCTGATATCGTTTTTGCGCCAACAAACATAAAACATTGAATAAAACGAATATTCGTGACAGGTAAGTGTGAGACAGACATAGATCTGATTGTGAGTAGTCAAGATGGCGGCCCCTACCCACTTCACGCCGTATTTTTCGTTTTGCAGAAAATTTAGGCATTTACTCACCGAAAACGATATCAGCGCGGCATTACTGTAATGGTACGATGTCGGCTTGGTCTATTTTATGTTAATTTATCACTTCTAGAAGACATAAGATGAAAAATACGATTATGTGCACTTGCGCCTGTCAACGATGTTTCGCCATATAATTATAGTTTCACGATTATCCGCTTGAAGCGCTTGCAGTGTTAGTCGCACGTTGTCGCGATTTTGGCCAGTTTGCCTACACGTCGATGAAAACACGAAACTGTTGGTAACTGCATACAGTTTTCTGGACTAGGTATGACACTGCGCATTGCACTGTGCACGTCACGTAATTTAACCGTTCAGTTTATGAGACAATTTTCCACCTTTAACTTTTCCGTGCTTTATTAACTGAGATGGTCTTCGATCATTCGCTTGCGCTAACAGTGATGAACTGACTCGCACGAAAACTTACTCATCTCCACGCACGCTGACGCATTCTCACCCGGAATCATTCTGTCTTATCAGGCATTCCTCGAACTCGGACACCCAACGCGACATTCGAACCGATCATCTAAACATCCTCTCGCAAACGCAACTCATTACCTCATTTCATACACACCGAAATTCTTACAGCTAGACTAAATAAAAGTTTATACCATATAGTGCATGTACCAAAGCAAAATAAAATCTTAATTTAATAGAATCGTCGGATCTCATTTACGATATAATATTATGGAATCGGAGAGAAAAAGTGCGATCTCGGTTGCCGGGAATCGAACCCGAAACCACAAGAATCGCAGCCGCCAATTCTACGCGTTCACCCACGTAATTTTTTGGAAATTTGTTTTCTAATAGTCGTAATACCGAAATTACATTGCACTGAATTTATATAATAGAAAATAATATAACATATTACCTCTTACCGGCTGCTAATTCGTCTTCTTATTATAAAATATATTTGAAATAATTCTGAATAATTATCAAGAAATTGTATATAATAATATATGCAATAGTATTTAATATAATACTGGAACTATTATGGTTAATATCACCTAACCTAACCCATATTAAAAGTATTACAAAAAAGAAAATTAAAAACATAACATGAAAAACTAAAGGATCCAAAACTATCGAGGATTTGATCCCACGCCTAGAAAACCATCCATCGATAACGAGGTAAGAGTCCTACCGCTTTCGCTACGAATGCTGTTGTAGTATCATTTTACGTTTCTGAATTTAACCAGATACGACGAAAAATTAATAAATGTGGTTTTCCATTATTTACAACTACAGCTTGCAATATAAAAATCTGAAAAAATTCTATCATATGCGCTATAAGAATCTCAATGTTTTAGAATTTTTTAAGAATTTTTATACGAGATTAAATAGGCGAAACAGGCCAAAAACCAAAATTTTGTTTCTCCCTTTTTACTGCCCCCATGGTTGAAATAGGGGGTTGAAACTTAGTGTAAGATGTCTTTTTTTATATGCTATCGACTGCCGTATAGCGTATTTCATTTGACTCAAGTGCATTTTTGATCATCCCCTCCCTCTTTCCTCGAGTTGCGCTCGATAGGATTTATCAACTTTCAATGATTTGTGAAGAATTCTTCTGATCTTGTTTTCCCATGACGTATTTTACCTCTCCTTTTTTATTATTTTTGCATAATAATTTATTATTACTTGGCGCACCTTTAGCAATTTAGTTCTGACACAATTTTCTGTACGATCAAAAATAATAGAGGTATCATGGAATATATGATAAGGAAAGTATATAGCAGTTCTTGAGGTTGATAAAACTTTTCCAACGTATCAGGAAATGATAAGGTTATCCATACTGCGATACAAAAAATGCAGTGCACTGAATCGAAGGCAATTTTGCCATAACATTGTAGTCTGTTCAAGACGCGAACGTTCGTAACTAGTGTAATTATGTCTTCGTTCGACCGGACAATTTTTTCCACCAACATGTTTGGTATTGTAACATACGGAATTGCTGCTATCGAGAACAGTGAACTTTGTATGTGCATAATATGCGACGAAATATTGAGAGCGAAAAGTGTAAGCGATATCGCGCTTCATTACGATACAAATCACACTTTTTGTTTCGATAAATCACATACGGATGTTGTTAAATTTCTTCGACCAAAGGCCATCGCGAAGACAGATCCAAAAACGTTTATCAAAGAAGAGACAAGCTTCAGTCTTCGGATGTCGGAACATATTGTCAAATCCACGGCGGGGTATATAATAACAGAAACTATGATCAAATTACCTGAATTTGAAGATGTATTCGAAGCAATCCTAGAAGATACTGCAGAGTATACAACAGATAAATTGTTATTTAACTGCGTAAGAAAAATGTCCTCTGACATCAAGAGACAATTGATCGAAAAGGTATGCGATAAGAAATTTTCGCTACAGTACGAAGTAACCGAGGATTACGAACTTCTGATTAACATCAGATTCTTGAACGAGAATCGTGTCGTCGAACACTTCTTATCGTACACGAAATTATCCACGACCGCGACTGGATTGGACATATTCAACTGTATAACAACGAGGTTGGGAGAACATATGCTGTGTTGGGAGAACTGTGTATCGTTATGCGTCGCTGGGGTGTCAGTAATGTGCGACAGGATCGGAGAATTTTATTGCAAGTTGAACGAAAGTTGTCCGACTATCGAGTACATGAGATGTTTCACGTTTCGAGATGAAATTCTGACGGAGAGAATGCCTATGGAGCTGGAGCAAGTACTAGATTCGGTAGCCGAGATGGTTAGGTACATCGTATCCTCACGAGTTGGATTAAAAGTGTTAAAGGTCCTGTGCGAGGTTTTGGGCCCTCATTATGAAACAGTAATCATTCACACCGATTACTGGATGTTCACTAACGAACTACTCGCAAAATTCTACGAACACAGAAACGACTTGGCAGACATTTTTGGTGATAAAAAACCTGCCTTTGCGGTCTTACTTAAAGACAAAGAATGGTGTTCAAAACTTGCATATCTAGTTGATATTTTTGACTGCTTGTACGGAATTCTCTTGTCCGGCTCGGAGGAAGATGATCACATCATACGTTGGGAGATCTTGCTGCATCTTGCCATAGAAGAAATTGGATCGTGGGAAAGTGATATTAAAAACAACGATTTTCAGATGTTTCCTAGTTTGTCTGATACTGACATGCGTAATATTTATCCTTTAGTTTTAAAGCATCTTAAGATTCTGCAGGAGATATTACCACGATATTTACCTACCTTCGACACAAGGGAATACAGGTGGATCTGTGACCCCTTTAAAGTTCATACACAATCGGTTTCACTTTTTTCGAGCAAGGAAGCAACGGAATTAGCAAGTCTTCGATCTGACTTAGATCTTAAGAAATTGTTTGAGAATACATCACTACTTGAATTTTGGAATTCGGTGAAATCAGTGTACCCTCATTTGGCAAATATTGCTCTACACATGTTACTACACTTTTCATCAGCACGGTTACTTGACGAGGAATACTCCGAGATGCTGAACATTAAGTTCAAGAAGACCTCGCGATCTGTCGATGTTGAAGATGAGCTACGATTGTGTCTGTCTTGCTTTAGACCTTATAAATGAATCATTGAAGTTGTTGGTGAAGTCGACTAAAGTGATTAGAGCTTGAGCCAAATTTGAAAAACGATATCGACTTAACACCCAGAAATATTTTTGGAAACTTTTTAGACTCCAGTGTCCAAGTTTTCAAGTACATGTAAGAGTATCCACATTTTTCTGTCTTCGAATATACAAATTTTGCGAAGCCTTCTTTAATCTATGTAGTTTTCTTTTATTAAAGACATAAATTTTATTTTAAAATAGTACGATGTTTATTTGCGTAAAAACACATTTACTAAACAACATCATGTTATTTGAATATTTTTCTTTAACAGCCTGAATATTTGTACTTTAATTATAAATAAAAAAATTTATCTTCACGTTTTAGTATTAAGTATTGAATAAATTGTATTAATTATAATTTAAACATTCGAAATTCTTATTTTGAGAATTTTCCGAGAAAACACATAACTTTCACCACAATATTATTTCAGCGTCCATCGTTCAATTAACTATTATTTGCGTGATATAATGTGTCAATATTTGGTGAATGAATCTAAAACTGCTGTTTGGTTTACGGCAATAAATCCCTTTTAATCAATATTTCAGCCTTCCGTCAAACTTTAAGTTGAATTTCAACCGACGTAGACCAAATAACTCATCAAATATTGATGTCATTTAAGTTCTTACGTACTTTCGAAGTCACTTTCTCGAGCGTATTTATATTTTCCAGCAGAAAAGTCTTACCCCGAAGTAATGAAACTAGAAGGTTCGATTTATGACATCTATCAACAGGCTGGTCCTCTCTAAGCATCCAATTTCGCGGCAAAGAAGAGACGTTATATAAGATTTCTCTGGGAAATTGAATTCGCTTCGATAACTCTGTGAATATTGATTTTAATGAAAATTGCCTGAGGCGTGAATCGTGTGATTCAACGAACCCCACAAGGATGCCCTCTTTGAATCACTCCTATCTCATAATTCATGGTATTTTATGGCTATCTCCGTTTTCTTTGTCATACAACTTACCTTTTTGTAAAGAAATAATTCTTGCATTTCCATTTTATTTACATTTTGTAAATTTCCAAATTTACGAGGCGAGATTTGTCTAATTTTAATTTTAAGCAAGATGCTATTATTTATTATTTTATGTTTTAAATTTGACAGTTTGAGCTTAGTGAAATATCCTGTATAATTTAAAATTCAATTTAGGTGACCATAACGAAATAAAAATTGTTATTCAAATGCGAGTTTGTTATATGAAACATCCTATATAATTTTAGTTTCAGTTTACGTAATAATAGTTACTGAATTATTTAAATTTAACTTTGTCTTTAGTGAGACATTACATAATTCCAAATTCAATTTAAGAAATCAGTATACCAATTACTAAATTATTTCAATTTAGCTGTTCAACTTAAGTGAGTCATCCTGTACAATTTGAATCCTGATTCTGGTAATATTAAATAAACAGCAGCTTTTACAATATTCAAATTTTGCTGTTCATTCTTAATAAAACATCCTGCATAAGTTCAATACTAACCATAGCGAAATAATAATTACAGGGTTGTTCAAATTTAACTGTTCAATCTTAATGAACTATCCTGTATAATTTCCCTTTCAATTTACGCATCACAACGAAATAACAATTATTAAATTATTCAAATTCACCTGTTTGACCTAACTAAGTCATCATGTGCCATACCAATATCAATCCTATAATAATCATAAATAAACAGCAGCTATTCAAAATCCCGTTCATCCTTAATGAAACATCCTGTATAATTCCAATACAAATAACCATAACGAAATAACAATTACTGAATTACCCGATTGCCTGAGCATCGAAGTGAGACGGTAATTATTTCTTTCATCATCTATAGGACCGAGGTGATTTTAGTGAACCGGCAGATATTGCCCTCGAGGATTTCCATAAAAACATTCGAACGAAAGACTTCCATCCGTTTCCCTTGGCCCAGCGTTACCTGCAACTATTCGACCCAGTACCTTTACCCAGGTCCAAACATATTTTTCAGTCCTTTTTATCACTCGTCGTTCCGAGTAAGTGCTTCCCTTTTATAACCTCCCGGCCAATGCGAACGTATTCAGAGGTGCACCTAATTCGATGTCAGTCACCTTTTCCTACCTTCTTCTCTTTCGGTGCAATCCCGGTCCCTTAGGGAAGCCGCGTTTACGGGAATCTCGACGGTGAACCGCGACGTGTATTCATGAACCACATTCCCCGTACAATAGATACGTCAGATCGATCCCTGCCACCGGTAATATACTTGTCAGGAAGTGTGTACGTTCTCGATCCTTTGATGTGACAGCGATTCGAGGCGAACGAGAAACTGGTTCAACGGGAACAGTCTAAGAGGGGATCTAATGGAGCACGTGATCAAGAAGCACAACAACCTGATGAAGGAATTATTTTACCAATCAACGACCACATTTCGTAATTAACTCCATTCGAATCTAAAACCCTGCGAAACTTACGAAACTTTTGACTAATTATTTTATGATAAGTAAATAGATGTTTCAAAAGTGATTTACATTTCTCGACATCTTTTTAACCTTACTTTGCACTACCTAAATAATGAATACGAATTAATTGTTGCTTTGAGAATCGAATTAATAGATTTACAAACTAAGGAGTGTGTCATGTGTCATGTATGTCACATGTCATTGCAGCTAGTCATTCGGTTAAAAATATGAATTATAACATTGTCATCGATATGATAATTTGTAACATTATTAAAACATGCCCAATATTTTAATTTTAAACTAAATAAATTCTACAAAATACACAATAATGTTTTTGTGTAATCTACAAATCTAATAATGAATACTTCAACTACGTAAAAATTTTCGAATAAAATTCCGACCTCGTTGAAATAAAATTTCAAATCCGTCGATGAACTCTTTAGCGCGGAATCTGGCTGTAGTTCAAAGCGTTCGAGCAATCTCGGTGTTTCGCAGGTTTTCAAGACCTTCTGAACTGCCAAGTTTCTTTGGATTCGTCGAGACTGTTTAAGTGGTAGATTTTCAAGTGGCCGAAGATCCGGCCGGCATTTAGAGCGCAATTCGTCCCTTTGCATGACTGAAATCGCTCGAGAACTCGCGGAAAGGAGGATTGAATGGCCATCGCTACTTACGCGAAAGCTGAAAAATCGTCTCCGCCCCAAAGGGAAGACAACTTCAAAACTTTCTGGGATATCGCGATTCATGGTGGGAAACGTGCCAACGATCTTGTAACGCCCATTTACTCTTCGAGTCGTCACCGTTCCTTTTTTCGCCGATCATCGATGTTTTCAACGAGTATCCACTTTAAAATGTTACGAGTTAAATAAATGTGAATCGCAAGAAAAAATTTCTTCTACAGCAGGACGTAAAACCAATTTAATAATTATCAAGGAATTTATAATAAAAACAGATGCATTTTAACAGAAATGGGGAAGATACGAGGCGTTCAACCTTCTCTAAAATTATATTCAAAAATTTTTTGCAAGTTGATACACGATTATGTGGACCTAGCAGTACATTTTGGGATTAGGGAAAAAGATATTCAAAGAAAACTGTTTAGAAATACAAAGTGACTTCAGTTATCAAATTTACGTGTCAAAAAGAAGTGTACGTGTGCTCACTTTATTCTCAACGTTGCTTTTTTCTCTCGTCTTCGCACAGTTTTATAGACACGTTTCCCGTACGGTAACTCTGCTTCTTTTATGCACACTCGATTTCGCGAAGTGCACGCCCGATACTTCGATCGCTAACCACCCTCGCGAAACGTATTATTGGATCGAAGCGTCGTGATACGTTTCTGCGTGTTGGGTTTAATGCTGTGCGTTGCCGGGAGGCGAAAAAAAGGAACTTGGCAGGGTTTTCCGTCGGCTTTTCCACCCTTTTGTGTCGCTCCATCGCCGCTCTGTTCATCCCTTTCAGCGGCGAGGAACTCCTCGCGGAAGCGTAATAAAATTTCCGCTGAGAAAACGGAGAACGCTGCGACAGACACCGGCAGGAATTTCCTTGTCTCTTCGAGATGTTGCGCTATTATCGCTTTTCTTTCGAAACGAAACAGGAAGGGACCTCGTGTTCCTTCTAACGAATTCATCCTCCTTAATCCCGTACCCGCCACTAGCATTTAAGCTGCGCAAAAGTGCCTAAATACCTTAGATCCACGAATGAGTTAATTCACTGTGATCCCATCAAATTCTGTATATTTTTTCATATTTTTATTTACAACACATTTACAAAAAGTGCAAAATCTATTTTACATATGTTACATTGAATAATCCGAACAAAAATTGTGAACAAAATTTTTCATTCAAGATTTAATCTGCGTCAATCATAGTGGCTCCATTACACTCCCACTTCCAACACAATAAATGTACACGAGGTAAAATCCATGACACACGCACACGTAATTCATCGTCAACCATGATTGGATTTAGGACACTCTTGTACTTAATATTTAGCATCTCGGAGTGTTCCCGGTCAAGTAACCGCGCTGATGAAAAGTGTAGTAACATGTGTAGAGCAATATTTGCCAAATGAGGGCACACTGATTTCACCGAACTCCAAAATACAGGTAGTGATGTTTTCTCAAACAATTGCTTACGAACAAAATCAGATTGAAGACTTGCTAATTCCGTTGATTCATTTCTCAAAAAAATTGATACCGATTGTGCACGAACTTTAAAGGGGTCACAGACCCATCTGTATTCCCTTGTGTCGAAGGTAGGTAAATATCGTGGTAATATCTCCTGCAGAATCTTAAGATGCTTTAAAACTAAAGGATAAATATTACGCATGTCAGTATCAGACAAACTAGGAAACATCTGAAAGTCGTTGTTTTTAATATCACTTTCCCATGATCCAATTTCTTCTATGGCAAGATGCAGCAAGATCTCCCAACGTATGATGTGATCATCTTCCTCCGAGCCGGGCAAGAGAATTCTGTGCAAGCAGTCAAAAATATCAACTAGATATGCAAGTTTTGAACACCATTCTTTGTCTTTAAGTAAGACCGCAAAGGCAGGTTTTTTATCAGCAAAAATTTCTGCCAAGTCGTTTCTGTGTTCGTAGAATTTTGCGAGTAGTTCGCTATTGAACATCCAGTAATCGGTGTGAATGATCACTGTTTCATGATGAGGGCCCACAACCTCGCACAGGACCTTCAACACTTTTAATCCAACTCGTGAGGATACGATGTACCTAACCATCTCGGCTACCGAATCTAGTACTTGCTCCAGCTCCATAGGCATCCTCTCCGTCAGAATTTCATCTCGGAACGTGAAACACTTCGTGTACTCGATGGCCGGACAACTTTCGTTCAACTTGCAATAAAATTCTCCGATCCTGTCGCACATTACTGACGCCCCAGCGACGCATAACGATACACAGTTCTCCCAACACAGCATATGTTCTTCCAATCTCGCTGTTACACAGTTGAATATGTCCAATCCAGTCGCGGTCGTGGATAATTTCGTGTACGATAAGAAGTGTTCGACGACACGATTCTCGTTCAAGAATCTGATGTTAATCAGAAGTTCGTAATCCTCGGTTACTTCGTACTGTAGCGAAAATTTCTTATCGCGTACCTTTTTGATCAATTGTTCCTTAATGTCAGAGGACATATTTCTTACGCAGTTAAATAACAATTCATCTGTTCTATTCTCCGCAGTATCTTTTACGATTACTTCGAGCATGTCTTCAAGATCAGGTAGCTTGATCATAGTTTCTGTTATTAAATAAGGCATCACGTCTTTGACAATCTTTCGGCATATGACATAAATAGTGCTTCGATCCCGATAGTTGATTTTTCGGATATTGCCTTTCCCGTTAGGGTAACGCCAGTACGTCATCTGGTTGACCTTCGATCGCAACAATCTAACTACATGGTTATACGATTCGCTCATAATATCACTGTGTTCTGAATTAAAATGTGTTACAATTGCCTTCGGATATTCTGTGTATGTCCTTTTACGACATATTATACAACGTACACGTCTATATATGTCTTTTATACACAAAAATCCATACATTATAACACATATCTCTTTGAACGAATAATTAGATAGATCATCCTTAATCGTTTGAGTCATTTGAGTTCTGCGTGAGCTACTAGGTGTGCCCTTCCAATTACGATCTTCGTAGTTGCGTGAAGACTCCATGTTGAACGAAAAAAATATGCACTGCTTTTGAACGTTCACGATTTAATACAGAACTACAGTGTCATAATAACGCTGTCTCCGACTAATACATTTCCGTACAACACGGAATGGATAGCCTTATCTGTCCTTGATACGCCGGGAAAATTTATCAACGTAAAGTTATTTCAAAAACTTCCAGATATTTTCTTTATCGTACATTCCATGACACCTCATTTTTTTTTGATAATTCAGACAATTGTGTCAGGATCAAATTCAGGAAATTCATACAGAAAACTCTGTTAGAAACCCTAAATGAAAGTGCTTCAAATGATTACAAATTTTAATAAAGGTAAACAAAAAAAGCACGTCACATTCAAGATTAGAAGAATTCTTCACAAAGCGTTAGAAGCTGATTAACCGGGAGTGTATCTTTTTAGAGAGCAAGGGGTGAAAAGTTGACTTAAGAAAGTTTCAAACTGAAAAGCACTTTATGGATCAATTATTAGTTGAACGAACTACGAAGTTGCATAAACTTCACCAACTCACCGTCTTCTTTTCACTTATATACAGCTCTTTTGCGCGCATATATGTATACAAGGGTTGTATTTTACAGTTCATGTATCGCTATTAATCAAATTATGATTATGTGGTGTAATTCGCGTCGGTTGGAATTTGGCAACTATCGTTAGAAATAATAACGCTAAATGAGGACGTAACATTTTACATGCTAACGACTGTAGTCAAACGCTTGACGCCTTGCATCCACACACGCCCCAAACATTGTTTCCGATCCGCAAACACGATCACACGCCGTTAACGCGCGTGTCCTCTAATTCTCCGCTGCTCGCGAATCACGAAGCCCGAATTCGACGGGCAAAAGGAGCAACGAAAGGGCACGACGAGGGCGGAGACGATAATACCGGAGGAAATTCACGTCGTAATTTCTGCCATCCGACCCTAACTCTCGAAATGGTGCTCGTACACGACCCGCGGGAGACACCTGTTCCAGGGATCTGCTCGAATTCCTAACATAAGGCGGTCTTGTTACGCGAGTCGATACAAGTGCATCGTTGTACAACGGATCCTCTGCTAACCCCTTTTCCCTGAAAACAGACGACACGATGAATCGACAGCTCGCATTTCAAGTGCTCAACATCTCGTTTTAATTAAACCATTCTCAAATGGCGGACTGTGATGGCCGCTGGAGAGTACGGTACATTTAAAAATTCAAGTTCACGGTTTTTTAAGAATGTCAGGTATATTGTCATTAGTCACTTTATCTCGGATGAATTAGTCAGTTAATCTCTTCGTTTGTTGCACTTTCATTGAACACTCTAGTTTTATCTGTATGACGAATAAGCACCTGATAGCAGATAGTGCGTTTAAACACTTACGATAAATGTTATCGGAATGAAACTGCAGGTAGAACTGAAGATGATCAGACAAATAGACCGGATGAAGTGTCTTGTAAGTAGGACAAGGTCAGTAAGAGAAATATGACGTAGAACCAAATTCCCCAAAAATGAGATCGGTATACAAATATTAAACAAACGATACGTAAGTTCGTCATGAGTGCATTGAAAGAATGGCCGACACGGTACGCGCAATTTTTATATGTCTTACCCGACGACCCTTACGAGCTTATAATCGATTGTCCATTTGAAAATACAGATGGCCACGTTCCGGTGTACCATACATGTTGTACGTGGCCACGAGGTGGTCATCTAGGCGAACAACGTCGAACGATGGAAAAAAAAAGTTCTAAACGATACGGAGAGGCAACGAAGCATGGAGCTAGAAATACCTAGGAGGAACTCGATGCGGTAGCAGAAGGCGAACATGAAAGAAGAGAAAACAAGCGATCAGAGGAGCAGAGGGAAGACGAGAGAGAGAATGAGGGAGAGCGGAACCGCGGAGAAGATGGGGTCATTGGGGCCATGGGACATCACGGTGCCGTAACGCAGGGATGCGGGTGCACTTAACCCCCCAAGAAGATGTTATCTATCTCATACGGACACGCCGATACACGAGCAAGAGACCGTGCAACCCAGACTTCACTTTCTACGTCCTCTGTTACCAGGATTTCCTGTATACTCGCCAAGACGAATTAATTCGTCGCGTAAAAATGCTTCGTGGATAACGCGTTACGTCACACATGGATCAACGTAACCCACATGGGGGTTATTTATGAACTTATGAAAATTCTGTAAATTCAATAGATTCAAGAATTGAAGAATAGGAATTTGGAAGTCTAATAACGTTGTATGACAGAAATTCTTAATACAAGTCTATGATAATTTAAAAGTCACATATGCGGAGAAACCTCGACTACATGTCATGGTGATTTATGAACCTCAGTTTATTGAATTTAAGAAATAGAAGGTCAGGAAGGAATTTTATCATTGTAGGAGGTGGAAGAGATAGGTGATAGACTTGTGTGAACGCAATTTTTATTATAGGTGCATATGACAGTTTATACGTTGCACATATGTGATCGAACTTCAGTCACATGTCATGGTGATGTATGAACTTGAGTTCATTGAATTTAAGAAATTGAAGGTCAGAAAGGGATTACATCGTTGTTATAGGTGCAGGAGATAGGTGATAGAGTTGTGTAAAAGCAATTTTTATTGTAGGTGTGAGTGACAGTGAAACATTGTACATATGCGGTTGAACTTCACTCACATGTCATGGTGATTTATGAATTGGAGTTCGTTGAATTTAAGAAATTGAAGGTCAGAAAAGGATTTTTGCATCATTGTTATAGACGTAGGAGATAGGTGATAGAGTTGTGTGAAAGCAATTTTTATTATAGGTGCGTGTGACAATTTAAATGTCGTACATATGTAGTCGAACTTCACCCATATGTGATTGTAATTTATGAACTTGAGATTGTGAAATTTAAAAAATTGAGGAGTTAATTTTACAGTATGATATTTTTACTTCTTCGTGAGATAGGAGAAAATAAAAACGATAGGTGATTCATATGAAAAAGTATGTAATATACGTGATAAGTTTATATAAACATTTCAGCGCCATATGTGGTTTCATATTAAAAAATTCTTAATGATATAGATAACAAATTTGTATTAAAATTGAAGCGTCATATGTAGATGAACTTAACATGATACCCATATGTATCCACATTTACCACATGTGGATGTGAAAGTTAGCACATTTGAGTTACCACATATAGATAGCATGTTATGTTCATCTACATATGGGTGACGCTTCAACTTTGATAAAAAGTTATCTATATTCTTAAGAATTTTTTCATATCAAATTTATGAATTTGTAGTTACTAAACTTGAAAAATTAAGGTTAAGAAGTTTAGAAGTATAGAATTTTATCATGAAACCAAATACCTATCACATATGTCATATGCACATGCATTTATTCAACAACAAATAAACAGGTACTTCTGAATGATTCTTCTCCATTTTCTTTAACCAAATTCTCCTTTTAATTTCAGTTTTTATCAAATTATCCACGGTTCACCGATGTTGATACGTACATATACACATATATATGCATACATTCGCCATGCTAAATTCAAAGTTCTACGTGAGTTCACTGATCCGACCCACCTCATGTATGTGTATTTAACATGTTCCTAAACCAAACCTAACTCACTAATATACCGAACGGTAGCCTACATAGCTTATCAGGCGTAATACAGCCTAACAATATAACATCATTTCGTCCTAACATATGAAGCTTGTTCCGCTAAATTGTACTAAATTAGATAATATTTGCACTTTCAGTCGCTGAATACGGTTTCTGGATCACGTAATCGTGAATATTAGAGTAGAAATATCTTTATTTAACTATTATGTGTGAAGACAAAATTTACTTATAAATTCCAAATATTTAATAATTCATCACTAAATTTTTTATATTAGATACATTTTCTAAGTACATTAGATGTTGAGGTTCATTTTTTGACGCATTTTTTTTTAAATATTTTTAGACAAATATTTTAGACATATTGATGCATTATTAAAAAACTTAAAATTCAAAATAAAATTGAAAAGAACTATAAATTATTTTTAATTTAAAGCAGAAATATTTTCATAATCTTCGCAAAGGCAATCTACAAATTTCTCTTAAAAAGGTTATTTCAGAAGCACTAACGAATTAACATGTATGTTTATGTTAATCTGTTTTTAATTAACCTGTTGTTAAGGATCAAAGTACATTAAGTATTAGTTTTGAACCAACGTTCTCGATAGCCGACACCAAACACATCTTTAATTCCGTCAATATTGACACAAGCACGCATGAGCCCAACGTTTACACAACCTCGTAAGCTTCTATACATTCCCGAAATTCCTAAATCCTGCTTTTTAGACTGTGCCATACAGCAGCTAGATATAAAAGCGTTCGCACGTCCGATATCTCGATCATTGTACGCACATGCATGCGCTGCAGAAAATTGATTCGATTAAAAATCACCAAGCGTAAACAGATAACAGGAATAATTCCCCGATGCCGTTTCGATATTCCCTTTATATTGAACGCATTGTTCGAATCGTTTTGTTCTTCGCCCAATCCCACTGTGCTCTCCATTCGTTTCGATTTTCGAGCACTTTCGTTCGTTTAAGCTCACCGACTTTTGGTCATCGGTCAATGACTTTGGATCCAAAAAGTGTAATTTAATTGGTAGACATTTGGGAGTGAGGTTAAGTTAGTTTAGTCTTCGTCGGAAGATGGCGCTGTGGAACCATATCGTTAATAATTATGATTGATATGATTCAAAGTCAATTTAAAAATTTGGAATTTTTATTGTGTATTTTTGAAATATGGCTTTGCAAAACAGTGAAGTTGGAAATTTGAAAGTTTCAGATTTTTGTAGAAATTTTCTTAAGGTAATTTCTTTAGTTATTTCAGTGTTTGTGAATCTAGCTGTTAAATTTTTCAGTCGTTCCTATGTCGTCAAATTTTCAATTCCAAATCATTTTCAAATTTTCAAGGTTTGAACTTATTTTCAACCACGTGAACAATCACCTAAATTAATCCTACAGGATAAATTGAATATCCACGACTTCGCAGCTCTCACGGATTTAAAAGGTTAAAGATATGTCTGCCAGATGACTCCGCGACCCGCACGTTTCTGAGACGCATAAAAGTCGGTAAACTGTTAAAAAGAAGGGAGTAAGACCACCGACATTGTATTAATACCTTCGCTACTTAGCGAAGCGTTTACTGCTTACGTGGCGTGATGGCCGAGACGTGCCACGCAAGGTAGATGTAATTAAGTATAACATTTTGCGGCTCTGATGCTGCCAGAGGAAACACCTTCTATAAACGTTTCGCCAGGATATTATCGTTTTTGCGCCGACGGAACCGCTAACGAATTACAGGAAGCATGCAGCGTGTATGCTTTGAATTGGCGGTCAGACGCGTTATCGACGCGTTCCTCATCGATTTCCGAAACACGTGAAACGCCTGCGAAAGAGTCGCAATTTGCGGTTGCTCGGGATAGGAGGGTCGTTGAGTAATTGCCGGGCTAGCAATGATTAATCGTGGACAATTAACCGTCGCCTCGTTTTAACGTTTCTGCGTGGGCGTTATTCTGCGCTGGAAAAATTACTCTTCTTTTATTTTTACTGCGTTCGATAGTCTGACGGAACGGTTAATTGATATTAACACTCTGGGAAGTATATTAACTTTGTTGCAAATGGATTAATACTTTTCTGGGTATATTGTTAGATATCAAATATTGATATTGTTAGGTAACATAGATTAGAACTTGATTCAAGTTTCTGTCGATACAATGATATATAGTTTTTAAAAATTTCAATATTACCGTAGATATTCAAGTACTTAGAAATTTAGGTGTTTGGAAATTTGAGAATTAACGATTTTAATGGAGCCAGTAATAATTGCGAATTTTACAAATTTGAGTATTTGGAAGCTAGTCTATTTAAATATTTGAAGTTAATATTGCCTTGGGAATAGTAACTGAAAAATTTTTTAATTCATTGAATTGGCAATTTGGATATTAAAAAATTTTCTGATTTGATGATTCGCATATTTGGAGATGTAAAAACGTAGAAATTTCGGAATTTGTGGATTCGAGAATACAGAAATTTCGGAATTTGTGGAATCGAGAATAAAGAAATTTCAAAAATTGAAATTTACAAATTTCAATAGTTAATAGTAGGACTTGAATTTGGGACTTGAGGAATGTTTAGTATTTTAAAAATATAGAGACATGATAATTTAGAAATTTAGATACGTGGAAGTTTTCAAAGGAGACTTAATTCGCTTCCTAATTTGCTGAATTAAAACTTTAACTCCTTGCACTCCGTTGTCCCTGTGAGAGTACATTTTGAATGACAAATCTTCGAGTGCAAAGGGTTAAATGTTAGAAGATTTAAGAATACATTTAGCAATTAGAAAAATAATTTGAACATTTAGAAGTTTGTGTAATCAATTAGAAAAATAATTTGAAAATTTAGAAGTTTGTGTAATTAATTAGAAAAATAATTTGAAAATTTAAAAGTTTGTGAAATCAATAAGAAAAATAATTTGAAAATTTAGAAGTTTATGGAATCAATTAGAAAAATAATTTGAAAATTTAGAAGTTTGTAAGATTAACCAAAATTAAAATTACAAGATAAAACGTTTAGGTAGATTCCGTAATGTAATTCTATGCAAATACGAATGACAACGATATTATAAATAATTTGTAAATATTTTTGTCGCTGTTCAATTCAATATTCTTCCCACCATTAACTTAATGGCGATGTGAGAAATATGTACACTCAAGATATATAACCGCATCGGTAATATACTTCAAAACAGACGAATTAAGGACACTACGGAATTGATAAATGATGGAGAATCAATTTTGATATTCGATTTGAATAATTACGTCACAGCATTTCCTATGCAAATCAATTTCTATTCTTGCAAAACGAAATGTGTTATGCAAACGAAAAATATGGTAGTAAACTTTCAATATACACAATTAAAACATGTATACATTCATGTTATAATACTGTAAAAAAAATTTGTTCTATGAGAAAAAGTTTTAGTCTTTCTATTTTGTGTTGTAATACATGTATCAATTTTCGTAATGTGACTACATAAAATTCATACAAAGAAATGATTTTACAGTTTTCATTTAATATAAGATATTCTATATTTCTATTTATAATATACAGAATTGTAAATAATGGGTGGTGAAAAATTTCTTGTACTAAAATTTGCATGTTTTCTTTTCATAAAATTTCAGAGGTAAATTGCAAAATTGGGATTTTTCCTAGATTAGTGTGGGACGAATATTTTGTATTATACATTTTTGGACATTTTTATATCATGAAAGAAATCATGACAAAGCAATGCTTTATAGTTTTAGGATTCTGACAAGGAGAAATTACATTTACTCATTTTGGAAAATGTTATATCTCTTATTATATCTCTTTGGCTTTGTTAATCAAAGTAAAGAGTGTATCAATTTTTCGCTGGAGATCCCAAAAATCAACAAAATAATACTCGGAGTCGATCACCAGATCTTAAAATTAATATTCTAACACCTAATAACTCAGAATTATAAAATATAAACTCAACGTGTCTAGGAAATGCGGGAAAACACGAAAGTTCAAACATAACCTTACTTTCCGTAATTAACGTATCAATATTCCGCTGGAGATCCCAAAATTCCTAAAATAATACTCGTAGTCGATCTCCAGATCCTTAAGTTAATATTCTAACATCTAATAACCCAAAACTATAAAATACAAAATCAACGTGTCTAGAAAACGCGGGAAAATACGAAGGGACACGAAAGTTCAAACATAACCTTACTTTCCGTAATTAACGTATCAATTTTCCGCTGGAGAGCCCAAAAGTTCCTAAAATAAAGCTCAGAGTCGATCTCCAGATCCTTAAGTTAATATTCTAACATCAAATAACCTAAAATCCAACGTGTCTAGAAAACACGAAATAACACGAAAAGGCGCGAAAAGTCAGACATAACCTTACTTTCCATAATTAACGTATCAATTTTCCGCTGGAGATCCCAAAAATCCTTAAAATAATACTCGGAATCTATCCCCAGATCCTTAAGTTAATATTCTAACATCAAATAACACAAAATATAAACCCAACGAGTCTAGAAAACGGTAGAAAACACGAAAGGTCAGCCATAACCTTACTTTCCGTAATTCCCTTAACGTAGCAAAGCCAGATGCACGTCACTTAGTATTATCGTTCATCAACGAAGAAGGCAGAGATAAAAAAGGAGGAGTAAAAACGCCATAACAAGAGGTGGAGGAAGTGGAAACGAGTCAGGTAGACGAAAGCAAAGAGACAAGCGAGTAAGGTCAGAATTAGAAGCATTGCGAACTATGCGGTAGCAGGAAAACCACGGCTGGTCCACGGCTCGGAACTGGGATAACTCGATACACACGGGCAGACACATACGTAGCAACTACATCCCTTGCACGTACATTGGGATATGCAATTTACCAACCACTGGGCCTGTGCGGTTGGTAAATACACGCATGTCGAAAGTTCCGTGGACAGGCGAGCTCACTGCAGCCGAGACCAGGTGTATACCGGCTGCCCTATAAAACAGACACACCGGCCAACCCTGTTGGCACGCGAATGCGTTTAATATAGCGTAAAAAACCGGCAACGAGTGTCCTACGTTTTTCATCCACCTACGAGAGACGTCTTTGTGAACTTTTCACCGGAGAGTACGCGGTAATGACTGCAATTACTGAGCGCATTAGCTCAGGGTGGACTCCGGGTTTGCAAATTTGAACAGACGGTAGATGTTCTTTGATGAATTACGGAACGTGTATTTGTATTCGGAAGATGAGGTACGGACTGATCGTGTGTGTCACACGATTATAATTCAGGGCGGTTTTATAGTTGAAGATTAGAGGAGTCTGGAGTGGTTTGGAATTGTGAGATATGTGAGTTAGGCTTGTTTTGAAATAAAAGGGTATATAGTTGCAGACTTATTTATAACCGAATTCGCAAGACTTTAATTAAGGGTTCTTTCATTGTTAACGAAAATATTACAATTCAGGGGTGGTTTGTAATTGTGAATTATGTGAGTAAGGCTTGTTTTGAGGTAAAAAAGTATATAGTTGCGGGCTCGTTTATAATCGAATTTTACAAGACTCTAAATAAGGGTTCTTTCATTGTTAACGAAAATATTACAATTCGGGGGTGGTTTGTAATTGTGAGTTATGTGAGTAAGGCTTGTTTTGAGGTAAAAAGGTATACAGTTGCAGACTTATTTATAATCGAATTTTGCAAGACTTTAATTGAGGGTTGTTTTATACTTGAGGAAAATATTATAATTCCGGGGTGGTTTGTAATTGTGAATTATGTAAGTAATACTTGTTCTGAAGTGGAAGGTTGTATGATCATAATTGCAGGCTTATTTATAATAGAATGTTACATGACTTTAACTGAGGGTTGTTAATTAAGAGAAACATGCTTATAATTCAGGGTTGTGCCATGATTTTAGGATATATCATTATGAATCAGGGATGATTTGCATTTGAGTATTATGTGATTATGAATAAGGGTTGTTTTATAATTGATAATTATGTGATTACAATTGAGGGTTGTTTTATAACTGAAAATTATGCGATTATAATTGAGGATTGTTTTATAACTGAGAATTATGTGATTATAATTGAGGGTTGTTTTATAATTCAGAATTGTGTGATTATAATTGAGGGTTGTTTTATAACTGAGAATTACGTGATTATAATTGAGGATTGTTTTATAACTGAGAATTATTTGATTATAATTGAGGGTTGTTTTATAATCGAAAATTATGCAATCATAACTGAAATAATTCAGAGTTATGGTATATAATTAAAAGTGAGGATTATTTTGTAATTAAGAGTCCTATAATTATAATTAAAAACTATATGAGGGCGCTTAAGTATTTGGAAAAGATAATTTAGAAATTAGAAACTTGAGAAATTGGGAAATTGGGAATGGGGGGGAGGGGGTGCAAACTTAGAGATGTGGATATTTAGGAATTAAGACACTTGGGAAATATAGAAATTTAGGAATTAAGGAATTCAGAATTTGAGAAATTATGAAATTGAGAAATTTAAAAATTAAAAAAATTGAAAATTAAGACAATTAAGAAAATTGAGAAAATTGAGAAAATTGAGAAAATTAAGAGAATTAAGAAAATTGAGGAAACTGAGAAAATTAAAAAAAATTGTGAATATTTATAAAATTTATAAAATGTACAAAATTCAGAAAAATGAAGAAAATTGAAAAATGGCTAAAGTTTAGAAAATTAAGCAAATTTTAAAAATTCAAGAAAATTTGGAAATTTGGAAGTAGAGAAATTTAAGTCAGATAAATTTTTGAAATTGCGTGTAGACATCTAGAAATTTAAGTTTTTTAAAAATTCAGCAATGAGAAACTCGTAAATACATAAATCTTAAAACAGAAAAATGTAAAAATTCAGAAATTAAAAAATCATCTATTTGACGACAAGAAAATTTGCATATCCAATTTCCAAGAATCACATACTCCTACTTACAACCCCCAAAATTTAAAAATCTCCAAATTATCAAGCCTAAAATTCTCCAAAATTCGAACTACCAAACTGCAAAGTAAAAAACAAAGCAAAAAACTGTTCAACTGATCCGTAGTCAAAGACCATTCCAACTGTCCACAGCAACAAAGAGTAAGCAAGAGTCGTTGGAAATACACACATCCATTGTGCTAAAAGCAGCGAGACAGGGTCATGGAATAACACGGTGGTCGTGTATGACCCGACGCTAATTTCCTTGGTCGGTAGGATCCGAATAACCACGTAAATCCGTCGGGTCAGATTTTCCGGAGCTCGCTAAGTCGTGGATGGGTACATTAATTCACCTAAAGCCCGACGTTTATATTAATACCGGGCAATTAATAACGGTTAAAAGGCGTTCGTCCACAGGAATCGTCGTTGGTTAAAGCCGGACTTCGTTCCGGTGTTACTATGGTTACCATGTTCTGGCTAAGAACGTATGGAGGAGAAATGTTAAATTGCACTAGATGCGCCGTAATTTGCGCCGCTGCAAACAGGGATGTGATTTCCTATGAGAGAGTGAATCGGACACGTGTAATACGGCAAAAACACCCTCCGATGATTGATGAACACCGGTACACTAACCCACCGGTAATCATTTTACGATTTCTCTGATTATTTAAGTACCAGTTTAGCTTCATCACACTCGGAATTTTGATTAATTTGAAGAAATACGGGGTATGAGATTTATTCAGAAAGTTGATAGGGAAAAATTACTTGTTTTATGGGGGGTAAAAAAAAACAGAAACAGAAAAATTATTAAGCGAGTTTATTGACCCTTTTATGTAGGGTTGAAGGTAGGTCGTTTGGGTATAGGAGTGAAATGTGTTATGGGGGTAATGTGATGGATTAACAGGTAATCCTGTGAATTTATTGGGAGCTGTTGATCATTTTTTTCTTTTTAATAATAGAGATTTAAACTGTATTATAATGCATTAGGTTTCTGACATAAATTGTTAGTGTGTATTAGAAATATTTCGAGGGTGAAAATTAAATTTCCGTGCTCGGAAATTTGTTAAACTTTTAAATTTCTTAATAAAAACATACTTGAATTATAATATGTACATTCAAATTAAGGACTAATAAATGTACAAAACGCAGTGTTCATCTTCTTCAATCTTCAAATTTTAAAATTTCAAAATTTTCAATAACTCAATATTCCCACGTCTTCAAGTTTCTAAATTACCAAATTTTCCTAATTTTCTCAATTTTCTTAATTTCCTTATTTTCCAAATTTTCTCAATTTCCCTAATTATCTCAATTTTCCTAATTTTCTTAACTTTCCTCATTTTCTCAATTTTCCTCATTTTCTCCATTTTCCTAATTTCTCAATTTTCTTAAGTTTCCTAATTTTTTCATTTTCCCCAATTTCCTTAACTTTTCTAATGTTCCTAATTTTCTTAATTTCCTTAACTTTTCTAATGTTCCTAATTTTCTTAATTTCCTTAATTTCCTTAATTTTTCTAATTTTCCTAATTTTCTTAACTTTCCTAATTTTCTCAATCTTCTTCAGTTTTCTAATTTTCTCAATCTTCTTCAGTTTTCTAATTTTCTCAATTTTCTCAATTTTCCTAATTTTCCTAATGTTCCTAATTTTCTTATTCGTTAATCTTCATATTCCTAATCCCTAAATTCCTAAATTTCCCAATCTCTAAATTCCCAAATTCCTACCTTCCAAAATCCCTAAATTCTCAAATATCTAAATTTCCAAATTTTTGTATTTCCAAAGTCTTAAATCCTCACATCCTTACATCCTTAAAATTCCTAAATTCTCAAATATCCAGATTTCCACCTTTGTAGATCCCCAAATCCTTACATCCCCAAACTGTAACACCCCAAAATAACCACATCACAGAATTCCTACATCCCCAACTTCCTAATCCCTCTTCCAAATCCCCAATTCTGACTTCAAACCCAGAACCCCAAAATCTCTAAAAAGTGAATCCCTCCAAAAAAAGTCCAAATTCTCTCAACAACATAATGTCAAAATCAGTCAACATAAACTCTCTTAAAATCTTAAAATTCTAAATTCCCTTCAAAGTGCGAGTCTTCCCCCTCATCCCATGTCTTCCGAAGGGAAGCTTTGCTCATGACTGTACACACAGGATACAAATGGGCCTGCGGATACCGATGTAAGATTAAGTGTCTGATACCGACCTCGTAATCTAGTCTGTATCTGATAGCAGGGTTACCGTATAAACAGACGTTCAGAGATCCCTTTTGATAGCACGGCCACTTTAGCCCTGGTTCTATGCGCCTGTACAAATAGACGAGCGAGTCGTGTTACTGCTCACTCGAGCCCTAACCCTAAAGCTGCTTAGAAAGCGTAGGTATAGTTTTGCATCGGCCATATATCGACCGGTCTGAATCGGATGAATAATAACGGTCCGAGCGGAAGTTAAAACATTTACATCCCCCTATCGAGTTACCGCCCCGGGACGAAACACCTTGTTGATATTGCCGGCGATTTGTCGTTTTCGATCTCTCTACGCTCTATATTATCGATACTATATCGCTTACGGCTTTGCCAGCTGGTCGCGGTTAAGTAAAACTAACGAAGCCTTCCGGTTGTACCTTTCACCCTAGCAATGCTTGATTAATTACGGAGTCTAGATCATGCGAATTCAATGAGGGTACTGGTTATGGCTGGGGAGATTGCTTTGGACATCTCTAGTTTATCGACTTGATTTAGATTCTGTGTAATTTGAGTCTATTGATAGATTTCGTATTTTTGGGGTGGTGGGTGATTTATGAGGGTACAGGAGCTAATTGATTCTATGGTGACTTAGAAATCGTAGTAGAAGTACATTAACTCTTAGCCGATCGTGCGCGCCACAGAGACGTGTACAGTTTCCACCGCGCATTTTTCTGAGGTAGCACGCATTGAAATTCGCTATTTAAAATCAAAAACCTCCGAAAGTTATTTATGTGATCAATTATATCTTACGGTAACAATTTCGGTCAACGATTTCACATATTGCTTATACAAAATTCGAAATTAAAAGTTTATAATAATTATTTTTCAATAGTTATTCAAAAGGTATAGGTAATAGAGTTAGAAAATTAATGACAGTAAAGATGACGGATAAATAATGTAACTCAGATGTGGAACAAAAAAGCAATAATATATTTTAGTATTGTTTCAGCGTATGATATCTCTCGAAACATGTGAGCTTATGCAATGGCACATTACAATATTCGCAAACGTACCGTGTATAGCCCGATTTTTTATTTGCAGAGCATACTCTGCATTTCCGTTGTGAATATGTCTTGTTTCCATTTGTGACATAATTATGTTGTACTCTATAGAAATAAGAAGTTCTATAGAGAACGAAGCGTTCCTCAGGTAAAAATGGTAGATCTACCCCATCGGTCGGCCACCGACTAGCCTGAAAAAGGGTAGATCTACCCCATCAATCGGTTAAGTGTTAAGTAGAATAAAAGTATTAGGGTGGCTCTTTGTATGTTATTCTTAATTGAAATCATATTACCAAACTTGATTCATATCATTTCAGGTGGTACTTATGTAGTAGGTTCTTTCCATCATATTTTATTAGTAGGAGCTGTTGTTTCCACTATTACTGGGTAATTCGTGATTTATTTTAATTGTCCTGGTTACCATAATTGTCCTAGTTACCCTACTTATCCTACTCATTCTAGTTACCTTATGGTAATTGTCCTAGTTACCTTACTTGTCCTAGTTGTGCTATTTATTCCAGTTAGCTTAATTGTCCTTGTTACCCTAATTGTACTAGTTATCATACTTATTCTAGGTACCTTAATTATCCTAGTTACCCTACTTGTCCTAGTCACCCTATTTGTTCTAGTTACTTAATTGTCCTAGTTACCCCAATTATCCTAATTATCCTATTTATTCTAGCTATCTTAATTGTCCTAGTTATCTTGCTTATTCTATTTACCTTAATTGTCCTAGTTACCCTATATGTCTTAGTTATCCTATTTCTTCTAGTTACCTTAATTGTCCTAGTTATCTTATTTATTCTAGTTACCTTAGCTATCCTAGTTACCCTACTTGTCCTAGTTATCCTTATTATCCTAGTTACCTTAATTGTCCTAGTTACCCTATATGTCCTAATTATCCTATTTCTTCTAGTTACCTTAATTGTCCTAGTTATCTTATTTATTCTAGTTACCTTAGCTATCCTAGTTACCCTACTTGTCCTAGTTATCCTTATTATCCTAGTTACCTTAATTGTCCTAGTTACCCTAATTGTCCTAGCTATCCTTTTTATTCTAGTTACCTTAATTGTCCTAGTTACTCTACTTGTCATACTTATCCTACTTATTCTAGCTGCCTTAATTGTCATAGTTGCTCTACTTGTCCTAGTAATCCTACTTATTCTAGCTACCTCAATTGTCCTAGTTACCCTAATTGTCCTAGTTATCCTATTTATTTTAGCTACCTTAATTGTCCTAGTTACCCTACTTGTCCTAATTATTCAATTTATTCTATTTACCTTAATTGTTGTAGTTACTCTACTTGTTCTAGTTGTCCTCTTTTTTTTGCTTCTATCAATAAACAATAACCGGAATTTCATGACAACAAAAAATAAGATAAATAAAAGTTCCGGCGCTTCTACTAGAGTACCGGAAGTCGAAGCGAATTTGTCGGTGCAAGCGGAGCATGGTATAAGGTTGAAGGAATTTTCAAAGTTTTCCAAATCATAGTTTCGGAGTTCGTTTTGTTTTTGACGCGTTTCCTCCGTCGACCGGGTTCGTTGTAACAGAGAAGATAGCCAGCAAGCCAATAAAACGCTCTTCTCATCACCTTTTGCCGCTCGTTGTATAGGTTACCGTAACAAGATCAATTTTTATTTCGAAAAGTTTCGCTCGTGGTCAGCCTGAAAGTTCGGGGCCTCAATAGAATGATTACAGAGAATCGAATTCGCTGAACTTACTTACGAGTCAACCGATTCTACGGTTCTATCGTGGCGGGATAGGATAGTGGGCTCCTGATAGGATCAATTTCAATCCCCTTCGTGAAATTTTCGATACACGCACGGATTCTCTCGATATTTGCGGGATTCGATGCTGGCCAAGTAGTTAAAGATGCATCGATGGAAGTGGACTGGGATAACCGACATTTTCTTCGTCACTTTTGATATTGGAAGTCGATCATATGGCGCATGCCATTGTGGAGAGCTCAGAAAGACACAAGTCCATTATTTGCAAATTTTGAAAAATACTTTCAAATTTGAGAAATTCAAAACTTCAGAATTTTACAAATTTCAAGTTGTAGTAAATACATAACTCAAAATATGAAACTTGCAAATCTTGTCACTTTCGTCATTGACAATCAAACATTTTGGACGAACATTACAACAAACTTCAGAACAAACACGGCTCAAATCTACAGATTCAAAAATGTGACATTCTTGTCAATACCAAAAATAGACACAACGGTATTTGAATTATTCAACGAAGAAATAAAAAAATAAATTTGAACCTTGACAAGAAATAATGACAAATAACGTGGTAAAGTCCTTCCTTGTTAGCTCCCGTAGCCCTAAGCCTCACCAGACAAACAAATTGAATCATTTAGCTTCTTTGTCAACGTCAAACGGCAAAAATTCGAATTGCGTTCTTCTAAATTGTCCAGAAGAGGTGTTGAAGACCCTCGACGACCTTCCGAACGGTAATCAGCGCGTTGCGAGCTGTCGCCTTAACGAATGCTCGAAACGCAAAAACTGTTATCGCGTGGTTATTGGAAAACGGCAATAACGAGAATACGCCTGGGGCTAGGCTTGTCACAGAACGTATATACATTGTTGGAAAGCTATAATGAGACTTTGCGTCGTTTCGCCTCGTCGTTAAAGTCTCCAAGCACGCAAGTCGAACCAGTGATTACCGCCAGCGGTCACGAGATTGACTTGTGTGGTCACCGAGCAATCAGTGAGCCTGTGTTGCCCACCGACCTGCCCCGACGTTTCCGGTGGAGGGACGATTGTACTCTGATGCGGATATATTCTTATCGTTTACTTTGTCACTGTTTTGTCAATAAAGAAAATTTAGAGTCTGGAGATTTGGAAATATGGAAATTTGCAATATGGAAATTTAGAGATGTAGAAAGGTGCAATATGGAAATTTAGAAATGTAGTAATTTGTAATTTCAAGATTTGGAAATGTAGAAATTGGGGATTTGGAGGTTTTAACATACAAAACTTTGTAATTTACATATTTAAGATTTGGAGACTTGGAAATGTAGAAATTTGCAATTTCAAGATTTAGAAGTGTAGAAAGTTGCAATATGGAAATTTAGAAATGTAGTAATTTGTAATTTCAAGATTTGGAAATGTAAAAATTGGGGATTTGGAGGTTTTAACATACAAAACTTTGTAATTTACATATTTAAGATTTGGAGACTTGGAAATGTAGAAATTTGCAATTTCAAGATTTAGAAATGAAGAGATTTGCAATATGGAAATTGCAATGTAGAAATTTGTAATTTCAAGATTTGGAAATGTAGAAATTGGGGATTTGGAGGTTTTAACATACAAAACTTTGTAATTTACACATTTAAGATTTGGAGACTTGGAAATGTAGAAATTTGCAATTTCAAGATTTAGAAGTGTAGAAAGTTGCAATATGGAAATTTAGAAATGTAGTAATTTGTAATTTCAAGATTTGGAAATGTAAAAATTGGGGATTTGGAGGTTTTAACATACAAAACTTTGTAATTTACACATTTGAGATTTGGAGACTTGGAAATGTAGAATTTGGAGATTTAAACATACAAAAATTGGAAATTTACACATTTGGGATTTAGACACTTGGACATGTAGAAATTTGCAATTTTAAGATTTAGAAATGTAGAAATTTGCAATATGGAAATTGAGAAATGTAGAAATTTGTAATTTCAAGATTTGGAAATGTAGAATTTGGAGATTTAAACATACAAAAATTGGAAATTTATACATTTGAGATTTGGACACTTGAAAATGTAGAAATTTGCAATATGGAAATTGAGAAATGTAGTAATTTGTAATTTCAAGATTTAAAAATGTAGAAATTGGAGATTTTAACATAAAACAATTTGAAATTTACAGATTTCAGATTTGGAGATGTGGAAAAGTAGAAAATTGGAATATAGAGATTTTTGCCTTTAAGTATGAAAATCTGAAAATTAAATACTCTTACACTTTACACAAACAAATCTCGATCCAAACAATTTCCCTTCCAATTTCCACCGAAACCAAAAAGTCTCGACTTAAAAACGACAATCGCCATATCGTAAAAGGCTCTGCATTAGAAATCAGCAAGCTCTAATTTTTACAAATTACAAATGATTCCACGTTGTGCAAACGAGGTGTAGCAGGTTCCCACGTAATTTCACGCTGGAGAATGAAATGGAAAAGGAGTAATGACATGATTTTAGTGTAACTGTAAACCAGTCCATTCCCACTGAGAATCTAAGAATAAGTTCCAGTCCGTACAATATAAATTTCCGTAAGTACTTCCGGTGGAATATGCTGTCACATTGTTCATCGAGGTAGTTCTATAAACGAAGAAACTGCAACGTGTTATCAAGGCATGCAGTGCAATTATATGTGATATGCTTCGAGCTGTTTGCGGCTTTAAACACATACCGCGGTAGGATATTGCATGACAGTGAGCATGATCTTGTCAAGGGTTCATAAATTTTGAGATCATGTTATTCATCGGACACTGAACTTTTAGTAATATTAGATTACGTGCGGAAAAGCAAACATATGAGAGGAAAACAAAATTAACTGTGTAACTGCACTGGTCGTACTTATCGATGATTATTTTCTGAATGCATTTGATATTTTTTGGAATATTCTTGAAGAAACCATTGCCTTTTACAGCTGTTTATACAATTTGTATTTCCAAATTTTTGTATTTAACAAATTTTGTCAGGGCTTATCAAACTTTATAAATTTATTACTGTTGAAGTTTTAGGTGACGAGTAGTATTTACCTGGGGTCAAACTTGGCCTCAGAACATTTTATAAGGGCAGTTCTTGTTCTCTACTCTTAACATATTTTTTTACTGATCCAATAGTTCATTTTAAGTAAGTCACTTATCCACCCTGATAGCATGACCCTATACAGGGTGTCTCACAATTAGTATAGGTCCCTGAAATGGGGGGTAGACGTGATTCTCAATAAGATTTCCCTATGCAAAAATGGGGTTTGAAGCTTTGTTTTTGAATTATGTTTGCGCGTTAAATGCAATGTACAGTATATTCAACGCTTGGTGAGTGCAACGCCTAAGAAATCAATGCGTGGTGAATGTAACGTGTGTTAAATACAAGGCGAGGCAAGTACTATGCGTGATAGGTACAGCACGTTGTAAGCAACGCGTGATAAATTCAATGCGTGGTAAATACAACGCGTGGTAAATATAATGCGTGGTTAATACAACGCGTGGTAGATGCAGCACGTGGTAAGCGACGTGTGGTAAATTCAATGCGTGGTAAATACAACGCGTGGTAAATACAAATGCGTGGTAAAGAACGCGTGGTAAATACAATGCGTAGTAAATACAACGCATGGTAGATATAACGCTTGTAGGTGCAGCACGTGGTAAGCAACGAGTGGTAAGTGCAGCACGCGGTAAATGCTACGCGTGGTAAAGAACGCGTGTTAAATACAGTGCGTGGTAAATACAACGCGTGGTAAATATAATGCGTGGTCAATACAACGCGTGGTAGGTGCAGCACGTGGTAAGCAATGTGTGGTAAATTCAATGCGTGGTAAATACAACGCGTGGTAAATACAATGCGTGGTGAAGAACGCGTGGTAAATACAATGCGTGGTGAAGAACGCGTGGTAAATACAATGCGTGGTAAGTGCAGTACGTGGTGAAGAACGAGTGGTAAATACAGTGCGTGGTAAATATAATGCGTGGTTAATACAACGCGTGGTAGATGCAGCACGTGGTAAGCAACGTGTGGAAAATTCAATGCGTGGTAAATACAACGCGTGGTAAATACAATGCGTGGTAGATATAACGCTTGGTGGGTGTAGCACGTAGCAAGCAACGCGTGGTAAGTGCAACACGTGGTAGATACAACGCGTGGTAAGTGCAGTACGTGGTAAAGAACGCGTGGTAAATACAGTACGTGGTAAATACAACGCGTGGTATGTACTACGCGCTCAGTTGCTAGCTCGAAGCTGTCGCTCTCGCGTCTGCACATGCGTAATCCGCGCGCTCTGATCGGTCCGTATTTTTCCTTAATAATTCAACAACGAAGCTTCAAACTTCATTTTTACAAAGGAAAATATTATTCAGAATCACGTCAACTACGCACCATTTCAGGGACCTACGCTAATTGTGACACCCTGTATTTTAATTTTTAGCGAAAATATTCTTTTTAGACCGTTCAGATTTTCTCCTCACCTCTCACGAGTCAGGTACAATTTTAGAGTTCGTGCGAAGTGTTATTTTAAAAGTGGAATAAACAAACTTTTACTTAGAAATAAATTGTACATATTTATTCTGAATCAGTTATTTTGTATCTGAGAGTTATTTTCAGTTACTTTGTATCGCAAATTAAACGAGCTTGCGTTTTCATTAAGTTTCACTGTTATCACACATATGAAGATATAATAAATGATTTCGAATTGTGATACAATTTGATTAAACAGAAATTTACTAATATCTCATATTACATATTTAAAGTTAATTTTTTCTAGCACGATATGAGAATTTGAATGTATTTATTTCTTTCGTTAATTGTTTAATGGACAAATGCGGTGCTAAAAATTTTCGGAATTCGAAACTTTCGCAACGTGAAATTCCCCGAAAGTTCCATAAACAATGAGAAATGTCCTCTCGAAGTGCGATAATTGAATTTCGTGGTTCATTGGAAACAGTTCTGCTAATTATCATAATTAATATAAACGGGGCTGAAAGTACGCGAGTGGAAATACGTTATGCAAGGTGTACAACGTGACACGGTAATTTACAAATAAATTATGAAATAATTCCGGTGAGAATACTGTGAACCGCCATTTCGGATACTTGAAATTTTGTGACTGTTTAATGCATAATGCCTGTCGAAAGTGGTTAGGATATCGTTGAATTGCGCGGCTAGCGTTTATGTTCATGTGGTTTTTACTAATCGGCCATTTCGGATATCGCTGTTATGCTAAACTAGCGGCAGACATTCAAATCACGAATTGGCGATTTAGTACTTTATCAATTCGATAAACATTTGTGAACACTTCACCATTTTTTTACCTAACCTAACCATTTTTCGTGAGTATAACATCTGCCTCTTTTTACGGACAGTTATGAATTCCAGCTAAAGATAAATTAAAAATGAGAAAAATATTTTCAACTAACATGTTTTATTTATCCGATGTTATATTAGAGAAAATTATAATAAAAATGATGTATATTTTTGCACATTCATATTAAATACTGTGACGTATGAGACCACCACATACAAAGTTCAAAAAGATATGGAAAATAGTTTAAACGATTAAAAGGTGCATTATACAATAACACTACTTTTAATACGTAAAATAAAATAATGAATGATAAAAAAAATATTTGTTGTTCGATACTTTCTATTAACAAGATTTAACCTCTTAATAATGAAGAATGTACTAACAGTATAATAAATAATAGAATTTGTAAGATATAAAAAAGATTTTTGTCGAATCTGTTTACTTTTATCGTGTACTGTACTCTCATCAAATTTTCGTGGTATAACTAAAGGTGTATATAAACGAGTGTTTCATAAACGATCACGCCACAATGCAGATTTAGTAAAACGGTTACAACGACGAAATAATAGAAAGCAATATGAGAGAATCGTGTCCAATATCGTGCATTCGCCTACAGTACAGGAGTTCTCGACGCTTTTCCAAATTGCAGTCGACACACATTCACCTACCGATACGCTTGTCCATTGGAAGGCAATAATTTTCCGATATTCTGGTTACAAACTTCCTGATTTCGGTACGGTCATTAATTATCAAGGGTTTCGTCCCGCTTTCGAAGTTCGCCGCGCAAATACGCTCGAAAGCGCGTGTCCGGCACGGATATGTACAGGGAAATTCGCCCAAGCAGACCAGGGAAATTATCTATTCGAGTGTTACGCTTTATCGATTGGTAATTTCCACAGTCTCTGTTAAATCTATTTCTTTCATCTAATTATTAATAGTAAATCAATAAATGCCAAGAACATTATTGAATAATTTTTATTAAATACTTATTGTATATATTATATGTATAAAATAATTTATTTTCCACTTAATTCTTCCATTTAAGATATATGATTAGATATTAAATCATGAGGTACATATCAAAAAGATTTAGAAATAAAAGAGTTGGCACTACTTAAAGAGATGTGCGCAGTAGTCAATCATTAGGTGACTTTACTGCGCAGATTGGCGTATGCGCATGCGCAGACTGACAAGCGCATGCGTAGATGATATTAACACTATGTGCAGCAGAATGTACAAATGAATTTTAATACATTTTCTTTACAAATATACACTTTAAAAGTGGAATTTACAAATTGCAATATGAAAACGTTTCTATAAAAATTTTAATTAAATATGATTAGCTGACAGACACTTACTAAATCTACCGAATCAGAATAAAACACAAAATGTAGAATCACTAAGCTTTGTACTATCATATAGAGAATTGTTATAGAACAGAAAAGCTTTTTAGTGTTTTAAGGAGAATAGAATATGTTATGTGTGGAATAGGTATGCATTATATCGCCACATCTGAAATTCTAACGTGTAGAATTACCACACATGGTATTACTATGTGATGTATGTCACACTTAGAATTGTAACGCATAGAATTACCATGCATTGTATTACCACGTACTATATCGTCACGCTGAGAACTACAATGGACTACATTGTTGCGCATGGAATTGCTACGCGTTATATCGCCACGCGTGAAGTTTCAACGCATAGAATTGCCACACGTTGTATTATTATGCGCTATATTGCCACATATGAAGTTTCAACGCGTAATAAATTATATTACCATGTGCTATATCACATTTGGAATTACTACGCACTATATTACAACACATGGAATTGCTACGCGTTATATCGCCACGCGTGAAGTTCCAACGCGTAGAATTACTACATATTGCATCACTACGCACTATATTGCCACATATGAAGTTTCAATACGTATTAAATTATATTAACACGTGCTATATCACATTTGGAACTACTACGCACTATATCACAACATATAGAATTACCACGCGTTATATTGCCACGTATTGCATCAAACACACCAAAAACACTTCATTTCTGTACCTAATCAAACGTATAAGAATTTTAACTCAAAATTGATGGAATATTTAACGTAGAAAATTGGATCAAAAGAACATGAAAAAAATCCAATCGTCTAAAACATACTAGTTCAACTATATTTCTATGTTCGGAATAGAAATAACCTATTCTAAATATATCTGTGAATTCATCCAGCTTTCAAGAAACAGTGATTTCACGGTGATTAAAGTCCCTCAACGAAAATCGAAGTGGATACATCCGTACAGAAGAAAAAGGAATGGAAACGAGATACATATACAGGGTGTCCTATTTGAAACGATCTTTTTAAAAATTTCCTAAATTAATTCCAGTAGCAGTGACTGAGTACATGCAAATAACTTACTTAACAATTTCGGTTTAAATAAACATTGGAGAAGAGTAGAAAGAGTTCAGTTTATTAGCTCAACTAAAATTAAGTATGACATCAAATTTTTGAAATTAAATCATCTAAAGTAATTTTATAGTACAAATATATTAATGTTCTTTTACATAAATATTGAACTACAATGACTGTTCTATTAAATAAATATGTAATTTATTAAAAACGAAGTTAACCTTTCATTTGTTCTTTACGTTACCACATATGAAAAATTTAATAACTATTATATGTTCTTCTGCATCTAACCACATTAATTTAACATTTCATTTGAAACTTCTATGATATAAATATATTTTAAGATATTAAGAGGGCTGTTTCAAATATGACACCCTATATAAAGAATAACGTGGACATTACACTTTTCACGTACTTTTCGAATAATTGTGATAATTTGACAAAAAAATATCTTAAACAGAAGTTAATTGCTTTTCGATTGGTTATAACAATAAAAAAATATTGTATAATTTTCAAGGTCACTTTCTGTTTTTTCCAATGGCGCTTTGTATTTGCTATTTAATAGTATTATCACTTGTGTCAAGACGAATTCAATGACCCAATAGACCAAGATCTTCAAGTGACCATAAGGGCAAAGAAATAAAAAATTAAAATATTTGCTTGAACGGGTGTTAACTTCTGTTTGTTATTAAACCCCGAAATTCAATCAATGTTAATTTTAATTGCAATAAAAAATTTAGTACTTGCAAAATGGAGAAAATTATGTGAGACACCCTGTATACGTGCCCACGTGAAAAGTGGGGAAAAGAGAAAGAAGCAGGGACAGAGAAGCGGACAGAGAGTCGGAAAGAGGGATGAAGGGAATTAGGGGTGAATGTGTGGTCCAATAAGCGGCAGTCTTCAATTCCTCGCTGTGGTGCACCACTGTAGCCCGCCATTTGCATATGAATCAGGATCAGAGGAGCACACCGAGGTCCCAGAACGTGTACGCAGGCGGCCATGATACGGGGACAAACAATCGCTCGCAATTATGCAAATCTCGTTGCAGTTGCACGAATGTCTTCGGGTGAAAAAATGAGAAAAAACAAAGAGAGGTCAAGCTCGTTCATTCCGTCGCCAAGGACAACAAACGACGAATATGAAAAGTCAGGAAAATGGACGTCGAAAGTTGCATCGAGATCGAACGCTGCCCTTGCTATCGATTACCGACTCTTTTATCCTGCCATTGTGTGTGTGTGTCAGTCTAGAGACCATATTGACCAGGTTCGCTGGAAATTACCCTTCTGCATTACCAGTTCCCCACTAAAAACCCTCTGCGTTACCGAAATCTACCACCACCCCTTCGTCTCTCTTGCATTTGCATATGAATCCGAATTGGGCGTGAGGGATGGTCGGTGGTTGGCCACCGTTGCGAGAGATGATAGAGGCAAACGAAAGGGAGGATTCTAGAGAGAAATACGTGTACGTATCACGAGCGGAGCGTGAGCCCGCTACAAATTTGCAGTACAGGTAACTGCCTTATCGGGTCTACAACAGTCCACAGCTTTCAAGGTTTTGAGGATTCTTTTTTTCTACTTTTTGTGGAATAAGGTGGGTTGATTAGAAAAGTCATGCTTTCGGATTTATGGAACGTGAGGTTTATGAAGGAATTCTTATCTCTTTAGCATTGGATATAATAGAAATATAATGGAAATACAATAGAAATATAATAGAGACAACAGAGGTATAATAGAAGTACAACACACACCGTAATAGAGATACAATAAAAGTATAATAGGGCTTTCAAGTGATTGATAGTCTTGCTATATGGCCACCTTTCGAATCATTGAAAATACAAATACAATTGCATACAAATCAAATTTGTGAATTTGTAAATTCATTAATTTTAAGACTGAAGAATTCTTGAGCCTTCAAATCTCTAAATTTATAAATTTTTTAATACACAAGTTAGAAGATACTGAAATTCTTGATTTAAATTTGAAAACATAGATATTTCCAAATTTACCAACTTACAAAATCTCAGCTCTTAACATTTACGAAAGCAGACATTTGAAAGATTTGAAGCTTCTATCTCACAGCTCCACGGCCATATATCGGGACTCCACTTCTACACAGCTTACTATACTACAACTTACACAATCTCGGTTTTCAACATTTACGAAAACAGAAATTTGAAAGATTTAAGCTTCTATTTCACAGCTCCACGGCCATATATCGGGACTCCACTACAACTATCAGTACACAAAAAATCAAATAAAGCAGTTAAAATTAAAATCAAATAAACTAAAATTGTATGAAATAAATTAAAATCGTATCAAGTAAAATTTATTTTAATATTCAATTTATTTTATAAAATAAATTAATTTATTTATTATATAACGGAGAAAATTTTCAGCCAGAAAAGCACGTATTTTAACAGTGTAAAAATAGGTATGTTTAATCCTCAATTCATGAATTAATCTGCTTTAATTTTCGTTCATGATTAAAATATAAATCATCCGAAACTATTACCGTCAGCATACTAATCGCTACTTAGAATTTCTTGCATACGAATTACTTGAGAAATGTATGAATTTTGATGCAGTACTCTGTAAGATTATTATACGTATAATATATGTGAACATTTCTATGTAAATTTGAATTAAATTAGTGACCCGAAAGCAGCGCATTCCTGTCACGAATACGGAGAATTAAAGTGGTACAGGTTGAGTGGATATTTAGATAAAAGCACTGCTTTGAGAGCGACAAGTACATTTTGAAAACGCAGGTGGCGTGACTTCAAGGCAGTTAAATTCCCCTCTTCATCAACTACTTTACGCGAAACTCGGAAGATTATGCTCTAGAAAATATTTTGTTTCGTATATGTGTTGTCGTTACATGATAAAATTACACGCGTGTAAAATATAAGATAACCAACTTAAAATAATGACGTGTACTTATACCTCATGTTTTATTGAACGATTTATTTTAAACCGTCTACTGACTATTTGTTTTTAAAATATTGATGAAGTTTTGTTAAAAATGTATCATTTTTTAACTGGATGAATATAAAAATTTTAGTCAATTTGTCTTTCTAAATTTATTTACTAAAAGATATTTAGTAGAACTAAGAGATATCAAATTTTAAAAATGTACTGTATTTATAAAATATGAAATTGAGGAAAAATATTAACAATATTAAAGAGAAGAGGTAAAGCAAATGACAAAATAATGAAATTAAAGCAGTAATATTTAACGTGTGTATGGATAGTATAGCTAAAGTTCAGTAGTAAAAGTCAATGATTAGATACGACAGTTAAATTTGCTTTAATTATTTTGTGTAAAATAGAATAAATATTAGATGAAATTCATTAAATATATTATTTTAGCATATAACTAAAGACAAATGGTACAGCAAAATGAAATGAAAATAAAAATATGTAATATATAAGCTAATAATAAAATTCCAACTAAAATTCAGTAGTACAAGTCAACGATTGTAGCAACGTATTAAGATCAACCTCTCGACTGTCTGAGAAAATTATAAATACAATTTGACGAGATCATTATAAAACATGAAAAGAAATAATATTCATAATACTGTAATAATAACAGTATGTAGCTAGGTAAAAATCAAATTGGAAAAACTGAAAAATGATTTGATAAATAACAAGTTGAATGTAAGTAAATGAAGAAGTTATATTTGCAGTTATTTAGAATACGATTAATTTGTTATTTACGTAATAAAAAATATTTATAAAAATAATGTTATGCAGAGTAATTTATTTGTGGATGATAATTTAAATATCTGTTTTAATTTTGATACAACAAAATATGTCTTATGCAATTTTGATCCTGCAAAAAATATTTCGTATGAAATTCGAATGGTACAAAAATTTTCTGCAATAATAAACTTTATACACAATTTCAATTTTATTAGTCAGAGATTACTTTAAATATTTACATATTTCTAAATACTCTTTAAAGTTAGTTATTTCAGGATAACAAAATAAATTTCTTTAAATTCAGATAAACCAAATATTTACCTCACTTGATGGCAAACAAAATATTTTGCAAACAGTTCAATAGTATTAAATATTAAATAGGTTGCAAAGTACACTTTCGTGTGTCAACATCACTTTTTCACGTTCTTCAAAATTAACTGAAATTATGGTAACATAATTCTGCATTTCTGAATAAACTTTAACGTCACATATTTTAAAATTAAAAAATGATGCAGATCTTGATATTCAAATTGCGATGCAAAATATTTCTTAAATAATTATTAAAGAAAATATTAATCACACAAACAATTTTTTTAATCTTATTTTTTTTTAATTTTTGTAACAATATTAAACCGATCACTCTGGCAATTTTAATTATTGAAAATGAACAGAAATTTAAGGATTTTGTAAGTAATAATAATAATAATAATAATAATAATAAGAAGAAGAAGAAGAAGAAGAAGAAGAAGAAGAAGAAGAAGAAGAAGAAGAAGAGGCAGACGAAGAAGAAGAGAAAGAATGATAACAAGAATTTGTAAATAATAAATGTAATAAATGTAATACAGTATAATGACGAATTTATAAATAACAAAAATAACAAAGAATAATAAAGAATTACAATAATAAATTGTAAATTTCTAAACAATAATTTAACTATAATAAATAACAATTTAACTTACAAATAAATGTAAATTTAATGCCCATTTAATCTCCATAAAATTTGATCCAAAAATGCAGTAAACTTACAGCTACCTAAAACTTACCTTTTGCAGGAAACCTACTATAATCTACTAACCAAATCAGAATTGTTATTTCACATTATCTGAAGTTATAAAATATCAGTAAGCTCTGCACAATTTGTACCTGATTAATTCCGTAAATCCATGAAACTTGTTCAATTCCTTTTTTCCCAAAGACAAGCCTCGGAATCCTAAAGGTCACTAACCTACGACCTACTTAAAAACCAGTATTATCAACCTCTAAAACGATCCTGAAGATAATTCAAGAGCAGAATAAAACATCGTCCATATACAGCAGGATAATCATCCTAAGACCAGTAAAAAGAAAACGAACAAGGCTCAAATCAATTCCGCCGCAATATCCCAGCTGTGAGCCACCCAATTTGCCATAGGCCAGGCCATAAAAGATCCTAACTACGTTTCCCATATCGGTTTAAAACGAAAGCCACGAGCAACGTAACGCGTGACTCGTTGCCTGCATAAAAAAAGGAGAAAAACAGGGAACAGGAAGGGGACAAGTTTCGCGAAACGAGGAATTCATGGAAGCGAGAACTGCCTTTTCTAGGGGATAATAAAGTATTATATGTAGCTCGTAGAGCTGGAAACGGTCCCTAGAGCCAGTCGATACGTTGCAATTTACTCGTGTTAAGAACGGAACTTACGGGATTATTATGCGAGCCGTGTGCATTAGGGGAAACGTAGATATCGGCGATTGCGAACGTCATCGACCATTATCCGTGAAATCTTGCGGGGATGAAAATTATTCTTTCGGACACCGCGACAAATTGCCATCTTTATTGCCATTATCGGACCGTGCTTATCGTAGGTGGTAAAATCGTGAGTGAAATCCCGGTACGTTTAAGTGCGTTTAAATGCAAATGAACCGCATCGGACTCATACGACACAGAGAGTAATGACGTTCGAATTAAATCTTCGATACCAGATACTGGGCACTGATTTATGGCGGACATTTTACTGAAGTCGTATAAAATAGATTGCTGATATGCTAATTGTTTTCATGGTTACTTTGTGGCGGTTAACAAGTTTCGTGCGAGTGTCATATGAAGTAAGGTTGCATCAAGAATTTTTATTTTGTCATAAGTTTTGAAATTTTCTAATTCTCTAAATTTCTAGGTTTTAGAATTAAAAATTTTCATGTTGCAGAATTTATAATAAAATATGCAGAATGTTGTACTTTCTTGAATTTACAGATCTTTAATTCTCAAATTTTCTGTTTATTATATTTTGAAATTTGTAACGTATAAATTTCAAGATTCACGGACTGTGTTACTATCCATTGCCACTATTATTCAACATAGACAGAAGTAAAAATTTGACGAAAATAATTAATATAATTACACCGAAATTTAGCTTACCAACCACGTGTCTCTTCAATGAAGCGTCCTTACCTGAAACAAAATAAAACACTATTTTATTGTATCTAATCTACTGAAAATAGTTTTATATCTATGTTACAGAAAATAGTTTTATTTGTAATAATGGAGAGCCACGAATGAAAATTCGAACGATATTCGACGGTGATTTATCGCGACAAGTATTGATTGCAGCGGTGTGTTGTCTATGGAAGGCAAACTTTGAATCCATTAAATAATGGTACGATGGGAAACCATAACTGCGCTGTCGCGGACAAAAACATATTTGTGCTTATATAACCGTGAATTCCGCTATTATTGGAGAACTTCGATACACTACCGTAGAAACAGTTGCGTATATGTCATGTTGGCGTTATATCGACAATATCATTTGGTGGAATCGCACGAACGATCGGGAATCAAAATGTTTATCTGCAAATCAATCGCTACCAGCGTATTATCTCTGATCAAACAATATTGATTTAATAACTTCCGAAGAGTTCATTAAATTCACTTCCATTACAGAAAGTTGCTGTTTTATGAAAATAATGGCTAATCACTGTTTTCATAATGTTTTTACTTTATTTATATTGTGTTAGTTTAAGGGAAAGATACTTGTCTATTTAATATATTTCATTCGACCTCTTAATTTATGACTTTTGTGGCAATCTATTTTAATACCGGAGGTAAATTGAACTTCGAAATTGACGTTGAACAAGAGTTGATTTTATCAAATTTATCTACCAAAATTATTTAGCAACATTATCTATTAAAACTATCCATCAAATTATTTTATCAGTTATCTATCAGGTTGCTTTGTCAAAATTATCTAACAAATTATTTTACCAAAATTATCTATGAAAATTATCCTATCAAAATTATCTATTGAAATTATCTATTGAAATTATCTATTAAAATTATCTAGCAAAAATATTTATTAAAATTATCCATCAAATTATTTTATCAAAATTATCCATCAAGTTACTCTATCAAATTATTCTATCAACATTATCTATGAAAATTATCCATCAAATTATTTTATCAAAGTTATCCATCAAGTTATTCTGTCAAAATTATCTGCCAAATTATCTACCAAAATTATCTACGAAAATTATCCTATCAAATTTATCTATCAAAATTATCTATTTAAAAGCATGTATCAAATTATTTTATCAACATTCTATCAGAAATTACACTATAATCGTACATTTATATATTGTACTATTACATCGCACATGTCACTATATTATTTCTTTTGTACCACAAATAAGGAACTATTTTCAGGAAGGGATTTTACGCAGAACCAAGTACCATTGCATCGGTACATCCTCTCTGGTAGTAATTCTCGAGAACGAGGAGGAAACGTACGTCAGTTATATGAAATCGAGTGGACAGCTGCTGGCAGCGAATGACAGGTTGTTGTTGTTCGTTGTATTTGCTGATATGATGTGTACAGGACAAGGTTTCTAGAGTAGAGCTGCAGAATTAATTAAATTTGACGACTATGCATCGATACAGATTAATTGCAATTACATATTTAAACGAATAAATGATGTATTAATTCTTTTGGTTTGAAATAACTATTTTAAGTAAATTAAAAAATGTGAAAAATAAGTTGTAAATAGGGTTGAATACTTGTGAGATGCAAGCAAGGTCTCTTTGACCCTAATACAAAAATATAACGCGTTTAATATTGATTGAAAATAAAGCTTTTGACGATCGAAGATTTTCAAGTTTAAAAATTCGAAAATTTTCGAAATCAATTTACTGATATTTTAATATTTACAGACTTCAAGGTTTTGAAGCTTGGAGGTTCTAAAGTGTGAAAATTTTGAAATATAGATATATTTAATGTGCCAGTTTTTCAAATATCAAACTTTCGTATTATGAAATAAATGCAGAAATATCAAATTTTTAAATTGTAATATTATCAAAGGTATAAATATTTAAATTCAAAAGCTTGCATTACTCTAAATTTCGAAATTCTCAAAATCACAAATATTTAAATCCACAAACTTACAAGCAGCAAAATCTTTAATTTTACATGCTAAATTTTCAAAATGAAAGACATCATGCTAAGTGCACTACATCTAAGTGCACAATGCCTAAGTGCACTACATTTAAGTGCACTACATCTAAATGCACCACATTTATGTGCACAACATTTAAGTGTACCACATTTAAGTACACTATATTTAAGTGTACTACACTTAAATGTACCACATTTATGTGCACAACATCTAAGTGTACCACATTTAAGTGCACTATATCTAAGTGCACAACATTTAAGTGCACTACGTCTAACTTCACAACATCTACGTGCACATTATTATTAAAATTTGTTGCCCAAATAAATCAGTATAAAATAGAAAAGAAAAAAATTATTTTCCAAAAAAATTTGTCAATTTTTCCCCAGTAAATAAAACAAAACTTGATATATAAATTTTAACTTTCAATCAAGGAGTAATTTCATTAACATCCCTCATAAAATTTTAAATTCCAAGACAATTTAACGATATAATCGTCCAAATGACAAAAACAAATGACAAAGAAGAAACTTTGCCGAAACAAAAGAATCATTCGTGACAAATAGATTGCGAAACAGTCTCCATCACGATTTCGCAATGCGTTCACGGATTCTTTCAATCTTTGTTACCTGCAAGGCAATCACATCGCTTTTGTTGGGCGAAGTAAATTTCTTCGTCCACGAGACGGTCTCTAGCTGTGCTACATATGATTTCCCAGGGGCACGGAGTACCGACATTTTGCAAAACGGCTGTGTAACAGCTATGACCAAACGTGTATACACGTTTGTGAGCCATAATAAAAAGTGCCGCGAGAAAGGAGGAGACATGAACAGCTCGGGCAGATGAAACGTTTGAATCTGTGCCGTGAAAGATTACTGAAATGCAAACTTCGTGTATGCATTTACTTCTGTTTCATTCCGCTATCCTTTTACGAGGTTTTATACCCAGAACATTGAATATTTTCCTGGTAACAGTGATATTAATGATAGCCGAGATTTATTTCAGGAAAGTCAAGAGTATTATTAATACACGTACGTGAAATTTATTTGAGAAGGAATTTAAAAGGTATTATGAAATGTTCGTAAGATTTATTTTAAAAGAAAATTGAAAAGTATCAAATCATAGAATTAATCTTAGACTGATAAATAATACACATATAATATGAAATTAGAAATACAATAGACAAATAAATAAATAAACAAAAAAACATAAATAATAAATAAATTAATGTACATGTTAACTCCTTAATTCGTAGGTCAGTAGAAACAAAATAAATTTTATAATTTAAAAAATTTATTAATGGAAAGTAAAAAATTTTCCTTCTTACATCTACTTATTACCTTAACTTTGTGGAACGTCACAATTTCCATGGCAGTCATTTAACAAGTGAAGTTCAAAATTATGCACAGACTGTATATAAAGCGATCTCAAAATGCAAGAAATTTAATTAACAAAAAGAAATGAAAAAGACAAAAAAGTTTTCATTAAACGAGAAGAGTCCACGGTAGCGGCGCAACAATCCACGTTCATAAAAATTTTACACACTGCTGCAGATGGCAGACACTAAAGGGCGTTCAATTAAGAGGGCTACAGAAAATCGCGGAGGCTAGGGAAAAATAACCTGTGCATATTATTACGTATTCTTTTTAAATTAGCGAACGCGAACGTTACATAACGAATTCGTTGGCCGTGAAGAAATTTGGACACGTGTGTGTTAATAAAATAAATACTGAAACTCGAATTTAGTGAATAAGTTCTTGTGACCATGACCCTTCTTTTTACTAAAAATTTGTAATTCAAATCTTGCAACAATTTTTTGTTTTTGTATTAAATAAACTAGTCATTGAAATTAGTAATTTTACTAAATGTTAATAGCATTGCTTTATTATATTAAAAATAATTATTGTAATAATTATATTATACTATTATAGTTATAGTAATAATAATACCATATCACTATAATTATTATTAATAATTATTGTTATTTTACTGGTGTTATTACTCATGTAATATAATACAGCAAGATATTAAATATAGTAATCTACTTAATATTTAAGTAATTATTTTAATTCTTAGTGTACTTTGTATTTAGTGAATCATTTCAATTACAATCCACTTTTATCAACTTAACCAAAAGAACTAACATGTATTATATATCTTAAGCTCTATCCGTTGAAAAAATTTTTTAGAACTCATCGAATTTCTCGGTTATCAGGAAGCATTATACCACACGTCAATTTTTTCCAAAAATCAATTGCACTGCCTATAAATACCATCGGTGTACATTTAGTTGACATAGCCAGAAAACGAGCGAAGAAACCACTCCATCACTTTCTCCTTTTACCTTCCGTTTTCAATTTTCTCCACCATCCAAGTCATCGCGCAATTATCAATCTTCCATAGAGCAGTATCAAACGTTCCGTTGAAAACCGTCAAGCCACGGTGACTCTTCAACAATGGTGTGCCTCGTTAAACCGCAAAGGCCACGCAATTAGATCACTCTCATCAGCAACGAGTCCTCGTGCCTGAACGACTATCGCCAAATAAAAGATGCGAACCACCCTGAAGATTCTCATTCTTAACGTCCATCCGATACAATTTTTTGCTCGGGAGCTGTCCATTCAAACGCACGCTTCGTTTCAGTCACGTGGGTACAGTCAGTGGCAAATGTGCTCTCTAACCCCTTGCTGTACAATTTATTTGTCAAATGTGTTAGTCAAAAGTAACTCATAGTCATGATATTAAAATAAAGAAAATTAAAATGTATTTTATGTTCAGCATGATCTTTGATTATATAAATAAAGATTATATAATTAAATTGATTATATAGTTGGACCTAAATGTTAAGTTGAAGAGTATCCCAATTTGAGCAAGGTTCGTCACATTTATTTGTTAAGTGTGTCAGTCAAAATTGACTATTCAGAGCTATTTAAGAGGAAGAAAATTAATATGTGGTGAGTATTTTATATTTAGTGATCCTTGACTATGCAAACTATAGTTGGACCTAAATGTCAAGTGGAACAATATTTAATATTTAGGCAAGATTCGTCACATTTATTTGCCAAATGTATCAGTGAAAGCTAACTCATAGCTGTAATATTAAAATAAAGAAAATTAAAATGTGAGTATTTTATATTCTGCGATCTTTCATTATATAAACTATAGTGGACCTAAATGTCAAGTTGAAGTATTTAAAATTTGATCAAGGTTTGTCACATTTATTTGTCAAATGCGTTAGTCAAAATTAACTATTCACAGCTATTTAAGAGGAAGAAAATTAATATGTGGTGAGCATTTTATATTTAGTGATCCTTGACTATGTAAACTATAGTTAGACCTAAATGTCAAGTTGAAGAATACTTAATATTTAGGCAAGGTTTGTCACATTTATTTGCCAAATGTATCAGCGGAAGCTAACTCATAGCTATAATATTAAAATAAAGAAAATTAAAATGTGAGTATTTTATATTCTGCAGTCTTTGATGATATAAACTATAGTTGGACCTAAATGTCAAGTTGGAGAGTATTCAAAATTTGAGCAAGGTTTGTCACATTTGAACTGCAAGTGCGTCACGAGTGAGTCATCGAAGTACGGCAGAGGGTTAATTTCTAATGATGGAAGCAGTGTTGGCAGAGAGAGAAAAGAGGATCTCACTGTTGACTTTTAGTTTGTCGAATTTGAGAAGTAGGGGATTTTGGATTTTAAGAATTTAGCAATTTGAGATTTTTGGTATTTTGGGGATTTGGAGTTTGAGAACTTAGAAATTGGGGGATTCTGAAGGTTTAGAAGGTTAAGAAATTAGAAATTTGGAATTTTGAGGATGTAGAATTGAGATTTAGGGGATTTGGGAGTTTGAGAGTTTGAGAACTTAGAAATTTGGGGATTTTTCAGATATAGGAAGTTAAAAAATCAGAAATTTAGAAATGTAAAAATTGCTAATTATCAAAATGCAGGTAAAATTGAAAAATCTAGAATCTGCAGCAATTTACAAATTTTAATATTAAAAATCCAGAATCTGCAAGAAACAAAAAATTAAAAAATCTAAAACCGGTAGATCTAAAAATTTAAGAATCTACAACCTGAAAATTTACAAATTCCACTCTTAAAAATCCCAAAACCCCAAAACTCGAAAACCTACTAATTAAAAAAACCCGTAATTCGTAAACCTAAAAATCCCCGTATTAAATATCTAACAACCATGACCATTTCTCAACCACAAGACGCAAAAGCCAAAAACTTGTCAAGTACTACACATGCCTACAGCCGTGAAGTTATCCACGTTGCATCCGAGTGTACCCGTCACTCGCCAGCAACAAGAGCGTGTTGCTGTCAAAGAGCGACGCGTTAAATGGCGGGCGGCCGCGTGGTCCCGTGACGAGAAGAGTGGCACAACAGGGCCGTAAAACGACTGCGACTGCGTGTTAAAGGCACTAAACGACCGTCTTTTTTTCGACAGGTCAGTCTGGGAAGAATTGATAGCCACAGGACTGCCGGTGATGGCGATCGATGTACGCTCGTTATCGTAAGATTTGTTGCTGGCGCCGTGTAGTACATCGGGGCCGCATGTTCGCACCTTGTTCACCGGTGCGCGGCCTTTATGGTCGGGCATAGTCGCCCGTAATAAGATGTTTTATCGGGGAATCACCGCGAACGAGTGTGCACTATCAATCTACTGGACGGAAGGCACTGTGAAACGCGAATTAATGCAGGCTCGTTATGAGCTGCCCGAGCGGATACACGTTTCAGCCTTGACGATCCGAGGTTAATCACGCGATTGCTGAAGCTACTACTAACTACCCGTAACTACACCTTCCACGGTGTAATGAAAACGGACACGGTGCACGATAAACGGATATAAAATTATTAAACTGAATGTTTGTACGGAACGATTAATTGATTCTGATGTTCCTCCAAGATTATTCGCCGCGTTCGTACTCTTTGGGGCACTGGAATGTGGGGGTTGTATCTGCAAACTGTAATTACAAGTACTGCTATAGTACAGTGTATGTATATATCGTTTCTAGAGACATAGACAATAACACTCGTTTTCTAGGATTTGAGGATATGAACACTTTTGGATGGGTTCAGAACTTGGAGTGATTGAGGATTTGGATTTTGGATTTGAGGATTTAGGGATTTGAGGATTTTGGGGTTTGAGGATTTAGGGATTTGAGGATTTTGGAATTTGAGGATTTAGGGATTTGAGGATTTAGGGATTTGAGGATTTAGGGATTTGAGGATTTAGGGATTTGAGGATTTAGGGATTTGAGGATTCAGCGATTTGAGGATTCAGAGATTTGAGGATTTAGGGATTTGAGAATTTAGGTATTTAAGGATTTAGGGATTGAAGGATTTAGGGATTTGAGGATTCAGGGATTTGAGGACTCAAATATTTGAGAATTCGGGGATTTGAGGATTCAGGGATTTGAGGATTCAGGTATTTGAGGATTTAGAGATTTGAGGATTTAGAGATTTGAGGATTTAGGTATTTAAGGATTTAGAGATTGGAGGATTGAGGGATTGGAGGATTGTAGGACTTAGGTATTTAGGGATTTGAGAAATTAGGGATTTAAGGATTCAGGGATTTGAGGATTTAGGGATTTGAAGATTCAGGGATTTGAGGATTCAGGGATTTGAAGATTCAGATATTTGAGGATTCAGGGATTTGAGGATTCAGGTATTTGAGGATTTAGGGATTTGAGGAACTTGGAAGTCATATGTGTTTGAAGATCTTGGTATTTGAAGAGTTGGGAATTTGGAGATATAGATATTTGGATATGTAAGGATATGGGAATTTAGTAATTTAGGGACTTTAGGTCATTGGAAGTTTAGGAATGTGGATACAGGTGTTCAGGGACCTCGGAGTTTGGAAATCTAAGAATTTACAAATATAAATATTTGAGTACTTTAGAATATAGGAATCTAGGAATCCGAAAATCTAGAAACTTGGAAATCTGGAATTTTGAGTATCTAGTGACTCAAGGTTCTTGACATAGTGAGTCTAAGGACTTGAAGGTCTACAACATGTGGACCCAGGATTTTATCCACTTCAGTGGATAATTGAGATTCTTATATATTCCATCATCTTGAGATTCCATAATTTGGGAATCTGACAAAAATTTAGAAAACTCTGAAGAAAATTTAGCAATTTGCAGATCTAAGAATTTAGAGACATTACTTGCACATCATGAAACTCGACAATTCAGATCCACAAGAATTTAAGAATCAGTTATCTAAAAATTTAGAAAATGTAGAACTGACAAAATACAATATAATTTTTCCTCCATCCATATCTGAAGTAGATTAAGATTTCCCTTGATTAGATCGTATAAGAAAGTCAGCAGCTAGCATTAGTATAATGTTTCGAGCACTAAAGAGGCATACTTAGAATAAAACGCAGCGCATTAGCTGTGCCTGTGAAGCATATTTAGAGTGCAAAAGGTTAAGAACTGTAGATGCGTAACTCGTACCTAATGTACCCTCGTTACTCATTTACCCTGTAAATGACGATGGTAACGAACAACCATAGTAGTAAATATGCTGGTAATGTTCTTGTTATGTTATACCTGCGCATTCTCGGCATTGTAACACTAATCGCACTACAATAATACTTTGAAACCACGTATACCCTTTAAACATTTTTACTTTGTTTTATTTGTTCATTTATGGGGTAAGTTTCTTTGTGTGAAAGGAAATATACAGCGGGGAAATTTAGTATGTTTTGTGAGTTCTTACTTGGAGAAATTAGGATACATGTTACAATTTAAATAAAATAGGGATGAAGAAATATGTAATCATTACTTAAAAATATGTAATGAGAATGTATGTAATAAGACATGTAACAAGATAAACATGTGTAATATTCATTATGTTATATTATATGTATGTAATATATGTAACATATGTTATATTATATGTAACATATGTTATAACATATGTATATATTATATGTACGTAATATATGTAACATATGTTATATTATATGTAACATATGTTATAACATATGTATATATTATATGTACGTAATATATGCAACATATGTTACATATAACATATGTTATATTATATGTATGTAATATATGTAACATATGTTACGTATAACATATGTTATATTATATGTATGTATTATATGTAGCATATGTGACATATAACATATGTTATACTATATATAATATATCATAACGAATAATTATTCATAAGTATTCAATAAATAACAAATATTCAGAAGTATTCAATAATTAACAAATATTTAGAAATACTCTGTATTTAATAAATTTGGCAAATATACAATAATTGATAAGTAAATCAATTATTCACAAATATTTAATAAAAAATTATTCACAAATATTGAATAATTAAGAAAGATTCACAGATACTCACTAATCAGCAAATATTTATTTTTTGTTTTACAAGACGTGTATATACCTACCTAACCTAATTAATTGCTAAAGCAACCAGCAAAAATTTGTTCAATTTTCTTGAAAACCGCATTAACTTTTACCGAGATAAGAATTAGTACATTACTTTATGTTTTATCATTTATTTCTTAATTTCATTTTCACTTTAAAAGAAACTTATGAGCTGGAAAGTTCAGTGTTAAAAACAATCTCAGAACCAATCTCAGCGGTACAAACAGAGCGCAACTTGATATACCTAACCTTAACTGAACTAACGAAAAGCGAAGTAGCAGAAACATATTTAGAGGAACGGCGATCGCAGAGGCAGCGATGTTCAAACTTTCAACCAACAAGTTGTCTGACTTCCAGTGAATTTAGCCCCAAGGTGGGACGAAAGGGATGGAAAGGGTTTGCTTTCGAAATTGATGGCCGATCCTCGCAACGACGAACCGGGAGTCAAGTTGATGGACCGAGTCACGATAAGGTTACACAAGAGTGATCGGAACCCTCGGACGGAATACAAATTTTCCTCCAGATGACTGATGTCGAGAAGTTTCCACTTCGTTATTCACTCGTATCGTTTTGCGTACCGAGTGTCATCACACCTGACGAAAGATTTGAATACTACGCGAAACTCGAAGCTGACGCAGAAACAAAATGCACTATGCTCTGCGATATAATAAATTAATTTAATATTTCATGTACTGTGTACTTCGATGTGGAATTAATTTAGTATTTATAAATGTTGTAGATTGCATATTTAGTTAAAAAATATTTATTACAAATTATTGTGTTAAATCGAATGGTGAGTCACCTGAGTAAGATTAATATTTGTAATTAATATAATATTTGCAAATAAGAAATTTTATTGTACGCATAATAACTTAGAAATTTAAGAAATAATGTACCCTTGGATCTTGACCAAATTTTTTTTAAAAACTAAACTAATTTTAAATTTTAATAATTTTTGTTTTAAATTTAAATTTGTATAGTTTGTATAGAGAAATAATACAATGCATTTCCAGCAAATTTTTTTGTAAAAACTAAAGTGATTTTAAATTTTAATAATTGTTGTTTTAAATTTAAATTTGTACAGTTTTTGCAAAATGAACATAAAAATTTGACATGCAATGATGGATCAATTTCAATTTATTGATTTATTGAATAAAATATGGGAACTACTTTGTTCAATCAATAGACGCATTCCTCACGTAATTATCCTTTCATCTAACTTATTAATAAAATTATTAATGTTCTCGGTCACGATCTCTCGTTGTTTCAACAGGATAAATTATACCGAACGTGAGCAGCAAAATTTAATCTGGTCATACAACCAATTATGATAAGTAGCATAGTTGTGCTTTGTGTGAAATTATAAATTTTCATTCTGACCGTGAGTTCAGATAATTCTCGAATTATATTTGGAACAAATTAGTGGGCAGTTAACGTTGAAATGTACCATTAAATTTTATGAAATTATATTTTGTTGCAATTTTAAATGTTCAAAATTGTATCTGATGATGTTTTTCTAAAACCAGGGAAAGATATGTTAAAAATATAAAAAGATGCTTTCGTCAGCTTTTTACAAGTTTTTATTAGTAACGTGCAATAAAAATTATTGTAGATTTGTATAATTTTAAGAAAAATTTAAAAAATGTATATTACTCAATTGCATACGTATATGTATAACAATATTATGCAATATAATAGAATGCAATAAATTGAAGCAGTTGTAGATTTCAGTAATTTTAACAACGATGTACATTTGTTCACGATACATCAGAAATTATTATGAATCAAAAATACCTATTTTAATTTAATTAAATTATTATTCATTAAAGTCAATTTTGAAAATCTCACAGTATTCATATCTTTCTTTATAACTATCAAATATTCATCATAATAAAGTAAGCAAAAATGTATTAAATAAAAAGTACAGTAAAATAAAATATTCTTGAACAAAAAATATCGAAGACACTAATTAAGAAGAAAGATATAAAAAATTGTCGAAAGTGCGATGCATTCTTGTACAACGTACCTCACGCAACTGGGTCAAACTATACTTCCAAAATAGCAGGAAATTGAAAGAAATTTCATCAGCAAAATTAAATACTGTCAAATGGGGCATCACGTGATGCATACGTTCGTTGCGAAAAGCTTTTGAAGGCTTTTTGAAGATTCCTCTTTCTGTTAAAATTCAATCATTAAAATTATATTTCAGACGAATAAAGTTGATAAATTCATGGGACCAAAAAATGTAACAATCCTCCATTTTCTTTAATTACAATAATCTTGTAATGTTTTTACTGCATATTGCGGTATTATACAAAATATTATATTGCGTATTAAAATATTATAAGTAAAACGTCATTTTCCTCTTTGGTGTACTTCAGTAATGGTACTTCAGTAATGTTGCGTAAACATTGTTGAATTAACACAATTTTCAAATAATATTGGATAAAATATAGTAGTCAATATTTAATGAAATATTAAAGAATAAAAAGGTGAAGCGAACTTTGGAATTGTCAGAACATCATCTGACGGGTAGATACAGAACTAATAATTATCTGTCGGGTAGTTATAAGACTAGTAATTATTTAACGGATAATTATAAAACTGACAATTATCTAATGGATAGTTATAAAACTGACAATTATTTAATGAATAGTTATAAAACTGACAATTATCTAATGAATAGTTATAAAACTGACAATTATCTAACGATAGTTATAGGACTAACAATTACCTCTCAGGCAGTTATGGAACTGGTAATTATTTGACGAATAGTTATAGAACTGGTAATTATCTAACGAGCAGTTATAAGACTGGTATTTACCCAACAGGCAATTATGAGAACAGAATATAGAATAATCAGCGTTCAGTGCAATAAATCAACAGAAAACTTTTGCTAAAGTATCTATAATACTTCTAATAATAATAGATAACTTTCATCACTATATCGAAAAACACAAAAGTAAAAATCTGTAAATATTTCTCCATCAAAAATCAAAAATGTAAAATAAATGCTTTCAATGTACTATAAATTTACATTAGTAAAGTACAATAAAAATTATTGTAAGAGATTTTAATAATTTTAAGAAAAATATATATTATTAAATATTTATTTCAGAATATAATATACAATGATCTTTATCATAATTCCAAAAGTGTAATCTGAATGAAAATCGTTGCATATCGAATAACAATTGCAAAGGATTAAAGGATTAAACAAAATAAGTCCTAGATAGCCGTTCTAGTGTTGCAAACCATTACCGCAACATTCAATGACCTTATGGATTTGCTAATACCGTATTTCGTGAGTTGACCAACAAATTACAGATACGATTCGTAGCGAACCGCAGCATGACTTAATGAAGATCCACGCACATAGACAACAGAAAACCGCAGTATGATACATACACAGCTTGATGCAGTAATATTCAGATATAATTGAACTCGATGATCATACAGTAGGATGTTGAGATTTACTGCTAAAAATAATGCTTATCGAACATTAACACGCTTTACAAACTCATATACATATCATTAATTATATAATTAATTATATTATATAATTATAAATATAATTTATTTATATGATTTATATGATTTATTATATGATTTCTGATATACTCTCTTTTGTTTCCATGTACTTTCTACAAAGCATATTACAAACTTTTGAATTACTTCATTTCTGATATTTTTTATATAATCCATTTTTGAAGTGATGAGATTAAAATTTTGAAATTAAGTTCGTTTTTGTACAATGGAAAATTGAAGGAGAATGTTTGCAATCTGCGATTAAAAGTTTGTTTTAAATTCATTAGGAAACCACTCATGGTCATCGAATTGTAATAGAATTAATATAAAGATTATTTCTGTGTATTCTTCAAACAACTTTTATAGGAGTTAATACGAAATGAAAGAAGTAATTAAGAGTTACTTAACTGATTACCACAGTAGAAATGGTTATATGTATCTGATAAAACTGGTATATTTAATTGCTTTTACTTAATATGATGGTTTCATAAAGTTGTTAACTTTAATTAAAAACCTCATTCCAATTAAAAAATTTGTTTCAGGTAAAAACAGAAGAATAATTCATACCATATGTTTGAATAGAAGTTACTTTTTTAATTATAAATTTTCGAGTATCAATTCAGTATTAATTATATTTCGCTCATCCTATTGATCTTGCATTTTTCATAATATTATTTTAAATCATTTTTTTTGAAGCTCAAAAATTTATTTAAAACTTCATTGAATACAAACGAAAAAAATTATTATATACTTATAATTATTGCTTTGACAATTTATTGTCATCACTAAATATTTTATAATATTTATCTTGTCTGTGAAAAGTAATTTCAAGAAAAGGTAGAATTTTTTTTTTGTAGACATATTTTTTACGGAAAAGTATTTTCGATTCGAATCAAAGTTAATTTGTAAATTAATTGTAAATTAATTTTGAATACAAGGTTTCTTGCATTTTGTATTCACCACGCACTGTATTTACCACGCGTTCTTTACCACGTACTGCACTTACCACGCGTTGTATTTACCATGTGCTGCACTTACCTCGTGTTGCTTACCACGTGCTGCGCCTACCAAGCGTTATATTTATCGCGCATTGTATTTGCCACGCGTTGTATTTACCACGCATTGAATTTACCACACGTTGTTCACCACGTGCTACACCTACCACGCGTTGTATTGACCACGCATTATATTTACCACGCGTTGTATTGACCACGCATTATATTTACCACGCGTTGTATTGACCACGCATTATATTTACCACGCGTAGTATTTACCACGCGTTTTTCACCACGTACTGCACTTACCACGTGCTGCACCTACCAAGCGTTATATTTACCGCGAATTGTATTTACCACACATTGTATTTACCACGCGTTCTTTACCACGCATTGTATTTACCACGCGTTGTATTTCCCTTGCATTGAATTTACCACACGTTGTTCACCACGTGCTACACCTACCACGCGTTGTATTGACCACGCATTATATTTACCACGCGTAGTATTTACCACGCACTGTATTTACTACGCGTTTTCCACCACGTACTGCACTTACCACGTGCTGCACTTACCACGCGTTGCTTACCACATGCTGCACCTACCAAGCATTATATTTACCGCGCATTGTATTTACCACGCGTTCTTTACGACGCATTGTATCTACCACGCATTGTATTTACCACGCATTGAATTTACCACACCTTGCCTACCACGTGCTGCATCTACCACGCGATGTATTGATCACGCATTATATTTACCACGCGTTGTATTTACCACGCATTGAATTTATCACGCGTTGCTTACAACGTGCTGCACCTACCACGCATAGTACTTGTCTCGCCTTGTATTTAACACGCGTTACATTCACCACGCATTGATTTTTTACGCGTTGCACTCATCAAGCGTTGAATATACTATACATTGCATTTACCGCGCATACATAATTCAAAAACGAAGCTTCAAAGCCCATTTTTGCGAAGGGAAATCTTATTCAGAATTACGTCCTCTACCACCCCTTTCCGAAAGTTACACGAGTTGTGAGACACCCTGTATATCAGAGATTAGATAATTAAGAAATTGTTGAAATGTTGTGCAGAAAATGCAGGAGAACAAAATAAGATAACTAAAAATTGATTAAGATTTCGTAGAAAATACATAGGTAAAAATAATATAAACCAGAGATTATATATAAAAATTTGTTGAAATAGATACAAAGGTGAAATCTTAATATTGCAATGTTGAGGGTGTCACGATAGTTTACGAAGGAAATACTGGAAGGAATTAAAAAAGTACTTGAGATCCGACTAAGACTTCTGGTAATAAAAAGAACAACCCCTTTTCAAGCCCAGTTCGTTCTTATTTAGTCTTGAAGACCAGGCTATTAACCAACACGTCGCTCGGTTCCTTAATAGTCGAAAGTCTGGTGGCCAATGAAACAAAGGAATTTGTGCCAACGAAGTTACTTTCGTACATTTTATTCGACTTTTCCACGGTTTCTATAGACACAAACGGTAGCTATTGAGAGAACTCGTTGAAAGAAAAAGACTTAATGAATGTATATCCCGGAAACAATGGTTCTTGAAGTACTCATTGAAATTTTGAGTGAATACTCGTTTAAAGTGTTAGACTGTTCAATATCAAATGGCAATTTCCGTGACATATGTATAGAAAGTCTGATGTGATTTAATATGAAAGTATCACAGAATGACGCTTATGACGTATGAATTTGGTAGTTGTTTCACAGAAAGAAGTAGTGAAAGTATTTATTAATATTCTTAACAAAGGATAAGTCTCTTATTGCTGAAATTAATTAATTAGCCATTAGCGACTGATTAACACTAGCGCATTCTAGTAAAAAGTTTCAAAGCTATAAATTTTCACATTAAAAAATTTGATAATTTCGTCGTTTGATTATTATTTAAGTATTTAATTACTTGGTTATTTGATTATCTGTCTATTTCATTACTTTGATATATTAACCCGTCTATTTTATCCAACACTTAAGTATCCACACTAAATTCAAAACTACGCAAACAAGCATCACTTCACAAAACAGCAACAATTTTACATCGATCTTGTAACAAAAGCTACCTCTAAATAACGTATTAAAATTTCAGGCTCACCATGACATTTACGTGTTCATAAACTACAGAGTAATAACAATTAATTATTAAGACTGCGATGTTGTTTATTACCGCAGCTCGGTTCTCTCGAAAACTACGGCGCAGTAGTAAAACGCATTATCCGAAGAACGATGAGCCGAGATAGTTTCGTTATTTATCGAATTCGAGTAACCAGAAGCTTTTGAGGGTACAGTATATTTAAAAGTTCGGCAAACTCTCGAAAAGTGCGAGGTAGGATACAACTTATAGCTATCGCGTACTTTTCTATCTGGCATTAAACATTTCACGTTGATTTCGTTTTCTTGCTTCAAATATATTCGTTAACTACATGAAAACTTATTATTTTTCTGTTGATTATTATTTTTTGCTGTTGACAAGATTTTACAATCAACGAAATTGAAAGATAAATAATTTTATTAAAATGAAAGATAAGAGGTCATTTTTGTTCTAGGATAGATCTGTGACGTAATAAAAATGTATTAAGAACAAAAAATATTTATTTATTTATAATTTCGTCAATAATTTTGACAAGATCACCAATAATTTTGTTAACATGAAAGGTAATAGATAATCTTATAACGATGAAATACAATAGATAATTTTATCAAAATGTAAGATCACCAATAATTTTGTCAAGATGAAAGATAATAGATAATCTTATAACGACGAAATACAATAGATAATTTTATCAAAATGTAAGATCACCCATAATTTTGTCAAGATGAAAGATAATAGACAATCTTATAAAGATGAAAGATAATAGGATAACTTTACCAAGATAAAAGACGATAGACAATCTTATAAAGATGAGAGATAACAGATAATTTTATCAAGATAAAAGATAATAGCTAATCCCATTAAGAACAAAGGTAATAGATCATCCTATTACGATGAAAAACAATAGATAATCTTATCAAGATGAAAGATAATAGACTTGTCAAGATAAAAGGCAATAGATCATTCGATAAAGACAAAAAACAATAAATAATCTCAACAAAATGAATGATAATGGATAACCTCATTAAGATACAGGATAACAGGTAATCTTATCAAGTTCTTTTTCATTCGTTCTGTATTTAGATACTAGTAAAATAATAAATTAATCACATCAAGTACATGATATACATAAATAGAGAATCTATTAAACAGTAATTCAATTTGTAGCTAATAATACAAGACTTATTATTTGTTTGTATGGCGCTCTATTTAATTTAACCTTATCTAAACTATTTTACTTTGTTGTATTTTTTATTGATTTTTCTATTGTTTTATTTATTCTATTTTATTTAATCTTATAGAGCAAATGAGGAGGAGAAACTCAAGTGACGTAAAATTTGAGGTTTTGAAATTTCATGATACTCAAGATTCCAAAATTCTAAAAATTACAAAATTATAAAATTTTAAATTACCACAATTCCAAGATTCTAAGATTCTAAGATTCTAAGATTCTAAGATTCTAACATTCTAACATTCAAAAATTCTAAAATTCTAAAATTCTAAAATTCTAAAATTCTAAAATTCTAAAATTCTAAAATTCTAAAATTCTAAAATTCTAAAATTCTAAAATTCTAAAATTCTAAAATTCTAAAATTCTAAAATTCTAAAATTCTAAAATTCCAAGATTTAAAAATTCCAAAGCTCTAAACTTCCAAAATAACAAAATCCTCAACGTCCTGAAATTCCAAACTTCCTAAGTCCCAAAATTTCAAAATTCTAAAATTCCAAAATTCCAAAGTTCCAAAGTTCCAAAATTCCAAAATTCCAAAATTCCAAAATTCCAAAATTTCAAAATCCCAGGGTTCCAAATTCCCAAACTTCAAAGTACAAAAATCTCTTCCTTCCAAACTCCCCCAACTCGCAATCTATAAAATTATCAAAACTCTCCAATCTCAAAGTCCCTAACCCTTAAAAGCCATCTTCAAAAATCACAAATCCACCTTAAAACTACCAGTTCTATTCACCTTACAATTACCATAATTTTATTATCCAACTCGCACCGCAATTTAGCTCACATTTACGGTATCACTACAGATACAAATGCAAATTACGTGATACGCATATCATCAGAATGTCTCTCATAATTCTGTTCCGATCCGCAAATTTAAAATTGCAAGATTCATCGATTCCATAAAATATGTGTTCGTGAAAGTGTTAAACCAAGTGTCGTGCATGCAGCAAACTTTCAAACTCGTCCAGCGGGCTTCGATTGAATATCCTCCATAAAACCGGACCGGTAAAAGGCTGGCTGATCAAATATGAACGCGGTTCCCGGAAACGAGCAGAACTTCACTTTTAACCGGAGATACGCGTTTTACCGATGCGCTTCTTCCCCATAATGTCTCGGGCGAGCATGAACCGTTTTAGAGTGCATTATACACGGGATAAACTACGGTTTATCCGTCGTCGTTGCTGGAACTCGATAACAGAGCCGATCCGTTATCGATCCGCGCACGATTCCGCGGGCTTCTGTACGCGGCTAATAAGATCGAACGGACATCGACATATAAGAGTCCGTAAAACGAGAGCTACGCTCGTGTAATTGGCAACATCAATTTGCCTGCTCGTTACGGGAATTCCATTTCCAATGAAAAAGAGCACCACTTAATATCGAGCCAGCTATTAGGCTGCTCCCTCTGATGTGATCAACGGTTTCTGTTCGGTTATTCCTCTCGACCGCGTTCTGTCGCCAATAATATTCTCACGTGTATTTGCATGGCGACTGGAATGCACTACGTGCTCTGACTTATCGCCACAAGGTAATTGCGTGAGATTTTAATCGCGGGAGATAATTGAGGACACGAGCTTTTATTTTTAACTTGCATACAGGTGCGCGTGATAGGGTAACTGTACTTTATACGAAACCAATTTATAGAAGTCGCTTCTCCATTTTCAATTTTTTATCAGAAACTAGTTTTCCTTATTAGGGATTAGCGTCATTCGTTTAAACTTCTGCCCTTTGATTTATTAAGGAGCCTAAACTAGCTAGAAGTTGAAGTCGACGAGTCAGACAAGATAGTGCAAGAGTTAAGCACTCGTTTGATTTAATACAATTTTAAACAAATATTTTTTAACTAAATTTATGGGGTGCAAGTAACATTCATGCAAGACGAGACAGACAATAGTATTTAATAACAGAAAAATAGAAATTTGGCAACAACAAAACTACTTTGTTCTGCAGAGAGTGCAAAGGGTAGATATTTAAGTGGCTAGCAAAATAATTTATTTAAATTTTTCAGTACTCCAAAAAGGACGAAAAAAATATTTCATAATAGCTCTATTCTTTGTGAATAAAACAAAAGAAAATGTAGCTAAATTCGACAAATAGTTTCTGAGAAAAAAATTCCGTAAGTGAAGGCTGTTTTCGCTGAAATGAGTAAAAATCGCAAGCTTTGAAGGCTTGTTACTTTTTAACGAATTCGAAACCGGCAAAATGATGACTTAAACCTCCTCTAATTTTACGTGAACTACAACATATTTTGATTAGAGCAAAATCGTAGATGAGGTTCAAAAGATTTGACGAGACCCGTTATTGAAATATTAAGAAAACTTAAGTGTAACGTATAGTGTAATATTTTTAGTGCAACTACTTATTAAAAATGTAAACCCAACACTCATGTAGCATCATTTTGACATTTCTGTTTATGTAATGTTACCATATAAAGACTCCTTTACCGCAGAAAATTCTTATCGTTGAACATAAAGATTGAAAACGCACAATGTAAAGAACTGGTATGGTTGGATATAACCATTCGAAAACATTGATTGAAGCAGAATTTCTGTACGCGAATAGGAGACCCTGGAAATGGACTTGGTGCATGTGGTTGCCGTTCACAACCGTAGGAAGCCATTGAACAGGTCAAAATGCTCGACAAACGAACTTCGTGCGAATCGAAGGAAAACCACCACGAGTCGCCCATTTTACAATGCATTCTACTCTGCTTCCAGTCTGAGGTATCATAAAAATCGAGTGGAATTTCGAAAATATTGCGGAGAACGTTGTTTGCAATGGGCTGCAAATAACAAGTCTTGTATAGGAATACTGACACTATTTTGTTACACAATTTTAACAAATTTTAGAAATAGTAATTGAAGAAATGGATGAGGACCTTCAAAGATGAATTTCAATACTTAAAATCATAGTCTTATGTACTCATGAGATTTAATCTGATTTGTTTTTAGAAAAATTCAAACTTAATTATTTATAACAAAATTTAAATTTATTTATTTAAAGTAGAGTTTGAACTTATATATTTATAGAAGAACGTAACTTTATTAATAGGAAAATTTAAACGCATTTATTTATAGAATTATTTATACTTACATTAGAGACAAAATTATAACAATAAAATTGCTATAAAATATGAACAAAATTATGTTATGTTACAAACAAGAAATGATACATGAACCTCATACAATTCATATAAATTCTTCGCCTCAAAACCTAACCTCTAAATAGAGCCTTCCAAATTTCTGCGATTTAAAATAAGAAATCTAAAATGTACTCTGAAGAATTAAATCTCGTGACTGAAGATGGAAAGAAAATGGAAAGTAAATCCAGTATAAAAAATATCATATAATCTCAAGATTCGCTGGTAAACGTGACATTGTATGGAGAGAGAAAATGGCGGGAAGTAGGAATTTATGAGCGTTTTGATATAAGCCGTGACGCGTTCCGTGCCGATGGGAAACCGTATCCAGGGTCGAACAAAATTGCGGAAACAATATATTCGGGGAACGACTGGATGAATAAACGGCCGTGCCTATCGATTTTCAGATCGATAGATAGCTACTGTTTCGTTTGCCTTCAATCCTCACAAGGGGTCGAAGCAGCCCGCTCTCGTCCCGTTGTTTATTGGTTTTAGTCTAAAAACAATGCCCCTTACATTGCCGTCGTTCCGTGCATCAATGAATATAACGTACAGTCAAGCGCAAATCTCACTTCCCTAAGGAAAATGTTGCAACCGTTCGTAAAATTACCTCTAATTCTTTGAATTTTAGACGTTTTTAGAGTCCGATCATTTCTGAATGGGGATATATTTGAATCGCGATTGGGTACTTGAGGATTTAGAGATATAGGAATTCAAGGATTTGTGTGCGTAGGAATTTGGGGAATTAGGGGTTTTGGCAGATAGGAATTTGGGAAATTAGAGATTTTGGCAGATAGGAATTTAAAGAATTCAAGGATTTGTGCGCGTGGGAATTTGGGGAATTCAAAAATTTCTGCGCTTAGAAATTTGGGGAATTAGGGATTATAACACATAAGAGTAGGGAATTCGGGATTTTGACACATAGGAATTTGGAGAATTCAAGAATTTGTATGCGTTGGAATTCGGGGAATTCAAGAATTTGTGCGCGTAGAAATTTGGGGAATTAGGGATTTTGACACATGAGACTTTGGAGAATTAAGGATTTTGGCGGATAGGAATTTGGGGAATTAGAAATTTTGGTATATAAGAACTTGGGGAATTCAAAAATTTGTGCGCCTAGAAATTTGGGAAATTGGGGATTTTGACACATGGGAATTTGGGGAATTAGGGATTTTGACACACGGGAATTTGGGGAATTTAAGGATTTTAACACATAGGAATTTGAGGAATTAGAGATTTTGATACATAGGAATTTGGGGAATAAGGGATTTTGACACATAAGAATTTGAGAATGTAGGAATTTCAAGATTTACGAATTAGAGGAACTAGATTTGAGAATTTAGAGATTTGTAGACATGGGAATTTGGAGATTTAAGTATTTGAGAATGTAGAAATTTGAAGATCTATAAATTTAGGGATCCAAGAATTTGAGGGTTTAGGGACATGAGAATCTAGGGATTTATATATTTGGAAATGTAGGAATTTGGAGGCGCATCAATTTTGGGAATTTAGGAATTTTGAATACAAGAACTTTGGAGAGATAGAAATTTAAAAATCCAGAAATTCGAAGATATAGAAACTTGAGGATTTAGGGATTTGAGGATGTAAGGATTTGAAATCATAGAAATTTGGGAATTTAGAAGTTTGAAGACATAGGAATTGGGGAATTTTATCTCGGAATATAGATATTTATGAACATAAAAATTTGTAGATATGAAAGATTAGGAAATTCAGAAATTTAGAGATATAGGGATGTAGAAATGTAGTGACATGAGTTTCTAGTAATTTGAGGGCCCAGAAATTTATACATCTACGAATTTAATAATTTAAGAATTTGAAAATCTACGAATTTGAAAATATTACAAATAAGAAATTAGAAAATGAAAAAAAGTAATTAACTTATAAATTTAAAAATTCCTTTTAAATTACTAGTTTACATATGTTTGCTTAACTAAAAGATAGAGTACATTGTACCAGAGTGTACACTCGACAAAATTGCGGTTCAATCGAACCAACAGCCGAGCATACTTTTTCATCCAACGACGACAGCAATATTTGTTCGATGCAAATTCATAAAATCGAATAATATAGACAGTATGCAGTAATTCACCACACGAACCGGGAAAATTGCATTCCGTTATAGAATAAATCGGCGATATACCATCATGAATGTTGAATCTTTCTTTATAAGCGTATCAGTATGAAAATTTAGAAAATGTATTTTCATGATGGCTTCTGGATATTGGAGTTATTTGATCGGCATTATTCATGAGTTTCGGGATTTGGGAAGAGGGAAATTTGTAATTTATAAATTTCATAATTTGGGAATTTGAGTTTCAGAATTTCAAGGTTTTGGAAAAAAAATTTGTAATTTGGTAATTTGGGAATGTGAGAATTTTGGAATTTGAGAGATTGGACATTTGAGGCTTTTAGAATTTGAGAGTTTGGGTACTTGATAGTTCTGGAATTTGAGAACTTTGGAATTTAAAAGATTGGAAATTTGAGAATACGGAAATTTGAAAGTTTTGGAATTTGAGAGATTGGACATTTGAGAGTTTTGGAATTTGAGAGATTGGGTATTTGAGAGATGGGGTATTTGAGAGTTTTGGAATTTGAGAGATTGGACATTTGAGAGTTTTAGAATTTGAGAGATTGGGTATTTGAGAGTTTTGAAATTTGAGAGTATAGAAATTTGAGAGTTTTGGAGTTTGAGAGATTGAAAATTTGAGAGTTTTGGAATTTGAGAGATTGGAAATTTGAGAGCTTTGAAATTTGAGAGATTGGAAATTTGAGAGTTTTGAAATTTGAGAGTATAGAAATTTGAGAGTTTTGGAGTTTGAGAGATTGAAAATTTGAGAGTTTTGGAATTTGAGAGATTGGAAATTTGAGAGCTTTGAAATTTGAGAGATTGGAAATTTGAGAGTTTTGAAATTTGAGAGTATGGAAATTTGAGAGTTTTGGAATTTACGAGGATGGAAATTTTAGAGTTTTGGAATTTGGGAGATTAGAAATTTCAGAGTTTTGAAATTTGAGAGTATGGAAATTTGAGAGTTTTGGAATTTACGAGGATGGAAATTTGAGAGTTTTGGAATTTGGGAGATTGGAAATTTCAGAGTTTTGAAATTTGAGAGTATGAAAATTTGAGAGTCTTGGAATTTACGAGGATGGAAATTTGAGAGTTTTGGAATTTGAGAGATTGGAAATTTGAGAGTTTTGAAATTTGAGAGTTTTGGAATTTAAGAGGATGGAAATTTAAGAATTTTGAAATTTTGCGAGTTTGAGCATTTGAGAGTTTTGAAATTTTCCAATTACCAAATTAGAAAATTAAAAAACTAAAAAGCTATCAAACGAAAAAATAAGAAAATTAGAACATAGTAATTAAAAATCATAAAAAGTAAAGTCGTATTTAGCGTCTAAATATGCAAAAACCATTTCAAAATTTTCAACCCCATCTTAAAACCCATCATAGTGGCTTATCTCAGTGTTAAGCGAACGCGCATCCATGCAACGATAACGAACGAGTTTCAAAGCGATTCATCCACGAATAACAGAGAAAGCAGTGCTGACAGATCTCGAAACGTGAACATGGATTTGTTTGCCAACCGTGATCGAAAGAATCTGGATACCTTCTGAAGCCCTGCTAAATCCCAACAGGCGAAACAGCATGTTCACTGGATCTTTTTCTATGTACATACATACCTAGAAGCAGACAGAGTGAAAGGGGGAACACGACACGACGCGACGGAGGTTACAGTCAAAAAGGCGAAAAAATATTCTTATTCAGCGTAGAGCCACGTATCTCTTTGGACAAGTAAAGCACGGGAGAAGAAGTCAACGACGTGGCTTTTCGTGAATAAACTCGGGAATTGTGTCGCGGGAAGAAATGTCGCAAAGAGAGCAAATCCTAGAAACAAATTTGAATAACCGCTGTCCGACGAGCGACTCATCAAAATATTATACGTCGTCATTGCGTGCTGGATAAACCGTAGTTCAATCACATACAAAAGTGTCATATGAAAATATTTGTGTGTCACAGGATTTAATGGTCAAATGTCATATGTTGCAAGGAAAAAATTTAATATTATAGGTCTAACATGTGCTGAAGACTTAGTGACTATGTGATAAGATATGGAGAAGATATTAAAAATATGGACACAGGGATAAATTCTTTAACACCTTCACATTGATGCAGTTGAAATTTGGTGATATCTATCATATCCAATTTGGAGGTATTCACAAATCGTCATATGTGGCAGTTGAAGTATTAATTGTAAATGAGGTTCAAGGTTAAAAGAATGAAATATGAAAGTCTAGAGATGGATGAACAAGTACATTATAAATTATACAGAATTGCAGTGATATTTGAAATAAGTAACTTGAGGTGTGCATGCAACTAAACAAATCCATTTTCAAGCGCGATCAAGCTAATACTCCGACTGATATCCCAGAGGAAGCATCTGCAAGTATAAAAGTTTGAAAACCGCTGCTTCCATTACATCCTATAACGGCCAATTTATCCGGCAGGAAATTCACTATGCTAAAACAATCCAGAGAATATCGCGAGACGAAGAAAAAGAGTAAATAAATAAAAGAATAGCGTGGATGTTGAAGATGGAATGTGGCTACGTGAACGAGCACAGGAAGGAATTGGAGAAAGGGGTTGGATGGCAAAACGCTAGCATCGCTCTTTAGAGTCCCACGGGATGGGTAGAGACATGCTATCGGCCACTCCATTGCTCATCACAGCGTACCAGTTTCAGCCCGAACAAAGCTCTCCAGCAATGCTTTTCTTAAGGCCACCTAATCTGGCTTAGAAAGGACCGGACGTTCTATCCATCTCTTCCTGCCTCGTTCTCTTTCTCAACTTCCGTCAGTTCAATTTACCTTGGCAACAGTCGCATCATACGACACCGCGATATCTTAGATGCTGTGTGCGATTTTCGGTAAGATATTGCACGCGAAGGCATCTTGCAAAATTAACTCTGGATTATGACGTCGAGTCACGTTGCTGTTATGTGACAAATCTCAGTCGGGCTTGCGGGATTGAGTTTCGTACTGATTATAATATGTGGAATTAAGGATTGGTACATTCAAAGTATAGCTAACAAGAATTGGTATATTCAAAATGTAGCTAACAAGAATTGGTATATGCAAAATATAGATAGATTGGTAAATTAAAAATATGTGTAACAAGCTTCGTGTAGGTGTTTTAGATCATAGAGAGCACAAGAGGATTAGGCCTGAGTACAAGTTTCTAGCGATAGTTTAACAATATTAGGATTCCTTCATTTGTAGATTTAAATCAATTCTTTACACCAGCAATACGACCCAAGGAGTTCACCACATGCTGCACCTACCAAGCGTTATATTTACCACGTGTTCTTTACCACGCGTTCTATTTACCACGTACTGTATTTACCACGCGTTCTTCACCACGTACTGCACTTACCACGCGTTGTATTTACCACGTGGTGCACTTACCACGCGTTGCTTATCACGTGCTGCACCCACCAAGCGTTATATTTACCACGCGTTCTTTACCACGCATTGTATTTACCACGTACTGTATTTACCACGCGTTGTTCATCACGTACTGCACTTACCACGCGTTGTATTTACTTCGTGCTGCACTTACCACGCGTTGCTTATCACGTGCTGCATGTACCAAGCGTTATATTTACCACGCGTTGTATTTACCACGCATTGTATTTAACACGCGTTCTTTACCACGCATTGTATTTACCACGCGTTGTATTTACCACGCATTGAATTTACCACACGTTGCTTACCACGTGCTGCACCTACCACGCGTTGTATTGACCACGCATTATATTTACCACGCGTTGTATTTACCACGCATTGAATTTATCACGCGTTGCTTACCACGTGCTGCACCTACCACGCATAGTACTTGCCTCATCTTGTATTTACCACGCGTTACATTCACCACGCATTGATTTCTTACGCGTTGCACTCACCAATCGTTGAATATACTATACATTGCATTTACCGCGCACACATAATTCAAAAACGAAGCTTGAAACCCCATTTTTACAAACGGAAATCTTATTCAGAATCACGTCTACCCCCGATTTCAGGGACCCACTAGTTGTGAGTCACCCTGTATGCTTACAGAATGGTATACAGCTCACAGCGAAGTCAAGCTAAATAGATCAAGTGCTCTCAAATGTTCAAACCTGTTCTTCTCAAAAACAAAGCCTCGTATGAAAAAATTTTATTCTGCATTTTCGACTTATTTTTTAATACGTAATCCCCCCTTTCTGATTGTACTACCTGTATGTATAGTGTGGAATAAGTTTGAATAGAGAAGTGTCTCATTTTCAAATCTCAGAATTTCTTTGTTTCTTAATCTTCCAATTTCATGTCCCAAAATTCCTAAATTTCTAAATACATTCAAATTCTTAAATACTTAAAATTCGGGGAGAGTATTATAAACATCTAAGAATGAAATATAATAACAGTCAGAAAAGAGCTACTACAAAAAGCAACTACAATATAAGCTGCAACGTATCATAACGCAACAGTAAAATTAAACAAATTAACACGTGCTCTCTGATGCAGAAGAGTAATCGCAAAACCTGACAATTGCAATTGTTGGATGATTACAATAAAGGAAAAAGAAAAGCGTCACAAAGGGAACAACGATTCGTGCCTCATCACCAGTGATCGCGTTTGTACTGGAAAAATTGCAGGGAATCCATTTTACTTGAACCGAAGCACTTTGATGCGGTGGAAATTGCTTGAAATCCGTTTTGCTTGGATCGTAGCGCGCCTATCCGATGATATAATTCCGTGGAAAAAATTCTGCTGTACCGATTAAACTGTAGCTACGTCAAAGGGACATTTTTTCTACACGCGAACGTCAGCCCCGGAAAATAGACGGAAAAAAGAGAACGATGTACCCATATTTTTTCCGCGATACGTTCCATATCAAACGTAATCAAAACGCTTCGATACGGCTGGAGTATCATTTAACCATCGAGTGCCCTTGAAAGACTTGATCGATTCCGCAATTTTGAACTCTTGTATATTTTAAATGCAACTCATTTTTATTAGAATGATAAAGTGATACGTTATTTGATAACACAGTATAGAGTCAAAATATTTCACATTTTTAAATAAAAAATATGCCCCTAATCAAACGCACAATTCATAAATTACCTACAGGATTAATGCGTACTTCGACATGCTAACCAAACGAGCCAACGCAGAATTCAAAATCTGTACCCTTTCAAAACTTTATTGACTTTTTCCATTATATCCCCATGCAAACCATTTCAAATAACCAATTCACATTCAGTATGAATAAAATCAACAGCAAATTCCCAAAAGTTCCATTCTCGCTCGCAAACAACGATCGGAACAAATCACACACCCTCGGCGCAAGCGATAATATTTTTCTAACTGATCCCGGTCGTAAATGACCTTAACAAATACCTTTCCAATCGTTTCACTCGAAATTTGCACAATGACTCTAATTAACTGGATTTAATTGCACGGGCCGTGAGGGAGACAGAAGATCGTGAAAACGCGATGGAAATGGGAGAAACAATGCGGGACAGGGCGAAAAGGGAGCAACAAAAAGCCAGAGGCTATTTCGCTTCTTGTCACCGGAATACACGAGCGTCAGTGGACACCTACGTGTCCGATCGTAATGATTACCCGCCACACGCCTACCAGATACAACATGGCCAACAGCTGGTGACGACATGTTTAACCATCATTCGAATCCGGTGGTTGGGCCTTTGTCGTGCGCCAGCGAGTTCAATTACACGCGCGCTTGCTCTATTAAGGGCCATTCTACACCGACATGATCGAACGATCGACTTTTTTTTTCTTCCTCTTTCGAATTCTCTTGCCGTTTGCCGCGTTAGAGCCACTTATCAGTAGACCGTGAAAATTTACTAAGTATTTCGGGTTGCGGATTTGGTCACATGGGACACGGGTTGGAGACGAGATATGGCGCTTGCGATATATGAATTTGAAGCTTGGAAGTTGATGAAAGTGACTGTATGGATTTTTTGTGTGTGTTAGTAGATAATTTAGTAGGTAATTTGTGGGAGGTAAGTGGACATTTGTAGATTTGTAATAGATATTTGTAGATTTTTGGATTGTTATATTAAGTACTAATACCTTTATATCAGGTGCAAATACCTATATCCCAAGATACTTATGAATAAATATCTATATTCTAGAATTATTATATTCCCTCTATACGGGGATATATTCTTGGAGATTCTTATTTATTTAGATGCTTATATCCAACGAATCTTGTATTCCTAGACACCTCCAGAACCCTATATTCATAAGTTTCTACTTTCTCACAATACATCCCTCAATCTTTATACTTTCAGATCTGTACTTGTCTAAATCTCCACATCCTCGAATATCTTTATTATCATGTAGGGATGAACATCATCTTATGTAGAAATGTAGATCCCTACATCCCCTTATCATCAGGTCCCTATTTCTTCAGATCCACATAGCTGCAAGTTATTATATACTCAACTTCTCAAATCCCCAAATCCTTAGATTCGCACATACTCAAATTATTGTACTCTCAGATCCCTGCGTACCAAATTCTTGTATCTCGAAATCTTGTATTACAAATCCCTAAATCCTGAAATCTCTTACTCCTCAAATTCCTATATCTTAAAATTCTTAAATCTCCAAATACCAAAATCCCTAAATACTCAAATCCTCAAACATCCAAATCCCCAAACACCCAAATCCCTAAATACCCAAATTCCCAAACACCCAAATCCCCAAACACCCAAATCCCTAAATACCCAAATCCCTAAATACCCAAATTCCCAAACACCCAAATCCCCAAACACCCAAATCCCTAAATACCCAAATCCCAAAATAGCCAAATCCTTAAACACCCAAATCCCTAAATACCCAAATTCCAAAATATCGAAATCCCTAAATACTCAAATCCCTAAATACCCAAATCCTAAATCTCCAAATCCTAAATCCCCAAATTCTAAATCCCCAAATCCTAAATCCCCAAATCCTAAATCCCCAAATCCCTAAACATTAAAATCCCTAAATCCCCAAATCCTAAATCCCTAAATCCTAAATCCCCAAATTCTAAATCCCCAAATCCTAAATCCCCAAATCCCCAAATCCCTAAATCCCCAAATCCTAAATCCCCAAATCCTAAATCCCCAAATCCCCAAATCCTTAAATTCCTAAGTCCCTAAATCCCTAACAATACATTTTCAATCACATTTTCCAAGATAAAAATATAAATTTGAAAGTGTAATTGTTTTCACACACCATTTCATAATTTCATTTTCAGTTCTATTATTATATGTGTACCGAACATGTTAGCAGCACTTTAGGTCTGTTCAGGTCAGTTAAGCGAAAATTATGTCGATAGTGTACAAACTAATAACAAGTTAAGTGTGCAAGTTAACAGTAAATTGCGGGATATAGTATAATTATTGAATATTAATAATTTCAGTTATCCGTGGTGCTCAAAGACTTTAACAGTGCAGCCAGCTTTGTGCAATAAATTCGTAGTTCAGGCGAGTAGGATAACTAGTCAAGTACATAATTCTGCTGGATTATACAGAATATGGCAAAATACAAGCCGGTAAGTATCTAACAATGATATAAAACATTTTCATACTAATTATGGATGTTATTAGTATTACACCTATAAAACAAAGTAGTTTTTATTTCATTTGATGAAGAAAAATATTAATTAGCAATTTCTGACGTTTCGATTTTTGATGGATGACTTTTTTAATATTAATTTAATAATGGGGAGTAATAATTTAACGCATCATTAATTTTAATTAACGTCATTCATGGACGCACGTTAATTTTTGACATTTTTTACTCAATTTAAAAAAAATCCTTGCAAATTTTAATGTTATTTAGGGTTTTTTTACCCACATAATTAAAAATATTTAAATTAGCTGCTATGAATAATAAATCTAATAAAACCTCCTGAATATATTTAGCAAAATTTGTTAAAAATAAATGTACTTCGTAAAAATATTTTATAAAATTTATCGAAAACAATAATACCACCTTTATAAAAATATTTGATAAAATTGATTAAAAAGTACTAATAAAATTGTCAACAGCTTCGATGTGGCATTAAACATGTTAAATAAGCTATTACAAAGAAGCAGCACTTCAGAATTTTAAAAGGTACTCTTTTATTTCGGATATTTGCAAACTTTGGTGGTTCGCTGCTTAAAATTCACAGGAAGCTTCTTGGCAATCCTGCGAGCTGAGAAATTGAAATAGGAGAGTGTCAAAGTCGTCACTGGAACCCAAAACGTGTTCCCAACTAAACGACCGACTCATTGGCGCCAAGTAACTTGCAGTAACCTCGCAAGCTACGTTAATTAATATTCAGCTGAAGGAAATTTATCGAAGTTAAAGTAGTTTATAGTGTTTTCAAGAACACTTGACATTAGTTTACACATAACGATGTATGAAATATTTAATATATGTACATATGTACATACACGTACTAAGAAAACATGTGCATGCACGTACGTTAGCAAAATTGTTCTTAAATGTACAGAAATGCTATAACAAGTTTTGTCATAATATTAATCAACTACACCACACAATATATCAAATCAATACAAGACTTGGAAAAAAATCGTTAGAGATCAGAAATCCAAAGTCAGATCAGTCTTCATAACGATCACATATGACCACATACGATCCCCGAAACTCAACATCACATCATATGTTAAATCAATATTTTAAGACTTAAAAGAAAAATTCATGTATTATTATCAGGAAGTGTCAAGTCAGTAACTGTAACAACTACCACATACACGGTCAAAAACTCTATCAACTTCATCATTTACAACCAAATTACTATTTTAAGGCTTAACCTCTCAGGCACAACGTGTCACTATAGTGACTCCCTCTACTGACTCACTCGCTTATCATTTCACAACTGACTGACTATTTTCATATGTTTTGACTCGCACTTTTTTACCTTCACCAGATTTATAATAGTATTAACCCTTTACACTCGAAAGTAATTTGACTGTTTGCAAACAGCAACATTAAAAATTATTTAAAAAGTTAAATGAATCTTTTGAGGTCATTATTTTTCTACCAATAATTCCCTCTATTGTTTGTTTCACTGTGTTTATGCATCTCATGTGTCATATTATAGAATCGTTTAAAAAATGCTTATTTAAAATTATTGTATTAAATAAAATGACGACTGAGAGTCACCTCTCGAGCACAAAGGCTTAACAAATCTCACAAAAGTACATTAGATGTAAATTATCAAAGTTAAAGCATCTTTGCGAAAAATTATAATTTAATCACCAAAAACTTCATTCTAATGTACTTGCGTAGAGAACAGCATTGTCACACATTGTAGTACTACAGAGAAGCAGCGGCACGTAAAGTTCCGTCGTTAAGAGGTTAAAAAAGAGAATTTATTACCAGAAATCCGAAGTGTCAGATCAGTCGTTACAAATCCAAGGGGTGATAATTGTAAAGTTACATTCTCCGGGCAGTTAACGCACCTGCATCGAGCCGGCAGCGAGAAACAAAGGCAGGAGCGTGCAAAAATAAACAAGAGAAAGCACGAACGGGGGAAGAATAGTTTACTTTTTTCATGCACGAGAGCATCCTCGTTTTTTTTCCCCAGGTTTCCATCCCTTTCATCAGCCAACCGGCGAATAGAAAGGGGACGCGGTGGCCAGTAATAGGGAGGAACCGAGGTATCCGTCTGTTTCACTTGAAAAAGGCACTTTCCCGTGGCAGCACAATAACCAGGACCAGTTATGTACGTGCCTGAAATAAAACGGGTTCTTAAGGATCCAGTAGACCGACGATCCAATTCTGAGTTTACTTTTAAAATCCCCATATCGCAAAATTTGAAAAACTGCAGCGTCTCTTCTGCGTGGAGAGACAAGGTCTGAAGTAATTTCGTCGATATAATGTTTTAAGCAAAGATTTTTTCGTAGTTTTGTTTTTCAGTCTTTGTACTTGAATTTTTACTGTTGACGATACTAAGCCGACGTCGAATGTAGACTCAATTTGAAATTAAAAATGATGTTGAACAATAAATGAATACATGGATAAACATAATATCCTATACGCATTAATTCCCTATTCTGATGAAAATCAATATTCAAGAAAATCATCTTAGATTTCAAGAAAAGCATCTTAACAAATTTTGTAACTTATGATTCAAAAATTGTAGACATCACTTAACACCTTTGGTAGTTTCAGTGTTAAAAATCTTTCAAGTGAAAAATTTGAAATTTTCTCTATTATTAATTGTTACTATAGATTATTTTACTCTGTTCACATGACATCATAGATGCAGTTAAAAATTATTTATTACAAGTTGTCGTATTTAACCGAATGAGTGTGTCACCTTCCGAATGCGAAGGGTTGAAACATTTTGTTGTGTAATTATGCAAGTCCATTCAAAGCAAGGTTTTGCGAATCGACTCTTAAAATTTTATTAACACTAAAACTACCAAACTGTCAAAATCATTGGTTTCATATTTTGTGCTACATTTTGTCTGAAACCTCAAAAATCTCTAAAAATAATACTCGGAATGTTCGGTCACCATAGTTGACCCCTAAAGTGTGCAATCAGCACCACAGCCGCCATGTTTGAATAAGAGAAATCGATCTATAACACAAAGATCTCGCAGATAACCTATTTCATTGTGTTCGATCTTCATTCGGTCCTTGAGAGTCCCCACGACCTGATTTATTCGGTGACCTCGCATATATCGAACAGGTCATCAAAATGTACAACGACTGCAGTAAAATGTTACGTTTCGAACGATCCGATTTTTGGACCAACCGTTAAACTTCAGTTACGTTGACGAATAAAAACGAGTCGTTCGTGAAAGGAATAACAACTGGATAACGTAAAACTGAATTGAGCTTTGGTCAGTTGTATACAAGATTGAATGTGATACTGTAACGATAACTTTGGAGAATATTGTTGTGCAAGTTTATGTTTTGCTTTAATTTTGATTATGTATGCATGTTTTGATTATATGAGGAAGAATTTTGTTGGTTAGTGGCTGTTTTTGGAAGTAGATGTTAAGTTTACTTTGTGTGACAGGGTTTTGTTTTGGTTGAATAGGTTATGACCTTGAGACTGAAAATTGTTTATAAAAATTCAATGTGAAATTTAGTGAAATTAATATTTTTGTTAATAGTCGTTCAGTCTGTGTACTATAAAAGCAATTAATATCATTGCACAATAAAATTTGAGTATACATATGTTTATAAAGATAGAATATAAAAATTAATGAAAATAATACTTTTGGAATAGAATTTTAATATACATAAAATATTTACACACTAAATTTCCCTATGAAAAAAGTTTTTTGAGTAAAATAAAACATCAGCAAAGAATCAAAACTTAATTGAAAATTACAGAATAAATTTAAGTGAAGTATAATTTTTTAAATGAAGTGGCTAGCTATTAGAAAATTTTTGCTTCTGGGTTATTTATGCTATAAATTGAATAGAATTAAAATGCATCAATTTTTATTGAAATATAGCAAGCTTTTTAAATTTGAGGCACTCAAGCAGCGATGGATAATTCTCGTAGTCTGTAATATATGACGGCATTCAGCTTGACGTGAAGTATCGTGGCCTATCGATAAGGTGTTAAGCTGAAAATAACCGCGAAAATACGAGGGTCGATCAAATATGAACGAGACATTTATAGCGCTGAAATATGTATACTGACCTGAAATTTATGGAATATGTGCTTCTTTTAATAAACAGTGGATGATTATAATATTATGTCCAAATATGTAAATTGTTATTTTATCGCTTTGTACAATTGTGAAATACCTTCCTAATATTAGTTGAGTAAATGTAACAAAATGTTAAATGCTGAATCATATTTTAAATAATGAAAATACATGTTTCGTTGGAGACAGTGTGGATCAAATTTTTTTAGGTTTTTCAGATAACGTACCACGTTTTATTATACAGGTTAAATTAATGAATTGCAAATTTGGTCAAAAACAAGTACGAGATGCAAACATTTTAATTTATTAATAAAATTAAATTTTCCAGCGAATTTTCTACCCATCTGTTAATATAATATAAAAGAAAATAGTAGAGTAAATTTATTTTATTTTGAAAAATTTGCAAAACTTTCTATAATAAAAATATTTTTACATCAAGCATTGTTTTAATTTAATCCATAATTGACCCGAATTTTTTTACAGTTTAGACAAATTTTTTACTGCTATATTTTGTATAAACATTTTTGCATATTATTATCAGAAATATGAAACAATATAAAATTGATAGCTACTTTTCATAAAACTTGAAAACTGAAAATATCTATTTACATAATGTATTTTAATAACTTTTTAAAAAACATAAATATCGTAAGTATAATCTAATGATTTCAATCCTTTTCGTTCTCATACAACACCTGGTATGAAAGATTGACTGAAATACGAGAGCTGATGTAGCATTGTAAACAACGATAATTATATTTGCTTTTAATTAGCAATAACTTGCTGATAAGCCATCAATAATGCTTAATTCTCGAAATCAATGATGTCAATACGATTGTAGCGAATTATTGCATAAATTACTGATTTTAGCAATCTTTGAAAAATAAGACACATAGTACTGATAATGCGCTGTGTGCACAATGTTAATAATAATAAAAATCTCTCGTGTCATTAAATCTCGCATTTTCTAAGACTTAACTCCATTCATTAGACACACGATTTAAGTGATTAGGCAGATCGTATATTTAAAAAATTAACTGAAGTAACGAGATGATGATTAATAAAACGAATCGTTTATAGAGTTAAAGGGTGGCTTTACTTCACACACGGTATCATCGGTTTTTATTGTCGACAACGTGACAAAGGGAAAAAGAGGAATTTCCTGAGTCAGAATGTTAGACAGACACGACTCTCATTCTATTAAGCTCCTCGTTCCTCTGATTAAATTGAATTGCACCTACAAACGAATTAACTTCCACCGACGTGATCTAAGGAAAGGCTAATAACGGAAGAAAAAAGGACCTTGTGCCATAGGATCAAACGCGAATCAACCGTAGATTCTGATACAGTGGCTGGGCAAAGGGCACACCTAACGGTAATTAATTACTCGGCTTTTTTCTCATATACGCTCCCATTCTCACACGTGAACTTCTTCGCACGACAGACAAATTCAGCAAAATTGCAATTACTCTTAAGATTAAAATTAGGATTTAATAGAATTGCAATTAGAAGAAACACATTTCAAATCTAAAATTTATAATTAAGTCTATTTACATCTACTACGCGGGAGAAGTACATGCTTGCATAACGTTCAGAATATTTCTTAATTCTCAAATTGCTATATTCAAAAATTCCTAAATTCCTACGTGCGTATTTACATCCCTATATTTCTAGATGTAGATATCCCTTCATTTTAATATCCCTGGACCACCAGTATCCCTTTGTTCAGATATAAATAGATTCCAACGTTATAAGACATCAATGTCCCTACATTGTTCAATTACAATGTCGATAGATCTCCCATTCACAATATCACTAAATCCTAATATCCCCAAAATCCAAATATTTATAGATCCCAACAAAGTCAAACTCCAACGTCCCTAGATATCGTCAAAACAAAATTCTCACATCTCTAAATCCCAGTATCCCGAGACGTAGATAACTCTATATTCTGACATTCCTAAAGATCTAGATATCCCTAGATCCTGATATCCCCAAACCCCGATATCCTTAGATCCCGATATACCTAGTTCCCGATATCCCTAGTTCCCGATATCCCTAGATTCCGATTTCCCTAGATCCCGATTTCCCTAGATCCCGATTTCCCTAGATCCCGATTTCCCTAGATCCCGATATACCTGTATAGCAATATCTCTAGATTCCAGTATCTCTAGACCCCAGTATCCCTAGATCAAAATATCCCTAAATTCCGATATCCCTAGGTCCCAATTTCCGTAAACCCCAATATTCCCAGATCCCAATATCCCTCGATCCCGATATCCCTAGAACCCGATATCCCTATATATCAATATCTCTAGATTCCAATATCCCTAAATACCATTATCTCTAGACCCCAATATCCCTAGATCCAAATATCCCTAGATTCCAATATCCCTAAACCCCGATATCCCCAGATCCCAATATTCCCAAAATCCCAAGTATTTCTAAATACCATTATCCCTAGATTCTAATATTCCTAAATTCAGACTTGAAAAATAGTTGCTTTCCTCGATAAAAATATTTGCGAATATATATATATAATCTAGTAATTCTGGGAATATAAAGAATGAACTTTGATCCGAATGAAAAAAAATAAAGAACGAAAAAAAAAATGAAAAAGCATGTAGTATATCGGAAACAGATTTATCTTTGTCAAACATGAAAATAACAAAAAATTTAAAGCGTCGCATTCGATCATTTTGATGAATGCGTTCACTTTGAATCCGTTGTAACCGCAGAATTGTTTCGGATTGAATAGTTTCTATCGAAAAAGTTTGCAGGAAATTCTGAGTTTTCCGTGCCAAATAACAGTTAAAAAACAAGAAATACTACGCGGAAGAAAAAAGGAACGCGCCCGGTACAAGTTCACTAAATAAACTGAAACGTTGGGGATTCAATTTGACTAAACAAAAATGATGTTATTCTTCGATATATGAATTCTACGAGACATTTATCTTTAATTTTCTACAGAAATTGAACGAATAAAACGATACGCGCGTATATTTCCTTCACTTTATATTTCGGAATCAGAGTATGCCCGAAGCATAATAGGGTTGTTCTACTGGAAAACTTTTAGCTGTGCGGACGGTGCTTCGAAGAAATGAGAAATTTCGTATTAATTAGTATTGAAAATTAAATTCGTTTTGTGAGTGGAGGAAATGTTGAAGTTTTTAGATGAAGTGATATACGTAAGCAATATAAAGATATGGATTTTTAAAAGTTCAATAAGAATTGCGTTTTAATGGGTGAATAATTGGAAGTATATCACAAACTGAAATTTTTTAGGTCATAAACTGTAAGATATACAGAAATATGATATATAATTCTCAAATTACGGAATTTTGAATTTTTCAACATTTTAATATTTCAATTTTTCAATTTTTAATTTTTCAATTTCTCCATCTTTCAATTTTCCAATTTTTCAATTCTACAATTCTTCAATTCTTCAACTTTTCATTTTTTCAATATTTCAATTTTTCAATTTTGCCACTTTTCAAGTCCTAAATTTTTCTCAATTTTTTCAATTCTTCCATTTTTCAATTTTACAATTCTTAAATTCTTAAATTTTGTCCATTTTTTCAATTGTTTAATTCTTCAATTCTGCAACTCTTCAAGTTTTCAATTTTCCAATTATTTGAATACACAATTACTCTTTATTTAAATTATTCAAACACACAAATTTTTTGATCAATAAATTCCCAAATTCCTAAATCTCTAACTACAATTCTCAAATATCCAAGTTCTTAATTCCTCAAAATCAAAATCCAAAAGACTAGTAACTCTAAATCCTCGAAGTGTCCATGTCACATAAATAAATAGAAACAACAAACCCCTTCGCAGACTAACAAAAGTGTCCACAGTCTAGGAATAAATAAATAAATAAATAAAAGTCCGTATCTCTCCTTCGCCACACATTCCTAAAATCCAATAGCTCGATGGTCGACTTGAGAAAAGGTCCTCCCGAAGATATACACGGGCACCTAAGCATCGGCTACTCGAATTACAATGGAGTTTCAGTAGAAACTCGAACGGAGATTATTTTCGCACGATGTGCTCCTACGATCGCGATGGCGGACCCGCGTGGCGGTTTAAAGGACGACACGGAGTTTCAAAAGTACCACATAGAAAGAGAAGCATCGTGGAAGAAAGAAGGCTCCGTTTGGAAGTCGATTTCCGAGTGTGTGTCTACGGGTCGTGTGTGACCAAGCATTACCGTGGACTCGCGGCTGGTTAGGTTAGGTTTGTTCCGGAAGATTCCTCGAGTCACAGATTTCGCTCAGGAACTCCAGGAACAACGAGATCTGGAGACGAGGTTGTACGACGTTCCTACAGACAAATTTCCTTTAAATACAACCAGGAATGGTCCTTTGGTAACGATCCGCCCTTTCTTGTCTGGACCACGCTGAAAGTCTTTCGAAAGACTATAGTGTCCAACTTTGAAGAGACATGACGGTTTCCTGTCTCGTCAATGTTTTCAACTCGATTAGGAACTTTCGGGATTATCACAGAGGATTGTACGATTGACGTGATTTGTTAAAAAACAGGTGAATGATTTACAAGGATTTTTGGTTTGAAGTTTGTGAGGAAATTGGAAGATTGTTTAATATTTTTGGAAATATTTAGTTATAACAAGGGAGATTGAAGGAAATTCTTTCACAATAGACTAATAGGATTCCACATTTTTTAAAGAAATATAATCATAAAGAAATTGCAACTAAACGAAGTAACAATAAAGTGATTACTGCAAAAAAAGCAAAGAATTAAGAGATTATTGTAACAAAGCGAAGTAATAAAGCGATAATTGTAACAGAGGGAAGTAATAATAAAACGCACATGGGGACAAAGCAAAGAGATTACAAAATGAAGTATAAAGCGATACTAATGAAGCAATTACTACAATGAAACAAGATAAATTGCTACCTCGCATGTGTCTCTGAGAGACGTATAACTTTTGTTAAATAAATTGTCTACAATAAATATTTTATGAGTTATCTGAAGTTGTCATGTTAGGAGTCACATTTTGTAAGGGTGTCTCAAATTAAACTAAATTTCTCAATTGCTATTCACAGTGGAGGAAAGTAACAGATAAGGACATATTAGTATGTCACTTCAATATCATATCGTCTTAACTGTGTCATTACTTAAGTAGCATGTCGTCTTAAGTATCATATCATCACTCAACATCGTTGGAACTACCACATCATCATTTAACTAACATATCATCTTAACTAACACATCATGACTTAACTAGCATGTGACTATCACATCGTCACTTAACTAACATGTCCTAACTGTCATATCATCCTGTAACTAACATATTCACCTAACTAGCACAACGTTTTAACTATCATATCATCACTTTTGCAGCACTTACCACGCGTTGTTTACCACGTGCTGCACCTACCAAGCGTTATATTTACCACGCATTATATTTATCACGCGTTCTTTACCACGCATTGTATTTACCACGTGTTGTATTTACCACGTACTGCACTTACCACGCGTAGTATTTACCACGTGCTGCGCTTACCACGCGTTGCTTACCACGTGCTGCATCTCCCAAGCGTTATATTTATCACGTATTATATTTATCACGCGTTCTTTACCACGCATTGTATTTACCACGCGTTCTTTACCACGCATTGTATTTACTACGCGTTGTATTTACCACGCATTGAATTTACCACACGTTGCTTACCACGCGCTGTATTGACCACGCATTATATTTACCGCGCGTTGTATTTACCACGCATTGAATTTATCACGCGTTGATAACCACGTGCTGCACCTACCAAGCGTTATATTTATCACGTATTATATTTATCACGCGTTCTTTACCACGCATTGTATTTACTACGTATTGCACTTACCACGCGTAGTATTTACCACATGCTGCACTTACCACGCGTTGCTTACCATGTGCTGCACCTACCAAGCGTTATATTTATCAAGCGTTATATTTACCACGCATTGTATTTACCACGTGTTCTTTACCACGCATTGTATTTACCACGCATTGAATTTACCACACGTTGCTTACCACGCATAGTATTTACCACATGCTGCACTTACCACGCGTTGCTTACCACGTGCTGCACCTACCAAGCATTATATTTATCAAGCGTTATATTTACCACGCATTGTATTAACCACGTGTTCTTTACCACGCATTGTATTTACCACGCATTGAATTTACCACACGTTGCTTACCACGCGCTGTATTGACCACGCATTATATTTACCACGTGTTGTATTTACCACGCATTGAATTTATCACGCGTTGCTTACTACCACGTGCTGCATCTACCACGCATAGTACTTGCCTCGTATGTCACTTCTCTACTATGTCGTTTTAACTGTGTTATTTAAGTAGCATATAGTCTCAAATATAATATCATCACTCAACATTCTTGGAACTACCATATCATCATAACTTAACGAGCATGTGACTATCACATCGACACTTAACTAACTTGTCGTTCTATCATATCATCCTCTAACATATTCATCTAATTAGCATAGTGTTTTAACTCAACATCATTCCAGCTACCACATCATCTAACTAACATATCATCTTAACTACCACATCATGACTTACGTAGCATATGACCACCAAATCGCAACTTAACTGGTATGTCATCTTAACTGTGATATCATCCTTAATTATGATATTCTCTCAAACTGTACCTTTTTCATGTTCGCTTATATTATCAATCTTCACCGCACTAAAATTATTCTACCAGTTTCCAGCTTTCTCGTCTCTTTCATTTATCCCGTTGCTAAGTGTTAAGGAGTGCCACAATTTAATTATACAGCGGTATTCTTTGTTAGATCCTTAGTTATAATATTCTTTTGAATTGCACCTTTTTCATGTTCGCTTATATTATCAATCTTCACCGCACTAAAATTACTCTACCAATTTCCAGCTTTCTCGTCTCTTTCATTTATCCCCGTGCATCGATGACCCACCGCTATTTGTTTATCAGAGTTTCCCAGTGGTCCCGTAGCGACAGTTTTGAAAGCGATCGTTCCAGGATCGAGGGTCGAGTAAAAATAAAAATGTCCCGGCTAGTGGAAACAGAAGAAGTATCGGACCGTTGGTGCAGGTAGGGATTGAAGTTTCGAAATGTTTTCCCTGTCGGTGGACGTTTTATAAGGAAAGTTTTCGCGGCGAAACCCTGCGGGAAAAGTTTATCATTTAGGTACAAAGGTTCGCCCCGGGCGGTGACTTCTCTGCGAGGGCAGAAGGGCCTCGTACGGTCACGGAGCAAAGAAACAAACGAGGAAAGAATAAAGACGTAAGAACAGAGCAAAGAATGCGAATAAAGAGACGACTTTATATAGGGTGTTAAGATGAACGACCGACTTATTTTTACTGTTATTAAAATTCTGGAAATATGAGGGGGTTTTAGAACTTTTTATCGGTGGATATGCTAATCATTGGAAATGATGATGTGGCAGTTAAGATGATATGATAGCTAAGAGTATATGTTAGGTAGGGGATGATATGATAGTTAAGAGAATATGCTAATTAAATCATGATATGGTAGTTAAGATGAAATGTTAGTTAAATTATGATGTGGTAGTTGGAACGATGTTGAGTGATGATATAATAGTTAAAACGTCGTGCTAGTTAGGTGAATATGTTAGAGGATGATACTAACAAACACCAGTGGATAACTAAATTGTGAAACGACTTAACATTTGGTGAACCGGTCACGCAAATTTGAAGTAAAAGAAACTCTGCCTGTCGTGAAAACTTGCAGTTACATTTCGGCAAATCGGAATAATAATGGCAATAACAACTGCTGAACAAAAATCGCATTAGAAGTTTCAATGGAGATTTCCGAATGATCATGTGCGTAATATACGTGAATGTCGGGAGAAATTTTAAATTTGGTAATAATATGGGGAAATTTTATCTTGTACTATGATAATGGTATGAAGGTAACATTTTATGATAGCTTCTTTTTCATTATTTTACATTATTTCATAATTAACACACGATATGTGTGTATTTATGTGTCAAATACAATAGCTTGCACTAGCGAGAGAGTACTCATCTCACGAGCCACCTAGCGGACAAACTAAATACTATTTCTCCACTGAATAAAATAAACCTAATCATTCTCATACTTCACATCTTACTTGAGACCTTGTTAATAAATATCTAAATTTTTAAATTATCGAATTTTCAATTCACCACATTTCCCTATTTCCATCTACATAAATTTCCAAATTCATGAATTTAAAAATTTCTACATTTCCAAATTCATAAATTTCAAAATCCCTGAATTTTTAAATCCTTAAATTTCAACATCCTCAAATCTCTAAATTCCTAAATTTTAAATTCTCTAAATTTCCAATTCCCAAAAATTTCAAAATTCTTAAATTCTTAAATTTCCAAATTCCTAAATTTTCAATTTCCCAAATCTCAAAATTTCCAAATTTCCAAATTTCTAAATTCTCAAGTCCCCAAATTCCCAATTTTCCAAATTTCCAAATTTCCAAATCCCCAAATCCCCAAACCCCCAAGTCCCCAAATTTCCACATTTCCAAATCCACAACCTTCCAAATCCCCAAGTTCCCAAATTTCCAAATTCCCAAATTCCCAAATTTCCAAATTCCCAAATCCCAAAATCTCCAAATTACCAAAACTCTAAATCCCCAAATCTCCAAATCCCCAAATTCCCACATTTCCAAATTTCCAAATTCTCAATTTCCCAAATTTCCAAATTCCCAAATTCCCAAATTCCCAAATCCCAAAATCCCCAAATTACCAAAACTCTAAATTCCCAAATCTCCAAATCCCCAAATCTGTAAATCCCCAAATCCCCAAATTCCCACATTTCCAAATTCTCAAGTTCCCACATTTCCAAATTTCCAAATTCTCAATTTCCCAAATTTCCAAATTCCCAAATTCCCAAATCCCAAAATCCCCAAATCCCCAAATTACCAAAACTCTAAATTCTCAAATCTCCAAATCTCCAAATCTGTAAATCCCCAAATCCCCAAATTCCTACATTTCCAAATCCACAACCTTCCAAATTCCCAAGCCCCTAAATTCGTAAATTCCAAATTTTCTATATTCCTAAATTCGTAAATTCCATAATTCCAAAATTCCAAAATTCCAAAATTCCAAAATTCCAAAATTCCAAAATTCCAAAATTCCAAAGTTCCAAAGTTCCAAACTCCTACCTTCAAAATTCCTAAATTTCCAAATAAAATTCCTAAAATTCCTGCATATATATATTCGTCCATTTCCACATAAATCCCCAAATTACAAAAATTCTAAATATCTAAACCACCCGAAGAGCAAGTCAGATTTCCTCTCGAGTATACATATTCGACCGACGTTGTATATCTACCACCTACTTCCCTGCTTCTGGCAGCGCACTTTTATGCGACTCGGCGCGACTCGGCGCGGATATGCGTCGAGCAATTTACGCCTACTCGGAGCGCCGCGGCTAATTCGATCTACTTGCGAGCGGCTCTTTTTATTTCGCGCCCCACCCTCGCCACCGTCGAGCGCACGCTGAAAATTAGACGAGCGTTATATCGCGTGCTTCTGGGAACGCGAATACATTCCTTCGCTCGGGGATTCCACGGCTGCGTTTGAATTAAGGACATCGCGGCGCTCGAGGTGTTTTCGCGTAAGGTTACGTGTTAATTGGGAAGTGATTAGCGACGAACGATGAACGCTCGTGCGATATAGCGTATTCACGATACAGAGCAAGCTTCCCTGAGGATAATAACCAAGCGGGATTCGATTTGGATTTCGTTGATTTTTTAGGCTCTGGAGATATGAAATTTAGGATTTTTGACAAGTTGAATTTTGAAAAGTTGGAAATTATTTTTGGAAGTTTATTTAGGATGACTTAAAGGTTTGAGAAAATTAAGGATGTGCGGGAAAATTTGGGATGTTTAAAAAGATGAAACTTTATGATGTTTTAGAAGTTGAAACTTTGCGACATTTTAGAATTTGGAAACTTGAGATATTTAAAAACCTAAAATCTTTATAAGTTTGAATAATTGGAAATTTGACAAGATTATGCAAAATTTCTTCAATTTTATTCAAATCCAAGAAAACGTGTATTTATCATTATAAAAAAGTTTCTATCATTTTTAAAATATAAAATTGTTAGCTTCACAGGATAAAATAATGAAACCATGTACCTTTCGTACTTTAAAAACAGCACCAACAATAACAATACTAATATATATGCAAAAAAATTCTGTTAATAATAATCTTTGTTATAAAGGTGATATTAAAAAATTCCATTTTATCCGTACTTTTGTTCACGCTATCTACATAAATTTTCATGAAAATGAATTCCACCTCCCGAATATGAACCTTTATCATTAAAAAAAATACGCTTCTAATATTTTCTTCTCGTATTACTCGCACCAAATTTCCAATTTTAGCTCTTTGATTTAATATTCCGAACTAAAAACATGGCTTTGTCAAGAATTTTTACGAATAGCTTTATTTTTAATAAAACCCTTTCCTTTGCACTTGCAGTCCAAGTGCGATCATACTCGAATTTTTGATACGTTTCAATTTTAGATTCAATTATAATTTGCAAGGATCGCTAAATAAGAAATAAAATTTTAACTTTGTTTATCCGTTTTAATTCAGTGATTAAACTTGGCTGAGGCATCTGTTCAATAAGCCGAGTTAACGTAATAAAAATGATGTCAAATCAATGTAGAAGGTTTATGTATCTGTGAGACTGCTTTATACAGGGTGGTTCACCACATTTTGCTATCTAGATTTGCGTCACTATTATTACTCATAGCAAACTATGTTTTAGATGAAATTGAATTTTTTTGAGGGGAACACATGCTGGTGGTATATTTTTTTTGTAGGTGGACGTATAAAGGACATATGAAGGTCATTAATTAATGTTTTTTTAAATGAAATCATATATTTTTTATTGCATCAGCTGATACTCCTTCATATTCTTTACAAAAAAGTATTAATCTATTTATGTGAAAAAATCATTAGTTTAGGAGATATTTTAATTTTAATGTCTATTTACAGAAAAGGTTCAATGTGGCGACCATTTGCATCAGAACACTTTCTGAATCGAGAAATTAATGACTTACTATTATTCCGTAGTGTATAATCTTTCTGCATGTGAAGCACTTTTCCCAGCTTCAAAATAAACTGATAGCATGTCTATTCTTTTCTTCTTTAGAATACTTCATTATGAAGTGATAATTCACCGTATCGTCGTATTCATCGTATTAGAGACGTAACAGAGACAAAATTTCACTGTTACTGCATAACAAAAAAGAACACAAACTCACAGTTCGTTTGGTGACACGTGACCTCTCAAAGCATGTAGAAAAACATTTGCTGTTCAGTTAGGGCAATTCATAATACACAGAAAGTCACGATTCCCTAACAAGTTAGAATTAAAATATCTCCTAAACTAATGATTTTTTCACATAAATAGATTAATACTTTTTTACAAAGAATATGAAGGAGTATCAGCTGATGCAATAAAAAATATATGATTCCATTTATAAAAACATTAATGACCTTCATGTGTCCTTTACACGTCCAACTTCATCTAAAACATTGTTTGTTATGAACAATAATAATGACGCAAATCTAGATGGCAAAATGTGGTGAGCCACCCTGTATATTGTTATAATACTACTGGATATTTATTCTGTTTCGACATATTATACCATAGGTTCATATAGGAAAATATAATAGGGGTTAATAATAACATACAACCTCCTAGGGTTCCGTAAATCAAGTGTGACATCAACTTTACATCCTTCAATTTCTATTCAATAAAAGTCCATTAACAAAGTATGTAATAAAGAATTCAATAAAAGGTTTCAATAAAACGTCCCTCAATAAAGAACTTGTAAAATAAAAATTTAATAAAAATTCGACCTTGTCAAGATATTATTCAGCCAGAAATTAAGTCTCAACAATGTCATAAAATGCCTAAGGGATAGAATCTGCAAAGAAAATGTTCAAGAGGTCCTCGAACTACATACGTTCGAAAACATCTGAATTATACAGCTAATATGAGCAGTATGGGGAAATATTTATGAAAAGTGGAGTTAAAGAATTGTAGGACTTCGAGATTATGGAAGATTTGGAAGTTTGAAGGTTTAAGGATTATCCTGAAACTTTCATATACAAAATTCAATAATTTTTAAATTACAAAATTTAAATGTTCCTAAAAAAAATAGTTTAACTATCGGTTCCTTTACATCCCCCAATTAATTAGAGTGCTCCTCGTAAACATCTCAACCCGTAAAAATCTCCGCTGACCAAATGCAACGTAAAAATCCGTAAACATCGTGATTATAAAAAATGTATCGAAGTACTCGGTTTCATACGGTTGAAATCGTTTGGTCGGTGCCAGTCGCACGTTCGAAGATCGTTTGGAAGAGAAGCGAGTACGGGAATCGCGTGTGTAACGCGGTCGGGTTATGTGTTTCCCTTAAAAACGCAGGAATATAAATTCCATGCGCGGCAGTTAGCAAAGTCCGGTGTTGCAATGCGCATGCTATCCGCACCCATATTGATTTGCTCTCTCCGCGGAATACGGCCAGAAGTTTAAAGAGTATTCTAACCTGGGCCTGCCGGCACACGCGGCTGCAACACTTCCTTTGGATGAGAACGAGTCTGAGAGGACTGTATTAGCAGTCTTTCATTTTGGGAGAACATAAATATGTATATGGAAAATTGAGAAATTAGACATTTTTTAGATTTGAGTAAAAATTGTTGAGTTTTTGTATTTGAAAATTGTTTAGATTTGAGTAAAAATTGTTGAGCTTTTGTATTTGGAGATTGTTTAGATTTGAGTATAGATAGTTTCATTTTTGTATTTGGAAATTTTTTAGATTTGAATAAAAATTATTTCATTTTTGTCTTTGGAAATTTTTAAGTTTGTAAGTACTGAATTTGGGACATTCATGAGTTTGTAAGTTTTTATGGGAGATTTTTATATTAGTAAATTGTACAATTTGTAAATTGTTAGATTGTAATATTTTCAAATGGATACTTTCTCAAATTTTTAAATATTTTGGTTTAGGTTTCTAAATTTATGGATTCTTGAATTTTTTAAGTTTTTGATTTTTTAATTCCTTATGTTTAAAATTTTTTAATTCTCAAATTCAACAATACTCAAATTTTCAAATATTAAAATTATTACATTTTCTATACCAAATTAACAGATTACTCAATTACTAAAATACTATGTTACTAAATTATTAAATTACTCAATTACTAAATTACTAAATCATTCAATTACTCAATTATTCAAGCACTCAATTACTCAATTATTCAATTACTATATTACTAAGTTACTCAAATACTCAATTATTCAATTTCTTAATTACTCAATTACTCAATCACTTAATTACTCAAGTACTCAAGTGCACAATTACTTAATCACTCAATCACTCAATTACTCAATTACTCAATTTCTACGTTATTGAATTACTAAATTGACAAATTAATAAATTCCCAAATTCATAAATTCATAAATTTCCAAATTCACCAACTTGGAAATCCTTAAACTCCCAAAGTTCCAAATTCCCAAATTTAAAAATTTATCAATTTACAAAATCTAAAGTGCCGAAATTCAAAATTTATAAATCTCTAAATTTGAAAATTTTTAAATCTTCAAATTAGCAAATTCCCAAGTTCTCAAATCCCCAAATTCCTAGATTAGAAAATTTGTAAGTTCTCAAATTTCCAATATCCTAAACTTTCAAATTCCCAATATCTCAAACACCTAAGTTCCCAAATTCTTAGAATACAAAAATTCCTACATTCCAGCATTCCTATATCTCAACATCTCCCAATCCTATAATTCCTACACTTCAACATCCCTATATCTCAAAATCCCTGCATCTCAACATTCCTATATCCCAAAATCCCCTAATCTGAAAATCCCTATATTCCAACATCCCCACATCTCAACATTCCTACATCACCAAAGATCCAAATCTCAAAAGCCATGTATCCAACAGCCCACACACCTCAAATTAGATATACCAAAAACTCTCCAGACTAAAGACTCCCTCCATTAAAAATTCCCTCCACCCCGTATCTTAAAATGCATGCGCCAAAATGATTCCTAAATCCCTCCTTTTTTAAACTGCATGCGGCAAAAAGGTCCCTAAATCCCCCGACAATTGAGTCGATAAAAAAGGCTGCAGAGTAATTCGGGATCTCCTAAAATTTTTCTACAATTATTTACGACGCGATAATAAATCTGCTCATAAATAAAACGATCGAGTCGCTACTTCGATATTCAGCTTACAGCACGGGAAACGGGGAAAACGAGGAAACAATAAAACGAATCTGTCTTTTATGTCGCGATAAAAAGGAGCGTTTCTTTAAACGAGCATAAAAAAAGGAAACGAGTGAAGGTAAAAAAAAATTCGAGAATCGACAACTTGTTGTTCGGGAACGTCTTACGGCGACGCGATCGCATTTTAAAACTCGACTAACGGTCGAGTCCGATAAATCGACGAGTTCGATAAATCACGTTTATTACGTTCATAATGTTTCGTCATTTACTTGACTACGAAACGAGCGAAATTTGATTTAACGGTTGGCTGCCGCGTACCTGTGTCGCGGAATAATTGACTGCAAGTTGCGTTTTTGCTCGGCCTTCGAGTTTAAATCAATCGAAAAATTATACAGGTTTAACGCAATTATCGGCAAGTTCAATTGAAGTTCACGCTGAACGCATTTACATTTTGCCACACCTCATCCCCTAACTGTCCTGATCTGCTGTCCTCCTCTGCTCCAGAGACTCATTTGCCGAACGCAATTAAAATTGGGGAACGCATCAAATCAGCGAACCGTTGAATGCTGTTTGGAAAGCAATGACGGAATCTGTGATTTTGCAGAGCGTTGCATTGAAGAAATAAACGAACGCGGAGATTTTATCCGACGAGTGTCTGAAATTGCGGAATTTTTCAATTCTCGCCACGGGAATATACGTAACGGTTCGTTTGCGCGGAATAAATCGTAAATGTGGGGAATAATTGTTGATTATTGTGAGTAAAATTGATTTTATCAAATTATTATTATAATAGCTTAAATATAATATAGTTATAATAGTTTAATTATAATATAGTTGTAGTATAGTTTATAGTTAAAGTATAGTTATAGTATACAAGGTGTATCATAATTAGTGTAGGTCCCTCAAATGGGGAATAGCTGACGTGATTCTGAATAACATTTCCCTTTGCAAAAATGCGATCTGAAGCTTCGTTTTCGAATTATTAAGGAAAAACACGGACCAATCAGAGCGCGAGGATTACGCATGCGCGGACACGAGAGCGTCAGCTTCGAGCGGCTGACCGCGTAGTACTTACCACGCGCTGTATTTACCACGTACTGTAGTTACCACGCGTTCTGTACCACGTACTGCACTTACCACGCGTTGTATTTACCACGTGCTGCACTTAACACGCGTTGCTTACCACGTGCTGCACCTGCCAAGCGTTATATTTACCACGCGCTGTATTTACTACGTACTGAATTTACCACGCGTTCTTTACCACGTACTGCACTTACCACGCGTTGTATTTACCACGTGCTGCACTTACCACGCGTTGCTTACCACATGCTGTACCTACCAAGCGTTATACTTACCATACGTTGTATTTACCACGCATTGTATTTACCACGCGTTCTTTACCACGCATTGTATTTACCACACGTTGTATTTACCACGCATTGAATTTACCACACGTTGCTTACCACGTGCTGCACCTACCACGCGTTTTATTGACCACGCATTATATTTACCACGCGTTGTATTTACCACGCACTGAATTTATCACGCGTTGCTTACCACGTGCTGCACCTATCACGCATAGTACTTGCCTCGTCTTGTATTTACCACGCGTTGCATTAACCACGCATTGATTTCTTACGCGTTGCACTCACCAAGCATTGAATATACTATACATTGGATTTACCGCGCATACATAATTCAAAACTGAAGCTTCACACCCCATTTTTGCAAAGGGAAATCTTATTCAAAATCACATCTACCCCCCATTTCAGGGACCTACTAATTGCGAGACACACTGTAGATATAACATAATTATAACATACAATGTCGACTATTAATTATAATGATTGCCATGATGGAAACGAATAAACAGTATTGACAATTGTATATCAGTAATTACTTAAAAAATTGTGACAGAAAATTCTTATGTCACATTATCACAATAAAGTGCGTCAACTCAATATTACAAGCCAAGGAATTTGAACTTTACTTTAAGTGACTGCGAAACTATAAAACATGGTAAATCTGCACCCTTATATTTTCCTGTTTGCATAAACTTGTCCCGTAAATAAATAAAATAAAAGAAGAATAAAAAGAACGACCAAACGTTCCATATTTAAATAACCTAAAAGTTCAGTATAGACCCCGCCTCGAGCTTCTCCAAAATATACCCCGCTACAAGAGAGTTTTATCGAATAAAATCGGGACGAAGGAAACAAAGCGATTAAAAATGCGCATCTGGTATAGCCGTTTCCTACAGTCTGCCATTTCCGCCAGGAAAATCATCTTGCAGTATCAATTGTTCTTGCAGTCACGAAACGAGCTTGCAGACGCGCCAGCAAATGAAACCCATAAACATAACCGCGCGAACGATTAAACGAAGGTTCGGAAGATCCGTGTAATTTCGTCGCTAATGGAAAGAAGATTTAATTACACGCAAGAGGTGAGTGTAAAGTAAAGGAAGGCGTACGGCAACGGCGCGAGATTTAATTGAAAAGAATATCGAGCTCCGACCGTGTACCATTCCAACGGGAGCAAACACTTCGTACACTCGGCTGCAACATAGCTTCCACTTCGATAACGACTCACATGTAAACTGGGTAATTTTTCAAATTTGTTGGTTCTTGTGTTTTCAAGGTTTGTCAATTTTGAATTTTTCAAGTTTTCAAGATTCAAAGATTTTGAAATTTACAAGTTTGAGAATATTTGTATTTTCAAAGTTCATAAATTTTTAAGTTTCTAAGTATTCGAGTATTCAAACATTCAAATATTCAAATATTCAATTATTCGAGTATTCGATTTTTCTAGTATTCAATTATTCAAGTATTCAATAAGTCAAGTATGCAATAAATCAAGTATTCAATAAGTCAAGTATACAATAAGTCAAGTATTCAATAAGTCAAGTATTCCATTATTCGAGTATTCAATTATTCAAGTATTCAAGTATTCAAGTATACAAGTATTCAATTAATCAAGGATTCAATTATTCAAGGATTCAATTATTCCAGGATTCAATTATTCCAGGATTCAATTATTCCAGGATTCAATTATTCAAGTATTCAATTATTGGTATACAATTATTACAGGTTCATGAATATTCAAGTGTTCAAGTACTCGAGTATTCCAACTTTCAAGTTTGGAAGTTTTCAAATATTCAACTTCTGAAATTTGCAAGTCTGAAAGATTTCAAGTTGTACAGTTTGCAAGTAAGTAATTTTGGCAATTTGCTTGGTTTCAAGTTTTCATGTCTTCAATTTTTGAAATATTCAATTATTAAATTTTTTCAAGTTTCTCAAGTTTTCAAATTTTTAAGTTACAGAGTTTGACAATTTTTAGATTTCAAAAAATCTTTAGGTAAAAATTAATATGTATGTATAGAACTTTAGAAAGTTTGAAATTCCCAAACCTGAAGTACCTAGATCTCTAACACTCAAGATCTACAAATCCTTGAACCAAAAAGTCCCTAGATTCCAACTTATATAGAAAAACTCCAGAATCACAAAGTCCCTAAATCCCACACTCCAAATATCCCATAATCGCTATGTCCCAAAATATACGAACCAAAAAGTCCCTAGATTCCCAATCATACCTACCAAAAGTCCCTATACCCTAAAATCCAAAGTCAAAAAATCCCTATATCCCAAAACAGCCATATATTCCAAATTAAGTTGGTCAAAAAGTCCCTAAATTCCCAAACACACATACCAAAATTCCCTGTATCCTAAAACACAAACGTCAAAAAATCCCTATATCCCAAAGCAGACTGACCAAAACGGCCATATATTTCAAAATAAATTGGTCAAAAAATCCCTAGATTCAAAAATACGTCAACCTAATATCCTAAATTACATACTCCACAAGGTTGCCATATCCAAAAATACATCAATTGAATTCCTTACATTTAAAACTACATCTATCAAAAATTTCCTAGATCCTAATTTTTCTAAGTACAGTCCTCGCATGTGATAATCCCTAGATCCAGTCTTAACAGACACATAAATCCTATATCAAAGTAATACTACATTCCAAACTCTGCAAATCTAAAAATCCATATATATAGATCAATCCAGATCTAAAGTCCTTGATCAACAATCCCTTCATCCAAAAATCTCAAAGATCCAGAATTACTCTGTTCCCAAGTTCTCAACCCGTCTCGAAACGTTGAAATCCGGAAAAATCCCCGTGTCACGGTCCGTCACATTCGCCGCAGGGAAGCCAGATTTGCTGTTGACTGTACATCCTCGCTTCGAAAGCGGAAAGAGGCAAAATCGATCGAGGAAGCTTTCTGGAGCTTTGCTTTTCCTCCGACTCGGTTAAGTGTCCAACGTGTCGTCCCTTCTCCCCCCAGTTCTGCCGGAGAGTTTCGCGGAAGCCTCGCCCCGTCCAAGCTTTAATTGAATCGGCTGAAATTAATTTCAGCTGTCCCGGACCCCGGAAGGTCGGCCAGCACCGGCAGAAAGCGAGAGCTTCCGGTCCAGAACGCGCAAATTGCTACCAGGATGAATATCGTCCCTTAAACTTTAACACTCCATCGAGCCTGCACAACTTGCACACACGCTGCGACGTGTAATCCTGAGCGGGCTATGTGTGCGCGATTAGCGCCCACCGGAATCGTACGCCACGAATCACTCGGACGGAACCGAATGTTCGAAACACGGCACGCTGAATATCTGCCGACTTATTATTCGGATATCGATATTCAATGCCACTTGCAACCAGTCGCGATAATTTATTCGAACCCTCGTTCGCAGCTAAACTCGTCCACAATTTTACGATGAGAAACTTTTTTTTCGAGTGTCATTTATCGGATGAGCTGGAAACAGCGTGTTGCATAAATACACCTCGTGTTTTCGATCTCAGCTTTCTCAGAAATTATATTCTTAATCCACTAATTCGAGGAGGGAAAATAAATTGTGTGGAGATTGGAGTCTGATGCGAACGTTAAGTTACATAACCAGATACACCACTGAAAGTATACGTCACTAGCTATTTTTCGAAATGAAAAATTATTAAGTGATACACCTGGTTTATCAACCCTTCAAATTTTCAATGAACTTTTAGTAACTGTAATTTTTAATATCATCTAAAGACGTCTAATATTTAGTCATGTGTTCCCGCAATACACATGTTCATTGAACACACATGAACATCCAACACATGAGGAGCTATCGAAGTTTCATAAATGTGAGAATAACATTCTGTGAATTTCCGACATAAAACTGCAAAAACATAACATCGATCCTAAATACAAATAAATCTGTTCCACGCATTTGGCGATATAAGGCGACTAGCGATACCGGCAAGCATTTTCGTAAGAATGATAAAACACTTTACGAAGCTGACTGTTCAAGCTCGAAAGACAGTTTCCAGCATCATTTTCACGATCCAGCTGTTCTATGGAGCTAAACAAAGAACGCTCGAAGCGATTTATCTGGAGGAGTATCGAGCGGAACACGGTATGGATATAACGGCTTGATCCCAGTAAAAGAGGTCACAGTGACAATTCCTGGACGAAAACGACGCTACGTGAAAAACGAGCCGTTTCGTTTCCCGATCGACAGACCGGAAGTTGTCGATGGGCGCGAATCGATTCGCTCTCTCACTGAAAACTCGCCCTCACCCTCTTCGTCGCTGCTCTCCACCTTGCCCACCCCTATATCCACACAGCGCGTGCGGGATTATGGTACAAAGGATTTCCCGCATTTACGTGGTTCGAATGCAAATCCTCGCCCAGCGACGCGTTCTGAATGAGTTTACTATATTTTTTTTCCGTTTCGACGGTTTTTGGCGTTTATTTGTCCAAGCGGAACGATATTTCCACACGGACCAAGAAAATGTAGACGAAACTTGTTTGAAGAAATAATTTCACCGGCAAACTTGTAATCGGATAATTCTTTTGTTGTAGTGGAAATGTTTGGAGATTAAAAATGAAGTGATAAATTTTTGTGAATAGTAAATGAAGTGATTATTGTGAATGGATTAATTGATCAAATAATTTATATGTGAATTAATGCAAATTTATATGTAACTTACATGTAACGTACATGTAAATTAACACAAATTAGTGAACAGTAATATATGACTTAAAATTACATGTATGAATTAACACGAATGTATATGTAACTTAATGTTGCTAAATTAACAGAAATCTGTGTATAAAATAAAGTTACATATAAATTAACATTAATGTATGATTTAAATACTAACAAAGTAGCAATAAAAATATGCCTAACCTAAAAATGAACAAAATACCTGTAAAAATGTAATCAAAACACATTAAATAAAAATTAACAAAGTACTGATAAAAATTAGTACCAGTAGAGAGGTACTAAAAACACATAACCTAAAAATTAACAAAGTACGATTAGAAATGTAACAAAAATACATCACCTAAATATTAAGAAAGTACCAATAAAGATGTAATAAAAATATATAACCTAAAAATTAACAAAGTACGATTAGAAATGTAACAAAAATACATCACCTAAATATTAAGAAAGTACCAATAAAGATGTAATAAAAATACATAACCTAAAAATGAACAAAGTACCAGTAAAAATATAGTAAACATAACCTAAAAATAAACAAAGTGCCATCAATAAAATATTTGATACACTAAAACAAAATGACCCAATTTGAAGAATCGTAGAACAATAAAATTGTAATTATTAAGCAACAATTTGCAATTTATCTTTCGAGAAAGTATCTCAGTCCTAAATGGAACTAGATCGTTTCGAGTGAAAGCAAATAGCAGTACGCAAAGTATGCGAAGAGGAACCTAACTTCTAAATGTAGTTGCAGATCGCTTAAGAAAACCAAGTGCTCTATATTATTCCGTAGCCTTCCGTTCCTGTTTTTATCAACGGCGAAACGAAATTCTACCTTTTTCCTTCTCTTTATTGCATCACCCAGCCCCGATTGAAGCACGCGAACGAAATATGGCGCATTTCTAAAGGCACTTGCTCAACTCTCAAAAGCTAATAGAAGAATGTCGTCGACGTGTTTCGTCGTGCCGGTTTGTCCAATTCGCGAAATACTTTCATATAACACGATTTTACGCGATCATCAAATTCCTTTCGTGGACGCGCACAATTATCCCGGAAACTTTATGATCTGACAAAGAGACATTCAAGTGCTCTTAAAAGAATTCCCATGAAATTTGAAAGATTCGATCTGCTATGGGAATCGAACATATTCGACAAAACACTCAATTCTCAAGCAACGAAATTTTTGCTAAAGATTTTACCTTCCTGGTTTCATTACTGCAGTAGGAATTCTTTATATAAAATCTTGCATACATATACATAACCTCCTTCAACATTATTCATTTTAAATTTTATAAGTTTTCAAGTAATTTTGAAAAACGATTCAAAGATGAATCATAATAGACTTGATATACATTTGAATAAAGATCTTCAGCAAATTTGAACTTTGCTATAAAATATTCACTGTAAAATTGATTGGATATCAAAATAACAACATAGTTGTATGTTTCCCTTCGACACGCCGGTTCTTTCACCGTAGTAAAAAAAGAAGGGAAAATGAAGGGTAGAAAACGCGGAGAGGGTTGAGCTGATGCTTTCATTCAATCGGCCGTTTTTTTCTACTTTTTGTTTTAAATGTTTCTTTATACCGATACGTGGGATAAATGGGCAAAGCCACGCCGTTTTGAATCACTAAACGTACTCTTACGGTATTGGAATTTCTTTAAAACAGCGTTTCATTGAACGCCAGTATCCACGGATACGTTTTCAACGTTGCTCGTCGTGCAAAAAACATGGTAATGGAAATCGGTGGTGTGTCGAACGTGGATATTAGTCTAACACTTATCTGGAGACTGCACTCTCCGCTCATTGAAGATTTTTACACTCGTATTTACTTAAAGATTTATTCAGCCCAATTCTTATTTTCTCTGGGGTGAAAATTGAAAATATGAAGACGTAAAAAGGGCTTGAAATATTATGGAAAATAACAGAGGGTTAAATAGAAGGAGATATAGGAGAAAAGGGGAGAGAAAAATAGAGTTAAATTATTGATTAACATTTGGTATGAAAATTGACAAATAATTTTTACATTTCTTAAATTAATTTTACACTTGTTAAAATTGCTAGATTAAATTTTTGTAAGTTGGTATTTCAGAAACAAGATGTGACCATTATTATAAGATATTTAACTTGAAGTTTCATGAGATGTAATTTCACTATTTTCATTTATGTAATTCAATGTACTTAAGTTTTTCTTGAAAATTTGTGTAGTATATAACAAACGTTTTATACAAAATAATTGTACTTCAATATAGTCACTTAGTGTCTGAATGTTAAAATAAATTAACAGAAAGTTTTACCTTTCTCATGAGTTGCCATCTGACGCCATTTTGTCAACATTACGCGCGCAATTCAAAACTCGTAACCTAAACTACTCAATCCCTAATATATTCTACGTCTTGAAAAGTTGTAACCAAAAAACAAGATACGTACTAGTATTTTTTGAACCGTGTTGTATAAAGTATATGAAAGCTTTAAAAATGCGAAAGTCTGTGCTCATAAAAAGCGATCTTTGCATAAAATCAATCCGTCATTTCTGGTTGTAGACATTGTCGAAATCCTCGTAAAAAGACACCCAGTATATAAACGCGGATGAACGTGTTTGCACGAGTGTCTACGGTGTACACGGTCGTCTACACACAGTGTGCAAATTCAAACGACCGAAAAGTAGTGTTGGTGCAGGTGCATCTGAGGGCAAAAGCGACGGACAGTCGCGTCGCGACGCCGCGCCGTGAATTTTACCGTGATGTCCGTGATTTTTCTCCATTTTCCGTCGTTCCTTTAGCCGTGGCAGCCTTCTCTTTCGCTATTACGTCGCGTCGTTGCAATTTCCCTTTTGCCTCTCTTAACAGAAAGCCAGCCAGACTAGCATGCGACCGCGTTGACAAACACAGACGAGCGTAAATTTCAGACGTGCCTAGATCGTCGAAAGTTAAGGCTACGCTGTGAGTGAAAAAAAGGAAGAAAAAATAAAAAAGAATGGAATGCCTGAAAAGGTTCCGCGGCAGCTCAAATTCGCGCAACTTCTTTCGGTGGATAATGCGTTCCAGTGAAACGTGTTTTCTGTCTGGCTTTGTGAGCGTTGCTAGACATTGTGAAACTAGTACGCGGTTAGCACAGGGAGACTGTCTTTTGGAAACTTTCCAGTTATAATATAGTTTCATATAATGCTATTTGATAATTGTATTATAATCAGTCGGTTATTATAGTTGTTAATATATTACTATATAAATATCCTGTTATTAAATTACGATATAATTATATTATAGTTAGTCAATATTTAGATGAGTCAAAGTACTCATTCTGTTATTAATAAATTTATTATTAAACTTATGAATGTACGGTTATATCATTTTATAACTAACTGACTAAAGAAAAATGAATAAACTAATGAACACACTCATACACGCGCTAATAACAAAAGTAACATATTCATTAACAACTGCCGTCCATTTTGCATAAATACTTACTATTTTTAGTTTAGATTGTGTAACATGTATATTAGATTAGACTGTGTTAGATCTATTCAATTATTGTCTATATTTTTCTAATACATTTTAATTTTGTTCCTGTGCAATTTTGAATTTCGCGCGCTACGCGCTAGCGGTCGGATGCGCCTCAAGCGTTACTCTATTTCACTCTTTTTGTATCTGTTTGTTATTCATTTTATACAAATGAAAAGATGACAATATGATTAATGTCAATTTAAATTTGGTATAATTAAAATTATAATACTTAAATTCAATTCTTAATTCTTCAGAAATTAGTGCAATTAAAAGTAAGTCAGTTACGTTATTGGTTATTAATTTTTTAACAGTTTGCGTACATAAAAATTTAAGAAATTTTGGAATATTAAAATTCACAAATATGGGGATTTGAAATTCAGAAATATGGAAAATTAAAAATTTAAAAATTTGATAGTAATAAAATAAAAGAGCAGAAATTTGGATTTTTGAATACATAAAAATTTGGAAACTTGGAAACTGAGAAATTAGAAAATTGGTGAAAGAGGAAATTAGAAAATTAGTAAATTACCAAATCAACAAATTACCTAATTAATAAATCACTACATTACTAAATTATCAAATCAACAAATTACCTAATTATAAATCACCACATCACTAAATCACCAAATCATTAAATTACCAAATTACTAAATTACCAAATCAACAAATTACCTAATTAATAAATCACTACATTACTAAATTATCAAATCAACAAATTACCTAATTATAAATCACCACATCACTAAATCACCAAATCATTAAATTACCAAATTACTAAATTACCAAATCAACAAATTACCTAATTAATAAATCACCAAATCAGTAAATTAAAAATCTGAAAAATCAATTCAGAAAGTTAAAAACTTGCAAACATCAAATTGAAAAAATCTACAACACTAAATCTAAAAAATTTCAAAAATGACCAAACACACACATAAACAAGACAGCAACACCAAAAGTGTTTACAACCAAGTGCACCCTCCATATCTCAAACCCCTTAGGAGTAAACATACAACGACAATAACCCGCTCGATTCCAATCCGAGCGAGCATAAATTCGTCCAACTTTTCCAGTGAAAACAAGGCGCAGCCTTCAGAGAAAGGAGGTTAATTAACGGCGTTGTATTGCACATGCGCTAAATCGCAATTGCAGGACACTCAATAGCTCTAGATCCACCGGGGCGGAGGTGGTTTTCTTTCGAAGCGAGACGAACGTGCCGGGCATTCCGTGGATCAACGTTTTCACTTCTAATTGGACAAAAGAACGAGGAGCTCTTTGGTCGCTCGCAAAGATGGATTTTCTTAACCAGGACATTCCGGTGCTAATGCCCGAGCCGAGCAGTCCTTTCGCGTTCCTAGCGAGCCGGGCAAAAACGCGTCGCCGGTATTCACAGAGAATAAAAAATACGAACGAACGGCGGGAACTTAAATTATGGCGCACTCCTTTGCCTTTGATTCCGCAAACACACGGCCCGAAGGATTAAGCTGATTTATTACGGTAATAAGGATAAGCGTTCGAAGACATTGCCTACCACGCTGAATCCGACTGTACGTATATATACGACGTAATTACCTGCGAACAGCTGTAGGATTGCGACGAGTTTCCGAACTGTGTAACTACGCTCGCCTCTCCCGCGAGGACGACACGCGAAATTGGTGCGATTATCGGATGGAGTTTATCGGTTGGTATGCATGCGGTAACAGGACCTTTGTGGTAGGTTGCATTCTAATGAACTACTTTCTATCTTTTCACTTAAATTGCATTTCGGAAATTTTTCGACGCTTCAGAACTTTTAATTGACTGATTATTTTGTACTCACTAATTTTAATCCTAACCTACAAATCGTCTGATGATTCACAACGAATTATGTAACCATAACTGTTTTATCATAAACTTTCTGCAAACGTGTGCAAATTTGGTATAAATTAAGTACTCAACTAGAAATGAAGTGTATGATTAAAACAAAACTTGTACTCACTAATTTTAATCATAACCTAACAACCCAACCTAACATAACCTAACTTAACCTACAAACATGGTCTCATATTTAATGCCGAATTTGTAATAAATGAAATACATAACTGAAAACAAAGTGCTACTTTGCAATTTTATTTACAAAAAATATACAAAAAAATTGAAAATTATAAATCTTCCAAAAAAAATATTATTTCACTAGTATAAATTATTATAATTATTTATCATTTACTTATTATGTACCATTTATCCTGAGTTTTTCAATATTACAAAAGAGGAAACTTGTCCTTATTGAAATACAGAAAACTGTATTTCTCGGAATAAAGTTGCTATAAAATTGAGGTTGGCAGAAAATTCGGTGAAATATGAAAAGCAGATGATTGAGACGTTGAAACCGAGCAAGTATTATTCGTTTCACCTGAACAACACTTGAGGGAACTCCTTGAACGGCGGAGGAGTTGGCGTAAGACGTACTTGGTACAAACCGCAGATCCCTTGGCGACTATTTCGACCCTTAGAATCTCACCCCACTAATTCCGCATGCCCACCGAGCCGTTCACGCTTTCAGGCGATTTTGAAACAATGGACCGTCACTTACAATTAAGCAAAGGGAAATAACAATGATAGGTATTAACTTCGCCACAAAGGAGTAATTAATACCGTCAATTGAAAATTGCCGCGAAATATAAAACGTGAAAATAAATCACTTTGTGAAGCTAAATTGCTTCTGAAGAAACGGAATTCATTATTTCAGTTCCATTGCTTTTATATGCAAAATTATTAGTATTATTATTAATTATTATTATTGTATAAAGTTATTAGTCACCTTAACTGGGGTATAAAACGTTCACACTGCGATATGAAACGACCCCAGCCAATTTTAGCTAATTTACGTCCTGAAAGTCTGAATACCTTTTTTGCAACAAAGGAATTTTTAATCATTTTTTTAAGTCACTCTATTATATTGCAAGAGTGTTCGCTATAATTTTAGCACTTTATTAAAATCTAAAAAAGGGTTGAATTTTTCTGCGAAAAACATTTTTTCAATTTTTTCACGAACCAATTTTTTTTTCATAGGCAGTGTTTAAATTTACTAAAATCTCTTGTAAAATATATTCAAACAGCTTTCAAAGGTTAAATATAATTTTGCAAGTAAAAATAATGAGTATGATATTAAATAATTCACTTAAGTTCACAGATGTATTAAATCAAATAATATGAAAAATAAATGAATGAAAAATTGAAAAAAATACAAAACTAGTGATTTTACTAATATGAATAATTAAAACATTGCAAAGTTAAATAGCACAATATAAATTTTCGAATTTAACAAAAATTCAACCTAACAAGAATCACGTAAGTTTTAAAAATTAATTATATAAATTAAAATCAAATTTTTAATAAATTACCACAGAAATTTTATAGTACACGTACTACAGAGAATAAAATAATTTTTATAAAAATGATTTGAAATGAACGAATTTCTGATTTTTTTTAAACGTAGAATAAATAATTATATAAAAAGTGATGAAAGATAGAATTTGAAAATCATTAAATGAAAAGCTTTGCAATGAACGACTAATACGTGCGAGGAAGAGCAGATATCTGGAATAACGCGAATAATTAATATCCCGGAATATTGAGGATTAATAGGAAACTCAAGCAAAATGAGTTATGTTCAGCTCATTTTCACAGAGTTAGACAATTAGAACCGGATAATGGTTCAAATTGGGCTTCATTTGGATAAAGATACTTCTCTGATGAGCAATTATTTCACAATTCATGACCACGATGTTGTTTACCGAAGTCTATGAACAATGGAGAATAATTAGCTTTTTGGTCGGAGAATTAATATGAGATAACATGAATATTTTAATTACGGTTTTTGTAGAAATTAGATGTGTTTGATAATTGCGATTAATGTACGCGAGCTGTATTGTTAATATTTTTAATAAAGATCCATTATAAATTTTCTAATTTGCATATTAAACAATTTAATCATTTTTGTGATATCAAATTTTGCGAAGTTGTGATGTAAATTTTGAAATTTTTAGGTTTTCAAACTTTTAAGTATTCAAAATTTGTAATTTTCTAACTTCCTAATTTTCTAATTTCCCAATTTCCTAATTTCCTAATACCCCAATTCCCTATACTCCAAATTCCCAATTCCTCAAATTCCTAATTCCCCTAATTCTCAATTCCTCAAATTCCCAATTTCCCAAATTCCAAATCCCCAAATTCCCAATTCCCCGAATTCCCAATTTCCCAATTTCCCGAATTCCCATTTCCTCAAATTCCCAATTCCCCGAATTCTCAATTCCCCAAATTCCCAATTCCCCAAATTCCAAATCCCCCGAATTCCCAATTCCCCGAATTCTCAATTCCCGAAATTCCCAATTCTCAAAATTCCAAATCCCCAAATTCTCAATTTCCCGAATTCCCCAAATTCCCAATTCCCTAAATTCCCAATTCCCCGAATTCCCAATTCCCCAAATTCCCAATTCCGCGAATTCCCAATTTCCCAATTTCCCAAATTCCAAATCCCCAATTCCCCGAATTTCCCAATTCCCCGAATTCCTAATTCCCCGAATTCCCAATTTCCCGAATTCCCATTTCCTCAAATTCCCAATTCCCCAAATTCCAAATCCCCAAATTTCCAATTCCCCGAATTCCCAATTCCCCAAATTCCCAATTCCCCAAATTCTCAATTCCCCAAATTCCCAATTCCCCAAATTTCCAATTCCCCAAATTCCCAATTCCCCAAATTCCCAATTCCCCAAATTCCCAATTCCCCAAATTTCCAATTCCCCAAATTCCCAATTCCCCAAGTTCCCAATTCCCCAAATTCCAAATTTCCCAAATTCGCAAATTACCAAATTTCCCAATTCATAAATCTTAAAATCATCAACTCCCAAATTCCCAAACTCAGAAGTTCCACAAAACCCATCATAAACGTCTCCAACATCCGAATATCTCACCGCGCGTCACCGAAGATATAACATTATTCCAAGAACCCATCAAAGTTTTCACCTTCCCGCCTCGCACAGCTGTTCGTGTGGCCGTCTTGACACGTATAGCACGGCGACACGCTATTCGCAGCACATAGTCGCTAAAATCAACAACCTGTGGATATTTGGCAATCTGGTGTGCCCAAGAGAGAAGCTCGTGGGACGAACAGAGTAAGGGACAAAGAAGAAAGTGACGAAGTGGAAGGGAGGAACGGTGGTGAATCGAGGAAAATGCATCGAGAGGGTGTCGAGAGGTAACGCGTGGTGGTTGGAAAACGGGAGGACAACGTTGAAGAGGTAGAGTGTTGCTATCTCGAGAGCAGGTGTACGATGACTATACGAGATATCGTTGAAAGCGATATGGCTGTATCCACCTCTTCGACATTCCCTTTTGCCAAAATGCTCTCGTGTCTCAAAAATTTTCATTCTCTAAAAGAGACAAAAATTGTCCAATATGATAAGTAAAATATAAGATAAATTAATCAATTTAATATTTTCACTGTCTGAACATGTTAATCTGAAATTATCTTCTAGTCATTGACATTGAATTATCAATTTTTTTTGGAACAATTTTTTGCTTAATTTTACATTATGTTTGTTTGTAGTGCGTTCGACGTATATATACGTCAATCCAAAATTTTACCATAATTGTACCTTCTTGTATATCTTGCATGTTATATGTAACTGTACGATATTGACTACCTTGAATATTATATATAATTAATCATAAGTTGATATATTATACAAAATATGCAGGAGCCAGTTACTTCTAAATACACGTATCATTATTAAAAAATAATACTGTAATATTACAATAAAAATATCTATTCTGTTCTGTTCTATCCATCAAAATCATAAAATAGAGACTTTCATTGAATATAACAATTTGACCACCCTCTGTAAGCTAAACATTAAAATCATAAAATATTTTGGTTGAATAAGACAATTTGATAACCCCCATATAGTAAACTAATCGCATCACGATTCTCTCCATCGTAAACGCTCGAAAAAGCACGTTAACGCTCGACTCTTAATCGAAGTAAGGCGTCAACGACACGAAATCTTTGAGTCGTTAGGAAAAATCGCGTATGAGAGGTGAAAAAAAAAGAGAGAATTTGATCGTCGGTTGCGCGCAACATGCCCCAATAACCCGACGATTCTGCCCGTTAATTGCAAGATCGCGAACGCTCGAGTGCGATAAGCTCCCCCTGGTGATCACGCTCGATGCGTCCGAGATCATCGACGAAATTCAATCACCTCGATATCGCGATTTCGACGAATCCCGGTTCGGAGGCAGGAAGTTAGAAGCGACGCGTTCCTGCCATACAACCATCTCTGGATCAGCCGCATCTTCTCTCAATGCAGCTCATATCTACAGCCTTACGACGTCAGAGGCTTGAGGAGGCGATAAGCGGTCGAGAGGGAGTTTCCTGGGGGATTCCATCCAGGATTCGAGTGATGTTCGGCTTGTCGTGCTAACCAGGAGAGCGGTTTGCGAGGAAACCTGGGGAAAGGATGGCTGAGAGGAGACGGAAGTAGGTACTTGGATATGGAAATGGGATGGCCTCGCGCGAATGCAAAGCTCGAATCTATCAATTTCACTCCGCAGATAACCGCGATTCCAGAGGAGCTTCGGTAATCCGCTGATTCGAAGAGTAAACACAAAGGCCACCGGAAACGCGGGATTCGAGAGGAGACAGATCTCTGTAAAAATTGGGGTCGAAAATCAATTTGGCAAGGTTGCTCGAAAAATTGAGACTTAATATATTTGGGGATGAAAAATTACTTCTGACACTATTAGGGATGTTTTATGACAATTTTGGTCTTAGAAAGGACCTCTATTTAAATTTCTATGTAATATACCTTTAAATAAGTAAAATAAATATATACAACAATAATAAAAATTCCCTGTTCTTCACCCAGAAAAGTCATAAAGCAATAAATCAAACTTTCAGAAATCGCAGGCAGCTGTGAACGGGATAAAATCAGCAGATTTTTATTATCCGATTTTCTCAAACAAAATATTATAGGTGTTCCCTCCCGATGGCAGTCCATGCTTCTTACACAAAACGCGTAGAATACTGGGATCCATAATTTATGATGTGGTTTCCCGAACAAGAAACCCCTTGTATAATATCCCACAGGACGTATTTTTCACGCTCGAGGAGGTGTTACACAATCAGGGAACCACCCGAAATTTCTATTGGATCCTTTAATACCCTGTCTACGGTCGAGACCCTATCAAGGAATCTTGAAGAGAATTTCCCTCTGAATGTAATTTAATTTTACGCCTTTGAAAATTATGTTGTAATTGATTTGAAGTTGTATAAATAATCGCTGTTAAAGTTGAATAAATAGGTGTGATTAAACTGAAATGAATTATATTCGAACTTGGACAAACTATCACATATTTTTAATAAAATTTGATTGATAAATTACACTATAATTAGTAAACATATGTGCACTTAATAACTCATATAATACTTAATATTGTATACAATAATTTCAATACATATGATTTACATATACTACACATGCCGTTACATATACTATTTACATATGATATATGCATATACATATACATATAATTATTTTATGTTAAAAAACAAAGTGTTATGAGAAAAATAAAAATAAAAAAAATTCGTCAAACGGCAACAATGATTATTACAAGTTCCTACAGGAGTAAAAAAAGATTTCAGGAAATGTTGCATGTCCAATCAGCAATGTCTCAATAAAAGCATTCGTACTCGATAAATCATCGTTAATCGGTGGACTCCAATAAAAAGGCGGTTCCGTACAAATTTACGACACCCATACCATGCACCACCTTTCGTACCCAGCAATTTCGTAGCAAATTTCCTATAACCTAAACGGAGGAGATATTCAAGACGGCCGAAGATAAATTGCCAACCCGCCCAACAGCGACCTACACGAAGAAAAATTGGGAATAGAGGACGTGCATTGTATCGATCCATTGGACTTTTCGGGTAATCCGAGATATCCTCTTACAAAAACTCTACCTATTATCTTCCGAGTCTCGCAGATTTTTATTTATGGCCACGTCTTAAGATTCTTGTTTATGATAGTTCTATTGTTGCTGAGAAAGTGTCAGAAGGATAAAATTTTTTATTTGAAAAATGACCGTGTGAGACTATTTTTAATTGTGAATGAAATTTCAGATTGGAAAAATTCACTTAAAAAGTGTTTGAAAGAGAGAGTACGATAGAGTGTGTCTGGTGTGACTTGATTGAAAAGGGAATGCATAAGATACAGAATTGTAACTAAACAGATAGACTCAACAAGAAATGTTAATTTAAGTTAAAGAACTGAATTGAAAATAACAGCCAACAATCAGTAATATATCAACGAAATGCAGATTAATGACTAACAGTAGTAGAAAATGTATTTCCTTCATTCGAATTTTCCCGCGCTCGCAAGGTAAAATGGCGGCTCCCTTACGCGGTATAGGAGATTCACTATGACGAAAATTGAGCTATGCAAGAAACCATAGATGTACGAGAAAAGTCACTAAAATTGAATTGTACTGTACTAATGAATTGTACTCAATTAAAAGGAATTGACAGTGTAACAACAAAATTTTAACCTCAATTTCTTTTAAGGTAGAACGTAAACAAAACGTGTAAAATAATGAATAAAATCTTTGTCAGAGTAATTTAATTTGTCAGTCCTAACAAGAATATACAGAATTGTTCCTATATAATAAAATAATAAATAAATTATAGTAATATAAACATTCCAGGACTTGTCAAATAAGCGGATATTGCAGGATGAAGACAAATAGCGTTAGAGTGAACCTTTGACTATCCGTGCACAAGTCGGCATTACGGTCTGTACACGTTATAGGAATGCTTTGATATTAGTCGTTGATAACTCGACGCGGAGAACAAGCGTGTCGAAGTCACCGGGGGATTATTATGTCGTGTGTAAAGTCTCTTATTGCTCCTCCTCCCTTGTTGGCCGGCGACCACACGCGCGATAACGAGCTTGTCGTGTGTGTTTGACTCGCAGATTTACCGGATGGCGAATCCAGCGCCCCTGTCACTAGATACACAAAAGCATCCGCTCGATTTACGAGCACGCTGAATTTCCTGCGAGCAAACGTTACGCAATCATTTGGAATGCTCTACTGATTTAACCATTTTGTAGGGGACTCCGCGCGGAGATTCTAATAATTCGGGAAAACGTCGCGCACTCGCGTTAACTGAGCGGGGGTTCGAGACTGCGGCGATCGGTTACGGTGAACGCTTCACTTGTTTCTATGTGTGTGACTTGTTTGACTTGTTTCTATGTAAATTTAGGAAAGTAGGATTGATTCTTTGATTCCCACAAATGATTCGACGATGATATTTAAATTACTACATTTTACAAGAACATCTGAATTACTAAATTTTACAAGAACATCTAAATTACTAAATTTTACAAAGATATCTAAATTACTGAATTTTACAAAAGTATCTAAATTTTACAAAAATATCTAAATTACTACATTTGAAAATTTAAAGGTTTGTACACTTAAAAATTTACAAAATTAAAAATTTGTGGATGTGAAAGTTTAAAAAATTTTGAAGTTGCAAAAACTTAGAAATGAAGATCGAACGTTGCTATTTTTCGCGTACCTCATTTCGTCAATAAATCTCGTACCTCACGTATTCGGCTTGTTTATGTTCCCAATTAGTCCGGAAGTGCACCATATCGAAACATGATACGTTATCTAAGACTATATTCATGAAACAGGTGGTAGCGAATGAACAGAGAATTTGATGAGCATCGTGCCGCAAAACTTTTCCAATTAGTTCGCGCTATTTTAATTTATCAAATCAATCTCTGTCCGAAGTCGTCCAAAACGAAAGAAAAATTCCAATCTGAAACTGCGACGATAGCAAATACTTGTTTTTTTCTCACACGGGAATTCAACGAAAATACGCTTCGAGTTATAATCGGAGATACATCGATGGTACGCACGGTACACACCGTTCGACCAAACGTTTCAATTCAAATTGAAAAGTACGCTTCCACGATACGAGTATCCTCGCATGACTGCACTTTTTAATCATTTATTTTAGCTTAGCTTTGGGGCCAATATGAACGTATGAAAAAGATAAGATACAATGCTACTTCGGAATGAAACAAAACCTTCGGATTTATTTTATAAACACTCGGAGAACATATAATAGGAAGTTTAGAAATTGGTATATTTGAAAACTGAGACACACATTTTTTAATCCTTCAAAAATATAACATAAAAATTAAAGAACTAAATTGCAGAATTTAATGACTGAAATGCAAGTATATTTGTGAATACGAAAACTTGCATCAAAGTACGATCACTTTGACCTTAGAGAAGCGTTTACCAGAACCGATACACTATAAGCATTAACGAACTGATAGAATTGATTTCACCGAATTTAATGGAGCTAATGGTACATCAGCTTACCTCATTTACACCGCTTCACCCAGCAAAGTCAAATGCAAACTCAGAGTATCTCTAAATGCATCGAATTCAATCAGCAGATTAATCTGTTTAATATAATATTCGATTGTGAGATGCATCGGGTAAGTTAGATGGTTGAATACAGTATATTAAGTGAATCTAGTCGATCGATCAGGTAAATCAGAATAAATTAGAGGCGTCAGATATATTAGGTGAAGGATGAGGTGAATTAAGGCAACTGCAGTGTATCGGATGTATCAAATAAATCCAGCTGATCTGCTGAAATGAGGGAGGTGCGAGGAAGGCCGTCAGAATACATCAAGTAAATCAGATGAATTAGTGGTGGATCAAGTGAATTAATTAGCATGAAATATACATGTCAAAATGTATGTGTAATGAGTGCTTACTGATAGCTGCAACGTGTTACGCTAATTAAACGGAACGGGAGATTTATGGCGTCGAATTTAAATTGTATTAATAAATTGTGGATATTTTGGAATTATGGACCTGGTGATGGTTTATGTAAATGGAATATTTTCAGCTTCTATATTAATAATTATAGTGTGGTTATTGTTCTATTAGTGTATTACGTTATGAGTATACTACATACTGTGTTACTTATTCACATAATTATTATGTTAGTATGAAACTTATGAACCAGTAATTGTTTACATAATTATATACAATATGTAGAAGCTGATTAACCTAGAAATTATTAACTTTATACATAATATTTTGAAAGTTAACCTGCTTGTACATGACTGTATGTAATAGTCCGAAACTCATAATTATTATTAATTTTTAAATTTATAAACTGTATAATTATTTTTAAATTATGCAGCTCATTATTAGTTTTAAAACTAATGACTCCTACAATTACTTACATAATTATAAATAACAATTTTTTTAATATAGAGGTAATTATTTACATTACGAGTACATAATAATCTTAACACTTGTACTTTATTATATATATATATATATTAACACAATGTAAACAATTTTTAATCTATAATTTTCACAATAGCAAAGTGTTTATAGAAAAGTTTCGAACCTTGCAATTTTTGTTACCATAAGAATTACGATTATTATAATTACGCCAGAACGATCATTAACACGAGAGAATATCATAAAAGTATTCAGAAAATTGAATAAACTAATATTAACACACGTGAAAAGTTTCCGCACGAAGATACAGAATTATGCAAACAAAGGTAATGTATGAAGAGGGTAAAACATTTCAAAGAAAATCACACTGGTATTTCAAGGAAATTTTTATTCGTGTACCAACTTTTTATACCACCACAATTTTTCACACTTTAACATATAAAAACCTTTTCAATTTATTCTGGGTAAATAAAAATCATGAAGATTAATGTACGTCGGTACGGTGGTTAATTAAAGACTGCTAATGCATTAGCAGTAACTGATGCAATGCGAAGGTTTCATTTATTTACAATGTGCGAATATAGACCGTAAGTACATTCCTTAATTAAATATTACGTATGACCAAGAGAAATGAAGGCTAATTATGATATAATGCGAAAATTAAAGCATTTTTCAGTTACCTGTCTATACATTTTTATTTGCTGCAAATGAGATAGAAAATGTGATGATATTATTATTGAAAAATATGTATGAATACATATATTCAATAAATGATTAATTTTCAGGTGCAATAAATACTTTAGAGAGTGTCTAATTTTCTGACTTTCTGATTCTTTAGTTTTCTGGTTTTCCAATTTTCTAATTTTTTAATTTTCTCATGTTTCCATTTTTTCATTTTCTAATTTCCTGATTTTCTATTTTTTTTTTATTTTCTAATTTTTTTCATTTTTTCATTTTCTAATTTTCTCATTTTTTATTTTCTAATTTTCCACGTTTCCACTCTTCCAATTTTCCAATTTTCTAATTTTCTCATTTTTTATTTTCCAAGTTTCTGAATTTCCAAATTTCCTCATCTCCAATTTTCTTCTCTTCAAGTATCATATTTTCAGCAATACAAATTCCAAAAAAGTCTAACCAAATAAGGTAGTCAAATGTCCCCTTCAGTTAAATAAGGAACCCAATAGCATATCCAAAAAAAATTCTCACACCAAATGTCAACCTTCTACCTCATCCATTTTACCTTTTAATTTTGTAAAAAAATTCTTAAAAAGTTCTGAAACACTGAAGTCCATATACCGCATATTATACAATTTTTTCAGATTTTTTTATCACAAGTTGCAGTTGTAAAAAATCAAAACTTGGAAAAAATACGATTTTTTGGTAAAGATGCCGGAGCACTGCTTTCATATTAATATGGTAGTTACATATTAGCGTAACTAATATTCCCTAATTTCTTCAGATCTTTCGGTAACGTGCGCCGTAGTTAAAACAATCAAAAACCAATATATTTTAAAACAGTACAAATGATATATTACCCTCAAAACCTTCCTTAATTGTCCTCATAAATATATTTTAAACATTTATTACATCGTTATAAATCATTGTATTACAGAATACCTACTCGCCTTCTCAAATTTATCAGAGTGATTATTCCGAGCCTAAATTCACCGGCTGATGTTCATTCGACGTGCACATCACTGTTATGATTAATGAAGTACTAATTAACGCATATGGCGTATCGAGATGCGTTGGATCCGTCGCTTTTGTATTAACGTCAGCTATGAACGGTTCGTTTACCATCTTCTATACTGCGAAGGCAATTTTCGAAGAGCTTTGTACGCGAAAACACCGCATGTTGCTTCTATTCTGTCGAAAGGCACTTCACACATGAAGTACACATTTAAACGAATAACGCAATTGGTGGCATATAATCATTCCTTATAACAAGTAACCACTAATTTTCCCATGCAAAATACAAAAATATATTTTTTAAGAAACTGCAGAGTAATAAAGCAATTATAGTAACGAAGCAAGGTTGCAATAAATAAAAAACGGATACCAACGTTGTAGTTATGATGTTATATAGTTAACAATTATGCAAAGTTTCATTAAAGCTGACGAGATTGTTAAATTGCTTTCGACACGTTTTGCAATGATGACTATGATTTTGCGAAATTCCAAAAATGATGCCTTCCCTTAATATCGTGTCCGAAATAACTCATTCAGATTTTTCAGCGTTATCCGATACCACATGCAACGAAAGAAACAAGTCTGTCACCCGTATAAGGGTGATCGAGGCGATCAAAGTGTACGAAATCGATTAAAACGACCATAGGCAGCGAAAGAAGAGACGGTCTGCTAATTACAGAGATTCCTTCTCGATTCTCGATCATTCGCATGGAACACGACGAGTCGGTCGATCATCGATAATTATCGGCAGCGTCTTACCTGGCTGCCTGAAGAAATCAGATGCGTATGATAAATCAGCAACAGGCAGGAATTTAGGTACGGTTGAACACGTTGTTGCAAATAACGTGAGGCCAACGGCGATCAACGTGTGATATTTCACGTATTAAAATTAGCTGCCGGCCTAGTATCTGGATAAAACCGTATCTCGTAGGGATAACACCATGGAAACGTAACTCCCCCGTAATTTCTTGCCTGAAGGTGTTCACCGTCGCACAAAATGGCCGCGCCGTCGTCAAAAAGGAAACGTTCGTTGCAACGTGCTTTCATCTGCTCGCTTCAGCAATTAGGATTCCAATTAAAGCGTTATCAATGCTTTCGTTCGGATTACGCTTGACGAGCATTAATAACACCACGTTCAGCGCCTACACACGACTTTCAAAGAGGATCTTATTAATTTCAGATCGCACGGATAGCTGCACACCAACAGGATTCTTACCGGTGAGCGAAATCGTTAGCGTGAAGGATTAAATCAGATTATACGAGATACTGCATTCCAGGTTTTGATTATTTTTTAAGAAATCGGGGTTAGGGTTAAGTCATTAATATTGGAGGTGTCTGCTATTTTATTATGATGGAAGACTTTGAGACTCGTGTGTTTGAGGAAGTATACAGACACAATCTATCTGAAGTATAAAATATTGTATATTCAATATATTGCATATTGTAAAGTAATATGTATATTTAATAATATGTGATTTTATTTGTAATATGATGAGCCATCTTGTATATTTAAGTACATATTTAATAAAATTAAGTATTAAGTATTGTATATTCAAGTTAAGTATAAAGTATTGTATATTCAATATATTGCATATTGTAAAGCAATATGTACATTTAATAATATGTGATTTTATTTGTAATATGATGAGCCATCTTGTATATTTAAGTACACATTTAATAAAATTAAGTATTAAGTATTGTATATTCAAGTTAAATGTAAAGTTAAGTATAAAGTATTGCACATTCAATATATTGCATATTGTAAAGCAATATGTACATTTAATAATATGTGATTTTATTTGTAATATGATGAGCCATCTTGTATATTTAAGTACGCATTTAATAAAATTAAGTATTAAGTATTGTATATTCAAGTTAAGTATAAAGTATTGTACATTCAATATATTGCATATTGTAAAACAATATGTACATTTAATAATATGTGATTTTATTTGTGATATGATGAGCCATCTTGTATATTTAAGTACACATTTAATAATGAGTGATTTTGTTTGAAACAGATTGAGTTACCTTGTACATTTACTGTTTATGATATATTTGATATGTCGCTTTATTTACAAGGTGAGTCATCTTACACATTTAATATCTTGTGTATTTAACTATGTACACATCACATTTAATAATATACACAATTTTATTTATAACAAATTGAGCTGCATTAAATAATTATTGTATATGATACACTTAATAACACTTTATTTACATGACAAGTAACTTTGTATATTTATTGCGTATAATGCAGTTAATGTCATTTTATCTACAATACATCACCTTCTATATTTAATGCATACGTTACGTTTAATAATTTATAATTTTGATAGGACTGAGTTACCTTAAACAGTTATTTCATAAAAACTGTTATTTTGAACAGTTATTTTATATAAAATATTCAGTATGTAACTTTTTCTATAATTGTAAGTCATCCCGTTATTTGATACACTATATTTTATAATATGTGATGTTTACAACCCAGCGTTCCACATTTATTCTGCATACTACTTTTTATGTGTTCTCATTTGCATTCACCGTTAATATTTATTTTATACATTATATTTTATACGTCCCTTTTTAACATTAATCATTACTTGTCCACATCAAACAACTTGTAAAGCAGTGTTTCTCAATCATTTTCCTACGAAATACATCTTATTTATTTGAAAGATGCAATCTAAGAGTTTATAATAAAAAATGTATAAAAACTTGATAAAGAGACTAACAGCGTTATATAAATAAATAAAACAATACATAAATTTATATATGTTTATTTATTTATGTATAAGTGAATAAAACATCTATTCGATACTAATTTTTTCGCGCAAAATATTAATAAATAAAATAAACAATTTTAACAAAATTAATTTTATTAAAATCTCACATAAATTGTAACCAAAATTATTTATCTGTGATAATTACATTTCACATAATAATTGAAGCTCAAAACCTACCTAGTCTTACTCGAGTACTCTCCAAATACCATCCATTGCTACATTTTCAAAATTTTACAACGAACTCAAAATCAAATTTTACAATGAACTCAAAATCAAATTCTATAACGAACAATAAATTCAATAAAATCCATAAAAATGAAATCAACAAGCTCTCCTAACACGAATAACAATCGAAGTATCGTTTAACCCTAAAGAGCTATCGTCAGCAGATGAACAGTGGCTAACAATGATCGGTATATTCTTTGCAAAAGCTCTACGCAATCCATGACAAGTAGCCACCAGAGACATTAAGTCACGTATAACCAATGGAAAATACAGTCGCAGTGAGAAGAACGCGGAAATGCTTTCTCGGCCCTCTGTCAAAGGCACCACAGCACACTAACCGTGGAATTATTCATGAGCACCTGCGAAAATCATTATTTGTTTATTACCATCGCGAATGCCGGTAAGTCGTTTTCATAATAAACGCGGCACCGTTTCAAAGAAATAACTCCGTGATACATTGAGCGAAATTACTCTTATAAGAAAATTAGATGAACAGGATTAAGTATAAACTCTTATGGAGATATATTATATAAAATATCTGCCTCCATAAACATATATGCGTTTACTATCCACACACGTTTACTATCCACTTATTTACATATATGAAATTTATCGAAGTTTGGAAGAATACGAAAAGAATCACTAAATCTAGTTAATCGATGCCCAAGACATTGCAGAGTCAGATTATAGTAGGTGTAATATTTCCAAACAGCAACTGATCGTTTTTCACGTCGCGTATACGGCCCTGTGCATCGGCCACCATTCCATTTTTGCACGCTCTAGGCAACGTTGGTTCAGGTTATGGAAATCGGATAACTAACGATTCGCTTCCTCAGCGACTATACAGGAAGCCAGATTCTACTTACCGACAATGGTAAGCTTAGAAATTCGGAAAAGTCCTACGAGCGTGGCTTAACAATGGATTCGACGAGTATAAAAATTTCTATCGGAACATCGGTAACGTTGTTACTATGGGTCACAAAATGGTGGATGTATCGTCTGAATTATTATGCAAAATATTTCTCAGATAAACTTCGGGATTTTAGGCTAAATATATTTTCTATTATTTTTGGATTCATTTGTCTGCAATTGTCAAAAATAAAAAAATTGACTCTAATCAGTTTTGGACTGAATATTTTATATTTAAAAAATTTGTTGTTGAGAGACAACAAATTAATGAGATTTCTGTGATATTTTGTACAGATAAATCATTTATTAATATGATGGGTACAATGTAGGGTACTTCAGTAAGAACACATATGCAGATCTGAAAATTTTATAATTTTCATATTTATCATAAATGAGTAAGTAATTGAATAAAATTATGAAAACATAAATCTCAAATTAGATTTAGTAAATCTAATAAATGTAGCAAATTTAATAAATTAATAAATGACATTATTTTATATCTGACATTAATTTAACCACCCTTCTTTTTGATAAGCGAAATTCTTTCTTATCACATCACAATTGAAAAATTTTTTATTCATGTAATATTTAGTAATCATTAAACTGAAAATTGCATTTAATAAATAACTGTAAGAAAACGAGTGAAAGTTCAAGAATGAATAGTACTTAAGAATGTACTTAAGAATCTAATTACAATTTTTCTCACACATGGCGCCACATATGATGGCGGCGCCCTCTGCATTAAACTTGCACTAACCTCATTGTTTTCACGAAAAAGTATGTACTTCACGAAACTGCGGTGTTTTAACAAATTAAAAAAATTGCGATGCTACACTTAACAGTTCATTATCAAGTTTACTAAAATAAATTCAACAAAAACATTCCATAAAAGAATTTAATCTTTCATGATATGTATAATCATATGTTATATCACATGTATAACTCATCATTAAATTTAACAAAATTTTTAATTGCTTGAATAGAACATCGTTCCATAAACTTATCAAAATAAGAATTGAACATAGTTTATCAAAAATAAAGTTCGAATTTCTCGAATAGATTATCTCTACTCCATAAACACCATCAATCGACTCATAACTCTATTTAAGTACCGCACTCCATAAAGTTTAATAAACAGATTGAGAAATACTTCAACCATCCCATAAACGTATTTAATTAAACAGTCATACCAAGAATTGAATATATCAATTTATCAAGTGTAATAAAATAGATTGAATTACACGAACAGCACACCAGTAGCTCATAAAAGAATTTAATCGATTCGCACAGCAAACGGGACTTCAATTTCAATCGCTAGCAGAAAGTTGTTTTATGCTCAGCTAGAGGAGTCATAGAAATTGCAGCCCACGTTCGCTGTTGATTTCGCAGCGAGGACGCTTTACTATTAAGTTGTTAATAGATATCTCGGCCAAGAGGCATGCGGTTCTGTTTCATTTTCGTTTAATTAAGTGGCTTCCATTGGCATCTTAATGCGATACTTACTACTTCCTTTCTCCGCCGGTTGTTTATCCCGAGCTTGTCCGTATCGCATTTCAAGCCGGAATGATCGCCGCGGGTCTAATGAATTTCGTTTTCCTGTCGCGGGGATAAACAACTAGAGGAACAACAACGCGTCATAGAACGCGCATTCCGAACAGGGGTGGAATTATTTCTGCGGGATTACAATCTCTGGCGTTACCCAGGTGCCGGCGCGGGAAGAAACGAGCGTTTACGTCATGCTTTCGCTGCTCTCCTGCTTCTTCCCGTCCTTCCGTCGCGTTTTCTTCCGGGATTAGCGAGAGCAGATGCACGGGCCAATCTCCTCGAGAAAGAAGAAAATAAAATAGGGAAAATCTTATTCATGGGGTGCTTCGAAACGACGAGGTGGCTCCTTGCTCGCTTCTTAAATATGCCCCGCCAGTAGGGACGGCCGCCAGCTACGAGTATATTGATTTATCAGCAGAGTGCCGTGTAAATATTCATGATACTATCGGAAAAATCGGCACCAGCCATTTCGAAGCTTACTATCGTTGCCAACCGGAGGAATCGCGACCGTTTCGTTTCCCTTGTTCCGCTTCGGGCGCTAATTGCAATTTCAAATACGTTAACAAGTAATTCTTTTTTGCTCGTGAATATCTCTCTGTCGTTTTATGCGCTTAGAAGCGAATCAGTTGCTTCGGGGAGACTGTTTTATGGCGTGCTTAGCAGAACGGAAGTCTACATATGGGCTTTTATTTCAGACGTCTTTAAAGATTTCTAAGACACTAACCCTTTAATTGCCGCACGTCTACGCAAACGTCGCCAGGCGACAATATTTTTGAAGAATTAATTTAGAGAAACTTTATGCAAATTGACGGAATAATTCAACATGTGTGAACGTACACATAAACGAAAAGAACACATTTAATGGAACAAACTTAATATTTGTTTGTGTGATAATTATTAAAGCGATCATCACACAAAGGGTGTCGGTCAATAACCTTTGGTAGCATCACACACATGTGTGAACGGATACTAAGTGAAGAGCTACATGTGTAGTTTTACATACAAAGTTGCATGTGAACTTCCACATATGATTAGTTACATGTAAGCAACTACATGTGAACTTGTACATATACAGCTACATGTGAACTTCCACATGTGACCAGTTACATGTGAAGAGCTATATATGAACTTTTACATATAAAGCTACATGTGAACTTCCACATATGAATAATTACATGTGAATAGTTACATGTGAGCAATTATAGTGAAGTGTTACATATGAAACTACATGTGAACTTCCACATGTGACTAGTTACATGTGAAGAGCTATATGTGTAGTTTTTCATATAAAGCTACACGTAAACTTTCACATATGAATAATTACATATGAACAGTCATACGTGAACATTTGTATATGAAACTACATATGAACTTCCACATATCAATACTTATATGTGAACTTTTTCAAGAACCAAAAGAAGAACCAAAAAATTGTGAGCCGCAATTGCAGTGTTAATATACAGGGTGACATAATCAGATCAGGCTCCGTGAGAAAAATTGAATTAGGAAATTGGATATATTTGTAATATTTATTGAACTATGACACAAATCATATGTTATCACCTTGGTTACATCACATATGTACAGATGGCGCAATTTCGAACGAGAAATCAATCACGTATGTTAATAAAAATTCATTGGCTCAAACTTGATATATAAATCGGAATACCAATGTGTACTTATAATTATAAATAACAAGTACAACAGAGTACCACGAATTTGCTAATATTTAAAAATACTATTAAAGAAGTTAGTGTATAATTATATGATATGATATTCGAGACAAGCAGTATATCGTACACACATCAATGTTGCGAAGAAGTTAAGATATTAAAAGATATTAAATGACAGCGGAGACACCCTGTATACTTTATCCACGTAGAAAAATCTTAATCATAATGGAGGAGAAGCCAGATAAGAATTTCTCTATAACCCTCCAACTAGGGAGTCTACGCGACGTCTATTTTTTTGTCCCGATAGGGCCTCTGGTCTTTTGAGTCGAACGAGCGAAAATCTCGAGCGGTTACGAGGAAATGGCTGGGATCGATTTGTGCACAATACTTTGTGCAGTGCGTTGAACGCCATTATCGTTGGAAACTACTTGGTCCGAGCACTCACGGCGACTCAGCAGACGATAAACCCGCGGCGCTTTTTCATCCCTCGTTTCTCTGCCTCTTTTCTACCTGTCCCTTTTCACGATCGCCGGAATCACCCACTTTCCGCTCGCGCGATCACGTGTATCCCGGAGGCAGCCTCGACATGTAAAGCACACTTTATATGGCAAGATCTGTCAGGATCTGGTGGAAGCCAGTTGAAAAGAAAGGCAACGATCTGTTGCTCGCGCCGCTGATTTATCGCGTCCGGAGACACCGGCTACCATTTTCTTTAATGCCGCTACGCCGCCCTCTTTCCGTTTTCTTGTTGCGCCGCTATCCAACTGATTGCCGATCGATCCCTTCGAATTCAGAATATACCGTCGGCCCGATCAAATGCTGCAGCGAATGAAATGCGGCCTATAAAATTGTCGACCTTCGAGTAGACGTACGTACAGGATACACGTTTCGATTAACACGTTAACTGTTGTATAGGGCGTATATCCCTTACTGTACCTTTGTTCCTGACATGTCATATTTTAGCGAGCCCTTTTTATACGATAACACGACGTCGGTAATATTTTTCAGCGCTGGTCGTGTATACTGTACGCGTTACAGGTGAATTAACACCTTACGCCAGACGTATCTATTAAGGGCCTGCTATTCTACCTTTGATACGGTTCTGTTGAATTTATTCAACAATTGAAATGTCTTTGTAATATTTATGGATGTAAATTCAATACTTCGTGTGTGTTGTTTAAATATATTATGTATGATAATAAATACATATAGTTACATATGAAGTTCTACATATGAATAGTTACATTTGATCAGCGACATGTGAACTTCCACATGTGAGTAATTACATGTAAGCAACCATGTGTCAATTTTTACATATATAGCTACATGTATATTTCCACATGTGAATGGTTGCATATAAGCAGCTACATGTGAACTTCTATATACAAAGCTGCATGTGAACTTCCACGTATGACTAGTCACATGTGAAGAATTATATGTGTAGTTTTACATGCAAAGTTACATGTGAATTTCCACATATGATTAGTTACATGTAAACTTGTACATACACAGCTACATGTGAACTTCCACATATGACTAGTCACATGTGAAGAGCTATATGTGTAGTTTTAAATACAAAGTCGCATATGAACTTCCATACATGATTACATACATGTGAACTTGTACATATAAAGCTACATGTGAACTTCCACATGTGAATAATTACATATAAGCAGTTATACATGAACTTTTACATATGAAACCACATATGAATTTCAGTATGTAAACAGATACATGTGAACCTATACAAGTAAACATCTGTAAAGCTCATATGTGAACTTTTACATATGAACATTTACATATCAACAAATACATGTGAGTCGTTATATGTGAACTTTTTCAAGAACCAGAAAAAATGTATGCAAATCGATCGGAAACCGTTCACCGTCGCGAAATATCTGAAAAGATGTTCAGTGTGCGAGTATATTTCGCTTTCGGGATCATCTTTTCTTTCTTGCAAAGAAATTAGGAAAACTTCGTAAAAGCTGCGGTGAAACTGTAGTAACCGTAAAGGAGTTTCCGCCGTTTTCGTGCCAAGTTAGAAGTTAGAATTCGATGAAGATACGTTTGCCCTAAATTAGATGAAGGAAAAATGTACTGGGAAACATTGGCTAAAATCTGCAAAATACGAGATGAAAATCGATACGTTGGAATAAAAGTCCCGTGCGTTCGATAAGTTGGCAGATGAATTCTATCTGTTAGATATAAATAAAATTTCAAAATAGAAAAAATTTCTATGCTAAGTTCGTTCAAAAATTGTATTATAAATAAATTATTGATATTAAAAAGTTGACTAAAGTAATTATATTACCAGTTAAATTACACTGCAAGATTTTTAATAAAAATAATAAGAATAAATTCTTCTAAGATTTAATTAATTTTCTACTGTTTAATATAATCTTCACAGATAAAAATTCTTCTGAACAAAGGCGGAGGAAATATTACGACGAAGTCTTCAGAGCTATCAGTATAAAAATCAAAACTGAATAATGTATAGTATGGTCGCATTTGAATCATGCAATATTTGTCTGAAACAATTTTCTTCGCCAACTTTCTATTAGGTGAGTTATCCTGGAGAGGATTCTGAAAGTTTCTTCTCCTTTTTAGAATTGTATCACCAGGTATAATCGTGTTCCTGCTGAATCTTGTTGAGCAAGGGACTCTGAAGTATTGATTCGAAACGTAAGAATTCATATATTCCTCCTTATTCTGTTCTTACTTATACTTTTGTCCGAGAAATGAATCTCTCATGATTTGTTTACAGATGTGTTCCATAAGAGGAATTCAATAATCGTACTACATAATGCTTTTTAAATATTTAATCTCATATACTTTGCCAATAACATATTTCATGCAATTGTAACAAATTAAAGAAATAATATAAATAGTTCATTTATACTAATTTTAAAAAAATATTAAATATAAAACCACAGTGTTATAAAAATAGAACAAAACTGATGAAGATGAATATAAAAGAGATGAACAACGAAAGTCAAATTGTTGGAAACAATGATAGCAATAAGACTTAATCTTGCAATTGTAAAGCGTAATACGTAATTATCAGTTGCGATCGGCATCCTTGCATAATAAGCGTTAACAGTAAGTTATGAAGTATCCGTTACTTGCGTTATCATAACAAACACCAATAAATATGATTTATTTGCATTAATATAACGATGGAGCTTTAATAAATACATTTACATTACACTCGGGCTTCGTATTTACCTTCATTACTACTATTTCTCTTCTCCGGTTGATAAAATGCGATAGGTCAACAAGGAATTCTAATGAGAGTGCTTTTCATTGCTCCGGGACGATGTACTGACAATGAACATAAATTGTAATGCAGGAAATATATATATAATACTTATGTAATGTATCGACAAAATACGAGATGAGTTTAACAAAATGGTATGTAACTTTTCCAAACTTTAGAAATTGTATTGGTACAAAATTTTATTGGTGCAAAAATTAATTTAAATAGTTTTTAAATTTGTGTAGGCAGTTCCTAAAATTAGGTTAATTGCTAGGTTAAATTTTTGGGAGATGCTATTTAGAAACAAGATATGAATCATTATAAAATGTTAAAATTGATGTCTTTTGAGGAATTGTAATTTCACTGTTTTCATTTACGTAATTCAAAGTATTTGACAATTAGTTTCTATTAGAAATTTCTGCAGCACAAAATAAACGTTTAACACAAATTTACTGTGCTTCAAAATAGTCTGGGAGTTTGAATATTAGTATAAATTAGAACAAATGTCTAGGTTCGTAAGTCGACCATCGGCCGCCATTTTGTCAACATAGCGCGCGCTATTCAAACCACGTAACCTGAACTCCTCAGTAAATTCTTAATAATATTAGTTTAATTGTTCACAAACTGCATTATTTATATATTACAATTAATATTAATAAGTAGTTTATATTTTCTGTCTATTTATTAAACATTTAAATAAGAAAATAAATATTAAATGCCAAGTTTCATCGTTCCTTATACTTTTTAACTGGCATTTGAATATCAATGTTTACACGCCAGTACATTTCAATGATACATGCTGATACAAAAACTGAGAACCACGTCACAAAATTTACAATCTGACACGCCCCCGTGAAAGATCAAAAGAAGCCTTTATTAGAATATGAAGAGAGGGTCCTCTCAAGTTTCGGCGCACACTTGGCGCATCTAGAAAGAGTACAACGAATGTACTTTTAAATATTTCATGGCGGTCGAAGGATGTGGATCACATGATGTAGCGAAGATGACGATATCCGTTGGTTGTGGAAAAGAAGGATAAAGCGAAGATGAAGAAGGATGAAGAAGAAGGTTGAAACGTGGTTGGATATGCTGAATGTACGAACACGGTGTGGCATATTATGCCGTTAATACAGTGCATATCGGGATGCGAGCAGCTGGCGAGGAAATCACAGCCGCGTTACCTTTGCAACCCCTCTGCAACCCCTTCAGCTTTCTGTCCCTTTTCACTACGGACGAGCATGTACACAGCCTCGTCCTTATTAATATATGCCAGTGCCGTTCCACGGTACAAGTACCACTATTTTAGAATTACCAGGGTTGAAAGTCACTCGACCGTGAACAGAGGCCCTTTCCTCACCGACCTGTTCACTGGCTGACCAGCCGAGCTTACACGTTTCGACGTAGATTTGGAAACCGATGAATAACCACAGAGCGAACAGCATCCGATTCACGAGATAAGCAAACGATGAAGAAATACCTGCGTTTCTCCGACGTTCTACCACCATCACCAACGTAAGAGACGTAAACGAGGATGAAATTGATGTCTGTTTCGTGCGGTTCGCCTGCTACGTTCATGTTTACCTTCAATTCGAATCCTACGTTTGCCGAGAACATTTGCCAGAGCACTTTAACAGTAAGCCTACCACGTACTGAATTATTTGAATGCTCTTTGACGCTGAATATAGCGGGTGATTCTTGACGGCAGCGAAATGGAGAGGTGCAGAAGTGAATTTTGGGGTTTTGGAATTTGAGAGCATTGGGAGGTTTACGCTTTTGAGGGGTGGGATTTTAGAATTTTGGGCGTTTGGGAGTTTGACGAGTGGGGAGGTTGAGGTTTTGGGATTTGTGGAGTTTGGGGAATTTGGGAGTGTGATGGATGTGGAGGTTGGGATTTAGGATTTGGGAAGTTTCGGAATTTGACGGATGTGAAGGTTGGGATTTTGGGATTTGAGAAGTTTGGGAATTTGACGAATGTGAAGGTTCGAATTTTAAGGTATGGGGAGTTTGGGAGTTTGACGAATGTGAAGGTTGGAATTTTAGGGTTTGAGGAGTTTGGGAGTTTGACGCATGTGAAAGTTGGGATTTTAGAATTTGGGGAGTTTGGAAGTGTGATGGATGTGGAGGCTGGGATTTAGAATTTAGGAAGTTTCGGAATTTGACGGATGTGAAGGTTGGGATTTTGGGATTTAGGAAGTTTGGGAATTTGACGGATGTGAAGATTAGGATTTTAGGATTTGGGATATTTGGGAGTTTGAAGGATGTGAAGGCTGGGATTTTGGGATTTGGGATATTTGTGAATTTGAGGAATGTGAAAGTTGGGGTTTTAGAGTTTGACAGATCAGACTGTCGAGACTTCGGTATTTGGAAAATTTGGGTATTTAATTTATTTGAAGGTTGGGACTTTAGAATTTGGGGAGTTTGACGAATGTGAAAGTTGGGATTTTATGATATAGGATGTTTGGGAGTTTGACGAATGTGAAGGTTGGGATTTAGGATTTGGGAAGTTTTGGAGTTTGATAGATATGAAGATTGGGATTTTAGGATTTGGGAAGTTTGAGTTTGACAAATCTGAAGATTAGAGTTTTGGAGTTTGACAAATTTGAAGGTTGGGATTTTGGAAGTTTGATAAATCTGATGATTGGCACTTCAAAATTTGGGAAGTTTAGAAATTTGATAAATCTAGGGACTTTGAAACTTGAGCAATTTGGGAGTTTAACAGACATGAAAGTTGGGACTTTAGAATTAGAGGAGGTTGGGATTTTGACAGATATGAAGGTTGGTATTTTGGGACTTGACAAATTTGGGAATTTGACAAATTTAAAGATTGGAGTTTCAAAGTTTGACAAATCTGAAAGTTGGGTATTGGAATTTGGGAAAATTAATAATTTATGAATGTTGAGATTTTGTAGGCTCTGACTCACATTTTGGAACTTCAGAGATTTGAAACTTCAGAAATTTTGCAGATGAAGGAACTTGAAGATGAAGATATTTGAAACTTGAGAAAAATATTTTTGAAACAAAAAAAATAGTAGAACTTGAAAATATAGATTTAGTAGTACAAAAATTTGCAAATAAAAAAATTATCGCTGCATATTAGGATAGGTTAAAAAACACTTTCCTTACCCTCTACAAATTTATTATACTAACAGAGTATTTAGTACACTTTGAGCGACCTCTCAAGTAAAAATATTCAAGCTCAAATTGTAATAGGACTAGTAGAGTATAGTATTTAGTATACTTTGAGCGACCTCTCAACCAAAAATTTTCAAGCTCAAATTGCAATAGGACTAGTAGAGCATAGTATTTAGTATACTTTGAGTGACCTCTCAAGTAAAAATTTTCAAGCTCAAATTGCAATAGGACTAGTAGAGTATAGTATTTAGTATACTTTCAGCGACTTCTCAAGTAAAAATTTTCAAGCTCAAACTATAATAGGACTTCACATCGTTTACTAATTAAAAGGTGTGCTAAAAGAAATCCTGTTGAATCTAATATCTTCATTTTCATAGTAAAATCGTTTCTCATTAACCAGCTAATTCTGCAAGTCGTTTAAGTTATACGGCGCGAAGAATCGATTGTTCGCAACGCTACGCGTGCGTTCGCATATCGTCGAGGACAATTATTCTCGATATTCCGGTAAACGATCCCGATTTCGTGCCAGTGTTCATGTAAACGAGCTCCTTTGGTATCCATCGATAATTGGTTTCACGCTCGAATTCTCAGACCGAAATCTCAGTTCCGTGTAATACATTCTGGCACGACTTCTTCGAGAAAATAGACATCCCTTCTGAAACCACTTTGCAGCACCATTTAAAGAATCGATTGAAGAATGGCGAGGAATTTAAGTCTGATCTCGTATCTAGGAAGTGTGAACCCGTTTGATAAAGAGGAAGATTTTCTTTTATCGCGAATCGGGCTTTCGAAAGTTTTATGGGCTGTGAACCATTTTTGAACGCGGCTGACTCTTTCAGGGTTAAAATTCTGGGACGATTTTCCATGGTCTGAATGTCAACTAATATTTAAAACTTGACAGTTTAAATATTTAGAAATGTGGAAACTGGCACACTTGATGGTTCGAAAACATGAAATGCAAAAATTTAGAAGACGGAATAGGTATATAATAATGTAAGAATTCAAAAATAACAAAATTGAAACATTAAAAAATTTAAGAATTTAAGAATTGTAAATAGGACAATTCAGGAAAAATATACTAATAGTAAAAAAAATTGGAGAATTGTAAGTAGGATAATTTAGGAAAAAAAATTGGAAATTGGAACATAAGGAAATTTGAAAACTGAGAAATTGAAAAATTGAAAAGTTTAGAAATGCAAAAATTGGAAACTGAAAACTGAAAAATTAAAGATCTGAAAATTGAAAATTTAGAAACTGAAAGTTGGAAATCGAAGAACTTAAGGATTGAAAGATTGAATAATTGAATAATTGAAAAATTGGAAAACTGAAAAATTGAAAAATTGAATAACTGAATAATTAAAAAGTTGAAAAATTGAAAAATGAATAATTGAAAAATTGAAAAATTGAAAAATTGAGAATTCAAGAATTCAAAAAAAAATAAGAAATTGCAGCATGGAAAAATTTAAAAACTCAGTATAACTGAAAAATTGAAAAACGATAAAATCAAAAATTTGGATACTGAATGCTCGTAAATTCTGAAATGTGTGAGAAATAGATTTTATCTAAAATTTCGAAATAGATTTTATAACTCCAACTTTGAAAATGTCAAAACGAGACAGTTTATACAACAAAGATTCTAAAACAAAAAGTATGAAAATTTGAAACACACTTCGCAGGATTCCTTTGAAAATCGCGAATCAGGCAGCGATTCACTGCGACAATCAAGTTATAGGTTGATCGATGTAAAATTACTGGTAGACCTTTGATGAGTCGCGAGAGACGAGAATTGATTTTCAACAGAATTATTGGCGTAGCTACGTTATCGGTATGACGCGAATGAAATTTACCTGCAGGCGTTAGAGATGCGAGAAGCTTGAAACGATCGCGCGAAATTTATGGGGAAAATTACATCAAACCTCGTAAACGATCTTGTCTTTATTTTAGCGTAACGGTATTTATAATGTCCTTAATATTGTTATGGCGTTTTGGCAATTTTCCATCTTCTTTGACTAAATATTGCCTCATTTAACTCATTTACTATCTCACATATTCTTTCGTCCACATATGTAGGAGACGTTATTATAACGCATATATATGTAAAATTCCATATATATAATTTCAATATGAAACATTTTAGGAATCAATTGCATTTTTAAATACATATTATTGAATCGTAAAAAAATATTTTTGCATGTACTAGTATAGTGTATTTTCATTTTAAACGCTGTCATACACAAATATGTTTGCAACTACATATTATAGAATCGCATGAGAATACCTTTCTATGTCACAATGCAGTGTATTTTCATTTTTAACACTTTCAGACCCAGTTATGTTTCCAACTACATATTACAAAATCGTAAGAAAATAACTTTGCATACACCAATATGGAGTATTGTCATTTTTAACACCTTCAAACACAGCTACGTTTTCAACTACATATTACAGAATCGTATCAAAATACCTGTTCATGTCCCAACATAGTGTATTTTCATTTTCAGAACCTTCAAACCTAGCTGTACTTCAATATACATATTACAAAATCGTAAGAAAATAACTTTGCATACACCAATATGGAGTATTATCATTTTTAACACCTTCAAACATAGCTACGTTTCCAACTACATATTACAGAATCGTATCAAAATACCTGTTCATGTCCCAACATAGTGTATTTTCATTTTCAGAACCTTTGAACCTAGCTGTACTTCAATATACATATTACAGAATCGTATGAAAATATCTTTCCATGTGCCAATATGGAATATTTCAATGTCCAGCACGTTTATACTCAACTATACTTTAAAACACATACATAGAACCTTAAGAAAATATCTCTTTATGTCCTCGTATAAAGTATTTCAATAGCCAACCAGCTGTGTTTCAAAACACATCCCCATTCTTGCAAATCCCTGAACGAATAAGATAATGAAATTCGAAGATGAATGAACCAATTAAAATTCTACGTTTATCGATCGATGATGGCCGATGAAGACATCGACGTCGAAGCAGAAAACTGAAACGTTCAGATAGGATGAAATCCCTGACAAGACGAGCGAGCGGAATCCTTGGATCGTGGCGAATTAATGAAATGCAAATTGCATTTAAGTGTAAACGCCTCCTCTTCGTGTTTTCGTCACGTCCGCTTTGGTAGCGAGCACGAGGCAAAGGTCGGTGCTAGAATTTAATTAGCTCTATCCACAGACAGAGATTCGTGGTACGTTCCGCAGCTCCTTCGTTCGGTCTCACCTCGCCAGTCGAGTTTTCATCGCTTTTCGGAACTTGTTAATTAAGAAGTCGACGAAACAGTCATTCCGCGAACACTTTTGGACATACTCCGCGTCTTAGACACCGATACCACCCTCTGTAGAATATAAACTACGTATTTCGCTGTAGACGCGCCATTCATATTCATTCAGACAGAGTTTGACAATCCTCGCCTTCTGTTCTCGTCTACACTGCATCCAGATGTGCTTCTGTGCACCATATTAGATAGATGTGTATTCTACGTGAAACTGTTCATTTCGCTATTCTAAACGCTCTCCACATTTGTGGCAGATTTGGGACACGTCACTAACTCTGACAGATTACCTTCTCCCACTAATTTTTTACCTTTGCATTTCTTTTACACACTTAAGGTTCTCCGTCTTTTATAATATAGTTCTGAATGTATTGCTAGTTTGTGACAAATATTTCATTCACTATAAGTAGCAAATATAAGAATTCATACATTTCTCAGAGAGAGACAATATGTGCTAACATATCTTTCTACAAAATACATTGTGTTATTAATAATCTGATACATCTTTGTGCAAATGTTCATTGTGTCAATAATAATGATCGTTAATATACCTAAGAATTGTGCATAATATAAATAATAATCGACTAGTCAAGTTTACTCAAATATCGAATGATCTGATTTGACCTCGAAGAAGCTTGACATTTACCCTGGTAATATCTTCCTCCACCAAATAGCAATTTCCCGAAGATTTATGAAGGAATCGTAACTCGACCGTTTGATGCACGTTTTCTTTTATGTAAATCGCTCGCTAGGACAGACTTAATAACGAAATCCCCGGTTTCGCAACGGTCAAGATGTCAGTCACGATCGTTGACCGTTACGATGGATTCCGTGATCGAGAGGTTTAATAAAGATACGCGGAACCTATAATATCGACGCGAAGAAAAACTCGCACGTTCTGTTGGTCTCCGTTATTTGATCAAGAGATGAGGCCAAAGAACACCGTGACGTTGGGAGACAATTTTTCGTCCCCAACGGATATATCATTATGTCTTTGACATGTACGCTCTGTTGATCGATAAAGCTCGAGAGTAAAATGCGGATAATGCGAATTTCGTCTCGACTTATCATTGATCGTGCCTCGGGAACGAGCCCGTAAACCTCTATCTCCTACGTTCCACGTAGAAAAGTTTATCGACGAACCGACACGCCCGCGGCCTTTTAGTCAACCATGAGAATAGACGATGGGGAAAAGAAGGCTCGTGTCGGTTACTGGAAGCGCAGCTCCATCTAGCGTCCATATTTTTCGGTAACATCCGTTTCGAGGATGCCCGACGAAAGCGACGGGGAGAAAGGAAGCGGTTCAGAAGGATATATGGCGTGGCCAGTTACGATAAGGGATCGAGCATAATAGCGGTCAGCTTCCTGGGAACATAGTTAGTACACTGCATCAAAAATCCTAATGGGGTGAAGTCCGCCGGTTGCTGCAAGTAAATTTCGCGGATAAGATAACTGAATTTTAGTACAGGAGTTAGAATATTACGACCTTCCAAATTTCTTGCGGTACTTTAACAGTTTTCTGTTAAAAAGTTATTCAGAATCACGTCTGCTACGATGATCACAAATAGCACTAGTTATGAAACACCCTGTATATGGAGATTGGTATATTTCAAGCTAATTTTCTGATAATTAGAAGAGACCAACTAAAGCAGTTGCTGTTTAATTTCTGAAATGTAATACAGTAGCAATATTAACTTCTGAAGTATACATTCTTGTTCAGAATGACATCTTCTACCACCCCTTTCAGGGAGTAGCACTAGTTATGAGATACCCTGTATATGAACATTGATATATTTCAAGTGGTCCATTTTCTGATAATTAAAAGAGGTCAACTAAAGTAGTTGCTGTTTAATTTCTGAAGTGTAATACAGTAGCAACATTAACTTCTGAAGTATACATTCTTCTTCAGAATGACATCCTCTAGCACCACTTTCAGAGAGTAACACTAGTTATGAGACACCCTGTATACAACTGTAGCATACAACTGTACTACTGAGTTAAATACTTGTCTATGAATAGAAAGATCTATAGCAACACTAGTAACCTACTATAATAAAATATGAACAATAAAATAAACTCATCATCACTTCAAAAGTCTTCCTCAAACAATAAAAACATGCATATCCCCATTTTTCAACTGGAAAATAATTTTACTTTATAAAGCATAATGTATTGTTTCATCGACTTTCTATAAAACCACGTCCAATAATTTTATCTAATAACTTTGATATTAAAGTGATTATTGTTTCAGAATAAAAAGTACGTCTGTTAGCTTTACAGCAGAGGGATACATTCGGACAGCTACATTTTCTGTTTAGTGAAGAGGTAGACATTTCTTTTAAACTCGAAGAGCTTCCTTCAAACAAGCAGGGCACACAGATAAGTTCCAAGGAAGATAGCACCCCATCCAAACACCTGCTACGACGATTTGTCATCCATAACAGAGCTTTCGGATCTGGCGAGTTCCGGCTGTGCGTTGGAGCAGCTCTCAGCAAGCGCTTTAAAGTACAATTTGTCATCTCTACCGGACACTGGCTCTTCCGCAGATTCCACGGGCTCTTCCTAACGATGTTATCCGAGAGACAGCGAGAAATCGATTCTTAATGATATTCCGAACCCGATATTGCACTTGCTTTTTATTCCCTGCCGGCCATTTGTCATACGTGATTATTAACACTAAACCTACCGGCGTACAATGGACACTTAACTTGAAAAAGCAGACAGATAAATGAACGGAAGGTAAAACGTTAATTCTGCAGCTCGATAAAAATCGTTTTCAGGAAATATTTTGTAACAAATTTTGGAGTTTAAGAGTCTAGGACAATAAATTTGAACATTTAACAATTTTTTAACGTAGAAATTTGGAAAATCTAGATTGCATCTGTATATCTATTTTGCTATAGTGCTTTAATAATACATTCTTATTTACTGACTATAGTTCACAGATCAAATTTACTATAAATTGAAGAATTGTAGAATTGAAGAATTGAAGAATTGAAGAATTGAAGAATTGAAGAATTGAAGAGCTGAAGAATTGAAAAACTGAAAAACTGAAAAACTAAAAAGCTAAAAAGTTGAAAAATTGAAAATTTGAAAAATTAAAAAGGTTGAAAAATTGAAAAATTGAACCTACACCTCGTCCTATGTCACCGATTTGAAGAATTCCCAATCGTACAATACGAACGGAATATAAAGAAAATTACCAGTCTACAATAAAAATGGTCAGTCGAGTTGCACCGCGTAATTAAATTCGGATATTCCAGAATACAGAATTTTTAGTCGTCGAATCTTTTCATTTTTGACGCAGAAGGCTACTCCATTAAAGTTCAATCAAGCCCATTCACACGGGCAGCGTTTGCAGAACGAATTCAGCCGGGGTGCGATTCAGTTCGTAGGAAAATTTTGCATCGAATAGTTTCGCCTCCGCCCGGTTCGAAATAAAATTTAACAGCGACTGGTGATATAAGCCGGTGAAAAAATTTCATTTCACTCGACGAGCATCTGAAACGCGCACACAAGGAATCCTGACGAAAGCAACGAATGCAAACAGACGTCGAAGGTAAACGTGGGTTGCGTTAAACAGTGACAACGATGGAAAAAAGCGAGCGAACAACACGTTGAAACCCTTCTGGGACACAAAAGAAGACGTAGCTAGTTTGCGACATTGTCGCGAGAAGTGGTTGATTCGAGAGAAACCTGAAGTGGGTGGAAGAAAGCGTTCGCACGTCCACCTTTTTCTTGTGATAATTCCACGGACAGAAAAGACACATTAGCGAAGGGTGCTTCCGTTAGTAGGTCGTTGGAAATGAAGATAATGCATGCTTAAGAATTTCTTAACAATAGGAAGCCGTCTAAATATGAATTCGTATATAGCTTTCTATCGACGAGGCAATATTGCTTCAATTCTGGCACGTACTTGTCGTTGTACAGGGTGATACACAAGATGCTGAAATTAATGGACTACCTTAAAGTTACAATTGCAAAAATAAAAATTTTTTAACTATTCCATCCATATATTTTCAATTTCTTAATATTTCAATTCTGCTATTTTTCGATTCTTCGATTTCTTCATATTCCAATTTTTCAATTTTTCAATTATACAATTTCTCAATTTCTCAATTTTTCAATTTTTCAATTTTTCAATTTTTCCATTTTTCAATTTTTCCATTTTTCAATTTTTCAATTTTTCAATTTTTCAATATTTCATTTGCTAAATTGTTCAGTTCTTCATCTACTCAATTTTTTCAAAGCGTCAATTTCTTAATTTTTGTATTCTTCAATCGTTTAATTTTGAAGTTGTGTAATTGTTCAATTGGTCAACTGTTCACCTATTTAATATCTTCAATGTTTGAACTTTTCAATATTCTTATTTTTCCATTTCTCAGTCTTCCAGTTTTTCAGCTTTCCAAACACTCAAGTCGAAAGTTGTGATAATTTTTTAATTCTATAATTAATGATTTCTAATTTTGAAGCAAGGTGTATTTCTCCTCTACTTTTACTTTCCAACTTCAAGTACAATTTTCGTTAGCACCCAGTCGCACCCGTACAAACATCCAAATACTACAATGCCGGGAATCAACAAAAAAGCTTTGCTGTTTCAATCCGTAATCGTGCAGGTACCGAAAAGTGGTACGATATTAAAAGAAAAATACGAGAAGCGAAACAGACAGGATAGATTTCAGGGTGTTGGTGCTGATTAAAACGTCTTGTTATCCAACGAATCATAGCGGTATTCAATATTGTTTTGGCGGCGTAACAATACCTGAAAACAGAAAAACGAATTCCCGTTGCGAAATACGTAGTTGATTGAAGTTTTCACTGAGACGATGGTAGCTTTTTGAATGGACGTTTCTTCCGCGAACTTTCCGCTTACCTTCGTCCGTCTGGGAAACTTCTCGGAACGATATTATACTTCAATTACAGCTTTAATTACAGAAAATAAAAGAAACTGGTCCTCCCGAGGGAAGAAACAACGATCGCGTTCTGTGTACACGGAATGGAAACTCTTCGTTCCCGTAAAATTGTTACGCTTTGTTTATTATTTATCGCGCTGCGGTTCGGAGAAGCCTGCCTGTTTGTCGCAGAACGCCTTGCAACTGCAAAAACTAATCAAAATATCAATTTAATTTCACCCCTCGTCACTTTATTAATTTTCGCAACTTTATTAATTTTAATGAACTTTGTTCAAATTTCATGGCTGGTTAAGATCTAAAATTTATGCAGTCTTTTGTGGACATTAGTCAATTCTTTGTGTCAATTTCGAAACCACAATTTTTCTTCTATCGCAATAAATCTACGTTCACGTTAAAAACAAACCGAAATAAAATTAAACGCGTTCGCATGCTAAACTTTTTCTACCCTTACCGTGCGAAGAAAAGCGAAACTCATTGCACGAATTTCACATTCATGCGAATCGTTTCGTATTACGGCGTATTTTTTGTTAAATCTGCAAAATCAGAGAAGCAGCTGGCGAGTGAAATTTCACGATCAATAAAATGGCAAAACTTTCTATCGCGCGGCAACTTTTCACAGTGAAAAGAGCGAGGTGGTATGAGAGAAGGAAAGAAGAAAGAAATCCGCTGTTCCGTTTCGTTTCTCGTTTGAACGGAAGATTTGACAGCGTTGCCTCGCGATGCGAAACGGCAAAGGTTGGGCGAATCACTGGCAGAGGATGTGCTGCTGCTTCGAGAAAACTCTTGGCTTTTGCAACTTTATCATTTCCTTTCGTCTGTTTTCGTATCCGCGGGTACACGCGTTTCTGGCTGCGCCCAAACCGCGTTACAGATGCTTCAAAATTAGGGGTGGGTTTGTCGAAACACATGAAAGTTTCGAATTCTCGAAAGTCGAAGTTTTTCGCTTTTTTCGTGATTCCAAACTCTTGAAACTCACATAGGAAGACCTATCAAATCGACGAATAAAGAATCGTTTCGATGTACTATCGGAATATTTGATTCGTGTGGGGTTTAACCGGAACGTTTTTCCGAATGATAGTAATTCATTTATTTTGGTAAGTTGCAGAATATTCTTCTCAGAATTTTTATATTATTTTGCAAATGTTTTTGTAAAAATAATTTGGACAGTGATAATCGTTTCACAGCACGACAAGTCAAAATATAGTGATTGAAGAATTTGACAATTTATGTGTTTGGTAACTATGCAACTTTTTAATTTGCAAACTTCACGATTTTGTTATTTATAAAATTTAAAATGTACATTGTGTATAACTGTGAATAATTCTAAATAATTGTGAATAATTGAGAATAATTGATTAATTGAATAATTGAAAAATTGAAAAATTGGAAACCCGAAAACTTGAATGCTTGAAAATTTGAAAACTTGAAAACTTGAGAACCTGGAAACTTGATATCTTGGAAGCTTAATATCTTGGAAATTTAATATTTTGGAAACTTGATAACTTGAAAACTTGAAAACTTGAAAGCTTGAAGACTTGAAAGCTTGAAGACTTGAAAATTTGAAAACTTGAGATCTTGGAAACTTGATATCTTGGAAATTTAATATCTTGGAAACTTGAGAACTTGGAAGCTTGATATCTTGGAAATTTAATATCTAGGAAACTTGAGAACTTGGAAACTTGGAAACTTGATAACTTGAAAACTTGAAAGCTTGAATACTTGAAAGCTTGAATACTTGAAAGCTTGAATACTTGAAAGCTTGAATACTTGAAAGTTTGAAAACTTGAGAACTTGGAGACTTGATATCTTGGAAACTTGAGAACTTGGAAATTTGAAAACTTGAAAACTTGAAAACTTGAAAACTTGAAAATTTAAAAATTTAAAAACTTGAAAACTTGAAAAATTGAAAAATTGAACATCCGATAGCTATAAAATATGAAAACGTGCTACAATTAGATTTCTTAATTTCTCAATTTCTCTAAACTTTTATGTTTTCAAACTTCTAAATTACCAAATTCCCATATTTTTATATTTATTCATATTCAAATATTCATATCCTTAATATTCCAAACTAATAAATTTCTATGCAATCAAATTTATACATCTAAGAATCTGAAAATGTTGAAACCTCGTTGTATAGAAATAGTCAAGGAATTACTTGAAAGAGTTAATTGAATGAACAGCAATTTGTGAATAATTACATTTGCATTACGTATTCCATCTCCTCGAACATTTGCAACCATGGTATTTAATAAATTTAATATATTCAGTTTCAATGTATAATATCTCATTACAATTACTAGAAATGTAATGTATCAGACCTGGGAATATTGGATTATACTATAATTTGTAATATGTTTGACGAAATTCAGTGAAATCTGATTAAAGCATATTTAATCATATACTATATTAATTGATGGATCGATATAGGAAGATAAATTGTGATGTCTCTTTTCTCTTAAATTAGAATATCCGGAATTTGAAAACTTCAAAAGCTTTGCTTTGATAAATTAAAAGAAAGGAGATTTAGTGTTTAGAAATTTGGAAATTTTGTAGCTTGAAAACTTTCAAAAATGAGAATTTGTCAAATTTGAAAGTGTGAGAATTTTTTTAACTTTGTAATTGGAAGATTTCTAAATATAATACTATTAAAAATTTTAATATTTCAAGTAAAAAATTTAACAATTTGAAAAATTCAGAAAAGTGAAAATTTGAAAATGAGAAAATTCAGAAATTTGGGAATGTAAGAATTAAGAAATTTAGAAACTGAAAGATTCATTAAATAAAATAAACAAATTTATTAACCAAGATTTTTCATAACCGACTTTCCACTAATTTAAAAAATATATTTCTATAACACAAAGGTGACTCCAAGTTAACTTTTTTACAAACTAGTAAATGCAAATTTTAAAAACCATGTATAATATACAAATATATTCGTCACTTTGGCTTACATACATATATTAACGCAAGAGAACCTATAAATTCTGTATCAAATTATTTAACATAACAAAATGAATATAACTGACACAGAACACTCAGCAAACAGAGATAAACAACTGAAATAATTGTGGTTCTGAGTTGTGCCTAGTGATGTATGTGAACACTGGTATTTTATGCGAGTACACCAAAATTGCTGTTTCTTCTTTTGCAGCGCATAAATCTAGACGACAGTTCCTTGTTTTCGACGAATGAGGCACAATTTATGGGGGTGCAAAAACAATTCGAACTGAGCTTCCAACCACCTAGACTGTGCTTTAATTAAAGTGTGATTAAACTTTTATTTGATCTAAATGTACGTGTATACATAACGATGTTCGTTTAATCGCGTAATTCATTATGTTTACGTACTTATGTTATGTAGTAGTTTCAAGTCTGTAAAATATAAGCGATCGATGAACTTAATATTCGCGATATTTACAGTTATTTTTTAATATTATGTAGGGGTTAATACGACAGATGTCAACATTTCAGGTCCAATCATTTTGAAATTATAATACATGATAAAAAATTAAGGCATGTAATGATTAAGTTTGAAAATTTATGTACGAAAATTTTGTAGGATTTCAATTTGTGAAATTGGAAATTTGCATGATGGAATAATATGTGAAAATTTTCTACTCCCTTATTACTTACATGTTTCCAAATTTTAATGTGCGAGAATTTGGATTTTAAATATTTTTAAATTTGTAAATTTTTGTGCCAAAATTTTACGATTATGTATTTTCAAATTTTGGCAATTTTTTAATTTTTCAACTTTGAAATGATCAGTGGTAAGATTTAGAAATTTAGAAATGAGGTAAAAAAAAAGATAATGAAGAGAATTAAGAAAATGAAGAAAAGTAAAAAAATTAAGAAAGTGAAGAGAATTAAAAAAGTTAAGAAAGTTCAAAAGATTAAGAAATTTAAGATATTCAAAAAATTTAGAAAATTAAGAACATTAAGAAAATTAAGAAAATTGGGAAAATAAAGAAAATTAAGAAAATTAAGAAATTTAAGTAATTTAAGAAATTTAGAAAATTTAAGAAATTTAAGAAATTTAAGAAATTTAAGAAAATTAAGAAAATTAAGAAAATTAAGAAAATTAAGAAATTTAAGAAATTTAAGAAACTTATAAAATTAAGAAAATTAAGAAATAAAATTTTAAATTGCAAAAAAATAAAAACCTAAAACTAAAAAATATAGAATTCTGTATAGTTACAAATCTAGAAATAAAAAATTTAGAAATAGGATATGACAAATAAAAAATATCTAGATTGTGTTTGTTTACAAATATGGCATTGCTTTTGTTCATTTACCCAGCAGTGAATAACGAATTGTTTGTACCTATATTTCTGAAAATTCATTTACCCTTTTAAAAATCTTGTTCCAGGCGACGACGAGCTTTTAACACTGCATAAATACTCCGAACTGTACTAATTAAATTTCGCGTGCAAAAGCAACGGAAAAATTGATACTTCAGCTTCAACTTCGTTTGAAGTCAGCTTTTCAAACGTACCACCCTATGAAGCGTTCGTGAAAGCGCTTTTAATGAGCATCGAATTATTAATCTTCCATTTTTAATACGTCAAAGAAACGCTTCAATCCAGGATCGCTCAAGTTACTCAATTTTAATTTTTCATAGCGTGCAGGCGTTAACGTAAAATGCGCAAATTATTAACGACCGGACGTTCGTTGCAAAAGTTTATAAATTTACAGTTACGTGTACATGCTTTATGACCAGTTAAAAATTTTTATCTTCTACATTTTTAAGCTTATCTGAAAAATATTTATAGTATTAGTAGAATCAAATATTTGAATTTGGGGATTTATAGATTTGTAAGCATTAAATTTTTTGATGTACTAATTTGGATATTCGAAATTTGGTCATTTTCAAGTATAAAAATGTAGAAACTTGAAACATGCAAACTGTTTTGAAATTGAAAGATGTAATTTGCAGAATATTTTTCTCAGAATTTTTGTATTTCTTTGCAAATTTTTTTGTGAAAATGATTCGGATAGTGATGATCGATTCACTGCACGACAAGTAAAAATATAGTGATTGGAGAATTTAACAATTTGTATATTTGGTAACTTTGCAACTTTCAGTTTTGCAAATTTGACGACTTTCTAATTTATAAACTTTAAGATGCACGTTGGGTAATGGTGAAATTGAAAAATTGAAGAATTGAAGAATTGAAGAATTGAAGAATTGCAAACTTGAGAAATTGAAGAATTGAAGAATTGAAGAATTGAAGAATTGCAAACCTGAAAAATTGAAAAATTGAAAAATTGAAAAATTGAGGAATCGAGAAATTGAAAAATTGAAAAATTGAGAAATTGAGAAATTAAGAAATTGAAAAATTGAAAAATTGAAAAATTGAGAAATTGAGACATTGAAAAATTGAAAAATTGAAAAATTGAAAAATTGAAAAATTGAAATATTGAAAAATGGAAAAATTGAAAAATTGAGGAATCGAGAAATTGAAAAATTGAAAAATTGAGAAATTGAGACATTGAAAAATTGAAAAATTGAAAAATTGAAATATTGAAAAATGGAAAAATTGAAAAATTGAAAAATTGAGGAATTGAGAAATTGAAAAATTGAAAAATTGAAAAATTGAGGAATCGAGAAATTGAAAAATTGAAAAATTGAAAAATTGAGAAATTGAGAAATTAAGATATTGAAAAATTGAAAAATTGAAAAATTGAAAAATTGAAAAATTGAGAAATTGAGACATTGAAAAATTGAAAAATTGAAAAATTGAAAAATTGAAAAATTGAAAAATTGAAATATTGAAAAATTGAAAAGTTGAAAAATGGAAGAATTGAAAAATGTTTAAATCCTTCCATTGTTAATTTGTAACTTTTTTTAATTATACCATTGTAAATTTCTTAATTTCTAAATCTTGCTATACCTAATTTCTAAATTTCTAAATTTTACCATTGTTAATTTATAAATTTCTAAACCTTGCCATTTTTAATTTATCAACCCCTAATTTTTCTTACAATTATATTCTAAATATCTAAACCACCCCAGTATTCATTTCTAAATTTCTAACTACAAGTCAAATAGCAATTTTTCAATTTCATCCATCACTGTCATCTCACAAATTAACTACAAAAATATGACTGTTAAAATTATACCAGAAAGTGTAATCTCCCAAAATCCAGTAAATAGCACCAACATAAAGCTTCACTCCACAAAGACCCAAAAATTGAAAATAAAAGTGTTCAATAAATGAACAGAGCACAATTACACAAAAGCATCAAAGGACGCCTCATAATGATGAGTTTTCTGCCGATAATTTTCACCGAAAGCAGAAAATACAGCACGGTTCCCCCAGTAGACGATAATGTGTGCATGTTTGAAAAGTTTCCAGCGTCGCCGTCAAACAAAACATTGTATACAGCACATATGCTCCGCATAATGCGAACCGCTTCGTTCGGTGATAGCTTATCCAATCACTGCACTGTCAGTTACAATCCACTGACTCCATTACCTGCCGATTTATCTTAATGGAACACGATCGTTATTTATCATTATTTTCAGTCACAACCACTGTCGCGATTTTTCTCACTCTTCTATGCTCGAAGGAAAATGGAGTCAAAGGATATAGAGTCAAAGAGAAATAACATGTGAAATACCTGCAATTCGTTGTATAATACTTTTATGAAATGTTCATGGACTGTTAATGTTAAATGTTAATTGACTGATGTATATGTATATTTTATTTTTGAATTGTTATTACGACAAAAATGTATGAACTCAAACTTCCAAATCACCAGTCCTTAAGTCTACAGAATCATAATATAAATTACGTAATGTAGAATTAAATACTTTCATATGAAATTTCATGTATTATTAATTTTAGATAAAATTTCATTTAGTAATAATAAAATCATAATAACTAGTTATCAATTATCAATTATCAATTCGTTTGAGTTTCAAATTTTCAAATTTTGTATATTTCTTTATTTTACAAATGTCAAGTTTTATAATTTCCAACTGTGAAGTTTACATATTTAAAATTTGGGAAATATCTTAAATGTACTAATCCTGAAATTTATCAATTTACAATTTATCCAAATTTTAGATTTCTAAATCGAAAGATGTTTGAATTTTCAAATTTTCTGAAGAAACAGTAAGATTTCAAATTTTTGAATTTCCAGATACCTAAAGTGGACTCTTTAATTTTCAAATATCGAAATTTCCAAGTTCCCAAATTAATAAAACTCCAAATCCTTCAATTTTTAAATTTCTAAATGTTTTCAAATTCATTAATTTCCAGTTCCCTAAATTTCCTAATTTCTGAATTTTCAAATTCCCAATTTCATAAATTTTCAAATTTCTAAATTTCCAATTCTTCAAATTCCCTATTTCCCAAATTTCCTAAATTTCCTAAAATTCCTAATTTCTAAATTTTCAAATTCTCAATTTCCTAATTTCTAAATTACGAAATTTCAAATTTCAAATTTCTAAATTTCTAAATTTCCAATTCCCTAAATTTTCTCGATTTCCTCTATTCCCTAAATTTCCTAAATATCCTAAATTTCCTAAATTTCCTAAATTTCCTAAATTTCCTAATTTCTAAATTTACAAAGTCCCAAGTTTCCAGTTCCCTAAAATTCTTAATTTCTAAAATTTTAGATTCCCAAATTTCCAATTTCCGAAATGTCCACATTCCTTAATTTTGAAAGTCCTAAATTTCCAATTTCCTAAATCTCCAAATTCCTAAATCTCTAGATCTGTAAATCTCCAAATTTCTAAATTCCCAAATCCCTAAATCTCTAGGTCATTAAATCTCGAAATTTCTAAATTCGCAAATCACTAAATCTCTAGATCTGTAAATCTCGAAATTTCTAAATTTACAAATTCCTAAATCTCCACAACTGTAAATCTCCAAATTCCTAAATTCCCAAATCCCCAAATCCCCAAATCTCTAAACCTATAAATCTCCAAATTTATAAATTCCCAAATTACCAAATCCCTAAATCTGTAAATTCCAAAATTTCTAAACCTCTAAATCCCTCAATTTTCCCAACTTCCCAATTTCCTATATTTGCGAATTAATAGATCTTAAAAGTGACAAACCAAAAATCTACCAGCACTGTTGTTATATCGCCATGTTCTCTATAAACCTATTCTGTTCTCATTTCCCATAAACAATTACAATTATTTGACCGTCAAACGACATCGTTAAAATTTGTATGTTAATCACAATTTTCATCGTGATCGTGTTACCGAAAACGCGTATCACCTTATACCATAATTACCGAACGATCAACATGAAAATGCGTAGCTGAAATAGCAACGTAAATTATGCAATACCCAAACGAAGTTTATTTTACTTTAAATAACACATCGGCTGCTGCATTGCAAATATGTAACAAACAATGTAGATCAAAGGTATTCCGCAGCACCTGTGCTCTGAAAATAAGCTAAAGGTAACGAATTTTGAAAGTACATTGAAATTTAAGCTAAACATGCGAACAATCACAGGTGAAAATTACAGGTATTATTATGCCAGCATTACAAATGTATTTATACAGAAATTTGCAAGCCGAATGACGTTAAACTGTTGTTGTCATAGCAATCTATAAAATCGATTATATTTTGCGAAACGCAACGAAAATGCACTCACATTAATTTATTTCTTTTTTATTAATAAATATTTGTTTAGAAGAATTATATTTATGTGAAACAAAATTAATGATAAAGAAAATGGTTTGGTTAGGTTAGGTTTAATTATCCGTATACCAATATAATTGCCAGGTAAATTTAGAAATAAAGCTGACAATGTCGCAGTAGAAAGAACCATGCATAGTCAGACATTCAATTACACAAATAATACGGACAATAATTTATGTTTTATCATTTATCCATTTTCCAACTCCATTTATATCAAAGTAAAAAACCATTACACGATAAGTTCAATAACAGAACATGTTGAAGTGTTTTTGAAGTCTGATTTGCATGCAGCTAAAGAACAAATATATTACTTCATGTTCCATCATACTTTTATTTATTTTTCAACTTCATTTTTGATTTCAAAACAAACGTCCATTTTACACAGGTATGTTTACTGTAAACTTCACGTTCTCTGCTGATAGCAGTTTGCAATTCACTCAAAATAACGCCACACATGAATCCACACAAGGTATCCACTTCAGCTAACTTTCACACTAGTTCTAGAACTAGTTATAACTACGACAAACGATATAGGTTTATAACACGAACATAGTCTGAGACTAATCACATGACCGAGTATTAAGTCAATTGTGTGAACACATCACATCACATATGTGACTGAATATTAAATCAACACTGTGACTGAACATCATATCTCAAACATGACATATCACAAACGTGATTGTATATTAAATCAATACTATAATTAAACATCATATCACAAACGTGACTTCATATGATATCATATACGTGACTCCACATGATATCACAAACGTGACTCCACATATCACACACGTGACTCCACATGATATCACAAATGTGACTTCACATATCACACATGTGACTCCACATCACACCACAAAAGTGGCCAAACATTACAACGCAACGATTCCAAATTACACAGTTACATGTTGACATACAACAGATTTGTACTCGAAGGATTAGAGCGTTCAGGTTATCGACAGAAGTCGATTAATATCCATTAAAAGATTAACAATGTGGGCCGTCGAGGCTGGAGCGTCTGGTTCGTCATCGCGGCTGAGTAAAGCGGCCGTTATTACTCCAACAGGAGCGGCGCATTAATTTGCCGAGCGTCCCTTATCAGTGACGTTTCATTTGTCACCAGGTTGTACCATAAATGTCACGTAGAGCGACTGCCACAGGCTGAACGCAAACCTGCGTCTTGCGTGAAACGTTGTCTGGCTGGTGACAGTGAGTCAGCGCGTAGCAAGAGAAGTTTAGAGGAGATAGAAGCACCCTCGTCTTCCTGTCAGACATCTTAAAGCTGGCACGCTGCTTAAACGCATCTCGAGCATCACTTTTTCGTACATCTACTATGGCTGGGTACATATAGCCGCTTTGGAGGACCGCCAGTCTAAAGTGCGTAATTTACTGACGTTGTGCCAGAATATCAACTTTCCACATATGGGTTAAAGGTATCAATTTTCTATGTATCTATTAAATGTATCAAGTTTCCACATATCTATTAAATATATCAAGTTTCCACATATGTGTTAAAGGTATCAACTTTCTACATATCTATTAAATGTATCAACTTTCTACATATTTATTAATTATATCAAGTTTCCACATATGTGATAAAAGTATCAAGTTTCCACATGTGTGTTAAAGGTATCAGCTTTCTACATATCTACTAAATGCATCAACTTTCTACAAATCTAGTAAATGTATCAACTTTCCACATATGTGATAAAGGTATCAAGTTTCCACATTTGTGTTCAATGTATCAAGTTTCCACATATGTGTTCAATGTATCAACTCTCCACATATGTGTTCAATGTATCAAGTTTCCACATATGTGTTCATGTTCATTCCACATATATCAACTTTGCACATATATGTTAAATGTATCGATTTTCCACACATGTGTTAAATGTATCGACTTTCCACACATGTGTTAAAGGTATCAACTTTCCACATATATGTTAAATGTATCGACTTTCCACACATGTGTTAAAGGTATCAACTGTCCACATATGTGTTATATGTATCAAATGTTCACATATGTGTTATATGTTTCAACTGTTCACATATGTGTTAAATGTATCAGCTTGTACAACATATTTCATACATGTAATACATGTTGTGTTACATATGAGAATTATTATTTTCGGTGTTACTGCAACTTGTGTTATCACATGTGTTACTTCTTATTTCCACATTGTCAAGAAATGCAATTACATTAATAAACGAAGCTGATCTTCCATTCTTTACACAAACGGATATTCTTAACAAGAGGAACCATTTCACGAATTTTATCAAATAAAATATTCACGAACTACAATTTTGTGAATAATGAATATGGTCCATTTCTTAAATAATTTCAATCCCCACATTTCTAAAATTTTTTTGCTTCACTCAACTAAAGAATGTAAAATTAAATTTTCCTAAAAAAAATGGGCTTGCAGCATTTTAATCATAAGGCTCAAAAAATTAATAAAACAGTAAGCAATAGAAACGTTTCTTGAAGCTCTCGATATAACATTCTCGTTAAAAAAAGCCACAGCAAGAGCCAAGAGCGGTGTCGGCGTTGTTTGTACAACCGTACCCGAAATTCCAGAAGCGAACAACCATAAACACAAGTTTGCATACTTCGAAACGGTAGAATTCACTACGTCGTTTCACGTAACTATTCCAGCAATGCAAACATACGTACTGTCGATCCCACTTCTCGTTACTCATCCAAGTCGTCCAAGTAATCCGAACTACGTGTTGCACGCCGTTGCTGGTTGGTCTGCTATCTATCGCCAAGCAAATACCATTAACCGTCAGCTATCTAACCGATCAGGATCAAGATTTTCTATTTCACGTAATATGTTGTTTCTCCAATATTCAACTGTTATTTCATGTATTTCTGTTGATTAGTACAAAAGAGGAAAGTATACGGTGCATAAATAATTTTTATCGATTTTCCTGTTAAGTGGAGGTTAGATAATTGAGAGGTTTATTCGTGCAATATACACTTCTCCTTGGACACACGAACCCACGTGTAGATGTACACATATCAGAATTTCTGGACAAATACACCTGAACATATTCAAGTAGTACGCATACACACATACGAATTTAGATTAGTTCACATGTAAAATTTTTCGTCACATAAGTGATATACACATACATTTCACCAAATGCACCTGCATCTGCAAGTATGACATTTTTCGTCACATACGACATATCCACATAAGTGATACATCTCGCCAAACACGCACGGACCATCGTGCAAATATACACATACTGAATTTCCCGTCAGACACGAACATATGCACACAGTGTACATATACACATGTACACAGAGTGTTGGCCGATCGAGTTGGCTGAGCCTCCCCCGTTTCCACCTTTACGGTGTCCCGAACATTCGACACTCTCCTTCAACCCTTCTCCTAATTCCTAGGCCAGTTAAGCAACACCCTCACGACGTTGTAAACACCGTGAAAGACCCCGCACGATCGTTAATGGCGTAATGACGTTCTCCCTTTAATTTGTTTGCGTAACGTTCGGCGATGTACATCAACAGACGATAACGTTACAATAGAGACAATACTCGGGTTGATCTACGACCTGCAATCGATTACCCTCTCCGATACACGCGTCGAATTAACCGTTTCGATGCATGACGAGTACGTTGACACGTTGCGTGACAACTGAGGAAAATGTGTATTATGCGCTTAATGCGAAATTGGAGGTTTTTGTTAAGGTGTTTTAGGTGAGGTTACTTCTAAGATATTTTGAGGGCGAAATTTTGAAATTGTTGCGACAGTATGAAACTGTGTCGAGTTTAGTGAATTACCAAATTTCCAAATATCCAGTCGACAATTTCTAAAATTTCTAACACAAATTTTCAGATTCCACAGTTCTCAAAATTTTTCATTTCAAGATTACAAAATTTCCAAAATTTGACACTGTAGAATTTCCTCACTCTCAGATCTAATCTTTCAAAGTTGAATCACCAAATTAATTTACAATCTCTCAAGTTTTGAAAATTCTATGGCTGTCAACTTATTAAGGTTGTAAATAAAATTTAGAATCTTGAGAATTCAGAAATCCTGCAAATTTAAAAAACGGTAAAAACCTAAATATCCAAATTTTAAACTCAAGATAAATTTTAAGACTTGCGAATCACCCTGAAACCACTAAGTGACAATAGTAATATCTTGAAGGTGATTTTAATAACAGTGAAATTCGTAGAAACTGAAACATTTCAAGAATAAAACGAACAATGCAGCGGTGTCAGTTTATCACTCTACTTGCGACAACGGTAGTGCTTTTCGGAAACAAAACAAGCATTACTCCATTGAACGGACGTGATAAAATGATGTAAACAACCGACCATTCGCAGCATGAAATTAGTTCTCATTTAAGCGGGATGTTGGTCGTATACACTCTATTCACGGTACTCGTGAAGTTTTGTCGTTGTAAGCAATGCCGGCAACCCCCAACCCCCTAGCAGAAGCCTATACCCCAAATGTTCGCGTGGAACTAGCGGCCACAGTTAAGTGAATGCATAAATTTCTCAGCGTTTGTTTTAGGGTCCCACGCACCGCCACGGAACGCAATAACCAGACGTGTTTCTTTGTGTTTTATGGCCACGGCTCGGCGTCTACCATAAATGGGCTAATAAACAGACCGGGTCCAATACCAACAGCAGTTTTCGCTCTTCTCCTTTGCCGAACTGTTTCCTACCGACCCTTATACAGACCGTGAAATTAACGGCACCGAAAGGCTAAAGATATTGCGTCTTTCCCTCAATGCTAACAGATTTCCATACTTGCTCGATTATTAAACGGATGATTAACCCGTTTCTGATTTAACAGATATTCAATGTACAGATGTAACAAATTCAATGTAACAAAACATGTAATGTTAAATTATCATACCGACTATAAATTATGAACCTTCAAATTACATACTAGAAAAAAACATATTAAAAATTCCAGTAAAATTTATGGCATATTGTGTCGCATATAGGGTGGCTCGAAATAAATTTTCTTTTTCACCCTCTAAAAATTATTACATAAAAAGTTTATTAGTATTAGTACATCAAAGTTTAAGGTAAAAAATTTGAAGTCTCATTGAGGAGGCCGAGAACGAAAAAAATTATTGAACCGCTCTAACTAACAAATTCAATGTCACAAAACACGTAATGTTAAATTAACATACCAACTATAAATTATGAACCTTAAAATTGTGTACTAAAAAAAAAAAATATTAAAAATTCCAGCAAGATTTATGGCATATTGTGTCGCATATAGGCTGGCTCGAAGTAAATTTTCTTTTTCACCCTCTAAAAAAAATTAGTATATAAAAAGTTTATTAGGATTAGTATATCAAAGTTAAAGGTAAAAAATTTGAAGTCTCATCGTGGAGGCTGAGAACGGAAAAGACTATTGAACCACCCTCACTAACCTTGCATTTTAACAAATTGTTTTTGGTAGAAAATTAGTACTCATATACTAACTGAACATGTATAAAATTGTGTAATATAAAATGTATTAAAGAGAGTTTCATAAAATATGTTATTCAGAAATTTCTAATATTCCACCCCTGAATATCTTCTTTCTTTCCACATCAATCGAGCTTCATAAGGAAACAAATTCATTATGTTACTTTTAAAAGTTTCAAAAGTTTTAAATATCACAATATAATAAATGACGAGTTTATAAAAAAACATTCCTTGAAAACTTCCATCTGGGGGGGGGGGGGGGGGAGGGGTCAAAATCAGACACCAGATTCCAAATCAACCTCTTTCTTTTAACATTAATGGAGCTCCATAAGTAAACAAACTCATCATGTTACTTTTAAAAGTTTCAAAAGTTTTAAATATCCCAATATAATAAATGACGAATTTCTAAAAAAACATTCCTTGAAAACTTCCATCCTTAAGAGGGTTAAAATCAGACACCAGCTTTCAAATCAACCTCTTCCTTTTAACATCAATCGAGCTTCATAAGTAAACAAATTCATCCTGTCACTTTTACAAGTTTCAAAAGTTTTAAAAATCACAGTATAATAAATGATGAGTTTCTAAGACAACATTCCTTGAAAACTTCCATCCTTAAGGGAGTTAAACATCAGTCCAAATCAACCTACAAGAAGTCCACCTATTAAACAAAGGAAGACAGAAAATATTGCATGAAAATTTTCACACCGGTATATGCAATGAAATTACGTGGTACCTTCAGACGATAAATTTGATTCACATCCCCTCGAGTATACGCAACAACTCCCGAGACAGCCCTACGTTTATTTACGAGGAGGGTAGAAAAATTCCTATTCGTTACATCGCAGCCACATTCTATTAAGCCAATAGAGGTGCTTGCGAACGAGGGTAGCATTTAAAGGAAGCGACACGAAGCATCGATAGGAAAAGCATCGGGAACGTGACTTAGGTCCTTCCGTTTTTACGTATGCATCCGGCAACGCAGGGAATTCATTTACGTCGACTGCTAAGCGTTGCGATGAAGATTGAGAATGTCTGGATGAAAATCGCCCGCGGTTCTAGGCTTCTCATCGCAAAACGAGCCGTGCCACGGCAGATCTCAAGAGGATTCAACGATCCGTCGTCGAAAGACAATTTGCATTTTCCACGCCGAAGATGGGACACGACCCCCCGAAGATCGCTAAATTACTTACTGCACCACGTTCGGAAGGACCGCAGCATCATCGAGGACGAAACAAGAGTTATCGGGTTGGGTTTAACCCCTTGCTGTGTAATTTGTCGGGGGTGTTGGTAATAATTCGTGCTTAGAATATTAAAACAAATAATGGAAGTTTAAGTGTTGTTTCAATTTTGTGTTCTTTGTTGACTTTGCGAAGTATTGGACTGAATATTTCAAATTGAAATATAGTAAAAATTTAGGTGCGTCAATATGACGCACCTAAAGAAGGCGATATAAGTGCATTAATTTAGGTAAATTATGTGTGCGTCACATGTCACATAGTGACGCACATAAGCAAAGCAATATGAGTGCATTAGTTTAGGTAAATTATGTGTGTGTCACATGTCACATAGTGACACACCTAAGCAATGCAATATGAGTGCAAAAATTTAGGTAAATTATATGTGTGTCATATGTCACATATTGACGCACCTAAACAATGCAATATGAGTGCATTAAATTAGGTAAATTATGTGTGTGTCATATGTCACATATTGACGCACCTAAACAATGCAATATGAGTGCATTAATTTAGGTAAATTATGTGTGTGTCATATGTCACATATTGACGCACCTAAACAAAGAAATATGAGTGCATTAATTTAGGTAAATTATGTGTGCGTCACATGTCACATAGTGACGTACCTAAATAAAGCAATATGAGTGCATTAATTCAGGTAAATTATGTAAATCAAATGTCAAAGTTGTCAAAGTACAAAGAATTGAGAGTTGATTGCTTTCATATAAAAGATTGTTGTATTCTTTTTTTGAAACGACCTGTAGATTTCGTTAAACCTTGTTTTACATTGATATTGAAGTCATCTACAGATTTCTAATGGGTGAATATCTGCTTTACTCACTTATTGAGAGGACTTGCAGATTTCTCATCGGTACGTGAGAGTCTGTTTTACACCCTTATTGGAACAACCTGTAGATTCCTTATGGGTAAGTGAAAGTCTGTTTTACGTCCTTACTGAAGTCATCTACAGATTCCTAATCGGTACGTGAATATCTACTCTCGTACTAAAAGGACTTGCAGATTTCTGATCAGTACGTGAAAATTTATTTTGCACCTTTATTGAAATGACCTATAGGCTCCTCATCAGTACATAGAAACATGTGTTACATAATTATTGAAATGACCTGTAGATTCCTAATTGATACGTGTAAATTTGTTCTACTCCCTTATTGCAACAATTTCCAGAATCCTAATCGGAACGTTAAAATCTAATTTACACCCTTATTGAAAGAACCTGTAGATCCCTAATCGATATATGAAAATCTGATTGACTATACGTGTTACACAGTGTACTCCACAAACATTTGCGCTAAATATATCATTTTTCTAGTTTCTAAAAGTGTACAGAACTACAATATTTTCTACCCTTACTGAAACAACCTGTAGATCCCTAATTGATATATGAGAATCTGCTTAACTATACCTGTTATACAGTGTACTCCACGAACACCTGCCACAAAAATATCGTTTTTACCATTTCTAAAAATGTACAGAACTATTTCCTACCCTTACTGAAATAGCCTGTAGATTCCCTATCTATACGTGAAAATCTGCTTGACTGTACGTGTTGCACAGTGTACTCGACGAACACCTGGCAGAAATATATCGTTTTTATAGTTCCTAAAAATGTACACCAGGTATTTTCTAAAAGCACTTGAATTTCAACGGATTCACGAGCAGAATACCGTTAAGAACATCGAAACTTTCCGATTCGAACGAATCTCACAGTCTGAACGCGTCGTTAACGCCCGGAGCGATCGAGGAACTTCAATCGATATTGCAACCCTCGACGTTCCTTGAGTTTCAAGTTCTCAACTTACGGACGAGAAAATACAACCGCAACAAGGGGTCGAAAAAAATTCGACGTTGAAACTAGAGACGGAGCTAGCAAGAGGACGTTGATTGCACAGAATGCGAGGGTAAAACGAAAGTAAGCGTGCTCTCGATAACGATGAGAGTGTGTTGGATGCGTAGAGTGGCAGCTCAATTTATTTCTTGCCGCACAGTGAAATCGTTCGATAGTATCGGGAGATATGTAACCCGTTATCGATCGTAACAATCCGTGAACTTTCCGTTTCAGTTGCTTAGTCATCCTTAATAAGTCAGCTTGTCACGAGTCACGCCGGGATTACAATCTGCCTGTATTATTTTACCGGGTAGCATTCTCTTATCTGCTCATTGCACAGTTTCAAATAACTTGTCAGACCTGTAACCTGGACTTCGGGTTTGTTATGTCGTTCAAGGTGAGGAAGAGGCTATTCGAGATTTAATGTTTTAATTTGAAGGAAGGAGTCAGGAAAGTTTGAGGGTTTGGAGGTTTTATATTTCCTGTTTGTGGTTTATGGTTAATGCGGAGGTTTTGTTGAGGAAACGGTTGCAACGTAAAGGTTTATGGAAAGGAACATTTTTTAAATATTGTTGAAATTGAAATTTAGAAAATTTGAGGATAGGGATGTGAAGTTTTTGAAATATTTGGAAACTGAAATATTTAAAATTTGAAATCTAAAAAAATTAGAGGATTTGTGATGTTTAAGTGTCTGAATCTTCAAATTACTCAATTTTCATGCGACGAACCTTTCAAAGTCCTAAGTGCACAACTTTCAAAATTTTCAAATTTCCAAATTTCCAAATTTCCAAATTTCCAAATTTCCAAATTTCCAAATTTCCAAATTTCCAAATTTCTAAATTTCCAAATTTCCAAATTTCCAAATTTCCAAATTTCCAAATTTCCAAATTTCCAAATTTCCAAATTTCCAAATTTCCAAATTTCCAAATTTCCAAATTTCCAAATTTCCAAATTTCCAAATTTCCAAATTTCCAAATTTCCAAATTTCTAAATTTCTAAATTTCCAAATTCCTAAATTCGCAAAATCCCAAATTTTTATATTTCTAAAGTCTCAAATTCTCAAATTTCCATTCGCATTCTCATATTTCCAAATTTCACAAATTTCACATATTTCACATATTTCACATATTTCATATATCTCACATATTTCACATATGTCACATATGTCACATATGTCACATGCATCACATACATCACATATGTCACATGTTTCACAAATTTCACATATTTGACATATGTCACATATTTCACATATGTCACATATGTCACATATTTCACATACGCCACATATGTCACATATATCACATGTTTCACAAATTTCATATATTTAACATATTTCACATATGTCACAAATTTCACAAATTTCATAAATTTCATAAATTTCCAAAATCCGTAATCAGCAAACTACCATAATTATCAATGATATCCAATTTCGTAAAACACATTTCAGATGTAATTAAATATAAATGAAATTGGATGGTGTTTGCTGAGTGTTATTCCAGTTTATATACGTAACAGACAAAAAGACATAAACGCAGCAATGTGTCGATTATACAGTCACGAGATTTGTTCGTTGAATTGTCCCAATGCTCGTAAAAAATGTACTGTGATTATTTGTGAAATAGCACGTTTGGGACGAGATTCATCGCAGAGTAGATTACTTCTTTGACCAGAGAGCAATCAACGGGTCAGTTTGTTAAACGAATAACACCTCTTTTAACCTTCGCGCTTGTTAAAAATGCTTTTATAAATTGCACGGTGTTCGTATTATCTAAAAAATATATTATGTATTGTATTGCGGGAAACCTTGTTATGAAATACGTTATTAAAATGCTGCTGTGGTTAAAGAAACTATTTTTCATTTAGCAGAAATTTCTAAATGTACTTTTCAAACTTTCAGATCCATAATTTCTGAATTATTAAAATTTTCGATTTTCTGTATACTTTTCATATCCTCAAATTTTTCTATTTTCAAAACTCCAATTTTCAAGTCTATAATTCTCAAATTTCTCAATTTTCAAAGCTCCAATTTTCAAATTTTCAAATTTCTCAAATTTCTCAATTTTGAAAGCTCCAATTTTCAAATTTATAATTTTAAATTTTCAAATTCTCAAATTCCTCAATTTTCAAAGCTCCAATTTTCAAATTTTCAAATTCTCAAATTTCTTAATTTTCAAAGCCCAATTTTCAAATTTTCAAATTCTCAAATTTTTCAATTTTCAAAGCTCCAATTTTCAAATTCTCAAATTTCTCAATTTTTAAAGCTCCAATTTTCAAATTTATAATTTTAAATTTTCAAATTCTCAAATTCCACAATTTTCAAATTTTCAAATTGTCAAATCCTCAAATTTCTCAATCTTCAAAGCTCCAATTTTCAAATTTTCAAATCTATAATTTTCGAAGCTCCAATATCCAAATACTCCAATCTTTAAAATCAATAATTCTCAAGTTTCTATATCATAAAACCTTAACTTTTCAAATCCCCCATTTTCAAATTTCTAAATTCCTTAGTTCCTCAATTTCTACATTTCCAGTTTCCAAATTTGCCAAACCTAAAATCTTCAATCTTAATCACTTAATGATTAATTCATACAATAAATTATTAATATTACAGCATCGTCAAGAAATATTAAATCCTGAAATATTCACAATATTTAGTTACCTACTACTAATCACCGGTCAGCTAAATACCTGCCCAATAAATACCAGTCAGATAATTACCCGTTACGTAAATGCCGTTGATATAGTTACCCGTTTAACTATTACTTGTTTATATTAACTGATAAAATAAAGACGTAACATATGTCACATCCTCTTTAAACATTGTTCAAACATGTTTAAATCACTATAATCATCACAAATCATTATAAAATTATTTTGTATTCTATTGTAGTAGTTTTCTTTGCTTGCAGAGATTTATGGGATCATTTTCTGTAAAATAAATGTGTATAATTTTTGCAGTGATCGCAGTAAAAATTCTCAATCTTAAAAAATTGATTTTACTGAAAAATAAAGAATGATGGATATAAATTTAGAAACAATTTTCCAAAATACTTAGTAAAGTTCTATTACTAATAGTATAAAACATAACAAATATTAATTTCCTTAGAGATATGAAGTTATGTATTTATTGTCTCCTGTCCACCAAAAGTTAGAGCTACCTAGCATGAACCTAGAACTTTCTACCAGCGTCCATTAAACAACAAAAGCCATTACAATTTCATCGTTCATGGAATATTCACCGTAAAATTCAACGAAATATTAGTAACATCTCAAGACTTCTGACCAATAATTGATGTTCTCAACAATAACGCTTTCTCAACACGTACGCTTGCATCGATTATGCATGCATCAATCTATCTACCACTGACAAGACATGTACGTGCACGTATATATTCGTCTATAGCATAACCAAAGCACCAGTTCGGTTTCCAAACAGGTGCGTTCCTTTGATGACGTACGAGTATGTACAGGGCATCTGAAAATTATATATTGCAACCAGAATAACATTATTATACGTCCCCGGTAAATAATAATATAACGTGATGATAAATTGTTGAATAATTATTTTTGACCCTGATCTTGGAGTTCAAGGTTAAATATTTTTATTGTTGGATTCTATGGTACTTGATGTAGGAATTAAAAGTCTCGAAGGAACTGTGGGTGGAAACTCGTTTTATTGAGAAAAGATGTTAAATTTTTATTATTGTTCATGGAAGGTGCAGTGATGTTAAATTTTTATTATTGATAATAGAAGATGCAGTGATATTCAATTTTTATTATTGATCATAAAAGGTGCATTGATAATTGAAAAAGTAAGTGTCTAACACAAATTGTGTCAAAATCAAATTTGTTCGAAAAATCTTTTGTATGGCAAAATAAAAATATCGTCCATGAATGATTTATTGACAAAATGTGTCATAATTAATTGCCCAGAAATTAACAATAATTACAATGCTACTTTCATTCATATATTGGCTTTAATATGAATAACAACTTGATAATAAAAAAGTGATACAAAAGCTGATAACAATTTTTTTAACAAAAAGAAATTACGTTGATTTTGAAAATTATGGTCAAAGTAAATTTTGTGCTAAATTTCTTCAACAAGAAAAAATTGTATAGGCTCTGAGATTCAAGGTCTAAGTAAATTTTGTGCTAAATTTCTTCAACAAGAAAAAATTGTATAGGCTCTGAGATTCAAGATCACAGTAAATTTTGTGCTAAATTTCTTCAACAAGAAAACAGTATATAGGCTCTGAGATTCAAGATCAAAGTAAATTTTGTGCTAAATTTCTTCAACAAGAAAAAATTGTATAGGCTCTGAGATTCAAGGTCAAAGTAAATTTTGTGATCAATTTCTTCAACAAGAAAAAATTGCATTGGTTTTGAGATTCAAGGTCAAAGTAAATTTTCTGATAAATTTCTCCAACAAAAAATCACATTAACTTAGAGAATCCAGGTCAAAGTAAGTTTTATGCTAAAATATTTCCACAAAAAGAAACCACATAGAATCAGAAAACTGTGATGTATCACACAGAAAAATGTGATGTATCTGTAAATATTCTGCACACTTTAGTGAATGATTTTGTAGTGACAAAAATTCGAGTGGTGAAATCGTTTTGCCGAGTTCGCAAGATATAAAATGGTCAGAGTTTGCAACGGAAACGGGGGTAAGCTTCATCGGAAGAGGACGAAGGTTGATTCGCAACGTCTTGCTGTACCAGCATTCGAGATTTCTATCAGGACAACATATTTCCTGTACCACAGGGATGAAAGACGTAGTAGAAGAAGAAGTAGACATCGTTAATGTGGTTGTTCCGTTTATTAACTCTTATCTGTACCGAGTAACAAAAATGATTGTATATGAAGTACTGTTTGCCGCTGAATAAAGATCAGATCTATACTGGCGTGCATAATTACAGAACTATAGCCTTCCGCGTTTCTTGCATGGTCGTTTGAACATTTTATGATCTGAATATTTAGATATATGAACATTGAACACTTGAATATTCAAAGACTAGTATATTTAAATATTCTAACGTTGGAACATTCGAACAATTGAACATTTGAATATTTAAATGAACAATTGGACAATTGAATATTTAAATGAACATTTGAACACTTGAACATTTAACGATATAAACACATGAACATTCGAATAATTGCATATTTGTATATTGAAAAGAACATTTGAATATTTGAATATTCAAATATTTCAACATTTCAACATCTGAAATATTTAAATGAATATTTGAACACTTGAACATTTAACGATTTAAACACATGAACATTCGAATAATTGAATATTTGAATATTTGAAGGAGCATTTGAATATTTGCATGTCCAAACATTTAAGTACTTAAAATGCTCACATCGAAAATTAAAAAATGTAACAATTGAAAAATTTAAAAACAGATGAAATGAAAAATTAAAGGATCAAATAATTGAGAAATCAAAGATTTCAAGAATTGAAGAATAGTAAAATTGAAACCTTGAAGAAGTGTGGAATTGAGGAATTGAAGATTTGAAGATTTGAAAAATTGAAGAATTGAAGAATTGAAGAGTTGAGGAATTGAGGAATTAAGGATTTGAAGAATTGAAGACTTGAGAAATTGAGGAATTGAGGAATTGGGGAATTGAGGAATTAAGGATTTGAAGAATTGAAGAATTGAGGAATTGAGGAATTGAGGAATTGAGGAATTGAGGAATTGGGGAATTGAGGAATTAAGGATTTGAAGAATTGAGGAATTGAGGAATTGGGGAATTGAGGAATTAAGGATTTGAAGAATTGAAGAATTGAGGAATTGAGGAATTGAGGAATTGAGGAATTGAGGAATTGAGGAATTGGAGAATTGAGGAATTAAGGATTTGAAGAATTGAGGAATTGAGGAATTGGGGAATTGAGGAATTAAGGATTTGAAGAATTGAGGAATTGAGGAGTTGAGGAATTGAGGAATTAAGGATTTGAAGAATTGAAGACTTGAGAAATTGAGGAATTGAGGAATTGGGGAATTGAGGAATTAAGGATTTGAAGAATTGAAGAATTGAGGAATTGAGGAATTGAGGAATTGAGGAATTGAGGAATTGGGGAATTGAGGAATTAAGGATTTGAAGAATTGAGGAATTGAGGAATTGGGGAATTGAGGAATTAAGGATTTGAAGAATTGAAGAATTGAGGAATTGAGGAATTGAGGAATTGAGGAATTGAGGAATTGAGGAATTGGAGAATTGAGGAATTAAGGATTTGAAGAATTGAGGAATTGAGGAATTGAGGAATTGAGGAATTGAGGAATTGAGGAACAGAAGAATTGAACAATTGAACAATTGAAGAATTGAAAAATTGAAGCATTGAAGAATTGAAGAATTGAAGAATTGAAGAATTGAAGAATTGAAAAATTGAAAAATTAGAAACATAAAAATTTGCAAGATCTCATAAACAAAACTATACAGTCATTAATATACACCAGTATTTACCACCTCTTACCCACGTCAGGCGACAGAAAAATATACTCTGTAATCCAAGCACTATTTATCAGGAGATAAAGATGGAGCCGTACTGTCATAGATTATCATCAGACAAGTAGTCCTTAATTTTTCCTTAGTAACCACTTTCTATTAGTCTTCAATAATTTGATTAAATGAAATATTGAAGAAATGTGTCACTATATCTTCAGCTTCGATCAATATAATTTGTGCTAATCTAGATCATCCACACATCATAAATTTTCTTGACCAACCTAACTAGTCTTTAGAAGCGTAAACATCCGTTTCATGTGTTAACATATTTATAGTTCCAGTCTGCTGATAATAAAACTATGCTTATACTGAAGGCAATAGATGGGTCTAGGTATTTGCTAACCTCAAAAGTTGGGAATTTAAGGATTTGGGTATTGGGAAATTTAGGAACTCAGCAATATGAAAATTTTAAAACTCAAAAATTTATACATAGATTATGAAGTTTGGGAATTTGGAAATTGGAGAATTGAACATTTGGAGAATTGGAAAATTAAAACAATTCAAAATCTAAAAAATTGGAAATTTGAAAATTTAGATACTTGGAAACTTGAAAACTTAGAAATGTGGATATGTAGGAACTTGGAAATTTGAAAATTTGGGAATTGGGAAATTTAGGAATTGGGGAATTGGGAAGTTTAGAAATTTGGGAACTGGGAAATTTAGAAATTTGGGAATTGGGAAATGTAGAAATTTGGGTATTAGAAAATTTAGATATTTAGATAGTAGGAAATTTAGAAATTTGGGGAATTGGGGAATTGGGGAATTGGGAAATTGGGAAATTGGGGAATTGGGGAATTGGGGAATTGGGGATTTGGGAATATGGAAGTTTGGAAATTTGAGAGTTTAGGGATTTAGAAATTTGGGAATTTGGAAATTTGGAAATTTGGAAATTTGGAAATTTGGAAATTTGGAAATTTAGAAATTTGGAAATTTGGAAATTTGGAAATTTAGAAATTTAGAAATTTAGAAATTTAGAAATTTAGAAACTCAGAAGCTTAGAAACTTAGGAACTTGGAAACTTGGAAACTTAGAAACTTGAAATTTTAAAAATGTTAAAATTAAAAATTTGTGATCAAAGATATTGAAAATTTAATGATTACAATATTTAACAATTGAAACATTTTACGACTTGAAGAAATAAAAGTCTATTTTGAACTACAAAACCTAGAAATTCGTTCATTAAAATATGTTCAAACCTGCACACTCCCAAAAGACAGACTACTCTCTTACACTCATCCCAATTAAAAAGATGCCTACGTTTCACCTGAGTGTACCTGCTAAATGCAATTAAAAGCACGATTCAGAAAATTTATTAGCAAGCTTACAAAACAAAATCCCCTGAATACCACGGAATATTAAATTCACGAGCACAAATAAAAACAAAAGGTCTGAGATTTTAGCGCGTAACAGCTTATTTCATACGCTTGGAAAATTAGACTAAATTAAGAGTATTTAACCCAGCGCTCGCGGCAACAGTTTCAGAAGGAAAATTCTGTGTTTTAATTAGCGGCTTTTCACGAATAGCACCACTAAAATGGTCGATATTTGAAAGCCCTTATAAGACAACGTCTAAAGGTTTCGACTCACCACGCTAATTTAGTTACAAATAATCCGTTTCAATTGTATTTTTTGTGATTGCTGTCGAAATTAGGTCATCTTCAATATCGGTCTCGGATGTCATTTATTAGGTCTTAGATTAAACACCTAAGTATTACCTAATACCTGAGTTAAAATGAATAATCTAAAATTGGTAGAGTGACCTACATCATCACTTTCCCTAGGGAATCCCACCCTTATCAGTATTGACGACGAAAATTTTACTTCGTACTAAAATTGAACCATTTAAGTACCCCAGACATGTACCTTATCTTTATTACCATTTTACTTGAACATAAGATAGTATTACATGCATGAAAGCTATGCAGCCAATCCAAAATACAAATTCCTGAAATTGCTACAAGGTAGCAATCAAATATCTATCTTTATATTTCTAGATATAAAAGAAAAGTTGTATGTATCATTTGATATTTGATACAGTACAGTTTGTGTTGGGTCTTAGAAGGCAATACCATGGCAAGCGGATTAGACCTCGACCCAAGTTTCTATTGATACAATAATATATCGTTTTCACTTTATCCGTACACTTTGTGGAGGTTCAAGTCAATAGGTTACCTGTAGCAGCAGGAGTTGTTACATCCTACCGAGTATTTTTAGTTTATTATTATTCACATGTGCTTGCCAGAACCCTTAATCTTAGTAGTAGAGTCCCTCATTTGCAGTCTCCTATTTCTTGTTGATATCGCTTTTATTACTTCCTACGGTCACTTTTGAGGAATAGACCACCGCAGTCACTCGGTTTTTCATTTCCACCCGAATTTGTGTACCCAATAGAAGTCAGGAACTGTTTCTCGCAGCCTTGTTCGTAAAGATTGTATACTCATGCCTTCATCTTGTGAAATAAACAATCGAATAGATAGACACGAAATAGACATGAGGTTCAGTTTGGAACATCGGATACATAGGCACGTTTGTACATTTCAGAACATCGGATACACAGGCAGTCGAGGATTTGGAGATTTGGGGATTTTGGAATTTGGAGATTTGGGGCCTTTGAAGATTTGGAGATTTCAGAATTTGGGAATTTGGGAATTTGGGAATTTGAGGATTTGGAAATTTGGGGACTTGGATATTTGGGGATTTGGGGATTTGGGGATTTGTGAACTAGGGAATTTGGAAGGTTGTGGATTTAGAAATTTGGGAATTTGAGAATTTGGGGACTTGAGAATTTGGGAATTTGGGAATTTGGAAATTTGGGAATTTGGAAACTTGGAAATTTGGGAGTTTGGGAATTTGGGGACTTGAGAATTTGGGAATATGGGAATTTGGGAATTTGGGAATTTGGGAATTTGGAAATTTGGAAACTTGGAAATTTGGGAATCTGGGAATCTGGGAATTTGGAAATTTAGAAATTTGGAAATTTAGAAATTTAGAAATTTAGAAATTTAGAAATTTAGAAATTTAGAAATTTGGAAACTTGGAAATTTGAAAATTTTTGAACTTAAGAATTTGGAAATTTGGGAACTTAGAAATTTGGAAGGTTGTGGATTTGGAAATGTGGGAATTTGGGGATTCGGAGATTTGGGAATACTGAAATTTCTTAATTTGGCAATTTGGAAAGTTGTGGATTTGGAAATGTGGCGACTTAGGGACTTGGGAATTTGGAAATTTAGGGATTTAAAGTTTTGGAAATTTAGAAATTAAAAAATTTTGAACATGAACAATTTTTCTCGAGTAAACAGAAAAAATACTTCTCCAATATATACAATTGAAAATTTACAAATACTCCAATTTTTAAAACCTATCATGTATTCCTTGTATTAATAAATTCACATTTAAAGTTACTGCGCATATGAAAATCATAAAAAAACAAATAAAGTATGCCTTTCCTCTAAATGTTATAATGATCACTTTAAAAATACTTCTATAAATATCTCTGAACTTTAAATCATACACTAATAACATGTATTGAAAAATGTTACTAAGGATGTGAACTCTGATAATATATTTCAAAGTCAGTAAAATCTAAGTACGCAATTTATCGCTAACTTAACTAAATTTCAAAACGGAAGAAAGCAGAGACACCATTTTCTTAGGGAAAGCTGGGATGATAAATTAGGAGAGGATGTTGGTTCGAGAATTATGAGGACTTTATGTATTTTCGCGCTGCTGAGCTTCGCAGCTTAACACAACCCGTGATGAATGGTTTGAATTCCGTAGAATATTAGGCGTTGAAATCACGTTTACCAATGAACACACGTATGTTCTTTCATGCAGCAGCAGAGAACAAAATTGGACTCTTGTGATTAACTTGTCACTTGGTACAATTCGTTTACTTTGAACAATTTGCCATGCAAAAGATGTTTAAGCGATTAAAAATTATTGTACTCATTTATGCTAATACTTAAAAATGAAAAAAGTATGGTCGGTGGTTCATATAGAATTTTTATATTTTTGTAGGTTAATCGCATAATCAAGGTTCAAGATGCAGTAAAACAAAGTTTGAATTATTAAGGTTACTATACCCGAAAAAATGTTATATGTGGATTGCAATATGGGTCATATTTCAGAACGATTAAACAACGCGAAGAACTAATATACATATCATGTAAGGCCCAATATTCATAAGTGGACAGCAGATTGAATAATTGTATGCCACCGACGTGTGCTTTCTACTTGTACTTAACCCTTTCGCGCCGAGCGCCGCATAGATGCGGCATCCACTCGACGACCTGTGGGTATGAGCGCCGCATATACGCGGCATCCGCGCCACGACTTTTGGGTATGAGCGTTCTGTTCCGTGACGCTACTTCGGCGAACGGGCCTGCCGTAGCGACAGGGTTAATGATGTTTCTAACTGTGTTAGGAACTGTATGGGGATGTTCCACATTCCCAAATAAACAACTTTTCAAATTCTTAAGTTCCCAAATTTCCAAATTCCCAAATTCCCAAGTTCCCAAATTTCCAAATTTCCAAATTCTCAAATTCCCAAATTCCCAAATTTCCAAATTCTCAAGTTCCCAAATTACCAAAACTCTAAATTCCCAAGTCTTCCAATCTCCAAATCCCCATATCCCCAAATCCCCAAATTCCCACATTTCCAAATCCACAACCTTCCAAATTCCCAAGTTCCCAAATTTCCAAATTTCCAAATTCTCAAGTTCCCAAATTCCCAAATTACCAAATTCTCAAGTTCCCAAATTCCCAAATTTCCAAATTCTCAAGTTCCCAAATCCCAAATTCCCAAATCCCAAATTCCCAAATCCCAAATTCCCAAATTACCAAATTCTCAAGTTCCCAAATTCCCAAATTTCCAAATTCTCAAGTTCCCAAATTCCCAAATCCTCAAATTTCCAAATTCTCAAGTTCCCAAATTACCAAAACTCTAAATTCCCAAGTCTTCAAATCTCCAAATCCCCAAATCCCCATATCCCCAAATCCCCAAATTCCCACATTTCCAAATCCACAACCTTCCAAATTCCCAAGTTCCCAAATTTCCAAATTTCCAAATTCTCAAGTTCCCAAATTCCCAAATTCCCAAATTACCAAATTCTCAAGTTCCCAAATTCCCAAATTTCCAAATTCTCAAGTTCCCAAATTCCCAAATTCCCAAATTACCAAATTCTCAAGTTCCCAAATTCCCAAATTTCCAAATTCTCAAGTTCCCAAATTCCCAAATCCCCAAATTTTGCAATCTCCAAATCTCTAAATCTCCAAAATCCCCAAATCGCCAAATTCCCACATTTCCAAATCCATAACCTTCCAAATTCCCAAGTTCCCAAATTTCCGAATTCCTAAATTCCCAAATACCCAAATCTCCCTATCGCCAAATCCTCAAAATTCCCAAAATCCCCAAAATCTCCAAAATTCCAAAATCCTCAACTTCCAATTTACCATATAAAGTAAATTGATTATAATCAATACAAACTGATATAGCATATACTCAGAACGTAAATTCCACCTGAATACCTCACAAATATCTCTAAAATGACTGCCCTGCGAATCAAACTTCTGCATACACATACAGAACACAATATCTCATAGCACCATCTCAAACTATCAACAAAATATTTTAAGAACTGTCGACTATAAATGATCAAAAGCACCGAAGAAATGCATCGACCCTGATCAGAATTTCAATTCCGTGAAAGTAAACCCGCGACAGCGATCAGAAATCGTTCCGGTATCTGAAGGTGGACCGTTGTTCCCGTTGAGCCAAGAAACGTGACGGTCGTAAAGGATGAAAACGTGAACGCTTTAGGGGATTAACGGAATCTCCAGTTAATTATTCTCCAGCGAATCAACTAATTATCTTTGCCCTCTCGTCCCACGTTTTCTCGTTTTCTCCCTTTCTTTATTCTCCTCGGTCGAACTTAACCGAGCGAATTGAGCGCGTCCGTCTAGTGTAGTTTCTCGGTCGATATTCCTGTCCGCTTTCATCGTAACTATAGCAACCCCGGTTCACGAGAAAAGACCTTCCGAACTCGTCTGTTCCGAATAAAGATTCGTCTTTAATTATAATCTTTGACCTAGCCAGGGGACCCCCTCGGCTTCCGGTTAGAACAGACACGTCTACTGCCTTCGACGCCGTAATGATTCCTTTGTGTCTTGTAATCAGACGTCCTCCTTTAACGGCCATGTCCGTCCTTTCGTGAGAACCGTTCCTAATTTGCCACGTCAATTTTTAACGACTCGTTAGTTCTTTATAGCTGCTACTATGTTTAATACCGGCCAGATTGGAGATCTATGCGCGCAACTTCTGACCCGCTGCACCAGAATCGTACTTTGAGGCAATTCTTTACTTAGAAAGTTTTGTTCTTCATTTATTTATTCACACTATTGTCTTCAGCTTTCGGAATTTGGTAATTTGCAGGTTTTCAAGTAGGTCTTAGGCTGCAAGTTTTTAGGTGTACATTTGGGGATTTGAGAATTTAGAGTTGGACACTTGGGAAGTTGAAAGTTTGGAAATGTAGATATTTGAGAATTAGAAAATTTAAGAATTTGGACGTTTGGACCATTTGAATACTTGGTGGTCTGGAAATTCGAGAATTTAGAGATTGGGACATTTGGAAAATTGGAGATTTGAGAATTTAGAGAGTTAGACACTTGGGAAGTTGAGATTTTGGAGATGTGGACATTTGAGAATTAGAAAATTTAGGAATTTGAAGATTTGGAAATTTTCAGCCCTTAAATTTCTACATTGTCAAGTTTCCACCCTTGCAAATATTAAAACTTCCAAACTTCCGTATTCCCTAATCCCCAAATCCCCAAATTCTCAATTTCCCAAATACCCAAATCCCTAAATTTTCTCATCCTCAAGTGTCCACATCTCCAAACTCCCACTTATGCAAACCCCTAGATGCTCACATTCCAAGAAAAGACTAACCCTGTTTACATATCATCCCCAGTCATTTATCACCAGTTCGCAAAACAGTGAAAGACAACTAGCTCGCCCCCGCAATGTATCAACATTTGTTTATTCCACCAGGGACGTCTGATTAAGTGCACCCTCACAGACTCGTCTAATTGAACCATCACTAGTTTCCAGATAAGATGTTCGCAGACTCCATTCGAGAACACAATAGAGTTGGAGCACTGCGTGCGAAATTATCTGACATTGTGCTATTATGGTCGGCAGCAGTCCCTCGATCTCGTAGCCCAACAAGCGGCATCAGGAACAAGAGGGATGCAAAGGGACAATCGTTAGAATAGGATAGACACCAACAAGACGTAGAAGTTGAGATGGTGGCGAGAATATCCGTGTAAAAGGGGTGGAAGAGGGTTAGGAGGAAGAAGGGAAACGGAGTTTACGTTTATCTATACCAGAGATCCATAAACTAATTCCATTAACTTAAGACTTGAAGTGTGGGGTCTATTAAGAGAGGTAATTAAATATAACCTGTGGACGGGTGAATTGGATGATCAACTTTATGAGATATTAAAATATAGATTTGGTGAAAGCAATATTTGAGTGTTCGAATATTCAGGTATTCGAGCAAATAAAATTTAAACCTTCAAAACTGTGCAACCTCTTGTTCTATAATAACGTGACGCACTCGTGACGCATACTACATTTCGAATGATGAACTAGCCTCGTATTTTCACTGCAATTTTAGGTTCAATTCTAATTATCTGTATAATGAAGTGTCACTGAATGTATAATACCTATCTCTAAATTTTCTAATTCTCAAATATCCAAATCTTCAAAATCTCAACTTCGCAAGTGTGTAATTCTTTAAATTCTCAAATCTCCAATTTTTCAAATGTCTCAATCTCTAAATTCTCGAATTTCCAGACCACCAAATGTCCAAGTGGTCCAAACTCCCAAATCCTTAAATCCTCAATTTTGCAACTCTCCAAAACCCAACTTCCCAAATCCTTGAATCTTCAATTTTCCAACTCTCCAAATCCCAACTTCCCAAATCCTTAAATCCCCAATTTTGCTAATCTCCAAATCCCAACTTCCCAAATCCTTAAATCCTCAATTTTCCAACTCTCCAAATCCCAAACTCCCAAATTATTAAATCCTCAATTTCCCAACTCTCCAAATCCCAACTTCCCAAATCCTGAAATCCTCAATTTCCTAACTCTCCACATCCCAACTTCCCAAATCTCCAAATCCTCAATTCCCCAACTCTCCCAATCCCAACTTCCCAAATCCCCAAATCCTCAATTCCCCAACTTTCCAAATCCTTAAATCCCCAATTTTGCAACTCTCCAAATCCCAACTTCCCAAATCCTTAAATCCTCAATTCCCCAACTCTCCAAATCCTAACTTCCCAAATCCCCAAATCCTCAATTCCCCAACTTTCCAAATCCCAACTTCCCAAATCCTTAAATCCCCAATTTCGCAACTCTCCAAATCCCAACATCCCAAATCCTTAAATCCTCAATTTCCTAACTCTCCAAATCCCATCTTCCCAAATTCTCAAATCCTCAATGTCCCAACTCCCAATGTCCACCTCTCCATATTTCCAAACTCAAACTCCCAACTTCTTAAATTCCCAACTTGCAAGTTGAAAATCTTCGAAATTTCGCGATCAACACAGCAATAATTATCGAACATCATCATCCACTGCGGCATAATTGTCGCAGTAATCGGAGTGTTCGTGGTACAATACCAAGATCCGCAGTAAGCCCGGCTTCAGATTTAATTAGCTCAGAATTCAGATGGTCGGGTCGGAATCCCACGGTTAAAAGTTCTCGACACTTTTAATTTAAATCCGGTTCATATCTGGAGCAGGAGGAGAAAATAGCGTCGGACGATGGCGCGAATAACATCATACAAACGGTGCCCCATTAATTAAATTCCTTCCAAGGAGTTTTGCAACCCTGTCGGGATGGATACCGCGAACGAACGCAGCTTGGTTCATTAGATCCGACTGAATCCGGTATCGAAAATAGTTTCGTGTTCAATGTGCGTTCAAAACGTGCCGTGGAATGTCGGCTTTGTGTCGTTTATAGAACACACGGAGAAATTATGCGCACGGACTGAAATTATACTTGGATGTCTACCGTGTTGGCTCTGGCTTCGTTTTAGAAACGTATTAAATAGTTTCTGGGAGAGAGATGTATTCACGATTTAATCATTTCGTTTCTAATATCAGAAGCAGGTAACAGTGCTATACGTGTTTCTGAACATCGAATGATCACTATAAATTTTGAGCACTTTTCACGCTTTTAAAATTAAACAGTCGGTACAAATGATATAATTTATTAGCTATTATCATATTACTACTGTTTCAAATTGTAATTGTAATAGACTTTGGATATTTAGGAATATTGGTTAAGTTTGGTTAGGTTAGGTTAGGTTTAGTTATTTAGGAATTTTAGTATTCTGAGAATTTGATTATTTAGCAATATTAGTGTTTTGAGAATTTGGATATTTAGGAATATTGGTTAGGTTAGGTCAGGTAAAGTTATGTTTGGTTATTTAGAAATTTCAGTGTTTTGAGAATTTGGATATTTAGGAATATTGGTTAGGTTAGGTTTGGTTATTTAGAAATTTCAGTATTTTGAGAATTTATATATTTAGGAATTTTATTTTGAATTTTGATTGATATTTTGAAAATTTTATTACTTAAATATTGCAAATTTTTGCTTCCGAATACAAATTTAGGAGATTTGAAAATTTTACAATTTCAGACTAGAGAAACTTCGAAATTTTAACTTAGAGCAATTTTTGAAGAATTATCAAATTTAGTAATTTTAGAATATTTTCTTATAGAATATTTAAAAATTTAGAAAGTATAAAATTTGAGAAGCTCAGGAAGTAAATTCGTGAATTTGAAAATATGTAAATTTATGAATTTGATTTGGACTGTAATTTTGTACTTTGTATTGTAATTTACAGTAGAAGATTAATTTAGTCGAATAGTTAGATTAATTCAATAAAAACAAAGTCGCAGGAAAAAAAAGAAAACCGATAAAATTAAAGTGGGAGTTCAAAATGAAATGCAAGTTTGGAGGTTATTAAATATAATCAAAGCAGATTATTGCACATTTTCTCAGAAAAAGAAAGTAATTTAGATTTAAAGAGAAAATAATGTTGCAAGTTCAATTTAATTAAATAAAAACAAAATTAAAAATGAAAAGAATATTCTGAGTACCACTGAAGTGCAGTAGAAATGAAATTCCACATCAATTACTTTTCGTCCTTGATCTCGGATTTTGTTAAAAATGAAATTATTGTGCAGTTTACGTGAAATTAAAAAAGGTTTCAGTCATCATTTTTTTATAGATTTAATATTAAGAATGTATAAGTTGCACACACCGTAAATGATTATATATATATAATAAATGAATACTTACATATTATTGATTAATACATACATTATTAATTATTAGATTTATTTATGTATTTTTTTATACAGCTTTCGTAACAACTCAAATATAATTTCCAGTACAATTTCAAATATAATATTATAAATTTATTAGTATTTAAAAATTGAATTTAAAATACATGTGAACAAAATGGCAATGAAATTTTTCATCTGCCTGCAAAATTGTCCTTATTTCTCTTCGCGTCAACACTAATCAGTCTTAAATAAAGCTTCCTTTAATTGGATTTTAAAATCCTGATTAAAGGAAGTTAGAAAACCGTCAGATATAATAAAGGTAGATTATACCTTCTACAACGCGAAGAATCCAATATCAGATAAAGTAAAAATTGTAGCGATTAAAACTTCAAGAGAAATTTTCTACGCGATTTAACGAATTGAAATAGAAATTAATATCCACAGGAAAGAATCCACTAAAGTGACCATCTGTGAAACTGAATGACCGATAAAGATTTTTAATGCATTCCACTAATCAAGTTTGATAAACGTAAAAATAGATAGTTCAGAAAAATAAGTAACTTTAGGAATATTATATTTTTTGAGTTTATAAATTTTTTAGTTTTTAAAGGCAGTATTTTTGTTTTAATTTTTTTACGGTTTCGAGAATCAAGTTACTGAATTTCTAAATTAATACATTTCGAAGTTTCTAAATCACTAATTTTTCAATTTTTCAATTTTTCAATTTTTCAATTTTTCAATTTTTCAATTCTTCAATTCTTCAATTTTTCTATTTTTCAATTTTTCAAATTCACAAATTTCTCAATTTTTCCATTTTTTCCATTTTTCCATTTTCCCATTTTTCAATTTTTCAATTTTTCAATTTTTCAATTTTTCGATTTTTCAATTTTTTCAATTTTTCAATTTTTCAATTTTTCAATTTTTCAATTTTTCAATTTTTCAAATTCTAAAATTCACAAATTTCTATGTGACGAAATTCCAAAATCTCAATGTTTCTAAATTTTCAAGTTTTGAATTCGTCAAATTCCCAAGCTTCTAAATTTCTCCATTCCCAAATCCTCACATTTCCAAATTTCTACATGTAAACATTTCTAAATTTCCCAATATTCTCTGAGATTGTTTTTACAACATAATGCGTTTGTAAGAGTGTTATATGAATGAGGTTGGTAAAAGTGCTGAGTGAAGTTGGTATGAGTAACATATTTTATAGGTTGCTTTGAATGTCAAAAGAAGAGAGACTCGGGTGAGATTGCCAGGGTAGAGCAGAGTGTGCTTTGAATTAGAAAGATGTTCCATTAATATATTAAGTAAAACGAATTAAATATTGATATTATATCTGTCAATTTTCAAATATTGTATAAAAAAGAAGTTTTCAATATTTTCCTCCGACATATTCAAGTTTTCAAATCTTGACGTTTCCAGTTTTCAAAATTTCTAAACTTGTAAATTTCAAGTTTCCTCCACCGAGTCCTCGTATTTCGTGAAGTTAACCCATTCATCACCGTTACAAACAATGGTATTGTAACAAGAAACGCGAAGTAACATTAACTCGCGGTTTCTTTCAACGTGGTAGTTCCGAGGAAAAGAGGTCTTCCACGTTATCACACGATGCGTGACACCACGCACGGAGTCATTTCTAGAATAATGGATACAATAAATGCGCATAGTGACGCTCGAAAGAGACCAGCCAGTGGTTAAAGTCAAAAGTGTAAAAGCTTGCGCTTTCCAACCGATTTCACCCTTTCGTTTTAAGCTGCAACGAAAGACCTACATACACGGTTCAGGGCACGTTTTAACTTCCAGCTCGAGTTGCAGGTACGTGGTCAGAGCACACGAGTACCTAACATTTGAAGAATGGAGACTCGAACCGAAACGAAATCCGATTTAGATCAGAGACAGTCATTGTCCTCGATCTATAAGCCACTCGGATCTTCTGAACGCAATAATTGGAGCGTGTTTAAGACACTCTTTTCTTTTCTGCATGCGTTGCCAGGCCAACTGAATTAAACGCCAACGTTTTCGATAATCGGTTAACGAGACGTGAGACTGTTACTATATGTAACTGAAAACAGAGAATTGTCTTCCTTTAATGTATTTTTATAATTGTCGTTTTATACTTCGTTTTAGTTTATCGTACAATGAATGTTTAGTTTAAGTAATTTAAATTTAAGATATATTAAATTGTTTATACAAGCAATATATTATTTGTATACATATAGTTGTTCTCAGACTGAAATAATATACATTAGTTCAAAATAAACAATGCATATATGTGATCACATATATGCATTCACATATGTGACTATATGTAGTATGCATTCACATATGTGAGTATATGTAACAGGCAATATATTATTTATATTATTAGTATACATGCAGTTTTTCTGAGACTGCTATAATATATACTAGTTCAAAATAAACAATGCATATACGTTATCACATATGTACATTCATATATGTGACTATATATAACAAGCAATATATTACTCATATTATTTCTATACATATTGTTCTTTCAGGCGGCAATAATCATAAAATTTAATACACACTAGTTTAAAAAAATATTATATGTACATATATATATACACATGTATACAATATACGCACACATGTGTGCAAAGTATATATACATACGTACGTGCGTGCACTGTACATACGCATATGTAATATTATGTAAAAAGACAATGTATTCTGCAAACTCTAATATACTCCCGCCTCAAAATACACAATATATGTAGCCACACATGTATAATAACATTATATATGACAATAAACATACATGTAATTATGTAGAATTATCTGCACCCTGTATTACATCTAATATGTATGTACATTTGTATACACATCTATATCAAATGACAGTTAAAAAATAAAGATACGATTTTTTCACATACAAAATTCAAGTGTAATGAACATCTTTTTTGAGGCACCCTATAGATTTACGCGGCCCCCAGTGAAAAGATGGGTGACGGTTCTTTTTACGCTCGCTACTCCTTTTTTCTTCGCTTTCTCCCCGTACTTTCGGTGCGAAAACGCTCGACCCCGGTTGCATAACCATGGCTGCGAAAGTAATTAGTATTTACGCCAGTTTCAAAAGCGACCCTGGGTGTCATCTTTTCTTTCGTCGCGAAGGAGCGTGTTTTTAACGCGGCGTTATGCAGAGAACCATGAACTCTGCTGGAAGATTCGTGGAAACCGTGCTACCAAATAACGGACCTGCATGTAACATGAGACCGGAAGTACCCTTGTGTATGCAAACGTAAACTGCATCCTGTATTGGTTAGCCGTTAATTACAAATTCATGTTTCGTTGTAGATGGACAAAAATAACTGTCAGTGAACGGTGAATGATTAAAATTTCTGTGATCTATGAAAATTTGATACAGTTTACAAAATTTAAGGTGTCTATTAACATGTTGACATGATCACCGTCATGGAATGGTCGATGATTACTTTTTTAATCTATAAAAGTTGATGGAGTTAAAAATTGTAAGTGTCTGTTAATATGTTGATTTTCATAAAACAGTGTTAAGAGAAATTTATTTAAAAAATTATAAATCTCAGTTACTATACTATATAAACCATACCAAAAACATACTAAATAAATAAATAAACTTGCACCCAATATGTATAAATTTCTATTATATATAGAAAGCTTTAAGTTAGAAGCAACATTTATAAGTACACATAAAGTTTTATGTCGAGAACATTTCTTTTGAGACGACCTATATACAGAACCATGAACACGTACGTACACGAGAAGCACTTATTTTCTTCGTGTTGAAAAAGCAAGCTATTAAAACTGTATCCGGTTACAAGTTCCTGCGGTGTTCTTAGAGAAACCTAACACCGTGTTGTAAATCCGAGCGTGACTCCATGCTACCATTCGAAACGCAGTTAGCTGGCCAAATATCTACAGGTTGTTCATTGTCCCGCGTGTGTTGTTCGGTACAAACGTGCTGATTTCGTTAAGCGTGTCCCTGGCCAACAGCCAGGACATTTACACCGTTTTGGTAACAGGAAATCTGCAAAACTTTCCGAATCCTTCTGGTGGTGGGAAAGCAACTGTTTTGGGATACAAATTTTTGACACCCGATTTGGATTTGGTCCGATTCGTATTAAATGTATTTATTGCGATCCTTTGTACTCGAAGTGTATTCGAATTATTTCTCTATTATTACTTATAACTTTGTTTCAATTCTGGAATAAACTTATCTGCCATTTTAACATAAAAATTATTTAAAAATTTAATCGCAAAAGCAGAATTAATTTTCTGAAGGACCCCTGAAATTTTAAGTACTGCACAAAAGACTACATCAAATTTAACGAATTAAATAAACGAAATATTTGCTATTTCAAAATTATTTGTACATTCACGAAAGAAATACTAATTAATAAGTCATGTATACTCTAAGCTTTCGGTACATTCAATTTTTTCATATTACCAACTGACCACTTTTTCATTTGCCTTGTTTTTTTGCTGCCAATGGATTTCAGATAACCGTTATGTCGTCAAATATTTGCATCCTGTTTCGCAGATCACGCACCGCAGAAGACCGATATTTTTTTCGTTACTAATCTGTCGGTGCGTTCCTTTTTCCCCGTATTTTGTTGGCTATGTTTGGAAACTTTGGAGAATAGCGCGCGCAAACAAAAAATTGAAGCAATAGTTGATCCATCAGATCGATTGATTCCTTTTCTCTTGCGCAAATATGAATGTGTAAATATAAATGTTCTTTTGAGGACTACCCTTCCAATTTTTATAGAACGAGCATTCCGGGGTTTTCTGCGGACAAAACTTCCTTTTATTTCTCTTGTTCTCGAGCAAATATGTCGTTGGTAATAAACTGTACGAAGCAAGCTTCAAAATTAAATGGAATACAAATTTCTTAGGTACAAAAGTTCTGGTAATTCTACAATCTGTGTTTGGACAAAAAATTGTACTATAATTTCTTTATTTGCCAAAGTATTTTTATGTTGAACATCTTTATTTAGAAATTTACTTTAAGTAAGTATTATTTTTATTATTTTTTAAATAATTATTGCAAACTTAGGGATTTATGGAATATAAAGATCTAGGGAGAATATAAAGAAATATAGAAACATAAAGATAAATATAGGATACACAAAAATTTGGCTATTTAATTTTAGTATTTAAAAATGTGAAGATTGAAAATTAAAAATTTGAAGTAAAATCTTTAAAAGTTATTAATCAATTTATATTCCTGCACGAACTACTATAAATCTCAAAATCCAAAATATACCAGGAACGTGTTACATCAACGAATTCGTTGAAAATTGCCAGCAGCAAGAGCGGCCATTTTATGGCAGCTGAAGCGTAAAATGGAGTCCCAACCAATATCGGCGCACCATACAAAGCGTTTAGCAATTCATAACTTCATTCGTGACATACTAAATGTATTAAAACCTATCTTCCTACCGAAACTGCTTCGAACTATGTATTAATATTTTGTCCAAGCTATTCCATTTATTATTTACAGACATATTCTATTTAGTTCTACTTGTTATTTTATTTCTGTACTACTGGAGCAAACGAAAACTTTCATGTTTACAATATGATTCGTATGATAAAATAATTTTAAATTCCTGCAAAAAGAATATTTATAAGAATCAGTAACAGTGACTTATTTTTTTTTAATTGTATGACCAATTTTTCTTCCATTAAAATACTTTAAATATCCATCGAAGAAAACACATGGCCAGAAAAACGTTTCATATATGCTATTGGTCCAACCACAACATTCGCTGCAAGTTCTAATTGATACAACATCGTTTTTCCATCTTTAGGATATTTGTCGAGAACTTGAAGAGACTGCGCCATTTTCTGCCATCTTATTGGAAACGTGCAGACCACTTTGCCTTGTTATACATTGTACACTCTATACAATGTATCGCAAGAGGGTTGGAACGGAAGGAGTATTAGCATCCTTATCTATTGCTAATTCTTTCGTTCACCATACGTTCATTTTTATCATTCCTTTTCCGCAGGGTAGTAGCGTGTTTAATTTTTGTCGAGGGTTCTTTACACATTCAACAGACATTTCACGGCAAACAGTTGGAAATTCTTCCGTCTGGAATATTCTCTAATTGCTATCTTTTTACGTCGAGGACGGCTGAGTATTAAAATGGGGCATTGAGTGCATCGAACGGTTTCGTGTAGTAACTATTAATATATATTACAAATTATTATGGTGACAAACTAAAAAATTTTTAAATCAAATTGAAAATGCAGACCAATATTTTTATGTGGAAAAATTTGATTTTACAAATTAAGTCGAAAATGTAGAACACTTTTTTATATAGTAAAATTTGATTTTACAAATTAAGTCGAAAATATAGACAACTTTTTTATATACGGCAAATTCAGTCAGACTAAATAAATTCAGCGAAATGAACCAGGTATATCGAGCATATTCATCTCAAAATAACAAAATAGACCCACAATATGTGCAAGTCATAATACCGAGATAAGTACATATAATCTGGATAGAATTTCTCAGAAGTGACACTGGTAGAAATAAAAATGTTCGAAACATTAGATTCAGTGAAAGGATTAACGGTAAAGGCAGTATTTAGATTTAACTTTTTCTTGCCCAGCGATGTTCTGGCGAGTGTACCTGACATTCCTACCTATATCCTATTAGGGATGTAAATGCGGTAGTTTCACGGGGTAATTACTGGGCTCGGCACGAAAGTAATGCCTTTGAACTGAAGGGACTACCACCTTGGTGCCCGCTGCCCACCGTGTTACCCTGAAATTATTCCGCTGGATGACGCCTATGTGCACATTCGTATTTCCAGAATTAACGCCGGAGGCTTTTGTTATATAACCGATTTCAGTTTTTTCATTTTCATTTTAATTTTTAACTGTATTCCATGGACGAGTAAACTCCTATTATTTAGATGACTTACTGGCACTAATGTATGAGTGATTTAATTAGCATGTGAGAGTTATGACGCAATGGTAGATATTTGAGACATGTATGATTGAAGAATGGAATAATTTTATATTTCGTGGAAAATTATTTGGATTACTACCCTTACTGTATCCGTGATCTAATTACCTTGGGAGAATTATGAAGCACAATGGTAGTGTTTGAACGTGTAATTGAATGGAATAATTTTATATTTCGTGGAAATATGAAAACCTGATTTGAGCTAACTTCCAAGAGCTAGCTAGCTTCCGCATATGTCATGTAAATGTGGATTTTCAGTGTATACTTTTTAATATTACTTCAGATATAATAAAGGATACTAATTTGAAAGATGGAACTGTTAAGACTAATTTATATGACATATGTGACAATAACCTCACATGTCATGTTATCAATAATTTAATTTTAATTTGGCAGGACGTTTTCAGTATTAGGGAAGAACGTAGAAATAAAATGATCGAAAAATAATTCACTTCGAAAATATCATTATGTCCGTTTACGATTTCGAGATAGAGAAGATTCACAATACGGACACCTTATCGCAGCCCTGCTATCGCGGACAAAGAACAGTGCATGAAAAGACGCGAAATAGCCTGCGCGTCTATTGGTAGATCGAAGCAACAGAAAAAGGTATGACGATTTCACAATACTGAACGACCAGGAAATCACTGCGAGGGGTTTCACCAAAGAATCGATAGTATGTCGGAGGACGTGAGAAATCCAAACGACCAGAGCTTTGCTGCCGCGAAATTGAGTCCATTATCGCTCTGGCCAGCTACCCTCCAATACCATTGATATTCGTTTAACGCATCGCTTCTCTGCTAGAAGGCTGACAAACAAGGGTCTGTCGAGAAATAGAAAATTTACCACGCAAAGAAACTGTCGAAGAAAAAGTAGGAGGAGGAACAGAAATGAACGACCTTCAATGACCGTAATTTTCAATTCGATAGAAATGAGACCTTAACTTCTACTGTCTTTGAGGATAATCGGATTTTGGGGTAAAGGAGTGATCTATGTGGATATATTTAACGTATGTTGTTATGTGGTTAGGTTAGGTTAGGTATCATATATGGGGTATCATATGTTCCAAAAGGGTTAAGTATGTAACTCATGTGTGATGGAGTATGTAGCATGAAACTGGATTTGGAGGTAATTGAGGATCAGCTATTTTTACAAAGTAGAAGCAAATATGAATTCAAGGTAAAGTACATTGATACTTTAAGAATTTGAGAATTTGATCTGAGAATTTGACAGTTGCAGAACTTGAGAATTTGAGTGTGTGACAATTTGAGACAATTTCGTAATTTTGAAGATTTGTAAATCTGAGAATACATAAATCTGAAAATTTGAAAACTTCACTGTTCCAAAATAGTAAAATATAAAAATGTGAAAATAAAAAGATGTCGAAAGGGAACCTATGTTGCAACGGAGTGTACATCGTTTGGACAAGTAACACCGGAGAATAAACATCAGCCGTCAGGTCAGTTCTCGCAGCTTTCATCGTGAATAGTCGAAGAGGATGCAGAAGAGGCCGGCTACGTCTCGAATCTCTCACAGTTCGCGTGCTTTCTCGTAAGTTTACGCGCCATTGGCCGCCAATCTTCAGAATGAAACTGCCGCCTGCTGAGTGGATTCTCAACGCGCCCCTGCTTGCCTGCCTTGTAAACAGAACGGTTAAAAAATGCAACGGGGGAAGAAGCAACGATGAAAAAACTGCAAGAGAAGAGAAACGAGAGGATGCTTCAGCAGCGGATGAAATGTTTGTACACTTGGGTGCAATGTAGGCTGCGTTTGATTAAGGACAAGTGTAGCGAGAAATCTCCCATCGCTTTTCATTCATCTTGCTGGATCAAACTTCAATTTAATTGTAACGTTTTTATTCTTGGGGATATTTTTTTATTTTTTGTTATTCAAATTTTTGAAAGACGAAATATTGAAATTTTATGAAGGGTAGGTTCTTAAATTTCTGAGATCTGCAAATTCCTAAATTCTCAAATTTAAAAATTACCAACTTTCTATATTCACATATTGATATCTTCACATGTTCACATATTCACATATTCACACATTCCCAAATTCTCAAATTCCCAATTTCCCAATTTCTGAATTCCTAAATTCCCAAAATCACATATTCACATATTTACATATTCCCAAATTCCCAAATTCCCAAAATCACATATTCACATATTCCCAAATTCTCAAATTCCCAAATTCCCAAATTCCCAAATTCCCAAATTCCCAAATTCCCAAAATCACATATTCCCATATTCACATATTCACATATTCACATATTCACATACTCACATATTCACATACTCACATATTCACATACTTACATATTCACATACTCATATATTCACATACTCACATATTCACATACTCACATATTCACATACTCACATATTCACATATTCACATATTCACATATTCACATATTCACATATTCACATATTCACATATTCACATATTCACTTTCTCACATTCTCACATATACACATATTCACATATTCACATATTCACATATTTACATACTCACATAATCACATATTCATATACTCACATATTCACATATCCACATATTTCAAACTTCCCAAATTTGTAAATGTCCAAAATTCCAACTACCAAATTTTCAATTCCTAAAATACTAACATTCCCCAAATCCCAAGATGTAGAATTACCATTAAAATTTCAAAAATGCCTAAACTACCAAAATCCCAAATTTCCAATAGCCCAATCCTCACCCTCCAACTTATGGTTCGACATCTGCACATGCAATATTCGAACATGTATAAATGAATATAATGTAATGAAATACGTTGCACGTTTCTTCTTCCCAACTTCGCAAGAAACTTCCGCATTGCACATCGAAGAAAAAATCATTTCCCAGATGACTTTTCCGCTTTCAGTGGGATTCCTTCAAAGAAACACAAAGAAGAAAAAGGAGATAGGACCACGAGAAAGACAACCGAGAAACTTTTCGTTCCGTAGCCAACATCAAGAATTGCCGAAGAGTAGAAGAACTGGGACAAACTTTAGATGAGGGAATATTGACATCATCGACGAAAGAGGAGAGTATTATTCTCCAGCGAAAGGTTATGGAACTGAGAAGCATCGAATAGCGTTTCAACACGGCACAACGGACATAAAGATTCGTAAATGGTTTCAAGTAATTGTTATGATGTTTGCTGATGACTTTAGGATTTTATTTAAATTGGTAGATGAACATTTGATAGTAAAATTTGATTCTATTTATGAAGTTCTTTGCGAATTGGACAGATAAGGAATTCTAACTTTTTAATGATAAAATTGGTATAGTTTATTTAAGTTCAATCAACATATCTTCAATTTAACATCAACAATACTGAACTTTACGTTTCTTCTTTTGTTTTTATAAAACCTTTTCATTTTTTTACCCTTGCAGAACTCGAAATAATCGTAATTCGATAATAATCCAAAAAGCCAGTCATATTTTCAAACAGAAGAAAATTAGCATGCATCATTATCACACCTTTCTTCTTTAACACAATTTCGCAAACATTCTACGCTGCTATGTATCGTATTTATAGCAACGAATAAAAGCGCCGATGTCGTATTAATAAGACCTCATCACTGTGTAATAACTCACGCAATTTTACGGTACAATTACCAGCGTATTAATATGCAAGTTTCGGTAATAAAGCGCACCGCGCATAATCGCGTATTATTATCGGAAAGAGATCGAACTCTATTATGCGTTGAAAAAGCTACTTTAAATAGCACATCGTTTAATCTTCCGTAACGGGGTGTTTACACTCAAATTTTGTAAAACATCCCCCAAAAAATTAGAGATTTGTATGTTCTATTTTAACAAAAATTCCATTTACGAAAATATTTTGTATCAATAGATTTACTCAAATATTATTTTATTTTTTATGTAAGTTGTTAATAAAAGTTACTAATATTTTTAGATTATTAATTCTTTTAAAATATTACATATTTAGTTTTTAGAAAAAACTTTTTTTTTTTAATTTCATCTCTTTTCATCTAAATTTCTAGGTTAGACTTCTACAGATTTTATATTTCAAGATGGCGACCCTACAAGCGATCAGCTGACTGATTTAAGATGCCGTCTAAAAGACTGCGAAACATTCGCAAATAATTTATTGCGAAATAATTTCTAGGAAAATTTAAAACATTTGTAAATATTGTTTCATCCAAGAATGAATTTTCTTTCGGATGAAAAGATATGTGGAGAATTTTTACTTACCTTTAGTCGAAGATCATTCACCGTCCACACCCGGGTAGCATAATCGTTGGACGCTCCAAGAATTAGTGTCCCCGTTGAGTCGAAGTCCACTGACATTACTCCTGCGTTGCTGCCAACAAGAATACCTTTGCTTTCCGAAGAACCTGGAAAATATAAGAACAATAATGTTAGTCTATAATTAAAAATTTGATAAATGTTCATTCATTTGTTGTTTCATTACATATTCGTTTCAGGAATCGCGTATGATTCGAAGTTATTGTGTTTATAATTTTAACAAATGTAAGTTTTATTGTTAATATTTTTAACAATATTAGTTAATAACCTACGGTTTAGGTTTAATATGGATAGGTGGCTTTCTATGAACAGAAGGTTTTTGAAATCATTGAGTTTTTAGATTTCAAGATCTTTAAATTTTCAAATTGTGGGATTCCAAAATTCACAAATTTTGAAGTTAATAAAATTCTAAATTATTAAGTTTGTCAACTTTATAATTTTCTATTTTCCCAATTCCTTAATATTTCAATTTCAAAATTTCAAAATTTTTAAATTTACAAATCTCTGAATCTAATCCACACATCTCGAAATCAGAAAATCGACTAAATCCTAAATATTCTAGTTCCCAAATCCCTAAATTTCGTAATCCAGACATGCTGAAATGGCCAAATCTCCAAATCCCCAAATTTCCAAATTCCTAAACCCCCTAATCCATATATCCCAAAATTATAAAGTTTCCAAATTTCTAAATCCCGAAATCCTTAAATTTTCAAATTCCTGAATCACCAAATCTCCAAATTTACAAAACTTTAAATTCCCAAATACCCTAATTCAAAAATGTATAAATCTCCAACCCCCAAATCTTCAAATCTCAAAATACCCAAATTTTCAACTGATAAATTCCCAAATTGTTATCCAGCTTTTAGTAGAACAAATAAAAATTTAATTTTTTATAGAATGAAATTTACCTCTCTTATGACATTTCTCCTAACCTATGATTTTTTCAATATGTGCGTCAGTTAATGCCAACTAATTACTCTTGCAATATTAATAAAATCAAGAATAATATTAAATAATAATAAAAAAACCAAGAAAATGTGAATTTTGCATATATTTTGTATTTAACGATAACTAATCTTGTAGATCATAAACAAAATCATACTTAAAATTTATTCATACCAAATGCAGAATCAGATTTGCTATATTTGTATTATAGGGTGCGTCACGAGTGCGATGCATTATTTGATATGCAACACAGTTCTTGTAATTTCTAAATTTTCCAATTGACAAATAAAACATGAACACTATATTCATGTCTACTTAATTAAAATACGTAAACACCCTATTAATACGTTTTCCCTTATGACAAAGTAATATGATATTTTTTGTGAAATTTTTAATTAAATATCAAGGGTTGCTGCCAGCTATCCTCAATAGAAAGAATGCAGTTTTCTTTTTAACACATTATAATTTTAAAAGACGTTTAGTTAATATTGAAATATTATTAAAAAGTAAATTCGTAAAGCAATTATATTTAAATGTAGTCACATTTATAAAAACTTTGTGGATCAAAATCATTTATCTCATTAAGACAGGGGGAACTTCCTCGATTACTTGATATAAGGTGAAGCATTAAGGGTTAATATAACTGCACATATCCCAATTTATTTACTTTGAAGATAGTACATTGAAATCATCGTAAATAAACTAGTAGATATAGTGCAGATTAAATTGTATTTGATATCAGTTTAATTAGAAAAGTGTCAAAATTCCAAATTAAATCGTGTCCCGTTTCAATCAGAAAAGTACCAAAAATCGAAATTAAATGGTTTTCAATCTCACTTCAATCAGAAAAGTATCAAAAATCAAAAATAAATTATATTCGGTCTCCTTTCAATTAGAAAAGTGTCAAAGATCTAAATGAAATCATATTCATTCCCATTTCAATCAGAAAATTGTCAAAAATTTATATTAAATCTCCTTAATCCTATTTTAATCAGAACAACAATTAAAGTCCGAATTAAATAATGTGTAATCCCTCATTAACCAAAAAAACGTTAGAAATCTATTGGAATTAATATTAAAAAAAAATTTCATATTACAAAAAAACGAAGAATATGAAAATTTTATCCTTGCATCGATATTATCAAAATAACCTTAACTACCCTTATTTCAAAACTCGCATAAAATGGAAATAATACCATATAAATCGGAAGATAGATATAATATCCTGCATCCCACTAAAATTAATTCCATCGACATTATGTAGCAAGAAGGAAGAGACAAATGGTTCGAGGAAACGGAATCAAACTCGAACAGTTCAGGAAAGAGGTGAAACAATACGCGAAAGTGTCGAGTGGGTGAAGAAGAGCTGTGAAAGGGCGGCCCTAGCGGATATAACCCACAATAAGGACGGATGTTTCATTCAATTTGCAACGCGACAAAGGAATTACTCTCAAAATACGTTATATTGCATATAGTCGTTTCAGCATAGCAAGAAAATGATCTGCTATAGGCTTTGGTGGCATCGGGTAACCTGTTGATTCGTCAACACTAAAATCACCTAATATCTTTTTTAACCCTTAACTTTTAAAAGAAATTACTCATTATTTTAACTTGAAGAAAAGATCTTTGAAGGTTATAAATTATAAACAAACGTAATTGCAATTTAAATTATGAGTACTTATTTGTAATTTAAATTGTGTTTTGCTGTTTAACCCCCTGCTGTATAATTTATTTGTTGTCTGTCAAAACTAACTATTCATATAACATTAACACTAGAACTACTAATTTATGAAAAATAAAATGAAAAGGGAAATACATAAATACTAAAGCATCAAGTAATATATAGAACTAGTTTTTACTTCAACAGACATTTCCATAAAATCACAACAATAAAATTTTGTATAAAATGAGAAATCTGAAACCAGTCATTTTGCCTGGTTGGTAATTCTAGAGTTAAAACACACAAAGAAAATTAACATGTGTGAGTATTTTATGTTCAACAATTCTTGACTATACAAATTATAGTCGGGTCTGTCTTTCAAGTTGAAAAATATTCAAATTTGGGGTAAGATTTGTTACATTTGAGCTATGAGTACGTCACTAGTGAAATTCGTCAAAATACAAGGGGTTAATAATGTTTACAATGCTTATAAATTACAAGCATACATCACTTGCAATTCTCACTAGCTTCAATGGCTAGCTTAAATTATCCTTCACTCTTCTTTCCATAATTCACAAACGCTTTATAAAGGTGCATGAATATTTGTAACCGTGGATCACCTACCCTATTTTACCCCAATCTCCGGATTTTAAAACAAATCTCCGGACTCTGGTTTTAATAGGAAAATCTCCGGCTTGGTAAAAAAATTAAAAAATTTAATTCCATTTGCTAAATTGTTTTATAAAAATATTGTTTTCTGCATAAAAAGGAAGTTGTTAATAAATATCCTTAATTCTTCCTGCTTAAAATATTTCAAAATAAATTTTCCTTTCTTCTATTTCTATTTTTTTTATCTTCACCTCTGTTTTCGTACAGATTTCTAGGTTAGAATATGACCTTCCGGATTTTATATTATAACAAGATGGCGACCCTGCGAGCGATCAGCTGATTCGTCAATTTTAGGTTCAAGTGGCGCCCCGAAGATGTCACTCAAACTCAAATATTTTATTTATTAGTAATGAAATTTTAGACCGCAAAATAATGCAAGATTTTTCAATATTTTTTTATTATATTTTTAAAAATTTACGGTTTTTATTAAACAACCTACACATATAACTACTATAAGTCAAAATACATTATACTTTCTGCTCCTAATACTCAAAAATACCAAACTTCTCAAATTTCCAAATTCAGAAAATTTCAGTTTAATAAATATGCACACTTCAGTTTAATTAAATATGCACTCTTTTCAAGTGTTTTATACTACAAGAAAAACATTATACAACTTATCAATATTGTAACTAAATATAATTCAAATAAGAATAAGTAAAACTTTTTTCAGTAATTAATAAACTTTACACTAAACCTAACCGAATATTAATAAAATTATAATAATGAAAATGTAATGTCGGTTAAATATCATACTACAATTAAATTTGATATTTCTATAAATTAACTTGTTTGCAGGACATTTAATAATTTACCACAAAGTCACTCAATTATGTTAGCGACGAATATCCCGACTATCAGTTTTTCTTTCATTTAGCTGGAAACGAAAAGTTCTTCTCCAGCATGTATTCGCGAACAAAAGCTGGTAACAAAGTTTTAATTACTTCGTTGCAGTAAGTTTTAATGAAGTTTTAAAGTGACTTTCATATCAATTGATTAGCTTACATTATCTCGTTGAACGCGGGAAATTATATTTTTGATAAGTATTGGCTGACTAACCAATTTACGTCGTTGCAACGTCGAGTTATTAATTTTTAATGAATTTCTTCATGATTTCAATACTTTTCTTAATTGTGCCATTTCGTGTCTTCGCAATTTTAGGTGGAAGCTACGATTTATGGGAAAAGGGGGTCTTTAGAGGTAAAAGTTGGATAAATATTTTTAGACAAGTTTTCAAATTTTCAAATTTCACAATTTTCAAGTTTCCAAATTTCCAAATTTTCAAATTTTCAAGTTTCCAAATTTCCAAATCCCCAAATTCCCAAATTCCCAAATTCCAAAATCTCTAAATCCCCAAATCCCCACATTCCCAAATCCACTGCTTCCCAAATCCCCAAATTCCAAAATTCCCAATTCCCCAAATTCCCAATTCCCCAAATTCCCAATTCCCCAAATTCCCAATTCCCCAAATTCCCAATTCCCCAAATTCCCAATTCCCCAAATTCCCAATTCCCCAAATTCCCAATTCCCCAAATTCCCAATTCCCCAAATTCCCAATTCCCCAAATTCCCAATTCCCCAAATTCCCAATTCCCCAAATTCCCAATTCCCCGAATTCCCCAAATTTCCCAAATTCCTCAAATTCCCCAAATCCTCAAATCCCCAAATCCTCAAACCCCTAAATCCCTAAATCCCCAAATCTCCAAATTCCCAAATCCCCAATTCCCTAAATCCTCAAATCCCCAAAACTATTTTTCAAACCCCAAAATCCTCCAACGCAAAAACCCCAAATTCCCAAAGTCCAAAATTCAAAAATTCCCAAATTCAGAAATTTGAAAAATACCAAAATATCCAAAAATATAAAAAATACTACATTTTTAAATTTCCAAATTCTGAAATTTAAAAACACCAAAAATATTCTTTCATCTTATCCAATTTTTCTATCAACAGAAAAATATTAATTTTGTATCGTTTAATTTTGGGACACCCTGTATATATACCCAACTGCATCGCATTTAAAAAGTTAAATCCAGGACTAATGTTTTAATGATACGATTTTCTTTTAATTACCTTTCGTAATATTCCAAAGCTTCACTTTCCTGTCTGCTCCACCAGTTGCAAGGATCCTCTCGACAGGAGACCATTTTACAGCATAAACTTCTCCGTCGTGCGCATTCTGCAAGGGTTATGAAACACTTGACGTATAAATTTTGAAAAATTTGCATGCATGAGTCAACAGTTAATATACTACATGTATCGAGATTTATTATTATCTTTATTGCTATTTAAAGAAATAACTGCATTGAAAATTTCCGTTATTCAAATGACTAGCTAACCTAGAAATTTTCTAGAAGCAAGAATTTCTACTTTTAAAATAGTGTTATGTATTTGTTCTATTCCAAATCGAATGTGGATATGAACGATATCCGTGTCGATCGGTGTTGCAAATGCTGTTATAAATTAATTTAGATTTGTTATAAATTAAGTTCAAACACTACTTATTATTTTGTCTACTTTTATTAGCATTATTGTCTACATTGATAAATAACTATTTCAATTAAAACATCTGACAATTTGAAAATTTGCTGAGAAGTTATTAATTTTGAAATTTGTAGAGTTGAGAAGTTAAGAATAGGAAAAATAAAAATTTTTAAATTTGAACATTTGTATTTTTGTATTTTTAAAGTTTCGTATTTTCAAACTCTCAGTTTTACAGATTTTTTTATTTTTTTGAATGGAAAATGTAATAATTTGAAAATTAGAAAATATACAAAAAATTCGAGAATTTGATGTTTATAAAATATCAAATTGTCAAATTTCTAAATTTCTAAATGTCTTAATTTTCAGATTTTTAAACTTAAAAGATCTTAAAAATTTGGATATTTAAAAATCTGAAATTTTGAAAATAATTTACAAAAATTCTCCAGTGTCCAAATTGTCAGATATTTTGCATTCTAAATTCCCAAATAAAATTTCCTAATTTCTAAGGTTTCCTAGTTTCTAAATTTCCAAATTTCCAAATTTTTGAATTAAATTTTAATCTGCCCCTCGTAACGCACATCATCCACTACGTTTTCTGTACAAGACCCAACAAAATTATTTTTTATAAAGAAACAAATTAAAATTGTGAAATAAAATATTTTTGTTTGAAAGTTTACCTTCCAGAAAGAATTCACAAGGCAGCTATTTATAAATCTTAAACCTTTTATTACTAAAAACGTCATTCTAGTTATTTCTCCATTAAAAATTTTTGCAGTTTTTCGAAACTAAAAATTATTTTTGTTAACTTGCTAAAATATATCTATGAAATATAAATTAATAATTATCTATAAAATATAAAATAGTTAGTTATCTATAAAATATAAAATATTATCTATATATAAAACAGCTTCAAACAAAATCTTATTCCACATTTTTATTTCTTTTTTTCGTTAAATCCCCATATATCGACTTCTCACTTAAATGTTTAATACTTTGAAAATTTCACAAGCGTCGATTGTTAATAATTGATTACAATAGCTAAATAACCGGAACCTTTACAACAAAAACAAATTGCAATAAATTCATGATATCTGAAATTTCCATGCATAAAGCACAAATATTAAATGTTAATAATTATGGTACTGTATACTGTGTAATGCGGTAATTATTCAAATATTTCTCTCTTTGCACCACATACTAACACCTACACTGAATAACAAATAAACACGTTATTTATGGAAACGATACTTGTACATTTTATTTGTTCAATGTAAATGTATTGAAATAATATTAGTAAATCACAATCCTCGTGAACATTAGTTAAGAGAGCGTAGGAACATGGTATCAACAGAAAAAAAAAAATATTTTAATCTTCACATAATTATTATTCCCGCTTTTAAATAATACTCTTGTCGTCGCCCCGTTCAAAACAATATAAAAATTCAAACTATATTTCTAACAGTTTTACGTGTTATAAAAGTTGCTACATTTGTCAACACAGAATTAAACTTAACTTAAATATTTCAATGCTATGCTAAATTTCACATGAGTACTACACATAATATACTTTCCTTAAATAATATTCGATCAGAACGTAACAAGTTCATACGATTGTAAATATCACTAAAACATAGAATCGTACAATTAACGTATTAACATTTCATTAACATGCACGTCTGAGAGATGTGAATTTTATAAACTATTGTACATATATGTGAATTTTATAAACAGTATATATTATATATGTGAATTTTATAAACACTTGCATATATTATATGTGTAAATTTTATATACTAGTTTAAACGTGTATATTCCCATCAAATTATATTAAATTGTAGACACAGGGTGCTAACTTATAAAGAAACGTTCTTACGTGACTAGTTAACAAATTATATTTATAATATTAGAAAATCTCTTTTTCAAAAGTCGTCGATAAAAATGTTAATGTATAATTTGTACACAAATGGTTTACTTTTTCCCACTTTGATAACGAAACAAGGTACTATAGAAAATACTATGGAAACACTTTTATACGGATCAATAGAAAGTTTATAAAAATAGTATTTCTCTCGATTTACTTAGGTATTAGCGCTAGAAGAATATGTAGAACAGTGATGGGCAGAATAGGTGCGAGTAGTTGAGCTCACGGGCAGTGGGGAGCACGGTGATAGAATGGGCTGTGCGATAGAGGACGTAAGAAAATCGAATCTCTTGTTATATTGTAGAGATAATTTTACTTTGGATGAATTTTCATTGGTGGTGATATAGCATAATTCTGAGATTGAAAATTAGGGTAATTTTGGAATGTTGTCGTATTTTCTAAATAGCAAGTTTTTCACTTTTCTGTTTTTTTTTCTAGTTTTCGAAAAACCAGTTTTCTAGTTTTCGAAGTTATGGACTTTCAAGTTTTTCAGAATTTTAAGTTGTATGATTTCAACCTTTCTAGTTTTCCAATTTTCCAATTTATGAATTTTTAATTTTTCAATTTTTCAAATTTTCTCAACTTCTGATTTTCTAATTTTTTAATTTTCCAATTTTCTGATTTTCCACTTTTCCGATTTTCCAATTTTCCAGTTTATAAATTTTTAATTATTCTAATTTTGTATATTTCCAATTTTCAAATTTTTAAATTTACAAACTTTTAGATTTTCTAATGTATAGATTTTCAAAATTTCAAGGTTTCTATATTTTAAATTTACAAATTTTCAAGTTTTCTAATTTTCCAGTTTTTACATTTTTAAATTTTCCAATTTTCCAATTTTCCAATTTCCTAATTTTCCAATTCATAAATTTCAAAATTTGTTAACTTCCAAACTTACAAATTTTCACATTATATAATTTTTACATTTATAAAACTTTCAAGTTTTTGAATTATGAAATATTTAATTTATAAATTTATAAACTTCCACAACTTTCAAATTCTATAATTTTCAAATGCTTCAATTCAATACATAAATTCAAAAATTTGAAAATTAAAAAGTTCAGAAATTTGGAAAAATGGAAATTTAGAAAATGTACAAATTTTTAACTTAGAAACTATAAGATTTGAAAATTTGTAAAAAAACTAGGAAATGTGGAAATCTAGTAACTTGTAACTGGAAATTTGGAATTTTCAACAGTTACAAATGAAAATATTTTAATATTAAAGAATTTAGAAATATGCAAATGTAAATTCTCATAAAAATTTAAAAAATGATCATTTGAAAATTTGAAAATTAAATAATTTTTCAATTTAAAATTCTGAAAATCTAAACATATAGAAATGAAAAATTTTCTTTAACCCATCTTACAAAATTTAAAAATTTGGTAATTTAAAATGCTGAAAATCTGCACATTCAAAAAAGTTGAAGTCTAAAAATATAAAAATTGAATAAATTTCCAAATCTAAAAATATAAAAATTGGATAAATTTCCAAATTTAAAAATCTAGGTATTTACATATTATCCCATATGCAAATTTACAAAATTACAAATTTACAATGTAAATATAAATTACATCGAAATCTAAAAATTCAAAATACTAGAAATTTAAAAATATCAAATTTTCGATCTGATCGTCGATGCCTGAGTGCGCTGTGCATGCCCGTTCATCTTGCCCTCTCGGGCATACTTGCCCATCACTGATACAACTAGCCCGAACATTTATATATTTATGACACATCAAAGTGAAAACCTCCATAAACCATGTAATCCATAAGACCCACAATTTACAGACCACACACTTTCTATTTTCTAAACCTTGATATATCATAAACACCTAAACGTCCTCCAGATATAACACAATTAAACTATCATTACGTATACACGATGGTGCGACAATAATGTAGACCAATCTAAAGCTGAAACGTCCTCAATTATAGTGTCATAAAATATGTATATTAAATCGTAAACAATTTGGCCGTAGACATTAGCATCGTGCAGCGGTCATTCGTTGAAATAGAAATGGTTGTTCTACAAATTTAATCTCGCATAAACTCTGCCGTGTAAAAATAATCTTTAAAAACACTAACTGTATTTACTGAATATTATCGCACGTTAGGACTTCAATCACTTATAATTTATCTCGAAACTGAGAATAGGCACTAATACAAATCTTCAACTGTGAAGCATCGAGATTCAACAATTTCTTATTTCGTCATACAGGACATGCAGTTTCTGGTTACAAGGTGTCAATTTGTACCAAAGGACCGTGTCCCAATCTGAATGCTGGGCCGTTCAAAATATAATACTAAAAATATGTTCTATCAAAAAGGCACACAAATTAATTTATGGTCCTCCTCGAAATTTCGCTTTTGCTAAAAATATGTCAAGAATGTCGCAGGAAGAAATATTCGAGGAATGACGCGGCCCGAGCGGGACACGGTTCTTTACATAATGGCATGATGATAAATATCTCATAAATTAAATTATTGTCAACGTACAAATGTTACCGACACTTTGGTCGGTACCGCAGTAGGAAGACCAGCGATTCCTTCTTTTAGACTGCCCCTGTCAGGACTAACGGGTCGAGTGTCCCTGGCAGCGTCCTCCAGTTCCTTCTGCACCTTTGCCTGCCTCTTTCTGGAAGAAAACGAAACAAAAAAAGAACGAACGTTGCAAACACGGTTTGGCAACAGGCTGAAAGAAACGATCAAATCGTACGAGATAATGCTGCGAATAATACCCAAAAACATGTGGATAAATGCCCGTTGTCTTTGATCATCCTGTTTGTTATACTTCATGCGATGTAAACGAAATTAGTAACACCATTGCTTTTGTTACTCTTTGGCACATTAATGGTGTTAGTTGTTACTTCAAATCGTAGGTTTAACCCTTTAGGTACTATGTGCCGTCACAGTGGTACGATTCGTGATTTTTCAACGTGGAATGCACTATAGACTTATACCTGTGTCTTGCATTGGTATTTGGCTAGTTTTGTAATTTTAGAGTTGTTTAGAATTTTATTTTAGTGTGCACTGCCGATCAAAAGTTTGAAACCACCTTACTAGGACATTTGATTTCTGCTTACAGAAATGATGCACTTAAATTACTTTGGTTATTTGTTGAGAAGAGAAGATATAAGCTATAATTACTTCGCTTAAATTTATTATTATATTAAGGTAGATCTATTATTATATTAAGATATATGGGGTCAATTATATTAAGGTAAAATAGCGCAAAATAATGAAATATTTTGAGAGCCTTATTCTTATTTCACAGGGTCCTCTTACTGTCTCTAGACGCAGAGACGCCATTTTGTATACCTCATCGGCATCCATCTTGAAATCTTACGATATAAATGCAAAAACTTATAATAATGTGTCAAGTATAGTTTCAGTGTTGTTGCTCAGTCAAGTTATTAGAGTTTTAAGGACTATTTCATAACACAATTTTATAATTATTAGAGTAATCTGATATCTGTATATTAATTACCATGAAAATCATACATGGTTGACAGTTTAAATACAATGAAGAGTAGTACCACATGAAGGAAGATAGAAATTTTAAAATACCTCATCACACACAATTTTTCATTGTTCCTTTTTATTAAAAAATGCTTCGGGATATTACAGAAATAATTATTGTATAAAATCAGCAAACTAATTGCAAAATTTAGACAACATTTAAATGCAAATTTTGCAAAATTTATACATTGTATAATTAAAGTTTGGTTACTCCTTCAAAAGTGAAGAGGAAATATAAATTTAAAAAGAGATATAACTAACCCCTTGTAATTAACCCTTCGTTGCAGGATTCGTTCAATATTTAAATAAAAATGCACTTTCGAAATGTTACGAAACATGATAATGCGAAAACAACAATAAACTAATTTTACATATTCAAAAAATTATGTAATTAATTATATCACTAAAAATTATATAATATTGTTTAAAAAAAAATTATGTAATATAGAAAGTCAACATTTACAGAATTTACGACAAAAGCTGTAATTATTAAGCATAAAAGATGTTTAAAATAATTTTGTTGATAATCAAATTTGCTTACTTATGTTTAACAAAATATAATAATTTCGTAGTATATTAATTTAACACGTTATAAAGATTTAATTACAATTGACAAAAATAGGATAAAGAATAATAGTGGTATCAAAATTTTCACCGATAGTGTAAATACGTAATATAAATGAATTAAATAATGGTATTATCAATGATGATAGAGCTATGCGTCTAACTCTACCGTAACCAAAGGGTTAATATTTATATTAGTTGTATACCTATCCCCCAATTTACACTGGAACGATATCTCTTGGAGAACTGTGTAAAGCTAAATCGTGTGAAACGAAAATTGTGTACATCAAAATTGTGTAAATCCAAATTGTGTAAATTAAAATCGTGTAAGTCAAAATGGTGTAAATTAAAATCCTGTGAACCGAAATCGTTAAAATCAAAATGGCGTAAAATCGTATAATCAAACGAGTATCGTGAGCGAAATTAAATCGGCAATTGAAAATATAGTCCAAAATAATGTTGGATCTCATTTTAATCAAAAACCCATCCATAAAAGTTTCATAACAAAAAGATCAAATAAAAGTTCCTGGCATTAATATCAAAGAATTTATTTACTAATTTTTCGTTAGATCAAAAACTCATGTAAATAAAGGGGTAGGTATAATACGAATGGCTGGCAAATCGTTACACTCGTCAAATACATTTAGTAAGAAAATACTTTCGTTGAGTACATGTTTATTAGTTATAATGCAAATACGTTGTCTTCCGAATTTCTTCGACAATGATATTTTTTCCTAATAATATTAATTTCGTTACAGGGTACAATAACGATACGTTTATGAAAATCAAGCACAAACGACAATGGCTTTTTTTGTGAACATGTGCGAACTTTTGGCGGGATCAGGCTCCTTTAAACAAACGACCCAAAGCTGCAATAGAGCATTAAGCGTAATTTCTATCACGTCACTTGCTCAGACTTACCCGAACTTTGATATGGTATGCATCAAAAAGGCTGTCGGACTGGAAAAACTCTCACTGAAACGAAAATGTCAAGCAGTGTGAAGTGCGAATGTAGAGATTACTGTTGTGACCGAATCTCGGGTGTCTCTGTGCGACAAGCTTAACGTTTTGCGACTAATATTAACAACAACTTACAAATATATCGTAGAAACATCTGGGTATATCTATTTTAATTAAGTATATCGATGGATGTGACAAGGATTAATGGATATGAATGAAAATGATTGTGAAACAAAATTAATGTGATTGCTGTGTAAAACAACACATAAGTAACGACGGTAAAAGAAAATATTCACAAGTATTATTTGACTAATTTGAATGACTACATCACAAGGGTAGAAGCATCATAATTTTAACAAGGGTTGGAGTATTTTTGTTACCATTGAATCGAACTTCCTTTAAAATGTAGAAGAAATATAATTGGTACAGAAATTAGGTATTAAAGATGAGTTAATTCATATTATTTAATTGTATCTGATTGTGAAAAATGGAGCATTAATATTGGTAAAAATGAATTGTGCAATTGCCAGGTATTAGTGCACTGACAATTAGCAATTTCCATATTTGAAAAGGTGCAAATTTAACACTCAACATTTTTTTAACAAAATTCAACAATCAGAAACATTGAAATTTTCAGGACCACCATTTTCTAATTTAAAAATGTTCAATTATCCAATTTCCTAATTTCCTAATTTTCCAGTTTCTCAATTTTTTATTTTTCTAATTGCCTTTTGCAATTTTCCAATTTTAAAAATTTTCCAAATTCCCTAATCAGAAATTTCTAAAATTTGAAAACTGGAGAATTTTCAAATTTGATCAGTAATTTAAACTATAGCCATTTTTCTAACACAATGATACACTCAGTAGCTGTGCAACAATATATTATTTTATAAAATCTTTCTGAAAAAACATATTATTAAATAAAAATTATAGTCATAAATATTTAGTACTTATTTAGATGCTAAACAAAACTATGATACTAAAATATGTGTTATACTTATGTATTATACCTATTTTTATTAGCACCTAAATATCAATTAAAATTACAATAACTTTTAGTTAAAATATTTCAATTTGCTAACACCATATTCAGACTAGTAAATTACTTTATATTCTCATTTCCTGCATGCATCATTCCATACCAAATACAAATTTAATTACAATATGTACTAGTTAGTGTAATAATCAACCTGTTTGAATTAGTAACAAATATTATCCTGTTAAGAACATTAATTAAGCATACACACCACGGATGTTGCGGTTATTTATGACCAAATAACTATGACACTAAAGATATATACCCATATAAACATTTTGAGAATGTAGTTACTGATACAATATGTTACAGTAAAACAAAAGTGATTTTTAATATCGCCATACATAATAAATTATAGATAAACATTTATCATAAATCAAGATAAGAGTATTGCAGATTGCATAAGACATTGATATTTCTTTGAATTCATTATTTGATTCTTTAAATTTTTATCAGAATCTTCATAAATATTTTGGCGGTATAATTCTAAGAAAGTTTGTATATACTTATGTATAATCATAGATACTAATTTTTATATGTTGCTAAATATCATGTTAAAAATATTTAAAAAATATATTTGCAGTTCCTGCAATATACTTCAATATTTCTGGATATCAACCACGTGTACTACTTCTTAAAAGTATTTACATTATATTAAAGAAATAATCTTAAAACTTTTATGAATTTCTATTTTTAATACAAGAACTGACATTTAGATAACTCTATGAATCATAAGATAGTAAAAGAAATGTATAGGTCAATGATAATAATACAACGAATACAAATTATTTAAATACTGTTTTGTTACATCAGGAATGTAAAAGAAAATATCGATAATGATCTACTTAACACAACTACATTTTCAAACCATTGCATAAAATATAATGCAATTACATTTTTCGTGGTAGCATATTACATTCAAAAACATGCTTTTAATATATTAAAAAATAATTGAAAGAATTCGGAAAAATAGTTTCATTCTGAATAAATTATATGATTATCATTAAATTTGGTACTCTCTTAAAAAGTTTATCAAACTTGAACTTGAAACACTCTTGTTAGTCAATGATAAGTTTCACACATTTAATTAAACACATCTGATAAGCTCGAGCTATTAACACTGTTACGCCGTTTAATGCGTGATAATTGGAGTAATAAAAATCTTTATTTCATGAGAGTTTTTAGTCGACAGATAATTAATATACAATATTTTAAACTGTTTTACTACTTAAACACCACTCTGATAGTAATCGTTGTAAAACGAGTGATAAAAAACAGAAACAAGATCAAAACTATTTATTAGTACGATAAAAACGTGAAACTATGTACAGAATGTAAACCTCTCAAGCTAAATGATTTATCAATATGATCCCTATGATACTAATAACCACATGCATGTATTTATCACGCACACATTTTCTATACAAATCCCACAAAATCATTTAAATATTTATAAACAAAATAAATATAAATTGCATAATAACTAGGATTAAAAAAAATAACTACATCATAGCTTAATAGAAACCACCTGCTATATTTAAAAGGGTAACTAAATTATCACTGTGTAATTCAGTAATATAATTTGCTTAATATCAAACATAACGTTAATAAAATAAAATAGAGCAGTTAATATTATTATAATGCTTAGAATAAAAGTAAATATTGTACTTACTTCAAAAAGTTGTCGTTTTCTTCGTTTACTTTTTCCGCGTCTCGAGTTTTGTACTTGATTAAGCGTTCCACTAACTGACGATTTTCTTCCTAAAAGTATTTATAGTTGATTAGTTGCAATAAATCTATAGTGCTTGTGTCATAAAATGAATCAGACTTATATTACGCTAATAAATTACATCATTAGTGAAACAATAGTGTATGACATACCTGTACTTTTCTAAGTTTTTCTTCTAAAGATGCAAAAGCAAGTTGTAGCGCTTGATGTTCATCTTTCAACATCTGATTGATACTTTCCAGCTCACGTTCTCTACTAAGGCATTTAGTTATATCTAGACGTAAATTGGCATTAAGCTCCATGCTTTCGGCAAGGCTGTAAATTTTGAAATATGATACAATTATTCAAAGTTTTGTACATACATTAAAAATACATTTAACATAAAAATATAGATTATATGAATTGAATGCTGTAATATACCTGGCTTCCTTCGCTTGAAGCTCTTTCATCATTTCTTGCAATTTATTATTAAGATCTACTATTTGTTGCGCATTTTCTCCTTTTCGTTTATGTAATGTAGCAAGCTCTTCTGCCTGCTTTAAAAGACGAGCTTCAAGATCTGCATTTACACCTACACCAGGAGTTTTGCTTGTTGCTTCTCGACGGAGAGTTTCATTTGCTATAGTTAACTGGATATTTTCTCCTCGTAATGTGTTTGCATTTTCAAACAGTCTATTATCTGTAAAAGAAATACATGCATTTTGTACGATGTGTGTTTATTATGATACAATTGTACAATATTAGGTTAACTTCAAACCGCAGAAGTAAATTTAATTTAAATTAATAAATATAATGAAAGGAATCTTACGTAAACTGATAAGGTCTGCAAAACTGTATGTTTGTTTTCTATTTCTTTCTTGTAGCTGTAAAATTAAATTCTGTCTCCAATTGTTATTATCTCTAGGAATTGATACACCTGGTTCACTTGCAGCCATTTTCAACGTATGAAATATCTTGAGGATTGTAATCTAAATTGAACGTTGTTTTGTCTTTTCGTATCAAAGTCGTATAAAAAACATCTGACAGAACAGTTGGTAGAATATTTTGACACTGTTAGCTTCTCAACATGCACCGTTTCTCCGCGAAAAATCTGACTCGATTCAACGAACACGTGTTCGAATGTTAATCACTATAAAAATCCAAAAACCTCACACTAATCACATGACATTCAGATTTACCGTGAATATTTTTAATTATGAAAATAGCTACTCTAACCTAATCGTACCAAACACTACACTGCTAACCTGAAATTGCCGGGTATTCGAAATATCGATACGCTCTGTTTGCGAGTTTGCGATACTCTTATTTTAAATGCAATTTCAATTAGGTCGATAACAGCAGATAAATTATTTTTCGCTAGCCTCTGTTTGTTAATACGACGTATGTAAATATCGCAGATAAATTAATAGAATCATATGTTAAATCCATCCCCATTCATAATGGAATATATTTGAGAGAAGAAAACATGTACAGCTGATGATGCAACAGTTCTCTGCTTTTCATTCCAATCGACACAAGTATTATCTAGGTTTGATACACGCGTTATTATTTCTAACCGTGTTAGGATAACATTTAAAAGGACTAAATTATTATTATCACTAGATGTTATGTTTAAGCAAACAACGCCTTTAAAGCAACTGAAGCTTTGTTAGGAAGATAATAAGCAACATTCTTTGTACTCTGTTACTTTTTGCAGGGAGATAGCATTTTTCTTTTTTTTTTTAGTTGCTCTCGTTTGTGGTTGCAGCTTCATATATTTTCCGTTCGAATCATGACAATAATTAGCGTTGAAATGTATAAGACAACATTCACTGACTTCATTTCTGGAGTTTGAAGACAACTCGTATGATGAAAGAGGAGAAAACTCGAACATGTAATAAGAGAACCACAAAGAAAAGTAGTATTAATTTATCGAAGCTGTATAACAGGTTTATATATTTTTCTTGTTTGTGGAATCTTGTACTTTCAATTTATTACATATCATTCAATTTTTTTATTGCTTGTAATAGAAGGCTACCATTTTGTTTTCGTTACAGACGTCATATAAATAAAAAACGAAAAACTCATATGTATCGAAAATTAAAAAGTGTTCCTATATATCGCGAGCCTGGCCCGTCACAATATGTGTTTTACGCGGTACTTAATACTGATCTACGTATGGATCAAGGAACAGCTGCAGCAAATGTAAGACTTAAGTGACGAAAACGTTTTTAAGCTATAATCTTACAAATCATATTTTTTTAGTTTCACAAAGTAATCTTTTTTAATTAATTTTAGATAGCAGATGGTTTGATGTTTCTTTATAATAAATTAGAACAACATCAAGTGAAATACCAATATATTGATAGCTGGGAAAGAGATGGGTAATGTTTTCATTGATGCTTTACTTTAATCAAAACTTAATTAATTTAATTTAAATTAATAACTTAAATTAGTAACTTAAATTAACTTAAATTAGTAACTTAATTAATTCTAAGTAAATTAAATGAATACACGAAATAAGTTGAATAACGTGATTGATATAATTTATTACACAAAATTAGACGAAGGATAATTGTCCTAAAAGGATACGATCATAAACACCTGAAGTATCTTCAAACCGAAGTAAAATTTGTTGCAATTGAAACCCATACGGTTCAACAAAAGTGGGGACGTAATAAAGCAATTGTGGTGTTGATTGTTTTCGGTCAGATGGTGGAACTAGAAGAAGTTTTCGAAGGATTGTCGTATTTAAAGTAATAAAATTTGTGGTTATGCAGTACGTAATTATTTTATTGTGAACGATAAATAAAATTGATTATAAAACTCTTCGTGAACGCTTTTATTTCTATACGCGTTTAATAGAGTCCGTTTCTTACTAGTGATGCTATTGTTTGTACGTAACTAGTATTAGTACGTAGCCCTGAACAAAGTCGTGGATTTAAATGGCAAAGTCAACTGCCATTTACGACGCCACAACCAACCTACCATATATGTATACAAAAGTTCTACCTTTAATAGCTTCTCATTAATAACTTATAACTAATGATCAACTTTCTGATACGATTAGACTTCATGAAAAATAATTTATAGTGGTATTTATGAAATCAGACTTTCAGTTTTTATTTATTAATATTTGAATAAGTAAAAACGTGGAGTCTCCGAATCATATTACCGGCTCTAATTCTTTTAGCATTGATAACTTTAGCAGGAGTCATCATGTTGCGAATTCTTTCCTTTGCAATATTCTTTAATTATGGTCAAAGCTAACGTTGCTGGATCTTTGTGTTTCGGCGCATTTCCGAGTGACGCTGCAGTAATATGGCAGTTATGTATTAGAAACCACCTCTAGAGGAGGGGAGGCACTCCTTTTCGAAGATTTCAAAGAATCTTTTAATGCTTTTTTTTGTTTTTGAGCTGACGGCCATCCAATCTGGTGAGATAACGACCTCCATGATCGAGACCCTCAGTTCCATAGGAATCGGAGAAAAGAAACGCTTATAGGAGCTGTGATGTGAGTCCAATCTATAAATGTCAATCATAGTCAAAATCCATATATTAAAGAAATACCATACCATAAATACCATAATTAAAGAATGTACATTGATGGAAACGCCACATTTAAATAACTTCCCTGTAGGGGAAGTGAAACGAGACAAGAACAATACGCTATTACTAAAAGTCTCAACGCTCAAAGCAAAACTTGAAAATACAACAAAACAGCTAATTATCACATCTGTACTTAGCAAAAAATAGACAAAATCCTTGATTTTCCAAAAATAAGAAAACAATGCATGGACTTAAAAATGGCCGTCCATCGAGCGATGGAAGTTTGGAATTAATGGGAGCAAATTTGAAGTAACATCCCTCCAAATATATTAATTTTCTGGGTTTAACAATAGTATGAGTCAAGTATTAATAATAGTAGACCGTTACAAATAGTGCAGTTTTTTTTTTTTTTTAAATACACTTCAGATCTAAAACGGACCTATATCTGTTGTCTTTATTAAATACAAATATAAAATTCTATTGACGGAATAACAAAAGGTATAAAACTACAAAGTATTGCATATACAAATAGTGCAGTTTATGGGCTTGAAAATCTAGTGGCGAAGTGGGTGAACTAAACCTAAATAAAAAATGAGGGCCCGAACACGCATACAAGAAAAATAAACAAATGAATATTTTGACACTTTGGGGACGTAGTATGGTTCCTGAGGCATTTAGAAACAAATTTCTATTAGGGTTTGATGCGTTTTGATGCGTAATAAAGTCAGGAAATCAATTTTTGTCGAATTCGGTCCAAAACGGTACAGGTGGCGCCATCTAGCGGCGAGCGGTGGAACTACAAAAAACTAAAATTTCTATTTTCTCGAAAACTAGCGAATTTCAAGTACTTCTGAGGGTCAGAAATCAATCTGTGATCTCTCTGGAACCTATATAATGCCACAAGAACCCCCTGATAGCGCTAGAAAAGAAAATCGAAAAATAGTCCAAAATATGGACTTAAAAATTGGCGTCCATCTAGCGGTGAAAGTTGGAACTACAAAAACATAAAAATGCGATTTTCTCGAAAATTAGTGAACTTTGAGTACTTCTGAGGCCCGGAAAGCATTATGTGATCGCATTAGAAGCTAAATAATGCAGTAAAAGCTTCCTGATGGCTTTAATAAAGAAAATTAAAAAAATGTCATTTTATGGAGAAAATTTGTGGCGCCATCTAGCGGCGAAACTACGAACTAAACTGAAAAAACGTATGTCCAAACACGCAGTAAAGGGGTCAAATAAAAGTTGATTTCCAGGGCTTAATAGGCAAAAAAATGAATAACTTATTCAACAGAAATTGCTTTAAAATGTCTAAGGCAGCATACTGCGTTGTCAAAATTGCGAAATATTACTTTTTATATTTTTCCTTAACGCGTGTACGGGCATACGTTTTTTCAGTTTAGTACGTAGTTTCGCCGCTAGATGGCGCCACAAATTTTCTCCATAAAATGACATTTTTTTTATTTTCTTTATTAAAGCCTTTAGGAAGCTTTTATTGCATTATTTTGCTTCTAATGCGATCACATAACACTTTCGGAGGCTCAGAGGTACTCAAAGTTCGCTAATTTTCGAGATAATAGCATTTTTATGTTTTTGTAGTTCCAACTTTCACCGCTAGATGGACGCCAATTTTGTAGTCCATGTTTTGGACTATTTTTCTATTTTCTTTTCTAGCACTTTCAGGGGGTTCATGTGGCATTATATAAGTTCTAGAGAGGTCACAGAACAATTTCTGACCCTCAGAAATACCTAAAATTTTCTAGTTTCGGAGAAAATCGAAATTTTAGTTTTTCATAGTTCCGCCGCTCGCCGCTAGATGGCGCCACCTGTACCGTTTTGGACCGAATTCGACAAAAATTGATTTCCTGGCTTTATTGGGCATCAAAACGCATCGAACCCTTATAGAAATTTGTTTCTAAATGCCTCAGGAACCATACTGCGTCGCCAAAGTGCCGAAATATTGCACTTTGCATGCGCAATATAATTGTCATAGGCTGCTCATGTACGTATCGCAATGCTGACACAAAATAATTAATTACTCATTACTAGAACATTATTTATGAACTTTTATAATGCATTGTTGACCATTCATCAATCATAAAAGTGCACAAAATATATCCACAAAACGTGTAATTAATTATTCAAAATGACCTCGTGTATACCGCTTGTCACCGTGACTGGCCTTAGGTTATTAGTTAATAACTAATTAATTTCATTAAAAATCTGAACAAATATGATACGAGAATGTAGCTGAGGGATCACTAAACATTCGGTTATAATATAAGTGCATAGACTGTGCTCAGAAAGTGAGTAATTAACAATTTTGCATACTCATTATCGTGTATATTCCTCCTACGCGCCGCCCGCGCGTGCCACGTAAGAATAATCACCGAAAAACCATATCTCCGTAGACTTTAATGCAAACTTGAATTTGCTCGCGCTTATGTACTTGACTTTTCAACTTTTTTGTCCACGTTTTTCTCTTGCACCTCTCAACCAATTCAACCGGATGACACGGTTGACTATTTTTGCTTTAGCGTGAAATTTACTCGCTCGCTCAACATTATTAGGTTAGGCGCGGAGCGCCTCAATCAAACAGACCTAGTGATATTATTTCACTTTTAATTTGATCATATAATAGTTCGCAAGCCTCGGAAATACTTAAAATTCGCTAATTTCAGCAAAAATCGCAATTTTATATTTTTGTAATTCCACTGATAAGTGGCGCCATTTTGGACTTAATTCAATAAATGTCGATTTTTGGGACTTAATCGGTAATAAAATGCTACAAATGTTAATAATTTGTTTGAAAATATCTCGGGAAGCATAACATATAATAAAAATTAAAATATATGAAATGATATGTAGGAAATAAATGATTTCCTTGTATGCGTAATGGAATAAGCATTTTTTTTATTAGTTCATCCATTTCACCACAAAATGGCGCCACACGTATAGTTTTCGTTTACCATAAAAAATTTGAATTTTCAAAAAAAACCAAACGCAATGAAACTCAAATAAAATTAATATGTATTTAACAAAATATCTTCTGAAGCGATACTAATTATATTAAGGAGTTTTTTTGTAGGCCCTATACACCTCTATTGTGCATAGCAACAAACGTGAACATACTCCAAATAAAAGAATGACGGAAATTAAAATTGTATGAAGTCCTTTTTCAGGTCGTTTGCGATCAAGAAAGTTTTCTTTCACATTTAGAATCAAAGCACTTTAACGCTGAATACTGTTAATGTATCAACATGAGAATCATGTTTGCAATATATACTGTACCTGCCAATATAAGTAATAACATTGCAATGGTAAAAATTTTTCATTCGAGTCAAAAACCATTCTGACAGATGAAAAATGAGCTGGTTTGCAAAATTTGGCCAGAATGGAAACATGACGAAGTTTCCCCCAAAAATAAACAAAACAAAGCTGATATTTTCTTACAGATTTAATATATTTCATGGTCTAATCTATGCCCCATGATAAAAACGCAGAAATTCACGAAAATCATTTTTCAAATATCTTTTATTACGTTTTTAAGTATAAAATGGAATACGAAGCGTTTTCATAAAGTGTGATCTAATTATAAAACAATTTCCTTCGCATATCTGTGTCCAAGAACGTTTTCTTTACGTAGATTAGAACGCACCGATAGGGTTGGTATGAATAATTTGTCCTTGAAGCGAACCTTGAATTGGTGATACATCGTTCTTCAAGTTTATACTGCACATTCCAGTACTGAATTAGCTCAGGCTGAAAATATGTGAATCGCGAAACTGATATACAATATAAATAGCGATTCAACTTATGCTGATCGTCAGTTTAATCTGTAATTTAAAACCGTATCGTGTTCCTTACAACTTTAATTCGTTACTGGACAAAAAAAGTTAAAATAAATCGGAACAAGCGAACGTAAAATGTGAATTATGAACACACACTTTTTACACATCTTAAATTTTGAATCACATCAATTTTTTAAACATTTACAACTTTATATTGTCTAAAGACGGTACTTCTTAACAGCACCATCTTTAAAAGCTCGTGAATTTGAACATTTCTTCAATTTAAATGTTTACAAATCTGAAAAGTTTCAAATTTGAAAATTTATGAAGACGAATAATGACGGCCTTTTTCCTAGGGAATGCTCGGCAGTGTACGCAACTGATAAATAAAAATAGTTGATAAAACGAAAAGATAGCGCGAAAAATATTGATTGCTGTCGAATAAAAATTGACGATAAACTCACGAGAGCCTCGAACAGGTGTAATGTCAGACTCATGAAGGTTATTCGACATAACCTGTATCGAAACTCAGGGTCAAGTGATGACAAGGACAACAATCGTATTCGAGTGTTAAGCTTTTTCGTTTATTGAAAATATCTCTGTAAAACGTGTGTATATTGTGGCCGGGCGAGGTAAGCCGACAAAACCGAATCTTTCGACAACGAAACGAAATCGGGTAGCAAACGAAGGAATACGGTGAAGACATTGAAAACAATATAGAGTCGAATCGTATTTAGTTATCTACGTAAGTAAAGGACGAATCAACGATGCATTCGCTTACTTTTTTCTTTTTTTCATTTTTTTATCCTTTTAATCTTAGTATATTAATTATATTATGTATAACAAAGCGGTAACAACTTGTTAATTGTAACTATTACGGTAATAATCGTTTACTTTATATAATTACAATAATGTAATGTAAGGATGATCGTTAACTAATCGATAACAAACGAATCGTTTCCTCCTCCATTCTTTCTTCGTCTTGATCATCATTATCATCCTCATCATCATCATTATCATATCATCATCATATCCTCGTCATTTCCTTCTCTTCCCTATTTGTTAATATATTTATATATATATATTTTTATTTACATATATATACGTGTATATATATACACACATATACACACATATGTATATGCACATAGATTCCGCTCTTTTTCTTTTGAATCCGATATCGGTCTTCGGCTAAATTGTTTCTTGTTTTCTTCATTTTTCGTTCATCCCCTCTTTCGTATTAATTATTTAACAACAGTTTTTTTATCCCTTTTATTATTTGCTCTTTAATTTAATAATCGTAGTAAACATAGTAATTATTTATAATATTGTGCAAATAATCCATATTTTTTTATTTTCTTTTTTTATTCTGTTTAATAGTAATGAATGTCATTCAACGGAGGAGCTCTTCTATGTTCTCTCTTTCTCTCCCTCACGTTCTCTCCCTTTCTCTCCTCTCTTTTTCACGAACTCTCACGCTTTCTGTCTTTCTCTCTCTCTTTCTCTCTTTCACGCACACACACACACGCTCCTTATTTTCTTTTATTTCGCACGCATTCTGTCTCGATGTCTCTCTTTTGCTTGTATTTCGCGCGCATCCACGATTCGCGTCCGCGCATGCGCGCTGTCGCGGTACGCGTTCACGCATGCGCGCGCAAGCGCGAGCACTCACGGGAGCACGAATTTGAATGGACGATCCTTCGCGCGTTAATGTGTTTTTTTTTTGTTTCTTCGACAGCTAGCTCGTTAAAATTGGATTTTATTTTATTTTATTTATTTATTTTATTTATTTTTTTGGTTTCTTAGCACATTTCGTCTATCTAGCTTGTTGACCCATGGCAGTTGCTTGTTCATTATACTGGCCGACAGGCTCCGTAGCTTGACACTTTTTTTTTCGTTTACGTGTTACAATTTTTTTTGTTTTCCGGTTTGTTAGCCCAGCTCTAGGATTTTTCTTGTATTTCAGGTTTTCCTGTACTCATCGTTTACTTTATTATCGTGACGACGTTTAGGTTAATGAGTTTTTTTTCGAGAGTTTCGAGACACTACAAAGCCCATTGTTTTTTTTTCGCTTTTTCTCTTTTTTTACTTTTAATCGTTTTCGCTATCCGTTTAAGAAAAGTTCGTGCATTTTTACGATTAGTTAACTTAGTTTTCATTTTCTCTTTATACAATGCGTAACGGCAGTATCATCCACGGAGAAAGTACGTTTAAACCTCGTCTTACCTCGCTTTAACGAAGGAAAGCCCTAAATGTATGTATGTATGTATGTTTGTATGTATGTACGTATGTATGTATGTATATATAATATATATATATTTGTTTCTTTAATATCTTACAGCCGTCGTCGCGTAAAAGCTGGTATTTAATGTACGTTTTTTTCTCTCTCTGTTCTCTGGTAAAACGAACGAAAAAAAATTCAATGAAGCACACCACGCATACTCTTCCACCCCCCTTCCCCCAATGTTTCTTTTCGTCATCGTAGCAATTTGGCCATCGAACGAACGTTTGCCCTCCGTTACACTCGAACAAATTTCCAGGCAACTGTTTCGAGACGCGTGTAATTAAATTCCCGACCTTCTTACGCATAAATCGTTTCGAATCGTACGAACCGAATGTCGACGTTACCTACGGTCGGTAACGGCGATTGAAAACCGGGGAAGTTTCGATTCAATCGGACATTCGGTCACGCAGATCGACCCAGTCACCACTTTTCCTTCATTTTTTTTTTCTTAATAAAGCGGTAGATAAAAAAGAGAAAAGAAGGGGAAGTAGTAGAAGAAGAAGAAGTAGAAGAAGAAGAAGAAGATGAAGAACGATCGTATCGGCGCGCCTCTCGGGGAAGAACGATTTTTTACAAGAGATCTGTCTATCGTTTAAGAGGCCAATGTGTCAATGGAACACTTTCTGCGCGCGATTCTATCTCGTTTTAATCTGTCACGCCCCGTTTACACAACTTCCTGTCGTGTGTCTCGAGTTTTATTGCTTCCAGAAAGTTCGCGGTTGCCCATTCGACAAAGTAGTATCGAAAATATATATGTATATTATATGCGTACAAACCATTTGATTATTATCGAATTATTTGCACATATTATAGCACGGGAGGGGGTCGAAACATAAAAGGGGGGCGAGAGGGGGTATCGGAGTAATTAGACAGTGAGCCGGACGGACCATCAGATACGTCGTACTTCGATGGAAGAAGGATCGACGAGATGAATTGATATCGTCGATCGATCTATCGTGTCTTGTTTTCGTATCGTTTCGTTTCGTTTCGTTTCGTTTCGTTTCGTTTCGTCGTCGTCGTCGTCGTCCGTCGTGCTCCGTGTACTTTGTTTTCCTGATTGCACGTTCTAACCTCTACGGGAACAACGTGTCCGTAACGTGTGCTTAGAAAAAGATTTGAATTTCGCGCGCGCGCGAAAAGCAACGGCAACAAGTTTTATTTACTTAGTTTTTTTTTTCTTTAGGCGTTATCGTTTTTCTGCTTTCGTCGCAGACCGATCAACGAACAGATAATGACGCGATGAACCGATTTTAATCGATGATCGTGCGGAATACTGAGAATCCCCTGATTTTGGCATGACCAGGTGTTAAATTCACCGATACAAGGATATATCCCCGTAATCTGTCGTTTAATTTTCTTTTGTTTCCCTTGTTCCAAGACACTTCGTACTTGTGTTTTTTTTTCAATTTTAAAAAATTCTCAATTATAAGCCTGAATCCACAACCCTTCAGATTTACAAGTTTCTAAACTTCCAAGTTCTCTAATTTCCACCTTCTTAAAGTTTAACATATCTAGATTTTCTAAACTTCCCAAAGTTCAGAATTTCAAAATTTGAACACTTGCAACTTCCCAGATTCTCAAATACTCGAACCCCTAAATTATTACTCTCCCGCCTTTTCCTCTCCTAAACTTTTTCAAAATTTACACTCTTAATCTACCAATTTCCTAAATTTCCTAAACCACAAATTACTAAACTCGAAAATTTTCCAGAGTACCAAGTTGTTCAAATTCCAGATTCCACGTATGAGTACTTCAGAATTTCCAAACTCGATATTTCAGTTTGCAAATTTCTTCAATTTCCTAATCCCTAAATTCCCAAATCTATTCCAAATGTTTGGGTTTGAAAATTTGCAAACTGAATTACTGGGCAATGTAACGAAGGTCTATGGTACACGGGTTCAGCGTATGGTACATGTACCACATGCTGCGTACGGAGCTGGGATACTCGTAGATTAATGGAGGGGACCATGGGGTGGGGATATAAACCATAGATCGTATAGTTGATACACTTGATCATGCCTGCATCGTTTGGAGAGATTCCGAGCGTAAGAAAGCCGAGTGTTGGAAGAAACGAAGAACGACGACCTCTTCCGAACGAACGAGTCGCGAGGACGCAGCGACGCGCATGCGCATAACGTTGAAGCGTACTCACGAAAGGATCATCGAATGGCCCGCGACGAGAATCGTGAAATGCAATTTATAATATACGTAGAAAAGGTACGAGGACATTAATATCGGACAGGCTTCTCTAAAATACTTTGACAAAGCGGACTCGACACCGATAGTGTGTGAATTATTTGTACGAGTTAATTTACAATGATCCTCACCCTCTTGAGCCTTCGTAGCTTAAAATAATGAACATTTTTTTTTCTTTATTTGTTTTGTTTATCCGATACTCGCGTTGTTTGCCATCCCTCTCTCTCTCTCTGCTTTTTATCAGCCTACGTGTTAAATAACAAATTCACCGTGCGTTCCTGGTTCTCGTAACGTCCGTAACCGTCGTCTTCGTCATCGTCCTCGTCGTCGATTCCTGCCACGTTTCAAATACGATCCTTCGAGCGAGCTGCGAGCTTCTTCCCACTGTTACGTCCGTTTTCGACCAGCGAGAACGATCTACTACAATTTTCTTTACTATAACCGCCTTTTCAGCGCCGTCTACAACCCCCGGTCTGCCATTTTCTTCGTCCCGTACATATATATCTTTTGTTTTTTGTTTTTTTTTTTTTTGGTTTGCTCTTCCCTGTCGGATCGCGGATGTAAACGTAGAAAAATAACGATCGCACAATCCGCGTTAACACACACACGCGCGCGCACAAACACACATATATTTTTTTTGGTTTTATCTTCCGCGTCTCGCCATCGACACGCTCGATCACGCGCGAGCTCGAGATGATTACGTTCATTCGTGTGAGTATCTGTGTGTATAATATAACGTTCTGTACGGTGCGCAGCGTGGTAGGTTTACGTTGAGAAAACGGTGATATAAGAAGAGAACTCGCCATTTGATTCTTATGGCAGAATTATACTGTAGTTACTTTGGATGTTTAATAATTACTACTTGTTCAAATGTTCGAATACTTGAATATTTTCTTATTGGAATAATTTGAGTACAATTTCGAATTTTAAATTTCATTTCATTTGAATTTTAAGTTCATACTTTATTGATATTCAAGTACTCGATGTTGCTATTTGAATGTATAAATATCCTAATGTTTGGATACTGATTGTTTTAAAAGTCTCTTAATGTTTGAAAATATTAAGTTTAAAAATTGTTACTTGAATTTTGAATTATTAACAATGGCTTACTTCACAAATATTGTATGTACAGTAAGAAAAACAAGCTTAAATGTTCAATAGTTTATATCACATTAAATAAAAACTTTTTACATTCGTTATCTAATATACACAGTTACAAATTATAACATGAAGTATTTAAACAGCAGTATCTTCAACATTTGTGCAATGAAAACAAATAAAAAGCTTACAAAGTAAATTTTATACATCGAATTAATTAGATAATTTCGACGAAACGTATAATACAATATTTGTGTAGTAAACCATCGATAGTTATCGAATTTTCCCGCGTAAACGAATGCAAATGGCGTCTTCCTCCATTTTCTTTAGAAAGATCTACCACGCTCAGCAGCGTACTTGAATACGGCAAATGAAACCGTGCCTTTATTTATAAATTAGACGCGTTCCAACGAATTTTCTCGAACACTCCCGTGTGTATACCGTTTGACACGCGTTCTTAGATTTACTTGGCGCGAAGTAATATATATTTTATGTACGGCGAGAGCGATACGATTGACTCGTGGCAGAATCGCGTGCCATAATCACGATCACGAGAGAATTTCGGTTCGATATGCAATCAAAGAGCGTTTCCATCGATCGTGGGGCAATTTTGATGCGCCCTGTATTATTACGGGGCACGCGATCCTCCACGACGATTTTAAGCACGTAAACCCGTTTTGTTGGTTTTCTTTTTTTTACGAAACGTTCCTCGATTTATTTCGTAAACGTTTATAATTGTACGTAATTCAGGCTAAAAGCGTGGTTGTTCCATCGTTATTGTCCTTGGACAATCATGCAGCTTCCCGCGCCATTTTGTTTTCGTACATAGAATCTCTGATACGCGAAACATTCGATAATTCAACAGAATCTGCGCGATAAATATTTGAAACAACAAACTTCGAACTAATAATCTCTGAAAATTTTAACAATTTCTTATAATGTTCCGTCTTTGGCCACCGTAATTAAGGAAATTAATTAGAATGACACAACTTTCTGGCTGATCCTCGAATGTTTTTGACCCAAAATATTCTTCGAACGACACGTTTCTTCGGTTACGAGTAACTTTCCGGTGTGTATAAAATTCCGATAGACAGTTGCGTCAATCTCGTCGTTAGCAACTAAATTGGTATTAGAATTTCTTCCTTTCATTTTAATTTCACACTATTATATGCGAGACGGGTTTACGGGCGCACGGTTGTCGATTACAATTATTCGAATAACGTTACACTATTATGTTTATTCATTTATTCCAAAGCGCATTACTACGTCGTGTAAGATTGTGTGTCTGTGTAAAGTTTTGCAAATGTGTAAATTATCTAGCTGATGATGATTGCGAGATTCCGTATTCGCCGTCCCCCCCCTCTCCGTTCCTTTTGGCAGGAATTATCATTCTTCTGTCTTCAAATCATAATTCGTAAGCAGTTACATCGATCGAACGAAAAGAAAGACTTCTTTTAACCAGAAGAATATGTGAACGAAACAAGTCAGTGAAAAGAAGGTTAGATCCTAACCTAACATTTTTTGTCTAATGCCCTATGTAGTTTAACGACCAAGTTAACGTTTTAGATCCATCGAAATATAATTATAAATCACATGATTGGTCAAATATGGACCCCAACGATCGAAGAGCATTCACGACACGTATTTAGGCTCGAAGTAGAGAGTTACAGGAGCGGAGAAGCAGGGGGCTGGTTTAAAACAAAGCGACGCGATCAGACGTTCGCGCACCGTATTGCGTAAAATTTGTCAAGCGAATGTAAATAACTAACGCATACATTTCACATGTAACATCCTTGTTCACCGTCATCATGATCCATATAATCGTCATAACCATTCCGTGTGATCATCCTCACTATATCGTCAACATCTTCATCAATGTCTTCGTTTTCTCCGTTGTCCCGTCGTTTTTATCAGTTTTCAAGGTTCATCTCCGTCAAACACCACAGTCCGACGACCGGGTTGACCGATCCATGTAACAAATATCACCCACGAACCTCTTATTCGCGTTCGGCGAATTGGCTCGCCGTAAAACCGTGTAAAAAATCCAATATCGCGGATAGAATTTACGAATCGGCCTACCGGTAATATACAGAGAGTCGATGAAACGAGTCGATCGGTGATTTGTGAACGCGGCAAACATGCTATCTCTTCGTTTCATTGTCATCACGTGACTGATTTCGTTTCATTGCGTTCCGAAACGCATGCATTTTCCTACGCGACGCGATGGTGCTCGTCGTCGAACAATGGAGGACGGTAAGGAGCCGGCGAAGTCCATCGAAGGCAGGATTCTGGGCGGGAGCAAGCATCGACCTTCGAGCCGTGATTTTGTAGGGGAAGTCGACTCGAAGTTCGCGTTGCGGTCGGTCAAGGTGCACGCGAGTTTCCGGTGCACGAGGACCGTCATCGTTTCTCCGTTATGCCATCGTTTCTTGTCCTTCGATTCCTCTTCGCGTGTTCCTCCTTATCATTCCTCTCTCACGTTCTATGTGTCTATGCGTGTGTTCATGTGTGTATGTGTGTGTCTGTGTGTGTATGTCCCCGTCCAGTTCGATGATGTGGCTCGACGCGCGGTACACACACGGCGCAACTCGGTTCCTTCACCGTGATGGCGGTTCTCGAACGATCCGTCCCTTCGTCCTCGCTCGCACGCTCGTGTCCAGCTAGCGACGTGTCTCTCCCAACGATCGTAGCGTTCTTGAGTGGTTTTAAAGGCAACTCGTTGGAGGAATGTATTTTTTATACAACTATAAGGCTGTCGATGGAGAGCGCGCGCAAGGTCCGCGAGAACCGGTGCTCCCCGCGAGCAGTATCAAAGGGCTACGAGATCGACTCGTCCACGTTGTCGTCGTCGTCGGCGATGCCGCTACGGTGGCGCTAGGTTACGACGCTGGCGGTGCTGGGGACGTCGGCGTCGCCGATCAGACGTCCGCGGTCCTCGAGGTGACGCTCGGCGAGCGGCTGTGTATGACAACCCGATGACCGTTCTTCGTCACGAAGCCGTCGCTCTCGACCAGCACCGCGGTCTGCCTCACCCGCGGATCCGTATCCGCGTCGTCGCTTTCCTCGCTCGGCCCGCCCAGACGCTGCTGCTTGTGCTTCCTCCAGGCGTTCTGGATCAAACGCGCGCAATACTCCTCGCGTTGACGCCATAGCGTGGATGAGACCGGCTCGTAACCGGTCTCTCCTGGACGCGCCTGAACCTCGATCTCCGCCGTCTCCTCGATCGGGTTACCCTTACGCGCGAAGAAATCTTTCGTAAGGGCGTCCAGGATGTCCACGCAGAACATCATGTCTCCCTTGCATATCGGGATGTCCATCGATACGATCTTGTACTTGTTCGGCTTGTGGATCTGCAACGGTGGCTCCAGCACGTCCAAGAAGTCGGACAGCTGGTCGTATCTGATATATTGCGTCCCGTCGGGATCGAACTGTTGCCAGATCTCGTAGTACATGTCGTAGTCGTCGTCCGTTAAGCCTTCCTGGACATCCTCCGTCGCCTGGGAGTAGTTCTCGAGGATCACGGCGATGTACATGTTGATGACGATCAGAAAACTTATCACCAGATACGAGAGGAGATAGGCAATGCCGATCGTCGAGGAGCCGCAGTTACCCGGGTATCCTATCTCGTTGTTTGGCTCCTGGCAGTCCTCCTCGTTTATTATACCGTCTAGGACACCGTCCCAACCGGCCGACGTTGACATCTTAACATATCAAGTTACTCTTTAACTATAAACATTTATGTATTTCTAATTTGAAAAGTGCTGTGAATGAAGTATGTGGGTACTAGGATTAACTGTCCTTTTTAGATTATTACTTTATAATGGTGGTGACAGTCATGTTTAATGTTATTTGAATGCTATTTACATGTGGATTTTCGTATATTCTATCACTATGCAGCGTGTGACTGAGAGATACTAGTGAGGTATACAACCACAAGGATCCACGGACCAGGTCACATTATGAACATAAGTCAAAGTATAACCTTAAAGAACTGTACGTGTGAATCTATCTAGCTTTACATTGCATTCTTTCATTTTTATTTGATTATTCTGATATTCCCTTACTTGCAAATTCGTGCGAGCATGCGACATGCAAAAAGTTAGAATAAATGCTGTCTGAAGGCTCCCATGAACAGCACTTATGGGACATCATTTTGCTTGGCATTTTTTGTGTTCAGAGTCTGTTGTATTTAGGTCAAAAGTGTTGTGGGATATGAAATAATTTGCTGGGTGATTATCGTTATTACCAGATAATTACCTGGACTAGGAAATAGGAACGTGCAGTCAGATATTTACCTGGAATAGCAGTATCATCGACTGGCCAAACGTTTTGAAGTTATATACATCGTCCAGTCCGCTCTTGTCTTTGACGTGCATGAAGAACGACATTCCAAAGATCGCGAAGATAAACATCACCAAAAACAGTAATAGGCAAATATTGAAGAGAGCTGGTAACGACATCGCCAAGGCGAAGAGAAGAGTCCGAATACCCTTGGCACCTTTCACGAGTCGAAGAACACGACCGACTTTTGCTACCCTTACTACACGAAGCAATGTCGGTGATACGAAGTATTTCTCGATTATGTCACTGAGGACCAGACCTGAAGAGAATATATGCACATTTTAAAATCACAAGTATAAATATTATAAAAATGATAACTAAGTAAGAGTGAAGCTGGAGTGGTGCCTTTTATGTTAATTGATGTTCCTCTAATCATGCAATTACTCTAAGGGAAGAGGGGACTTTTTGCAAGAGATTGTTTGTCTGTGTATCTAGAACCTATGCGAATTTTGTTTGTAAGCAATCGTATAACTAGAAAGATTTTGATTGTCTCGATTTAAGATTCAAAACTTGTGATGCATATAGTTTGAAAAAATGGAAAAAAAACATGCGTCATAATCCTAAAGACTAGGAACCCGTGTTCTCTTGTTTTATGTACAAGACATGCACTGAGATTGATCGAGAGTTGAAGCTATCACTCGTTGCATCACTCGGTGCGGTATAAAATGTCAGTATCTTGTGTGAGGCATTCGAAAGTTTGTAAATGAAACTATCGTTTCTCTAGAGCGAAGACTAATTTTGAATGAACTAGTTCTGTTAATACAGACCCGCTCTTACCCGATTCTTTATATCAATTAACATGTGTGAATCCGTATACAACATTGTATTTGATGGTAATTTATACATTTCTTTTAAAAGGGCCATATAGCGAGACTACACTGTAAAGTACTTTATCAGGTAAATATCGTGATTTGACTGATGCAAAATAATATTTGAGGACTATAGTTAATCAAAACAATGTTGTATTGGTTGATTCAATGGCCACATGTCGAACACCATAGCAGGGACAAAGGATTGGGGTTATCACAGTACGACATCAATGTAAGGCTACATAATGTAATGACGCTGATCAGTCGTTGCGGCACATGTGAAATATCGAACCTGTCCGCTTTTTATTTGTATTTCAATGTAGAAGAAAGTCAAAACGTGCATAAGAAGATTGTAAGATGTTGCATGACATGCTTCATTTGCATTCTATCTATCTAATCGTAAAGATGATCGTGTGCTGAGAAAAAGCTAACAGGATCACTTTCTCTGACCAACGTATCTGTCAATTTCACGTGTGCCATACGACTGAACTAATCATTACATTACATTACCTAATATTGACAATATAACAACAACAAAATCAAAGAGGTTCCATGGCTCCTTGAAATAGTGGTAACGCAGAGCGAAGATCTTCATGAGACACTCGCTGGTGAATATCACAATGAATATCATGTTCAGATAGTCTAGAACATCGCTGAAAGTCTGGGTCTGTTGATAATGGTCCAACGTCATCGTAAGCATGTTCAGCCCGATGAACAACATGATTATCATATCGAACTTTTTGTCCGTCACTATTTCAAACACTATCGCCTGCGGCCTCCACTAAAAAACAGAAATATTTCATTAATTTCATTATTCTATGGAAGGTGGGCAAATATTGATCTACGTTCGATTTAGGATCACCTATGATTATTGTACTAATTAATACGTATTGGGCTAACTTTGGTGCGTTTTGTTCTCTCAAACTTGTTCTATTCTTCATTTTCTAATTTCTAGGTTAGGAAATTTATAAACCACAGAAATTTGTTAGAAACTCAAGGTGGTGTGTGGATAACTATTTCACTGATAATTTAATGATTAGGAGATATTTTACAAAACTGAGTTTGAGTGATTAATAATTACAGTATTCAAAATACTATACGTGATACTAAACGTGATACTAATTTAGCAATATTTAGTTGCAAAATTCTAATTACTTAGGAACTGTCGCATATAATTGATTCTCTGGTAATTATTTAGTAAATGATTAATTTTTACCGAGTTATCTCTAAAATAATAAATAGACCTTACTCTTGGGCGTGGAATGGCCTTGAGTGGTTTCTTGCTGCCCATCTTTTTCATAGCGTTATAATATTTCTTCTGATCTTCTGTCATGAACATTTCAAGGGAACCTCCGGCCTTCTTCTTTTGCTCGTTAAAGTTGTCGATGATCACACCAATGAATAGATTAAGGGTAAAAAACGATCCGAATATAATGAAGAATACAAAATAGAAATACATGTAGATGTTCGTTTCACGAATTGGTTGTTTGTTGAGCTATAAACAGAATTTCATATTTTAACAATACTGATTAATCATTTTATTCTAACCAAATACTAACTTTCATTTTAACCATGTTAATTTTCATCAATTATTTATTCTGATCAATTACTTTGATTTTGACTAATTATTTTAATTCAAATCAATGTTCAATTGATTAGATCAAGTCTGATTAATTATTTTGATTTTGATCAATCATTGATCCTAATCAATTATTAATTTTGATTAACTATTTTGACTTTGATCAATTATTGGTCCTAATCGATTATTAACTCTGATCAATTATTTTAATTTTGACCAATCATTGATTCTGATCAATTATTCTCTTTTTGACTAATTATTTTAATTCAGATCAAACATGGAGTTTGATCAATTATTTTGATTTTGATCGATCATTAATCCTAATCAATTATTAATTTTGATTTTGATCAATTATTGATCCTGATCAGTTATTAATTCTGATCAATTATTTTAATTTTAGTCAATCATTGATCCTGATCAATTATTAATTCTGAACAATTATTCTCATTTTGACTAATTATTTTAATACAGATCAATCATGGAGTCTAATCAATTATTTTGATTTTAATGAATCATTGATCTTAATCAATTATTAATTCTGAACAATTATTCTCATTTTGACTAATTATTTTAATACAGATCAATCATGGAGTCTGAATTATTTTGATTTTAATGAATCATTGATCTTAATCAATTATTAAATCTGATCAACCATTTTGAATTTAATCATTTTCACATTAATCATCAATTCTAATCAGTTATTAATTCTGATCAAATACATATTCCGATTTTGATGAATTATTTTCATCCAAATTAATTATAAACCCTGGCTAACTATTTAAACCTTGATTTTCGGTGTAATTTTGAATACCCTCACCTCTCTGGAATCAATTGCGTCGTTCATGATCTGAATCCATCCTTTGAACGTGGCCACTTGGAACAAGCACAAATACGCTTTTCCTACGTGATCGAAATTCATCGGTGAATTCTCCCAGGTGTAATTCTCAGCCAGACAGGCATTTCTATCAGGGATTATTTCGTAGCTAAGTGTTGTTTTGTTTGCATCCACGCACTGCAACAACAATTTGCTTTCATTATTTTCCATATATACATAAATCTATTCATATCTTTCTCTTACTGCTTTATTCATTTTTATAATATCAATTTTGATACACCACACATAATGTCAATTTTTATAAACTAGAAATAATATCAATTTTAAAAGACTGTAAGTAAAATCAATTTGGGAAAACCATATATAGTACAAATTTTTATTGGCCAGCCATAATATTAATTTTAATAAACCATATGTAATATCAATTCTTATTGGCAATTCATAATATTAATTTTAATAAACGATATTATAGTATCAATTTTTATTGGCAATTCATAATATCAATTTTAATAAACCATATTGTAGTATCAATTTTTATTGGCAATTCATAATATCATTTTTAATAAACCATATTATACTATCAATTTTTATTGGCAATTCATAATATCATTTTTAATAAACCATATTATACTATCAATTTTCATTGACCATTCATAACATCAATTTTGATAAACCATATGTAACATCAATTTTCATTGGCCATACACAATATGAATTTTAATAGAAGATTTAAAAGTAACATTCTATAGGAACAAATATATACCTTGAAGTATTTGCCGGCAAAAAGCTGCACACCCATAATGGCGAAGATCAACCAGAAGATAAGACACACCAGTAACACGTTGAAAATGGATGGAATGGCTTGAACCAAAGCGTTGACGACTACCTGTTAGACAAACAACGTTATTAAAGTACCCAAAAATCATCCAACCCTTTCGATTTTTGTTTTTCTTTTGTGCTTGGATACGCGTTTCTATGCATCTCTACGCATCTCTATTGTCTACGCCGTGTGTTACTTGTATGTGCAATTTTAATTCCTAGATTTCTCTCTATATGCAACTGAATTGAAAGAAAAAATAATATTGCACGATGGAAACCAGAAATGTTGTATCAAGTTTAACATCGAGAGTTACAATTATTTTATTAAAGTAATTTCATTATTTATGATTCGATGAATTATTAATTTTCTGTACGTTCAATTAATAATTAATCCAATATGTAATTTTACAATAATACTTTACAATGATTTTTAAATACAGTTATTACAATTATTAAATAATTATGATTTAGTTATTAATTGAATAACTAAGACTTAATTATTAATTGAATAATTAAGATTTAATTATTACTTGAATAACCAATATTTAATAATTAGTCGAACGACTAAGATTTAATTTTCGATCGAATAACCAAAAATTACCAAATTGACAAAAATTAATAATAAAAAATATATCGATTACAACATTCCTGTTTCACTCTCACGATTTAATAACCACGAGAAATAACGAAAATTCGTTAATACTCCTCACGTTTTTCTATTTCTTGGAACAGTAAACCGAGGTGAACCTTGCATACTTACTCGCACCATTTCAAAAAGAATAAAAAGAAACGTGGACAGAGAGTCAGTGTTCTGCACAAATTCGACTCGAAATAGAACAAAAAGAAATAAATCTATTAGCCCGATCCGACATTGTGCGTACTGAACCTCGAGATATTTCGTGCGACAAAAATAAAGTAAAACATCAACAAGATGGTGTAGGTAAGCGAACGAAGCAGTTACGTGCAAAAATTTTCGGACAAATCGAAGCAAGCGAGTCACATGCGTTAATGAACGAGCAATAGCAGGCTGAATTATACACGTCGACAATTAAGCAGAAAGTTTATCTACTGGCTAAGATAGTTAGATAGGATAAGATAGTTTTCAGGGTGTGGGCATGACAGTAACTCTACGCCCAGTATCTCAGCGACCTTGTATTACAGTTATGTAGAAATCGTTTTAAAGTCTGTAATGAGACACAAACTGTTAATTAATCGTTCGATGTAACTGATGGTATCACTAGTGTGTGTGTATCGTGGGTGTTTATGGTTACGTTTGATATGTGGCGTAAATGGGGTTCTAACTTTGAGGGTAGATACTTGTGAAATTCATAAACTATGTCCTATTCTTATATTATATTTTTCTGGAGGAATTTATGCGATGTTCTTCAATCTTTTATTTTCAAATTTTTTAACTATTGTACTTTTAAGTTGTATGTCAATGAATGAATTGTTGATAAGTTAATAATTATACATATATTGTTATTGTGAAATTATTTGTGACATATAGCAATACATAACAAGGTCTCAATAATTGTATTAAATAAAAATTGTAGTTGTTTACTGACAAACTAACTGATTTGAGTAACACAAATTTCAGAAACTAAATCATAAACAATAATTTCTTTATTATTTTTAAATCAAGTTACTAATCTAATGATTGTCATTTTAATGTAAGTTAAAAATATACTTATATCAATAGATTTGAAGTGGATAATAAATAAACAATTATTTAAGATATGACATTAAAATATTTCTGACAAAATTTTGTACAAAATTCCTACAAATTAGAACTTGTTTATTTTCTACCTAAATTTAAAGAAAATTGTGAACAGTGAACTAAAAAAAATTGTTAAATAAAATGTTAATTAGGACATTTTTTATTTATTTCTTAAGTACTACCCATAAGTCTCAACCCTTTTTTTAACCACCTTGTATGAATGTATACTGGCTGTATTTAAAGATGAGGCACGTTGCTCGAAAATTAAGAATCGAGGTAGTATCTAACAAAAACTATAACTGCCATCCTTAAGTTTGATATTATATAGTGTAATTAATTAGAAGAATTCTATAATTGAAATAAATTTTGTGAATTATGTCAATTGAAAGATTTATGTAGAAATTTGGAATGAGATCTCTCTTGTGCAGGCGTTGAAATCACTGAATTTCTCAGTGACTGGAAGAAATGATCAATTTTCTAATTTTTGTATGAAATTTTGTCATTTCTTTTATGTGATAGATACTCGTCTTTCCGAGATATCTTGCAGAAAATATTTTTAAAATGTTATACATTTTTGTTGCAAAAATGTAATAATAATTGTTGCAAACAGATTTGTCAGTAATACATATTCTATTCTTCTGAAGTTTTAATATTTTCGTTGTAACACATATTATTAACAAATATTATTTCAAACCATATTTCAAACCAAAATGAGTACTTCATTCATTAATTACAATTATCTACTACATTTTAAACAAAGTGTGCTAAAATAAAATTTTCATATACTCATACAAATTTGCATATAGTAATTTTCAACTATTACATATATTTAATAAATTTCAACAATTTTCACTTGCAACTGCATCTACAGATAAAAAGATATTTATCACAAAAAAATGAATATCAACTTCAAAATTGTACTTATGGCCCACTAACAAATTATTCAGTATAATTTATTTATGAATACCAACGTATATAACATACATTATAAATTTGGAATAAAAATAGAATCTTTGAACCCAAACTTACGGACAGCAGAGTATGCGTGTCTTCTAAGGTGCATATCTCGCGAAAGTTGTTGATAAAGAACGAGTCTACGTGCCGTTCAAACATTCGCCATTTTAAGCTGAAGTGCATTCGCGATTGCCCTAAGTATGTTCACGTGCAAAAGGATTCGAGTCTCTGATACGATGAGGCCGAAGAGTTAACATCTTCACATTTATTTCAATATCCACTGTTTCTTTAAATATAAAACTCTGATCGGCCTCTTTGTCGAGTCTCGTGGAAAAATATACGATGCCGCCGTTTTTATTTAGAAAAATATTCTTTCTATTAATTTATTTTGTTATTTAAAGTAGATAGATATTCTTAATATTTCGACGGCACCGAGATTATCTATTATGTTGAAAACGTGAACGAATGATCGTTGGTAAAGTTAGGCAATTTTTATATTTAGATACACTGGTATTATTTATGCTGCTTATCTATTAAGACGGTCTTCTGAGAAGCTCAGCACGTGATATCGCGTGGTACAGTTAACGCTTATGACTGAACACGCGATATCGAGTGATCGACACATGATTCATACATATGCAACTATTAATACGATTGAAATCATAATATAGAAAATTCCTGTTCACTTGCCATAGTAATTAATTATTATTCTAACAATTTTAGATAATACACCAATGTGAAATTTATATTCGAATTAAAAATTATACATTCATCTCCAATTAGAAAATTATGTAACAAATACAGTTTAACTCCAGTTAAAGGAAATTTAATTTTGTATTAAATGTTCATTAAATTAAATAGGAAACCTAATTAAGTACTTGAAAGGTCCAATTAAAAGGCTGCTGATTTGCAGAATTTTACAAATTTTGTTTCGACAAATATAATAATGTAACATAAATAAATGCAACAGTTTACGTTGCATATTAACAAGGGGTTGAATGAATTAAAACGAACGAGGGGTTGAAAGGGACTTTTTTCTGAAAAATATTTAAGCACCGAGCAATCGACCAATCAGGGTAAAATTATATTTTGTGAAGACAATAATGCCCAACTTGAGCGATCGATTCGTTCAGAAACTCGTTCACTTGGTAACTCTAACAAGAATAATAATCGTTTCGACGGGAATGGAAGAGAGTACATAATTGGCAAGGTCCGCTGAGACGGTGGGCTACATACCCTCATTCCCTGCATTCTAGACATCGCCCTGAGTGGCCTTAGGGCCCTTAGGGTCCTCATTGTTTTGAAGGCTTGGATCCCGCCAGCGCCACAGAGCGACGCTACGAAGTTAATGAGTGACACCTGCGAGCGAGAAACGAGAGCGAATCACAGCAACAGGTTGACAAAACTACTCCCAAATAACGATCATATTATCGTCTCCAAACTCCCAAATCAGGAAAAAGATAGATATAGAAATAGAAATACAGAGATAGTTCAAAAAGACAGGTAAGGAAGAGACAGGTAACTGGGTAAACAGATCGTTCCTTCGATTGTCAATTTTTCAGTCTTTTTTTTCGAAGTTCCTGTATAATAACGATAAGTTGTCCCATCTGTGAAGAGCTTTTAGATTTATACATTTATAATATAGTGTATAATACACATCGTAATTACGGTACAACAGATAATAATCAGAGCAGGGGACGAAGACATTGATAGAAATCAGGTATGGCACATGTAGCGGTTCACAGTGAACAGAAATGTACATCACGCGATGCTCTGTTTGCGTATAATTACGTTTTCTAATCGCGTTATTGCATGTTTTAATATCTTTTATGAGCGTGGGATTCGATGTGCGATATTATCTGATTGATTATGTATACGCGGCCATTTTGTGTACCGCACGCTTAATGGCTTCATAGTTCACGGAAAGTTCGTTGAAAATTCTTTTAGGACTCTATGCACGGAACTATGTGAGTGTCTATAAAATTTATAAATACATGTAATTATACGTTAATATATACATAATTAATTGTACATATGTAACTACGTTTGGTCCTACAATTTTAAAACACAACCTCACAAATCTTTGTCAGTCTCAGAAATATTAATCAAAACTTCACTTTATAATAAAAATTATACAAAATAGTTTCGTCTATGTATAAAATCATTTATCTATATTATTGTTTATATTTATGTCTGTATAATTGTCTATATTTCTATCTGTCTAATTTATATGTATGTCTGCATAATTTATGTGTATGATATTTATATGTATAATCTTATAAATCACATAATCAAATAATCATATGTATAATCATGTAATATATTGAACTATGTTATAGTAGATAGTATTTGAATTGTTTCGGGAAATGTTTGGTATAATTATACGCATACAGGCACGTTCACTTGACAATGCAGAGAACAATATGGCTGGACAAGAATCATTATCAGTTACGAGCATGATTTTCGGCTCCGCCCTGAAACAGATGAAAAAGGTTCGTCATACTTGCTATAGCAACGCACTAGGCACAAGTTTTAATTCAATTAAATTCTCATTTTATGCATTTTTCATTTTTTTTAAGTCTTCATTTCTTGTTAATATTAGCTAGGATAAAAATAAAAGCTTCTTTTTTGGTGTCCCTTATCTTCCATATTATTTCATTTCATTTCTGTTTGTAAGTGATAAATGAAATTAAAAATGATTCACATAATCTTGAAAAATATTACCAATAAAAAGTCCCTAGTGTAATTGTTTTAAAATGTAACTTCGCTTAGTTTGCAGATAAAATAATAAATATAACTTATTCTTCTTAATGATTTTAATTTGTTTGACAATTTTGTTGATTATTCCTATGAGTCCCGCCAGTTTGTGAACACGACAAAATGGCCACCATACCACATCAAGGTTGAATAGAATAACAGTAGGTCCCATAAATCTTGAATAATTATAAAAACATCCAGTAAAGAATATTGAGTTTCAAAATTTCTAAAGTCATTGTGGACATCATAATATTAATTAATATTCATAAAACTGATGATACCACAGTGCGTTACTATTAAGAATCAAGATCCTGATGAACATGTCCCAATTTTATACAACGTACACTTGGGTGCAATATATTTAGGCTTCTTTTGGATAAAAATGCATGTTAGGGAAGATATTCAAATTTTGAAAAATTTGGTAACTTAAGGATTTGGGAATTTAGGGATTTGAGTGACAGGGATTTGAGGATTTGGGATTTTGGGTATATAGGAAATTGGGAATATAGCAATTCGGGAATGTGAGATCTGGGGAATATCGAAATTTGGGAATGCAGGAATTGGGGAATGTGGTAATTGGGGAATGTGGGAATTGGGGAATGTGGGAATTGGGGAATGTGGGAATTGGGGAATGTGGGAATTGGGGAATGTGGGAATTGGGGAATGTGGGAATTGGGGAATGTGGGAATTGGGGAATGAGGGAATTGGGGAATGTGGGAATTGGGGAATGTGAGAATTGGGGAATGTGGGAGTGGGGGAATGTGGGAGTTGGGGAATGTGGGAATTGGGGAATGTAGGAATTGGGGAATGTAGAAAGTGGGGAATGTGGGAATTGGGGAATGTGGGAATTGGGGAATGTGGGAATTGGGTAATGTGGGAATTGGGGAATGTGGGAATTGGGGAATGTGGGAGTTGGGGAATGTGGGAATTGGGGAATATGGGAATTGGAGAATGTAGAAAGTGGGGAATGTGGGAATTAGGGAATATAGAAATTTGAACAAATATATAGATTAGGAAATAAAGAAATTTGAGAATATAGAAATTTGGGAATACATGAATTTGGAAATATAGGAATATAGCAATGCAGAGAATTTAAAACCTCACAAAACTTCCTAAGAATTTAAAACCTCACAACACCCAAAACTCCGTAATAAAAACTATCTAACATTAAAAGATCTCCAAAAAGAACCTAACCTAATCCTCCTCCCTCCCCAACACCAGTACCCAAAAGAAACCTACGTTGCACCCAAGTGCACAGCATCAGTACATAATACACACGCTTACATTTACACACAAGGAAGATTGTACGTTACACACAAAGCATATAATATGTATATAATATATATAATGTTCATATATATATATGTATATAGTTCAGATGTATAGATACACCGTACTTTGCACAACGATCACTGTGCCAAAAAAGATTATTAGGAAAGGCGTACATAGGCGGTAGCTAGTACGACAAAAAACTCCAATATCAGTGCAGACACCGAGTAGATACGCCAATGTACCTCTGCACACCGGAAAGCACATCACACAGTACAGGTTACAATCACTGTAGCGAGATCATGTTCCTCGTCATACTCATTTTTTCCCTCGGTTTTCATTTATTGTTCCCTTTTAATTTTCTCTCCTATATACTTGTTCTAAACACCGATATTTCTTTGCAAATTTGACGGATAAGTTTATTCATATTTAGGTGACATTTTTTCTAAAATTGACATCAAATTTAAATTAACATCAAACAGACATTAATATTTAATTAACATTTGTGTCAAATGGACGTCAATATTAAGATTGACATCTTTTTCAAGTAATCAGTGTTAAATTGTTTGATATATTTTTTTAAGTATGTTTGAAGAGTTCAGTTGGGTTATGTAGATTTGACAAAATTGAGGGATACTGAGAATACTTTTGTATTGTGTTTGGATCATATCTGGAATCTAAATCATGGGTAAATTTTATCTGAATTATATGTGAATCATGTCTGAATCATATCTGAATCATATCTGAATCATATCTGAATCATATCTGAATCATATCTGAACTATATCTGAATCACATCCAGATCATATCTAAATCATGCCCAAATCATACCTAAATCATATCCAAGTCATACAATTATAGTAAACAAATCATTGAAGCTTACTTCAATTTTTGTAAATCTAAATTCAATTGTTTGTATTAATAATCCAACATAATTGAGTCAATAATGGGGTCTAAAAAGAAATATTGGGAGAATAACCTAAACTTAGAAACCCAAAGAAAGAAGTCTGCAGCGCCATCTGGACACCACAGTTTATTATAACCTAATGGAGCAGTGTCTCAACAAATATTTAACATATATTACTCTACAATATTCTACAACAAACTTTTCAATTCGAAAAATTAACTTGAATGTAATATTTTAAACCAAAATCCATTTGCAGATTATGATTCTCTATGAGGCTTCAAAAATTTTAAAATTCTTATCCTATAATTTAACCTTGCAGTACATATGCAACTTTAATTTTAATTAGCTTTAATTAACTTATACAACTTTAATTTTGCAATCGTTAAGTAAACTTCAAATTTTCAAAAACGCAACCTATAATTTTACAAAATTCCATTTGCAGGTTATGATTCACTATGAGGCTTCAAAAATTCTAAAATATTTATCCTACAATGTAATCTTGCAGTACATGTACAACTTTAACTTTAACTAGCTTTAACTAACTTATACAGCTTTAATCTTGCAATTGTTAAGTAACCTTCAAATTTTCAAAAAGAGTCTATAATTTTACAAAATTATTTTCAGTATCCCTCATGAAATTTTGAGTGAATGATTGTTCGAATGTAAGGTGAATTAAAACCGTCAGATTTGCAGAATCGGCCAAGTCGGCATCACCGTATATTAGGTTGTTTCTTTCATTTCTTCTGGTGGACCTATGGACTTACTCTCATGCCCTCCCATCGTGAAACGGCTCGTAAAGGCCTCAAGGCCCTCAGTGTTCTCATGGAACGGAAGGCCGGGATGTCGGCAGCACCGGCCCAGATTGCACCCAAGTTGATCAGTGAGAGCTATTATCATCAAATATCGATCAGATGGAACGTGAAATATCCTGGTCATCGTGATTAATACGTATTGGCGATTGATTAACAGAGATATCCATCTGGATCCACGTTGAGCTCCAACATTGCAAACAGACTTTTAGGCACAAGTAGGACGGGGGGAGACGAAGGAACTTCAGTGAAAATAGATGGAGCAAGACTTTTTCTTTATGAACAAGTTTACAAAATTATCAACTTTAGCAGGTTACTCGTATCTTGATCAAATGTCTATTTTTAAAGACGTTTATACACGTGCACGAAATTATTTAGTTGTAAACTTGTTGATGGCTGCAGTGTAAACTAGATTAGAAACACATCATATGAATACTTGTATTCTAAGAATCGTGTGTGTAATCAACCATCTTGTTTGGGTATACATTCGTGATTTTGCTAACACTTTCTGTTTCGAAGAAAGAGATTACACACAGTTCTAGGTGGAACATTACAGAGGGAGGGTTCTGCGAATACAACTTACCATGACGATGATGAAATCGAGCCAGCACCAAGCGTTCGTGAAGTACTTTTTGAAGCCAAGAGCCAACCATTTGATTAACATTTCGATGAAGAAAATCACAGTAAATATTCGGTCCATGTAATACAAGATATCTTGCAGAATGGGTCGTTGTTGAAGATGCACATCTTCCAAGGCCTGTAATTATTGTTGTAGGCTTTTACATTCCGTTTCGGGCGATATTGGTGTAACTAGGGGCATTTTTATAGTCAATGTGGATTTATTCGCTTGTATTTTATGATTAATGTATAGGGAGATTTGCAAAGTTCATTTTTGAATTTTCAAGCTTGTAAGTTGCTGAATTTTTAAATTTCTGAATTTGTATGCGCATGGAAATTGGAAGTTTTTGGAAGTTCTAGGTTTTGGAATTTCTACATTTTCGAATTTCTATATTTTCAAATTCCAAAATATCCAAATTCCAAGATTTTCAAATTCCAAGATTTCCAAATTCCAAGATTTCCAAATTCCAAGATTTCCAAATTCCAAGATTTCCAAATTCCAAGATTTCCAAATTCCAAGATATCCAAATTCCAAGATTTCCAAATTCCAAAATATCCAAATTCCAAGATTTCCAAATTCCAAAATATCCAACTTCCAAAATATCCAACTTCCAAAATATCCAAATTCCAAAATATCCAAATTCCAAGATATCCAAATTCCAAGATTCCCAAATTTCCAAATTCCAAAATTTCCAAATTTCCAAATTCCCAAATTCCCAAATTCCCAAATTCCCAAATTCCCAAATTCCCAAATTCCCAAATTCCCAAATTCCCAAATTCCCAAATTCCCAAATTCCTAAATTTCCAATTTCCAAAATTCCCAAATTCCCAAATTCCTATATTTCCAATTTCCAAAATTACTAATCTCTCAAATTCCCAATTTCTTAATCCCTCAAACTCTCAATGTCCCAAACACCTAAATCCCCAATTCAAAAACATCAACATTCAAAAATTCCCCAAATCCACTTATCCTGCCGAATATTCTCAAATAAATCCCTAGAGTTATCCACATAAATCCCTAGTTACCCCACCTTTTCCGAATTGCACAAAAATTCCAGTCTAGAAGTTTTAAAACGATCATCTATCAAAACATCAACATAAACATCCCAGCGCCATTTGCAATTCCTCAGCGCTATTTGCAATTCAGCGCTATCTACATTGCATTTAAAGACACATCACCCTTTAATGAAACGCAATAATTCGTTTAATGTAATTTCACTTTTAAACATCCCAGACTGGAATTTTTAAAATATATATCAAAATAGAAAATAATGTATACTTACGAGAGCCATACTACTCAAAAGAATCATCAAAATGACGGCAGTCTCAAAATACTTGTTCTCGATTAGTTGGAAGGTCTTCAGTCTCAAGTTCGCCCAACCCTGCCAAAATGGAGCATCGTCGTCGCCAGCTAAGAACGGGAACTTTTTGTAACAATTTTCTGGACAACAATCAGCTGGATAATCAGGCTCGATGGGATCTTCATCAGCTTGAATAATGGCGTCCCCTAATTCGCCATCTCCTCCTTCTCCTTCTTCGCCTTCGTCTCCGTCATCCCCAAGATCTTCAAAATAGAGTTTCGTTTAAGTTATTGTGTCGTTATTAGGTATTTAATAAAATATTCGAATTACATATTTGTATTATAGTAAATTGTATAATAAGATATTTTTATAATAAATATATCAAGTACCTAATTCAATAATTGTATAATTCAGATATGTAACTGGTTTTTAAGTTTGTAATTTAGACATTTAAATATATGTTTCATGTCTTATTTAGTTATTTAAGTGTCTAATCGTCCCATATCTAATTTAGTTATTTAAGTACTTAATCGTATTATATCCAATTTATACAGGGTATCTCATAACTAGTGTAGGTCCCTGAAATGGGGGGTAGCTAACATGATTCTGAATAAGATTTCCCTTTTCAAAAATGGCGTTCGAAGCTTCGTTTTCAAATTATTAAGGAAAAACACGCGAGAGTGAAAGCTTTGAGCCTAGCGCGAATGTGATCAAGCGCCTGATCAAACGTCGGACAGTTTAAACGCTTAATAAAAAATGTCAAATGTCCCTTATGTCAAATCTCAGTAAAATAATAAACAGAACAATTACAAATAATGTTTACTTATTCATTTAGCTTACTTATATTCTTGTAAGTTTACTTCTTGTAAGTATATTTAGTGTAATTCTTGTAAGTATATTTAGATTATTTAGTACCTAATTTATCTACTTAAACACATACATTGTCAACTACCTAATTTTAGCAATAAACAGCCCCAAATTAAATATGCATTCAGTGCATCATAATAAATGATTTTCAAAAATGTCTGTACCTTCATCTTGTTCTAGGTCTTCCTTACTCGCATCCTTCTTTTCCTCCCCGTCCAACAACTTCATACTACCCTTATGACTTTCATCCTTGAATGCTCTGTTCTTATGGCTGCCATACGATTTGTTACTGTAACATTTGTTTCAAACATTACGATTACCATAACATCAAATATTTATTTTTAAATGATTGTCACAGATATTCACCTGATTGTGTCATCCTCGTTCTGATTAATATAATCGTTGTCCAATCTATAGTCACGGTGGTTGATTGAATTTGCTATAACCTTGCTGTTGTTCAGGCACAGTTTACCCTTCTTCAATTTATTCTTTAGATCTCCTTTGAGCAATAAAATATCCGTCTCATTATAATTTATTAAGGTTGATTTTATTCAATAATATTGATTTACTGACAGTCACATTTTATTTCTTTTTATATTTAAAAAATTCTCTAAAATAATGTTTCAAAATGTATTTACAAAAAATTGTACATATTTTTTTTATATTTTTAATGCGATACTGATACTTGTATTCGTCTCTGGCTGGATCTGTGTTGATATGAGATTTTAATGCAATTTTTGAAAAGTGGATTGTAAAGGGCCTTTTAATAAATAAAGTATTTGATCAATAAAGGGTGCTTTAGTAAAGGGTATTTGATAAGTGAAGGATGTTTCAATAAAGGGCATTTAATGAAGCGTTTTAAAAAAAAACGTATTCAATAAACAATTTTAAATGTCTTTTAATAAATTTTTAAAAATTTGTTTAATAAAAATACATTGTTAATAAAAAAAACATAGGGTGTTTTAATAAAGTGTATATAATAAACAAAGACTGCATAAGTAAATGGTATTTAACACATTGACTGCCACTGAAGAAGTTGAAAATTTAATTAGCTAACATTTTTATTTTTAACAAACCATTTTCACTAAATAGTTAATATGAGTATTTTCAATAACTGAACAAATTTTAAAAAATATAGATGATAGTATGAGAAATTTAACGTAGCAGTGAAAGTGTCAATAAATAAAGAATAACTTATACCACATTTTCAGAATAAATTTCCAAAAATTATCACTAAAAAGGAGAATTTCAGAAATTATCTAATTTCATGATAAAACGAATTGAAGTTATACATGAATAATTATAATATGAATGAAATCACTACCTGAGTAAGGGTTGAAAAAGGGTTTCAAGAATAAAATTCGGGTGAAATGAAACGAACGAACGATACGGAATATTTCGATTTATATCGACACGCTTACCATGAATAGTAAATTCCATTCCATCCCCAATAGCAACTTCCAGTTGATTCAGCTCCTTGGCACTCTTTTTATCCCTATATGCATCGAGCTCTCCATCTGCAAGATCTAGGTCCCCATCCCGATCAATTCCATCTGCACAGTCATATAAAATCTCTAACCCGCCCTTATCAGAATAGATTTGTCAAAAAATATGTCTGTATAAATTCAACGTTGCCAGAAGTTTCATCCACAATTTGATTCTATGATCTTCGACGATCTGCAAGTTTTCTTTCAACAACGTAGACCTACGTTGTTCCTTTCTTTTGTTATTATTTTTTTTTTGTTTTTTTTTTTTGTTTGATAATAATATTATCTTCTTTTGTGTTTCATGCAGTAATTTAACTAGTTCGAAATAGCCTAGTCTAGTCTAATCGACGATTTAACAAGTGTGACTAATTGTTTGCGCGATACATGGTGGATTATGAGCATTGGCGTAACTAGAATGTTTGTGTACAGGGTGGAATAGAGATTTTGGGGATTTTGAGAATTGGGATTTGAGTGGTTTGGAATTTGGGGATTAAGGGACTTAGAGATTTGGGTGGTTTGGAATTTGGGGATTAAGGGATTTAGGGATTTGGGTGATTTGGAATTTGGGGATTAAGGGATTTAGGGATTTGGGGATTTGGGGATTTGGGGATTTGAGGATTTGAGGATTTGGGGATTTGGGGATTTGGGGATTTGGGGATTTGGGAATTTGAGGATTTGGGGATGTGGGGATTTAGGGATTTGGGAATTTTGAGACTTATGGATTTGGGGATTTAAAGATTTGGGGACTTAGGTATTTGGGGATTTAGGGATTTGGGGATTTGGGGATTTGGGGATTTGGGGATTTGGGGATTTGGGGATTTGGGGATTTGGGGATTTGGGGATTTGGGAATTTGAGGATTTAGGGATGTGGGGATTTAGGGACTTGGGAATTTGGAGACTTATGGATTTGGGGATTTAAGGATTTGGGGACTTAGGGATTTGGGGATTTAGGGATTTGGGGATTTGGGGATTTGGGGATTTGGGGATTTGGGGATTTGGGAATTTGAGGATTTGGGGATGTGGGGATTTAGGGGCTTGGGAATTTGGAGACTTATGGATTTGGGGATTTAAGGATTTGGGGACTTAGGGATTTGGGGATTTAGGGATTGGGGATTTGGGAATTTGGGGATTTGGGGATTTGGGGATGTTGAAAATAGCAAAAATAAATATACAAGTATGTCGGTAATTTGTCAATATGTCGGTAATAAAGTTTGTATATTTATCTACCAGCTATACGATACCGCTCGTTTAAACGAGACCCTCAAATGTTAAAATAAAATAATATCTGAAATATTAATTCTTCTCTGTTCTCATATCAATTACAAGATTGCATTCGCATATTAAGAGTTCTTGCTTAAAATTTCCTTCCTAGTTACAGTTTCATATTTTTAAAATAAATTTGTTCAAAGTTTCAATGGTGTTAGTTGTGTTATATTTATATTAAGTAGTTTTTCAATATCATATTTTAAAAACTATACTCCCATTTCCATTAGGGGATTTGGGGATTTGGGGATTTGGGGATTTGGGGATTTGGGGATTTGTGGTTTTGGGAATTTAGGGATTTAGGAATTTAGGGATTTGAAGATTTAGGGATTTGGGAATTTAGGGATGTGAGAACTTAGGAATTTGGGGACTTAGGGATTTGGGAATTTAGGGATGTGAGAACTTAGGAATTTGGGGACTCAGGGATTTGGCGATTTAGGGATTTGGGAAATTAGGGATTTGGAGATTTAGAAATTTGGAGCTATGGGGATTTGGTGATTTGAAGGTTTGGGAGTATGGGAATACGGGTATATGGGGATTTGGAAATTTGGGTATTTAAAGATTTGGGGAGTTTGGGATTTGTGGATTTGGAAATTTCAAGATTAGAAGATTCGGAAATTTTCCTATTAGAAAATTTGGACATTTGGAAGTTTTACAATTTTAAAATATAAAGATTTTCAAATTTAGAGATTTGGAATGTAGGAATTTGGGAACTTTGGGGATGAAATTAAGGTATTGGGAAATGTGGAAGATTGAAAATTTATAAATATGATGATTTAAATATTTTGAAATTGGTGAATTTGAATTTTTGGAAATTGAAGCAGGTAAAAATTTGCAAATTTAGAAATTTGGGTTTTTGAAAATATTAAAATTCACAGATTTTAAGGCATGATACATAGCAGTTTGAAAATTGTAAAGGTTGGAAAATATGAAAATTTGAGAATTTAACAATTTGACAATTTGACAATTTAATAATTTGATAATTTTATAATTTGGCAACTTCTCAATTTTACAATTTGATAGTTTAACAATTGTCGGATTTGGGAATTTGGGTACTCAAGAATTTGGAAATTTAGAAATTAAGAAATTTTACAATTTTCTAATTCAAAACCTTAGACAATCAGAAATTTGATTATTTAAAAACTACAAATTGAAAAAATCAAAAAACACACAGAATAGAAATTTAAAAATACCAAAAATGAAAAATATACAAATTTCTAAATTTCCAATATGGGAAATGTAATCCAACCCTAGCACCTAGTTACACCAATGACTATGCCGTATAATCACTTGATTTTTGTGTCAGATCATTCGGAAAGTTCATGCTTTTCTCAACACATCTTCCACTATATCAAAAACAAATTTTTAATATAAATTTTCTCCAAACTGTAATACAAACTTATTCCACTAAACAGTAATAAAAATGTACTCCATTAAACAATAATAAAAATATATTTCATCTAAAATGAAAAATTATTTAAATACAAAATAATAAAACACGAACTTTCCGAACGACTGCTGGTGTAAGTACATATTGTATAGCATCATTGTAAAAATAAACATTGTGCACGTTCGACTAAACGATATAAATCCAGATGTACCGGCGTGATATTTCAATCTACACTGAATATTATCCAATAGTATCGAAGCCATATTCGTTTCATCGAAGGACGAAACGATTGCTTTCTCCAAAATAATAGGCAAAGCAACGTATAATCGCCAGGCTAATCAACGAAGCAAAAATCAATCTAATCTTCCTGAATCAATCAATCGATCTCTTTCTGATCTGTACGACTTTCGTTCATAGAACATAGAAAAAGGAAAAAACCAAACAGCGAACCGATCAAAAATTCTGCGTTAAAAGAAAAAATCAAAAACGCCAGTCAACGTTTCGTATTCAAATAAAAATCTCAAATATAAGAAAAAACAATCGATATAAGTCAAAATTATAATTGATTTTTCGCTCTGCGTTTTTGTGTTAAAAATCTCGTCGCAACGAAACGAGAAATTTCGATCATTGACTGGCTGAAACGAAACGAGCGAACGGAAAAATCTGTTTCTTTTGTTTTCGTAAAAAAGTGAAAAGCAGAACCGAAAAACAGTGCCACGAACTACACAGCGCACACAGCAAGCGATCTGATTGGATATAAACCTTCTTTCCAACTGTTGGACGGTCCCTCACCTGGCGCCTGATCGGATATCTGATTGGTGAGTTTGGCTCGCATCATTTTAGCAAGATATAGGACATTTCGCTTGATCCATTTAACGAATCGTGCTATTCGATCGATCGCCTCCGCGATCTTGTTCGCGTCGTTGTCCTGTGTCGGCGCCGAAAGATTCGACGAACCGAAGTTGCTGAGTAACAAGGCCAAGAAGAGATTCAGCACCTGTTTTGTACGATATTTGTGGTTAATTACTGTGTTAAACTATTATTTTAGAGTGTGGAACTAAATAAAAATTCGATGGAACTAAATAAAAATTGATGGAAATAAAATAAGGAGGTGTGTATAGTTGACTCTCGTTATATTGCCGTTTGGAGGAGATCGAAGCTAGACGATCTCTTATGCACTCCTTATACGCATTATTGAGAATTTACAATGGCAAGATGGAGATGGGTGCAAGTTTTTCAGATTTTATAAATATTCTCATAATAATTTCTCAATTTTTGTAGTTACAATTTATGAATTTTAAGGGTTTTTTGCTTTGTGTTTGCAATTTTGGAATTTGTGAGTTTGGGTTAATAAGAGATTTGGAGTGGAGGCATATTTGAATTTTCAAGTTTGAGATACCGAGAATTTTGAAATTTAGGAATAATTGAATTTTAAGGTTTTGGATGAGAAAAGTTTTAGGATTAGGAATGTGTGAATTTTTGAATTTGAGATGGCAGGAATTTTGGGATTTTAAGGTTCAAATGATTAGGAATTTGTGACATCAAAAGTTTGGGAGTTTGGGAATTTGGGTAATGAGAAATTTTGGAATTTTGGAATTCAGGAATTCAGGAAAAATTCAGGAAGTCTAGAATTCAGGAATTCAGGAATTTAAGAATTTAGAAATTTAGACATTTAGGAATTTAGGAATTTAGGAATTTAGGAATTTAGGAATTTAGGAATTTAGGAATTTAGGAATTTAGGAATTTAGGAATTTAGGAATTTAGGAATTTAGGAATTTAGGAATTTAGGAATTTAGGAATTTAGGAATTTAGGAATTTAGGAATTTAGGAATTTAGGAATTTAGGAATTTAGGAATTTAGGAATTTAGGAATTAGGAATTTAAGAATTCAAGGATTCAAGGCTGCAGGAATGCATGGCCAAGAATTCAAGAATTCTTGATTTCAAGAATACAGGAATTCAGGGATTCAAGAATTCAAAAATGCAAAATGCAAAACTTCAAGAATTCCCGAATTCAAGTATGCAGAATGCAAGAATTCAAGAATGCAGAATGCAAAAATTCAAGAATTCACGAATTCACGAATTTAAGTATGTAGAATGCAAGAATTCAAGAATGCAAGAATGCAAAAATTCAGGAATTAAGGGAATTCAGGAATTCTAGAATTTAGGAATTGAGCAATACAGAATTGACTATACAGAAATTCATTAATTTAGAAATTTAAATTTAAAAATTTGCATTCTTCAAACTTTCAAATTTACAACTGTTACTACTCTGCATTGACAATACTATCACAACCCATCCATGGCAATATAACATGAATCAGCCATATTACAAGATTAAGTTTGTGCATATTAAATGATTATAATAATATCACTACCCTATACTACGTTACTATAAGACACCGCAATTAAGACAAACTCTATTTCATGATTCTAAATTTGAATGAGACTCAAATTTTATTTAAGATCTTCTCAGTACTACCCTAATAGATTACATTACCCTAATCTCTTAGGGTACTAATAGGGTAATAAATTAATACAAACAATACTACCCTAATCTATTTCTAAATAAAGTAATGCGAACATAAATGAATCCATATAAAAATAACCAAATTGATATTATAAATAGACTTACGTTTCTAAGTAGACTCAGATAAGTATACTTACAACCAGATTGCCGATGACAACGGTAGCCAGAAAGAACGGTATACAAGAAACATCGCCCACAAGCATACAATCCCACATAGACTCGATCCATTCTCCACATAACACTCGAAAAACGATCATGAACGAATGCATAAAATCGGTGAAGTTCCATCTGGGTAGCTCGCCGTCGGGAAAACGATCGACGTGGTCGGTATAGTTCTTGCCAAACAGTTGCATACCCATCACGGCGAAAATGAATATGATGATGCACAACACGAACGTCAGGTTACCTAACGCGCCCACCGTTCTGCCCATGATGGATATCAGCAGATTCAACGTAGGCCACGATTTTGCTAGTTTGAACACTCTTAGCTGAAATGTCAAATAGAAATTTGTTAGTACACTTGAATTTTTTGCTCTATTATAGCGTGACGCATCTGTGACGCACTCGTGATGCACTTGTGATGCACTCAAGACACTCATGACGCATTCAAGTCGCACTCGTGACGCACTCATGACGCATTCAAGTCGCACTCGTGATACACTCATGACGCATTTGTAACGCACTCGTGACACACTCATGACGCATTCAAGACGCACTCGTGACGCACTTGTAACACACTCATGATGCATTCAAGACACCCTAGTGACGCACTCGTGACGCATTCTAGATGCACTCGTAACGCATTCAAGACGCACTCGTGACGCACTCGTGACACACTCATGACGCATTTAAGACACACTCGTGACGCACTTGTGACATACTGATGACACACTCGTGACGCATTCAAGACATCCTAGTGACGCACTCGTGACGCATTCAAGATGCACTCGTGACACACTCATGACGCATTCAAGACGCATTCGTTACGCACTAGTGACACTCTTATGACGCATTGATGACGCACTCGTGACACTCTCATGACGCATTCATGACGCATTCAAGACGCACTCGTGACCCTCTCATGATACATTTATGATGCATTCATGACGCACTCAAGACGCACTCATGAGGCATTCAAGACGCATTCCAGACGGTTAGGTAGTTGTATTTAGCTGTACTTACCAATCTGAACGATCGTAACACGGAGAGACCTTGCACACCCTCTAACCCTAATTCCAGAAGCGAAAGAGCGACGATGATAAAATCGAAAATGTTCCATCCTTCTTGAAAGTAGTATTTAGGGCTTTTTGCTATCAGTTTCAACGTTGCTTCGATACCAAATGTTGCCGTGAAGAACTGAAATTTATAATTGTTTATGTGTATTAGGAATTATTGAAACGAAATACAGTAAATGAAAAATTAATAAAAGTAAATGCAAGAAATGAAAAATGAATGAAACAAGAAGTAAGAGTAAGTTGTAAGTTAATTTGACTTACATAGTTTCCGGTCTTGAGCACCCGTTCCATGTCCTTGTCCATATCGTGATGATCCAACGCCATGAAGAGTGTGTTAACGACGATACAAAGGGTGATGAACAATTCTACGAACGGATCGAACACCAAAAGAGACACGTATCTTTGAAATTCAAGCCACAACCAGCAACAGTCCCATACGCAGAACGTATCGATGCAACGTAACACGGCGGCCAACAGTTTATCCTTGAATGTCGGCCCTTCTTCGTCGTCGTCTGTCGGAAAGTAATAGGTCGAAACTGTAACGCGTGTTAGTAATTTTGTCTGGCACCACTCTTTTTGGGGAAAGAGGTTTTTTTTTATATTTTTGTCTCGGCTCGGCTCAAGCTTGCTCTTTGTTACTTTGTTCTTTCTCAGACCACAGATTATATATACGAACAGGCAGGCATGTGAACTATAGCAAACGAAAGAAGGACAGAAGAAATAAGAACTCATCGAGCCTTATTTACAATGCGAAAATTCGGTGATTAAGCTCATTCGATGCGGCGAAGGAGAAAGAAAAGGATGATCGAAGCTGTGTTCGGAAGCTTGCTCTAGAAAACTAAATGAACAGGAAGTAGCGATTATGCCCTTCGAGCTTCAGAGATCATTGCTGGCAGTCCAAATGCAATTAACCCTCAAATTGGTAGAAAATTAGATATTAGATATATTTCATTACACTAATACTATGGTTAATATTTTACTATTCTAGTATTTAGCTATTTAGGTTAATTTAAAACAGATTATTATAATCCTTAATTATTCAATTTTGTAAGGCTTTTTTGAATAGACTTGCAATTACATAGTAGCTCTACCACTTTGTCTGCCATTTTCTTTAGGTTATCTTCACAGTGCCTAATTACTAATTAAATTTTATTACAAATTACACAGCTATCACTATAAGTTACTTGTACAACCTTGAATTTAATTTTCAGCAAAGGTAATATAAGTTTTAGTTATTGTAATATTTTCTTGAACCATTTCTAATTAAATTATAGCACCTGCTCCTACGTCCGCCATTTTGTCTACATTAGCCTCATGCATACAGAACTAACCTTAATTCTAACTTATAAACTCTATTAATGTTTTAAATGTCTACACAATACTAATTTATTCAAACAGTTTTCAATAAAGAGCAAATTCTACCACCTGAGGGTTAACACAACACGAAAAGCGTCCTAAATCAATTTATCTACAGCTAAGACCCAAGCACGTTCAGTACACAACCAGGAAATAAATAAAGAAAACGAGAATAAAGAACAGATCCTTGAAGGTCAGTTGTACCTAAAATGGCCGCAGTAGCAACCTAAGATCGAAAGTGCGGCAGTGTTCGCGTGCGCATTTAACGTCGCCACTAATAAACCTCGTTTGGAAAAAGCTCTAATTCGCGTCCTCTAAACACTGATCGTCGAATAATTATGAATAATCCGGTAATGGTAATAAGCTTATCGATTTGTCTACTTTTTGACTGTGCAACGCAGGCAGAACGCGGCGGTGCCCTCGAAGCGTGTGCCCAGGGCCGATCCTCTTCAAGTAACCTGGGTACAAGTACACTTTAGGCCCCAAAATAATTTGTCCAACATAAAATTTAGGATTTATCAACGTTCTCAGAAGATACTAATAGCAAAAGAAAATTAATTAAAAAAGTAAAACAAATGTTAAAGTATTTATTTAAATAAGTACACATCTGTATTCTGGATCTGTTTGATCCACATTTGTCTTCCCATTCTTTTTTTCTTTTCAAAAAGTATATACAAATGGTAAGCCTTGTGTGTTGCACCCAGGTTGTGGCCGGCCCCGCGTGTGCCTTCTGTTAAAAAAACTGATGAGAAAATCAAAAAACTTCGCTGCAGTCGACGTCGACGATCGAAGAAATGGGAAGAGAAGCGGTCAATCCAGGCACGAAAGCCACCAGGATCGTGCAGCTGCAGCGAGGATATTAATCTGTGTCGTTATACAACAGGAAACAAACGCTGTTTCCCCAAAAAAACAACTACTACAAACTTTCGTCTCATATTTTCAATTCTCTATAATCCATCCAAGTGTTCGAGGGCTTACGCACTGCAATTATTCGTAGTATTTATTTATTTATTCGCTTAATTGGTCGTTACGGTATATCTATGTTTATCGGTTTCCGTTTGATGAATCTTAGACGTCGAGATAGGGATTCAGAAGAGATTAGAGAAGTTCGAATCGTTTCTACAAGAATAATAATAAAAAGAAAATTGTTTCGGGATGTCGGGAAGTCCATGCACCAGATGAATAGTTAGGCAGGGAGTCCTATGCAGTTGAGTCGAGTTATGGCGATAAAATGGCTGAAGATAGAAAATATTACTAGATTAAATTAAGTGATGTCGAATAGAACGTATGATGCATTTGTTGGTTTCGGATGTGAAGGTGAATAGTTAGAATTTTAGGAATATAGGGAGATTTGGAAATTTTCGGATTTGGATGTAGGCATTTGGGAATATAGTTCTCTGATATAGGGATTTGGGGATATAGGAATTCTGTCATGTAGAGAGTTGGGATATAGGAATTTTGTGATATAGGGATTCAGGCATCTGGGCATTTGGGAATGTGGGTATCTGGAGATCTAGGCATTCTGTAATGTAGGGATTTGGGGATCTAGTGATTTGGAGATGTGGGTATCTGGAGATCTAGGTATTCTATGACACTGGGATTTGAGGATTTAGTGATTTGGAAGTTTAAGAATTTGTGGAACTAGAGATTTGAGTGACTTAGGGATTTGGAGGTATTTGAATTTGGGGATTTAGAGATTTGGCTGACTTAGAGTTTTGGAGGTCTTTCAATTTGGGGATTTAGAGATTTGATTGAGTTAGGGTTTTGGAGGTCTTTGAATATGGGGATTTAGAGATTTGGCTGACTTAGGGTTTTGGAGGTCTTTGAATTTGGAGATTTAGAGATTCGGTTGACTTAGGGATTTGGACACCTCGAAATTTGGATGAGTTAGGGGTTTGGAGGTCTTTGAATTTGGGGATCTAGAAATTTTACTGACTTAGGAGTTTGGAGGTCTTTGGATTTACAGGCCTAGAGATTTGGCTGACTTAGAGATTTGGAGATTTTTCGATTTGGGGACCTTGGAATTTGGATATCTAAAGATTTGGGGATTGTGGATTTGTTTTTTTCGAAATTTGGAGGGTTTAGGAATTTGGAGTCTATAAATTTGTGGATCTAGAGATGTGGGGAAATAAAGGATATGAAGGTCCAAGAAATGGGGGAATTAAAGACTTGGGGACTTAAGTAATTAGGACTCTAGGAATTTGGGGATTTGGGGATTTAGTGATTTAGGGATCTACGGATTTGAGGATCCAGGGATCTAGTGATTTGAGGATCTAGAGACTTGAGGATCTAGGGACTTGAGGATCTAAAGACTTGAGGATCTAGGGACTTGAGGATCTAAAGACTTGAGGATCTAGGGATTTGAGGATCTAGGGACTTGAGGATCTAGGGACTTGAGGATCTAGAAAAGATTTGGAGTCTAAGGATTTTGGAACATTAGGACATTCATGTTTGAATTAATTATAATGAATTAGATATTTAAGAATTAAGAACTTCAGAATTTCATAAATCTGTGCATTTAAGAATTTTTAAATTTATTATTCAGAAATTCATAAATTTATTATTCAAAAATGAATAAATTTGAAAATTCGTAAATCTAGAAATTTGAAAAGCTTGCAAATTTAATCATACTACCTATGTTTGCCGGCTACAGTATTTTTTCTACCTCCAACCACTTTAGAGCTAGTAACCTAACCCAATCGCATGGAACACCCTACATAACCGATAACAATAATACCGAATAGAGTAGGAATAGTCCATTGTACGTAGTTTCACGGTCGTCCAACGAAATTAAAAAATAAAAAACAAAGTTTGTAATAATAGATATAGAATATAGAGGATTCGATACTACTATGTACAAGGCGCTCAGACAAAAATCTTCAGCACTGAATATCAACGGAGGTAAAAAGAAGAATGTACAAGAATGTCAACAACGGTGTACATCAAATGATAAGGATGCTCATCACACAAGAGATACACATCTGTGATAAAGGGTGATAAACTGTAAAAAAGTAGTATGAACCAGAGGGATGAATTTTTGATATTACCTCCTTGTTCTGGTGTACTACTTCGACGTCCTGCTGCTTGTTCTACTATATCGTTGAGTACCATCACATCTATAATAACAAACAAATATTTATTCCATTATTAATCATGCATTTCATTCATTAGATAATCATTTACTTAAATGTATGATCAGCTACTGAATTAATTTATTAGTCGTTCATTTACTGAAAATGTTATTTGATCGTTCATTTAGTTCATTATCTGATCATTTATTTGACTATTTGATTATTTCACTATTTGGTCGTTTATTTAATTCATTATCTGATCGTTTCTTTATTTGATTGCTCAATTGTTTATTTCATTATTTGCTTAGGTAATTCATTATGTGTTCAGTTCATTTTGTATGTGATGATTTATTTGATTTATTTGATCATTTAGGTAATGTCACATTAGCTGATATTCACCTTTCATATCAACCACGGCATGTTGTTGAGAAGGCTCTATAAACGGATTGTCTTGTTGTTTTGCCTTGCCCATGAGATTCTCCAGGTCACCTTCCTATAAATAATATGAAAGTAATATAATTAATTTAAAATTAACGTGTTCTGTGTGAGCATTAGCGCCATCTGCCTGAACTATCTACTCATGAAAAGGTAACTTGGGAAATCTGGGATTTAGAAATTTGGAAACTTAGGAAACTTAGGAAACTTGGCACTTGGATATTTTCAAATTGGAGATTAAGAAATTCAGGAGTCAGAGATTTGGAAATTTATACTTTTGAGAAGTTGGACATTTGGTCATTTTGGAACTAGAAATTTGGAAGTTTAAGAATTGGAGACTTGGAAATTTGGAATTTGGATATGTACACACTTCAGAATTTGGAAATTTGAAAATTTGGGATTTGGAGATTTGGAAAATTGAAAATTTTGGAATTGGAGATTTAGAGTTTTGAAAATTTTGGAATTGAAGATCTGGAAATTTGGAAATTTAGGAATTGGAGATTTGGAACTTTGAAAATTTTGGAATTGGAGATTTGGAAACTTGAAAATTTTGGAATTGGAAATTTGGAACCTCGAAAATTTTGAAATTGGAGATTTGGCACATTAAAAATTTTGGAATTGAAGATGTGGCACTTTGCGAATTTTGGAGTGGGAGATTGGGCACTCTGAAAATTTTGGAATTGGAGATTTGTAACTTTGAAAATTTTGGAATTGGAAATTTGTAAATCTAAAAATTTTGGAATTGAAGATTTGAAAATTTGGAAATTTGAAAATTTGGGATTTGGAATCTTAGAAACTTGAGAATTTGTATATGTGAAAATTTTTAAATTAGTGACGTGGAAATTTGAAAATTTAAGATTTGGAGTTGTACCACCTTGAGAATTTGGACATTTGGTCATTTTGGAATTAGTGATGTGTAAATTTTCGGATTTAGAATCCTGTGAGTTAGGAACATTTTACTGATCTGAAAATTTTCACATTTCTAATTTATCTACATCCTGCATCCTTCACATCATGTGAGGTCATTTCCCATTTTAAATATATTCAGATCCACCTAATCCCTATCTTATCTGAACACCATTCCCACCTATCGATCCAACTTATCCCAAACCCAGTCTATTCCAGCTAACCTATCTAACGTATCTCATCTAACTTATCCCATGTAGCCTGATCTGTATCATATAATTTATCCTACCTGATCTATTCCACCTAACCCCCACTACCAAACTCACACAATAAACACCTAACATCCACCGAATGTACTCACATAAATCCCAGCTAACATAACCTTCCTCCCAAACTACTCACGTAATGGTACTTCTGATTCGAGTCCGTGAAGTGTCCGTTCACCGACGGGGGCCTGACGGATCTGTTTCTGAGTTGGCTCTCCTTGGTCATTGGCTTGCCCGCGTTCGCGATGCCTCCGATCAGATCTCCATGTGACGTGTACGAAATCCTGGACGCGTGTGACGTGTACGACGAGTGTCTGGATCCAAGATTAGCATAGTAAACGGGCACCACGATCGTGCCATTCTCCTCGGACATGGGCGTGACAGCGTTCGAGTCGTCCGCGTACGGCAGATGTTCCTGTGCGTCCAGGAAGGTGGAGAGGACCAACGGTTTCCGGTCACCTCCTGGCGGACCAACGAAACGACCACGACCATTCCTGATCGTGAACTGATGGCTACCACGGCTGCTTCGGCGAAGATTGAACGGTGAGCCAGGTAGACTAAGGCTCGCCTGAAATTACAACAAAGCGGACCACCGCTTTTCTTTCTCACCGTTCTCGCTCTTCTCTGGAAAGCGGACCAGGGACCGGGACGAGGATCAGATTAGGATGTCACTCGACGAGGGTGATGCTAGAGAACGATCTTTTTTTCTTTGATTCTGGAAGAACGAACGCCTTCGACGTAATCGAAATGTGACGAGAGATGTGGACTGATAGCTCTTGATGGGGTTATGTGATACGTTACGGTGATTCTAACTGGTAATGTTCGAGTCTGAGCGAAATCAGTTGCGTTTATCCGTGCGAAATTTTATTGAAAGACTCTCGAAAGTTGATATCTTTAAAGGATATCGTTTCGTTCAAATAGGACAAACGCAAGTCATATAGATCATAGGATAAAGTTGATCGTCTATCGAAGCTCCAAGCATCCTTTTAAGTTACGACATCCGTCCATCGTGACGGGAACTAGAGGCTGACGATGAAGCTCCGGCTTCGCGACACGTTAGATCTTCGATGTATCGACATGAATAATCGGATCGTGGATCCTGTACTGGCTATTTTTTTTGTACGTACGGTCGATGGTGATTGACACACGCCGTGACACACATACCTTCCGCAGGTTTTCCTGGTAGGCATAAGTAAACTGGCCATTAGCGGCGCGAGAGACCTTAAGAAAAAAACAAGAAAAGATATCTCCTACCAAACGGCTCGTAACGTTGTCTAAAATGTACACCAAGGAGGCACTCGATACGGATATGTTCATATAAATACTTGCAAAGCGTACATACACAAAAGTGACAGCAGTAGAGAAATAGAGAAAGAGAAAGAGATATGTTTATACGCAAAGAAATGATACAGTTCGACGCAACATATTGGGATGATGTTACTCGATGTTCGTTGTTAAGATACTGAACACCGGAGACACGAAGATCGGCCAGATCTAGGGATTTTAGTGAACTGTTAGGTATGTTTGTTAGTAGAATTTATATAAATTTCTGGATGTAAGCTTGTGTTTCGTTGGATATTGTGGTATCATGGTTTGTAGAGATACTTGCAGGTGGTGTTACTAGTACTAGTATTATTTATACTAGTATAGTACTAGCATTATTGATATTAGTATAGTAGTAGTATTATTTGGATCCGTATGTTATAGCATTACTCAGACTGGAACAGTATAGTACTAGTTTTATAACAGTATATAGCATTGGTATTACGTATACTAGTATAGTATACTGCTAGTATTATTTTTATTAGTGTAATATAATACTAGTATTACTTACACAAGTATAATACAACACTAGTATTAATTGTACTAGTACAGTATAGTAGTAGTACTACTTACATTAGCATAATACTAGTGTAATATAGTGCTAGCATCACTTATACTAGTGTATTATAATACTAATACTACTTACACAAGTATAATATAGTACTAGTATTAATTGCACTAGTATAGTATAATAGTAGTACTACTTACATTAGTATAATAGTAGTTTAGTATAGTGCTAGCATCACTTATACTAGTGTATTATAATACTAATACTACTTACACAAGTATAATATAGTACTAGTATTAATTGCACTAGTATAGTATAATAGCAGTATTACTTACATTAGTATAATACTAGTGTAGTATAGAACTAGTCTTACTTACACTAGTATAATATAATACTACTATTACTTACACAAGTAGAATATAGTACTAATACTAGATACACAAGTATAGTATAATACTAGTAATACTTACACTAGTATAATACAACACTATTGCTACTTGCACTAGTACAGTAAGTACTAGTACCACTTGATACTAGTATAGTACTGTACTAGTATACCTAACATTAATATTGTACTATTGTACCTAGTATTAATATTATACTGCTTTACATAGTACTAGTATTGTACTTCCACACCTAGTATTAGTATTGTAGTATATCTAGTATTACTGTTGTACCAGTACATCCAGTATTAGTGATGTACTACCATACCTAGTAACAATATTTGACTAGTGCCCCTAGTATCAGTATTGTACTAGTATTGATACAAATACTAATACAAAACGTACAATGATTTCCAAAGAATACTTAAATCCAGAAATATTTGAAGTATTTGGTACACCATAAAATGACGTCACAAATGTCAACAGTTCTGCCATCTTAAAAACCTTTGTACTATTCGATACAACTTACTATATCTGGTAATCATACAGAAACAAGAATAAATACTATCCCCGTTTATCATAATTACGATCCGAAAATTCGTATCTCCTTTTATCTACTACACACATGCGTTTCCATGCAAGACGATCTTCACAAAAGTCTCTTACGTCAACGCGACACCGGTCCTGAATTACCATTACACGACCGTTACGGAAACCATTACGTGGCTGATGGGAAATCAAACGGAACATTAATGTACGCTGTCAAAATCATCAAAATACATCACCCGAAATCAATGCAGAAGTCTGTGAAGAAATGAAGGAAACGAAAGCAAGGAGGTTCAAAAGCGTCCTAAACGAAGTTACCAAAAATTCTTGTATTTGTTACGAATATAATCGATACAGTACGTACGACAAGCATGCTACAACAGAGCAGTAGATTCTATAGAGGGGCTCGACTCGTCGAAATTTTCTCTAAACAACCGTATTCTCGATCAATTTAACCCTATCAGACATTTCCACCTGATCAGGAAGGAAACAGGAAAGTCCTCTTGTCAGTCTAACGATGGACTCACTGAGCTAGGACAATTAGCACCGACAGCTCCTTGTCTTAGTTCTAGGGACAATGGAAATCAGGTCACCGGGTATACACAGCAAGTTAAATCTACCAGAAACTTCCGTTCGCATGTTTCAAACAGATAGTTGGTACCTGTTGTTGTGGTACCCATTGTGAACCTACTCATTTACTTGTCCAAGATTATTTCAAGAACCGATTGTCCGATTTCTATGTCGCCTTTTTCAGTTGGACGTTTCCAACTGAACAAGAAAAACAGACAATCCCATGAGCCTTTGCAGCGTGGTAATAGGCTTCTCTCGGTCGAGGGAAGTCCTCATCTACCTTTATATACGAGACAAAATTTGAAACGCTAAAGAGTTAGATCCCTCGATCAAGAAAAGCCTAGAGATCACCACACCAGTGATCATTCTTGCTCTGGAAGTCATCTTTCCCGCCCACAGGGGCCAACACACTCCGCCACTTCCTACTTTTCATACCGGGTACCGAGGCTCGTCGTTAATCTAGTGAATTTAAGCGTGTCTAGTGCCGACGAGTCGAGTCGAGATCGAACGAGCCTCGCGTGAATCGCTCTCGTGGAAGCGAGGTCAAGGGTCAGGATCGGGGGCCGGCAAGTTCGATATAACAGGAGCAAAGTACATTACGTCAAAGGAGGATGGTGAAAGCATCGCCAGCCGGACACTTACGGCGCTGACTTTCCGCACTTTAGTTGTGGCCGTGTGGTTGTTGATCTGCTTCACCCGGTGTTCGCTGACCGACTCGATCGAACGCATGCTCATGCGTTCCTTGTTGTTGTCGTCGTTGCCCTTCTCTTGGCCCACGAACAGCTCGTAACTGTGGCAGGAGAAGTCCGATGAAGATTTCACGATCTGATCGGCGGCGACTGCTGCTGCTGTTGCGGCCGCTTCCCTCGCCGCTGCCTGGGCTGCCAACTTGTTCTCTTTCGCTAATGCTGCTTCCTCGGCTTCCTGTTGTTAAGATAGTCATTATTTATATATCTGTAGTTTGATATGGATGTGACGTGGATTTGTGGAGATATCATTTGTGGTCATATGTGGATACTATATGGATCTGATGTGGATGTGGATGTAATGTAGATATGGATATGTGGAGATATCATTTATGGTGATATAAAGCTGTAATATGGATGTGATGTTAGGTATGGATATGTGAAGATATCATTTGTGGTGATATGTGGATACGATATGGACCAGATGTGGATATGGATGTGATGATGTGGAGATACCATTTATGGTGATACAAGGCTGTAATATGGATGTGATGTTACATGTGGATATGTGAAGATATCATTTGTGGTGATATGTGGATACGATATGGACCAGATGTGGATGTGGATGTGATGTAGATATGGACATGTGGAGATACCATTTATGGTGATACAAGGTTGTAATATGGATGTGATGTCACATACGGATGTGTGGAGATATCATTTGTGGTAATATGAGAATACGAAATGAATCAGATGTGGATGTAGATGTGATGTAGATATGGACATGTGGAGATACCATTTATGGTGATACAAGGTTGTAATATGGATGTGATGTCACATACGGATGTGTGGAGATATCATTTGTAGTAATATGAGAATACGAAATGAATCAGATGTGGATGTGGATGTGATGTAGATATGGATATGTGGAGATATCATTTATGGTGATACAAGGCTGTAATATGAATGTGATGTTAGGTGTGGATATGTGGAGATATCATTTGTGGCGATGTGTGGATACGATATGTATCAGATGTGGATATGGATGTGGATGTGATGTGATGTTAGATGTGGATATGTGGACATATTTCAAGTGATATAAGGATACGATATGGATGAGATGTTGATGTGATATTAGATGTGGATACATAGAGACATTATTTGTATTGATATAAGGCTACAATATGCATTTGATGTGGATGTGGTATTACATATGGACATGTGTAGATAACATGTGTGGTGATATAAGGCTACAAGATATGTGAAGCAATGATAACGTGAAGTATTGTAACTTGTGGAAGTACAATGATAAGCTAGATTTATTAAAGATTGATGGGAATGAATGAAACTTGAAAGGTATACGTACACGTATTGCTTCTTCCTCGGCTGCCTCCTCCTCTTCCGCTTTCTTTTGCAGTTCGTCGTAGGACATCGCGACAATGGCAAGAATCAAGTTGACAAGATAAAAAGAACCAAGAAAAATGATCACGATGAAGAACAACATGTGCCACGGACCGGCCGATCTTAGTACCAGTTGATAAAGATTTTCCCAATAATCTTGAGTCATCAGACGAAAAGCAGAAAGTAAGGCCCAACCAAATGTGTCGAAACTCGTGTAACCATAATTCGGATTATCACCGTATCCTTGTAAACACGTGTAGCCAGGAAGGCACTGCCTGTAGTCAATAAACAATTTATTAATAATCTAATTAACTTGTTATGTTATAATGAGATCAAATTTCTGAATTACCCTGCTCCAGATGAATTCCCGCACAAGGGCATGTTTTTCGCCTCGTCCACGTACCAATTAGCTGAACAAAATAATGAATGAAATACAGTTCAGGTTTTTGTAACGATGAACGTTTGTTCGAAGTCCATTTGGAAATTAAATCATTTGGAAGGTCGATAGAGGTTCAGACAATTAGGTTATGGGCGTAGCCAGGTTGTCGGTTACGGGAGGGCAAAATTTATCTCAGGGTATATTTGATCATGTTAGTTTAAATTGATCTTAGATTTATTTTTATGGTTCAATGGTAGATAATACTACTGTAATATAATCCTTTTGTCATTAAAGTAGAAAACCTAGGGGTTTTCAAAGTTAAAGATTCAAGTTTTTTTTTAGTATTTTTAAAGTTTCAAGTTGTGGAAGTTAACAAAGTTTCCAAGTCCAAATTTCTAAATTCCTGAATCTTCTTTTTAAATCTTCAAGTTCCAAAATTACTAATTTGTCAAATTTATATATTTTCAAATTCTTGTATGCCTAAATTCGTATATTCTCAAATCCCTATATCCCCAAATCCTATATTCCTTTTCTATATTCCAACATTTCTAAATTCCTAAATTTCTGACTCCAATTCCTCGAATCCCTGAAACTCCTAATTTCCAAATTTTTAGTTCCCAAACCTCTATATTTCTAAATCTCTAAATTCCTATATTTCCAAAACCCCATACCTCCAAATCCCTATATTTCCAAATCTTCACATCTCGAAATCCCTATATCATCATATCTCTATATCTCCAAATTCCTATACCCCTAAATCCCCAATTTTCCATATTTCCAGACCCCCTAACCCAAAATTTACCAAATCCTTAAATTTTCAAATTCCCTAATTTCCAAATCCCTATATTTCCAAAAGCCCATATTGTAAATCCCTATATTTCCAAACCTTCACATCTCGAAATCCCTATATCATCATACCTCTATATCCCCAAATTCCTATATCCCTAAATCCCCAATTTTCCATATTTCCAGACCCCCTATCCCAAAATTTACCAAATCCTTAAATTTTCAATTTCCCGAATTTCCAAATCCCTATATTTCCAAAACCCCATATTCCAAATCCCTATATTTCCAAAACCCCATATTCCAAATCCCTATATTTCCAAATCTTCACATCTCCAAATCATCATACCTCTATATCCCCAAATTCCTATACCCCTAAATCCCCAAATACTAAAACCCTCAAATCCCCAATTTTCCTTATTTCCAGACACCCTATCCCAAAATTTACTAAATCCTTACATTCTCAAATCCCCAAATCCACAAATCCCATTTCAATTTTCTCAAACTTCCAAATCCCTCAAATCCAACAGTCTCCAAATCCGCAAACTTTAATTTCCCAAATGAAAAATGTAAGAAATTTAGCCCCCACCAGGCCCTGGCCACGCCCATAATTTCAGTACGTACTTTCGTTACTAACGAATCGCTCCCAGTTTTCGTCAGTGAGATTACCCCAGGAGCCGTCCTCGGGAAAGTTCTTTATACATTTTTGCGTGAGCACCCCCATGTAAATCTGGAGGCCCATCAACGCAAAGACGGAAAGAGAGAACATCGTCAGGATTATCACATCGCGCAGGTTCTTCACGGATTCTATCACAGCGCCGACAATGGTTTTCAGACCTAGACAACGAAAGAGAAGGACAAACGTACTGTCATTAGGGTTGTTGCCCCTTTGCGGCCGATCAACAAATCGCTTTCGTTTTCAGCGTGTGGAAAGAGATGACGGACAACAGAGAGGACAGACGGAGAAGATGAAGGTCGTTAGAGTGAAACATACATGGCTGACAGAGAAGATCATGAAGACAATTTTGATGATCGTTGATCAAATTTCGCACAGTAAAATGATCGATACGATGATCGAGTGAAAGATGGAAGGCTGGCGTGAGAGAATGAGAATGGCGCAGAAAGAAAGAAAGAAAGAAAACGGTGTGTTTATTTTTTGATATTTTTTTTTAACTCGAGGAGGCAATTGTCGTTGGTGATGAGACGAGAGAGAATGTGTTGCGTAGCGAACGCGGACAGAAAAAAGTGTACTAATGACTCTCTAATAATATTATATTCTGCGACTACAACCAATTTTCTATTCTCTAAGCATACCTGGTACAATAGCGACAGTCTTCAAGGCTCGGAGGACTCGAAATGTCCTGAGAGCGGCAAGGTTGCCTAGATCTATGCCCATCGTCACATAACTGCAATACACCCGAACATCACACACATTACAGTGATACAAACAAAAAAAAATATTTGTAACGAATTGAAAAAAACAGTCGAGGAGAATGTAAGAAAGAAAATAATGGTTACGCAAACGATTACTCGCTACCGTTTTCTATATCGCCTACCAAAAAACGTCTGCGTTTTTAGATATCGTAAAGGTTGAGCTAGTACTGCATGCACGATGTTGATTGATTAGGTCACGGTGTCATGACGATTTATCTTTCCCTATTACTTAATTTATTGGAAATATTCACTTGGATTATGAATTTGTAGTTTATAGTTTTTGAGGTTAGGTTGCAGATATTCGGTTTTAATTTATATTTTTTTGAGAACTCTGCTATATTGGAGTGTTTTTAGTTATAGGGGTATGTATTTAGAGGTTGTTAGAGAGGATAGATAAATAGTAGACTCTTAGTATATTGCCTTTTTTGCAAAAACCACAGGTTACTAATGACACTCCATCGCTATAGCAGAAAGTTTATTCTTATGTTTAAGAATTAGGAAATTTTTAAGTTTACAAGAAATTTAAAATTAAAATTTCTCAATTTTAAAATACTTAAATTAGTGAACTTACAAATTTTCAGATTTTTGAACGCCCAAATTTACAAATTAAAGTATCTTCAAATTGACAATATTTTAAGTCCTTCAGTTTTCAAATTCCTGTCTTTAAATTAAATTTACAAATTTAAAAATGTCCAAATTCTCAAGCATTTCAATTCTTTAATTTCCAAATTGTTTCATTTATAGATCAACAAATACAAATTTCCAAATTTTTAAGTAACTGTTTCATTTACAGGTCAGCAAACGCAAATTTATAAATTGCAAAAATACATAAACTTCAAATTCGAACAAATACAAATTTTCAAATTTTTGATTTGCAAAAACGTCGAATTCCAATTATTAAAATTCACAATCCCACAAGTTAAAAATTTGACAAATCCACCACAATAATTGTGGTAATAACTAAATAACTCCACAATAAATATAAACAAGATGAACCCTAAAATAATTCTCATGACACCGTACCTCAAAACGAATACTTGTTATATCGAATAAAATATTGATCATCTATCAACAATTACATAATATATGTTATAAATAACATGTATACATATATATTCATAAATGTGTAATCACAAGGAAATATATATATATACATTTTCTAAAACTACAACAATAAATGATTCATCGAATCGACGTATACGCTATACTAATCAACATTACGATGATAATAATAATAATAAATATAATAATAATAATAATAATAAAGATACTTTTTGTTTGAGGTAACTAGACATAATAAAGAGTCTCTATCCGTTATCTAAATAAACTAATTAATATAGACGTAGTAGTGTTACTATATGTGTCTGTGTGTATACGTGTACGTGTGTCGTATGATAGAGAGAAAAAAAAAGATAAGAATATGTTCGAGTAAAATATATTTATAATATAATCGTTTTGCTACAACAATGTCTGATAGCGTACTGAAGGTGTTCTCTAGCGATGGCTACTATTATTCATAACTTGAATACTAATTAGCGTTCACGTGGGGTTAAAAACGCTTCTCTGCGCCAACTGGTTGTACGTGGCTCGGACGTGATCTTTGAAAATCGGCCCTGTCGACGCGGTACGGCTAAGATCATCGTCATCGTCATACGAATCTACCCGTGGAACTGAGAAAAACAAGAAAAAGAAAAGAAAAAACGAGTGTCTCAGGCTGGACGCAATTTTTAGCCTGGATTTAATCGAACACGATTCTAACTAGTAATAGCTGTTCACGGTTAGACCTGGGCAAATTTTATATTTGGAAAAATGTAGAATTGGATTGTTTTTGGGTTACTATTTGTTGCTATTTTGGGGGTTGGTTGATTTTTTGGGGGGAGAATGCATGATTTTCGGAATTGGGAATTTTTGGGGGGTTGCGAGGTTACAGGTTAGACATTTTTGAACTTGTAACTTTGCAGAGTTTTTAATTTGGTCTTCAAGGTTTTTAATTTTTGAGTTTTTGAGTTTTCGAGTTTTCCAGTCTTCAAATTCTCAAATTTCCACATTTTCACATTTTCAAATATTTAAATTGACAAATTGACAAATTGACAAATTGACAAATTGACAAATTTTCAAATCCACGAATTCCCAATTTTCCAAATTTTAGAATCTTCAAATTCCTAAACTTCCAAATTCTCTAATTTCCGAATCCCTAAATCCCCAAATCCCCAAATTCCCAAATCCCTAAATCCTCAAATTCACAAATCCCCAAATCCCCAAATCCGCAAATCCCCAAATCTCAAAATCCCTAAATCTCCAAATTTCCAAATCTTTAAAATCCCCAAATCTCTAAATCTCCTAATCCCTAAATTCCCAAATCCCCAAATCCCCAAATCCCCAAATCCCCAAATCCCTAAATCCCCAAATCCCCAAATCCCCAAATCCCCAAATCCCTAAATCCCCAAATCCCCAAATCCCCAAATCCCCAAATCCCCAAATCCCCAAATCTCCAAATCCCCAAATCCTCAAATCCCCAAATCCCTAAATCCCCAAATCCCTAAATCTCCAAATCCCTAAATCCCCAAATCCCTAAATACCCAAATCCCCAAATCCTCAAATCCCCACATCCCCAAATCCCCAAATCCCTAAATCCTCAAATCGCTAAATCCCCAAATCCTCAAATCCCCAAATCCCCAAATCCCCAAATCCCCAAATCCCCAAATCCCAAATCTACAAAACTTAAAATTCATATCCCAAAAATCATGCATCCTCCACATCAACAAACTAAACAACAACAATTCAGTTACAAATTAATTACTCTATTATATTACTCCAAATTTTAGAAGAATATTCCCAAAATTATTCCCCAAAACAATAACAATTATCATGAATTACATTTGTGTAAATAATTACAAATGAAGTTATTTCAAAAATACCCAGGTCTACTATATACACAAGTACATATTATTTATTGGTAATGAATAGGTAGATTCGTGAATGATTTTCCGTAGAAAAGCGTGAATTACGTTATTCGTTATCAAATTGTTTATTTATCTTTCTCGTAAATAACGAAAGAAGAAACTCACGCTTTCATCAGACCCAGTAGATCTTAACACCGTACGACATAAGGTAAATGAACCCATTATCAAACTTTCAAAAATTATTTTCTTCATCATTTTTAATAATTATTACTTCATACTTTGGATATTTTTGCAAATATCGAAAACATTATTTTAACAGATTTCTTTTATTGTTTCTTTTATTGTTAATTTTTTTTTGTAATCTGCCTTCTTAAAATATATCTACGCTTATGTCAATAAGGAATATCTCCATTTTACACATAACAAATTACAAGAACTTACATTTGTTAATAAATATTTTTTAAAACAAACTACTTTATAAGAGATTGAGGTTAACATCCATTAGTCGATAATGAGAGCATCTACCTTATCGATTCAATAATTCCAAATCAACTAAACTGCACCGAAACAATCTATCAAATAATCTTCGTTTACAATTTGCGTCAAATTTTTCCTTTCAAGTACCACACGCGTCCGGCAAATTAACATTCGAAAACAATGCGTATATCATTGTTTCCCCGTGCCAACTTGCCGGACGCGCACAGCGCATCCTGCATCCTCTAATTAAAAATACCGTATCTATCTTGTGTATTCAACCTATCGCACATTTTTGCATTAAAAAAAACACTATTGACTATGTACAAGTAAAAAAAAAATTGTACCCTTCTTTTTGATTGTTCTCTTTCATCACACGCTGTACTCTACCGTATATGGTCGCTTGTCATTTCTGTATCGCTTGGTTTGTATTTTTTTTTCTTTAGTTAAAGAATAAGTTTTTAACTACTCACGCTAAAGCTATAACTACGAAGTCGAGCCAATTCCATGCATCTCTAAGATAGGTAAAAGGCTGCAGAATGAAACCCCTCGCCATCACCTTAACGGCGGACTCAAATGTGTAGATGCCCGTAAATATCACTCTGAAAACAACAAACACACCACTCAGCTTTAAATGCGAATATTTACGTCTCTTCTACTGCCTAGCGTGTCTCGTCACATCACACTGACGTTGCGTTATAGCGACACACTCACTTCGTTAAAAAAAAGTCACACAATTTACTATTTCATTTTTATTCATTCAAATTGAAGTAATCATTCTGTATTTGTTTTGTAAAATTTTCTGTGTGAGTATACATTTTTCTCATTTAGATTTCAGATAAAAAGAAATTAGGTTAGGTTAACAAGGTTAACTAATATTAAATATTTGGATTTTATTATTTAATGTTAAATATTTAATTTAGCAAGAGGAAGACACGAGTATTGCATTCGCTTGTGTAGTTGCAATATATGCAGATAATAATATTCATGTAATATAATAAATTATGGTTTTCTTCAGAATGAACCCTTGCTATACTATATGAATACTAAAATCTCCACATATTATTTCAAAAACAAATGCAACTATGTCTGCCTCGTATAAATATGTAAATTGTCAGATGTAACATTGTTTTTATAAATGTTATCATAAACCTTTAATTTATATCTTCAATAAGTGTCCTAAACTTGAATCACCAGTCACCAATGACTCTTCATTTATAGCAGACATCGCGTCACAATTAACAGAAACTTAAGGCAATAATATGACGTCACTCGGTTTCACATGACGTTCATAAAGTGCCAAATTATAAAAATATATAGCCATTCGTGATAGCACGTGATTTCTCACGTTAAATTCTTCTATAAAAGCTCACGAAACAATCGACAGTGAGTAGTGTCGCTTGTGTAAAGCTAGGCGATAATGTCGGATCGTTATCAGTGTCTAATTGATCGCAGATCACCATAGACCACAGTTAGCTATATCGAGTACGACCCGAGCGAACAATGTGTTTGTTCGATCAGGGAACAACTTCCCTGTACACATGTACATATAACAGATGTTTAACACGAAAAACGATATCTTTCTACACGGTGGTTTTATATTATATACGCAGAGTCTCGCTATATGGCCATTGACAGAATGACATAACAGAATTTTATACAGCTTGAAATCAAAGACTTTGGGAAGGATATCATTTTTATGTTTTTACCGGTTTTTGGTTTGGTATTATGTACAGGGCCATATAGCGAGACTCCTGTATATTATTCGCACAGATTGTTCACGTCTACGCTACCTCTAGAGAGACTAGGACAAAACTTACCAACGGTATACAATTTATCACAGTCTCTACTCATATATGTATATTAGAGCTATAACACGTAGAACATTGCTTGAAATATCTATAGTTAACAACGTGTATTTGCCGTAAGCTTTCGATGGTTCTATTTTTAATTGCAAGATTGGAGAGCATGTTGAAGTGTAAGTACACTGGATACACTGTATATGGGTGTTACATTTTTGTAGGGAAAATGGCAATATAGAGAGAGGTTTGGGGATTTGAAAATTTGGGGGTTTTAGAATTTAGGGATTTGAGAATTTGGGAATTTGAGAATTTGGGGATTTTAGAATTTAGGGATTTGAAATTTTGGGGATTTTAGAATTTGGGGATTTTAGAATTTGGGGTCTACAGAGTTTAGGAATTTGAAATTTTGGGAATTTTAGAATTTGGGGATTTTAGAATTTGGGGTCTACAGAGTTTAGGGATTTGAAATTTTGGGAATTTTAGAATTTGGGGATTTTAGAATTTGGGGTCTACAGAGTTTAGGGATTTGAAATTTTGGGAATTTTAGAATTTGGGGATTTGAGAATTTGGGATTTTAGAATTTGGGGATTTGAGAATTTGGGGACTTCAGAATTTGGGGATTTGAATTTTTGGGAATTTTAGAATTTGGGGATTTTAAAATTTGGACTTTTGGGAACCTAGGGATTTTAGAATATGGTCTTGTGGGAATCTAGAGATTTTAAAATTTGGGGATTTAAGAATTTGATGATTTGGAAATCTAGGAAGTTTACAATCTGGAGATTTGAGAATTTGTAGAACTTGCGAACTTGAATATCTAAAAATTTGAAACTTGTATATCTAAAAATGAAAAAATTAGGAAATTCCTATGGTATATCCAGTACTTTCGCATAAGTACGTCCGCTAACTCATCTCCAGCTTAGGCTCATAAACACGCTAATCTACGTTTTTTTCACAGTCACTGCAGAGCAAGCGTAAAATATATAATTGAAAAAATTAAAAAAAAAGTGAATAATTAATTTCGTAGAAAAGTAGATAATCCCTGGACATTTTAATTGCGCCATTTAAAAATTGACACGACTTCTATACTTTTTCTTCTTTCAACTCGTCGCGAAGTATAAACACATAATTAGAATCGTTTGATCATGGTACCAAACACCTGTTCATATACTTTTTCACTGATTCGCTTCCATCCATTCAAAATCCATAGAAAATCGAAGATCTTTATTTTTATATAATCTTGAGCACTGCACGAATATCAAATCTATTATTTATAAATACAGAATTAAAATTCTTTTGTATAAAACTGTTTTTGTGAAAATCATTTCAAATATTGAATCATTAATTGTCAAAATTAATATTTAATAATATAACTTATTGACTAGAATTCACTATAAAATAGTATTTAATACTTCAAATCCAATAATTCCTTGCTATTTTTATAAACAATCAACCACATTGTTTTAAGAATACTGATAAAATTTCTATCAAAGTTAATCTACGTTAGTGTATCAGCGCCATCTTGCTGTAACGCTACAGACGCCATTTTGTAGCACTATCACGCGCGCCATTTTGTTTACACATCATCAAAATGGCCGTAAGTACAGTTTAAACTCAAATTTCTCAAAAACGGAGCCACATATGAAAAAATGTCATTCCACATTTTCAACTTATTTCTTTTCATAGAATCTGCTTATTCATGTATTATATATAAAAATAGCCATAATGATAAATCTGTTAAAATAGATATTCGTACGTTGCTCGTATTACACAGTTAAATAGAAACATAAACCAAGAGAAACCAGAGAAGATAGATATTAGAAAATCATAGACAAATCATAGTATTTTTGATTTTTCTTTCGCGGGAAAAACGAACGATACTCACTCCGTAGACTCGATGACGGGCGTAGTGGGCATGATCATGAGAACGCAGTTAACCAATATTGTACTGATAATGAAGAGGGAGAACAGTGGGTGAACCAATATGTAAATGGCCACGCGTCGTATTGGGTTGAACGGGTCGAGGATCCACATCGCATCTGTCGCTGAGAACCTGAATATGTCCTTTCCCTTGCTGATGACGACGAAGGTCTTAATAAAAAATAAACAATCATTTTATTTATATCATTGTAAAATGTGTAACGTGTATATTTCAGTATTTGCCATCAGTTATTTAGAACCGATGTATTAATGAACGTTCTGTTGCGTAGGTGGTCATCGATAGATGTCCACGCGGGCGATGACCGATCACGTGATATCGGAGACTTTCTTGATGTTTAAGGAGGCAGTTCGAAATTTAGAAACTATACTTTTTCATTTTTACAAAATTTCTTCAAGTTCCTATGTGATCTTAAACTCCAACAGTTGGTAATCTAAATGTGAAACACCCTGTACATATACATACATCTACATTTGTTACACCTGACAAAGATGAACTTCCAGTTCAAGATTAAACTGTAATGATATTAGAAGAACATTTTGATAAAGTTTGGTTGTGAATGTGGAACACCCTGTACATATACCTACATCTGTTACATCTGATAAAGATTGACTACCAGTTCAAGATTGCACTCTAATAATATTAGAAGAATATTTGTGTAAAGTTTGGTTGTAAAATGTGGAACACCCTGTACATATATCTACATCTACACTTGCTACATCTGACAAAGATGAACTTCCAGTTCAAGATGAAACTGTAATGATATTAAAAGAACATTCTGATAAAGTTTGGTTGTAAAATATGAAACACCCTGTACATATACCTACATCTACATTTGTTACACCTGACAAAGATGAACTTCCAGTTCAAGATGAAACTGTAATGATATTAGAACATTCTGATAAAGTTTGGTTGTAAAATATGAAACACCCTGTACATATACCTACATCTACACTTACTACATCTGACAAAGATGAACTTCCAGTTCAAGATGAAACTATAATGATATTAGAAGAATATTTTGATAAATTTTATCAGTAAAGAAGTGGGCCACCCTATACATGCCTCCTTAATCATCTCAACCTCGCTTTTAGTGAACCTAGTAAAGTACGTGCGAACTTGTTGAGATCCGTGTTGTCAAAAAAGGAAAATAATCGATACCCTTTGGTTATGATAGAAGCTATCGATATCCTCGAGAGGTGTGGAGGCCAACTCGGGTGGAAATTCGTTGTGCAGTCGGACCGGGATCGGTGCTCCTTGCTCGAGCATCGGATCCGGCTGAGGACCCTCGTCCTCGTCCTCGTCGTCATACCGAACCTGTGAACGGAGAACCTTTTTAGTAATCCTCTTCGACTATCATTTTAAACGACTCTTAGAACGTTGCATCAAGTCATCGTTATCGTATACACGTGCTAGAATATTATGTACAGGTAGTACGCAACTATATCGTCGCTCGCGCATCTCCTCGTCAAAAAAAAAGAAAGAAGATTTATCGAGTGAAGTTGATGAAATAAATATTTCCAAAATATTCTATTTTTGAAAATACTCTGAATTGCACTCGAAATGCAGAAATTAGAAGGAAATTATAAGCAAAGGGACGGCCATTTTAATATAATTTATCGAGCAATTGGTTGTTTGTTTATGTCTTCTGATGATCATAAACTTACTTAGTTTTACTACATTTTTTATGGTAATTATTTGTCTTTGATTCATTATTGTTTTTGTTGTATTTTGAAGTGACACAAATTTAACAATTGAATGAACAAGTTTGGTAATTATTATTTAAAAATTTTTATTTGTTTTTTAGGTCGTCTAGTTTTTAAACTGTGCAATGGGAGTTCGACAATTTGACAATTTGACAATTTGGCAAATTTACAATTTTACAATTTTACAATTTGACAATTTGACAATTTTACAATTTTACAATTTGGCAATTTTACAATTTTACAATTTTACAATTTTACAATTCAGCAATTTAGTAATTCACTTTCGACCAAAAACTTGATTCCGCACAAAATTAGTAAATAAATCTTATTAGACATAAACTTGCAAAAATTTCACAACAACCTTTATTAAATTAACCTTCAATTAAAGATATCACCATCTAAAAAAACCTGCCACTGCCACAATGAAGAACATCAAAATAATCATTAAGTAGTTATACGTAAATGTATCCGAAACGACAGTATTTGTTATTTAGATGCATTTTGAATCATGGCCGTCCATCCGTTTAGTTAGAACGACCCTGGTACATTATAAAGAGGTCGCGTGTACGTTTGAACGACTTGGAAATATTCATTTGTATTCTGTCTGCTATGTGTGCACCGTTTATTCATAACCCGCTTCTAGATCAGCTCTATGCGTTCGTATCGTTTCACTGGCGTATTTGTGCATCGCAAAACAACGTCCCGAGCTTCAAGGCAGGCACCATTTTCTCTTCTGGACCGTATATTTCATTCCTGTTTCATTCCCGTGCTCTGACTTGGTCATCACCATCGTAATCAACTTTAACAGTAACATTTGTTTGTGATATCAAGGTTAATGTTCACTTTTTAGTCTTTTTTAAATATTACAATTTGAAGTGTTGATTATTGGTGACATGTGACATTCAATTTGTTGAGTTATATCCCCATATTCACATATTCCCAAATTCCCAAATTCCCAAATTCCCAAATTCCGAAATTCCCACATTCTCATACTCCCACATTCCAATATTCCCATTTTCCCAAATTTCCATATTCCACAAATCTCACATTCCCGAATTGCTATATTTCCAATTTCTCACATTCCCCAATTCCCACATTCCCAAATTTCCCTATTCCCCAACTCCCATGTTCCCGAATTGCTATATTCCCAATTTCTCACATTCTCCAATTCCGACATTCCCCAATTCCCACATTCCCCAATTCCCACATTCCCCAATTCCCATGTTCCCAAATCGCTATATTTCCAATTCCTCACATTCCCCAATTCCCACGTTCCCAAATTTCCATATTCCCCAACTCCACTGTTCCAAATTGCTACATTTCCAATTTCTCACGTTCTCCAATTCCAACATTCCCCAATTCCCACGTTCCCAAATTTCCCTATTCCCCAACTCCCATGTTCCCGAATTGCTATATTCCCAATTTCTCACATTCCCCAATTCCCACGTTCCCAAATTTCCATATTCCCATATCCCCATATACCCAACTTCCCAAATTCCCAAATTCTCAAATTCTCAAATTCCCAAATTCCCAAATTCCCAAATTCCCAAAATCACATATTCACATATTCCCATATTCCCATATCCCCATATCCCCATATCCCCATATCCCCATATCACCATATCCCCACATCCCCATATCACCATATCTCCACATCCCCATATCCCCATATCCCTACATCCTCACATATCTCCATACGTATACCCACATCCCCACATCCCTATATCCCTATATCCCCATATCACCATATCCCCACATCCCCATATCACCATATCTCCACATCCCCATACCCCCATATCCCCATATCCCCATATCCCCATATCCCTACATCCTCACATATCTCCATACGTATACCCGCATCCCCACATCCCTATATCCCTACATCCCCACATCCCCAATTATCCCTACATACCCAATTCTCTCGACCCTTTCAGTAATTTAAAATGTCGGTCACCAGTAATCACTGCAGACACCGCGTCAATCGCGCAGAAATTGTAATATCCGTTAAAATGTGCTCGTAATAAAATTGCAAAATGCCCGGAATCCAATGTTACGTTAAAGAGCAGAATATTATTACGAGGATGGCAACTCTGTCGCTTTGCTCGTACGTGTACTTTACCGATAGTACGATGTTGCCCCACATTTGACTCTCTCTTTTTTTTCCTCTCCTACTTTGGAAGCATCGGGAACATCTATTCCGCGTCTAGTCTGAAAAGCAGCTATGGCGACTAGTCATATAGAAGGCTCTATGTACATATACATATATACGTGTGTACAGTACGAAATTGGTGCTAAAAGCGGGTCGTGAACATACGAACCTGGCTAAGGTCCACGTGATCCGCTCGTTTCCGCTTCCTCGCAACGAATTTTCTGTCGAACGTTTATTACGAAAATTCGAGATATGCCCACCTGCTCTTACGATCTTGTTAAGTGACCGATGTTACGCGACACCGCAATAAAAATGGAACGATATGAGAATCGTGATAACTGTTCTTTGTTATTTACAAAATAACAAAGTTTTGTAAGTCTTGTAACTAGACACGAAATGTACAAGTGTTTCGATGAATCGTGTCCCGCGGAACCATTTTTAACGCGACCATCTTGATCGATTTTTTGGGAGGACTCGATACGTTTACAACGATTAATCGTGACAACGTTCGAAAAATTGTTTAGGTTCATTCGAAGCTGCTTTTTATTGTTCTATCACTAGGTGGAGACAGTTGTTTCACCTCGTGTAGGAGTGTCATTAAAATCCTTATACTTAATTTTTGTTTTGTTCAATTTCTAGTTGTTTCGAGTTGATTTGGTTTAATTTTGATTTTATTGACTTCTGAGTTGGCTCAATTTTAACTTGTTTAATTTAAACTTTGTTTAGTTTAGAATGGGTCAATTTTAATTTTGTTCAATTTTAAGTTGGTTAATTTTAGTTTTGTTCAATTTCTAGTTGTTTTGTTTAATTTTAAATTTGCTCAATTTTCAGCTTGTTCATTTTTAAGTTGTTTAATTGAAACTTTGTTTAGTTTTAAATTGGTCAATTTTAATTTTGTTCAATTTTTAATTGTTTCAAGTTGATTTTGTTTAATTTTAAATTTGTTCAATTCTAAACTTGTTCAATTTTAAATTTGTTCAATTCTAAACTTGTTCAATTTTAAATTGTTTAATTCTAACTTTGTTTAGTTTTAAATTGACAAATTTTAATTATGTTCAATTTTAAGTCGGTTAATTTTAATTTTGTTCAATTTTCAATTATTTTATTTTTATATTGTTTAATTGTAAGTTGGTTAATTTCCTTTTTATTCAATTTTCAGTTGTTTTATTTTAATCTTACATAATTTTAATTTTGCTTTAGTGTAAGTTGTTTAATTTTAATTTTGTTTTGTCGTAAGTTTATTTAATTTTAATTTTGTTTTATTATAAGTTGTTTAATTTTGATTTTGTTTAATTCTAAGTTCTTTAATCTCAATTTTAATTTTTAAGATCGTACGAACCTTATAGGTTAGGTTATTAGCAACCACGATATTTCTACATTTCTCACATAAATTGAAAAGTTTCGAGTCTGTAATAGCTATTTGACCTCGATTTATTAATTTTAAGGTATCGGTTTTCTGAAGTGTTCAACCGAGTTAATTTAATAAAATTCCAACTGGACTCATTTAACTTTCATAGAAGTTGGGAAAATTAAAGTTTTTAAAGAACGGTTCTTAAGGAAAGACCCGATTCGATCCAGCTTCAAAGAAACAATAGCAATTTTCTTAAATATAAATTGTTATAAAAGTGTATTATCCCTCTTTGTAAATTGTTACAGCCTTAAAAATGTGATATTACGTTGTAACTTTCGTGATTTCGATCAGAATAGGTTCTTGGCTGTGTCGTAGTAAAGCAGGCCCTTATATTGCCGGTTGAAAAAGTTTCCGTTCAAATATAAACTTCAAATCAATTCTGTAAATCAAGGGTTATATACTGTACGAAATATATTATAAATAATTATAAGTTTAATAAAAACTTTAATGAACTATTGCACTTTTAACGTTATTTATTATCATTGTAAAAATTGAACACTTATTTTGATTATAAAAATTGTATATTTATTATGCTTATAAGTTCTGAATATTTATTATAATTTTAATAATTGAATATTTATTATCATTGCAAAAATTGAACATTTATTTTCATTGTAAAAATTGTATATTTATTATGTTTATAGATAGTGAATATTTTTTACAATTTTAATAATTGAATGTTTATTATAATTGTCAAAATTGAATATTTATTACCATTACGAGAATTGTATATTCATTTTTATTATAAGAATTGAATATTTATTATCATTGTAAACATTGAACATTTATTTTTATTGCAAAAATTGTATATTTATTATGATTATAAATAGTGAATATTTATTACAATTTCAAGAATTGAATGTTTATCATTGTTGTAAGAATTGAATATATATTGAGATTGTAGAAATATATTATTAATTATTATTGTAAACCTTGAATTACTACCTTACAATTTATATAAGCATATATCTATTATTTTGAGATCATTCACTCATAGTTATCGTGAAATACAAAACATTCTCCTGAAAAAAGGAAAATTTTTTCAAGACACAGCTAGATGAGGTCAAACAATTGTCACGAGGTGTATCTATAAGCATCTTAAGGATCTAAAAGATAAGGCTGCCCTCTGAAATCTAGATGCACATACACGAACCTTCCTACTCCTAATAAAGGACTATACTAGTCTCATTACATACGTGACGATCTACTTAAATCTAATTTATACAAGCGAGAAAAATAGTTGCCGATGAATATTCAGGCTGAACTTCACGGCCAGAGCAGAACAAGACACGGTGCAGCAAGACACGTTCCTCATCGATCCTAGTTTCTCTTCTTACGTTGCTTCGGTTAAACAAATGTGTACATGCAAACGATTTTAAATAAACTTCCTTCATTATTTATCCCCAGTGTCTTTCTTTCGTGAACATGTATCTCTTTTGAGGAAATGATGAATTGAAAGTACTTAGTTACGAACATAACCTCAATGTGCGCAAAATTTTTATTACACAAAATTTTATTTTTATTTTACTCACAAAATTTGAGGTATTTAAATAATCAGATGTCGATAATAATTACATAGTTATTGTTTTAAAATAGAATAGGAAATATTAAATAAACATGAAACATTCAATTTGAAGCAAAACGTTAAAAATGGCGGAATTGGATTGCTTGATAAAGATTTTAGTTGGAATAAAAAATGTATAAAACTGTACTAAAATATTTGAATAATGTGTAATTGTATAATTTAAATAGTAATAAATCATTCGTGAAGTATTGCAAATTTTAATCTAAACTTTAAAAAGTCTAACAAATAATAATTTTCGTAAATTAAAATTAAATGTATCTATCACTATTTAATATACAATAGTAATTTAAACATATATTTCAATTGAACATAATTAAACATTTATTTTTACTCAGCTTAACAAAACATTTCTTTTTATTCAATTTAATTAAACACTATTAAGCATTTATTTTAATTCGACCAAATTAAACACGTACTTTAATTGAATACAATTAAACATTCGCTCTAATCCAATTTAACCAAACATTTACTTAATAAATTTAATTAAACATTTATACCAATTAAATTTAAACGTTTATACTAATTTAAGCTAATTCAATTCCCAACATTATTAATTATTTATTTAATTATTAAATTAAAATCAATCTTAATCTAGAAAATAAAAATTTTGCACACAAATGTCCTCCGAAAAATTCCCAAATATTTCATTTCCCTAGAATTATTCTCATCCAAAGAATAGTCTTTTGAGAATAATTTTCGCATCTAGACTTACCACAAAATATTCTAATTGTTCGTAAGTGGAATTCTATTCGAACGCGGATGAAATTTCACACGAATCGATACGCATTCGATGAGAGAATATTGTATCGTTCGAGAGTTTTGTAGAGCTAAAATCAATACGATCCCAAGAGAGTACGCCATTGCGATCATGTGCGATTCGCATAGCTTGCACGCTAATGCTATCGAGGCGCCGCGATTTAATGAATATATATTTAAAAAAAAAAGAAGAAGAAAATATATGTACAAAGAATCTCTGCTGCAAGCGTTGCGGATACAGCATACGATCTATAGAAGCATTTTCAGGCGACTGCGAGCTCTAAATGAGACATACGGTGCTTGAGAAGAAACAAGTTGGACCTGCGGTTTTATTCTTCTCGCAATTATATTTCTGTTGTTTACCCTCGAACGCGAATTTCTTTCCTGGTCTTTCATTTATCTCTTCTTAATGACGACTTATTATTTTAACACGTTGAATACCGTCGGGGTCGTCACTGACCGGCAATGAAAATTTCATTTATGGCGGAGGGTTTAAGTGGCGTTAATGTTCATTTGTTTGTTCATTTTTTTAGCACTCGTTTTAAGACTTGGGAATTTGGGATTTGACGATTTGGGAGCTGCAGAAGTTTTTGGACATTGGGGATTTTAAAACTTAAGAATTTGATTTTAACAAATTTGACGAATTTTACGAATTTTACGAATTTCAAGAATTAAACAAATTTTACGAGTTTGAAGGATACGAAAATTTAGAAAATGGAGAATTTAGAAATTCAAAAATGTGAGTTGAAAAATGAAGAACTTGGAAAATTTGAGAATTTGAAAATTTGGGAACTTGGAAACTGCAGGATCTGGTGAATTTAGAAATTTGGTAATTTAAGAATTACTTCAATATGGACAGTCCAAAATGATTCGAAAAATGCAGAATCTGTGAAATTTAGGAATTTGGTAATTTAAGGATTTGAAAATTTGAGAATTTAAGGGATTTGAAAATCTAGAGATATGAGAACTTTGGACCTCAAAGAAATTGAAAAATTTGAAACTAGGGGAAAAGGAATTTAGAAGTTTAAAATATTGAACAGATTGAGAATGTGAGAATTTGAAAATTTATGATTTTGAGAAATTAAAAAATTTGAGAACTGAAAATTGAGTAAATTCTGTAATTAGGATTTGAAAATTAGGGAAATTCAGTAATTGAAAAATTTAAGAACTTCAAAACTTGAAAACTTTGGGAATTTGAAGATCTGGAAATCTGCCAATTTGAGGAATTTGGAAATTTCAATTTCCCACGGCTTAAAGACCTGGTAAACTTGAATAAATCCCTAGAAGACCCCAAATCTTAAAATTAATCCAAGCATTCCCCACAAAACTAAAATAACGTTAACCCATTCACAACAACACACCATAAAAAGCTCCAACTTGTCTCTTCAACGCACCGTGCAATAAATATGCGTCATTTTGTTGAGCAAAAGCCATTTTGAATGCGTGTATATACATTATCGTGCCTCTGAACAGATGCGAAAGAATCGTTTGAACTTTCTCTGATAAAATTCAAAGATTCAATCTCATCTAATAAGTGATTAGCTGCAAAATCATCGCTGTTATCGATATTTACCTCACGCGTTTAGACAAAAGTACGTACACGTGTATTTAAATGATCGTTAACCGATAAGAATGTAAAACAAAGCACAGGCAGGATTGCTTGCTGCATTTTTATTTTATATTTTGTTTTCGTGAAAATAAAACAGCGTGTACGTATAAGAGCAGAACACTATAAGCACGTGTCTGATCTAGTGTATTTTAGTGTAGTTTATGTGTATGTAGGCATATGTGTGTTAGAAAATCATGTATGACCACGATGTATCGTCGATGGAAGTTTCGATCGATCTAAGGAATTTAGTATTAATACAGTAATAGTTCACGTGTACAGAAACGCAACAAATGATTGTCGATATAGGTTTTTATTTGTTGGTTTGATTTTTTGGGTACTTGATGGACTGTGTGAAAATTGAAACTTTTAAATTCAAGAATGATTGAATTTTTTAATCTTTGACTTTTTAATTTTTGTGTTTGGAAATGTAAAGATAGCTTGGATATTTCATAATGTAGAACTACTTTAGTAATTTTGGTAATTTTTACAGTTATTGTAATTTTGTTAATTCTATTAATTTTGATAATTTTGGGAATTTTAGTAATTTTGGTAATTTTAGGAATTCTAGTAATTTTGGTAATTCTAGTAATTTTAGTAATTCTAGCAATTTTAGTAATTCTAGCAATTTTTGTAATTCTAGTAGTTTCGGTAATTCTAGCAATTTAGTAATTCTAGTAAATTTGGTAATTCTAACAATTTTGATAATTCTAGTCATTTTTGTAATTTTAGTAATTTTCACAATTTTTGTAATTTTTGTTATTTTTGGAATTTTGATAATTTTGATAATTTTTGGAATTTTGATAATTTTGGTAATTTTGGTAATTTTGGTAATTTTGATAATTTTGATAATAATGATAATTTTGATAATTTTGGTAATTGGTAATTGGTAATCGGTAATTGGTAATTGGTAATTGATAATTGGAAATGTTGATAATTTGATGTTTTGTCAGTTTTGCAATATGACAATTTGCCAATTTAGTAATTTGGAAATTTGATAATTTGACTTTGGTAATATAACAATTTAGTAATTTGATAATTTGGTGATTCCATAATTTGTTAATTTAGTTCCTTTGATAATTTGATAACTTATTAATTTAGTAATTTTTTGCAATGTGGTACTTTGGTAATTTACAAATTTCCAAATAAAAAAAAATATAAAAATACCTATATTAAAACTACAAATCAATTATAACTATAAAACCGTAACTAAACAAAAATTTGATAACCTCAAAATTCATAAATCTAAAAATCGACAATATGCAAATTAAACCTCTACAAACACAGTAACATAAAAATTCAGCACCCTAAAAATCAATAACAAACTTCTACCTAAAAAAACGTTAAATTTATTAACGTGAACCTAAAACCTTACCAAAAATACCTCAATCAAAAAAGTGTCAAATCTTCTGAGCCAATCAAAGCTAACCCAAAGCCCCAAGTTACGTCAATGCACACGAGACAATAAAAACCTCGAAAGTGTGACAATACCGTGTGACAAAAGCCTGTACACGCGTTTCAATAGAAAATGGCGTCCCAATACCGGAAGAACGGAGTAAGAAGCAAGAACAACAGAGCACCATAGCAAAGTGTCTGACCACAATGAGCCACTATCCTCTTTATACTCGTAATTAATATCTGATCGTGATACTGACACAATGAACGACGTGAATCGATGTACACCGTGGTAGTACAAAACTAAGTGTCATTGCATATGTGTGTGTGTGTGTGTGTACATGTGTGTGTGTGTGTGTGTGTGAACATTGCACATAATCGGGCAGTGAACGACAAGTGTCCGAAGTGTGTCACTGATCGACCGGATGCAAATGGAAAATCATGTGTGATGCTGTCACGTGAGTACAAGAGCGTGTACGTGAAACACGTGTATGTACATTCTATTATTTATGTATAATATATTGCATATGTAGGCGTTAGATATACAATATTATGGTAAAGGTAGAAAGTTGGATGATAGAGAGAGAGTGTGTGGTTTATTACTTAGCGTGACGTAACGTCTTACTTCTTTTTTCTTTTTCTTCCGTCCAAAACCTCCCTGAAATTGGAGAAACGGAGAAACAGTCGTTACACACAGAGAAAAACATAGAGTACAGGGTGGTATTCATTGATTGATCCGATACGTGAGACAAGAAGTACAGGCGTGGGCATTATATTAACTAGGGAGAAGAGTAATCTCTCGTGAGTAGAAATTTTGTAGATTTTTGGAATTTGAGCAATTTTTTTAGATATTTTCTTTTGGCGGAAATTTGGTTGTAGATTTTTTATTTTGGAAGGGTAAGAATATTCAATGTTGAAAAAATAGTTTTAAATTCTGGAGAAATAAGATTTTTTGATCTTGGGAAGAGAATTTTCAATTTTGAAAAGATGAGAATTTTCAATTTTGTGAAAATATAGTTTTGCAAATTTGGAAAGAATATTTTTAAAAATTTGAAGATTTCAAATTGCAAATATTTGGATTTTTTAAGAATTTGTAAGTTCAAGCTTTTGGAAATTTGAAAGTTTCAAAATTTGGATTTGCTTATTTCGGAATTTGGAAATTTGAAAAACTGTCTATATGAGAATTTGAAAATTGACATGTGAAATGTATATTTGGAAAATTGCCAAAATATGAATTTAAGAGTTTGGAAGCTTAGAATTTTTGAGGACTCAATTTTGGTATCAGAAATTTAATTTTGCGAGTTTGAAAATTTAGAATTTTGGCAATTTGATAATTCAGTAATTTATTAATTTAATAATTTAGTAAGTTGACAATTTAGTAATTTGGTAATTTACTAATTTGATCATTTGAAGGTTTGACAATTTGACAATTTGACAATTTGACAACTAGACAACTTGACAACTTGACAACTTGACAACTTGACAGTTTGACAATTTGACAATTTGACAACTTGACAGTTTGACAATTTGACAACTTGACAGTTTGACAATTTGACAATTTGACAATTTGACAATTCAGTAATTTGATAATTTGACAGTTTGACAACTTGACAATTTGACAACTTGACAATTTGACAACTTGACAATTTGACAACTTGACAATTTGACAACTTGACAATTTGACAACTTGACAATTTGACAACTTGACAATTTGACAACTTGACAATTTGACAACTTGACAATTTGACAACTTGACAATTTGACAATTTGACAATTTTACAATTTTACAATTCGACAATTCGACAATTCGACAATTCGACAATTCGACAATTCGACAATTCAACAAGTTGGCAATTTGAAAAGTTGACAAGTTGACAAGTTGACAATTTGTCAATTTGGAATTTGGAAAACTTATCAAATTTAGTTTCTTAAAAATTTGAAAACTCAAAACGTGAAAATTTGAAAATCTCGTAATTTCACAATATGCAATTTACAAATTCATAAATATGGAAATTTGAGTATGATTTACAAAATTGAGGTTTTTACGAATTTGTTACTTACAAATTTAGTAATTTGAAAATCTAGAATCAAAAAATTTAATTATTTAATAATTTCAAAATGTAAGAACCAAGAAATTTAGTAATTTACTAATTTGCAAATTTGATAATATTATAAATTTGATAATATGAATTTCGAATACTTCCAAGTAGATAACACAAAATTTCTAATACTCTCAATCAGATAATAAAAAATTCCAAATGTTTCAAATCAGATAATACAAAATTTCAAACATTTCGCATTAATGAAACGAAATTTAAATATCGAATTAATAAATATAAAAATTTGAAGCTTGGATTCTAAAACTTCACAAAACGACTATAACTACTTGCCCACGCCTGCACTAACACACATAACGTGACAGGAAACAGGACAATGTAATTAAAGAAAGCTATGGTGACAGAATGATAAGAAAAGATAGAAATCTAACGATAAGGGATTGGGAAACACGAAACAGATACATACATATTTTGTTGTCATATATATATATATATATAGGTACGTTCTAACTATATATGTAATATACACGTTAATACATCTGGTTATGTACGATACGGATGATGTTCAAAAGCGAAAGGATCGCTAGGATCAGGCAAGCTAGGAGAAAAGGAGGATACGATAGATATTGAAGCGTACCGATTGATACCATCTCGACTCTCTCTTTCCCTCTTTAGTCTTACTCTGCCAGGCTGTATTGAAGAGTCGATGAAAAGGGATTAATTAATATCGAAAATCGAATCGTAAGTAGGTCTCGAATATGAAATACCACGCACGTACGTACGTGCAACATTCGTACGTAGAACGTGAACTGTGTTGAGTTGAATCGTATCAAATGACCGATATATGCTAAGTTTCCTGTGAATTCGTCACATTAAAATATTGCAAAATTTATGATTATTTTGGTGATACTAGAGTGCAGTCTCGCTATATGGCCATTTAGAGGATTTCGGACTCTCAGCGATGGTTATAGCACTTACTTCGTAGCATGGTGTAATTTATATTCATTTGTAATTATTTATAATTTTTTTCAATAATTTATAATTATTTATAATGATTTCTAATTATTAATAATATAGTTTCAATTATTTGAAGTTATTTTTAATTATTTGCAATTAATTGTAATTATTTGAAATTATTTGTAATTACAAACTAAATACTATAATGTATGATATAAATTATACAGCAGGTATAATAAAAATTATATAGTATCTGTTATACACGTGATACATAGTATTTGGAATATAAATTATGACAATATAAATTTTAATTTGAAATGGAAAACTTGTTATGCAGAGTAAAGTTGATATTTTGGCACCAGAAATTTAAAAAATTATAAACATAATGTGTTCTGAAAGTTGGAAAACTGGAAAGTTGGAAAATGAAAAGTTTAGAAAATTGCGAAATTGGGAAGTTGAAAATTGGAAAATGAGAAAATTGGGAAATTGGGAAATTAGGAAATTGAGAAATTGGGTAATTGAGAATTTGGAAATTTGGGAATTTGGGAATTTGGGAATTTGGGAAATTAGGAAATTAGGAAATTGAGAAATTGGGTAATTGTGAATTTGGAAATTTGGGAATTTGGGAATTTGGGAATTTGGGAATTAGGGAAATTGGAAAATTAGGAAAATAGGAAATTGATTAATTGGGAAATTGGGAATTTAGGAATTTGGGAAATTGGGAAATTGGGAAATTGGGAAATTGGGAAATTGGGAAATTGGGAAATTGGGAAATTGGGAAATTGGGAAATTGGGAAATTGAGAAATTGAGTAATTAAAAATTAGGAAAATGGGAAATTGTGAAATTGGGGAATTGGGAAATTGGAAATTTGGAAATTTGAAAAATTAGGAAAATGGGAAATTGGGAAATTGGGAAATTGAGAAATTGAGAAATTGAGAAATTGAGAAATTGAGAAATTGAGAAATTGAGAAATTGAGAAATTGAGAAATTGAGAAATTGAGAAGTTAGAAAATTTAGAAATTAGGGAATTATGAAATTAGAAGATTAGAAAATTAGAAAATTAGAAAATCAAAAAGTCATAGAATTAAAAAATCATAAAACCAGAAATTTGAAAATTTTTATTTCTAAATCCCTCAAAACAGTACCCTAATATAACTAACAATAAGGGTAACATCCAGAATGTGAAGGGTATCTCAACCACATAAAGAAACACCACATAGCGTAACTGCACAATTTATTCAAAAGTCAACTACTAAATAGTAAAACTACTTAATCATTTCACGAATGTACCTAATACAATATAACTGACAATCTTACATAATCTTACATAAACACGATTTAATGATTATTTCATAAATATTCACAAATATACTAAATCTAAAACACCGAAATAACATTGTATAATTCTACAGGTATGTATATTATACGTATATAACAACTAACTATACTTAGGTAACTACATAGGGAAGTCGACAATACAGCAAAGAGTACAAAAGGGAGAGAGAGAACAACGACACAGTGATATTTTATGTAATGTACGTATAGAAACAGGCACAGATAGTGACACTGCAGACATCGAGCTCGTACGCGAACATATCTTTGGTAACACAGAAACAATACATTACTCGACGACAGTCGTGTTGTATATATATATAAAGAAAGACAGAGAAACAGTATATATATATAGAGATAGATGTAGACAAAAGTCGTCGATAGGGTAGGCATATGTATTTTCACTACGTTCAGCAGTAAATCAAGCAAAACAATCAACGCGACTGGTAGCGACAATCGGTTGTTTACAAGAGGATAAGGTAAAAGAACACCGCAGCTTCACGTATATAATTATATATAGTATGTATGGGCTGTGAACATGAAGTACAGGGCCGCATTTGTGACTTACGGTGCCTTAGGCGCGACCGCCATTTTGGGGACTCAACGTCATTTTCTTTTCAGTGCATACGTATTTTTAAGGTTATGAAAATATAATCTGTTATTTCTGTAATAATTTTCAATTTGATAAATGTGAAATATCATTAATTTATATAATTAAATAATTTTAAAAAAATGTGAAAATAAATTCAAACTTAAGGAAAATTAGTAAATAAAAGTTTTTTTTCTAGATTTGGTTTCAATGGATACATGTATTTTATATACCAAATTCAATATATATGTACAGTATTTTAGTAAATTATAAGTAAGTAATCTGTTATGTTCCATTTAATAAATTATAGCAAGATGCTATTTTTTTCATCTTATTGCAAGTTGTTCATGAATTTATATCCATTACTGACAAACTAATTATGCAAACATAGTCAAAAATATTTTTGAAACTGTTTTATTAAAAAATATTTTAAAAAGTAGATTTTAATCCATTATTTACAAATTTTTCTTTTTGTATTGTACAATTTTTTGTGTGTAGGCAAAAGTAGTTGTCTTGATGTTTTTATTCAGAATAAATTTTAAACAAATCTGTGTCTAAGACATATTTTTCAACAGTTTCTAATTTTAGTGTCATGAATTTAATATTTAAAAATGAATACAGTATTTATTACTACTAGAGGGAGTTGCGCCTAAAACACCTTATGGTAAATACGGCCCTGACGTAGAAACAGATTTCGCAAAACGGCACTGCAGCTACGCAAAAAAAAATAAAGATAAATATATTAAACGTCCATCGAGCTTCACGGACAACACCGTGATGTAAACAGTTTATTTAACACTGGAACAACCGAAGAATTCTAAAAATTTTCTATAATCACAGTAAATATGTATTTATTTATTCTCAATTTAAACAGCAAGACACTGGTTGTTCTAGTGTTATGACCGATCAATCTATCCCATAGTTTAAACATTTAACACGTTCGTTTTGACTCGATATCGCGTGAATGATCCAATTGCAAATATCCACTCACGCAATATCGCGTGGACCCACCTACGGATTCATACATCGCGTGGAGGACCAATCTCCAAATGTCCATTCACGCGATATAGCGTAGATGATCCAACTAGGAATGTCCAATCACGATATTGCGTGAATGACTAGTACCAAAGTCCGTTCACGCAATATCGCGGGGTGAATCTACAGTGTACAAACATAAGGGCACACGGTGACTACTCACTCTTTAATCTTGCTAACGAACGTGTCAAAAATTGATTACTTGTAACCTCTTCAGATACAACTTTTGTTATAACTAGAAATACAAATGTAATTATACATTTTGCTTATTTGCAATTAGTAGCAATTAAATAATAATAATTGCAAAGGTATTAAGTAATGTGGAAGAAAAAAGAATCTCCACATGTATGGCTGTTTGTAAATTTGATATCTATATGGACAGTTTTAAATTTGGTGGACATATATAGTTATTGTTGAATTTAACATTCACGTATGTGGTCATTATTGAATTTGATGTGCACATATGTGGACATTGTTGAATTTGATGTACACATATGTGGGTATTGTTAAATTTAACGACCACATATGTGGTCTCTGTTGAATATCACATTCACACATATGAGAATTGTGAAATTTCACATCCACATATGTGGTGATTGTTGCGTATAACGTCCACACATATGAGAATTGTGAAATTTCACATACACATACGTGGTGATTGTTGCATATAACGTCCACACATATGAGGATTGTTGAACTTAATATTCACATATGTGGTGATTGTTGAATACAACATCCACACATATGAGGATTATTGAACTTGACATCCACATATGTGGTGATTGTTGAATATAACGTCCACACATATGAAGATTGTTGAACTTGACATCCACATATGTGGTGATTGTTGAATACAACATCCACACATATGAGGATTGTTGAACTTAACATCCACACATATGATCACCATTGTATTTAACGTTAACATACATCATGATTGCTGAATTGAATGTCCACATGTATAGTCATTGTTACATTTAACAACTACATGTATGATTATTGTAAAACCTCACTACATCATACATAGTCATTGCTAAGTTCAACATCCACATATATGATAATTATTAAACTCAACCACCTCACATATAGCACTTTTTTAATCCAACTTCCACATATATTCCTATTGTTAAGTTTAAGTCCCACATACATGATCACTCTGTTAAATTAATCCACACATGTGGTCATCATGAACTTATCCATCCACATATATGGTCACTATGGAATTCAATATCCACATACATGATCCTTAAATTCAATATCCACATATATGCTCATCGTTAAATTCAATATCCACATACAGCCATTATTAAAAGAGGAAAATTAAACATACTCGTATGTTTCAGTATCCTTGAAGAGGTTGGGATATAATAAATATCCTTTATTTTATCATTCGAAATATTTATTATTAACAATACCGTTTATGGAGAAACATTAATCGGTGCTGAAGTATTAATTGGTGAAATAAACTTGTAACGCACTGAACAACGATGCTTGTACGTTCGAGGTGTTGCTATAGTGATCTGCAAAGTAGAACAACCTGTGGTATCGATGTTAATAAAGTCGTCTTCTTGGAACTCGTCTTACTAGGAACGCGTAATGACCGACCGTTTTACGTAGGTTCGTATTTTTTCACCGGGAAAATCTATACCGATGGCTGATCGAGATTTTCTTTTTCTTTATCGGTGTAACACTATCAATGGTCGCGTTTTCTTGGTATTGTACGTACTTGTGGAGACGCGTTTAAAGGACATGTTGGTTATGTGGGAGATTGAGTGGATGCTGAAAAAATTGTGTAACGTTTAATCGACGGCCATATTCATTTACATTTGATATTTACATTTGTACACATTTGATAATTTAATCTATAAAATTTCGAGTTTTTGGGTTTTGAGAGTTATTTTAAATCTTTGGGACTTTGGCGGTTCTTGACATTTTTTAATTTTGGAACTTTGCCATTTTAGAATTTAGACATTGAGATTTAAGAATTTTGTAACTTAGAATTTGAGACTTTAGAATGATTTAAAATTTGCTAATTCTGTGTAACAACAAATTAAAATAGTCCTCTGACCTAACTGACCTAACTACCACGAGTACAAAACTCAATCTAACACTGCTAAATCACTCTAACACTGCTTCTACAAAACCTCCTCAGAATGTATTATCAAATGCAGAAGAAATTGTCCCATCGATTAAACGACATAAAACGAAAAGAACTAAAGAATTTCGTAAAACTGAAAGAGAAGATTACAAATCGATTTACCAGCAGCGATTTCGTATCGATTTTGAGCATTTTAATCGAAAAGATGTGTTAGATGATGTTCCTACCTCGCCTTCCGCTCTTTTCTTCTCGAGCTCCTTCTGCTTGGCATGTTCCTCGGCGATGCGAGCCTCGATCGCTGCCAGGGACTCCCGCGTGAACGGACGGAACAAACTTCTTTCTTCCTCTGATACAGAGTCAGAATCTTCGGACATTGTCTAAGCTGCACACAGCTGAGCCACCTTCCTAAACATTCGAAACATTTTTTATTAATTTTCTGCTATATATCGAATTTTAAGACCTTTCAATTCGAAATAGTTAAGGCTAGGTCGCCATCTTGCAGCACGACCGCGAAATTCAAACTGTGGAGCATGGTATTCGTTAATTAAAAGATATACTAAGTGATAAACCTTAATAATTGAAGAACTGAGGACAGTATGTCTTATAATAAAGTAACTGCGCATATGACGTATATACACATCATGTCAAATAAAGATTATTATTTACTATACACACTTTTGTTGTAAAATTTGTAGCAGGAGTATTTACCCACAATTATTACTTGATTTTTGTTATATATTCTGTGATGGATTTTACAAACTAAATTCTGCAATTAATTGTTTAATAATATTAGTAATATGTCCAGTAGTAAAGTGTTAAATAATAGTAACATGTTTAATAATAAAATGTTAAATAATAGTAACATGTCCAGTAATAAAGTTATAAATAATATGTCCAGTAATAAAGTATTAAACAACAATATAATACTAAGTTTAATTTAATAATAATAGTTTACATTAGAAATAAAATTTCCAATAATAAACTGATAAATAAGAGTAATATATCCAATATGTAATTTATAAAATTTGAGACCCCTTGCCATAAATAAATAAAAATGTAAAAAATTCAAAAGTAATACATCCAGTAATAAAGTATTAAGTAATAGTAAAATATCCAATAATAAATCATTTATAAATTTGAGACCCCCCGTTAAAAATAAATAAAAGTCAACAAAATTCTAAAGTGACTCCATCAAAAAAATTGAATAACACAATGTATAAAGTGAATAAAGATGACAAAAATGGCCGAAATATCCACGTGGCCATTTTGTTGGAGTAAATGGATATCCGTGAAACCGAGGTTACACTTGGGACCGAGGAAATTGTAGGCTGAACGTATTTCTGTAATGGACCGATACATTTCGAGAACCTTTTTACCGAGTCTGTCCTATAACAGTGGGTGATAAACTTCACGATACTACGATACCATAGAATTTCCTGTTAGCTCACTTGAAACATTGAAAACTGAGGGAGAACTTCTATTAAACTGTCCTGTCCCTAACCTCAAATAAAGAACCTTGACACCGTGAACTTGTTATTGTTTTTCAAACTGAAAATTTGAGTCCAACTTGTTCGAACGAGTCGATTAAAAATTCGAACAGAGAAATTAGGTCGATTGAAAAAGTGAAGTTCGGACTGAAATTCGAGTCGATTAAGAATGTAAACTTTTTGAGAACGGGAAAATTAGGTCGATTACAAACGTGAACTTCAAACTGAATATTTAAGTTGTTGAAAAAGATGAACTTTGAAAAAACTGGATTATCGCATTAATTAGAGAGGCGAATGTTAATTGTTTCCGATTTTGTCAGTCTCTAGGAGACATTTTTTGGAGAACATCCAACGGGAACTTAATTGTATTCAAATGAAATGCACCAGTGTCGAATGAATTCCTTAATTACTGAACCTTGTGCCATTGATAAATTATAGACAATAAGAGAACAAAGCTTCTTTTTATGAATTGGTGCAACGAGATAAGCAGATATGTCCTTCAAATGGTAATTCAATTTGATGAACACCTTTGTTGAAGAAAAGATTGATGCACGTGTATGAAACAATGGGTCATTTTGATCCATTATTATAGGCATGTGTTGCTGAGAAATCATAAGACATCTTAACATTTTTTTATATAAATTATTTAAGTTATTCAGATACATGACATTTATACAAACATTCATGTTAAACTCAAAATTTATATTAAATTCAAAATAATAAATTAGCTGTTTCATACAACCTTGTTTCAATAAAGCAACTTAATTGTTGCAACAAAAATTTAAATTTTAAATTAAAAGGTGTACTTGAGGTTTACGAAAATGTAAATTTTTAATAAATTATTCAAGAATTTAAAAAATTTCTATCTGAAGCATAAAAAATTATTTGAACAAAAAAAAAAATGGCGACGAACAATATCTTCTCGCAGAACACCTTAAAAATTTGCCTTCGTCTCGATTTAAGTGTTCATTAATTCATACGGCACCTAAGGTCGGCTCTGAATGAATAAAAGCTTCTATAAATAGCCAATCTAATATCTAGTTTCTGGTGACATACGTGAGTGGAAATAGAAATGTATTAATTATGTATGGGATTTATCGAACAGACAACCGTCAAGTTAATACAACACCTATAGGAGAACTCTGATCGAACATCATGGAGAACATTACGAATCTATTTATCGGAAAACAATTTCGTTGTAACTGTAGGTTAAGAGTACTAGCTCCTTGTATCGCTATTTAGTCCTTCACACATGCAGATATAATCAAGATCTTGTAGGAGATATACGGTCTCTAGTATATAAGATAAACTTCGTCGTTATTATAGAGTGGCAGGAAAGAGGGTGTAGCTTAGAGATTTACACAATTATCAATTTTTAAATTAACAAGTTTTCAAATTTGCGAGTTTTTAAGTTCCCAGAAGATGATAAAAAGATTTTCAAGTTTGCAAACTTTAGAATAGTGAAACTTTCAAATTTTTCAGTTTCCGAATTCCTAATTTACAATTTTTTAGTTGTATAAAATATCTCCAAGATATTAGATAGAAATCTATAGTTATGACATATGAGAGCAACAAACAATTTTACAACAAATTTTACCGAATTAGATACACAGGTATTTATTTAGTATGTCATATGAGGACGCCATGACAGTGTTACCCCCTTGCCTTACAATATCTCCCACACATGACATACTCATGCTGCACCAGTGACAAATCTTATTCAAACTTTTCATACGCTTCAATTTGAAGTCCAAGTCCAATACAAAATTTTCATAACATTTCAACATTCTTTCTCTGTTTCAATATTGTCAGTCAGTTCTGACATACCTGACAAATCACAAAGCAAGGCAATGGCGTATAGGAACTGCAGCACCCCCGACTAGTAATTTTCTTTTAGGATGTTATCAAGTTTCTGAATAAAGTTTGCCTACTTTTACACAATTTTAAAGAAGTTAACAATTTTCTGGAGCCCCCATTTTTAGCTACGAGCCGCTGTCAAATGAGTAAAAATTTCTTTATAAATTCCTTGCATGTAAATGAAGTTACAGATGTCAACCCACGAGTTGGCGCGTGAAAGAAGCTCTCCACCATGAATTCCAGTTAATAATGACAACTGACCAATTGGTAGCTCATTTAACACTAAAACCAAACCGGCCAAATGACCGTTCCATAAAATTCTTATTATAAATGACATTTGTTGAATTGATATATAATGTATAATACCTATTCATAGGAATAATGCTTAAACAAATAATAAAAATGACAATGTTACGCATATTTTATATTCAGCGATCTTTGATAATGCAAATTATAGTTGGACCTAAATTTCAAGTTGAAAAGTATTCAAAATTTGAGTAAGATTGGTTATATTTGAGCTATGAGTGCGTCACAAGTGAAACTCGTCAAAGTACAACAAAAGGTTAACCCCTCGTATGATTAATTTGTCAGGTGCGTCAGTCAGAAGTAACTATTAATAATATCAAAATCAATCAAGAAAACTAAAATATTGTAACTATCCTGTATTCAGCAGTCTTTGACTACACAAGTTATAATTGTACTTAAACTTCAAATTGAAAAGTATTTAATAGTCAAGTAAGAGTCACATTTGAACCGTAAGTGTGTCACGAGACTGACTCGTCAAAGTACTGCAAGGGGTTAACTTGTTAAACACGTCTCGTTGAGATCGGTAGTAGATAGACTTACTTTTGATCGGTGCTAACAGTTCCTGAAGTGTAATGTGCGCGTGTCCCACGATGCGGGGGTGTAATAGAGTGGCTGCTGGGGTGGCTGCGGCTGTGGCTGACGAGGACGAGACCGATGCTGAAGAACGCGCGATTTGCCGGCTAGGGGCCGGTACCTGGGCGTCGATTCGGAACGCGTCGTGCCGCCGATGCGATTCGACGACGCCGTTACGTACGATCGGACGGATAAATGCGCTTCGTGCAGCACGTCGACTGCCGATCTACCGACGCTCTTCTTTTCCCTCTTCTTGTCGATCGCCGTGACGCAAATGCCTCTGTCGATACTTTCCTTACCGATACCGCTATCGCTATATCTAATACTCTTTCTTCCGTCTCTCTCGCTAACGTTGCTATTGCTGCTATCGTTACTGCCGTTGCTGCTGCGGCTGTTGCTTTTGCTATTTGAATCTCGTTCCGACGAAATGGCGACGAGAAATGACGAACGCGCTGCGGCAGTGCGTGCTATGTCGGGGACCGTCCAACGCGAACCAAGATTTTTCATGTCCGACCTGTCGTCCATCGCCAAAATTATCATTTAAATACATGCAAACTTTCATTTTGTTACTACATTTTTTTTAATTTACTGTTACTTCTGTTTGAGATACTTAGCCTAACCTGATTTATTCGAGCCTTTGTTATTCGAATTTGCTTCAAATTTCAGAACTTTATTTTATTTAGAATAAATTTGAACGAGAATAACTAAGTTTGGATGAATTTACTCTTGCTTCTGTTTAAGATACTTAACCTAACCTGATTTGTTATTCGAATTTGCTTCAAATTTCAAAACCTTATTTAATTTAGAATAAATTTGAACGAGAATAACTAAGTTTGGATGAATTTACTGTTACTTTTGTTTAAGATACTTAACCCAACCTGAGTTGTTATTAAAATTTGCTTCGAATTTCAGAACTTTATGTAATTTAAAATAAATTTGAACGGGAACAACTAAATTTGGATGATAGGCTAATTATAGGTTTGGATTATCGGTTAGATTAGATTTGTTCAGTTAGCCATTAAGTTTGTAGATTGTTAGTTAAATTAAGGTAATTTGGGTAATTGGGAACCTATTAGGTTAGGGTTGTAAGGCTATATTCAATTGAATTAGTATTAGGTCGAAGTTGAGGTTAAGCAAGGGATAAATTAGGTTTGGTTAGAATTTAGTTAAGAGTAGATTAGGTTAAAGTAAGATTACGTGAAGATTAAAATAGTGTAGAATAAACATAGAGTTGTCTAAAGTTAGGTTACTTCAAGTAAAGTAAAAGCTAAGATTAGGTTAGGTTATGCTTTGATAAGACTAAATCAAAATTAGACTAAAATCTGATAAAATTTTGGTTAGAATAAGTTTAAGATTAAATAAGGTTAGGTTAAAATAATGATAAAGTTAGTTATTGTCTTAGGTTTAAGCATTACTTCAGAATAAAAATAAGTGAGGTTATGTTTGGTTTCATAATTTTATTCCACTATGGTTGAAACTTGAAATATTTAATCTAACTTCAAACAGAAGTAACTGAATTCCAAATAATAAAATTATTTCGTTTCAATCTGTGTTCAGTACAAGAATATTAAATTCTATACTTACGTGTGAATGAAGCGACGGGTGCGATCAATCCGTTATTCGAAATAACATAGTCTGATCTTCGAGTCGATCGATACTTATCTACAACAGAAAACGAAAGAAACCTACATCAGTGGGAGGAAAATACACTCGATCATTAAAAACAGATCAAAATTTCATGTATCCTATGACCTACATACATGTTCCTATCAAAGATACAGTGTATGCAGAAAGTATTCGCGAAATCAGCTTTGAATATTTCATAAAATTCCGATGCATTTCCTAATTTTCATCCAAACAATTTTTAATGATATTCTTGTTTACATAGCTGCTATTGCGGACAAAACAATCTTTATTTTTAAAAGTTTAAATGCAAACGTGGCATTTTATATTATTTTATTTTATTTTATTTTATTTTATTTCATATTTTTTATGCTATTTTATATTTTTGTACTTATGCACTATTTTATTATAAGTTTAAATTTGATATTTCATTTTGGTTATAGAAAAGTAAATTTATTGACAGTAAAGTTTTATATGAGATATAAAAATGTTAGCGTAAAGTATTAAATCGAGCAATGCAACATGAAATATTTTTATTCTAAACAATTTGAAAATATAAATCGATTAGAACAAGGTTCAATAGAGAATAGCATTGTGACAATACAACAGTACAGAACTATAACATATTACAATGCAAAAGTTTAACAGATATAAAAATAAAATAATAAAACTGCAAAAGTATGCATTGCAAAATTGTGAAAATGTAATGTAAAACCGCAGCAACAGTGCTGCAAAATATATCCTGGCATGAATATTAATATCAAGCACGAAATTGACACAGGAATACATTAAATACGAAGATAACGTCAAAAATACGTTAAATCCAAAATAAAGTCAAAAGTACATTAAACTTGAACTCAAAAATAAATTAAAAACAGAGTTAAACTGGAAAATAAATTGAACACAAAAACGAGCTTAAAAAGATATTAAATGTAGAACTGAGCTTAAAAATAAATTAATAAACTGTGGTAAAAAACCCGGTAAATACAACAATGAGCTTAAAGATACATTAAATGCATAACTGAGCTTCAAAATTTAATTTATTTTTAAGCACAAAACTGAACTAAAAAAGCTGAATACAAAAATGAGGTTCAAAATATTATACATTAAATATAGAAGTGAACTTAAAAATAAATTAAGCACAAAACTAAATTGTGCACGGAACTAAAAACTCCGTTAAATACAAAAATGAGCGTAAAAATGCATTAAATATAAAATTGAGCTTGAACATAAATTAAGCACAAAACAATGAAAAACTCCGCTAAATACAAAAATGAGGTTCAAAGTACATTAAATGTAGAACTGAGCTTGAAAATAAATTAAGCTAAAAATGATCTAAAAAATACACTAAATACAAAAACGAAGGCAGAAATAGAAAACTGAAACGTGAGATAGAAAACTGAAACGGTAAGAGTGAAACAATAATATTATAACCAATAAAGAAAGTTTAAACCAGCAAGAATGTGCAGGGAAATATAAAACCGTATCGGTAGAGAAGAGCGTAAAAGTGTAACGATAAATAACATGAGCCCCGCATGCCGTTGAAGGGCCCTTGATAATCGTCCGTGTGCAAAAGTATTTCAGGCGTAACATCTTTCGGCAAGTAGTTTAACCACTCGAGTTTTTTCGTCGGTGAAAGAGCTCGGCGTGTTCACGCATATTCACGACAACAAAAATTTACACAGAGCATGCGATATAGAGAGTCGGCTCGAAGAAGGGTGTCGGTGGTCTTTGACCGAGTTTCGCGCGGTCGATCATATTCCGCCGGAACTCGGTCACGCGCTTATGCATCGGTGTCGTCGTCGCGGCGCCAACGCCGAGGAACCGACGTCGACGTCGGCCACCTCGAAGCCAAGTAGGAAAAGTAAGAGTGAACGCTTGATTGCCAGTAGAACGACTATACGCAGAATCAGACACACGAGCCAAATGGTCAGCCGAGAACAAAGATGGCCGAAACAGTGCCGACCCTACCACTCCATGCACCCCTTATTACCATCATTCTTTCTCCTGGGTCACCTCAGGGGACTACCTTATGTTTGGGAGTTTTCACTTGAAACTTTGAGGATAGGTTCGAATTTTGCTCTATAGATTCTGACCGCGAATCGATAGAAAACCGTGTTTAGCTTTTGATCATTTTTGACACGTAGAATTAGACTGAAGGCATGTTTGAACTTAACTTATCATTCTTTTTCCGGGTTTGGGTCAACTCAGGACTACCTCAGGTTTGGAGCTTTTCACTTGAAATTTTGAGGGTAGATCTTAATTTTGCTGTATAGATTCTGACGGCGAATCGATATAAAACCGTGTTTAGCTTTTGATCATTTTTGACACGTAGAATAGACTGAAGGCACATTTGAACTTAACTCATTATTCTTTCTCCTGGTTTGGGTCACACCTCAGGACTACCTCAGTTTTGGGACTTTTCTTTTGAAATTTTGAGGGTAGGTCCTAACTTTGCTGTATAGATTCTGATGGCGATCCAACGACAGAAAACCGTATTTTACTAGCTTTCGATCATTTTTGACACGTAGAATAGACTAAAGGCACATTTGAATTTAACTCATCTGATACTTGGTCATCATTGACTTCGGTTGTTGTGAAATCAACGATAATGTACATATGGTGTTTTCGACGTTTGATCGTTTGATGTCTCTCTATAGTTTGATCTATAGTTTGTGGTAGTATAAATCTACCTATAGGTACTCGAAATTTTGAATACACACTCGAAGTCGCTCTGTGAACTAGTTTTATTGTCAACACTTATGAAAGCGTGTGAATAATTTCTATAATTTAAGGTGAAGAATGTAAGCCACTTTAACTCGGTAAATCTAATGCTCGTGTGCGCAGAGTTTGAATAACTAGTCCGATAAATGATCGATTCTTCTAAATGGGCTTATTGTTCTTTCGTACGAGAATATCAACAGTTTGCATTGATGGTCTTTGTTTTTGAGTGACTGCTACTTTCTTGTGCGGTGTTTAATCGATGTTTGTTATATAAACATTGTTTATGTCGTTTGTTAATTTAAATAAATATAAATTAATTATGGGCTATAGAAAGAAAGTTTATGTCGTTCAAAATTTTATTATTATGAGAATTGAAGTATATTATAATTATAATTATATTATTATAATTATTGATTCTGTGTTGATATGATTGTGACTTAGACGGTTTCAGAATAAGCAAATTAAGGATTTAGAAATTTGCAGTTTTGTAATTTTGAAAATTTTGAAATTTGGGGTTTGAGAGTTTAGGGATTTTCAGATCTGAGGACTCGGAAACTTGGGATTCTAGAGATTTGGAAATTAAAAAATTTATAGTTATTGAAATTTGAAGATTTGGGAATTTAGAAATTTGGAATTTTGGAAATTTGGAGAGCTTCAAATTTGGGAACTCTGAAATGTAAGAAGGGACGTTGGAGATATGGGAAACTTGACGATTTGGGAATTTAAGGATTTGGAAATTTTAGAATATAGGAATTGAAAAATTTGAGAATTTGCGAACATAGAAATTTGAAGGTGGTAGAATTTTTGCATATAAAAATTTGAAAATTTGAAAATTCGTGCACATAAAAATTTGTAAATTTCAAAATTCAAGAACGCAGAAAATAAACGTAAAAATAACAATTTTCGAAGGTCATACAACATGAAAGGTTACTAATAACCTACAATTGACCATAGCACCACAAAATGAAAATTATCTTTAAAAACGAAGATAATCCACCTCTTCCAAATAATAAATCTCATTAGCAAAATAAACTAGAAACAACAAAAGACAAATTTGAACATAAAAACCTGACGAATCATAGTTTAAAACAAATCGTCTCATAAAAATACAGAAAAATGGCAGTAAACATCACAAAAACGTTACGCCACCGCTAAGCATAATGTTTGAAAGGAAATGTTCCTTGTAAACTTGTAAATTCAGATGATTTCAGGACGAGCCTATAAATCCGGATGTTTCAGAAGGAAAAAAAAGGAACGAGCGTTTAGTCTTTTTAACAGGGAATCTCTTGCAACGTCGAATGCTTTTGTTGATTCCTCGATGAAGGCTGATTTACCGTAGACATACCTGACCCCGTTTCTCTCTAGCCTGCGTGTTGGCAGAGTGCCTTTTTTATTGTAGTCGTATATCCGCAGGATAAAAGCTGCAATAGGCAATTAAATCGAGCTTCATCGCATTCCATATTCCCGAATTGCATATTTTTTTACCATAACCTTTCTCGTGGAGCGTCTACGGTCTCGTCTGATGAACGAACAAGTGTCTACGCAAGTAAAAAGTTGATGTGGGGTGTAGAACGATTGCAATCTACGCTTTCTCGTTGAAATTGCAATTAAGGTTAAGTGTAAAGTTAAAGTTAAGGTAAAATAAAGGTAAAGTTAAGGGTAAATGTTCGCTAATTGATGAAGTAGGGTTATGGTGGGTGTGTTTGTAAATAACCTGCAAATATCACTATTGGACTAAAAGTACCATTTATTAATTGGAATGTGAAACAACAAATTTATACAAAAGTATAAATTATTATGAGTTGTAAATTTTGATTAGTTAGAAAGCATTAATATTAATGTAATTTTATAGTAATTTCGTGTAATCGAATATAACTATGTTTATATGTAATTTTGGGATAGCCTAACTGAACTATAACATCACTGCAACCTAACCTAAACTTTATGTCATAGCTAAGTTAACCTAACCTAACTTTACTTCATAGTAAAGTCAAGGTTATGATTTCAAAATCAAAACTTGATCCTAAACTATAGCATTAGTAGAACCTAACTTGAACACAACTATAATATGATAACCTAACCATACCTTAATACAGAGTTAACTACAATTTAACTGAAGCCACTTGTCGTAACCAAAGACCAGTTTATCAATTAGGGTCTAACCAAATAGATCCATTTAGTTTAATCTAGCCTTAACTTAACATTAATTAAACTATAAGCTACATTTAACAATAACCTGACTACAATCTAACACTCAGATGACACTAACCTAACCTTAAACTTTTAATAATGAGAGTCAATCTATCAGTGCACATCACTTATTGCATTTATTTATTTATTAATTTGTTGTATCAAGAATACAAAAACAGTTCTATGTTATTCTATCAAGTTAGAATTAATTTTTCAACAAAAAAATGTAATAAATATTTGAAAATCTAAAAAAAGAAAAATTGGAAGAATATAAAAGAAAAGAGATGAAAAAAATGAATAAAAAATTTTTGGTCAAAATAATGCAGTGTTAGAAACAGGGCCGGCCCTAGAAACTTTGTCGCCCTGTACCTAACCTAACTTATGCACATATCTACATAGTCTTCATTCTTCCACTCTCCTAAAATAAAATCCATATGGAAATCGTGGAAATCATATAATAATTCAAAATGTCACAATAAAATTAATGATCATAAAGTTGTTTTCCGTCACAAAATAAAATCTTTTACAGACAGTAAATCGTTTGCAGCAAATATCAAAACTTAACAATCAAACTGAACAATCAAACTTTAATATCCAAACTAAATAATCGATACATAATATTAAATTGATAATTTAATATCAAAACCAAACAATCATTAAACAAGCTCACTATTCTCAAACACTATCCCTAATTAATTAACCTTGCTTATCTATTGATTTCCCTTTCTATTAGTCTCTACGTAAACACGATTAAATCAGCTGATCGACATGGCTGAGAGACTTAACTATCTAATTTTATCGTAACATCTTTAATCACTTAAATCATACAACTCGATACGACAAAAAATCGATATACCAGCAGAAAATTTTGAGTAACTTAAATCTAAATTTTTCAGGTGAAACTTTCTGAAGATCTTTTCTATATCGCATACTAATTTTTTAAGGAGTGAAAAGAAGAATTTTTGTTGAGCCACCTTGCAGCTGCCATCTTGGTGGAGCGCAGACGCACAGTGGCGCCATCGCAGACCACAGGGAAACGGAAAAACGTTTTCTGCACGTTGTGTGCGGTGGCACAGTAGCGACCCGACGCCGACGACGACGCCGACGCCGACACCGATGCCGACGTCGCGTGACGTCACGAACCAGGCCGGGTACGTTGCGGAAAAACGTTGCCATGACGACGAGCACTGACGCTACCGTCGCCGCACTGTCGTTTTACCACCACCATCCCTCGAGCTACATCCACACCAATGCCAAGGATTGAAAAACGACCAAAACGGCCAAGGGAATCATAGCTGCTTTTTTTATTCCCTTACACGGATGCGCTCGCTCGATTTCTCTTAATACCCCTGTCATTTATTGGAGACGTCACGTTATTTTGTAGTTTTTCATAGTCGTTTTTGGGGAGTATTGATGTATTGGGTCGTTTAGGATTCGACAGAATTTTTTTGGGTATTTTATTTTTTTATTGGGTGAGGGAGATGGGGATTTTTATATGCCTGAGGTTCTTGGAGGGTGGTTTAGAGAGGTCCTCACATTCCCACATTCCCATATTCCCGTATTCCCGTATTCCCAAATTTCCATATTCCCCAAATACCACGTTCCCGAATTGCTATATTTCCAATTTCTCACATTCCCTAATTCCCACATTCCCCAATTCCATCATTCTACAATTCCAACATTCCCCAATTCCCACGTTCCCAAATTTCCATATTCCCCAAATATCACGTTCCCGAATTGCTATATTCTCAATTTCTCACATTCCCCAATTCCCACATTCCCCAACTCCCACGTTCCCGAATTGCTATATTCCCCAAATCCCACGTTCTCAAATTTCCATATTCCCCAAATGTCACGTTCCCGAATTGCTATATTCTCAATTTCTCACATTCCCCAATTCCCACATTCCCCAACTCCCACGTTCCCGAATTGCTATATTCCCCAAATCCCACGTTCTCAAATTTCCATATTCCCCAAATCTCACGTTCCCGAATTGCTATATTCCCAATTTCTCACATTCCCCAATTCCCACATTCCCCAATTCCAACATTCCTCAATTCCCACGTTCCCAAATTTCCATATTCCCCAAATCCCACCTTCCCGAATTGCTATGTTCCCAATTTCTCACATTTCCAAACTCCCAAATCTCCCCAATTCTCAAATTCTCAAATTTCCAAATTTCAAAATTCTCAACATCCCAAAATTCTTGACTCACAAGTTTCCAAATCTCCAAAATCTTAAATTTCCAAAGTTCCAAACTCCCAAAATGAAAAAATCCCTAATTTCCAAAATCCTACCACCCTAAATTCTCAAATTCCCAAAATTCCAAAAATCCCGTAATATCAAATTTCCCAAATCCCTAAATTTTAAGATTCCCACGTGTCTAAATCAGTGGCCAATACCCAAACCTTGACAATTCATTATTTATACCTAACAGTTCCTAAAAAATACATAACAAAACAGATACATATGTCTTGCAACACTAATATTGAGGTTGGTTTTTACTCCCACAATATAAAATAACAAAATACATATTAAATATTTAGTGCTTGTCCTATATTTCATGGAAATTGTGTCAAAATTATTCAGTAGATCGTGCAGTGTCCCTTATGGAAACGAGAATCGATTTGTAAGTAGTATAAGAAGATGAAAGTGCGGCCGCAGTGGAACAAACTTACTTTGCGTCACCCATGTAGAGTAGCGTAATTGTGACAGCTGTTGAATATAATTTAAATAATTGAAAACGACATCGGAAAGTTTGAAATTCATAAAAATACTGTTATTAAGGATTCGAAGTATTAAAAATACTAATATTATTCACTGAAAAATTTTAATTATTACACTATGGAAATTTATTAAAAAAGTATTTCTATTTTTATGAAATAGTTACGTTTTCTTGGTGAGCGAAATTATATACTACTTTTATTTATATATTTTGTGCATTATACGTGTTGTAAATACAGTATTTCGTTGTTCTGTTTAAAGGTAGAAAATTTACTTGTTATTTAATATAATTTTCTTTTTGTATGATGTAGTATGGTTAGGTTAGGTTTGCACACTTTTCATTAACAGTAATGGAGGTTTGTTACTAAATATATTACTAGTACATCATGTTAACAAGTTAACACACTTTGTTTATGACTCAATTATAACAATTTATTAACGATACATAATATTTAATTGTTTCGTAGTATTTAATAATGTAACTTTTCAAAATTTTAATTATTCATTTCTTTTTTATTTATAATTAGTATTATTGAATTCTTGTTTTCTTTAATAATTGATGTTTGAATAATTAATTTCATTACCTTCTTATTTAATTGAGTAAGTTTTACTTCTATAATAAAAGTAATCATATTTAACATGTTATAATTGCAACAAATTACTATAAACTCAATTTTTTCCAATTTACTGTCTGCAATTTTAAATTTAATTTAATATTAATACTATTAAAAATTTTCTAAATTCGTCCATAAAATTCGACAAATTACCAGCGACTAAAATTTACATTAAGAACAACAATAAATTACAAAATAAATGTCTACAAACTGTTACAAAACAACTTCCTTTAATTAAACACAAATATATAAATTACAATTCTGTGAATCATTGAAGACAAAAATATTAAACCTTACACATTGCTCCACCAAAACGAAACAAAAAATATTGGAAAAAGTACAAAAATAATGAACAAATAAAATTATAAGAAAATTTTTATTAAATGCACAGCAAAGTACTTTTTCTCGAGCCACGCAACAAAATGGCCGAGCAAATTCCAGCGAATTGAATGAAATAAATCCCCAATTGTTTAATCGATAATCGAGGGGTCAATCAACCTTGACCAGCTAAAAAATGATCGCAGGAAAGATAGAATACATATATCTGAAGCTAAAGCACAGTTGCAGAACAGGGCCATGCGTTCTTGCGAGGACAATCGATCGATTGCCCGTTTGCCTGGATGGCTGGCCTAACGGCTGACTTCTTCTCCTACGGTTCAACTTCGTCTACGCTTCGTATAAGACCACCCTGTACGCCAGATGTGATCTCGATCAAGTGTTCTTCAACAATCGATAGAACCTTGAACCCTGCATTATTTTCTCTGTGCTTAACACTCGAACAAACTGTTGTTCAACGGACTTCTATTCTTACATTGCAAATGTGTTAATGGGGGGTTGCGATTAAGTAGATGTGGAAAAACAGCTAATATTGTAGGGAGAGTGAATGAGAAGTGGAAAGCGAAAACTTGCATTCAATTTAGGGGATTTACCCTTGAGGAGTATAATAGGGTCAAGTCAGTATTGTATGAAGTATTGGTTGTTATATTAAGAACTGTTAAATCAGTATTTTTTGTTTGGAAAACTGGACAATGTATATTAACAAAAATTTATTAGCAAAATTTTTAAACTGCAAATGAAGGGTTGCAATAAATTAGGTGTATTTATGTAGAATCATTTCTTATGTATTAAATATATTTTATGTATAATGTATGAAATAGGCTATTTATTATATTACCAAATTAAGGTATTTTATTCTGAAAATTAGATGACAATATACGTTATTTATTATCAAAAATTTATTCTAAAATTGCAAAGGTATGAATGAAGGATTGCATTGAATTTAGAATATCTATGTAGAATTATTTCTTATGTTTTAAATATATTTTATGTATGACGTATGAAAGAGGCTATTTATCATATTACCAAATTAAGGTTTTTTATTCTGAAAATTAGATGACAATGTATGTTATTTATTAGCAAAAATTTATTCTAAAATTGCAAATGTGTGAATGAAGGGTTGCAATAAATTAGTGTTTACATAACCTAAAATTATTTCTTACAGCAAAATGCTAAATGTCTGTATATTTTATATATTATGAATGAAACTATTATTATATTACTAAATTAATGTTTTTTTATTTTGAAAACTAGATGAAGATGTACGTCATTTATTTTTAAAATGTAAAATGTAAATGGAGGGTTGCAATAAGTTAGTATGTGCACATCTGCAGGATTATTCATTATATGTATATTTTGTGTATAGAAAATTGGGATTATAAATGAGAAAATTATTTACATTTAATTTTAGGGGATTGACCCTTAAGTAGTACAAAAGGGTGAAGTTTGACCTTTGACCTTTATATTATATTAAATCAATATTTCTTATTTTCAAAGCTAGATGCATATTATTCGAAAAAAATGTTTATTTCTGTTTAAAATCAAAATTTTATTTGTAATTTAATTTATTTTACTTGTAGTGTGTACTTTGACAAATGAGTTACAATAGAAATAATAAAGTACTGTTATTATTGAATTGTATAAAGTAAGATATCTTTGAATATCTACATTCGACCATTTCTAAATTAAAAATTTATAATTTTTAAAGTTTTCGAATGTGGATGTTTGTAATACAAGTTTTGTTTCAAAAGATTCAAAAGATTCTAAACCTATAACTTCTCACCCTAAATTTCTGAACATAAATATTTCTAGTAAGTACATAAATTTAAAAATTTCAAAGTTTGAAAATTCTGTACTAACATTGAAATTTAACTAAACCTCTTCTACATAAAAAATGAACGACAATGATGTCAAAAAAGATTTACGTTCTTCACTATAATTTTGAACTTCATGAAAAATTAAAATATACTAATCATATTTTTGAACGTATGTTCATACTATAAAAGTCTTCTATAATATAAACTAACATTTTTTATTTCAAATAATTTTAAACAATATTACACAACAGTATCACTAATAAAATGTATGTATACGAACACCGAAAAACAAAATAGACACCGAATATAAAATCTTTCTTAACTACAAATCTGAATCGAAAGTTCAACGCACATAAAATCCTACAAAAATTGTTTTCTTAAAAAACACTAAAATATTCAAATTTATTTTCAAAACAGTATTTTTCACTTTTCATCGTAAGTAGAAATCCATTTGAATAAGCAAACATTTCAGTGATAAAACGCGAGATAAATCAGACACAAAGCAATTCTTCGCATTTCAAATAAATAAATAAAAGAAGATAAAACCGATTCGATCTGAGGAAATAAAATAGAAGTAAAATCGATGAAATATGATAAAATAGAAAGAAACTCTATATCAGAATGCTTATTTCGATGCACTTCGGCTTGAAACGTCGCGCGAAACGTATCGCACCTGTTGCGTTCGCTCGCCCGTTTGCCCTGCAAAATCTCCCCTCCTTATTTCACCCTCTCCCTCTTTCTGATGCGCGCGCGTGCTTTTATAAAGGCTTCTGGTTATCATGACGCATTCGGAAGATACCGATCTGCTTTTGAATCGAAATAGCTTAATCTGATTTGAATAAAAGTTTGCAATTTCTGCCGACGGGAAAATTGACTGTTTTGCTGGGAAAAATTTGCGAATTTCGCTGGATTTATTCTTGCAATTATTATATTTATATTTGAGGCAAATTTTAAGTATATTTGAAATAAATTGTAAAATATAGCGAATTATTAATAACAAAATTTTTAAGTTTCAAATTTTTTGTTTTTTGAGGATGAAAATGTAATTGCGGAAAATTTGAGATGTAATATAGAGTATTACATTTTGTATTTATCTTTGCAATTTAAAAATTGAGAAGTCGAAAATTTTTATACTTGAAGAAACTGCAAATTTGAAATTTCCAGTGAAAAAAATTTTCAGTTGTTGAAGAATTAAAAATTTCTAGTCTGAAACTTGTAAAAATTGCAGTTCCACAAAAAGCAAAATTCAAGGTTAGAATTGATCAAAATTCTAAAAATTCGTATCGCGATTACTAAAAATTGCGAAGTGACATTTTTGCAATATTTTAGTACGATAAATTTAAAATTGTAATACCTAAAAACTATACACGTTGCACATTGTAAATGTAATTACAAAATTCTGAAACAATATTTGAAATTTCAACCCTGTAACATTGCCATTACTACAAATTTTAATGCAATCCTGCAAATTTAAATAATTCTGCATATTTTAAAATCGCAATTCTCCAAAGTACACATTTCAAAACTACTTTCTCAAATTTCACATTTGAAAAGAAATTCCCAAAAATCCTAACCTATAAAATCTGACCTCTAACATAAATTATAATATCAGAAAATTGCAACCCTAAATTTATACCCGTAAATCTAAAATTACTATTTGCCCTCTTGTAAAATCTTGACAATTCCTGAAAATTGCGTTTCCGTAACCTAACCAGAATCTAAACGATTTTACCAAAATAAACAGAGTCGAAGCTGTTGCATGCCGGCCGCCAACAAGTAACGGTTTATCAGAAATTACTAGGACGAAGGTTCGAACGAGAGGAACGTTTAAAACGAAGTCGAAGAAATCGACATTGACGTCATCCTTTTCCTCATGGACAGGAAAATGCGCTTCCTTTTAGCACAGACAATGTAACTTTGATACGACCTTTGACATTACATGACTGTAGTATCGATCTTTTATTTACCAAGCTAAATAGTTCGTTAAATTTTTAAAAGATGCAAATATATATATATGTGTGTATATTGTTTTAGAAACCGCACGAATTTTCGCGATGGTTGATCGGAGGGGATTGCAAGAAAAGATAACCTAGAAATTTCATATCTGTAATTATAATACAAGTTTCGCGTGTTTGATTCTCTTAAACATACTTAACGTATTATAGTGTGGTTGTCAAAGATAATTGAAACTATCGGGTGGGATTAGTTACGTTCAATCTGAATGCATGGATCAAAGTTTGCTGGTTCCAATTTGAGGTTAGGGATTAGACGGATCTCGAGTTTTTTGAACGTCAAGTCTTATAGGATTTTGTGGAGCAATTTTCTAGGGAATTATGGAATAATTTTCTGGTGGTTTGTAGGATAATTTTTTGGAGGTATGAAGGATAATTTTCTGGTGTACTATAGAATAATTTTATAGGGTTTTATAGAATAATTTTATAGGATTTCGAAAGATAATTTTCTAGCGTCTTATAGGATCATTTCTTAAGATTTTAGAGGACAATTTTTTAGGGTTTTATAGGATAATTTTCTAGGGTTTTATAGGATAATTTTCTAGGGTTTTATGAGATAATTTTCTCGGGTTTTATGGGATAATTTTCAGGCGGTTTATAGGATTTCGAAAGATAATTTTCTAACGTCTTATAGGATCATTTCTTAAGATTTTAGAGGATAATTTTTTAGGGTTTTATAGGATAATTTTCTAGGGTTTTATAGGATAATTTTCTAGGGTTTTATGGGATAATTTTCCAGCGTCTTACAAGACAATTTTGTAAGGTTTCGAAGGATAATTTTCTAGCGCCTTATAGGATAATTTTTCAAGATTTTAGAGGTTAATTTTCTAGGGCTTTATAGGATAATTTTCTGTAGATTTACAGGATAATTTTCTAGGGTTTTATAGGGTAATTTTCTAACGTCTTATAAGATAATTTTCTAGCATCTTATAGAATAATATTCTAAAGTTTTGGAAGATAATTTTCTAGTGTTTCATAGGAAAAAGTAGGATTCTTTCAAGGTTTTAAGGAATAAATGTGTCGAATCAAATTATGACGAATTAAATCACATAAAATTGAATAATATTGATTCGAATCATATCGAATCGAATCACGTTGAATCAAGTAGTATTAAATCACACCGAATTCAATAACATCGACTTATAATACTGTATCGAATTGAATTGCGTTGAATCTCGACAAATTCAATTACATTGAATTGAATCATATTACATCGAATAGACCTAACTGAACCACATCGATTTGAATAGTGTCAAATCCTATCACACCGAATTGTATTGTATTTGAATTGCACCTCATTATATCACATCGAATTGAATCAAGTCAAACTGAATCTCCCAGAATTGAATCGTGATAATTTTTCAATTGCCCTGAAACTTGTCGAATTGAATCACACTGTATCGAACAGCGAATACAATAAATTTATGGTGTCTCCAAAATCTACCCCCAAAATTTCAAGAAAAAAGTTCGAAAATTACAACCGAATTGAATCACACTGTATTGAACAGTGTATACAATAAATTTATGGTGTCTCCAAAATCTACCCCCAAAATTTCAAGAGAAAAGTTTGAAAATTGCAACCGAATTGAATCACACTGTATTGAACAGCGTATACAATAAATTTGTCTCCAGAATCTACCCCCAAAATTTCAAGAGAAAAGTTTGAAAATTGCAATCCGGGAAGACAAACAGACAAACGAACAACTGCAGATCCCAGGCGCCTTACCGCAACAAGGGAGTTCCCTCGAAAAGTTACCAATCCGATCAAGGAATTTACCTCGCGCTGATTAATCGTTCCCGGTAAGGGTCGAAATAGGCGACACGTAAGTGGAATCGGGGCATGCGGTTCACGCGTTTTCTCGTGAAAGAAAGTCTCGTCGAGGTCGGTCGTCGTGCACGAGGCGGTGATCGATACCATCGCACGGCTCTTAAGCGGATCGTGCAGGTCGTATTGACCGGCAATTTTCGCGCGGAGGAAGGTCATCACGAGACAGAGGAACACAGGCAAAAGCGACGGCATTACGGAGACGTATAACGTGCATATGTAGTGTCAGGAGCGCGGCAAATACGACCTTCGTCGCACAGACACAAAGGCAACCGAAGCTATTTCACGTGCGACTAATCTCGAGAGAAGAGTCGAGCAAAGAAGAAGAGCAAGCAAGCAGGCGCTTATCGTCATCGCTAGTCAACCCCTGACTGATCCCTGACCGAGCCAGTATCGATCGATATATCGAGAATGGAACAGCAGTCGCGCGTCACGCTATACGTAAATATATGTCACTCACGTTTACGTGTGATACGTGTCTGTGTGTCACCTTACGATTCGATTTCCACTATCGTGACCGACTAATCGAAACTCTAATAATGTTTACGACGATCGGAAGGTTACAAATTCACGGTTTAATATCGAAGATTCTGGGGTAGGGAGTCATGGGAATTGATGGAGGAACGCAATGAGAGATAGCATCTTGCGACAATCGGTCGACGGGGTTGCGAACTGCACGGTAGCGCCATTAGCGCCTCACAGGAACGAACGAAGTTTTAACGCACCCAACACCTTGTGGAATATGCGAAATCGGGTTTAACAGGTTTGCACTGTTTAAACTACTGTTTTATTCTTCTTTCTTGGGTGCTATTTTGTGTATCTTGATATAAGTGCAATCTTTTCAAATTATTTTTGTGGAGTACTTTTGAGGAGTCCTAAAATTTCAATTTTGGAGGTCAAAAATTTTACATTTGTAAATTTTCTTCTTTACATTTGTAAGATTTCTGATTTGGAATTTCTAAAATTTGTTATTTAGAGTTTGTGTAATTTCTGAAGTAGTATTTCTGAGGTTTTTAGTTAGAATTTCTGAAGATTTTGAAATTTTCAAAATTTAAAATTTGTGAGATTTTTAAGATAGAATTTCTGAAATTAGTAATGTGGAATTTCTGACATTACTAACATAGGATTTCTAAAACTTCCAATTTAGAATTTCTGAAATTTTCAATCTAAAATTTGTAAAATTTCTAATTTAAAATTTGTGAAACGTGCAATTTAGAATTTGTAAAATTTTCAATTTAGAAATTGTTAAATTCGCAATTTGGAATTTGTAAAATTTCTAATTTAATATTTGTGAAACTTCCAATTTAGAATTTCTAAAATTTCTAATTAAAAATTTCTGAAACTTCCAAATCGAAATTTCTAAAATTTCTAATTTAGAATTTGTAAAATCTCTAATGCAAATTTGCTGAAATTACTAATTTAGAATCTCCAAAAATTTCAAATTTAGAATTTCTAAAATTTCTAATATAGAATTCGTAAAATTTCTGATATAGAATTTGTAAAATTTTCAATATAAATTTGTAAAATATCTAGTACAGAATTTCCAAAATTTCTAAAACATCTAATTCAGAGCTTCGAAAATTTCTACCTTACAATTTGTAGTATTTCTAAAATATCTAAAATTTCTTATTATTTCTTTACAATTTTTACAGTATCACATCCTGTGAAATTATGATCAAATGTTCAATTAAAATTATTAAAATTATTAAGAACCGAAAACTTCAGAGATTCTCAACTATCACGAATTTAAAATTGAAATATTTGATATACATTCCATCTCTATTTCTCCTCTTTCTTGTTTTCTTTATATAATCTAAGATGCAGTTGTTTTGCACCCGTAGCACCCTTTATGTGGTCGTCCCTGGCGTCTCTAGGAGAGCACATGCGGTCTCCAAGTAGTAAAATCGACGAAATAGTGTACACGGTGTTTACGTGATCGAGCTGCACCACTCGTTGGATCAAACTTAAAATTTACTTAAAAGTTTTGCATAAAATTATTTTGTACAAAAATGTTTTTATTTATCAAAATAAGAACGAGAACATATATGCAAGCGTACAGTTATTTTTAACCATTAAATCAAACAGAAAAACCATCTCAAATTTTAATCGAATAATAATGAAGAAAAGAACAGATAGAAAGAATTTGACTTATTGTATAACTATAGTAACATAATTCTGAAAGCTCGAATGTATACAATTATGTTTTGTGTCCCTAATAGATGTCTGACTATATTCATCTGTTTTCACTGTGTTGACCAACCAAATGGTGTTAAATAGTACACTTAGAATTCATCGTTTCCTTTCATTTTTAATTTTGTTAATATTTATTAAATAAACAAAGTTGCATTAGTGTACAGAAATATTATAGTGCAATTAGACAAAAAATTGTATTGCTTTTAAATGTAACATAACCAGGTACTGTACCAACTTTGAGACTATTAATTGACAAACATTTCATTAACAATTTATAAGAATTACATATTGAATATTATTACTGTTTCAAACATATTTTAATACCTCGTATATGTATTTATTTTTAACTGTATACTGAAAAATTCAATCGTAAGATTTAATATTTGTTAACTGAAATGTTTAATGAAAATATAGGGAATCACATTTATAACGTGTCTCCCAAATTAATATAAAATTGTTTCATCAATTATTTATACAGTTATATTTACAAAACGTGTTACATTAATAAAATTTAATGATTATAGTTTTGTTGTTTTTATATGTATATTTTAATCAAAGTATTCGTTTCATTTTATTCCACGATTTTTATAAATCAGTTTTCCAGTTCTTAAATGTAAAACACAAACTCACTACATGCATCTGATTCTTTGAAGTAGAGTTTTAGGTTAAGGTGTCAATTATTGTATAGTTTACCCTAGTTTTTAAATGAAGTAGTACGTATAACTGGTAATACTACATTTTTCTTATCTTTCCAGTTTACTTATATATATTTTTAACACTTCTATGTCTCGTTATAATTTCACGGTGACAATATAATGACAATAATTAAGTTAAGGGTTAAACCGAGCGTTCGAATGCTTAGTGTGGTGAATTGATTTTGGTTGATTTGCATCCAGTCAATTTAGATCATATCGAACTGTGAATTGTGTTGTATCGAACTGCATCGAGTTGAATCGTGACAAGTCGACCCGCTTTCAATTTCAATCTATTTGAATTTCTTCGAATTCAAACTTATCGAGTAAAATTTCTTCAAACTAAATATCTAAAAACTTGTCAAATTTCTTCAAACTAAATATCTAAAAACTTGTCAAATTTCTTCAAATTGAACATCAACTTGACTCGCATTGAAAATAAACACTAAATTAAATCGCGGATAAAATTGAAATACTTCAGATTGAATCTGGAATTGAACCATGTCAAATTGAATCGCATGGAATCGAATTGAAACGCACACAATCAAACCGTATCGAACTGCACCTATATCAAATCATTTCGAATCTCGTACAATCAAATCACGCGGAGTCGAATCGAACTGAATCATGATTTAAGTCAAATCCGATTGTCGATTCAAACCCCGTTGAATTGAACCTCCTAAATTCAAATCAAGTGATTCAATTCAATTCAAGTCAACTAAAATTACATTGAATCGGGTCGAACCTCATCGATTAAAAACACATCAAATCGAATCCCATCGATTAAAATTATATCGTACTCGTCGATCAAAATCACATCAAATCGAACCCCATCGATTACAATCACATAAAATTCGATCAAATCGAATCGATTAAAATTACATCGAATCAGGTGTATTCGATCGAGAAGGAGTATCGAATGTATCTTATAGATTAAAAAGAGTAATCGATTGACACGAAACGAATTCGAGCAGCGATCGTTCACGTTGAGCAACGAAAGAACGCTCGTTCACGCTTGAATTTGATCGCAGGTGGGGGTAGAATGAGCATTCGTATTCGCTCGGTCTAAACGCGCCCTAACGGTTCGATACGTAAAATAGCACTTACGGTCGAGGAGTTTCTCCAATAGCGTGGATAGTCGCGATTTGAACGAAAAGAAACACGACGTAGCGATAATGGAGAAGAGGCACTGCGACGTCGAAGAGGGGCGGGTTCTGAGATACCTCCGCGGGCCTTGCTTGTTCAGCTTCGGCAAGAATAAGCACACTGTCAAGCAACGACACTGTAAACTGAACCACCGTACGACGACAAACTTTTTTTTCTTATTTTTTTTTTATTATTTTTTTCTGTCTATCTGCGTGCGCGCGTGTGTCCCCTTCCGTTCCTTTCTATATGTATCCGTTACAAAACGATTCGAAAACGACACGTCCTTCCTTGTATCTCCACCAGGCGAACAACCACGTTCCCTCCCTTCCTCTTTCTTCTTCCTCTTCTTCTTCTTCCTCTTAACACTCGTCGCGCCTCCACCACCTCTGTTCTTCACCGCAGCGGCAAGGACCCGCCCCGTGTCGCGCTACACGAACGTGTAGTGGATAAAGAGAGCGTAAAACTTGCTCTGCGACAACATTATACGGCCGGTTATCGGTATCTCGCCGCAGTCGTCATTTCTTCCTTTACTCCGGTCTCGCCGCCCGCGTCGCAACGAAAATTGATCGCGTTGCGCGCGACGGTCCCTTCCTGGGGGACAGATCCGACGCGTTTTCTACCCTTTCCTGAACTATCCCGTTCGAGCCCGTATATCGCCGCCGTAGTCTGTCCACGATCCTTCCGTCTCTCCTGCCTTCCTCGCCGTCCTTCGTACCCTTAGCTTTCCTCGCCGAAGGACCGACCCGGTCCTTTCCGCTTCCTTTGTCTGTCGGTTCCTTCTGGCACGTACACGCGCGCGCGCACCCTCTCTCTCTCTTCGTCGTTACCCCTCCCTCTCTTTTTCTCTCGCTGCGTTTCACCTCTCCCCACTGACGATCAAACCCGTGTCTTTCACTCGGCTCGCCACCAACACTGCGTTTTATTCCCGTACGACACGGAAATTCACTCGATCCAGGCGAGTCCGGGAACGACCCCGGTTCCGGCACGGTTTTTGCTGGCCAGAAATGGCTCGACTCGAGCGATCAGACGAACCCGACGCGGACGTTATTGCACCGCCACGCGCCAATCTCGCGCAGCGGACTCCACGGGAACTAATCTCGAGGCACCCCACTAAAACCCGCACCATTCGCAACCCGCTACGCGACGAACCACCCCCTGGGCTCCGAGTCTAACCTGCGCGAACAGTGTCGCAACTACAAATCCGTGCTCACCCGATGACAATTGCGGCAGTCGTTTCCCTTCGTCGTACGCCTTCGATCGAACCCCGTTCAGGCTCCTCTCCGCTTTTTTTTCTCGCGCACGATCATGCACGCCACTGTATCGGGGAGCCTCCGACAACTCTCGCACGAGTATGGATTAACGTTTTACGTAACCACCGTGCCGAGTCCGGTTTATGAATGATACGGTATCGGGGTTGATGTCGCGGTTAGGATTCGTAAATTCGCGCACACCGTGCCTTCCATGCCACGAATGGATCAATGAAAATGTACTTTTCCACTGACACCACCTCGCCCGCCACCCCCGTGATAGCGAGAAACACGGTACCACACCGCGCCACCCTTACTATCGTCGACTGAAAACATTCGCCTATCGGTTTCGAACGACCAACCGCTTCTGAAAGCTCCACCGTTCAGCTTTCGTTCGGGAACTGTTGGACGGCGATTGTGCTGCGATCTTACTTTATCGCCTGGTTACTAGGGCTGTGCGGGATCCCGAACTTTCCAGATCGGGACACCACGGAAAGACTCGGGAGAGATCGGGACGGATCTAGATTATACCTATGACGCGGGATCTGGAAAACTTTTGGGATCGCGAAATTAGATTCGGAACTTTGCACCGTGATTTCGTATTTGTTCGGTGGAGATCGGACGTGCTCGGTTACCTGTTAACGCGCGGACGGTTCTTCGTGATCTACTGTAGCCTACTGTGATTCTGGATGAGCTTGAAAGTTCGCTAGTAGACCCCTTCAGATCTGCAATTTGTCGCACAGGGGCCCACATGCTTCTACTACTTACTGTCGCCATTATGATGGGGTACAATCACTGATCACTATTTTGAGACCTTGCAAATATTTTGGATGCTATGGAAACAAAACGTGTTCGACACGTATATATCTTCAGAACTCTGTATCTATAGATCACTATTCCTAGATCCCCTATATCTGTACCTCTGTATCACTATTCTACACTTAAATCTCCACATCTCTATATCCCTGTATATACTTAAATCTCCATGTTTCTATATCTCAAGCAATCAATATCCCTAAATTGCAATAAATATCTCTCAATATTTTTATGTCCAATGACTTCAATAATCACAGAGTCCATTATCACCAAATTTTAATAGGCATTTCCATATTCCAATATCAGATTGTCAATATATGCCAATATTGTCAGATCCAAATATCACTAAATCAATTTCCAAAACAGAATGCCTAGATCTAAATATCTTTATATCTCCTAAATATCCTCAGATAGAGTCCAGTAAATCCTTGTATGCTAATAAATATACAATATCTTCATATCCTAGATCTGTACTCCCTAGGAATAATACAAGCAGTTGTATTTGTGATTAGACATCTCGCTTTCTTTACTCAGTAAAGTTTCTTCACACAGTAAGTCCTTGTGCAACTATAAAAGAATCATAAAAGGATTTATAAAGAAAAAAATTTTAATTTGTTACTTATTTATTAATTAATGGTGTATAAATTTGTACATAATAATCCTTATTCAATATATAAATATAGGAAATCTCTTGTAAAATTTAATAGTGGAATATTGATAATGCAGCTAAACGTGCACAAATTGCTATTAAACTTCGCCTAATTAACTATGTTTCTTTTTCATTGACTTAAATAACTTTCACTGTTTCGTTTAGGCAGCTTGCGAATGCAGAGGTATAATCCAGTTACTATGAGAATAACTAGCGGAACACCTATACCGATTGAAATGATCATAATTACCAAATAAGAAAATCGTTCGCTTGGCGGTGTACCGTAGCCAACTAAGAATGTCCTGAAAAATATTAATAATAGTAAATTTTTGCTTTGGTAATAACTTTTAAAATAAAATGAAATTACCATGTGGAATAATAAGTTTTTTTATAAAATCCATCTCCTTTCGCTCCGAGCGATATAATAATTCTCTGTGTGAGCATTTTGTCAACTTTGTCTCCATAGTAACAATACAACATAGATTTCACGACAGCATCGGTGTGATTAGTTACTTTCACTGGTGGATATTGTACTGTTTCTGTTGAGCTTGTCACCTCTCGGGCTACAGTTGTGTACGAGACTGGTCTCCATTGTAAATAAGCACCCTCAGTTCGGAAATTATCCATATTTTTGTTTGGTGGTGTCCTAACTTCAACCACCTAAAATCGAAATATAATTATTATTTATCATTCTTACTTTGAACGATAAACGAATAACAGACATTTATATTACCTCGAATATACCTGGAGTATGTTCATCGTCCAAACTTTTTTTAGGATTCACGAACATGGGTATATCAGGATTCCCTTCGCCAACTACTAACAACTCTATAGCAAATCTACTATTTGAGAAAGATTCATTTGTTTGCATATTATCAAGAATAATATCAATCTGAGTGGAGTTCTCTGTGTGCAACATGTGAGGCATAATTTCTGAATGATCGAGCGAACAGAAACCTCTTAACTGAAACAGATAGAAATAAGTTATTTCTAATGCTAGAATATAATTTTATAAATTACACAAATTAAACATTAACAAAATACATTACCGAAAGCTTTACGCTTCCACTTCTACTAATATTCATAGCAGTATCACTGTAATAGTTACCTTCCATGTCTAAGGTAACAAAGTCAGTGTTTTGTATTAAAGTCTTACGCTCCCATTGGAAAAACTTTGGATTTAAAACATTTGTATTTACAACATTAGCAATGTTTATCAATGCTGTATCATTTACGTCATTGAACTCTATAATCTAAAAATGAAATTTGTTTAATTAATTTATAATGTATTGATAGAAAATGTAATTTATATACTGACCTTATTTATAACTACTCCAAAACTATACATAGGTTCCTCTGTGAATGTTACAGAATTTTTTTTGTTCAGAAGGAAATCTTCCCAGCTTATGTTTAGGTAAGCTGTGGACGAAGTAAGTGCTAATAACACGGACGGATTTCCATCAAAGTCCCACAGATAATGTAAAGTGTCATTGGGACCATCAGCTCTTAGATAAACTGTTGTTACGTTTACGGCTTTACATATTGAGCCACAGTCAGGATTCACCCATGATCGTAACTAGTGCCAGGCAAATTCTTTTATATAAAAAAATGTAAATATATTGTTTACATCTCAATGTTTAAATAATACATAAACTATAATTACAGATTCTAAAAATTATTTTATTTTATACACATCAATAACAATATTGCTGTGCAACTCTATTTATCTCTATTGGAAGCATAACAGTTTGATTAAATTTGTTCTTGAACTTCCGCACATTATATCACTGCTAATCCCCCGATTAGGGTTCTCACGTTAATTAATAAATGGGTTATGGGAACTCGTGTTCCTCATTAAGTAACGTGCTCTCAATTACCATGAAATTGTCATTCAATGACCAAAGTCCCGATACAATAATAATTTCTAAATTGACTTTAGACGGAAGATAAAACAATCAACGATGATTCACGTTACCAGCGACCTTTGTTTTTTGTTTAAAAGAACAATGATCCAGATAACTACGAATGAAATTCAACTTTAATTATCGCTATAACGGTACATTATTACTTACGGTTCTCTGCGTACAGTATCCAACATTTAATAGTGCAATAAACAAAATCAGTAATACGAGAACATTATTCATGCTGTCTGACGTGTGTTACAGCCAAACAAAACATTCACCACTACCTCCGTTGCAATTTGTGACGCTACTGACCGCCAATGAAGCTCGATCACTGAAAACAAAATGGATCTAAGCGAGCACTGATTGCAGCGCCGCATTCGATCCCATCTTTAATTAACTGCAGAATTTTCTGGACAATCGATTTAATAAACTGTTGCAGTACAATTACTATGCAATATTGATTCATAAGTTTAATAACCTATGTTAAACGCATATTTCGCTTCTGAAAAATCTGTCGGTAAAAAAGAAATCTGATCAGCGCCATCTAGCGGTTGGCGTTTTTAACCTGCCCTTGGTAGCAGGATCACAGGAAAGTGAAGAGGTGTTCAGGAATTGAGGAGGTTTACCGCGCATTTTTGCGCATGCGCAATGAACTGTTACTATTTCAACATGGCGTCCTATGATATACACGAAATTAATGACAGAAAATTATTAATTACTCTTTTGTTTGGCATAATCTATGCACTTTTATAAAAATTAATTTGCAATTCAGTATCTATTTTTTCATACAATATTTGTTAAAGTTTGAATTGCTAGTAATTAATTATTAAAAGTCCCATGAGATACGTAACACGGTTTCGATGTTGTATTTATTTTTCATTCCTGAACGATGTTTTGCACACTTTCAAGCTTGAATTATACTCTTTAATTCTTCCTGAATAATATATAATAACTTTTGTGTTGATTTGTTGTTTTTTTAATAAATTATTAATATCTCTCTAATTAACTTGGCAAAGTTGAGGCAATGTGTGCTCTAGAAGTATTCAAATATTATATTTTCAAACAAAATCTGAATAAATTTCATACGAAAAAATCACGACTGCATTGAAGTATACTTTTTAAACATAAAAATGCACAAATTATTCGCAAATAATTAATAATAACGTATTTTCATCAGTGGTCTTCCGGAGCGATGCCATTTTGGAAAAGACACGCCTCTAGTCTTGCGCATGCGCGGGAAAGCTCCTCAGTTCCTGATACCTCTTCGCTTTCCTGCGCTCCTATTACCAGAAGCAGCTTCAAATCACCGTCCACTAGATGACGCTGATCGAATTTTAATTTTACCGACCCACTTTACAGAAATGAAAAATGTACAAAGCACCTTATCGATGATTTGGTTGAAAGAATCTTTTCGTCATAATATTCTATAAATCAAACGTAGGAAATGAATAATTAACAATACTTCAAAATCAACGTAATTTATTTTGTGTTGTAAATGACTAATTACATTCAACTAAAATCCTAATAAATGTTATTCTAACAAAATCCTAATAAATGTAAAATATAAGAAAATAGGTAAGCAATCATAAAATTGCATAGATTGTAGAGAATTAATAAATGATTTTCCGCCATTGATTCCATTTATTCCATGAGCGGCCATGATGGAGGGGCGGCACCAGTCTCGCTCTATCGCGCATGCGCACAATCGCGCGGGAAACCTCCTCGGTTCTTGACTACCTCTTCGCTTTTCTGCGATCCTGCTACCAGGAGCAGCTACAAAACACCGCCCGCAAGATGGCGTTGATTAAATTTCCACAATTCTTTTTACCTACAGTTTTCAGAAATGAAGTATGCACTATTGGTAACATATCAAGTGATGTTACGCGCAAGTAATTTAAATCAAGGTCAATGTTACCAGCAGACTCATTTCGATTCAGAAATTCTTATGGTTTAACACAGATGACGCCATGTTCAGAAGTCTACTAAAAGGAATTGACCTTATCAACAATAACAGTAACGAGATGTTATTATTAAATAATTTTGATATTTGGAAGTAGTGCATGAAAATACGAAAGTTTAAAGATGTAAACATTATGGATATGCACTTGATGACTCGGCGAATCAAAAGTTTTATATTTTGAAAGATCTACAAATTTTTAAACCTGAAAATTAAAAAATGAACATTCTATAAAAATATGAAAAAGAAACCCTTAAATTAAAAAATTAAGAAATTTGTAATTATGTGCGTTTTCGTATCATATAGTTTATTATAAACAGATACAATCTTGAATACTTACGATGCTATAAATGGATTTTCGATGTTCAGCAGTCAGAAAACTTGCACAATGGTTATCAGTAGCGTATCTAGGGAGGCCTTTCAGGGTTTCAAAATCTCAACAAAGCAAACTTTACTTGTATTTCAATGTTATCATATTTTAATATAAATGAAATTAAGTTATTTCAGTATTCCAATTTTATCAAATTAGCTTTCCATAATAAACTAAGTTAGATAATTCAAGATAAGTTAATTTAAGTTCCAAGTTACTTAATTCATTGTTGTCAAAAACATCAGTAAATAAATGACAAATTCCAAATTATACAAACAGCACTAAAATATACTTTCACATATTTCCCCCACCCCCGTGATACAAGGCCACTGGATCCGCCCCTGCATATATTGCTGCATTTCGCGCCGAGGGAAGGAAACTCGTACCCCATTGGCCGTTAGTTTCCGCCAACGGTGGTGGAGTTACCAATCCTCGACACAGTACATTTTTTCCGCAAAAAATTTGCATAAAAATTCCAAAATCTACAACTAGCAACGAAACGTTTCGCGTAAAAGATGTATCAAATCCCCTTAATATCAGAAATATTTAAATAATTCGATCACAACAATTTATTTATAACTCGAAACGGATCTACATTGGATTGGCAGACATTAATTGGCTCCTTTCCGGGACTCCGTGTACAGCCGAGGAAAGAGAACGTGTAAAAAGAGCATTAACTTGCAGACTACGACCTTGACCGAAGCAGTGTCCGCGCCTGAAGCACATACGTACAAATGTTCGCATGTATGCGTTTCAAGGAACTTTGTTCCTTCGGGTTCTCACTCTCCACTTTTCGGAACAGATTTTTTACTCTCAAAATTTCACTCCAACAAAAATATCAGATTTTTCTTCGAACCGTTCTTTCAATTAGTATCATTTCGAAATAGATTTGTATCGTCTGAAATAAAGCAATCGCGGTCAATGCTCTTGGACGATTTAACGATAGCACGCTGAAGGTCGCCGAATCAAGTCGGCGATCCACGGCGGAATACAAGCATCCTATATACCGGGTAGCTCAATTTAAAACCAGTTTAGACGTTCACGGAACGTGTTCTCTCAAAAAATTCGACGACTAAAACTATCCTACAAACATTGGTTCCTTGCAATATAGAAGAAGCTCTTATAAACGTAAATATGGATAAGTACCTGTACGTGTACATATAAGTACTTCTACGTATAGACATATAGTATAATGTAGCAGATAAATAGTACAACAATTACATGTATCATACGTGTACAGATTATATGTTTAAGTATAAATATAAGTAGTCAAACACGTATATAAGTAGTCAAATACATATATAAGTACTCATACATACAAGTATAAGTACAAGTATAAATGAAAGAATAAATATGAGAGTACAAGTACTCATATAAGTTTAAATACAAGTAACATAAGTACTCATATAAGTATAAATACGAGTAACATAAGTACTCATATAAGTATAAATACAAGTAACATAAGTACTCATATAAGTATAAATACGAGTAACATAAGTACTCATATAAGTATAACTACAAGTAACATAAGTACTCATATAAGTACAAATACTCTATAAATTCGTAGCCTCAGAAGCTTATCTCGATCTAAGAAATGATCGAAGCGATGGATAAAGAAATTTGAGTAAACTTACATGGTAATCGACGAGTTTCTGCGATATCCTGACGGAACTATTTCCGAGGGCACATCACCGATCGGTGCACGATTTCGTGGGTGTTCGGAGGGCGGATTGTTGCGTCTGGTGAAACTGTATCGGTAGGTAACTGGGCTGAAGGAATCGCGAGATCGAATTCGAAGACGAGCGTAATAATTGCAGCCGGCGCGACGGCTGAAGGACCTCCGACTGCACGTATAACTTGCGGTCCGCCGGTTGCCGGCTAGTCGGCCGGACGAAAAACAGACAAAGAGTCTTCTTGCGCCGTGAGTAACGCCGGCTCTCTCGGCCAATCAGAGGAATCGGCACGATCGCGGCCCGTGTTCAATCGGCCGGTCTACCGAGAGGAGCTTGATGACGCTGCTGCCATCCTCTACATCGAAATCAACGATTTTCTTTGCAATATTACGATAAAGTTGCGAGGAGACTCGTTTCTTTCGAAAATAGTAATTTTACTTTAGTGGAACTAGCAAACCGGTAATCGAGGGTTTTAGACTTTATCTCATGATGTTGGTCTTTGCGACGATTAAGAATTTATGTCGGTTTTATGGGCTAGCCTTGATTTATGTACCTTTTTGCTTCGTTTGCGAGTTGTAGGCTGAGGTGATGTGTTACTGGAAAGGGTGTGGACACTTTGGAGGATTTGAAATTTTATGATTTTGGGATTTTGGGAATGTGGGAATTTGGAGATTTGGGAGTTTAAGAATGTAGAGATCGGAGGTTTATAAATTTGGGAAAGTTGGGATTTGAAGATTTGGAAATTTGGGAATGCAGGGATTTGGAGATTTGGGAAGTTAAGAATGTAGGGACAGAGGTTTATGAATTTGGAAAAGTTGAAGTTTGAAGATTTGGAAATTTGGGAATGCAGGGATTTGGACATTTGGGAGTTTAAGAATGTAGGGATTCAGAGGTTTATGAATTTGGTAAAGTCGAAGTTTGAAGATTTGGAAATTTGGGAATGCAGTTATTTGGAGATTTGGGAAGTTAAGAATGTAGGGATCGGAGGTTTATGAATTTGGAAAAGTTAAGGTTTGAAGATTTGGAAATTTGGGAATGCAGGGATTTGAAGTGTGGAATATTAAAAATTTGACAATTTACCCATTTTAGAATTACAAATTTAGAGATATAAATGCTTGATAATTTAGAAACTTAAGTATTTACAGACTTAGAAATTTAAGTACTTGACTCAGAAATTTCAATCCCCAAAGACTTGAAAATTAGAAAACTTGAAAATTAAAAAATGTAAGAATTTAAAATGCAGAAATAAAGAACCTTGAGAAAATTGGAAATTCAAAGACTAAAACTTTGAAAGACCTAAGAATTGAATCATTCTTAAATTTCCTATCATTTTGTCAAACAATTTACTTCAATTACGTTACTTATGTTATTCGAGGGGGTAGCAGGTGATGAAAGATGCAGCATGGCGAAGCGAATCTTGATAAAGCGAAACGAAATGCCAGACGACGTGACGATACTGACGAAAAAAATGTCCTGCTACCACAAACATTTGAAAGTTTTCGAATAAAACATAGAGTAATTGCGGCTAGTGATCAGACATTTCTAAATCATCGAACTGCCATCTATGTTTGCTGCTTGCATTCAGTTCTAACCTTCTTTCACTGCAACAATCTTGCAGTGCAACATTATTTTTTTTACAGTTGTGTCATATAATAAATGTCTTTTATAAATTTTCATATTTTGAATATTGATCTAAAAATTGTTCATTGTTAACATCCTCTATTTTTGATAAAATTGATTTTAAATAAAATATACAGATTAACCTTGGTAACTTTTTGTTGAACATTTAAAAAAAAGCTGTATTTATATATTTTTGTATACTTATTTCGTTAATTTTGTTATTTATATTTTTGGTATAAATAGCTTTACTTCTAATATCTTTCGAAATTAAAAATTGATTCTTACGAGACTTGAAAGTCTTGATCTTTTACAAGACATTGTATCAACGTTCAATGAATCATAAGCAAATAACATAAGATAGTAGAATGATAACATTATTTGTCGATAGAAAAATAAATAGAAGAAATGTACTCATTCTTCTGAAGAAAGTAATAATGCAATCACTTGAAAACGTTGAAGACTTCAAATCTGTACAAACACTGTGCAGATATCCACTGTTTGTAGATAATAAATTGTGAATTTAAAGATTAGAAAAATTGAGTTTTAAAATATAGAAACTTAATTGGAAAATATAGAAATATAGACACTAGTCTGAAGATGTAGAAGCATGGAATTTTATTTTTTCAAATTCTTTATAATTTTTTAAATAGTCTATGAGTGTTAAGACGCCATTTGCACGTCGTTGGCTACATTGCGCTAAATCAACTACATTTGTTAAAACAATGAGATTTCTAAAAGTTTCCAACCATTACCTACTTAATCCATAATTTGCACAAGAAAGTAATATCTACTAACTTCACTTGAAACTTTACTTGAATAAATCAAGTAAGATAATAAATTTATACCCTAATTCAATCTTTGTTGCTGCCTTCAGCATTCTGACAATATTTCTAAATATTTCAACTTCGTATACTCTTACTATTCTCCCAAACCACTTAAAAAGAACGTACACTTCTAAAAATGAATATTTATATTTATCATCTCAACTCCATAATTTATATCAAAAATTTAAAAATTTTTAGCTTATTTTCCAGCGTATTTCAACTACATCATAAAGCAAACATTAGATATACTACATTCGAAATATTTAACAGATCTGACTCGAAACAAAAGTGGTCCATATTTGTACTTGTTCAACATACGCTATGATGCACTCGAGTGTTCATAATAAGTAGTCATTCGAGTTGCACGAAGTGAAACTTTTGTATCGGGATTGACTCGGATTCGTGAAGTACATATTGAACTTGATCCCACCTCGGCGCAGTAGTACCAGCCGATGGTTACACGGCGACTACGTCCCCGAAGAAAAAAGAAGAAAGAAGAGAGGAGAAGCGCGCGCAAGGAAGAACCGGTTTCATGGGGGTTTCAGCCTCCACAAAATGATCTGTCTGGCTTGCCGGTTCGACTCTGCTTGCCTCCACTGTTCACCTCCCGCGAAAGCGTTTGCTCCGGTGCACCACCTACCTACCCACCTACCTACCTACCTACCTACCTACCTACCTACCTACCTACCTACCTATCTACCTGTTTCTTTTCCTCCATCTCAGACCTGCTGACCAACGTACCTGATTCAACGCCAAGAGGGTTCTAACTCGCGGCATTCCTTACCGAAAGCCAGTTGGACATTCCTCGCGGGGTAAATTGATGCTAACAGACCACATGCAGCACACTATTTCACTGCACATCCGATCAAGTTCAATGTGTACTCATGAAAGGTTACGTTTTGGGGTATTTGTTGCTACAAGGTGATTCGTTTTAGAAACGAGGATGTGGGAGCAAGAAGGTCAGAGTGCATTTGGAGCATTTGGATGCATTTGTTGAGATGTGTATTGGGTGATATGGAGGGAGGGTTTGTGATAGATTGGGAGATTGGTGATTGTGCAAGTTTGATCCTGGGATTTGGGAAGTTTGGAACTGGGAGTTTGTATGGGAGTTTGGGACTTTTGGTAGTTGGGAGATTTAAGATGTTGGAATTTTGGTATTTTTAGAATTTTAGGAATTTGGGAGTTTGGGACTTTGCAAACTTGGGAATTTAGAGATTAGGACATTGGAGATTTGGGAATTTGGAGAGTTGGGACTTTGGGAATTTAGGAATTCAGAGATTTGGGAATTTGGAGATTTGGGACTTTGGAGATTTGGGGCTTTGTAGATTTGGGGATTTGGAGATTGGGAATTTGGAGATTTGGGAATTCGGAGATTTGGGACTTTGAAAACTTGGGAATTGGGAGATTTGGGGATTTGGAGATTGGGGATTTGGAGATTGGGGATTTGGAGATTGGGGATTTGGAGATTGGGGATTTGGAGATTGGGGATTTGGAGATTGGGAATTTGGAGATTGGGAATTTGGAGATTTGGGACTTTGGGAATTTGGGAATTCGGAAATTTGGGACTTTGCAAACTTGGGAAATGGGAAATTTAGGAATTTAGAGATTTGGGACTTTAGGAGTTTGGGAGTTCAGAGACTTTGGGACTTTAGTAATATGGGAATTTAGGGTTTTTAATAGTTTACAATTTGGGATCTTGGAATTTTGGAATTTTAGGAATTTTAGGAATTTTAGGAATTTTAGGAATTTTAGGAATTTTAGGAATTTAGGAGTTTAGGACTTTGATACTTTGGGACTTTGGTAGTATGAGGGTTTTGAACTTTTGATAGTTTGGAGATTTGTGACGTTGGAACTTCGACTTCTTAGAATAGGACGTTAAAATTGTGGCTTCTTAGAAACTTGAAACATTAGAAACTTGGTATCTTAAAAATTTGGGGCGTTGGATCTTTGATGAACTTCAAGACCTTGGAATCTTAGAATTTTGGGATTTTAAGACTATAGGGCTCTAGAACTTGAAATTATCAAACTTTGAAATCGTAAAGCTTTGAAACTTCTGCAAGTTAGGAACCTCGAAATTTGAGAGTAATAAGACATTAAGACTTAGAAATTTGCAAGTTTTTTCAATTTGAAAACTAAGGAACTTCAATCTTACTGATACCAACAACAATTACTGTGATACCAACCTCCACAATTACTATAATATTGATACTAATCTCAATAATAGTTGTGTAACTATCACACTTATTACGCCACAAAAATACGTAATTTTACTACAAAAATACCAACAGTGTAAATACTAAAAATATCAACAAATAAAATCTCAAAAAGTATGGCCTTAAGAATTTGATCCAACTTACAATGTTTGTATATCAAATAATTTTCTTATTTTTCTAGTAACTTTTCTTATGTAAGGTGCACTAGTTCCACAGGACACCTTATACATTTGGCCTCGTTCAGCAAACATTGAATAACATGTCTTATGGGTCAAACGATTCAGATTGACAGAAGAATACACGATGATCTTTAATTTCATGCAAAGAGAACAGTTGTAGGCGAATAACGAGTTTTATCCGTGTAAATTATTAAAACGGACACTTCATTTGCCTTAAGACAATCATCGTCCATTATTTAAAACCAAATTTTCTAACTGCGTTCATAATTTTAACTTGAGACTTTGTAATGTCATTTTTATAACAAATTTTACTTCTCAAATAAAACAATAAATAAATAAATAAATTGATAGGTAAACAAATAAATCAATACATAAATGAATCAATCAAATGATCAATAAATAAATCAATCAATAAATAGATAAATAAATAGATCAATCAGTAAATAAATATATCAAAAAAATCAATCAATGAACAGATAAATGAAGCAATAGATAAATAGACCAATATATCAATAGACCAGTAAATCAATCAATCAATATGTAAACAAATTAATCAATAGATAAATAAATCAATAAATCAATAGGTAAATAAATCAATCAATCAATAGATAAATAAATCAATCAATCAATAGGTAAATAAATAAATCAATCAATAGATAAATCAATTAATCAATAGGTATATTAATCAATAAATCAATGGGTAAATAAATCAATAAATCAATAGACAAATCAATCAATCAATCAATCAATAAACAAATAAATAAATCAATCAATAAGTAAATAAATCAATAAATCAATAGATAAATAAATCATTAAATCAATAGATAAATAAATCAATCAATCAATAGACAAATAAATAATAAATTTAGTAAGAATAAACGTGAAAAATGATTGATTTTACGAACAGAAATAATTATCAGAATGCACCTAATCGTTTGCCTTGTACGTGGAAGGAAACATGTCGGTTGACCTTGAAAATTGCGAAGAAAACGAAGTACGCTTGGTACTGCGGATGTACGAAGAAGACGCGAAGAGAAAACTGGTTTCAGATGATGGAGAATGTTCTGGTAACATTTGCATTTGGTGTGTGTGCATAGTTTACAGGACCATCAGTGTTTTACGGGTCGTTACGTTTACAATGCCCGACAAGAAAATATCAAAATGACATTTTGAGCCTTGTACGTTCGATACGATCGACGAGTACACGATTGTTGCATACCTTTTATGCAAGATATTGTCTCTTTACGTTTGCGTCAAATATTTCGATACACGAATCTTCCATATCTTTATTACTTTATTTATTCCTTCTTTTTTATCGTAATTCAAAATGTGTTACTATGGAATGTTCAGAATCTTACGGAGGTTCAGGCTATTTCAAGGTTTATTTTATCTTATTTTAGTTATTTTTGCATTTATTCGTTTTTGCAGTTATTTCTGAGGCAGACATTTCTTGCAAGTTTATTTTACTTTGGGTTCACTTAAATGTTGTTAAACCTGTTAAGTTTAATAATCTAGTATTATTTTATTTTTTATTCAAACCTGAAAGGGACTTAGAAATCTGCAACTTCGAAAGTTACTGTACTACTTTGAAATTATTAAATAAATTCAAAGATTTTGGACACCAATCAGAAAGTTTGTACAGTAAATTCTTTGTAATGAACAGGAAACTGTTCTCCAAATGGTTGACGGTATTAAATAAACCAGCTGTGGAGGAATTTTCAAAATAAATGTAGGGACTTCGAAATCTGAAACTTCAAGAAATATTTGGATTCTCGAAAATTATTAAATAAAGAAATTAAAAGATTTTGGACACTAGAAAGCTTGTATAGTAAATACTCTGTGATGATTTTCTGTATGTTCCGAATGGTTAAATAAACCAATCGAGGCATTTTCGAAGCATGCGTTTTTGTTCCGAAGATACGCGCTGAAGAACGCGCGGTTACACGTGAAAGTGCAGTATACAGTAAATTATAGCTGGCTGCATAAGGTCGCAGGTACTATATATACATTGCCATCGTAATACGAGGATTAGTGCAGCCGACTTTAGCCCCGACACTGACCTTGGAATCGAGCCTCGAGCACTATCTCTTCCCGTAGTTCTAGGCAGCCATAAGGCGATCCTCCGTAAAAGAAACCACTAACAAGATATACTTCAATCGGGGAACACAATCCCTCTTAATCGTTTATTCCTCGTTAGAAATTAGAAACTTCCAATATGTCGTTTTTAAATCATCGCGTATTCGCTGAAACTTTCGTTTCTGAAGATAATTATAGTTCTTATGATGAGCTCGGTTTGAATAAAGATGATTCCGAACAATCAGTCAGTGATGAAATGTACAAAGCGCGTTAGATTTGGGAATGGCGGTGATTAGAATCGTGCGATTAAGACGATAATTACATACGATTTTCTGTTAATATGAGAACGCGAAATGGTCGGATAATTATGGAAAGCGGGATCGATGTAACACTTAGGTAATTCAAAGTAACTGTCGATAAGCGTACATGTTTATTTTTACTGCTATATTTATTTCTACGGGTTTAACTGCTGTAACTACGCCATTAGGGCTACTCTCACTAGGCAACTGCTTCGGCGAATAGTCAAGTTTGTTAAACGTGTCAGCTTTGGATGTAATTTCTCTTCAGTTATTTGGATTCTTGTTTTATTTGGGAATCTTCGGATGGGGATTTCTAGTAGTAAAATGAAACGGAGATAATTGCGGTTGTACTACTTTTATATGTTGTACTTGTTTTGAGGAGTTATTATATCTATGATACAAGAATACTGTATATTAGTATCATTGAGAACATAAATATTATATTTATAATATTAATTAAAGTACTATAAGTAAGTATTTATAATTACAGTATTTACTATAAAAAGTAAATACTATAATTATAAATATATTATAGTACATTAAAGTAGTAGATACTCCAGATAAATAAATACTGTACACTTCTAAATAAAACTGTAGCAGATACATACTTATATTATTTACTTATATTATTATACTTATAATATTAATTAAACTACTATAAGTAAGTATTTATAATTACAGTATTTACTATAAAAAGTAAATACTATAATTATAAATATATTATAGTACATTAAAGTACTAGATACTCTCCAGATAAATAAATACTGTACACTTCTAGATAAAACTGTAACAGGTACTATGACACTGCACGTATTTAAAATTATACTATTTCGATACTAATAAATATTGAAATAAGTAAGTACTAAATACTAATGATACTACAGTGAAATGTGCTAAATTAATATTACTAATTCTATTGATACTTGATACTAATATTAATAAACAATAATATGCTACTAAAAGCATTATGGAAATAGATACTAAAATAGTTAATACTAATTGCGTTTCAGATACTAAAATAGTTAATACTAATAATCAAAACAATATTAGTATACAATAAAACAAACACGAATATACTAAATATATTAAAGTCACTGTGCCATACAACCATTACAATATGAACATACTAGGTACTGGCACCTAGTATCTAACGCTGTTACTAAACACGTAATGTAAATACTAAGACATTTTATTTATAATAAGTCACAAAATATCAGTAATACTAACATAACAAATTAATGTCATTCATACTTAAAACGTCAACAACAACCTTACTGTATCACCTATAATTTATCACTACTGTTTCCAATACTGATACTATAATAATACTAACAGTATCTCGTACTAAATACTAGTATAATATAATACATCAAGCTACTAAATTGTATAAAATTACACAGAACTATAAGAAGATACTAAAGTCATACTATACGATATCAGTAGATACTGATGTCATACTGATATCAATATTAGTATCCGTATCTAGTACCAAATACTAGTGTAAAGAATATAATACATCAAGCTACTAAATTTTATTAAATTACGCAGAACTATAATAAGCTACTAATGTCATACTATACGATATCAGTAGATACTGATGTCATACTGATATCAATATTAGTATCCATATCTAGTATCAAATACTAGTATAAACAATATAATACATCAAGCTACTAAATCGTATTAAATTACACAGAACTATAATAAGTTACTAATGTCATACTATATGACATCAGTATCTACTGATGACATACTGATATCAATATTAGTATCCATATCTAGTATCAAATACTAGTATAAACAATATAATACATGAAGCTACTAAATCGTATTAAATTACACAGAACTATAATAAGCTACTAATGTCATACTATATGACATCAGTAGATATGTCATACTAATATCAATATTAGTATCCGTATCTAGTACCAAATACTAGTATAAACAATATAATACATGAAGCTACTAAATTGTATTAAATTACACAGAACAATAATAACATACTAATATCGTACTATATGATGTCAGTATCTACTGATGTCATACTAATATCAATATTAGTATCCGTATCTAGTATCAAACACCAGTGTCACATAACTAGAAGCCTGCGTAACGACACGCTATAACGGTTAATGTCATCCAGTTTAATCAAGCGAATATCAAGGAAAGAAAGATGACGAGTATCGGATACCGATAAAATAACTTATGCAAGGAATCAAAGAATGCGTATGTGCACCGGGTGGCGGGCCAAATCGTTTCGCGATCTCGTATTCGCACGGAACACAATTCCTGCAGGCCGATGGAAAGTTGGCCTGCGTGTTGCTCGTACCATAGGAATTTAAACGGGGATATAGGTATAAGAACACGGAGACGGGGAGTCGTTCGAGGTAGTGTGAGGCATAAACGCGCCGGCACCACACCCAGCGTGACCACCATTGCGACACGGGACACGGGATACGATACGGGATACGGCCATGCGCGTCGCGGTGATCGTGAGTACCCTCAAAGTGTTCTCTCCTCTTTGCGAACCCTTTAACCCTTTCGTTCACTCGGGAGACCCCGGCGGGAACCGTGCGTTTTGAACTGAGAGTCGATGATCTTCGGACGGTTTTACCGAAGTGCACTTTATGCGACGAGGTATTTTCAATTTAGCGCTCTTGAAATTCGGATTTTCATGGTTGAGGAAGTATTAGCACTTTTGTGAGATTTTTTAAAGTTATTCTTTGTCAGATAGTAGTGACTGATACACAATTTTGAGGCAAAATTAAAAGAAGTTTGTAATTTTTGAAATTTTTCAGTTTTAAACATTCTTGAGTTTTAAAAAGTAGAATTTAAAAATTTTTAAATTATAATGTTCAGAAACAGCAAAATATTCAATATCAAAAATTCCAAAATTTAGTTACTTAAAGTCCCAAAATTCAAAACTTCTAAAGTCCTAAAAACTTCAAAATTTAAAATTCCAAAATTCATAAATTCTAAAATTCCAAAGATCCAAAATCTCAAAATTCCAAAATTCATAAATTCTAAAATACTCAAGTGACAAAGTCCAAAAATTAAAAATTTCCAAAGAATTAAATCCAAAGTTGCAAAATTTGAAAATTCCAGAACCCTAAAATCTTGAAATCTAAAAACAAAATTCCAGGACCCCAAAATACCAAAATTCTGAAGTTTCATCATTACTATAATATGTAAAAAAATTAGCTTTAAATCCACTAATTATAACATAAACACTATATTTTCCTCTAAGGTGAAACACAACACATTAAGTCCCACTATAAAAAACCAATAACGAATGAAAATCTAATTAACATTTTTACTGCTACCTACTACATAATTAATCGCCTTATGCAAATATGCAGCCATTACTATTCAATCAATTTACAAATTGATCTCAAAACTTACAAATTATTGTAACTAAAATAAACTAAATTATTATACTAAACTAAAAATGATAATTAAAATAATAATTTGAAAATAAACGATTCAAATTCGAGTATAACCTGCGCACCTGGAAGCAACGTCCACGAGGCGCGAAATTTAAATCCGTTTACGAATTTATTGACAATATGAAAGAAAGTGGAAAGTTAAACAGAACGTTCTTGTTATTAACGCGATGATAATAATCTCTGGTACTTCTGACACGTATCTCAATCTCGAAACATCTGTAATTTGTAATGTTAAACAACTCAAAGACAGCATTCTACGCAACATGCGATAGAAATTGAAACACAAGAGGGAGAGAAACAATAAATTACTTTCGATGCTTACGATCCGTAACGATGGAACGATCGAAATCCTTTATGCAAATCGAAACACGTAATTCTTGTTTTGCTGAAAGCTCTCGAACCGTGTATTTTATGTCGGTAGCGATTCATTATAATATATTTCCATAAAAATCGTACAGGTTACGAGAAGAGGGGAGAAATGGTTTAGTCGGAGAGACCAGGTTGACTGGCAAGTTTTTAGACAATATATAAGAAGTGTATCGACTTACATATAGAGTTTCCTTTATACTTGACATTCCTTTCGATCAGCCCTACGGTTCATGCTCATGCTTTTCATCGAGCTTTCTGTTTTCAAACAATTGTGCATCCTCTGTAGTAATTATTAGTAAATTCGTAAGTGTGTACTTTTACTTGGAATATCCTTCTATTACTATTAAATTTTTGGCTCAAGATTACAAAACTGTTAAAAAAATAAATAAATGGCTCGTTAAATAAATAATTAATTGTTGCTCGATTTTTTTCAATTTTTGACACAGACACATTTTTGAACTTATTGTTACAAGAATAACGTTAGATAAATATTTCTAACGTTATGAAAATAACTAATTTGAGATAAATTAATTAAGAGATTATTTCTCAAATTCATTAATTTAAGATGATATAAAAAAATTGTAATTGCAGGAGAAACGAAATATTTTCGATAATTTTGTTAATTATGAGTTAATTAGAAAATATGATATCTCAATTTTATTTTAATATTATTTATGTATCTGATCTGTATGGGGTGGGGGTTAGATGGTGAACTTGAGACCTTATTATATTATGGATCATTCATTTTAAAATTTTTGTGTTTTATAATATTTTTTAAGCATAAATATGATGATAAATAATGTATAAGTTGTGATAAAACTCTAGTGGTTTTCAAGTCCCAAAGTTGCAAAATTTCTAAGTTCCAAAGTGTCAAAATTCAAATATTCTAAAGTTTAGAGATTTCAGATTGTAAGATTTAAAACCCCCAAAACATTTAGAAATTCTGAAGTCCAGAATTTCAAAAATTTCAAGAACTCAACGTCTCAAAATTCTAAAATTCCAGAGTCCCAAAATCTCAAAGTTACAGAGTTCCAAAATTCAACAATTCTGAAAACCCAAGTCCCTAAAATTAAAAAATTCTCAAACTTTCATGTCCCAAAATATCAAAACCAGCATCTAAATATTCCAAAATTCAAAATTTTTAAAATTAAAAAATTGTAAAACTCTCATATTCCAAAATATCAAAAATCCAACACCCAAATACTCTAAAATTCTAAAATTTGAAAACTCTAAAACCTCAAAATCTCATAGTTCTAAAATTCTAAAATCTCATCATTCCAAAATCCCAAGGCCCCAAAATTCAAAGGACTCAAAATCCCAAATACACCAAACTTCTAAAATTCTAACCCCCTAAAGTTTTTAAACCCCAAAATTGTAAAACTCCAAAGTTTCAAAATCCCAAAATTTGAAATATTTCAAAATCCCAAGGTCCTAAAATTGCAAGCATAAAAAAACTCCAAATACATAAAAATTCCAGAACTCCATACCACTAAAGCTTGAAACCCCCAAAATTCTAAAACTGCAAACCACCAAAGCTTGAAAACTCCAAAATTCCAAAACTCCAAACCACCAAAGCTTGAAAACCCCAAAATTCTACAACTGTAAACCAACAAAACTTGAAAACTCATAAATTCCAAAACTCCAAACCACTAAAGCTCGAAAACCCCAAAATTCCAAAACTCCAAACCACCAAAGCATCAAACCCCAAAATTCTAAACCCCCAAGCCCCAAAAATATCAAATTTCCAAAATTCTAAAACACCAAATCCCAAAATTCCAAAATTTAAAAATCCAAAAATCTCAAAACTCACAACGTCTCAAAATCCCAAACTCAATTCGTGGCACCCAAAGAATCAAAATGGTCCCACCCCGTTCGCCCCACGTCCCTAAAACGAACGGTAAAAAAAGGCTCACGTATCGCGGTAAAAACGTGATGTTCATGATAAAATTGGAATGATCGACGAGGCAAGAGGGGTCCATTATCGGGGGAAGAAAGTGAAAGTGCAAGAAGGCGAGTGAATGAACGAAGAAACGAGTATGGCAAGCAAAATGAGAAGCGTGTACAAAATGGTGGTGGAAGGGGACGAAAAGGGGAAGGGAAGGAAAGATCTTGAACGCATTCTTAACGATGCTCGGACACGAAGGACGAAAATTGGTACACCCGTGAATACAACCGAGCAAAATCGGCTCGTCGCGGTGAAAGTGGTCGACAAGAAAGTCGAATAGATTTTTCGTCGTGTTCCCTATAAATATCTACGCGTGCCACGACTCGGAACGAAGTGCAATCCCGTAAGAAACAAATTCACGTTCATTCGACTCGCCAGTCTCTCCCTTCTCTCCGAGAGACCTGCATTCCTGCAGAGTAGAGGAGGATATAACGATCGGCCGACACCATTTTGCTACAACGTGCGACTCTAGCCTTCCTTTTCTCTCTCGGCCCTAACGAACGTTGCAACAGTTCAACTTTTTCGAGGTTCCAACAGACCTTAACCATTTCGGACGCTGCCGCATTTCTGCATGCTTGGGAAATTTTCACATTTCGTAACTTGAGTTTCTAGTAATCGGAAGGGTTAACCCTGTTTTGGTCGTTGAAGATGTACTATAGCTTTTTGTATTCGGACAAAGGATATATAAAATTTTTATATTCTTACGAAGGTAATTTTAAACCCTTTGTGGACGTGTTAGCTGCTTTGTAACTTTCTAGTTTAATCAATTTTTTTTTTTTTCGTTTATTTTAGTTATTTCTCTTCTGAGGTTAGTGTTTGTCACGAACGTCTGTTTTGAATATTTGTTTAAGTAAAACATGACAACAATTTTATTGTTGTGTTAAAACGAATGATGAGTCACCTTTCGCGACAGGTATATTAATTATTATTTTATTGCGTCTTTTTATGATGCTAAAAGTTTCTAAAGACATAAAGTAGTAATGGATCGAAAGAGAAGGAACTAAAATCAGAGTAAAAGGGGGTATTCGAGACGTTCACAACTAGTAATATTTAAAATTTTTTAATTTCAACACTCCAAGGAACCAAAATTCTAGAGTACTATAGCTAAAAAATATTGGAGACCTTCAGTCCCAAAATCTGAAGTTTAGAAATTCTAAAGTCCCTCAGTTATGAATTCCACAGTCCCTAAATCCACAAATTTAAAAATTCCAAAGTCTCTAAGTCCACAAATTTAAAAATTCAAAAATCTCTAAGTTCACAAATTTAAAGATTCAGAAATCTCTAAGCCCACAAATTCTAAATTCCCGAACTTTGTAAGACCAGAAATTCAAAAATTCCACAGTCCAGAAGTCCCTAAGTCCCTCAGTCCACAAATTCTACAATTCCAAACTTCCTTAGTCTATAAATTCCAAAATCCCAAAGTCTCTAAGTTCATAAATTCCAAGACCTCTAACTCCTTAAGTTCATAAATCTCAGAACCCCAAAACTCGGAAATTCTGAAGTCCCCAATATTCCAAAATCTAAACTTTCAAAATTCTAAAGTTGCTAAATCCACATATCCCAAGATTTCAAAGTCCCTAGTCCCTGTGGACTAGTCCTAGTCTCTTTGGACCTGTATCCAAAGGTCCCAGAAACCCTAAACTCACAAACCGTCAAAATTCAAAAGCTGAGTCCCAAAATCCAAGTCCTGAAATGTGAAGCTTCCAGATCCAAATCCGAGAACCACCCCGCCAACCTCATCATCGACAACCGATAATTTCCTTTCCAGAAAGTTATAAAACGAGTCAACCTCGAGCGACCATTTTTGTCAAAGAATCGTTTCCCAATTGCGACTAAAATTCAACCAGTCGCAAAGATGAAATGAAACTTGTTCCCCTCCGTATCTATCAATTTATCCTGTCACCCGTTGCCAACTTTTGCCGTGAAGAGTTACGTTAACACGACCGGTATTTCATATTCTTATATAACGGAAAATTATCAAAGAGAACGAGCTTGCAAGAACGAGCGTAACGTTTGCTGGACGTTAGAAGGGGTTACCAGTGACTCGGTCTGGCTATCGTATCACCGCTTGCTTATTGGCACGACAGCGATTCGATTGTTCTTATTTCTCGTTCGCGTTCGTTTCGATCCCGATATAACAGGTTCTCGCGACTGGTTCTACCCAGTGGAAGCGGTACCACCGGTCCCCCGAACGGCGTTGCTTTACGCCAGCGAGTTTCTCAGTAAGCCGGAGTTGGCGTATGCAGATAATTAGCCGACTGCCACAACACGGCTTTACGTTAAATTCATCGTGCACGCAGCCAGAGAAAAGAGAAAGCCAATTTGATTTCGAGAGTATGCTGCATTGGTCGTCGTCGAGCACGTAACGCAACGGACAGTTGGCATTTAAGCGGGAACAACAGGAAAGAAAGAACCTGCTGCCAGCACGGTGAAAATAATATAGCGGTAGACCGTTCTGGTGAGCGGTTTAACTCGGGACACTACTGTTTTTCCTTATCAGCTTAATAACTTGTGAGATACAGGTTCTCGGAGAACTGTTTTATGCATTGGCGTAGCTTGCTGGGGTGCTGCTGAATAGAAGTTGACGAAATGGTGTGAAGGCCCTTGTAGGGAAAATGGCGATATAAGGGAAGAAAAAATCGATGTATGACTTGAGAGTTATATTACGCTTAGTTTTGTGACTGGTAAGATTTTTTACCTCTGTCGCCTTTTTTGGGGAAGTATTCACTTCTCTATGCTTCGTCGCCATTTTCTTTAGGGGGAGCACACGTGGGAGATAATTCCTTAGGTATCTTCTCCTTGAGTCGACATAGCGACATTTTCTTTAGGGAAATACAATGTTTAGTTTTTCTCTAAACCTTCTTACGTTGCAGCGTCATTTTCCCCAGGTGCTAACTTCTGCAGAAATTCAAACATTTCAAGGTTGTAAAGTTCTAAACCTCCAACGTCCAAAGTTCCACAGTCCCAACATCTAAAAACCACTATGATACCAAACCCACTCTAGACAAAAATCCCGTACAATCATATCTAAACTCTCTGCAACGAATCTGTTAACTTTAAACCCGAAACAACTAGTATAGAAACAATAATTGCTTCTGAAAGATACAAAGGTGAAGGTCACATGTGTTGACCATTGCAAAGTCCTTGCGTAAGGTTCTGGTACCCAAGTTTTATGACAAATAATGTTTTATTAAAGTTGTTGGCATTCGTCACCGCGTTGGTTTCGGCCCAATTTAACCAGGACATTGACGGTGGTTCGCCACCAAGGAGTTTACCAGCCCCTTTAAGATCAGCACGGTTCCAGAGGCTACCATCAGCCAGGCCAGCTATCCCAACGCAGGCTGCACTTGTAAATCAGCGACTTGCAGGTGCACGTCGACCTATTACATTCAGGTAATTACAATAGCCAGAAGAAGTGGTCCAACATCCCTACTCTCATCCATAGTGTCCATCATTAAAGACCTAACATCCTTACTTTCATTTTGTTTCTACTTAAACTTTGATTCATCTGATTCATCTCAGTCATCAGATCCTAAGGAATCCAGAAAACGTTTAAAATTGTCTAAATGGTCAATGTTTCCTTCATTTTCTCTGAGCAGGCCCAAAGGAGCTGAAGATTCCGTAGCAACAGGTCCAGGAGCTTTAACGTCATTCAAGCCCTTACGACCTAACTTGCCCAATCTACCAAGTGGGCCACCATCCCTCCCTCAGCACGTAAAACCAGTGAACGAAGAGCCGGAGGAAGATGTGCGAAACCGAGATACGGCACGTGATCACAGTAACCAGGACGACGATTCGGAATTAAGCGAGGAACAGAGTGAGAGTCAAGACGAGAGCGAGGAGAACGTGCCACGTGCCATAGCAAATCTTGGAGCAGTTGGCTCGATATCCAGAACTTCTGGGCCCACAGCTCAATCACTTCCGGTACAGTACCGTCCTCAAACATCTTCACTGCCAACTGGCAGAGGGGGTGGAATACAAGCTACACCGGCTCCACAACCTGTACAGTACAGGCCAGCTCCTAAACCTAACAAACCCAGGAAACCTATAGAGGAGCCCTTCAAGCAACAAGTGAAAGCTCCTACAAAAGTTGTGAAGACTGCACAGTCTTATGATGGCCGTGGAAAGAAACCAGTTGCACAGGTTAGTAAGGGATGATACAGAGTTACTTGGCAGAATGGTTTATGACAATACTCTTTGTAGAATAATGTCAATTACATTGTTACATGTTATACTGCATTGTATTACCATGCATTGTATAACCATGTTACATTAGTACAGATTGTATTGCCATGTATTACATTATCACATATTGTATTTCTATGCATTGTATTACCATGCATTCTAGTGCCACATATCACATTACCATGTAATGTTGCACCCCACATTGCATTGTATTACCATGTGTTACATGCTTTGTGTTGTCATCTATTACCATGCTTTGTATTGACACAGTACTTTACTATGCATTGTATAGACATAGATTATATTACCATTGAACTATCATTCACTAAAAATCTAGGGAGAGTCTAAAGATCTAGGAAGAATTTAACCTATACAGAACCTTCTATTCTTCTACGCTTACATTTATCTAATCACCTGTGTTAAATGCACATACAATACATATGTATGTACATATAATGCTATTCTTCATAGCATAAAATGTCCCTGTTTGTTACAGTATACAGATATTAATTAAAGATGCTCTAAGTCCAGTTTGAATCATTCATAACTACAAGTATCTTCAGTTCTAGTATTTCAGTTCAATTTTAGAATTGAAATGGATCTATGTACCTTTTTATACTGCATCTACTGATCATAGAAACTTGATACATCGATTTCGCAATCTGTACTTTCACAAGAATTCAATCTGTACAGTTACTTAGTCAGTCAAATGAAATCCTTGGAACCTACACCCTGATCATGTCACACATATCTCTCCAGATTAAGAAACCGATACGAATGTTATAATCCCCTAATAAAGCGCATATAAAAGTAGATATCGTGGTTTAATAACGGAAGTAATTAAAATTCCTAACATTATCTAAGCGATTCTAACGTTATTTCCTAAAAGTAGAACATGAAACCTGTACCTAGTTATGTAATATCAGGAGAGAGTAATATCAAACGGCGCATAATCAGAAGTAAATGTACGATGGAATAAAAAAAGTTATGTATATACATATAATGCGTTTACATGTTTTGTAACAGATTATCAGACGATATCGCAACGATAATCCGGATGGCTCAATCACTTGGGGCTTTGAGAATGACGATGGATCTTACAAAGAAGAAATAATTGGCATCGATTGCATCACTAGGGGTAAATATGGTTACATAGATCCAGACGGTATCCGACGTGAATACACTTACGAAACTGGCATTAAGTGTGACGAAGAACAACGCATAGAAGATGAAGAGAACGGGTTTGTCGATTATCAAGAAAACAAATTAGTACTCCCCGACGGCAAAACCATTGATCTTTCTAGCATGGGTAAAAAACAAGGACGCAGGCCTAATTACGTTCACAGAAATTAAAAAACTTTCTATTTAATTCTTTTCTTCGTTTGAAAGAAAACACGTTTAAAAGTTATCCAAGAACAACGAAGAAAATAGTTTCCTGAGCTCTTATCGTTACAATAAAATGTAATATAAATTAAATTTGTACCGCCCTATTTGACGAAGAAAAAGTATCGAATGAAGAGAATCGTATACGGACAAAAAACATTAAATAATTTATTTCATTTAAATATCGATTTACTAATACAAATTTTGTTGCATTTTCTTCGTGTTGTTCGAAATCTGTTAAATAGAATTATTTAGTATGTATGTAATATTGTGTACATATAAATGTAGGTACCTGTATTGAGTCAATCGAATAAAGATCACAAAATATATGTGATGCGTTGTGCAATGTTATTGAAGATCATTAAATTATAACAAACGATTCTTATTTCTAACTAATATTAGTTGTGTACCTTGAAAATATGTCTAAACACATCCGATTTGTCGTACAACATATTCTGTCGTACACCTTCATCCCTCCTTTAACGCGTACGATCATAAATAAATTAAGATTACTATTTACTCATTTGTTACCATAATTTGGAGTACGACACGAAACGACTAAATTATCATTCAAAATTAAATACAAAAGAAGTACAAATACTCGTGTATATCAGTAATTCATATACAGTATGAACACAATACTGATCGAACATATTATATTGCTTGTACGTGTAGACAAATATTGTTCAAAAATATCATTTCAATATCAACAGATATTAAACCTTACGAAGTAATGTACAGTTTCATCAGCTTACAATATATATAAAGAAAAAGAGGTTACAAAATATGCGTCTTTTATATGTATATCATCTCCTTATTATACAAGTATAGATAAGATCATTAAATACCGTGATTCGGTGATGACTCGAATGTATGTACGTGAATACGTGCATACTTAAGTAAAAAGATAGCGTTGTTAATCGATCAAGTCAATTTGTGCCTTATTGTTAGCGTTTCACATTTAAATGTTATAACAAGGAACGTACGATATAAATCCTTCTCATAAAAGCAACGATATATCTCAAAAGTGGTCCACTTTTATGATTCATTGATAAACTTTCTGTTTTAAAATTAATATGCAGGACTCGCAACTGTTGATACTTGTTTAGGAGTATGCTGACCCTGTGCTAACATACCACTCCTTGCTCCCTGGAACTTCAGCCAGGCATCATAGCCGTAAGCTACCATGGCACAAAATCCAAAGAACTGTAAAAGAAATATAAGAAAGTATTAATGAAACTCATGGAAGAGAAACTAGTATCAAGAAAAAAAAACAGTTAAGAATCCATGATTCATTTTCTGATTATTCTATGCACTATATAAAACTTACTGCTGCAACTCCAAAAGCCTCTACGTATCGAGCATAATCTGCTGCTAGTGAAGCGGCTAATAAATAGAAAGCAGTCCAAATTGCGCAAAATATGAACTCCTGCAAATGCACATATATTATTTTCCTAATGTTTATCATTTTATGTTTAAAAAAGATGTTAAAGCATAATAATAATGTTAAATAACTCAGAAAACCTTCAAATCAATATGTAGTATGTTAAATTTTAAAATGCCCCAATTATTGTGACTGAAATCAATAGTTCACCTCCACACAAAAATAGCTTGTGCCTTAATTTTTTAACAGTCTTCTATTTTGGAACTATCAAAGCCTTTCCAATATAACCAAGAATAAGTAAATTATGCATAAGAAGCTGATTTTATCTTTTTGTGACTCACAATTTTTAGCCAAGGAATTTTTGAGAATTTTTCAATGATATGAAACAGGTAAAAGACAAGCAGTATCCCTGTGAACCAAAAACCACCCATTGCCACTGTGTTGAACCATCCTCCACGACTGGAACTGCTTTGACTGGAAACTGTGATGCATATGAATCCCAAAAGATTCAAAACCTAAAAAGGACATGTTCAACATTAATATAAATCCTCAGAAATTTCAAATTTGGAAGTTAAAAATGTCAAATTTCTAAATTTGAAGACTTGTGATGATATAGCACTGAATATTTGAGGTGCCAGAATGTATGTCTTAGATAACCGCGTCAGTAAACACCCAACTCTATCCAAATATATAATCAACTTCGATAATAAAAAGATAAATATTAATACTTCATGATTGCGCTCGTATACGCAATATTTTATTTGTAATCGGTATATACTATCTACATATTTCTCGATGATAATAAAGAAGCTTCTTGATATAAAAGCAAGGAATTTATCAATAAGAATTAAATTTACGCGCATACTTACCACTTGGGCAACTTTAAGAATTCCAGGTAATGTTCTTGTGTAAGAAGCATCAAATCGAATAGTTGGTTGTGTTGTAGTGGTAGTAGTGGTTACTGTTGTGGTAGTAGTGTGCTGACCGGGGAATCCGTGGTCCACCATTGTTCCTTTCTTCTTTTTTGGTCACTCTATAAGTATTAAAATGAATTAGTAATTAAGTTCCTTATACATGACGCAAATCAATACAAACTGAAATCTAATTTGACGGAAATTCGAACATTAAAACTTGTAATTGGTGAGCAGTATAGGCTCCTCTAGGAAATTTGAAAGTTTAGAAAGTTTAGAAAAGTTAGAAAATGTAGAAAGTTAATATGTGTATTTAAAAATTTGAGGATTTGAAAATTTGTATCTTTGTACATTGAATAATCCCTACCCTGCACCCAAGTGTTTAAACGTCCAATAAAACCGGAAATAATGATTAGTTATCAAACAATGTTTCGATTGTTTCTCAAAGCAATTCGATTAATCAATTCAATATTTCTGTTTTCTTACTTGATAACTGTACAGTTGATGCGGTTGATTGAGTTTAACGAATTAAATCGTATAAATCGTACTGAAACGATACGAAAAAAGCCCGCCGTATTGATTACGAGCTATCGTACAAACGCAAAAGGCGTAAACGCGTTGCGTCGCAGATAACAGAGAACAATCTCGTTAGACTTGATCCTGGATTGAAGCTGTTCGACAAAATTATGTCATATCCCGACAACAAATTATAGGAATTACTTAATTTTACAATGTGAGATCATCCCTACTGGAAATAGAAAATGACAGGCTTTCTATCGTATGCACAATCAAGAGTGAAGCAGCGATGAACGAATATATGCGTCACATACATTTAAGCGTATACATACGTACGCATGTGGGCGGTGGATTCGATTGTATGGAACGTTATCGCGGTTAAAATTCCGGATCTAATTACGAATATTAAAAACTTGCAGAATACGATAGTACGCGGTAAAATATAATCAATGAAGAAGGAGCAAAATGCACTAAAGTAACTTGAATGTATGTTTTTGTAATGGGGTGATATTTTGAATATTTTATTATTGTATTTCCTCTATCGCTGAACCGGTATTGTGGACTTTGCACAAGAAAAATAAACATTTTTATAAATTATTAGCAATACATTTGAATTGTTCCGTGTACCTATATAGCAGTAAATAATGACTCAAAAACAATGGTGACCTGTAGCTATTACCGTTCAATTAGCACGAAATAGCGGGAAAAGTTAATCGACGTTCTTTGTATGCAATTAGGACAATGTTATCATAACTATATTTTCTTTAGTATACTTCGCTTTCGTGCTTACTGCGTTTCTACTATTTACACAAATCGTTTCGCTTTTTGTTACTATTTCTTGCGTGACCACACCGTGAATACCGAGACATTGTTTCTATGTGTATGATGTATACTCTACCTGAGTTGACAGACTGACCTAAACACTCAATTATATCCAAACGCTGTATATTTACTGTACATAAAGTGAAAGTGATCCGTCCTATAAACACTTAGACACAGGAAACTCGAATTTCTTTTTAACAAAACTGAGTACATGTATAAATAGTAAGAAAAAATAATAGCAAATCCGTTTTGAAACAAGCCACACTATTACGAATGGACATATGAAACGTGGTACGTAGTACATACGAGTGCGGTCTGTATGGTTTTGCCCCACTTTTCGTTTACTTATAGTTCTCTCTGGCGGATGGATTTATAAGTAAACGCATAAACTCGATAGATAAATAGAATACAGAAATTTATTCTTTCCAACTGAAGGCAGTACAGATCAATAACAAAATTTGTGAAATTCTTATGTAATAATTTATTTACATTGAAGTACAGACTAGTGTATACAGTAAAAAAATTAATGATTTAGTCGTTATAATTACATGGTTTTTATTAGATTTGATCCATACTTAGCTCTTTTATGCATTTTAACAGAATAAATGACATTTTCGTAACGTAAATTAGTGTATCAAACCAGTTTATTACAATTTTATAAAAAAGCAGCTAAAATGCCGTTTATGCTTGGTAAAGCACCTATACGAAGGTCCTTAAAGTATTTAAATGCTGGTAGATTAATTTTAAAAGACGAAATACAGATATTTTCTATTAATTATAACACACATGGAGAACATCACAAAGGAATTAGGTAAATTTTAGGTTATATTTACTGAAATTGTACCATTTTATACCAATAATTATTATTTTATAATATAAATCTAATTTAGGGATTTTATATTTTGGCATCTTGGCCAAGTTCAACATAAAAATCCAAACGTGCAGGTTGTTACTTTTAAAAACATAACACCAACACCTTTTGTAAAATGTTATTATCGTAAGTACTGGAATGTATTCTTATTACTTTCCATATTATCAGAACATTTATTCAGAATAATATGTTTTGATTTCAATTTTATGTAGGCAATGGAAATACTATGTTGGTTGATGTAGATAGCAAATCTAAGGATGATATATTAATGCATCTTCGACAAGTAGTTGGCAAATCAAGTGATGTTCTGAGTGAAGAAGAGATACGTCATGAAAAGAAAGATAATCCTGCAAACTTTGGTGTTGGTTGTCTTCGAACCTGTATTTGTGTAATACCTGGTCAGATACCATGTCCCTCTATTATACCTTTACCATATCATATGCGTGGAAAATATATATTCCAAAAGAAGGGCGAGGAATCATAATGTAATAATTGTTTCATAAATACAATAAAAATTATTATATAAAATTCTTAGTGCTTATTTTATTTAATTTCTTATCACATCTTAATTTCTTATCTTTTAAATTTTTCAATGTCATAAGGATGGTACTGTGTATTGCAATACAGTATATATTTAAAGTATATATTTATTTATTATAAAAAGATATCATAGATTATGAAAATACATGTACATTAATGTACATATCAAGCATCGCATTATTAATGAATTAAGGTATTTGTTCATTCAATATGCAGTGGCACTGCTGTAATAATTATGTTAATTGGTGAGAAAAAGACTAATTAAAAAAATAGGATTTTATAATAAAAGAAATTAAATTAATACATAGAAATTATTTAAATAGAAAGTATAAATAATATAAATATCAACTAGTCATGGAACAGCATCGATCAATAAAAATAAATTCATTATTGTTAATTATAATACTATAAATTAGAAAATATGATTTAAATTATCTTCTGGGTTTATGACGATTGTATGGCTTATTGTTATGATAATGACCACTTCGATTATGATAACGGGTTGACGTGGACGGTTTTGGAGTTTCCGATTTTTGATATAAATGTATTACAGGTGACCCATTCAAAGGTTTGTTTAATTCAAACTCCTCCTCTGATTCTTTCATCAATTTTAACTTTGCTTCTATAGCTTGAATTGCTGTTTCTCGACTATAAAAAGGTAATAAAAGATATGACAAAAATAATTTTATTAATACAGGTATTTATAATATAATAGTTTACCTTATTCTTTTATCTTCTTTTTTAGCTCCAGCTAAAGCAGGTATATCTATTTTTGGCTTTGGCTTGTCCATATCAGACTTAAATAAAATAAATAACATCAGTACCATGTATTTATTGTATACAAGTTTCTAATATTAAGACATTTTTTACATTATGAATAAATAATAATATACTATTGCATTATTTATTTTATTGTTTTAATAATTACCTCTGTCACACTATGAGCCCATCTAACAATAATATTTTTTGCTCCTACTTTTAAATTATGTAAAGCATCTTTGGCTGCTCTTGCATCTTGAATTGTCTTATAGGTAACGAATGCGTATCCTCTAGGTTGACCAGCTTGTGGACCCGATCGATGGAATAAGAGGTCGAACTTTTCGATTGTTCCATGTTTTTGGACGAGTTTTAGGAGTTGGTACCAGTAAACAGATAAAGAATTAGTTTTTTTAGATTTTTCTATCAGATAAAGGAACTGTAGTATTTTTCAATTATGAATTATCATGCTAAGAGAATATAATAATTTGAGTAAATACTTACTCGTTAATTCTTAAATCTAAATTGCCCACCCATAATCTTCTATCCTCCACTTGATTTGATTTTATGGGTTCTAGTGGCAAAGGAACTTTAACAACTGGCTACAAATGAAAAAATGTTATTAAGAAAATAGCAATATACCCTATGTGAAGTATTTAATACATTTGTTTGGTCTAATACAATCGAATAACCTCTATAGAATAGAAACAAAGCCTTACCTCCATCTTAATAAAGTTTAAAAGGATATATCAAATTACACAAAGAAGCTTTAAGCGTCAATAAGTAGTTTCAAAATGTATTTTTGTACAAAATTGGGCATTATACTTCAAATATTTATAGGAAATGGTACAAATACAGCGAATCGTTCACACACTCAATCACGGCAGTTTAGCAAATCCTTCATCCTTACGGACAATAATCACAAATGACATAATATCTAAATATCTATTAAATAATTGAAATAGGTTAATTGAATATTCTTTAATGTATATAGAATATGTTCCAAATATAATTATAGATTTAAATAAATATGTACATTTTGTCACCACAATTTTTTATAACATCTTTGTAATTTACTTTAAATCTTTCAAATTATATTTAATATTTTTGAACTATGATTGAACTAAATATAAGTATATAAATCTAATAGACGTGAAAGGATTATCTTTCATACATAAATAAGTGAAAAGATTCTTGTTTGTTTGCACGTGCGTGTATTACAAATTGTAAACACTTCTTATATATATTAAATATGGCGACGGTCTTATCGGATTACGAATGACGGCAGGATATTGTTATAAATAATCAAAATATTAGATAACGGTGAAAGAATTATACATTGTTTTGTTGCGCTATTTTATAAAAGATATATTCCAGATGGAGAGACCGATGATGTCTGAACAATCTGCTCAAATACACACGGAAACTGTTTTAGAAACAGATACTACAGATTCTGGATCTCAGGTACGTTTATTACGTGTTTTTATTACTGCTACGTCATTATTTCGGCATGATAAGAATCATTTTAAGATAGAAATATATTTTTTTTATTTTTGATATATTAAAAATATGGTAGATAAAATATAAAATGATATGAAAAGGGCAAATGTTTAATGCTATATTTGGTGTAAAGTGTGATTGATAAAATTATGGGATTGAACAGCTTTTTAATAACTGAAGTCAATATCAGTTGAAGTGAAAATAAATACAGATTCAGTGTGTTGGAAGACTAATAAGTGTTATTTTGAAGAAACATTAACAAAGTAGTGAAAACAATACACAATGTTTACTATTACATCAAAATGGATGAAACCAAAGTATTTATTAAATACATATAGTTTCAAGAATTGGCAAGGTTTATGTACAAGTACTGAAGATTACAAATCACCTTTGTCTGATGTGCGCGTGTTAGATTTAACACGAATTATTGCTGGTCCCTATTGTACTATGATTCTTGGAGATCTTGGTGCTGAGATTTTAAAAGTTGAGAAACCAGGTAGTGGAGACGAAGCACGAAAATGGGGTCCACCATTTATAAAAGACACACAAGAGTCAGTGTATTTTCTTAGTGTTAATAGGAACAAAAAGAGTATATGTATTGATCTGAAAGAAGGTAAAGACATAATCTTCGAATTAGCAAAAAAGTGTGATGTTCTGGTGGAAAATTATATTCCTGGAAAACTGAAGCAAATGGGTTTAGGGTATGAAGATATCTCTAAGATTGCACCTCATATTATATATTGTTCTCTGACTGGTTATGGATATGAAGGGCCTTATGCAAATAGACCAGGATATGATGTGATTGCTGCTTCAGTAGGAGGTTTGTTGCATATAACAGGTGAAAAAGATGGACCACCATGTAAAGTAGGAGTAGCAGTAACTGATATAGCTACAGGTTTATATGCTCATGGTGCTATATTAGCAGCACTATATCAAAGAAAAAATACTAATAAAGGACAATGGATTCAGTGTAATTTATTAGCAACACAAGTTGCTGGTTTAATAAATATTGGATCAAATTACCTAAACGCTGGTAAAGAAGCAGTACGGTGGGGTTCTGAACATGAAAGTATTGTACCTTATGAAGCTTTTCCTACAAAAGATGGATATATGACTGTTGGAACTGGAAGTGATATACAATTTATAGATTTAGCAAAAAGAATGCAATTGACAGAATTACTTAATTCTGATAAATATAAAAATAACAAGGCTAGAGTGGAAAACAGAAATGAATTGTTGCCACTTCTTAGAAAAAAATTCAAAACAAAATCTAATAAAGAATGGGCACTCGTATTTGAAGGTGCTTCATTTCCATATGGTCCAATAAATACAATAGGACAGGTATAAAGTAATAAATGTTTGTATTAAAATAATTTGAAAATAGTCTTTATACAAGACAATCTTATAGGTTTTCGAAGATCCTCAGATAAAGCACATGAAAATGGTACAAGATTTGGAACATTCCACAGGGAACAGAGTTAAAGTTGTTGGCCCTGCTGTAACATACAGTTATGCCACGAATAAAGCTCGCTTTGCACCTCCTATGTTGGGACAACATACTGATGATATATTAAAAAATATTTTAAATTATACTGATGATGAAATAAAAGTTTTAAAGAAGAACAAAATAGTGCAATAGAAAATATTAAGTTTGATAGACATTATATATTTTTAGTGTTATAATTTAATTTTGATCAATCATGTTAATTAACTATGTATATTATATAAATATTTACAAAAAATAAATATTTTTTTAAATAGAATTGTATACTTCATTGGAATTCTGTTTTTAATCATTTCATGTGAATGTAAAATATAATAAATTTTTTATGTTCTATTTCTTTCAGGATGTGCCAACAGTTCGATTACGACTTAGAAAGCCAAGATCAAATAAGAGGGTTCAGTGGACTCAAGGGACAGTGGATAATGAACATATGAATAAAAAGAAATCAAAATGTAAATTTTCATTAGCCAAAATTTAATTTGATACTGTATATGAAATAAGATATTTATTTTTAATAGAGTCATTTATGCATAAATATGTACTTTATTCAATGTTGTAGGTTGTTGTATTTATGAAAAGTCTCGAACTTTTGGTGAAAGCAGTTCTGAAGACAGTGATGACGAATGTGAACATTGCCATGGACATAAAGATGCTCATAAAAAGATTATGCAACACAATGCGGAATCGTCTAAGGAAGAGATGTCTCCAACTCCTGGTAACTTAATTACTTAAGAAAAATATTAATACTAAATGTAAATAAAAACTGGATTTTTTTAATGCTGTTTTGCAGAATCAATAGTAAATGCGTCTATATAAATGTGTTCGGTGATATAAATAATTTTCATAATTGAAAAAATATACTTATGATTTAAAAATCAATGTTGTATAGAAAAGAAATATGAAGAATAGGTATATAACTTTATTTGTTACTGTAGTTATATATTATAGAAGACATAATATAGTAATAAATATAAATTGTTAATTTTTATTTTACAGGAAATTTGAATTATCAGTGGAATCACTGCAATTTTAAATGCAGTTATGTTATTAGTATTTATGCTATTGGCATTGATATTTTTGAATAAGTATTGAAAGTTTGACTTACAATACTTATATTCTTAATAATAAAATATTGGTAGGGCATATTGTTATTGCTAAAAACAGAAAGAAGGAAAATATAGAATTTTATTATTTATGAAATGAATCTCTATTACACTATCTAATACTTATACAGTATATTGAATGAAAATAAATTTATTAATTATAATGATCACTGAATAACTCAATACGTATATTGTACACATATACGTACATATTTTGTTGAATGTAATAGAAGTAATTATAGTTCCTATATTGCATAATGTCAAATATGCAAATTAAATTAGCATTTTAAATATAGTTGTTTAAAACAAAGTCAATCAAAATCAAGTTTTGAAATCATAATTATAAGTGCTTTAGAACTTTATTAACAGATCCCAACATCTTTTAAATAGTATTTATTTAAATATCATATATTACATACAAATTTTTGTTGACATAATACTAGTACACTTGTACATGTTAACACTTATAATAACAATCTGTGTTTCCTGTTGATTTTCTTTAATTACAATGTTTGCCTCGTATGATTTTTATGACTAAAACATCTTTATTTTGAATAATCTTGTTGTATATATATACATATATATAACAATAATTAAAACATAGATTTTATTTTAATTGAAAGTTTCTTATTTAAAATATATCTACTTATAAATAAGATAGTTATTTGTACAGTTTTATTAATATATTATTTATTTATAAAAAGTCGTTCATCCCTATTTTTATCTTTATTTGTAAAAATAAATGAAATGAATACCATTTTAAAGCTTGAATTGAACGAACTATGTACATAATTTTTTTAATAGAGATTGTTTCCTTGCTAATTAATGATTTAATAAATATTTACTAAACACCTGTATATTATTACAATTTTTTTTTAAAGTAATTTAAAAATATCAGTCAAAAAGAAGAAATATTATTAATTAAAAATATGTCAGTTGTAAAAAACTCTCACTTTTATGCGTTATGAAAGTTTAAAAATATGTAGTAATCTATTTATCATTTTATGTATGTACATACAAAGTGTGATAACAAAATAAAATCACACAAATATATCAGCCTTGTTCATTAAATAAGTTATAAATATTTAATGTTTAGCAATAAATAAAAGAACGAATTCTTTTTTTAATTATTAAAATAATAAATAAATGTTTAAAGACTAAAATCAATAAACATGTAATTATAATTGTCTTTCACACTAATTTCATTTAAAATAGAATTTATAATTTTGTGTGATTTCACAGAAGTTTTTTAATCCATTGTAAATGTAAATACAAAATATAAATTTATAGTAATCTCAGAAAATTTTAAACAGAGATTTTAATAGGAAGTTCAATCGTTTTTAATGGATCAATATTTCTACTACTTTTTTGAAACTTTTGTCTGTTTCTTACTTCCATACCGCTAGGATAAGAATCTTCGTTCAATCCTAATTCTCTGACTGTGTTGCGACTACGCCATACTTTAACAGTGTAATCGTCACTAGTTGTAACTAACATTTCTGGATCGCGTGGATTGAAGGCAACCGAATTCACGACATCCAAATGTGGGAATTTTGCTAAACATACACCATAATGTCTATCCCAAAGATAGCCATGTTTATCTTCAGCACCACTAAAAATATTTAGTAAAGAAGTATTAAACGATGCTCTCCTATTGGAAAAGTAAACCAGTCATATTAATTAAATTCACCTTGCTACATATTGATCAGATACGTCAAGAAAAATAAAGAAACATTCATTATTTGAAGTATACGACTTATGTGTTCTTAACATAGAGCCAACTATTTTTAGCGTCACTAAATCAATTACATGTATATCAATTTCTTCGGCTATTGGTGGAGGTAGTAATGGGTTCGTAATGACATAACCTCGTGGCCATGGTCTTGTGTTTACGTACAAATACCTAATAGTACAAATAACAATCTTTGTAATGGAAAAGAAAAATATAAATTTTATGTTTTAACATAAACAACCGACCTATGATCTGGAGAAAGGCCCATTCCTATAATGTGCCCATGCAAATCAATTAAATGATCTACTTTATCAAATTTATCAGCTAGAGCAGCATAATCCACCCAATTAGTATTAAATATGTCTTCATTTTGTCTTTCTTCACGTTCTCTTTCTCGTTGAGCTAATCTTTCACGTAATGACGGCCCAGGATCTAATCTTGTAGGAAAATTGATCTTCTTTATTCTCTTGAAACCAACTTGATGTGGTGTATAAGTTTTTGATCCAGTTGTGAAAATAAGATATTTTTCACAATTATTTGCTAATTCGTCTGTATCATTTGTATTCTCTGCGTTTGATGACTCTGTACATAGATTTTATTGATATTTTAAAATTTATATAACTAATTGAAATACTATTTTTTATATTGTCATTTATTTCTACCTTTAGATTCACTTTTTACATCCTGTTGGGAATTTTTATCTTCTTCATCATTTTCCTGAGCTATTTTTTCCATTTCTACTTGTCTATATTCTTCAGTGTATTGTATAGGATTAGCATATTCAAAACCATCACCGAGTCTTTTCCAATTCATAAATCCACCTTCCAATGTACTGTACCTGTTTACATATGCTTTAACATACTTCAGTTACTTTGAATATATCATCAAACAAAACAAATTTAGCTTACTGTAATCTAGATGATGCATGTCGAAGAATAACTGGTTCCTCTTGTTCTTGAACAGTATCAATAGAAGACATAGATGAAATATCTATATGGCTTAATGGATTTTCCTTTTCTTCTGTAGCATTAGAGGTTGAAGGTTCATTCTGTTGCTCTTCAGATTCATTCTGTTCAGGTGACAAGCAATTAGCTACCATTATTGTTCGAATTGACAAACCATTACTATTATAAAATCTAAAATATGTGAAATAAAATTTTATAGAGATGAAAACTTATTTTTATAATGTAAAAAATCATAAATATATAATACCTAAAAAGTTGTGCCATAATAGGAATATGTTCACTAAATGACTCTTGGGTTGCTTTATTAAGCCATAAAAGACTAGATCTAACAAAGTGTGATAACCAACATAAATTTCCACTTAAAAGATAATGCTCACTGTACCATGTACCAAATATGTCATGAGGTTTATTTGTAACTCTACACTGAAGATCAAAACCAGCTGTAATAGAGGAAACTAAATAAGTTTCTATTGTATAATTTTTACTAGTGATTTTAAAATGTCAAAAGATTCACTGATATTCTTACGTGCTAATCTAAATACTGCTATTTCACCCGAGGTGCAAAGACGAGTTCCAAAGCTTACACCAGATACAAGCAATAAAGTATCAGATGAATTAAATTGTGAAAATTGGGTATATTTCCAATTAAATGTTTTCATGTCATGATGGTATTTTAGGCTGACAGGATACTGACTTTCCCAAACCTAAAATAAATCATGCACCTAGTTTTATGTTTTCAATCAAGATTACCCATTAGCGAAACCAAATAATTACAAAATTAATAAATAAAAATGACTCACAAAAACATATCCGTCTTTAGAACACGTAGCAAACATTTCTCCATTGTGCGAAAAACTAACATGTAATACTTGATGAGAGTGCTCTTTAAGAACTTCTGTTTCTAAAAGTGGTATATGATATGTTAAACGTTTGAATTCTCCTAACCAAGAAGTTTTTCCTACAAAATGATTAATATTGTAAAATAAGAATATATCATGTTAAAAAATATAAAAGGATAATAGTATGTACTAATCATGATTTCTAATTTTGTGTACATTACATTCTCTTAACCTTATTTATAATCTTCTAAAAATTGTATCCTATACAATGTAGAGTATTTATAAATATACAATAAAGTTAACCTGGCATAATGCCGACGTTTGGACTTATTTTGTATGTTTGGTAGAACAAATCTTTCCAAAGAAATTCATCATATGATACTCTGTGCCACGATTTACATACTTCTCCAGCAATTACCAGTTCCTGCGGTGTTAAATACTGAAAAATGTTTAACAGAATAGTATCCGGCATACAATACCAGTTTTCATATCCTTCACTCATGTCTGACAAACAATCGCTTTCATCCTTTGATTCAACGCTATTTTTATCATTATTTTCTTGATTTTCTGTGCCATCTTCAACACTGTCCATACCGAAATGTTCTTTATTTACTGGAACAGCTGATACCGCTCAGTTACGCCGCGACTGATACAAACACTTTCACGACCATATGAAATCACGTTTGCGTCGAATGTTTGCAAATGAACGTTATATTGCTAATTTTACTACGATTGAAAAACGTTTGAACTAATTATATACTAAGGTTGGAAACTTCTTCGAGAACTATTCCGAATCGATCGAGGCGCCGTTATAAACAAACGGGTGGTAAATGAAAATGTATAATCGGTAAATGGGACATTTAATTGTTAAGATAGGAACCTCAGGAAAACTTTTTTTGTAAAATTATAATTTCAGTGGTAAATATAAAACAATATATTTTATTAGAAAAAGTTTTATTAAAAAATGAGATTATACATATCTTTTTTAAATATATTTTTAATCTTCATATTTTATATTTTTATTTGGGCTTTTATCATGATGTTTAGTTTACAGTCTTTTACTTCACAAAAATAATTATGCGATCTTCGTTATAATTTTAATATACATAACGACTACGTATCTTGAACGCATATCAATTAATACTTTTGATGATCAATATAAAGACTCATTTATATTGACTTGACAAGTATATGCTCTTCCTGTACAACTCCCACAAATATCTACATAACTTACGCACAATCGTACTTGAAGATGAGTAAAGAAAGGACAAGGTTTAACCTTATTAGGTTACGAGTTATTTTCTTGAGAAATCAATTGGTTTTCTGCTTGCATATAGAATTGTTCTCCAAACCATTCTCTGTGCATTTCTAAATAACTACAAAATTCAGAATACATCTCTCAGTTATGATATAAAATGACAGAATATACGTTAAAATAGATATAAAATATTACCTGAGGAACATGTCCAAATATTTTAAAAGAACCTTTAACTTTTTGTGTGGTATATCTGTTAATTGGAGTAAATCTGGTAATTTAACTGAAAATATATAAGCAATTAAGAAATACTAATTTTGAACTATTTTTATTTATCTCAATATTTGACACAAATATTTTTAATAAATGTACATACCGAATAATCGGGTCAGGTGAATAGCACCATAGTAGGTGGAAGGATTTGGAGGACTGTCAGATTTCGAACGTTCAGGCATTAATCTCCATTTGTTTGATTGCTGAAGCAAGGCATTGATTTGTGCGGATGTAACAACTGGTATTCTTAATGTTACTCCACGCGGGCTAGAACAACGAGAACTTGTACTTGCAATACTAAAAAGAAAGAAACCTTCAACTTAGAAAATATGCAAGCATATATGAGATAATTGTTATTTTTTTGGAAAGTTAAATTTACCTCGACATATTTCCTGTATCTTGTTTAATTTCTTCATAGAATTTCAATGGTCTATTTTCATCAATGGAGCTCACTCTACACGATCTTAATCTTCGTTTAGAATTTGTTAATATTTTTGATGTATCTGTTTCTTGTTCATGTTCTTGGAATGGTGGTAAATGAGCATATTCAGTATCTTCATATTCCTCTTTAACTAATACTTCAGAATGTCTTAAAGTAATAATATTATTATGTTAAAAATTATGTACATAATTTGAAGTAAAAGATACTTTTCAAAAGAGATCCTGTTCAATTGAACTTACTCAATTGGTTCTTCTTTAACAAGTGTTGGATATTCATTATACAAGAAGGAAGATTTTAAATTACAATATTGTTCTTTTTCTTGCCTATATAAAAGGAGATCATGTAACGTAAAATCAAAGTATATTCGTAACCCATCTGCGACTTCCCTGCATATATTTATTTCATTAATTGCTTTTTCTATAGTATTATTTGCTTTATTACGTTGAGGTTTCTCTGGAATGTTTGTTAATTGTGTTGTAGTATAGTGTTGTACCCACGATTCTAAAATATTTGCAACAGTTGGTTGTGCAGGAAGAACAGCTAGCTAAAATGCATATATTTTTTGTTATATTCAAAATATTAAGCTATATATTTTTAATTATAATTTTATTAAATACTATACCTTATTTTTATTGGTAATTAGGTCGTAATCTTGGTCCAAAATTCTTCTTAAAGTAGTACCAATATCAAGATCAATTCCAGGTCTTACACCAGATTGACTGCCACCACCACTATCTTCATCATCACTTGTTTCACCAACATAATCAGAACTACTTTCTGTGTCTTCTTCAGTATTTACTCCCTTCATTAATAATAATAATATTCCATTTAAATTTCATAAAAATTACCCTGTACAATTATTATAAATAACAAAATGTTAATACTTCTGTATCATAATCAGCATGTTGCCCTGAACTGCCATCCTCTGATGATCCAGTTGTTGCAGATGTTGCTCGACTACCACCACTTCTCGCTCTCCGTCGTGGTTCTTGATGCTCTGCTTCATGTAAGCGTTCAGATAATTTATGGCTTCGTTTCTTACGCTCCCGTCGATATAAATAAGCTCCTCTAGAATATTATTTAATTAAAAACATGATGTAGACAATTTAAATAACTTTTAAATTAAATACATACAACTGAAGCTGTGCTTTTTGTGCCAAATCACGTTGGAGTTGGCGATTTTCTTCTGTGTCTTTTAGTACATATTCTTCTGTTACACAACGATCCCATGATGAATTCCATCCCTTTTATTGCACAAATATTTTACTTTATTTATAACAGAGTTACCAGTTATTTATAAATCGTTATAACCACTCATTTATTGTTTACCTGGAAGTGTATCAAATATTCAACGGCTTTTCTTCCTCTTTGATCTTTATTAACTATGACATCAAGTACCTGAAATTCATACAAAGCACTGAATATTAAAGATTATCTGAAACATATTGTAACAAATAAATATTGTTGTCAAAATGATTTTACTCTTATTATGCTATACCTTTGAGTCGTACAATACTTTTGCTTTAGTAGGATCTGGCTCATAACATAAAACTTTTTCACCATCACAGAATTTGAATTTTGGTCCTCGAGTGGAAACCATCCCTTTCTACTAAATATTAAAACTAAATTATAAAGTTGCTATTGTAAGTAGTTTGACATCAATAGAAATAACTTGATATTGTTTATATTATCATAACCTTATATATCATTCAAATAGTTTACTTTTAAGAAAAACATTTATTAGTATCACTTTTGTAATTGTATTTATTTGAAATCACTAACCATTACTGATGACACTGGATAATTGTTGTTAATAATATGTAGATACAAGTTTATATAAGTTTCCAGAATTCCTGTTCATGAAAACGTTACTTTGTGTAAACTAACCTAATTTCGCCTAACTTGGGATCAAATCCCCTAAAACCCAAACCGTAGTGCATTTTCTGTGCTTCAAACTCAAACCTTATATTCCTAGGTCCATGAATGCATTGCAAATTATTTGCTTTTATATTTGAATACTGAATTTGTTATAATGATTAATATTAATAAGGTTTACATACTGTTGTTTTTCATAGGTTTAATTATCAATTTATATACAGTCATTACAAATTATACTTATATATACAGTCAATCTGTATACACGAAGAAAAAATATATATATTAATCAATAAATATGTATGAATGTTGTTTAATACAATCAATTTATTTACAATAATCAATAATATATGAGAAAAGTATTAATGTACATTATTTAAACCTAAGAATGAAGAATGACTTGTTTAATTTCATTTAAACATTTCGTTAATATAACATTAACAATTTATATTTCATTAAAATAAAAATTAAGTTTTAGCATTTTGTATTACAGAACAAAATAGAAAAAATGTCAATTAGGAAACGTCAATCTTTTATGCTATTGCAGCTACGAATGTGTATGACAATGTAAAAGTAGTCCATACATAATATACATGATATATCCAAATAATATATACATTTAGCTAGGTATCTAACATATTTTAAAGCAAAAGATATTTCTTCTCCAACAAACATAAATATTTCCAATTTTGATTGGAAGTATGAACATCATTATTTTACATATCTCACATTGAAAGAAATAGTAACAACGCTTGTTACATATTACTGATTTGTTGAAATTCTATGAGCAGATACCTAAAGAAATCAAAGTTTTCGGGGTCGTCCTCGTTTTCTAAGCGTCGTAATTTTACCTGTCATTGACCTGGTAGTACGTAATTTCTTTTGTATATTTGCTATAGATTTTATATTTTTATGTGAACTTCTATGCATTCGCAAGTGTTGTATAAACAGCAATCTCGATCTAATTAATTTCTTACATATCTGACATCTGCGAATCTGTTGATCTGTAAAAAGAATATCAATAAATTAGTACTACATTATTTTTAACAAAGTAGTTAATTTTTAATTATTATAGAGGATACAAAGTAAACATTAAATAATCTTAATTCTTTTAATTTACCGGATTTTTTTGTTCCATGTTGTAAACAATGAGCTCTTAACAATGCAATGCTTGGAAACCATCTGCCACAATCAGAGCAACTTAATTTTTTCACTTCCCAGGTACAGTTTGGTCGTTGTTTTCTTTTTCTTTTAATCTTTTTAATCATGGTTAACTGTTTTTTTGGTTCCACGTACTCTTTTTCCTCCTCAACTTCCGTAGATGGTGATTCTGCCAATAATTTACTAAATCTACGTTTCTTCCTTTGAGAATGTTCCGAACGAACATGACGCGCTAATGCTACTACTACATCGAATTTCTGCTCACATATTTTACAAGCGTATTGTTTTTTAATGGTATCTTCATGCGTGCCATTTGCATGTAACTTTTTTTCGTTGAATCGAATTACATTTGATGGCGATTTCGAACAAACTCGTAAATGGGTCTCTAAAGCTCTTTGTTGCCTAAAGTTTCTTGAACAGTGTTGACATTGTAATAAAATTGGTTTTGAATTTGATTGTTGTAACTCGTCGTCAGAATCTCCAACCATTATAATTTCATTTTCTTTATCGCTAGAATATTTGTCTTTACTGTCATCTATAGTTATCTCTACAACATCTCTCTTTGATTGCAACATACTTTCATCTTCGTCAACGTCGATTTCTATAATTTCAACTTCTTTGCGTTTCATTTTCTTCATTCTTTTCGATTCATTATTTCTTTGACGATACCCGGAATGAGGTACAACTCTCCTTTTTCGTTTTCCCTTTTTCCTAACATTATTGTCTTCTTCGCTCAACAAAGATGCTGGTTGAATTATGATTTCAGAATCTTCACGATTTACGGAAATTAATTGTTGTTTTCGGGATCTTTTAGCTTTACATTGAATTTGCGTCGATTCAGGTGATGTACATTCAGTGGAACCATTTGATATATCTAAATTTGTACTATTTGGTATCATATTCATAGTTGAATCTGTAAATGATTCTAAAAATTCTTGTTGATTATCCATTAAATTCAACTTCCTTTCTGTTAAAGTACTGGAAATATGTTTCGAATTTTTATGTTTCGAAAATTCGTAATCTGCTTCTTTGATGCCAGCATACGTATTTTGGGGTCTAATAGGTTTTTTGTTTATTTGCTTTTTTGGAGATTTTAATTCAGCTGATTTCAAATTTTGAAGGGTTTCGTGAATTTCATCGAACGTTAATTCGGAATCAGATTGATCATTCTCGAACAAAATGTATTGTACAGTTGACTGTTCTACAATTTCACTATCACTTTCATTATCTTCTTGATATTCTTCAGAAGTATCTATTAAATTACAATGATATTATTATGTATTTTCGTAATTTTAACAATTTTGAAATACGTACCCATATTTATGGAAGAATTATCCATCATTACATATGTTACATCCGACCGTTTATCATGAGCTGTATATATAATGTTAGGAACTTGTTTCATGTTTAAATTCAAATCAGAACTCTCTCTAATATTAAGTAAGGTAGAATTTCCTCCCAACATTCGTTCTTTCCCCTGTAACCTCTCATTTTCATTTATCATAGTTTTATATTCATTGTGCATTGCTATATTATTTGTTGGGTCGCTTTTAGAAAAAAATATTGGAGGTTGAGTAGTTAACAACTGTTTTCTTATTTGTGTAGGTTTTTTCACAGTTCTAACTGCACCTTCACCTATTAATCTCTCAACATCTGCTCTATAAGTGTAATCATTTTATTATTTAATGTATATACTTTAAGAACTTATTCATTAGTCAATAAAGTTAAATATATGTGATATACATACTTCATAAGAAATTGAAAGTTCGTTGGAGGTTCACCAGATCCATCATAAACTGCTACTGCAAATATTTCTTCTGAATCTTCAACTGCGTACAATGCTAGTTGCTGACCAGTGGCAGTTACAAATGTAGCTATTGTTTCTTCGTCTCCATCTTGGTCATCATCATGTGCTGTTTTATTACTTATTTCAGATTCACTTTCTTCTGGTTCTAACAACTATTCAATCATAAAAATATACAATACCAAAATGTAACTATATTTTACATTTGGATTTCTATCAAAGAATTATAAAATTTAGATGTTAAATATTTAATTCTACCTACCAATAAATTCTGTTTATGAGCATCATTTGTAAGCCACTTCTGTTTAGCTACATTGTCCATAGACAATGATATAGAATCATCTGTATATTCTGCAGGTATTGTTACATCTATATTTTCTTCCAAGTATTCAGAAGCTTGTTCTTTTGAATCATAGATATCTTTTTCTGAAATTGGATGTTTTACATCCATTTCTTCATCTATTACTATCTCTTCTTCAATAATCTATATAAATTATTTTTAATTAATGATAATTTTTAAAATATATGCTGTTTGAAGTATTCATTATTTTGTTACCACTGTTTCTTCCATGTTTTCGCATTTACTTAAAACCATAAATTCTGTTGAGCTTTCATCTATTGGACATGGTTTTTGAATGATCTCTTCAGAAACCATTTTTTTATAAACATCTTCATTGGTCACAAATGACATTTTCCTTATTCTTCTCGTTTACTAATATCACGCTTCTTCAGTTGAAGATATACATGTTAAATAAATGAAATACCTAAAATATTGAATTATAAAAAAATACATTATCAACTATGTTGATATAGCTATACAATATTATAAACTATTAATTAAACATGAAGGTTATTTCATACATGAAAAGATAATAAAATATTATGAATATTTACTTGAGGTTATGCTCGTGGTAATGTCCATAACTCACAAGTTCTAAAATATATTAGCAGCAAATTATGTACAATTGGATGCATATTTTTTATGTCCATTTATTGCAAATCAGTGTATAATATGAATGCTTTTATTTACAGCTGCGTTCAATACCAAAAATACACGATCTTTTAGCAATGTTTGAATTTCATAACATAATTAAAAATGATAATCGTAAAACGAATACTCTGTGTTTTGAGAGGTATTTTTAATAATCACTGGTATTCTAACTTTTACATATCAACATAATAAGAAAAAATATATAAGCGTATTGGATTTAACACAAGCTTCCATCTCCCAATTTACGTATGTACATAATTAATATTAGATGCACATAGCACTTATGCTGTAACACATATAGAAACATAACCTTAGATATTACGTGTTTCGCACATTATATATGCAGCCTTTTTTGAAGTTATCATAGTTTTCAAACAATTTTTTTTAACTTTTTGCCATAAATATGTATATTTCTGTTGATACAGTAATACATACATACGACAGCTAAAAATAATTATTTAAATAGAAATTCAGCTTCATGTATGAAAAGTTCTTTATGGAGCGTTTAGACTATGCGAATGCTGACTCTTTCCACATGTCGATAAAGTTCAATCACAAATGATTATTATACTATTTTTTATAGGTAATATTAGAAGAAATGAAATAGAATATTGTATTATATGCAATATTTACAGGACATCAGTTTATTTCAAGATTCGCTATGCTAAGTTCAATAGTTTTTTATTTAAAGAGAGATCATACTCATTATTCAACAAATTTTTTTTAGCATTGTAATTAGGTAGTAATGCGCATACCCCTTTATGACACTTTTATATTTAGTGATTCAAATTCCCAAATTTCTAAATTCTGAATCTCTAAATTTTCAACATTCCAAATATAATACTTATTGTCATTCATATATCTTTCCTGCCATATATATGGTCGGTGAAGTAGGAAACGTATGGTACTGAAGTTAGCCGAGTTGCGCAATTAGAATACGATTTCTTGTTATGTGAATATAGCGTAATGTATATTTGCTATAATGTGGGTTGGACAAGTTTGGCACGTGATATAGAATACGTAGGCGTGACTTGTCAGCTGATGCATTAGCTGTTGTATCAAAAACAATTCTCTTAACTTTATTCAACCAGCAACAGTATTTTCTGTAAAAATGGCTCTTCATTCCGCGGGGAAGGGTAAATTGCTTGCAGTAATTGGAGATGAAGTAAATGTGATGTGTAAAAAGTTATATTTTATGTTGAAAAGATATTTATGAGAATTTTATTTTAGGATACCTGTGTGGGATTTCTGTTGGGCGGAGTTGGTGAAATTAATAAACATCGTCAACCAAATTTTATGGTTGTAGACAAAAGTACGTTCTATTGAAACATTTATTTTTGATAAACTAATTTTTGATTAACTAATCAATACTAGAAAGTAACACTTTATGATATTTGGTACTATGTTTGGTACCTAAGTAAGCTTGATAATAACATCATATAGAAACGTGTACAAATTTATATATATTTATATATATTTGTAGATATATGTGTGTATATATTGATTTCTTTATAGATACACCAGTGAGTGATATAGAAGATACATTTAAACGTTTTATTAAACGAGATGATATCGATATTATCCTTATTAATCAAAATGTAAGTATCACATGTATTTTCTAAATATTTAAATTTATTTGTAAGAATATACAGTAGCCCACAAAAGTGTTTGTACTACCATTAACTCATTTGCAACAGTATTATTCTTAAATGTACAGGCCCAATCTTTGAACAAAAAAAGGACATGGTAATTGCACGATAATTATATTTTAAGAAAGATTCTTGTTTTAATTTGTGTATAAGTACTTTTGTAGACCATTATATATAGATTTATTAATGATTAAAAGTATTTTGTTTCTTATAACAGTTCAAATTACAATAAATTTTTTTTAATTCATTTAAGGTTGCAGAAATGATTCGTCATGTAATTGACAGTCATACACAACCTATACCATCAGTATTAGAAATTCCGAGCAAGGATCACCCATATGATGCCAGCAAGGACTCCATTTTAAGGCGTGCTAGGGTAAGATTGTGTTAATTAAATTTTAATAGTTAATGTAGATATTATTTATTAACACCATATATGAAACTGTATATTAATAGTAATTATATTATATATAATTTTTTTGTAAATATGTACTATTCTGATATAATATGTCAACTATATTCATGATAAATTTGAAACTATCAATGAATGTAGTTATTTGCAATTACAGTTATATTACAGCCATTTTAAGAATTTGTTTAATAAGAGAGAAAGCATAAATATTAAACTATTTTATAATTAAATATCTCTAACAAATCAAGTAATTGTAATTTTACTTTACAGGGAATGTTTAATCCAGAAGACATACATTAATGATTATACAAAAGAAATAATTGGTGACTTGTATGTTGTTTGTTAATATCTGTATGTAATGTCACTGTTATAGACTATTCAGAAAAAATAGAGATATGTACAACATTCCATTATTTATCTTATATTCCAATAACTTAATAATTCTTTAATTTCCCTGTGAAATGTGTATATAAATTTTATCCTGTACATATATGTGGTATTAAAACAATTACTGAACAATTGCAATTATCAAAGTTAGTTATGTAAATGAACATATACATTATAAATATAATAAATCACATAATACTTTATTTTTATTATTTCGTTTGCAATTATTTAACAAAGTTTGAAGCGCATCTTTACTTTAAAATTACATTTAACTGAGGTCCATATAGCATTCAATGAATTTGTAAGTTATCAAAAAATCACACTATTTATTTTTTAATATTTCTTCGGCATAATAAATAAAGTATAATAAACAAATTAATACTTATGAAAAACAGATCTTCATACTCAAAAAACGTGTAAATTTTTGGTCGTTCCTGTATAAATATGTACATAATTGTTAGAAATAACAGCAAAATACTGAAGATACTTAAATAAACTGATGCAGCCATAACTATTTTTAAATAAATATTATAAATATTTCGTTTCTCAAATAAGAGAGCAATTATACATCTTACATGCACATTGTAAACTTCTGTTTACATAGAACACAGTTCTGTGGTAACTGTTAGTAACGCCAAGGTTACTATAAACACTTGGAAATTGCAATAGAAGACTGAAATTTTATACTATTTGAATTATTTAAAAATCTATAATAATTAAATTTAATAATCACGTTCTTCAGTGGCAGACATAAATAACTTTTGTACAGTGTGGGTAATTTCAACTACAAAAAAGAAATATAAATAACAATTAACTTATAAATAAAAATAATTTGAACTTAATAAACATATATAAATATTACGTACGATTAAGTTGCTGAAACCATAAAGGTTTATTGTTCCATTTAACACCAAAATAATAAGCTGGAACACCAGATAAAGTTATTAAAGCCCCAATACCAACTTCATATGGTCTTTCATAACAAGGAACAAATACTAAAAATGCACATATAGCCACAAATGTAATAGGAATCCACAAAGGCATCTGCAAAATAAATTCATTAAAATATTCAATCCCCAATTTGTGATAACATTCAATATTATTCACCTTAATTGGTCGAGACATTTTAGGTTGTTTGTAACGGAGCCATAATACACCAGCGACGGATAACATGATGAAAAATGATTCAACTATGCTGCAGTATGTAATTAATACAAAAATATCACTTGTACATAGCATTACTAAAGACAAGAAACACTGAAAATAAAGAACATTTATATTAAATAACAAGTTTATAAATATATGTTATTTAATGAGCAGTACATACAGAAAATAGTATATGTAATACATACCAGAAAAACTAAGGCAGGTGTAGGCGTAAGTCTCGAGACATTAATATGACTTAACATTGAAGGAAAATGACCGTTTCTAGCACCTACAAAACACATTCGGGAGGATGTCATAATGTGAACACTTAATCCTCCAAATGCAGATATAGCTACCATCACAGGTATCGTCCATGCCATTATACCAAGAAGTTGGTCTCCAAAAGTCTAATGAAAATTTATTCTATTGATAACTTTTCTAATGATACAGTATTTGTTTATGTAAAAATAATACTAACCACAGCGATTGCATGAGAAGCAATCATTTCAGTTGGTGTTAAAACTGATAAATAAGCTACATTTGCCAGTACATAAATGAAAGTAACTAAAGGCAATGATATATATATAGCACGAGGCAAATTTCTATAAAATAAAATTATTTATTCAATATTAAAAAAATTGAGAATATAAGATTTTCTATAACAGGTAGTATAACTGAAAAAAATATTGATTCTACATATAAAAATGAGTCAATCGAAAAACGAAGAATCATTTTTGCTACACTTCTTTATGTAGAATTATTTTTTTCACTTATACCATCTATTATGAAACAATTTTATAATATAATTTATAGTATAATTTTGTATTATTTTGTAATACATACACATAAGGATCTTTTAATTCTTCAGTCATGAAATTTAAGTAATTCCATCCAGAATATGAGAATATTCCAGAATAAAAGGCCACTGCAATTTTACCCGGTTCTGTAATCGTGTTTTCAAAAGCATTCTCAAAATTTTCTGTGTTCCCTGTAATAAATGTATGTAATTAGATAATGAAACTGCACATTTATATTAGACATTAAGACATGCTTATTCATTATAGTTACCTAGTAGTATCCAAACCAGTCCAGCAATAATTATAATTACCAGTGCACCAATTTTAGCAAACATAAATACATTTTGCATTTTTGATGTTTCCTTGACATCATAACAGTTTGCAAATGTAAGCAAACCTAGTCAAAATTAAAGTTACAACATTACATTTTAGTAACAGGGAATTTATATTTGAACATTTTGTTCAAGTTAAGATTGAATTTCAATTCAATATAAAAGTGAGCATTAAATTAATCATATTTTATATGTGTATAAAATAAATATCTTACAAATAGTTACAGCTGCTAGTAAGCGTATACCACCATCTGGAATAGTGCAGTTTGGAAAGAATGGTTGTAACACATACTGAGCAAAAGTTAATCCCATAATCGCATTTGTAGTTGGGCTATAAATGAAAAAAAAAATATTTGTCATATGATAGTACACAGTGATTTTTAAGTAGTATTCAGTTTTAACAATTTTATCTTCTAAAACATAATAACTTACATAAAAATTAAATTAGCAGCCCATAAGTACAAAAATGCAGGTAATGCTCCAAAAGCTTCATAAATATAAGCATAATCACCACCACTACGAGGTATGCACGTTCCTAATTCAGCATAGCATAATGCCCCAACCATTGAAAGTAAGCCACATAAAATCCATACAATTAAAGATACTCCAACACTTCCCACTTCTGTGATTATACCCTTTGGTGAAATGAAAATACCTGTATGTGATTTCATATATTATATAATATGGAATAAGATATTTGTAATGTAAATAACATTTCATTTTGATCTTTATTATTTATTAAATTCTGTATGTTCTTAAGTTTTGATATTTATAAAAGAATAAAGCTAAAGGAAATTGAAAGAAATTCCATATTAGGACAACAATAACTTTGGTGTTAATGTAAAAGAAAAAGTATTTAAATTCTTAGATAAATTCTTACCTGAACCACATATAATTCCCAATATTATTGCAACTCCTTCTAAAAGACCAAGTTGCTTTTTCATTTGTACTTTTTCGACATTACTAACTTGCTTAATATCTTGCTTATTATTTTGAGATTCATCATCTGAACTTAATAACTGCATTTCTTTAGGAGATTCATCAAATATTTGAGAGACCATTTTGCCTAAATAAAATAGATATTAAAATATGATATTAATTATCATGTCAAGTATGAGTAAAGCTCGTTAATGTTGCTTCACCTATTATATATCTTCCGATATTATTCTATGAATTTAGAATATATTTTAAAGTGGACTAGTAATTTTGTAAAACCCATAATATTAAAATTAATATTATAAACTTAATAAAGTATGATCAGCTTCATTAATTAACTTACCTATCTTTATATGCTACCAAGTTCTGAAATTAAATTATAATATTACAATTGTGTTTTATCTAAATATGAGAACGTGTAAATTGATATATAATAAAAAATTCAAACGTGCAAGTATTATCTATATACATCAGTTTCTTGAATTCCTTTTTGAGTGTGCATTATCTGAAAAAGAATCATGTGTTTATTTTTGAAATATGGAATATTAATATAATATGTATTGTATACGATACCTGAAAGTTGACATAAATAAACAAACACTTTTCTCGTTCATACAATATTATTTTTAAAGCTTATAATCGAAAAATTATTGTAGGTTATACATGTGAACGATGCACGTGTGCTAAGTCAAAATACAGATTGGTTTGCATAGAATTACATTTCTTGAATGAAATAAGTACAATAGAATTTTATTACAGAAAATTCTAATTTAATTATATTTAAGGTATTAATGTTAGAAAAATTGTACTGAATCGGTGTTACACACTTCAACAACAAGCAAAAGAAAATCCTGATGCAATTCAAATTTAAATTACGTGGTATCAACGTACAGAATGTAATATACATACATTATGTGATATAAATGTATTTCTGACACACATTTTTCAAACGAAAATTTAAATATTTATCATAGATATATAGTTTCATTTTTGTACAATTACGCATGTCATGAAAATTATTGTTTACTTAATGTTTCTTTTTTCTTTTAACCGGCGTTGATAATAGTTATCGGTGTATACAAAAAATATTTACTAAACAGCTAATTATATATATACATTATATACAAATATTTTTTCTAAGCATATCATGTTTACTTAAACAATTTCTTTTTTCATATACAACAGAAATTTCATATTCAGAGTCGCATTTTCCACAAAGTCCATTAGGCGTAAACTGAGGCCTTATACTTGATAATTAATAGCTCCATTTAATTGAATTTTGAGAACGTTATCGAGGAAAACCTTTACGGCGCTTGATTCCGGAAATAAACAGGCCTGGCATAAGGACTCTATAGTTGAACTAAACTTCATCAGTCCCATTTTCTTCATTACGTTAGCTTCAACCGTTGTTTTCGTTTCACCAATGTATAAATTGCATTTGCGGAGTTCCGTTTCCAGAGGATCACTTTAAAATAAATAAATTTAATACATATGTATGTTTTAAAAATAAAAATGCATACATAAATTCGAAACATGTGTAAATAATTTCGTTCGGAATTATTGAAAATATATAATAGACTTAATTTAAGTTGAAATCGGAGGTTATTAACATTTGCTTTTTCCTGTTTAAAATAAGTTTCGTTGTATGACTGTAGTGGATGATGCAGGAAAAATTGAGGACTCTAGAATTTATTTTTTTATTTACCTTAATTCAATACGCACAACTCCACCAAATGATACAAAATCCCCGTAAAGCCGTGTAAGGAATATATAACTGCTGTTATAATAAACGCATTTGTTTTCAAATGGAAGGTCCGCTACCATCTTCCAAATTGTTAACAAGAATCCGTTCGATAAACCCTCAAGAAAAATATAGAACTTCTCACAGGAATTAATGACAAACCCCGTTAAAATATCCTTAAGACCTTGCACCTATATTAAAGTAACGTAAATACAGAAATTACAAACTCATCGCAATAATAATAAAATGAATTTATCAATAAAATAAAATTAATATAATGTACCACTGAATCTTCACCATCTTCGTCCGCGTACTGATAAGTTACCAATAAAGTGGAATTATGAAAGGACACATTTTCCAAAATATCGTTCACCAATTTTACATCGTTCAATATTAAGAAAATTCGATTTAATATATTCTTACAACGTAGGATCTTCTGATGCATTTTTTGCAGACCGTAAGATAGTCTTACTTTAATTTTTACTAAAGTATCGAACGATGTCAGAATATCATTGGTGAGCGGTGAATTTTCCCATGTATTCATTTCTTCGTTATTTATGTTCATACATGTGAAATCGATATTGCAGGGATGAACTACACTGCTTATCAGTCTCATTTCCCAAAGTCCTCTCAAAAGATCTGATACGTTGAATTTCGCGATACCTAACAGGACTTCCTCTTTTGTTGTTACCTCTACCGTTTTTGATGATTTTTCCGACGCTTCTTTATCAGATTTCTTAGGGACAGAAATAGTAGGCTGGATTACATTTATAATTCGTACACCAATTATCTAGATATAAATATGTTAATGTATTCATTTAATTTATCATGAACATTTATATATCTACATATACTTCATTTGATAAATATGTATGACAAATTTCAATACACATTCGTTTTACCTTAACAATAATTAGCTTTGCTATAAGAAAATTGATTAGCTCTTCTGGATTAAATTCTCTACAAAGGAAGCATTTAACAAATTCGAAGCACATCGTGTTATTTGGAATGTAGTACGGTGTGACGATCGTGTGATTCAGAAAGAAAATTTTTACGTGTAAATATTTAAAACCGCCTTCAATTATCAGGTCAGTTGGAAAATTCGATAATTGTTCCAATTTGATTGCTATTGGATTTAAATTTTTTCGTAATTGTTTGTTGGATAATATGTTTCGAGATTCTGTATAAATTAAAACGGCCGAAACGTTTGATGATAGAGGAGTCCTCTTGAAACTTGTAATAGTACCCATGTCTGAAAACGACACCGTAGTTATCACATTCTGGGCACAAATGTCTATCTACAGGCATGTTTAAAATTTCAAGGTGACCTTTGTGGTAAATTTTATTTGAAACATGTCTTCGAGTAACACTTTAATAAATAATTGTATTTAAGTAATTTAATTTACCAGAAAACATAGTTTCCGCGAGCAAATTAATCTCATATGTAACCTCTATATCCTGTTTCCGTTTACTTTTTTTAGTTGCCTTTAATTGCTTTTTTGCCTTAGATTTTATCTTTGTTTCTGACATCGATTTTTCCGCGACCTGTAATAATTCAATTTCTGATTCAGGTGGAAAACGATTTTTCCTTAACATTTTTCGGAACTTATATTCGTGTGCTTTATCTAGTGAAATTATAATTAATAAGTTATAAATAAAATGCGAGTAACGTGTTAAAAGTATTTTGCTACCTGGTATCATATCAAGGTATGTAATGATACTTAAGTCACCATAAACTTCATTCGTAACTATAATCGGTTCTGGAGGAGACGGAGTTCGAGATTTTTTATGAATATTATCATTTTGCATCTCAGTGGGATATATTTCAAGAAAGTCATGTGGTTCTATATTCATAGAGCTATCACTTATATAAAATTTTTTCACTTTGTCCTTTTTGGCTCTATAATATAAAACAAATTCTTAAACAATTATTATCATTATAATAAAGGATGAAAATTAATATATCTTTGTAATATTATAACATCAATTTTATAATTGATATAATTATAAATCGCCTAATTATGCTATTGTTTTTCAAGGGAAATAATAGAAGTTCATTTCAAGATCATATTTAAAAATATTTCATCTTAATCCTAATCTTAATCGATTCCTCCTTTTAAATAAAATATTTGAATTAAAGAAAAATAAAGACCATTGTGGAATCTAGGATATGTGACCTTCAGTTGACCTTCATGCTCATAGTCTAATTTCCTCTTTGAAATACAGTAACAAAATAATATTTAAGGGTGGTAGAATCATGTGGACCAACCTGTATATGCAATCAGAACTAACCTTTCCGAAAATCTTTTTTTTCCACAGAATATACGGTAAGTGATTACATGATTAAAAAAATATTGTAATTGTATTTCATTTAATCGAACCATATGATGTACGGAAAATACAATCCAAATCATGTCGTTCTCGATTGGACATAAAATAGGTCTTAAACTCCATTCGCCATTCTCAGTATAAATCTATATAATAAAAATCATAGAATTAATCGAAATACTTGAGAATAAATCTAGCAAAAATAAAAATGAAAATAACTAATTTAAAGTATAAAAATTTGTTCAATATATAAATTTATTTATATACCTTCATCGCCGTTTCCCAACATCGGCAATCAAATTTAAAAGTATAACCTGGAAGAAATTCATATTCGACGTGTATATCCGCTAGTACATCACCTATGTTTATAACATTCGGAGAATTTGTGGTTTCAGACGTATCCTTATTTTTGTTCTTTTTATTTTTTTTATCCGCTGCTTTCGCTTTAACCTTCTTTTTATCCGCTAATTGATTGTTGTCTACATTAAATCTTGTAGAAATTTTAAATCCGAAAGTTACTACAAAATGCATTGCGCTTTGATTGTAGCTTTATTATTTCAAATTCGAACGCTAATTTTAGTAGCTGAAGTACTATCCTAATGTAACGTATTTTATAATGGCGCGAATATTAAATAGTGAAATTACCATGAGCTCAAATTATCTAGTTAAAATGTTACAAAATTGATATCGGTATAATGAATCGATATTATATCAATTCTTTGTTTTCAATATCGTTGGGTGAATCATTATAAAATAATGTACACCCGAGAGCAAATCTGGCTTCCCTAGGGAAAATGGCGGCGGAGGGGAAGGAATTCTCATTTCCCGTCAAAAGGTTATGACAGACATTATGCCTAATTCACAGAAGGCATTTTCCAAGTCAAAAAATTAAATTTTTCCTGAGAAATATTTACTTTTACAAGTACAGTGGTTTATGTTGCAATGGATAACAATAATACTGAATCTAATATGAAACTTTACTAAGAATTAATTAATGCGAAACGGATAATTCATATGAATGAAACATAATGTTTGTGTTATAGCAAGTGGTGGGAAACCCTTCCCCTTCAACACTATTTTCCCTAGAGAAGCCAGATTTGCTACAAGGTGTACATATGCGTGTGGTATAGAGAAAATGGAGACCTTTCCTGCTTGCCCGCCATTTTCCCTAGAGACACTAAATTTGCACTTGAATGTACAATATTTCATAGATTAAAATTACGAAACTTTATTAATAATTGATAATAAATTAAAATGCAATGAAAACAAGAATAATGTATATCATATTTGGACAATGAATAGTGCTACTTAATAAATTCAAATTAGTGTTATTTTATGGATGAATAATTAATTAAATCCAAATTAGTTGTACTTCCCGCTAAAGGATTTCAAGATTCAATATGGCGATTTACTACTGATTCTAGTAGATACTCGAGAGCGTCACAAGGATAACATTGTTGCAGGAAGTTCGTTCTATCTTCATAACATTGAGTAATTTACTGACTGAGATTTTATAAATATTAATACGTACCAACAATTTATATCATAGAAACATGATAATTTTATCATGTACAACATATTCCTTTTAATTTTTACATGTTGAAAAGCAATAAATTCAAAAAAAGGATCCTTAAAAGCGCTTTATATTATTAAATTGAAGAAAATTTATTCCAAGAATGTCTCAAGAGGACGACGTAGGATTTTTATACAAAACAATGAGTAAGTTAAAATTATCCTGTGGTGAAAGAACGAAATATCTTACTGTAAGGACAATAACATAGTATATAAACAATTCTTTGATATAGTTAAAGTGTTTAAGGTTTTTGAACAACAGGTAAATAACTTCAATATCTGTATTATGTAAATTGATATTTACATTGATGTAAAACATATATACATACATATACTATATAAAATAAATGTATGTTTCATTCACATTTTTAAGTTTCTTAAAAAGGATATGACTGATTGCAATTAGAGTAAAAATTAACTATTGATAATAAGAATATTTGAAGCTTAATAATATATGTTTCATAAATTTTAAATATTAATATATTTAATTGTTGTATTATTATTTATACATAATTTTTTGTTTGTTTTTAATCAACACTAGTATTAAAAATATTTAGTTTAAAAGGTATTTTTTTAATAATTACTTATTTACAATGATACAAAATGTAACAATAAGATAAAATATAATAATTTGGGCTAATTTACGAAACCGGCGTCGTATATTATATATATGATGTCAATATTTTATATGGCGATGATTTGACGAGTGCAAGGGGTAGTGGGAGATGTTTAAAAACTATATAGTGTATTGTACGATGTGTCAGAATAGCTAAAAGAATAATTAAAGTTCTGGACATAGCAAAGAATAACAAATTCTCGCTGAATTGATATAAAAGTGTCACATTAAGTGTAATATGAGTAGCATTTGTACGTATGTATTATGAATTAAACACTCACATAACCTAAAGTTTGTTTCTTGTACAATTTGGGAAGTGTACATAACTTCTTTAAATAAATATACTGTGTTGACTAGATACTGTTTTACTATTGTGTATATATTTTTTAACAATACATTTAAAAAATTATATGCATGAAAAAGTGTAATAAAAATTGTTTTTGATAGTTGAAAGGGATCCAAAAAAGAGGAGAGTTAAGCCTGTAGGATCAGCACCATCTTTGCTTGACTTTGATTTAGGTGAAAGTTCTGATGACAGTGATTTTAGAATTGAGGATCATTGTGAGGAATCTGATGATGATTCAGTGGATTCTAATGATATTGGAAAAGGTGAACTATATCGTATTGATTTTAAACATAATATTAATTAGCTCGTTATTTTGAAATAAATTAACAAAAATTGTTGATGTTTATGAAAGAGGAAGAAGATGCATCGGATGAATCTGATGACTCCTTAGAAGATCCATTATTGAATAAGAAAGAAAATACTAATTTAACTGTCGGAGATGTAATTGAACAAGCTCGGCAGCAAGCATTAAAAGGGGGTTCACTTGAAGATAAATTAAATAAAATGTTAATTTGTTGTGGTTGCCTTGGAGACAGAAGTGATGATGTCAATGAAATTGTCGAATGTGATGGATGTGGTGTTAGTGTACATGAAGGTAAAAATTAGAACAATTTATTTAATTAGACATTTAGTATTTTATTATTTATATTAATAAACTAAAATATTTTTAGGATGTTATGGTGTATCAGATGTAGAAAGTTTTTCAAGTACCGATTCTTTATGTCAGTCAGCACCGTGGTTTTGTGAGGCCTGCAGTGCAGGTATTGAAGACCCTTCTTGTGAACTTTGTCCTAATAAAGGTGGAATTTTTAAAGAGACTGATGTAGGCAAATGGGTTCATTTAGTATGCGCACTTTATGTACCCGGTGTTGCTTTCGGAGAAGTAAATGAGGTTTTAACTTTTAATAGCTGTAAATAGAGAATATCTTGACATATGTATACTTATCTTAGGTTGATCGTTTATCGAGTGTAACACTCTTTGAAATGGCATATAGTAAATGGGGAGCAAAACAGTGTTCTCTCTGTGAGGATGCATGTTTTGCTCGAACTGGTGTATGCATAGAATGTGATGCAGGAATGTGTCATACGTATTTTCATGTTACCTGGTAAGGATAGTTTGTAAAAATAATTAAATGATGAATAAAACTAATGTTCTTTAATATGAAAATTAAACATACAATATCTTGTTCTTTTAGTGCACAAAGGGAAGGTTTATTATCCGAAGCTCATAGTGAAGAAGTTGACCAAGCTGATCCATTTTATGCGCACTGTAAACTTCATTCCGACAAAACTCTCGTTCGTAGACGTAGACGTAATTGGTTAGCGCTACAATTGCGAGCTCAGTATCGTCAACAGTTGTTGAAACAACCCAATCACTTAGATACTGAAGAACAACGTAGAATACAAAGAAAATTAGCGAAACATAGACATAAGTATTTAGCTCATAAAGCATCTAGACCACCTCCATGGGGTAAGTTATCTACTATAAATATATACAAAATGAAACTAGGTACAATATAAAAGACCTATATTATTTCTAGTACCAACTCAAAAAATGCCTCGGTTGTTAACTACGTCTGCTTCTGCATGTCGACAGTTAGCAAGAAAAGCAGAACTTATGGGAGTCGATACAGCTGCATTAGAAGCACAAGAAGCACAACTTGTAGCTTTAGTCGATGTGAGGAAAAAATGGCACATTCCACCTGCTTTTAGTGTGGAATTTATCGGTTACTACTTAGATCGTAATTTAAGAGTAACATCTATGAAAAGACGATTACAAGAACTTCTCGATATTAATTCCCAGTTACTTAATGAACAACTAAGACTAGATAGAAAATATGATGAAGTAATGAAAGATAACGAAGAACAAATTCGAGTTAATGTAACATTAAAAGAAAAAATAGAAATGTATCATCAAGTTCTTCAAAATAGTGGTTATGTAAAACCTTTACCACAAATAGCTGATTTAGCAAAACCAAGGATAGCACCAACTCTAGGTAAGTTAGATTTGACGTTTATAAAATGTGCAAATATATCATGATTTTTAAATAGGTACAGGTTTAGGCGTACCTACTGCAGCTGCTTTGAAAATGGGAGTTGGTTTTCCTTTACCGGTTGGTAAAGGAGCTGAAGGTATACGTGAGGGTAGAGTATTAAGTAGTCAAGCTCAAGAGCAAAACCATAAAAGTGAATTAACATTACGGCATCAATGTGGCATATGTAGAAGGTCTACGAATCAACATCTACTTGCAAAATGTGATACATGTCATCTTCATTACCATTTATCTTGTCTTAGTCCACCTTTATCGCGTATGCCTAAAAAAACAAAACTTATGGGATGGTATGTGCATTATCATCATGTGTGTATACTACCAGTATATATTTTTATTATATTTAGAACACAAAATATATTTAAATTTGTAAGTAAGACTAATTTTTATAATCCTTTAATGTAGGCAATGTTCTGAATGTGACAAAGAATCTTCTGGATCAGAAGTTGAACGCATTGATACATCGGCACCACGTAAATTAAGACATTGTAAAGATGACTCTAATTTAACGTTAACCCCAACACCTCCACAAGAGGTGTCTATGCCTACAACGCCGACAACACCTAGCACATCGAAAAATTCTTCTGCCAATCTTAGTAATGTGACGAATACAACAGCACCTGACACACCAACAACACCGAAGGTAAATTGTTCCTTTATAATTAAATTTGGCATATAAAAACAATGCGATACTAATTTTTGCTAACAAATTACGCATAGGTGACTATAAAACCAGTCGGGCCACAACCTCCATCTTCTGCTTCCATTCAGTCTAGTGAATCAATATACAATCAACAACCTGTTAATAACCTGATTACAACACGGGAAGGATCACCCGAATATATGGTAGCTTCGGCGGATGGTACAGAATCTGTATCACAAAGGAGCGCAAAAAAGAGAAGAAGGTTTGTAAGGTATTTTATTAAATAAATGTAGAATATAATATTTTATTATTTTATCAGGGAAAAACATAAAAGATATACTCCCGATCCGATTACGGGAGTAAAACAAAGAAAGCGAAAACATAAAAGGAAAAGTTTAGATGTAGAAAATCCAGAAGGACAAAGTCAGCCAGAAATTCATAGAAGAATTACAATAAAGGTATATAGCTATCCATGGGTAGATAACAAAGTTGGAATATATCTGAAGATTTTTATGATTTAAACTTAGAATTTTTATGTAACAGATAAAACCAATCCCAAGACCAGAAGGGGATGTAGCATCTGAATCGAGTCCACAAATGTTTATTGCTACTTCTACTAGCACTGAAATTACATCACCGCCGCCACCACCGCCAAAATTGCCACCTCCACCTGCTCCACCTGTAGTTTCTAATACTCCATCCGCAACAGCAAACGTATCTGCTAATAATACAAATAGTAGAACATCTGCAGGAAATGGGAGAAAAGGAAAAGATACAGATCCTTTAACGCATTGTAATGTCTGTGATACACCTGGTACCAATCAAAACCTTGTCATGTTAGTTGATATAGAGACATGTATTAGGATACCAAACATATTCTGAACGTATGATTTGATCAATTTTTCGCATTTTAGGTGCGACGAATGTAAAAAATGCTACCATTTCTCCTGTCTTGATCCACCAGTTAAAAAATCGCCCAAAAGAAGAGGCTATTCTTGGCATTGTGCAGACTGCGATCCTAGTGTAAGTTAATTAATCTTTATTTGCTACGTGTGTCGCGACGTGGACCCAAAATTTATTGTTAAGGTACTTTCTATTTAGTCAATATAGGAGAAGAAAAAAGATAAAATAAACTAATTAACCAGTGAATATCAACTTGCACAAAACTTAAACTCGTGACAAAATATAAAGTACTTTAATGTTAAATACGTATAAATTAAATTCTCTCAATAATTTTAAATATAGAACAAACAGTCTTATTAATAACTAGTTGCTAACGTTAAACTAATTATTTTCAGTAAAAGCTGTGCCATCTTTATTTATTAAATAATCGAATACAACGTTCCATTTACGAAATATTGAATGGCAATTAGTTATTAATACGAAAAAAACTTTTAAATCTCACTTTTGTAAGAAAATGGGAACAATTCTTCATAAAAGATGGAAAATACATCTACACTTCGTATAATTTTGAAGCAGCCAAAGCAACAAATTAGACTAAAACTTATTTATGGATAACTTTTACCTTTGATCTAAAATTGTCACTAGGAATATATATTGAAGCTAACTTAATTCAATAAAAGAAAGAATCTGTAATAGTAAAAATATTTCTTTCATTTCAGGCCTCTGAATCTGAGACTTAATATCAACAATTTTATGTCTGCAGCTATAATTCTACATTTACATAAATTAAGACATTAAATGTCATTATGTTTTTTGTAAAATATACGGAATACAGACAAACTTCTTCCTTTGATTATAAAAAAGTCTTTTGAAAATACATACTGCAAGGTTTTTATTTTTAGAAAATGTTTCAGTATTTGTTTTCAAAGACTTTTTCTCTGCCTAATTTTATATAGTTTCTATACTTTGTTCACATACAAGGACAAATATAAGGTAAGAAATAATGAAAAAGAAAACAATATATATAGACATATATATATATTTTTCACTGAAATTAAAATAATTAAATTTTATCATTTTTAGCGCAGATATTAAATTTATAGGTAATTACCTAATTTTTCTTTTACTTATTTGTGGACCAGTATATTAAATATATATCGATATTATTTATTAATAATGATTTTAGATATTATAGGATTGTTTAATTGCATTAATTGAAGAAAAACATTCCTTCGTTTTACGTTTAGCAGCCAGGAAACCGTTACGAAAATCATAAGCATTTTTACAACGCGCATTTTCAACAGATATTTTTTTTACAGCAATAAAACTGTCATTTATGCACTTTACTATTAATTTATTACTTTTCTTATCGAATAGTACAGTTCCTAAAAATATAAAATTCATTGATCATTATTTTATTGAAAGTACAAAATACATAGTATTTTTACCTGGCATTTCTCCTTCAAATCTTGCGATCAGGTCACTAATTGAGGTAGGTTCGATTAATTCAATTTCTAAAAATTTTACTTTTGTATCTTGTAAGAACGTCATTAAAGGATATACTCCAAAAAGACCACGGTATAAATCATAAATACGTTTGGCTGACATTTCATCCCATTTAATTATACACATTTCAGATGTTATTTTTGGTGCTAAAAATATGGATTATAAGCTCACAGTACTTATCATTAAACGAATAACTCGTTAATTGTATATAAGTATTTACCATATGTTGCATTTGTATCATCTTGGGGTTTTGCAGATTGTAGTGACTCTGGCAAATTTTCAAATGTTTCTGCTAAAAGATTTGCACCAAACTTACTTAATTTAGCAGATAATTCTGGTAAGGTTTCATATTCACCAATCTCTACTTGCTTTTGCGCTACTATTGGTCCTATATCAAATCTTATATAATTTAAATTTTTTAATGTTTTATTGAAATATTTTATATCTGTTTATATAATTTAAGGAGTGTCATTATCTCTATTCTTAAACTAAAATGTGTGTCATACAAAATCCTTTTATTGTAATGAATACTAAATTTACTATTTCAGTAAATTTTAACTATTTCAGAAGAAAGATAGTGAACTCCTCAAAGTATTTAAACAGATTGAAAGTTATATTTTCAGTTTTACTGTTTTGGCATTATCTTCATTAATGTAACTCCTGTTTGTAATTCTCCATTCATCAGTGCATAAGTCATTGGTGCTGCTCCTCTCCACTTTGGTAATAAACTACCATGTACGTTTAACATACCTCTAGAAAATAACAATAAGTATATATTAATATATACAACCCAACTAAGGCACTGAAATCTTAACATTATCAGAGTAACTTACAAAGGAAATGAATTGATAATATTAGATGGAATCAAATGACCGAATGAAACAACTACTCCAATATGAAAATCAGAAATACTTTCTTCTAATGGCCATTTGTACAAATTAAGTTCATTCTCTTTTGCATATTTCAATACAGCATTTTGTCTTACATTCGTAGTAGTAACAACTTCCAATCGCTGCAAAACTTTTGTTTCGCTATATTGATATAACATGTTTCTTTAAGGTACTGCATTCTAATTTATATAAAAGATATAATGTTTATAGAAATCATAATAATAATTTACCATTTTTTATGTAAAGCTTTTAAACTTTCCACCGCAAAGTTATCTGTGCCAAAAAATAATACTTTCCATGGTCCGTCTTGAGTTATTGTATGTGACCTCCGATTGCATATGTACTTATTATGCGTTCTTGTTTTAAAAGCTGACACAAATATTTTGTGCATGCTTTTAATATACATGATGAATGTATTATACTGTATATTATATCATCAAAAACTTGTAATATCGTAATTTAATTACTTCATTGTTATATTTTATAAACAACGCATATTCGAGCGTGGTGCCGACTATTTTTGTATATACATATATGATGTAAGGTTTAGTTAGGATATGAGAATCGTCTATTGAATGAGTACTATACACTCAGTGACTATAGTTGTATCCTATAGCATAACTTGTATATGAAAATAATTTAGTAATATACAAATGCGAAAACGAATAATTCTTTATTCTTTTAATAGACGATTTGGAATATGTGCAATAAACATTTGATTTATTTGTTTCCTGTTGTATCCAGAAAGAAAATTGACCTAACCAGAGTTTCTCAACTTTCTTGGCTCCTCTCTAAACATCAGCTCTTATCTATGGCCCACCTGCTTTTTTTTCAATCAACAAAATTTGAATTTATAAACATTAAGACATAAATATATGTTTTAAGTTTTTATTTGTTATAAATCAGATTGTAAATATTTAATAAAATTCTTGATGACAGGATACAAGTTCTTCATCTAATTGCAAATTTGTCAGTGCTACCCAAAATAAAAAATTCACCTATGCAGTTTACCAAGTTTAGTAATTAATTTAGATAAGATTTCGTGAGATGCCAATAAACTTTTATCTAATTTCGAATGTTGTTCCTGGGATATTTTTGTAGCTGTTTTGCTTCATCGTTTTTCAATTTTTTCTATTCTTTCCATGATTCCAAAAGCGTGGCATCCGGTTCCCTAGAGAGCCACATGGTCCTCATTGAGAAACCCTGATCTAAACTAACGCTACAATGTATACATCATAATTTTATTCGCGCGAATTCGAAGTTACCGACTTTACTGACAGTTCCAATACATCTTATCAATCCACGTATATTGATTGTTTGCAATTGTTCATTTCATTATTTTTATTTAGTACACTTGATTATACTTGATTATTGTACAACAGAGTTGTATAACATTTATTTTGTACAATGTCACGAATAAGAAGACTTTCTATTCGTGGTATTCGCAATTTTGGCGACGAAAATGAGGAGTCTACGATTAAATTTTCTCGACCATTGACGCTTATTCTTGGTCCAAATGGTACTGGAAAAACTACGATTATCGAGGCACTTAAATTTGCTACTTGCGGCGAATTTCCACCAGGTTCAGACCGGGGAAAATACTTTATTCATGATCCAGCTCTAACAACAACTTCATCGGTACGGTTATACATCATTATGAAGATAATTAATCACACATAATTACAAGAATATTTAAAGAAATTTGAAATCTTTTTATAAACAGGTACGAGGAGTTGTTAAAGCTGAAATTGCTGATGCAGCGGGTAATATTTATACAATATGCAGAACGATAGAATATTCAAAGGCAAATTCAGCAATGAGATTTAAAACTCTTGATAGCGCCTTAAGCAGAATAAGTAAAGTTACAAAAGAGGTATATAAGAATTTGTTATAAAGCATATGTATGATGAAGTATCTTTTATACATGTAAATATATATGTATATGTATGAAGCTTTTAAAATCATCTACATTTTTGTATATTTATGTAATCTTTACCAAACAAGTACTTTTGTTTGAAATGTTTTTCAGAACTTTGCATATTTAAAAAATGATAGCAATTAGAATTATCTAATAGGATTCTAATTTCAATAACTAAACATCTATACATATTATATTTGTTAATTTTATAATAGATTTAATGAAGCACTTTATAACAGACTTACGTTGTTCTAAACATTAGCTTTGTATGTTTAACAATTTTTTTGTTCATATAGGTGGTATCAATAACTAACCGATGTACCAATGTTGATACAGAAATTACATTAGCAATGGGAGTTTCAAAACCTATTTTAGATTATGTAATATTTTGTCATCAGGAAGATCTCAATTGGCCTTTTGTAGAGGGTAAAAAACTAAAAGAAAAATTTGATGAGATTTTTGATAGTGCTAGATATAACAAAGCTCTTGAAAACATTATGAAACAAATCAAAGATTTAAGACAAAGAATACTTATATTAAAGGAGCAAAAGCAAAACTGTTTATACATTGTTAGTGAATTAGAAGATAAAGAAACAAAACTTGAAGATCATAAAAAGAGATTGGAAACTATCAAACAAAAAATAGAAGAAATTAATGAAGATTTAGAACCAGTAACTCAGAAGATTGCTGAAATAGAAAAATTGGATTCTGATTACAAAGATCTGATGTCTGAAGAAAGTAATAATATTTACAAATGTTAGCAATAATTTTGTTCATAATAAAAATTTGTACATTTATATTTTTTCTAGAAAGAAAAAAAACGGAGTACATGATGTCCAAAGAACAAGTAGAGAAACTAAAGGAAAATATAACTGAAATATTTGAGGGAACACTAAAAGAACTAGAAGAGCAGCTGAAGTCTTATGATGGAAACTTAATTAAAAAAGTTGATGAAATAAAAGAGGTACATCATTTATTTAAATAAGAAAGCTCTAAATTAAAAATTTAATTTCATTTTAATATTATGTAGCTTGAAACACAATTAAAAGATATTGTTAAAGAAGAATCAAAAATATCAAAAATGTTAGCTGATGAAAGAGTCACGAATGGTTCTTTGAGGCAACAAATTAAAGATCAAGAGAGAAAAGTTACTTTACGCAATAAGATATTAAATGAGGCATTATCAGCATGGAATCTTGAGAATATTGATTCAAATGTATCAGAACTAGGTTCGATTTTAATCGTAAATTATATTATACTAACACATAAAATATAAATTAATGTTCACAGAGCAAAATTTTATCACTTTTTAGAAGTAATAGCTTTATCCAAAAGATTAGAAGAAAAAATGTGGGAATTAAATAAAAAATTAGATGAAAACAGAATGCAAAGAGAAGAAGAAGAAAAAGAGGTGCAAAAGACAGTAGATATTTTGCGCAGTGAAAAACTAAAAGTAGAGTCACAGAAAAGTATTAAAGAAAATGAGATGACTGAGACAAGAGACGAACTTAATAAAATAAAAATGGAGATATTGCAGGTTGTAATATATGGAATTATTTAAGACAGTAATATTTTAAACTAAAACTTACATCACTATTTCTTACTTTTAGATCGGTGCAGCGGCAAATAAGTTAAATTCTATTGAATCTAAGATAAAGGAAACAAAAAATAAACTTGAACAATTAAATGAAATAATGGATGTGGATACTATGAAAAAAGAAGTTCTTAACAAAACACAATCGCGAAATAAATTGGAAACACGTTTAAATTCAGTCGATGAAGAAATATCTTCGTTGTTAAAACAAAGTTCATTGCAGGCTGAATTAGAATTGAATAAATCTTCGTTACTTTCTAAAGAAAAAGAAATACAGAAATTAAAGGAGAAGCACGAAGAAAAAATAACGAAGTTATTAAATATTCCAGAATTACCTCTGTCTAAACTAAAGAGTGATTTAGATACGGTTCAAAAACAATTGGTACATAATATAAAACATATATATAATATGCAAGACGATATAAAATGATAACTGATTAATTTTACTAATTTTAGATGAATGAAATGGAACAAATTAATCAAGAAATTCAGACAGAAGAACATCAGTCGACTACTTTAGAAACGACTATAAAGCATCTTGATCATGAACTTCAAAAAAAGAAGAAAGAAATAGAGTGTATGCTAAACTTTATAATAAACAGCTTTTTATTTTTTAAATTTATAATTAACAGTTAATTTCTTATAGCGGATAAACAGAAGATCGCATCAATATGCTATTACAAAAACTTTGATGAGACTCTGTTATTACAATCAAGGAAAGTGAAAGATCTTCAAGACAGAAGAGGAATGTATGCTCATCAAGGAGCTGCTTACAAAGAATATATGAAACAATTAAAAGAAACAAATCCATGTTGTCCATTGTGTCATAGAGGTTTTGATGAACGAGAAGCTGTTGTAACTTTATTAAAGGAAATGGAAAAAGAAATGGAAAGTCATCCAAATCGATTAAAAGAATGCGAGACAGAATTAAAGATCCAGCAAGAAAAATATGATAAAATGTTACAATTAAAACCTGTGGTTGAAAAAATTGTACAATTGGAGGAAATGGAATTGGGAATGATGATGTAAGTTTTATATTATTTATTTATTCTATTTTTCAAAATATACAATAAGCTATTAAACTTTTTATAGGAATAACTTAGAAAAGTCTAAAAATAAATTGACTAGTTCTCAAAAAGTTATAACAAAATTGAAGGAAAAGAAGTCTGATCCCGAAAATAAACTTACAATCTGTAATGAGATCATGAATGATATTACGTTATGGGATAATTATATTGATGAAATTTCCAAACTTAAACAACTAATTAATAATTTTCAAACTCGCATGATTAATGCAGGTACATACAAGAAATTAATTTTTAAAACTTCACAGGTAATTATTTTTCATTTTTCGCGTAGGAATTAAGACAGATCGTAGTCTTGAGGAAGCTCAAGCTGATCGGGAAGAGTTAAAAACATTATTGAAGAACACTTCCAACGAAATTGAAATTTTACAATCGAAAATAAATACACACAATGAAAAGATTAATAATGCTCGCGAAGAACAAAACAAATTACACGAAGAGAAATTAAAAATCGAGTCCAATATGCAGAATTTAAAACAGTTGAAAGATCAGCAAGAATCGTTGTATTCAAAAGAAATTTCTCTTGGATCGTTACTAGACTCATTAAGACAAAAAATGACTTCAGCAGAAAGCGAATTAAATGAAGCAGTTGATAAATTAGAAAAGAAAAAGGTGTGTTTTTTATATTGTATTGAAATACTGCAATGTTACACTATTTAAATTATTTGTTTGCACCGAGTATGTAAAAAATATAACTACTTGTGTTTCGTTTTAGAAAGAAAACTGGGAAAAACAAGAAACTGACAGGAAATTATTAGCGGACGGAAGTAGACGTTTATCCGAATTACAGAAAGCACAGGATGAAGTTGATATATCTATATATCATAAAATCCCTGAAGCCGTAGAACGGTCCGAATCCCAAATAAAAAGTTATCAACAATCAATTGATGAACTGCTTCAGAAAAAGAGTAATACAGAATCAAAGATAAGTAAGTTAAAAGAAGATATTAGCCGTCAAGAAATTCGGAAGAGAGAATTATCTGATAACATTTTGTTACGGAAGAATGAAGAAACTACTACAAAATTAGAAAAAGAATATTTAAGTTTGAAAGAAAAACTAAGCGCCGTGAATTATTCTCAGATGCTAGAAGAACGAAAAGATTTGCAAAGTTTAGAACAAGCTTTACTCCGTAAGGTAAAGTATTATTTTAAACGACAGATAATAAATAAAAATTATAATATAATTTATGTAAAATTATACAGAGATAACATGTAAATTATTCTCTTCAGAAAAATATGATAAAAGGTAATCAAGAAGAATTAGAAAGGGCAGTGAAACAGTTCTCTGATGAATTGAAGAAAGATATTTACAGACAAGCTCGAAAAAATCATAAAACTAAATGCATTGAACTGACGGTATTACATCATAAATGATTTTTTTATATGATTCTTTATTTTGAGTATTTACAGCCGATTTGAAATAACTTATTTCCAAATTAGGTAGTGGAAGAAACTATATCAAATTTGAAAGCATACAGTAAAGTATTAGATGTGGCTATGATAGAGTACCATGAAGAACGTATGTCAACGGTTAATAGAATTATGAGGGAAATGTGGAGACTTGTATATACTGGAACAGATACGACGTCAATAGAAATTCGCACAGATGCTACAGAAGGTATAGGCAATTTAAGAAGAACATATAACTATAAACTAGTTCAAACTAAACATGGTCGTGAAATAGATATGAAAGGTCGTTGCAGTGCTGGTCAAAAAGTAATTTCTATTTTTCAAAAATATTGCTAATAAACAATAATAAGTTTTAATCATTAATTATTCCGTAACTTTTATTTTTAGGTTTTGGCATCAATAATTATAAGGTTAGCTCTAGCAGAAACATTTTGTAAAAACTGTGGAGTTCTTGCTTTAGACGAACCAACGACAAACTTGGATCAGGAAAATGCAGATAGCTTAGCAAGCGCTTTAGCGACGTATGTTATAATCTGTATAATTAATTAATCAGTCAGTAATCATTGCACTTATTAATATCTTAATACTTATTTGCTTTGTTTATATTAAAGGGTTGTTAAATTACGAGCACAGCATCAAAAGAACTTCCAATTGATCGTGATTAGTCACGATGAAAAGTTTCTATTGAAACTAGCCGAATTGAATAATAACAAAGGCTTTTATGAACTTTATCGTAAATACAGGTACGCCTAAATTAAAACATTAATTTATATTATTTAGATGTATACAACATTGCGAATTTTTATAGTGGATATACGGCAGTTAGACATTGTCAAGTAGAAAATCAAGATCATGTTGCCTCAAGCTCTATAAAAGAAGAAGTATCATCTGATGAGGAAGTTGAGGAAGACCCAGTAAAATCGAAAGATAGCTCACAATCAGACACAGGTTCGCAGACAAAAGCACAATTGCAAAAGAGAAAGAGACAGGAATCCGAAGATCGTGCCGAGAGTACATCAAAAAGGAGATACGTTTTAAATTTGTAAAGTCTTTCTTTATCATAGAATAAGTTTAACATTAAGCCGAAATATGTATATTCTGTGTGTGTATACATTTTTTTTTATATTTGTACAAAACAAAAGTGTCTTTTTTATGTTTATATTTATAAAGATGTGAAGTAAAGTGTTTATAAGTATGCTACATAATTTCTATTGTTCATTATTGAAAAATAAATGTTGCCTTTGCTAACATATATTTTGTTTGGCACAGTATAGTCTCGCTATATTACCCGTTGTGTGAGTTTCCCGTTATACCAGCTTTAAATTTATAGCTACTGACTTTATAAATGAAGACATTTTCAAATTTATAAACCTTCAAGTTCTTAAATTTCAGATTTCAGATCTTCAGATCTTTGGATATTTAGTACCATATAGCGAAACAAATAAAACTTTTAAATATTGCCGCAATTTTAATCAATTATATCGAAAATGAATCGATTTTGACAATCGAGGTTTGATTGTACTCGGTCGATAAAAGAGGCGACGAACAGGTGACGACATCGTTGTCATACTCGTGATTTCATAACACGCCATTTTCTTTGTGTGCAGTGGTAGGCAAGAAGAATTTCACTCACCATTTTCTATCTAATTCAAGGTAACGCTATTTACAGTTGTCTTTTAATCATTATTTTAATCATCATTTGTATCTTTCAACAAACGTCATATATGTCTTATACGATACTCGTCCAATCCTAATAATAAGTTTCGATTGTCGAAATCGCGTGTTGACAGGTTTTCAAGTATCATAGTTAAACGGATTTTGTTTTGTGTCTATTCAATTGCATTATTATCATTTCGTTATATTTTCATCTTCTTTGTTGCAATGTATTATACTTTCGAGATAATATCAGTAGAACATCATAACCGTTAACCGCCAAAATGCATATTTAGATCATCTTTGTGCAATGCTTTTTTTCAAGTGTGATGGTACATACGTCATTACAAGGGGAGTACTTTTCCCATTCACGTTCAATGATTCACTAAAAAAGTCTTACGTTCGTGACATTCAGAGTGACGTTTTACGTTTATATCACTTTATATTTTAATTTCACGTTCGATATCGTGCGTGAATATAATATCTATTTAAGGTCAAAAACTATAGAATATTTATAATTATTACTTTAGAAGGTATTATAATTTTTTCTTCTATGGCAAGTTCAAACAATAGAACTTCAAATTTACTCTCATTGTAGAGGGTTAAGCAAAGTTCTAAATAACTGATAATGACTCATTACTGTGTTAATTTTAATATTTGCATTTTACTTTTACTTATAAGTTATGGAAATTATTATAATCACTTTGACTATACGTTGTAATTCTTCCTTTGTGTAGCATGTTCCAAACAAAATATATTGTTACTATACCTTGATTAAAATAAATAATTTAATTTTTAGATATTTTTCATAATTAATATAAAAGTAGCTTATTAGCCTCTTTGAATCTATAGACGAGATATCACGTGTCATATTTTTCATAATATTGATTTAGATGCTTATCCTAAACACATTGTAAATGATATTGTATGACAAAATATCTCGTTCATAGATGCAAAGGGGTTAATAAGACTAATGAAAAATAAAAGCTTTATTTGTTTTTAGTACATAATGGCTTCTCGTAAGAAACTGTTGCTTAAGGTTATTATCCTTGGAGATTCAGGAGTTGGTAAAACTTCTCTTATGAATCAGTATGTAAGCAAAAAGTTTAGTAATCAGTATAAAGCTACCATAGGTGCAGATTTCCTTTCCAAAGAAGTAAGGGTAGATGATAGGATAGTTACGATGCAGGTAAATATATTAATCAAAGATAATTGTAATATAACATTACATATTACTATAATCGCACTCTTACTTCTACTATTTGTAAATAGATTTGGGATACAGCGGGTCAAGAAAGGTTTCAGTCTTTAGGTGTTGCTTTCTACAGAGGCGCCGATTGTTGCGTACTTGTGTTTGATGTTTCTGCACCAAGTAGCTTTAAATCATTAGACTCATGGAGGGATGAATTCCTAATCCAAGCCTCTCCTCGGGATCAAGATAATTTTCCATTTGTTGTGCTTGGAAATAAAGTTGATTTAGAATCCAGAGCGGTAAGAATATTGTCAATATTTTATCTGTCACGTTTTTTAATTAAAACAGTAGGGTTTATATGTTTTCTGTAAAATAGGAAAGATACTTTTTAAATTGAGGATTTTTATGAAATTGTGGTATATTGCAGGTTTCTAGTAAGAGAGCACAGCAGTGGTGTCAATCAAAAAATAATATTCCATATTTTGAAACCAGTGCTAAAGAGGCCATCAATGTTGAACAAGCCTTCCAAGCAATAGCGAAAAATGCTTTAGCACAGGAGAGTGAGGTAAATTCAAATAACAGTTTTTGTTATTTATAAATATTTACATTTAGTAACAAATGATGTTTCCACCCTAGGTGGAATTGTACAATGAATTCCCAGACCAAATCAAATTGACTAATGACCAAAGAAGCAATGGAAAGGGTGATTCTTGTGCCTGCTAGGCCGTGGAATGGTGAAAATTTCGGATAAGCACATAGATGCACAGGTCAGATCGTACATTCGCGTACCTGCGCATTTTGAGAAATCGAGCTTGATGTGTTTTAGAAGTCCTAAGTATGCACCTTGGTTTTGTTCATTCAAATTTCATTTGAAATAATTCTGAAGCATTCGTTCTCTAGACTTTCTATTATTGGAATCATATGAAAATATGAGGTTTATCATCGATGCATTTTAAACAATAAAATTATAAAGTTTTCTACCAAGGAGCATTCGTCTGGCTTCCTTACATGAAAGACTATGTTGTATTTTATATCGTGTATTTGTGCTATACTTGACTCAACAAATGGATGTTTGGTTAGCCAAGCAATATGTTCAACACATTTCTGAAGATTCTAATGCTCTCTTATCGGGTATGGCGAATAATATGAGCTACCCTTTTGAATTGCATCTTTATGACTGTTAATGTCTATCATTGTGGGTTGATGCTAAAAATGTTTTCAAATCACGTACACATTGTATCAGGAAGAAAATTCACGGGTCCGGAGCACACCTAGCATAATAATTAGATCGTCGCAAGTTTGCTCATGATTCATTAAGTACAATCGCATTTACTGAGAAACTCTAGAAAACATTTGTGGGTAGAATGGTTTAATTATCACTGGGAGTGTAGCTTCTTATCAAATTGAAATTGTTCATAATTCAATGTTACCGATATGTAAACAGAATAACGATACAGATAATTTTGTGAGGGAAAGTTTTTATCAAAATTGTGTGATTATTTAACCATCTCCGAATTTTTGTCTTTTTTTTCTACTCGATTTAACGCTCGAAATGCTATAAATTTTCAGAAACGTGTACAGTGATTGCGTAACTCTGAATGACAGTAAATTTGTGTAAAAACATCACAATATCCGTCGCGATGTTTCACGACGGTCTTTATCTCAAAAGGCTAGTGCGTTTTCGAGGAGAAAATTCCTTTTTTTAAAACCAACTTAGTAGTTGGGTAATTTGTTATTCGATATTCTCGATGCGCCCACAATATTCGCATATTAGTATCTTCACGCGTCTTTAAATTCCTTCCCGAAGTGAGAGTTCTGAACCGCGATGCAATAACATTTATGAAAACTTACTTGTATACAATTTTACCAGGTGCAATTGTAACATTTAAAAAGAAAAATGTGTTTAAAAAAGAGACGTTTTTTGTCAAAAACATATCATATACAATATATTGGGATATTTATTTTTAAACTTTGTATACTTTTGTTGCGTTACATTTAATGTTCTAACATGCATAAAATGTACAAGGTTGTTATATTCTGCCTAACAAGATAATTTAACATTGAGAAGCGATTTTATTAACACTTTTGATTAACTTTCTTTCTCTTTAAAATGAGCCTTTTACAACGAAAGTATATTTTTTGTACAGTAATTAACTTATTTTAACAGACTCATGCCTATGGAAAAAAATTAAAAGATTTATACCAATAGCACTGCTATTCGTTCAGAAAATCATGCGACGCGGTACTGACGATCACTTCCGTATTCAAAAATTTATAATTTTAGATTTAAATCACGATCCTGGAAGATGTAGAGCAACAGATTGTGTGAGCTGAATTGATATATATAAGTATAAGGTTTCTTATAAAAAGGTTTAGCACGTGTAACATACGCGTATACTTATGAGTGTACAGCAGACATGACCTACTACTCATATTAGAAATTTTTAAAGTTACAAATTTTGAAATTGATAAATCCTAAACATATTTAAATCTCTTAATTCCAAAATTCCACAATTTTTAACTTTCCAAATTTCCTAATTTTTATATTTCTTCAACCTAAAATTCTGAAATTAAAAAGTTTCTGAATTTCAAAATTCCCGTTTGTGAGGAATCTCCTGGTCATGGTTGTTGTACAGAAACCTACGCTGTATACATTCGTTATCATATATGTACGCGTATGCACGTAATATATATGTATATAAATGATGATGGTCATGACGATTACAACTATAATTATTAATATAATTTTACCGAAATAATATGTTAATGATAGATATAAATAATAATATCATTATTGCTGCTGCTGCTGATGCTGCTATAAAACTACTATTGCTACTCTTAGTGTTTAAGTGAATTAAAACAAAAAAAAAACAAGGAGAAATACATTTATTGCAACAAAATTATGAGCTGGTCGAATTAATTTGTTGGTTATTACTGTGCCACGGATAATTATCGCGTGACTTGAAAATAAAAAAAAAAAAAATGAGACTATCATTATCCCTATTATTATGGCTCGATGTCTATATTGTTATTGAAATGAATGTTAAGATAGGTAGAAAAATTTAGTAAACCTGTACGAAGTAGTATATAAGACTAATATATAACTCATTAGCACCAATTTAATAACTGTGAAAGATAATGGAAAAACAGAAAGCTCTTTCCAAGTAAGAAGGTAGTCTGTAATGCAGTGTAGTTTTATTCGAGGGTTTTAATATCTTGTTATGTTCCAACCAATGTAAATTGAATATTTACCCTTGTATGAATGTAAGAAAATATTCGTTTTTACATAATGCAATTTTATCTTTCCTTGAAACCAATTATTTATTTATGTGGAGGTCAGATAAATTACAATATATATCTATGTATATATGTGTATATACGTACATGCATATATATATAAGTATATATTGTTATTCACAACACACATATATATATAACACACACATACACATACGTACGATTATATATGAATGTTGACAAAGAATATCTACGAGTAGATTAAAAAATGTGTATAGAATATTTTATATTAATGTCATGTATGACGGCCTTTGTTAAGTTTTAAACAAATTTTTACGATTAATGTCAAAATATATACATACACATACTATAAACGCCTTTATGGAAAATAAATTATGTTCATTTGCAGATAAAATTTGAATAGAGACGTTTTTTTATAAGAAAATTAAGCTTTAGGAATTAAATGAACTATTCATGTGTTAGAAAATATTTATGCAATGATTTATTTTTGAATTTGTGCATTAACGTACCTCAAGTTTGAAAGGTATCAAACTTATTTAGATTTGTAACAAAGAGAAATACAGATTTCAAAAGTAATAGATTGATAATGGCATATTTGATAAATTCAAATATTTAATTTTCACTTTTTTTAGCGTCATTTTATTGTTTTTACACATTTTCAATTGTATACTACAGTTGATATGATAATATGCAATATATCATTGTTAACGTTTTTAACAATTTGATAACAATATCATGACCACCTATATGATAGAATTAGGTATAATTAGATCTAGGAATTATTTCCCAATAACTTCCACTACTGAATATTAAGAGGAATACATGTGATCTACTGTTTAGCTATTTATAAATAAAATAAAAACAATTCACGTTTTTGCAATAATTAAACTTCGGAACGAATAATCTTTTGAGTTTCACCTTCGGTCAAGTTTTTTTTTTATATCTTACCTAGTATGTTCTATACATGCTCTACATTTTATTTGCAAATAAAAGCATACTTTCAATTTTCATTTGTTTCGATTTATGCTTAAGTTTCATATAAAGCAAATTAAATGTTAAAGTATAGGTTATAAGAACGAAGTACTAATAATACAATGTTTGTTACGTGTCACATTTGCGCTGATTTTAAAGATGGCCTAATCATATGTGCAAACGTATAAACAAGAAATTAGGTTAGAAACAACTGAATGGATTTCTCTATGCATATGAGAAATTTTTCTTGTTTGCGCATCTCAATTGAATTACAAGACCTCTATTGTTCATTTCTCACTTCGTGACTCATATACACAGTGAACGAAAAATATATGAATAGGGAGAAGAAATAATTATATATGAGGTGTACTGAAATAAAAAATCACTAGATAGGTGCTGCTTGATACTATGATATTGTAAAGGCGCATGCGCGTTACCCTTGGTTACGAAACGTGCTTCACCAATCAAATCTTATGTGCGTACAATAAACGAAAACTCGTTGTCTCGAATACACTTCTCTCGTGGACGCAAGTATTCACAAGGATTGGTAGTTTGATATTTTTAACTTTTCTATTTAGAATAAAAAGTCTGTCCATATCTTGAAGAGAGTGAACATAGAATCTATTAATTAGAAATATCATAACATTTTCAACGTTCGTATCATATTGATGGCTAAGTTACGAAATACTGTGGCGATAACAAGGTTATGTTAAGGAGTCAGTAAACAAGTAACAATTCGTAGAAACACACGTTCGTTGAACATGGTAATTCTTGCAAACTCGCAGGATGAAAATAGTGGAGAAAATATTCGAATAACTTTAAATGTGCTTAAAAAGCACATAAATCAGTATAATCTTAGAGATAAGTACATAAATTCTAAATCAGATTTGACGAGAAGTCGCCGGATCGAGGAACTGATAATGGAAGAGAAGCATCTCTCCCAACAATTCCATCAAATCAGGAAAGAAATAAAGCGTTATGAAAGAAAATATGAGAAAATATTGAAGAGAAAGGTAAAATTGATGGCTGTTAAGATTAAAGATGACTTATATAGACTGAATACTCTCAAGCAAAAATACAAGGAGTTGAATGCACAAATCAGCAAAACTGCAGAAGAAAGTAAACCAGAAAGAAAGGAAAGCTCAAAGAGAACATGTCAAGTACGACAGCGAATGAAGAGGAAATTACGTAAGTTTGGACAAAAGAATGTGCCGTTCAATAAAAAAATCAAAATCAAGATTAAGAAAAATGAGAAGCTAGGTAGACGTGAAATGCTTTTCATCAATGAAAATGGGCAGCAACAGTTAGATAAATATCTAAAAATTAGAAAACCGACTGTATTAAATACACGAGAATGTAAAATCATGTTAGAAAGATTAACCACCGAACAAATGAATCGAATTATGCAGCAACGATGGGAGCAACAAAAAAGCAAGGAAGCAGCAGCAAATTTCTTGCAGAAAAGTAACGTAACGAATAATGAAATAAATAATGAAAAGACTAACGAAAAGAGTAATGAAATAGCAGCAGACAAACCAAATTGGCATATAAAGATTCCAAAATCAGTGTTTGAAGAAATTCAAAAAGAAGATGGTAGTTCTGGGTTAAATGTTACTTCCCCAATTAGAAATATTACCACCAGACAAGTACAGAATAATGCAAACTAACTTATAATGGTATCCGTGTTATGCATCCATTAGGAAATAAACAAACATCTTAAGCAGTATATAATTATTGATACTTGTTTTTTTTTTCTTATTTATCTCTATTTATTTTTATCAAAGAAGAAAGTTTTATTGGTTGAATCCTTTAACTTAAAATCGGATTTTTAAATCGTATCTTTCTCTTTATACTTATGTTTATGTTTAAAAATAACTACAGATTAAAATTTGTTCTAAATAATGATATATTTATGTGAAATAACTTATCATTCATGATATTTCATAAGGCACATAATATGTTTAGTTTACTCTTCAAACATAGTATTATTAATATTATGGAAAGGAGAAAACGTATTAAGATTAACAAAAACTGAAAATACCTACAATGACACATAGATTTAATACACACATAAGACTGTCTAGTAAAATGTGTCATTTAATATTGATAAATCATTATGAGCTTCTTTAACTATATAACTTTAAGCTTAGAAATATTATATTCTCTAAACAGTATTTTAAATAATTATGTTATCAATTCTTATGTTATTGGACTATTTTTATGCATCACTTGTTAAAAAACACTTGTTCATTTAATGTCTGAAATGAAGGCTCGACAACTTTAATTTGACATTATAAAGGTAAATGAAATTTTAGTTTTTAGGTTTATATTAAGTATCAAAATACAATTCAGAGATATGATTTTATTACTTAATTTGTATGTTTCCTATACATTAGGTAATACGATTATTTTGATTAATTGGTATACATTAAGTAATCCATGAAAAATTTGTAGATACAAATTGTTAATGATTTATTAAAAAGAACTATAATTTTAAATCAAAAGAATGACATGAATATACTGTTTTAGGTAGACAAGCAAAACGGAATTTATATCTACCAAGAATTATAATTGAACAAATGGATTGTATACGTACAAATGCTTCAAGAATACGAAGATGAATATTTATATTATTGGAAGGGGTAGCAATGTTTACATATATTTGTCAACATAATGATACATTTGCATAAGTGTTCTTACACCTACATGATAATACAGTAGAGAGGATTTTCGAGTGACAACTGAATAGTGTTATTTCTGGATCTAAGATATATTTAAATAATTGCCGTACACTGGTACTAAGGATCATTTCTACATTAAACTAACATGTTAATAGTATTAAAATGATACGTGCTAATAAATTATTAAACGAAACTGTACACTGTCGTTTCGCCATGCAAGAACTGGCAAAAAAGGAAGAATTAAATCAAATCTCATACTCCGCATGTGTTGTAATTGAAAAATACTTGATAATTGGCAGTATTATTGTTTCAAAAGTATTGTTGCAAAACGTTTAAGGTGTTACATATGCAGATGTAGATATGAGATAAATAAAACCAGAATATCTAATACAAGAAGAGATTGTTAGTTAACTCTGTAAACTATTAATATATATATAAAAAACAAGATATATTCACATTACGCAGCAAGGTATGTTTTACTAACGCTGTCATGAGCGATAAAAAGGGCAACATATTATTGATAAATCTCATAATTCACTTTTCCTTTTCTGCTTAATATTCTTTGCAAACACGATGAAACGTATCATTAAATTTAATTTGCATGGTTTGCGCCAATGTAATAAATGTAAAAATTTTGATCATACGGCTGTACAAAAATTACTACAAAAAACCCTTCTAAAACGTAGTTCGATTTCTATGTATTGCTGTACAAGATGATACTAGAAATTGGTTTCGAGTTAGCTTTTAACCCTCGAACCGCGGAGCCAAGTCTGTAACTCAGATCTATGGAAACTTTTACGCAATGGTGTTGTTGAAAGAAGTACTTCCATATACTAGAAACATAATTTAGCACTAGATAAATGAAAGTCGAAAAAGTTTTAACTTAAATTCAAACTGTCCGCCGTCCAGGGGTTAACTAAGAATAAAAAAGAAAAAATATTTTACATACTCCTGTTTCTTTTAATCAGTTGCCAATTCCGTCATATAATCATTTTTATTATAAGTATTAGTAATTAAGTACTTATGAAATGTGTCTGTAAGATATATTTCAAATTAGTTTTAAAGACAATAGTATGAAATATTTCTTGAAGTACTTAGTACTTTTTATCAGTTGTACTTCGTATTTGATTTATGTTAAAGTGTGTTCCATTTAATAAAGAAATAAAGCGTGATTATGTTTAATATGTACACTTTGCATATAAGTGCTTGTTATTTAAATTTGTAATAATACTAAGTGATATCAAAAAGAAAACAATTTGTATTAAAATATATTACATTACAAATGATCAATAGACAGAAAGAGAAACAATTTGGCTTATGCTAGAAGATATTAAATTGCAGTAATATTTTAATATTACTGACAGTGTCAGCTGTTTACACTATTTGCATTTGATATTAAAAAAAATATGTGAAAATTCTCAGCACAGTTGTATATGTAATTTTCTTTCTTTATTGTAACTCGTTCCAATTTTTAGAAACATCATCCTATCTCACTAAAATCATTCGTTATTATCTATCAAAACGATTATTAACATATACATACATGTACTCGATAATAACATTAACTATGGCAGTCTGTTGAAATGTATATACTTCTAGTTAGCTAACCTCGGTCAAATTCTCATTGCAAATACAAAAAGAGAAAATAATAGCCTACAGATTGCTCGTTTGAACGCGACAAAATTTGTACTCGATCATCGTTTTGGTGTTTCGGACGCCGGTACGAGACCATTTTGCTTTCTTCTTTTCGAACGCAAACTGTCTGTTTCTTATAAAATATCGGTGTACATGCGATACAGTATCGGTTCAACACACGGAACTTATTATTTTAGCTTACGATAGAAAAAATAAGTTTTCAAACCTCTCGAGTGAAGAATCATTATTTTCGCTTGTACCGTTTTATAACTCTGTATACAGGATGCGGCAAACTTTTGGGATTTTAATGCTAAATATTTTAAACAAAATTCCTAAATTTTTAAATTTCGAAATACTTGAATATCGAGCACACAAGTATTTTTTTCGAAGACTAATACTTTAAATAGTTTTGTTGCACCCTGTATTTCTATAAAATCGAGCATAGCTAACCCTGGAGATCCATTTTACACGGATCAATAAGTTAATTACTTTCGCTACACCAGTAGATCAAATTTTTCGTCTAGCATAATAAATTGTATCTTCCCTAACGTTTACTATTTACTACCATGAAAATATGTACTGCGTCTGATAAGTTGAAACAACGAGAATGGTTCGTATGCCAACTTATAAGACACGTTATCATGGTTTCCTATCGTTTCATTTTCTATTTCTGCGTTTCTTGTTCTTCCTTAAATCTAATTCAATCAAAACCTTCGAGTTTATATCAAAGAAGGTTCTATATTTTTCAATGTACATACAATGAACTTTCTACATGTGGGAAATCGTATATGTATATTAGCGCGTGTTGAAAACGTGTATGTATATAGATTATAAAGGCATGAAAATATGGCAGTGGCAGAACGTACGCATTTGGTAATTGTTACACATATGTTAAGTACATATGCATATTTATGTGACACTTGAGAGATTTAATTAAAAAGCTGAGCGGTCAAAGTTCTTTATCTGATCCCTACTTTGCTTTATATTATAATTATAATCATCATAAATTCTGATATTCTAAAATTTCTAAATTGACAAATTCTCAAGTTGCATCTTCAAAACTCGAAATCTTCGGATTTCTAAATGTGAAGTGCGCTTATATAAAAATTCATATTTATTAACAAATCTATATTAATAAAAATGGAGAACTTGTTAACAAAAAAATTTGTAAACAAAATTTGCTGCCATTTAACCGCTCGTCATTTTTCAATTTGTACTTAAGTCGCATGCCAACGCGGACGTTCCTCATTTATAACTCTTTTTCATCGATGAATTAATTTTAGGCAGTCATGATGTTTCGACGAGTATAAACAATACGAATACTGCAATTCTTACCGGACATTAAGTTACTTATACACCTAAATGGAACTCTTAACTAGATTAAAATATGTATCTTCTTGGGAAGACGTGAAACTCTTGTTTTATTGTCGATTTGTGATCCCAATTCTTTCGTTCGTTAACCCTTTCGCTATTAAAATACTATTCGTCGTCAAACAATATTGTTTTAATTCTAAAAAATAACTATAGTCGTTTGATATTAAAAATCGCAGTTAACAAAGAAATCGGCACGATTGATGACTACCTATTTCTAACTGAAATTTTTATAAATACAATTATTTTACTTACAGTAAAATAGCCGTTCGGTAAATAGCCACTACAATTTGTTAATTAAACAAGTTATATTCGCTACAGCTACATGTATGGCAAATTAAATTTTATTTAAAGTAGTATACAACCATAGGTGTATCTAATTGCTTTTTAACTGCGGTTCGCCATAGTAAAATCATTTACTATCGTTAAAAATTGTTACAAATCGTTATCCAGTTTCACTGAGATTATTTCCAATCATTTCAAGACAAATGACTTTATGAATAATTTTGTATAAAATGAGTCTTATTGATATGTTGGCAAACGATTAATTCATGCTCATTGTATAAAAAAAATCTGCAGAATGTTACAAGTACAAAGAGAAATAAAAATTTGTAACAATATTTCCTTTTACTATTAAAGGCCCGCCATCTTGAAAAATAGATTTCTTACGAAACTGGACATTTAAAATATCGTTTAAATTCTATATTTATATTTCAGAATCGAAACTGTAAACGACGTTTTCGTTTCACTATGTTCGATTATATTCAATTCGAAAACCTATAATTTACCAGGTTACTTTTGAACGCAGAATAAAAGTTCGATGAGCATTTACATTTTCAATACGACACTATTGAAACTTAAATGCTGATCGTCGAATGGTATATTTATATGCGTATTATGATCGTTAATTATTTATTCTTTACCCTTTAGGTAGATCGTCAGTGCTTCTTCGCGTTTCTTGAGTCCGTTCCGAAGTCGAACGTTCGATCGCGAATCGTTCGATGATTTTCCTTTTTTCGCGCGAACGATTCGCTGTTAAGAAATAATTACGCAGACTAGTAACGTTTTAAACGAATGATTTGAACCACGAAATGATGGAATCGGTTCCAGTAACAGGTGGTCGATTTCATCTTGTGTTCCTCGAACCAGTCTTTTGCTCGAGTCCATTTGTGGAAATTCTACCTGATGAAAGCTGCAAAATAATTGTTTTTAGTTATCCCTTGTTTTTTTATAATAATTCTCATTGCAAACTTGTAATTCTTTTGACAATGTTTACTGTAAATTAATGCTTTTTGTTTCTATTATTTATTAAGGTTTGTTTCTATTTTTTATACATTAAGGTCTTTTGTTTCTATTTTTTGTAGATTAAGGTCTTTTGTTTCTATTTTTTGTACATTAAGGTCTTTTGTTTCTATTTTTTATAAATTAGCGCTTTTCCATTTAGGTTATTTATAAATCAGCATTTTTTGTTTGTTTATGTTGAGATTTAAGTTACTTGAATATTCTCAATATTTTCAATTTCCAAATTTAAAAATTTCCAAGGTCAAAAAATTACCAAATCAAATTTGTAAAAATGAGAAACAGTTCCAAAGGTGGAGAAATTGAATAGATCTGACATACCTGTACTCTACAGGCACTTAGAGATTATTGAGCTTTCCAAATTAAGGACTAGGGTGGTAGAACGTCTAGTTTCAATCCGTCTTTCGGGCTACAAAAGCCACAGAAGCCACCACATTTTCCGGTGATATGTTGACCACGCTGAAAATTTAAATAGTAATCAGAAACTATGTACTTAATTATTCATAGACTTTCTTATTTTACTTTCTAACTTAGTGCTAGTAAAGCACATGCTAGCCAAGTACACGCTAAGTACTTGTTTGCTAAGTACATGCTAGCTAAGCAACCGTTAGTTGAGTACACGCTAGCTAAGTAACCATTAGCTGAGTACATGCTAGTTAAGTACACGTTATCTAAGTACTTGCTAACTAAGTACTTCCACTGTAATATAAACTAAACAATACCACTAAAATTTTAATTTTCTAAGCCTCTATTCTTTATGTTTTCAATTTTAAAAAGTCAATATTAATTAAATTCAAAATTGATGTAAAATATGAACTCCATATGAGTTACATACATACATAGAATGTACATACATAGAAAAATCGATCAATAGGCTGCCAACTGATAGATGATGTTGAATACTCTATTTATAATCTTTTACGTTACATAATTATTAAACACTAACTACAGCAAACAATTAAATATGTAAGAGTCATAAAATTAAATATCTAAGAGTCATTTAAAATAGCCGAAAAGTTAGTTATACCTTAATTAATTATTATTAAGGTAAATGACTTTATTGAACACGTAAGAATGTAACTGTTTGAACGAAGCTTACAATATTATCAACTTGCACCGACGATCCGTCCGATCCGGTCCAGACAACATCCGACGACACTCTTAATTGAGTTCCTCTTAAGTTAATACTAAAACGACCTTGAGGACAATGTGCCAGGCTATAGCAATCACCAGCTGTGCCGTACTTTATGCGTTTCGCACCATTCGTCCACGAGAACGTGTAATCATTTTCTGAAAAAAATATATTTGTACAAATATATGTTGCAGAGAACGTAGGTTAGATAGTGTTGATTTTTAGGGTGGGTTACCTTGAATATAAAGTTTAACGGGGTCGATTCGTATCCTTCTGAACGTTGTTTTTCCAGATACGCTGCCAATAATGGTTTCACAGTCGCAGCTCTCGTTTCTTTGTCCACTGTATGGGCAAGTGTGAGGGTTCCTCAATCTAAAATGAATTAGATGATGTATTTATTGTTGAATAGTATATTGTTATTAATTTTTATATCTTAGGATTTGTTGATGAAAATTTCAGTAGATTTCATTTTGAAATTTTTTAATTTGGAAATTTTTATTTTTCCAGTTTCTAAATTCCTAAATCTCAAATTTTCTAGTTTCCAAGTTAGTAAATTTCTAGGTCTCCAAATATCTAAAATCTGAAATCCTCAAATTTTCCAATTTCCAAACTGTTAAATTTCTAAATTTTCAAACTTCCAAGCTCTCAAATTCTCAATTTGTGGAACTAAATTTCCTAATCTTTAACCTTTGGAGTTCTCAAGCTTCCAAATTCTACACTTTTGAAATTTCTAAATTTTTAAATCTCTAAATTCTCAAACTCCTAAATTTTCAAATTCCCAAATTCCTAAATTCCCAAATTCCCAAATTCCCAAATTCCCAAATTCCTAAATTTCCAAATTCCCAAATTCCCAAATTCCCAAATTCCCAAATTCCCAAATTCCCAAATTCCCAAATTCCCAAATTCCCAAATTCCCAAATTCCCAAATTCCCAAATTCCTAAATCCCTAAATTCCCAAATTTCTAAACTTTGAAATTCTCAAGCTTCCAAATTCTCCACTTTTGAAATTCCTAAATCCCTAAATTCCCAAATTTTTGAACTTTGAAATCCTCAAGCTTCCAAATTCTCCACTTTTGAAATTCCTAAATTCTCAAACTCCCAAAATCCCAAAATCCCAAATTCCCAAATCCTAAATTTTCAAATCCCTTAAATCACAAACCCACAAATCCCATAAATAAAAAATCTTCAACCCCCTTAATTCCACAAATCCCAAAATTGTTTTCCTTTCAAAGTCCCCAAATTCCCAATTTTTCAACTTTCACCCCTAAATTTTTCCCATCTTTCAAATTTCCAAATCTCCAAATTTCAAACCTTCAAAAATTTTCAAAATTACTACTCTTTTACATTGAACCGACCTCTTGTCGTACACCTCTGCATAATTTTCTGACGACCCAGCTGGCAAAGTCAAATACTCTTTCGGTTCCGACGTTGACATTTCATGGCAGTAGATTGACATGCTTCTTCCACCAACGACCAACATGTACTCGCTGTTTTTAATCGTCCTATAATACTTCTTAGCTTCGAGGCAGGACATCGGGTAACACTTTCGTTGATTACATTTTCTCCTTCGTTGCGGTTTAAACTCCTTAGGACACTTCACATGAGGTACTCTCTTGCCTGAGCGATCGTGGCAGAACAACCTTCGAACTTGTCGTCCTTTCTGACCGCAAGTGTGGCTACACTAAAAATTTCATAGAAAAAAGATTATTGGCCAATGATCATAGTCGAGGCCCATACAAAATCAGTCAATCAATCAAAAGATTATTTTACTTTTGTGAATATAATTGCTTTGTTTAACAACTTTTTTATATGAAGATGCATAAGTTTATGGAGTTCTAATGCAATTTTTAGACAAACAGTTATGAATTTTAAAGTCTCTGGATTAATGTATTTTTAGAACTTTGAATTTTGAAGGCTTTAGAGTGTCTGTGTTCTTAGATTTTCAAATTTCTGTGTCCTCAAATTTTGAGATGTTCACAAATTTACAAATCTCCAAATTCCCAAATTTCTAAATTCCCAAACCTCCAAATTCCCAAAGCTCCGAATTCCCAAAGCTCTAAGTTCCCAAATCTCCAAATTCCCAAAGCTCCAAATTCTCAAAGCTTCAAATTCCCCAAGCTTCAAATTTCCAAAGCTCCAAATTCCTAAAGCTCTAAATTCCCAAAGCTCCAAATTCCCAAAGCTCGAAGTTCCCAAATCTCTAAATTCCCAAAGCTCCAAATTCCTAAAGCTTCAAATTCCCCACGCGTCAAATTTCCAAAGCTTCAAATTTCTAAAGCTCCAAATTCCCAAATCTCCAAATTTCCAAAGCTCAAAAATTCCAAAGCTCCTAATCACTAAATTCCCAAATCCCCAAATCCCCAAATCCCCAAATCCCCAAATCCCCAAATCCTGAAATCAGCAAATCCCCAAATCCCCAAATCCTCAAATCAGCAAATCCCCAAATTCTCAAACCTTCAAATCCCCAATTCTCCAAATCCCCAAATCCCCAAATCCTCAAATCCCCAAATGCCCAAATCCTCAAACCTTCAAATCCCCAATTCTCCAAATCCGCAAATCCCCAAATCCTCAAATCCTCAAATCCTCAAATGCCCAAATCCCCAAATCCCCAAATCCCCAAATCCTCAAATCCTCAAATCTTCAAATCCTCAAATCCCCAAGTCCCCAAGTCCCCAAATTCCCGAATCCCCAAATCCCCAAATCCCCAAATCCCCAAATCCCCAAATCCCCAAATCCCCAAATCCCCAAATCCCCAAATCCCCAAATCCCCAAATCCCCAAATCTCCAAATCTCAAATTCCCACATCCCAAAATTCTAAACCCACAACAATCCTCAAAAACCCCCCTAAATCGAGTGCTATCCTCTCCGTTACCATACTGCTTCCCACATTTTCTTTTGAGTGCACATAAAATCAAGTTACCTTCTTCCACGGTCCAGCAGTCCAAGAATACTTGTCGTCGCATTCTCTCAATTTACAAATCTGTTCACTAGACGGTTTTTGATTTATGGGGCAGTTAGATGCGGGTGTTGGATCGGTAACTCCGAATCGATTGGTTCGATGGCAGGTCACGGTTCGTCGTTGAATTCCTTCGCCACATTCTGCCGAACACTTTAAACAGAGAAGCTCATTTTTCAAATTCTGTTTCGAGATGAATATTAGAAATATATAGTAATTAATAGACTGCGGATGCATTTACGATTATATTTATAAAATATTGAAATTTGTAAAATAAACATAAGTTGTGAATCTGATGGATTCATTTTTTGACTCATTTACTGAATCTCATGATTCATTTATTTACATTTACTGAATATTTATTACTGATTTATTTACGTCTCGCAGACTTCGAGGTATCGAACGTTCAGTCTGTGTTTTCTGCAGACATCCGCATTCTAGTAATTAATATATTTTATTGCGTTCGAGAATTTTCATTTTGTTACGGGTGAGTAACATTTATCTGTTTAATGTTTAATGATCATTGCAGTCGTTTAATGATTTATCTCTTGATTTGTGATGCTTATTAATTAGCAACACGTTTGAAATAAGTTCCGACGTGCGATAAGCGTGATAATCATGCTCATGCATTGTAAGTAGGTATATGAAATGTGTCGTACAAACATTAGACACTAATTAATGAATTATCAATTTATAATTAATTGCTTTTGGCAGACAATATGTTTCAACAATTGATATATAGTGAAACATAATTACTTTTGATTAAAAATAGTACTCACTGTCTTTTAGACTATCATTTTCAAGATTTTTTTAATTAATTGCTATAATTAATTATGTTATCGTAATTACTTGTAATAAATTTGTGATTAATCATTATTTAATTTGTTAACTATTATGATGAAAATGGATATTTTTAAGAAGGTTTATTAGAATGATTATAGGAGACTCTCGTTATATTGCCGTTTTTATACGGACTTTGAGATACCATGGGAGTCAACGTGTTATTAAACATGATTTTGTTCATTTATTTTTCATTTCAATTTTCAGTTCATTTTTGTTCATTAATAATTATAAGTTATTAATTATATTATAGTTAATTTTTTATAATTATTAATTAATTATTAATTGAATAATTTGTAAGTTATCAATGCAATAAAAATTCGATAAGTTGTTAATACAGTAACAATTTAAAAAATAATTAATATAATAATTTTATAAGTTATTAATACAATAACTTTTGTTATAGAGTTTTTATACAATAACATTTTTGTACAATAATATTTTTGATTATTATACAGTAATGTTTTTATATAATTTTTGTATAGTAACGTTTTTATTGTTATTGTACAATAACATTTTTATACAGTCATTGTACAATAACGTTTTTTATGCAGTTATTGTACATTTTAATGCAGTTACTACACAATAAAATTTTTATGCAGTTATTACACAACGATGAGGTTTTCCATAAATAATCCTGAAAGGAGTGTTAACATTAAAAAAAAAAATAAAGACATGACACCAGATTCTCGTAGCATGCATGTTGATGACTTCCGCATGCTGCATTGCCAGCGATCATTTGTAAAACGAACATCGTGATCACAATCATATTCATCATGCTCTTTCGCAAACGAATCAATCGGATTAACACAATGTTATGATTGTTAATAGGATGAATCCTCAGGACACATGATTTCCTTTAAAAATAACGTCCTTCAATGAAAAACGCAAACCTAACTGATAAATCCAACTGTCTGGCATTCAGGAATGTGCGAAACAAACGAGTTTTCAAAAGAGGAAGGAATAGTCGAAGAACATTTTTATGAATATTAGACACGTGTTAAAGTATAGTAACATAGATTTTAGATCACTATGTTGAGGGAGACCTGTTTTTGTTACGATCAAAGTTAGCGGGTAATTTTTTGTTAATATTACTTGAATAATAGTATAAATATTTTTAATTTTAATATCATATACTAATATATCATATCATATACTATTTATATATTTAAGTGTTTTTGTTTTCTTTTGGGGGTTTTAGGGCCCCTTTGGCGCCCCTTTTAGGTACGTCACTGTTAACTGATGATACTGCCTTGTTAATCAGTTTTGAAACATAAAGCCTGTCATTCAAATTCATGACATAAAAATATTGTAGAGTAATACTTATTTTATACCAATTTAAAGCTTAAAGTTTAACGAAAATAATTTCATAAGGTTCTCACTGATATTTTTAATGCAAAATGGCAAATAGACAGTTATAACAAACAGTAAAAGTGAAATTTGTACATACACTATTTTTCAATGAGATTCAATTTCATTTAGAAAACTATTAATATTTTAGTATAATATTAAATTAAAGTAAACTGTACCATTCTAAACAATTAATAATTTATAAAAATTACTATACATTAATAAATGAGTATTGCAGATATACACCACTTTTTAAATACAGTATCTATCATTTCATTCACAATAAAATAATTATTCCGTTCAAATTTAAATTTATGGTGACAGAAATAATTTTTGCACTAACTTTGATCGTTTTATATTATTTCGAACCACGCAATCGAAAATGACTTCCCAGTGAATTTCTCCACAAACGAATCCCAAATCGAGCTTATGGATCAATTTAACCATACACGTATTTCTCATCAATTAATATTTTGTATAAATTAAAAGTATCACTAAAATACTTTATAATAATGAAGAAAATGAACTGTAACCAGTTTTGGTACATTCTTAATATTCTATGTTTCAATGCTTTTATATAATTACACAGCTAATTCCAATTTCACCTAATTTCACAAAAATTCTTCAACAGTTACAATAACAATTGTAAAAATTGTTAAATAATAAACAGAAATACAAAACAAAAAAATTAACGTATTAAATTAAACACATTGCACAAAATTTATTATTTTTGCACAATTATTGATTGAATCAATCAATAAGCTCGATTAAAAGAGAGGAAGTGCAACCAACGCAATCGAAGGGTAACTGCATCGAAATGAATAAGAGGCAGGCGATGATGTAACACAAGATCGATAGATCATAGATCATAATGGCGAGGTATGAAGATACCTCGGACCAAGGTCCTTCCTGCCAAATATAGTCACAGGCGACTCGTCTGCAGGGCCTCTGCGATCTTGGCTTGGACAAGCCAAGTCTCGAGCACTGCTCATCCTTAACAGTCACTTCCGGTCCATGATTTCCCCTCCTCATCGTGCACTCGACTCTCCGCCTCTGCAGTCCGCTACCGCACGATTTTGAGCACTGTAAAATGTTTTATTTGCGATGCACTCTTCGACCGAACCTGGTTCCTAAATTCTCCTCCGTTTCGAAAAATTCTCCTCCTCTAATTCGCTTCAATTTTTCATCCGATTAATGAGATTCGTTCAGAGCGAACGGAACAAATTGAAAATTAAGTTTAAATTATTTAAAACTTGTAGAAACTTGTACCAATGAAAGTATAATTTTAGTAAAAATTTTTTTGAATGATAGTAGTTTCATTGTTTACAATTTTTTAGCCCTTGCATGAAGGTCATTATGCAATTATGTATATTTGCTGTTAATAAAATAGATGTAGTTATTAATTTGTACGTTTGCGATTACATTTTATGTTTTTTAATATTTGCTGTTATATATTAGCATTTTATATGCTGTTCGATGCAAAACGTATAAACAGTTTTCAACAATGTGATTAAAGTCTTACAACATCGATAGACTCAACATTTAATTGAAGATGCTCGAATACATTACCTTTCTGACACTTTTTTTAGTTAAAAGTGTCAAGTTTAAACATGCAGTGGATAAAATTTTATTTTTATGTTGTGATAATATGTTATATTGTAATATTATATAAAATAAATACTATAAATGTTGGAAAAAATTAATTTAACGTACTGGGGTTGTGGCCATTTTGTGAAGTATGTAAACAAGATGGCGAAGTTCGTAAGAAACTCACAAAAACATTAAATGATACTTAAAAAAATAATGAAGCTAGTTATTAAATTTTAATTTAGTCAAGTGATTAGATTTAAATAATTTTTTAAATCTAATAGACCCTATCTGAAATAATTTTTGAAACTTAATCCCTATCTGTTATAGGTTAAATACATTGACGTAACTAAACTGGGACATAATCACCTTATCCAAATTTTCAATTTCACAAACCTTTAAATTTTCAAATTATCAAATTCCAAAATTAATTACCAAAGTTCACAGGCTTCATTACGTTCTTTGGTCCACTTCAAAATTACAGTTACACCAATAACTATTATACTTAACTAAGTATAATAAAAAAGCAGTATAATACATTGTATCGAGGGATAATACTTACAGAGGTCCAATTAGACACTTTCCATTTGCGGAAAATGTTTGTATCTAATCCAGTCTTCCGATTTCCAGGACCAGTCGTGCAAGGATTCTTCCGGCACACCTTCACTATTTCCGGTTTCTCGCTGTCATGGCACCTGTCGTCAGGTAATATCTCACCCTGTGGACTGCGGCAACGAACTTGTCGATGTTGGAAACCCGTACCACATTCTCCGTTGCACTGAATTGATGAATTAATAAATTAATTTGATATGTGTCACTTATAGTAATTATAGACTGCAGCATCAAAGTCCATAACTTAAGAAGAATACATATTTTAAAGAATATTATCAAGTTATTCTAAGTTTTATAAATAAAATATGTTGTTAATCATAAGTCTTTAATGTAATTTACTAACTTTGTGTATAATATTGTATGTACCAAGTGAGAATAAAAGGAATAAATGTATTTTGATAATTAACCTGACTCCAGTCACCAGTATTCCACATTGGACAATGATGGCGATTGCAAGGGATCATGGTTGATGGTTTGTTCTTCCTGTCACAATAATGATCTGGAGCAATAGTTCCAGTTTCAATGGAATTGCACGTCACTGCTGTATGCATGAAACCTCCAATACATGGTCTGGAACACTACGATAAAGATATTACATTATTTTATATTAAAGCTAAGGACCTAAGTTGGATTCAAATACTGTTGTCAATTCAGGTCTTTATTTAACTGTAATTGTATTTAGGTTATTAAATTGCAAAAGTACCTCTTTCTGTGATCGAACTTGCCATTTATATCCAGAACGGAAAGTTATGTCATAAACTTCATTGTCTTGTTGTGAATGAACTTCATGTGGTGGATCAGAAGAATATTTAATTGGTGGTACATTTATCTGTAACAAAATGTCCTTACAAAGTTTCAACTCTACATAAAAATTTAAATTTAATATAATGTTCTGTTAAAAGTAATAACTGAAGTATAATTGAATTAAAAAATTAGGAGTTTGTATGTTTGACTTACCACTGCTGGGCAGGGTTTCAGTACACAAGTGGTAGTGTCTTCAGGTTTATCAGAGGGGGAACATTTATTACTAACAGATCCCTCAGCACTTTGACAAACAACTTTTCTTCGTTTAATACCTTCGCCACAAGTGACAGAACACTATAAATAAAAATAGGTCAGACCCATAGTTATCTTAATCACATAACTGGCTCTAATTCAAAATACAGTTATCAATTTCATCACATACTGGACTCCAATCACCAGCCTGCCAGTGTTCGCAAGGTCTCTCATTGCAGACTTCAACTACACCAGGAGGTAAGTCACCACACATACTGGAGTCTACAATACGGTTCTCTATATGGCACAAGTAATTTCTGTGTCGCTTGCCCACACCACAGGTCACAGAACACTGTCATCAAAAGAAATTGTACATAAGTTAAAAAATAAAATTAAGTTAAATTTTGAATTTAGAACTCAAAGTTTTAAACTTAAAATTCAAAGCTTAACTGTGTACTTCATATTATGAAAATAAATATGTATATGTGTTATATTTAAATGTATGCAATTAAATCCTGTGTCTTTATATCCCTAGACTTTTATGGTCAAGGATCATTAAATACCAACTATGCATAATTGGTATCAATTTTCTTCACCCGCAGTTAATAGTAGATTTCAATAGATGTTAAGAAATATTCTAATGCTGTTTAGCATTATATTAGCATTATAACGGTGTTTAAAAGATTTTTTGTGGTTTTGACATTAACTAATAAAAATCTTATTATGGTAACTACCACAATATTAGCTAACTAGCTATCTTAATTGCTTAACCCTATTGTTTACTTTAAAATGTTAGAAACTTCTTAAAATAAAAAACTGGGTGATGAAATTAGCATCTTTCGTTCAGATGCGCAGAATGAATAATTTCATAAAATAATATAGTTACCGGGTTCCATTTTCCTAGATCCCACTTGGGACACACACTTTGTTCACATATCCTCTTTACATGTTTTTCTTGCCTTGCACAGTTTTCATCAGGGAATGGTCTCCAATTTGAATCTACGCAAACAGCTGTTCTATACTGAACACCAGCACCACACGTAACACTGCAACTGCTCCATTCCCCATAACTCCAATGGACATTTTCACAGGGTCCCATGCAAGATTCTTCCTCGCTGGGTCGCGGGAGATGAGCACAGGCTCGTGCTGGTATTGGACGAGGCATATGATCCGAGTTCAAGAGTTTCTGGAGGCACCTGGAGGTGACTGTGCGGGTTCCTGGACCACAATGGCTGGAACACTCGGAGACTGATGTGACTTCCCATCTAGAACCATATGGAGAAAGTTAGGATTTGTGGTAAAGGGGCTGCTATGAATTTGACTTGGGAACTTGACTGAGATTAGGTAGTCCTGATTGATGTTGAAACAAAATAAAATAATATGTAGACTTTTGGTGTTATGTGCGGTGTCATATACTTACTTCAAAGTACAGTGATTATTGCACAGCTGACTTTCTTCCCGTGGTTTCTCTGTATGGTAACAATAGTCATCAGGAACTACATCTTTGTTCTCAGTACTTCTGCATTCTGCTTTCCGATACTTCATTCCTTGACATATGTAGCTGCATTCAGACCAGTCACTAAGGATCCAAGCGTAGCTATGCAAAATATGCTTGGGTACCATATACTCATACGTTATTTGGGGCGGGTACAAGTTGGACACTGATAATACCTGGAAGAGTATATTGTTCTTATTCATTTGAATAACAAATGTGCTTATTTTATTTCATAATAGTACTTTGTGAATAGAATGAAGTCCAAAACACTGATGTCTCAATGGTCATTATTTAAGTTGAATTTACATACATGACCACATGTAGATATTTAAATCAGCATTTATAAAATAAATATAAATATTTATAAATAAGTACATATATTTAAAAATAACTAAACGCAGAATAGCATGTAGACATTAGACTAGACATGTATGAGTGTAGATGGAATCTAAGTATAGTTCATGAGTGTTTTGAAGATTTCCTAGAACTTACTTCCAGAATGAGGTCAGTGTCGATTGATTTAGATGCATTCAGACGTTCAACCGCTGTTTCAGGTCCACTGTACTCGATAGTGACTCCAGTTTGAACAATTACCTTCTGGTGCATGACCATGAAGTTACCATTCAGTATATATTTACCACCTTCTCCGAGACGTAGAGCTGAAGGAAATTTGAACTGTTAACGTTAGCTGTTTCAATCAAATCGAGAAAAGTCTTTAGCAACCTTACAATTAAGACTTAACGAAGATTAACCCTTCCCTTAATAATAACACTACCTTGTACCATCTGATAAATTTGTATATCTCCCAACTTTCATCGCGTGAATCATCTCATCAGGAACTCTTACCCAGATAATTGTTGTCGTCACGCATCCCCAGCCAGCCATGCTGCCTGATATCAATATTCTTGCTTCCAGCGGGTATCTTGGTCACCCTGGTGTATCCATATTGCGTGGAATTATAGGATCCCGTGATCTTCTGGCAGGTGGAATTGTCACCCCTACAGACTCCGCAAATGTCCAGTTCTGCGGTCGAGTTCAGAACATGATCGCATCCCGCTGCTTTACAGTTGCCGTTCACGCATATGTGAAAGGTGTCCCGTCCGCATGGTGTTCCGTCGATCACCTTGTTCCGAAGCATGTAATACTGATTGCTCTCCACTTGACAGTATAATCTGCAACGGTCCTGGGGCAATACTGTAACAGGAAGCAGAGAAACATTAGCCTGGCAAAGAAAACTGGGAAACAGCTTCGTGTACCAGCATGTGGTGCGCTTACTTTTTGAGTACTTCGCGCGCCATTTCACGTCTTTGGTCATATTCTGTATGTTCAGGTTGTTGTTGTCGAATTGCGAGCACTGCTGCTCCCTGTAACATACCAACGAAACAATTATTATGCGTTTTGTTGGATATGTATAGTCGATGGCAACTACGATTTCCTTAGGAAAAATATGGATACGTAAAGGGAAGAGATGTTGCGTTCGTTCATTTTTAGCGATTTTTGGGATTTGAAGATGTGGGGATGGGTTAGGAATTTGGGAACGTAGAAATTTAGGAATATGAGTATTTGGAGTTTGTGGATTCAGTGATTTGGAAGCTCAATAATTTGGGGACCTTGGGATTTTGAGGACCATGGGATTTTGGGGGTTTTGGGATTTAGGGATCTTGGGATTTTGGGAATGTTGGGATTTGGAAGCTCAACAATTTGGGGACCTTGGGATTTTGAGGACCATGGGATTTTGGGGGCTTTGGGATTTAGGGATCTTGGGATTTTGGGAATGTTGGCATTTGGGGATCTTGGGATTTGGGGATCTTGGGATTTTGGGATCTTGGGATTTGGGGAATGTTGGGATTTGGGGAATGTAGGGATTTGGAATGTTGGGATTTGGGGAATGTTGGGATTTGGGGAATGTTGGGATTTGGGGAATTTGGGATTTGGGGAATTTACGATTTGGGGAATTTGCGATTTGGGGAATTTGCGATTTGGGGAATTTGCGATTTGGGGACCTTGGGATTTGGGGACCTTGGGATTTGGGGACCTTGGGATTTGGGGACCTTGGGATTTGGGGACCTTGGGATTTGGGGACCTTGGGATTTGGGGACCTTGGGATTTGGGGACCTTGGGATTTGGGGACCTTGGGATTTGGGGACCTTGGGATTTGGGGACCTTGGGATTTGGGGACCTTGGGATTTGGGGACCTTGGGATTTGGGGACCTTGGGATTTGGGGACCTTGGGATTTGGGGACATTGGGATTTGGGGACCTTGGGATTTGGGGACATTGGGATTTGGGGACATTGGGATTTGGGGACATTGGGATTTGGGGACATTGGGATTTGGGGACCTTGGGATTTTGGGGACGTTGGAACTTGGGAACCTTGGGATTTGGGGTCCTTGGGAGTTTGGGGACGTTGGAACTTGGGAAACTTGGGATTTTGGGTCCTTGGGAATTTGGGAACGTTGGAACTTGGGAACCTTGGGATTTGGGGTCCTTGGGATTTTGGGGACGTTGGAACTTGGGAACCTTGAGATTTGGGGTCCTTGGGATTTTGGGGACGTTGGAACTTGGGAAACTTGGGATTTTGGGTCCTTGGGAATTTGGGAACGTTGGAACTTGGGAACCTTGAGATTTGGGGACCTTGGGATTTGGGGACTTTGGGATTGCAGACCTTGAGATTTGTGGACTTTAGACATTATGGATCTTGGAATTCGGCTACATATAAAATTGTGGTCCTGGAATTTGCAAGTTTATAAATGTCTGGACCTTGAGATATAATGTGTTAGAAATTTAAGAATCAAAAAATATAGAAATTTGTCAGTTCAGCTACGTGGCAACCTAAAAATATTTCAAACAATTTAGACATTCATAAATTTCAACATTTGGAAATCTAGTATTTGTAAATTTGAAAGATTCAAAATTTAAAAACTTGAAAACCTGAACATTTAGAAACGTCCAAGTATGTCACTATAACACATGAAAAATTGTCAAGTCTCTACACATGTTTTTATCCACGCAAGGCCTACATTGCTCCGTACTGTACGTGTTCAACGTAATGTGCCGTGAAAGAGATACGATGAGCTTGCTGTAACAGCGGGTGGTGAACGATGCCAGGATAGAGTTCAGTATCGTTGTATCTAGGATTGAATACGAATTCTTTTTGTGAACTCTTTTCACTTAAACTAGGCGTTTGACATGAATGACATCGTATTAAGATAGCACTATATGTAGTTGAAAAATAAAAATACCGGCATGTGATATGATATTATATGGATTTGAATGTGGATGATTGTACAGGTCGAAATAAATAGATGTTGAAGAAGGAAGAGATCACTGTCTTAGAGGAAGAGATTATTGTTTTTGTTTTATGTAGTAGTTTTGTTTAGTATTTCAAGCTGTAGTTATGTAGGTTTGATTTTATTGTACTTGGACTCAGGTGGAGTTGGACTAATGAGGTGGAGTTAGAAGTCTAACTTGGAATGTAGATGAGTTTCTAAGTTCTTAAACTATTAGATTCGCAAATTCACAAACCTTAAAATTCTCAAGTTTTCTGGACCTCAAACTTTCAATTTCTCAAATTCTCAAATTCTCAGATTGCTGAATTTCCAAATTTCCAAATTCCCAGATTCCCAGATTCCCAAATTTCCAATTTATCATGTGCCCAAACTCTTAAATGCCAAAACCTCAAATTTCTAAATTTCCTTAAATTTCCAAATTCTCAAATTTCCAATTGTCCAAGCGCTAAAACTCTTAAATGCCAAAATCTCAAATTTCCAAATTCCCAAATCCCCAAACTCTCAAATTTCCAATTTCCCTTAAATTCCCAAATTCTCAAATTTCCAATTTCCCTTAATTTCCCAAATTCCCAAATTCTCAAATTTCCAATTTCTCAAGTGCCCAAACTCTCAGATGTCAAAATCTCAAATTTCCAAATTCCCAAATCCCCAAATTCTCAAATTTCCAATTTCCCAAGTGCCCAAACTCTCAAATGCCAAAATCTCATATTTCCAATTTCCCAAATCCGTAAATTTTCAAATTTCCAATTTCCCAAGTGCCCAAGCTCTCAAATGGCAAAATCGCAAATTTCCAATTTCCCTTAAATTTCCAAATTCTCAAATTTCCAATTTCCCAAGTGCTCAAACTCTCAGATGGCAAAATCTCAAATTTCCAAATTCCCAAATCCCCAAATTCTCAAATTTCCAATTTCCCAAGTGCCCAAACTCTCAAATTTCCAATTTCCCAAATTCGCAAATTTTCAAATTTCCAATTTCCCAAATGCCCAAGCTCTCAAATGGCAAAATCGCAAATTTCCAATTTCCCTTAAATTCCCAAATTCTCAAATTTCCAATTTCCCAAGTGCCCAAACTCTCAAATTTCCAATTTCCCAAATCCGCAAATTTTCAAATTTTTAAATTTCCAATTTCCCAAGTGCCCAAGCTCTCAAATGGCAAAATCGCAAATTTCCAATTTCCCTTAAATTCCCAAATTCTCAAATTTCCAATTTCCCAAGTGCCTAAACCCTCAAATGCCAAAATCTCAAATTTCCAGTTTCCCTTAAATTCCCAAATTCTCAAATTTCCAATTTCCCAAGTGCCTAAACCCTCAAATGCCAAAATCTCAAATTTCCAGTTTCCCTTAAATTCCCAAATTCTCAAATTTCCAGTTTCCCTTAAATTCCCAAATTCTCAAATTTCCAATTTCCCAAGTGCCCAAATTCTCAAATGCCAAAATCTCAAATGTCCAAATCCTCAAATCCCCAAATCCCCAAATTCTCAAATTCCCAAATCTTGAAATTCTCAACTTTCCACTTTCCCAAGTGCCTAAACCCTCAAAGTCCCAAATTCTCAAATTCCCAAATTCCTACACAGTCAAACTCACACTTCCCCCTAATAAAAAATGTGGCCCCATAACAAAATCACGTTCGACGGTTGCATACCTGAAATCAAGACTTCCCGGCGGACACTCCCTGGTGGCGCAGCTGCGATACTTAACGCGTTCCCCGACACAGTAATTGCCACCGTTCTGCGGAGGTGGATTGTTGCATTCGCGATATTTCTTCTTGACACCGCCACCGCATGTACGCGAGCATTCTCCATATCGTCCCCATTCGCCCCATTGGCCATCCACCGGTTCCAGATTTCTACGGGACACGCATTTGCCTCGATGACACCATTTGTTTTCACCGCACACGGTCCCATCAGCCCATGGCATGTGCTGCGTGTGACATCGCTTCAGACTGTGCGGTATGTGGCACCATAATCTCTTGCACACTGCCTGGCCGTAATCAACCAATTGCTCAGTTTATCTCAATCCTTAAGTAGTATACCTACTGGGGCGATTCATAAGGTTTTCGGACATTTTGCATGTCGTTTATTCAATGATGTCTTATATAGGTACTTAAAATGAAGTCATGCTATTCGCGCAACTAAGTGAGATAATATATCACTTCAAAGTTTCTGAAGTACACTTTCGTGTACCACATTTGACATACCATACTTCATTTCTGACGCACGAAGATACTTCGTCGTTATCGCGTGTGATCTCACTTCGCATTCGTTGCACGAGATGCTGTGCAATATTTTACATTGACATTTCTCTTACTCTAACACGATGTAAAAATTCGGTAGTTACTTTCAGTTTATTTGCAATGGAATATTAAATGATCAAGTCTTTAGTGTTAGTCGATACATCAAGGTAAAGTCACTAGTTTAGTAAGCTAATTGTGGGTCGTATTATACTAGTTAGGTCTGAGGTCATATTCTGAACATTTTTGGGTACTTCAAAAGGTTCTTGTTCTTTTGTAATAACAAGTTAAGTAATATTTAGATCTTCCTTTCGTCCATTAACATATTCGCCGTTAAGATATATTGCAGATACGGGTGATATTAAGATACGAATAGAGATGTGGAGATAGAGGTACGAATGATATGGATGTGGAAGCTACCGAGGTCTGGAGATATATGAAGGTGGTGATGTATCCAAATAAGTGTCAACCTAAAAAACTAATAAATTAAAAAGCGTATCTCTGCATATTCAAGTTATGTGACTTTGAATCATCACATCTATCGAATACTCATATCAGAAATCTAAGAAATCGATCGTACAAAAAGTCCAGACTTAACATTTCCGGTGGGTGAGTCACGTAAGGCGTGTGGAACAGGTATGTCCAGGCGGCGAATATGTTAATAAACACAAAGGAGTCGGAATTTTCATAAAAATATGCGACTTACCATCACTCACCATGTCAGGGCAAATCCTGGACCCGCGTCCGAACACGAGTTCGCATTGCTTGTTGCCGGAGTAGTCCTCGCCAGGAAGTCTGCTCACGTCCTCCTGTTTCCATATCATGCTTGGGGACGGCTCGTCCAGCAGGCAGTTACCGTAGCCGGCCCTGGAACAAATTTCGACAGGTTTGAACGTCGTTCCGGTGGGACGGTGCACCCAGGGCTCTGCATCATCGGGAGGACCAAATTTTTGTCGGAAACGAATGGCGCTCGGCACAGTGCGTGCAGGTCATTCAGAATGCAGCGGGACCGGATTCCTAAGCAACGAGTCGCCTTCCTCTGGCGTTGCAGAAAAACCAGCGCCACCGGCTTTCTCGATTCAATTCAATGCGGTGACTGACGTGGGCTAATTCTTAAATCTTTACTTTAGGGACGGTGGATCGGAGTCGACTTTGGGGAATCTTTCCGTCAACGTTTTTAGGACTTCGCGGAAAATTTGAGGCTCTTGGGTTCACAGGAATGATTTAGGGGGTATTTTTGATGGTATATTTTCATTGGAATTATTCTCATTAATATTGGATGAGAAAGGTCATATAACGAGAGGGTATATAATTACATATTATACAGTAAGGTTAGGTAACTTATGATAAAGTTCTAGAATGTGAGACATGCAAGATTAGTGGTGCAAATCATATAGTTAAATTTACTATAAGGCTATATAACAAGTAGTAATATTATACAGAGTAAGGCAATATAGCAAGTATATTATGTAACGTGTAGTAATACCATACATGAGACTGTAATATGCAAAGTTATTCGGTGCAGGTAATATAGTTATAATGTTTAGAATGGTTATGCATATAAAGAGTAGTTATATTCAGTGTATGGTCATATAATGAATACAGTTACGAGACTATACTATATGAGAGCATATGATTTTGATACAACACGTGATGTAACACGTAAACTATAAAGTGAGGTTATTTAAAACTGTACACGTGTGGCCATATAACGAGAGGCGATATAACGCGAGATTATACAAAGCAAGACTATCATGCAAAGTTGAACATGGTAGGTTAGCATATAAAAATTTGCGAATTATACATTTGAAAATTTTCAAACTTGATACGATAAAAATGAAAAAATGTGAAAAATTCGAAATTAAAAAATTTGTAAAGTTTAAGTATTTGTTTAAATTTAGAATTTTGGAAATTGAAAGTACATATATTTTGCTTCAGTCAGCTAATTTTTGGGACAACTTTTTCAACAGCCGACGTTACCTAAGCCCACGCGTGGAGGACGAAGACCCATGATTTATGTCCTGATTTACTGAACAAAGAACACCGTGTACTAAATTGTACAAAAAAATATTTTTGACACTATGTAGGTGTTGTATAATTAGGAAATTTTATATCAATTTTTTTGACAGTCCCACTTTAAATATCAAGGTTTAACTTTCCAATCATTAGTCTAAAAATCGCCTGTTTATGAATTACATAAATTATATAAACTTAAATATGCATTCACTGTGGTTATAGTTATAATTCACTATATTCTATGTATAAATTATATGATTAATGTGATTCACCAGTATTTTGTTCACGTACTGAAATTTATTATACCAGTTATTTAAGTTAGCTCATCTTTTGAATATAATTTTTTAAAAATTATTATATAAATTACTTAATTAATGTGATCTATATGTCCCACGAATATTTGTTAATTTTTTCAAATTCGTTTGAATCTGTAAATTAATATAATGTTCTGTGAATGTTTATTAATTTGTTAAAATTTGCTAAATAAATTATGTGATTACACAATATAATTTTGCAGATGGTTTTGAACAGTCATTCGCTAAGCTTTTAATTCGTTAAACGATGAAAAGCTCAAGGCAATTTTATGAAGAAAAAGCAAATCCTAACGAGACAGAAACGGGTCAATTTGTGACACGTTTAAGAGTGACACTGGTTATTGACTTGTCAAGGTAATGACTGACTCACTCGAGGAATTCGGTGACGTAGTGTCTGGAACATTTTGACCATTCCCAAGGGAAGGTTTTGTCATCCAGCATTCTAGACATTATGTTATGAAAGCCTGAATGATTATGGAAACCTTCGCACTTAATGTCGTCGTCATGGGGCATGTTGAATCTGAAATTTCAATCAGAAATGTTGCTTTTAATGTCTGCTCAAATCTCTTTCATTGTGTATATACAAAAATATACGTATTAGTAATAATTTTATTATTTCTTTCAATTTTTTAAAGACCTTATCTGGAGACACTGTCCACCATTTTGTAGTCGTTTGCAATGGTGGTCAATGTTAGAGATATTCTGCATATCAGTTAATAATTAATACAAAATTTGTGATTACAGTTTTTGTAGGCAGTTTTAGATTAAATGTACTTCTAACAAATTACTTTATTATTTCTTTCAATTTTTTAAAGACTGTATTTTGAGACACTGTCCGCCATTTTGTAGTTATTTGTAACGGTGGTCAATGTTTGAGATATTCTGCATAATATAGCAGTTAATATTTAATACAAAATTTGAGGTTATAGTTTTTGTATGCAGTTTCAGATTAAATGTATTTCTAACAAATTACTATATTATTTTTTTCAATTTTTTAAAGCTGTGTTCCGAAATACTATCCGCCATTTTGGTGTCATTTGCAATAACGGTGCTTAATGCTAGAAATGCATAGTATAACTCAAACTAATATTTAATACAAATTTTGTGATTACAATGTTCGTACGCAATTTTACATTAATTGTACATCTAAGAAATTATTTTATTTTTTTCAATTTTTCAAGGGCTGTATTCCAACGCACTATCCGCCATTTTGTAGCCATTTGCTACAACGGTAGTCAACGTCAGAAACACTTCATACATTATAACAATATTCAGTACAAAATTCAATATAAATTAATATTCAATACAAAATTTGTGATTGTGGTTTCAGATTAATTTGTCAAATTTAATTTAAATATGTGTAAAAATGCAAGACTTATTTATAATAGTACTCCTGAATAAATGTTAGTAATGTATAAAGTGAAATTGGTTTTCGGAATGTTTAATGACTATACTTACACGTGACCAATTTCATGAGCGATTGTAAAGGCAGCAGCAAGACCATTGTCTTGAACAATGGCACACGAGGACACTGGAGAACACATACGACCCAGCTTAGCCAGACCCAAAGTGTCGCAGCTTTTCTCGTCGTGATTATGGCACAGATTTTCCCTGAAATCATTCCGTTTCGAGTGATTAGTATCAATAATTGCACCGCCTACTAAGCTTTACTTTCAATTCTCTTCTTTCACGCACTCTACTATTTATTTACTATTTCAAGAATCATTACAGAAACACAGTATTTTTTTATTTTTAGATATAATATTAATTACATTAATAATTACTTTATTTTAAAATTACTCAAGTGTTATTTGAGGAGAATAAAAAAATTAAAATGACAAATTTTTACAAGTTTGATGACTTTTATTAACATTTTTTTGGTGAAAAGAAAAAAGACCGGGAATTTAATTGTCGCATGAATAATTAGAACGAAAATCTGTGTTTGCAAATAAAATTAACTCGTTACATGTATAACTGTAAATAAATTAATTTACTAATAAAGTAATGTGACTAAATTAATTTATTAGTGGTGTGAATAAACTAATTTATCAATAAACATAAATTTACTAACTTTTATTTGCAGTAATTTTGTAGCATAAAAATTTCATGTGTAATCATCTTCAGAAAATATTTATCGCTATTTCGAAATGGAGACACGAGACAGGGTGAGAAATAAATGATTACGAATATGTTTTCGAATTGCAAACGAAAATAGATTCGTGTAAATTAAATAGCTGGTTCGAATAGATATTATTTCAGAAAATCGTAAATACTAGACACCTTGTTAAAAGGAGAGCAACATCGTGATGTTCTGGCGCTGGTTCATCAGGATTGTTGTTCTTCTGCCAATGACAGAACCTTTCCAACATATCAGCCGCTGCAATTCCTTCGCTGACAACGTGTCTGGCAGCGAATCGTTGATTAGTCACCTGGATCTTCATCACCGAAATATTTATTGGATTGCCAATGGACGGATCTTTGTATATTCGCGAAACCTGCAAAACAATGTTTAATATTATATAATTAACTGTGATCGCACACTGTTAGCTACGATTGATAACTGTGATAACTTGATAACTTGACCACAACAAATTGTGATAACTTACAATAAAAATTACATCGTATAAATTTTCTGAAGCTACATCACACCTAAACGTTCAAAATTAATTATTAAACAAAAATAACTCAATACATAAGTAACTATAGTGTATAAAATGCACGTATTCACCATACAGATACAGATTGACCAAACAGAGAAATTCGTCACATATTAAGACAATCGCACAAGGAATTCAAATTAAGATTACTGTCTGAATATTTCTTCTGAATGTTAAGATCACCCAGTTTTTAATCACCCTGTATATGGAATAAGATTATTATTATAACCTCGAAAAGCAATTATACCTAACGTGTTTGTTTCACGCGTCACCGCCATATGATGAAATTGTTCATAAGCGGAAAGATGATTTCTGCAAGCTTGACTGCATCCTGATCAAGCGTCAAAGAAGAGCAGAGAGAGAAAGAGAGACGTATATACGTACATAAAGAAGAAGTACCTAACCTAACACATAGACACATACACAGATAAGACGAGATGAAAGCAAAAAGAGGATAAGCGTGCATAAACAATGCAAGACACAGTCGGCTCTTAATTAGTGGTGTGTCTCGGATCGCAACAGGCATCGTCCAATCTTTCTGGAATGAATCCGTGGGAGGCATGATAAAACGTTCAGGATGTGTTTCGGGTTTTTGGATCATGTTATACTATCTTTTGAATTTTGAAATTTTGGAAATTATGAAATTCTAAATTCTTGAATTTCTGAATTTCTGAGTTTCTGAGTTTCTGAGTTTCTGAATTTCTGAATTTCTGAATTTCTGAATTTCTGAATTTCTGAATTTCTGAATTTCTGAATTTCTGAATTTCTGAATTTCTGAATTTCTGAATTTCTGAATTTCTGAATTTCTGAATTTCTGAATTTCTGAATTTCTGAATTTCTGAATTTCTGAATTTCTGAATTTCTGAATTTCTGAATTTCTGAATTTCTGAATTTCTGAATTTCTGAATTTCTGAATTTCTGAATTTCTGAATTTCTGAATTTCTGAATTTCTGAATTTCTGAATTTCTGAATTTCTGAATTTCTGAATTTCTGAATTTCTGAATTTCTGAATTTCTGAATTTCTGAATTTCTGAATTTCTGAATTTCTGAATTTCTGAATTTCTGAATTTCTGAATTTCTGAATTTCTGAATTTCTGAATTTCTGAATTTCTGAATTTCTGAATTTCTGAATTTCTGAATTTCTGAATTTCTGAATTTCTGAAATGTTAAATTCTTGAATTCTGGAATTTTTCGACTTTGTGAATTAAGCAATTTTTGAATTCTTGAATTCTTGCACTCTAAAATTTCAGAATTATTGAATTTTCGAATTTAAGAATCTCTAAATCTTCAAATATTTGAGTTTTTGAATCCTTGAATCTACGAATCTATGAATCTTTGAAACTTTGAATTGTTGAATTGTTGAATTGTTGAATTGTTGAATTATTGAATTATTGAATTACTGAATTACTGAATTACTGAATTACTGAGTTACTGAACTACTGAGTTATTGCAGTACTGAATTACTGAATTACTGAATTATTGCATTACTGAATTACTCATTTCTGAATTATTGCATTACTGAATTACTGAATTACTGAATTATTGAATTATTGAATTATTGAATTACTGAATTACTGAATTACCGAATTACTGAATTACTGAATTACTGAATTACTGAATTACTGAATTACTGAATTACTGAATTACTGAATTACTAAATTACTGAACTACTGAACTACTGAACTACTGAATTACTGAATTACTGAATTACTGATTTACTGAATTACTGAGTTACTGAACTACTGAGTTATTGCATTACTGAATTACTGAATTACTGAATTATTGAATTATCGAATTATCGAATTCTCGAATTATTAAATTCTCGAATTCTCGAATTATTGAATTATTGAATTATTGAGTTATTGAATTATTGAATTATTGAGTTATTGAGTTATTGAATTATTGAATGATTGAATTATTGATTTATTAAATTATTGAATAGTGGAATAATCAAATTCCGAAATTATCGAAATCCCCCAAAACAGACAATCGACGTTCGAAAGTGAATCTCCTTCGACATCAGCCTAAGGCAAGATCCCAACAAATCGAGTTACTCCAAAATAGCGTCATACCACTTGATTATCCGCCATAACCATAAGATCAGTCATTTTGCCCCACGCTCAGTCAGAAAATCTTCATTCTGCCTATTAACTACGACGTCTCGAGTCGTTCTCGTAACAAAAACTCGACGAATTTTATTAGATAAAAGAGAGCAGACTGGTTCAATTCGGCCAACTGTTTCGAGTCCGTTTATGCAGCGTTTCGTTCTGGAATAGAGTGATTACAACAGATTACAACAATGACTCGTAATTGATTGATTAAGAGCGCGCTGCTGTTTCAGACACGGCTTGATGTGATTTCCTTGGCCAACGGGACGGATAAAACGTGGTAATGGCAGTCCCTTTTTTTGCTGTCTCGTTTCGAAATGTTTCTTTTGATAGGCCATGGACGTTGGTGAACGGCTAACTAGGAAATCACCTGGACGGACGTGGACTTTGAAATGGATAGGTGTTGCTGGTGCCTTTAGAGCGATTGTTATCGCATCACAATGATACGGTGAAAGCGGAATAATTCTATTCGATCTGGCCTTTTGGGATTTTTGGGAGATTTCGGTATGCTTCGCTAACATTCAATTCATTTCTTCTTGAATATTGAATTAATTTCTTTTCGGACACTGGTCATATTCAATTGATTTCTTCTTGAACGTTGTTAATATTCAATTGATGTTAACACAATTGTAAAATGTACGATTTACTAAGTTTCTTGTATTACAAAATTTCTTGATGCAAGAATCTCAATATACAAATCTCCTTTATTTCAAAACCCCTAGATCGAAATAGTTCTATATATAATGCTAAATATGCAGAAATTCCTAAACTTCAAATTCCTATACCTAGTAACCCCTAGATTCCAAATTATTATACATATCTAGGAATACTTACATCTCAAATTCTTATGTTTAGAAATTCTTAAATCCTACGTCTATTCAGATATGCCTAGATTTCAAAATTCTTATGTCGAAAAATCCCTAGTTCTTAAATCTCAAAGTCCTCCGTCTAGAAATCCTTAAATCACTTAGTTCATATGTTCTGAAATCTCTACACCCCAGAAACGTATATCCTGAAATCCTAAGGTTCCGAAATTCCTATATGCAGAAATGTTTAGATCACCAACTCATTGTAAAAATCCCTGAACTTCAAAACACTTATATTCAGAAATCCCTAGACTTGCAAATCCCTGCACTAAAAATCCCTAGATCTCCAACCTCTTGTATCTAGAGATTCCTAGATACCATAACTGAAATCTCGATATCACTAAATATCAAAACTACTATATCTAGAAATCCTTAGATACCAAAACTTCTGTATCGAAAAATCCCTAGACCTGCAAATCCCGGTATCAAAACCTCTCTAAATCACAAAATCCCTATATCCCGAAATGCGAATGACTAGAACTTACCACATCCCCAAATTTCTAATCCACTAAATCTTGAAATCTCAAAAAATCCCTATATCATAGTCCATCATATTTTACGTAGGGAACTTGATGTCGACTGCACCATAGTCTGCGAAACGTCGTAATAGTTTATAGTTGATTCATACAAGTACGCGAAACAAAAAGTAGGTAACGAGAAGCGCTGTCACCGTCACGACGTCAATAAATATGAATTTTTTGTCGCCAGGATAACCCATTTAACCATATATACGTGATCGGCACGGGATCACGTAGTATGTGAACGGCGCTTAAACGCGACGACGCGACGGTCGCTTACGGTTGACCACCTCCGTGGAAATGAAAAACTTGCCTCCTTACACACCGGTGACATTGCGATCTCCTGGTGACACGATTCGATTTCTCGGTCGGTACCTCTAACCGGTCCAACGAGAGACGCTTCTTTTCAACCTTTTTCTCGCCTTTTCGTGCCCTCTGATGTTCACGCGAAGGTTGACCAGCTTAGCCAACAACCGTCAGACTCGGACAAACATTACTATCTCATTGTCCGAACTTTCTTCTCCGAATCAGTGAATTGGGACATTATGAATGTCTGATGTTTGGTTTGATAGCTATGAAGGGATATATGAGCTCAATCGATACCAAACCGATCAACTGCGTTCAAATGTTCAGACAGAAATGAATTGAAGTGATTTCGACAGGAACGGATTCTGTTGTATGAAATCTTCTGGTGGTTAGCTATTGTTCGGCTAGTTAAGTGAATTCTACGTAAACGTATACTTTGATGTGCTTTGAGTAACTATTACACCCAGTGGTTATTAAATGAAATTTTGTGTTGATTTTTATTGGGACATGTGAACTTTGAAAAATTGGTATTTTGGGGAATTTGGGGAATTTGGAATTTGGGGAATTTGGAATTTGGGGAATTTGGAATTTGGGGAATTTAGGATTCGGGGAATTTGGAATTTGGGGAATTTGGGATTTGGGATTTGGGGAATTTGGAATTTGGGGAATTTGGAATTTGGAGAATTTGGAATTCGGGGAATTTGGGATTTGGGGAATGTGGAATTTGGGGAATTTGGGGAATTTGGGGAATTTGGAATTTGGAGAATTTGGTATTTGGGGAGTTTGGTATTTGGGGAATTTGGGATTCGGGGAATTTGGAATTTGAGGAATTTGGGATTTGGGATTTGGGATTTGGAGAATTTGGAATTTGGGGAATTTGGAATTTGGATAATTTGGGATTTAGGATTTGGGATTTGGGAAATTTAGGATTAGGGGAATTCAGAATTTAGGGAATTTGGAATTTGGGGAATTTAGAATTTGGGGAATTTGAAATTTGAAGAATTTGGTATTTGGAAAATTTGTGTTTTGGGGAATTTAGGATTTGGAGAATTTGGAATTTGAGCCCAAGAATTCTAGGATCTAGGGATTTTTAAATACGTGGATATTTCTTGTTTGTGGTCGAGGGATTCTTGAACCTGAGATTGTTGGATCTAGGGATATTTAGCTTGAAATTTTTAAATCTAGATTTTTATAGTCCAGAATTTTTGAATCTCGGATTTTATAGCTTCAGATATTTGAATTTAGGAACTTTTTCACCTGAAATTTTCGAAGCTGATTTCTGTCTATGAGTATAAGAGTCCAACAAATTTTTGGTCCTCTGTATTTATAAATATATGGATTTTGATGACCAGAGGACTCTAGGAACTTTCACTCTTAATATAGTAGTTTCAGAGTTTTAAGAATTTGAATCTAGAGATATTAGGATCTGGAAGTTTTTGTTCTTAAAACTTAGATCCAGAATTTAATCCCAAAAGGACTTTGAAGATTTAGAAATTCGGGAAGTTCATAAAGAATACTGAAAATTTTCCAAGAAACATAAATCAAGCTTTATGATCGTACATCACGCGTTCTCATCAGCCTCCCCGCGTGAACATCGTGAAGTCTTTGCGCAACGAAAAAGCTCGTATTTCAATCAACTTTTTCACTCAGTCGGTTATCGAATTGTGTCGCGTTTCTGTCGCAGCCATAGATAGACAGGGTTGACGGTGCATCGGGCATAAATTTGCCGGAAACTCGGTCAATCGGCGATTAACGTTCAATGTTTGGTGAACGCTCGTTTTTACTTTGATACACGTGCCCTGCGATGATGCTGTTTTCATTAGCCGCGCAATCTTATCGGTGGCCGTAATGAAGCTCATAGCTGTAAAATTTAATGGCTTTCGAGATTAGTCGCTTAAGTGATTCCTACTGGTGAAGTGTTACTCGAGGAAGTGGAGTAAAGAAGTTTGCTTGCACGTGTCTTCTATTTGATAACTCGGGGATATATTTGGGATAGAAGGTAATGTGGAGTAACATGGTGTCTAAGTTGAGTAACTTTAAATCTGATGACAATGTTTTTCAATGCATATGGTGTTTTTTAATCCAACAGATTTCTATAAAATTGTGCTGCTGTACTATTGCTACTATTGCTATTCTTGCTTTTTGGGATTATTGTAATTAATATCATTATTACAGTTCCTGTTGTTGTTGACACCTTTGATATAACTCGTGGATGTTACCATTGGTTGCTATAGTTCGAAGGTTTTATTGTCGCTACTTGTTATATTGCAAGGTCCCAAATACCAAATTTCCAAATTCTCCACGTCCCAAAATCTCAAATTTCCAAAGTCTCCACATTCCAAAATTGCAAGGTCTCAAAGTTTCCAGGTCCCACGATTGCAAGGTCCCAAAGTCTCCAGGTCCCACAATTGCAAGGTCCTAGAGTCTTCAGGTCCCACAATTGCAAGGTCCAAAAGTCTCCAGGTCCCACGATTGCAAGGTCCCAAAGTCTCCAGGTCCCACAATTGCAAGGTCCCAGAGTCTCCAGGTCTCACAATTGCAAGGTCCCAAAATTACAAGGTCCTAAAATTGCAAGATCCTAAAATTGCAAGGTCCCAAAATTGCAAGCTCCCAAAATTTAAAAATCCAAAATTCCAAACTTCCAAAGTTTTATAGTTCCAAAATTCCTAGCATCCACAATCTTAAACTTCTAAAATTCTAGGCTCCCAAGATCACAAAGTCCCAATCTCTCATAAACCCCCAAGTCCCAAACTCTTGAACTACCAAAGTCCTAAAAACTTTAAGCTTCCAGAATCCCCAAGGTTTCACAATTCCAAGGTCCCAAACTCTCAAAATTTTAAATTTTCACAAGTCCCAAAGTCGTACAATCTCCAGGTCCCAAACTCTCAAACTCCCAAAATCCATAAATCCCAAAAACCTCAACCTTGCGAAATACATAAAGTCCCAAAAGTCCCAATATCTCAACATTCCTGAAGCCCAAAAGTCTTGAATTCCAAACATCCAACATTTCAAAATCCTAAGAGATCGAATATCTCAAGGTTCCAACCTTTTAAAGTCACAAAGTCTCCAAGTTCAAATGTTCCAACATTCCAAAGTCCCAAAAGTCCCAAATCTTTAAATTCTCTCAAGGCCCAGTGTCCCACAATCTCAAGATCTCAAACTGTCAAACTTCGAAAATCCCTAAATCCCAAAAACCTCAACCTTGCAAAATACCTAAAGTCCCAAAATTCAAAACCCTCCAAGTCCCAAACATCTCACAAACAACTCATCATCTAATGTGACCGACCCGACCCACGAAATCTCGAACCCTGTCACGAAACGCCAGTCACCGATTGATCAGCGAACATTTCCTTCCGCTCCCGTTTGCAATAAATCTCTCCGGTACAATGTTCGTATGTCATCGACAAAGGGCGAATAAACCATAACGTCGAGATCCCACAGCTAAGCCATGTATCAATCCACATATCCACCCGGGGACAGGTCGAATAAAGCACGTCGTCCGTTCAACTTGTCAAAGTAACATTTCGCTCGACACAGTGTCAAATTAGATTTCATCGATTGGCAAACGAAAAATGAGACAAAAAAAAAGCGAAGAGAAACGTCATGAATATCAAAAGGACGATCGACAGGCAGGAAAGCTGATTGAATCGTCGGATGAATGACGGGCGTGGGCACGTGAAAGTGAGCCCGGGACGCCCCGTGGGATGTTGCCCTCTTCACTGAGGTGTGGTCCCCTGCGCGTGGGATATGCAACCGGCTGCATGGTAATGACCTGGTTGACAATGACCAGACTAACCGTCAAATTACATGAATCATTCATTTATCGAGCAACCATCGTTTCCTCTCGATCCATTTTCCCATTCGGCGTTGCTGTTTTACGGATACTGGGATTAACCCCTCCTTGTAGCTTCGTGTCTTGATGCAACTTCAAGGCCCTATAGGTATTCAAGGTTATGATATTGGAAATTCTAAATTCCCCAGATTCCAAATTCTTCAAATTCCAAATTCCACAGATTCAAAATTTTCCAAATCGCAAATTCCCCAGATTCCAAATTTCCCAAATCCAAAAATCCCTAGATTCCAAATTCCCCTAATCCCAAATTCCCCAAATTCCCCAAATTCCCCAAATTCCAAATTCACCAAATTTCCTAAATACCCAATTCCCCAAATTCCAAATTCCTCAAATTCCAAATTCCCCAAATTCCAAATTCCCCAAATTCCAAATTCCCCAAATTCCAAATTCCTCAAATTCCAAATTCCCCAAATTCCAAATTCCCCAAATCCCAAATTCCTTAGATTCAAAATTCTCCTAATCCTAAATTCCCCAAATCCCAAATCCGAAATTCCAAATTCCTCAAATTCCCTAAATTTCCCAAATCGCAAATTCCCTAGATTCCAAATTCCCCAAATCCCATATTCCTTAGATTCCAAATTCTCCTAATCTTAAATTCCCCAAATTCCAAATTTCTCAAATTCCCTAAATTCCCTAAATCGCAAATTCCCTAGATTCCAAATTCCCCAAATCCCATATTCCTTAGATTCCAAATTCTCCTAATCCTAAATTCCCCAAATTCCAAATCCGAAATTCCAAATTCCTCAAATTCCCTAAATTTCCCAAATCACAAATTCCCTAGATTTCAAATTTCTCAAATCTCAAAATTTCTAGATTCCAAATTCTCTTAATCCTAAATTCCCCAAACCCCAAATCCGAATTTCCAAATTCCTCAAATTCCCTAAATTTCCCAAATCCCAAATTCCCTAGATTACAAATTCCCCAAATTCGTTGCCATTTTACAGATACTGGGATTAACCCCTCTTTGCAGCTTCGTATCTTGCTGCATCTTCAAGGCTCTTTGGGTATTAAAGGCTACGATATTGGAAACTTGGATTTTGTTCAAATTTGGTAGAATTATCGTTCATGTAAGTGTGATAATTTGGCAAAATGGGGGTTGCAATATTTTGCATAAGGGAAGATATTTGTGTCTAGGGTTTTAGGTTAGCTTTATGATGTTATATGTTAGCTGTAGTAAGATGTTAGCTGTAGTAGGTGCAAATGATGTATGTCGTGAATGTAAATTATAGGATTTATGACATATGATACCTAAGTCACAAATATTAAATCTATTATAATAAAATATTTTCTATAAAATGAAATTTTATAAAGTGAAGTATCGTGTATAAAATAAAATTCTACATATCTATGAAATATCTTGTATATACTAAAATTCTTTGTAGCAAAATATCTATGAAATATCTTTTCTGCACTAAAATTCTATGAAGTAAAATATCCATGAACTTCCATGAAATTCTCTAAAGTAAAATATACAAAATAAAATTCTATTAATGAAAATGTAAATTCTACAAATAATGACAGAATTTGAAAAATGTTCAGAATGTAAAGATAGTAAGATTGGTACCAGTAAGTTTATAATTTTAGGATTTTGCATGCTGGTTAAGTGATAGATCAGAGGTAGTTTAGTATCTTAAAATAGAACGATACGTGGGATGTGTCGCACTAATTGTAGGCTGTTTCGTGCACCACCCGGTACAATTTTCCCACTCGAGAACCGTGAAGTCGTAATTTATGCACGCTGGTCTGGTTTCGCAAGCGGCGCCTAACAGAGTCAGGAAGGTAATCTGTTTCGTTGCGAAGCCTACTTTACGGGCTTACAATTGATAATCATCTTACTGCATGTATGGCAAGATTTAGAGATCATTCTATTTTATATATGTATTAAAAAGAAGGCAAATTACGTTTGTTTCTTCTTTTTTCAAATTTTTGTTATGATTTGTTATATGGTTGTGGGTGTAGGGTACATTTTACATGAGGACATTTGTACGCTGCTATATTAATATTATTAATTTTTTATTTATTACTTTAATAATATTTTGCATTTTTAATTTGTCACTTCATTAATATTTTCCATTTTTAATTTTTCACTCTATTAATATTTTTCAGTTTTATTTTATTTTTCATTTTTCCTTTATTATATTCATTTTTGTACCAGCACAACGCAAACTCATAGTATATTTTATAACAAAATATTAAAACAAACATTGCACGAAAAATGTTCAATTTTCCCAAATTTACAAAAATTTGAATGAGAAATAAAATTCATCTTATTTAACTATATTACAAAAATGATTAAGTTAGGTTAGGTTACAATTAATGATCATCTTACTGCATGTACAGCAAGATTTAGAGATCATTTTATTTTATACATGTATTAAAAAAGAGGCAAATTACAATTGAATTTTTTTTTTCAAATTTTAGTTATGACTTGTTATATAAACATTTTCTTTTACACGAATTTATATGTTACTATATTAATATTCTTCATTTTTAATTTATTACTTCAGTAATATTTTTCATTTTTAATTTATTACTTCAATAATATTTTTCATTTTTAATTTATTACTTCAGTAACATTTTTCATTTTTAATTTGTTACTCCATTAATATTTTTCAGTTTAATTTTATTTTTCATTTTTCCTTTATTATATTCATTTTTGTATCGGCAACACAAACTCACAGTATACTTCATAACAAAATATTAAAACAAACATTGTACAAAAAATGTTCAATTTTTAAGTTAACAAATATTTGAATGAAAAATAAAATTCATCTAGATTACATTACAAAAATGTCTGAAGCGAAACATTAAATTGTACTGAGTATGTCCCGTGTATTTACCAGGTATTTATTTACGTGGCATAGGTCCGACATCCGTTTGAAGGAGAAAGAAAAATGGCGGAAAAAAAATGAACAAAGGTCGACAGCCCGCGTGGGTGTATCACTTTGTTCGAGCATGGTTTCGGCGCAGGAAAAAGAGAATAACGTATAAAAAACGAGAAAAAAGAGGATAAGGTACCGAGAGCGAGCAGGATTAAAAGAGCTGAGGATCCACGAAACAGAGGTGGTTATGTTCGTAGGATGATCGATCTTGTAAGGCCAGCGGGATCTGTCGCGAGTATTAAATATTATGCAAATGCGGCTTGGGTTGCGTTTCTAGTTAGTTCCCAAAGGTCGTGAAGGTAGCATAACCGCTTTCGATCATCAGTCATCCTCGTAGCCCAAGTCGGTCGTACTAATTCAATTATCGCGGGAAAAAATCAGCCGTTTACAAATTGTGACTCTTTTTCATCGGATTTAAGCATTGGGCCACAAAAGGATGAAGCTTATATCGATTATCATTTTTATTTTATTATAATACTATCTTTGTATCATTAAGACTAATAAGTAACTAAATTGAATTCTGTTCTTAAGTTTTTGAAAAAATACAAGTCAGTGTTTGTCATATAATATTCAAATTACTCGAACTATTTTTCAAATCGAAAAGTGAGGTGAAGATAACAAAATTATAGATGAAATTCCTTCACCAAAAGGCTACATTATTACATGAAATAAACAAAAAAGTCATAAAATATCTGTAACGTTAAATGTCAGCCATATTCAAGGTGGCTGACCGAAACCTAACCTAACATAGTCGATAGGAAGTTTTTGAAAAAATACAAGTCAGTGTTTGTCACATCACCTCCAAATTATTCAAACTATTTTTCAAATTGAAAAGTGAGGTGAAGATAAAAAAATTATAGATGAAATTCCTTCACCAAAAGGCTACATTGTTACATGAAATAAACAAAAAAGTCATAAAATATCTGTAACATTAGATGTCAGCCATATTCAAGATGGCTGACCGAAACCTAACCTAACATAGCCGAAAAGAAAGAAACAAGAATGTAGAAAATAGAATTTGAATGAAAGAAGATAAAAATAATTTGAATGCAAAAAATAAAAATTAGGAAGAGCTCACCATACTCATCAGCACCAAAATGTAGTTGACGAGATAGTCGCCATGGTACTTTGCCATCGCGGCGTCGGCCGCCACCATGATCTCGATGAAATATTCACGTGGCAGAGCTCTACGTGCTCTCCAAGTCACGAACGGATCCGATTCCATTTCCGAGTCTTGATTATACTCCTCACTTGCTTCGTTTCGTCTCCTTTCCACCGAGTAGTATCTGTAACATTTCAGACACACGTTTCTTAGTTAGATTTGATCCTTTGCGCTCGATATACAATACCCTTTCACTCAGATCTTTTTACAATTACTCATGTATATTTGCACGTATCCTGTGTGGGATTGTGCGAACTTTGGGACTTTGAGAATTTAGCTTTATTGGGACTGATGGGTCTTTTGGGACTTTTGGGATTTTAGAATGTTGGAAGGTTGGGAGTTTGGGACTTAGGAATGTTGGAAATTTGAGATATGGGACTTTTTCGATTTTGAAATGTTGGAAATTTGAGATATTCGGGCCTTGGAATGTTGGAATTTTAAGATTTTGAGCATTAATAATGTTGGAATTTCGAAATATTGGGGCTTTTGGGACTTTGGAATGTTAGGACTTTGAGATATTGGGACTTTTGGGACTTTAGAATGTTGGGACTTTGAAATATTGGGGCTTTTGGGAATTTGGAATGTTGAAACATTAGAACTTTGAGACTTTGGGACTTTAGAAGGTTGGGACTTTGAGATATTGGGACTTTTGGGACTTTAGAATGTTGGAACATTGGAACTTTGAGATTGTGAGACTTTAGAAGGTTGGAACTTCGAGATAATCGAACTCTTAGGATTTTAAAATGTTGGGAGTTTGGAATATAAAACTTTTAGGACTCCGGTATATTGGAAATATGAGATATTGGGACTTTGGAATATTGGAATGTAGGAACTTTGAAACTTTGGGACTTTAGAAGGTTGGAACTTCAGGATATAGGGATTTTTGGTACTTTAGAATGTTGGAAGATTGGAAGTGTGAGATTTTTGATCTTTGGAATGTTGGAAGTTTGAGGTATTGAAACTTTGGAATGTTGCAAGTTTGAGACTTTGGGCCTTAGGAATGTTGGAACTTTGAGATACTCGAACTTCTGAGACTTTGGAATGTTGGAAGTTTGGAAACATGAAACTTTGGATGTTTGGAATGTTGCAAGTTTGAGATATTGGAACATGAAATGTTGGAAGTCTCAGATTTTGGGCCCTAGGAATGTTGGAAGCTTGATATACTGGGACTCTTCGGACTTTGGAAGTTTGGAAGTTTGAAACTTTGGATGTTTGGAATGTTGCAAGTTTGGATGTTTGGAATGTTGCAAGTTTGGGATATTGGAACATGGAATGTTGAAAGTTTTAGATTTTGGGCCTTAGGAATGTTGGAAGCTTGATGTACTGGGACTCTTAGGATTTTGGAATGTTGAAACAATAAAAACAATTTTACCCTAAGGATTTCTGAATATTGTAACAATGGAACTACATAACTTTCTGAATAATGGAATATAATTCCAAACTTGAAGACTTAAGACTTTAAATATTGAAATATTAAAAATGAACCTTGATACCGCATAATTCCTAACAATTATTTCCACCCCCAATAATTCTTAATCTTCCCTAACTTTAAAAGCTTCAATACATCATCTAAAATGAATATTACTTATCATGAAGCAAATGTATAATATCTCAAAACAGGATTATTACTAAAATGAATAGCCATCAAAATAAATGAGAAGTACATACAAGATACTTCTTTCACCTTTCATCATCCACCACCCGAAATTATTTCTTTTAGTACATAAATCACCGAAATAACCGTAATCGAGGTTAAAACTGTTCCCGCAAAATATACTGATTAATGTTCATTTCGTTTTTTGCAGTTACGAAATAAATTTCGCGTTGTCGAAACGTATGATTCCGAACGGTTGTTGGATGCAACATTCACAACATTGTTCGATCGGACCATTATTTCTCGAGAAAGTCGAGAAAGTCAGTCGGAAGATGCAATTTTTCAATAATACAACTGATGAACGTACGAACGATCCGCCAAAAGTCAGTATATGAGAACGCGTGATATATGATTTCTTCTCGTGACGCAAACAGGCAAGGATTAATGCGATAATCAGTCTCTGACTTGGTTGAAGGTGATCATTTAGTAACTGTTTCTTGACGATAACTTTCTGTCACATCAGATACCTCATTGAAACGTACTGTTAATTGACTGTTTGTTAGTCCTGATAATTTATAATACAGCTATTAGTTTCTGGAGCAAGTACTTCATACCACTTTTTTTAAATTTATTTGTTCGAAAAAATTGACATATGTGCTTTAAAAATTTATATATGTACGTTTATGAAAAATGACGTATGTATTTATAAAATTGATGTATATACATTTATAAAAATTAATATATGTATATTTATGAGAAATGATGTATGCGTATTTATAAAATTGATGTACATGCATTTATAAAAATTGATATATGTATGTTTATGATAAATGATGTATGTGTATTTGTAAAATTGATGTACATGTATTTATTAAAATTGATATATGTATATTTATGAAAAATGATGCACGTGTACGTATAAAATTGATATATGTATATTTGTAAAAAATGATGTATGTATATTTAACAAATTAATACATGTATATTTATATATACATATATTCCTAAACACTGATAATTTCATTTTTGATAAGTTCATTTATAAAACTTGGTACATTTATGATAATAACCAAATATTCAACAAAATCCTAAAAATATAGAATTCTAACATCAACTTCACCAATGGTATAAAATAATAGAATGGTAAACGTAATTTGTTTACAAAAATTAACACGAGATCAATAATCAATAAATCTACAATTTTTCATATACACTTCATATTCCATTGAAACTGCATCTCACATCAAGGTTACACAACCTCGTTAAAAATAAAAGTTATGAATAAAAATCTTCTAATAAATAACAAAAAGAAAAGTTTAAAAGAACGTACCTATCGTTTCGCAAAAAGTGTTCATAATCTTCCTGATGTTCCGTAAATTGTTCATACGATTCGTCGTCTGCTAAATGATCCAGTGCCGTTTTCTCTGTCAAAGATCTGCGCCTGCGCGTTTGGACGCCATCATAAATTTGACTTCCGTTCGTGTCATCCAAAATGGACGTTGGTGTATCGTCATCTGCAAAACAAAAACATTTAATTAATTGACTAGAAAAACGTGACATATTTTCTTAAATATTCTAAGATCTTTTTAGAAGATATTTTCTTTTTAAAAAAGATATCAATATTCTGTTATTTAACCTCTTAACTGTGCTTCATGAATTAACTCCTCACTGATCAGTTTTTAATATACAATAGCATAGTTATGAAATCATATTAGTTTCAATTTTTAATGGGTAATTAAGTATTTAGTGTATTATAAATATTTAAGTATTTAGTATATTGAAAATATATTCAGTAAATTTTTGATTTAAATAATTATATTTGGTTTTATTTTTGATAATAAGATATTTGTATTCATTGTGAACAGAAACTGTTTACTCTTGTTAATTTATTTTTTATTATAAATACAGAAAAGAAATGAGTTGTGTTTTTATTAAAAAGTCTTCTGGTTCAGATAAATAAAAAATGGAAAAGAGTTCACTGAAACACTGAGTGCTTCTATATTTCGTTGCAATTTTATCTCTTAAATTGCAAAACCAGTTACAATTTTATTTCTCAAATTAAAAACCCAGTTAGACCTTCATCTAAACTAAAAACCTGTTTACATTTGCCTAAATTAAAAAATTAGTAAAAATTCAATCTCTTAACTCAAAAAACTAGTTACAATTCCATTTCCTAACTTAAAAATCCAGCTACACTTCCATCAAAATAAAAAACCCAGTTACCACTCCTTAATCAAAAAACTGTTTGTCTAACGATGGCCACCAAGCCTTATCTTTCTCCCTAAATTTTAGAACCCCATAAAACCTCAAGTCCCATAAATAGTAAATCATTCTTAAACACATCTCCAAAAGCAATCTTCCATTTTACAGCTTTCCACGATTATTATCCGTAATAATTTCGTTCGAACGTCGAAATAGAAAAAGCAGAGTACAAAAATGTCTTTGTTTGACGGCGAACGGGGAGAAGCAGTCGCGTTCAGCTCTCAAACAAAGCTCAACTGTTCTCGATATATAGCACCGTTGAAGAATCATGGTTAACGATTATACGCGTCTAATTGAATGTGCAGTTGACACTTTGAGAGAAATCGATACGTTCTGACAGCTTCACGATTCATCTCGATGTCCTTCGTGCCTTTCGTGGACGCGTATCTGATCCTTGGTCGAGCGATCGATTTTCCACCCGTACCTTGATGGCCTCAACATGTTTTCACTCTTCTTACACATCATTTTACAATTTTAAATCACGTATCTATCGGATGTATCAATTATAGCTTGGATATTTTTGATTATCTGAACGTTTCAAGGTTTCTATTTTTGTGCAAGTGTTCTTTATGTCTTGCTGTTTTAGACTTAAAAATGGGAATGTGTCATGAAGTATTAAGCTTTTGTATTGTACAGTTGTATCAATTATAGCTTGGATATTTTTGATTATCTGAACGTTTCAAGGTTTCTATTTTTGTGACTGTTTTTTATGTTTTGCTGCTTCAGAGTTTAAAGATGTGTTATGAAGTGTTTCGAGCTTTTGTGTTGTATAGTTGTATATGACCGTTGATTATGATATGTTTTTGGAAATCTTTGCAATGGAAATGAGAATGTTTATGTAAATTAATTGTAAGTTTACTGGAGGTGGGATTAATTAAAATATCTGAAAGTACCAATGTTATTTATTAAATAATTTCAAAGTATGTCTACTGTCAATGTTATTAACTGAGAAGTTTCAAAAAACTTTTAGTGTCAAGGTTATTAATTAACAAATCTTGGAGTACTCTTATTGTCAAGGTTATTGATAAAAACATCTGAAAATACCTTTACTGTTAATATCTGAAAATGTTATTAATTAAAAAGTCTTAAAGTAAAGTCACTGTCAATGTTAATAATTACAAAATCTCAAAACTAAAATTACAAAATTACAAATTATTAGAGTTCCAAAATTTCAAACTTCGAACTTTAATTTCTACTCTTAAAACTCCAGAATCATAAATTTACAAGTTACTAGAGAGTTCAAAAATTCCAGACTTCTAAATTTCAAGTCTAAAACTTTCATAACTCCACAATTATAAAACACCAAATTATTAGAGTTCCAAAATTCCAGCCCTACATTGTTAAAATATCAAAATTTCAAGTTGTCAGGTTCTAAAATTAAAAATCCTCAGAAATGAAATTTGAAAAATTCCTAAGTCACCAAATCCCAAAATCTCAATATGCCAAGTTCCAAAACTAGGAAATCTCAGAATTGAAATTTAAAAAATTCCAAATTTCCCAAATTCCAAATTCCTTAAATTCCAAATTTCCCAAATTCCAAATTCTCCAAATTCCAAATTCCCCAAATTCCAAATTCCCCAAATTCCAAATTCCTCAAATTCCAAATTCCCCAAATTCCAAATTCCCCAAATTCCAAATTCCCCAAATTCCAAATTCCCCAAATTCCAAATTCCCCAAATTCCAAATTCCCCAAATTCCAAATTCCCCAAATTCCAAATTCCTCAAATTCCAAATTCCCCAAATTCCAAATTCCCCAAATTCCAAATTCTCCAAATTCCAAATTCCCCAAATTCCAAATTCCCCAAATTCCAAATTCCAAATTCCCCAAATTCCGCAAATTCTAAATTCCCCAAATTCCGCAAATTCTAAATTCCCCAAATTCCGCAAATTCTAAATTCCCCAAATACCAAATTCCAAATTCCCCAAATTCCGCAAATTCTAAATTCCCCAAATACCAAATTTCCAATTCCCTAAATTCCAAATTCCCCAAATTCCCCAAATTCTAAATTCCTCAAATTCCAAATTCCCCAAATTCCTCAAATTCTAAATTCCCCAAATACCAAATTCCAAATTCCAAATTCCAAATTTCCCAACTTCCAAATTCCCCAAATTCCCCAAATTCTAAATTCCTCAAATTCCAAATTCCCCGAATTCTCCAATTTGCAAATTCCTCAAATTCCATAGTTCCCAAAATGCCAAAATCCCAAACTAAAAAACAAAGAAAACGCTTTATAACCTCAAATATGAAAATCCGTAAATAATTAATGCAGATAAATATTTTATATTAATTAATAGAGATAATTATTCGATTAATTTTCCAATTTGCAAATGGAAAACGATTAGAACGTGTTCATCGTAAATTGCATACAAGCCAGCGAATCACGGCTGAGCTGTTGCTTAATGATTTCGTTAAATCGATTAGCTTGCATCGATTAAACATTCATCTGATCGTGTGTGTACGTAGGAATGCGTGTATGCATCATGGACCCGCACGTCGAGATTGCGGTATTGATAAACACTAGTGTCCGTTGATCGTAACCGTGAAATGCAAACCATTTCATGCTTAAAATCGTTCATGCGAGCAGAGTTCAGCTGCATTGGAATATAAACGAAGAGAAAAAATAAATTCATAGCATTTTATCTTAGTTTATCGTAATGCTGCGATTAAGCGTGAGCTAAAGTCGGAGAATTAAATTTTATGGACTAAATGGATTAATAAATTTATCAATTTATATTGCTAGATAAAGGTGATTAAATTAATCGGTAAATTTCAGTCAATTAGTAAATGTAATGATTTATAATATTATTGTGTAATGATATGATGAAAAGGATACGAAACTTGAACGTTAAACGATCATTGTTTCATTTTTGTGTAATTAGTGTTTTATTATTTATGAAAATTTAATTATAATTTAGTTACAATTATATTACTTATAGATTTATTATAAATTGTTTCAAAATAATAAACATGTATCATTTCTTTTTAAAAAGCTCCGGAAAATAATAAATGAACGTCGATGCTGTTGAAACAAAATGGCGGAATCTGTAAAGAATGCCCCAGCATCGATTGATCAAAACAAATTTGAACGCAAGAATTTCAATTTTAATCGAACAATAAACTATATTGTTTTGCAGACGTTGTGGTAGGTCTACCATAGAATGCACTTTCATGCAATCCTAATGACAGCTTTATTACTCCCTGTAATTGGCATTATTATGCTCGCGAAGATTGCTGCTTTGTTGTTGGCCGTTTCGAGAATCTCGAATAGGAATGTTGTCTATTTTTTAATGATATTTGAGTGCGACTATTGTGATTCAAACAATTAGGGTACCATTAGTACCTCATTATATATCCGACACAGCAAACGTATCTTTAGAAACAATTTATGAGACATTCTAGGTTGCTGTATATGCTTATGTGCCATTTCCATAAATCATTCTTCATTGTTTTGCAATTGTTGTAATATAAAATATTTAGGTTTGTTAATTTCATTTGTTGGATTTATATATTTTGGGTAATTCTGGATATTATGAGTGGACATTAGATTAATTCAATTTGGACATTGCAATTTTTACGTAAATTGTATGGTTTGGTTATTATGTATTTAAGTACACTACTCAGTATTCAGTACTCATCACTCACCATTCACTATACACTATTCACTATTCACTATTCACTCACCATTCACTATACACTATTCACTATTCACTATTCACTCTTCATTCTTTGTTACTCATTACTCACTACTCACTAAACACAATTAGTTACTACACTACTCTCTACTTTCTACTTTCCACTCACTACTCTCCATTCACTAGTTACTACTCACTACTCATTAATTTACTATTCATTATTCTACTATTCACTATTACTATTATTATATCTACTATTCACTATTATTCTACTATTCATTACTCACTACTCACTACTCACAATTCATTACTACACTACTCTCTACTCTCTACTCTCTACTCTCTACTCTCTACTCTCTACTCTCTACTCTCTACTCCCCACTCACTACTATCCACTCCCTACTTACTACTCACTACTCAATACTTCTTACTTCCTTCTCATTCCTCATTACTAACTACATTCTACTCACTACTTACTACTCATTACTCATTTCTTCTTACTTCTTTCTTACCCCTCGTTACTAACTATTCACTACTTACTACTTATCACTCATTACTCATTACTTCTTACTTATTTCCCACTACACATTGTACACTACTTACTACTTATTATTCATCATTCGTTACTCAGTACTTCTTGCTCATTCCTCACTGCTCATCTCTTACTATTCACTACTTACTACTCATCATTCACTACTCAGTACTTCTTACTTATTCCTCACTGTTCATTACTTATTATTCACTTCTTACTATTCATCACTTATTAGTCAACACTGAGTATTCCGTATTTACTGAATGTTATTTACTACTCACTGTGTAATGTTTTATTTCATACATCAAGTATAATGAACATCAAGTACTATTAGCTTGCTAATGTTCAATAAATTAATGAATAAATTTCATTTTTTAAAAATAATGAATAATTTTTACTATTTACTATTCATAGCTGCAATGAATAGTGAATACTGAATATTTCATTCTCTATTAACTACTCACTGCTCGTTGCATCTACTAAGAAAAGCTGACTTGTGCAACTCAGTTCTGACTGTATGTCAGTGATGTTAGATGTATTCAAACTAACAATCTTCTGTACATATCCCTAATCGGTAACCTGGTCTAAAGTAACTAAAATACTTGAAATTCGAAAATAGAACACAGCACAGAAAGAAGAAGAGGAAAGAAAGAGCAGTGGAAGGACTTAGGTCTCAACAAGAACTCGTTTCGTGGACAATTATCTTTGTCCGCGTAGCGACGCCCACGCATTAGGCTGCTCTGTAAAGGCGCCTCAGCACGGAATAATGGTGGTTTGCGGGTGCGTTCAACCTATTTGTCGTTGGTTCGTGTCTAGCGGCCGTTGTTGCAGCACGATGTTTCCCTTTTGCGGCTCCAGATCCAGGCTCCGGACTGCTAGCGTGCCACGGCCTTTATCCGCGTTATTGTCACGCGTTCCACTACCGAGCTTCTAACGTTAGTCAGCCTAGGCCAACATTCGTGGAAACCGGGAAATAAATCGCGGTGGACGTAATCGCGATCAGCCATAGTATTCCGGTCCATGGTACCAGCGGGGAGGATTTTAATTGACGCTAGAGTCGCTATGGAATTCCTTTTTACTTGACCGTCTTTGATTAACAATGTTCGACATTGATAACAATAGTTTACTGTTCCACTATTGTTTCACTATTTTGTACTTTTGTTCAATTGTACTGTTATATTAATATACTGTTTCATCCGTTTATAATTCTATAATATTATTTATCTAGTATTTTACTATTCTACTATTCTATTATTTTACTATTATACTACTCTACTATTCTACTATTCTACGATTCTACTATTCTACTATTCCACTATTCCACTATTCCACTATTCCACTATTTCACTATTCCACTATTCTACGATTCTAGTATTCTACTATTCCACCATTCCACCATTCCACCATTCCACTATTCCACTATTCTACTATTCCATTACTCCACGATTCTACTATTCTACCATTCTACTATTGTATTATTTTACTATTTCACTATTTCACTACTTCACTATTTCACTACTTCTTTATTTCACTAGTTCACTATGTCATTATTTCATTATTTCACCATTTCACTATTCCTCTGTTTTACTATTTTACAATTCTAATATTTTGCCAATCTGTCAGCATTTTGCTATTCTAACATTTAACTGTTCGACTACTCTACTATTTTCATCATTTTAATACTTTATTAAATTATTATTTTACTACCTTACTATGTTACTATTTCACTATGTTACTATTTTACTATTTTAGTATTTTACTGTTTTACTATTTTATTATTTTACTATTTTACTATTTTACTATTTTACTATTTTACTATTTTACTATTTTATTATTTTACTATTTTACTACTTTACTATTTTACTATTTTACTACTTTACTATTTTACTATTTTACTATTTTACTATTTTATTATTTTATTGATTTACTATTTTACTACTTTACTACTTTATTACTTTACTACTTAACTACTTTACTACTTTACTATTTTACTATTTTACTATTTAACTATTTTACTATTTTATTATTTTATTGATTTACTATTTTACTACTTTACTACTTTATTACTTTACTACTTAACTACTTTACTACTTTACTATTTTACTATTTTACTATTTTACTATTCTATTATTTCACTATTTCACTATTTCACTATTTCACTATTTCACTATTTCACTATTTCACTATTTTACTATTTTACTAGAGCTTTCTATAATTCTACTGATCTACTATTAAACTTCTTTGTATCCATCATACATCTCCTTCATTTTCAACATTAATCCTTCCGTTTCGAAACACGCGGATCTTACAGACACGAAATTCCAAGAAAAATGTCCCATGTAGATATTAATCAATTTCCGGATTCTTGAACACGCCTTTCACAATCGAATCACCGATTCGACATTGATTCCGGTAGGAAACTTCCAAGTTACCTTGATACGCTTTGCAACGACGATTTATTAGATCGGGAGTCTTTTTAGCAATTCAATTCGTGAACAAAGACACTGGCAAAATTGCAATAATTACTACAAGCATAAATTTCAGTTAATGGAATTTTAATGGAATGGTGATTCGATGTCTGCGAATTTGGTACATAGCGATATAGGGCGTGGTAATTTAATTCGTAGCGATTTAACTCATAATAATTGAGTGCGTGGCGATATAACGTGTGGTAATTGAATGCGTGGTGAACTAATATTTGATAATTCCACTGTGATAATTTAGGACGTCGTAATTTAACGTATGGTGGTATAACCGCGTGGTAATAGAATTCGTGGTGATATAACGCGAGGTAACTCGATGCGTGGCGATATAACGCGTGTTAATCCGACGCATGGTGTTCTAACAATTGGTAATTCAACTGTGGTAATTTGGTGCGTGGTAATTTAGCGTATGGTGATATAACGCATAGCAATTGAATTCGTGGCGATATAACGCGTAGTAATTCGGTGCGTGGCCATATAACGCGTGTTAATCCGACACGTGGTAACTGAACGTGTAGTGTTTGGTTACATAGTAATCTAACGCGTAGAATTTAATCGCGTGGCAATCTAACGCATGGTTATATATTGCGTGGTAATTTAACACGTGGCGATACAACGCGTAACAATTCAACGCACGGCAATATGAGTGCCAATATCACACATGTATATGACACCCAATTTGACAATATATGTAATATATGACAACTCAACGAATGTTAAACTGAACACATATCCAAACAGCATACGGCAATATAACGCGTGGCGGTCTCAAGCAAAATTCGACATACGCCAATGGTCCCAGATGTCATCACAAAGGTCAGCATTTAATTAATCACGAAAAATGTGGACGACCCTGAAGAATACACCGCGCACGACGGAATAAATCAACGTAAGTCGAATAAATTATCGAGTCGTCGTATATTAGAAATACCTGCGATGAAATTTATTTATCCGCGGTGTATAAGAGTGTACGATGAAATCGCGAACGCGAACAACGCCTAAGCGTTTTTCGACGGATGATGTACGATCCGTGACGAAAGCGTTGGCCCTTTTCTCGTCCTTTGGCCAAGAAACAACGATACCACTCTCACGATCATTCACTCTGACGTTTCACGCTATGTCATCGTCTTTCGTTTAATTAATCATCCGTTCCTTTACACGTGTTAACACGTCCCGACCGACGGGGTAGTCGTTTGAAGAAGAAGCGTACGAAAGTAAGAGTTTCACGTCGAAACTCTTTTTCTCCCGTCATAACTCATCCTGTTTCTTTTTCTTGCTTCTTCGTTTCGTTTCTCTTGTCTGCACCGCGTACGTAAATTCAGGTCTCGCGGGTTAACCGATGAAAACCGACTGGGATTCCGATACGAAACAATAGGACTTGTCGAATTATTTCACGAAAACCAAAAATGTGGAACCCCCGAAGGTTATGTTCACGACAAGAAAGATCATAATAGAAGTTTCTCCAGTTCCTAAAAAATAACATTCTTTGACATAATTTACAGCGAGTAGATGTCCTGCAAAAAGTATAGACTGCAAACAGGAATGAAGTACCAAAGGCATAAAAAGTTACTAGAGATCATGAATCATAACGATCCACCTGTCCCATGCTGTCTCAAATTGCGTATGTTCGTCTCGATATCTGTCCACATGAACCATGATATAATATATCCTGGGGATGGTGGCGCGTGTAGGCTTATAATTTTACGCGACCGGCTGGAATCAGCCTCGACAAAAGTCATTTCGAATACGTTCTGCATTGTAGCATCGAAGGGAAGGAAGCTGGACACGAGCAGGCTTAATAAATTTCTTGAGCAGGCAGCTTTATACGTGCGGAGAACCCCTATGGCGATCGGTTAAAATCTACGAATAAATCAACTCACCCGTATGGAGCTCATCCTCGCCATGGAATTCCACGATCTTCCGATCGGTTCCGATACACGCGTGCATGTTTGTACATACGTATACGATAAAAAAAGTGGTTTAACGATTTAACTGTGTCTGCAGGAAATTATAGGTTTGCGATTGAATTATATTTTCTTTGACCGGGTTATTTATTAAAATTTGACAACTCAGATACAACACGAAGACATTCATTCTTATGGTAAAATTATGAGTTATAGCTATTTTATTGCTTTTGCCTGTTAGGTAGTTTCTTATTTCGCTATTTCATTATTTTAGCAGTAGTCAGTATTCGTTACTTGTCACTTGGTACACATGGTTCATTATTCGCAACTGACTACTAGCCACTAATTACTTATTACTTATTATTTATTGAACGCTGGAAGCTATTAATTATTTCTACGCTTCATATATTTTTTAGCTGCAGCCTAGTTATTATTTGCATTTTTCTGTGAATAATGCAATATTTGTTACTTAATGTTAATTTATTAGAGTAGATTTTTTGGAGCAGCGCTGCTCTGGGCAACTTTGCTAATTGTGTTTCGGATAATTAGTGGTGTGGGGCATTCAGCGAAGTGAGGTATTTAGGGGTTGTGTGATATTTAGGAGTGTGAGGTATTTAGAGAGGTGGAGTATTTAGGGGTGTGAGGTATTTAGAGAGGTGGAGTATTTAGGGGTGTGGGGTATTTAGAGAGGTAGGGCATTTAGGGCTGTGGAACACTCAGGGGTGTTGGACACTTAGGGGTGTGGAACATTTGAGGGTGTGGGGCGTTCAAAGGTCCAGGACACTCCTCTGGACCCTTGGACCACTTAGTGATGTGAAGTATTTAGGGATGTGGGGCATCCATGGGTCTAAGGCACTTCCTTGTACCTTAGACGATTAGATGTGTGGTGCATTTAGGGATGGGGGTTGCCCAAGGCATTTTTGTGCCTTGAACAATTAGTGGTGTGGTGCACTTAGGGGTGGGGGGTTGTCCAAGGCATTTTTGTGCCTTGAACAATTAGTGTTGTAGGGTGTATTCAGGGAGTGGGGTACCTCAAGGGTATGGGTGCATCATTCAGGGGTTGGGACACTTTGCTGGGTTTGGATGACCTAGTAGTTTTGGGTATTTTGGGGTGGGGGCAGTCAGGGGTTAGGAGTACTCCTTAGGGTCTGGGAATTGGAAGCTTCCATCGGGATGTTACCACAGGGGAATTATTACCAGGACAAGGGACTCTACCTATCAGTGTTATCATCGGTGTTCAGCAGTAAAATGCTTTCCTTATGTTTACCATCGGTGGTCAGCAGTACAACTGCTTCCCACATATGACGGTTTGAAAATGGGAGCTTAGGGGAGCGGGTACAGGACCTCTTGCTATCCCTAACATCAAAAATAGAGGCTCCGTTACCACTTAGAGCGTTATGGGTGTCAACCACATACGATAAGCGGAAACATCGCCACTGTTTCGATCTCGCGGTCGCGTATTAATACTCGCGGGAGCCTATTATAATTGCGAGAGCGACAATCCGCGGCTGACCACCTAGCGGCCGCGGTGCCAAGTTCGCGACCTGTGCTTACGTCACACAGTCACGTTTCGATACAGATGAAACTGATTTACACGGCTATATGCGGAAAAAAGGTTTCCGCCACTGGGGGGGAAGACCTCGCGAGACGTCGAGAAGCTCGCTCGTCGCGAAATGTAACGTGATACGTGTTGTACATCCGTAAGATAATACGAATGCAAATATAAAACTTTTTGATTTTTGATGTTTGGGTTATCAAACTTTTTCTAATGGATTTTTGACACTTTTCTGATTAAAATGAGACCAAACTCGGTATAATTTGGACTGTATTTACTCGTTTAATTGAGGATACGTTTTCACATTCTTATCTCGCTTTCATAGTTAATTTTTTAAACCGAATAAAATAATCTAGTCAGAATTTTAAGCTGAGAGAAAGTTAAATACTTTTGAAGATGTTGAAAAGGTAGAAAATAATTCCAATAATAATACAAGTGTATCAATTATCATGTACAATAAAATTAATCTGAATTAATTTTAATTCAAATGGAAATCTATTGAAGACGTATTCAAATTTCTGCAGGATATTTTTTTAATTCAAACTTTCGGAAAGACAAAATACAGTACAGTTTATTTCAAGATGCTTCGATATTTTTATTTTTAGTGGAAAACAAATTGAGGAAAATTTTTTCTGTGACCTCCACGCGATCAAATACCACGCGTTCTATTGCAATGCATTTAAATACCACGCGTTATAATACTATGCATTTAATTACCATTCTTTGAATTACCACGGGTTGAATAACCTCGCGTTATATTGCCATCTGTCAAATTATCGCGGATTCAATTATCACGCGTTATATCACCACTCATTTAATTACCATGATTTAGATTACCACGCGTTGAATGACCTCGCGTTATATTGCCACGTGTTATATTGCTATCTGTCGAATTATCGCGTATACAATTATCACGCGTTATATCTCTACTCATTTAATTACCATGATTTAGATTACCACGCGTTGAATGACCTCGCGTTATATTGCCACGTGTTATATTGCTATCTGTCGAATTATCGCGTATTCAATTATCACGCGTTGTATCTCCACTCATTTAATTACCATGATTTTAGGTTACTACGTGTTGAATGACCTCGCGTTATATTGCCGCGCGTTATATAGTCATATCGAATTACCGCGCTTTCAACTGTCACGCGTTATATCACTACACGTTTAATTACCATGATTTTAGATTACTACGCGCTGAATGATCTCGCGTTATATCGCCGCGCGTTATATTGTCATAAATCGAATTACCGCGCATTCAATTATTACGCGTTATATCACTACGCAATTATGTAGTTACCACGATTTAGATCACATGTTCAGTGACCTCGCGTTATATCGCCATATGTCACATCGGCATGCGTTGAATTACCACGTATTCAATTACCACGCGTTATATCGCCACATATTCGACTACCACACGTTAGATTATCAGCCGTTCAATGACATCGCGTAATATAGCCACGTGTTATATCGCCACGCGTTACATGACCATATATTTAATTACCACAAGTTATGTTTCTAAGCATTCAATTATCAGGAGTTCGATTGCCACGCATTGAATAACCTCGCATTATATAGCCACGTGTTATATCGCCACACGTTATTTGACCATTAATTTAATTATTACAAATTATGTCTCTACGCATTCAATTACCAGGAGTTCGACTGCCACGCATTGAATAGCCTCGCATTATATAGCCACATGCTATATCGCCACACGTTAGATGACCATATATTTAATTACGGGTTGTGTCTCTACGTATTCAATTACTACGAGCTAGATTTCCAAACGTTCAATGACCTCGTATTATATCGCCACGCGTTAAATTATCACGCAACGAACGGTGGTCGAAACAATCGATCAAATACCACGAAACGATTCAGCAGACCGCGCGGCGCCAAGCACGTGGATCTCGAAAAAGCGACGAGCGTCTCGACGGTGAACGAGAGATCGATCTGAACGATATGCAAAAGTCATTGACTCGATGCGATCCACCCGGAATAACGGATACGACGATCAAGATCGAACTCGTGCCGCACCCTTCTTCCCTTTCGGCCCATTCTTTCTCCACCGATCCTGCGGGAGATCTTGATCCCGAGATCGCGACACGATCGAGGAGAAGTCGTGTATTATTACGGGTTACCAACCAAATGACAGGCATTACGTGCCCTTCCTAGATTACACTTCGATTCTCGTGCTCGCTTATCGACTTCGCGGCGTTCGATACCCGCTCGAATCGATGCTGATCAATATACGTGTACATGGTCATGTATTTAGGTAGGTATGTACTTTTTCGCTGATGATTATCGAGCATGTTGAAGATAGCTCACGGTATGCTGAGTTCTGAAAGTGTCGATGCTTGTAGGATTATCTAGGGAAAATAGAAATATTGGAGAAAATATAGGTAGGTTTTGGTAGATTATATTTCGAATTTGCAAGGGATACATTTTGAAATTTGGTAATTTATTAAGTGGAAAAGTGAAAGAAGATGATTGAGAAATGAGAAAATTAGGGACCTGGAAAATTGGGAAATTCAAAATATGAGGATCTGAAAAAGGTGAATTTAAGAATATGGAGATTGAAATTTGGAAATTCAAAATTTAGGAATGTGGGAATTTGAGAATTTTGGGATTTAGAAATTTAGAAATATGGGAATGTGAGAAAGTGACAATTTGCGAATTTGGATATGTGGAATTTTGGGTTTTTGGGAATGTGGGAATGTAGGAATTTGGGAATTTGAGAATGTGGAAATGTGGAAATGCGGAAATGCGAGAATTTGGTAATGTAGAAATTTGGGAATTTGGGAATATGGAAATGTTGGAATATGGGAATGTGGGAATTCGGCAATTTGGGAATGTGAGAATTTGGTAATGTGGGAATTTGGCAATGTGGGAATTTGGCAATATGGGAATCTGGAAATGTGTGATAATGGGAATGTGGCTATTTGGCAATTTGGGAATGTGGAAATGTGAAAAATTGGGAATGTGAGAATTTGGTAATGTGGGAATTTGGCAATTTGGGAATATGGGAATTTGGGAATATGGGAATGTGGGAATTCGGCAATTTGGGAATGTGAGAATTTGGTAATGTGGGAATTTGGCAATGTGGGAATTTGGCAATGTGGGAATTTGGCAATTTGGGAATGTGAGAATTAAGGAATGTGGAAATGTGGAAATTGGGGAATTTGGAAATATAGGAATGTGGGAATTAAGAAATGTGGAAATGTGGAGATGTGGGAATGTGGAAATTTGGGAATATGGAAATGTGGAAATTTGGGAATATAGGAATGTGGAAATTTGGAAATATGGGAATCTTGAAATGTAAGAATTTGGGAAGGTGGAAATTTGGGAATGTGGGAATTTGGGAATGTGGTTATGTGAGAATTTGGAAATTTAGAAATTTTCGTCTAAATTTTGGTAATTTCAAATATACAAATCTGAAAATTTACAAACAAAAACTGAAAAATATAGAGATCTAAAGTTCTTAAAATTTAAAGAATTAAAAAATTAAGAAATTCCCTAAGTGAAAAATTCAAAAATTTTTTAATTTTCCTCCAGGTTTCCATTTTTCAAATTTAATGCAAGGTGATCTAACGTATCACTGCAACCATATCACACACGGCTATATAACGAACGGCCATATATCACATAGCTCTCAAACGCACGGCGCTATAATGCGAGTTCCAACACACAAAACATTCATAAAACTGAATACACACAACGTAAGAACCTTCTAATCGATTCATCGCAATTACATAAGGGGAAGATTTGAGTAATCGCGATAATTGCAGCTTTCGACACCGAGTCAGTGCACTTGTATAAACACTAATAGAGAGATTTAGTGATCGGCGTATTTTCAACGAAATTGCACGACGGGGTATTTGTGCGAGCCTATTATTAGCGATCGCTTCCGTGTTATTAATTGACGATCTATGAAAGATCGATGGAAGAAGATTCGTCTTGGTTCAGCGTTAACGGCCGCGTTTAATAATTCGCTAACGTTGCGAAGGGCTCATCTCCGCGCGTTCAAGTACGAACTGACGATTACATGAATGGATATTTCGAACGTTTACGTTAATCGGAGAATGTTCGATAATTGCTGGAAAGTTATGCTGGCCACGCTATAATTTCGGGTGAAAGTTCGTATACTCCATAATTTTTTCGATGTCCGCGTCGTCGAGAGATGGCGGAAGAAAATGAAAAGGTAAAACGCGTTTAAAATTTCTCGTTCCTTGGAAGAACGTGTCCGTTTATTGTTACTAAATGTTCGATAAACACTATTTTGTCTGAGAACAGATTTGCATGGCCTGCCATTTTTATTTCGTATATTGCCAAACCTGTTAGAAGTAGACTGAAGTAAACATATTTTAGACAAATCGTATTTATTATGTATTTAATTATGTACTTAAATTAAACAAATGTTTTTAAAATTTACTTCTTTCTACGTTCAATTATGTTTTTATAGAAGAATGTCTTTAAAAATGCAGTTTAAATGGGTTTTTGTTAACATAACCTAAAACTTAAAGTAAAAATGCAGATCTTCAGATGCACAGTTGAAAAGAAAATAAAATAAATTTAAATTATAAATTTCTTGTGCTAAGATTTTAGAGTACGAAAACAATTATGTTTTGAATAAAATAGATAAACTCTCATGAGGTGTAAAATTTGAATTTGTTTTTAAAATAAATTAAAAGTGAAGATCAATATAAAACTTATACTTTGGACAATTTAGCAAGTTAATAAAAGATGGCTAACTAATAAAGAAATATGTTGTACGATTATCAAAATTCTTGTATAAATTAATATTGTTTGAACAATGCAAAAATTAAATTTAACATTAACTATATGTATTAATAAATTTTGTGGCTCATCAAATTAATTTACATTCCTCCATGAATTTTCTACCTAGAACTAATAAAATAACTAATTTTGTATTTCTAATTAATAATAACAGGGTATTTCATAGTAAATCAATTAAAAAAATATAAGAAATTTTAACGAATTAATTAAATTTAATTTTGTTCAATAATTTTACTAAATAAGATTAATTCTTTGTACTCCAAAATTTATTCTGCCATTTAAAATGTCCCCTCAGAGGGGACAACCGAGTGCAAAGTGTTAATAGAAAAATTAGTACAAATTTAATAGTAATATTAGTGCAAATTTAATAGTAAAATTAGTAAAAATTTAATAGTAATATTAGTGCATATTTAATAGTAAAATTAATAAAAATTTAATAGTAAAATTAGTGCAAATTTAATAGTAAAATTAGTACAAATTTAATAGTAATATTAGTGCATATTTAATAGTAATATTAGTGCATATTTAATAGTGAAATTAATAAAAATTTAATAGTAAAATTAGTGCAAATTTAATAGTAAAATTAGTACAAATTTAATAGTAATATTAGTGCATATTTAATAGTAATATTAGTGCATATTTAATAGTGAAATTAGTAAAAATTTAATAGTAAAATTAGTAAAAATTTAACACTAAAATTAGTAAAAATTTAATAGTAAAATTAAATAATTTTTAATGAATATTAAAATCTCCAGTTACTAAAAAAATAATTAACGTTCTCGATAAACGGTGTTAAAAGCAAACAAACGGTACTAGTACAGTGATTAACCTAACCTGACCAGGGCAGTTTCAGGTATCATGTATCATAACCAAGGTAAGATCTTTTCTCGGTAGACGAAGAGAAACAACGTAAGCGCAACTGGAGGGCAATTATTAGTAATTACGAAGATAGCCCGAGGTCATCGTGCGATTACGTAGCCGCACCCTTTCGTTATTAGCCCTTCGTTCGACTTTCAATCGTTATTAACCCTTCGTTCGATCTACGATCTGTTAGCTGAGGGTCCAGGTTTCAACAGGGCCACCCTTGCACATCACACGCCCCCTCTGTGCAAAGAAATCTTTGCATCTCACCACGCCCTCCATTTAACTGGACGCTTCTTTGCCTTAGGTCCTTTTTACGACTCCTCCTTTTTTCTGTTTCTTCAGACTTACGTTTTTTGTTTTATTCAAATCGAGTATATGATTTAAGTATGGTTTGCAATTGTTCTTGAAGTTTATGGGACTTGGGTATTGATTTTGGATCTTTCTGAGTTTTCTAGATGAAATCTGTATTTGTTACATACTTGCATTGTTAGTTTAGGTTAGGTTAGGTTCCTTGATGGAGCAAGTCATTCTTGATCTATTTTGTAAATTAAAGAATTGGTAGGTAAAAGAATTTAAGGAGTGCAAAGGGTTGAACTACCAAACTACCTAACTCACAAAATTTCAAATTTTCAAACTCTCAAAATTACCAAACTCTCAAAATCTCTTTCAAACTCTTAAATTTCCAAATTCTCAAATTCCCAAACTTTCAAATTCCTAAACTTCCAAATTTCCAAACTACCAAATTTCCAAACTCCCAAATTCCCAAACTCTCAAATTCCCAAACTCCCAAATTTCCAAACTCACAAATTCCCAAACTACCAAATTCCCAAACCCCCAAATTCCCAAACTCTCAAATTTCCAAACTCCCAAATTTCTAAACTCCCAAATTTCCAAACTCACAAATTCCCAAACTCTCAAATTTCCACACTCCCAAATTACCACACTCCTAAATTTCCAAATTTCCAAATTTCCAAACTCTCAAATTCCCAAACTCTCAAATTTCCAAACTCCCAAATTGCCAAACTCTCGAATTCTCAAATTTTCAAATTTACGAACTCTCAAATTCCCAAACTCCCAAATTTCCAAACTCCCAAATTCCCAAACTCTCAAATTTCCAAATTTCAAAATTCCCAAACTCCCAAATTTCCAAATTTTCAAATTCACGAACTCTCAAATTCCCAAACTCTTAAATTCCCAAACTCTCAAATTCCCAAACTCTCCAATTCTCAAACTTCTAAAATTCCTAAATTGTCAAACCCCTAAAACTCTCAAGTCCTCAAATCCTCAAACTCCCCAACTCCCAAATTTCTAAGTGTCCAAATCCCCAAACCCCACCCTTAACAAACATTCCTATCAGCAAACATCATTGCACACCAAACTGTCCAAAACCCAAAACCCAAAACCCAAAACCCCAAAACCGTATAAAGAATCAATAAGCTCGATCCCATCGCTAGAAAGCAGCGTGCCGAAACGTTTCGCGATCCACGCATTTCTTGCAGAGGTGGTCGAAGCCGTCGAGTCGCGTGGACGCAAATTTCGACAGCGTAATCCTCCTCTGGTCGTTGGTCGCGAGTGAAGCGAGCGTCGCCAAGCTGTCTCAATGGCACGTCAGAATTCGCCCGGGGGGATCTGCAAATGGCTGAACCTGTTTCGGTGTACAGGTGGTCGTCGCTACGCCACGAGAACGCTTAATGCTTCTCCTCGACCTCTTCTCTCTCGGATCGCTTTGCTATATACGCCCGTCAGCTTCGAACGAGATTAGGTCACGATCGTTGGGATGAAGAACACGCGGACAGCTTCTCGACGAGTTGCAACCACGATAATGGCTTCCCTCCTTCGAATAATGCTTTTGTTATCCTCTATGCGATGTTTGAGTTTCGATCCAGATTGCTTTGGGCCCTCTTTGCTAACCATTTGCTTTCTTCTTCGTGTTCTTCGTTTTCTGCTTGTGGAGGATTCTGCTCGTATTTGCAGTTTGATTTTGCGTTATACTTTGTTTCGATGAAATACAGAGTGATACAACTTCTTTTCTTTGGTGAACACTGCTATTATGGAATTTATAATAATGACTTTTTTTAGTCTTAGTTATCTCAATTTTAATTCTACGATGCAGCAAGGATAAATAAGTTAGTAACAAGGAAGAATTGTTTCTTTTTATTATTTACAACTCTTGAGTTCATTTAGGAAGAAAAGTGATTGAAAGCTTTAGGGATTTGTTAATATTCTTTCTGCTTTGTTTGTTTGTGAAGAAAAATGGTAGTATGATGAATCTTCGTACTACAACTTCAAAATTTCTGTAAAATTAATGTAGCAAGGTGCGTGGAATAACGCAACCGTTGTTTTAGCCTGAAAACCGCGATCTAAATTTGCAAAATTTTCGTAAAAATGGGATTACAAGGCTCGTGAATCATGAAAACTGGGTGATGGAAAACACCGGTATGATAGCACTCCCTTGCTCTTTGTATTGGAGAGCTTTCAAAGCGCATTCACTGTTCCCCGGAAGTTCTATCCCAACCATCGATCACTTTAAATAGATCGTTTATCTTCAGTTTCAGTTTTCTTGTAGCTGCAGGGTGGAGCACATCACGCTGCATCACTAATTTCGTTCAAATTTAAACATATTCCTGAGTTATTTTTAGACTTACATTTATTTAGACAAAATTTTGTTATTCATAATTTAGAGTTTTCAGTATTATATTGCAGTATAAATACGTTTATAATTTATATTTATATTATACTTCATAAATATTTACAAATGTATGTTAATATTTATATTTATGTTATAGTTTATAAATTTTTACAAATGTATTTTGATATTTATATATATATGTATATATATATCATGCTTTATAATTTGTATATAAAAATTAGTATAAATATACTGACAAATACTAACTTATATGATGGCAACATTGTAAATTTGAAACTTCTAAAAATTTGTATATATGTAAATTTATATTAATTTGTAAATCAGCAAATTTGAAAATAAAATATTTAGAAAAGAACAAGTAACAACCCATCACTACCGACAACGTAACATACGTCTTGCCCTCACATACACAATTGTCCAGACTTAAACTAAAAAAACAAACTTTCCCTCGATCAAGATACATTGATCTGCCAAAAGATTCTTGTAGGAAAAGATTCCTCTACATCGCAAGTTTGAAAATAAAAAATTTAGAAAAGAACAAATAAAAACCCATCACTATCCACAACGTAACATACATCTTGCCCTCACATACACAATTGTCCAGACTTACACTAAAAAAACAAACTTTCCCTTTATCAAGATACATTGATCTCCGAAAAGATTCCTCTACATCGCAAAGTAAAAAAGTACACGATAATTGGTTAAAGAATGTTAACGATAATTTCTGATACACGTATGAACATCTCCCCCATATTTTCGAGAAACACGCAAATAATTCGTTGAAAATTACACACGATAACCGACGAAAGATACCTTTTCGTTCATAAATTTTAATCGGTTGTACAATACATTCGGGTCATTTATATTTTTACTGAAAAACGAGCGAGAGGCTACGCCAAAGGCACTAGCGTATTCCGGTCTTCGACCGCGAAGGGTTAACGTTCTTTAAATTCGTACACACGCGTTTGCCCTCGGGCAGAAAAAGGGCAAGGGGGAAAGCGAGACAGGAACGAGGCTAAAAGAGAGAAAAAAAGAACGTTCCCAAGCATCAATTAAGCCTGGTGGTGATTCCGTAAGCGGATGAAAGCGAGTGTCAGCGAGAAATCTTCATCTGTCGTAGGAAAAGAGATCAATGGCCGTGTTTCTTCCGTTTATTCAATTATTAACTTCTCAAGTTTATGATGGTGTTTTTGAATTACTTCGAAGATCTTTATTTTGTATGTTGTGTAATTTTGATTGTATGGAAGTGTATATTTTGTGTAATTTTGAAATTGATGGGTTTGGAGTTTATAGGTTTATGAAACTTTTCATGTTTACTAATTTACATATTTAAAAATTTATTCATTTGAAGATTTTCAGGTTATCAAATTGTCAAGTTGTCAAGTTGTCAAGTTGTCAAGTTGTCAAATGGTTAAATTGTCAAATGGTCAAGTGGTCAAATTGTCAAGTTGTCAAATGGTCAACTAAGCAAGTGGTCAAATTATCAAATGGTCAACTTATCAAATAGCCAAATGGTTAATTGGTTAAATGATTAAATGGTTAAATGGTTAAATGGTTAAATTGTTAAATTGTCAAATTGTCAAGTTGTCAAATGGTCAACTAGGCAAGTGGTGAAATGGTTAAATGGTCAAATTATCAAATTGTCAAATGGTCAAATCGTTAAATGGTCAAATGGTCAAATTGTCAAATTGTCAAGTTGTCAAATGGTCAACTAGGCAAGTGGTCAAATGGTTAAATTGTCAAATGGTCAAATTGTCAAATTGTCAAATTGTCAAATTGTCAAATTGTCAAATTGTCACATGGTCAAATTATCAAATTGTCAAGTTGTCAAATGGTCAACTAGGCAAGTGGTCAAATGGTTAAATTGTCAAATGGTCAAATTGTCAAATTGTCAAATTGTCAAATTGTCAAATTGTCACATGGTCAAATTGTCAAATTGTCAAGTTGTCAAATGGTCAACTAGGCAAGTGGTCAAATGGTTAAATTGTCAAATGGTCAAATGGTCAAATGGTCAAATGGTCAAATGGTCAAAGAGTCAAACAATCAAATAGTAAAACGCCCAACTGATCGAAAAGTCAGTTTATCAAATGTTCCACTTTACCACAGTAAAAAATGACCACATCCCTAAGTTATCGAATAGTCAAATTAAGTTCTGCACCCAAATCCTCCTTAACATTAACCTACACAGTAGGCCCACATTACAGACCACATTCTCAGACCGCATCCCCTACATCCTCCACATCTCTCACTCTCATCACACATAAACAACACTATAATTTCAATCTCATCCTCTTCACCCTAGTAAATCTCCATATGAACCAAGTACACGTCCAAACCGTGTGAAGCATTTTTCTATTCTAACCAATTGAGCCTAGTTGAAGAACTAGTTGAAGTTCAAAAATAAACACCTCAGTGAGTCTCCACGTGCTAACTAGTGGATCGATATCAGTACTCCGGACCATAACTTGTATATCATCCTGTAGAAAACTTCAGGGTGATCCAAGTTGTCTCCAGGTCCGTCGAGGTACATCAGCCTTAAGATACAAGTCTCGGTTTCGCTGATGCGAGGGTCCCGCGCCGAAAACGTATTAATAATGCATGCGGCCCGATCGTACACATTAGAAGACACGGATGCACCGGGTCCCTGTAGTACTACAAAATGGCCTGGTGACTCGATACGTATCGTTTTATTCATGGCTTGTCCCTTCGTTGATCTCTCGAGGAGGTAACAGCGTGTCGCACGGCGAAAGTTCATTCGAGTGGAGCGCAAAAAGATTCGCGAATAAATAAACGAACACAGAGGCGAAGGCGAGCCCCGAGTTTGGCCAACGCGACCGGTTTCAACGATCACGATTTACATTCCACGGTTACACCGGTATATTTTACATTGTCCTGAGGGAGAATCGGTAGCTCGTGCTTTTAATTAGTTTGTCAGGGACTATCGTAACCACGTTTCTCCTCTAGCGTACACCTTTCTTATTTATGCTGATTTCACTTTCGAGCCGGGTGATCTTTACGGATGATAAATTAGGCTCTTGACATTGGCGTAACTAGGATTTTTGGGTGGGATTAAAGGTTCGATTGTTGGGATGGGGTTTTATGTTGGGAGATAGGGATTTTGGATATTTGAGAATAAGGTAACTCTGGTATATGGAAATTTGGTAATTTGGCACTTTCATAAGTAGAATTTAACAATTTGGAAATTTATCAGTTTGTCAATATGGTGATTTGATAATTTGGTAATTTGGTAATTTGGTAATTTGGTAATTTGGTAATTTGGTAATTTGGTAATTTGGGAATTTGGTAATTTGGAAATTTGGAAATCTGGAAATTTGGAAATTTGGGAATTAGGGAATTTGGTACTTTCATAAGTAGAATTTAGCAATTTAGAAATTTGCACGTTTGTCAATTTGGTGATTTGTCTATTTGGTAATTTGGTGATTTGATAATTTGATAATTTGGTAATTTGGTAATTTGGTAATTTGGTAATTTGGTAATTGGGGAATTTGGTAATTTGGTAATTTGGTAATTTGGTAATTGGCTAATTGGGTAATTTGGTAATTTGGTAATTTGGAAATTTGGGAATTTGGGAATTTGGGAATTTGGTAATTTGGTAATTTGGTAATTTGGTAATTTGGTAATTTGGTAATTTGGTAATTGGATAATTGGGTAATTTGGTAATTTGGTAATTTGGGAATTTGGTACTTTCATAAGTACAATGTAACAATTTACAAATTTACCAATTTGTCAATTTGGTGATTTGTCTATTTGTTAATTTGGTACTTTCATAAGTACAATTTAACAATTTAGAAATTTACCAGTTTGTCAATTTGGTGATTTGTCTATTTGGTAATTTGCTGACTTGATAATTTGGTACTTTCATAAGTACACTATAACAATTTAGAAATTTACCAGTTTGTCAATTTGGTGATTTGTTTATTTGGTAATTTAGTGACTTGATAATTTGGTACTTTCATAAGTTCAATTTAACAATTTAGAAATTTACCAGTTTGTCAATTTGGTGATTTGTTTATTTGGTAATTTAGTGACTTGATAATTTGGTACTTTCATAAGTGCAATATAACAATACAGAAATTTACCAGTTTGTCAATTTGATATTTAAGTACATTCATAGATACAATTTGCCAATTCAGACATAAATTATGTCACTTTAATAATTCATAAATTTACTAATTCAGAAATTCATCAATTCAGTAATTCGTCAACTTGATTTTTTTCTAATATGACAACTTGACAACATAACAACATAATAATTCCCTAATTCAATAACTCCCCAATTCGACAGCCAAACCCGGAATCCCAAATTTCAATCACCCAGCAATCACAAAAGCCCAGACACAATAATCACCCGAAAATTACTAACTAAAAAACTGTTAACTCACCAATCACCGCGCAACTGTGTGTTCTAGGCTGGTTAATATCGTTCGTGTGATTAACGTCTGTGTTGGACGACGATCGTATCCTTTCGATGGCGTGTTGCAGCGAAAATTCGAGAGGGTCCTTGTCACTCTCTTGCCACTGCTCGACCGGCTTAATCATGTAGCTTCCCGTCGACGTTCTCACGTGGCCCGTCTGCAACAAAAAAGTATGCCAAAAATTTGGTGAGTCATCCGCTCACGATTGGCCTTTATTTCCTCAATGAAACCGGCTACCTAACTGCCGTTGCTGTTTTTTTTTGTCTTGCCACCAATGAATCTTCAAATTTTCTCCAATTGTTCACGCAATTTATCGCGTTAATTATTGATTGCTTTTTTTAACCTCTTGCAATTTTTAAGGTTACTTCGTTTTTATTAATTATTTGAAACGACGATATTTTTTAAAATATCACTCATTAAAGAAATTCGCTCATTATTATTAATCGCTTGTTAATTAACGGCATATATGTTGGTTTAATATTTTGAGGCACGTGTTTAACATCTGTAAACGATTTTTAATTTTTGAAACATTTTTAAGGGACGTTCGTGTGCTACATCAAGTTTTATTTTTCAAGGGGAGAATTTATTGAATAATTTATTTAATTGAGTTATATAATAATAGTAATGTATTCAATAATTCTAATTTGTTTAAACATAATCATTATATGCAGAAATCAAAACAAACTTCAACTTGAATTTAATAATTAATGTTCAACAATATTTGCTGTTAATCTTAATAATTTTAAAAAATAAATTTCAAGGACGAAAAATGGTAAAAAATTTTACCCTTATTTTTGCTACAAAAGTTTTGTACTAAGAATTAATTCGAATTTGTATTATAAATAATATTATTCTAATTTTTGAATGTAGTTATGTTTAAGTTTCATGGACAATTAAACTGAGGATAGTAAAATATTAGTTAAAATAATTTTATTTGCAAGGAACTAGAATTCCTTCAAATTTATATTATAAAAAAAATGAATCTATTTTTTGAAAAACTTTTGTAAAATTTCAATAATTATACATCAGTGATGTTTCAACTTTATTGACAATGAAAATGAGGGTAGTAAAATGTTAATTTATGATGTCCATACATCCGCATATTTTCAGGATGTGAACACAACCGTAGAGAGAGTAAAGGGTTAACAATCGTTGAAATGATAATAACGAGTCAGACAAGTTGTCCGAAAGAAGTATGCGGCATTTTAATCGATTATTCTCACCTGATTCGCTCGAGTTCGTCCACACACGGCTTTGCCCTCACACGGAATTTACGTGGGTGGTATATATTTAGCGGGGGCGTCCCATGTAGCCGGTGTGTTTCACATTCAAATGGAGGAAGTTATGTCAGAGCAGTGCTGCATGTATAAATAAATCGTAACGAATGCGGCTAGCTAATCCGCAAAACCTTTTCGCTATCTTTTCGATCGTGTTTCCACTGTTTGAACGAGCAAAAAAATCGAGAGAATAAATTTCGAACGATATTTTTTCGTTATGAGATGTTATGTAATTGCGAAATGAAATTCCTTGTGTGGTATGGGCAGATTGTGTATTAATTTTGAACTTTGGGCAGTTAGGGAGAAATAGGGGGTGTAAAATTGTGGGCTGTTGGGGTAATTGTGTTTTTGTTCATCATTTTGAGGATTTGCATTTTTGGGAGAAATTTGAATAGTTGTTTTTTTGTGAAAGATGAATTATTTGCATTTTTGTTGAAGGTAATTTTTAATATTTGTATTTTTGTTGAAGGTGAATTTGAATGTTTGCATTTTTGTGCAAAGTAAAATTGAATATTTGCATTGTTGTGAAAGATAAAATTGAATATTTACATTTTTGTGAAACATAAGTTTGAATATTTGTATTTTTGTGAAACGTAAATTAGAATATTTAGATTTCTGTAAAAAGTAAGAATAAACATTTGAGATTTAGTCGAAAAGCGAATTAGATTATTTGGAACTCTGTAAAAAACAAACCTAAACAATTTTTATATTTAAATTTTTATAAAATGCAAATTAGAATATTTTAATTTTTGTGCAGTATCAGAATATTTTAACTTGTACAGTTAAATTTATGTAATAGTTAAATTCTACCATTCGTGATTTTCGTCTCTATAAAAAATTTTAATTGGACCTAAAATTTCATGTGAATTTGAAGATTGTAAAATAACCTAAAATTTTGATAACGAAAAATATTTCGGATTAATACAAATTGAGTTTGATAATGGAGAGCTATTCTAGTTACAGAATAATAGCGAGAGATCTGTGCAAAATTTTCTAGCTGTATTACTAAAAATAGTACGTAGAATTTCCGTCTGTTGATTTTTTAAAACATCAAGATGAATCATACTGTAGACGTCTAGGTTTTCAAGGAAAATAGCTTTGTAACATTATTATTTGACTAATCTGCAATTTTTCTAAAATTCGCCTTTACATTAATTTTATTAAAAATACTTACTTCAATTTAGATAAAAAGAAACTAAGTTTCGTTGATATTCGATATTAAATTGATATCGAAAACTTTTTAGTAAACTTGTAAACAATTAAATTGTAAAATAATGTTACTGAAGACATTCATACTTCATTTATTAATTTAAATAAGTGCGATCATAGTAGCTTCGAAAGGAAGTACACGTCGGCCATTTTTATTAGTTCACGCGTAAACTGTTAGCGTCGCATATTAAATTTATACTGCCAATAAACTTCACAATGAGGCAGATAAAAAGAGGAGAATCCATTTCTCCTTTTTTTAACCGACTTCGAAAAAGGAGGAGGTTACTCAATTCGATAAGTATATTTTTTTTTTTTTTTTTTTTTTTTTTTTTTTTTCTATGTATGTTCGCCGATTACGCCTAACTGGGTAGACCGATCGGAATGAAACCTTTTGCATATGGTAGGTGCTGACTCCCCATTGGTACCATTATCAAAAAATTTTTCATTTTTTAATTGCAAAGTGTTGTTATTGCAAAAAAACCGGCAACTTTTTTCTTTTTTCTATGTATGTTCGCGCATTGCGCCTAGCTGGATGGACCGATCGGAATGAAACCTTTTGCATATGGTAGGTGCTGACCCCCCATTGGTACCATTATCAAAAAATTTTTCATTTTTTAATTGCAAAGTGTTGTTATTGCAAAACAACCGGCAACTTTTTTCTTTTTCTATGTATGTTCGCCGATTTCGCCTAACTGGGTTGACCGATCGGAACGAAGCCTTTTGCATCTGGTGGGTTCAGACTCCCCATTGGTACCATAATAAAAAGTTTTTCATTTTTTAATTGCAAAGTGTTGTTATTGCAAAAAAACCGGCAACTTTTTTCTTTTTTCTATGTATGTTCGCGCATTGCGCCTAGCTGGATGGACCGATCGGAATGAAACCTTTTGCATATGGTAGGTGCTGACTCCCCATTGGTACCATTATCAAAAAATTTTTCATTTTTTAATTGCAAAGTGTTGTTATTGCAAAAAAACCGGCAACTTTTTTCTTTTTTCTATGTATGTTCGCGCATTGCGCCTAGCTGGATGGACCGATCGGAATGAAACCTTTTGCATATGGTAGGTGCTGACCCCCCATTGGTACCATTATCAAAAAATTTTTCATTTTTTAATTGCAAAGTGTTGTTATTGCAAAACAACCGGCAACTTTTTTCTTTTTCTATGTATGTTCGCCGATTTCGCCTAACTGGGTTGACCGATCGGAACGAAGCCTTTTGCATCTGGTGGGTTCAGACTCCCCATTGGTACCATAATAAAAAGTTTTTCATTTTTTAATTGCAAAGTGTTGTTATTGCAAAAAAACCGGCAACTTTTTTCTTTTTTCTATGTATGTTCGCGCATTGCGCCTAGCTGGATGGACCGATCGGAATGAAACCTTTTGCATATGGTAGGTGCTGACTCCCCATTGGTACCATTATCAAAAAATTTTTCATTTTTTAATTGCAAAGTGTTGTTATTGCAAAAAAACCGGCAACTTTTTTCTTTTTTCTATGTATGTTCGCGCATTGCGCCTAGCTGGATGGACCGATCGGAATGAAACCTTTTGCATATGGTAGGTGCTGACCCCCCATTGGTACCATTATCAAAAAATTTTTCATTTTTTAATTGCAAAGTGTTGTTATTGCAAAACAACCGGCAACTTTTTTCTTTTTCTATGTATGTTCGCCGATTTCGCCTAACTGGGTTGACCGATCGGAACGAAGCCTTTTGCATCTGGTGGGTTCAGACTCCCCATTGTACCATAATAAAAAGTTTTTCATTTTTTAATTGCAAAGTGTTGTTATTGCAGAAAAACCGGCAACTTTTAAAATAAACTTTTCTCGATTTTAGTGCGCTTTCAATATCTTATCGCGGACATGATTCTGTACAATTTTGTTCATATACAAATTTCGCGGAAATGTTTAGTTTTCGAGATATTAGCGAAAAAAATTGTTATTAATTTTTGAAATCAATTTCGAACGATTTTAATGTCCTTTTAATATGTTGTCAGGGGCATGGTTCTGAACAATTTTGTTCATATACAAATTTCGCGGAAATGTTTAGTTTTCGAGATTTTAGCAAAAATTGTTGTTAACTTTTGAAATCAACTTCGAACGATTTTAATGTCCTTTGAATATGTTGTTAGGGGCGTGGTTCTGGACAACTTTTTCCTCTTGCAAAATTGACGGAAAGCTTTTGTTTTCGAGATATTACAGAAATTGTTGTTAACTTTTGAAGCCAACTTCGAACGATTTTTATGTCATTCTAATACGTTATTAGTAGCATGATTCTAAACGAGTTTTTCCTTATGCATAATTGACGGAAAACTTTAGTTTTCGTGATAGTAGCGAATAGCTATTGTTATTATTATTAGTGGAACGCCCCGTGCTATGCACGGGAAAGACAAGAAAGGGCAATTACAATGCACAGTACCAAAACACTAACTAAGCTTTGCCGCTTTGACACGCAACTTATGCAGCAAGATGAGTTCACGTTGACGTTGGTGTATTATTCCCATTGCTTGGTACAGTCTCCCTACCGTTCTAATAAACATTTTTTTTATTTTTTAGTTGCAAAGGATTATTTTTTCTATGCATGTTCGGCGGTTTTTCCTAGGTGGGTGGTCCGATCGGAACAAAGCCTTTCGCATCTTGTAGAGTCTGACTCCCCATTGGTACCGTTACAAAAATTTTTTCATTTTTTAGTTGAAAAGGATTATTGTTGCAAAAAAAATTGAAAAACGAACATCCATGTTGTCTTTTACTTAATTATGCTCATGGCATTTACGCAGACAAAAAAAAAAGCCCAGAAGAACTGTCTCACAGTATCCCATACAATTCTCCCCATTCCACTAAAAAGCGTGAAATAAAATAATTTTCAGAAAAAAAATACACCGACTTCGAAATGCACTAAAAAGTATAAAATAATTTCTATTTCCTAATGAAGTAATTTCTATTTCATTCAATCATGCAATTACGTAACAGATATGAATGAAACCTATTTACTCGTTAGGTAGTATATTAAATACATTTCAACTTTTTCGGAGGCGGCGCAAAATTAAAAATACTTCAGTAAACGTTGCTGCCAATAACCAGTAATTGTGGTATGGCGTATTGGAAATTAATAAATCCTGAGAAAGAATACGTACCATTATAGATATATCTGGTAATATACGTAAATGTAACGACTGCATCTTCATTTCGCAACGTTTATGATATAAATGAAATTGAATTGACTTCATTCGCATGTGGAAGCCATGGATCTAAGAATCTATAAACTGAGCCCACGACGCGGGAATTACCAAATTTGCGGCAGATGGGCTCTATCTTCCGTCGATCGAGTCTTTCCGTCGCATACTCTATGAATCTAGCCCTTTGCGGACTACCGCCGCATATATGCGTTCTGCGTAAATAATCAAATTGGCCGAAGAACTCATATATGCGTTTGGCGAAAACAGTTGATTGAGCCGAGAAACGCATATATGTATGTGTCCCACGTAAATGCGTGGCTATGGCCGAGAAACTTAACTATGCGTTCTGCGAAAACAACTGATAGAGCCGAGAAACGCGTACATGTGTGCATGCACGTAAATCTGTGCATGTACATATAATATGTCCAGAATTTGACTTGAAATGCTATGAACAAAAACCGCGTTTAAGCGGAAACATGCGCTGGCAATTTTTAATGACTATCGCGGCAGGAGCTCGGCCCCACGGTACGGTTCACTTCGAACCGTCCCGTTCGCAAAGGGCTGGATAGACCATAGTTACATTCTATACGCACTAACACCTACTTCGCGGCGTGCTGCCGAGTTATATGTATAGAAAAAGAAATAGCTATACAAGCGTTGCCTATGTTCGGCTGTCCAAAGGTTGACATGTTCAAGAAAAGCTTTTAATTTTGCGCCGCCTCTGAAAAGGTTGAAATGTATTTAATATACTACCTAACGAGTAAATAGGTTTCATTCATATCTGTTACGTAATTGCATGATTGAATGAAATAGAAATTACTTCATTAGGAAATAGAAATTATTTTATACTTTTTAGTGCATTTCGAAGTCGGTGTATTTTTTTTCTGAAAATTATTTTTTGTTGTGTCAAAGTGGAATGACCCCTGCAAAATCATCGTGTTTGATGAATCACTCTTTATATCTCCCGAATCTTGCTGTCAGGATTTTAAGTCTGCCGAAACGCTATTTTTGAGAAACGTTCGGAGATTACAATCTCGTGAATCAGGCAGATAATAAAAAAATGAAGTCAATGCCCAGGAATTGATAATTCGTCACGGTTTTCCATGTTTTTGACGATCAGGTGCTTTCTCCTTTCATATTCTTTATAATTCGCCTTATCATGATTGTAGTCCTTTAAAATTTTTTATTTAATTCTTAAAAATTCTTTATTTATGTATGCTATGCAATTTTACAAATTATTTTTGTTACACTGATAACATTATTGCCTTCATAAATTAAAACATATAATGTTATAAGTTAAATAATATCATATGTTATTTATGCTATATTTTATATTTTACAAGTGTTAATATTTAATAAAAAATGCAATAAAATAATTATATGCATTATACAATAAATAATGATACATATAATTAATGTTACACAAGTATTATCTATGTAGGATGGGAGCAAGAAGATGAGAAATGGATTAAAGTTATAGTAAATATTTTAATAAATTGAAAGGAATACAAAATTTGATAGTTCACGTTTCTACGGTTCGGCCAAGACTGCACTCTCCTTTCGACGCTGTCGCGTTTTTTTATACTACGCATTCACACTCTTTTGTTTCACACTCGTACATCACACACACTCATACCACGCAAAAATTAATTCCCCTTTACCGAATCCCACATCTATATGTAATTACAAATTAAATATGAAGAAAATAAATAAAAAATGTAATTAAACAATACAACTAAATTAAAAGTTAAATAATGAACAAAATAAAAATTACAGTAAAACAAATCTAAAATTTGAAAATTAATTTTTCATGCTTGTAACAATCAATTTGTCTGACGTGTCCATTTTGCTGTATAAACATGTTAGTATAAAACAGTATAAATTAGAGTGGAATGAAACTAAGAAATAACCATAATCAATGTCGATTATAAATCAATCATAAATAAATAAACGTAATTTACCGTATCATTGACGATCCGTACAAAAAGTATTAAAAGGAACGCTTTAAATCATTCAAGAATTGTGTTATCAAGTAACCATGAAAAGAGAACAAATGTAAACAATAATTAGATAAAAAACGATGGTATTTGTCGACAAAGATTGCGTTCTCGTGAAATTGCTCACTGATCAACGACGGGTCTAATTAAGAAGCTTATAATTAGCTCGCCTTTGGTCGAAAGAAAATGGGCGTGCAGGTAACTCGTCCATCGACGACCAGAAAATGTCAACCTAATTAATTATTGCTCCTAATTACACGAGTCTCGATGGATAACCAATTGAAAGGCAATCAATAATTGTTTATCGACTGTCAGAGACTCTTCAACAAGCACTTCCGCTTGCAATTTTTCTCTAAGCTTTATATCAATGAAATTGTTGAACACAGATAATTTCACTATCTCATTATTCAATAATCATTATCAACTTTAAATGAACACGTATACAATTTTTTGTAATTACTTTTACCGTTATTGAGGATAATTACAAAATTTTGAAGTGGTCAGAAACGTTTTGAATTTAGTTTGTTGACAATTTTAGATTGTTGGCAGTTTGAAATTTTTTGGAAAGTTTATAGCTTTTATATAATTGAAACATTTAATTTTAAGATGACATATAATGGTTGAGTTTATTTATTTTTGTTCAATTAATCTGATTTAACACCATTTGGTCACACAAATCTATTCGCCTTTGCTTGAATTTTAAATCTGATTTAACCTAATCTAACTGAAATTGATAATTCAGTTCAAATCCAGTTGCCGATCCTCAAATTTCAAATGATCAAATAGTCAGATGGTCAAATGGTTAAATGGTCAAATGGTTAAATGGACAAATGGTCAAATGGTCAAATTATCAAACAGTCAAATGATTAAAATTTGATGTAACCTAACCTAACTGAACCTGATAATTCGGTTCAAATCCAGTTGTCAACCCTCAACTTTCAAATGATCAAATACTCAGACGGTCAAATGATTAAATGGACAAGTGGTCAAATGGTGCAATTATCAAATAGCCAAATGATCAAAATTTGATGTAACCTAACCTAACTGAGCCTGATAATTCCGTTCAAATCTAGTTGTCGACCCTCAACTTTCAAATGATCAAATAGTCAAATGGTCAAATGGTTAAATGGACAAATTGTCAAATGGTCAAATTATCAAATAGTCAAATGATCAAAATTTGATGTAACCTAACCTAACTGAGCCTGATAATTCAGTTCAAATCTAGTTGTCGACCCTCAACTTTCAAATGATCAAATAGTCAGATGGTCAAATGGTTAAATGGACAAATGGTCAAATTATCAAACAGTCAAATGATTAAAATTTGATGTAACCTAACCTAACTGAACCTGATAATTCGGTTCAAATCCAGTTGTCAACCCTCAACTTTCAAATGATCAAATAGTCAGATGGTCAAATGGTTAAATGGACAAATGGTCAAATGGTCCGATTATCAAACAGCCAAATGATCAAAATTTGATGTAACGTAACCTAACTGAACCTGATAATTCAGTTCAAATCTAGTTGTCGACCCTCAACTTTCAAATGATCAAATAGTCAGATGGTCAAATGGTTAAATGGACAAATGGTCAAATGGTCAAATTATCAAACAGTCAAATGATTAAAATTTGATGTAACCTAACCTAACTGAACCTGATAATTCGGTTCAAATCCAGTTGTCAACCCTCAACTTTCAAATGATCAAATACTCAGACGGTCAAATGGTTAAATGGACAAATTGTCAAATGGTCAAATTATTAAATAGTCAAATGATTAAAATTTGATGTAACCTAACCTAACTGAACCTGATAATTCAGTTCAAATCTAGTTGTCGACCCTCAACTTTCAAAAGATCAAATAGTCAGATGGTCAAAATTTGATGTAACCTAACCTAACTGAACCTGACAATTCACTTCAAATGCAGTTATCGCCCCTCAAATTTCAAATGTAACCAATCTTTAAAAATCTATCTATCTAATTCGCAAAACTTTAAATCAAACCACGTTTAAATCCCACTCTAAACCAATAAATAACAAAAATTCCTAACCTAACATTGAATAAAAATAATTAAATTTGAAAGCGATCTTATGGCGCAGGTGTCGTTGCATCAGGCACACGTCGAGCTACCATAAACTTCAACAAACCCTCATAAATAACTGCGAAAGCAGCAAGAAAATTGCACAAACATCCTAGCAACAATGGAAACAATCAAAAAAGGGAGTTGAATGAGAAAGCAAGCACCTGATGCAACGAGAACCATAATCTTATTCATTCCTGGAAAGCGAAAGACAACGTGTGCTTTCAGCTGTCATCAGCTTCAGTGGATTACGACAGTCGTGAACAGCCACTGTTGCCCGCGTGTGTAAACCAACATGGTGGAAAAAAAGAGGTTTACCTTTATGTACGTTTGTACGCAGGGCCGCACTCACTTGTGGTACATGTGCATTTGCAGGGGATAAGCATTTAGGCATGACTGATCTTATGTAAATTATTATACATGAAATTCAAATGTTATACAGGAGAGATTTGGAGAAATTGGAATTTAGGGATTTTGGGGAATTTGGGGAATGGAGGACGTTGGAGCATTGGGAGTTAGGGATATAGTGATATATGGATATAGAGATTTAGGGATGTGGAGATTGAGGGATGTGGAGATTTAGGGATGTGAAGATTTAGGGATGTGAAGATTTAGGGATGTGGAGATTTAGGGATGTGGAGATTTAGGGATGTGGAGATTCGGGGATGTAGGGATTTCGGGATGTAGGAATTTAGGGATGTGAGAATTTGGAGATGTAGGGATTTAGATATGTGTGGATTTGGGGATGTGGGGATTTGGAAATGCGTTGATTTAGGGATGTGTGAATTTAAATATGTGGGGATTTGGAGATATATGGATATAGGAATGTGAGGATTTAGGGATGTAGTGATTTGGGAATGTAGGGACTTAGAGATATGGGAATTCGGGAATGTAGAAATCTAGGAATTTAAGAATTTGGGAAATGCGAACTTAGGGATTTTGGGAATAGATATATTAGGAAATTAGGAATTCGGGATTTAGGAAGTTAGGAAATTGGGGGCTTGTGGAATTAGTGAACATGAGATTTGGAAGTTAGAGTATTTAGAAATTTTGAATTTGGAGATTTGAAAATTTTATTCCTTTTTATTTAAAACTTCAGTAACTTCAGTATTTGGAAATTTGAAAATTTGGAATTTTTAGAAACTGAAAAATTGAAAGATTAAAAACTTGAATATTTAAAAACTAGATGTAAAAATTTGAAACCTTGTATATTTGGAAATCTCGAAACTTTGAAATTAGAAAATTCTTGAATTTAATGAGTTACTAACTTGTTAATTTAAAAATTTATAATTCTATAAATCTATCAATTTAAAAATCAAGTAATGTAGAAATATACGAATCTAGAAATCTAGAAATTAAAAAATTTGTGAATCTTGATGCAATGGCATTGCACAGGGTACTAAAGTTTGTAGAGGCGTCCCTGTTCGTACGTTCATTCAGAAAGCAAGACTAGCAACAGAAGGCAGGCGAAGGAAATTTATCGTCCATGTGGAAATCCGTCTCATTGTCGATCCTCCTTTCCTTTAGCAACGTTTTATGCCTTTTACATTTTAAACATATTTTTCGAAAGGAGGGAGAGAAAAAAGAAACACTTGTCGCCTTGAGAAATCCTCGTTTTTGTTCTCTGAACGACAAGAGGGAAATTATGTGTTCTTGTGAAATACTAGTTTCATTTATGGGATTCGAACAGGACATTAAATGTCGTTCGATGCGATCAGAGGATTGTTACATTGTTTGTACTTTATATGAGTATTGTGGAGAATTTAGACCTTATAAGGAAAGGAGGGAAAATGGCGATATAAGGAAAAGTTAGTTGTAACTAGTGAAGAGTTCAGAAATTTGTATTTGCAAAATTGTACATTTTCAAATTATTAAATTACACAATTTTCGAGTTTGAAATGTTTAAAAATCTTGAATTTAATTAGCAAAATCAAAATTTTTCAGTTTCTGAATTTTTAAAACCTCAAATTTTGAAGCGATATTGAAATTCTTATATAAGTTTGCAAATAGATTTATAATTCCCCAAATAAATATTCAGATTATCAAATTACACAATTTGCAAGTTCAACAATTTTTAAGTCAAATTTTCAACCTCATCAAAAAAGTGAAAATTCAAAAATGTGCAAATTTCCAAATCTTCAAATCCCTAAATCCATAAATTTGCAAATTACCAGCTGTCCAAATATCAAAATTTCTAAACTTCCAAAATCTCAAATCTCCGAATTTCCAAATTGCTCAATTAAAAAATTACAAAATACCCAAACCCTAAATTTTTCTGAGTCTCCAAATGAAAAAATGTCGAAGCTCAAGTTTTCTAAATTTGCATTTCACGAACCGCGTAAAATTAGCGACTTTAAGAAGTTATAATTAGCCTAGTTATAAAAATGTTTCGCAGAGGGAATTCCTATGAAATTGTCTGTAACTAATAATAGGCTACTGTGTATTATTAATACACAGCAAATGTAGCAAGCTAAGTAAGTTGAAGTTTTGATATTGACTTTAGTCGAAATCCTTGTGTACCCTGGCAATATTTACGTAAGCCATTTGCAAATAGTAACTTTTTCACGAGCAAAATTTTTCCCTACATCCTCATACGTCAATGGGAACGAATTGCAATAACCTCATGTTCGCACAACATAAAATATTTAAAATCTACCGCGAAATCTCCCGTTTCAAATTTGCAAAATAAACAAGCGAGATCGTGTTGAAAGGCAAAAACAGTAATGTGAATTATTATAAATTTTCCAATTGTACATATTTCTTCACGAAGAAGGAAGAGAAAACAAAGAAAAATGAAAGATCGAAAACGTTGCAATTAATTAATATTTTAACGCAGTAAAAGTTGTTTATAAATCTTTCTTTTTTAAAGCAGCTGTAAATTATGCACACTGAGCGTTACAATAACATTTCGATCGTTGTTTGCCAATGTTTGGTTCGTCATCGATACAATAAAACTATATGCGTGAAAGAAAACCAGGCCTAAAGATAAGTTAAGTACATAAATATTTTCGTTTTGCACGGATTTTTACGTAATCTCCTACACAATTACGTAAGAATTTAAATTTCTGAGGTAAACCGTGCTTTGAAGTGTATCATTACGCAGAAATTTCGAATTTGCATCGGAATTCTTGGTGGAATGAGAAGTGTAAATTTAACGCGACACCAGCGGTCGGCGCTTGAATTAATAAAAATGGCGGACGGACGTTTATTACGCTTTTAACATCGTAAATAAACGAAATCTTCTCTATTCTGTATAATAGAACTATAGTAATAAAAGAATTAGTCTATAACAATGTTACATGATGTCTTACTTATCTTTTACTGGTTTTCTTGACAAAAATTCAGTATAAATGACCGCCATATTTAAAAGTCCGCCATATTTGTTTTAAGTACCACAACCTCTCCAGCTCCAGTATTTGTAAAAACAAATGTTTAAAGATTTAAAACAAAGTAAAATGAAATAGTAGAGATGTAAAACAAAGTAAAATAAAATAGTAAAGATGTAAATCAAAGTAAAATGAAACAGTAAACCTTCAAAATTGATTTATATAAATAAAAGAAACAGTAAATTCCTAAGACATATCTTGCACAATTTTTAAGTCCAGCGTGCCATTTTGTGATTCAGTGAATCCCAAGTCGCACATAGAATAATGAAAATTTTATGAAACGCCAAGAATGTTCCATAAAGGTGTATCGAACATTCCTACGAAGGAATGTGATACAATAAAAGATAGACTTTTTAGTTGAAATACCATTTTGGAGCAATGGTTCATTAAATTCAGTGAGTCTTGGTTAATCGAGATCGAATAGAACTCCAATTTAGAGAATCTGGGTTAAGAACGCTCAATTTTTCATGGAACGATGGATTTTTAAGGTAACTTGAATGATGACAAGGTTGATGGAAGATAAAATGCATTTTGTAATTCAGAATCACACTTTCGATATTTTCGTACTTGTCAGTTTCTCACACTTCCAAGTGTCCGTAGAGTCGGCGATGGCACATAACCTCAAAAAGACGCAACTTCCATTTTTTCAAATTTATGTTCTCTCTAATTATAAATATTAAATAAAATTGTTCATAAGGAAAAAGTGTGTGAAGTTAATTTAATTTACATCTGGTAAATTATAAGTTAAGAATGTAATTAGTAGGCTTTTAATTAGTATTTCAGACAATCAACTCAGCTTCTGACCAGGTGTTAAATTTAGAACCGATTTGATTAAATATTCCTGGCAGCAGTGTTTTACCGTTTTCGATTTTGCTATCTCATCGAGGTGCTCTCTATGCTATTGGAGGAATAACAAATAGAACATGTGTCTTCTTTTAGCCTATCGATGGTTCAGTAACCTCTCAAGTCTACCTTATGTCCCTGAGATGATTTATTAAATATTCAAAGACCAGAAGGGGGAAGAGACAGAATTGCGATTTGCAATTTGCATTCTCTAACTAACGAATACATTTCAGTCGGACTTGTAAGTCTTCTAACATAAATCTTTAATACTTCTTAACTTCTCAGTACTTTGCCAATAATTCTTCAGCTAAGTTAGGTTACTTCGTAAGTTAGGTTGGGTAAACTTTTTGAGACTCTTTAAAATTTTTTAGGTTAAGTTTCTTAAACTTTTTAATTCTTTTACAAATTTTATATTATATTACTTTTTAGTTTATTTCTTAAATTCTCAAGTTACGTTTTTTCGAAGTTCCTGACCTTTCCCAATTTTTGTTACGTTTTCAAGTTATTTAAATTTGTTGAATATTCTGAACTTCTCAAATTACTTAAATTTGTTAAGCATTTCAAACTTCTCAAGTTACCTAAACTTCTCAAGTTACCTTAAACTTCTTGAATTTCATAATCTTCTCATGTTACTTAAACGCATTGATTCCTTTTCGTCTCATAACCTTTCCAAGTTACCTACATTTCTTTAGTATTATAAATTTCTCAAGTTATTCACATTTGTTCAACATTTCAAACTTCTCAAGTTACACCACCTAATTTCCAATAACGTCTCAAGTTGCTTAAAGTTCTCGAGCTTCCGAAACTTCTATGTTTACTTAACCTCCTTGTTATCTAAATTTGTTCAATATTCTAAACTTCTCAGGTTACTTAAATTTGTTGACATATCAAACTTCTCACGTTAAACCACCTAATTTTCATGAACGTCTCAAGTTACTTAAACTTCTTAAGCTTCTGAACTTCTTTGGTTACCTAACCTCTTTATGTTATCTAAATTTGTTTAACATTCTAAATTTTTTAGGTTACTTAAATTTGTTGACATATCAAACTTCTCACGTTAAACCACCTAATTTTCATGAACGTCTCAAGTTACTTAAACTTCTTAAGCTTCTGAACTTCTTTGGTTACCTAACCTCTTTATATTATCTAAATTTGTTTAACATTCTAAACTTCTTAGGTTACTTAAATTTGTTAAACGTAGCAAATTTCTCAAGTTACCTATTTGAATGTCTCACACTACTTAAATTTCTTGAGTTCCTTTTTCTGTCACCTAATCTCTTTAAGTCACCTAAATTTAAGTATGCTTCTCAAGTTACTTAAACTTATCAATCTTCTTAAACTCAAGTTAAAAACTTAACACAATCAAACTTTCTAAGTTCCTAATCTAAACTCCTAAGTTTAAATAAACCTAAGGTTAACTTTCTCATCTTTAAACGTTCACATGTTGCAGTCAAATTGAACATTCTCCTCTCAAGTTACTTAAATCCATTGAGCTCTTCAAACTCCTTCAGTCACCTTCCTGACCTCCATAAACTTCCATAGACTTCCATAAATCCATTGGGCTCTTGAAACTTCTCAAATGACCTGACTTCCATAAACTTCCATAGACTTCCATAAATTCATTAAGCTCTGAACTTTTCAAATTATCTAACCTTTCTGAGTTTCATAAACTTAGCTCACATACTTCTTTATGTACAAACTACATCTAACTTATAGACTAACTTAATTTATAAACTAACTTAACTAACTATAAACTAGCTTAGCTTAAACCTACCAGCTGTCCACACCGATACAGAACCCTAAGAAACGAAAGAACAAGGAAGCGACTCGAAAGGAGGCAAGCCATGTATTTTCTGAAAATGGTAGATCACCTGGATCGAAAGGAAAAACATAGCTGGATCAGCTGTGCAGCAAAGGTCGATGAGTTTGCTCCAGCGTTGGATTTCGAGGTCGTTGCCAGCGTTGGTCGTTCGAAAAGGCAAAAAGAGAGTGCGAGTGAGTTGAAGAGGGATACGAGAGGAAGAAGAGGGGAAGAGAAAAACGGCGTTCTTGCCAAGAGTTCTCGGTAACCCTGAAGTCAGTCTTTGTGCCATCGGATAGCCACGAACGTGGAGGTGCACGCCTGTAGGAATGCAAATCGCAAATGCACCGGGCATACGATGCAACCGATCGTCCATTCAATTCTATCTCTTTCTTCCACCCTCCTTTTACCTATTGTTACGAGTTTTATCGGTGATTTAAATGATATGCTCGACATGCACCCCGTATTTGGACGATTTTGCGAATTTCGGATGTTTTTGGTTGATGCGTTTTGTTTCATGGGTGAAGATTGTTACTTTTGCTAGCTACTTTCGTTATTGGTACTTTCGGGATTTATGTGTATTTCTCAGGGAGTCTTGGAAGGCTGAGTAGTTAGGTTAGGTTCAGAAATTATGCTTTCAAGTGATGGATTTCTGGTTTCATATTTTGTATTATAAATTTTGTTAATTTGATGGATTTGAAGGTTGTAGGCGGAGTAGATATTTGTTGTTTTTATTAGGTTTCGTGTATTTCTGTGCAAGTTCCATGGAGTTTTGGAAAGAAGTAGTTAGGTTAGGTTAAGGTAAATTATACTATCAAGTGACGGATTTTTGGTTTCACATTTTGTATTATAAATTTTGTTAATTTGATGGGTTTGAAGAATGTGGGTGGAGTAGATATTTTTTATTTTTACTAGGTTTCGTGTATTTATGTGCACGTCTCATGGAGTCTTGGGAAGAAGTAGTTAGGTTAGGTTAAGGTAAATTTTACTGTCAAATAACTGATTTCTGGTTTCACTTAAAAGATGATTGGAGTTGATAGTTCAATTGATGCCTCAGTATTTATTTATTTTTCTGTTTTATTTTCTATGTAAAAGTGTGCATTTAAAGCTGATAGTCCTAGTGTTAAGTTTAGAAAGAATATTTGAAGAAGTGGTTAGTTTAGATGATTGAAAGTTATAATCAAAATTTAAGTAAACGAGGAAGATTGAGTAACTTACAAAGTTCATAAAATTGATGAAATTTGAATAACTTAAAAAATTTTTAAAATTGATGAAATTTGAATAACTTAAAAAGTTTAAAAAATTAATGAAGTTTCAATAACTTAAACAGTTTAGAAAATTTATAAAATTTGAATATCTTAAAAAAGTTTAAAAAATGAATGAAATTTGAATAACTTAAAAAAGCTTAGAAAATTTATGAAGTTTTGATAACTTAAACAGTATAAATCATTCAGAAAGTTTGGATAACTTAAACAGTTCAAAAAATTTATAAACTTCAGGCAACTCGAGTTTATAAAATTTAGATATTTTACCTAACCTAAAAAGTTGCAAGAATTAATTTTGTGAAAAATTCATAATTTCGATTTAGAAGATTCAGCAAGTTATTAAGTGTATCTAACTTATTAATTTTCTACAGAATTCATAAATAATTACGAAAGTTGTTTATATTTGTTATTAAACGATTACACGGTATTGTACTCATTGCGAAAGTATACTTATGTCAGCAGGTAGTAGTTAAATGATTTCTCGTGACAATTTATCAATCGTTAACACTAATGACAAGAAGATGAGTCAGCCATCAAGGGTTTCGTTGTATCTTGCTTCGTTAACTGGTGTAATATTGTTCTTTAAATAGCTTCGAACGAAGTAGCCTGAAGAATTTATGATAGGAAGCTGTATGGTCCTATCGTTTGTACAAATTAGACTCATATTGCTTTGTTATATTCTGGTTATAAATTATTTTTTACGCTTCTTATTCAACCATGAAACTGCAACCATGAAAAAATATTCTTCCATTCAGATATTTGGGAATTTGTAAATTTTTGCATTTGTAAATTTGATGTATTTAAATTTGAAAACTTGCGAATTTCTGAATTCATAAATTTGATATATTTAAATTTAAAAACTTGTCAATTCTTTAATTCACACATTTCGTATATTTAGATTTATTTAAAAAATTTCTGAATTTATAAACTTCATATGCTTGAATTTATAAATTTATAAATTTGTTATATTTAGATATGTCAACTTTTTAATTTTTAAATTTATAAAGTATATACATGTAAATTCACAAATTTTTAAACTTCTAAATTTGTAAATCGGATATAATTAAATTTGCAAATCCATTGACATCTAAATTCTGCAAATACCATATGAAATTTGTAAATTTAAGAAAATTTGCAAAGTTAGGTATTTGAACGTTTGAAAGTTTATCAACACAGATATTTGAAAGTACAAAAATTACAAAATGTCAGAATCTGCGAATTTGATTAAATAAAAATTACAAAATGTCAGAATCTGTGAATTTAGTTAACTAAAAATGTCAAAATGTTAGAATCTGCAAATTTACTTAAATAAAAATGACAAAATGTTAAAACTAGAGAACTTAAATGAAAATTAAAAAATCCACAAATTAACCTAAATAAAAATTTGAAAATTCGGCAAAGTACAACATTACAATACCCAAATATAGAAATGAAAAATTGTTCAACCTCAAATATCGAATTCTCGGTAAAAGGAAGCCAACGTTGCAGCCGAGTGTACCTACAGGATGCAAAGACCTGCTTCGGGCTCGCATTGAAAAGTTTTAAGGTCGGTAGCCCACCCAGAAGTCGCCACTGTATCCTCGTTACCCATCGAACGCATAAAACATATCGCGTTAAGTCGTGTTCCGAAAGAAACCAGCTTACGTTCTTTATTTTTTAAGTCGCATTTTCACCGAACAACTTGTACTCTCGATGGAACGTGATCGTTTACGACTAGTGATGGGATCAAGTTCGGTATTAACTTTATTAATTCAAAACCTAAGGAAACTTAAATGGAACTTGAGGGAACTTAAATGCTGCTTATAAGATTTGTACTACTATACGATTCATTTATTATACTACTGCATGATTCATTTATTAGATGTTACAATATTAAAACAAATTTAGAAAGTTACTAGAGTACGTGAATTTTATTTAACATGGTGTATCTAATAATACAGTATATTGTGTTTTGTTAAACGTAAATGAGCTAGATATTTTAATATTGTGCATGGTACATCTATCTGTAAGTTCAATGATGTTAAACATTTATTGCGCTGTGTTTAATATTTAACATCAAATAATATAGTGCATAATTTTTGTGTTCTGTTAAACATAAATGAACTAGATATTTTAATATTGTGCATAGTACGTTTACCTATGAGTACAATGATATTAAACATTTATTGCACTGTGTTTAATATTTAACATCAAATAATACAGTATGAAATTTTTGTGTTTTGTTAAACATAAATGAACTAGATATTTTAATATTGTGCATAGTATGTCTACCTGTGAGTACAATGATATTAAACATTTATAGTGTTCAACATGTAACGCCAAATAATATCAGTCTGCTTATGCGTATAACATTAAACATTTATTGTATGTTTGCATTTATTCATATGTTGCATCAATATATGTTTTTGTATCTTGTTACGTAGAAGTGTAACACATTCAGTATTGCGTACATAGCATCTACTTATGAGTATTGTAGAACGCAATACATCATAATAAACGGAGACCGGTCATAATAAAAGGGACAGTGACGAGACGTGGTAATTTGTAACGCGTTCGAATATATTAATATTAAGCACGAAACGAAATTGCAGAAATTGCGGTAGAGATCCTCCCATCCACATAAACAGTCCTCTAAAAGAAAATCAAACTAAGGTTCTCGAATTGAAACACTAAACCGTAATTGGAATCCAAATAATGGAAAGTTAAAAATGTAATTGACAATTATTGTGTTGTAAGAAAACGTCGGCAAATTTCACGGTGTCAGAGTTAACAAGGATAATTGATGATTATCTTATTAACAATTTCATTATTGAGCTTCATGGAAGCGTGCGAAGCTAAACTTGATCGAGCTTAAGATAATCGATTCTTAATGACACCAGTTCACACCTGAGAGTTTGCATAATCTACGATCTGCCTTCGGTAAATCCAAAGGTGCCTCCTCTGTTAATCAACCAACGACGTGTGAACGTTGTGTAAGCATATAATTGATTAATGACGATTAAACGAGGCGATTCGAGCCCACGGCTGACCCAATTGTCAGTGAGTCACTTTCTTTCTATTTACGACTCTTAACTATATTCGACTATCTGAATGCACCTGGCTGGAAAATCGTTACATAACTTGTAGGATAATTGCCTGCTCGATATGTATCTGTCGGACTAATATTTTGTAGATTAATACTTGTCAAATAGTTGAGTAAATGATTGACTGTCTGATGGTTGGCTGTTAGATAAATGCTTGTTGGACTATTACCTATTCGATAAATACCTGATAAATAGTTAAGTAAATGATTAACTGATGGTTGGCTGTTAGATAAATATTTGTCAGACTATTGTCTATTCGATAAACACCTGTTAGACAAATATTCAATTGATAAATTGTCTACTAGATAAATACCTATTAGACAAATGCTCAATTGATAAATTGTCTACTAGATAAATACCTGTTAGACAAATTAATTGATAAATTGTCTATTCGATAAATACTTGCCAGACAATCACGTGTTTAATACCTGTCAGACTTCAATAAATACCTCACAGACAAATACTTCATAAATAGCTGTCACATAATTACCCGTTCAACAAATACTTGTCAACCATTTGATAAATATCTGTCAATGCTTCATTGATTACATCCAGTAAATACTTCACTGATACTTGTCACATACACTTCATCCATAAATACACATCCTATAATTGCCTGTCAGATATCTACCAGTCCGATAAACGCCCTTTCGATAAATATCAATCCGCAAACATTGTACACACCATCCACTGCATCCACACCATTCACGGCTGATTTAGAAAAACCAAAACTGCAACAATCTCAAAGAAAAGTATTCAATATCTAAATTTAGCTACAATTTCGCTTGGTCGAAGAGGTACATGTACCCCAGAAGCTAAAAGTGATATACAACTGACTAATTGGACACAATAACCATGAAAAGGTGGGCCACTCTACCAGAAGAAAAAGGACGAGGACCATTTGGTTCTATGGGAACCAAAGTGCTTCTCTATGGAACCCCTGGAGTTTCGAAGGGTTCTCGTTTTTTCAGCTCTCTCGACCAGGTAAATCTAGCCGCGAAGGATAAAGGGAAAAAAATTGAGTCTAATAGAGACTGAAGACCGTTCTGACGTCCTGGAGAGTCGAAACGAGATCGTCGAAACGATTGGAATGTCGTTCTAGATCGAGGTGCTTTTCGAATGTCTCGAGCAATCGTGGAAGACTTAATAATGATGTCCGGCTGGATTAACACATAATGGGCGGATCACCTGATCGAAAAACTTGTTTAACGGTGGTAAACTAACTGGGGAACATCATTATTAATGTTTAACAGTTTTCATTTAATATTGACTTATGGGGTTGGTTTATATTTGTTCTTTTTGGGAGGGAGATTTAATTAGGTTTAGTTAGGGTAAAAGTTATTACTTGTATATTGTTGGACTTTGAGAAGATAGATTGGGAATATGAATTGTGGATTTTTTTGGGGTGGGAGTTGATTTGTTACGATTTTCAATTCTAGTTTTGTTAAAATAACAGTTCAGTGTGGATGACTCAATTTGATTTGATTTAATTTGATTCGAATTCGACGCAACTCAAATCGATGTGATTCAATTCGACACGATTCAACACAACGCGACTTAATTCAACGCAACCAAATACAGTATGATTCAATTCGATGCGATTTAATTCGGCACGACCCAACTCGTTGAGATCCAATTCGTCGCGATGCAACTCGACGCGATTCAATTCGACGCGATCCAACTCGGCATAACTCAACGCAATGCGATTCCATTCGTTACGATTCAACTCACCACAACAGAATTAACCGAAAAAAAATTTATTTGAATTAAACTTTATTTGAATTAAACAAAAAGTGGGGTTAGTTAGTTCTTATATGTTATAAAAATAATCAAATATTAAAAATTATTCATTATTTCAAATGACGTCACCTTATTTCAAATCAAATATGTCTAATTTTAATAATTATTTAGCAGCTAGTCATTGAGCAGACAGATATCTAGCAGCCAGTTATCATGCGGTCACTTATCGAACAGCCAATCAGCAGACTAATAACGGTAGTAATGCAATAAATTATTTAGTAAATAATTAAATAATATTTCAGTAAATAATTCATCAATATTTCATTGAATAATTTATCAATATTTAGTAAACATCTAATAAACAATCGTCCAGCCTAAGGACATATTAGTAAATAACCTAAAGACAATTATCTAGCAGTCAATTACTTGGCAGTCACTTACTAGCAGATAATAACACATGAGTGGTTACTTGCGCAACTACTCGTTTGCTAAGTAATAATCGTTTAAGCAAAATTCTACATCAGTAAATTAATCTCAAAACGCATAATAAAACACGTCGAAATACATTAAAATTGATACGAGTGTTGCAAACATGTAATAATTACCAATCGAATACAGATATTTGATTTCTCTTCCGGTTCTAGCAGTAAATGCACGAAAATTCTTGTTGCTTTTTGTCCGATACCAGAACGAACCGATAAGTAAATAAACTGTCCACTATCCGGTGGCTGTAACCATCAATCAACCGGTTCGATTATGTAGCTACGTACGTTTTCACTTTCTATTCACCGGCGACAGAATAAACATTCGTTTCTGCATAAAGAAATCAACAACGAAAGAAACTCGTACGGGACTCGAAAGCCTTCAGGGACAACCAACAAAAAATTCGACATTTCTGAATGAACGAATCCATCATTCTTCCGTTGGGTAATCGAAGAAACAATCGCTGAAAGAGATGGATGATAAAAAATGACTTCACCTTTAAAATTGCCCTTTTCTTTACCTTTAATGAACGCATCTGACACGTTGAATAGATTAATTCATTTAACATTATGACAATACAGAGGAGAAGAAATCACTATGTTATTTCTGGAGAATACTGCGAATTGCCATTCAGTGCATTTTCTGTGATGGACATCCTTTAACTTTACTTTTTATCGTTTAATCATTTTAATATTGTGTTGTAGTAGTTAATGTGGTTAACAGTTGGACTGGCTATGATTAGTATAGCTTGATATGCTTGATATTGCAATTTTTAATGTTTTAAGGTGGTTACGAAGTAAAATTTATGGTATTCAAAAATTTCAAGGTTTCTGTCTCTAAAATTTAGTATTTCAAAGTTCCAGTTCTTCAACATTCCACAGTCTCAAGAGTTAAAGTCTCAAGTGTCCTAAAGTCTCAAGAGCTTCAAAGTCTCGAGAGTCCCAAAGTCTCAAGGTCCCCTAACATTCCAAAGTCCCAAAATTCTATACTTCCAACAGTTCACAGAGTACCAAAATTTCAATTTTTCAACATTGTAAAGTTTCAATAGTCCCAAAAGTCCCAAAAGTCCCAAAGTCTCAAGGTCTCTTAACATTCCAAAGTCCCAAAATTCTACAGCTCCAACGTTTTAAAGTTTCAATAGGTCAAAGAGTACCAAAGTTCCAATTTTTCAACATTATAAAGTCTCAAGGTCCCCTAACATTCCAAAGTCCCAAAATTCTATACTTCCAACAGTTCACAGAGTACCAAAATTTCAATTTTTCAACATTGTAAAGTTTCAATAGTCCCAAAAGTCCCAAAAGTCCCAAAGTCTCAAGGTCTCTTAACATTCCAAAGTCCCAAAATTCTACAGCTCCAACGTTTTAAAGTTTCAATAGGTCAAAGAGTACCAAAGTTCCAATTTTTCAACATTATAAAGTCTCAAGGTCTTCTAACATTTTAAAGTCCCAAAATTCTACGGTTTCAACGTTTAAAAGTTTCAACAGTTCACAGAGTACTAAAGTTCCAATTTTTCAACATTGTAAAGTCTCGAAAGTCCCAAAAGTCCAAAAATTTTAAACCTCTATTGCTAAATCTCAATAGTACCAAACAACCAGAGTTTTACACTTCTCTTATTGCAAACTCCAAAAAATCCCAAGGTCCCAAAATTTCAAAGTTCCCAAACCCTAAAAACCCCAAGGTCCCAAAATTCAAAAACCTGAAAGATTAAAAAATTCTCTCATCCTAACTCAAAGTCCTAAAATTAAAATATTCCCGTATCTCTTTCCTAAAAACCTTAAATAAGTCCCAAAATGTTGTTGTCTCAAAATAAGCAAATTCGTTCGCACAGTAAATCGACCATAAAATGGCGGACTTACTGCACGGTAATCGTCATATTTCATCCGCAAGTAGTATAACTCGACGCGTCGTTACGTGTCGAGGGGTTGAAACGAAAGGGAAAGATAATGAACTCGTTAACGTAACTCAAGGAACTGAAACGCTTAATTGGTCGAAAAGAAAATAATAATAATAACTCTTATCGAAATATTTATACGAACGCAGTCACCGGTGAAAGTTAAACGATCTCGCGAAAATTACCGGTCGACGCGAAAATTATAATGCACGAAAGGAGCTTTTTAAATATGGCGATGTATCGATAAAACACGCGACTCGTGTGTTTACACGAGGGAAGAAGCTTCAAGTATTCATGAGTCACGATTGTTATTTTAAATATGACAAGACCTGATGGCTGTTTGAATTTCAGTCACGAGCCGTGCAGTCAAATCGTATTACAATCATCTTTGTCCTCACCTTCGAGCTGGACACTGTAAATCGTACGTGATTTCGATGACGCGAGTGTCGTTTCAGAACTTTAAACGGAGCACGCTTTCGAATATATCGGTTTTTTAAGTTACATACTTTTTCGCATTTTGTGGTTATCGTTCGTGTGTGTGAGGAAGTTTTGTTACGGTTATTTGATAGGTGGTTGCATTTTGTGGACATGTTTGATAATTCTGGACTGTTTAAAATTGCTTTATCTCAGTAATAACATACACTTCTAAATGTTTAAAGGTGATTTTTAAAAATTAATTATGTAAATAAAGTTTGAAGAGATAGTAGAATGCAAATTATACATACGATGGTGAATAGAAAAGAATGACAGAAATGCACACAGAGATAAAATAAAAAATTTTATCAGCAAAATTGATTTTGTCAAGCAATAATTTTATCACTTTTGTGACACTTATACAGCAATAGTATCGCTCATATAATTTTAAACATAAGTATTATATTTTATGTACAATTTTTATGTATAATTGGGGGGTTTTTATATGTTGCTTTCATACATTTTATTTTATAATAATTATCATAAGACATGATTTTTGTAAATAATCTGACAGTATAATAGTATTTTTCAACTTACTAATTTTTGTCAATTTCCACTTAAATACATCACTACTTTTTAATCTTCATATTTTTCTTTCTGTATTTCTTACTCAGTATATTTCAACCGTGCTATCCAATTAAATACCAATTAAACTAAAATTTAAATTACCATAAATTAAAAAGTACAATTCGTGTCGTAAAATGGGAAAGTTAAAACGTATCGTAGTGACAGGTTGCTGAATCGTTAATAATAGTACTACGGTTCAATGTCCATAACAATACGAAATAACAACGGGGTTACGATAGATGTTAATCAAGCAGTGACGTAATCCAGTCTCGTAAAGTTAATGGAAATGAATCGAAATAACTGGGCGTAATCGCGATCGTTGTTAACGTCAGAAATTGGAACTGTGGTTCAATGAACAACGTCTATCTTTCCGTGCTGCCATAAGGTCTCAATGAAGGTTCACCACGCTTATCTATCATCGTGGCAACGAATGTGACAGCGATTAGGCTAGATAGTAAAATTTTATTAGCTTCCCTTCGCTTCTATTAGGTTGACATCTGCGCACTTAAACGCGAATGAAATCCAGGAAAATAGTTCTGAAATATTAATTTACATTGCACATATTGTGTAATAAAACAATAATTAAGCAGAATATTTGCATTTAAAAAATATTATTAGATTAACCTTTCACACTACGACGCACCAGGTGCGTCATTCAAGACACACTACAGCTGTGATCAATTTTATTCAAATTTTTAATATGTAATTTGGAGTTCAAGTACAATAACTTGCAAAGTCGATTGACATTAAATTAACATAACATTTCAATTTTTTTTGCTTATTGTTGCTGTGATTATGACGCACCAGATGCGTCATAGTTCTGAAAAATTAATTTACATTACACATATTGTGTAATAAAACAGTAATCAGGTAGAATATTTGCCTTTAATAAAATTTTATTAAATTAACCTTTTACACTATGACGCACCTGGTGCGTCATAACAACAGCAACAATAAGCAAAAAAAGTTGAAATGTTATGTTAATTTAATATCAATCAACTTTGCAAATTATTGTACTTGAACTCCAAACACATATTGAAAATTAAAAAAAAATTGATCATAGTTGAAGTGCGTCACGAGTGCGTGACTCATGAAAATAGTGCCAGGGGTTAATACTTGTGCTGCAGTCGTTATTCTAAAATTATTAAAGATAAAATCAGTGAAAGATAAATTAACATATGTTGCACAATATAACCACGTAATAATTGCACAATACAAGACAGAATATTCAAAAAATAATTAATAATATTTTCGCGTTCTACGATGTCCGAAATTCAACGTTCGCATAAATTTAGCATATTTCAATGTGTCGAAGTTGCATAAACAGTCTGTCAATATATCATTTTTTGCCCATAATCCTTTCAGGATGTGCAACACTTTTAATACGAGCGTTGGTTTACAAGTTTTATGACCCCACGGACATCGTAAATACATGCCCGGAAATGCTTGTTTAACGCGACGAATGTCAAGTCACCCACGTATGGATGACACGTGCTTTCCTCAGGGAGCCGTTAACTAAAAGATAAGTGCCACGAGGAAGATATTACGAGCAAATATAATCGTGCAACATCGCACCGACAATGGCGGGATCGGCGTGTCTATGAGTGTGATGTAATTACGTTGTTATTAAGTGTCAACGTTTCGGTCTTTGTATGGAGAATGATTAGGCTTATCATTGCGAGATATTACGATACGATGAACACGTCAGATGGCAGATTCGTGGAGGTTCGATATCCTGTGATGTTCGTACAGCAGTCGAAAATTTGATTAGGTATCATTTGAATTTTTAATGAATTTTATTAAATATTTTATTGTATTTACTTGTGAATATAATTTATTGCTAGACACAAGTAGTTAATTTGATTGGGTTACTTTTTAATAAATTTTATTAAATATTTTGTTGCATTTACTTTTGAACATATTCACTGCTAGACACAATATTTGAAAAAATTACTTGGGAAAATTGATCAAAAATACTTGAGAAAATGTATAAAAAATATTTTAAAAATATCTCAAAAATATTTGAAAAAGAAAGTCTAAAAAAAGAAACTAAAAAAGAAGTTAATAAAAAGAAACTTCAAGGAAATTCATAAAAAAATTTTACAAAAAAAAACTTGAAAAAAATTCATAAAAAAAGTCTATCAAAATTGATCTTGTATGTATAAGAAAGATATTTAAATATGTCAGAAACAAAACTAAAATAAAGGAAATGAAATGAAAGTTTGACTAATTGAACGTTATTAACATGTCTCATCTAATTATTAATTTGTTTTTAAAGGTACTTTAATATGTTTGTATTCTCAGGATATTTCCAACGATTCACCATGAACGAGGAAACTAAAAGAGACACGATCTGCGTAAGATCTATGAATCGTAAGCGTGATAAGAAAACTAATACGATCGTGATTGCGATCCAAGACAAGTTCCGTGATACTTGTTGAATAAAGATGCACCAGTCTTCATGATTTTTGCTTCACTTTTCAATCAAACGTGTGAATATCTAGTTATCTGTCAAGACGTGACAACGTTGGAAACAATTTATATTTCCTATTCTATGGTAGCTTTATAAGATAACTTAAACCTCTAGGGAATATTAAGATTTTCTTTTGTAATAAATTTTATGAAATGTTCAGAGGTCAAATTTTTTGGTTTGAACTAAAGTTTCAAAGTTTTAAATTTTGTAATTTCTAAAATTATGAATTCTCAAATTTTCAAGTTTAGTTCTCTTTTATACACTTACAAATATTGGAATTTTTGAGTACTCAAAGCATCAAGTTTTTAAATTTCCAGCTTCCTATATTTTTAGATTCCTACATCTCCAAATTACTACTTTTCCAAATTCTAATATTTCCAAATTTCTACATTTCCAACTTCCTGTATTTTCAAGCTTCTACATCTCCGAATTCCTGCATTTTTAAATTCCTACATCTCCTAATTCCCAAAATAAATTCCCAAAAAGTCGATTAATCAAGGTTTCCTCAAGACCGTCGGTAAGTTACCGACGTCCGCACCCCATAAAAATCCCGTCCTCTCCAAGTCACCCTACACACATCACAATTATGCACGCATTTTCAATTTTACGCAACGCAATTTCATACACAATGACCTCCTCCAATTACAAACTCAAAAAAATAGTTGGAAAGCACATACGCGACCTCATCAGCCTAATTTCCAAACCCCAATGATCCCGATTAAATCGTGCCATAAGTTCTTTCGACTCACTCGGTTACCCAATTTATGACCACACATATTTCGGTTTATCGAGTTTACCGCACTTTGCTCACCCTTATTCCCCATAACCACGATCATACGATCGCGACCGTAATCCAAAAGTATGCCTACGATAGGATTCCAGCGATCTAAAGCGATCAAAGTCATATTCGAGCGGAATTGATCAGCAATAAATTATCCCCGTTTCGTGTACGCGATTGAAACGGTGGAAAAACGCGTGGTTCGCGGATGTGCATCTTTTACTACCGGCCCACGTACCATTTTTCCGACAAGCAATCCGTGCTCCAGGATATTCAGCAGGAGGATATACCCATATCGGGAGCGGATAAAAATGGGCTCACCCACGTACATCCATTTTTATTCGGACGAAACGCTTCGGGCGACTTTATCGAACGAGGACCGGCTATCGAACGATTTCTAACTGGAACCCTCGTGTTTGATCTTGTTTAGGTTCTCGTTCACCATTTACTGGATATTCCTCGAAATTTATCGACGACTCAAGTTACTGATACTCTGGTACGTCATGGGCAATTTTATTTTCATTTATCTGGTTTACTTGGTTAAAAATGAATGACGCAGTACGTGTCCATTTTTAGCGGTTTGATGGATATTCTGGGATGATTTGAGCGTTTGAGGAATCTGCAGATGTGCAAGTGGATGTTTGGAAAAGTAGGGATTTGGAAATCTGGAAATGGGGAAATGTGGATGAGTGGAATTGTGAGGATTTGAGGATTTGTTGATGATAGAAGGTGGATGTTTGACAATGTGAGGGTTTGAGAATCTGCAAATGACAAAATGTGGATGAGTGAAATTATGAGGACCTGAGGATTTGTTGATGACAAAATGTAGATGTTTGACAGTGTGAGAATTTGAGAATCTGCAACTGACAAAATCTGCCAGTTTGACAATGTCCACATCTGAGAACTTACAAATGTAGCAATGTGAACATTCAAAAATGTCAGATTACTAGTTCAGAGTAATTTGGGAGTTTCAAACTTGAGACTTGAGTACTAATTCGAAGATTAACCTAGCAGAACTTACGACTCCTGAGAATAACAACTATATGTTGCTCATCATCACTGAAATAAAATACAATCATCAAAGTCCCATCTAAAATATCGGAAAACTGTCAGTCACATAAAGTATCGATCTAAGAGGCAACCCGTTAAAAATATATCCCCAGATCTTGCATCAAAGTACCTAACATCCGAAGTAGTTAACCTCTGGGTCACATAAAGTGGATGAACCGATTACGGTCCTTTGATCCAAGCCACGTGCATCAAAAGTCCCGGGAGACTTCACGAGAAAACTCTTAAATAAACCGACCCATCCCCGATATACTAATCGATCTAACGTCAATTATGCTCGAACGGCTGACAGTGGGCCTATTTTCGGCACTGTGCCAACATGTCGGGGGACACAGGGTCCATTTAATCCATTTATCACATTACGCTTGGACAGGTACGTTAGAACCTAAACCTTTTTCCACTAATGCGTTCCTGTTTCGTCCATCGAAATCATGACTCGTGGTTTGACCCGCGTATTCTGGAAGCTGCTTTCTATGAAATCGGACTACAATGAGCTTTCTGTGCGCTAAGAATACCTCGCGTCTCTCTGGGCAATTTCGTGTTCTGATTCGTTTACGCCGATCTTTTCATTCGTGTGTTTAGTCTGTGACTGTTATGAGTCAAAATTTTCACTGTGACAGTGTTCAAAATAAAGGGAGAGTTGTGAAATTTTTTGAGGGATTATATTTGGAAAAGTTAGGATATTAATTCGAATGGGTTACTAGTTGATGCTGCAACATTTCTCATTGCAATTGTTATATTCTGATAACTAGAATTCGTAAATATTCAAATTTTCATATGTAGTACTGATAGGTAACTGAATGTCAAATAGCTAGCTGCTAGATAAGTAGTCGGCAGTTATGTACCTACTAGATAACTGAAATGGCAGATAACACACATACTAGATTTATTTAAAAATTATCAAGATGAATAATTGCTACGTAAGTATTTGTCAGATAAACACTTGCTGAATAATTGTCAAGCTGAATAACCATCTGCTAGATAATTGTTTGCTAGACAACCATTTGCTGAATAATTGTTAAGCTGAATAACCACCTGCTAGATTATTGTTAGCCAGACTACCACTTGCAAGATTAATTGTTGAGGTGAATAATCACTAGATAACTCTTATTGTTATTTAGACATTATGCTACAAAAATGTCGAGGCTATATTCAGCAAAAATTTTGCAAATTTTTCAGATTCAATCACTTGTTGGTCATATAATCGCTTGCTGGATAAATGTCAGAATAATCACCTACTAGATAACCAGGAACATATTCACCTGCTAGGAAATTATCAATCAATAATTGTCACTTATACATAAAATAATCACCTGCTAACTAACTGTCACCTGGATAATCACCTGCTAGATAATTGTTACCTAGATAACCACCCGTTCGGTAATTTGTTAGCTAGATAATCACCTGCTAGGTAATTGTTAGCTAGATAACCACCCGTTCGGTAATTTGCTAGCTAAATAATCACCTGCTAGGTAATTGCTAGCTAGATAACCACTCGTTCGGTAATTGTTAACTAGGTAATCACTTGCTAGGTAATTGCTAGCTAGATAACCACTCGTTCGGTAATTGTTAACTAGGTAATCACCTGCTAGGTAATTTCTAGCTAAATAACCACCCGTTCGGTAATTGTTAGCTAGATAATCACCCGCTATATAATCACCAATCACTTCTCTAACTCCCAAGTTTCCAAGATTTACAAAGCTCATAATTTCTTCAAAAATCAAAGAGTATCTGACTTTTAATTCGTGATGTCTCAAAATCTTCTAATTTCTGTATAACATAAGTTATCAAATACTCTGCAAACCTTCAATTATCAAATATTAAACTTAAATTTAAATTTACAATAAAATATAAAACTTAAATTTGCAAATTTACCCAGTAATTTTGGTATATCGCCGGTAAATTTTCCTACGCACATCGGTTATCTGTATTCGCACGTGCAAAAAATGGGTTAAATGACCGGTTGTTAGACACGTGCGTGCACGTTTAACCCTCGAACGGGTCTGTATAACGTTTTCGTAGCAGTTAGTCGATCTTGGACTGTAAGCAACGACCAGCAGGACGTCTAGCTTCGGACGCATGTATAAAAGTGTTCGTCCAGCGCGTGCGAAATCTAATTTTGCAAAAGTGGGTTACGCGCTCGTGTATACGACGCAGCCTTGCTCATCATCGTCTGGACCAGCCTTATTCCCCTTTGTCTGCTTCTCGTGGTTTTAAACGATCATTGCGAAGAAGACCTCGAACTCTTTGTCACTCGAGAACAACGGGGCGTTAAGCAAGCGTCACGTGTTGAGTATTATGAAATTTGAAAGATATTTAACGCGTACCTACTTCCATTTCTTATTTTAGATGTTTTTGGGGTGAGAATAAAATGGAGGTGATAATTTGATGAGTACTGAAGTTCTAAATGTCAAAATCCTGAAATTTTAGATTTTAAATCTTGAGATCTCCAAATTTTTACGTTTTAAATGTTCATATGCTTAAAAGCATAACTTCCAAATTTCCAAATTTTCAATACTTAAATTTTAGCATTGACAAATTTGAAAATTCTAAATATTCTAATATTCATATTCCTACATCACAAATTTCAAATTTCCAAATTTTCAATACTCAAATTTTAACATTGTCAAATTCCAAATTTCTAAATCTCCAAATTCTCAAGTTTCAGATCTCCAAATCTCTACATCACAAATTCCAAATTTCCAAATCTTCAATACTCCAATTGGAGCATTGTCAAATTCCAAATTTTTAAATCTCCAAATTCTCAAGATTCAAATTTCCAAATCTCTACATCACAAATTTCAAATTTCCAAATTTTCAATACTCAAATTTTAGCATTGTCAAATTTCCAAATCTCCAAATCTCTAAATCTCTAAATCTCCAAATCTCCAAATCTCTAAGACTTCAAATCTCCAAATCTTCATATTTCTATATCTCCATAACTCCAAATTTCTGAGACTCCAAATTTCCAAATCTCCAAATCTCCAAATCTCCAAATGTCCAAATCTCCAAATCTCCAAATCTCCAAATCTTCAAATCTCCAAATCTCCAAATGTCCAAATCTCCAAATCTCCAAATCTCCAAATCTCCAAATCTCCAAATCTCCAAATCTCCAAATCTCCAAATCTCCAAATCTCCAAATCTCCAAATCTCCAAATCTCCAAATCTCCAAATTCTCAAATCTCCAAATTCTCAAATCTCCAAATCTCAAATCCCCAAATCTCCAAATCTCCAACTTGCCCAATTCCTAAATCTCAAATTTCTCAAATGTTCAAATCCTTAAATCCCCAAATTCCTGAACCCCAAATTTCTCAAATTTTTAAATCCCCAAATCAGTAAATTCAAAAATCCCAAATCCCCATATGCTAAATATCCAAATCCCCCACTCCCAGACCCCAAACATTTATTCCACAAAATTGAACCAAATTCCCCCCTTTTCCATATACAAAATACATCTCAACTTAACGATCAACCTCATAACTCCAACTAGGTACTCGTAACCCAATAATTCCTCATGGCACGCGATAAAAACGTCAGCGAATTTCCTTTTTTAGGAAGAACCACGCTGATCTAATCGCGATTAGAAGGCCCGAGAACGAGGCAAGATTCGCATGGTGTTACAGGGTCGATTAATTAGGTCGAGTGGCTCGATTCAGTATCGAGAGTAATGACGTTGGGACTCGGCCACTCGGTGTTTATGGCTTCCTATTTCTATGTCTGAAACACAAACGTCTGATTGATTAGCCGAACCTTGATGCAGCTAAATTAAAACGTGACCCAGATGGTTCCCACGCAACAACCACCCACCGATAATAATCGAATTTGATGAGAACAATGAGAACAAACGAGTTTTCGGCAAAACATTCGACGAGAATCAAATAGATCAAACACGTGTTGTTTTCGATGTCGAACAAGTTCATACTTCATTCGTTTGAGGTTAGGATTGTTCCGTGTTGTTGTAGCGCTCGTGTGCGTCTACTTTAATTTTAACAAAGCCGTTGGGTCATAATTGACTTTGCTCTGTTACTCTAAAGTTTATTCTTGGACCTACGGGTTATTGCTTTTATTTTATGTTTCTTGTTCCTTTTACATTTGTAGATATTTTTTTTAATATTTAATTTCGGTTGTTGGATATCAATTTTTAGATATTTAGATGATTGTTTTTTGATACCATTTTTTAGATACTTAGATAATTGGATATTTTTTAGATAATAAGATGATTGTTTTTGGATATTTTTTATCCGACAAATTTTTGTTTTTTGGTATTTAAGTTTGTAGTTTACTACATTTCGGTTTAGTTTATTTGTTACATTTAAGTTTTATTTGGTATTTGTGACATTTGGGGTTAGTTTATCTTTTGCATTTAAGTTTATTTTGCTACAGATGTAATTTTTCGTTTTAAAATATTAATTTTTTTTTGTAGATACTTTATTGAACTGAATTTGCAACGTCAGTGATCTTCACAATTACGTGAATTTAGTTCATAATTAAAGTCTATGTTATAAATACTAGGCAAAGTATATAAAATAAAAAATAGTAGGTAAAATATTCTGTACATAATAAAAGATCTTAATAAATCAAATATAATATCAATTACTCCACAAACAATAAATGTAAATTTTCAATGTTCTCTTACAAAATAATTTAAATAAATTAGGTTAGGTTTCCCTCACATTCTTAACTTCAGCAAACGAACCCTGAATTTTTCCATCAAATAATAAATTATGTAACTAATGTACCAACAAAATTGTTACAATACACAAATTTTAACAAACTGCGTATTTAAATTAGGTGAAAAAATATTTTCAAAGTAAATCATCGCGTTTATCATCTGTATGAAAGTCAACAGTCATACTATAAATACAAATGATCGATCATAGTTTACGAATGGTCTAATAACAATCTTCTTCAAGATTATGATAAGAAAACTGCAACACAAATGGTTAAGTTATATTCATTTAAGTTGTAAATCATAGTCGATCAATAAATTAATAATTTTCGTACAAACATTTTAGCGATTTCAAAGCAGAATAATTTTTGTTAAGAGCGCATTTTTTCTTGTTATTTATAAGGAAGAGATTTTTGGTATTATTCTTTGAGAAATGAATTTTTTTATTATTTATTGGCAGAGGATCTTTTCTTTTTATTCATAAGCAGAGAATTTTTCTTGTTATTCATAAGGAAAGGATTTTTGGTATCATTCTTTAAAAAATGAATTTTTTTATTATTTATTGGGAAATGATTTTTCTTTTTATTCATAAGGAAAGAATTTTTTGTTATTTATTGGGAAAGGATTTGTTCTATTTATTCATAAGGTAGGAATTTATTCTTGTTATTCATAAGGAAAGGATTTTTGGTATCATTCTTTAGGAAATGATTTTTTCATTATTTATTGAGAAAGGATTTCTCTTTTTATTCATAAGGTAAGAATTTATTCTTGTTATTCATAAGGAAAGGATTTTTGGTATCATTCTTTGGGAAATGAATTTTTTTATTATTTATTGGGAAAGGATTTTTCTTTTTGTTCATAAGGAAATACTTTTTCTCGTTATTCATAAGGAAAGGATTTTTGGTATTATTTTTCAAGAAATGGAATTTTTTAACATTCATTGGGAAAGGATTTTTTTGTTTTTATTCATAAGGAAAGAATTTTTTCTTGTAATTTACAATGAAAGGATTTTTTAGTATTCATTAGTAAAGTATTATTGTCGCAATAAAAATAAAATATTTTCACTTTGTAACTGTTCATAAACGTCCCCGGATATTCCATCGAGGAAGTCACAGTAGAACACAATGACGTACGAGACAGATTGGCAATAAATTCCGATGGAACAGTCACAAATAATTCTCACTCTCAGCGAACAGCCTAAGGGTGTGCCAGGGTCGCAATTTAAATCCTATAGCAATCATGTTGCCGCGCCGCCATTTTCATGGTGTTTGTGTCCAATGAACCGAGAATACATCTTCGAACCTCCATCGAAGTAATCAAGCGTCTCGAATCATTCGAATAACGCTTTCGAATTTGTTCACTTGTTTAAAAATACCTAACATTGACACTTCTAAATTTTGCAATAATATTTGTAAAAAAATTTGCAATAATTTAATTTGTAAATTTTAATTCTTGTGAGAATATTTTTATATTACGTACTGGGGATTGGTTGGTTTGCTTGAAATTCCTGAGATTTATTACGGTATACGAGAATTTAGATACGTATAATATTAACGGTTCTCAGAAGTTTCAGCATTTGCAGATTTGAAAGATTTTAAGATTCTTCAGATCGCGTTAGAGGAATTCAAGGGCTTCGGGATTTTAAGGATTCTTCGACTTTTTAGAATTTCAAGACTTTGAGGACTGTTAAGGTTGCGATCGAGACATTCTAGAGCTGGAATTTCAAGGTTTTTACTTGTCTTATACATTAAATTGCCTTATAAACAATTTATATTTAAAAAAATACATGGAAGAATTGAATTTTTTCTTATATACGTTAAATATTATAAAAACATTGAGTTTATAAAAATTTTCAAATTTTACATAACCTTTGAAACTTACAAAATTCTTAAATTTTACACAAGCTTTGACTTTCTAAAAATTTTGAAATTCCATAAAATCTAACTGATGAAAATTCTTAAATTTTATGAAACCTTCAAACCACCAAAAATTCTGAAATTTTATAAAATCTTCAAATCATCAAACATCTTTCATAAAATCTTCGAATCTCTAAAAATTCTTATCCTTCACAAAATCCCTGCATCTCCAAAACTTCCAAAAAATTCAACAATGATTTGCCAAAAATTTATCCCAAAAAACCGCTACAAAAACCCCAAAACACCGCTAAAATCACTGAAAATTCATATATCGTCCATTTGCAAAAATCTCACGAAACACCCCAGAACGCAAACAATAAACGCATCAAAAACGAAAGTTTGTGATCGAAAAAGATATTCTTAGTAATAAAGTATCGAATGTCTATAAAAATTCGTCAGAAGTTGGCAAACATTTTAAACTTTCAAAAGCATTCGAGTTGATATACTGTGGTCGTTAAACAGTGTCTCGAGTCTCTTCGAATACTTTCATCGCGTGTCCGAGACGATTCGAAATATCTTGGGGCCATCGTTGAATCCGGGAGCTGTTGATATACGATCGAGTCCTCGAGGATTTTTTCGGATCTCCAACGGGAGAAGAAGCTGGCATAACGCCCAAGGCGCTTCCGGGTAATGTGCAAAGGCATTTGATGACTTTCAGTCAAGCGCATCAGCAGGTGAGGGATGTAAAAGCCTCGTAAAACTTGTACCAACTCGCTGTTGTTTCATGATCGATCCTTGCGAAGCTTCTACAGATGTCAACCCACGAGTTGGCGCGTGATCCAAAGTGAAGCTCTCTACTGTACACTCTTGCAGTTACATTTTGGCAAATAAGAATAATGACAATATTAAATTCTGAATTCGCACTATCTCTTGAGAGATGTTTGTCGACTATCATTTGAAGGTTTGGAAGGTTTGGAATAAGGTGATTCGAAGTTTTGAGAAGATAGTTTTGAAATTTGGAGCTTTAGTTTTAGAAATTTTGAATATTTGGAGCGTTGGAATTTGGAAGATTGAAAGTTAAGAAGGTTGAATGATCGAATTTAGAATAATCGAAATGTGCAAAGGTTAGGACTTTCGAAAATTGGAATTCAGGAACGTTGGGGCATTGGAAAGTTGAAACTTTGGGTGATTCAAACTTTGGAAAGTGGGGACTTTGGAAGGTTAGAATTTTGCAAGGTTGGGACTTTTGAAGGTTGGAACATAGGGAAGGTTGGGACTTTGGAGAGTTGGAACAGCGGAAGGTTGGAACTTTGGAAGATTGAACCTTCGGATGATTCAAACTTTAGAAGACGAGTAGTTTGGAAGGTTGAAACATTGCATGGTTGGGACTTTGGAAGGTTAGAACTTCGGAATGGTGAAACTTGAGAAGGATAATAGTAGTAATTCTTCTAAACACGTAGGTCAGCTTCTTCAGGTGACAGCTCGTGGGTTAACATTGATACGTCACACTTGAAATGTGTGCGTCACTAGTGCGTCACGAGTGCGTCATATTGTAGAGCAATGGTTAATACAACAATTTGAAATAAATATTCCTTAACGAAATCTATTAATTTGAATTTAGAAGGATGGAACTTTAGAATGTTAAAACATTGCAATGTTGGGGCGTTGGAAGGTTAGAATTTTGCAAGGTTGGAACTTTTGAAGGTTGGAACATAGGGAAGGTTGGGATTTTAGAGAGTTGGAACAGTGGAAGGTTGGAACTTTGGAAGATTAAACCTTCGGATGATTCAAACTTTAGAAGATGAGTAGTTTGGAACGTTGAAATATTGCATGGTTGGGACTTTGGAATGTTAGAACTTTGCAAGGTTGGAATTTTGGAAAGTTGGAGCATTGCAATGTTGGGACTTTGGAAAATTAGAACTTTCGAAGATTGAGATGTTACAAAGTTGGAACTTTGGGAGGTTGAATCCTTGGAAGGTTAGAACTTTGAAAAATTGGAACTTGAGAGAAATAATAATTAGTGTGCGACCCCTCGAGCCAATTATTCTACCACCGAAAATACGTGTGCGGCGACCATTTTCTATTTTGATCAATTATGCAGTAGTTCTTCCAAACACGTCGGACTCTGTATGCGCCAACACGTGGGTTGACATCGGTACGTATAACCAACAGTAAGAGTTCATAACGTGTCATTGATGCCTCTTGGGTTACTTCTGATTGTGAGACTGTTCATATTTTTGATCAATCATTTGTTGATACCCAACACGATTATTGTCGAAGTATCGTCGTGAACGAGTTATAGAGTAATACTATAGTTGTATAGCAGTATATTTAACGTGATGTCACAATTGAATAACGTATGATTAAATAGAATAGTGGAATAGTGAACTGATATAATCATGGGAGAGTAATATAGCAATATTATAAAATATTAAAACAGTATAGTGGTGTGGGAATATAGCGGTATAGTAGTATAGTAGTATAGTAGCATAGTAGTACAGAAGTGTAGCAGTATAATAGTATAGTAGTATAGTAGTATAGTAGCATAGTAGTACAGTAGTATAGCAGTATAGTTTGTATAGTAGTATAGTAGTATAGTAGTATAGTAGTATAGTAGTATAGTAGTATAGTAGTATAGTAGTATAGTAGTATAGCAGTATAGCAATATAGTAGTATAGTAGTGTACCAGTATAGCAGTATAGTAGCATAGCAGTATAGTAGTATAGCAGTATAGTAGTATAGTAGTATAGTAGTATAATAGTATGGTAGTATAGTAGTATAGCAGTATAGCAGTATAGTAGTATAGTAGTATAGTAGTATAGTAGTATAGTAGTATAGTAGTATAGTAGTATAGTAGTATAGTAGTATAGCAGTATAGCAATATAGTAGTATAGTAGTGTACCAGTATAGCAGTATAGTAGCATAGCAGTATAGTAGTATAGCAGTATAGTAGTATAGTAGTATAATAGTATGGTAGTATAGTAGTATAGCAGTATAGCAGTATAGTAGTATAGTAGTATAGTAGTATAGTAGTATAGTAGTATAGTAGTATAGTAGTATAGTAGTATAGCAGTATAGCAGTATAGTAGTATAGTAGTGTACCAGTATAGCAGTATAGTAGCATAGCAGTATAGTAGTATAGCAGTATAGTAGTATAGTAGTATAGTAGTACAGTAGTACAGTAGCACAGTAGTATAGTAGTATAGTAGTGAATGCCACAATAGTATAATAATACTGCAAGTAGTATAGTAACGCAATAGTATAGTAGTAAAGTTGTGTAGTAATACAATAGTATAGTAACGCAACAGTATAACAGTACAATTGTGTAGTACAGTAATATAGTAGTACAGTACCACAATAGTATAATACTGCTGCAAGTAGTATAGTAATGCAATAGTATAATAGTACACTTATGTATTACCACAATAGTACACTAATGCAATAATACGTATAGCAGTATAGTAGTGAATCGAACATTTGTATAGTAATAGAATTGAATAATAAACAAGCAAAATAATAAAATAGTGCAATGTCACAATATTGAAATTGTGCAACAATAGTATAGTGTAACAATAAAATACTAAAATAGTGATACAATAAAATAATGAAACACTAAATTAATAAATATAGCACCGTAATAAAATAATTCTTATTCCAACAAGTCTATCAGAATATTTTGTACTGCGACTACTAAAAAGAGCATGACAAATTAGTAATAGCATATTAGCTCGTGCAATTTTTCCACGTGTGCCTCGTACAAAGCGTCATTGTCCATAAAATTACGTAAAAATTCGCACGCATTCGAAATCCAGTCATTCATCCATTATGTAAATCGAAAACACCATGAGTGTATCTGAATGAAACGTACGCTAGACAAAGGGGTTAATCCTTTCACTGCACCGTCCATTGCATAACAATCGCGAATCGATTGCTTAAATTTCATAACCTGTTATGTATTACTTATTGTTCAATTCTATGAATGGATTTGCCATTCACATCCTCCAATATCTCTATCTTGTTTTACGATTGTGAGATTAATTGACTGAGGTTGAATGGTTCATCAATATTTCTATTAACTTTTTAGTCATGTTCGAAAATAATGGAAAGAATTGTTTAAGTTTAAATAATTTATTTTTATTAAATCTACTTTTTTAAAATTAAAAAACGTCTACTTTTTTCAAATGAAGAAATGAAGAATTTTCAGAAAGGAAACCTCTTTTGTATTCATAATTTTTTTGAATATATTCTTGTCATTCAAAATTTAAATATTTTTGACAAACCAATAATCTTCAAAATTCTAAACAATAAATTTTCATAAGTTCTTAAATTTGTAGATTCTTTAAACTTGTACAGTTTTTTGGAGTCTCAAATTTTCGAGATATTGAAATTCAATTCACAATAAATTTCCTAACGAACATTCAATAAATATATAATTTAATCAAATGAATAATCCTACATCTACTTCTTTCTTCTTCTGAATTTTCAAATCAGTTTAAATAAAAAGAAAACTTTTCTCACTTTTCACTTTTTTTCCTAATCTAAGTCTAATAAAATTCAAAAAATTTCAAAAATTTCAAAATTTGATTTCAGCCCCTTAAGAAAATGTCTAAAGAAATAAACCTGTTTGTCCCCCGCGCGTAATAAATATGTCAGCCAGAACGAAGTAATTAACACGCATTCGGAGCTTTCATCGTCGGCAACATGGTCGCTAGATGCAAAAGAAATTGTAAAGCGCGAATATGCGAACAGAGAAAGAAAAGAAGACGCCTCGAGCTTGAAATAACTATGACTGTGTATGACCCAGTTCCACGTGGCCAGCTTCTTTGGCACGGTCATGGTCGCGAACGATACTGTTCTACTGATTCAATCATGGACGAATCGTAAATCTGCCTGTCTGTGTATCTATCTACTTGAGTTCAGGTGTAAAAAACACCTTGACTTATCTGAATGTGTCTGTGATACCACTTGACACTTGTTTGGACACTGAGAGTCTTTGGTGTCATTAACTTTTAATCGGTATAGCATTACGTGTACTGGGTGATAGGGAAATGTTTATCTAATGTATCTTGATTGATTTTTATTGATCATTCATATGGTGATACTGATATTGTTAATTGATATTATTAAGTTAGATTTGGTGATTATGTAATATTTGGTGAGATGTTGATTATGTTTTGGTAATTATTTATTTGGTAGTTAATTGAGATTTGGTAACTATTTATTGGGTAGCTGTTAATTGTAATTTGGTTAATTATCAATGAGATATCAATTTATAGCAATTTGTAAATTTTGGAATAAGTAGAATGATAGGAATTAGTAGAAATTTCAAACTATAGAAATTTTCGAATTTTTTGAACTATTTGAATTTTTCGATTTTTCAGTTTCCAAATTTTTTAAGCTTTAAATATTCGATTTTGATAATTTCGTCAGTGGTTTGGTTATTTGACAATTTGGTAATTTGGTAATTTGGTAATTTGGTAATTTAGTTATTTGGTAATTTGGTAATTTGGTAATTTAATAATTCAATAATTTCGAAATTTTGTAATTTCGCAATATTGTAAATTGGTAATTTGGTAACTTGGTAATTTGACAATTTTGTAAATTAGTAATTTGGTGATTTGGTAATTTGGAAATTCGGCAATTTTGTAAATTGGTAATTTGGTAATTTGGCAATTTTGTAAATTGGTAATTTGACAATTTTTTAAATTGGTAATTTGGTAATTTTGTAATTTGGTAACTTGGTAACTTGGCAAATTGGCAATTTTGTAAATTGGTAATTTGGTAACTTGGTAATTTGGCAAATTGGTAAATTGGTAAATTGGAAAATTAGTAAATTGGTAAATTGGTAAATTGGTAAATTGGTAAATTGGTAAATTGGTAAATTGGTAAATTGGTAAATTGGTAAATTGGTAAATTGGTAAATTGGTAAATTGGTAAATTGGTAAATTGGTAAATTGGTAAATTGGTAAATTGGTAAATTGGTAAATTGGTAAATTGGTAAATTGGTAAATTGGCAAATTGGTAAATTGGTAAATTGGTAAATTGGCAAATTGGCAAATTGGCAATTTTGTAAATTGGTAATTTGGTAACTTGGTAATTTGGCAAATTGGTAAATTGGCAAATTGGTAAATTGGTAAATTGGTAAATTGGTAAATTGGTAAATTGGCAAATTGGCAAATTGGCAAATTGGTAAATTGGTAAATTGGTAAATTGGTAAATTGGTAAATTGGTAAATTGACAATTTGGTAAATTAGTAAATTGGTAAATTGGTAAATTGGTAAATTGGTAAATTGACAATTTGGAAATTTTGTATATTGGTAATTTGGTAATTTGGTAATTTAGTCACTTCAAAATTTAGTAATTTATTACTATGGTAATTTGGTAGTTTGGCAATTTTGTAAATTGGTAATTTGGTAATTTGGTAATTTGGTCACTTGAACATTTATAAATTTTGTAATTTAGTACTATGGTAATTTGATAATTTAGTAATTTAGAAATTAATTAATTAATTTAGTAATTTTGAAAATTTAGAAATTTAGTAATTTAGTACTATAGTAATTTGGTTATTTAGCAATTGTGTAATTTGGTCATTTACTAATCTACAAATTTGGTACCCTATCAATTCAGTAATTTCGTAACTTGAAGCTTAATTTATTAATATTACCACCAAATTTAATTTCCACAAACAATAAAAAACCACTATTTCAAACAGTCCTCCACACCATACCACAAAAAATTGCAATTCCTCAAACAGTACAAAAATCCCCAAAAACTTGTCGAATCTCCACATTTGCGCAAACAAAATTCCCAAGAAATTTCAACATATCCAATCCTCAAAATTTCTTCATACTTATTTACACTCACTTTTCAACAAACACCTGTTCAACATCAAAAATGAAAAGTAACAGTACACCAGTTCAACGTCAACAATTACCAGAAAACATCAAAGAAATTCACCATATTCGCATTTATTCCTAAAATACTCGAAACAGAGAGCATGTGTTGATATTCAATTAATCGTCCGCGAAGGAGGAAGCTTGAATTATTCGGTGTCGTTAATCTTCGCGTTAAAAGTCAACGATAAATGCATCCTCGGTCGATTTCGCTTGAAAAACTGCAAATTTAACGTCGTTTGTGTATGATTTACGATTATGTCTTTTTCCACTCGTCAGTGAACTCCTTTCAAACGATATCCATTGCTTTTATTCCTCCCTTGACTCAAATATTCGAAGCTCGCACCGAGACGTCAAAATGGCGCGCGCTGTTTACGAAAATATCGCTTCTCAATGTAAAACTTGTCGTTAAATCTTCGCTTCACTATGAAAATTGTCGCTTTCATTCTTTCGATCTTCTTTCATGAAATGTTCTTTAACGAGATTTTCATTGTTCGTAAAATTTCATTCGTTTCGGATGTTTGCAGACTTTTAACATTTTTATTAGAAGTTCTTTTGTTTTGGAAGATAAAGTGCTTTGTAGGAAACTTTATTTCTATTTTAAGGTATACTGAGTGTTAGGGAGAAGGAAATTTTTCATTTTGAAATTTAAAGATTTAGAAATATAAAAAATTAGATAAATACTTAAACTAAAAGATTGGATGAATAGGAAATTTAAAAATGTAATAATTTATAACGAAATAAAATTAGAAATTTGCCAATTGATAAATTAAAATATTTATAAAATCATAAACATTTAAACTTCAAACCTCAAAACTTCACCAATCAAAAAATACAAAAATTGATAAATTTGATAATCTGAAAATATGAAACAAAGTACATTTTCGTCAAAAGAATAAATAAAAAAATGACAGCCTAAAAGATTAAATAAATAAATGACATCTCAAGAGACAAATTAAACAACTAAATAACAGTTCAGAATATTAAACAAACAAATGACAGTTGAAAAGACAGATTAAACAAATAAACGACAGTTTAAAAGACAGTCGAAATAAATGAGATTTTAAGACACCGTGAACGTTAAAACTAATTCAGTACGTGTTCTTTTGATCTCGCGGCCAAATAGAAATTCGTCACATTTATACAAATGGCATAAGTTCAGAAGAGAATGCAAGGAACGTGTCGTTGAACCTCTTGGCGAGGAAGTTCAAATTTCATTCATTAAATTCATCTGGGCCCCCCGGCGTCGCGTCGAAAATAGCCGTGCGAAAGAATACGAGATGCTCGTAAAAACACAACCGTAAACTTTTTTCAACGTGCACCATGGGAATGTGTACCCCCATGAAATTTGATGGTAGTCCGCACAATTTCGATCACGAAAATTCTGACTGGAATCTATGGAGCTGCGACTCCACTCTAATTTTTTGTACATTAACGACAGTTATAAATAAGTAATCTGACTGTTTTCAAGTTTTATTTATAGCAACAAATTTTGTTATACTTTCGTCAAAATGTCTAACACAGTTTATTGAAAGATTTGCAAGAATTTTGTTGAGGTTTGAAAATTTTATTCTTCTATATTTACTTCTTTAGTGTTCATTTTTAATTTAAAATTCTTTTTAATACCTATTATAACAATTGTATAATTCTTTGAAAAAAATAAACAAGTCTATAAAAGTTTTATTTAAATAAATAAGGTTTCACTATTTAATTTTTACTGCTCCACATTTTTAATTTAAAAGTGTGATATTTAATGTCTAGTATTAAAATCATAAGCTTCTTCATAAAAAATAAACAAGTCTACAGAAATTTTATTGAAATGCATGTCTCAATATTTTTCACTACTACACATTTTTAATTTAAAACTAAAATGTGTAATACTAGTTTAGGTTAGGTAAATAAATAACTTTTATTTAACCTAGTATTACAATTCTGTAAGTCTCAACAGAAAATAAAGTATAAAATATTTCGTAAAATATGAAAATCCTCGTCAGCGAGTAAACTCTGACAACAAAATGGCGTCCGCATCCTCGCAGCAATCGAGGCGTGAAAATATTTTTGTGAAACTTCTCTGTTATCGAAACGAGGCAGGATTTAGCTCGTTAGAGACTGTTCGCTATCTTTAGGTGTCCCTTAACGAATCGATAACGAATCCACGTTACAGGATGTAAGTTTAATTGGCAGGAGCTTGTAACCAGCGTCACAGAAAGCGTAAGTCTGCACGCTTTCCGATCGGGCCAGGCTGATTTATCGAGTCTCGACGGTTTCCTCGCTTTTTGCTCAACTTTTGAAAGCAGACGAACGAGAATCAAAGGTCGCCATAGAACAAGAAACGTTCGCGTTTCCGAGAACGAGTGTCCCACAGTTTTTAAATCATTTCCCAGACACGTTTCGATCGCGTTTTACGTTTTGATCTGAATCGCGTTTCTCTGGAAATTATACAACACGATGATAAATTATGGTTGAAACCACTGCCGGATTTAGCTACCGACAGACCCGAGGTGTTACACAATTTTTCGTTCCACATAAATCAATTATGCACGATAGAAAAACCGATTTGCATAGGAGAAAAACTAATTACGTGCACTGCTTGATTTCGATAAGGTAATATTAAGATAACAGTCCTGATATTCGTAATTGCAAATGCAATAATCAAAGTTGAAAATATGAAAATGAGTTCCAAAATAAGAAGTTGCAAATATAACAATAAAAGTTGAAATTCAAACTTGCAAACATAAAAATGATTCATAAAATATCAAAGTTGCAGATGTACAAATAACTAACAACATACAAAGTTGCAAACACAAAAATGATTTCAAAAATTCAAACTTGCAGATGTACAAATAAGTGACAACGTACAAAGTTGCAAATACAAATATAATTTATAAAAATTCAAAGTTAAAGATGTACAAATAAGTGACAACATACAAAGTTGCAAATACAAATACGATTTATAAAAATTCAAAGTTGCAGATGCACAAATATTTGACAACAGACAAAGTTGCAAATATAAAAATAACTCTCAATATTCAAAGTTGCAGATGAACAAGTAAGTATCAAGATACAAAGTAGAAAATATAAAAATAATTCTTCAAATTCAAAGTTGCAGATGAACAAGTAAGTTTCAAGATACAAAGTTGCAAATATAAAAATAATTCTTAAATTTCAAAGTTGCAGATGAACAAGTAAGTGACAAAATACAATGTTCCAAGTATAGGAATAACTTTTCCAAAGTTGCTAATCAACAAATAAGTGACAAAGAACAAATTTGCAAATATAATAATAATTCCCAAAATTCAATGCTGCACATGTACAAATAAGTTCCAAAATACGAATTTGCTGATGCCTAAATAAATGACATAATACAAAATTGCAAACATAATAATAAATATCCCGAAATTTAAAGATGCAGACGTGTAAATAGTAAATAAAATTAGAAGTTCAAAATTTAAGAATAAATCTGTCAAAAATCGAAGTTGCAAATATAGAGTTGCAAAGATAAAGATAGTTGCAAATATAGAATTGCAAAGATAAAGATAGTTGCAAATACAAAGTTGCAAACATAAAGATAGTTGCAAATGTAAGTCCAAAAGTTAAAGCTAAAATATAAAAATTAAAAATGCCAAAACTCGAAGATGTGAATCTAAAGGTGAAAATCCCAAAATTCAAAGCTGCATCGATAAAACTAAAAGTCCTAATTCAAAATTACGAATATAAAAAGAGAGTCCCAAAATTTGAACTTGCGAGCATAAAAATAGAAACGCAAAAGTCAAAGTTGCGAGTACAAAGAAAAAATCCGAGAACTCGATGCGACAAATAAGAGTAAGTCTGAAAATTCAAGTTGCGAACATAAAAATAAAAGTCTGAAACTTCCACTTCAAAAGACGATAAATCAAGGTTGAATAAAAAACAGCCTCCTACCCGTCTTCGAGCGGAGTTCAATAATTTCTGAACGCAGCAACATCTCAAGAACATTAAAAGGAAAGATCACATCTGTAAACGCACGAAATAAAACTTCCAGAATTTTCGTCTTCGTCCATGTTTATGCCCGAGTTTCTCCGAAGACAATATATCATCCCGTAATAACGAATGAAGTCACAGAATCTCGGGAGACAGAAATACACGCGCGTTCGAAAATATTGAATTTTCGCCACCGTTGCGAACGGTTTTCGCACCGCTGACTTTAAACTCGTCGCGTGGTTCTTAAATATTGACGGAACAGTCGCTGCAGGAAACACGTCGCGTAGTCGCCATTTGTGGAACCACGTTTCTGCTGGACGAAGACGAAACGGACAAGTTTAGAGGAACTCGTAAATCTCGACTGCTAGAAACATGCACGAATGACACGTAAATAATCGGTCGATGTACGACCTTCGGTTATTATTTTCCTTCCATGGAAATTCATGGTAAACCGGCGATCGGTGAACGTTGCTCGTTTCGAGGAATCGAATCTGCATTCGATGCAGCCTGCGAGAATTTATGGTCTGATCGTAAAAACTGATGATACAAAGTTTTTGATTGTTCGATCTTTTTTTGCAAAGTCAAAATATTTTCTGGATGTTGAAATTTATTATATTTACTGTTAATTTGACGTTTTTCGTCGTTAAAAAAATTTGTAGTGTTTTTACAAATAGTTATGTGGACATTTAGTGGTTTACAAAAAAATTAAGATTTTCGCAGATTTTATTTTTGTATTGCAAAATTATTTTCAGTTAATTTTGTGAGTCTTTTAATATTGTCAAGATTTAAAACAAAAAGAAATTCGTGTTAATCGTCATTGAGTTTCAATTCGAATTTTCTGAGAATAAGAAATTTGAATTAAAATCTCAGAAATTAAGTGTGCAGAAATTAAGTTGTAGTTGAGTAATTGAAATTTAGTTTCTATCCAACAAGTTTCAAGTAAAATTTTATGCAAGAAGGAAATTTTAGTTAAAATTTAAAATAATAATAATTTGAATTAAAAGTAGTTCAGTAAACTCTTGTTTCTGTCTATTAAATTTCAATTAAAATTTTAATAGCAAGGAGAGTTTCAATTAAAATTGTAGAAATTGTAGAAATTAAAATTGTAGAATTTGTAAAAAATGAAATTGTAGAAATTCTAGAATCTAAAATTGTAGAAATTGTAGAAATTAAAATTGTAGAATTTGTAAAAATTAAAATTGTAGAAATTCTAGAAACTAAAATTGTAGAAATTGTAAGAATTCAAATTGTAGAATTTGTAGAAATTAAAATGGTAGAAATTGTAAAAATTAAAATTATAGAAATTGTAGAAATTAAAATTGTAGAATTTGTAGAAATTAAAATTGTAGAAATTGTAGAAATTAAAATTGTAGAAACTGTAGAAATTAAAATAATGAAAATGTAGAAATTAAAATACCATTTGCATAATTAAATAAACAAAATGAAAACTTAACATAACTGAATGATAACTTAATCTCTGATTAAAACAAGTTCAAAATAACATCCAGTCCTATAATTCTTGAAATTCAATAATACTAAAAAACACATAAAAGATCTTTCAGTACCAATTTGCCAATCAAAGTATCACCAAGACGACAGACATATCATACATTATCCAATTAAATCGATTAATCATGATTGTCACGGGTATCAAACGCTACTTATAAGCTCGAGAGCTACTTTACCGAAAGAAAAACCAGTTACAAAGAGAATCCGACACCGTGAGAAATCGATTGGCAAGGAAAAACCACATCGAGATTCTCTGCCCAACTCGGTCGAGTTGTCGGGCGCCACTTTACCACACGTTTGCCAAGATAATCCGGAAACTCGTTCTAGCATTACCGTGGCAAATGTCCAATCTGAATTGTGTGCCACCTACTGACTTCGCTACGAAATGCGCGAAGAATGCGATCGTAAAAACACACGAGTGTCCACAATTATCCGAGTATTTATGCACACAGGTTTCTGTAATTAACACGTTTATTTCGGGTAAATCTTGTTTATAACGAGGTAATTGTTAATCGACCCACGAAGTATGATAAAAATAAATTTGTACAGGGTTTTTGCTTTTTGTCGAAGGTTATTGACACACTCTTTTTGTTAAAGTAAAGATGGTACAGGTTATATGGATTTTTAAAATCTTTATTGTGTGGGAAAAACACTGATATATGAATTCCACTTTTTTGTCAAACTTTGTCAATATACTTTATATTTATATTTATTTGTAAGAATGTAACATAGGATTTAAAAAATTATGACAAGGCAGCTTAATTCGACATCTTTTTCTTAAATATACTTTTCTTTATTTTAGTAAAGTTTGGTGGGGATAAACTGTATACTATATGCTACATCTTCTGACAAAGATTAAATTTCAATTTAAGATTACTTGAAGATTGACAATTATCTTATAATAGTTTGGTAAAAACTGATTACAGAAGTTGTCTAAAGTGAAATTCTAACTTGAGCTATGTCAATATCATACTTTGATTTTAGGTTAGGTTTTGAGTAACTTGAAAGTTAGTTGAACTCAAACGATGTTAAATTGGGAAAGTGATTCATTTTGTTTTCGCTATGTGCTAATTAGAATCATTCATCACTTGGGTAATATTACCTAGCGGGATATCTAGATTTTGGGTCGATTCTGAATCATCGATGCTGACGTGTGATAAAGATACAGAATGATGTGTCTAGTAATTTTGAGCACGGTCAGTGCTCAAAATAATTTGATCAGACAAGAATCAGTGTTATTTATAGCACAATTAAATCTAATCTAATTACACAGATTTGTTTGTGATAATCCTAAAATTAATAAAAGATTATAGTAATCAAGATTATACTGTAATAATCCTGATTTTAATTTTTATCGGTTTATGTTTGTATTAATTAATTTTTAAAATGAGTAATTAATAGTGACAAAATTAAAAATGAAAAATTGAATGTTCAAATTTAAATTAATAATAATTTGACTCTTGAACGAATTGCGGTACAATAATAATTTTAGTTCTATATTTTCGTGCAGCAAATTTCGAAATGTTTGCTGGAATATTATGGCCTATTTCCCAATTTCCCAATTTCCTAATTTCCCGATCTCCCAATTTCCCAATTTTCTAATTTCCCAATCTCCCAATTTCCCAATTTCTCAATTTCCAAATTCACCAATTTCCCAATTTCCCAATTTCCCAATTTTGCAATTTTCCAATTTCCCAATTTCCCAATTTCCCAATTTCTCAATTTCCAAATTCACCAATTTCCCAATTTCCCAATTTTCAAAATTTCCCAATTTCCTAATTTCCTAATTTCCCAATCCCCCAATTTCTCAATTTCCAAATTCACCAAATTCCCAATTACCCAATTTCTCAATTTCCAAATTCACCAATTTCCCAATTTCCTAAATTCCCAATCTCCCAATCTCCCAATTTCCCAATTTCCCAATTTCTCAATTTCCAAATTCACCAATTTCCCAATTTCCCCATTTCCTAATTTCCAAATCCCCCAATTTCTCAATTTCCAAATTCACCAAATTCACCAATTTCCCAATTTCCAAATTCACCAATTTCCCAATTTCCAAATTCACCAATTTCCCAATTTCCCAATTTCCCAATTTTGCAATTTTGCAATTTCCCAATTTCCCACTTGCCCGCTTTCCCAATTTCCCAATTTCCAAATTCCCAATTTCCATGTTTCTCAAATCTCCAAATCTAAATTGGGAAATGAGGAAATTGAAGCACATAAAACTGTGAATTCATAATTTTGACCAAGGAAATCTTATATCTGCTTCATAAAGTGATATCAGGATTATAATTGATTTGTTCCTTCGTTATCACAGTTACATAAAATTTAAAACATAATTTCTTGTATCAATCACCCTCGAACTGATCAAGCAACTTATCTACTCTTCTCATCATAATTAATTAGTAATCATCCTGTAATTTTTTATACCACTTACTCTCGAGCTGGTCAAGTACGTCATTAATGTTCCTTATCGCAGCTAATTAATAATCAACATGCACTGCTTTATACCTATCATTGATATGTTTTCGCGTACTATAGTTAATTAAGAATTAATTTAAACTGACTTACCATTCCATGGCAAAGACTGACACTGACCACTGAATTTGGATCATCGTCCACGGTTCCACTATAAAAGCAACCAATTTGATGGCCTGGGTGTACTTTTGTGGTGCTATTCTCTTTTATGTGGGTTATCTGCACAAGTAAAACGGAACTATATTATATTTCATTCAAAAATATTTTGAATTTAATGCATTGAGTAATACTGAATTTAGATTTGATTAATTAATACGCAATAATTCATATTGAATTAATACGCAATTAATCAATATATATTAATTAATTTTTATATTAATAATTGCATAATTAATATGCAATAACTTATATTGAATTAATATATGATTAACCGACATATAATAACTAATGTTTAATTAACTCTGAATTTATTTGACTGAATTAATAATAAATCCTGAATTTATCAAACTGCCTCATTAATTGATATTAAACACATTTGACTACATATGAAGTACACAGCATTAGTTATTAAAAATGAATTAAATTAAAACTAGTTGACTAACAAAAATCCTTTACTAAGCCAACATTGTACTCTGCCATTTTTATTAATACATCATCACAAAACAAATCTCCATACACTAAAGAGCATAAAACTATACATAGAAATTTTCACAAACATCAGTAATAATAATCTACACGCAAATGATTAGTAAACCATGTAATCCGGGCAGTTTTTCAATAGAAGTTAATAGGAACAAGAAATAACGATCATCATTAAGAACAATGATGATCCACTTTCTTACTTTCCCAATTTCCTAATTTCCCAATTTCCCAATTCACCAATTTTTCACTTTCCCAAATTCCCAATTTTCCACTGTCTCAATTTCCCAATTTCCCAATTTCCCAATTTCTTAATTTCCTAATTCACCAATTGTCCACTTTCACAATTTCCCATTCCACCAATTTTTCACTTTCCCAATTTCCACATTTTCCACCTTCTCAATTTCCAAATTTCCCAATTTCCCTATTCACCACTTTCCCACTTATCCAATTTCCCAATTTCCCAATTTCCTAATTTCCTAATTTCCCAATTTCCCAACTTCCCAACTTCCCAACTTCCCAACTTTCCAATTTCCCAATTCACCAATTCACCAATTTCCCAAATTTCCAATTTTCCACTGTCGCAATTTCCCAATTTCCCAATTTCTTAATTTCCTAATTCACCAATTGTCCACTTTCACAATTTCCCATTCCACCAATTTTTCACTTTCCCAATTTCCAAATTTTCCACCTTCTCAATTTCCCAATTTCCCAATTCCCCAATTTCTCAATTTCCCAATTCACCACTTTCCCAATTTCCCAATTTCCCAATTCACCAATTTCCCAATTTCCCAGTTTCCGAATTTCCCAATTACCTAATTCACCAATTTCCTCATTTCCCAATTTCCTAATAAACAATTAATAAACAGCTAACAAATAAAAAAGCTCCATAACAAGTAAAAATGGGATTCCACTATGGTCAAGGTAAAATATGTCCAAATAAAATTGCCATCAAGCTTGTATATAAATACATTGTATAAAAGGATGTCGCGCAATTTGCATGGCCGATATTCGCGATAAACAATTGAAAAACGTAAAGATGGTGGGCGAAACAGCTTTTAACGCCTGGTCTATCGCGATGAACACCGCGAAGAACATTATGCAAAGTCTTAACGCTGTTCGTCCACGATAATATCGGCTGCATTAGCATAGTAATAACGAGAAACGTAAGATAACTTTTCCGTTGATAAACGTAATAGCATTAGCGGCAATAAACACCTATATCTCTGACGATCAAAACGACGATCGCCAGATTGAATTATCACTTTCACGATAGCGGTTCAATAAACTCCGGCTGGAGGAACGAGTTTATGAATCAATAGGAAAATGGGAGGGAAGATTGTGTACACTCGGGTGCAACGTTCGTTTTCGTTGGATGGGCACATTTATCTGAATTTGGAAATTTTCTTATTTGAAAATTGTATTTGAGGTTTGTGAAGGATTTGACGTAAAGATTTTCAATTTTCTAATTTCCCGTGCTTTAATCTTCCAATCTTCTAATCTTGCAATTTTGTAATTTTGTAATTTTGTAATTTTCCAATTTTGTAATTTTCCAATTTTTCAATTTTCCACTTTTCCACTTATTCACTTTCCCAATTTCGCAATTTCCTAATTCACCAATTTCCTACTTTCAGAATTTCCCAATTTCCCAATTTTCCAATTTTCCAATTTTCCAATTTTCCAATTTACCAATTTACCAATTTTCCAATTTTCCAATTTTCCAATTTTCCAATTTCCCAATTTCCTAATTTATCAATTTACCAATTTTACAATTTCCTCAATCACCAAATTCCTAATTTCCTAATTTCTCAATTTCCCAATTTCCTAATTCCCAAGTCCCATGTTTCTCGAATTTCTAAGTCTCTAAATCTCCAAACTTCCAAATTTCCAAATCTTCAAATTTTTCACATCCCCAAATCTTCAAATCTCCAAACCTTCAAATTTCTCACATCCCCAAATCCCTAAATCTAGAATCCTCAAGTCCCCAAATCTCCAAACCTTCACAAATTTCTCAAATCCCCAAATTTTCCAAACCTCCAAATCCAGAAATCTCCAAATTTCTCACATCCCCAAATTCTTAAATCTAAAACCCCCAATTCCCAAATCCCCAAATTTCCCAGATCTTCAAATCCAGAAATCTCCAAATCCCCAAAACCCTAACAAATCGTCTAACTTTCAAATGTCCAAATATTTGTCAAAAGTCAAGCCAGGTCACTTCTTTCACCTTGATCGCTATATTTTTTTCGTAGGAAAGGTAAATTTGTCATTGACTGTACGTACTCTGATATTCGGTGATACAAAGCTGGAATCATGAGCGAGGCGTAAACGAAAGCGTCTTCCGAAGGCGGTGAACTCGTACTGAGGGTGAGGATCCCATATCTCGGCTGTGGCATGACGAAAATGGCCACTGTGATGCCTTATAGCCGTTGAAAATTTCTCGGCTGTAAACAAATGTATTTACTTTCTTAGTTACACATATTTGTTTATTAGAAATAAATTTCTTAAAAATTCTCCTTTCAATTCATTACTCTACTTTCTTCTTATGTACTGTGTGCATATATTTTCGTGTAAGAATATAGTTTTTTGAGAGTATCGATACTGTTGTTGTTTAAACATTTTATTACCTTATTATTTTGCGGTCTTATTTATTTGTTATCTTATTTACTGGTTCGCTGTTTTATTATTTTATTATTTTGGTATTACTTTTTTAGTGGTTTATTATTTTAGCTCACTATCTCAGTAATTGACAATTATTGCTATTTTATCATTGGCGTCGTTTTGTTTTTGTAGTTAATATTTTACTGTTTTACTGTTTTCCTACGTTGTGGTTTTGCTACTTTAATAGTTTACTGTTTTATGTTACAATTTTACTATTTCTCTGTTTTATTAGTTTACTACTTTATGAATGTACTATTTCAATATTTTGTTGTTTTACTATTTTACAATTTACTGTTTCACTATTTTATTAATTTACTACTTGATGATTTGATTATTTCACTATTTTATTAATTTATTACCTTGCAATTTTACTATTTCAGTATTTTGTTGTTTTATTATTTTACAATTTTACTATTTCACTATTTTATTAATTTATTACCTTGCAATTTTACTATTTCAGTATTTTGTTGTTTTATTATTTTACAATTTTACCATTTCACTATTTTATTAATTTATTACCTTGCAATTTTACTATTTCATTATTTTGTTGTTTTATTATTTTACAATTTTACCATTTCACTATTTTATTAATTTACTACCTTACAATTCTACTATTTCACTATTCTGCTGTTTTACTATTTTACAATTTTACTACCACATTATTTATTGTTCTCGCCATCTGACCGCCTCCCGCAAAAGATTCATTGTTGCAACTTTGCGAAACCATTCTACCATTCTCTATGCCCACACTTGCTTTATTTCTCCTTTTTTTCTCACCGTGTATATTGTAATTAACTTGTCTCTTGTCGTCGAGATAAGCCGACACTGAATCATAAATGCTGAAGAAAGAACTGTTATTAACTCTTATTACCGTTGTCCATTTGTGAAAGGTAGTGTATGTCGCAAATAACATGTTGCGTTTTCATATACATAAAAAGTTTATAACTTCATGATATACATACATGTAGAAATGGTTATGTAAACAATTAATCAGGCCTCATATCTGTGTTATAGCAAGACGCGATCTATAATATTTCAAAACGTACAAAGTCTAGCAAAAGTATAACGAGGTATAGGCAACTTCATTTATAGGTTATGAATGTGAGGTTGATATTATATGAATTTGTAGCATGAAGTTTTATTGAAAATGTCCATACAAAAATTTCGTTCATATACGTGACACAAAATGGCTGATTGACAATTATAACATCATAACCTTATAACATTATAACATACTATAAGAATATAACCTACAAATATATAAATCATAACCTATAACCAATAAAATAATGTTCATACTGAATAAATTTAAAGTATAAAGTTTAATGAAAATGTCAATACAAAAATTTAGTCCATGTACATATTATAAAATGGCTGACAAACAATTATAACATCATAACCTATAAGTATATAACCTACAAATACATAAATCATACCTATAACCAATAAAATAGTATTCATAATGCATCAATTTAAAGTATGTAGTTTCATGAAAATGCCTATACAAAAATTTAGACCATGTACATAACACAAAATGGCTGGAAGACAATTATAACATGATAACCTATAAATGTCTCAAAATAGTGTTTATACAGTATGAATTTAAAATATGAAGTTTAATAAAATTGTTCATACAAATATTTCGTCCATGTACATAACACAAAATAGCTGACAGACAATTATAACATCATAACCTATAAATTTCTTAAAATACAGTATGAATTTAAAGTACGAAGTTTAATGGAAATGCCTATACAAAAATTTGGACCATGTACATAACACAAAATGGCTGGCAGACAATTATAACATGATAACCTATAAATGTCTCAAAATGTTGTCCATACTACATGAACTTATGACATGGAGTATAATGAAAATGTTCATGTAAAAATATCGTTCCTGTACATAATACAAAATGATTGATGTACAGTTATAGCAATCAGTCATCTGTTAAAATTACTGTAGACAAGTCTGACTCGTGATGCACTCACAAATGTGACAAATCTAATTCCATTTTATAATACGTTTTAGTTTGATTTTTAAGTCCAATTATATTTGTAAAGTCAAGGATCATTGAATACAGAATTGTTATAAGTCTTCAACTTCATTTATTTGTTCTAACTCTTAGGTTCAACTAACTTCTTTAGGTTCTAACTCCTTGTTCTAACTCTTTATTATCTGACAAATAAATCATACAAGAGCTAATAGCTACTTCATATTATTCCATTATCTCAATAATTTGTTGTAGATTTATATTAGTAATAACTCAAGACAAGTTGCTGTTGAAATTACAGTAAATATTTACCAAATTTCCAAATTCCCATATACCCAAGCTTCCAAATTTCCAAGTTTTCCAATTTCCAAATCTCTAAATTCCCTAAGCCCCTAATTTCCTAATCCTCTAATTCCCTAATCCCAAATTCCCAAATTCCCAAATCCCCAAATTCCCAAATTCCCATATTTCCAAGTTTTCAAATTTCCAAATTTCCAAATTTCTAAATTCCCTAACCCCCTAATTCCCTAATTCCCTAATCCCATATTCCCAAATTCCCAAATCCCCAAATCCCCAAATCCCCAAATCCCCAAATCTCCAAATCTCCAAATTCCCATATTTTCAAGTTTCCAAATTTCCAAATTTCCAAATTTCTAAATTCCCTAACCCCCTAATTCCCTAATTCCCTAATCCCATATTCCCAAATTCCCAAATCCCCAAATCCCCAAATCCCCAAATCCCCAAATCTCCAAATCTCCAAATTCCCATATTTTCAAGTTTCCAAATTTCCAAATTTCCAAATTTCCAAATTTCTAAATTCCCTAACCCCCTAATTCCCTAATTCCCTAATCCCATATTCCCAAATTCCCAAATCCCCAAATCCCCAAATCCCCAAATCTCCAAATCTCCAAATTCCCATATTTCCAAGTTTCCAAGTTTCCAAATTTCCAAATTTCCAAATTTCCAAATTTCCAAATTTCTAAATTTCTAAATTTCTAAATTTCTAAATTTCTAAATTTCTAAATTTCTAAATTTCTAAATTTCTAAATTTCTAAATTTCTAAATTTCTAAATTTCTAAATTTCTAAATTTCTAAATTTCTAAATTTCTAAATTTCTAAATTTCTAAATTTCTAAATTTCTAAATTTCCAAATTTCTAAATTTCTAAATTTCTAAATTTCCAAATTTCTAAGTTTTCAAATTTCCAAATTTTTAAATTCCCAAACCCCCTAATTCCCTAATTCCCTAATCCCATATTCCCAAATTCCCAAATCCCCAAATTTCCAAACTCTCTAGTGCCCAAATTTCCAAACTCTCCAATTCCAAAATTCTCAAATCCCCAAAATTTCCCATCTTCAAATCCCTCAAACTTCCCAACCTCATTTCAAACGTGGGAAATACTAATAAAAAAATGTAGACTTATATTAGTAATAACTCAAGATAAGTTGCTGTTGAAATTACAATAAATACTGTGGGAAATATTAGTAAAAAGAATGTAGGAAGGGTGAAGTAAGGGTAGTATGACCAGCGAAAATTAATAGTCACGCGAACGAGGAACAGTTAATGAAACGGTAGCCTTTACCGTAAAACACGTTTCATGGTGAGACGAGAAACTAGATAGGTGAATGTGGTTAAAGAAAAAGGGTCGGTTGAACGGTAAAAGCGAGACGAAGCTCGCCATTAATGCGACATTGCGACACCTGCGTTTTGTCATGCATTAATCAACTCGCTGTTTCATCAAGTTTGCGTCGGTATATACCTCTATAAATGACACAAGCTTTACACCTTGTTATTTAAAGATGAAGATACCTGTTCTCTACTCTTCCTTGGTCATTTCTCTTTAAATTCGCTTTGAAACTTCACCATTTTTATGAGCCAGGTTAAACAGGTATTACTACCGTTATTGAATGTTAGAGGTGATGATTTACTATTTATGGATGGAAGATTATGTCATTTGTGTAAAATAAATTGTTATTGTAAGTCGCGGATATTGGCTGTTAAAAATTTATGAGGCAAGCGTGGAAACTGATTGATCGTCAAGCCGATGTAGAGATGCTAAGTTTATAAATTTTCAAGCTTTCAAATATTTAGGTTTCTGTTTTTATGTTTTGGAACTTTTTTAATTTTTAAAGTTACGAAATTTAGAATTCTCAAGATTCGAAATTAAGTTTTTACGGTTTCCAAATTTCTAAATTCTCAAATTTCCAAATTTCCAAGTTTCCAAGTATTCCAAGTTTCCAAGTTCCTAGTTTCCAAGTTTCCAAGTTTCCAAGTTTCCAAATTTCCAAATTCTCAAATTTCCAAGTTTCCAAATTTCCAAATTTCCAAGTTTCCAAATTTTCAAGTTTTCCAGTTTACAAATTTCTAAATTCTCAATTTTCCAAGTTTACAAATTTCCAAATTCTCAAATTTCCAAGTTACCAAATTTCCAAATTCTCTAATTTCCACGTTTCCAAATTCCCAAATTCCCAAATTTCCAAGTTTCCAAGTTTCCAAGTTTCCAAATTTCCAAATTTCTAAGTTCCCTAACCCTCTAATTCCCTAATTCCCTAGTTCTCTAATTCTCTAATCCCCATATTCCCAAATCTCCAAATCCCCAAATCCCCAAATCCCCATATTCCCAAATCCCCAAATCCCCAAACCCCAAAATTCGCAAGTTTCCAACCTCTCCAGTCCCCAAATTCCCAAATTTCCGAGCTCTCCAATTCCAAAATTCTCAAATTCCCAAATTTCCCCTCTTCAAATCCCTCAAACTTCCAAATCTCACTTCAAACGTCATAACCTCCGAAATTCCAAATCCCCAAATCCTCAAATTTAAAAAATTTCCCCATCAATGACCCCATCCAAAAAATCATCAAAAAAACTCTAAAAACCAAAAATATCTATACCCAAATAAAAATCCTAGTTACGCCAATGAATTCATCCCCGCCATACTAGTATCTAAAGTTGGATGAACGATTACGTTCCAAAAAGAGTGAAAATTCCCGAGAGCGAGAATGCACGACTGACGAGCGACATATTCTCAACCGACGGCTCTGTAATCCAACGAAGAGTAGATTTACGCTTCCGAGAAGCGAGATCGCAGATCGATGCGAAGCGATCGCGTCCTTTATAAATATCTGGTTCCGCTCGCGTCGCTTCGTCTGCTTTTTATCTGCTGGTAGAACGTGCATGAGTCTTCTCTTCGTCTCGCACAATCGAGAGCTTAACGAGGTGAACGTGATCCTGATAAAAGGTGGTTGGCTACGCTTCGAGAATCGTGCGTACACGTTCCGTCGTTGGAATTTATCCGAACGCATCGTGCTCTAATTGCGCTAATTTGAATTTGGCGCGCGCCTCGCGTGCCTCGAGTTCGTAGTGATGGCTATGAGTCGCGCGCGAGTTCAAGTTACATTTTACATTCTGTTCATTCTTGAATTAAAAGATGATTATGTACTTTCGGTATATTTATTAAATTATATTAATTCATTTATTAAATAAATATTCATAGAACAATATATGTTATTAAAGCAATTTATTTGATATTTCTTTTAGATGTACTTCAGGTTGGACATTAAATGTTTCAGGTTTAAAGTATTACAATTTTTTTTAATAATTTAACCTATTGAAGTTTACTTTCGTTAGAAAATTAGTTTTCCTAATATTTAAAGAGAAGCTGTATTATTTTATCTTAGTTAATCTTGCTTGTCGATATTTGTTGTTATTAATTTAAGTTTCATTTTCTTTCTTCTTTTAATGTTTATAGTAAATAACTACTTGCATTATAAATAACTGTTTTTCATCGGCTTTATGAAACTTCCCTGATGTTCTATACTGATTTGAATTTCTTCTTACTCTTTAGCAATTATTTTTAAATTGCAAGGTTTTCAAATTGCAAAATAGTACAATTCTTTTACGAGAATTTCGAAGTTAAGTTTGATTTAAAAATAAAAACAGCTCTTACGATCTAAATCTGAAGATTAATCAGCAAATAACCGTATACTGCTAATCTTCTCATCTAATCTTGACATCCTGTATTTCATGTCATCTCATCAATTGTTTTCGAATAAATTATTCTAATTTCTTTGTTCTTAACGAATGCAAATGAACACCCTTCTCAATAGACCTTTTTTATACCCGTCTATTACCAGGAAGTACGATTCTAAATTCCGAAGGACATAACAGTATTATCAATAACGATGCTTCGTAATTATCATTTTTTTCAAATTACCTTGAAACACGATCCAGCAACAGTATCCAGCGAGCATCGTTCGAATGACAGTTGGCAATTACTTTGGTCCCACAATCGGCAGGGATGCCACTTACTTATTGACAATCATTCTAACGGTGTTTTACACGCAGTCCGCGGTGAGTGTTACATAATTTTGTTGACCGAAACTTCCGGGTTTAGATCGTAATCTATGAGAAAATTTATTCCGACGTTTGACCCGCATTTCAACCAGCTCCGTGTCAGAGGACCGATACTGTGAAAGCCTTGAAACACGTTGTATAAGTCTCTCTCTCTCTCGAAAATTTCTGTTTCGCGGTGTTTACATGCGCAGGTTTCAAATACCGAATGATAGGCTCGGAATATTTTGGATAGTTGTGTCATAGATATTTTCTTGGATAGTGAACGGGATATGTTCGTTTGTTGAGGAGAAATTTTATTTGGATGTATCGTGAGAACTTGGTGTAGGGCAATGTTTCATGAGAATTGTTTTATGATCGATGATAGTTGTGGTGGAAGATGTGATGATTGAAGTTTGATTATGTTGGGGTAGAAATGACTGAATTAGTTTTATGGGTGGATGGAGTAAATGGATTGATTCTTTTAATATTTTAGTGGAATATTTACTGTGTTGCTTTTCTTCGGTGCTGTTTCGAATGTGGGCTTTCATTGTATTACTATTTTCGATATACTGGTACTAGTTTATTAGTTTACTAGTTTACTATTATACTAGTTCCATATTTTACTAATTTACTATTTTACCATTTTAATATTTTACTAGTTTATTACTTTACTAGTTCAATAGTTTATTAGTTCACTATTTTACCATTTTAATACTTTACTAGTTTATTACTTTACTATTTCAGTATTTTACTAGTTTACTATTTTACCATTTTAATACTTTACTAATTTACTATTGGATTAGTTCAATATTTTACTAATTTACTATTTTACCATTTTAATATTTGACTAATTTACTATTTTACCATTTTAATATTTGACTAGTTTACTATTAGACTAATTCAATATTTTATTTTATTCAATATTTTATTTTATTTTATTACTATTTGCCATTTTGCCATTTTAACATTTTACTATTTTACAATTTTACAATTTTACCACTTTACCATTTTACCATTTTACCATTTTACCATTTTACCATTTCACCATTTCACCATTTTACCATTTTACCATTTTACCATTTTACCATTTTACCATTTCATCATTTTACCATTTTACCAATTCATTATTTAACAATTTCACTCTCTCATTTTTCCACAATTGTACTATTTACCCATTCCATCATTTCAGTACTTCAAATTTAATCACTATTATCAACTTACGTGGATCCTCATACTGATTTTCGCTGATCTTCATTAAATTGACATATTCCAAATCTGGTTGTTTGGAGGATTTCTCTTTCGCGAGTTCATCCTGCTTCTCTGAAGTCTTCTTCACCTTAGGTGTCACTGTAACAATAAAAATGTCTTGATCAGTATGCGAATTATCAAGAAGATTCATAAAAACAACCTAAATTCAAAACCTCTATCTAAAATATAATATACGTTATCAATATTTCTAAATCTAACTACTTTTAACCCTTAATTACCATGTCTTAAAAAAGAACATACAGTTCTTAATATTTATTCGAAGAGAAACTCGTTCAATGTTCAATATCGGCAATATAACGAGAGTCTCCTGAATTTTCAAACTATGTGATCTCAATTTTGTGTATAAAGTCCCTAGTACATATCTCACATTTAATTTAATTCAATATTAAACAGTATTCAATAATTTAATTCAACATATAAGTTAAATTGTCAAACATTATTCCATCACAATTTAATTTTTTTATAAAGCAACTAATTTTGATCCTTAATTATCATGTCTTAAAAAATAACATACAGTCATTTTTTTTTTCGAAGAGAAACTCGTCCAATTAGTGATGACGGCAATATAACGAGAGTCTACTATAGTTTCAAACTACATGATCTCAATTTTGTGCATAAAGTCCTTAGTGCATACCTCACATTTAATTTAATTCAATATTAAATAGTTTTCAATAATTTAATTTAATTTAATTTAATTTAATTTAATTTAATTCTATATATAAGATAAATTGTCAACCTTTATTCCACCACAATTTAATTTTTTTATAAAGCAACTAAAATTAATAAAAAGTGGTATTGAAATTCCATTCCTGAAAAGTAATCCCAAAAGCCACCTCCTAAGTTTGCAGCACGGTATCATTGCGATATACAGAAGATCGCTGTTTTAATTGCATCGAAAGTGTTAATCGTTTCGAGATAAGTCGATGTATCGAACATCCTACGCACGACGAGAGGTCCGATTGTGTTATCGAACTCGATCCAGTACGAAGATACAGCGGTACAAATTTAAACGAGGATTCCTTCCGATAACCCCATACTTCTCGAAGTCGAATTAAAACTAATCGTTCGAACGTAGGTAATTTTCACCGGATAATGAAGAATAGTATGTAGAAATAGTTGCATGATGGGTAAACGTGCGAATAGCGAGGTTATTACGCAATATGGCTGCTTAGAATCAATTAATCGACCTTCTTCCGAGAGAAAAATCGAAATTCTTTCCAGATATCTCATCAACCTTGACCACAAACATATTGCGATTGAAACTCGATGGTGATTTATTGCGTGTGGTGTAAGTATGCGGCTTCCGGTTGCAGGCTTTACAGTTAAAATGTGAAGTTTATGTTTTCTTTTGCTTGGAATGGAAGGACTGTGTTTTGTGGATCGTTGTTACTTGGAATTAATATAATCATGTCGAGGTTGATGTTTGCATTACCTCAAATTCACAGATTCTTAAATTCACAAATCTCCAAGAACCTAAATTATAAATTTCTCAAATTTTAAAATTTCTAAATCTCCAAATCTTCAAATTTCCACAGTCAATTTTTCAAATTCTTAAATTCCAAAATATCTCAAATTTCTCAAACTTCTCAAACTTCTCAAACTTCTCAAACTTCTCACATTTCTCCAATTTCTCAAACTTCACAAACTTCCAAAACTTCTAAAACTTCTACAACTTCGCAAATTTCACAAACTTCACAACCTTCTCAAACTTCTCAAATTTCTCAAATTTCTCAAACTTCTCAAACTTCTCAAACTTCTCAAACTTCTCAAACTTCTTAAACTTTTCAAACTTCACAAACTTCTCAAAGGCCTCAAATTTCTCAAATTCTGTAATGCCAAAATTCACAAATCTACAGATTTCCAAATCTTCAAATTCCTATATCCTAAATTTCTAAAATTTTCACATTCTCAAATCCTTAACTTCCTAAATCCCAAATTTTTCAAATTTCTGAACACTCAAATCCCCAAACTTCCAAGTCCCCGAATTCCTAAATCTTCAAATTCCTAAGTCAAGTTTCTAAAAGTTCTAAATCTCCAAATATTCAAATCTGCAAATCTTCAAATTTCTTAAATCCCCAAACTCCCAGATCCCCAAATCCCCAAATCCCCAAATACCTAAGTCCCCAAATTCCCAAATACCCATGTCCCCAAATTCCTAAATCCTCAAACTTCCAAATTCCCAAATTACTAAATCTCCTGTTCCTCAAAGTTCTAAGTCTCCAAATCTCGAAATTCCAAAATTCCTAAGTCCCAAATCTCCCAAATCCCAAAATTCCTAAATCCCAAATCTCCCAAATCCCAAATCTCCCAAATCCCAAATCTCCCAAATCCCAAATCTCCCAAATCCCAAATCTCCCAAATCCCAAATCTCCCAAATCCCAAATTTCCCAAATCCCAAATCTTCCAAATCCCAAATCTCCCAAATCCCAAATCTCCCAAATCCCAAATCTCCCAAATCCCAAATCTCCCAAATCCCAAATCTCCCAAATCCCAAATCTCCCAAATCCCAAATCTCCCAAATCCCAAATCTCCCAAATCCCAAATCTCCCAAATCCCAAATCTCCCAAATCAAAAATCTCCCAAATCCCAAATCTCCCAAATCCCAAATCTTCCAAATCCCAAATCTTCCAAATCCCAAATCTCCCAAATCCCAAATCTCCCAAATCCCAAATCTCCCAAATCCCAAATCTCCCAAATCCCAAATCTCCCAAATCCCAAATCTCCCAAATCCCAAATCTCCCAAATCCCAAATCTCCCAAATCCCAAATCTCCCAAATCCCAAATCTCCCAAATCCCAAATCTCCCAAATCCCAAATCTCCCAAATCCCAAAATTCCCTAAGTCCCAAAATTCCCCAAGTCCTCAAATTCCTTAATTTCTAAAATCCACAAAACTTCAAATTTAACATGCAACAAAATTTCTCTAAACCACCACTATTACCTATCAAACAATAACTAGCACAGTCTCTACACTAGCACGTCAATAAATCATCTGAGAAACAAATATATTCGACTAGAATTGTAAAAATCTGTTTTATCAAGCAGTCTTGCAAAACAAATGAATCACATACAATTGATTCCAATTCCTGAAATACTTCTATGACCCTTAATATAAAAATTCGTCAAGAATGTCAGTGACGACTCTGCATCTACGTCACTGAAATTAATCACTACATTATCGTTTTGTAACGATGATATTCAACAATCACATGAACAAAATCAATCACGCCGATGATTATTATGAACTTTAACTGACAATTAACTGCGTCATTGTTTTTCACGCTGCGATTATTATACTAATCAACAGTTCATACATTTTAATTTAAAACCTGATTCATTCAAATGTCGTAAACTGGATCTTCTTAGAATTTCTCTAGATTAGTTCGCTTCAGGGTTTTCTCGAAACAGTGTGAAATTCTTTAGCAGTTATGAAAAGATACCTGAAGATTTTCTGTGATGATTTTCGAAGAACGGTAGAACATTTATGAGATACTAATTGCACGTTAATTGCGCGTAATTGATGATTGAACACGAGGGAACTGCATAATTGGCGGAGGTATTGGAAAGAAACTAGTTTAGATTTTTCCTCGCGTCATTGTTGGCGGGAAGACAAATGACTATTAGAGGGATCGGTGAGTAACAATGGATAATTACTCGAGTCGTTTAGAATTATGTGGATACTCGGAAGTTTTTGAAATTGTTCAGGTAGGAAATCGTAGAATTGCATGTTTAACCATCTTTTCATTGTGATGTGTCATTTGTTTGATTATAATATGACGTACTGCACGTTGCTTAATTTTATTTTTCATTGTTCAATTTTATTTTTATATTTATATTATATCATACTGCGCGTAGCTTCAATTTATCTTTTATTGTTCAATTTCAGTTTTATATTTACAATATCCTATACTGTGCATTGCTTAAATTTATCTTTTATCGTTCAATTTTATTTTTATATTTGTAATATGTCATACTATGTGCTGCTTAATTTCATTTTTCATTGTTCAATTTTATTTTTAAATTTATATATCATACTGTGTATTGCTTAATTTTACTTTTCACTCTTCAATTTTATTTTTATATTTATATGTCATACTATGTGTGGCTTAATTTTATTTTTCATTAAGCAATTTTATTTTTATATTTATATGTCATGCTATGTATTGCTTAATTTTATGTTTCATTGTTCAATTTGATTTTTATATTTATATGTCACACTATGTGTTGTTTAATTGTAATTTTATATTTATATGTCATACTATGCGTTGTTTAAATTTATCTTTTATTGTTTAATTTTATTTTTATATTTATAATATGTCATACTGCACGTTGCTTAAATTTATCTTTCATTGTTTAATTTCATTTTTATATTTATATGTCATACTGCTCATTGCTTAAATTTATTTTTTATTCTTCAATTTCATTTTTAATTACTATTAGGCACTAAAGAATATGCAGATTATTCGTATGGTTTCGTTTTATTAATTATTTGATAATCACTTTGTTAATTATTTTTCTGCTTAATTAATTACTGTATCAAGTTTTGTACTGTTTTATTTTAATTGATACAATTATTTTGTTTCTGCAACTTCTTAATTACTTACTAAACCATTCACTTGAATTTAATTATTTAACTTTATTAATTGAATTTAATTGTTCATTTAAATTATTTAATTTCAACAAGTATTTTTTAAGAATTTTTTCAATTTTTTTTTACTCTAACAGAAAATTAATTTTGTAAAAAAGAAAAGGTAAGAAATTGAACTATTGGATCGGTACCAATTCCCGTCAGCGTGGAGGTAGAGTAAAATTCGTATAAATAGAAAATCTTTCGAGTATCGAATGTCTAATCGAGTTGCAGGCTCGGTGCAATGCCCGTAAGCTCGTAATATCGAATATCTTTATACTCGGGTTAAACTTTGCTAACTAAGCGTTACCAATACTTTTAACTGGCTGATATTTAACGAAATAAGCAAGTTTTTTACTGTCTTTTTGGTTTTTCATGCATTTAATAGCGGTGCACCTTGTTGAGATCGTTTTAGAGGTGTGAAATATTGAGATGTACTACTGTGAGTACCGTATTTCTTGTTGTACTACTTGCTACTGATATAGTTCGCTTCGCGCGGATTTTGTTTGAGAAAATTATTTAGAATTTGGGAAATTAAGTGTTTATAGTGGAAAATAATTAGTGGTCTTTCGGAATTTCAAATTTTTAGACAAATTTATAAATTTTGGAAATTTCTCAGTTAACAAATTCTTACATTCACAAATTTTTATATTTTCAAATTTCCCAAATATCCTATATATCTACACATGTTATACAGTAGTCCTAAAACAACTAATGAGGCATTATCAACAATGCTTGAAAACAATCACAACAATACCAGTAATATTCCTATACAATTACAACAATACCAGTAATATTCCTAAACAATCACAATACTAAGAATAATTCAAAACAATCACAAAAATGTTAACAATATTCTGATATAACTACAACAATACCAAGAATAATCCGAAACAATTACAACAATATCAGCAATATTCCTAAACAATGACAAGAATATCAAAGCTATTTCAAAACAATCAAGAGACCAACATCAATGTATTCAATGAAACATTCCCAAGCACAAATATGCACACACACGTGCGCACGTGCATTATGGTGCACCCTTGCCCGAGTAACTTCTGTCATTGTTTCGTGTCCTGTTGTCCCAGTGTCTTTGTTCCCGTTTGCCAAGTATCGCGTGCGTAATCGGTGACGACGTTGTCCTAGGTTCACCGGGTCCCTTTTTACCCAGTCCAGGCATCTATCGTTATGCAATTGTACATACAATGCACGTAGTGTCGGGGCCGCCCACGCAACGACATTTAGTAAGCGCGTTTAATCTCCTCGGACATGACGTAAAGTCCCTTTGTTCCTGGAACAAGGTCCGCGATACTGCCGCCTCGAGTGGGACGTCAAAATTTCTACTCTCATTATCGTTCGTTCCGTTTCACTCGGCTCAATGTTCAAAAATATAACGCGTCGACTATTAACCCCTTGCACTATTTCGACGAATCTCGCTCCTGACGTACTCGTACAGCTGTGATCAACTTTGCTCAAATTTGTAGTACGATTCAATTTGGAGTTCAAAGAAATCAACAATTTTTTGAATTAATTATTTCTTCAATATTGTCGGTTTTATTATGTTTGTACAGCATATGTATTATTATTTATTTTCTGTTGATTTTAATTATTAATTGTTTTATTATGTGTATATCATATGTGTGACATATGTATATCTACAGTACATATGGACTATTATAAGCCATATGTGTTATTATTTACTTTCTGTTGACTTTAATTATTAAATGTTTATTTCACCATGTTTATACCACATGTGTGGTACATATACATATGTAGTATTATGCACCACATGTGTGACATACGTATATCTACAGTACATATGGACTGTTATACGCCATATGTGTTATTATTTACTTTCCGTTGACTTTAATTATTAAATGTTTATTTCACCATGTTTATACCACATGTGTGGTACATTTACATATGTAGTATTATGCACCACATGTGTGACATATGTATATCTACAATACATATGGACTATGATAAGCCATATGTGTTATTATTTACTTTCTGTTGACTTTAATTATTAAATGTTTATTTCACCATGTTTATACCACATGTGTGATACATAAACATATGTAGTATTATGCACCACATGTGTGACATATGTATATTTACAGTACATATGGACTATTATACGCCATACGTGTTATTATTTATTTTCTGTTGATCTCAATTACTAATTTTATATTTCACTGTGTTCATACATCACATATGTAATACATATGTATTTTAACAAATACACCATATGTGTTATTATTTATTTTTAGTTCTTTTTATTACCATATTTATTGATGATTTTTTGTTTCCAATTTTATTCACAGTTAATCGAAACGAGTTTTCTTTATCGTCGGTTATTTGCGAATATACGCAATTTGTTATTCGGTCGAGGAAACAATGCGCAAGAGTGCCGGGTAATGAAAAAAAATGGCCAAGTTATCAACTGACCTCTCGCTTCTTTATTTTCTTCAAAACCGTGGAAATTAATTAGGTGAGTAAGCGAGCTGAACTGTCGAGTCTGTGACGTAAACTTTCGTGTGTAAATATATTGATGAGTTAATTATTACACAGTTGGAAATTTGAGGAATTTGGGAATTTCGAAATTTGGGGATTTGGGATTGCCATAGTTGTACGAGCTATTGTTACTGTTGTTTTTGCAATTTTTATTGCTATTGCTATTAATACGTATTGTCATTTCCATTGCTACTGTTATTGATATAGCATTGCCATTGCTATTGATACATAATGATTTTCATCGATATAGCTATTGTTACTGCTATTGTTACTACTATAGTTGCTACCATTGTTACTGTTATTGTTATTGTTACTTATACTATTACTAAGGTTGTCATTGTCATTGCTATTGTCATTGCTATTGTCATTGCTATTGCCATTGCTATTGTAATTGCTATTGACATTGCTATTGTCATTGCTATTGTCATTGCTATTGCCATTGCTATTGTAATTGCTATTGACATTGCTATTGTCATTGCTATTGTCATTGCTACTGACATTGCTATTGTCATTGCTATCGTCATTGCTACTGTCATTGCTATTGTTATTGCTATTGTCCTTGCTGTTGTCATTGCTATTGTCATTGCTATTGCCATTGCTATTGTCATTGCTATTGCCATTGCTGTTGTCATTGCTATTGACATTACCATTGTCATTGCTATTATCGTTGCTATTGACATTGCTATTGTCATTGCTATTGTCATTGCTATTGTCATTGCTATTGACATTGCCATTGTCATTGCTATTGTCATTGCTGTTGCCATTGCTACTGTCATTCCTACGGTCATTGCTATTGTCATTGCTTCTGTCATTAATATTGTTATTGTTGATGTCATTGCTACTGTCATTGCTACTGTCATTGCTATTGTCATTGCTATTGTCATTCCCACTGTCATTGCTATTGTCATTGCTATTGCCATTGCTATTATCATTGTTATTGTCATTGCTTCTGTCATTAATATTGTTATTGTTGATGGCATTGATACACCATGAATTCCATTGATCTAGCTATGGCTATTGCTATTGCTACTGTTGTTGCTATTGTTACTACTACTGCTGTTATTACTGCAATGTCTATTATTACTATTGTTATTGCTATTGCAATTGTTATAGCTATTGCTATTGTCACTTGCTATTGTTATTGCTATTGTTACTGCTACTGCTATCGTTACTTCAATGTCTAATATCGTTATTATTGTTATTGCTGTTGCAATTGTTATACCTATTGCTATTGTAACTTGCTATTGTTATTGCTACATATTACAATTTAAAATGAAGAAAGTTATTTTTTGAAAACAAAATGAATCCATGAAAAAATTACGTTCAGTGTAATGACATAAATGCAAAAATATGTTTGTTTATTAATATCTGGACAATCTTTCAAAATACTAAATCAATAAACTGAATTGAAAAGAAGATAAATATTTGAGGTGCCTTTGTCGATGCATCCACATAAAAAGCAGCTAGATAATCATATAAATAAAAGATGAATTATTCACCGTGAAGGAACTATTTTCCAATTCAATACTGTGGCAAGATCAAAGAAGGCCGTCCTATAAATTCATGAATAAAATTTGCCAGAACATCGAGAATGATTAACCGACGTTAATTTAATGTTTTCAAGGCAGATTAGCCAGCAACGGCCGGCTTTCTTCGAAGGCTTTCCGGAAGCAACTTCTCTTTCAAGAAATCCATCGCGTGAAAGGATAAAGGAGCCCATAACTACGGCCGCGAGAAATTGTGGTCAACCAAGAAATCGAATACTTTTCATCGGTACACACACACGACCTTTCTTCGTGTACGACCTTGACGGCCATCCGTGAAACCACGTCCCGTTTAAGCGTCCATAAAAAAAATAAAGAATAAACCAGAGCCCTTTTTACAGCTACTTTCTTTTCAGAAGCGTTCACCAGGTAAATCCTTGACTCTTCGATGCAGGTGACAGGGATTTATTGGACGTCAATATCGATCCGAACGCTCGAGCATTTCCACTTTGAATGCAAACTGAATATTAATCATTTTAATATCTTGTTGATCGCGTATCTTCTCGATGTTTCGATGGTCACGTTCTTTCTGAGTATTGTAACGAGATTTTAATGCTCGTAGATGGCGGTATATTGAAAATTTGTTAACCTGCCGAGAGGATTAGTGTTAATAAATTGAGGGATTTAGAAAGATGGATGTTGATGTACATAGGAACTTTTGATTTTAAGATAAACATTTTTTGTTCAAGTATTACTAGGTGTTTTCGTTTATTATTAATTTGTATTGGAGTTTTTTAAATTTTGCATTAATTATTTAATAGTAGTAAAAAATTTTGATTTATTAACAGTTAGTAATGGTTAAGTTAGGTTTAGGTTTAAGTTTAGGCTAGGTTAGGTTTATTTTTAGTTTTAGTTTTAAGTTAAGGTTAGTTTTAGTTTTAGGTTTAGGTTAGATTTAGGTTAGGTTTAGGTTTAGGTTAGGTTTAGGTTAGGTTTAGGTTAGGTTTACGTCAGGTTTAGGTTAGGTTTATGTTTGGTTTTACGTTTAAGTTAGGTTTAGGTTTATGTTTAGGTTAGGTTGAGGTTATGTTTAGGTTAGGTTTAGTTTAAATTTATTAATAGTCAAGAATCGATTAATTAACAGTTAAGACAGTTAATTAATACTTAAAAATGAATTAATTAACAAGTAAGAATAAATGATTGATTTAAAGAGTAATAACAAATTAAAAATTAATGACTAGTTAGGAGGAATGACTTAATAGGTAAGAGCTTATGACAACCATTTAGCATTCAAAAAATAATAACACTAATCAGCAGTTCAAAATTAAGTAACAGTTAAGCATCAAATCAATAACTGACATAAATCAACATAATCAGATTTAATCAGAAAATCTCCTGCGCCTAATAAATCAACACAAGTTGTGAACAATCACGACTAACTGATCCATCATGAAATTTTTATCTACTATAATTCCAGCTGAAGATCGAACAAGCCAATTACAAGGTCTCAATAGTTTGATCGATCACCTAATTAATTTCCCCTAATTTTTATAAACTTCAAGTCTCGTAGAACAAAACTCAGCAAGAAATTCATAAAAGTGTGATAAATTTATAGATTGATCGATGATCCTTATTAACGAGGATTTTTCTTTGAAATCTAATTATTCGAAGATCCCACCAGATCAGCAAAACCAACCAACACGAAAAAATGTACCGTTGATTACGTTCCAAGAAATTGGTCTCCCGTTTATCGTATTTTGTCGTACAAGACAGATCTATCAGTGTCCAGTGATGAGAACTGCTTAACCTTCCTATATCCACGTGATCGTCAACGCGTGTCTCCGGTTCGTATGGTACAACTATATGTATATCGTCTATCGCTCACCCCATATCCTGTATCCTGTGTCGGGATATCAGATTATCACGCGGTAAGCGTTTTTTCTGTGGCTCTGCGTTGCCGCCTTCGTGTCCTTTTAGAAGCGTTTTCTCATCAGCTGCACTTTCGCCATTCTTTTTGGTTAATAACCCTCTTATTTTTGCTTTTTTATCATTTTTTTAATGTTGCATTGGTATATTTTGCTTTGTATTTTTTGTCAGTAATTGTATTAATAGTATGAATTAATTGTACTAATTTGTTGGAGCTATTAATTGTACTGGAACGTATTGTTATTGCACATTTTACTTAATAGAAATTTTTGGATTTCTAGATTTCTAAATTTCTAAATTTCTAAATTTTTAAATTTCCAGATTTTCAAATTTCTAAACTAATTATTACAGAATTTTTATATTTGCAAATTTGGTGAATTTTCTACTTTATAGAATTTTTGGGAAAATTGCAATTTCTATATTTATAATTTTGTGAAGTTCCAGCTTTGCAAATTTCTACATTTCTAAATTTCCAATTTTCCAATTTCCCCATTTCCAAAAGTCCCCAAATTCCTAATTTCCCAAATTTCAAATTCCCCAAATTTCAAATTGCCCAAATTCCAAATTCCCCAAATTTCTCAAGTTTCAAATTCCCCAGATTCCAAATTCCCTAGATTCCAAATTCCCTAGAATCCAAATTCCACAGATTCCAAATTTCCCAAATTCCTAATTTCCCAAGTTCCAAATTCCCCAAATTCCAAATTCCCCAAATTCCAAATTCCCCAAATTCCAAATTCCCCAAATTCCAAATTCCCCAAATTCCAAATTCCCCAAATTCCAAATTCCCCAAATTCCAAATTCCCCAAATTCCAAATTCCCCAAATTCCAAATTCCCCAAATTCCAAATTCCCCAAATTCCTAATTTCCCAAATTCCAAATTCTCCAAATTTCAATTTTCCCAGATTCCAAATTCCCCAAATTTCTCAAGTTTCAAATTCCCCAGATTCCAAATTCCCTAGATTCCAAATTCCCTAGAGTCCAAATTCCACAGATTCCAAATTCCCCAAATTCCTAATTTCCCAAGTTCCAAATTCCCAAATTCCAAATTTCCCAAATTCCAAATTCCTCAAATTCCAAATTCCCCAAATTCCAAATTCCCCAAATTCCAAATTCCCCAAATTCCAAATTCCCCAAATTCCAAATTCCCCAAATTCCTAATTTCCCAAATTCCAAATTCTCCAAATTTCAATTTTCCCAGATTCCAAATTCCCCAAATTCCCCAAATTCCCTAAATTCCAAATTTCCCAAATTTTCCAAATCTGTACACTTCTAAATTTCTAAATGTCCCTAAACGATAACCCTAAATGTCCCTAAAGTTGACCCTAAAGAAATCCTATACCATAAAGCAACTAAACAAATTAACTTTTGCGAAAGGCATTACATGACAACCCAAATAATATTTTGTTCCAGCATCACTTTATTCTGAATAATATGATTTGGTTCCAATATTATCTCATTGCAAATATCATTCACTTCTACTACCTTAAACAGACATATGAAAAATGTGAGGTTGACTTTAAAGGAATCCACACCATAAATCAACTAAAAGAATCAACTGAAATTCAGTTCCAATACCTGAAACATTTGAAAAATGTGAGGAATCCCATCATAAACTCACAACTAAAAGAATGAATTTTTGCAAAAGAGTTACACGACAATCCTTTCAGTAAGATTTCGTCAGAAGATGATCAAACCGGTAGCCGTCACTCCGAGGCAATTAGTAGGCTTCTTCAGCACCGGTAGTCACGATCGTCTGGATGTCTGTTAACAAGCATGTGCGCACTTCAACGTCAGTTCAGACAATGCTCGAAAGGAGGTGAAGAATGTTGGTTAGAAAGGGCTTTGTGAACTGTGTCGTCTGCCTGGTGTCGGTCGGCGCCAGTACACCACGTGTCGTTGAACTGAACGACATTGTTTGACGCATAAAAGGCTGGCCCTCGCCTGCATCGAAGTCTTCTCGCGGTTCTCTTGCATAAACATTTCGTCTTCTTCGTGGCCAGACAAGCTTTCTTTCCTTTCCATGCGAGCGGATGTTATTCAGGGAATAAAAGTCACGGTGCTTTTATTCGTTCATTAACAAGCGGACAAAGACTCCACGGATTTTTCTGCATTTTTCCTCGTAAAACTGTTACGGTGAAGAAAATGCCTTTCATCGGATAGCAATGAATCCCGGAGAGGGATTGAAACACAACTCATGCACTCGGGTGGGTTAAGAACCTCGTGTTTAATGTTGTTTAACCATTGTGCGCTGTAGAGCTTTACGTGCAGAGTCTTACGCCGCCATATTGGAATGAGACTTGGATTTCTGGGTAGAACGGCGAGTTCTTGGGAATTTCTTTGGTTATGTGAGTATGAAAGTGAGTATTTATTTTTAAATAGTATATTTGATTGTAGATGTATGATAAATATATGTGGACATATTATTATAAATATATAAAATCGTTTTATGTGGTTGATGTATGATCAACTGTATGACATATGACGTATATGCAGCTGTGTATGTGCATAATATGCATAATGTATCAACGGTAAAATTATTGTTATTACACAGAATAATATAATTTATTATTGTTGTGCAAGAAAGTACAGTTTAGTGTAGTTGTTATACGAAGTGGCGTTATTTATTATAGACACATAAAACACTATAATTTATTGTAGTCATAAAAACAGTGCAAGTTATTATAATTATTCTACAAAATTACAATTTGTTATTGTCATTGTATACAAGAGAACAATTTATTGTTACTGTGTAAAGCAGTACAATATATTATTGTTATTATATAAAGTAGTAGAATCTAATATCGTTATTATATAAAACAGTATAACTTAATATGTTATTATAAAAAGTAGTATTAATTATTATTGTTATAACACTTAATAAGTGTAAGTTATATTACAAACTTAAAATTTGAACAATTTAAACTTAAGTTTATAGTTATTAATAAAATATAAAACTCAAAAGAATTAATCTGAATGTTACAGTTATAAGTACAACCCTAACCTAAAATAGCGTGAAGAATGCATCATATAAATTCCCTGAAACCTATCAAATTTCCCAAAACAGAATGTATCTATGAAAATCCTATGAAAATATAACTATCAGTTAAAACAGTATGAAAAATATATCACATAAATTCCCTAAAACCCATCAAATTTCTCAAGAAAGAATGTATCTATGAAAATTCTATAAAAATATAATTATTACTTAAAACTTTATGAAAAATATATCAGACAAATTCCCAAGAACTATAAATTCCCTAAAACTTACCAACTTTCTCAAATAAATTCTATAAAAATGTAATCATAACTTAACACAGTATAAAGAAAATATATATATTTCCTAGAACCACAAATTCCCTAAAACCCTCTATCAACTTTCCCTAGGAGAGTATAGAGAATATATATAAATTCCCTAGAACCAAAAATTCCCTAAAACCCACTATCAACTTTCCCTAGTACAGCATAAAGAATATATATAAATTCCCTAGAACCACAAATTCCCTAAAACCCACTATCAACTTTCCCTAGAACAGCATAAAGAATATATATAAATTCCCTAGAACCACAAATTCCCCTAAATCCCACTATCAACTTTCCCTAGAACAGTATAAAGAATATATATAAATTACCTAGAACCACAAATTCCCTAAAACCCACTATCAACTTTCCCTAGTACAGCATAAAGAATATATATAAATTCCCTAGAACCACAAATTCCCTAAACCCCACTATCAACTTTCCCTAGAAAAGATGTGTCTACAAAAATCTCAGAATTCAGAGAATCTAGAACTCCCTAATTTACAGAATTAATTAGAATTTCATGACTGACACTCAAAAGTTAAAATCGCGTTATATCACCGAAAACGCGTTGACGCGCTGACAAAACCGACTCAGCCGGTTCTCATCGTGGCACACAGCTTCCGGCACACCGAGATGTCACCTCGGTTTTATCCCAGGTCAGGATAATACGAGCGGACAGCCAGCCAAATTGCCCCGGTACAAAATAGACCGAGCAGACCCGTTCGCGTGTTCGTCGTTTTGGAATTCATACACAGCTGGCTTGAATTGTCCAGCTTCTATTCCGCTTTAAATCTGGACCCATCCCGACCGAATAATGCAACCTACTCGCGTGACGCGTTTGAAATATGCACGCATACGCGAAATAGAATCCGTACACGCGAAATTGGCACCGTGGCTATCTTTAAAGGGATAACGTTCTTTTAGTTTCGTTTTGAGAGATTAGGTACTTGTTGCTTGCTTAGTTTTCTTTTCGTGTTATATCGTTAATTTGTGCTGCTTTGTTAACTTGATGGATTGTGTATTTTGTGGTATTGGTTTATAGCACTATATGTTGACTTTAAATTGGAAGTATATTGAGTTAGGTACAATTTTTAGTCTGATTATATTGGTGATATGGAGAGTTTGAAAATTTGGGATTTTAGAAAATTAAGAATTGTATGATTTGGAAATTTAGGAGTTTAATACGGGGGTTTTTTAACTGATGGAATATTGGGAAATTGGGAGTGCTGAAATTTGGGAATTTGAGAAATTTTAGAATTTAAGGAACCTTGAGAATTTGAAAATTAGAGTTTGAGATTTTAGAAATTTTAAAATTTGATAAAATGGGATTTAGAATACTAAGAAATTTAGGAGTTTGCGAAATTCGAAATATTTGAAATTTGACAGTGTGTAATTTATACAATTTGGGCATTTCAAAATTGAGGAATTTGACAATTTGGAAATTTGAGAATTTGGAAATTTGACAATTTGGAAATTTGACAATTTGGAAATTTGACAATTTGGAAATTTGAGAATTTGGAAATTTGACAATTTGGAAATTTGAGAATTTGGAAATTTGACAATTTAGAAATTTGAGAATTTGGAAATTTGAGAATTTGGTAATTTGACAATTTGGAAATTTGAGAATTTGGAAATTTGACAATTTGGAAATTTGAGAATTTGGAAATTTGACAATTTGGAAATTTGACAATTTGGAAATTTGAGAATTTGGAAATTTGACAATTTGAAAATTTGAGAATTTGGAAATTTGACAATTTAGAAATTTGAGAATTTGGAAATTTGACAATTTGGTAATTTGACAATTTGGAAATTTGGCAATTTGGAAATTTGACAATTTGGAAATTTGACAATTTAGAAATTTGAGAATTTGGAAATTTGAGAATATGGAAATTTGAAAATTTGGAAATTTGAGAATTTGGAAATTTAACAATTTGCAAATTTGACAATTTGGAAAATTGAGAATTTGGAAGATTGAGAATTTGGAAATTTGACAATTTGGAAATTTAACAATTTGGAAATTTGACAATTTGGAAATGTGAGAATTTGAAAATTTCACAATTTGTAAATTTGAGGCCTTGAAGATTTAAAAAATTTAAGAATTTGAAAACTTAGAAATTTTATAATTTGATAATTTAGAATTCATACAATTTGCTAATTCAAACACCAAAGAATTTGACAAATTCGAAACCAAAATTTTTGAAGAAAAAAGTATTAATTCGAAAATAAATTAGGACTGTTCTCTGTACATCGAACGCAGTATTTTAATCGTTTGTATGCTTTATATCGAACGATTTATAGTTACATTAATCAATACGAATTACTATTTGATTCTATGTGGTTAATGTAACCACAAATCGATCGAAGGGGAGCATGAGAAAAACCAGAGTCAATTGACTAGTGTTGATTTTTCCTGAAATTACCTGGAAATTTTGCAAATTTAGAAATTGAATTGTGTAGGAATTTTGGTAGAGAGAAATCTTTTAAATTTAGTCGAAAGTGCAAAAATTTTAGAATTTTAAAATTTAAAGAATTTAAAGAATTTTGAAAAATTCAAATTATTTGTAGGAATTTAATTTCACTTTTGGTATAATGTAATATATGTTATTAAATATGTTGATATAAGTTTATATTTAATGAGTATAATATACTCTTGTATGTAATGCATTTAATACAATTTCACTTATAACGAATATAATGCAATTTCTCATTTAATGAATTTAATACAAATTCATATTTAATGCATCAAATGTAAATTTTATATATAATGAATATAATATAATTTCACATTTAATGAATACATATAATAAAATTTCACATGTAACGAATACAATTCAAATTTCACATACAACAAATATAGTATAACTTCACATGTAATGAACATAATACAAATTTCATTTATAATGAATATAATACAAATTTCACATAATTAATGCATATAATATAATTTCACATATAACAAATATAGTACAATTTCATATGTAGTGAACATGATACAAATTTCATGTATAATAAATGTAATATAAATTCACATGTAATGCACATAATACAAATTTCACATATAATGAATACAATAAAAATTCACATATAATGAATATAATACAAATTCACATGTAATGCACATAATACAAATTTCACATATAATGAATATAACACAAATTCACATGTAATGCACATAATACAAATTTCACATATAACGAATATAACAAATTCACATATAATCAACACAATATAAATTTCACTTTAAAACACTAAATTTAAAAGAACCAGAAACTAATAACACCAGCAAAAAGAATCACTGTAAAATTACTTTCTAAGCAAAGAAATGTACCATTTGACAAACCCAAGCTCCACCTCCGTCCATTAGCGTTAGATCTACGACTGAGCCCTACATTATGGCGCAATTTGCCAAGGATAGAGTTCTGTATTGCAGCAATTACCCTCTAACGTTCGAACAATACGTGATAAATATTGAAATTATCAGGATAAACGCACAGCAATCCAACAAAGCAGCCTCTGGCAGCGTAGCGTGCCGGTCGATTCGCGCCGCGTTCGATTAATCGGGGCGCATGAAATATAATAAAACTTACGAGGAACGCATTAGCGTAAATTTCAAGAGCATCGAACGATATCTTCGCGGCATCCTCATAGCCGACCGCCCGTAACTTCAGCTATTTTAGACCGAACCGTTTTAGACATAAATTACACAGCCGAACAACGAACGTATCCTGCTGCGAGGTGGCGATTCGGGCCTCGTTGGATCGACAAAAATGTTTACGGAGCAAAACCTAAACGTCTCGGGTTGCGCCGCATTTTACAGCTTCTACATCTGATGGTTCGTCTCAAGGTCACGCAATGTCGGAAATCTCGATAGTTTGTGTTCCATTTTTTTGGAAGATTACTCGCCTACGAGCTACGGTATGAATAGATATCGAGCTTTCGAATTTCCGAACTTCTGCCATATTCGTGGTTTTAGATGGAGATTTAAAGTCTGGGGAATTTGGAGATTTCGGGAATTTTTAGATGTCGAGCTTTTGAGATTGGGAACTTTCAACCTGTAAAGAGATCAAGCTTTTGAATTTCGGAGCTTTTGTCGTTTTTCAATGATTAAGTCGTCAGATTTGGAGATTTGAAGATTTCGAGCTTTTTAGAATGGGAGCTTTTGGGCTTTAAGGAGTACGAGCTTTCGGGTATTGAAGAATAAGTGCTTTTGTGCTTTTAAGAATGAGAGCTGTCGAGTTTTCAAAAATGAGAGCTTTAAAGCTTTCAAGAATGGGAGCTTTCGAGTTTCTAAGAATGAGAGCTTTCGAGCATTAAGGAATAAGAGCTTTCGAATTTTGAAGAATAAGTGCTCTTGTACTTTTAAGAATAAGAGCTTTCGAGTTTTCAAGAATAAAAGCTTTCAAGTTTTCAAGAATGGGAGCTTTCTAGTTTAAAAGAATAAGAGCTTTCCAATTTGGAAGAATAAGTGTTTTTGTACTTTTAAGAATAAGAGCTTTCGAGTTTTCAAGAATAAAAGCTTTCAAGTTTTCAAGAATGGGGGCTTTCGAGCTTTCAATAATGGTAGCTTTCTATTATAGTTTAAAAGAATAAGAGCTTTCGAGTCTGAAAGAATAAGAACTTTCAAGCTTTCTCGAATGAGAGCTTTCGAGCTTTCATAAATAGATATTTTTGCACCTTCAAGACTAAAGCTTCTAAATTTTTAAGAATAGATTTTTGCACTTTCAAGAATAATTTCGAGTATTCAAGAATAGGAGCTTTTGTGCTTACAAGAGTGGATACTTTCGAGCTTTCAAAAATAGGTACTTTTGCACTCTCAAGACTAAAGGCTCCCAAATTTTCAAAAATAAGTGTTTCTGTACTTTTAACAATAAGAACTTTTAAGCTTTTAAGAATAGGAGCTTTTGCTTTTGCTGAAATCGAAGCTTTCGATATTTCAACCTTTAGTAGGAGTTTTCGAACATTCAAGCTTTAAAACTTTCATCGATAGAAACTTTTTAAAACAAGAATTTTCCACTTTCAGAGCTTTTAAGGGTTAAAATTGTCAGTCGTCTGAGCTTCTAAAAATTGGAGCTTTCTAAACTTTGACTTTTAGAGCTTTAAAGAGTAGTTTTCGAATTTCTAAACTTTTTAGAGTACCTTTTGCCCTTTTCGACCTGTACAGACATCAATAGTCACATTTTTCGAGCTTTCGAGCTTTCGAGCTTTCGAGCTTTTGAGCTTTTGAGCTTTTGAATCTATGAGGTTTGAGGAACAATAATTATCAATAAATTAGAAGTTTTAATCTTTCTCGAGCAGGAGAATTCGAGATCGGAAGAATCAGAGCTTGCGAGCTTTTATTACTCCTTGGCATATGGTCACAGAAAGGTGCATCGCCCTAGATTTAGCCGTTCCTCAAACTATTCAAGAAGTTCCAGTGAACAGAGAATATCTCCACCTGGGTGGTTCGAGTTTATGGCTCTCGTGAATTAGAAGATATTTTAGTTTTAGACATAATGGGATATGGCGACGTGTTTCGAAGGGGATTTTTCATTTATTTATTAGTTCTCTATTTATAGAATTTATTACTACAAACTTAATCGTCACTTCTTGTAAACTATCTATTTAAATCTCTTTTGTCTAACATACAATAAATTTCTTACAATTTATTTAAAACTCGAATAAAATATTATCAAATTGAATTTAGCGTTTCATTTTATTTATTAATATAAATTTTTAATTTGTCAAAAATAAAATATTTTTATATGAATTTTTTTTTAATCAATTTCGTGGTGAAAAGAAAAATGTTTGTAAGTGATACTTTTGAAAAGAATGTTTCAATTATTTTATTTGTAAAATGAGTATGAATGAATGTGAAATGATTATTAAAGCTATTCATACTTTTTATAATTAACAAGCTTTATTATATTTTGGCAACATTGTGATATGATATAGTACTTTTATTAACAATGTAGTATTATGTAAATTAAATAGAAATTTATGAACATTTTATCATTTAGGTAAACGAAAAGTTACATCCACAGTTCTTGCATTTGCAGCCTCATTTACATTCACTCGTCAATTTTCTCATATCACAAATCATATCACTACCTTACATCACAAATTTGCCTCATCTCCTACAAGTATAATATAACTCGTACTCATATTTGAATAAAATGTACAATTTTCCCTAAAGTTATTCGTAAGATTCAGCTGACTCACGACCTCTCCAAAACATTCCACGTAGCCTGAATGTCTCCAGCTGGGTGGCTAAACTTTATAGCTTTCGTGGATTAGAAGGTATTTGAGTGGTTCGGAGTTTCGAAGGTTTATAGTTTATAGACTCGGAACTTAAAAGCTAAACCTGCCGTCCAATCAAAGAAAGAAAGATTTGTTTATGCTTTAGAGTGATTCGAAAACATTTGAGTGAAACTCTAACCTTCTCTCTGTCTATGGGGTGCACATCTCAAACTAATACGTTATATTTCTTATATCAGTCTTTTCGACAATCAATGAAATTCCACAAACACTTAGAAATACAAAGACAGTTGTTTTGTGAAAACTTTTTATACAAAGATTTTACAGAACAGTTTTACAAAACGATTTTTTAAAATGATTTTACGAAAAGATTTTGCAGAAAGGGTTTACAAGACGGTTTTATAAAATAATTTTATGAAACGATTTTATAAGAAGATTTAGTAAAAAGATTTTAGAAAAACAGTTTTACAAAACAATTTTATAAAATAATTTTATGAAACCATTTGATGAAAAGATTATATAAAAATAGTTTTACAAAACGATTTTTTAAAATGATTTTACGAAAAGATTTTGCAGAAAGGGTTTACAAGATGGTTTTATAGAATAATTTTATGAAACCATTTGATGAAAAGATTATATAAAAATAGTTTTACGAAACAATTTTATAAAATAATTTTATGAAACGATTTGATGAAAAGATTTTATAAAAGCAGTTTTACGAAACAATTTTATAAAATAATTTTATGAAACGATTTGATGAAAAGATTTTATAAAAGCAGTTTTACGAAACAATTTTATAAAATAATTTTATTAAACGATTTGATGAAAAGATTTTATAAAAGCAGTTTTACGAAACAATTTTATAAAATAATTTTATGAAACGATTTGATGAAAAGATTAAATAAAAACAGTTTTACCAAACAAGTTTATAAAACGATTTTATAAAAGAATTTTACAAAAATGTTGGACAAAAATATTATACCAAAAGATCTTTTTTAATATTAGGTAAATGCTATAATAAATAAATATGGCAAGTGAACATAATTTAGTAAAAGTTACAATAAAATTACAAGAAAATTTTCTTACAGTAAGAATGATAGACTTTCTAAAGTCACCCTATATATTTTCCATGAATGTGCAACGATTTAGCAACAATTTTGCATATTATCTAATTCGTTTCGAAGAGATTTGTATAAAAATTGACAAGAGCAAAGGGGACCGCTTTATCGGCGAGATCTTTCAAACGAACGAATTGATCGAGCGACTGGTGAACGATCGATTGTCGTTAATGAACGCTATAATTTACGATAGCGAGGGGCGCTGATTTATCGCCTGGTTCGGTCAGTCTGTCCTCGTCACTAATAATCGCGAATCAAGTTTGTATATCAAGTAATTGCGGCTAATACTCGAATCCATCTAATTAAACTGATGCTGAATTATTGCGTGCACTCGGGATAATAAGGATATTGATAGAGGAAAAAATTAATGTTGCTGTTGAATGATAGACGTAGATCGCATAAATCAAAATGCAATACGTAATGCGAGACAGAGTTTTCATATTTAAAAATATGTTGGAGTCTTTCACAAGAGGGTATATTAGGGTAATAGGGTAATAGGGTGTTTTAATAGAAAATTATATAAAAATAGTGTGTATTGTTTGACGATGAGATAAAGATGGAGTCAATTAGACTTTAAATATAGGTAACTAAATTTAAATAAAAGTAGAAGTATGAGTTTCCAAATGTTTCCAAAATATGAATTGATAAATGCCCAATTCCAGGATTTCTAATTCCCTAGTTTCTCAAATTTTCAAATTCCAATTTCTAAATTATAAATTCCCTAGATTCCCAAATTTCCAAATCGCAATTTCTAAATTTCCAATTCCTTAGATTCCCAAATTTCCAAATCACAATTCCTAAATTTTCAATTCCCTAGACTCTCAAATTTCCAAATCCCCAATTCCTAAATTTCTAATTCACTACATTCCCAAATTTCCAAATCCCAATTCCTAAATTTCAAATTCCCTAGATTTCCAAATTTCTAAATCCCAAATTCCTAAGCTCCTAATTCCCTAGCTTCCGAAATTTCTAAATCCCAATTCCTAAATTTCAAATTCCCTAGCTTCCCAAATATCCAAATCCCAATTTCTAAATTTCAAATTCCCTAGATTCCAAAATTTCCAAGTCCCAATTCCTAAATTTCCAATTCCCTACATTCCCAAATTTCCAAATCCGAATTCCTAAATTTCAAATTCCCTAGATTTCTAAATCCCAAATTCCTAAACTCCTAATTCCCTAGATTCACAAATATCCAAATCCCAATTTCTAAATTTCTAAATCCCAAATTCCTAAACTCCTAATTCCCTAGATTTCCAAATTTCCAAATCCCAATTCCTAAACTCCTAATTCCCTAGATTCCTAAATTTCCAAATCCCAATTCTTAAACTCCTAATTCCCTAGATTCCCAAATTTCCAAATCCCAATTCCTAAACTCCTAATTCCCTAGATTCCCAAATTTCCAAATCCCCAATTCCTAAATTTCCAATTCCCTAGATTCCCAAGTTTCCAAATCCAAATTCTTAAATTTCAAATTTCCTATATTCCCAAATTTTCAAATCTTAATTCCTAAATTTCAAATTCCCCAGATTCCCAAAAAAGTAAAAGTATGAGTTAATAAATTTACTCTTATGCATTAATATAATATATATTTAATCATTAAGTAATTAATATTTCTTCTCTCAAGTTTTACTCTTCTACAATTATTAAAATTAACCTATAAATTATTCACGTAATATGTTACAGCATTAAAGTTAATTTTCTCTTTATTATTATATCTTTGTTATTTATAGTATCTTGCATACTTCAATATATAACTATAATAAATAACATTCATACTACAATAACTTGCACTTGATCAACTTTTATACTGTAATATCTTACGTAAGTAATTTATAGGTTAGGATTTCATTTCATAACCCACATTTCGAACAATATTTTATTATCCACATCATAGTCACATAAATACAGTAAAAACACGGATATATTTTTACTATTAACCTTGCCAACTAAATTAAAAGATGATTTATTATATTAATCCTATATTCACTTACCCTTTCAAAACCCTCAACGTCAAAATATCTTTCGCAACCGATTTCTAAGAAATTTTCAAGTATTAACTAAACAGAAAGATGACATAAAAGAAAGAAATTTTCATATAGTTTTCTAATCCTCGAAGGATTATAATTAAAGAGGGCTCGTTAAGAGACAGATATCATTTTCTTTGTCCACCCTTGATCCGACAGTGACGAATGATGTTCAGAACGACGATGCTCTACTTTAATGTATCTGAAACACAGAGACGTGGTTGTGTCGTCTCTTTACCTTCAACGCGTATCGCTTGACTGCTTTCAGTCCGACAGGATAAACTTCGAAATAATTGTTTTGACATACTTAGCCGGAGAAATGACAAACCGAACGGTGATACGGTGCAGATAACGAACAGGGATCGACAGCAATTTCCACGCATTGAACATCTTGTATCGGTACTCTGAAATGTATGTACACTTCTCGTTTCTTATTGTACGATTATCGTCATTTCTGTCCCAGTTATTTCTTTACTTGCGTCAAAAATTAGGCATTTTGTATGTGTCTTAAATAATTGTTTTACGATTCTGATGATTTTTGAAAAAATTCGTTTATTTATTACATGTGATAATAAGAAAATAATTTTCTTTTCTTAGGTGCAAATTTTTTATTTTTTTTTTTAATATTGCTAGAGAATTTATTTTTAGTTTATTATACGTAATTATTATTTTTTAATGTATTGTTATATTTATTCATTTTTAGTATATTATATATTTATTTATTTTTTGTGTCATGGCATTTATTTATTTATAGAATTTATTTTTACTTTATCATACGTAATTATTATATTTTAATGTATTGTTATATTTATTCATTTTTAGTATATTATATATTTATTCATTTTTAATGTCATAACATTTATTTATTTTTAATAGATGATGTGTTCTTTCATTTTTTATGTATTATGATATTTCTTCATTTTTAGTGTATTATATACTTTTTAATTTTTAACATGTTGTAACGTTTATTTTGAATATATTCATTGATTTTTGTTGTATCACAATACTGAACAATTTTTAATATATTAAATATTCCAACATTATTAATGTATTTATTTATTTTCAATATATTATGAATTTCAATTTTTTAAATTATTAATTTGATACATTTGTAAATCAATAATTTGCTGCAATTATTAATGTAATTACGACAGTTGTAATCTCAGAAAATTTCAAACAAAGTTGTACAAAAACCTTTTACTACTTTTTACTTAAAATGAAAATGAGTACACCTAATAGTATAAATAAAACACCAAACATGAAAATACAAAAGAAGGTAATACTCCAGCTCGTATAGTTTTCCATTTGATAGCAATAAAATTGTCAACTATCATATCAAGCAACACATTAAAATTTCAATTAATATTGAACTAATCGATCAGCGACTATCTCCCTGCGAATAAGCAGTGAAACGAATGATGTTCGATTATAACAAAACGCAGAAGAATCACGTAAACAGTAAAATTTTTCAAAACGTCTAAAAGTATGATAATTTCTTTTTATTTGTAAGTGGGATCTTACAGGAAGGTTTTTAATTATTTATGCATTTTTAATTAACGAAATAAAGCATCAAGAGGAAGATAATACAGAACGTATTAAGTTGAAAAAATTGAGAAAAAAACAAGATTTGATAAAGAGTTATGTAAGAATTTATTTAACAATCTCGAACGATGATAACTGCATCGAGAATCGGCGCCAGTAACTCGTCATTCACAGATTTACATTATGGGAGCAGAAAAAAGTTATTATCAGTGCGAATAGTGTAATGTTAAAAATTAACAAGATACTATTTCATCATAATTTCTTTGAATTTATTTTTACTAAATTATCTGTTGCTATGATACTGTAAATTTAATTTTGTAAGCAAAAAACTATTATTGTAAGTAAATCTAGTTTTGAGAAATAATTACTGAATATTTTAAGAGATAATGAGAATTAAGAATTAAAAAATTACATTACATTAATAATTAAAAAATAGAATTGACATTATTTCAGTAAATACAGATTTAACAAAAAATAATTTTTCGTTTAAAAAATAAAATTTACAAACAGTAACAATAATTTCCCCAATTTTCAAATTTTATTAATAATACCAAAAATATTGCTCGTCAAACGAAATATTGAAGAAATAAAATAATGACAATTTCTTGAATTTTTATATTTTATTCTTGACCCATGTTGCAACCAAGAATTGTCAAAAACAATATAAAAACTCCGATATCAAAGGTGTTAACAATGTCATCGAACCGGTGCATTAATACGCTATCATTCTTATTATTAACAGCACGAAAACAACAATTTTCACGAACAAAATCGAACAAACCAAGAAATCAAACAGTTCGAACGGTCATGATGTTTCAAAGTACCTATCTCGTTTGACCATGATTCAAGAAAGCTACTTCAAGATACTGAAGCATATCTTTTTTTTTGGTAAATTTGGCAGCTTCTTTCCTTGTAACATTATCTCGTTCGAGAAGGAGGCTTCACAGTCAGTGGCCTGAAATTAGCGATTCATTTGTTGGGTTAATCACGCTTGATAAGTCAGGCCAGCTATTCTCGTTCGTTGATTAGCTGCGGCGTTTAAGAATTTCGATCAAAATACGGTCGCAATAAACATTCAATCTGAACCAATATTCTGTGTTCCATGTTCAGCTAGGATATTATACATATATTTCAAGTTTCATAACAACTGATCATCATGTTTCAATTTTTCTAAAAATCAGAATATTTCAATTTTGATGAAAATCAGAATATTTCAATTTCTATAAAAATCAGAATATTTCAATTTTTATGAAAATCGGTTTAGTTTAAATGTAGACTTATTTGATGAACATTAAAATATTTTAGAAAATCTATTTTTATCTCAATTTTAGTTAAAATTTGGCCATCACAAAATTTGTATTAATTTTAAATAAATTTGATGAAAATTTAAATATACTTATTTGATGAACATTAAAATATTTTAGAAAATTTATTTTTATTTCAATTTTAGTTAAAATTTGGCCATCACGAAATTGTTATTAATTTTAAATAAATTTGATGAAAATTGTATAATCTTGAATTAAGAAACATTAAACTCAGTATGGATGATAAAACGCTCTTCTTAAGTCTCAACAAATCACCTCTAAGCTAAATAAATTATTATTAAAAAAGCAGAATAAATCAGCAAAATCTTTTAAAAATAAATAAGTGAAATAATAAAAATCACATATTCTACAAGATGACAAGTTAATAATAATATTTCTTCATTTCCTCTTGGATCACAGTTTCATACCAGAACCCTAACCTCAACCATGTTCGGAACATAACCTGTACTGATGAAATTCCGCTTCATCAGATACTCTAATAACAGTATAATATTAATCTCATATTTTTCGCGTTAATTAGAAGACACCCAGATGAATGAACGAGTAAAAGCTTTCTCGAGTGTCGATCGTGTACTGCCTCGGGGTCTAACACCTTCGAGATCCGCCTTACGTAAAGGTAAAATCGACTTGATGTAATTCATTCGGACACGCTAACTTATAAATTATAATTACACTCGGCTGTTATTGCGATATCTAAAAACGATACGCTCAGGATTATGTAATTATACACGTGTGTGTGCGCGTACGTGAAAGTATATGTGGCATGTGTTCGATTTTACAAACACGAGTTTGATTTAGCCAGGCGCGTGTTACCTGACTTTATTCGCGTGTACATTCGAGGTGAATGTAGGAAATGCAAAACGACGATGAAATATTGACAAACGCTCGCGCGTGTCGACTACGTGTGTACAAACAAATTAAAAGCGAAATGAGAAAACGAGTTTCATTCATCCAACGGGAACGATATAGATCCTTTTAACACCGGGGAGTTAAACAAGTTAAGGTAATGATTAACGTGTCCTATTTTTTACTTTGCGATTGAATGGCGGGATACTGGAATTTTGGATTTGGTGGAAAGTTGACATTTTTAGTTTCGAATTTTTGGAATAATCAAATTTTTGGATTTAACACTTTTGGAAATGCTGGGTTCGATTTCAAATTTTTAGACTTTTGGATTTTTAAGTGCTTGGATTTTTCAGTTTTTGAATACTTAGGGTTCCAAATTTATTAATTTAGAAATTTTCGAATTCCATAATTCCTCAATTTCTAAATTTCTAAATTTCTAATTTTCTGGATTCACAAGTTTCCAAATCCCAATTCCTGAACTTCTAATTCCCTAAATTCCTAAATTTCCCAATCCCAGTTCCTAAATTTCAAATTCTCTAGATTCCCAAATTTCCAAATCCCTAATTCCCTAGATTCACAAATTTCCAAATCCCTGATTCCTAAATTCCCAATTCCCTAGATGCCCAAATGTCTAAACTCCAAATTCCCTAGATTCACAAATTTCCAAATTCCAAATTCCCTAGATTCCCAAATTTCCGAATCCCTAATTCCCCAAATTTCCAAATTTCCAAGTTCGCAATTCCTAAATTTCAAATTCCCTAGATTCACAAATTTCCAAATTCCAATTCCAAAATTGTCAATTCCCTAGACTCCCAAATTTCCAAATTCCCAATTTCTTCAATTTTTCAATTCTCACTGTTCCAAACACCCAAATACTCAATTTCCCTAATTTCCAAATTTGAAATTCCCCAACTTCACAAATTTCTAGATTCATAAAATTCCAAATTTCTCAGATCCCTAAATTCTCAAATTTCCATATTGTCAATCTTTCAAATTCAAAAATTCCCCAATTCTTAAATCCCCAACAGTCCACATTTCTAATTCCCTAGATTCTAATATTTCCATATTCCCATCTTTTTAAACTTCCAAATCCCCAGCATCCCAAATTTTTCTGTTCCACAATTTCTCAAATTTCTAAATTTACAAAATGCTAAATTTCCCATATTCTTAAATTCTAAAATTGTAACGTTCCCAAACTTCCGAACTCTAAAACTCCAAAATCCCTAAATTCTCAACTTCCCAAATTCTCAAATTCTTCATACACCCCAATTCTCAAATTTCTAAAACTCCAGCATCGACAACTCTAAAAATTCCTAAATTTGAATTTTTAGGAATTTGGTAAAGTTGCTAATGAATGGTAAAATTGATAAATATAGAAATAATTGTAACGACGATGCATCGTCCCTTTCGCCGCCATTTTCCCTATAAGTCAACCCACCGCTCGTCACATAACCTCCACATCTCCATAGGCGCCGTTTCTACAACCTCACAAGTTGCAGTATAAATTGCATAATTATAAAAATAAACAACTTCACGTTCGGTACATTAAAAAAGACGGATCAATTAAATATTATAGGAGCTAAACGACAGGGATGATCAAAGATGATAAGTACTCTGCGTGGTTACATCTCATCTTCTTCAATTGCTCAAATAAAATGATTACTTGAGGCAATAAAGCATTAAGAATGTTACATGGAGAAAGTACAAACACCATCTCGTTGAATAAACGAGAAAACAATTAACCATCGAAGACGCTAAGTATGATTGCTTATTAACGTAAACACGATTGATGGTACCAGTAATCAGCGCGGTTTTGCAAAAGTTCAGTCAAGTTATCTGTCATTTTCTCGTGCCTAGTAACTATCGCCGTTGCGTGTCGAAATATCTTAGGAATTGAGTATTTTAAAACTGAGAGTTTACGTATCTTCGATCCGATCTTTATGCTCGATCATTGCCGTAACGAAAGGGTTAAAGACCCAAGAAAATGCGAGCGTTAGTCATTCTATGCTTCTTCAGGCATTTCAAGGAATAACGCACTTGTATTCTGTTTTGAATGGTTCTGGTGACAAGTCACTTTGGATAGTAATAAAATTGAAGAAAAGAGTTTGTGTTTTGTTTTATCATATAATACTTTGAACACATTTGAAATTTTGCTATAAAATCATTTTGATCAATTATGTCATTATTTTGACTATTTCTTATTATTTTAACAATTTCTAACAATACTGCAAAGATAAACAAATTTTTTGTGAGACGCACAGGATATCACTGATTGCAGTGAACTTAAAGCATAAGACGCACAAGGTGTGTCACCGATTGCAGTGAACTCAAAGCATAAGACGCACAAGGTGTGTCACCGATTGCAGTAAACTCAAAGCATAAGACGCACAAGGTGTGTCACCGATTGCAGTGAATTTAAAGCATAAGACGCACAAGGTGTGTCACCGATTGTAGTGAACTTAAAGCATAAGACGCACACGATGCGTCGTCAGTTTCATTACGCAGGTGTCATAAGACTCATTCACTGTGTCAATTATTCCATACAAACTGGTAGAAGACATGCGTTGTGTTAGTTGTTTTATATAACTTCATTAAGACGCATACGATGCGTCAATTATATTACATACACAAGACGCACAAGGTGTGTCAAGGTGCATCTTTACATAGTGAATATAAATACATACAATTCATTGTTAGTCTTGAATCAGTGACATAGCACATAATGAGTCAATTCTATTATATGAATAATATTGTACACATTTGGTGCGTCACGTAACATACGAGCTACATAAGACGCACATAGTGCGTCAATTACCTTATATTCTTATCATAAACATATGTAATGTATCCTTTGTATTGAATCAGTAATATAAGACGCATAAGCTGTGTCAATTTTATTTGACGATTAATAGAAGACGCACGAGGTACGTCATTTACAGTACACGACTGACATAAGACGCACACGTTGCGTCAGTTGATTTATCCCATTAAAATAAACGCAAGTATTGCATTGCTCGTAGTGAATGAGTAATATAAGACGCATAAGCTGTGTCAATTTTATTTGACGATTAACAGAAGACGCATCAGGTGCGTCACTTACTGTACTCGAGTAACATAAGACGCACACATTTCGTCAATTGTTTTGTCCCATTACAATAAACGCGAGTACTACATTGTTCGTAATGAATAAATAATATAAGACGCATAATCTGTGTCAATTTTATTTGGCGAATAACAGAAGACGCACGAGGTGCGTCATTTACAATACACGAGTGACATAAGACGCAAACGTTGCGTCAATTGTTTTGTCCAGTTAAAATAAACGCAAGTATTGCATTGTTCGTAATAAATGAATAATATAAGTCGCATAATTTGCGTCAATTTTATTAAATGATTAACAGAAGACGTTGCATCAGTTGTCTCATATGCAATAATATAAGACGCATACGGTGCGTCAGTCGCTTTATACGAACGAAATGAGACGCACGCGCTGCGTCGTTCAACCACATTCAACACAGCAATATAGTTAATACGAAGCGGCAAAATAGCATGCATGCAATTTCACCGCGGTCGCACGTGCGTGCATGTCATTCCCTCCTCGGTTGGAACGCATAAAGAGATCCTATTAATAGGTCGCATGCTCAATTGACAGAGCTCCCGTGTAATTTATACTCTGCACCGTGACAGTTATTAGGAACCGGCCCTGTACAATAAGGAAGCTGATCGAACAATAATGTCCTGCTGAATATTCGAAAGTTTCGAAACGATCCTTTTTCGTCGGACGCAGCTTCTGGTCGCTATTCTGACGCAACAGTTTCCTTCCAGTGATTTAGTCAAACAATCTTTCTGCATTCCTCGTCTTGTATCTTTGATTCGGAATTAATGGAAGCTATTAATTGTTCCATTGACTGCTATTAGCAACGGAAGTAGATAGTATAATCGGTAGATTGATAGTAGAATGTGTGTGTTCTTTGTGTGGAGATGTCTGTGGATGTTCGTGTTGTGCAGATGCTTAGATACTTAGGTTCATAGATCTGGTGATTACTATCTTACGTTCTCAAGTATTTTATCAAATTTTTATATGGTTGGATACCTTTGTCTCAAGGTACTTGGATTTCCAAATATGTGTGCTCCATATTGTTACATTCATAAATTTTTATGTTTACAAGTCCCTATAGTTCCAAATCTCTACATCCCTAAGTTTGTCCACATATGTCCAATATGTCCTATATATCCTATATGTTCAAATCCTTGTGCACTCAGATTCCTATATTTCCAATTCTTTACATACTCAAATCTCTACACATCCAAAATACCTACATTTCCAAGTTTCTGTATGTCCAAATCCATATGCCACCAAATTTCTATGTTTTCTGACCCCTGCATGTTCAAATCTCTATATGACCAAACTCCTACATTTCCATATCCCTCAGCCCCAATTCCTACATCTCCAAATCTCTATAAGTCTAAATCCCTGTGTTCTGATATTCGTATATCCCCAAATTCCTATACTGCCAAATCCCTACATCCTCAACTCTCTACATGTTCACATTCTTCAAATCCCTACATCCTCAATTCTCCACATGTCCACATTCCTCAAATCCCTACATCCTCAGCTCTTCACATGTCCACATTCCTCAAATCCCTATTTTCAAATTTCCACATCCCCAAATCTATGTATTCCAAAATCCTTACATCCCTAAAGATAGACCATGATTACTGAAATTGTCCATTTTGAAATAATACAAGTAATGAATGACATAATAACAATTTCTGGAACCAAAGTCTCCTAATTCAGCTGGAGTGTGACGTTATCCGGAACTGAAATTCGCCTTCGTGCCTTCACGTAAAGTTTACACACGGTTTCCACATAACGTCGAGTTTTGTGCCTCGTACGTGACGAAAATCCAGCATGTTTGTTAACTGCGTTGCAGGTGGCAACTGAGTTTCGAATATTACACTCAGCGAGAAACTATTATTAGCGCATATAAAACGATCGTTAAAATGCTCGCATCGAATTGCACTTGGAGAACTACATTCTGTAACACGTTCGAAATGTTGCACTATGCGGTCGAAATATAACAACAGAGAAATAAGTACAAATCAAGACTCGTGTAACATTTCGTGTAGCCACAGGAGTGCATAAATTAATTTTCTACGGTTAATGAATGCCTTCTATGCAAAGGATTAAGTCGTTAAAGACACCTGGAAATAACGATATTCGCTCGAAGGGATTTCGTACCACAATGGATTCCGTACCTCATTCCATCGAGATACAGATAGCACCGTGGTCGAACGAAACTTTCGATGAATATAATCGATAACGATTGATAAATGATTCGTGCCGATGCATGTATCGTTCTGACAGCCGATATGCATAATATATCGTAGATCATGAACCGCGTGCGTGTACCATGTGTGGTCTATATTTCGAATGCCTAACTTTGCGAATTCAGTTCACTTTAGCTCCAACCATTTTGTTTTACCAATTTTTAATATATTGTGTAATCATATTCAACAAGATTTTAGTTCACTTTAGCTCACTGACAACCATTTTGTTTTACCAATTTTTAATATATTGTGTAATCATATTCAACAAAATTTTAGTTCACTTTAGCTCACTGTCCAACCATTTTGTTTTACCAATTTTTAATATATTGTGTAATCATATTCAACAAGATTTTAGTCCACTTTAGCTCACTGACAACCATTTTGTTTTACCATTTTTTAATATATTGTGTAATCATACTCAACAAGATTTTAGTTCACGTTAGCTCACTGTCCAACCATTTTGTTTTACCAATTTTTAATATATTGTGTAATCATATTCAGCAAGATTTAACACCACTTGTATTGTGGTATGAAATTAATAAACACTTACATTATATAGAAGTACTTTAAAATTAAATAAATGACATACTTGAATAAATACATAAAACTGTATTCATAGTCAACATTCTCTGCAAGTAAAATACAAATTTTGTAATCTAAAATACGAGTTGGACATTTTGTACCACCAGCCATTTTGTTTTACGCCATTTTGAATTTTTAATACAGCTCTGTATAACCATATTCAATAGACTTTGACACTAACTCTATTGACATATGATGAAATTAACAAACAGCTAAATTGTATTCATGTATTTTAAAATTTAATAAATGACGTACTTCAATAAATACCTTAAATTACACTCATAGTCAATATCGACTACGAGTAAAATACAAATTTTGCAATCTAGAATACTAGTTGAATATTTATGTGGATACATTTGACTCGTTTGACACGGTCGAAACTTCCAATGGCTACCGCTGTCACTTTGTGATACCATGAAATTGCATTAGCCTTATGTTTCGAAATAGATCACGTCCATCAGTCATTACTCGACGTTTAGGCATTTCATGAAGTTGTAATAGATTTTACGTATATAAAAATTTGTGCAACATTCTTTCACAAACGTACTACGCTAATAAGAGTTAATACCAGTTTCTCAGTGTTCAGTGTCTCGAGCAGCACAAACTAAACAGTGCGAAAAGAAAGAAATAAAGAACAGCAAAGAGCTATCAGAAAGTTGCAACAGTGAATCTTGTGCAGCGGTCAGATAATGAGAGCAGTTGCGAAAGAAGGTTGGACGCGTCCGAAGAGAATTTCGCGTTAGATATGACGGTCAACGAAGAGGGAAATACAACGGGGGTCAAGTATAATTGGTGTGCCAGTGACACCGTGTGACAGGCGATTGCGACACGTCGCGAATCGTCCGCGAAGAAACGCGTTAATTTTGAAATCGCAATCCACGGCGCCGATTAGAAACGAAGCGAAAAGGTCAACGATGCGTTGTTCTTTCTTGTCTTCGGTGCTTTCTTTCTTTTTAGCAAGGATGCTTCCTATGGAATGCCCGTTTGCGTGAGCGTGCTGCATGTACGCGTTACAATCGTGTTCGTATGGTCGTTAATATCGTCGGGGACACGAGTCGCTGTTCGAACAACTCGGCTTTTGATCGCGTGCATAATTTTCACGTGCTGGCTGCTGATATATATTCACTAGCCAAAGAATTTATCTTGGTTTTTTGTTTAAATAACGATAAAGAATTTATGTTATAAAGCGAATGTGTATGTGTTATATCGAGAGGTGTACTTGTATATCTAGATCTCTTATCAATTTTTATTTTTATAGATTATTATATTACTAGATATTTATAGTTTCTGTATTCATTGATTCACAAATCCCAAGATTCCTGCATTCATTGATATTTAAATCCGTAGACTTCCAAATTCATCGATTCCTAAATCTTTAGATTCCTGTATTCAGCGATTCCGGAATCCTTAGATTCCCAAATTTATCAATTCTTAAATCCCTAGATTCCTGTATTCGTCAATACAAAAATCCCTAGATTTTCAAATTCGTCGATTCCTAAACCCTTAGATTCCTGCATTCATCGATACAAAAATCCCTAGATTTCCAGATTCATCCATTCATAAATCCCTAGATTCTCAAATTCATCGATTCCTAAATCCCTAGATCCTAAATTCGTCGATTCATAAATCCCTAGATTTCTGTATTCGTCGATACAAAAATCCCTAGATTTCCAAATTCGTCGATTCCAAAATCCTTATATTGCTGCATTCAGTTATACAAAAATCCCTAAATTTCCAGATTCATCCATTCATGAATTCCTAGATTCCCAGATTCATCGATTCCTATATCCCTAAATCCCTAAATCCCTAAATCCCAAATTTGTCGATTCCTAAGTCCCTAAATTCCTTCATTCATCGATACAAAAATCCTTAGATTTCCGAATTGATCGATGCCTAAATTGCTAGATTCCTGGGTTCATCGGTTATTAAATTCCTAGATTTCGATAATTATAGATTTCTAAATTTCTAGTTCTCTACATCCTCCATTTCAGGAGCTCTATATCTCTATAACACTGTTTTCAAATTGTTATATTCTAAAATCCCTATATTTTCAAATTCAAATATTCCCAAATCCCAATACTCCCAAATCCCAATATTCTCAAATCCCAATATTCCCAAATCCCAATACTCCCAAATCCCAATATTCTCAAATCCCAATATTCTCAAATCCCAATATTCCCAAATCCCAATATTCCCAAATCCCAATACTCCCAAATCCCAATATTCCCAAATCCCAATATTCTCAAATCCCAATATTCCCAAATCCCAATATTCCCAAATCCCAATACTCCCAAATCCCAATATTCTCAAATTCCAACTTTCTCAAATCCTATCTATTCCAAACCCCAATATTCTCAAATCCCAATACTCCCAAATCCCAATACTCCCAAATCCCAATATTCTCAAATCCCAATATTCCCAAATCCCAATATTCCCAAATCCCAATATTCTCAAATCCCAACATTCCCAAATCCCAATATTCCCAAATCCCAATACTCCCAAATCCCAATATTCTCAAATTCCAACTTTCTCAAATCCTATCTATTCCAAACCCCAATACTCTCAAATCCCAATACTCCCAAATCCCAATACTCCCAAATCCCAATATTCTCAAATCCCAATATTCCCAAATCCCAATACTCCCAAGTCCCAATATTCTCAAATCCCAATATTCTCAAATCCCAATATTCCCAAATCCCAATACTCCCAAATCCCAATATTCTCAAATCCCAATATTCTCAAATCCCAATATTCCCAAATCCCAATATTCCCAAATCCCAATACTCCCAAATCCCAATATTCTCAAATTCCAACTTTCTCAAATCCTATCTATTCCAAACCCCAATACTCTCAAATCCGAATACTCCCAAATCTCAATACTCCCAAATCCCAATACTCCCAAATCCCAATACTCCCAAATCCCAATACTCCCAAATCCCAATACTCCCAAATCCCAGTACTCCCAAATCCCAATACTCCCAAATCCCAATATTCTCAAATTCCAACCTTCTCAAATCCTATCTATTCCCAAATTCCAATGCTCTCAAATCCCAATACTCCCAAATCCCAATACTCCCAAATCCCAATACTCCCAAATCCCAATACTCCCAAATCCCAATACTCCCAAATCCCAATACTCCCAAATCCCAATACTCCCAAATCCCAATACTCCCAAATCCCAATACTCCCAAATCCCAATACTCCCAAATCCCAATACTCCCAAATCCCAATACTCCCAAATCCCAATACTCCCAAATCCCAATATCTCCAAATCCCCAACAAATATCCCCACATCCCGCTACCTCTATTCCCCTACCTACTGCTGACTCAAACATTCCACCAAATAAAAAGACCCTCTCTAACTTCCCTTCATTCGAAAATGGCCGATCTCATCGATCTTAATTGCATCTAACGGCGCCATAGATAGGTCAAATCATGAAATTCTAATTGAATTCGAGATCGCATTGTTTCGTCCGGTACGGAGTAAGTCACGATTATCTCGGGGCTTGCCACATCATCGGTAAACACGAGTTCGCAATCAACCAGATAATTATTCGCGACCACTTTGGTAGTTCCATTGGTTGAATTGCATTCGTCGGGTGTTTGATTGTAGTCCTGCAATTAAACGTCGCGACTTGACCAGCCGGTGGACCTTGATTGTCATAGTGTACATTGACTCACGCGAAATGACTGTCTCTCCTTATCCGGAATTAATAAGTAATTGTTCAGTTCACTCTTGTTGAGTGCCTCCGCGAATGTTCGTTCGCTTCGAAAACACTCACGATACCGATAATTCAATGTTATTGTACTACGCCACTTTTAATAGCGTTTAAAGTCCATTTTTATACGAATCAAAACAGAATGAGGTACGTAGTACAAATTCTGAGAGTTATTTTTGAGGTTAGGTTGTGCGTTGTTCAGTTTTGAGGTTAATGAATCACTTTGTATTTAAAATAATTGAGTTTTTAGTAAAAAATAATTTGCTTTTCAGTTATATTGTATTGTAATTATTGAAAAATTGTTAAATTATTCTTTTGAGGTTTCAAAATTGTTAAGATTTTTCATAATATTTGTAGTATTTTTGGTAACATTTTAACGTTGATCTAATATATAGGATATAAGTTACTTTTGATAATATAATAATGTAATTCATGAGTCTCTGAAAGTATTTTTGAGCTATGAATTTTATAAATTTTTAAGTGCTCAAATATTATTTCATGTTCGTGATAGGGGTCAAAACTGTCGATGTACGTTTTTGAAGGAAAATGGAGACGCTTGAAAATGGAAGAACGAGAAGAAGCACGAACGAAGTTGTGTTTTATAGGACACGTGACATTCGTAACTGCTGCCATTTGCAGAAATACGAACCATCGCGATGTATACGCACTTTTCGTGCCATTTGCGCTCAATGAGATCGTCAACGACGAACGATATCTCAAGTAACCGTCTTATTTTTCCCATGAAATTTTGTAATCCCACACGAGGGAAAACGAAATATCACCTTCGGACTACAGTTTCATCGATTATGATCGAAATCGCGGAACTATCTTCTCCGGTTACGAACTTTTTTATGAGTTCAACGTTTTAAATCGTTGTTTAATTCGAATGAGACACTCGATTTTTTTTCGTCAAATTTCTGAAACGACTGTAATACGCGAATTCGAAAAATGATACCACGTTTTGCAATTTTTATTACGCATGTTTACGCATGTTTGCAGGTGTAATGTTACAGCGACGATTTACATTGATTGCGAAACATTACAAAATGCTTTTGCTTTTAGTACAATAAAACAGCGACTTGAAGGAAAAAATTACGAAGACTGTATTTTTAACGTAATTGAACTTTTATAAACTTACATTAAGTTATTCTAATATTATCACACATAATAATTAAATTTCTATAATATTCAAGAGTTCTAACTTTAAATATCTTAATATTTTACGTGTTGAAATGTTGAAGCGTACGCAGGAACGAGAGACGCCATTATACTGCGTCTTGGCGCGAAATTTGAACGATAATCACAGTTTCACTCAAAGTACAGAACTATTATATAGTAAATATTAAAACAAAATGAAAAATACAACAATATAATACAAACAAAATGAAAAATATAATAAATGTTACAGTTAACTGCAATAAAATATTATGATAAATTATTCCGTTTATTTTTAGACAAAGAATGATTCAACTCGACTTTCCGAAAGTGACTTTCTAAATTCGTACAAGTCCACGCATATATCTATCTTATTTCAATAAATCGCTTCTAGAAGATTCACCTTCAGTTGGAATCGAACAGGTAGCTGGAACCTGAATTATCAGACAAATCCTGAATTAATTCGTTAATCGATTAGAGTCGGAGAAGGCGGACTAATCCCAGATTTCGTTATTATGCTGTAGCTAAGCTGATTTCGGTGTTTCGTAATCGATGTTTCATTTCAATTTCCCTCAACCATCTCATTTGCATTGATCATCGATCCTGCGATTCGAGAATATGTCGATAAGAGAATGCTATATTTTCGGAACCACTCGAAATGCAAACGTTAAAGATAAATCTCCTTTTTATAAACTTTTCATTAATATTTATTTACTTTTGAAAACTTGTGTTTGTTAAATTATTTTCATACGAACAAGTATAAGTATAAGTAACTTTTCATTAATATTTATTTATTATTGAAAACTTGTGTTTGTTAAATTATTTTCGTACGAATGAGAATGTTATAATATTATTTATAAAATAATTCGATAAATATGACTTTGATAAATTAATATTGAGAAAATATTCTTGTTATTATTTAAAAATGTTAAGAATACAAAATTTGTACATTCTGTGCTACTTACAGCAATAATTCAATTAAAAATATAAATCACAAGTAATCTATTTAATAATCACGTGTTATGTGATTAAGATCGTACATTTATGGTTCTAGGTAATTTATCACAAAGATTAAATGTGTAAGACATGGAAAGTGAAGATTGATGCATAGAACTCCACATTCTTGGTTAAAGAGTATAATCATGTAGCTCAAATGATAGAACTAATGATTATAGAAACCTAAAGCGAGATAGCTATGCAGAATCTTGACTATTAACTATAATGATCCATCTAAAATTATAGATCTTACTAGCTATGAGGACATACTTAAAATTAGATATTTCCAACTAGCAAGCATGGTTCCACCTAAAACTATTAAAACACCATTAGCAACGAGGACCACCTCAAGCTCTAGATCCTGGGATACTAATTTTAACAATTTCCTTAGAACGATTATTATAACTCATCTAGGATTACAGACTCCTAGTTATAACTAGTTTTATACTGAAAGTTTCATCTTCACATATTTTATTTTAGTAGTTATATCACGTATTTCATAAGTTATTTTAATTGTTTTTAAATTGTATACGACATTTGAGTTATTTTCTGAACATGTAGGAATTTAAGGGTAAATGTACTTATTTTTTAATTTTTAAGTCTAAATTTCACTTTTCGTTTGATATATAAATTTATTTATGGAAATTAGTACTTCGTCTTTTAGATACAAAGTATAAATTATTCAAGGTAATTGTTAATACAAATTTCTGTATGAATTTTTCAAGATTAGTGTAAGTGCAAATTTAAGTATGAATTTTTTAAGATTAATGTAAGTACGAATTTCAGTATGAATTTTTCAAGATTAATGTAAGTGCAAATTTAAGTACAAATTTTATAAAATTAATGTAAGTAAAAATTGTAGAGTTAAATTTCACAAAATTAATGTAAGTAAAAATTGTAGAGTTAAATTTTACAAAATTAATGTAAGTAAACATTGTTGAGTTAAATTTTACAAAACTAATGTAAGCAAAAATTGTAGAGTTAAATTTTACAAAACTAACGTAAGTAAAAATTGTAGAGTTAAATTTTACAAAATTAATGTAAGTAAAAATTGTAGTGTTAAATTTCACAAAATTAATGTAAGTGCAAATTCAAGTATAAATTTTTTAAAATTAATGTAAGTACATATTTAGTCAATAATTTTAAATAAACTTGAAGTATAAATTGAAACACTATTTTTCAAATAAACTTAATTATAATCAATAAATGTAAATTTAACTGTCTCTCTATATTTTAGTTAATAAATAAAAAATGTTCAAGAAGAATTCTCAACCTAACAATCAACATCAACAACAAAATTTCCTCAATTAACTTACAAATACAATAAATGTATAAATAAATTCATCAACTTTTATTGGATCAACTGAATCCATTGACCAAGTAATAAGACCAATTAACAAAATATATTAGCTTCACTTACACAGTTAATTAAAATTGCAAAATTTCAGCTGTGAACGACAATGGTCAATGCTTTCTAGCCTAAGAAGATTAGTTTCTCGTTATCTTTTATCAATTCTAACTAGAAACATACATAAACTGCATGTGACTTGTGTGAACCCTTATGTAATTGTAGAACAGACACTATTAACCTTTTGTTGATAAGAACGAATTAAATTGACCTATACTGCGCTTTCTATGCTTCACATTAAATTAACCCCGGCATTATACAATGCTAGATTACTTTCGACCCCTGGATGCTTCGGCTACGGAGATGAAGAGTAATGAACGTACCAAATGTTTCGAACAGATATCTTAAGACAAAACAGATTAGTTAATGAAAAGAATTAGTGATTCTAGGTTGAGATTTTTTTAGATTTAATTTTGGATGCAAATTTACATTTTTATAAATTTAATCGAGATTTAGATTTTTATAGATTTAATTGAGATTTAGATTTTTATAGATTTAATCAAGATTTAGATTATTATTGATTTAATCGAGACGTAGATTTTTATAAATTTAATCGAGATTTAGATTTTTATAGATTTAATTGAGATTTAGACTTTTATAGATTTAACTGAGTTTTAGACTTTTATAGATTTAACTGAGTTTTAGATTATTATAAATTTAATTGAAATTTAGATTATTATAGATTTAATTAAGATTTAAATTATTATTGATTTAATCGAGACGTAGATTTTTATAAATTTAATCGAGATTTAGATTTTTATGAATTTAACAATGATTTAGATTATTAATGATTTAATTGAGATTTAGGTTATAAATTTAATCAAAATTTAGATTATTATTGATTTAATCGAGATTTGAATTTAGATTTTCACAGATTTAATTTAGAACTGGATTCAGATTTTTATATTTGAAAAATTAACAATTTGGTCATTTGAAAATTTTTAAATATGTTGATTGCAAAATTTCTATGTTTAAAAAATTAAAATTTATAAATTTTTGTTTGAAGAATGAAAATTTGACAATTTCCATATCTTTAAATATGTAAATTTGTAAATCAATTATGAAGATTTGAAAATTTCTACAATGTACAAATATATAAACTTGAAAATTTCCAAAGTTACAAATATATCAATTTGAAATTTCCTAAAACTTTACATACGTCAAATTGAAAATTTCTAAATCTCTAAATATATCAATTTGAAAATTCCTAAATATCTAAATATGTCGATTTGAAAATTCCTAAACCTCTAGATATGTCAATTTGAAAATTCCTAAATATCTAAATATGTCAATTCGAAAATTCCTAAATCTCTAGATATGTCAATTTGAAAATTCAAAATCTCTAAATATGTCAATTTGAAAATTCCTAAATCTCTACATACGTCAATTTAAAAATTCCTAAATCTCTAAATATGTCAGCTTGAAAATTCCTACATCATAAAAATAGAAAATTTGCAACTTTCCATGCATAAAAAATTGAAAATTCGAAGATGTTCTAAAAATATCCAAACTAGAGAAACTAACTAGAGAAAATTAAACAGTAAAAAACTATAATTGAAGTAAAGCAGAAACCTCCAAAATAGAAATGTACCGTTCCCATTGAATATCAATCTCCCCGAACAATAGTTAGAATCTGCAGTACACGTTATTTTTACGTAACAGTACAAGCACGTGCTTTCTCGAAATAAATTTGTGAGACGAATATGCAAATATAGTAGTCGTCGAGTCAACGCTCGACTTTGAGATCGTGCCGGAAAGATATCACTCGAGAGTCCCGCTATCTATAGTCATTAAAGTCTTATCTGACGAATTAAAAACGATACGTAAGGAGTATCGTAACGAAACGTGGACTCGGGAAAATTAAGATCAAACGTTCGTCAATAAATCAATCTTCCTTCTCCTTTCATTATTAATCGACTGTATTTAATGTAACCTGAAAAAGATCTCTGTATTTTAACTGCGGTCGTCAGGTAAAAAGGTGTAACACGCGTACGTTTTAAGTATTCAAACAATCATGCTCTTATCTTGTCGGGTTATCATTACGTTTGTAACTTCTATACTGTGACGTCAAGACAAACATGACCCGACTACGGTGTCGAATTTACCTGAGCTCTGATATTTTGCTTCCTTACCTGCTAGACAGTCATTATTACCAGAAAAATGAGTGATGAGCTCGATATTCGTTTAGCAAGCTAATATAAAAATATGTGGCATCATAGCACAAGTTCAATAATATAATTTAAGAATTAGTGGAGGAATTATTAAAAAAAAATTTCTGTTGCATTAATTATTAGTGCAAAATTATGAGATCAAAAATAAAATTGATACTATTTAAATTAAACTTCTATAATTATTACAATATAATAAAAAATTTGTAAGAATATAAATATTGAGAAAATACATTTAATTTTTAAATTTGTGTCTTTAACTTGATAATTCCCACATTAACGAATTCCCATATTTTCGAATTCCCGCATTCCCAAATTCCCACATTCCCAACTTTCCAAATTATCGAATTCTCGAATTCCCGAATTCCCACATTCCCAAACTCCCACATTCCCCAATACCCACATTCCCCAATTCCCATATTTCCGAATTCCCACATTCTCGAATTCCCACACTCCCAAATCCTTAAATTCCCAAATCACTACGCTCCCAAATCCCTAAATTCCCAAACTCTCATATTCCCGAATTCCCACATTCCCAAATTCCCACATTCTCCAATTCCTACATTCCCGAATTCCCATATTTCCGAATACCCACATTCCCCAATTCCCATATTTCCGAATTCCCACATTTCCGAATTCCTACATTCCCAAATTCCCACATTCTCGAATTCCCACACTCCCAAATCCTTAAATTCCCAAATCACTACGCTCCCAAATCCCTAAATTCCCAAATTCTCATATTCCCGAATTCCCACATTCCCACATTCTCCAATTCCTACATTCTCGAATTCCCATATTTCCGAATTCCCACATTCCCGAATACCCACACTCCCAAATCCTTAAATTCCAAAATCACTACATTCCCAAATTCTCACATTCCCAAATTCCCACGTTCCCAAGTCCCTAAACTCCGATATCACTACATTCCCAAATTCCCACATTCTGAAATCCCTAAATTCCCAAATCCTCAAATCCTCAAAATCCAAAATCCCCAAATCCCAAATTCTCAAGCACCCAAATCCTCAAACTCCAAATCCCCAAATTCCCAAATTCTTACATCCCAAATTCCCAAATTTCCCCCTCCAATTCTCCAAATTCTCTAACTCCCCCATCTCAAACTTCTCAAATCTCAAATCACTCACTTGCACCTTACAAAATTCCCAAACTTACCAACCTTACAAAATTCCCAAATGCACCAACAATAATCGATCCAAGATAAAGATCCCAAAACCAACCAATCAATTTTGTGTTCCCGGAAATTGAACCGTATTAACATAATACTAATTTCTGAAGCTAATATAAATATTTTAGAGTAAGTACAGTTTCTAATTCCAGTATTTCTACTTTCAGATGCAAAGTAACTCCTCAAGTGCAATCAAACAATCTCAAATTGCAAATATATGTCTCATTAAGTGTTCACAGAGGAATTCAATGTGTCAATGATCCAGCGAAATGTGTCATCCAGTCAGGCGATTTCTGTTTGTTTAATCGACGTTTCAAATGCATACTCGAGTTATTGACAAGCGAATGGTACACGGAGAATAATGAGGATTTGCGAGGGAAATCTACGTAACTTTCACAATCTTACAACTTGACGACCTCGTTCGCATGACTAGAACCTCTGCTTCACTCTTTTTTTCTCCCTCTTTTTATTGATACAAAGTGCACGTGTCTTTGTTTAAATGAATAACTGAAGGTAGCGATTATCGACTAACGCCTGCATAGAAAATTCTCACTGCATTTCTTGTTTTATGCAGAAGTTGAACGATATAATTTCAGGTCAAATATGTAGGAGACAATTTGCACTATAATTTTGATCACGGAAGCAAAATAGAGAATCGGGACAAGGAATCAGGTGCTGGTACAATTAGCGCCCGTTAGCAAACCAAATTATACCTGACGACAAAACTTAAAAATACCTTGTCTTAAAAATGCCTTTAGTCCTCGTCATCTTGCAATAAGAAACAAGGACAGCAATTTCTTTGACACAAGATCTCAAAACGAAGGAGCAATATTTTCCCGTGCTTTCTTTTCCAAAATCTTCGTACAATTACGCAGGTCGACACAGAGCCTCTTGCAATTTACCTCTCGAAATGTTATAAAAATATATTTTCATTTTTATCAAGTTTCAAGAGCCGAATCACAAAATCGGGCTCTGTGTCGGTCCGCACAATTGTACGAAGAATATTTTGCGAAAGAAAGTGTAAGAAAATATTGCTACTTCGCTTCGAAATCTTGGATCGGCGAAATTGTTGCTGTCCTCGTCTCTCCTGTGCGAAGCAACGCGTGAGAGACATGGATCGCTGCAGTTTCTCGATTTCGACGCACGAGACCCCCAAAGTCAATTTGCATTTGGTCCGACATTTTATCAGAGTCTGGTAAAATGTTTAGTAGTTACTAGATTCAAAGGTTTAGTTAGACCTTTAAATATCGGTGATCAGAAGTCGTTTAAGTTGAACAACTTCTTTGACTGATTTATTATTTGTTTCTTCTTTCTCGGACAACCAATACGTTTCCGTATTACCTTTTCCCTGTGTAGAATAAGTAGAAGATGAACCAAATGAGTGGTTATAATTTTCATTAGATTGTTTATTCTACAAACCTTCACCTAAATTAATTCATGAGATTGAACGTGATAGCGGTCTTGAGGTAGTAGTGCTTTAGCGTTTGCTGAAATGTTTATTCTTTCCAGCTATATTATAAAAAATATTAATAAATTTTATTGAACGCAAGAAAGGTTTCAGAAAAATTTTAAAATATTTGTGGTTATAGGATATTTTGCAACATATGATTCTAGTGAAAGATGAAGTAAATATATTAAACTTGTCAAATCAAATGTTACGAAAGTTTGTGTATTAATTATAGAATTGAATGTTACAAGTGCAAATGTGATTTTGAGCGTATTAAGTAAATACATTTTAAAATTAATTTGTAAAATGAAATGTTAAAAAATTTTTTTTGTAGAGCAAGAATAAAAGAATATTTTTAGTTGGTCCATCGTTAGATGCTTAAGGATCAACCCATGGGGGGTTACTTGATGAAGCTACGAAGCCACTGATTCGCGGAAAAAGATGCGCTGAGATAACGGGCCATCGCGAAACTAATAAACCGCGGGAAATTAGTAGCGGCGTGTTTCTTCCTTGGAAGAAAGGTGTAGGCTAACCTTATGGTGTGCCGCTATCTCAGAATCCGTGGGAATAATTATGCGTCTATGTGCACCGATAAAGACGTCGTTGGATAGTGTACGTTTATTATGAGAGTGCTGGGTAAACTTTGATTATGCTTCTTTAGTACCCGTGTTGTTAAACTCGATGAGTGTTGCGATAAGTTTAGGATGACCATTTATTTTCTTGAGGAATTTAGTGCGGACTGGTCGTAAAATTACTACAAATCGAAATTTTACAATTTGTAAATTCATAAGTTTTTGGATTCTTTAAATTTTTGGAATAGTGAATTCAGAAATGTAGATGTTTTCTGAAGACTCAAATTTCTAAATAAAAACAAATCCTTGAATCTGTAAATTGTATATACAAATCTCTACTTCTACAAATTTTTATGTACAGGTTATTCAATTTTTAAATTTCTATATACACAAATTCCTACATTCCTGAATTCCCACATTCTCGAATTCCCACATTCCCGAATTCCCACAACCCCGAATTCCGACATTCCCAAATTCCCACATTTCCGAATTCCCACATTCCCGAATTCCCACATTACCGAATTCCCACGCTTCCGAATTCCCACATTTCCGAATTCCCACATTTCCGAATTCCCACATTCCCGAATTCCCACATTACCCAATTCCCATATTCCCGAATTCCCAAATTACCGAAATCGAAAATTACCGAATTCCGACATTACCGAATTCCCACATTCCCGAATTCCCACATTACCGAATTCCCACATTCCCGAATTCCCACATTCCCGAATTCCCACATTCCCGAATTCCCAAATTACCGAATTCCCAAATTACCGAATTCCCACATTACCGAATTCCCACATTACCGAATTCCCACATTCTCAAATTCCCAAATTACCGAATTCCCACATCTTCGAATCTCTTCATTCCCAAATCCCTAAATTCCCAAATTCTCACATTCCCAAATTCCCACATTCCCAAATCACTACATTCCCAAATTCCCACATTCTGAAATCCCTAAATGCCCAAATCCCTAAATGTCCAAATCCTCAAAACCCAAAATCCCCAAATCCCAAATTCCCAAATCCCAAATTTCCCCTGCCAATTCCCTAACTCCTCCAAATCAAACCTCCCAAATTTCGAATCACTCACTTGCACCTTACAAAATTCCTGAATTCACCAACCTTACAAAATTCCCAAATGCACCAACAATAATCGATCCAAGATAAAGATCCCAAAACCAACCAATCAATTTTCCATTCCCTTCCTTTTGTGTTCCCGGAGATTGAACCGTGTGCACGATGGGTATCACGATTTCAACGGTAATTTTTCAATTCTCCGCGGAATGCTGAGCACGATTCGCCGAAGCATCATCAGGTGCAGAACGTAGAAGGAGGCTCGCGAGGCGGTACGGGTATATATGTACGTATGTACTTAGAACGTAGGTACAGGTTAGGTAGGAATATGAGTATGGTCGGCTGTGAATAAAGGTTCATGCTCGCGAGCGTTCGATATGTGTCGGTGTGGGTGTTCGATGTAGGTGTGGGTGCTTTGGAGCAGCGGCCTTACAAGGACGTCTGGACGTTCTAGCTTTCCCTGAGAGCTGTTGCACACCTTGACTGAGAGACTAAACGCGTTAACGGATCTTTCACAACTTCTTCTTGTTCCTGTCTGACGATACTCGAATTACTTCTCGGATCATTGGAACGTTTACGTTTTGAATCTTTCATCTTTGCGCGACGTTGAAGGTTCCTGGTCGATGTGGGAACAAACTCGTATATTTTTGAAGTCTGAGGATTTTTGGGATTTTGAGGTTTGCAGACTTTGGTATTTTGATTTTGGGAAATTTGGGAGGTTGGGTGGCTGGAAATGTGGAGGACAATTTACAGGTTCTGGAATTTGGTGATTTGGAAATTTGGGAGGCTGGAAATGTGGGGGATAAGTTACAGGTTTTGGAATTTGGTGATTTGGAAATTTACTTATTTGGGCACTTAGTAGTTTGGTAACTTAGTAATTTGGGGATTTGGTGATTTGATGATTTGAGGATTTAGTGATTAGGTAATTTGATGATTTGATGATTTAGGTACTTGGTAATTAAGTAATTTGATGGTTTGGTGATTTGGTGATTTGATGATTTGAGGATTTGGTGACTAGGTAATTTGATGATTTGATGATTTAGGTACTTGGTAATTAGGTAATTTGATGGTTTGGTGATTTGATGCTTTTGGAAACTTAGTGACTAGGTAATTTGATAATTTGATAATTTATTAATTTTATGGCTAAAGAATTTGGTGACTTTCTAATCTCTTAGTTTGCTAATTTACTAATGCAACAATATGAAAATTTGATAATCTGGTAATCTGTTAATTTGCTAATTTGATCTGCTGATGACTAATTCTCTACTAATTAATTAACTTGATAATTTAGTATTTTATCAATTTGGTAACTTAGAAATTTGCTAACCTTCCATTTAGTAACCTAGAGATGAAGACTTCATAAATTGAATGTCTTCAAAATTCGAATCACATAAATCTACAAATGCAGCACCTACTTAAAATCTTCTACACTTAATCTCTCAAAATCTCAGGATGGAACTAAGTACTCACACGAAAAAGTTTCTTTAACGATAAAAATGTACCCCAAGTACCAACACCATAACCAAAAGAATCCTACCTTCATTGTCGAAGCTGTCCTCGAACGCATCATACCCATCGGCACTCTGATTCTGCACCTCCTTCCAGAATCCCTGTAGCCCCTCGATACCGGAAGCTCTGTTGCTGCTGCATATACTCGTCCAGAGAACCACAAGAAACACAACCAGCAGCAATATGCTGAGTACGGCAGCAATAGTCGACACGCGATTCGATATCCGCGACATGTCTCCCCTGCCTGTTGCGCACATTTATTATTCAATATCCACGGCTAGTTAAGGCTGATCCCGTTCGAGATGATCAAGTTACATATCCCCGGGAGCAGTCAGTCGATCATTTTCATCCGTCGGAGCTAGCAGACAGACGGAGACGAGGATTATCGCTTAGCAGCAGGTCATTCGCCGATGTACGCCACCCTCGAGCTCCCATAGAGTCCTCTCGGGCTGGGATCTCAAGGCTCCTCTCGAATCCTGTTTCCCTCGTGGAGAACCAGCCGGCTAAATCCAACCAGGATCCGCGGAATGCCCATTAAGAGGCTCGTCCGATCTTCGATTCGCCTTGCACCGCGAGCTATCTGCCTCGAGATGTCGTTATCTCGTGACGCCGATACGTGTTGTTACACCGTCACTGTGCTCAACATCTGATTGCCGGCGATTTTTTCCTTAGGAAACACTCATTTTCGACGGTGGACGACAGACTGCAGGGAGGTAACGTCCACGGAGATAGGCTGGAGTTGATGGCGGTGCTTCACGAATCCGTCTGGCATTCGGTGGTTGAGCGTCGGAATGATGATTCAGGGATGGCCTGGAAAGAGATGTTTTTTATTAGATACGTTTTGGGTGAATTTGGGGGGATTTGGGGATCTGGAGGTTGGGACTGGGTTGAGCAGATTTGGGATTTGGGGATTTGGGGATTTGGGGATTTGATGATTTGGAGATTTATGGATTTTGGGATTTAATGATTTAGCGATTTGAGGATTTGGAGATTTGTGGGTTTGGCAAATTAAGGATTTGACGATTTAGGGATTTGACAATTGGGGGATTTGATGATTTAGGGATTTGACAATTTAGGGATTTGACAATTAGGGGATTTGACGTTTTAGGGACTTGACAATTTGGGGATTTGACGATTTGGGGATTTGATGATTTAGGGATTTGACGAATTGGGGATTTGACAAATTGGGGATTTGACAATTTGGAGATTTGACAATTCGGGAATTTTACGATTTAGGGATATGACAATTTGGGGATTTGACGATTTAGGGATTTGACAATTTGGGGATTTGACGATTTGGGGATTTGACAACTTGGGGATTTGACGATTTAGGGATTTGGCAATTTGGGGATTTGACGATTTGGGGATTTGACGATTTAGGGATTTGACAATTTGGGGATTTGACGATTTGGGGATTTGACAATTTGGGGATTTGACAACTTGGGGATTTGACAATTTGGGGATTTGACAATTTGGAGATTTGACAATTTGGGAATTTTACGATTTAGGGATTTGACAATTTGGGGATTTGACCATTTGGCGAATTATCAATCTGGGAACTTAACGGCTTGAGGATTTAACGATTAGGGGACTCAGGAACCTATGTGCTTAGAAATGTACGAATTTATGAATTGTAATATTTAGAGATTTAGGCATTTGATGAATTACATATTTGGAAATTCAAGAAATTGATAACTTAGGTATTTGGGAATTTTATGCTACTGAAATTTGGAGATATAGTGATTTTGGGATGTGTAGATATAAAGATAGGGAGATTGGGGAGTATTTGAGGATATGGAGATGTGGTAATTTGAAAATACAGAGGATTTGAAGAGATAGTTTGATATTTAGGTACTTCAAAAATTAGAAATTTAGAAATGTTGAAATATTAGCAATAAGTAGTTCAGGATTTCGATCGCTCAATTTTTACCAATCTTTCGAATTAATTTATGTTATTAACTCTCCAAATTAATTTTTATTACCACCCCTTCAAATAAATTTATGTTTCCTCTCCTTCAAATAAATTCATATTATCATCCCTTCAAATAAAAATATATTACCACTCCTTCAAATAAATTTATATTACCAACCCTTCGAATGAATTTATATTATCATCCCTTTAAATAAAAATATATTACCACTCCTTCAAATAAATTCATATTACTGATCCTTCAAATAAATTTATATTACCAACCCTTCAAATGAATTTATATTTCAACTCCTTCGAATAAATTCATATTATCATCCCTTCAAATAAAAATATATTACCACTCCATGAAATAAATTCATATTACTAACCGTTCAAATAAAAATATATTTCCATTCTTTTAAATAAATTCATATTACTAACCCTCCAAATAAATTTATATTACCAACCCTTCAAATGAATTTATATTTCAACTCCTTCGAATAAATTCATATTATCATCCCTTCAAATAAAAATATATTACCATTCCATGGAATAAATTCATATTATTGATCCTTCAAATAAATTCATATTACTGATCTTTCAAATAAATTCATATTACCATCGCTTCAAATAAATTCATATTTCCTCCTCCTAAATTAACATCAATTTTAACAACTGCAAAAACAATGATGATCGCACATAATTTAATCTCCCTATTTTGCCCATCAATCTCTATAATTTTGTGTTGAGAGAATATTAATGATAGCCAAGTATAAATAGAAAAACATTTGTGTAGGTCTTATCATCACACAGCAATGAATGGTTTAGGTGATTTTCAATGGAATTAAGCGTAGATCGAGTCAATTATTTCCGAATTAACGTGAACCTGCTCGATCCAATCAGCGACGCGTCGATTAATCGCGAACCTCGTCTCGAAGATACGATCGGAAATTTATTCACGCGGTGGTCTCCGTGTCGCGCGATAAGAAAACGACGCCGTGCGTCGTAAATGTTTAACGCGGCACGAATCGGTTTCACGGCGATCCGCACGGCTAAATTGCTCGACACGGAGAAATCATCTTTGCCCGATGGCCTCATCACGGAAAGCATTTTCCATTTAAACAATGACCTTTCTTTGCATTTTTTTTTAGGAGGAATTAACTCTTTACATGCGAAGGTACTTTTGCAGTTGTCTAATTTAACATTTAGTTAAGTTTGCTATTTTAACTAAAAAGTTACATTTGATAACTGCAAAAGTACCTTCGAGTGGTAAGAGTTAATTATATTCCATCTAAAAGAAAACGTAAAGAAGAAAGGTCATTGTTTGCCATTTTAAGAATGCTATTTTACTATTATTAATTGTTATTGTCGAATTTTGTTTATACACCATATATTAAATACTATAAATTCTGTTAAATATATTTAACCTTAAAATATTTATTTCAAATTGTATTAAACTGAATGTCATCCTTCGAGTGCGAAGGATTTTTGAGGTTAGGTCAACTGTTCCACCTCTCGCTTAGCTTTTTATGCATAGTTTACTTATTATTTTACATTATCGAGTGAAATTAAATTACTTTATATAATAGTCAGATTCTAAATTATTTTACATAAAGTTTGACTAAATTATTATACTAGAAGTTAGTTGAATTAGTTTGCATACATGAATTAAATTAAATTATTTCGTACAACTCAATCAGATTAAATCTTTTGCATAATTTAATTAAATTAAATTATTTCACACAGTTGAGTCAAATAAAATTATTTTTTGTAAGTGAATTATATTAAATTATTACGAAAGACTCAATCAAATTAACTTTTTTTGTATAATTCAATTAAATTAAATTATTTCTTACAGCTGAGTCAAATTAAATTATTTTCTGCAAGTGAATTAAATTAAATTATTTTATAAAATTGAATTACTTTAAACTACTTCGTATAACTGCGTGTAGTTAAACAATTGCATATTATTTTATAATTTAATTAATTATAGCTGCATGTAATTAAACAGTTTCATAAAGTTGCATCAAATGAAATTGTTTTATATAATTGAATCGAAATAAATTTTATGTAAGTGAATAAAATTAAATGATTTCATATAATTGAATTCGACTGAATTATTTTACACAACAGAATTAAGTAAAATTATAGTACACAGTTAAATTAAATTATTTCAATGAAATAACTGATAATTGAACTACTAAATATTGAGTCTCTGATTCAGAACGCAGCAGTTTTAAAAACCGCGAAAAACAGGATTTCAGATAAAAATAACGTTAAAATATCGTTCCGCGTTTGCAGCAAGAAAGCGAAACGCTTTTCGTTGAACCGCGATTTGCGGCGCGGAGCCCTTGAGCTCTAATTTACGACAGCCATCGAGGAGGATCGCAAAGGCGAGGCAGAAAAATAAAACGAAATCACAGCGTGTGTGCTGGTTGTTCATAAATCGCGTAGGCATTACATCGAGCCGGCACGAATTAGCCTGCTCGAGTTTTGGTGTTGCTTCGGAAGCTATGACGCGATTTAATTAATCTTCGACAAGCGAATCGGTAATTAACGCTAGGTTTACGGAACACTTCAAAATGGCGCATTTTAGGTTCCTTATTTTAACACTGGAACTATGTTAAACACTTACTTTTAAATTGAAAATAGAGAAATAAATAAGCGAATGCTAAATCGTACATATTATAAAAAATATAACATAACAAATATTTCTACAAGAATACAGCAAAAGATTTTGTTATATAAAATGTGAAGCATTCTGACTGATTGATAGAGCCAGTATTAAATTATATGTGGATGCTTTTGCTGAAATAGTAATTATATAAATTAATTTATGGATACGTATATTTTATTTCTAATCCAAAACTGCACCTCGATAATTTGTAAGTTTGTTAAACGTATAAGTGTACAGGGTGTTTCCAATCAGCTGTTAGACCATGAAACTGAGTGAATCTACGTAAAAAAATAAGTGAAAAACATACAGCAACATTTTTTCATATGCACTTTTATTTTCGAGAAAAATGAATTTGAAAAAGTGTCTTGCAAAAAAATTTACGACACAATAACTTTCTTAAGTTGATGTTAATAAATATAAGTAAGTAATATTACGTCAATTACTAATACATGTAATTTTTAAAATTATTAAAATGTTTTTGTAAGAACCATTATAATTTATAACACATATTATCACATTAACACATATGACACTGCTTATTAAATTTTTAATTTTTGCTGTATATTACTGTTGCAATAATTTCATGAAGATAAATTTAAATAAAGTAGGTATTAATTTGTGTGCGCTTATTTATAACATTCATTAACTATAATAGAAAACATTCTTATTAAGAATGTTTTGTTAAGAAATATTTTTGCAAAAATTAGAAAAAGTAAAAAATCTGTTCGGAACCAAAGTGGTATGCGAACAAACTTTCATTTTAAATTACCGGTTTATTTTTGCACGTATATCTACGCATTTATCGATCGTATCACCGAATTGTAAGCAGCCTGTATATAAATAGCATTGAATGATTTCATTCATGTACATTATCGAACGATCTTTTGAAGTTGTGTCTTCTCGATCGCTCGATTCAATCTTTTTATCAGTGATCAGTGTACGATAGGCTGTTAGAGGATCTATGAGTGATTTATGGATCCATAAAGGTAAGTGGTCACAGAACTCTTGAATGATACTGTGATATAAAAAGATAAGTTGGCGGTTTTTAAATTTGCACTTGTTTCAAGGTAAATATTTGAGCATTCGAATTTACAGTATAGTTGTACTGTTGTGTTGACTTATTTTGTTAGTACATAACTACTTTAATATATTAGTATGAATATATATATCTAATCTGACATAACCTAACCTAACTTAAAACCAATAATATACCTAACCTAAACTAACCTAACATAAAACCAATATATACACTTAACCTAAACTAACCTAACATAAAATCAATATATACACCTAACGTAAACTAACCTAACGTAAAACCAATATATACAATTAACCTAAACTAACCTAACCCAAAATCAATATTAATCTAACCTGACCTAACTAAACCTAATCTAACATAACCACATATATATATGTATATATAATATTTTAAAATTCGTTAAAGCTAGTTTACGAAGCATTATCTTCAATGGAATCATTTTCCTTAAAAATGGACAACATTATGCAAAATATGGACAATAAAAAGAATTCACAGGATCATCAACCTCAAAAGGTGGTTTCTAAAACTTTCATTCATGACTAAATCATTTTAACAAACAAAATTTATACATAACCTAAAAGGAACCAAGAGTATAAACCAAAGAATCTGAATAATATAAAAATACTTCCCAATCTAAAATGCCTTAAGATTTAAATCACTTCCTAACCTAAAAAGAACCGAGAGCTCTATAAACCAAAAAATCAGTGACTCGTAAAAATAATACGTAACCTAAAATCAATTTAGTTTGTAAAAATTATACCTAACCTAATGTAACCATACAAAGAGCCAACAGTATAAACCAACGAACTTCAATAATATAAAAATTCATAACCTAATTAATAATACTACCTAACCTAAAACTAATTTAGTTTATATAAAAAATTAAACAAAGCTATCCTAAAAAGAACCGAGAGCAAACAGCCTTAACTTCATAACAATCGTGTATTAATCAAAAAGAAGTCCACCTAAAATCAGCAAAGCAAAATCGACATGAAAGGGAGAGTATTGCAGCGTACATGAAAAGTGTAGAATTTGCAAGGGGTATTTCGCAAACGTCGATCGTGCGAGGCTCGCGCGAAACTATGCGTCAGCACGTTAGAACCGGCAGACAGAAATTCACGGACAAAGATTGATCGATCGATGGATCGGACTAGGAAAGGTACGCGACAAGAATAGTTTGACCCAGACCTTAAGTGACTCCGAGGTCAGCAGCCGACGTAGAGCGCCGCGCCGCTTTTATATTTCGCCCGGCAACGTCGTGTCGTGTCGTGGCCGCAGACTCTTAAACACTGTGCCTCTATAACGCTTCTCCTCTAGCTTTCATTACCGGCTCGGTTATATTGCTCTCGTGATATCGCCACGGAGAATAGTAGCCACTATGTTGCACGTAAAACCGCGCCACTGTGCCTCTCTGTGCTTTCATTCCTTTTATTACCGTCTCGATTCTTTGATTTCGCTTTCCGATACTGTTCGCGGGTATCTTCTGCGATGTACGCGATTTATGCTTGCTCTTAATGGAAATGCGAATGTTCCTATACTGGTAGCGTTTGCTCTTGATTTTGTTCGAATGTTTAGAGTCGAAATTTGGGAGGGTTAGTGATGGGTTGGAGCGGAATTCGGATTTGCGATTCAGATTTGTTTGAAATTTGATTTCTTAATAGAATTCGGATTTGGAAAATATTTGGGTAACTAGCTTTCGAGTATGGAAGTACAAGTGGAATATGGGATTTGAATAATTAGGATAATTCAAATACTTGAATATAGGTGGAAGATAGATTTGTAAATTAAATATTCGAGTTATTGCAATACTGGTAGCATTTGCTCTTGAAATTTTTTGATTGCTCGAATGTTTAAAGTCGAATTTTAGGGGGATGAGTGATGGGTTAGAGCGGAATTCGGATTTGCGATTCAGATTTGTTTGAAATTTGGTTTCTTAATAGAACTCGGATTTGGAAAGTATTTGGGTAACTAGCTTTCGAGTATGGAAGTACAAGTGGAATATGGGATTTAAATAATTAGGATAATTCGAATACTTGAATATAGATGGAAGATAGACTTTTAAATTAAATATTTGAACAATTAAGATAATTTAAATACTAAAACTGTCAAAATAGAAATTTGCAACTTATACACATGTGGAATATATGCAATTTGCAAGATACACATATGAATTCATATACACATTCATATGTACACATATGAAACATATGTTATCAAACTGAAAATAAATAAAAATTATTTCATTTATTTTTATCAATCAAAACTTTAACAGTACTAAAGTTTGCATCAAAATATTGTTCATATTTCTCTTTTTTTGAGGTATTGATTTTGTTAAATAGTACAATATGATTTTGAACATTAATTTGAATGTACGTATAATGTTATATATATTGCAAGTTTAATTTAGCTGATGGTGTTTCGAGCTCGTTCTACATCGACCATGAAGAAAACGTTTAGGCAAATTCGTGAGTTCTGCGAGACGCAAGGGTCATAAATGCTTGAAAACCGCAAACACGTGTACATGTTAAATCTTGTCATGTTCAGCATTCCATGTTAACGATTGGTGTTTATCAAATGCAAAATCGATACTACATTTTTTTTGGTGGAGAAGGGTTTCTAGATTGCTAAATTTTTGGATGTATCACTAGAATCATATTCTTCCAAATTTCTAGATTTTTAGGTTTCTGAATTTTGTAGCTTTTAGATGGGAATTTAGGAATATAGGAGAAATATAGGAGTTACAAAATTCTGGAAGGAATGTAGGAAGATTTCTATACTCAGTTCCCTAGTTTCATGCAATTTTAGAGTCTTAAATTCCTAGATATTTAAATTTCTATATTTGCACCTTCCTATGTCTCTTCATGTCTAGATTCTTATGTCGCCATCTTGCTACCCTAGTTCCTACATGTATTCCCAAGTATTTATACCTCTGAATCTTTACATCGACATAATCCCATATTCTAACACTCTTTCTCCACAGAAATAATAAATATCTCATAATAATTATAACTGTATATTATACAACTGCATAACTGTACAATATACAATTATAAATACTACATTACAGTAATTACAGTTTACAAGACAATAATTAATTTATTTGCAGACTAGAACAATTTACCCATAAACTAACTTTAACTAAAACTTTACCCATAACTAAGTTTGCTAAATTTTTGCGGTAAAAGTTTTGCTAAATGATCTGAAAACGGCGGGACTAAGAATAGCATAGAAGACGTTAATTTGCAGGCGTGGTCCACAGGCTCCATTCAAGTATTATTTAACGCTCTTCAAAGTAGAGGCGTTCATTAAATTTCAATTCGCATTCCGGCGCCACGATCCAACGGATCGAATAAAATTCGAACGTGCCCCGACCGTTTTGCGAACCAACGTCTGGCATAAACAAAGATATAACGAGTGATAAATTCGGGGAAACATTTGGTACGTCTCATCGTGACGGCCATTTGACAGCCATTTTTTCTTTGAACTGCTCCTTTCTGCATCTTTCTGTGCATCTTTTCGTTTCATGTGAACTTCAATTCTCATAATTTTGTGGAGTTTTATTGAAATTAACTCAGATATTTTGTTGTAAAATGGGATACTTATTGCAGTTAATAAATTAGGTTCTTTATTATTGTAATTAATAAGTGGGACACTTTATTATGGGAAGTTTATTAGTACATTTCTAATAAATATAATTTCTAATTTTTATTACTATATTTCTGTATTATAGTATTTTAGTATTATTTCTGTATTACAATTTATTGCTATATTTATTGTTTCGTATTGCTATTACTTATAATATATTTTGCACCTTATTATTATACTTGTAATATGGTTTATATATTATAATTATTATAATATATAATTATATCTCTATAATTATTATTTATAATTTATTTTGTATATTGTTATAATTTATTTTCCTCTTCATCATTATTCTTATAATATGTTTTGCACTTTGTTAGTATTATTTATATTTTATTTTGCATTTCATTATTATACCTATAATATGTCTTGCAATTTATTGATACTATATGTAATTTATTTTATACTTTATCATTATTCTTTTAATATGTTTTGCACTTTACTGGTATTATTTATATTTCATTTTGCATTTCATTATTATATCTATAATATGTCTTGCAATTTATTGATACTATATGTAATTTATTTTATACTTTATCATTATTCTTGTAATATATTTTGCACTTTATTGGTATTATTTATATTTTATTTTGCATTTCATTATTATATCTATAATATGTCTTGTAATTTATTAGTACTACATATAATTTATTTTATAGTTCATCATTACTCTTGTAATATGTTTTGCATTTTACTATTATTTATATTTTATATTTTATTTTGCATTTTATCATCAAACCTATAAGTCATGCAATTTGTAATTTGATGATCATACTCCTTGCATAAAATTCTAATTTTCACTACAGTAATGTTGCATGCATATTAAAAATAAATTACGATAATTTTACTGTACTACCAAACATCATTCTACAATTTTATTTACAGACAATATGCATTTCCAACTGAAATCCTCTGTGTAAAAATTAAAGTCCTCAAAGTCCTCTTCATGAATACAGGTTGCACCAAAATTGAATGCAACAGAACTTAACAGTTCTGTGAGTTTTATTATTATATTACATGAATGAAGTTCATCAAATCAATAGAACTCAAAAAATAATGAAACTTCAAACAATTAAAATGCAATAGTACGCGCCAGAAGCAAAAATTGTCACAACAGGTCAGATCTTATCAAAATGCAAGGAATACGAAAATCTCCATGGACAGCACTTCATTCTCAGCTGAAAGAAGCACCCGTTTCGTCCTTGAAAGAACCGCGACCTGGCATCGTTCAACATTTTCACGAATAATATGTGAATAAATAAAGAAGAAATCTCGAGTATCTGCAAGTCAAAATGGTTGTACAGTCCAAAAGAAGTCCACTTGAGCCGAATCACGGTCGCGAATATTTTTTCTTTAAATATAAACTAATCCTCGGTATTTTTAGCACTGACCGATAATTATAATGACATGACACCGATCGTGTCAAAAGATATTCTCGATAAAAAGAGAGGAAGGCCCGAAAATGATCTAAAACGTTATTACATATAAAACTCTCGAATAGATACCGTATCTTCTTATCGTGCGTTGCCCTCGTCATTGGATTAAAAGTGAAGTCCATAAAAATGTCGCTGTAGCTAAGTAAATTTGAATTGATGTTGAAGTTCATTGCTCGGTTCGAGAGTTGCAATGATTGATTTGAGAGAAATTTTACCGGAGGTTCGTTTATTTCCTGCGCTGGGGGCTTAGGGGTGGTACCTTTTATGGGTAATTTATTTTGCAGGTAAAAGAAATGATAACATGATGAATTATTAAGAATACAACAGTAAAATTTTGTAACTATTATTGAGAATTATGAAGAGAATTATTGTAAGAATTATGAAGAGAATACGGATTAAATTGCAAATGGAGATATATTAGAACATGTACAAATATGAATGAATTAAGAATATTGTATAAGAATATTACATTAAGGATATGAATTTTAATTATAAAAATGTTATATTATTATTACATTAAATGTATTAATAGCAGAATATTATTTTGAGAGTATTAAGAAAATTATGTTTAGAATTATGTTAAAAAAATTATGAAAATGTTAAGGACAGTAAGAATACAATTGAACATTAAGAATAATATATAGAAAATATTAAGTTAAAAGTGTCCTTCTATTTTTAATTATACAAATTAACCTAACCTATAAGTAACCTAACTATTAATAAGTAAAGAGCTAAAAAATAATTAAGTGTGCAATAAACGAAATGAAAAATAATTGAATATGCATCCAACTATTAATAAATAATTTAATGCAATATAAAAAAATAATGCAATGTACGTCCTTCTATTTTTAATTATACAAATTAATTTAACCTATAAGTCACCTAACTATTAATAAGTGAAGAGCTAAAAAAGAATTAAGTCTGCAATGAACAAAATAAATATGTATGCAACTATTAAGAAATAATTTAATTCGATATAAAAAAATAATGCAATATAAAAATTTAAATGTATAACAATAGTTGAATATTAAAAAATAATATATAAAATATAAAAAGGAAAAATTGGTACCATTTGAAAATGCAACAACCTAATTTCCGGTCGGTTATTATGGACTTTTAATTAAGTTCAGCCCGAAATAAAGACTGATTATAAAAAGCCGCGAAGCTCGTTTAACCTTTATTTACGGCCTTCGGCGTTAATGCATGAGAATACGAATAATTTACAGGCGGAGTCACCTAAAATAAAAAAAGGAACAAAGAAAAACGAAAGGAGGAGCGGGACGCAACGAGGAAGGGAATAACGATTTTTGCGAAATAAGCCTCTGTTCGAGGAACATCGAAAGTGGCAATCATTTTTATTCACTCCTAGTTTCGTCTTACTTTTTTGCGTTTCTGACGGAATATAAAAAATTGCTCACTTTGCAAATCTCGGGTTGCACCTTAATCCGCGACTACGCGAGGCATAAAAGTAGTTTCATCTTGTTTGATTCCCTTTGTCGTGTCGATTGAAATATTTTTAATATGCAGTTAATTTATTAAATTATTTGTCATTTGTAATTTATTTTCTTTTGTGGTAGTAAAATATTACTTTGGTTTACATAGAAAATTATACTGTTTTTTTACTATTATACTATTATACTGTTTATTTAACATTTATAGCTTTTGCTATTTTATTAAAATTTCATTTTGGATTTTAGTGTTACTTGTGTAACGTTGTACCAATATTTTATTACTGTAAATTAATTATGCTTTGTTATTGATGCCTTGTTAATAAATTAACTATGTCTTGTCATTGTTATTGTTATTTTATTAAAATTTAATTTTGGATTTTAGTGATGCTTTGTGTAAAGTTTTACCAATATTTTATTATTATAAATTAATTATAAATTGTTATTGTTATTTTATTAAAACTTCATTTTGGATTTTAGTATTTGCTTGTGTAACGTTGTACCAATATTTTATTATTCTAAATTAATTATAACTTGTTATTGTTATTTTATTAAAAATTTAATTTTGGATTTTAGTGTTTGTACAATGTTTTACCAATATTTTATTACAATAAATTAACTATGACTTATTGTTGTTACTGTTATTCTATTGAAATTTAATTTTGGATTTTAATGTTTATGAAATGTTTTACCAATATTTTATTACTATAAATTAATTACGTCTGCTTTAATAAAATTTTGTAATAATTTAAATATATTGTACATACATTTTAAATTAATTATATTATTATTTTAATAAAACTTCTTATTCTAAATAGTATCAGTATTTGAATAAATTTAACAACACGACTGGTCGTAAAAAGAATTATTTCACGAGTAATCTTATCTGTTACTTGTTATTTTACAAGTAATTTGTAACTGTTGCAAATAATTCTAAAACGACGTACATTCAAACGTACTTCTGAATTAGAAATTGTAATACTTCAAGACTTAAGTTCAGAAATTGAATAAATTATTGTAATAAAGGTCATGTAATTTACATAAATGTATACTTGAAATTACTTTTGTTATTTACAAATTACTAATAGCATATCAATTTTGTAAAACAATAAATATAACATAAAATATATTAGCAAATATTAATATTGCTAAATATTATACAAACTTATAATATTATTTAACAACTATAATAATAATATTATTTAATTTTGCTAAAAATATTTAATATTACTAAAAACTATTTTAAAAAACCGTACAAATCTTTTACTTCATAAAAAAAACAAAATTTGTATTATTTTGCATTTATTCTGAAATTTATTTTGAATATTAAAAAACGTTTAAGTAAAATATTAACATACAAAAGTAAAAGACACAATGAAAAAAGAACAAGATTTAAAATTTAAAAACTGTTCCATTTTTCAAGCAATGACTCACCGATGCAATTTTCATTTCAGTCAAATAAAACGAACAACTTTGTCATTGAATATCGAAGAAATAATCTGAGTCTGCATCTATTTACAGTCTATGAAATTTGGAACAGAATCATTGTAAATATTCAAGGTTTTAGGGATTATTGATTTGTCAAGCATTTTGTAAGATAAATCGAACAAGTTGAACAATTTTGCAACGTAGCCACTCGATGCCAAGCAACACGTGTAGAAAGACATCATTGATCCAAAATTGATCAAGGACGTAGTCATCGTTCTTTTTAGAGAATCTATCAACCTTCCGCACTAATCCCATGGCAAATTTGCGATTTAAATCTTCAGTCATGTATTAATAAAATTAATATTAAAATGCAGCTGTTGTTGATCAGATTCCTATCTCCTTTTTGCGAAAGTTCAAGTTTGACAAATTTAAAATTGAAAATTTGGGGTTTCAATTTCTTTTTTATTAAATCTCTTTATTTCTTATTTTTTAATTTCCAAATTTTTAAGTTTACAAATTTTTTAATTTACAGCTCCTCAAATTCCATTACTTCCGAATTTCTAAATTTTCAATTTTCACAATTCTCAAATCTCTAGATTACCAAATCCGCAGATTTCCAAAATTCCAAATTTTGAAATCCCCAGATTTCTAAAATCCCTAGATTTCCAAAATCCCACAATTCTCAAGTCCCCAGATTTTCAATATTTTCAAATCCTCAGATTTCCAAAATCCCCAAATTTTCAAATACCCCGATTTCCAAGACCCCAAATTCTCAAATTTCCAAAATTCCCAGATTTCCAATATTCCAAATTTTCAAATCCCCAGATTTCCAAACTCACTAAATTCTCAGATCCCCAGATTTCTAAAACTCTAAATACTCAAATCCCCAGATTTCCAAAACCCCAAATTCTCAAATCCCCAGATTTCTAAAACCCCAAATACTCAAATCCCCAGATTTCCAAAACCCCAAATTCTCAAATTCCCAGATTTCCAAAATCCCAAATTCTCAAATTCCCAGATTTCCAAAATTCCAAATTCTCAAATCCCCAAATTTCCAAAATTCCAAATTCATAAATCCCTAGATTTCTAAAACCCCAAATACTTAAATCCCCAGATTTCCAAAACCCCAAATTCTCAAATTCCCAGATTTCCAAAATCCCAAATTTTCAAATCTCCAAATTTCCAAAATTCCAAATTCTCAAATCCCTAGATTTCTAAAACCCCAAATACTTAAATCCCCAGATTTCCAAAACCCCAAATTCTCAAATTCCCAGATTTCCAAAATCCCAAATTCTCAAATCCCCAAATTTCCAAAATTCCAAATTCTCAAATCCCTAGATTTCTAAAACCCCAAATACTCAAATCCCCAGATTCCCAAAATCCCAAATTCTCAAATCCCCAGATTTCTAAAATCCCTAAATTCTCAAATCCCCAGATTTCCAAAACTCTAAATTTTCAAATTTCCAAATTTTCACACCTCAATTTCTTAATTTCCAAATTTCAAAATTCCTGAGATTCCAATTTTCAAATTTTTAAATTTTCAAATTTCTAATTCCCCAATTTAGAAATTTCCAAATCCTAAATCCTGAAATTTATAAATTTGTCAATTTGTAATTACCTAAGCTCCAAATTTCAGAACACCTAAACTTCCTAAACATCAAAATCCACAATTTCCCAATTTTCCCAGCATCCCCTAATCAAACCTACAACAAACCTCCATCACATTGAATAAAACTACTAACCCTTGAATCCCATAAATTACCAAGCTCTTCCAATATAATAAAATTTCCCTCTCAAAAAAAGAACCAAAAAAGAACTAAATTTTCAACACCAAACCATCATAAAACTAGTAACACATAGTAAATTATTACAGCACACTAATTATTCATACACAAAGTACTTAAATATTCCTCCACACGTAAACCAAATTCGAATATCAAATGTCAATGATACAAACAAAATTTATGACCGTCTGATGCTAGCGCCGCGTACTAAAAATAAAAACAATATAAATATTGCATAAGGTCACGGCGCGATAATGAAGCCTCGGATCTAACCTCTTTTTTTTCGCGCGTATTCTTTAAACACAGTTCTTAACACGATTGCATACATAATTCGCGTTGCTCGAACCATTCGAGATAAGAAACAATGCCTCAATTATCATTCACGATAAAAACGTACCTTCTTCCTACACTGTTTTCGTATTTCTGTTTACCGACATCTTTCCACGGCTCCCTTAAACTAATACTATGCACATGCGCACGAAAAAAGCCGCCAATCTCGCTCGAAATATTCGAAGACAAACAGCGCATTCGTTGAATTAAACTTTTATAAGATATATTATTCTCTTTCTTCTCTCAAGATATTGTGTTTGATAGAAAACACAAATTTTTAGCGCAACTTTCACGAATTTTTGAAAAATTTAAATTGTAGTCGCGAGAATATTTCCCGCGCAAATTTTTGAAATGGCGCCAAGAGAGGCTTTGTACAAATTCAATTAATATTCATAGATTTGTGTGTATTGAGAGTTCACGAATGAGGTATAATTGCAAATAATTATCTTGACGTTATTTTATTAACAATTCATACATTATTTGTTTGATAAATAGTATTTTAAAATTAATTATTTGAAAGTGTTATAAAATATGTAAAATGACATATTTTTTATTTGTAAAATATTATGACAGAAACTGATAAATTAAATGTAAAATAAATAGTAAATATTATTAAAATAAAAAAAATATTTAAACTGAGTCTGAAATCATTTTAATTATTGACAGATTTTTCAGTTATTTCAAATCGAAATCGCCAATAGAATTTATTCGAAATGAAGCTTCACGAATGAAGTGTTTATTCGAAAAAAAAAAATGTAGATGAAATAATACTATTCGTTAATTCTAATTTTATTAAAATACATTTTCTATTTCTAAAATGTGACGTCAATTACGAAAAAAAATTGCTACAAAATATGTGTCTACAATTTGTATTTTTACATCGAGCGTAAAAATCGTCGCTGTCATTCGAAACACGGTGGTCCACGTGTTCGCAGGAAATTACCTTTTTTCGACGATGAAGTGCAGTTTGGCAGAGTCACAGTTGGTCCCACGATCAGACGTCGCACCGTGAATCTTTCACAGGGAAAATTGAATTTTTCTTCGGAAAACTGTCAACGAAACACGCGTTAAAGACGAAGCGGCAGACCGAAGAGAAGCAAGAACGATACAGAATACTATGAATGACCGAACGGAGCCGCTAGCACGCACCGACTGAACGCGAACAGAAATCTGGTATCGGCCACGGGCAGCAATCTCCCTAACATCATCCCCACCATACTAACCGCCGCGAACACCACGGGAGTTATTCAGATGAATTTTTATCTACATCGTTATTTGAATAAAATTGTAATCGTTGTTCGAAACATTTGCATTCAATACTCTCTACTGTGGATCAATTATTTTTTTAGTGTGAGTGCTGCAACTGACGTTAATCGCTGCTTTTTTGAGAAAACGGGGATAGAAAGGCATTTGATGAATTTTTTTTTGCATTTTATAATAGTTTATATAATTGTCATTTAATTATGGAATTTTTCATGTAGTTTGAAGGGAAGAATTTTTTTGGTTATCATTTTGTTAGACTTTTGATGAATTTTGTCATTTTTTTTTAGATTTTATAATAGTTTATGTAATTTTCATTTAATCATGGAATTTTTCATGTAATTTAAAAGAAAGAATTTTTTCGGTTGTCATTTTGTTAGACTTTTGATGAATTTTCTAATTTTTTTTTAGACTTTGTAATAGTTTATATAATTGTCTTTCATTTATGGTATTTTTCATGAAATTTGAAAGAAAGAATTTTTTTGGTTGTCATTTTGTTAGACTTTTAATGAATTTTGTCGTTCTTTTTAGATTTTACAATAGTTTATATAATTGTCATTTAATTATGGAATTTTTCATGTAGTTTGAAAGAAAGAATTTTTTTGGTTGTCATTTTGTTAGACTTTTGATGAATTTTTTCATCTTTCTTTAGATTTTATAATAGTTTATGTAGTTGTCATTTAATTATGGAATTTTTCATGTAGTTTGAAAGAAAGAATTTTTTGGTTGTCATTTTGTTAGATTTTTTATGAATATTGTCATTTTTTTTGCATTTTATAATAGTTTATATAATTGTTTTTTAATCATGGAATTTTTCATGTAATTTGAAAGAAAGAATTTTTTTGGTTGTCATTTTGTTAGCTCTTATAGTGACTTTTCAGTAGTTGGCTGTAAACATCTTTTATTTAATTATTTTTCTGTGATCTTCTTTATTTTGTGAATGCTATATCTATTTTTTAGTTCGTGTAATTTTAGGTGAAATAAAACAATGTAACGCAAAGATGTGACATCCGTTTTTCGACTTCCTTCCGTTTAAAACATTATCATACTGCAAAATGGAGCTCTTGTTCTGCACACGATAAGCGTATAGAAATCACCTGTTTCCTTATCCGAGAGTACCTAATGGTTGAACAGGTGTGCAATTAAAAATACCCTGTAGCTATTGTTACAATATCAAGTAATTGATGAACTAACTCAGTAAATAAAAATGCTAATATACGGCATTGAAATTAAACATATTCGAATTCTCACGTATTATACTTCTAATACACTAAAATACATATTTAAAAAAAATGTATAAAAATGGATAAAAAGTCATAAACATTATTAATTTTACTACAAGTAAATGTTCTATAAAAAAATAACAATTTGATATAAATATTTATATTAGTAAATTGAATATTAATGAAGTGATATAAATATTTATTCTTTCTTCTATAAATATTCATTTATTTTTTCTTATATAAATATTAACTTATTTTTTCTCATATTTAATATTATGTAATATTTGATGCCTGTAGAATACTTTAACAAGGTAATTTTTACTGTAACGTTGTACTTCTCGTTTTTGCAATGAGTATATTTCTAATATATTAATATTACTGTAGTTTTTTAATAAAATTGATTTAATAATGTAATATTCATAGATAATAATAGTAAATAGTAAAGTACAAAGCACTTGTTTCGTTCCCTTTCCACGTGATAACGTACCATTAACAAGTATAGTGAGCAAACCCCACCATTAATTATTATAAAGTGGAGGGGATACTCAGGCGCATTTAAAGTCCGCTCGAAAGCTGCAGGGGTTCACTTTTGCCGCGTCAGTCGGCAACGAAAGAGACATTTGTCTCTCTTTTTATACGATTTATTTGAATTCTTCATTTCTTATGTTTAAAATAAATTCTGTACCTTCTTATGCCTACTTATTGTAGACGGACAATAAATGTTTATACAAAGAATAAAAGGAAATTATTACAATAACAATTCTTGTTATATATAATTCTGATGTCCAGAATTCTTGTGCTAAATTTTTACTTTCAAAAACGGTATAAGAATTTTAAATTTTTGAGATTAAAAAAGAGATCAATTTGAGTCAAATTTGAATTAATTTGTATCAGAGATCAATTGTTTAAGACTTGCAATACTTTCGTATGCAATTTTCTATTTATATATTACTTCATGTTTATTATGCATTTTATGGATTTATTAAGTATCTGTAGAATTGAAAAGTTTATCACGCTTGATAGAAAGAGTGTTTTACTTTGTAAGTTTAAAAAAAAGGGACTAAACATTTTGTAAAAGAAAGGAATACATTTTCATCATTAAGTATTAGCATGAAAAGAATAAATACAATTAATATATATATTTTTTTAACAAAGCAGTAAAATATTGAGGTTAATATAAAATTAGAGAAATACTGTAAGCTTCAATTATGTTTCAAAATTGAGAAAGGACTATGAAACACTATGGCCATCTAGTGGTACTAGGAGGGAACTAATAAAACTAAATCTTCAATATTATTTTTGTGCTAATTATTTTTTTACAATTTGTTAGCATTCTTAAAATACTTCGAACTAACTTATAATACGATTTAAAGAATATTATTGTTTATTAAATAGAAATAGTTGATATTAATTGAATTATTTAAAAAATGGAACAGGTAGCGCCATCTCTCCGGCAAACAGGGTGAACTACACGTTTTTGGAACTGCAGTTTCATTAGTTCCCGCATACTACCACTAGATGGCACCACGTATTTCGTTTTCTATTCAATTCTATTAATTAGTTAATTTCGTCAGCTTAATTGACTATTATATAAAACTATTATCAGTTTGCGAACATCAATGCAATGACAAGGCTTTATTTTTTTGAAAAAACACATTTTTTAGAGTAGTTTTATGTTTCATTGCTAGATGGCGATAGTAACACTTTTCAAACTAAAGCGCATGTCATAAATTTCAAATTCACGACAGAATGTGACTTTCTATATTCTTTTAATTTATTAAATTAATTACCCTGCAATAAACAGTTTTATTTTATACGTTAAATCACTACATTATTTTGATTATATTTTAATACGAAATGTAATTTTAACATATAAAGGGATAGTGGTACACAGAAATATTTTTCATAGAAAATTTATTATTTGACATTAGAACTTATACAATGTTTTCATGATATAATCACGTTGACGTACATGTGGACAGTATTTGATGCGACAAATCCATTATAATTTGTATTGCATGTATAATCATTTGAAATTAATAATTATTTATCTTTAAACATACATAATTCAATCTTTGTGCAATAAAATTATTGAAACCTGTCATGTTGATGCAAAAATAAGTACTTTTTTGTAGTATATTCCAGATTAGAATAAACTATTAATCAAAATGAATCTTTATTAGGTCAAATATAATAATAAAGAACTTAACAAATTATTTGCATAGTCATTAAAGAAAAATAAATTATTTCAAATAAACTTGATCAATAAATAAAATCAAATACTATCAAAATTTGTGTTAAACAATAATCAAGTGCTTTGATACTGAAAGTACAAAAATATTCAGAATGTGCAGCTAATTCTGTAAAAGTACATTCAATAATAAGCACTTAACTCAATAACAGCTGTAATTATTTTTGTATCAATCTATCAATAATACATAACCTTTAAGAGATAAAGAGTACAGTTAATGTATTTAAATGAGGTAATAAACAATATTGGTTACATAGGATGTAATATTTGATTATATGTTATCGAAAAAATAATAATTATAGCTTCTACATATTAATACATAATACACATATACTGTATTGAAGGAACTGTTCTGACTTTGCAGAAATGATACAGTTTCTCGTATAAATAAATATCTTGCCCTTCTTGTACACCTAACGATTATACAAATTATAACGAAGGAAATCATATGACATGGATGTATTTTGATTTAAATAAAAATCGGTATCGAAAGCTAAATATTACAAAAATAATAGTATCATCTTATGACTATAGTAGAGCGGAGTGGCGACTCCATGTGGCGAAACTGAGAAACTCGTTACATGAACTAAGTTTCCTTTTCTGATTAGAGGACTAATCAATTAAGACTGAAATATATAAGCTGTATTCTTTCAACAAATAAACAAGTTCCATTAATTGATTAGAGATTCACAGCTGCGCCATAGTCGCTACTTTGTTCTACTATATTCTGAATAATAATTACTATCTTATGAAGCTATATTTACATCTATCCCTTTCTTTCATAATCTTGAAAAATAAAATCTATTCTACATTTTAATTTAATGAAGTAGCTTTCGGCAACAAAAATCTAAGTTTCAGCAAGAAAATAGAGCACATATTTCATATAACTAAAATTAAAAATACAAAACTGTTAACATAAGCTTAAATGTATAGATACAGTCGGTCACAGTGAAAATCGTCCACATTTATTTTTTTCATTTTAGTTAATGTACTGTATGAACATGACACCTCGATAACGAAAGTAATATATTGTTTGTGTTATTGCTTGTTTGTTAACTAAATCTTGTCAATTACATACTGCATGTACTAGCAAAATCAAAATCATTCTATTAATTGTACATCATTTTACTGTGGAAAGTTATGACAAATGTAATGACTGAGTTTAAAACAAGATATAACTTTATAAATGTATAAAACTTTTTACAATTTTTAATTTCGTATGAATAATGTTAGAATAACGTACAAGTTATTAAAGTTGCATATAACAAACAGTGCATTTGCATTTACAGTTAAGTGACGTAACTGTATACTTGTTTTTATACAGGTCGTTTTTACGTAAAAAAGTATAAAGGCGATGTTCTTCAGAAGTCTAACGTATTTTTGAAAACAGCAAAAACATCCAATGTCTAAACGTCAGGAGATTTGTCCCGTATAATAATAAATCTTGTAATTTCATTACAAGATATCAATCCAAACAGTGCAAAATATTTCACTATTTCATACTAGATAACGGTAAATTTTAATGCAGTAACAATTGAATACTAGTAAACCATTGATTTCTTAAAAAGATATTTGTATAATGAAAGTATACTTGAATACAAAATATATTACACGGGTGCTATTATGCACTTGCATTAAAGTATCCGATATATTACATGTATTAGTATATAACATGCGTAACATTTGCATTACACTGTGACGTAACTGCCTCTTCTAACGTACAATCTAGCTTACGGTAATTAGCTGTGCTTGGTCGTCGTCTACCACGATTGCTTCGCGATCTTCGTCCTTCCAATACCATGGCCAGTATCTAAAGTATTACGAGATTAAAGTAATACACATAAACCACAAATATTACAAACAAGAGAGTATACAAAACAAAAACATACCTTTTGTTTATTATGATAACCTACATATGCTGCTATGGAGATCAAGGAAAAAACAGTAAAGTAGGTGAAGAAATGAGACCTTTCACCTGACCTTATACTATGATAACGAGATATGATATTCCTCTGTTCAGGTTCAGGCATAATTGCTGTATCAACAGCATGATCTGATACATCATTTGTATCTGAAAATAATATATTTAATTTAAATACAAACAAGTTACAAACCATGTTAAACACAAGAGATTTGAGGCTTTCATGGCCCGGCGTCAAACAGGTATTACTGTTGAGGCTTTCGGGTGTAAGCCGTGTCCTAAAGGAAGCGAGTTCCCAACGTTTCGCCAGCATTGCAGCTAGCTTCATCAAGGGTTACACTGATACTGATCAGATTACACCCGAAAGCCTCAACAGTAATACATGTTAAACACCTTTAAATTACATACCATACGAAGACTTGTCATCTACCAGACGATTCCATTCATCTTGATTAACAGAGTTCTCTTGATTCTGGGTGTTTTCTGATATTGTGCTTGTTTTAATATCGTTAGCATCCTTCTTGTTCTTTTCATCATCATTTATATTATTCTCTGGTGCATTACCTAGATTCTCACCTGCATTACCTTCATTTTCAGGCATATTACTTTCGTTTTCGGGTGCATTACCTTGATTCTCAGGTACATCTTCAAATTCAGGAGCGTTATCTTTATTTTCAGGTGCTTTATCTAAATCCTCAGGTATCTTATCTTGTTTTTCTAATGTTTTACTTTGATTCTCTGTTGTCTTATCTTGATTTTTAGATGATGTAGCTTGATTATTAGATATTTTTTTTGAATTCTCAGGTGTTTTATCTAAGTCCACAGGCATTTTATCTGAATTCTCCTTCTGAGGTATTTTACTTTCTGAAACCACACCTGTTTTAATATCTGTTGTCTGAGGTTCCACAGCAGTATTATCATTTGCATTTGCGTGCGACGATGTTTGTACCGGGTTTAAACTTTCGCTTAAACTCTTAGACTGCTGTACTCCATTAGTTACTGTTGAAGTTTGAGACTGTGTTTGATGAGATTTGTTTATATTTCTTATATCCTCGTCAATTTTTTTACTCAAAGCAAATATTGCACAAGGTGGATTAAAATTTCCTTGTATGTTGAAGCATGTAGCATGACATACAGTACTTTCATTCAAATGTATCAGAGATAACAATGGTAGCAATTGTTTATTTGAAACTTTAACACTTTTAATATTTTCACAAAACTTGATCCTATGCGATTCATCATTCTCAGGGTAGAATTTTTCAATGTATGATTGAAATTTAGCATTGTCATTTGGTATTTGAGAAGTCATATTAGATGAACAAACCTTGTATAACATGTCATGAAATGCTATGCACAAAATAGTCTTTTTTAGTATATCTGGATCTAGATCTTTAATTTTAGTTGTGTTTTCAGGATATGTTAAATTATGACAATCCTTTATAATACTGCTATCATATACAGACTCTGGCAATTTACATTGCAAATTTTTGTCATTTTTTATAGTGTCAATAATATTTTTAGTTCCTGGGACACTTGCTGCATTTGACATTTTTATGAAAAAAATGAAAAAGCTGAAAATACTAAGCTTACAGAGTAAACGAACCGTACGTTCTCCCATATTTTATTTCATTCACTGAACCAATGTCGTATGTCACTTCCGATTAACTGACTACTTTTTCCTCAATATATAGTATTATACCGTTTTTTAAGTTTTGCTATCTAACTGAACTTAACTTTTCGTAGTTAAAATTGTTTGACGCACCACTAACCATGTTAAAAAGTTTGATGACAGCGCCGCCTTCTGGATAAATATGTACAATTCAACCTAGATTTGTCCAAGTTCACTTTTATTTATGCAATATACGAAAAGATTACAATTTGCGTTAGATTGTGACGAGAAAAGAAGATTATCGTGTAATGATATGATCTTGTTCTTTCTAACTGACTTTATGAAATAGAAATACATTCATATTTCGTTTAACGAAATGACATTTCATTTGCGGCTAACTTCAGTCTGCTATAAATCTATCGGCCATATATAGGGTGGATAAAAAATGCGAATAAGTAGAATGAATAAAAATAAACTTATAACATGACATTTACAGAATAATATTTGTAAAACTGAGTATTTTATTACTGTAAATATGGGTATTGAAATATTTGTAATGCACCAATAATTTACAAGACTTTATTTAAAAGAATTTATATATGTTATAAAAAAAATGAGTATTGCTTAGATTTAATTAAGTACTATTTGGGTCTTCGAGTATCTTGTTCCTACGTAATCTTTGTTTAAATATATAATCCCTGCGGCGATATAACAAGGTTCTGAAGCTTTTCGAATAAATTACAGTTGGAAAAAGTAAAAAATAAACTTCGATGAAGATGATTTCGTAAAGCTACAAAGGTCTAAATTAGAAAGTAGAATTTAGGAGTTTTTCGATGAGACCTTGTTATGTTAGGGGGCTGTAGACCATGTTTAGTTTTGATCACAGAAACATCCCTCTCGCGAATGATAAATGATCCAGTCTATGTATCGCGTGACTCTCGTATAAACTCCAGGGTATCCTTGTCGGGCGCATCCGTTGCCCCAAGATACTATACCTATCAGTTCATACTTCTTGTCTTCGCGTTCTGCTATGAGTGGTCCTCCGCTGTCTCCCTGAAAATAAATATGTCATATGTAAGATATGTCTATATGTCATATGTGACATATGTGTGAAATATTCATCTGCAAGCAATTATCAAGATAAATCAACTCTATAAAACCAGATATAAATTACATATTTATTTTGATTTATTGAATGTAAAGGTGTAAATCAATACATTCATTTAGACGAAAATTGAAAACCTCAGAAAATATTTTGAAAAAAAGTAGTGATTTGAAAATAACAAAAGTCTAATTATAAAATTAGATATAAATTGCATACTTATTTTGATGTATTGCATAATGTAGAGGTGCAAAGTAATATATTCATGAAGACGAAAATTGGAAACCTCAGAAAATAGTTCGAAAAAAATAGTAATTTGAAAATGACAAAAGTCTAATTATAAAATTAGATATAAATTGCATATTTATTTTGATGTATTGCATAATGTAGAGGTGTAAAGCAATACATTCATTTAGACGAAAATTGAAAACCTCAGAAAATATTTTGAAAAAAGTAGTGATTTTAAAATCATACTTGACAGGAGTCCTTCTTGCCATCAACATATCCAGCGCAGATCATGTTGTCGGAGATCATGCGAGGGTTGTAGCTAGTGTTACGGCAGTCTTGGAGGCTCATAACTGGTACTTCTACTTCCTGTAGAAGGCAAGAGGGTTTTCCATCCTCGTGTAGGGTGCCCCAGCCGGATGCGATTGCTTTTGTTCCGACGTACGCGTTATCTGCAACACATTGTTTATGTGTATCATATTAACACTAAAACTATTAAACCAGTCAAATGACCGCTCCACAAGTTTCTTATTATAAGGTACTCATTTCGTTAAAGTACATTCCTTGAAATCAGATTTGATTTTCATTAAGATTAAGAATAAATGTGTGTCCTAATTTATGTTTCGTCGTTTGTTTATTTATTTTTTAACTTCATTTTTAATTTAGAATTAAGTACACATTATGTGCAGGTAGGTTTAGTGTTAATACACTACTTGTTTCTTAACCCTTTCGCTACGGTGACTTTTTCTAAGAAATGTGATTATGGTCTTATTTATTATAATAAAAAGTCAGATATTCTTATTTATAAAAAGCAAAGCTAAAGCCTTTCTATACAGTTTTTTATCCTTCCTTTATGTACAAAGGATAATACAAATGACAAATGTTATAACACGCCGTCATAACTCTTTTTTATAAAAACTTTTTAATCGCTAGGAAAAAACTCTGTTGGTATAAAAGTGGACGCCTATAGGTGCTCTCAGTAATACAAACACAAAATTTCTAAGCGCCTATAGGCGCCCACAGTAGCCAAGGGGTTAACAAGTATTTGAAAAGTATTCAAAATTTCTTCGATGGTTTCGAAAATTTTCAATGAAAACCGGAGGACTTTTTTTTAGAAGTGAATCAAACAATTGTCTTTAGGCTTGTAAAAAGTGTCAGCAAGTGATGGAAATTATTTTATTGATTAGCATTTAAGATTTCTTTAATAAATGTTTTCTGTCAGCAAACAAAATTTTGATTACTTTCCGGTCCCCCTAATATTTAATTGTTATGAAGGAGTTAAAAACATTCGGCCCCATTTATCAGATACAATTCCTCTGCAAAACATATCTCCTTGTATTTTACAAAATTTACAACTTTCAAAACAAAATTTACAAAGTTTAAAATTGACAAATTATTTATATCTTATTTTTGAATCATACTGAAGAGACAAATTTTGTAATAGTAATAAATAAGTACTAGTGTAATATTTAAGAATGATAAGAATTTTACCTCTCACGGATGGTAAACATATGGGTCTTATGGTGTCACTCAAAGGCACCCTCTCGTTTAAGCGCAGTAGGGCGATATCGTTGTCAAAATTCAGGAAGCTAAAGTCACCTGTTAGTACTCTGACAACGTATCTAGTTTCGGCCCCCTTCTCCATACACCTATCGTGTTCACCGAATGTGACCTTGATCATGAACCACATGAACCTGAAAATGGGACTAGGCCAGTTGATCATACTTTTTTTTTAAACGAAGATATTAATGCAATGATGGTGGTAATTTTAAACGTATTGTGCTACTTAAAGTACATACAATTAATTAGATTAGAACTTCAGTTTATACTATACATAGTTAATTAATAATTAATTAAGTTAACATATATTGTTTCGAATAGGATGAATTATCAGAGTATAATATGCAATCTAAATACGATAAATTAAACAATGATAAATATATACGTATGTGTATAATAAAATAATCAGATTAAGTGTTAGGTTAGGTCGGGTTAGGTTAAGTTTGAAGTGTAAAGAAGCATCATATGATAAAGTTATGCATGAGATTAATATGATGTGGAAGTATTAGGTTAGGTCGGGTTAGGTTAAGTTTGAAATGTAAACAAAAATATCATATGATAAAGTTATGCATGAGATTAATATGATATAGAAGTACTAGGTTAGGTCAGGTTAGGTTAAGTTTGAAATGTAAAGAAACATCATAAGATAAATTTAAGCATGAGATTAATACGATAAAGTTAAGTACGAGATTGTGTTATATTATATTAAACTTGAAATCTAAAGAAAAATAAATTAAACGATAAAATTAAATATCAGTTAGGTTAGATTTGAAGCTCAAAAAGAGAAATAAATTTGAATGACGAAGTTAGGTATCAGTTTAGGTTACATTCAGCTCGAAGAACAATAATTAGAACTTAATAGCTCTATAAAGTGATTTCACAAAAAAAACAACTATGAATAGTAAAATTAAATACTATACACATTCCATATCGGTCAAATTAATTAACCTCAATGATATCGTAACGACATTATCACCATATCATTAAATATCAATTAAATGTCGATAACATACCGACAAATCCTCTTCTAAAAAGACTTGTCGAACTCCTATTAAATTATGGTAACATTACGAAAGATTATCAGGGTCATCTAACATTTTTCTTTTTTTGAAAGAAGAAATGAGTGGATATATCTTTTTATCGGGACTGTACGTCCATTTGAATTTGCGTTCCTAACTGTTTCCAATGTTGAAAGGTCTCAATGCTTTGTAAAAATGGATGGATAAAATGTAAATAACTGTTGTGCATGAGTAAATGTGATTTGATGAGGGTTTTATGTATTGTTGTTAGCAGATGATAATAATGTAATAATATTGGGAAATGTAACAATGTTATAATGTAATAATATTGTTATTAGCAAATAGTAACAATATAATAATAATAGCAAATGTAATAATATAATAATATAATAATATTGTTATTAGCAAATAATAACGATATAATAATACTAGCAAATGCAACAGTATAATAATATAATAATATTGTTATTAGCAAATAATAACAATATAATAATATTAGTAAATGTAACTGTATAATAAAATAGTAATATTGTTATTTGCAAAGAATAACAATTTAATAATACTAGCAAATGTAAAAATTTAATAATATAATAATATTGTTTTGAGCAAATAATAACAATATAATAATATTAGTAAATGTAACAGTATAATAAAATAATAATATTGTTATTTGCAAATAATAACAATATAATAATACTAGCAAATGTAACAATATAAAAATATAATAATATTGTTATTAGCAAATAATAACAATATAATAATATTAGCAAATGCAACAGTTTAATAATATAATAATATTGTTATTAGCAAATAATAACAATATAATAATATTAGCAAATGCAACAGTAATAAAATGTAATAATATTATTATTAGCAAATAATAATGTTATCAGCAAACAGTAACGATAAATAATATTGCTATCAGCAAATAATAACAATATAATAATACTAGCAAATATAAAAATATAATAATACTGTTATTATCAAATAGTAATGATATAATAATATTGCTGTTAGTAAACAGTAACGATATAGTCAAAAAAAAATATTCTTTATTCAATTTAATTCATAATTACCCTTTAACGCAATGGGCGGCAGTGAGCACATAGCGATCGTTTATTAAAGTTCCACCGCAGTAAAATTTATTCAAGTACGATAACCTTGCCATCCACGGGAATTCGTTCATGCGAGTTGTTTGACCGCCGACTATCCGACTTTCCTCATTTCGCAATCCGCAGTCTAATTATTTCAACAATTAATTCGTTACTTTACTCAATTATTTTTTATGAACAGCATATGTGGTGAGATAGTAACAATCATAATAAAATATATAAATATTGTTCACAGTAAACTTAATTAGTTACTATTAGTGCTCTTAACACTAAAACTACCAAACCGGTCAAATGACAGCTCCATTTTCTTATTAGGAACACATTTTGTTAAAGTACATTCCTTAAAATCAGCATTGATTTTCATCAAGATAAAGAATAAATGTGTGTACTAATTTATGTTTGGTTATTTGTTTATTTATTTTTCAACTTCATTTTTAATTTCAAATTACGTAGGTAGGTTTAGTGTTAATTTATTACTGTTATTATAGCAATAAATTATTATTTGAAATGTAACTGTACTTACTGCAATAACATGGCCCTGGTGCCTCCACGGAATATGGTGGCTTATTACCGAAAATGCCAAAAAAGTTTTTCACCTTCTCACCCAAGGTATTTGCCTAAAAATTCGAAACATCAAAATAATCCAATTGTGTACGTTTGCAAATAAACATGAAGTATTATATTATTATATGGTGATTTAAATAGATATTTATTTTCAATTATTTATGTATATTAAATATTTATAGGTGAAGTATACGAGGTCTGGGTTGTGGAGATTTGGAAATGTGGGGACTTGAAAATTTTCAAACTTGGTTTTGAGATTTGAGAGGAGGGAGTGGTGGAGATTTGGGGGTGTGGAATTTTGGGAATTTGAAATTTTGTGAATTTAGAGATTTGGAGATATCGAGATATGGAAATTTGAGAATTTGGAAGATTTAAGTTTTATAAATTCGAGGAATTAGGAATTTAAGAATTCAAAACTTTGTCGATTTGGAGATGTAGAAATTCGGAATTGTAATTTGAGGGTGTGGGACTTTGGAAACTTGAGAATTTCAAAATTTGTAAATTTTGGATGTTACAGATTTGGAAATTTGAAAGTTGATAAATCTTGGGTTTTACAAATTTGGGAATTTGAAAGTTTATAAATATCAAGCTTTTGAGTTTGGAGAATTTGGGAATTTTTAACTTGGAAAATTTGGGAATTTAGAAATTTGAGGATGTGGTATTTCACCTTCTTTTTATATTTCCTTTAGTTCATATCAATACTCATTACTTCATATTTTATGCAATCCATAAGAAAGTCTAAGGACAATCAAGAAGATTAATGATAAGTGACCTTATTGACCCCTTAATAGCCTTAATAGACCCCTTAAAATAATTTATTACATATCCTACATCTAACTCCATTATTCCATAAAAAAATTAACTAAACTACAAAAATGAAGAAGTTAACAAAACCAAAATATACTACAATTTTCAAGGAAAATAATTCGTCCATGGCCCACCCTATATACAGAACTTTCAAGTGCAAAAATCACACCTGCATCAAAAACAAAAATTCCCGTTAAATCGAACAAAATATTCGATCAAATTACCTATATAATTAACAATTAACATAAGTATCTTACTTGACAGGATACAGTGGTGAAAAATAGGACAGCCAATAATCCAAAACACCACGAGACTTTCATTTTTTCCGATCAAATTGTATCACGTTTTATTCGTGTGAATTTTTGTAAGTTAAATTTGGAAGATAGGACATTCATGAAGCTACCGAAACACGCGGACACTGTCAGGAACGGGTTACGGACATATTATTGGTCAGAAGATACTATCACCAATGTCCCACGACGACTGAGAACGACTCAGGTCGAAGAGGTAATTATTATTCCAGAAGAGAAGGAGGGCACAGCCGACTGGTTGGCGACTGGACAGTATCTGACCACTTCAGGTTCATGTTCAGGGTCGAATTACAGGTGACTGCTCTTGACCGTCATCAGGGTCACCGTGGATTTTAAACCGTTTGCCGATCGAGGAAATCTTGTTTCTAACTTTAGAATATGGTTTAGCTGGAATTTCCGAATGCCAGATACTAGCTTTACTCTTTTTATTTATGCTAAATCTTCTGGGGAGAAAATTTTACCTAAGAAGTAAATAAGTTTTATGAAAGGTATGCTGGCACATATTAAAATGAAGCATTTTTGATAAATAAAATTAACTCAGAAATTGTTAAAACTTGACTAATTGAAATTTTAATAAAAAACTAATTTAACTAATAAAAAGCTAATTGAAATTGTTTGAAAAAATAGTAGAATAAGTTAATATAAATGCATTAATAATTGAGATGATTTTACAATTTAATGATTAAGATAATAAATTTATAATTTACATTAATAATTGAGACAATTTTACAAAATATTGAAGAACGAAAGTATTTATGTGAAGGCGTAGTTTGCAGATGTTTCAGACCTAATTCAGACATTCTAATTATTTTTTTATTTCTTTCATGTCATATGATGCTGTTTGAGTTCATCAAATACAGATAAATTATTTCTGTCCAGTGTGTTATATAGCTGTAGTAAGAATAATAATTTGCATAAGGATAATAATTTGACCAAAGAAATTCAGAGTGAATGAAAATGGGTGGAGGCATGCTTTTTGTCGCGGACTGTATTGGTAGTACGCCTTGTAACTTTCAATTAGCAGTACAGTACATCTCTAGCGGTAAAGGTGTACGATGGGTTCTCTGAACTGGATATCACGATTAAATAACACGACATTACTATAAAATGAGCAGGTACACTACAATGAATGTTCGTTGTGCAACATAATAGACCTTCTGCTTTGGTAATAGTGTCATTCTCTGTAATCGCTTTAATTGAATAATTATACATGTTTGAACAATGTCAGACTTCATAACACTATTTCAACAATGTCAGACTTCATAACACTATTTTAACAATATCAGACTTTAGAACACTGTTTCAACGATGTCATAAGTTTACATATTTTTATAAATATGGATGTCGAGCATTTTTAATTTAAAAATAAATAAGGAGTAAGCTACACAATTCATCGACATGTGTCTTAATAATTTGAATGATTTTGTAAGTAAAGTGCTGTAGGATGCAGTATGAATTAGAATTTACTAATTGATCAATTAGTAAGAAGTTTATTTTATACAAGCATTATCAGTCAATTCGCGCATATACATCTGTCTTTCATGTTTGTATTGATCCACTTCAAGTATCTTGTTACTCTTGTGTACACTCCGGGGTAGCCAGCTCTTCCACATCCAACACCCCAGGAGACTATGCCTGTATAAACAAATAAAAATACAATATTATTGTTTAAAGAGTATTTAACATTTTGACATCAATTACTTTATATAAAGATCACGTTTTAATCTTTTAGCTAGTTTTTAACTTTTTAATCTTTTAGCTAGTTTTTAACTTTTTAATCTTTTAGCTAGTTTTTAACTTTTTAAGTTTTAGCTAGTTTTTAATTTTTTAAGTTTTACCTACTCTTTAATTTCTTAACTTTTATTTACTTTTTAACTTTTTAACGTTTAGCTATTTTTTTTCTGCCAAAAATAAATGAGTAAGGTCGAAATGAAGAATGTTTTTGGTGAAAGATAAGTTCTTACCAACAATTTCTATTCTATCGCCTTCCTGCACAAGAAGAGGACCTCCACTGTCACCCTGACAAGAATCTTGAGCATTTCGACCAGCGCAAATCATGTTATCCGTAATTCGATTGGCTCGATACTTCATTTTTCGACACTGGGTCAAACTTAATATCGGTACTTGTACTTCTTGAACTTGTCCAGCAAGCATTCCTCCTTCTGATGTCCGGCCCCAGCCAACCACGGTTCCTTCTTTACCGGCTGGGTCACTACCTGTGGATATCATATTAAATCTTGCTTTGTTATCATGAATATACTCTTTCTTTTTAATAACATAGTGCATTTTTAATCTATTTTACACCGGTGCACTTATTTGAGTACACTGCATTTGTTTACTTTCATGAAATGTGTACTGTACACATGTGATGCAAATGTACTCGTATGAGTATTGAAGTTCCATTCATGAACTTTCATAAAACATTTAATGTACATATGTGTGATCAATGTACTCATATGAGCACAGCGCTAAAGTTTCATTCATAGACTTTCATAAGATATGTAATGTACACATGTGTTCCATGTACTCATATGAGTGCAGCACTAAAGTTTCATTCAGTGACTTTCGTAAGATATGTGATGTACACATGTGATCCAAGTGTACTCATATGAGTGCAGCACTAAAGTTTCATTCATCGATTTTCATAAAATATGTGATATATACATGTGATCCAAGTGTACTCATATGACTACTAAAGTTTCATTCATAAACTTTCATAAAACATGTAATGTACATATGTGTTCCCAGTGTACTCATATGAGTACAGCACTAAAGTTTCATTCATTGAACTTCATAAAACATGTAATGTACACATGTGATCCAACTATACTCATATGGGTACTAAAGCCTGATGCATTGACTTTCATAAAACATGTAATGTACATATGTGTTTCCAATGTACTCATATGAGTACAGCATTAAAATGTCATTCATTGAACTTCATAAAACATGTAATGTACACATATGCTCTCAGCGTTCTCATACGAGTGCTAAAGTTTCATTCATTGACTTTCATAAAATATGTAATGTACATATGTGTTCCCAGTGTACTCATACGAGTGCAGTAATAAAGTTTGTAATACGAAAAGATGTTTCATTATTTTTATTAAGACAGAAGGTTTTATTTTGGTGGATCATCTTGTATTCATATATGTATGTATATTAAATATCATACCTGATTGTGGTAAACACACTGGCCTAATTGACTTGGAAAATTTCACAGATTTCCGAAGTTTCAATAGTGCGACATCGTGATTGTACGAATTCATGTCAAAATTTCTGTGACGAATTACAGCGCTAACTGCTCTCATTATAGCAGGTCCATCAGAGTTAACGTATTGATCGTAATCTCCGAGTACTACGCGGATCCTAGAACGTTTTAGCCTGAAAATATATAAATATATATGGGGTAAATAAATGTATTGAGTGGACGTAGTGTGGGCAGTTAGAAGGTGGGAATTAGGCAAGAAGGGAATTTGGGTATTTAGGGATTTGGGAAGATGGGAATTTGGGGTATTAAGGGATTTGGAAAGATGGGAAATTGGGAATTTAGGGATTCGGGAAGATGGGAACTTGGGAATATGGTTATTTAAGGAGATGGGAACTTGGGAAGGTGGGAATTAAGGAAGAAGGGAATTTGGGTATTTAGGGATTTAGGAAGATGAGGATTTGGGTTTTTAGGGATTTGGAAAGATGGGAAATTGAGAAGATGGGAATTTGTGTATTTAGGAATTTGGGAGGATGGAAATTTTGAAATATGGGGATTTGGGAAGATAGGAACTTGAGAAGATGGGAATTTGTGTATATAGGAATTTGGGAAGATGGGAATTTGGGAATTTAGGGATTTAGGAAGATGAGGATTTGGGTTTTTAGGGATTTGGAAAGATGGGAAATTGAGAAGATGGGAATTTGTGTATTTAGGAATTTGGGAGGATGGAAATTTTGGAATATGGGGATTTGGGAAGATAGGAACTTGAGAAGATGGGAATTTGTGTATTTAAGAGTTTGGGAAGATGGGAATTTGGGAATTTAGGAAGATGGGAACTTGAGAAGATGGAAATTTGTATATTTAGGAATTTGGTAAGATGGGAATTTGGGAATTTAGAGATTCGGGAAGATGGGAACTTTGAAATATGGGAATATAGGGAGATGGGAACTTGTAAAGGTGGGAATTTGGCAAAAATGGAACTTGGAAGTATGAGACTTTATGAATTAGGAACCTTGAGAATCTGATAATTTCGAAATATGAAAATTTGGAAATTTTGAAATGATTCTTTAAAGATAACAAATTACGTATAAATGAAACAACTACAGAATTCGATCATAAAATTATGATTATATAAATTATTGTAAATACTTACCTGCGTACACAGTGAGCAGCAGTAAGAACATAATCATTATTAACAAGGCTAGCGCCGCAGTGGAAACGACCTTCGTACACCAATCGCGCTACCCAGGGATACTTATTAGGGGATGTTGGTTTTCCACCAACAATTCGATGTTCTTGATTAGATACTCCGCATTCTGAAAGGTAATTTTGGACGAAAACTCAATAATCAATCTCTTAATCGATATTATAAAACATAATACTATGAACACAAACTAAATGATAATTTTAGGAGATATACTGCAATATTATATAAGTTTGACTAAAATATTAACTAATTATACATTCAACTATAATTTTAACAATTTTGTTATATCTTTTCATCGATAGAAAAATAAAACTCGACTCTTGAATTACTCGAATCTAATGCATTATTTATGTCGAAGTATATAAGTATGTATGTTTTTTATATTTTATGACATTTTCTTACATTTCTGGATGAACAAAAAAAATAAAGAATAAGTTTTTTACAACAAACATTAAAATAATAAATTTAATATTTCAATTTAATTTTAATTTACTTAATTTAAATCTTACCGCAAGAACAATTCCGCAATACTTCATTGTCATCCGCAGTGCCTATATCTATATCGAGACCAAATAATTCATCGAATAGAAATTTGCCTCTTCGATTACTCGTAGAATTTGTCGCCTGAAAAAGTCACATTCGATAGTACGCTCACTTTCTATTACAAATGAGAAAGGTAATCGATGAAAGCAATCATGATTCGAATGATGAATTAACGTCTATATCGTAACTTGATTTATTACATACATATGTAATTCCTTATACATATAGAGAATTTATTTGCAACAATTAATTTCATTGCTGCTATTCCAGTATGTACATATAACAATAGTATATCATTTAACACATATAATGGCATGCACATTAATTATTGCTAATTTATTTATTAATCTTTATTAAACGTATGTATTAAATTTTTATTTACAAGTGAACAATTCAAACCAGATTCAGAATTTTCATAATGTTATGTATTATATATTATTAATTTTATATGTGCATGTCATATGTATGTGTCACACATGTGCATGTTCATATATGTCACTACATATATCATATACATATTTCCTGTGTGTATATTATACACAAATGTATGTTACATACATATGTTATAAGACATGCACATATATTATACATATATGTTATATACATATGTTATATACATACTCAGTTATGTCACATGCATACGTTATACACATACACATATGTCATACACACGTATATATATCAGACATATATCACAAGCATATGTCACACATATATCACATATATCATACAGATACACATGTGTCACATATATATGACATACAGATGTACAAGTGTCACATACATACATGAAACACATACGTACACACATACAAACTGTAACATACGATCACATACGTGTATCATACACATATACACATATTATACATATGTCACAAACCTACATAACATGTCATATACACAAATAACATGCATACATAATGTTCACATCAAACAATAGTTATCAAGGTTAAAATAATTGTACGCTAGACACATCACTTACATCATAATCAGTGAGATTTAAATTATCCCTCCGAATTCTGATATTAAAACTCTCAGCAGTCGCAAAAAGCAACAAGATTAAACCGCAGATCCATGTTCTCCGAGATATGGTTTGCAGCCTCATCTTCCGATTAACAGTTAACGCGAAGAATTAAAATAAAATTTCTTCTTCTCGACGAATCTTCCCAAACACTTAACCCGTCTACACAATTTTTCGTAATCGCACATTCTATCACGTGTTCCTCCACTATTTTCCGACTACCTTCACCTTTTGCCCTTAAACTTCATCTAAAAGCCGTGGAAGATCAGCAACGTGATCCGCCAGACGCTTTCACCTCCACGAAGACGCCAGACTGACCGGCCAACAGGCCCAACAAATGTTCAATGCTTACGAAGAAAGTTCTTTCACTATCCTGTCGCTCTTTCCATTCAATATGCGACGCCGATCACACATGATCCTCTCGATTTGAAATTAGCGAGATGGTCAAGGTTGTGGATTCATGTCACGCGGCTACCGTGATTAGTGATCTTTCGATCTGTTCCTGACATACCAAGTACCACATTCTACTATCGTTGGTACAGTTGCAAATAATTTGCTAATTTTACAATTTGCAACGCTGTGCACACCGTTATATTATAATTAGAAGAGAAGGCTTTTATAATTACTTTTACATTTTATATTTACGTTTACGACGTCATTTTGGATTTTAAAATGGTTGTTTCTTTGTGAAGAGAGTTTGTGTGAAGGCTAATACTGGTTAATGTGGATGAGAATGTTGTAATTGTTTACATGTATAAAAAATTTTGTATTTGGTTCTTTAACATTTTAGTAACATTTGATGAGAAATTGTTTATATTTAGTTTTGAGATTTAATCTAAGGAATATGAGAACTTCGCAGTGTGAAGAAATTTGATTTTGAACAGAAATTTCTGGCTTCATAAATATTTTGTGTATAAATAATTATCTGATTGCATTTTATAAACTCTCCTGAATAAAATAATATGTTATGAACATATTCAAAAGTTACGAAAAATTCATGTGAAACAAGCTAATTTTTTTAATTAGAGTTAATAAGAAGTTAATAAGGAGAGACTTATTAACTTATTTAAAAAATGAAAGTGTGCACGAAATGAGGAGGATATTTTTTCAGTGGAAAGCATTGAAAAAAGCAGAAAATCATTCTGTTTTTAAAAGAAGATTTCGACAAAACACGTGGCGCCATTTTTAACCATAGATGTCGCCCTGATCACCAAGCGTAGCAAATTTGTTAAACAGTTTCTTTTATGTATCGAAAACAAAACTTGATTTACTACTTTTCTCTACGCTTTCTACAAGAAAAATGTCTGTTCCATCTCCTGATCTAGTTACATCTGCTCTTAAACCTCTATTCCTTCGAATAAATTAAAAAGTGTCTGCAAAAATTTCTTTCTTCGATGCTTAAATACATTTCAATGTTTATAAATATACTAATGACTTACATTGTTTTATCTGAAGTTCGTAGGATCATTTGAAATGCAATCATTGTTTAAACAAATGCAAACTTGTAAAATTCTTTAAAATAAATATTTAAAATTAAATTAAAATTAAAATTAAATTTCTTTAAAATTGAAGTATTTGCAAATTGATGCTGTTAAAAATTGATAACAAACTTTGTATTGAACGCATAAAAATTCATAAAAAATGTAAAGACAGAAAACTAATAAATATTTATAGAACAATTTTATTAATTATTAATTATATTTTTATTGCACAAAACCTCTGAATCAAAGAAATTGTCCAAAAATTTTTTCTTACCCTTAACTAAAGGGAAAAGGTACAAAATATTGCAAAACTGAACTTATTCGATGAAATGTTATTAAAAAAGTTCATCGAACAACTTCGAATTGTTTCACGGTTGTTTGTTACATTCCGTCATGCTCTTTCTGTTTCCATAAATTCATTATCCTTCGAATCAGCTGAGAAACTATTATCTAAAATATAATTGATGCTTCGGCTGTAATTACACGATTCTAATTAAATCACATGAATATTTATAAATTGATTTGTTACGGTGTATGATCTTTTCATATGTAGAAATATGTACATTTCTATTATATGTAGAATGTGTATTTACAAAGTAAAGAATAGTGTTCATATTTTCATTGTTGCTTTTGTTATAGATTAATATTTATGTATTGAGATTTTCTTAAACATTTTCATAGTTTAATTGTTAATTGTTAACATATTCTAGCTTTTACCATTGTAAATCGTATTAATTATTATTGTGTACTGGATTTGGCAAATAAATACATATAACATATGTATAATAAATATGTTTTGTATATAAATTACAATTTAGTTCACCAATGAATTTAATTAGTGAGTACTAATTAGTACTTTGTTATTTTGTATTAATTTTGATGTTTTATAATGTAACATCTGTGTCATTACCTAACATATTAATTCTTTAAATAATTAATTCAAAATATGAACTATGATCATACATCTCTATAATCACTACACTCACATATCATAAACATACACATATAAATTATAATTGCCTTCATCCACAATTTGTTTACTATTCCCCCAAAACAAAAAACTCCTATTTCACCCAGTAATTTCCAAGTAACACCAATTATTAAGCTATCGACTAAATCCCCGTCAGTTATCGATCCTATAAGTAGCCTTCTCATCTCTGTTTGACTTTCTGATAATCCTGACAAGCACCTCTCATTGTCAGTATTTTACGAGGCTCGTAAAGTTAATTTTACTCAAGAATTGTTCCTGTTTCAATTCGGGAAGAATCAGAAGTCGTTGGTAACGGTCTGGAGGTTTCACTAACCCACATTCACCGTTGAAAGCAAAACGTTTCTGACTGGTGACCTGGTTTCCGTTATTGCTCGCTCATCTTGATCGAGGACTGACGTTTATCTAACACTTTTTCGTCATGCTCATTTTTTCCCCTGCAACCGTTTCCCAAATAACCGTTATTTTTTACTGTTCCCTTCTATTTAGAATTATTTTATGCCTCAAAACATTACTTTGGTGTCAACTGATATATTATGTTAATTCAAATTCATTTTCGTTTCAAATTCAAATTTATTTCATCTTCAAATATTAATTTAATACACAATGTTTAAATATTAAATTTTAGGCAACATATTAGACTCTAAACTTTGATTTTCATTTAAGGTATTTTTAAGTATAATCAAATATTTGATAAATGGCATGAGCGTCATTTTGTAAATATTACAAAGTGATAATATTATGTAATAATAATATTATAATATAAGTAATAATATAATATAAGTATTACTTACTAATAACAAGTAATAAATAGTAATAATAATATTATAATCTAAGCAATAATATTATAATGATATATTATTGATGAGATTGATTATTTGTGTATGTAACATTTATTTCAAATCAACATTTTTCATGTGTATGAATTATATTATATTTCTTAACTTTACAATTCAACAGAAAGGAGAATTTTAAGGTAAATAAAAAAATCAAAATTGAGCCATACTTAAATACATTCTTTATTCACTCTACCAAATATGACAACATAAACATCTAATTATATCGGACTAGATTAAACTGCATGCAATGATTCAATGTTCACAATAAATTAACGATTAGCAACATCTCGACAACGTTGCATAAGTACATTATATACAACTTACAGACTGCAAACAATAAGTCGAATGATAAAATAAATATACAAATTCTTGAGATCGTATAAGGGACTTAATACTGATTATACTAGTACTTAATACTCAGGGGTGGGAGACATTTGGGCCCAGAAAAAAAAGTGACTCTTGTCTCTGGGGAATTTCATGATTCTTGATATGGTATGTGGGTATTTCCTTATGTGGGGAATTCCAGTTATTACGATGTTTATACTGCTTTCTGTGGAATAATTTATTGGCGACGAGGTGGTGGACATACGCATTCTTTTCCGAGGAGGTCTTTCATCCATCCGAGGTAATTGGTTAGTTTTGTGTATATTCCGGGGAAATTTGGTCTTGCACAGCCACGACCCCAGGAAATTATACCTGATACACATTTACAATTTAAAAATTAATTTATAATTTGAAATGAATTGTAAGATAATAATAATTAAAATGAATTGTAATTATTATGTGATTATCTATGTTTAGAAGATTAAGTTTATATTCAAGTCTTTTAATTATTGAAATAATAACAATATAAAATTGTAAGTGAATTTACCTATTACTTCAAGATGACCGTACGTGCCCTTTACGTGAAGAGGACCACCACTGTCACCCTTAAAATATTATAATTGTTAACGTTAATTTTGTTAGAATAACATTGTATTGTCTTTCTTAGAATAAATTTGCAGTTTGTGAAATAACATGAGTTACAATGTTTGAGTCCTTGAGTAACTTATAAATTGTTCATTTATACTAGTTTAGTCTAAACTTACATATTACATATCAATTTTGAAACTGTTCATGCAATTTTAAATTAAAAAAAGAATACATGTATGTTCAGTGCAAAATTTAATTACAGGAGAATAATATTTTTATCGTTATTTATATTATTAGGTAATTATACAGTATATAAGAATTTATATAATTTTACTGGAACTAAGAATTTAATGAACATCTTATTGATTCAAATAAAAATTTTGTAGAGGTTAAAAATGTTCATTCACGTTTATGATAAATGATGAATTTGTTTGAATTTAAAATAGCAAAGGTATCAACTATTACGAATATTTATATATTTGTAACAAAATTATTTAGCAGTATCATTCATTGCAAATATACATATACCTATAAAAATATTATTTACAAAAGTTAATTATTGTGTAAATATTTTTAAGAACATTATATACGAGTATCAATTCTCCTAAATATTTATGAAGAATATTTTTAAGAAAATTATTTCTGAATCTTACTATAAAAAATTATTTACTAACTTTTGTAAAAAAATTATTTACTTATACTTACACGAAAAATTATATCTATTTATTTACACGAAAAGTTATATCTATTTATTGATACGAAAAATTATATCTAATTATAAGTGTAAAAAGAGCACTTCTTAAAAGATTGAAATGTAACATTTGAACGTATTTTACACATGATTAAGTAAGAATTTAGTGGAATACTTACAAAGCAAGCGTCACGTTCTCCTTCTAGGTAACCAGCACAGAACATGTTCTCCGTAATACGATTCTTTTGGTATCCTGCTTGATCACACTCTTCCTGCGACAAAATTGGTAGATTTACCTTTCGAAGTTCGTCACTTACAGGTTGATTTTCTCCGGTTCGTCCCCAACCAATTACTGTGGCTGTTGCACCGGTATAATCGATGGCTTCTGTAAAATACATAGCTTACTTCAATACATCGTAAAAGTGATTTCACGTCTCGTAAGTCAGTATTGAAATTAAAATTGTTTTTCCTTTCATTTGTACCATTGTTGCACTATTTGTATCGTCTTTTGTTTGTAACTAGTATTATGTAGTGATGAGATACATAATGTATTAATGTATTTATTATACTGCACTATATTTTAATACTATAATGTATTTTATTTTATCTGTAAAGATATCTGCAAAATTTTTTCTAAATAAATAAATAACACATTTTGATGATTAAAAATTATGCAAATGAAATGGAGTAATAACTTGCTTTTATTTGGACGTTTTTAAGAATGTGATTATAAGAAATAATAAAAATAAAAATTGCATATTAGATTTTGAATTAGGCAATTAGTTATTTATTTCAATTTCATTTTGCTCTATAATGTTTAAAGTAATAATACATGTAACAGTAAATGAAAAATTAAATAATAATTGTACTGTTTTCGTATTGTACAATTGTTATTTAATTTGTAAGTAATTTATAATATTGTACCCTAAATTTGTAATTTATGATATTTTACCTTAAATTTGTAATTTGTAATATTGTACCTCAAATTTGTAATTAATAATATTTTACCTTAAATTTGTAGTTTATAATATTGTACCTTAAATATGTACCTCGTGAATATCTGTCAAAAGTTTTCACATTAAACACAAATACCTTGTATAATTTTCTTTGCAATTACCCTGCATTTATGTAAAAATTGTTCCACCTTTTGTGACTGAAAAGTACTTACTGTCTTCGGGTAAGCATGCCGTTCGAACGAGACCAGTCAAATCCACTGATCGATCCATTTCAACAATAGCAATGTCATTGTTGTATGAATACGGATGGAAATTTTCGTGAAGAACGACTGACTTAATACGACGAACTATGGAATTTTTGTTGATATTTGGACGATCGCTATCAGCCAATATTAGCTTGATGCTTCTGGTATCAAACCTGTAACAAACAACCATAAAAACGATTTTGTCTTTTGTTCAGAATGAACATTTTGTGTAAGTTATAATTCCACTTGAAATGTGTAATGGAGAACGAAAAGAAAATATAAAATCTTGCATTGAAAATAAAATTTGTGGCAGAAAATGACTTGTATTGAATTCAAAATACATTGCATGATAGTAGTCACAAAAAATATTGAGTAAAATATTTTATATTAGAAACGATGTATTACATAAAATATTTTGAATTAGAAGCTATATTGCATCAAACATTATGTATTGAAAATAAAATATGTGACAGAAAATGATTTGCATTGAACTCAAAATACATTGCATGATAGTAGTCACAAAAAATATTGTATAAAATATTTTATATTAGAAAAAATATATTACGTAAAATATTTTGTATTAAAGCTATATTACATCAAATATTACATATTGAAATTAAAATATAGTGTACAAAATATTTTATATTGAAAATAAAATATAGCGTACAAAATATTTCGTATCAAAAACAAAATAAAATACTAAAACAATCAGCCAAAATATAAAATAAATTATTGTGTACCGAAAACAAGCAAAAAGTTTTCTATCGTATACAAACAGCTGAGTACAGAAAATCCAACATTTCGAACGACGAGAAGTGCAATGAATTCGCGTTTTGTCCGACAGGAGTCCATTTTACGTTACTACTCACCCCTCCAAACAGTGAGCTGCTGTGAGTACATGCTTCCGAGTTATTAGACTTCCAGCACAATAAAATGTACCTTGTTTAGTGAAGCTAACAATCCAAGGATACTCGGAAATACTTGTTACATTTCCACCGACAATTCTTGTTTTTCTCCCGACTCCACAAACTGCAATAAATTTTAAATTATTTATAATTGTACACTGCTTTCATTAATGGACGTCACATTTTTCAGTTGCATACAAGGTAAGTTACGGTTAGGTTATCAAATTTTATAACAGAGATCATTTTCAGAATTTTCATCTTTATTTTATTTAAGTTTGTAAAATATTTAAGTTTTTTTTTTATGGATGTTGCCAATGGATTATATTCTTTATTGCAGAGATATTGCAATAAAATAGAGGAAGTACAGTTTTCTATATTCAATGTCTACAATTAAAATCACCTGAACTTATAATTTATGGGAGATATAAATTGTCAAAAGTTGTACAATTTAATTACCACAATCATCGCAGACGTTCGGTCGTTTCGAGGGAATCGAGGGTGGTGAATTGAAATCAATATAAGATACTTCATCAATTGATTTCAGACGACTACGCTCTGCATCGGTTATATTTCTTCTATCGATCTGTCGTATCTATAATAAAATTATAAAACGCCTACTAAACCATACATTTCAATACAATTTTTATTATAAAGTTGTCCAACTCATTCATATTTATGTTTCCCAAAAATGAAATTAACTCAAATTACAGCAAAAACAAAACTTACTAAATTAAGTAAACTTCTAAATACATAAAGAACAATAAAAAAAGATTTTACAAAAATTGTTTTACAGCAAGATTTGAACTCGCAACCCTCTGTAAAGTCCGAGCACAGCCATTTTACAACAAAGTTTCGTTTAGTACAATGCAGTTATTGGACTTAAAATATCTTAAAAGTCAAAAGCATTCTATTTGCACAAAGTCCCCCAGTAATATCGAATAAAAATTAAAATAAAACTTCTAAATCACACATTCACAATTTCACGAAGCACCAATATTCGAAAGCACATTATTAAAAAGATGTTCCGAACGTTTCCAACATGATTGTGCAAATAAGCAATAACTCACCACTCGCGGCAGCGCGTACGTAAAACAGCTTATCCACAGTAATAACACCAGTGTGCGTTGCATTATTCTGCAGCTGAATTTTCGATACAATTACTGGAAATTAACTTAGGATCTCGTGCTGACGATACCGAGTTCGTGCACGTGCCTCAGGCGTTAAAATCCTAAAGGTACCGTGTCTCTTTTGCCGTTTTATAGTAAATTATAACTATTGAAGAACCCTGCTCGGTGGGGATCGTTAGCCTTGAGTGGTACGTTTGCATTGGCAGATGTTGCATACGACAGCCTTTAAATCAGTCGAAGTATTCGTGTACGCATCATTGTCTCACCTGTACAGATACCAGGTAGCGAAATGATGATGTGTGTGTACAAGGGGAGAGGTTAAACATCACACCATCGTCCAATGTCAACCCGAATTATCTCCTACTCCTTTCGCGTCCTTCGTTTTCCCTTTCAGGGATCCAGCTGACTAGATCAATGTCAGTTTCGTCAACGGGGGCTTTTCTTGCCTACAGCCTCTCTTGTCTTATTCATATTTCTATGATGAAATGTTTGCTGAGAGCTGTTGGAATAGGCCAGAGTCTAATCACATTCGTAACGTCTACTATTTCAGGTTCTGAACTCTTAAGTACTCTTCAAATATGAACAGAGGCTGTATACATGTGCATACACTTTGTGTTGTTTGAAAATAATAGACTATTGTGTGGACATAGACTTTTTATTGAGATGTTTTGTTTGAAAGTTCATTCTTTAGTGTTCCTTTGATGTAAGAGCATTGTTTAACGTAAAAGTAATGTAGAACATTTTTTATTTGATTTGAAAATAATACAGGACATTTTTGACTGAGTCTAAAAGCAATAGAGGATATTTTTGACTGAGTCTAAAGTTAATACAGGACATTTTTGACTGAGTTTAAAGTTAATAGAGGACATTTTTTATTTGTCTAAAAATAAGAACATTTATTATTTAACTTAAAAATAGTAGAGAATATTTAACCTGAAGAATACTCTTCATTTGACTTAAAAATAATGCAAAGAATTTTTCACTTAACCTTAAAAATAATAGAAGAATATTCTTCATTTAACCTAAAAATAATACAAGGAATTTTTCATTTCACCTTAAAAATAATAGAAGAATATTCCTCATTTAACCTTAAAAGTAATAGAGAAATATTCTTCATTTAACCTAAAAATAATACAAGGAATTTTTCATTTCACCTTAAAAATAATAGAAGAATATTCTTCATTTAACCTTAAAAGTAATAGAAGAATATTCTTCATTTAACCTTAAAAGTAATAGAGAAATATTCTTCATTTAACCTAAAAATAATCCAAGCTATTTTTCATTTAACCTAAAAGTAATAGAAGAAAATTCCTCATTTAACCTAAAAATACAAGGAATTTTTCATTTAACCTAAAAGTAACACAAGTTCTTCATTTAACCTAAAAGTAATACAAAAAGTTTTTCATTTAACCCAGAGCCAATACATTCTTCATTTAACCCAAAGATAATACAGAATATCTTGAACTGACGTAAAAACAACACTCACACCCCCATCCGAGCAAGTAATATAACAGAAAGATGTTAACTGAGAGCTCGAGGCTAAATCATGGTGGTTCTTCTGAAACAATGAAACAATCTTGTCCGAGGTATAAGCAATAAAAGTTTTATTAGAGAAGATTCCAAGAAGTTCCTGACACCGTGGCAATATTACGTGGGTGAGTATTGTGGTTAAAACTGGGTCAATGTAATGGTTGCTTGCCCTTGTTTTAAGATTCGTCAGGCTAAAGCAAATATCTGATGGGTATTAAACAGAGTGATACAATGGTTGTAACAGGTACTTCTTACATGCTGTTTGAATCATTGTGTTTCATAACCTGGAGGTTATGATAAGGATCGTAACAGTTGACTGCATATTACACTTAATTGGATCATAAAGTGATGAGGTTATTTTTGAATTATGTCATTTGGTTCATTTTTATGTTATAACCACGTGATCAATTGGTCTGACCAATTTTAAGTTATATCATTATCAATTGATTGAAACAGTTTTAATTTATGTCTTGATCTGATGATCAATTGATTCGTCAAATTTTAAATTATTTCATCGGATGATTAATTGATCGGTCAAATTTTAAATTATGTCATTATGGGATCAATTGATAGGTGAAATTTTAAATTATGTCATCGGATGATTAATTGATCGGTCAAATTTTAAATTGTGGTCAGATGATCATCAATAAAGTAATCATCACAAATTGTGTAATTATTTTCGACATGATTAATTACCAAACGATTAAGTGTAATTTAAACATATTCTTCACGAGACATCTTCAGAGACTTATCATATAATATGACAGACTTATCATTAATATTATTAATATTACTGTATCATAGAATCATTATTGTGTCATATTACTATATCATAGAAAACATAGAATCTGACATGTGCTATAAATTAAAATTTACTATACTACATATACAAAAACTTACTTTATATTTTATTTTTTAAATTCATCATTAAATTTAAATATTAATATTAATTGTATATTATATAAAAATTCTCATATGTCCACCCATATAATTACGATACCAATTGAAACGAACAATAATATCACAAATAAAAAAATTATATGAGTAATGAATCAAGTATCAAAAATGAAGTTACGATGCTGCTAATTGTAACAATAATAACAAAACTAAAAATGTCCTAGATACTACGTACACATGATAGCGTAAGTCAATTTGGTACTCGCCCGTGAAAAGACTGAAATCATGGTAATCTGACCCTGGTGATAAGTCTAAATAAGGCAAGGCTGTTGATAATGTTAGTCATATTAGCAGACAATAAAGACATTGTCCTACCCGCATGAGGGTGCTATGACCCATATACCTTGACCCACTGTCACTGGTTACAGGTAAGATATAATCCCCTGTCCTACATCGCCTTATCACGTGTCTCTCGAGTTTAAAAATTTGATAAAATTCCGTAATTAAGTCGCGTGTAAACAGACATAGAAATATTTGCTTACTTTTATAATTTCTATGTTGCTACATCTTTCATCCACATCTGATTGTGTGATATGTGGGGCAGATTATGTAATACATAACGTAAAATAGTTATAAATATTTATTAAATACTATTCGTACATTCTTGAATTAATACAAGTATATAGTTAAGTATTAATATATCAAGCATATGTTCTTAAGTTAACTTAATGAATATAATTACTATATACCTGTTTGCAATATATGTTTATCTGTAGGTTTTGATAATCAGTTTTATTACATTTGTTACATTATTTATTTTATTTGTGCTTACACCTTTCAGAATCTTTTATTACAATTTTATTACATTTCCTCAGTATTTTATTATCGAGTCATAAAACAGTAAACATATCATACGCATATGGAACAATCCAAAGCAAGATGGCGGACCTCTAAGCGAACCGTTACGATAAATACCCAAAATTTTGCGTTCGACGACCGTACAGTAAATTTACATTCACGGTCAGCCTAAATTTTCACTTCGACTACTCGCCTGTCCACTATTCGGTATACATAAAGATGAGGAGTCGAATCGAGATCTTGTGTGAAAGTGTACGTCGTCTTGGTAGGAAGTGTATTGGCTTCAACTGAATTCGCTGCTCCCTTTATTCACTGATTCAATGCGGATAGACAGTATTCTTTTAGCGTGCGACAAGAAAAGTGTTCAGTAATGATGTGTATTCGTTCGATAATTTGTGTGGCTGTTGTAATTGTAACGACATGTTTTGTTAATTGCGAAGAGGTAAGTAATCGTAAGATCATATTTACATAATTTCCACATATGAAATCGTTGATAAATGTGTTATATTGTATAAATAAATATTTCAGTATTTTTGCTGTAATTAATATATTAATATATTGTGATAATTCATATATTAATTTAGTGCAGTTGCTTTACTTGTAATTACTGTTTTGCTAGACTGTTTTTTTCTACAGTTTTGTTATACTATTTTGTTATGTTCATTACACAGTAATTTGTTATATAATGTATTATCATTGTACAGTTTTATTATATTGCTTTTTTACTATCTTCTTTTTATGAGCTTCTTGCTCCATAAACTTTTTATTAAAAAAAGAATTTGTGTGTTTACAATGTTCATGGAACCATACATAAATATTCAGTAGACAGAATTACAAATAGATTCAAATTTAAGTATGAGGATAAATTCGACTTTTGTCAGATACTCCTTCAGAATAAGCCTTTCTTATTCTGTAGATTTTGAATTGAGGACATATAACGGCGATAAAAGGCCTAAAATATATGTACTATGTTTTTGGGATCAAGTAGGTGTCCAGAGACATGTACGATTTTATTTCAATTTATACCTAATAAAATATCTAATATAAATACATTCGTACATTAAATAACTGTTTTAGAATTATACTACTTGTAACAAAATTGTAATATTTATTATAACATGCATTATATTTTAAGTAGATTTCCTCGTTTTTATAAAAATTGATTAAAATACATAAATAATGTGTATTCATATACAAATAGTATTCAAGTATTTATGTAAACAAATTCAAGATTTAATAGAAATGAATACTTGCAGTTGCAATCAGGTATAGAAACAGGAGTCAGTTTGAATAATACTGAGAGTAATGTAGAAAAGAGCACACAAGATGGAACAAATAGTACGACGGAAACGGAGGATAAAAATTTTTGGGATTGGCTGAACGGTGTTTTATCTGGTTTGAGGCCTACTACAAGTGCACCTCCAATAGCAGAAGCACCAGAATCATGTCCACCCTGCAGTGAGTTATAGTGTACTCTAATTTTTTATATTATAGAGAGCGTTGGGGATTTGAGTAGCTGAAAATTTTAAGATTTAGAGATTTGGGGATTGGGGGATTGGGGGATTTGAGGATTTGGGGATTTGGGAATTGGGGGATTTGGAAATTTGGAGATTTGGAGATTTGGAGATTTGGAGATTTGGGGATTTGGGGATTTGGAGAGTTAGAGATCTGGGGATTGGGGGATTTGGGAATTGGGGGATTTGGGGATTGGGGGTTGGGGGATTTGGAGATTTGGGGATTTAGGGATTTGAGAAATTTATAGATTTAGAGATTTAGAGATTTGGAGATTTGGAGATTTGGAGATTTGGAGATTTGAAGATTTGGAGATTTGTAGATTTGGAGATTTGGAGATTTGGAGATTTGGAGATTTGGAGATTTAGAGATCTGGGGATTTGGAGATTTGAGGATTTGGATATTTAGAGATCTGGGGATTTAGGGATTAGGTATTTGTGGACTTGAAGATGTAGGGTTTTGAGGATTTGGAGATTTGGAACTTAGAAAGGGGCTTTAGAGATTTGAAACTTAGCAATTGGGACACTTGGGAAGTGGGAAACTTGAGAATTGGGAAACTTGACAGTAGGGACACTTGGTAATTAGGAAACTTGAGAATTGGGAAACTTGACAGTAGGGACACTTGGTAATTGGGAAACTTGAGAATTGGGAAACTTGACAGTAGGGACACTTGGTAATTGGGAAACTTGGCAGTAGGGACACTTGGGAACTGGAAAATTTGGGAATTTGGAAATTTGGTAGTGTAGGGATTTGGAAATTTGAGAATTTGGGAATGTAGGGATTTGAAAATTAAAGAATTTGGGAATGTGGGAATAGGGAAATATGGAAATTTGGGAATGTAAGAATTAGGAAGTGTGGGAATTAGGAAATTTGGAAATGTGGGAATTGGGAAATCAGAAAACTAGAAAATTTACAAATTTAAGAATTTCAGGATTTAAAGATTTGAGAAAGCATAACATTAATAAACACTGAACTACTATTTTGTAAAACGAATTATTGTGCTGTTCAACAGAATGTGGTATAACAAATACACAAAGACGAATAGTAGGCGGTGTTGAAACTCAGGTAAATCAATATCCTTGGATGGCATTAATGATGTTCAAAGGACGTTTCTATTGTGGAGCATCAGTTATAAATTCTCGCTATGTATTAACTGCTGCTCATTGTGTTGACAGGTAATAATCTTGTTAAATAAAAAATTTTTCGAAAAATTAATAATTTCAGATTTTAGAATCAGGAAATCCATAAATCTATAAATTTAAAAATTCATTGAAAATGTTTAAGTAACAAACACTACTTTTACACAAGTATTATATTCAGCCCATGTATATTTATTATACTGCACAATAAATTTCTATAAACAATCGAAACAGATTCGATCCAAATTTGATGTCCATCCGAATATTGGAGCATGATCGTAATTCGACAACGGAGTCTGAAACGCAAATGTTCAAAGTTGAAAAAGTGATCAGACACAGTGCCTATTCCACGTATAATTACAATAATGACATTGCGCTGGTCAAAGTGAAGGATTCGATTAAATTCGAAGGGAAAATGAGACCTGTTTGTCTTCCAGAACGAGGTAAAATTCTCAGCATAATTAAAATAAATATAATCCTTAAAAAGGCAAATAAATATTAACTCTTTGATTGTTACATTGAAGCAATCTTTAAAAAATTTAATTATGTTCTAGTTTTATTCTTATCAAATCTTCGGCGACGACTAAAATTAAATTGTTAAAATCAAGTAGCTAAATTTTAAGTTAAGTAGACAGAATTAAAATTGGCATGTCAATTTACAACCTAAACGTTGATTAAAATAAAAGACTTTTAAAAAGAAAATTATAAATAAATTTATAAAATAAAATTTGATAGTTAATGGTTAAAACACTCATTCTACAGAGAAAACGTTTGGAGGTATGGAAGGTATAGTAACCGGGTGGGGTGCGCTCGACGAGGGAGGTCCCATATCGCCAACGTTACAAGAAGTGACAGTTCCAATTCTCACGAATGCTGAATGTCGTGAAACGAAATATCCATCACGGAAGATAACAGACAACATGATTTGCGCCGGCTATAAAGACGGAATGAAGGATTCGTGTCAGGTAAATAACTCACAATTTCATTGCAGCTATTATTAATACATTATCATCTTCATCCAACATTGATTAGATCTATATACAATAATAATCTAATAATAATAATAATACATTGTTCATTCTTCCTATTATTAAACATAACATAAATATTATTTATAAAAGCATATTTTGTAAAAGTTCAATGTGTGAGATGGCATGTCCACATTATTTATAGCTGTCACAACAATGTCCACATTACTTATAGCTGCCACAACAATGTCCACATTACTTACAGCTGCCAATCCAACGCACATGCGCCAATTAAGCTAGTCATGATTAGAGAGTTCTGTTAAAGTTACTAATGAAAGGCATGTACAGATGTCAACCCACGAGTTGGCGCGTGGCCCAAAGTAAAAGAAGCTCCCCACACTTCCAGTTACATTTCGGCAAATAAGAATAATGGCAATAACAAATGCTGAATTTTCACTGTCACTCACTTGAGAGACGTTTGCCGAGTATCATTTGGAGATATGGAAGCTTTGGAATAAGGTGATTCGAAGTTTTGAGAAGATCGTTTTGAAATTTGGAGCTTTAGTTTTAGAAATTTTGAATATTCGGAGCTTTGGAATTTGGAAGATTGAAAGTTAAGAAGGTTGAATGATCGAATTTAGAATGATCGAAATGTGCAAAGGTTAGGACTTTCAGAAATTGGAATTCAGGAACGTAGGGACATTGGAAAGTTGAAACTTTGGGTGATTCAAACTTTGGAAAGTGGGGACTTTGGAAGGTTAGAATTTTGCAAGGTTGGGACTTTTGAAGGTTGGAACATAGGGAAGATTGAGACTTTGGAAAGTTGGAACAGTGGAGGGTTGGAACTTTGAAAGATCGAACCTTCGGATGATTCAAACTTTAGAAGATGAGTACTTTGGAAGGTTAAAACATTGCATGGTTGGGACTTTGGAAAGTTAGAACTTTGGAATGGTGAAACTTGAGAAGGATAATAGTAGTAGTTCTTCTAAACACGTGGGTCAGCTTCTTCAGGTGACAACTCGTGGGTTGACATTGATACGTCACATTTGAAATGTGTGCGTCACGAGTGCGTCACGAGTGCGTCATATTGCAGAGCAATGGGTTAATACAACAATTTGAAATAAATATTTCTTAACAAAATCTATTAATTTAAGCTTTGGAAGGTTGGAACTTTAGAATGTTAAAACATTGCAATGTTGGGACGTTGGAGGGTTAGAACTTTGGAAGATTAAAACTTTGCAAGGTTGGAACTTTAGAAGGTTGAAACTTTGGAACGTTAGAACTTTCGAAGGGCGAAACTTTGGAAGGTTTAAGATTTTGGAAGGTTGGACCTTGAGAAAGATGAAATTTGAGGAAGTGGAAATTTTGGAAGGTTGAAAGTTTAATAACTTTGAAGTTAATAACTTTGGAAGGTTAAATCGTTGGATGATTGAAACTTTGAAAGGTTAAAACATTGCAATGGTGGAACTTTGGAAGGATAGAACTTTGCAAGGTTGGAACTTTGCAAGATTAGAACTTTGCAAGGTTGGAACTTTGGAAGGTTGGAACATTTGAAAGTTGGAACTTTGGAAGATTGAATCCTTGGAAAGTTGGAATCTTGGAAGGTTAGAACTCGTGAAAGGTGAAATTTGTGAAGGTTGAAATCATGAAATATCGAAAGTTTGGGAAATTATAACATCAAAAATTAATAACTTTGCAAGATTGAAACTTTGGAAGGTTGTAACTTTGGGAGATTGGATCCTTGAAAACTTGGAACTTTGCAAAATTGAAAGTTTTGAAGATTAGATCCTTGAAAAGTTGGAACTTTGCAAGGTTAAAACTTCAAAAGATTGGAACAAAAAAAGAATAATAATTGGTGTGCAACGAGTGAGACGAGTGGGACGTCCATTTTCTATTCAGACCAATCGCGTCATAGCTCTTCTAAACCCGTCAGTCTCTTCACCCAATTCATAGATTGACATCAGTACACTTTGACTACATTTATTGCTGGATATAAATGAAAATACAGAACGGGCATCATTTGTTACAATTTTAATATGTCATTAAAAACTTCCAGGAAATTTGTGTAACTTATAATAAGAAACTAGTGAAGCTGTCATTTTGGTACTTGACAATTTGGTATTTTTAACGTTTCAAGTATCACTCAGTGTTCAGGTTTAAAGTTTTTAATTTTTGTCTGTTTAGGGAGACAGCGGTGGTCCTCTACACGTTGTCACCAACAACACACACAGCGTAGTTGGTAAGATTTATATATTACTATTCTACTTATTATAAATAACAATTTATTGATTGATGTAATTAACTGCAACAAGAGCTGACTTTAATAAAGTAATCGGTTAATTTTTAGGAGTCGTTTCTTGGGGAGAGGGGTGCGCGAAACCTGGGTATCCCGGTGTTTACAGCAGAGTGAATCGTTATTTGACGTGGATAGAACAGAACACCGAAGGCGCTTGTTATTGTTAATTAGACTTAATTGAGAATGAACGATGATTCTCGAGGATTAGAATACTCAATGACAAACAAAATGACAAATACTCAATGACAGCACACTTTGTATATACACAGTTGACATTTTTAAAATAGTAATTCAGTTGTAAGAATTTCAGTAGGAACTTGAAATGGCGGGAACCGTTGGCTTCTTTGGGAAAGATGGCGTTGTAGGGAAAAATGGTTTCATAAATCGTTTGTTAAGTTTATAGACTTTGTAAGTTTTTGAATCTAATTTTGAATTTATGAAATTGGGAAAGTGGGAAATTTGAGAATTTGGGATTATGAGGTTTGAAAATTCAGAAATTTGGGGGAGATGGAACTTTGGAATATTTGGAACTCTGAAAATTTAGAAATTTAGGAGTGTTGGAAATTTGGGATTGTAGGGATTTGGGAGTTTACAAATTTGGGATTGTTGGAAATTTGGAACTGTAGAGATTTGGGAGTTTACAAATTTGGAATTGTTGAGATTTGGAAATTTAGAAATTTCGGATTTGTAGGAATTTGAGCGTTTACAAATTTGGGATTTAAGAATTTAGAACGCTTAGACATTTGAAAATACAGGAATTCGAAAATTTAGGAATTGGGGAAGCTCAGAAATTCGGAAATTTAGGAATTGAAACTTTGAAATTTCGAAACGTGTGAAATTTGTAAATTTAGAAATTGAAATTTGGAAATTTCAAAACGTGTGAAATTTGTAAATTTAGGAATTGAAATTTGGAAATTATGAAACGAGTGAAATTTAGAACGTTAAGAATCTGTGAATTTAGAAATTTTGAGGAATTTCAGGAATTAAAAATTTGGATATTTGGAAAATTGGAAATTTAGAACTTTGAAATGTATGAAACTTCAAAACTTCAAAATCTAGAAGTCTAAATATTTCTGACTGTACATTTAATTTTCCAAAATAGAAAGCAAATGGTGGGAGTTCCCCTGCATCTCTTTTCCAAAAGAAGCTTCCATCGCCTCCACCTAAATATACTCCTTCAAAACATCAAACATTCATTTCTACCACAACAAAATACCACAAACGCACAATTTTAGCAAATTATATTAAGATATTCGTACTTAGTTTAATTTAATTATATTTTGTTACATTTATATATATTTATTTATTTATTGTGTCCAGATGTATGACTACAACGAATTAAAAGCGACTTGTTTATATATTTGTCGATTTCTAATCTTATGTATACATATACATGACAAACTATTAACATTTAAGGCACGTATCGCGGAATCTTACGGGACTTGTAACATTGAACATATGAAAAAAGAAAGCCATCGAACTTTCTCTGTTTATTTCGACACGGAATTTGGGTGAAAACTCACGTACCTCCATAAACTGAGGGATTACTCGCAGGAGGCTTTAATTTTATTTTATTTCAGAGAATCAGGTACACACCTTATATGCGTCTAATTATTGTAACATGTATTTGTAAATCTAAGAGTATGATATTATTTTATAGTAATCTTATTTGTTAGTAATATAATCTTGTTTTTTAAATTAATAATTTGCATACTTGAAATGAAATATATCTGAATATTTGCAATTTTAAATTTAAATTTAATTTGCAATTAAAGATGTGTTCAGATTAAGGAAATAAAAATTTAACGAAGATTTGTGAAAAATTTATACTATATAATTATTAACGAAAATATATCACATACTTATTACCAAAAATACCAATAAATGTGTTACTAAAATTAAAAAAGAAAGTAACCGAGTGACATTTAATTCGTAAAATACAAAGATATTTATATTTTTGAAATACAAAAACAAATAAGAATGAATTAAAATAATTCATAACTATAACAGATTAAAGAAATAAGATAATAACTTATAAATAAGATAATTGTTTACAACTGGAAAGAAAAAGTTCACTTATTTCTACAACGCATATTTTATACCTAATAAAATTATTTCAGTCGACTATGTCATTAAAAATTAAAAATCAATAAATACAAGTCTTTAAATAATCTACAACAAATTGTGAAGGGAAAATCTGATTCTTTCACAAGTACTAAAGAAATACATATATACAACGAAAAATGTGCTACATTTAACACTCGCGATTGCTCGTTAAAAAGTCTAGTTATAAAAATTAAATATAACGAATTATTTAGTTAACAGAAAGGGAAAGTTTCCATTTGTTGAGATCTTGGAAATCCTTTTTGATGAATCTTCAAAATGAAGATTTTTAAAAACTGTAAAACTAGGAGCACACAAGTGCTCTATTTATTTTCTTTCTTTTCTGTTCTATTTGTAATTGAATACTGTGACACTAAAATAACAGAAGAGATCAAAAGGTCACATTGGCCCCTGCATGGCTCAAGTTTTAGTACACCGAATTAGGGACATCTGCCGGGGAAACTGAGAAACTTCAGCAATCCTCCTCTTTCCTACAATAAAAAGCAAGGACAGCAATTTCTTTGACATAAGATCTCAAAACGAAGGAGTAATATTTTCTCGAGCTTTCTTTTTCAAAATCTTCGTCCAATTACGCAGGTCGACACAGAGCCTTTTGCAATTTGCCTCTCGAAATGTTATAAAAATATATTTTCATTTTTATCAAGTTTCAAGAGCCGAATCACAAAATCGGGCTCTGTGTCGGTCCGCACAATTGTACGAAGAATATTTTGCGAAAGAAAGCGTAAGAAAATATTGCTACTTCGCTTTGAAATCTTGGATCGACGAAATTGTTGCTGTCCTTGTCTCTCCTGTGCGGAGCAACGCGAAAGAGACAAGGATCGCTGCATTTTCTCGATTTCGACGCACGAGGCCCCCAAAGTCAATTTACATTTGGTCCGACATTTTATCAGAACCTGGTAAAATGTCTAGTAATTACTAGATTCAAAGGTTTAGTTAGACCTTTAAATATCGGTGATCAGAAGTCGTTTAGGTTGAACAACTTCTTCGACTGATTTATTATTTGTTTCTTCTTTCTCGGACAACCAATACGTTTCCATATTACCTTTTCCCTGTGCAGAATAAGTAGAAGATGAATCAAATGAGTGTCTATAATTGTCATTAGATTGTTTATTCTACAAACCTTGACCCAAATTAATCCACGAGATTGAACTTGATAGCGATCTTGAGGTAGTAGTGCTTTAGCGTCTGCTGAAATGTTTATTCTTCCCGGCTATATTATAAAAAATATAAATAAACATTATTTTATGCAAGCAAGGTTTCAGAAAAAACTTAAAATATTTATAGTGATAGGATATTTTGTAACATATGATTCTAGTGAAAGATGAAGTAAATATATTAAACTTGTCGAAATAAGTGTTACGAAAATTTGGGTATTAATTGTAGAATTGAATGTTATAAGTGCAAATGTGACCTTGAGCGTCTTGTCAAAATAATGTTTAGTAAACTTACTGAACTAGTTGTTTGCATTCTAGAAGCGGTGTTGACAGTATCACCGAAAAAACAGTATCTAGGTACTTTGATGCCAACGATACCTGCTACAGCTGGTCCAGAATGAATTCCTAAAAAAAGGAATACGGATTTTTGTTGTTTAAATTTTTAATTTTCTAAATATACCGAAATATTCTCAGATTTCAAAATTTACAAACTTCTCAAATTTTATAAATCCATTAATTTTCAAGTTCCCAAATTTTCCAAATAACAAATTACTAAATTTTCAAATCCCTTTAAAAATACAGATATTTTTGATCTCTTTACAAATAACAGATATTTAAACATGAGATAATTCTCACCTATACGAATTTGAATATCAAGACCAGAAGGTAACTTAAGAGATCGCACATGTTTTAGTAACTGCAATGAAAAGTCAGCAATATTTTGTGCATGATGTTCAGTTCTGTCAGGTGCACCGCTAGCAGCCATATAAACTCGACCAACCGTTTCTACCTGCAGAAAATTACAAAATAAAATATTTTCATTTTCGAAAATATAAAATCACTATACAGACTCACCTTGTATACATTAAATTCGTCCATCAGTGAATCGAAACAGGAGAAAACAGCGTTCATTGACGAAACGATGTCCATTGCACCTTCAATTGTCGAATAATCAAAGTCGCACAGTTCGCAAAATAGAACTGTTATGGACTCAAATGACTAGAAAGAAAAGAGATTAAAATACCTATTCTTTTCTTGAAAATAATTTATTTTACTAATTCACTTGTTCGAATTTTTCTACCGATGTCAAAGCAGGAGTTGGCGCGTGACGTGTTTAGAGCTCTAATTGTGCCGACCAGAAAATGGTTTCAAGAAATAGGAAGTTTCAACTTTTCAATGTCCTAACGTTCCTGAATTCCAATTTTCGAAAGTCTCTAACTTGCAGAATTCTAATCTTTCAAAGTACTCATCTTCTAAAGTTTGAATCACCAAAGTTACAATTTTTACATATCCTAACGTTCCTGAATTTCTGAAAGTTCTAATCCCATCACAGTTCCAATCTTTCAAAGATATAACCTTCTAAAGTTCCAACTTTTGATAGTTCCAACCTTCTAAGGATCCAATCTCCCGAAGTTCCAACCTTGCAAAATTTTAATCTTGCAAAGTTCTATCCTTCCAAAGTTCCACCACGGCAATATTTTAACCTTTCAAAGTTTCAATCATCCAATGATTTAACATTCTAAAGTTATTAGCTTCTAATGTTATAATCTTCCAAACTTTCAACCTTCCAAAATTTCCACCTCCTCAAATTTCATCTTTTTCAAGTTCCAACCTTCCAAAATCTTAAACCTTCCAAAGTTTCGCTCTTCGAAAGTTCTAACGTTCCAAAGTTTCAACCTTCTAAAGTTCCAACCTCGCAAAGTTTTAATCTTCCAAAGTTCTAACCCTCCAACGTCCCAACATTGCAATGTTTTAACATTCTAAAGTTCCAACCTTCCAAAGCTTAAATTAATAGATTTTGTTAAGAAATATTTATTTCGAATTGTTGTATTAACCCATTGCTCTGCAATATGACGCACTCGTGACGCACTCAATGACGCACACATTTCAAGTGTGACGTATCAATGTCAACCCACGAGTTGTCACCTGAAGAAGCTGACCCACGTGTTTAGAAGAACTACTATTATTATCCTTCTCAAGTTTCCCCATTCCAAAGTTCTAACCTTCCAAAGTCCTAACCATGTAATGTTTCAACCTTCCAAAGTACTCATCTTCTAAAGTTTCAATCATCCGAAGGTTCGATCTTTCAAAGTTCCAACCCTCCACTGTTCCAACTTTCCAAAGTCTCAACCTTCCCCATGTTCCAACCTTCAAAAGTCCCAACCTTGCACAATTCTAACCTTCCAAAGTCCCCACTTTCCAAAGTTTGAATCACTCAAAGTTTCAACTTTCCAATGTCCCAACGTTCCTGAATTCCAATTTCTGAAAGTTCTAACCTTTGCACATTTCGATTATTCTAAATTCGATCATTCAATCTTCTTAACTTTCAATCTTCCAAATTCCAAAGCTACGAATATTCAAAATTTCTAAAACTAAAGCTCCAAATTTCAAAACGATCTTCTCAAAACTTCGAATCACCTTATTCCAAAGCTTCCATACCTCCAAATGATACTCGACAAACGTCTCTCAAGTGAGTGACAGTGAAAATTCAGCATTTGTCATTGTCATTATCCTCATTTGTCGAAATGTAACTGTCAGTGCGGGGAGCTTTTGTTTTCACGCGCCAACTCATGGGTTGACATCAGTACGTAAGTAATGGTCCTTCAAATAAAACGCTTTAAAGAGTCATTATGTACCTCACATGTGCTCAGAGGACTAACACCAGCACGCAATCTGTCGGCAACCGTTTGAGGTATCATAGAATACAAGAGTTCATCGCTTTTGTTCTTCCATCGATCCAGAAGCGCGTAACTGTGTTCTAATTCAGTTGATCTCTGTTCTGCTCGTTCGAACATCATTTCCAATCTGACGTCCAAACAAAGATGTTCACAGTGATAACGAAAGATTTAGTACAACTTTGTGATGTGATAGTTCATCTTACCCGGAATTAAAAAATAATATTGTACCTTCCACAATGTTGCCATCCAGCGAGAACTAACTCTCGACTCAAGCCGTGCGGATTTAAATCGTTCAGGTAGAGGCCCATATTGAGTAATTCGTCTAGACTGTTAATTCTGGTGCAAACGGTTTATGTTATTTGGTATAATTTGTTGTTGTAGTTAGGGCTGGATTAACTTAGCCTGGAGAGTGTGGGAGCTGAAGAGAGAGGGAACGATTTTTGGAATTTTGGGACTTTGTAGTTTGTGAACTTTGGAACTTTGGGGTTTTAGAATTTTAGGCTTTGGAATGTTGGGAGTTGAGAATTTTATTGGTTTGAGATTTTGGGATTTTGAGAATTTGGGAGCTTAGGATTTTGGGACTTTGAGCAATTTGGGAGCTTAGAATTTTGGGATTTTGAGCAATGTGGAACTTTAGAATATTGGGACTTTGAGTAATTTGGGAACATTAAAATTTTGGGACTTAGAGAATATGGAACTTTAGAAATTTGGGACTTTGAGCAATTTGGGACCCTAGAAGTTTGGGACATTGAGAATTTGGAACTTTAGAATATTGGGACTTTGAGCACTTTGGGAACCTTAGAATTTTGGGACTTTGAGCGAATTGGAACCGTAGAATATTAGGACTTTGAGCAATTTGGGACCCTAGAAGTTTGGGACTTTGAGCGATTTGGAACCTTAGAATTTTGGGATTTTGAGCAATTTGGGACTTTAGAACGTTGGGGCTTTGAGTAATTTGAGAACGTTAAAATTTTGGGACTTAGAGAATTTGGAACTTTAGAATATTGGGACTTTGAGCAATTTGGGAACCTTAGAATTTTGGGACATTGAGAATTTGGAACTTTAGAATATTGGGACATTGAGAATTTGGAACTTTAGAATATTGGGACTTTGAGCAATTTGGGAACCTTAGAATTTTGGGACTTTGAGCAATTTGGGAACCTTAGAATTTTGGGACATTGAGAATTTGGAACTTTAGAATATTGGGACATTGAGAATTTGGAACTTTAGAATATTGGGACTTTGAGCAATTTGGGAACCTTAGAATTTTGGGACTTTGAGCAATTTGGGAACCTTAGAATTTTGGGACTTTGAACGAATTGAAACCGTAGAATATTGGGACTTTGAGAAATTTGGGACCCTAGAAGTTTGGGACTTTGAGCGATTTGGAACCTTAGAATATTGGGACTTTGAGCAATTTGGGACCTTAGAATTTCATCACTTTGAGATATTAAGGCTTTGAAATTGTTGAACTTCAGGATTAAGGAATTTTAGGACTTTGAGACTTTGAGACCTTGGAACTTCGAGATTTCGGGACTTTGAGACTGTGGAACTTTGGAATTTTGGGATTTCAGAATTTTAATACCATGAAATATTCGATGTTCATTAAAATTTGATGCATGATAAATTCAGTAATAAAAATCTGTTCTGATTAGTTCTTTATCCTTGATGCCCCAAGAACATACTAATTTTGCTTAATAGTTAATCCAGCCCCGCACCCAATAAAATTGACGTACTCACAAGGGACTACAAAGGAAAATGATTGCCTTGATGTCATCAATGTATCTCATTTGACCTTTTAACAAGATACTCCTAACTCCTTGGCTCCCTCGTCTATCTAGTCCAGAACTTGTAGTTGCAGTAAGGTTTGAATTTTGTGATATATCTTCGTTCAATCTTATCAGTTCTAGTTCAAACATTACTGAATGTAAATACATTACCTGCGTACATAAATATTCCATCATTTTACAGGGAATATTGTGTACTTACTCATCAAATTAAATATTAAAAAATTGTTATACTACGTAGATAACAATTTACAAGCAACATATATCAATTATTTGTTAATAAGTTATTGCACAACGTTTATTTATCAGTTATACATTATTTGGATAATAATTGAAATATTGTAATAAAGATGATTGTACAATATTATTAACTTGTTATATGTTAAAACAATATTAATATTTATTTATTGGGTTAAAATAAGTTGAATTATATAGGGTGTGTAATTTAGGTTAATAAAGTTAGTTAAAATTAATATAAAGTCAACACCTGAGAAGATTAATTGTTATTAAGGTTAATAAAATAAAAAATTGAGAAGACAAAAATACATATGTTAATCGTTAAAATTTATAAAACTGTAAATTTCTTTTCCTCAAAAAAAAATACAAACATGCAAAAGTAATGTAACAATTTATAAAATCAACAATTGAGAAGATTAATTATTATTAAAGTTAATAAAATCAAAAATTGAGAAAATAAAAATATTTTTGTGAATCACTAAAATTTAAAAAACTGTAACCTCTCTTTTTTGAAAAAAATTACAAACATGCAAAGATAATGTGAAAATTAATAAAGTCCACAATTGAGGAGATTAGTTATTATTAAAGTTAATAAAATACAAAATTGAGAAGATAAAAATATTTCTGTAAATCACTAAAATTTATAAAACTGTAAACCTCCTTTGTTGAAAAAATTATAAACATGCAAAGATAGTGTGAAGAGAATGCATTCTTTGAAAAATAAGTAATATATTAGAATAACAATAAATAATGTCTTCTTACATTTCCCCAAGTAAAAGATATTCCTTTAGGCCTCCGCAGTTTAAATATTTCAGTGATGTGTTTATTGCGAATGGGTGAACTGCCACCCCAAGCTTGTAGAAGTTTATCACCAGCTCCCAATATTCTCATGTCTTTGTTTATCACAACTCCGAACGGGAAAAGTCGTAAAATAAATGTACACGACACTGGTGGTAATTCGCGGCTTAAAGGGGTTTTCATTCTGTTGTTTTTTGCGATCTAATAAATATTGTAATACAAATTTTAGTGGTTATACATTGACAGCATTTGATTTCTGTTTATTCAAATTATGATTAATTATTTAGTAAATAAAATAAAATAAAAATGAATGTTCTATGAAATATATATAATAATATAAAATTAATAATATTTTGTATTTAATAAATTTAAATATTACAGTGTAAAGTTTCATGATCATTAACATTATTAAATTTTTGTTCTATTATTTTGTTTTATCGTTCTGTTGTATTAAATTCAATGAAATTACGAATATTTATTTTTTAGATAAAATGAAATTATAGTGAATGTTCTATGAAATATATATTGTAACATATAACTAATAATATCTCGTATTTAACAAATTTTAATGTTACAGTGTAAACCTTCATGATCATTAACATTATTAAATAATTGTTTTGTTATTTTATTTTATCGTTTTGTTGTATTAAATTCAATGAAATTACGAACATTTATTTTTTAGGTAAAATGAAATTATAGTGAATGTTCTATGGAATATATGTAATAATATAAAATTAATAATATCTTGTATTTAATAAATTTAAATATTACAGTGCAAATTTTCATGATCACTAATACCATTCAATTTTTGTTAATTCCACTTATGATTATTTATTTTTGAGATAAAATTAAATTATAGCAAATGTTCTACGAAATATATATGTACAATTAGTAATATCATAATATAGCGTAAGAAATATTAAAATAGTGAATTTTGATTGATAAAAACAATGTACTTACATATTCGCTATTGTCAAAGTTAATTCTAAATTTAACCATTACACTCCTGGACCCAGGTATATTATTTGAACTACCTAGTACTTTTATGTCTAAATCAATTTCGTATAATTCTTTTGCTATTTGGAATAGTTGACCTGTACAAAATATAAAAACAGTAGAGTACAGTCTAATAATGGTTTCCAAATAATTAAATTTAGTTTAGAGAAAAAGTTGATAAGAATGTTATTATCATAAGAATTATAATTCTTACTACTATAAATAATCTGTGGAAAATTCATTAAAATAATTAATAGTGTAATAAAATAGTCAATAGTGTTATGGTGTATTTTAATAACGTAATAGTGAAGTAGTAATAATAGTTAACGTGAATAAAATATTTTTGTGGTATTCAAAAGTTTGTAATTATTAACAAAACATCTTACCCATAAGATAATGTGTGAAACCCTTTCTAGTACTTCGATACACTAACACTACACCCTCTGCGTCGATATGCGTAATGTACATAGAAGGACTCTTCATTTTTGGGTATGTAAATCTCATTTGCATGTGAATATTATCGACGCTTTGTAAAAAGTCGCAGAAATAACGACCTGTTGTTTTTATCATGCAAGCATACCTATTGTAAATGTCTTCATTATTGTTTAATATTATTTTACATTTAGTTTGAATATAGATTTTGGGAATTTTAGATAAATTATTATGAAAGTCAACGTTGTTATTGAGTTTACACTTACAATTAATCATGTAGTTTGTAAAATTTATAGTCTTAATTTTATATTGTAATATTTGTTACAATTTTGTGATGCATTATGTCACATAATATAATTTTATAAATTATACTATATTTGATAATAATTTGTATATTAAAAGAATTTGTACATATAATATATTTAATATTAACTTGTATATAACATAACATTCTATATATACAAAAAATTAAATAATAATTTGTACATGCACATAATAATTCTATAACACCCTTCATCTACAAATTTTAATTTACAAATTTAATATTTTCCACGAACGAAAATTTTACCTCTCTCTCAACACGAAGAAAAATAAGATCAAACTTCACTAAAATCTAGCAATTTCAAAAGTGTCATTAAAATAATTCCTGAAATAATTCCACCTCACTTAACTCGATAATTGCAGATATCAATATAAAATATAAAACAAAAAAACAGAAATGAATATAAAACATTTTTCTATAGAAATAAATACTTTTAACAAGTAAAAAGTGTTTATATATGAAAGAAAACTTACCCTAAGTTACTAAAGAACCTGACGAAACATTTTCCAAAAAATTGCATCACATCATCAACGGACTCGCCATTTAATGCCGCCAATGCAGCAGCTAAATTTGTCATAAGCTCGTCAGGATATATTTGTCGTGTATTGAAAACGATATGTTTACACTCAGCTTTTTCCACAACCTGAACCCACATATCTTCGCCATATTCTAACTGCAAAATTTTATTGCACGTTTTAGTAAACCATATTTCACAACATTCTATAAGTTTCGCAAGATTTCAAAATCTGGTTACATTTAGACTGTGAATAAATATTTTCGATGAACTTAAATATATACATACAGTCTATAAACACAATTCAACAGCATTTAGTCAACTGTTATTTTGACGAAGTTTTAGAATAATTGTTATATTTAGTGAGTGTAGGATGTAATTAAGTAAAATGTGATGCTGATGTTAATTTTGTCAAGGTTGGATCAGAGTGATGGGAAGATTGAACGAAAATGCTGGAGACTGCAATTGTTGCGAAACAAAATGGATACCAAAGTGATAGAACAGTTATGCAGATAAGTAGTAATAATAATAATAACAGTAAGGGCAACAGTGACAGTAACAGTAATAGTAATAGTAATACTGACAGTAAGAGTAAGAGTAAGAGTAAAAGTAATAGTAACAGTAACAGTAACAGTAACAGCAATAGTGACAATATCAATATCAGCAATAGTAGTAATAATATAAGTAATAATACCAGTTAGAGTAATAGTAATATTAATAGTAATAGTACCAGTAATAATGCCAGTGATAGCATCAGTAACAGTAACAAGAATAGAAATAGTATCAGTAATAATAATAATAGTAGTAATAGTAGTAATACCACTAATATATAATAACAGTAACAGCAACAGCAATAGTAACAATATCAATGTCAGCAATAGTAGTAATAATATAAGTAATAATACCAGTTAGAGTAATAGTAATAGTAATAGTACCAGTAATAATGCCAGTGATAGCACCAGTAATAATAATAGTAATAGATTTTCAAATCTCTAAACTTGCCAAAATAGTAATAGCACCAGTAACAGACAGGAATGGAAATAGTATCAGTAATAATGATAATAGTAGTAATAGTAATAATACCACTAATATGTAGCAACAGTAACAGTAACAGCAATAGTAACAATATCAATGTCAGCAATAGCAGTAATAATATAAGTAATAATATCAGTTAGAGTAATAATAATAGTAATAGTAATAGTGCCAGTAGTAGTACCAGTAAAAGTACCAATAACAAGGCCAGTGATAGCACCAGTAATAATAATAGTAATAAATTTTCAAATCTCTAAACTTTCAAGTCCCTAAATTGTCAAATTCTAAATTGCAAAAATCCTCAAATTCCCAAATTTACAATCCCCAAATCTTCACGTCTCGAAATGCCTATGTTTCCAAAACCCTAAATTTCATTAATATCCAAATCCCTACACCTCCATATTCCCAAATTCCCAAAACCCTAAATTTCACTAATCTCCCAACCCCTAAATCTCCATATTCCCAAATTCCCAAAACCCTAAATTTCACTAATCTCCCAACCCCTAAATCTCCATATTCCCAAATTCCCAAAACCCTAAATTTCACTAATCTCCAAATCCCTAAATCTCCCAACCCCTACATCTCCATATTCCCAAATTCTCAAAACCCTAAATTTCACTAATCTCCAAATCCCTAAATCTCCCAATCCCTAAATCTCCATATTCCCAAATTCCCAAAACCCTAAATTTCACTAATCTCCAAATCCCTAAATCTCCCAATCCCTAAATCTCCATATTCCCAAATTCCCAAAACCCTAAATTTCACTAATCTCCCAACCCCTAAATCTCCATATTCCCAAATTCCCAAAACCCCAAATTTCACTAATCTCCAAATCCCTAAATCTCCCAACCCCTAAATCTCCATATTCCCAAATTCCCAAAACCCTAAATTTCACTAATCTCCAAATCCCTAAATCTCCCAACCCCCAAATCTCCATATTCCCAAATTCCCAAAAGCATAAATTTCTCAAATCTCCAAATCCCTAAATCTCCCAATCCCTAAATCTCCATATTCCCAAATTCCCAAAACCCTAAATTTCACTAATCTCCAAATCCCTAAATCTCCCAACCCCTAAATCTCCATATTCCCAAATTCCCAAAACCCTAAATTTCACTAATCTCCAAATCCCTAAATCTCCCAATCCCTAAATCTCCATATTCCCAAATTCCCAAAACCCTAAATTTCACTAATCTCCCAACCCCCAAATCTCCATATTCCCAAATTCCCAAAAGCATAAATTTCTCAAATCTCCAAAAGCTTTTAAACAAGTCTCTAAATCTCCACATTACTACTGAATAAAAATAAACTTAATTCAAAGCCATTACAGATAACAATTTCATAGTCATTTTTCATCTGTCACATTTTTTTTGGTAAAAGCAATACGGAGATACATGTACAAAGATATAAACAGGGAAGGTACTCCCCGAAGGATAATAGAAACAGTCGTATATTCTCTTCTTTTATATCCGCTTTTCTCACTGTTTCTAAGCCGCTTTTATTGGAAATCGATCATGCATTCGGTAGTGAGAAAATTTGCTTGTACAAAATATGTGTTGGTATCAAAGTGACAGGCAAATATATTGCAAAATTTGTTGGACACTTCTCGTTCAAGATTTAAAGAACTTGTTCAGTGAAAGTGACATGTGAATTTGAAAAAGATGGAATATTGATGGAAAATAATGGTAGTCACTGAAGTAATAATTCAAGTAACAAAAGTAGATTTGTGAAATGAAATATTTATTGCAAATTTTTATTTAGTAACTTGAACTTTAACTTTAACTTTTGTAATTAAACATTTACTATTGCTATTACTATTATAGGTTACTACTGTGTGGAATTTTATTTGAGAAATTTAGGGTTTTGGGAATTTGGGAATATGGAGATTTAGGGATTTGGAAATTAGTGAAATTTAGGATTTTGGGAATTTGGGAACAAGGAAATTTAGGGATGTGGAGATTTAGCAATTTAGAATTTGACAATTTTGAGTATTTGGGAATATAGGGAAGGGACACATGGGGATTTGAAAATTTGAGAATTTGGCAATGTAGGGATTGAGAAATGTGAGAATTATGAAATGTAGGGATTGGGCAATGTGAGAATTGGGAAATGTAAGGATTGGGAAATGTGAGAATTGGGAAATGTGAGAATTGGGAAATGTGGGAATTGGAAAATGTGAGAAATAGGAAATGTGGGAATTGGGAAATGTGAGAATTGGGAAATGTGGGAATTGGAAAATGTGAGAAATAGGAAATGTGGGAATTGGGAAATGTGAGAAATAGGAAATGTGGGAATTGGGAAATGTGAGAAATAGGAAATGTTGGAATTGGGAAGTGTAAGGATTGGGAAATGTGGGAATTGGGAAATGAGGGAATTGGGAAATGTGAGAATTGGGAAATGTAGGAATTGGAAAATGTAGGTATTTGAAGATTTGAGAATTCTAGAATATGGGGATTGGAAAATTTCAGAATTTTCGACAAAAGAAATTAGGAATTTAAGAATATAAAAACTTGAGGATATGACAATTTAGGGATTTAGGAATTTTAGAACTTCGAAATCTAAGAAAGTAAAAATTGAAAAATTACACAATTAGAAAATTTAATAATTCATAAATTAGAGAACATATAACTTTAAAACTTTAATTCATTTACAATTTTGAAAATATAGAAATTTACGAATTTTACCACCTATAAATTAATATTGCCCTAAACCTACTAATAACAAAAATACCAAAAATGCAAATTACCTACTAGAATTAAAAATATATGTTCACATTTGTGAAGTTCATTATAAATATAACTGCAACGTTCTAGTAACCGTATGAAGTGCCATTTACAAGGTATATTTATGAGAATTGATTCTCATAATCAGCCCAGTTTCTAGTTAGCCCTAGATAACTAATGTCTCTTCCACTATAACGACTTTGGTCACGGAAATTAATATATTTCCCATATTAATGAGACTCCTCATGATTTGATATTCCAAATGGACACGCGAATTTCTCGAACCATATTACTGGGGTTCAATAACCGAACTTCAATTAAGCATCGTATGTAATTAACGTTTCATATTTCATGAACAATGGCTGGAATACATTCGTTCTGAATGTATGTATTAATTTTCTTTTAATTAGTTCGTTTATGTGTATTAAAAAGAGATTTTGATGCGGTTATTAAAAAGAGATGAAGATTTATTAAAGAGGTATTAGAAGAATTATTAGGGAGGTTATTAAAATGAGATTTTCTACAATTATTCTTTTATTATGAGTCAGAAATTTTACTCTTATGTATTTTTATTATTTATGTAGATTGTAAATATAAATTTATAGTAAATTATGTTGTGTTAATAGAAGATGTACTATTTGTTGTTTAATTTGAAAACAAAATGTGTTGCAATATAATGAAAGTGTTAGAATGATGTTTTAATGTTTAAATAATTTTTCTAAAAAAAAATTAGTTTTGAACAAAAAATAGGTTAATTCATGATTTGTATGGGAATAGAAGTGAATTTTATGTTCACTGCTTTGTGTTTGAAATGTAGAAATTGAAGCTGTTATATTGTAGTTATATCGTAGTGATAAGAATACAGTTCAAGAGCCATCTGGATTTGTAACGTGTGACGGATATTTCTTGTGTACTTGTATTTGCTGACAAGGAAGATGAATTTGTAAACTATTTTACTTTGTTTAATATTTTTAATTGTTAAGGAGAGTGATTGTAAAGAAAAATATATAAATTTAACAACATAAAGTTAAACATAAGAAAAATTTAAAAATATAAAATTATGCATATGAAGAATTTCGAAACACAAAATTAAAGATGTAAAAAATTCAAAAATGTAAAATTAAGCATAACAAAAATTCAATATTCCAAAACATAAAATTAAACATACAAAAATTTTACGACATAAAATTGAACATAACAAAAATTTCAAAATATGAAATCAAATATAAGAAAATTTTTAAACCATAGAATTGTACATAACAAAAAATCAAAATTTCAAAAAATAAATTTAAACGTATAAAAAATTCAAAAACGTAAAATTAAACATAAGAAAAATTTCAAAATATGAAATTAAATATAAGAAAAATTTAAAACCTTAGAATTACACATAACAAAAATTTAAAACCTTAGAATTACACATAACAAAAATTTCAAATCATAAAATTACACATAAAAAATTCAGAATTCCAGAACATAAAATTAAACATACCAAAAATTAAAAAATGTAAAATGAAGCATAACAGGAATTAAAAAATTTTAAATCATAAATAATAAATAGGTGTTAAATATAATACATGACGAAGATAATAAAAATAATGTAGTTGAATATTTAAAAAGAATAATTTGTAATAGAATTTATTAGGAAACAAGCAGGGATTTGAAGTAGGTTAGGTTAGTACTAGTTCAAGTATTCTAACTAAACATAAGGCATGGATAGTATAGAAATGGCTGCTATATAACTCCAAAAATAATCTCTCCCCAGTCACTGGTTCTAAATACGATTGGAACGGTATGAAGCATTTTAGATGTTAAAGTACGAAAGATTATATAATATTTTGGAAGTTATTTTCCATACCAAGAATGCAAAAATATACAATTTTTAATAAGAATAATTTATGGAATAAATGATCAACGGAATAAGCTGAACACTGGCTGTGAAAATAATAATTAAAATCATTACTTTTGAAAAGAAAATCTAATCTTAGAAATCGTAGAATGAAAGGATTGTTAAAATGTATTGTATAAAACTTGGCTACCATTTTGTGATGATAAAGTAACACAACATGTTACATTTCATTATTCTTTTATTTTTTAATTCTTCATTTTAGCTATTTTCAAGTTTTATTTTTTAAAACTAGTTAGCAAGTAAAATTTGAATAAAATTCAACCTAAATTGAACAAAAATGAAATTTAACCTAAATTTAATCTAAATAAAATATAATGGAAATAAAATTTAACCTAAATTTCACTTAAACAAAATTTCACAAAAATAAAATTCAACCTAATACTAAGGAAAATAAAATTTAACCTAAACTTAATCTAAATAAAATTTAATGAAACTAAAATTTAATCTAAATTTAACTTAAATAAAACTTAACCTAAACTTAACCTAAATAAAATTTCATGAAAGTAAAATTTAACCTAAATTTAACTTCAATAAAATTTAACCTTAACTTAACCTAAACAAAATTTAACTCGAACAAAATGTATCTCAAATAAAACCTCAAGAATGTTTTTAACATCCCAAAAAATCCGAAAATATTTCCTTACTTTCAGATTCACAAAAATTTAACTTCGAAATTTAAGATGGACGTATAATCTTATAAAGAACTATAATGGCGAACTACATAAAATATTTTTCCATAATGCCACATAAAATACTGTACATTATTCTACTATGAATTTCAAACTCTCACAAAAATGTCAAAAGAAGTTTGATTAATATAAAAAATGTTACAAAAACCATGAACGATATCCAAGAAATGATTAATGACGCGCAAACACCATATTGAAAAGATAAATAAAAACGTTCTTAGGGGTCGGAAGAACGATACTATTTTTAAAACTCTAAACAATTAAGGTGTTGTACGGAAAGGAAGTCTAAATTCATCCATATTCAGGTACTTCGTTTATTGCGTACTTTCAAACCATTTCCTTTGGCAAGTACGTGACTGTTTTCACAAATGACTGATTATTTTAGAATGATACAATATATCAACATAAATCAACAACTTGCATACTAGTTGATAAACACGTCAATATATATACTCAAAGGTTATTTCTACATTTAAAGTAGAAGAACAACAATGTATGTTGCATCTGTTGTGGAGGAACAATATAACATTTCAAGATTAATGTAAAAATATACAAATATAATCGGTAAAAATGAAGAAAACTAAACGGGAGATGTGTAGTATTTATTTCAATAATATATATGTTACATTTACTTAATAATTAGAATTAGAAAAATTATTAATGGTGTAACATAACCTAACACTATTAATACAAAAATTTCGATTTTACCTCAAAATGTAGAAAATGTTTTTATGGTACATAAAATCACTCTTTATTTAATAATAGATTCATAGAAACTTCTTTATAATTATTTAAGTTTTGCATTAAAAATAATATAAGATGTTATTGTATATTTATTAAGAGGGTTATGTTTACGAAGTACTTATAGCGAGTCTTTCACTTTCAATTTGGTTTTCAATATAATTCATTTAAACAGGGTTTATAATATTATTATAAGAATGTAATATGAAGAGAAAGAGTAGACATTTCGAAAATGCTACAATAAAAATGTATTAGTAGTGTTTAGTAGTAGAAATTTGAAAACTTGCGAATTGGGAAATTTGGGAATTGGAAAATTTGGGAATTGGGAAATTTGGGAATTGGGAAATTTGGGAATTGGGAAATTTGGAAATTGGGAAATTTGGGAATTGAGAAATTTGGGAATTGGGAAATTGGGAAATTTGGAAATTGGGAAATTTGGAAATTGGGAAATTTGGGAATTGGGAAATTTGGGAATTGGGAAATTTGGGAATTGGGAAATTTGGGAATTGGGAAATTTGGGAATTGGGAAATTTGGGAATTGGGAAATTTGGGAATTGGGAAATTTGGGAATTGGGAAATTTGGGAATTGGGAAATTTGGGAATTGGGAAATTTGGGAATTGGGAAATTTGGGAATTGGGAAATTTGGGAATTGGGAAATTTGGGAATTGGGAAATTTGGGAATTGGGAAATTTGGGAATTGGGAAATTTGGAAATTGGGAAATTAGGGATTTGGGAAATTTAGGAATTGGGAAATTTGGGAATTGGGTCATTTGGAAATTGGGAAATTTAGGAATTGGGACATTTGGAATTTGGGAAATTTGGGAATTTAGAAACTTGAGAATTGGGAAACATGAGAATTGGGAAATTGGGAAATTGGGAAATTGGGAAATTGGAAAATTGGAAAATTGGAAAATTGGGAAATGGAGAAATAGGGAAATTTGGAAATTGGAGAAATTAGAATTTGAATATAGGATATAAAAAATTGGAAATTGAAAATTGGATATAGGAAGTTGGAAATTTGGGAATTTGAAAATTTCAAACCTCGCATACTTATTAATGGAAAAATTTGAAGTTACTAATTATTGACACCTCACACATTCAGTACAAGAATCCCAAAACACTGACAACAATCTTCACTCTCCATTATCAATCCAAATCACATTATCAAAACTGCAGTAAAAACCCAGAATTCGTGACCCTAAATTAACTGACACCTTAAACCAATACCTCAATATTAATATTTAAATAAAACACTGCAATACCATATAAAAAAAAATCAAATCCACCCAAACAAATAATCTTCCCCATCTTCTTGAACCAATAACAATCAGCTGATCTCCCCCACATCTTTCCCAAACACTTCAAGAAACCACGCACAAATCGAATATCCAAAATAATCCAAAATCTCCAAAATAAATATATCAAAAAGACAATCTGACAGAACAAATATATAAAGATGTACACTCACGGTTTAGTACGTTACGTTACCGACCTGCACGAAGTGCTGCACACTCTCCAATAGCATGCCGTACATTGTTCCAGCTGTTTTCGTGGTATTACTTCACAAAATGACGTATACATTCATAGAAATGAGGAAGAGATTCGCATCCGGAACAAGGAAAACAACGTTTCGCGATCTTACCGTAGTTTCGCCGCGAAACGTTCATCGTTACGGTGAACACGTTGCTCCCGGTGTTTTCGAGTGTTTCGCGCGGTTACGGACTTTTGACATGTGTCATTTCTTGTCTCTTTGCGCTGACCAGTGAGAGACTGATCCTGCACGAGCGAAACTTTGGGTTTCAACTGTGCTGCAAGGGTAAACTGAACCTAAGGAAGGGTGGTTGCAATACACGCGCGGACTGCGTGCGCAGTCTTCGCTTCGGCTTCGTGAGATCTTTTAACACTCGATCGTGTTAACCGACACTTCATTCACCGGGGAATACTGGCCTCCTCCGCGAGAAACTTTAGAGTACGTATAACGTTGCTGTAATTTCTGGTACTCGCATCTGGGGTCTTCGATTGGTTCTCTCGATTGTGGACGTAATGGCTTTGCGTTCAAATTGAAGCTACCATTACTTTATACTTTATTTTAACGCTATTGTTGATTTGTGCGATTTTTTGTTGAATGATAGTGTATTCTGTGCTTTGGAATTTTTTATGTACTCAAGAGTATTGTTTAATATTACACTTCAATTTTTATTTCAATTTTTAAGTTTTTGAATTTATGTTAACACTAGCGTTTATAATAAATAACAGTGTGTTATTCTGTGCTTTGGAATTTTTTATGTACTCAAAAGTATTGTAAATTTAATATTAGATTTCAATTTTTAAGTTCTTGAATTTATGTTAACAGCAGCGTTTATAATTTGTGTAATATTTTAATAAATAACAGTGTGTTATTCTATGCTTTGGAATTTTTTATGTACTCAAGAGTATTGTAAATTTAATATTAGACAATTTCTATTTTTAAGTACTTGAATTTATGTTAACAACAGCGTTTATAGTTTGTGTAATATTTTAATAAATAACAGTGTGTTATTCTATGCTTTGGAATTTTTTATGTACTCAAGAGTATTGTAAATTTAATATTAGACAATTTCCATTTTTAAGTTCTTGAATTTATGTTAAGAATATTGTTTATAATATGTGCGATGTTTCAATAAATAATAGTGTATTATTCTGTGCTTTGGAATCTTTTATTTTCGAATTGTATTTAAGAAATATTTAAGTAATATTTTTTTCTATATTGCACTTAAATTGTTAGATTATAAATGAATTTATATTCTAATTATATAGTTGTTTTTATTTTTCTTTAAATGTGGAGCTAAATATTTAGATGTGCTAAAAATATTTTAAGTATGTAGTTATTTATATATGCATCATACATGTTAGGTATGTAGTTATTTATATATGCATCATACATGTTAAGTATGTAGTTATTTATTGTATGCATCATACACGCTAAGTATATAATTATTTATATTAGTATCATGTGTGTTAAGTATGTAGTTATTTATATATGTATCATACATGTTAAATATGTAGTTATTTATTGTATGCATCATACACACTAAGTATATAATTATTTATATGTTTATCATACATGTAAGTATGTAGTTATTTTTATGTGTATCATACATGTTAAGTATGTAGTTATTTATATGCGTACCGTATATGTTAAGTATGTAGTTATTCATATATATATCATACATGCTAAGTATGTAGTTATTCATATGTGTATCGTATGTAGTTATTTATATGTGTACCATATATCTCAAGTATGTAGTTATTTGTACGTGTCGCATATATGTATATCGAGTATGTAGTCATCCGTACATGTTCCATACATTTTAACTATCCAGATCCTCGTACGTGTTTCATACATTCTAAATATGCATTCGTACATATTTCGTACATCTAAACCATGCCATTATTTGTACGTTTTATACTCTTCAAGTACGTATATACCCAGCTATTTATAACTATAAATGTAAAAATATCCCACAGTAGCACACTATGAATATCCTAAGTCTTAAAATTGAATTAAAAAGAAATTTACAGTTCACAACCATTGATTGTCCATGAAAATGAAGAACCAATACTATCTTAAAATATTATAATAAAATAATATTTAAAAATATATATACACGTAAATGTATGTCAAATATATTTTGATAGTTGAATATATATAAATGTGATAATCTGTGTTATAAATAAACCGTACATGTTATAAGAGACGTGTTGTTATCTCTGTCACAAACATACCAATGTTTTTATCGTGTCTGTGTAGCAAACGCGCACCGATTACAATATAAGCACAGCAACTTCTTTTATTCCTTCCATGAGCGGAATTAATTTTCTTTGAGAATACATTCATTTGTCTTCTGTTTGAACAGCATATTAAAGCCATTTTATGATATACGATTTGAATACAAATGAACAAATTTTGGAAATAATTAAAGTCAATTACGATTATTCACTTTTAAAATTTGTTTTTATAATAAAGATGAGTATAACAAAGTATACAAATGAGTCTAAGTATGTAATAATACAGTTATTCTGGGGAATTTTAAGGAAAATAACTGTAGGTTATTACTAACTAAGAATTAAAGTAGGTTATTATAGTAGGTTAATAATAGTAGGTCATTACTAATTTAATAATTGTAGGTTATTATTACAAATATACAAACTTTGAGATTTAAAAACTTTCAAAGTTACAGATATTAGAATTGACAAAAGTTCAAATTTGGAAACTTAAGGATTTAAGAATTTGAAAATGTTTGAATCTGAAGATTTGAAAATATAAGAATTATATTTGATAATTTAAAAATGTATATTCGATAAATTTAACAATTAAAAAATTTGAGAGTAGTTTGAACCATACATAAGCGAAAAAACTGTACACTTCTAAAATATGTAGAAACATGCGTTCGAATTGTCGCGCCAACATGGCTGCCACTCACGTGACCTACAGTCGGGGACTCGTCCGATTGGTTCGATCGCGCATAGAAATCAATATGGCGGCAAAGCAAGCTGTCAAACGCGCTAAAAACATTCACGCACAACTTTTGAATTTGTTACAATATAAAGATACTATAAAACTAACACTAAATCCTTAACTAAAGCTTACCCTAATTTCTCAATAAAGTATTTAAGACTCTATTCATGTATTTTTGTCTCGTTTATGCTCACAAAATAAACTAGCAAAATATTGTCAACAAATTTGGACACCCTCTATATAAGATAACAAATACAATTATTTACTTAATATGATACAGAAACTGTATCTTTCTCTCCTTTAAGAAAGACTAGAATATACTAGTAAAATAAAAAACTTAAAAATTTAGTAACACTATACAAGATAAATATAATTATTTAATACAATAACGGATCTGTCTATTTTTTTCTAAAAGTCTAAAAGTTGACTTACAATATTTATAACAAAACAGAGGTTAGAAAATGTAAAATAAAAATTATGACGTATTTAAAATTATCATACGTATCTAGGAATAGTGAAATATCTTTCATTGACAAATTTCTAAACTCACGCTAGCGAGTGTAGTGTAAATTAATCGTTAGCAATTGCAAGAAAGTAATTATTTAATACTCGTCGCGCAAGATCATGCATAAACGTAAGTGGCCATTCGTTGCTACGCGTGTGGGCACTGAGCATTCAGTGAAAACGTAAACATGGCCGCGGACAGTAGTGAAGGTTTGCCAATATCTCCGTCCGAGAAATCGTTAACGAGTAGTTTAGCCTCCGAGGAAAATGAAAAAAGTGTGTCGCGATCGCCGTCGGCTTATTCGATACGTGAAGACAAATGGCCAGATTTGGTTGTTTCGAGACCCAGAAAATTGGATGCCTGGTGGTTACCAAGACGTGAGTACACAACGCGCTAGCTGCATGCTTTTGATCGGTTTTTAGCGCGAAATTCAAAATCGGATTTGGCAGTTTTGATTTGTTTATTGTAATTAGTACTTTATATCGATGCATATATAATAAATCTATTATTTTCTATTTTTTTAATTGTATTTTTACGAATTAACGACCTGTCATTATGAATTCGTGATACAATGAGAGTAGTTGTTTCTTCTGTTGTGTAGTATTAGTACATATAATAATATTATAGTTGTGGTTAACCGCGAAATAATGCAAACAAATGGTATAACTGTCTGTAATGTACAGTAAACTGAACTGTGTTATTACATAATCGAACCGGCATTCTTTTGTTGAAAAACAATTATGATTTCATACTTGCCAATTATTGAACAACATAGATTACAATTCACAAACATTAACTGACAGACTTAAATTAATTTTTATATTTCAGTAAGTTTAATTGAAATGTTCATAATATTTCATAGAGGTTAGAGTACTTAAAAGACAAATTTAAGTTAACAATTTAAACAAGAGTTTTATATTTAATAATAAGGTTGAAAGCTTGTTAAATACGCATATTATCAGTTATCAGTAAATGATAGGTGTCGTGATTTGAAAAATTATCAGTAATGTACTAATTATGCAAACACAGCTGAAACAAATAAGACAAAATAATTCTCTACATTCGATACAATAATATTATGTATTTATTTACTGCATATTATTCCATACAATCTATAGTACCGACGTGCATTACGTTTAATGAGAGATCATACTCCTTATCCGCAGAGAGTTTGTTCATTCTGCGCACGTTTGCTGCGATTGGGTCAAGCGCATACTGTAACCAATAGCAACGCGCATGCGCAACGATAGCGATTCTGACGTCCTATGTTACATATACGGTGACTCAAACTTTCAGGGTTATGTGCTTGAAATGATACGTTTTTAAACTTAATGTTTTCAGATGTGTAAAATTTTGGGTACTAAAGTACCTTCGCCTAAACTTGAAAATTTCTAAATATTCTAATTACAAATTTCAAAAGTGATCAAACTGTCACATTACTTGGTTTTAAGTTTTCAAAATTATATTCTGTAAAATTTGTAAATTTTCAAATTTAAAAAATTTATAATCATTGACATTTCAATGCTTTCAAATTTATGATGTTGAAAATTCAAAATACTCTTAAATTTAATACCTAAATTTCTATGTTTAAAAATTAAGAAAATTTCTAAGTTTATGAGATGTTTAATACTATGAAATTTTTAAAATCTTAGATGACAAATTCTCAGTTTCAAAAATTCCCAAATTCTTCACTTCCCATTTTCCCGCTTTATAATTCCCTAATTCTCAAATTTTCAAATTACCCAATTTTCAAACTCCCCAATTCTCAAATTTCCAAATTCCTAAATTTACCAATTTCCAAATTTTCTAATTCTCAAATTTCCCAATTCCCAAATTTCCCAATTCCCAAATTTCCCAATTCCCAAATTTCCCAATTTCCGAATTTCCCAATTCCCAAATTTCCCTATTCTCAAACTTCCCAATTTCCAAATTTATCAATTCACAAATTTCCAAATTAGCTAATTTCCTAATTTCCTAATTCCTTAATTCCTACTTCCCTAATTCCCTAATTCCCTAATTCACTAATTTCTTAATTCTGTAATTCCCTAATTCCTTAATTCCCTAACTTCCCAGTTCCTAAACTTACCAATTTCCAAATTTTCTAATTCTCAAATTTCCCAAATCCCAAATTTCCCTATTCTCAAATTTCCCAATTCCCCAATTTCCAAATTTCCAAATTTCCAAATTTCCAAATTTCCCAATTCCCAAATTTCCCAATTCCCAAATTTCCCAATTCCCAAATTTCCCAATTCCCAAATTTCCCAATTCCCAAATTTCCCAATTCCCAAATTTCCCAATTCCCAAATTTCCCAATTCCCAAATTTCCCAATTCCCAAATTTCCCAATTCCCAAATTTCCCTATTCTCAAACTTCCCAATTTCCAAATTTATCAATTCACAAATTTCTAAATTAGCTAATTTCCTAATTTCCTAATTCCTTAATTCCTACTTCCCTAATTCCCTAATTCCCTAATTCCCTAATTCACTAATTTCTTAATTCTGTAATTCCCTAATTCCTTAATTCCCTAACTTCCCAGTTCCTAAATTTATCAATTCACAAATTTCCAAATTCCCTAATTCCATAATTTTCCAATTCTGTAATTCCCTAATTTCTCAATTTCCTAATTTCCCAGTTCCCCAATTTCCTAATTCCCTAATTCCCTAATTTCCTTATTCCCGAATTCCCTTTTTGCTACTATTCCAATTTACTAATTCCCCAGTTCCTAAATTGCTTAATTCCCAAATTTCCCTATTTCCAATACCTTAATTTTCCACGTTTCTACTTCTTCAATTCCCAAATTGCAAAATTCCTATATTTCCCAATCTCCAAATTCCAAGCTCTCCAAATTACCAAATCTCCCATTTCCCTTCTCCTCAACTCCAAAATTCCCTAAAACATCAAACATCCCAATTTCCTCACGTCTCTTCATTCTCCGCAATATCCCTCTATATTTCCCACCCTATATATGACCACCAACCCGCAAATCGTCCTATACCCTCTTATGCGTTACACACGGCGGGAATCCCGGCTGTTCACCCAACCTGCGCAAAGCGAGTCTGATCTCTCACAAAACGTGCACTACAATCTCTCCCCGAAAGATGGCAGCAGTTCCCGGCACGTAGCTTCCGCACGTGTATTGATTATCATAGGTGGAGGTAACATCGGCGGGAGAATCAATATTACTTTTCACCGGCGTTCTCTCATTTTCATCGTGAAATTTTTTGTGAACGACGCGCATAGTTTCCCTCGACATCGTTTAGACCTCTATAATGTGCCACTGTTAACAGTCCGATCAGTGCAACACCGAGCTACGATGTAGCATCGTTTCGAGTGCGAGCGATCGTTTTTTTCCGCTTCAGCTAAGATTTCTTTTCATCGCTTTACCTATAATCGCAACTATATTTAAGTTACACCTACAACGAGTGCTATTCCGCAATATCTGCAACGAAGGAAACGTCAAAACAAAGGCAGACTACAGCCTACAAAAATTCATAGAGTGAATTGATAACAGAGGTGTATCAGCTGATCGAAATTGCTGGAGGTGAAACAGTTGGAGAATTATCGAAAGTTTGATATTGCGCTCAGTTATCGAGGTCGGATTATAAAGAACAGTCAAGGACTCAGGTTACGAGTCATCAAGGACATCAAGATATAGAGGACGGTCGAGGACAGTTGTCGAGGACGTCAAATCGCAGAGGACAGTTGCTGAGAACAGTCAGAGAATAAAGCACAGTTATTGAGGATATTTCTGAAGGACATTCGCATAGTCGTAAAGGGAGAAAAGTTTGAACAGCTCTGAAGCTCAGAGCTGACTTCAGTAATTTTCACAAGCTTTCTATGCGGCAAGAATCACAGAACGGTCTGAAGATCAGGCCACCAGGCGACCACGGCGGTGTCCATTACGGCGGATACATGTTCGAAGAAGACATGGCTGGCGCCCAGGACACGATATACCTGTGCAATTTTCGGGTGTCCGTAGACGGCGAATGGCTGTGTCTGAAGGAGCTTCAGGACGTTGATTTCTCGTTGCAAGACTCTATGCAACGATCCCTATCGCCACCGTTAGCTCTCAGCGGTATTAACCATCAACATCATCATCATGATCACCAGCGTCAGCATCAGCTTCCTAATCAGCGAGAGCTTCGCGATATATTGCCGCCAAGTCCACCACCATTGCAGCACGTCTCTCGCTTGTGTCCGTACTCGATGTTCTTGCACTACTCGCTCTGTTATTTTTATTCGTTCGGTTTTTATACAGTTTCAGCTACAGCTTTGTGCTCATTTTATGACCGCAGCTAAGCTCCGTTGTGATTTATACCTAGTTTTATGGGTTCCAGTGTTTTGTTATTTTGTTGTGGTAAATTGGGTTATTGGGATTTTGTGAATTTGAAGGTAGCTTTTTTGGTTATTGATGTTCTGTATAACTGATTTGAAGGATAGTAGTATTAATTTTTCTGTTTAAGTTATGGGCTTTGAAGTAGTTGCATTCAGTGAAGATTCTTTGAGATAATTCAGAGAAGATGTGTCAAAGGGTTGGGTTATTAAGGAAAGTTGAAGGTTATGTTTAGGAATGTGAAGATGGGTATCATGGAAACTTATCACCATAACTGTGGATCACTTTCTAATATCATAAGATCCTATAGTTGTAAAATTCCAAAATACTAGGTTCACCAAATTACAAAAGTTTGTATGCTCATCCTTCTAAATATTGCAAAGTTTCATTAGTCTAAAGATTCCAGTGTCATCAGTATATTTCCAGTGTTTTACCAAAGTCCCTACGTATGAAAATTCCACATACTGCAAGCCTCAAAATGTCACTGTTCCAAATCTCTGAACTTCTGGAGTGTCAAAGTTTCAAATTGTTCAAGTTCCAAATTATGTCCCAAATTCCTACTATTCCAAAGTGTAAGTTCGAGATATAAGTTCTAAAGTTCCAAAACCCTGAAGTCCCAAAGTTCCAAGGTTTTAGAGTCCTGAAGTACAAAAATTCCAAGTTCATAAAGTTTGAAAGTCATAAAACACCAAACTTTTAACATTCAAAGTTTCCTAACCTCAAAATCTTAAATTTCTCAAGTTTAAAAGTTCCCTAACCTCAAAATCCTAAATTTTTCCAGTTTAAAAGCTTCCTAACCTCAAAATCTTAAATTTCTTCGGTCCAAAAGTTCCCAAATCCCAAATTCTTAAATTTCTCAAGATCAAAAGTTCCCAAACCCCAAATTCCTAAATTCCTCAAGTCCAAAAGTTCCCAAACCCCAAATTCCTGAATTTTCCAAGTCCAAAAGTTTCCAAATCCTAAATTCCTAAATTTCTCAAGTCCAAAAGTTCCCAAACCCTAAATTCCTAAATTCCTCAAGTCCAAAAGTTCCCAAACCCCAAATTCCTGAATTTTCCAAGTCCAAAAGTTCCCAAACTCCAAATTCCTAAATTTCTCAAGTCCAAAAGTTTCCAAACCCCAAATTCTTGAATTTCTCAAGTCCAAAAATTCCCAAACCCCAAATTCCTAAATTTCCCAACCTCAAAAGTCCCCAAACCCCAAATTCCTAAATTTCTCAAATCCAAAAGTCTCAAAAACCCAAAATTTCAAACTTCCACCGTTCCAAATATCTAAACTCCCAAAATACCACAACTTCCCAAACTTTCGGACGTCCCAAGTCCCAAAACCTCAAACTCTCACTTGAAATATTCTGAATCCCCCAAATCTCTCCCTGCTAGCACACAGCACCCTAACCTTTCCGCACCTTTCAAATATCTCAGCATCTAAACTAACTCACCTCTTACGTTCACATATTCAAAACTTCTCAGCACAGTTTTACGTTCACTCATTACTCATATTTATATCATAATGTTTGCATTTCACGAAATCAGGTCCGAAAAGAAACAAGGACGTGATGGTTGATTTTTACAATGTTCCAATCGGAACATAATTATGAGTTTCATAACAACAGTCAGTTGTCGTGAAAGTCTGAAGTACCTGTTGTTTTACAGCACGGGATCCAGTAATCATCGAACGAAGTAACCTCGTTAACATTTCGAAATTAATCGTGAAAGAATTGATCGAAACGTCATTGAAATATGGTCGCATGCTCGATTCCGATCATATGCCGTTGCAACATTTCTTTATCGTTCTCGAACACGTGCTGAGGCACGGTTTGCGGCCCAAAAAGGTAAATGTAAACTGGGAATAAATCTTCGAGGTATTCGATCGTCAAGTGGCACTAACTGCCTTCGATTTCAGGGCATCCTCGGACCTAAAAAAGAGCTTTGGGATATACTTCAACTCGTTGAAAAATATTGTCCTGAAGCGCAGGACATTACGTCCAGTATTCGTGATCTACCTACAGTTAGGTATAAATCATTATGTATTTATCTTTCACCTCATTCTCCATACCTGACTATTCTTCCTAGAAAACAATGTCACATGCAAACTGTTCTCAGAGGATTTCATTCTAATTTTACTTTACGCATGCATATCGTAGGTAGATAGCCTAGCATATGGATTATTTGAGAAATGTTTTTAGGAAAGGTAGACGATAACATCTATTTTATTATACTGTAATATTCTACTAAAAAACTGTAATTTTCTACTGCATCAAACGCAAAGTTTGACTTGAAATTATTACCCTATGTTCAGTACTGTTACCTTTCATTCATCTAAAATTTTTGACCAACTTCCCAAAGACATCATCCATTTCTCAGATAACTTCTTACATGAATCTATCATTTGTGAGATTCATGTGAGATGAAAATTATTGAACATGAATTTAGAATCCTCTGAGGACAACTTCACACTTCATTGATCTTAATACACTCAGTTAAATTAACACTAGCTTTGAATACACAAGTGACCACTTTGACCTAAGTACCAATTTGACCTTTGCTGATGGAGTTCACCTTTCCAGGACGGCAATGGGTAGGGCACGAGCATGGTTGCGTATGGCATTAATGCAAAAAAAGCTGGCCGATTATTTGAAAGTGCTGATTGATCATAAGGAAGACATATTGTCGGAGTATTTTGAGCCAGACGCTTTAATGATGAGCGAGGAGGCGATTGTTATAATGGGTTTGTTGGTGGGTCTGAATGTGATCGACTGTAATCTCTGCGTGAAGGTCAGTCTGATGCTGTCAATAGCATTTGACGCTGTCGAACGTGTTTAACTTGACTGTTATGGCAGGAAGAAGATCTCGATTGTCAACAAGGTGTGATCGACTTTTCGATATACCTGCGAAATAGTAATCACATACCTGGTGAATCTCCGGACGATGAGCTCGAAAATGACAACATGACCACGGTTCTGGATCAGAAGAATTATATCGAAGAACTGAACCGACACTTGAAGTAGTATTTCATGTCACTAGTCGTTTAATTACTCGAAGAGATCCTTACATTTTGTTGTAACTTTTAGTGCCACTGTAACGAACCTCCAAGCCAAAGTAGAATCCCTGACAACGACAAACACTCTCATGAAGGAAGATCTCGCTATCGCCAAAAAGAACATTCTGTCTCTTCGCCAAGAGAACTGGCAACTGAAAAAGGAGCTCGAAATTGAGATCAAAGACACGTACGAGGTGCGTTGAAGCTGTGTACAATGGTAAATGATCCTTGAACGGTCTTCATGGTTTCAGAACGAGAAACCACCTATTAACATTACGGAAACAACGGCAGAGATCGAAGAACTGAGGAGCAGGTTGGAGACCGAAAAGAAACTGCGACAGGACGTGGAAAAAGAGTTAGAATTACAGGTTGTTTTTTTTGATACGATAAATTTTGACGTCAGAATGGAAGTAAAATTTCGTTTTGTTTAATCAGATTAGTATGAAGTCCGAAATGGAGGTGGCCATGAAACTGTTGGAGAAAGACATTCACGAGAAACAAGACACGATCATATCGCTGCGACGACAGCTGGATGAGATCAAGTTGATTAACTTGGAAATGTACAAAAAGTTGCAGGTGACTTGTTTCTTTCCAAATACGAAAAGTTTTTATAATCGTTTTTATTGCAATTATTTTTCTTTGCACATGGGATGTTTAAAACATTTTTCTTTTTTACTTTAATTTAACCAGCTTTTCAGATTTTAGTGAAACGTTAATTAAAGATTTTCAAGGGGTTGTAATGTTTTAAACTCCTTGTTTCTGGAATATTCCCGTTATAGGAGTGTGAGCACGAACTAACGCAAAAAGGCGAAATGGTGAGCCGGCTTCACGCGAAGACGAATCAGATCGGCAAGATACTGCATAACCTTGAGAAATATAATCATCTGATGAAGGACGGGGAAAATATTCGTAGTCCCACTACACCGAATAGTGTTTCTAAATCGATTCTTAACAAGACCAGCCCCACTTCGCCGCGAGGTGAAAAGCTAACGAGGCTTTCATCGGCGGATAACGTTACCACACCTGATCAGCAAAATTCTTCCATTAAACTGCAGTCCTCTAATAGTCAACAGTCTATTAATACTCAACTTTCCAATAGTAATCGACAGTGCAAAGATCAACAGCAGACTTCTGATAATCGACAGGAATCTAACAATGAACAGATAGAGGACGTTCAATCTCAGAACAAGAACAACAAGGAGTTATCTGATGACACTTTGCAGGAGAATAAATCCAATAACGAGATCTCCAATGCCTTGACGCAGGAGAAAGCAAACGCATAAAACGCTTTCTTTTCCAAATTAATTTTTATATTTTATACCTTGAAACTCTATTAATATCTCAACTAATGGAAAATAAAAAGTAGCGATTTCTTTATACAAAATATGTTTCTGAAATGTCTAATGTTTCAGTTTGTATGTAAATATAAAAATACTAAGTGATTGTGTACATAATTTGAAAATATATTTCTGTTTCACTGTTATTTTTGTTTCTCTGTCGAGATCATTTTTCAACTAGAAAGTTATTAGAGAAAATGAGATAAAATTATTTAACGTAGTGAAACAGAAGCCTAAGAGTGTTGAAATAATTTATATTTATATACACTATGATTTTATTACTGTTACAAGAAGGTTTCAGTGATAAAATGTTCTTAAACTTTTCAGAAACATTATGTATCGTAATAAACAAGTATATCAAGTTGACATTTTTCAGACTAGAACTTTATATACTTGAAATGTATAGAGAATCCATGAAATATTTACCATTTATCTAGCAATTTGTACATCAGTAAGCTTGTAACAAAATATTTATCAAAGTGTGTCTTTATTGAGACACTCTATAGAATTGTACTCAGCTGCAACATAAATCGTTATTATGTGTACAGAACTGTTGAAGACAATAATGTCAATATAGATTTCTTTAAAGCTCACAAGATTTTGTTTACATAGAGTGTCTCAGTATTTGCTTGAAGCTAACCTACAATGTGTTTTCGGGCAGCCATTTTGTTACGGTGGCATCTAACATGGTTCATCGTTGCATGTTGCCATGCTAGGGGAAGTGCTTTTCCATTTTGTCCTCGAAGCTTTTCTCTAAATGTTTCTAGTAAATAGACAAAGAAATTGTATTATTTTGGAAATCTTAACATTACGTTATATTGTTACAGGCTGATTATAATTATAAGTGTTGTGCAATTTCAGGATTATACTTAGTCCATAGAAAGCAGTTCTTTTCACATTTTACTGAAATATTTATTTCAGGAGTGTGAAGGCTCGCTTAAGCATAAAACTGAACTGATCACTAAATTGGAGGCTAAGACATTGTCGATGACCGAGACCATCCAAAAAATGGATGAAAAGTATGTTTATTTGTTTCTTATTAGTGTTAGCTATTTTATAAGTTTCGCTATTTATCCAAAGCGATCTTGTGTACGTTTCTATGATTAAATATGTATCTCATGCAGAAATCTTTGTAAAAATAGCTGGTACTTTTTTTGTACCAAATTGTGAGATTGATATTTTAATTTTAGTTCTTACTTTTGGGTGCCGAAAAGTTTCTTTTCAAATGCTATAAGCAAAAGTAGGTTTGAATGTTGGCAAGATGCTTGTGTTAAGGAGGTACACAAACCAAAATATGCGTTATAAACATTATTAAAGTGCGATTCCATTATTTCCGCCAGAGTGTATTGCGAAATTCAAGTTTTCAAAATTGACAATTAGTTTTGCATATCAAAAATCAATTTTTAATTGCTAATTATGAACTGAAATTTTTTTAAGGTCTAATCAAAAAATTTTTACGGAAATTATAATAAAAATTCGGCACCTATCTAGGGGCTGTACGACTATGGTTTTCCAAAAATCACAAAAATTGCCAAACGCTTAAATCTCCACACGAACTTTTTTCATTGCAAAAAGAATTTTCGAATGATCAAATTGTATGTGTCGCCTTAAATGTTTCGGTATCTACGATACTCGATTCCCAATCGATACGCTCGACGGTTGTAGTTAGAAGTAATTTATTTTTTACGTAGGCGTTGTAAACGCGATCGGACTTAGAGTAGATTAGGCGAGATATTAGAAACGAATTAATTTAACGGGGATATTGGCAAACCTTCACTAAATAGGATTGTGTTTATGTATAAATAATTGTTTAGGGATATTCGTGTTTCCTGCAATAATTGATAGATTTATACTTCGTCAGATAATCACCTAGCAACTATTATATTAATGTTATCGAGCATAAAACATAGAAGCTGAGCTTTCGTATCGATCTCGGCCCCTGCGTGAAATACAATTATTTATTTAATTTATATTAATTGTTAATGTGATGAAATATATGATTAGAGATGGTACAAATTATATTTTAAGAACTGACTTGCGATCATTTTTATTATTTATTGTTGGCTGAATTTCACTTGATTTTTTTATTTTACAATAAAATTAACAGATGTGTTTCTATATTGTTACGTGTATTTGTTCCACAATCACAAAGAGATTTACGGACTAAATATGTCACATTATAAATGTAACTATGTATAAGCATCAGCAACGATCTTTATAATGCACTAAGGCATTGCGTGTGCTTGTATCAATGCAGAGAAATAAACTCGTAATGGAAGATAGTCGCCATTTAATTACCCTCTTTAGATAAGTACAGTGAAATTCGAATGAGACTTTTTTTGTTATCGATACTTTTAATATTTTTATCAAGTTTATATTCTTTAATAAAGTTTATTATTTAAATTTCTGTAGTTTTCGTTTTTCGAATTTATATAAAGGTAAGTTATACTTTATCATTGAAGAATGGATTATGAATTAAAAATAAATAGAAGATAGAAAAAATTTCGATTATTGTTGAGTAATTGTGAAAAAATTTAATAGACTTTCAAGTAACGTTAATTAATTCTTTTTTCAACAAAAAAGGTTGTGAACAAAAGGTTAGAGTAACTGTTGTAATAAATTATTTGTACTCGTACTATTTTAATAAAAAATAATTTTGATCCATATCGTGAAATTATAAGAAACACGCTTTATCATGTTTAAATAATTTTTGCACATATAATCGAATGATCGCAAGGCGGTGACTTAAATATATTATAAGAGCAGTTAGAATAAGTTTCACTTCTTTAGAAAATAATTTTCATTTACATCAATCAAGATCCTGCAGTTAAACTCAGTATTTTCATAATTATAAAAAAATACACATAGTATATTTGTGGCTGCAGATAGAAACAAAAGTAATTTGCTTCTGAAGAGTTACAATTTTAAATGAAACTGTGTATTCTTGATAAAAATGATTTTTAAATAATTTTTCGAAAAAACGAGTATAAAAAATAAACTTTCAATTTAAGGAAAAATCAATTATTGGTTTAAGGAAAACAATTCCTTGATCATTTTAGGAAAACAGGTAATGGCGGTCACTTAAACAATAATTGCAATAAAGTATTAATATTACTATATTTAAATATATATTACACTAACTTTATTATAAACATCAAGTTGTTACTACTGTAAAATAATAAATATTATATACTAAATTAAATATTATAAACAATAAGTATTATTAAATGTATTACAAGTACTATAATAAATATATTCTAAGTGTAATAAATAATAATTATTCAATACTGAATCCATTAATATTACCTTCATGGAATATTCTAAAAATACCGAATATTGAATAAAATATTCAATAAAAATTCATCTATGAATATCAAAATAAAAATTTCATAGAATGAACAGAATAAATGAATTCCATAGAATAAATAAATTACCAAATAAACGAAACGTCTGATCACTATAGCCGACCGCCATTGCCCCATTTTCCTCCACTATACCCTGCATACATGTTTTAAAACACTCGCATTTTTTCTGTACTGTAAAAATCCACTGTGTGTGTTCGGTGCTTAAGTACCAGCGATTTGACTTAATCAGGTGCAAGGAAATGGATGGCGTGAGGTCAGGGGCGGAAGAAAGAGTGAGAATTTTGGGAGTCGAAGTTGCCGAGAGAGAAGCAAGAGCGAATGGAGTCGAAAGAGAATTGCGCCTCGAACGTGAATGGAGAACCTCTCTGCAGGAAGCATCGATCTCTAACGCGGAGAAGATCGCTCAATTACATCAGGAAATTGATCAGTTACGGCGAGTGTCCGAGGTATATTGCATATATTGCCTCTTTTGATTGAACGCGCTACTTCACATTTTTAGGGCATGCATTCGGGAGACATGTTCCAGTTATGGGAACTTTAAGCTAATTAGCAAAGTGATGTATTAATTACAATTTTGGGAATATTATTCTCGAAATGTGTAGGTTCTGTGCATATGGGGATTTTGGGGATATAGGGATTTTTGAGGGATAGTTGAAATATGGGGATTTGTAAGAAGAGAGTACTGGGGGATATTAGGGAGAAATTAGGGTATGTGGGTTTGGGTTCATTGAGATTTGGGGATATGGAAATTTGGAAATATGGATTTGCAGAGATGGAGATTTGGAAATTTGTAGAGAGAGAGTACTGGGGGATATTAGAGAGAAATTAGGGAATGTAGGTTTGGGTTCATTGAAATTTGGGGATATGGAAATTTGGAAATATGGGTTTGGAGAGATGGAGATTTGGAAATTTGGAGTTTGGTATATATAGAGATTTGGGAAATGTAGAGATTGGGGAATATAGGAAGTTAGGATTCACAAATTTGGGGATGTAGAAATTTGGAAATATAGATTTTGAGAGATGGAGATTTGGAAATATAGATTTTGAGAGATGGAGATTTGGAAATATGGAATTTTGTACATATAGAGATTTGGGAAATGCAGGAATTGAGGAATACAGAAGGTTGGGATTCACAAATTTGGGGATGTAGAAATTTGGAAATATAGATTTGGAAAGATGGATATTTGGAAATTTGGAGTTTGGCACATATGGAGACTTGGGAAATGCAGGAATTGGGGAATACAGGAGGTTGGGATTCACAAATTAGGAAATGTAGAAATTTGGAAATATGGTTTTGGAGAGATGGAGATTTAGAAATTTGGAATTTGGTACATATAGAGATTTAGGAAATGCAGAAATTGGGGAATACAGGAGGTTGGGATTCACAAATTAGGGGATGTAGAAATTTGGAAATATAGATTTTGAGAGATGGAGATTTGGAAATTTGGAGTTTGGCACATATGGAGACTTGGGAAATGCAGGAATTGGGGAATACAGGAGGTTGGGATTCACAAATTAGGAGATGTAGAAATTTGGAAATATGGTTTTGGAGAGATGGAGATTTAGAAATTTGGAATTTGGTACATATAGAGATTTAGGAAATGCAGAAATTGGGGAATACAGGAAGTTGGGATTCACAAATTAGGGGATGTAGAAATTTGGAAATATAGATTTTGAAAGATGGAGATTTGGAAATTTGGAATTTTGTACATACAGAGATTTGGGAAATGTAGAGATTGGGGAATGCAGGAGGTGTAGAAAGGTTTAGATTCGACTAAGTAGGCAAAAAATATTTGGGTCCATATAAAATCGAAAATATAGAATGTGATACCCAGACCTGTACCTACTTGTACCTACAGACCTGAACACATATAACTTCTTACATACATAACATACGTCTACATACACAAGCCTATGTCTACAAATCATTATAAGAGTAAAAATCCATCAGCGTCAAAATCAGTCTAACTACAAATATAAAATACAGACAAGCTACTCTGTCAGAAATGCAGACATAGCAACTAGTAGCAGCGACAATGCAAAGTTGGAAACTGTAATATGAATCCGCTTGTTTCAGAAATATCTAACACTGCAGGAGGAGCACTACGCGTTGAAGGAGATCTGCAACGAACAAGAACGAACTCTGGAGGAACTCGGTGGGCAACTGAGCACAGCTAAACTGGCAGCCGTCGAATTACGCGAGGCCGCTGACAACGCTCAACAGCAGCATCAACAGCACCAGCAACAGCAGCAGCAAGATGGAGCAGCAACGTGGGCGAACGATCGGCTGGTCACCCATTGCAAAAGCTGCAACCGTGAGTTCAACATCACTCGTCGCAAGGTAATCAAACTTTTTAATTGCCCCCACACCTTCGCAGCTAGACTCCGTCGAGCTCTTTCACTCAGTCTCGTGCAGAGAGGCCAGACTGAAAACCTACCGTGGCGCGCTTAATCGTTCAATTATCCTTGCCACCCTGAAAATTACTAGTTCTACGGTCCAGATTTCTCCGGTCCGGGTGTTCAAATAGCTCGTGATTCGGCCTCGTATGCCCTGAACGATGCTGACGGTGTTGAGAGGTTTTAACGTAGCGTAGTTACGCCCCGAGCTCGAAGATCGAAATCGCGTGCATCAACTTTGATGCATGACAGTTCTGTTATTAGAGATAACGCACCGTATCAGTATTAAGGCGTGCAATTACAAGCAGGATACCGATCCTCGTTTACTCGTGTTCGCTTTTCGGCGGATGTCAGAATAATTGAAAAGATCCCTAAGTGAAACTCTGATTAGATTTTATCGGTTTGCTGCTTTAACGCGATTTTGTACAAAACGGCAATAAAAGAGGAAGGCAATGTGTACTTGGTTTCTGTGATGAAGGAAAACTCCAAAGAAAGAAACGATGAAGTATAGAAACAAAATAGTCATATGTTACAATATGTTAATAATTATTATTTCCTTCGTGAAAATATCTTATACATTTTTACTATTAATAAATTTGGGATTTTTTAATATTTTGTGCACCCAGGTATTTTTATGGACAAGGTTCTGTGACGAGTTTTGATTGCCTTTCTGGATTTGTAGAACGCAATTGACATTTTTAGTAAAGTTTTATACATTAAATATGAATTTCAAAATATTTCTAGCATCGGTTATATTGAACGATAAATACGGCCCTGATATTTGTGACATACTCCAATTTGTGAAAGAGTTCCTTTCAGTTCATGAGAAATTTAGAGTAAAAAAGAAATGTGTATTTTTAGTATTAGTACAGGTTTTGTACGCAGAAAATAATAATATCGATTGAACTTTATATCGAACGATTGTATGAACTGTTCCGATTAAAATCATGTGTGTCATTAATATCGGAGACTGGTCGAACCATATATTTGTGGAACATTTCTTCCAACAGCACTAATTGCACAATAAATTGTCACTAATTAACCCCGTTCGGCAGATGTTAATTGCCCTATTTGTTTTTGACCCTTCGGAGCAATAATTCTTTTAGATTAACGAAACCTAAGTTAATCTAATTCAAATTCACATGTGTTTAAGTTTGGTGTTGTATTTTGATACTATTGCATATACACATGTTAGCAGAAATTTATAAAATAAAATGTTTGGCCAATGTATCTACTAAATCCTTCTTGTGAAAGGTACCTACTAATACTTTATGTAGAAGGTGTCTACTAAAACTTTAAGAAAGAATATGTTCATCAAGATCTTCAGGTTAGGTTACATTATTGCACCATCACCTACTTCATCCACATATGAACAAAAATTTGTAAAATAAAACTTAATGTATTTGGACTATGTGTCTATCAAAACCTTCATGTGAAAGGTGTCTATCTAAACTTTGATGTAGAAGGTATCTACCAAGATCTGTAACAAGTTGGATCACATTATTGTGCCATCACATACTTCATCCACATATGAACAAAAATCCATAGACTAAATCTTAGTAAATTTGGATTATGTGTCTATTAAAACCTTCATGTGAAAAGTGTCTATCTAAACTTTAATGTAGAAGGTACCTACCAAGACCTGTAACAAGTTGGGTCACATTATTGTGTCATCACCTACTTCCTCCACATATGAACAAAAATTCATAAGCTAAATCTTACTGCATATGGACTATGTGTCTATCAAACCCTTCATATAAAAGGTGTCTACCAAAACCTTGAGGCAGAAGGCATCCACCTAGACCTGTAACAAGTTAGATCACACTATAACACGACCACCCAATTTGTTCACATATGAACAAAACTTCTTCAAATAAAATTTGATATCCCTGGACTATGTGTCTGTCAAACCTACACGTGAATAATAAATATCAATCCTACACGCGAATAATAACTATCAAATCCTTCACATCAAAGAAGTCCACCAAAACCTAGACCTGTAACGAGTTAGATGACACTATAGCACCACCACCCAATTTATCCACCTATGAACAAAAGTTCTTCAAATAAAACTTGATGTAGCTGGACTATGTGTCTATCAAACCTAGATGTGAATAATAAATATCAATCCTACAAGAGAATAATAACTATCAAACTCTTTATATCAAAGAAATCAACCAAAACCTCAAGGCAGAAGTTATCTACCAATACCTGTAACAATTCAAATCATTGTATCCTAATCCACCTACGAAAAATTCATAAACAAAACCTTGTACAATCTGTCTAAAAGCTTACTGTCTACCAAAAACCTCACTATGGAAGGTGTCTACGAAGCATTTCAAGTTCGGTCACATTATTGCACCATCACCCAATTTATCCACATACATATGTATTCCCGATTACATGCTAAGCATGCATATTCAGCGCATGTCGTGATAGAGACGTTGCTCGGGCTGTGGAACACAGTCAGACCGTTTTCTTCTTTTTCCTATGTTGCCTCCAGTCAAATGAAGACACGGGACATTACGGAAGGGTGTTTTAAAGAACGTGGCTGGAGGAACAGGGTGTAGTAAGCTATTGCATAATAACAAGTTAGGCCGAGGATATCGTTGCTGCTCATTTTTCACAACGTTCTGGAATTACCATATTGATTAATATAGAATAGGCTACCTACCGGAATATGTAGAGGTTGCTTCAAAAATGGCACTCGTTCTGTAAATTCTAGTCGCTGTAAATCGATATTTTGTATACTATTTTGTGATCTACGACATTATTTCATGTGTAGATGTAAGTAATTCTACATATGGAGAGCACATCACGAGTTACCTCTTCAGTTGTGGATTTACAAATTGATGATTGCAAGTTTTTCTTTAATACTTTGTCAAAGACGAAACCACAAATCGACATTACAATTTTAATAAACTATCTACTATTTTAATCTACGAGTAATTTCAGAGAACAGAATTACAGATTGTGAAATAGTAAAAGAATTTTGGACGTGCACCTATTTTCATGTGGAATCTGAAATTTTTTGGCTACCATTTTTGTAACTCCTTGTACATGATTGTCAGTAGATTAGCCTTGTCAGGTAGTCACCGATACATTCACGAGGATACAAAAGGTGTGAGCGGTTTGAAAGTCGATTCGTGGTAAAAACAAATTATATGCAAGCTTTTGTATGCGTGGGTGTTAAAGTATGAAACGCGATTCTTTCTTTATGATCACAAATTACTGTTGACATGCAGACGTGGTGACATGTAGATCTCAGATTGAGCGTGTTGGGAGTATAATCAGGAGTAAATTTGGATTTTGTGGGGAAATATGGCAAATGAGGGGAACGGAGTTTTCCTCTAGTTTCTAGGGATATGGAGCTCAACATGTAAATGTTGACTGAAACTGGAGATGTATTGTGAATGTTGGGACATGTGAATGTGAAAAATTATAAATATGGAATTGTGAAGATTTGGAGATGTAGGGATTTGAGGATGTAGAGATTTAGAAGCTTTAGTATTTGGGGATCTTGGGATTTTAGAACGTTAGAATTTGGAAAATTTTTGATTTGGAAATTTTGGAATTTTGGGATTTACAGGTATGGGAATTTAGGGATTTGATGGCCTAGGAATTTGGGGATGTAGGATTTTGAGGATTTTAGGATTTAGGAATCTAGGGATCTTGGAATTTTAGAATTGAGGGATCTAGGGATTTGATGACCTTAGAGTTCAAGGATTTGGGGATATAGGAATTGGGGACTTTAAAATTTGGGGACCTTGGGATTTGAATATTGGAAAATTTGAATATTTAGAAATTTCAGAGTTTGAGGACTTCGGAATTTGGGAGTTTGGGGATTTGGGAGTTTGGGGATGTGGGAGTTTGGGGATTTGGGAGTTTGGGGATGTAGGAGTTTGGGGATTTGGGATTTTGGGGATTTGGGAGTTTGGAGATTTAGGAGTTTGGGGATTTAAGAATTTAGGAATTTGAGAATTTGAAAATTTCTCGAAATTTGAAATTTCAAAATTTAGATTTCTAAAATTGAAAAATTCAGAAGTTTAGTAATTTAGAACTTTGGGAAGCTAGAGAACTATATGTCTTGGATTCCAAAAACTGTTGAAATTTAGGGATTTGAAAATTTGTAAGTCTAACGATTTGAAAATTCAAAAATTCTAAAGCTTGAAAGCTTAAAAATATGACAATAACAAACCTTGAAAATCCGAAAATTGTCAAATTCACTAGTATTATAGAATATACGATCCACATAAATCTTACACGGCACCCAAGTACACTCTAGCGGCGCGATACAACCAAGATGGCGACGGTACATCTCAATAAAAAGTGTTTATTACTACAAAAAATCCAAAGAAAGCATTGTAATTATCTCGATATTCGAAGAGTATTAAAAATATCTTTGCCATTAGTTAAAATATAGTAGGTTATCGACTTTGCTCTTGCCTAATCTGTTAATAAATATAAATCTCAACAAAAAGTCTACTACTACAAAAAATCTGAAAATAGGATAGTAAACGTCTTGACATAGGAAGAACACCAAAATCTTTGCCATCAGTTAAAATATAGTGGGTTATCCACTTTGATCTTGTCTAACATTTTAATAAATATAAACCTCAACAAAAAGTCCACTATTACAAAAAATCTGAAAACAGTATAGTAAAAGTCTTGACATACAAAGAGTACCAAAATCCTTGCTATCAATTAAAATATAGTGGGTTACTAATTTTGATCTTATCTTACATTTCAATAAATATAAAACTCAACAAAAAATTTTGAAGAAGATTGTAAACGTCTTGAAATACGAAAAGTATCACAATCTCTGCCATCAGATAAAGTATACTAGGTTATCCACTTTGGTCTTATCTAACATTTTAATAAATGTAAATCTCAACAAAGAATCTGAAAATAGTATAGTAAAAGTCTTGATACACAAAGAGTATCAAAATCCTTGCTACCAAACTAGGTTATTAATTTTGCTCTTTTCTCCGTCTATTATAAGTAGGTATCTATCACGATGGAGATAAGATGAGGTTTAAGACAATCTATGGATACGAAGTTGCAATTACCAATCTACTACGTTTCGCTCATAAGTCACGCTGATGGGACGGTTCAATAATTAAGTTCGCGAGTAAATCGGTTATCGAGATGATATTATTCGGGCTCTTACTTTTCTGTAATAACGGCAACCACCCTCCAATGGACGAAGACTTGCCATCTTACTTCGGGGGATTCAATTTAGATGTGAAATGTGGAGTGGTGGTTACACCAAATCTGGCTGTTACGTCCCCACCTATTCAGACAACGAACTCCGCGTTATTATAATAGACCGTTGGTAATGGCTTGAAAATAAAGATCACCGGTTAATGGAGAAATTGTGGGTAGTAGGGGAAAGAAGAAATGCTGAAGAAATGGAACGGAATGGATTCACTGTATAGATATTACACGGTTCTTTTCTCGTCTTCTCGTTATCTACTTTTTCCTTGTGAATCATCGGGATATTTGTGATTACTGTGATCATTTAGCTAATTAGCTTTTTTAGTTAGTAATACTGATATTTTCAAATTTTATGAGGTACAAATTTTGGAATTTTTAAATTTGTTATTACTGCAATAGTTTGGTTAATTAGGAAGCTTGCTCAGTTACTAATACTGATATTTTTGAACTTATAAGTTGCAAGTTTTGAAATTTGGAAATTTGCTATTATTGCAATCGTTTGATTAATTAGCAAGCTTTCTCAGTTACTAATACTGATATTTTTAAACTTTATAAGTTGCAAGTTTTGAAATGTTTAAATTTGTTATTACTGCAATCGTTTAGTTAATTAGGAAGCTTTCTCAGCTACTAATACTGATATTTTCAAACTTTATAAGTTGCAAATTTTGAAATTTTGAAATTTGTTATTACTGCAATCGTTTGGTTAATTAGCAAGCTTTCTCAGTTACTAATACTGATATTTTTGAACTTATAAGTTGCAAGTTTTGAAATTTTGAAATTTGTTATTACTGCAATTGTTTGATTAATTAGCAAACTTTTTTAGTTATTAATACTGAAATTATCAAGCTCTGTTAATTACAAGTTTTGAAATTTTTAAATTTGTTAAAGTAAAAATTTTAAAATTGTTTAAATTTTTAAGTCAAAAACCGTGAAATTTTGAAGCCCATTTCAAGTTAGAAATTCTGCAATTTTTAAATTGGTAAATTCAAAATTAATCAATTTTTGAATCCTCAAATTTAGTAATTTTTTAAAAATTATAAACATTTAGAAATTTAGGAATTGTAAATTTTTAAGTTCTCAAATTTAATATATAGGAAGTAACAAATCTTTAAATTTAATCAAGATTTTAGATTTATAAATTACAAAATTTACAATTTTAGAGTGGCAAAATCCTAAATTACCAAGTTCTAAAATTACCAAATTCCAAAATTACTATATTCTTAAATTATTAAGTTTCTAAACTACCAGATTCCGAAATTACCTAGTTTCTAAATTATTAAATTCTGAAATCTCGAAGTTCCTAAATTAATAAATTCCCATATTACCAAATTCTTAAACTGCAAAATTCCTGAGTTTCCAAATCCCCATATCACCAAATTACCAAATTGACATATAATCAACTTTCTAAATTTCCCAATTTCCTAATTTCCCAAATTTCCCTATTCCCAAATTTTCCAATTCCCAAATTTCCCACTTCTCAAATTTCCCAATTCTTAAATCTTCCACTTCTCAAATTTCCCAATTTCCCAGTTGCCAAATTTCCCACTTCTCAAATTTCCCAAATTTCCCAATTCCCAAATTTCCCAATTCCCAAATTTCCCAATTCCCAAATTTCCCAATTCCCAAATTTCCCAATTCCCAAATTTCCCAATTCCCAAATTTCCCAATTCCCAAATTTCCCAATTCCCAAATTTCCCAATTCCCAAATTTCCCAATTCCCAAATTTCCCAATTCCCAAATTTCCCAATTCCCAAATTTCTCAATTCCTTAATTTCCCACTTCTCAAATTTCAAAATTCCTAAATTTCCTACTTCTCAAATTTCCCAATTTCCCAGTTGCCAAATTTCCCACTTCTCAAATTTCCCAATTTCCCAGTTGCCAAATTTCCCAATTCTCAAATTTCCAAAATTCCCTGTTCCCAAATTTCCCACATTTTCCAAATTTCCCAAATTTCTCAAATTCCAAATTTCTCAATTCTCAAACCGCTGAGTCTTAAAATTCCCAAAATCCGAAACTCCTAAATTTCTGCATTCCCAATTTGCTAAATCTTCTAGAAGCTAAATTGATCCAATATCTTAAACATCTAAATTTCTAAATTCGAAAATTCCAAAATTTACAAATCCCCCAATCTCAAACTCCCCAAATCACCAAATTCTCAGATCTCCATGTTTCCAAATCTTCAAATCTCTAAACCTTCAAATCCACATTTCACTTCCACGACTACCTACATAACAATATACCTCACCCAACTAACCATACATCCACCTATCCGCAGAACTTCCCAGAACATCTTGTGAAGACGGAACAGTACTCGCACTAACAAAACAGTCCTACTAACCAAACTAATTATATCACACATTAACTAGAATTAACCAACGCAATCTTAATAATATCTCCTTAACTATACAACAAAAACCGTTTCTGTTTCAGCATCACTGTCGAAATTGCGGCAAGATTTTCTGTAACGCTTGCAGTGACAATACTACAGCTCTGTCAACTTCAACGAAACCTGTTCGCGTCTGTGATGAATGTTACGTGTTCCTGGTCGGCCGATATTCCACAGCACGCTAACACAGGCTCCCTGCTCGCACATAGCGTGACATTCTGATCATAAATGTTAACCGATGTGCAAAAACGGAGGGAAGAAACGGAAAAACGGATCTGATCTGCACATATGTACACACATCGTGTTTTTTGGAGATCATTTTTCTCGATGGACTATATTCGAAACGTTTTATTTTCTATTTGACGAAGGCTGTCTTGAAGAGATATCTTGTATTACGCTGAATTTATATTGTTGCGATTATTCATATTTTTTTGCACTTTACGTGGTGGCGAATCTTTTGTAGATTTATTTTTATGAATTTTGTACTCGAGAAAAATTTTATTCGGATGATTTTAGAAATGTGATGATGAAGTTATGAGTTCGTGTAAGAGATTAGTAGTAGTTTGTTATGAGATTTGTGTTGTTTTTGGATAGAAAATATGTAGGTATTTTTATTAGGGTAACTATTTGTATTTTTCAGGTTTGTCACTTTTGGTAATTGCACAAACGAACACTTGTGGAACGATCAGTTAACGAGATACGCACTTACTAACATTATAGAACTATTTGTTATACTAGCGGTATAGAATTATTAATTTGAGGGATAAAATATTATTTGTTGACTTGATTAAGGGAGTGGTGTTAAATAATTTTTTAGCACATGTTGTCGAGTTAAAATTGTTTCGTACATGGCATAGGTTCGCCACCACTGTAATTTTTATCGATGAGTACTGTTTACGAACATAAATTCCACGAATTAACAAAAAATTATAAAGGAGATGTATATTATTTGTGAGTCAAAAGCCCTGAGAAACTTACGAATAACAAATTACTAAATAAAGTGTTTTAACTTTCTAGAGGCTGCAAAAATAGCTTTCTTATATTTCAATTTCCGACAAGTAAACGCGTCACAAAATGGCGGTTCACTAAAATGGAAGTCGACTTCTCAGAGGGCGCTACCATCACACTTGAAATTAAAAAACTACAAAATAATTAATTAATCAATTAAAACTACAAATAATAATTTTTTTAATCAGGGTATGACTCATTAAAATACAATTTTTCTGTTCTTTCATTACGTGCTTTGTTATCTATAATAGCTGAACGATCAAATATACAAAGAGTGCGAGATGTGCATGTGTGAATGTGTGAAAATGTGTATATGCGTGGAAAATACAAGATGACGATTAATGATACGGATATGACGCGAAATATACGACTGTGGGTTGTTTAAAAATGGTTTGCTAGCGTGATGGATACGTTGATTCATATTATTTGTTACAATAAATTTCATTCAAAGCAATTTTATGTTTATTAATCCAACCCTATCCCACATTTCATAAATTCAATTATTTATGTAAGGACTGAAAATGACCTGTAAGTAATGTAAAATGACCTTGAAATAACCTTCAAATGACCTTGAAATGACCTTGAAATAATTTTGAAATGATGTTGATAGTGTCCTTGAAAATTGAAATAGTCAGTAGGTTGTAACTTTTGAATAAATTATAATATTTTATAATTAATATGAACTTTGTAATAGTTGATGAGTAAATGATCAACAATGAATTCTCCCTTTTTCAATCTAATTAAGCTAATCAATTAATAAGTTTATAGTCTCACTAATGTTTACAAAGTATACAAGAAATATGTACACGGCATGCAAAAGTATGAGATACACAAAAATATGCATTATGCAAAGCACACGTACCAAAGTATGCAAAATAAAAAGATACATCTACACCTGTTAACAAAATATATTTTTGCTCAATGTATACACACAAATCTATGTATCAATTACATATCGTGTACATATCTATTTATCAACTTCCATAAAAATTTTTAAATACTGAAAGATATCAAAGCTATCACCGAGTCAATCCATCAGAATCGACAAAGACGAACGAGGGCTTAAAAGGGGACAAAAATAAAAGCAATTAAGTAAAGTTGATGAAGTGGGACGTAATAATGGTTTGTAACGATCGGGTAGCGAAAACAACAAGCTTGCGTTAGGAGTTTAACAATGTCGCGTGCCCGTTGGTGCAAGGCACGTGATTCCTTACGAGTATGTTCTCGCGGTTGGATCCTCGAGACGGCGTGGAGGATCGAAAGCAAAGCTGTAAGGATCGATTTCAATTTAGCGGCCGTTTAAGCGTGCACGCTCATGGCTAACGAGCTTTCGAAAGTCGTAGATAGCCGACAAATTGGCCTACACAGACGGCCGCGGCTCGGAACCACCCTTCGGAACTTACCGCAGCCCGCCAGCAAGCACCGCGAACACACGTGTAACACGACACCGATAACTCCCTTCCATGTCCATAGAATATAACTAGCTATTCACTATACGTTATTCATTATAGGGTGTCTACAAATCGTGTAGATTCGTGATTAATCGCTTTGTAATGACACCAAGTTTCACTTGTGACGTATTCGGGTTTAACTTGTGATGTACTTAGCTCTGACTTGTGATGCACTCACAGTTCACATATGGTGAATCTTACTGGGATTTCTAATATGTTCCGGTTTACTTAGGTACAGTTGTTATTTACACAGTCAAGGATGGATGAATACTAGATTTAATAAATATTTTAATTTTCTTCGTTAGTTTTAATATTATGTCAGTGGATAGCTTTGACATGTGACGCATTCGCAATTCACATATGGGGAATCTTACTGGGATTTCTAACATGTTCCGATTTGCTTAGGTACAGTTGTTATTTACACAGTCAAGGATGGATGAATACTAGATTTAATAAATATTTTAATTTTCTTCGTTTGCTTTAATATTGTGTCAGAGGATTGGTCTGACTCGTGACGCACTCACAGTTCACATATGGTGAATCTTACTGGGATATCTAATATGTTCGAATTTGTTTAGGTACAGTTGTTATTTACACAGTCAAGCATGAATGAATACTAGATTTAATAAATATTTTAATTTTCTTCGTTTGTTTTAATATTGTGTCAGTGGATTGGTCTGACATGTGACGCACCACAGTTCACATATGGGGAATCTTACTGGGATTTCTAATATGTTCCGATTTACTTAGGTACAGTGGTTATTTACACAGTCAAGCATGAATGAATACTAGATTTAATAAATATTTTAATTTTCTTCGTTTGTTTTAATATTGTGTCAGTGGATAGGTCTGACTCGTGACGCACTCACAGTTCACATATGGTGAATGTTACCCGGATTTATCATATGTTTCGAATTGTTTAGGTACACTTGATGGTTGATGTAACACTTTAACTTTCTTTATTTGATCTAATACTGTATTTACGAATAGCTGACACATTTGATAAATGAATGTTATGGTAAGAGGTTAAGGACAGTTAGAGGAGAGTTGACACTACAACAACCTATCGATATTTCATTAAAGCAACAGAACCTTCTGCCATCGACATCAATTGACTAATATTTCACGTAACAACCATCCATATCGACGTACCACCTTAATTTCAAGATTAATTTAAAAAAAAAACTTAATTGTAATTAAATTTCAAAGTTACCCAATCTCACTCTTTTTTACCAACTAATTCAAACATGATATTTATGCAACAATAAACTGTATTTCTAAGATGTATTCACTCAATCCAGTAGATTTATAAGTAACAGAAAATATAAATCATTCATTCCGAAATTAAGTTTCAACAGAATTCAACTGCAAAGAAGATTGCGATCACGGCATCAAAAGGAGATTGCAATTCAGGGAAAACTGATGTCTGTAACATTTTCCTTTCTGCCGGAAAAAGAAGTTTGTCGGAACTGAGTACTTGTAATAAGTGAAAGCAATTGCACGTAATAACATCTGGTTGGTGGAGCGATTTCATCAAGCAACACGCGGACCTTAAGGTGTGCCGAATCTGAATTATCACGCGAGCTGTACTGTAAGAATGAGGATTTACAAATCAAGATGGAGTCGAATTGTGTCAAGGAAATAAATTAATTAGCATAACAATATCGATATACAATTATTTACAGAGAGTTCTAAAATTAGGTAGGATTTAGTGACCTTTAATATTCTGAACAATTTTTATTGCAATTTTCAGAACTTTTATAATTCTTTTTCTAAGTCTTTAGGTTTGTTTTATGTAAGTTGTTGATTTGGTAAATGGGGAATTTGGGGACTTGAGAATTTGAAAGATTTGGGGTTAGGAAGTTAAGAAATGTGGGACTAGGGAATTCGAGGATTTTAGGAAATGAAACTTGGGGAATTTGGGGAATTTGGGGATTTCGGGACTTGGAACTTAGGGAATTTTGGGATTGCAGGATTTCAGGAAATGGAACTTGGGGAATTTGGGGATTTTAGGAAATGGAACTTGGAGAGTTTGGGGATTTTACAAATAGGAACTTAGGGAATTTTGGGATTTGAGGATTTTAAATTTAAGGAATTTTGGATTTCGAGAAATTAGAGTTTTCATGAATTGGGGGTTTGAAAATTAGAAATTTTAGAACTAGGGAATTTGGGTATTCGAGGACTTGGAATTTGGGGAATTTTGAGATTTAAGGACTTGTGAACTGTGGAATTTTGGGATTTGTAGAACTGAAAATTGGAGAAGTTGGAAACTTGAGAAATTAGGAATTTTGTGAATCCATGGTTTGATAATTAGAAATTGTGGAACTAGGGAATTTTAGAATTTGAGGGTTTGGGATTTGGGCAATTTTAGGATTTGAGGACTTGTGAATTGGGGAATTTAGGAATTTGTGGAATTAAAAATTGGAAAATTTAGAAATTTGAGAAATTAGAATTTTTGTGATTTTAGGGTTTGATAATTAGAAATTTTAGAACTAGGGAGTTTGGGTATTTGAGGACTTGGAATTTGGGGAATTTTAGGATTTGAAGACTTGTGAATTGGAAAATTTAGGGATTTGTAGAATTGAAAATTGGGAAATTTAGAAACTTGAGAAATTAGGAATTTTTTGAATTCAGGGTTTGATGATTATAAATTTTAGAATTAGGGAATTTGGAGACTTGAGGTCGTGAAATTTGGAAAACTAGGGAATTTGGAGATTTGAGAACTAGAAACCTGAAGATTTGGGAACTTTTGAATTCGGAGCTTTGCTGAGAATGTAGGGTTTAGGAATTATAAATTTTAGTACTCTAGGGAATTTTAGAATTTGAAGAGTTGGAAATTAGGGAATTTGGATACTTGAGGATCTGAAAATTGGTGACTTTCAGAAATGGAAAATACATACCATTAGAAATTCAAGAATTCAAAAATTTGAAAATTCAGTTATTTAAAAATTTGAAAATTACATATTAAAAAATTTGTTTATTAAAATTTACAAATTTTAAAAAATGTTATATTCCAAAACAACAATCAAAATTACTGTAAAATAAATAAACTCTCTCCATAAAAATCTTGATATCAAATCTCATATTCCCATCTTTTCCCCTACATCCCCCAAATAACATAAAACAAAAATAAAGAACTACTGTACTTCATACGTCTCTTAAATTCCCTATCCTGTTCCCTATTCCCATTACACAAAATTATCCGCCAATCGCAATAAATTCAATAAATCTCCTAATTAATTCTTTATTTTCCTCGCAAATATATCCGCGGTCCGAAATCTTTCTCGACGCACGCGACTCGTCAGAATAAATACCGTACGCAGTAAAAGTAAAATACGAATCAGCTTGCCGGGCGCACTGTTGCGAGAAACGATTATTTGTTTTCGCTACTCCACATAACTTTCTGTGCATCGATTGCATCATAGAATTTTTCCTTTTTTTACGTGTTCTGTACTGCGACATACGTGTCGTTGTACCATTTTGTTTTGTTCGACGCGAACAAGTCGGCCATGCAATTCAGAAAGCGGACGCCCATAGCAGAAGTCTGACAAGTTTCAGCTGAATTCAGTTTTGTTAGAAGCCCATATTTTTATCGGTAAAACCAATGCATCTATCCGTTTCCGTCAAAGTAAAATGGCTTCGGAATATTATTTGATTTGATTAGATTTTTTATTTGGAGACGGTTAGGTAAAGGTTAACTTTTGAAAAGTTTATTTTAAAATATACATATTTATTATATATGTTGATTCGTAAGTTAGAAATATAAGTGGAAAGCATTTTGGAGGAACTTTTTAAAAATATTGAAGTTGTTTCAACATTTTAATGCTTTAAATACATAAACGCTGTGAGTGAGTTCGTCGCGCAGTTACCGCAAACAGGTATCCGATCAGTTACGGAGAGACCTGTTAACTACTACGAGAAACATTGTATTTATAGGTTAGTTGCTTTCGAACAAAAACAAAATATTACTCATATACACTGCACAAATAATAAAAAATTGTATAATCTGAAATTATTCAGAGAAATTCATTTTTAAGGAAAATTGAAAGTACTTCGTCTGCGAAGAAAATTAAACGAAATTCGTCTCTGAAGAAAATTAAGTTACCTTCATAAAGTGTTCTTACAATTGATCCAACACTTTTAGAAGCATTTGAAATGTGTGTAAATTAATTATCGACAAAAATAGAGTACTTATTTTGTTAGGTTAATAAAAATAATTGCAAAGATATATTCATGTGCAATGATATAATATGGTCGTCACTCAAATTGGGGATCTGATAAACCGTTATGATAATGTACTTATAAACCGTTATGATTATCCACCATGATTTTTCACAGCAGAAAATGTGAAGGTTGCATAGAGTAACTATAACTTAAAACTCGTCAAAAAATTGCGAATAAACTCTTTGAACAAAAATAAGATAACTTGAATAAAATAATAATAAGATTGAAAAATACTAAGATTGAAAACAAAATGAGGTAACTAAACTTTGAAGCATATTTATGGACATCCATCTTGCAAGATAAAATACTAGCACGAAAAGTATAAAAAATTACCAGGTATTCAAGCAACATATCAGCAAAAGATTTAAGCTCTTTACATTCTGATTTATTAACTTACCATTGCTAATGCCATTGTCAATTACCACTTTTATACCATTGATTCAAATTGCATGCTTTCAACATATAAGAATATTAATAGCTTCCCTATTTCCTTGGAATTTATGTGACGTTTGACACCGAAACTTTTTATATTGTAGTAGAAACTGAGATGTTAAACTTTACAGCTGCACTGGTATGTTCAGAAGAGGATGTGTAATGACTGACTAATTGTGGTCGAAATAATTGATTAATTGTGGTCGAAGTAACTGGTTAATTGTGGTTGAAATAATTTATTAATTATGGTCGATACTGGTTAATTGTAGTCCTAACAGATGATTAATTCTGGACTTAACAAACTTAATTGTGGGCCTAACAAAATGATTAATTCTGAACTTAAGAGAATTAATTGTGGGTCTAACAAAATGATTAATTCTGGAGTTAAGGAACTTAATTGTGGGCTTAGCAAATAATTGCAAAGATGTACTCATGTGCAATGATATAATATGGTCGTCACTTAAATTGAGGATGTGATAAACCGTTATGATAATACTTCCCAACCTAATACAAAAGTTACTGCAATTTCAGTTCCAAAAGCGTCACTGATAGACGCCTTGATTTTGGCTTCCATAATCCCCAGCCGGAAACCCGCATAGTATCCGAACCCAAAACTAGTTAAATGAAAGCTTAGAAATCATTGAAGTTAATAACAATTTTTAATATACGAGATGAAAAATTTTGTTCTGTGAAAACGATAGTTATCACAGAAGACTCTGAACATTCAATCAAAATACATATTCCGTTTTTATTCACGGCAAATTTGTCACGTAGATCTCTGATACAATTAACCGCCTTTCAAGAGGTCGAGCCAGCGGACTGTGAAAGGGAAGAAGAGACAAAGTGATAAATCTTAACTTAATTACTTGATAACGTAATTAACTTGAAAGTGACTAGTACACTGGCGACCGCCGTAGGCTTGCCTAGGGAATGCTGATAGTTATGGAGATAGTTCTTAATTGATTAAGAAAATTTGGAGATCTGAAGACCTTCAGCATTCGAAATTTATGAACTCTCAGATTTCGCGAATGGTGAAGTTTGTAGACGGAGTTATGTTATTTGGATCTTTCGGTTTCAAAGTTTGGATGAGAAAGATAACTGTTTCAGAAATTTGTAGATGTGGAAATTTGTAGTTTGGAGATGATTTATGAGAAGGTAGAAAATTTGAGAATTTAGCAAGTTATGATTTGAAAATTTATGGCATATGATCTGATGTTATATTCATACTTAAAAAATTGTATATTTATAAATTTTCTAAATTGAGTTATTCAAAGTTTATAGAGCTGTGAATCCATCAAATTACATTACTAAAACTTAATAAATAGAGAAGTACCTAAACTTATTCCTCTGAAGCTCAGAACTAATAATAATCAATGTTACGAGACTTCCCTGCAAAACACTATTCTAGTGTAAAGCACTAATCCTACCACATCAAATCTACCACATCACTATATAGTCTAAGAGCTTTCTACATCATTTGTAAGTGTATTCAAGTTCATTTGTAAGTTGTAAGGTGTCATTACTTGTAAGGCATTTCAGAAAAATGAGTACCTTAATTCGACCACAACAAGTCATTATACGACCACACTGAAGCCTATGACAACTAGTTTGGCAGGACATCTCAAAGATGTCTCACGTTTCAATAACCCTATCACATAAAACCTTTTCCCTACATAGCCAAAGAACCTTATACATTCTAATTCCATGACAGGTGCAAGGTATTTTCCAAAAATTAGTTCGTTCATTCGATCATAATAAGTCGTTACGATCGCATTGAAGCTTGTGACCACTGATCAGTCTTGCAAGACTTCACAAACGCTACGTCCCACTAATACTATCATATAAAATCTTTTTACTATACAGCCGAAGAAGCTTGTACATCATTCTAACTTTACAATAGTTGTAAATAGGACTCCTCCAAAAATTAGTTCACTAACTCGAGCACAATTAATAAATTATTATTACTTTCAAGTCTATGACCATAGTTTTGCAGGACTTTCTAAACATCACGTTCCACTAACCCTATCACGAAAATCTTTTTATTACATATCCAAAGAATCTTGTACATCATTCTAACTTTACAACAGTTGTAAATAGGCATCATCCAAAAACTAGTTTTTTAATTCGATCATAATTAATAAATTATTACTACTTTGAAAACTATAGTCACAGTCTTACAAAACACCTTACACTCTACGTCCTACTAACTTACAAAATTCAAAAATTCTGAAATTCTAACTTATCAAAATTCCAATATTCCAAAATACAAAATACCAAATTTCCAAATTTCCAAATTCCAAAATTGCAAACCACAGAAATACCAAAAGTCTATTTGAAAGTATCAAATTTTTAAATTTCCAAATTCTGAAATTCTAAAATTCTCAAATTTCCAATTTCCCAAGCGTTCAAACTCTCAGATACCGAAATCTTAAATTCCCAATTTCTCAGATTCCCAAATTCCCAAATTCCCAAATTTCCCAATTTTCAAATTCCTAATTCTAAAATTTCAAAATTCCCAAATTTCCCAATTCCCAAATTCCCAAATTCCCAAATTCCCAAATTCCCAAATTCCCAAGTTCCCAAGTTCCCAAATTCCCAAATTCCCAAATTCCCAAATTCCCAAGTTCCCAAATTCCCAAATTCCCAAATTCCCAAATTCCCAAATTTCCAAATTCCAAAGCTGCAAACCACAGAAATACCAAAAGTCTATTTGGAAGTATCAAATTTTTAAGTTTCCAAATTCTGAAATTCTAAAATTCTCAAATTTCCAATTTCCCAAGCGTTCACACCCTCATTGTCAGATAGCGAAATTTCAAATTCCTAAATCCTTAGATTCACAAATTCCAGTATTCCAAAATTTCAAAATTCCAAAATTCCTAAATTCCGAAATTTCATGTTCCAATTCCCAAACCCTAATTCCAAACCTCCACTAACCCTACCCCACAAAGCATTCTCAGTACCAAAAAATCTTATCTTAGTTCCACAACAGTTGTAAAAATGCATCCCCAAAAATCTATTACCCTAATTCGACAGAAATTAATAAATTACTACTTTGAAGTCCATGAACCGCAGTTATGCAACTCCCAAACCCCCGTTCCACTAACCCTACCCCACAAAGCATTCTCAGTACCAAAGCACCTTATCCTAGCTCCACAGTTGTAAACATGCATCCCCCAAAAATTAGTTCCCTAATTCGCGAATTAAAGGGCGCAGGCGTGACTCGGTTGGCGGCAAAGCGTCGCGACGCCTCGCTTACGCCACTCAGTTGACGTAGCCGCGTCGTTCACACAACACTATGCTCCAGATTCTCGCGATTCCGGTTTTCTGCATTGTGGCATGGGTATCCGCGCTGAACGATCCGTTGTCAGGTAAATCGAGCAATTATCCGAACCTTCACCCCCGGTCTCTCAGTGGAACTAGATCTTCCTTTCCAGTTATTGCAACGTGTCGCCATGTGTTTTCTTTTCGATGTTGTTCGATGTAAATGTCTCTTAACAAAAACAGAGAATCGTTAAATGTTTGGTGTTGTTTCGAGGACTAGTATCATCGTGCGGATATTGTAAGTCTTTAAACAACAGCCGTTCTGGTATAAAACTCGAGTTTCAGTAGGTGGTTCTGTTAAGTGCGATTTCATATTTCCTGGAAGAATTCGTCACTGTTTGTGCATTCAGGTCGGAAAAGTATTAATGAATCGTGTGATCTGGGAGATAGTCTGATTACGTGATTTATGGTTACTCTGCTGACTTCGAGGTATAATGCATATACTGATTAGGGATCACATGTTAGCTTTCTTGCTCCGAGTACCAGTTGTCTTGTAAATCGGGTTGTAAAGCGATCTTCGATCGAGTTTAAACGTTATGGGGTAATTGAGGAAGGGTTTGTGATGGTTTGTTTATTTTTTGATCCTTTTTGGACACGAACTTATGGTAGTAATTGAGGAAGGGGCTAGTGATGGTTTGTTTATTTTTGGATCCTTTTTGGACACGAACTTATGGTAGTAATTGAGGAAGGGGCTAGTGATGGTTTGTTTATTTTTGGATCCTTTTTGGACATGAGCTGTTTAGGTGTGATGACGAACGTAAAACGAGTGTTCTAGGTTTGTAATACGACTGAGTTTTGATTACAGTTTATAAGTTATTCTGACTGGAGTTACTATCGTAATTAATGTGTTATGCATAGAATTAGTGAGTTACGATCACAGTTAGTCAGTTTAGGCCCACAATTAAGTTTGTTAAGTCCAGAATTAATCATTTTGTTAGGACTACCATTAAGTTTGTTAATTCCAGAATTCATAATTTTGTTAGGCCCACAATTAAGTTTGTTAAGTCTAGAATTAATCATTTTGTTAGGTCCACAATTAAGTTTGTCAAGTCCAGAATTAATAATTTTGTTAGGACTACCATTAAGTTTGTTAAGTCTAGAATTAATCATTTTGTTAGGTCCACAATTAAGTTTGTTAAGTCCAGAATTAATAATTTTGTTAGGCCCACAATTAAGTTTGTTAAGCCCAGAATTAATCATTTCGTTAGGCCCACAATTAAGTTTGTTAAGCCCAGAATTAATCATTTCATTAGACCCACAATTAAGTTTGTTATGTCCACAATTAATAATTTTGTTAGACTCACAATTAAGTTTGTTAAGCCCAGAATTAATAATTTTGTTAGACCCACAATCAAGTTTGTCAAGTCCAGAATTAATAATTTCGTTAGGCCCACAATTAAGTTTGTTAAGCCGAGAATTAATAATTTTGTTAGATCCACAATTAAGTTTCTTAACTCCAGAATTAATCATTTTGCTAGGCCCACAATTAAGTTTCTTAACTCCAGAATTAATCATTTGTTATTCTCACAATTAATTTTCTTAAGTTCAGAATTAATTATTTTGTTAGGCCTACAATTAAGTTTGTTAACTCCAGAATTAATCATTTGTTAGGATTACAATTATCCAGTATCGACCATAATTAATAAATTATTTCAACCACAATTAACCAGTTACTTCGACCACAATTAATCAATTATTTCGACCATAATTAGTCAGTCATTACACACTCTCTTCTGAACATACCAGTGCAGCTGTAAAGTTTAACATCTCAGTTTTCTACTACAATATAAAAAGTTTCGGTGTCAAACGTCACATAAATTCCAAGGAAATAGGGAAGCTATTAATATTCTTATATGTTGAAAGCATGCAATTTGAATCAATGGTATAAAAATGGTAATTGACAATGGCATTAGCAATGGTAAGTTAATAAATCAGAATGTAAAGAGCTTAAATCTTTTGCTGATATGTTGCTTGAATACCTGGTAATTTTTTATACTTTTCGTGCTAGTATTTTATCTTGCAAGATGGATGTCCATAAATATGCTTCAAAGTTTAGTTACCTCATTTTATTTTCAATCTTAGTATTATTTTATTCAAGTTATCTTATTTTTGTTCAAAGAGTTTATTCGCAATTTTTTGACGAGTTTTAAGTTATAGTTACTCTAAGCAACCTTCACATTTTCTGTAGTGAAAAATCATAGTGGATAAAAATAAAATTAACCTCTCTTGAACTTTAACGACTTCTATAAATTTTTAAGTAATTACAGTTAATATTATAATTAAGAATGTACGGTTTTAAAATTACAATATTACTAAAAATGTTAATAGAAATTTATCACAAGCATGAGATTGCAGAAATTTTTTAAATATGTGTTTCAAGTGTCCCAATATTATCGAACAATGATTAGATCGATCATATCGAGACGATGGCATGTTGCTATTTATTTGAAGAATTCTTCAAGTTTATTTGTTTCATCGATTCTCTGCTGTTGACGTTATTCCATTGTTGTGCTAATGTTATCTACCTTTGGGAGTTAGGTATTACAATCATGAAATACAATAATTTCTCTCCTGGAATTTAGATTTAATTCTGCATCACTGGTTGTGATTGTGAGAATGAAGGGTGGTTGTGTTCAGAATAGTGGAATGCAAATATGAAATACAACATTTGTATTGTAGCTTTGAAAAATTCTGTGTTCTTTGTACATTGGAGCAATATTAGATTTAAATTGATTGATTCTTGAAATATACAAAATAGAAAAATTTCAAAAAATCGAAGTCCCGAATTTCCGAAATTATAGAGAGGCAGAGTTTAAGAATTTTAAGATTGTAGAGATTTAAGGTTGCAAAATTCAGAAATTCATGAAATTGGAGTTTAAAAATTTTAATTCTATAAATCCTTAACATCATGAAATTCTAATAATTTTAATTGTAAACATGGTCAAGCAAAATCTCAAAGTGTCAAATATTCTAATATTTAAAAGTTTAGAACTCCCTAAATTGCAAAATTAACATTATATATTTTCAAAGTTGCAAAATGATCCTGAGTCTTGGATTCTAAAATCATAAAGTTTTTAAAATTCAAAAATATCAAAATTCTAAGGTACCAAAATTCCAAATTCCAAATTACCAAAATTCTAAAGTAACAAAATTCAAAAATTTTAAATTACCAAAATTGCAAAATACCAAAATTACAGATTACAAACTACCAAAATTCCAAAATGCAAATATCAAGATTCCAAATTACCAAAATTCCAAATTTCAAATTCCCCAAATTCCAAATTCCCCAAATTCCAAATTCTCCAAATTCCAAATTCTCCAAATTCCAAATTCCCCCAATCCCAAATTTCCCAAATTCCAAATTCTCCAAATTCCAAATTCTCCAAATTCCAAATTCTCCAAATTCCAAATTCTCCAAATTCCAAATTCTCCAAATTCCAAATTCTCCAAATTCCAAATTCCCCAAATCCCAAATTTCCCAAATTCCAAATTCTCCAAATTCCAAATTCTCCAAATTCCAAATTCTCCAAATTCCAAATTCTCCAAATTCCAAATTCTCCAAATTCCAAATTCTCCAAATTCCAAATTCTCCAAATTCCAAATTCTCCAAATTCCAAATTCTCCAAATTACAAATTCTCCAAATTACAAATTCTCCAAATTACAAATTCTCCAAATTACAAATTCTCCAAATTACAAATTCTCCAAATTACAAATTCTCCAAATTACAAATTCTCCAAATTACAAATTCTCCAAATTCCAAATTCTCCAAATTCCAAATTCTCCAAATTCCAAATTCTCCAAATTCCAAATTCTCCAAATTCCAAATTCTCCAAATTACAAATTCTCCAAATTACAAATTCTCCAAATTACAAATTCTCCAAATTACAAATTCTCCAAATTCCAAATTCTCCAAATTCCAAATTCTCCAAATTCCAAATTCTCCAAATTCCAAATTCTCCAAATTCCAAATTCTCCAAATTCCAAATTCTCCAAATTCCAAATTCTCCAAATTCCAAATTCTCCAAATTCCAAATTCTCCAAATTCCAAATTCTCCAAATTCCAAATTCTCCAAATTCCAAATTCTCCAAATTCCAAATTCTCCAAATTCTAAGTTCTCCATATTCCAAATTTCTCAAATCCCAAATTCCCCTAATCCTAAATTCCTCAAATCACAAATTCCCCCAATTCCAAATTCCCCAAATCCTAAATTCCTCATATTCCAAATTCTAAAATTCCAAAATTCCAAATTCCAAATTACCAAGATTCCAAAATTCCAAAATACCAAAATACCAAAATACCAAAATACCAAAATTTCAAGTTATCGAAATTCTAAAATTCCGAAATCCCAAAATTTCAAATCACCAAAACTGCAAACCCCAGAAATACCAAAAGTCTACTCGAAACTCCAATTTCCAAAAATGAGCTAACCCTCTAAACTTCATACCTCAACCCAAAAAATTACGCAAATCTATCAACCACCTCCAAGCCATCAACCCTGCAATACCTCGTTCAGTCATTAAATCTATCAATAAAGTTAAGCTCCCAAATACTATCAAAATTGACTTCCTATCTATTATAACATCAGATCAATTTCTGAAACCGATATCGTTTAAATATTTAATTGCTTCGACCAGGAATAATCTCTTTCATTAGTTCCACTGAACTACTTTCAAGTCAGAAGAAATACATATATCCATTGAGAATTGATAAGAAAGAATTGTTTCGAGAACGCTAGAATCGTTCTGGATCGATGGGAAACTAAATTTACAACGCGATTCAGTAACACCGTGCGCGAATCCGTACTGACGCGCATTTTATGCAACTATATATGAAGCACTAAAACGGGGGTGGCGATTAAAGAGATTCAGCGTGTCGATAAGATTTCGATCACCTCTCTCGAGTACTATCAGGCGTGTCACAGGCAACCGTTCTTTTTCTAAGAAATAATGAAACGGTAACGTGTTTTAAAAGCGATGTTTCCAAAGAACCTACGATTATTGGAATGAGACTATGCTAACTTTTTTAATGTGGTAGTTATTCGACAAAAGCACCGGTAAATACATGTGTGTATACTGTAATATCGGTGTCGAGAGTTTTGTTCGAGATAGAGAAGCAAATAGTAGTATATTAATGGATATAAATAAGAGTATATTTATTAGTGTACTGTTTGATGTAAAATTCGTGTGGTATTTAGGATCTTAGCTCGAGTTATTTAGTTTATTTTATTTGTGTGGAAGGAGTCGTTTTTAGTACTGATATTGTTGGGTTAAAATTATAAGTCAGTTTAATAATTATTCAGTTTAATTTATTTGTGTGGAAGGAGTTTCTTTTAGTACTGATATTGTTGGGTTAAAATTAGAAGTCAGTTTAGTACTTATTCAGTTTATTTTATTTATATGGAAGGAGTCTAACTTGGTACTGGCATTGTCAGTTTGAAATTTCAAGTATATTTATAGTTATATTACGAGTTATAAATTTGATTTTTATTTATAGCTATGTTACAAATTATCAATTTTATTTACATTTATAGTCATATTGTGAGTTAATAATTTTACTTGCATTCAAACTTAACCATTTAACAAATTTAACAAGTTTAACGAATTTAACAAATTTAACAAATTTAACAAGTTTAACAAATTTAACAAATTTAACAAATTTAACAAATTTAACAAATTTAACAAGTTTAACAAATTTAACAAGTTTAACAAATTTAACAAGTTTAACAAATTTAACAAATTTAACAATTTTACTTATGTTCTAACTTGACATTTTTATTTAATCTATAGTCATATTCTAACTTAACAATTTTACCCTAAATTTTGTACACCTTGAAATTAGACTAAACGTAAGCACTACATTAATCTTATTTTGTTTAAAAATATAATATTGTAGATACAATGTTCATTATTGAAACAAGTGAAGAGCACTTATTTTTCTAGAAATTTGATCAGAAAATTAAAAATTAATAACTAGTTTCTTTAACTATAAATAGTTACCATTATTTTAAATTTACTCTTTTCCTAATTCGTCCTTAGCTTTATTGTAAATCTTTTCCATTTTGATGTGGTTAAAATTATGTTTTCATTCTTTTGTTTCTTCAAGTTGAAACAGAAGCGCCCTCTATGGTTGAAAACCTCTGATCCACGTGTTTTACTAAACTATTTCTTTCCTGATTCAACAAAACTGGATTTACCACATCTTTCAATGCTTTTCCCAGTAAAAATGTCTTCCCTATTACTTGGTGTTTTTAAATTTTTTTCTAGACAGCTAGTTTTTGAAATAAATTAAATATCCGCAAGATGACTGCGTCTCCTACACTTTGATTGTTGATTAAACATCTTTAGATACATACTTAAATACATATTATAATATATGTATATAACACACATAATACACACATAAACCTTATTCAAATTTTGAATACTCTTCAACTTTAAATTTAGGTCCAGCTGTAAGTTACATTATCAAGGATCCCTGAATATAAAATAGTTACAACATTTAAATTTTCTTCGTTCGTTTTAATGTTATAGCCCTGAATAGTTAGTCTTGACTAATGAATGTGTTAAATAAATGGTAAGGGAAGGGGATACATTTTCTACTAAATATCTGTTAAAGTTAAAGCACAGTTATCTTCAAAATGTCGACCCTCCAAACTGAAACATCTCATAACCCAAAAATGTTTACTAAAACCGACTTACAAATGCACTTTGACTTTATAAAAATTCATAAGATCTTATAACGTGACGCAAACATAGATATATCGTTATGGTTGCAAATCCACATGGCTGAACAAAGTTATGTCACAACTTCTGCAACGTCACTCTGTATCCAAGTAAATGCGTCTCAATGTGTTGCACTGTCCGACTTAACCTGTTCTCAGATTCCACATGATATATTAGAGTTAGAGCAACTTTAGCATATTTAGAATATTCCTTAAACTATACAAAAATGATTCATATTAAAATACTTTAATATTCTGGTATATAATAGTAATAGTCAGGTATGAAAACAAATAGAGTTTTTATTTATTCTTTATTAAGATATATGTATTCATACTTTTTTGATAAATGACTTTAATGTGATTTTTATTATGTTCTATAATACAATTTTCTTGGAACTTAGTTACAGAAATTATTATTACTATTAACCTTATCTCATGATTTATCAGGTGTGTCAGTCAAAAGTAATCAATTAGAGCTACAATATTAAAAAAATATAGAAAGTTGAAATGTTATGTCAATTTTCTATTCAACGAACTCAGAATGAACTTGAACTTTATAACTGAATTTTATAACTGAACTCGAACTTCAGATTGTACCTTCAGTACATTAAAAATTCGACTAAAATTTATTATGTTTGAAACGCAGGTGCGTCACGTGCAAGTATTTTTCAAAGTAAGATGAACAAGTACACATAAATATATATAAATATATATAATATATATAAGTATACAAGTATGGTTTATAAGTACATAAGAATTGTTGCAGATAAATTAATTTATAATTCTTGCATTTACCTTTTATTCCTAAGACTTACAATTGATCATTTCACAATTGATCATCATACATCATAGGAATAATCTGTATACATGCATTTGCATATAAATTTGTATATAAATGCCAGAGGAGATGGAATAAGGCACACACTTTATAGAATATGTTAATGACCTTGAAGCTATAAAAGATGACAGTCAAAACGAACCCCTGTTCATTAGATGTCTCTAGGTAGAAAGACGAGGTTAGATTCGTGGTAAAGGTACATTCAAATGGAAACGTGCAAAGTCAGCATTGTGCGACCCGCGCTCTTTCTTTCCTTATCCTTCCACCCTGCGCCCCCTTTTCTCAGCCCCCTTGCCGCGCGAATCATGGCAAGTATAAATTATCACGGCGGAAGTTAGTCCAACGAACTCTCCTTATCCTTTTGCGTGATAATAATTACTCTCTCTTTCTCGACCAGTCGAGTGGAAATAGGTTCTTTAGTCGTCTGACGGGACACTTCGTAGATCGTGCGGGAGATCCCTCGTTTATTTGCACCGAAACAATTATTTCTACGTCTATCAGCCTGGGGATGCATGCGCTTGTTGTAATTTCAGGGAGAAATTTTTTAATCATAATCATAGTTATATGGCTACTTAAGGTGGGATCCTGCTTTAGGAGCCCTAAAAAGAGCGTTTTTTAGGGAATTTTTTTAGGACAGAAAAAAAAAAGGTGACCCTAGTGAACTTTTTAGATTATTTTACTACATGTTTGAACAAGAAAAAAACAATTTTTGTACAGAAAAATATTCAAACGCAGCCGATTTTTATGCACATCTGTGCAACGCCTTTCAATTGCAGTCTCCAATCGGCGGGAAAGATGCAGTTCGTAATTTTCGTCTGAAATTAAAAAACCAAAGAGAATTCTAATTTTCATAGTCTTTCCTTCTATTTGAACTAAGAAAAACCAAAAAAATTGTGAAATTGTAAAATTTTCTCAGGTTTGAAGAAAATTTTCCTTTTTTTGAAAAAAAAAATTATTTCAACTTGCTAAAAAAGTTGTTTAAAAATATTTCTCGTGAATTTTTTTAGTTCAAATAGAAGGAGAGACTATGAAAATTAGAATTCTCTTTGGTTTTTTAATTTCAGACGAAAATTACGAACTGCAATTGAAAGGCGTTGCACAGATGTGCATAAAAATCGACTGCGTTTGAATATTTTTCTGTACAAAAATTGTTTTTTTCTTGTTCAAACATGTAGTAAAATAATCTAAAAAGTTCACTAGGGTCACCTTTTTTTTTCTGTCCTAAAAAAATTCCCTAAAAAACGCTCTTTTTAGGGCTCCTAAAGCAGGATCCCCCCTTAATGTTTTAGAATCAGAATTGCATCAAATCTTCAAGTTCCTAGATTCCTGAATTCCAATGTCAAATTGCTGGGTCTATTTTCTGGAGTATAATACTATTATATCCCCAATAAGTACTTTCAAGTCATCAAACTACAAACTACTACAAACAAACAGTACAAACTACTGAGTCGTCAAAAACACAAGATTGGAAGGAAGAAGTACCTTCTAATATTTCAAAATGTGTCAGTGATCATAAAATAACTGTTAATATATAGGGCGAAAGTAATTGGTCGTTAAACGCGAGTAAACAGAACGAAAATTGCGAGCAAGTAGTAGAAATCCGGGGGTTGAAAGAGAAGCGTTCGCTCCTAAGGCTAAATCGAGTTTCATATATTTCCTCAGTAAATTAGAGGGAAAGTTATTGCGGTTCGGAACGGAGCCAAGATAGAAACGCATAAGCATAAAATTGAAAGGATAATCGGACGAACGGGGAAGAGGAAGATGCCGGCGAATTAGGACCCACTGAGATATGCCGTAGCTATTATGCACACCTTGCGGTATAATGAGCGGCCAGGCTAATGACTTAGCGCCGAATTATCGCTTGTCGCTCGACCGACGTCCCCGTAAATCTACTATTCTGTTTCCTCTCTAATTGCGCAGACCTTGTTATCCAAATTAGTTACGCATTTGTCTAATGCTCTTAAGTAAACGTTGATCCGTTCTACCATATTGTTTGGTAACGTCACTGAATCATTTGCTGTATAAACAAGAGATAAAAACTTCATACTTTACCAAATTTATGGTTAAAATTTACAGTGAAACTCTTAACATATTAAACACTTATTAAATAAATAAATATTTTGCTACTTTGCAGTAAATTATTCTTACTTAAAGCCGAACTTTTTACCGAAGAAATATTTCAGTGCTCCCTAAAGTAGCGTGCAAAAGTTATGAATTCCACAGAAACCCTTAACGTGTTAAATATTTATTCTGTAAATTTCGTATGAATGCACATGAAAGTAAGCAACTTGAAGACAATGCTTAGAAAACAATGCGTTAACGTGTTTTACGCTGGAGAGGTATACTATGGTCGCGTTAACTGATCGCCGCCGGGCCTCAGCGCGATCAGTTACCGCGAGACTCGGTTTCTAAGAGAACCATCGATGAAAGTAAAGCAACGTGTAACGATTACGATCGATATATCTGGAGCTTAGAACTGCGTATCTGAGTGCTTTGTTCTGTTATAGCATGAATATATCTACGGTTCTAACCTGCGGCTATATTAGTCGAGATCGTTGCTCCATGTTTCTTTGTTCTCATTGACTTCACAAAATTAATTTGGAAGAAATATTAGAGACAGCTTGCGATTACCTATTGAGGGATTTTAACTAACTTTAAGGAGATGTATTTACTTGTATTTACTTCATTGTAAATACAAACATATTTCGACGAATTTAGTGAATAACCATATGTGATATGTGTCAGGTTAGAAAGTTTCTAAAGTTTTGTTTCAGTGATCGAAATCTTGATTGTGAAATCTTGATAGTCTTTGAAAGTGCAGCAGTATAGCAGTAGTTATTTCTGAGCCACCATTGGTAGAGTATCTAGATACGTATATCTACACAGACAAATTCATTTTATCCTAAGCTCAACTTTCGGCGCAGTGTTATAAATTTTTATTACTGCAGTGATAAATGCGGCGAACGGAACGCTATTCTTTATTTCAGCGATTTCTATGATTTTTTATTAAAATGAGATTTGATTTCTCCAGGCGATTTCATTAGATAGATGGCACGGATAATCTAGATAATATAGATAACCCAGATGAATGTGTTTCATATATCATTTAATTGACACATTTTTTGTTACCACCTCACGCTTGCATGCAGTATTTATAACCATGTTTCTTTTGCAAGATTTATATCGGTATTTTTAATTAATACTCACTGTCTTATGTTATTGTATTATTTTTGGAGAAATATCTGTTAAGGATGTTTGACAGTTTTTTGATTTTTGTAGATGAAGAGTTTGATTTGGGGATTTGGGAATTTGGGGATAAGGAGAGTTATTTGGGGAATTGGGGAGTTTAGGATTTGAGGAATTGGAGAGTGGGAGATTTGGGGATTTAAGGGTTTAGGGATTTAGGGATTTAAGGATTTAGGGACTTAGGGACTTAGGGATTTAGGGATTTAGGGATTTAGGGATTTAGGGATTTAGGGATTTGGAGATTTGGAAATTTAGGGATTTGAAGATATAGGGATTTGGAGATTTAGAGATTTGGAGATTTATGGATTTGGAGATTTAGGTACTTTGGAATTTGGAGATTTAGAGATTTGAGGAATTGGAAAATTGATAATTTGATAATTTGACAATTTGGAGATTTATAGAATTTGATATTTATGGGTGTGGGGATATTAGGATTTGAAGAGTTGGAAAACAATTTAAAAATTTAGAGAATCCTCAAATCTCCAAATCCACAAATCACTAAATCTCCAAACCTACAAATCTCCAAATTTTCAAATTACCAAATTATTAAATTTCCAATTCTTCAAAACCATAAATTCCTAAATCTCCAAATCTACGAATCTACAAATTTTCAAATTACCAAATTGTCAAATCCCTAAATCTCCAAATCTCTAAAACCCCTAATCCTTAAATCCCTAAATCCATAAATCCTTAAATCCCTAAACCCCTAAACCCCTAAATCCCTAAATCCCTAAATCCCCAGATCTCTAAATCCCCAAATCCCTAAATCCTTAAATCCCTAAATCCCTAAATCCCTAAATCCCCAAACCCCCAAATCTCTAAATCCCTAAATCCCCAAATTCCCAAATCCCTAAATTCCCTAATCCTTAAATCTCCAATCCTTAAATCCCCAAATCCCTAAATTCCCAAGTCCCTACATCCCTAAATCTCCAAATCCCTAAATCCCCAAATCTCCGAATCCCCAAATCCCCAAATCCCCAAATCCCCAAATCCATAAATTCCCAAATCCCCAAATCCCTAAATCCCCAAATCCCCAAATCCCTAAATCCCCAAATTAGAAAAACGAATACTAAAAAATGTGACATAGAAATACAAAAATATTTAAACATAAAACGTGGATAATTTAATGTCTCAATTCGAACAGTTATTTTCTAAGGACAGTTTGTTATCAATCATTGGTCAGTTAGAAAGTCTTGCCTACCGCGTAATGAGACGTTTAATTCACACAGTGACATTGATGTACGACGCATCATGCCTTTCCAATCCTTCGAATGACACGGCTGAAAGCTAAGGACGAAGCATTTAAATTAATTGCTCCGTCGATTCTAACGAGTGGACTGTCACCGTTTTGATTCGTTGATTACATAGAAGGGTGACTGGTGTTTGATTTATCGCGTATTTCGAGCTATTAGACGACGCTCATCCGTGATCGACGCGAGAGGGGTGTATATTTCATTATAACCGACGAACTGTGTGCTTTCTCCGCATTATTTGTTTTTCCCTTTTGTTGTCTCTTTCCTGGTAAATCATAATTATGGCTAAAATAAATTCTTACTTTGTCATTAAAACGGCGGTATGACAATTAATAACTGATTTTGGAATTATTTCATCAGCTCAACAACCAGTTTATTTCTTTTATTTCATTTCGTTTATTATTTTAATTTATTATTGTACGGCTTCTTTGATTTGCATGGTCTGTATTTAATTTATTATTAATACGTGAAATGTTTGGTTTTTGTATTATTTTGTAGGTTATGTTTAAGTTTAGTATTGTCAGTATAACGAACTTTAGTGTTTAATTGAATTTATTATTCGACGTGACAAGATTTATTGTTTACTTAAATTTATTATTTGATGTGACAAGTTTTATTGATCAAATTTATTATTCAACATGACAGGATTTATTCTTTTATTAAATTTATTATTCAACATGTCAAGTTTTATGGTTTACTTAAATTTATTATTCAATATTAAAAGTTTTATGGTTTTATTAAATTTAATATTGAACATGACAAGTTTTATTGTTTAATTAAATTTATTATTCAACATGACAAGTTTTATCGTTTACTTAAATTTATTATTCAATATTAAAAGTTTTATTGAATACTTAAATTTATTATTCAACATGAGAGGTTTTATTGTTTACTTAAATTTATTATTCAACATGACAAGATTTATTGTCTACTTAAATTATTTATTCAACATGACAAGATTTATTGTCTACTTAAATTTATTATTCAACATGACAAGATTTATTGTTTTATTAAATTTATTATTCAACATGACAAGCTTTATTGCGTACGTATATTCATTATTTTAAAAAATAAATTTTGTTGTTAATTGTATATGTGTTATATAATATAACAAATTTTTATTTTCTATATTATTTTACAACTTTTTTGAAGCCTGTAGGGGTAGTTTTTCTACTATCATTCAAGGTAACATTTATTATTTGACATTTAATTTATTTATTATTAATAGTGTTCAAAAATTGCAGTCAGATTAAGTCATCTAAAAAATTATTTATATAAAAAAAACAAAGTGATGATAAATTTTAATTACTCATTTATCCTAATTGATTTCATACATGACTTTTGAATCGTATGAACATCACACTAAATAAAATAGATGAACACGAAAATTTATGCTTAAGAATAATTAGCCGGGTATGTCTATTATTGGCAAATGGTGTGATATTTGCTAGGACAATTTTGCGTTTGATTGCACCTAATTCGTAAACAAGGAACCACTGTCAGTCAACGCATCTCTATTTGCACGCGCAATCGGTATTAAACTGGCAATTCGCATTGCACTTCGCAGTGCACTTTGCACCTCAAAACCACTCTACAGGAGATGTGGAATCGTGCGTGAACTAATACTGGATGATTAGCAGGCTCGTATTTTAACACGTTCTCCGTTAAACGAATTTTCGCTGCCTGCATACACTAACAATAAGCACCTTATCGACGTACGTGTTGTCGGTAAATCTGAATCAGTGAAAATCGACCGGTCAAATGCAGTGCTGGCGAGACGTTACTTTGAACCCCAGGCTAATTTTAGGGTAATTAGTAATCTTGTTTGCAAATCGTGTTTACTTGTATTTAAGTTGTGAAGGATGAAAGGGGAATTTGAATTGATTTTATAGAGAAATAATTTAAATTGATTTAGAGAAAGAAATAATTTAAACTAACTTAAAAAGGAAGAGGTATAACCTAAATTAAAAAAGAAACAACTTAGACTTACTTAAAAACAAAAGGTTATAAACTAAATTAGAAAAGAAGCAAACAATTTAGACTTACTTAAAAAGGAAAGGGTATAAACTAAATTTAAAAAAGAACAAATTACTTACACTTACTTAAAAAGGGAAGGGTATAAACTATATTTAAAAAAGAAACAAACAATTTAGATTTACTTAAAGAGGGAAGGGTATAAACTAAATTTAAAAAAGAACAAACTACTTACACTTACTTAAAAAGGGAAGGGTATAAACTACATTTAAAAAAGAAACAAACAATTTAGATTTACTTGAAGAGGGAAGGGTATAAACTAAATTTAAAAAAGAACAAACTACTTACACTTAAAAAGCAAAGGGTATAAACTAAATTAAAAAATAAACAATTTAGACTTACTTAAGAAGGGAAGGGTATAAACTAAATTTAAAAAAGAACAAACTACTGACACTTACTTAAAAATGAAAGGGTATAAACTAAATTTAAAAAAGAAACAAACAATTTAGATTTACTTAAAAAAGGAAGGGTATAAACTAAATTAGAAAAAAAGAAACAATTTAATCTGACTTAAGACAGATCTGATTTAAACTAATTTAATAAAAGAACTGATTTAAGCCAATTTAAAAAGAGAAATAATTTAAACTAATTCAAAAAAGAAATTATTTAAATTAAGTGAAAGCATAAATAGTTTGAACGAATTCATAAAAGAAATAATTTAACCTAATTTAAAACTAGTTTATAATTTATAAATAGATTTATTAAGAAATTGTTAGTGGTTCTTACATTTTTATTTTAATTGTCCAACTTCAAAAATTTTGTACTATTATTATTATAATAACATAGAGTTTGATATTCCTGTAAGTAAATTTCTGCTATGAGAAGTTTGAAACAATACTTTGCTGTTTTAAAATAATACCTGAAAGTTAATCAACAAAGAAATAATACATGAATTTCTGTTTGTTTTATATTGAATAACATCAAAGGAATAATTGTACAGTTTCAGACAAAATATCAATGAGATTTTTTATTTTTGTTTATTATTGGTTTATTATTGGTTTAAATGCTGTTAAACAAACAACATTCGGTGATTGAGCTTCAAAGGGTTTGCTGTTTCGAAGTGTCTCCGCAGGGCGGCGCTATTTCCCTGATTCGTCACTGATACTGATCCAATACAGTGGTTCTTCACAAATACTTATTACCAAAATCAAAATTAAGAAACTGTAGAACTATCGAGTAAAGTGTCTCCATACAAAATTTAAGGAAAATCCTAAAGTTATTTGTCATGTACTAATATCTTGCTTCAACCAATACAAAATAAATACAACAAAATTAACAAACAGTTCATTTAGTATAATATTGATAATTGATATTATTTTCACTAAACCTATGTGGTATTTAAATTTTAACATAAATTTAATTATTTATCTTAAATTTTAACATCAATTTTAATTCCCTGTTCAACATTTATTAAAAATTATTATAAAATTTGTATACTGTAGTACTTAATAATTTTATTGCATTTAAATATTGCACAACAGAAGATGAACCGAATATTTTCAATATACTGTTGCAATAAATCATAATTTCAAATAAACGTTGAATGCAGAGAATTGTATACAATAATTTTCTATACCGCTGGAATATAAATCGAATGCATATCAAACGGTTGTATTCACTCGAATAATCACTTCTCCAATTTGCATTTTTAATAATGGGACGTAATTCTTCATTGTCAGTAACGTAAGAACGTCCGGAATTCTGAATGGGGTAAATCTTCAAGAGATTTATCACCAAATTTTCTTCTGAAAATTTTTTAAACCATTCTATGCCACGTTCATTTATCACATCTTCTTCAAATGCCACATCTACATTATAGCGTGCTTTTGCAGCCTTTGACCTTGATCTGATAACCTCGAAGGGTCATAACTCATTGTAATTTGAATTCCAACTACAAATATCATCGTACATAATTATTCGCTACATAATTTTCTACAATTACTTTGCATGTAATAACACGTCAACGAGTATTATTTAGTAGTAAAAACAAAATTTAACAGCGATATAATGCAATTATTATTTAGTACATTATTTTGTGCTATTATTTTGTGCATAATAACAGAGGTAAAAGATTGAATAATAAAAGCAAGTAATATTTATCAGTATAATAATATAATTGTTGTTAATTACATAATTTTAAACAATTATTTGTGTATAATGACAGAAGTAAAAGAGTAACATGTAGCAATAAAAATATTTACACCAACTATAAACAGGAATATACATAATAACAGTGTAGTATATACATAGTAAAATGCATACTATTCCATTCAATAGACAGGGTGTCTCGCAATTAGTATAGATCCCGGAAATGGATAGTAGTTGACGCGATTCTGAGTAAGATTTCCCTTTGCAAAAATGGGGTTTGAAGCTTCGTTTTTGAATTATTAAGGAAACACACGGACCAATCAGAGCGCAAGGATTACGCATGCGCAGACGCGAGAGCGACAGCTTCGAGTCTACTGGCTGAGTGGTAAATGCAATGTATAGTATATTCATTGCTTGGTGAGTGCAACGCGTAAGAAATCAATGCGTGGTGAATGTAACGCGTGGTAAATACAAGGCGTGGCAAGTACTATGCGTGGTAAGTGCAGCACGTGGTATGCAACGCGTGATAAATTCAATGCGTGGTAAATACAACGCGTGGTAAATATAATGCGTGGTCAATACAACGCGTGGTAGGTGCAGCACGTGGTAAGCAACGTGTGGTAAATTCAATGCGTGGTAAATGCGACGCGTGGTAAATACAATGTGTGGTAAAGAACGCGTGGTAAATACAATGCGTGGTAAATACAACGCGTGGTAAATACAATGCGTGGTAAATACAACGCGTGGTAAATATGACGCTTAGTAGGTGCAGCACGTGGTAAGTAACGCGTGGTAAATACAACGCGTGGTGAATACAATGCGTGGTAAATACAACGCGTGGTAAATATGACGCTTGGTAGGTGCAGCACGTGGTAAGCAACGCGTGGTAAGTGCAGCACGTGGTAAATACAACGCGTGGTAAGTGCAGTACGTGGTAAAGAATGCGTGGTAAATACAAGGCGTGGTAAATACAACGCGTGGTAAAGAACGCGTGGTAAATACAACGCGTGGTAGGTGCAGCACGTGGTAAGCAACGTGTGGTAAATTTAATGCGTGGAAAATACAACGCGTGGTAAGTGCAGTACATGGTAAAAAATGCGTGGTAAATACAGTGCGTGGTAAATACAACGCGTGGTAAGTACTACGCGCTCAGCCGCTAGTTCGAAGCTGTCGCTCTCGCGTCTGCGCATGCGTAATCTTCGCGCCCTGATCGGTCTGTGTTTTTCCTTAATAATTGAAAAACAAAGCTTCAAAACCCACTTTTGCAAAGGGAAATCTTATTCAGTATCATATCAGCTACATTTCAGGGACTTACACTGGTTGTGACACACCCTGTACATAGTAATACAGCCTTACATACAATATAAACATAGCAGTATACATAACATGTACTTCCATGATTCGTATGCCTCTAAATTATGCAAAAGACATTTAAAACTTTCAAATGGCATACCTGACATGCCATTACAAAAGAAACTATATTCATATACTCCAGAATTAATATATGTGAGTACCATATAAATAAAGTGCCATATAAATAAATATATGAATAATTAAACGACAGAATAGTTAAAAGCTAAAACCTGAAATATCACGTTCACCCCAACTTCAAAAACGGAATGTATACCTGATTAAATCGTAAAGGTACTGCTTTTATGATAATGGGAAATAAAATCCTTTTGTTTCGAATAGAAATTGTAAGCCAGATAATTGAAATACAACTTCTGGCAGAAGTTACGTAAACGTGTATCAAATGAAAATGTTCTGCATGAAAATCATGCTTCATGTTCCTTTTATCCTATGAATGTTGAACTTTTCGCTGAAAATTATAATTCCTCGTATATGGAGCTCATGATACAAACATTGCGGCCACATTTTGAAAATAGCGTACGTTCGTCCTGGTTGGCACGTGTCCGTCAGAATTACGAAAGGAATATTTATAAAATTAAATTTCCACTTGGGATCATTTTGAAGTGACTAATTTTGAATCTAGTGCTATATTTTCGTCTATATTCGAGCTGACATTTGTTGAGGACATTAAGCACTGCTGGCTCTGCGAAAAGTAGATTCAATTATGTCATTGACAGCAGCATAAATTAAATAATGAAGCATCTTTGCGAAAGGATCCTATTTAAAAGAGAAGAGGGTCACTCCTTGAATAGACATCTCCGAGCAAATGACCAGATAAGTTCTCCCTTTCTATCTTTAAACTGCCTTATAGAACCATTCTGACCTGCTGTATTCTTCTTTAGTTATAAACGAATGCAAGTTCATATTAATGTAAATGTATTAAGTCACACATATTCATATTAAATTACATATATTCACATTGTATCAAACATATTAAATGACATATATTCACATTGTATCAGACATATTAAATTACATATATTCACATTAAATTACACATATGAAATAACACATATGAAATTATATATATTAAGTTACACGTATTCACATTAAATTGGGCACATTAAATTACACGTATGAAATTGCACATACTCATATTGAATTACACACACTAAATTACACATATTAAATTATACATATTCATATTAAATTACACATATGAAATAACACATATTAAGTTACAAATATTCACATTAAATTAGACATATCAAATTACACATATTCATATCAAATTACACATATTAAACTGCACTTTTCCATATTAATTTACACATATCAAGTTACACATAATCACAATAAATTACACATGTTATCGCACATGTAAACAAAACTGATATTTATGTTCTTTATTTGATAACATAAGAGATCATTTTCTGTACACAAACTATTAAAAATTGTTGCACACATAATTTTTGAAAGAACGTGAACATAATTCACACACGATAACTTATGACTCAAGTGAAAGCATTGATACTTAAAAATTAATAAAATATTGAAACGATGTACATACACCATTTTGAAAAGAATAAAATTGTCATTTGATCCACATACATATTTCGGATAGAAAACACATTTAAGCACATTCATAAATTTTTACAAAAAAAGCTTGCATAAAACTCTGTTGACCTTCGTGTCTCCAAAAATAGTACCATACTTAAAGAAAATTCATCTCCATTAATACACGCGTTATGTTCCTCCATGTACGTTATAAAAACGTAATTTTTTGCATAAACAGTCGGTTTGTACGTTTGCTACTTACAAAATAGTGGAACTGTAATAATTTAATGCGAACACCCTGTATATGCGGCGTCGTTGCATATTTGATCACAGGAGTACAGCCAGACACCTGCAGAATGATACGATCTCGCGACGGGGTTGAATGGGACGCATGGCAACCTAAATTATAGCGATGCTTTGACTCTTCCAAATGCGAATTCCACTAACGAGCTTTTAAACGATATCTGCTTTCCTTCTCCTTTCTTCCTCGTTTGCAGGAACAATAAATAGTAGTAAATTCCACGTTCATGAACGCATGTGATCGCGTCGTTATACGCTTTTCAAATTTGGGATTAGGAAGAGGTGCAATTTGGGGTTGGAACATTTAGGAATTTTAGAGATTGGTGGTTTGAGTGTTTGTCAATTTTTGATTGGGGGATTTGGGTGATTCACCCAAGGAGATTGGGGGAAGTGGGAATTGGGAGAGGAGGGAGTTGGAGTATTTTTTTTTTGGAGAATTTGGGAAAGGGGGTGGTGGGAATAGGGGGATGTGGAATTCTGAGATTTTGAAATTGGGGAAAGTGGAAATTGGGGAAGATGAGAATTGAGGGATTTAGAAAAAGGGGATTTTGGAAATAAGGGTAGTTGGAAATTGAGAGATTTGGAAATCGGGGGAGATGGAAATTGGGGGAGATGGAAATTGGGGGAGGTGAAAATTGATAGATTTAGAAAGTGGGGCTTTCTGACATAGGAGAATGTGGAAATAGGGGCAGTTGGGAATTGAGAGATTTGGAAATAGGTGCAATTGGGATTTGGCATATTTCGAAATTGGAAAAATTGGAAATTAAGGTGGTTGGAATCCTGAAATTTGGAAATTGGAAAATTGGAAATTGGAGAAGGTGGAATTCTGATATTGGAAAATTGGAGATGGGAATTGAGGGATTTAGAAATAGGGGTAGTTAGGAATTGAGAAATTTGTAAACTGGTGGAATTGGGATTTGAGATATTTTAAAATTGCACAATTAGAAATTGGGGTGGTTGGAATTTTGAAATTTGGAAATTGGAAATTGGAAATTGGGGAAGGTGGAATTCTGACATTGGAAAATTGGAGAAGATGGGAATTGAGGGATTTAGAAATAGGGGTAGTTAGGAATTGAGAAATTTGTAAATTGGTGGAATTGGGATTTGAGATATTTTAAAATTGCAAAGTTGGAACTTGAGGTGGTTGGATTCCTAAAATTTGGAAATTGGAAAATTGGAAATTAGGGAAGGTGAAATTCTGAGATTGGAAAATTGGAGAAGGTGGAAATTGGGGAAGATGGGAATTGAGGGATTCAGAAATAGGGGTAGTTGGGAATTGAGAGATTTGGAAATTGGTGGAATTGGGATTTGAGGTATTTTAAAATTGCAAAATTGGAACTTGAGGTGGTTGGATTCCTAAAATTTGGAAATTGGAAAATTGGAAATTAGGGAAGGTGAAATTCTGAGATTGGAAAATTGGAGAAGGTGGAAATTGGGGAAGATGGGAATTGAGGGATTCAGAAATAGGGGTAGTTGGGAATTGAGAGATTTGGAAATTGGTGGAATTGGGATTTGAGATATTTTAAAATTGCAAAGTTGGAACTTGAGGTGGTTGGATTCCTAAAATTTGGAAATTGGAAAATTGGAAATAAGGGAAGGTGAAATTCTGAGATTGGAAAATTGGAGAAGGTGGAAATTGGGGAAGATGGGAATTGAGGGATTCAGAAATAGGGGTAGTTAGGAATTGAGAGATTTGGAAATTGGTGGAATTGGGATTTGAGGTATTTTAAAATTGCAAAGTTGGAACTTGAGGTGGTTGGATTCCTAAAATTTGGAAATTGGAAAATTGGACATTGGGGAAGGTGGAAATTGGAAGAGATGGAAATTAGTATATTTGGAAATTTGTGAATTTGTAATTTCAAAATCTACTACTTCCACAATTAAATAATTTAGAAACTTGAGAATTTCGTAACTTGACAACTTCCAAATTTCAAAATTCACCAACTTCCAAATCCAAAAATTCGACAACTTCTAAATCTGCAAATTTCTAAACTCATAGTTTAAAAAATTTCGAGACCTGTGAACGTATTTCAACTTCACCGTTATCATAAATGTTTCAGACCACCCGCACGCACTACTGCAATTTCATTCATTCGATTGTTTCCCCTCTCCACTTAATTGTCACGCAAGTCAAGCAATCAATACACATACAGAAATGTGTCTTCTAGCAACTTCTAAAAATCCCCACACAACTAATTGTAATTAAAATACCTGCATCCAAGAGGTTAATGTTCCAGATTTCCGTATTCCACATTTTCCTTCCTCCATCAATTATTGCATCCCTCCTCCTGGCACGATCCTGTCTTCCATGCACACACGTTTATGCAAGTTTTGCGGTTAATTACCGGTGATGTATTGAGCGGAAACGGCGACGGTATTCGTCGTTGCAAAAAAGTAACATTTATCTTTGGCACGTTTTGATCGGCAACGAAAACGGTTTCGTGACTCCACATTGCGTTTTCTTGTTTAACTTTTTTTCCCCCGATATCAATTTAGCTGTGTGCCGGACGATTGTTTACGCAACGGGAAACTGTGTGTTTTGTTCACAGTTTAGTTGTGTCGAATATAGGTTCTGCTCGATAGAACCAAAAAAGTTTGCAATTTTACACGGGACTTGGATATTTTTCGTCGTGTCAAATTGGTGGTTCGATATTCAAGATGCTAAAAACCGAATATCCTGAAAAAGGGTACTGGAACTTTTTGTTGATTCACAAAACATTTTTCTACAAACAAGTTTTTAATTTAACGAAGTTTCAGCGGTGAAGTTTGCGCGGTTGTTTTTCTCGCAAAGTGATTCCACAGTTTAAAGCGAAAGGAACACTCGATCCGATGTTTTTGAGAGAAAACATGTGCAGAATTAAAATATTTTGAATTTTAGAAGTTTTTAAAAACATTCAAATTTTTTGACTGGTTAAAGACTTTGAGGTTATTTGTGACGAACAAAATTGATTAACAACCTTAATATGTGCGCATTCAACAATGAAAAATAATAAATATGCGCAATAAGGTTCATACAATAAATGATACAAAATAAAATATAGTAACTTTACTGCGCATAATTAATGTACACCGTTAACGACTGCGCATGTTTTTCATTAAAGTGAATTTTCCAATATTACCTCACAAAGTATTAAAACAGCGACATCTATTAAGAACTAAAAATATCTGTTACTCAAACACACACTACTTCAATTATTTCGTGCAATTATTTGAACTCAAACGATTTATAGGTTAGGTATTGACAGCTCAAGTAAACAGACTTATTAAGTATTTATTTTCCAAGTTAAATAAAAGCTTGCATTTAACTGCGTAATAAATTGTATAAACAAAGTGAATAAATAAATCCAGTGACCGATGGAGAGTAATTCTTTGTCCATACGGTCGCAGTCGTAATAAATAAAATTCGGCCTCACTTTTTCGGCGGCACTTCTTCGGGAGTGCAATCAATCACTTCATTTCGTAACTTCACCGATGAAAAATCATCGGCCACACAATAAATCACCGCGAAAATCATAGCCCGTTTTGGACGACGCGTGACCACCATCACTTTTGAATATGTGCCAACGCTGTTGTAACTTACGATATCTTTCGCCCATCCTTATCGACATTTCGGATAGACACGCGAACGACGTGACACAGATTGATCGTTTCAATTTGCGAAAAGTATTTTCGATTCAATGGAATATTCTAAATGACGGAGGTGAAATGTTACCGTCCACTTTACGTATCATTTGACAGTTATCTAACCAATTATTCTTGCAATATTACTTTCGATGGACCGTGAAGCCATTTTCATCTGCATTGTAGAAAACCTTGCCACGTACAAAATTTATTAAATTTCACAGTATTTGCAAGGGTGACTTGTATAGTGAAGTATCGAAGTTTTCAAAGTATTCGAAATTAGTCGATTCAATGGAATATTCTAAATGACGGAGGTGAAATATCGTCCAAACTAACCTATCATTCGACAGGTTATGTTCGAACAGGTTCGAACCAATTATTCTTGCAATGTTACAAAGAAACTTGAAATGTTAGGCAAATGTGATCAACTGATTATAATTACTCTTAAATTTAAAATGTCCTCAAAATCAGGTTTGGCACATTTGAGCTATGAGGTGCGGTGTACGAGGTGCGTCATGTGCGTCGTAGCGTCAGTGACGATTAAACGACGCGAATCATTAGGAATTCCAACAAGTGAATATAAGTGGATATCTAAATGAATTTGACTTCGGATTAGAGTTTATTTTGTTGTGTACTTGATGACTAGAGCTTCGAAGATTTTTTACGTTTTACAAAAGAGTGAGCGTATTTTTGTGACATTGCTGAGGGAAAACGGTTTCTAATTTTCTGTTGGTTTAGCTAAAATTCGGGTGGAGATGGAAAAGATGAAGTAGTTTACAAAGTGACCATAGCAAGTAATAAAACCAAGCAGTACCTCAACATGTATATTAAAAATTTGAAATCTTTTTATTAACATTTAAATTTTATTAACAATTTTTATTAACATTCTGACTCATGTATGAATGAAATAAATCATTTGTGTGTCATTGGGCATATAAAAGTCCAATACAAGTCTACAAACGAGATTTTAAAGAAATGGAAAGGAAATACAGATCGAAAGAAGCTACAATAAACAGTACAAATAAATTCGGGAGGAAAAATTCCACGAGAGTTTCTATCCAATGCGTATCTCAGCAACTCCATTTAAGTAGAAATAAAATCCCATGGGGTGTGAGTTCAGCAGTTCCTGTATAGAAAAGTCTAAATACTGCTGAGGGTTCTGATGACTAATAATAAACCGAAAAATCAGTAAAATGTGGCGACTCCTTGGGTCTCATTAAAAATTCTTAAACTTCTAATCCTCTCGCTGTCATATGCATCCCACAAGGGATATTATTGTAAAATACTTGCCTTATATAACAAAATGATTTGCGTAAGCGATGTCCCATTATAATGTAGCGTTATAGCGAGAGCTTTGACCCGCATTTATGAAATAGTAATAGTGTCACGAACGCAATAATTGAGTGGCAGGGTATTGAAATCCGAGCGAGAGAATTTGGTCCGGGATTTTAAAAGCGATTCGGCCTACTTTTATTATCAAGCGTATGGTTTTTGTTTGACGGCATGAGAAATAGGCTTAGGTCGGCGTAAATGAATTCTATACACAGGGCGAAATAATACGTTTCAGATATTTGTCGTCAGCGGCAGGTACGGTGACGCGCGGTTTAAAATGCTGGAACGGCTGAATTGTGGAGCAGAATCGGATTGAACCCCGAGGAAAACAAGATTGGGTCGTCCAATTAACTGCCTTTCTCAAGCAAGTGTTTAAACTTAAGTAAAAGTGGAGAGAGTTCGCTAAAATACTGAATTTGCACAACTCGATTAACCCCGGCTGGTGAAATCAATGAGCGGTGCAGAAAATGGTAAATGAGCGTAGGGACGGACGGAGGTCTATCAGCTCGGAACCGAGGACTATATAACCAGCCCATTATCAACCTCATTAAAGGTACCTATTCCTTAGTCACCCTCTGCCCCCTCTTCTCAAGTCAGTTAAACTCTCAGCCGCTATCAGGGCTAACTCGTTCCCGATTGCTGAACGGCATGTACGGAAACTCTACACGCCAACTATTTCATAGTCCGTTATTTAAGTTCAATTAATTAACTCGATCCTTTACGATCCTTCTTTCCCCTCTACTTACCGAATACGATTTTTGCTTTTCTCTGTAAAAAGTTCAAAATCGAAGGAAAATTGAAAAAATTCTGGCTTTTAATGAGACCGTTACCTAAGAGAACTTTTATTCCCTTAAAATCTTCTCTAATCCTTCTACAATGAAATATTGCCGGTTCTTTTTAACAAAGAACGCTGATATTTGATTAACATATTTCAAATTATTGTGTAGAGTGTACGTTCGATAAATGACCGCGTGATACATGTCTGCTAGCAACGGTCTTCAGACATGTTAGTCTTCACAGCCCCTAAACCGGGTATTTATCGAGTAAGAGTAATACATAATAATTACAATAGGAAAGCTGATAAGTGTCGAAGAGAACGTCCATGTATCCATGTTGAAATGAACGTCCACATATTGGCTGCTCGATAAATATCCATTTCTCAAAGGATCCTGCCTTCAGAGCCCCTAAATTGGTTATTTATCTAGTAAGAACAGTACATAATAATTGCAATAGGAAAGCTGATAAGTATGGAAGCGAACGTCCATGTATCCATGTTGAAATGAACGTCCACATATTGGCTGCTCGATAAATATCCATTTCTCAAAGAATCCTACCTTAAGAGTCCCTAAATCGGTTATTTATCTAGTAAGAACAGTACATAATAATTACAATAGGAAAGCTGATTACAATAGGAAAGCTGATAAGTGTCGAAGAGAACGTCCATGTATCCATGTTGAAATGAACGTCCACATATTGGCTGCTCGATAAATATCCATTTCTTAAAGGATCCTACCTTCAGAGCCCCTAAATTGGTTATTTATCTAGTAAGAACAGTACATAATAATTTCAACAAAATAGTGAACTAATAAATATTGAAATGAACGTCCACATATTGGCTGCTCGATAAATATCCACTTCTCAAAGGACCCCCTCCAGAGCCCTTAAACCAGGTAATTATGAAACGTGATCAATATAACGACGAATTTTATCAACTAACAGCTCTAATAGTAATCAATTTCATCAACTAATAGTCCGTAATGGAAACAGTAACACCTTCCTCTGTGGAAAAGAAGAGAAACGAAAGTTTCGTTGGTAATCGTCCTCGATGTTTCAGACGTTTAATATCCTGGCTTGATAATACGGAAAGTCAGTGTTCTCCCTTTATTCTGATTGGTCTACACATTTTACTGTACGAGCCAGCACAGCTGGCCGGTGCTGCACTTTCCTCAGGCCGGTGTCTCGTCCTAACGATCGAAATCTCATTTTCTACTGTCACAGATCGCCCCGGTTCGCTTTTACTCCGGTCGAGATTTCCACGTTGGTGAGAATAACGCCTCGTGTCTTGAGATCGTCCTCCGTCGTCTAATTTCCTCCATTTTCAAACAGACCACATAAATTACAGTAGCATTGCAAATAACGGAATTCCGAGGCCCGTTGTTCTCTTATTCGATGCGAAGAGCCGTCTAAGTCCGTTGTTATTCTTACGGGTACGAGAACGTCATCGAAACTTTCTGCGAAGCTTGTGATTAATTCCCGTAATTAATTAGACTGCTCCAGATTCGGGGCTTTAAACTTTCTTGGAATGGCGCTAAACATTACAATGTGAGGATCAATTAAGTTTTCGGTAATTAAGGCGAGCCTTTGCTAGAATACGAATGTATTATATATAGCGCAAACTACAGTTTGCAATGGGAATACTTGCACCTAAAACAGAATATCTTCTTCGAGACCGTTAAGCATCATTAAAGTTTTAAGTAGGATATTTTATGATGATCACTAAATTTGTCTAATTAGGTGAAGATGCTTATCAGACCTTAAACCTGTCTTCTGCTTTTTTGAAGAGAACTATGCATCTAAGTCTGCTCAGGATTGTAGTCCACCTCAAGTGTATGTGGACATCTTTCCAAATAGAACAATTTCTTCGAGATGGTTCAGCATTATCAAGGTTTTAAGTGGGACATTTTATGATGATCACTAAATTTGGCTAACTAGGTGAAGATGCTTATCAGACCTTAAGACTGTCTTCTGTCTTTTGAAGAGGACTATGCATCTAAGTCTGATCAGGATTGTAGCACATCTCAAGTGTATATGGACATCCTTTCGAACAGAGCAATTTCTTCGAGATGGTTCAGCATTATCAAGGTTTTAAGTGGGACATTTTATGATGATGACTATATTTGTCTAACTAGCTGAAGATGATCACAAGACTTAAGTCTGTCTTCTGTTTTTCTGAACAGTGTATGTGGACATCTCTTCAAACAGAATAGCTTTTTTAAGATCATTAAGAGTTATCAAGGTTTTAGGTGGGACGATTATGATGATCACCCAGTTTGTCTATGAAGATGTAGCTTTTCTTGTGACTGTCAGCTGCATTTTATTTTTCCAAATAGATCTATGTTCATGTTTGTGTTTAATCAAGTTTATTGCTTACTCTGACAGTATTTGAACATCTTCCAAAATGGAGTATCCTCCAGATCATTGAGGATTATCAAAATTTTGAGAGGGACATGTGATCATCAAGTTTGGCTAGGTGTAGATGTTCTGAAGATTTTTAGGTGTATTGTTTTCTTAAACGCAACTATATACAGTTCTGCATTTCATGTTTGTTCACTCTGAGATCTGGACATCTCTTGAGAGTAACTTCAAGATCATTAAGGTTCAAAAGGTCACTCAAAAGTCTAACTAGTTGAAAATATTCCTCAAATCTCGATTTTTTCTAGAGACTCTCATTTCGATTCACTAGGTTTGTTATACAGTCCAAACTAAAGATACAACACCATTATTTAAGGTCGTAGTTAGAAATTAATCTTAATTAAACCTATGACTCTGCATAAGCCTCTCTTATGAATGAGATCCGTGCAAATTAAGTCGAGGGTCCGAGAAACAAGCGATCACCTTGATGTCCTTGAGAGCTCCATGACTCGACGTACATATACGCGACTTGTCAGTGACTCACATGCGTTCAAAGGGCTAGAACTGCGTGCTCGTACTTACGACCTAATGGGATCCTTTGTGCGCTACCACACGACTGTCGGCCGCAATACGCGTTCATTCGTGTACAAGCACCAGTGTATTGCTCTCTACTCCCTTCTGAAACGATCACGAAATTAATCGCTATTTGGAGGCGAGAAAAATCAAATCCAAAGCTATGATATAATACAATATTTACAATTTTATTCTAGTTTATGCATGTACCTTTGTAGGCACACATTATTCACAGGTACAAAATTATGTACGTTCTTATAGTAGCTAGGCTATTTGGGTAGTGGACTCTGTGAGGCAAATATTGGTAGTTTCATATTTTTATAGTATTTTACAGAGTAAGGCTAGGTTATGTGGATATTTGATATATGTTCAGTGGGAGATACATATATTCGGCACATGTGAAGCTGAGTATTTAGACATATGACAAATTTTGTCTTTCATAGGAAAAATGTGAAAATTTCTTCGAATAAAGACATTTCCTAAAATGTCCACATGTGGAGGTTAGCTCTGGAAGCTTTTCATAAATTTTGTCCACTAATTTCTTCAACGATCATTTCCTGACTCTTGCGATTTATATTAAACATCAGAAAGTTGAAACTGTGTTATGTGTTTAATACTGTCTTCTACAGGAAAAATGTGATAATTTCTTCAAATAAAGACATTTCCTAAAATATCCATATGTGAAGGTTAGCTCTGGAAGCTTTTCATAAATTTTGTTTAGTAATTTCTTCAACGATCATTTCCTGACTCTTGCGATTTATTTTAGACATCAACAAATTGAAACTGTGTTATGTGTTTAATTTAGTCTTCTACAGGAAAAATGTGAAAATTTCTTCAAATAAAGACATTTCCTAAATGTCCACATGTGAAGGTTAGTTCTGGAAGCTTTTCATAAATTTTGTCCGGTAATTTCTTCAACGATCATTTCCTGACTCTTGCGATTTATATTAAACATCAAAAATTTGAAACTGTGTTATGTGTTTAATACTGTCTTCTACAGGAAAAATGTGAAAATTTTTTCAAATAAAGACATTTTCCCAAAATGTCCACATATGAAGGTTAGCTTTGGAAGCTTTTCATAAATTTTGTCCAGTAATTTCTCCAACAATCATTTCTTAACTCTTGCGATTTATTTTAGTCATCAAAAAATTGAAACTGTGTTATGTTTAAGTGGTTATTTAGAGAAACAACTAAATGCGATTATGGCCTTATCTTAAATAATAAGTATAAAGTCGTTAACTTCGTCCCGTGATAACGCTGTTTTATCAAATGAAACTTGAAACGAAGAGCCCCTTAAGTCCTTGCAGATAATTTGAAAGCTGAGATTAAGTGAGATCAAAACCGAGAAACATTACAGCGGAGTCGGCTCGCGAAGTTTGCAAGAGGTGGGAAAACTAAACAGAGAAGGAACCGGGTTTCTTGATACTCATTCTTCACTGCAAACAATACAACGCGCACAAATATTTGTATTTAATTGCTAATGAAGCACAGAACAGCGCTCCTTCGAGCCGGAGAATTTGACTGAAGTCGATTGTGCATTCCAATGTGTACAGACGGCGGTTTCGTAAAACGTGCCCGCCATCAAAGCATTGAATAATCGATAAAATAACAGAAGGTTCTTAACTGAATAATGAATATGTTTGAATCATAATGAACGTATTTAAATTACCACTGAATTACCATTGAATAGAAGAGTGAGGCTCAGCACTGAAATTCAAAGCCTCTGTATCTCCTTTCGTATGACGTTGTTCTAATTTCTCTTTTCCGTCTACCTTTCATTCATACACGTACAGAAACTCTTCTTTCCTCTTTTTCTTCCCTCTTCGTATCTCATTTTGCGCTTCTTAATTTACCTCGTGTTTTTTATTATCAAACTTTCAAATTTTTAATTACCTCGATAATTAAATACTACTCGATAATTGGGTAATTTTTAATTGGGAATTAAAATGTGGTTAACTGCAGAGTTTTGTGAAAGTTAGAGTTTTGTTTTTAAACTTTCTCGATCGAAAATCGAATGTTACTGTTTTGTCACGTTGAGGATTAAATTGCAACTTTTACAAATTTTTTAATAATTGATAGACTATTGTTCGCATGAACTATTTTATAAAGAGATTACTTCTTACAAGAAAATTTAAAAAAATATTATTTTTGTCAATTTTTGACATTTTTGATTTTTCAAAAATTTTTATATTCTCCACTTTTTTTAAAACATTTATTCTTGTTCACACATAAAAACTGTAAACGCAATTTCTTGATAAAAAGTTTTTAATTTAATTTTTTTACAGTGAAGGAAAAAAATTGAAGTTAAAAAAATTGTTTGCAAGGAAATAAACATTTATTATTAAATAAAAATTCAATTAAACGAAAGTTCTACTTTGCTGCTTTCTGACATTTTCGATTAAGCGAAACAGATTTAATATATTTAACAGAAAGATCGTTTAGTCAGATAATTTTTGAGTAAAAACGAAAGAAGCCAATAAAATTTAATAGAAAAAATCCAATAAATCGCAGCAGCAAAGAGAAACTGGTTCTTTTTTGTAAAAGCTACAGCTTCCAAACGAATTTCCATTGATTGAAATCGTTTCAATCAATTTGAAGCAGTTGACTCTGAAAACTCAAAAGAATAAAACAAACCGTTCTCTTTTTGTTATAGAAGAACGTTTTTTCCACTACGAAATTAATTGGCTAAAGTGATTTATGGAACACTGTATAAATGCACGAATTTATTTTTTAAATAATTTTAGAACAATTGTTTTACTGTAATAATATCTTTTGTAAAATATAAAATACTTTATAACTTTATCAAATTTCTTTTAGTGAAATATTTAAAAGGTTTTAAAACTTAGGATTAATTGTTCTTAAGAATTTTTAACTCACTTATTTTTTTTTCAAAATACTATTTATATAATTAAATTATTTATATATTTATTAAATATTTTATTTGATATTTCAGTAAGTGTTTCATTAATTATTTTACTAAGAATAAAATCATTTCTTTGTTTTCTTTTTTAAATTGAGATATTTTATGTTTTAAATATGCAGTTAGCTCGTAGATATTTGAAATAAAAAATGAAGCAAAATTTACATTTTTTCAGCAAATAAAAATTTGGAGATTTGAAGGTTATTTATTTAAATTTATTTAATTCAGTTACAAAAATAACGTTTAAACATTTAAGAAATCTATAAAAAATATATAAAAGGTACATAAAACAGTTGTTAAATAAAATTGCAAATGTCCACAGAGAAACACGGTGCAATCCATTTTAAAACTCCGAGGTACAAAATGGCGTCCATTAGAGCTATATTTCTCTCACGCTATTTCACTTAAAATCACGCACCTTTAAAAGAATAATAATACACAACTAAAATAATAGATGATAAATGAAAATGATAATAAATAACTATCGACAACAGAATATTAATCATGAACAGTATAATTCATTAATAAGCTCAATAATCTACTTTCGGACCGATTTATAAATTATCGAAACTGTCACCTGTTGCTGCGCGCAAATTCGATACGGCTCTATAAATCAGAGAATTATGTACGGCCATAGGATAGTTTATAGTTTCAGTTGTTTCAAGAATTATCGTTCGCTTCATATACATAGTTGCAATGTTTTCGACGCAAACAATTTTATTAGCATAATCTCGTGAACTCTTTCATATAATCAGTGTTTTCAATGTTTCAAAACATTTCAATGTTTTAGATATTTTTATAAAGAATTGTAATACATGTTTTTTCTGTCGTTTTCAATTTATTTTGAGATTTTAAATTCTTTCGTGATTAATGAAGTTTGCACTCAAACTAAAAAATTGTAATACGAGTCATGTCGATAATTGAGAAGGTAATTAATGAACCTACAATGCAAAGAAGACTAAAAAATCAGATAAAGGTAATAAATAAAATGTAAATGAGATATGCCAATTGAAAATAAGAGGCGATATAAAAATGAAAGGTAATGATTGAATATGATAAACGAAATAAAAATGAAATATAATAATTAAGTGTAATAAATGACGTACAAAAAAAGATAGTAATTCGGACTAATAAAAATAAGAGGCAATCAAAAGTAATAAATCATAAAAAATTGAAAGATAATAATTAAATAAATGAAATAAAAATTAAAGACAATAATTAAGAATGTTAAATGAAAATAAAAATAAAAGGCAATAATTAAAAATGATGAATGAAATAATAATAAAAGACAATAATTATTAATATTAAAACTAAAAAGTAACCATAACTAATAAATAAAAAAAAAGTGAAAGATAAGAATTAAGAATGTTAAATTAAAATAAAAGTAAAAAGTATTAATTAAAAATAATGAACGAAATAATAATAAAAGACAATAATTATTAATAAGAAAAATAAAAAATAATTAAAACTACTAAATAAAAAAAAAATGAAAGATAATAATCATAAATGAAATAAAAATGAAAGACAATAATTAAGACTGTTAAATGAAAATAGAAACAAAAGGTTATGATTAAAAATGATGAATGAAGTAAAAAAGAAAAATAATAATTAAAAATAATCAAATGAAAGTGAAAGATAATAATTTGAAATAGCAGAGGAAGTAAAAGTAAATGACAATAATTGAAAATAACAAATGAAATAAAAATAAAAAAATAATAATCACAAATAATAAATAATAATAATAATAATGTATTAAAACGTATAAAAAAGAATAACTAACAATAAATAAAACTGAAGACCATCACTAACAATAAATAGAAATGAAGACCTTAATGTAGCACCATCAAACATACCCCCATGTCAAAATAAATTACTAACTAAAATTACCAACTGAATTACCAACCGAAATTACCAACTTAACATTTCACAACAGTAAGGATAAAAAATATGAAAAATAATAAAAAGAGAAACATAAAACAGCAAAGAAATAGCCAAGTTGCCAGCAAATAATAGTGGCTAATATCAGGATCGCATGTGCATCTACTATGCACAACAATTATTAACGAAATATTGCTGTACGGTTAATCACAAAGCAGGTAATACACCCTATATCACCGCAGAATGTTGAATGATGTAACCCACGGTGACACATACATCCCTATACCGTATGATATATTGACGGACGTTGGTGGTTTCGTTACATGACAATGTACAACGTGCCTTGAACGAAAAGCAAGGATGACTGATAGCTCATCATACCATTGTACTGTCTTGTAGTAAAACGCAACAGTTTGAGCAGAACCGTGTTGTATGATTAATAGAACTGTACCCGGGGCAGCTGGTCAGTGATAGCATTAGCTAATAATAAGCAACAAGTTTACAAAAGTTTGACTGCAATTGAGTTACTGCGTTGAATTTTTTAGTTGCGTCGGTTTTATGGATTTGTGGTAGGGAAATTGGGGTGGGTTGTTAAGATTCTGGGGTGGTTTGGACAGTTTTGGTGAGGTGTTTTAAGGGGCGTGGAAATTGAAGAATTTGAGGATTTGGGAATTTTGGGATTTGGGGACTTGGGGACTTGGGAGTTTGAAAGTTTGAGGATTTGGGGCTTTGGGGATTTGAGGAATTTTGGGAATTTTGGGATTTGGGATTTGGGGATTTGGGGATTTGGGGATTTGGGGATTTGGGGATTTGGGGATTTTGAGAATTTTGGGATTTGGGGACTTGAGGACTTGGGAGTTCGAGAATTTGAAGATTTAGGGAATTTGAGAATTTTGGGATTTGGGAGATTTGGACTTTGAGAGATTTGGGATTTGGGAGATTTGGGGTTTGAGAGATTTGGGATTTGGGAGATTCGGGATTTGGGAGATTTGGGGTTTGAGAGATTTGGGATTTGGGAGATTTGGGATTTGGGATTTGGGAGATTTGGGATTTCGATATTTGAGGACTTAGAACTTTAAGGAACTGAAGAATTAGTGATTTGGGAATTTGGAGATTTAAGAATTTAGGGATAAGTTTATACAGAGATTTGGAGATTTGAGGTTTCAGAAATTTAAAACCTTTGTGATTCAGAGATTTGCAAATTAAAAAACTTGAGAACTTGAGAATTTGGGGAATTCTACAAATTAACAAATCTATCAAACTTAAAAATGTACAAATTTAAAAAATAAGAGAAGCATAAAAAGTTGAATATCTCAAATATAAATATTTGATTTAATGAAATACTTTATCCCAAAAAAAGATGAAAGAAAATGTACATTTAATTTTCACTAATAAAAATCATTTCGCGAGGTAATAACGCAATTCAGTCATAATCGTCGCTATTTAAAAATGAACCAAACAGAAGAAAGATACCATTGTATGTGTGAAAAGTGCAGGTTGTTCGATAAAATAACCTCGGTGTCTGCACGCACCCAAGACGCTTCACGTGATGGCATCAGGCTTTCATTTTGTTGGAGATCGCGTGTCACAAATTATCGGTATTGAAGTTTCCTGCTGACTCGTCAAATCGATTTTCTTTCGACAAACGAATTTTTCTATCTGGAAAATATGTGTTCATCATTTAATATTACTTGCAGAAAATCTAAAAATTCTCAAATTCCTAACTTCTTAAATTTGTAAATCTCTAAACGTTTAAATCTCTAAATCGTTAAATCAGCAAATTTCCATATCACCGCATCCCCAAATGCTCAAACTCTCAAGTTACTAAGTCCCCAAATCCCCAAATCCCAAATTCCTCAATTCCCAAATCTCACAAATCCAAAATTTCTCAAATCCCAAATCTCCCAAATCCCAAATTTCTCAAATCCCAAATCTCATAAATCCCAAATTTCCCGAATTCCAAATCTCACAATTCCCAAATTTCCCAAATCCTAAATTTCCCAAATCCCAAATTTCCCAAATCCCAAATTTCCCAAATCCCAAATTTCCCAAATCCCAAATTTCCCAAATCCCAAATTTCCCAAATCCTAAATTTCCCAAATCCCAAATATCACAAATCCCAAATTCCCAAATTTCGACTATTCCAATCCCCGATTCCCAACTTTCTCAAATCCCCTAAATCCCCCAAATATCCAACCCCCAACTTCCTAAATCCCCAAAATCGCAAATTCCAAAATTTCCAAATCCCAAATTCTAAATCCTCAAAATTATAACTCCCTCTATACAGACATTTCAACCTGTTCCTTTATTCGCATCTAAACGAAATCACCATAAAACGAAAATTAAACGTCCTTTTCACCAAAAGACCCTCGCCACATCGCTGTTACAGATTTCTAAAACAGAATACGTCGAGACGTAAGACACTTGACAGGAATAACTTTGGCTGAAAATCAAAGGTGAAGAACGGCGTGAAATTTCAGCTTGAAACACGATTTAGGAACAGCATGTCTTCCATATCCGCTATGAGAGAGGTAAGATAGTTGGCGGGAACAGGTGGGTTGAGGTAGCTCGTTCGAGGGAAAATCATTCTTACGCTTCGCTTTTTCTCAACGAGATTCATCCTTTTCGGATAGTTTGCCGCTTCTTCCACACCGGCTCGTTAATATTTATATTCTGCATCATCTACCGATCCGCGTTTAACCTTACAATATGAAGTTTTCAGTAATCTGCTCGTACCGAAACTGACTTATAACCATCTCAGTTTCGTTAAAAATCGACGATTCGGTTAAATATTAACGTACTGGGCAGAGTTTTAAGTATTCATTCTGGACTCAATACTGTTTCCTCGGTATAATATTAGCTGTGTAAAACTTGCTGCAAATATCTTTGCAAATGTGTTCACTATTAGTTTACTGCAGAGAAGATGTTTTAAGGAGTGTGGAAATTGAAGAATTTGGGGATTTGGGAATTTTGGGAATTTTGGGAATTTTGGGAATTTTGGGAATTTTGGGAATTTTGGGATTTGAGGACTTGGGGAGTTGGGAGATTTGGGATTTGGGAGATTTGGGATTTGGGGAATTTTGGGAATTTTGGGAATTTTGGGATTTGGGAGATTTGGGATTTGGGAGATTTGGGATTTGGGAGATTTGGGATTTGGGAGATTTGGGATTTGGGAGATTTGGGATTTGGGAGATTTGGGATTTGGGAGATTTGGGATTTGGGAGATTTGGGATTTGGGAGATTTGGGATTTGGGAGATTTGGGATTTGGGAGATTTGGGATTTGGGAGATTTGAGATTTGGGAATTTTGGGATTTCGAGATTTTGGGACTTGGAACTTTGAGGAACAGGAGATTTAGTGTTTTGGGAATTTGGAGATTGGAGGATTTAGGGATTTGGGAATTTGGAGATTTGAGGATTTAGGGATTTGGGGATTTGGGAATTTTGGGATTTGAGGACTTGGGGACTTGGGAGATTTGGGATTTGGGAATTTTGGGATTTCGAGATTTTGGGACTTAGAACTTTGAGGAACTGGAGATCTAGTGTTTTGGGAATTTGGAGATTTGTGGATTTAGGGATTTGGGAATTTGGGAATTTGAGAATTTGTAAATTTGGGAATTTAGGGATATGTTCATATAGAGATTTGGAGACTTGAGGTTTCAGAAATTAAAAAATTTTGTGATTTAGAAATTTGCACATTTAAGAAGTTGAGATTTTAAGAATTTAGGGGACTCTATAAATTAAGACTTATACAACCATCTCAGTTTCGTTAAAAATCGACGATTCGGTTAAATATTAACGTCCGGGCAGAGTTTTAATTATTCATTCTGGATTCAATACTGTTTCTCCGGTATAATATTAGCTGTGTAAAGCTTGCTGCAAATATCTTTGCAAATATGTTCACTATTGGTTTGCTGCAGAGAAGATAACCTCACTTTCTTTCAATAAAAAAATTATATTCTCTTTCTTTTTGTAATATTATTTACTTTATGAGCAAATTATGAAAGTACTTGTGAATTAGGAATAAATTCAGAATTCAGAATAATTCAATAACTATTCAGCTTGTATTGTGAATAAAATTTAAGACAAGTAATTTAGAAATAAATGTTTGAAAGTGACTCAAGAAATTCATTCTTGAAATCGGGTTTTAAATTAGTAAAATCATTTTTTCAGAGCTGTTACAAAAATGTTAACTCTGAAAAATTGCTGGGAACATTACTGCAATGGAGTCATTCATTTTCTTGAATCGGACTTGCACTTTGAAATATGAACAGAGAGTATTATGTACTGTGTGCTGATGTTCATCTTTTTTGAAATGTACATAAAAATACATTCTTAGTTGACTTTTGACTTAGGAATACTTTGTGTTTTTCTAAAATCGATTTTACAAAAATGGCTGATTAAACTTGTGAAAATTTACTTGTTTGAAAATTTACAATTTGAAGTAGAATAATAAATAACAAATTTCGTAAAGGACTTAAGTTATGACAGTAGAGGTTATTGTTTTTAGGACCATTTTGTATTTGTCTAAAATCGATTTTACAAAACTTGCCGATTAAAATATTTATTTAAAAATTTACAGTTTGAAGTAACAGCTTTCGTAAAGTACTTAGGTCATGATAGCCTCACGTTTTAAATATAAACGTTCATTTTTTTATCGAAAACCCATTAGCCTTCTCAACAGCTTTCAATATTTTCGATGAAGTTTAACAGCTATGGAGAGCGATCAAGTTTGCAAGGCATTTTCTCGAGACAATGGTGGCCCAAAAAATTAATCGATATTCGTGAAATATTTAACGAACTACGCAATAAACCGCTATATATGGGATGCGCTCACGACGTGTATATACAATATTAATTGGGAATGAACGTTAGACAGTAAGCTTTTTTGGAAAAAAATTTCGAAAGCCACATATTTGGTCGTTCTAGATTCTTGATCAGTGTTTTTCAACTTGGATGACTCTTTTAGGATACTTATCTGATCTACAACCTTTCACTTAATGACAAGTATAAAATAATTAGATATTTTTTCTGTTAAAAATAGTTTGAAAATTTTACATACACAACAATTAATAAGAATGTAAAAACTTGCAGTGAAAAGAATTTGAGGGATTTATACATCTGCTTTTGTTTAATATTATTTACTTCAGAAAATAGAGTTATGTCATTAATAGAATGTGACGATATAAATTGTTCATTAAAATATCTTTAAAATTGAAAATAGATGAGATTTTTATGAAAAGTTGAGAACCACTGTGAATAGTATACGTATTGGTTCGTATGAAAGATTTTTCACAATATTCTCTAAATCTGGATCCGTGAAAATTTCACTGATTTACTTTGGTCTCTAGAGACTTTTGCTGTTAAATTAATAAATTCCCTATATCGAAGACACATAGCATCACAGAGTGATTTTCAAAATTTTATTCTCTATAGATCTTCATCCTCATGACACTTATTCTAATCTTCAGTGATTTTGAGAAATATAAATTAGTATTTTTTTTTTGTTCTGAAGAGAGACACATGTTAATTGTGTCAATTACATTAGTTGCGTTAAGGAGTGACATAATGGCTATTAATTTGATCAATATATTTTAACAAAAATTGTCACCTTTTTGTAACTGTTTGTCACAAGTAAAAAGTCGTAGCACTTTGTTGAAATTTTAATTAAAATTTTTTAATGTATATTTAAAGAAAAATATGTATATATGTATATATGAATATGCATATTGAATATATACATATGTAATAAATGCAATATATGTAATATTTGTAATAATAAATATATATAATTAAAAGTAGATCTACATTTTTTAATATAAACTTAACTATTCTTTCTTAAATACATTTATTCCTTGCAATAAATAAATATCACTAAAGAATCAGAGAAATACACCAGCGCCACCATGTGGAAACAAACTGAAACCGATTGTGGAAACAAATAGAAACTATAGCTGCACAAACAACTGACATGTGTCTTACACAACTTAACCTTCTGAAGCTCCGGATATACTGCTTTTACGCTAATGTCTTGCAGAAAAGAAATGGCACAATAAAGCAATAAAAATTCTGTTTCCTATTTCCAAGATCGCTGCGTTAAGTCTTTTCTCAGTAATTTGAGAATTCGATAACGTAGAAATATAGAAATTTTGTTATATGAAAATTGAATGTTTTAATTTGTACATTTAACAATTATTTAATAATCTTAAAACTGTCACAAGCTTTGAATTTGAAGATTTGAAATTTCCGGAATTATTTGCATACTTTCCAATACCGAAAACATCGAAATTGCAAGACGATAATTACATTTGCAAAATTATTTAATAAACTTAAAAATATACGAACTCTGAAGAGGATTTGAAATTTCCGGAATTATTTGCATACTTTCCAATACCGAAAATATCGAAATTGCATGAAAATAATTATATTTACAAAATGGATTAATAAACTTAAAAATGTATGAACTTTGAAGAGGATTTGAAATTTCCGGAATTATTTGAATACTTTCCAATACTGAAAACATCGAAATTGCAAGACAATAATTACATTTACAAAATTATTTAATAAACTTAAAAATGTACGAACTTTAAACAGGATGAAATTTCCGGAATTGTTTTAATATTTTTCGAATAACCAAAATATCGAAGCTGTATGATAATAATTACATTTACAAAATTACTTAACAAACTTTGAATTTAATAAAATTTAATAAACTTTGCAAATGTGAATTAGCAGATTTTGAATTTCCGGAATTATTTAAATATTTTCCAATATCTAAAATATAAAAATTACAAGATAAGAACTATTAAGCAATGCTTCGAGCAAGTATTAAGCAATTACGCTGCTACAGTTTTACAGCCCTAAAAAAAGTAGCGTTAGCTAATTCGATAGGATAATATTCTTTCCACGGGGACCGTCAGCATGAGTCCGCTGTTGGTATTAATAGAATTCTTAATTAAAATGCATCATAATTATCCCGGGCAAAGAAAAGCACACGTCAGGGGGATGATCACACGTGTAAACAAGAAAATGTCCTGTGTGTAAGCGCAGAAATGTTGGGAATAGAATTGAACCAACCACGGGAAATGCTGCAAAAGGGAAGATTGGGAAAGGACTTTATAGACAGGGAGTTTATTATCCTGAATCTGATTACGACAGTCGTAGGGGATTTAATCTCGCAGCGATTCTGAACGTTCCAGGTGCGTTACTGAAATTTCAATGGGATACCATTGACATTTTCTAGTTATTTCATCGATTCACAGTATTCTGACGATTTTCGTAAATGGACGTCAAGTTTAAATTTTTAGACAGATCAGAAAAGGAACCACATTTCTAATCAAGTTCCAGTTTCTGCTTACTCTGATGTAGCAATATAGGGTTTTTATGGGGACACAGGGATTTTTGGAGTTTTTATGGGCAAATTTAGAAATATCAAGTTTAGGGAAATACAGGAATTTAGGGATCTAGTGTTATGATAGCACAGGACTTTGAGAATTTAAGTATCTCGGGATCTTGGACATTCAGGATTTAGAGATATCTAGGGATTTGAAAACTTAGGAAGAAACTGGAAATTTGACAACGTAGGAATTTGGAAGTCTGATAATTTGGGGGTGTAGAAATTTAGGGACATAGGAATTTGAAAATGTAGAGATTTGGGACATTTCAGATCTGGGAAAATTTGGGATCTGAGAAATTTGGAATATGAGAAATTTGGGATTTGGGAAATTTAGGATCCAGGAAATTTAGGATCTGGGAAATTTAGGATGTCGACAATTTGGAAAATTTGGGAATTAGGAAATTTGGGATTAGGGACTTGGGAAATTTGGGATCTGAGAAACTTGGGATTTGGGAAACTTGAGATTTGGGAAATTTGGCATTTGGGAAATTTGGCATTTGGGAAATTTGGGATTTGGAAAATTTGGGATTTGGGGAATTTGGGATTTGGAAAATTTGAGATTTGGGAAATTTGGGATTTCGAGAATTTGCGAAATTTTGGAATTAGGAAATTTGGGATTTGGGAAATTTGGGATTTCGAGAATTTGCGAAATTTTGGAATTAGGAAATTTGGGATTTGGGAAATTTGGGATTTCGAGAATTTGGGAAATTTTGGAATTAGGAAATTTGGGATTTGGGAAATTTTGGATTTGGGAAATTTGGGATTAGGGACTTGGGAAATTTGGGATCTGAGAAACTTGGGATTTGGGAAATTTGGCATTTGGGGAATTTGGGATTTGGAAAATTTGGGATTTGGGAAATTTAGGATTTCGAGAATCTGGGAAATTTGGGAAATTTGGGAATTAGGAAATTTGGGATTTGGGAAATTTTGGATTTGGAAAATTTAGGATTTGGGAAATTTGCGATTTGGGAATTTTGGGATTTGGGAAATTTTGGATTTGGGATATGTGGAATTTGGAAAGTTTGGGATTTGGGAAATGTGGGATTTGGAAAATTTGGGAATTGGATTATTTGTGATTTGAGAAATTTAGGATCTGGAAAAATATGGGAAATTTGTGAAATGGGGAATTTGGGAAATGGGAAATTTGGGAAATGGGAAATTTGGGAAAATGGGAAATTTGGGAATTTGGGATCTCAGAAACTTGGGAATTGGGAAACTTAAGAATGAACAAATTTAAGAATTGGGAAATTGAAATTTGGAAAATTTGTGATGGGGCTATTTGAGATTTAGGAAATTTGGGCTGTACTAAATTTGAATCTTGAGAATCTAGTGAATTGAGAATTTAGGTCTTTAGAGTCCATGGAATATAAGAATATCAGAATGTTGAAAGTTACATTAAAACTTGTCCCACACCGATTTCCTCATACAAATGTGACCAACAACCCACTCGACAATTAACATCCATTCATTCGACCAGCAAATCGCGATTCAGTTAATTCCCAGATATTCTATAAGTATATCTCCAGAAAGAAATAGCGCGGTACAAATCTACACTACTTTCCGATGTAATGAGATCGGGATAAGCCGTAGCTGGGATTGATCCATCACGATTTCAACCTTAATTGTTCGCGAAATGAATTAACGGTTCGCATGCGATGCACTTTAACTTATTCGCTGTCAGCGTTCACCTATCTCGCCGCTACAGTAGGTGTAAAATATGTTGCTTCAGCATGAACGATACAACTTCTCATCAATGCAGTGGTAGCGCGCCCTGCCTCGCCTAGCCCGGGCACCGCCCGCCCGCACGCGCAATTTACTAATGAATATCGAAGCCTGTTGTTCACCGGCAAATCCGGTTTGGCGTTAGGAAACTTACGAAGCATAAGACCGAAACGCTAATATTCCACGAGAAAAGTTTCCGTCGCTGCTGCGCCGCAGCTTCCTATCCCCCCGCCCTGTTATTCCCTCGGGCAAAATGCTAAAACAAGGTTATCAAATAGTTCCGATAATCGTTCCGTTCCGTTGATCGAATTCAATGAAATTCTGTGCCCAATGCCGATTATACAGCAATTATTACTAATTTGCATCGACGAATCGGTACTTGTCGAATATTATAGAAAATGGTGTTACATGGAGCTATTGATTTTGTCTTATCTCGGATGAATTTACTGGTTTCGAAGATGTCATTCAGTCATTTCATAGAGGTTAAGTTGTGGTTACTTTGGGAAGATGGTTAGTTATTTTGGGATTATTGTTAGTTTATGTTACGCTGGGACTAGTAGATGTGGTTACTTTGGGACTGTTGTTAGGTTATGTTACTTTGGGACTATTGTTAGGTTATGTCACTTTGGGACTATTACATGTGGTTATTTTGGAACTATTGTTAGGTTATGTTACTTGAGGATTATTACATGTGGTTACTTTGGGACTATTGCTAGGTTATGTCACTTTGGGACTAGTAGATGTGGTTACTTTGGGACTGTTGTTAGCTTATGTTACTTTGGGAGTATTAGATGTAGTTACTTTGGGACTATTGTTAGGTTGTGTTACTTTGAGACTAGGAGATGTGGTTACTTTGGGACTATTGTTAGATTAGACTACTTTAAGGCTACTGGATGTAGTTACTTTGGGACTACTATTAGGTTATGTTACTTTGGGACTAGAAGATGTGGTTACTTTGGGACTATTGTTAGATTAGACTACTTTAGGGCTATTGGATGTAGTTACTTTGGGACTATTATTAGGTTATGTCACTTTGGGACTATTGTTAGGTTAGGTTACTTTGGGGCTATTAGATGTAGTTACTTTGGGACTATTGTTAGGTTATGTTACAATGGCCGATACTGATCGATTCACTAATGAATTTGAGGACATAGAACTTGTACATCTTCAGTTTTTTTAATGAACTAGTTAGACAGGTTCTTCATCAAATACCTACAATGAGTCAACGAGTGATAAATATTAGCTACACATGTTCTCCACGAAACATGTAACAATTTACCGTTTTCGAACATGTGGTATTAAGTCATTTCATGGAGTTTACGTTGTAGTTACTTTAAGAAGATGGACTATTAGGTTATGTTACAGTGGCCGATACTGATCGGTTCTTTAATGAATTTGAGGACATAGAACTTGTACATCTTCAGTTTTTTAAACGAACTAGTTAGACAGGTTCTCCGTCAAATATGTACAATGATTCAACGTGATAAATATTGGCTACACGTGTTCTTCATGGAACGTGTAATAATGAACATCAATATGGATTTGTAAAAACGATAATCAATAGCAATTTCCATATACTTATCACCTCTAGGAAACTGTTGATACACACAAAATTTCCTAACAAAAAATCGTTTTCTAAAAGTATCCCCAAAATGAAAATATTTGAAAGATTGTTACGAAGGTATGTAACGTTCAGGAGGATAACTCGTTTAGTTGCGTCGTCAAATCTGACGTGTATTGTAATACCAATTGAATCAATCATCCGCTAACAATGCGATGTGAGCTTTTAAATAACCTGGACAGTCGGTGATCCATTACCAGTTATGGACGGCTATAAGCATTAACGTTTCGCTGCAAATTGACGTTTTTGCCGCTACCCCGTTCAATCTCATCGATCTGAACATTGTGAACACGCTGATCGATGAGTCATCTATCACGGCCAGGTTGCCTGTATTGCTCACCGTGTCCGCTCGAGGATAGAGAAAACGTTCTCCTGCAGAGATAGGTGCTGGCGAAAGACCACGATAACGCTTATCTGTTTCCTGAATTTATTGCCAGCGCAGTGAAAACGCACCCGTCGTCCGCTCTTCCCTGCCCATTCCGATGTTAATTAGCTCAGCCCACGTCCGAATGTATTCTTAGGACCTTATACATTATGCTTACGGCAGCTATCAACGATTTTCAGAACAATCTCTAACAATGTGACGACATTCTGAAATCACGGGACTATGTTGGAGGGCTCTAACGTAATTGGTTAGGTTATTTCAGGGGATACTTTCATTATACGGTTGCTATTTGGATTTGAATTTGGTCTTACATTTGAATCATTTGGGTAATTTAAGTGTGTATGTGGACAATTTGGATTTACACCTATATCTGGACGATTTGGATGACAATGTGGACTTGGATGTGGATAACTTAAATTTGCATGTGGACAACTTGCATTTGAATCAGTTGGATTTGGATAATTTAAGTATGTATGTGGACAATTTGGATTCACACTTATATGTGGACAATTTGGATTTATACCTATATGGGACGATTTGGATGACAATGTAGACTTGGATGTGGATAACTTAAATTTGCACGTGAACAACTAGCATTTGAATCATTTGGATGTGGATAATTTATGTATGTGTGTGGACAATTTGGATTCACACTTATATGTGGACAATTTGGATTTACACCTATATGTGGACGATTTGGATGACAATGTGGACTTGGATGTGGATAACATAAATTTGCATGTGGACAACTTGCATTTGAATCAGTTGGATTTGAATAATTTAAGTATGTATGTGGACAATGTGGATTCACACTTATATGTGGACAATTTGGATTTACATCTATATGTGGACGATTTGGATGACAATGTGGATTTGAATGTGGATAACTTAACTTTCCATGTGGATAACTTGCATTTGGATTATCTGAAATTCTATGCAGACCATTTGAATTTAAACAACCTGGATTTGAATTTAGGTAATGTGGACTTGAACTTGGATAACATATATATGGATGTGAACAGTTTGGACTTAAAAAACTTAAATTTGAATGTACATAATTTGAGTTTGGATTTGAATAACTTGCACTTGGATTTGGATAACATGGTCTTTGATTTACGTTATCCTACTTGAATTTACACAATGTAAATTTTGATGTAGACAATTAGATTTGATGTATACGATTAGATTCGTTCTATGTCTCAATGTGACCACACAGAAAGTTTATTCGTGTCTTAACAATAAAAATTATGCTTCAGTACATACTCTTCATACACACCTTACAATTCTAAGATCATTAAAATAAATAAGAAAGAAGAATGGATAATTCATTGCTGACAAACGCACCATGAAGGAATTAGTATAAATACTAAGGTATCGATTATGTGGCAGGCTCAAACCTACCAAACTCAATTAGTAGACGACAGCTTGGAAGTTCTCTGGATTAGGATCAAAGCATGTACTTCTCCATGGAGGACGAACTGCATCGTTCAATGGCATCAGATTCGCGAATTGTTCACCCCATCGAGTATATCCTTTCCCACTCTCGATCATTTAAGGACCGACTTTCGGCCTCTCGACCCAGGAACCTTATCAAAGCGAGGCTTCGTGCTTGGCCCCGTTAGTCAGTGTATTCACTAATTAATCTGATTAGCATCGCCGATACGCGATTCGGTCTGTCACCGAGTATGCTCACGGTACGCATTTCGAGCTTTCTGTCGTCACGAACTAACAGCCGGTCGACTCCTAGATTATCGCTAATGATGAGCCTGGTATTATATGGTACGATCTCAATCAGTGATTTCAACCTCCTCTATTTATTGACTCATTATATAAAATAATGTTCTTCACAATCTTGTGGTAGCATTCTACTTTTTATATATTTTCAATTCTAGCTTTTTGAGTTCCAAGAGACATTTAAAGTTACATTTATAAAACATTTAAAGTGTAGTTCGAACAGAATGCAATTTTAGTGACCTTTTTATTTTCATGACCTTGAAGTATTTGGCAAAGGACGATGTCTTCAGCAATTTTGTTTACACTGCTTATAGTCTTAAACATATTCGAGGGATTATGGCCTACTGTGGCGCTCTCTTGCGGCGAAACGGAGAAGCTGTAAAGATGGCGGCCATATTGGTCTTCGGTGATGCGACTCAGCATTTTAAACAATTACAGAAAAAGAAATAATGTTTTCTCAATGTTCTTTCTTCAAAATTCTTGTTCTGTAGCCGTGAACTTATACAGAGCACAAATTTGTCATTTAATTATTGAGACTTGAAACGAAATTACATAACTTTTCAGTTTCCTCAAATTTTACATAAAGTAACGATAATTTATGAATTATAGCTACGTGAATTTTCATACTTCAGAAGAAATTAAATTTGCAAAAATTTATCTTATTGTGCACTCTTTAAGATGTAGTTGAATGTTACAGTTTTTTAAATATGATTAAAGATATAATATTTATACAGATTTTTTAAAATGTAGTCTTCTTTAAAAGTAAATTGAACATACTCTACCTATGAAATTCATATTACCTCTTTTTAAAATGTCATTCCACTTAGTTAATTTAAGATTAACCCGAAATCGTCCGAAATATCTCATCCCACAAAAGATTTAATCCTCAATAAAAGCTTATGCAGATACTAAATGATGCAAAAGATAAAGGAACGGTAATATATCATGCACCAGCAATATAGGTCCTGTTCCCCGCAAAAGTCTTCATAAGTAAAACATGGCCGGAAAGACAGGTCAATCAAACATTGAAAGAACATCAAAGTAAAGTCAGATTAAAATTCGCCATGCAATCTGGACGACCAGAAGAGCACGAACGGAGTAGCTGGACACACTATACTGTTCGATAAAACCACATTCATCAGTAAAGTACCGCAATTCTTCGCAGAGAAAGACACAATCGAAATGTTGCGTCCCAACAACGTCAATATGGACAATGGATATGATGTTAATCCGATTTGACATTCCATCTGTCGTTTACTTAAAAGTCAATATCCACGTAACAAAGAGTTGCATCGAGCTTTGTGGATGACAAGTGAACCAGAATTCGTCAGATTCAGGTCAGAAGCGTAGTGCAATCTTTAAGAAACGTCAGCGAAATAAACTACGCGATGGGAACTTGGAGAACCATAACAACTACGTAAGTCAAATCGTTGCCGAAGTTTCATGTACAGGGTGTTTCATTTGAAATGGTTCATGCAATTATGTGTTAAACTATTTATTCAGATTCAGTAATAGTTATTGATTACTTTCAGTAATAGTTATTGATTAGTTTCAGTAATAGTTATTTTACTTTTATTATACTGTTGTTATTTGGAGTTGAATTTGGACAATGTGGTCTTGCATTTGATTCATTTGGATTTGGATTCTGAGATTCAAAATCAATTTTGATTTTGTTAATTATATTGCAAATTTTTTTACACAAAGGAATGATATGAGACATTTTGTGTGAAAAGATTTTACAGAATAACATTAAGAATTAATAATCAGTGACATGTTTAAAATTGAAACTGAGAGTCTGGAATTTTAAATTGAGGTTAGGTAACGTTTAGGTTATCCTGTAAAATTTTAAATACTAGTGTTATGAAAATGGCGAACAGTGGCTAACAAATTTAAATAATTTTTACTTTTAAATATGTGTTACATATGCATATAGCAATGATGACTATGGTTAAAACACATAAAAAAGGATTGAAAGACAATCGAAATACCAAGGTGGTATCGATCAAACGTATTCCTACGTCGTGAAGGGAGCTCGATAATCTCCAGCAAGATAAATGTGTAAAGTATGATAATAGCTTTCGACTTGCTCGTTTTGTATAGCATATTTTATCACAATATGTTTCGTATAGCAAGAATTTCATTCTGACGTCCCGTAACGAAATTCTAAAATGATGGCATTTTAGAAAGGATTGAAAATGTTTATAGCAATATTTATAGCAATATAATCAAAAACTTAGAACTACTGTTTTAAAATTTTTAATACTCATTGAATACATAACTGAATTCACATAAATATAATTTGAATGCAAATTTATTAAATATTCCTATAAATTTGAAATTTTCTTGCAGCCAACTATTTTATTAACTTTTGATACAGTTCAAATTTTACAAATTTCACTACAAATTTTTTTAGTAACTGAAGTACTTCAAATATTAAATGAAGAAGTGAAAAGTATTTTTTGGTACTAGCGACACTGACGTCCAGCGTGTGTACTAATCAAAATGGCCGACGTATGTGGACCTCTGACGCTATAAACTATCATAACACATTATATTTGTTATAAAAAAATAAGTAAAAGTTTTCTCAATAATATTGTATAGTACTGTAATTGCTTTTTATAGCCTCCTCTTAAAATCTTACATATATTAAAGATAAATAGTTGTTTGAATAATACATAGCAGTACTTCATTTCTGATCTGAAGTTTGAGATAAAATTATTTTTGTCAGGCTAAAATATTTGACCTAAGTGTTTGCTGCTGAACTATTATGTTCTTTAATACTACACTTACAAGTATTTCTTACTTTTCAATCACTGTTAAAGAAACAAGTGTTACATTAATATTTTTGAGCAATCACGAAATCACTAATAATTTTGAATAATCACTAATTAAATAATTTTGAACAACCATCAATTATTTATAATTTTGAATAATCACCGATTAAGTAACATTAAATAACCATCAGTTAAACATCCCCAAATAATTACAAATTACTGAATAAATTCATTGTGAAAAATCATAAATTAAATAACCTTGAATAACTTAATTTTGAAAAACCATAAATTAAATAACTTTGAATAAATTAATTTTGAAAAATCATAAGTTAAATAATATAAAAAGAATAAGAAATATCTGACAACTTAACACAAAAACAAAATAATCTAACATAAAACTGATAATTTTTGTAGCTATATATCTCATTAATTATACAACTTCATACTTTAATGATGTTCAATTTTTTATTCTTCTTAAAAATAGTACATTTTGATAGAAATGTTTGATGGAGCACCCAGTATAACAGGAAAATCGTAACAGAGATATCAGTTGGTCTCCAATTTGTCATTTGTACGAATCTCAATTAAAGTTTGCGGATTTCGTACCTTGAGAGAACGAGTTTTTCGTCATAGAGGGCGCACGATTCGAAGTACGTAATTGAACCGGTAAACGTGCCTCTGCACGGATTCAGAAGGAATGCCCATTGTTATTCTGCGAACGAACTCAATATTTCTTCCGTTATCGAGAAATTAAGCCGTACCATGAGAAATTGAGCAACAGGAAAGCCGAGGAAGTGACGATAAAATAATTTAGAAGGATCAAATTTCTTGAGGGAGAAGGAGAAATGTTGACTAGAGTTAACGGTTTCCATTATCTACACAAATGAGGTTATTTTCGGGTTAATAGTGAAGTATGGTGGATTACTTTTATTTGGGGTACGAAAATGAGAAGATTATATATACTGGTAATATGCAAGGACTCTTTAGATGAATATAGTATTATTATAATATTGTACAAATTTCTTTATTTTAATATTCTTAAATTTTCAAATTAACAAATTTTTCATTTGTTAATTTTTATATTTTAATATTTCTAAATTTTCTAAATTCTCAAATCTCTACATTTCCAAATTTCTAAATTCTCAAATCTCCACATTCCCAAATTTCTAAATTCCTAAATACTAGAATTTCCGCATTGTCACAATTTCAAGTTTCTAAATTCCCAAATTCTGAAATGATAAAAATTTCAAATTTCTAAATTTCCACATTGCCACATTTTTAAATTTCCAAATTTCTAAATCCCATATTTTCAAAAATCTAAATTTTCAAATCATGCAAATTCTGAAATACTCAAATTGCTAAATTTGCAATCCCAAACATGCAAAGCCCCAAAAGTCCAAATTCCCAAATTCCAATTCTCAAACCCCCAAAATTTGATAATGCAATAATTTGAAACTTTAAAAACCCGAAAATATCAAAACATAAAATTGAAAAATCACATCATGAATCACAAATACAATTCTTTGCAGGAAAAAGCAACTAATTTATTTCACTCACAACAGTTCTACGAAAACGAAAACAAACAATTGCAGGATAATCCTACGGAAAATGAACTAGCTAGTCCGTGAATTTGTCCAGCAACATATTTGGATCTAGTTATCTTGTTTGGCTATCATTTCAGCGTGTTGAAACGCAAGGATAGCATTTCAGCTAGAGTAAACCAGGTTCTAAAACGTGATATTTATTCGGTATGGATATAATTATCGTCACTTGTAGAATTTTGGTTGTAGCTTCTTTGTTTGACGGTGTCGTCGAACCACGAGACGAGTTGGTCTTTAAATAATTTATATCTTCAAGCTTTAGTTATATGATTTTAGTATAATTATTACGAACAGGTATTTCAATCTCAGAGAGACTAAATTCCTGTCTCTGGATCGTCAGAGTCCCAGTTTTATGTGGTGGTTTTGCTTTACAATTCTTGGTCTTGATGAAAATGTGAGGAGCCCTTTTGGAAAGGTAATTTTAAGGTTATGTTTAGGGAAGTTTAGTGTCTGAAAAGTAGAATCAGTAGCGCCACATGTGGGCCAGATATAAAGGCGCCATCTCTGTCTTAACTCGTGTTTACCCTTGAATTACTCATTTCAATTTTTAAAACTCAGAGTTAAGATACTCTTATTCACTCGTTTTACGATAAAAGTTACTTTCCTAATATTCTGACTTCCGTAACAAACATTTCAATCATGGCGGATCGCGACAGCGAAGAATTTCTCAATGTACACGCAGATGCTGCATCTGACTGCAGCACAATTTGTCGCACCGAAAAGAAGTATTAAAAGTTACATAGAAGATACGAACGAAGTTTCGTTTCGTTATGCACAAACTATATTGAAGTTCGTTTACGTTACTTCACTTTCATATTTAAGTAGGAAGTAGTCGTATTAACCTATGAGTAACCTATGAGATAGGTTAGGTTGAGACGAGTAAATTTTCCGCAACGTGTTAAAGGTAGTGGAATACTATAAACTAGTTGAAGTTTAACTATATTAGCCTATTTTCCTATCAATCGGTAACAACCTACCAACCCAGGAATTGGCGCATAGTCGACTCAAAGTAAAAGAAGCCACTCGTTCTCTCCGCCTGTCACCAGCGTGAGCACTTCCAGCGTGACATGTCGGCAAATAAAAATAATGACAACTGCTGAACGCAATTCGCAGTCACTCCCGAGACTACCGACTGTCTTTTTCGGTCTAATTGGTGTGTGACAGCTCGAGTCAATAGTTCGCCCGAAAATACGTAAGTGCCCATTTTTCTATTCTGACCAATTGGGGCTGTCCTTCCAAACACCTGGGTTATCCTTACGCCAATTCCTGGGCTACGGTAAATACTGAAATATCTGCGTTTAGTAGTTTAGACAGAAAGGGAAAGTGATCTGGTCGAGGGGTTTGATAAGAATAAGTGCAAGTTACCTATGAAGCAAACACCTGGATCCTCCTGTGCGCCAATTCCTGAGTTACGGTAAATACTGGAATCTGTGTTCAGGAATTAGGACGAGAAGGGAAAGTGATCTGCTTGAAGAGCTAAGGGTTGATAAGGATAGATGCAAGTCGGTGCAGTGGTCGACAACGAAGTTTACAGATATTTCCCTGGATGCCAAACGCGCAATATACTGCGCATAACCTCGAACGACTATTATTTCATTTCGCCTGGTTGCCTTAGAAATACGATTTTTCCACTCGATTGAAGAATTACGTCGGTTCAGATTGTTTTCCAGTTTAACGGAATACTATTTATATAACTACCAGCGGTCCAAACACTTCTTTTGTAGTATAACATTTTATTGAATTTCGATAACTGAGCAGTCAAATACGCCGACTTCTATGTTTACGATCTTCTTTCTTGGTTCGTTGGAAAAATAATATTTCATTCTGTTGTCATTAATGCGCATTTCCTTCCCTGTGTGTATAAGGATGAAATAAAGGCAATATAAATTTGATTGCTTTTTGATGCTTTCTTTGCAGGATTTAAACATTTTATTCGGGGTTTTATGGTGATTATGTAATAAAGTTCATGCTAAATCAAAATGTGCTAAATTAGAGGCAAGTTTGGGAAAGATATAGTTATAAAATTTGAGAAATCTGGAAATTTGAGAAATTCGAGAAATCTGAAAAATTTGGAAATTTGGATATCTGGATATTTGGATATTTAGATATTTGGGGAATTTGGAAAAATTGGAAAATTTAAGAAATTTGGGAAACTTGGATAACTAGGAAAATTTACGGATTTGGGGAATTTGGGGATATGACAATTTAGGAATTTGGGAATTCGGAAATTTGGGAACTTGGGGAATTTGGAGAAACTGAAAAATTTGAGAAATTCAGAAAATTTAGAAAATTTAGAAAATTTAGAAAATTTAGGAAATTTAGGAAATCTAAGAAATTTAGGAAATTTAGGAAATTTGGGAAACTTAGAAATTTGAAATATATAAGAAATTTCAATTTCTGTGTAAAAAATCATTGAATTATAATTTTTAGATTTTCACATTTTTAAATTGTAAAATTTGTGTATCTACAAGTGGTACAATTTTCAATTTTCCAAATATTCAGGTTATCAATATGTCAAATTTTTAAATTGGCATATTTGGACATATTCCAATTTTGAAGTATATTTTTTATACAGTGAAGTGCACAGCTTGACTCTGCAGTCTGACTTTTAAAAGTTTGTCAAATATTAAAGTGACTAAAAATGTATTTTTTATGACGTTTTAAAAGCCAAATTACAAAATTCGTCGCTGTACGTTGTTCTATATTGTAGAAAATATTATTCAAAAATATTTCAATTGATGTTCTAAAATATTGTGTATTATTTTATGTTGTTTACAAATTTTTCAAAGTTTATATTTGTAAGTTCATAAATTTGCAATTTTTCAGATTTCCACATTCATAAAACATCAAGACCACAAATATACAATAGATAAATTTTTAAGTTCCAAACTTTTCATTCAAATTTTAAAATTACCAAAATTCTCAAGTTTTCAAATTTCTCAAATTTCTCAAATTTCCACATTTCTCAGATTTTTCAAGTTTTACAAATTTCTCAAATTTCTTAGATTCCACAAATTTTCAAATTTCTCAGATTTCTCAAATTTTACAAATTTCCAAATTTCTCAGATTTCTCAAATTTTACAAATTTCCAAATTTCTCAGATTTCACAAATTTCCAAATTTTTCAGATTTCTCAAATTTTACAAATTTCACAAATTCTTCAAATTTCTCAAATTTCTCAAATTTCACAAACACAAGCTTCACAAATTTCCAAATTTCTCAAATTTCTCAAATTTCTCAAATTTTTCAAATTCTCAGACCTTCAAATTTCCAAAAATACCAAAATACCAAATATTCAAATTCTCCATATTCCCCAAATCTCCAACTCCCCAAATTCCCCAAAATCCGTGAAAACTCCAAATTTTGAAGTTTGCAAATCTTTTCCCGGTAATTTTCGTATCACAGCGCATACAATTTCATCCGCAGTACAAATACAATATTTTTCCCTCAATCTCTTTGTTTATTTCATCGACGAACCAGTTTCGAACTCGCAATTGTTATAATCGCACAAGGCACAAAATTATCAAGTTTATAATAGCAGCCGCACAATACGTTTTCGATAAATGAACTCGCAGGTTAACAGGTTGATATAAGCGACGTATTTTCCGGACATAAATATCGTGGAAAATGTATGAGAGATACACGTCACTTGAATTCACCGAAATAACAAAAGAATACTCGAGGGTCTACCAATTAACAGCACCGACTGTTAATACGTGGCGAGATATTGATCAAAGTTTAATAGAAAGATTTAATAACAGTATGGCAAGGAGTATTTTCCAATTAATTTATCGTATCTACTGGAGCAGTAATTGAATATTGAAAACTTTTACTGTAATTAATTATTGAACGAGTGGTATTTTATTATTGAATTTATATTTCTGTTTGTTTTTTGAATAACTCTTTTTTTCACGGGAATAATTGCTTTTGTAAATATAATTGTTTTATGAGAATTTTTATTGGAGTCTATTATATGTCGTGTAGCTTTAGGTAATTTTTAAAAAAGAACAATTTGAGATGTAATAGTCAATTTATAGTGGATGAAGTTGAGGTTATGTTTCTTGTAGCTGAGGTTATGTTTGTTGTAGCAGAGGTTATGTTTCTTTTGAAGTTAAAAAAATTGCTTGCAATATTTTAGATGTATTCTTAACAATATATCAATGCACATTTATCGAAATGTCAAGAATACTTCTAATAGAAAAATGCTATATAACAAAGTATTAAAAATGTATTCATACGTGTTGCATAATGAACATCTGACAATTCTAACATCACATATGTAAATTAAAAGACTGAATTAATAATTTAGGAAAAATTATATATAACTATCTAAATGAAGCTATTTATAACAATATAGTATAGCTTTCTACAGATTCTGTTAAAAATATGAAGTTGGTAGTATTGTAACTTAACCTAAAACACTCAATTAACACATCACTTTTAAACGAACAAAATTTAAATAAAAAATGTACTACAAACTTAAACGAAATTTTCATTTAACACAAAATGTACTAAAAGCTGTCAGCTAATTTGAAAAATCCAATCAAAGTAAATATTAAAATGATTTAAGAATACTAAAATTTTCATTGCGTTTTGTTAGGTTATCCTTACATTTCTAAGAGTATCATAAAAGCTCTAATTTAACTCCATTATTAACGATGTTAAAATATGCAGTAAGTTATAATCTCATTCATAATCTGAAGTTGCTGAAGGTATTTGAAGCGTTCATTAAAAGCAAAAACAGCAAGAGCGATTCATTTGAACCTGCTTTTATCCGATAAGTCCTATTCTGCTCCATCTATTTAATTCCTTGGAGTTCAATCAGATGCTTGACCCGGTGTTCTGTTATCAGAAACCGTTTTGTTCATCGATAGAATTATTTAAAGTAAATAATGAATTTAAGGCAATATTTTTAATAATATTTTAATTTAGTTGTTTATATTCAACTGTAAATTATTTAGCACAATTTTTATTTTTAATGTATGTTATTAAAAATTACTAAACTGTTATAGTAAAATAACAAAAGTATTTGACATAAATTTAACATAGGACCTTTAATAATATTTTAACAAATTATATACTTAATATATAGCTTCTATAATATATCAATTAGTATTATAGGTTCTACAATACATCAATTTCTATTGCATACCGATGTCAACCCACGAGTTGGCGCGTCAAGGGATTAATATGTTCAGAAGAGCTATTCTAATTGGTTCGAATATAAAAATGGACCGCTCACACGTATTTTGGGCAATAGTATTAACTCGAATGGTCAACACACCAATTAGACACTTTAATTTTTCCGTATCATATTGCCTCTATTTGACGCAGTCAATTTTTATGGAATCTTTAAGTACAACTCAATTCTAATGTGCCACATTTAACAACTCTGTGCCGCCATCTACAGTCCCTAACTGCACCATGAACTATAAAATGGCGGACTATTACAAGTTCAACAAACGCAGCAGTTTACTTAACAGCAAAACTTGACTAAAATATTATTTTTTCAACAGTAAAGACTATATTTCAGTACTAATTATATAATATAGTTCCTAAAATAGTATATTTCAATAATACTCACGTTCATCTGGAAATATTAGAAACCTACAAGGTTATATACTATTAGCACTCGTTTCTAGAATTTTTCTAACCATGAAAACTAACCATGAAACTAAGTTTTAACTTTGTATTAAAATATTTTCTGCGTATACTGTAATTTAGTTTCAATTTTCTTCTCTCTGATATTCTAAACATAACTTCTCGAATAGTCTAATAGACACGATATACTGCTATTAATCTACTAGTTGGCGCGTGAGGAGGCTGACGTGTTCGGAAGAGCTGCAATTGATCAGAATAGAAAATGCCTCATACATATTTTTGGCGGTAGTATTGACTCGAACGGTCGCACACCAATTATTATCCTTCCCAAGTTCCAAACTTTCAAAGTTCTAACCTTCCAAGGATCCAACCTTCCAAATTTCCAATCACCCAAAGTTCCAACCTTCCAAAGTTTCAATCTTGCAAAGTTTCAACCTTGCAAAGTTATTAATTTCTAATGTTATAATCTTCTAAACTTTCGATATTCCATAATTTCAACCTTCTCAAATTTCTCCTTTCACAAGTTCTAACCTTCCAAAGTCCCAACTTTTCAAGAATCCAATCTTTCAAAGTTCCAACCTTCCAAAGTTCTAACTTTTCAAAGTTCCAACCTACCAAAATTTTAACCTTCCAAAGTTCCAACCTTGTAAAATTTCAACCTTCTAAAGTTCCAACCTTCCATAGTCCCAACCGTACAATGTTTTAATCTTCCAAAGTACTCATCTCCTAAAGTTTGAATCATGCGAAGGTTCAATCTTTCAAAGTTCCGACCTTCCACAGTCCCAACTCTCCAAAGTCCCAACCTTCCCCATGTTCCAACCTTCAAAAGTCCCAATCTCGCAAAATTCTAACCTTCCAAAGTTCCAACCTTGTAAAATTTCAACCTTCTAAAGTTCCAACCTTCCATAGTCCCAACCGTACAATGTTTTAACCTTCCAAAGTACTCATCTTTTAAAGTTTGAATTATGCGAAGGTTCAATCTTTCAAAGTTCAGACCTTCCACTGTCCCAACTCTCCAAAGTCCCAACCTTCCCCATGTTCCAACCTTCAAAAGTCCCAACTTCGCAAAATTCTAACCTTACAAAGTCCCCATTTTCCAAAGTTTGAATCACCCAAAGTTTCAACTTTCCAATTTCCTGACGTTCCTGGATTTCAATTTTCGAAAGTCCTAACCTTTGCACATTTCGATCATTCTAAACTCGTTCATTCAACCTTCTTAACATAATTTCTGAAATAGTCTAATACGAGATACAAGATCTGTACGTCTAACAACATGGCAGTTAGATACAATGCATTTTTCATTATTTCATGCGTCAGTTTACCAGAACTATAGAAATTCATACCAATACAAGTACATCAATTTACCTATAAATTACTAATAATTGACGAGTTAGTGATAAATTTTATTATTACGTATAAAACATTTTAATTATCAACTCTTTAATATCAGTTCACATCTTTGATCGAGGTACGGAGACAAATTAGTATCATGATCGTCATATTCTTCCTCATTTAAGTTTTTTTTACTTATTCTTCCTGTCGTGCTTCATTATCACCCTGAGCTGCTATGACCGTTATCACGATCTTCTTCGAGAACAAAAAGAAGGATCTTCAAGGCTATCAGTATCGATTACATCACCTCCATCATTATTCTTAAGTCCTGTAAAGTACTCCTCAATATTCTATCAAATCTCAGACTTCTGATGCCTTGGAACTATCGCGATCTTGCGTGTTGCAATAACTTTCTATGTTATGTACCTTGGTTAGGTTATGGTTCTTGGAGAATGTAGACAACAATCTAGATAATATTAGATTTATAGTAATTATAGACTTATAGTAATTTGTTTATTATTAATACTTTGCTTGTTTAAGAATTTGAGACTTTATTTTTCATTGTGAGATTTTGAGCAATGACTTGTTTTATATAAACAAAAATTTATGAATTCTCAAACTTCTAAATGGAAAATTTTTCAAATTCTCAACTTTCCAAATTTCTAATCTTCAAATACTCAAATTCCCCAAATACTATTACAAACCAATTTTCAATTTTCTGAATCCCTAAAACCCCAAATTTCCAAATTCCCAAGTGTTCAAATTCACAAGAACCCAAATTGCAAATTTTTCAAATTCTAAAATCCCAAAATTTTCAATTTTTCAAATTTCAAATCTTCAAATCTTCAAATCCTCAAATTCCCCAAATACTTCAACAATCCAATTGTCCATTTTTTGAATCCCTAGATCCCCAAATTTCCAAATTCCCAAATTCCCAAATGTCCAAATTTTCAAGACCCCAAGTTGTAAATTGTTCAAATTCTCAAATCCCAATATTTTGAATTTTCCAAATTTCTAATTTTCAAATACTCAAATTCCCCAAATACTTCAACAATCCAATTTTCAATTTTTTGAATCCCTAAATCACTAAATTCATAAATCCCCAAATTTCCAAATTACCAAATGTCTAAATCCTCAAGCCTCCAAATTGTAAATTTTTCAAATTCTCAATTTTCCAAATCTCTAATCTTCAAATCCTCAAATTCCCCAGTCCCCATATCCTAATTCCCAAAACTGTAAATCCCTAAATTCCATAATTCCTAAATCTCTCCCCAAATTCCCTAATTTCCCCAACTTCCCAATACCCAAATCTCTAAATCCCCAAATTCAATAATTCCTAAACCTTTCCCCAAATTCAATAATTCCTAAATCTTTCCCCAAATTCCCTAATTTCCCCAACCTGCAAATGTCCAAAATTCTAAATCCCCGAATTCAATAATTCCTCAATTTCTCTCTAAATTCCCTAATTTCCCCAACTTCCTAATTCTCCTAACTCTAAATCCCCAAATTCAATAATTCCTAAATCTCTCTCCAAATTCCCCAACTTCCCAATACCCAAATCTTTAAATCCCCAACTTCACTAATTCCTAAATCTCTCCCCTAATTCCTTAATTTCCCCAACTTGCAAATGTCCAAAATTCTAAATCCCTGAATTCAATAATTCCTTAATTTCTCTCTAAATTCCCTAATTTCCTCAACTTTCCATACCCAAATCTCCAAATCCCCAACTTCACTAATTCCTAAACCCCAAACCCCAAAATCCAAAAATCCCCAAATCCAAAACCTCCAAACTCCCAACTTCTCCAATTTTCTCCACAAACCTCAGAATCTTAGCCAACACTCGTAACTCTGCCTGGTAATTACAATTTTCTTGGTACAACCTACCTAAAGCCACCATTAGCACAGTGTAAGGAAAGTCACATACGGGCAGGCGAGAAGATCCTCGTTAATTCCGATGCTAATGCGCTGTGATCAGATTAGATTTTGTAAGTGGGGAGCATCGATTTCAGCAGGGAAGGACGAAGTGACAAATAATATCAGCCGGCTTATAGTTACCGTTCGTCCAGTTTCTATCACGCGACAATAACTCGTGTGCCGGCGAACAAAATCGATGATGTGCCTGTCTGAATGTTTCACGTGCTTGCAGCAGAAAATACCAGTCACTGCTATTACATCAGTCGAGTAAATTTTGACTACAAACATTTCGCTTAGGGAGATTGTCTAGGGATTTTAGTTCAACGATGAAATGTCGATATTTAACTTATATGTATTTTGTCTGTGTTATATGTTATATATTATATATTATATGTATATTGTACTTTTTTATGTGATTTATGTATTTGCATTTGTTTATATATTTATGTGTGACCTTATATGTATATTATACTTTTTATGTAATTTATGTATTTACATTTGTTTATATATTCATGTGTAATTTTATATTTGTGGAGTATATATGTATATACAGTGGTACTTATTTAATTTCTTTTATGTATTTATATATTTTTCTATGCATTTTTACTTATTTACATATACTTATATATTCTTCTTTTATGCATTTAATATTTATACATTTTGGATTTTATTTTTTTTTATGTTTATTATAAAATAAATTTTATATGTACATATTTCTGTATTTACATAAAATAATATTTTTTATTCATACATTTATTTTGATTTATTTATATGTTTATACACTTATATACTGTACATATACATATTTATATTCATATGTACACATACTTAATATATTGATCTTCATACCATTTTTACAAAGAAAACACAAGTTACAAAAATCTTAATAATTACAGTCCTTCTTAACTTCTTCAACTTTTAAAATATCTAAAAATCTGATAATCACATGTCACTTATATTCTCAGGAAAAATTTAACCCAAAATTCTTCAACTTCGATCAGCAAAAACCTAACCTATATTCAAAGATTTTCGGTCCACCTACATATTTCTTCAACTTCATTGGAGCAACGTCAGTATCCATTGTTCAAGGAAATAATTCCAAGAACGGTGCACTCTTAAAGGTCATCGAAACGGATATTGATCTGGATCCCAAATGCAATCGTTACATTTCTATCCAAAGGTGAACGGAACGGTTGCATCAATGATAATACGCAGACGTGCCAAGATTCGAAATTCGTTTCGGTCCCTGCATTTTCGTTGTTATAACCTTTCTCCTGCGACTCGTCTGTCCGCTTTGTTCCCTTTGCTTGAATTTACATAGACCCCGGGTCAAGCTACAGATTACAAATCTAGATATCATCGCGGAATCCTGCTGGCTTACCTACGCGAACGAACGAAATATTCGATTTCGTTCCGGCAGCCATTCCGGTAACGTTTGTTGATATTGCTCGTACGTTACACACATTTTAATATTACCCGGAGTCGTTTAAAAGTTCTTGTACACAGGGTGAGTTGCTAGAAAGATATTTTCAATGTTTAGGAAATTTAGGAATCATATTATAAATTATTAGGGCTGGGAGTTCTCGGGAGAAATCTTTGTAGACAAAATTGAGATTTAGAGAAAATTTTGAGGAGTGAAGAAATTTGAGTTACAGGGAATTGTTAGGGAGAAGCTTTAAAGAAAATTCAGAGGCGGACAGAAAATTGACTTCACCTAGACTTAAAATGTTTATACACATTTCTGTTTTTATAAGGCTTAGGTTATGTGTCATCTTAATCCTTAAAACCTACATCCACTTAATTCTGTTATAATTGCCTCTGTTCAACAATTAGGTTAGGAATTACTACCACTTTAAATACTGCTTGTAAACATTTCAAACTGACTCTAATATCATTACAAGCTATTTTATAACCTGACAAATACTTCAACAAATTAATAAAAACCAAAATATCATCTTAATCCTTAAAACCTACATTCACTTAATTCTGTTACAACTGCCTCAGATCAACAACTAGGTTAGAAATTACTACCGCTTTAAATACTTCTTGTAAACATTTCAAACTTACTCTAATATCATTACAAGTTACTTTATAATTTGACAAATGCTTCAACAAATTAATAAAAACCAAAAATGTGTCATCTTAATCGTTAAAACTTACATCCACTTAATTCTGTTATAATTGCCTCTATTCAACAACTATGTTAGGAATTACTACCACTTTAAATACTCTATGTAAACATTTCAAACTTACTCTAATATCATTACAAGTTACTTTATAATTTGACAAATGCTTCAACAAATTTATAAAAACCAAAAATGTGTCATCTTAATCCTTAAAACCTGTATCGACTTAATTCTGTTACAACCGTTTCAGACCAACAACTAGGTTAGAAATTACTACCGCTTAAATACTCATTGCAAACATTCCAAACTGACTCTAATATCATTACAAGTTACTTTATAATCTGACAAATGCTTCAACAAATTAATAAAAACGAAAAATGTGTCATCTTAATCCTTAAAACCTATATCCACTTAATTCTGTGACAACTGCCTCAGATCAACAACTAAGTTAGAAATTACTACCGCTTTAAATACTCATTGTAAACATTTCAAACTTACTAGAATATCATTACAAGTTACTTTATAATTTGACAAATGCTTCAACAAACTAATAAAAACGAAAAATGTGTCATCTTAATCCTTAAAACCAACATCCACTTAATTTCACATCCCCATAAAATGTGGTTTTTATTAACTTCCATAACGAACAAGAACATATTGAGTTTCAAAGGGGAATTCTTAAAACGCGATTCATAAAATGCAGATTATAGACATTGTGCAATAAGGTTAACGACGAAAACTGCCACATAACGGAAACGACGGTAGTAAAATAGAATTTATTAAAATCGTTTAAGTAACCTGCATGAATTTCCTTAGGTAAAGATGGGAAGTGGGTTAAAAATTAGTTTAAGGAGTTCTTTTTGCGTAATAGCAAAATCCGATTTTCCGCAATTAAATCCCGGAGATCTCTACATTAGATACGTAGCACCGCTTTCATGCGGTCTTCATTCAATCTACTCATCTGAAGGATTTCCCTTGATGTTATATCTAAAGATTTTGAAATCTGCATCCAGAGAATTTTACCATCCTTTCACTGGATCATCAACCTGGCGCAAGAATTAATGCATTTTATACGATCCCTTTCACACGAACGTCTTTTAACAATTTTAAACCCCGTTCAGCGTGAAATTCTGACTGATATTTACAGATGTCCCCTTGGACCCTTTTGAAATGGGAAACATTATAGATTAATATTTCACAGTAGTTCTGAAGATTATTCTATGAATTTAAGAGTGGCAAGGGATTAAGTGTTATTATTTAAAAAAAATAAGTATGCAAGTGACTGCGAAGATTTTTAGCATATGTTTAGATGAAGTTTGATTGGGTTTGCATAACTTGGTTCATGCAGAAACAGAAATGAGCATAAAGATTGGGAATTTGGGATATTTGGAAATTTGTGAAATTTGAGAAATCAGAGAATTTGAAAATTTGAGAAATTTGAAAATTTTAAGAATTTATGAATTCTGAGAAATTTGGAAATTTCATAATTTGGGATTTCTGAGGATTTTGAGGAATTTGAGAAATTTGGGATTTCTGAGAAATTTGAGAAATTTGGAAATTTGGAAATTTGAGAAATTTGTAAATTTGTAAATTTGGAAACTTGGAAACTTGGAAATTTGGAAATTTGGAAATTTGGAAACTTGGAAATTTGGAAATTTGGAAACTTGGAAACTTGGAAATTTGGAAATTTGGAAGTTTGGAAATTTGGAATGAGGAAATTTGGAAATTTGAGGACTTATAGAATTGGGAAGGTGTATATTTAATAATTTGAAAATTTTAAGAATTTATGAATTCTGAGAAATTTGGAAATTTCATAATTTGGGATTTTTGAGGATTTTGAGGAATTTGAGAAATTTGGGATTTCTGAGAAATTTGAGAAATTTGGAAATTTGGAAATTTGAGAAATTTGTAAATTTGGAAATTTGGAAATTTGGAAATTTGGAAATTTGGAAATTTGGAAATTTGAAAATTTGGAAATTTGGAAATTTGGAGATTTGGAAATTTGGAAATTTGGAAACTTGGAAACTTGGAAATTTGAAAATTTGAAAATTTGATAAATTTGGAAATTTGGAAATTTGGAAATTTGGAAATTTGGAAATTTGGAAATTTGGAAATTTGGAAATTTGGAAACTTGAAAACTTGGAAATTTGGAAATTTGGAAACTCGGAAATTTGGAAATTTGGAAACTTGGAAATTTGGAAATTTGGAAACTTGGAAACTCGGAAATTTGGAAATTTGGAAATTTGGAAATTTGGAAACTTGGAAATTTGGAAATTTGGAAACTTGGAAATTTGGAATGGGGAAATTTGGAAATTTGAGGACTTATAGAATTGGGAAGGTGTATATTTAATAATTTGGAAATTCAACAACTGTGAAAGTTGGAAATTTGAAGAATTTGGGAATTTAGGAAATATTAAATTTATGAATTAGAAAATTTAGGAATTCCGAACTTTAGAAACTACAAAAATAACTTAGAAAATATATGAATCAAGAAAATTTGAGAATTTGAAAATTTTGTAATGTGCATAACAAAAAATGATGTACTGAGAATTGAACTTTTATTTTCAGTCATCAGTTCGTTCACTCAATTTATTATTATTACGCCCAAACGTCAATTACTCATATTTCCTGCTTTTTCATATGATTCGATAAATAATTCTGGTGAAATCGCTTGAATGTTACGAGGTTTTCATTGCTGTTATTCGTTTATACCACAATCTGTTACAGGACAAATAAATAAAACTGACTTTTCATCGTTCTATGGCAGAAACAATTTAATTTCTTTATTTGATTAAAAAAATGTAATTCATCAAATGTTTGTTGTCTTTTTATTAAAACATTGATTGTAGAACGATTACAGAAATAAAAATTAGTTAACAACATAATTGTTGTATTCAAGAAAATTTTTAATTATAATAATAATTATAATTAATTTATGTGTAACAATAATAATTATGATATTATATAATGAAAGTTTTACTATTAATTCAAGTTTTATATTATTTATTAGAATTTAATTTATAATACAACTTTTTAATCAAAATTAATTTTTTAATTAAAAAATTTAGTACAAAATATTTGCAAATCATATATGTACATAAACTGCTGCATAATTACTTTTGAATTAAAAATAATCATGTATAATGTACAATTATTTATTTAATATAATTTTTTAATTGTATTAAATATTTCTGAGTAGCATTTAAAATAATTAAATAATATTATGTAGTAGTTAAATGTAATATTAATTAAATATGTTAAAGTAATGTTAAACAAATATTCTGTCAAATATTAATTATTTGAATATCACTTATAAATTAATTATAAATAATTTTAAATTAGATCTATAGCTTAAATAATATTAAAAATCTTAATAAATATTATATAAAACTATTTATTTAACAATTTATGAACCTGACAAAAATATTGCATATTCAACAGTAATTATAATTAGCTAATATAAATAACTTGAATAATAATATTAAATATGTCTTAAAAATGTTAAACAACAAGTTATTTAATATTTATAACAATTTATGAACCTGACAAAAACATTGTATATTCAACAGTAGTTATGATATGAGCTTTAAATAACATTAACAATTTAAATAAGAATATCGAAAATATTTACAAGTATTAAATAACTCATATAATATTTGTAACAATTCATAAACCTACTTAAAAGTATTGAACATTCAGTTCCATGAGTATTTAATTCTACCAAATGTTCATAAATTACTTAATATTAACAAAATACCGAATCACGTTTCCCAATTCGCACGCACGACATATTGTTCCCGTGTTATTCTTCGAAACATTTCGTCAATGCAATAATTTCGAATTAAGTTCCATAATAAACGCAATATCCACGGTTCATTTTCACTGCGATGCAGTTATATAATTTAATTAATACCAACGACGCTGAAACGTGAACTGTTAAAGCTATTACGGATGTAAACGAGTTAAACAGCTACTGGCTACATATGAATTCGAGAAATTAACGTGCATAAGTCTGCGTCTGAGATACGATGGCTTAGTTTCACTTCTCGCGAAAATATTATACACAAAATTGTAAAATAAAAAGCAAACAAATATTGTTATAAATTATTTCTGTGATTATTCATTCAATTCGAATGAAATAATAATAGCTTTCTATATCTATAAATTGAAGCACGTGCTTCTAGAGATATTTATTGAAATTTCCTATCAATATTTCATTTAATGTATAAACACGGAAATATTGAAATATTTTTGCGAAATCTAATATTTTATGTATATCAATATATGAAATTCTGACGCCAGTGAGTACAGTCACTGTCAAAATTTATTTTGTGACGGATTTGAAATTTGATATTTGTGGATCTGTAATTTGATATCTGTTGACCTGAAATTTAAGATCTGTGAACCTGTAAATTTATATCTGTGGACCTGAAATCTGATATTTATGGATCTGTAATCTGATACTTGTGAACCTGTTTGATATCTGTTGACCTGAAATCTGATACTTGTGGACGTGAAATTTAATATTGTTGACTTCAAATCTGATACTTGTGGACCTATAATTTGATGTCTGTTGACCTGAGATCTGATACTTGTGGAACTGTAATCTGATACTTGTGAACCTGAAATTTGATATCTGTTGACATGAAATCTGATACTTGTGGAACTGTAATCTGATACTTGTGAACCTGAAATTTGATATCTGTTGACCTGAAATCTGATACTTGTGGACGTGTAATCTGATACTTGTGGACCTGAAATTTGATATCTGTTGACTTGAAATCTGATACTTGTGGACCTGTAATTTGATGTCTGTTGACCTGAAATCTGATACTTGTGGAACTGTAATCTGATACTTGTGGACCTGAAATTCGATGTCTGTTGACCTGAAATCTGATACTTGTGGACCTGTAATGTGATACTTGTGGACCTGAAATCTGATATTTGTGGAAATTAGATATCTGTTGACCTGAAACTTGATATTTCCAGTACTCAATGACGTCATTTAAGAAACTCAATGTCCAGAGTGCTTAATAATTTGAAATTTGAATGTTTGAGTATTTCCAAATTCGAAACTAGAACATTCGAGCATTCGACAACCCGAAATTCCAACGTTTGAATATTTTATTTTAACGATAATTGACACAGATTTCACGACCTCGTCAAACTCTGCAACTAGAAATAAAAAACCTATTAAAATTCGACCTCTTCCACACAAAAACTTCTTACACCCCATTTTAAAATATAGTCCTAAGCTTATTGCACCCCGTTTTAAAGTATTGCTCACCCTATCTCTAACATAATCAATCATAAATAATTAAACGACTTTTAAAAATAATTGGAAGCGAACATTTACTATCCGGTGTCAAAGAAATCGCATAACCGAATCACGAAGCCGTGACTAAATCTCTCGACAAGTTTGTCTCGTCTGGTTTTCATAGAAGGAAAACTATGACCACAATTCTGTCCCTTTGGTAAAATCGGGAGAATAAGGATTTCGTCGGGAAATATAAAGAGACCGGCTTAGTCTCCGCTTGACCCGCTTACGTTAACTCGGCCCATTCACTGCCGAGTTTCTCGAGTACTTTGCAAACTTTAGCGCGTTCGTGGATGGCTTATAAGTAAGTGAGCGAGTGAGTATGTGTACCCTGGTTATGTAAAGTATTCGCCCTGACAGGATACTTAAGACGAGGATCTTTCATGTTGCAGATTTACCCAAGTTCGGTAAACCGTTGAACAACCTGACGGTCTCGGTGGGCCGTGAAGCCATTTTCACCTGCATCGTGGAAAATCTTGGCCCGTACAAGGTAAGATTTCTTAAGTTTGACAGTATTTGTGCAAGGGTGTCCATGTATCGCGAAGTTAGTCGATTCAATGGAATATTCTAAATGACGGAGGTGAAATGTTACCGTCCACTTTACGTATCATTTGACAGTTATCTAACCGATTATTCTTGCAATATTACTTTCGATGGACCGTGAAGCCATTTCCATCTGCATTGTAGAAAATCTTGCCACGTACAAAATTTATTAAATTTGACAGTATTTACAAAGGTGACTTGTATAGTGAAGTATCGAAGTTTTCGAGGTATTCGAAGTTAGTCGATTCAATACAATATTCTAAATGACGGAGGTGAAATATCGTCCAAACTATCCTATCATTCGACAGGTTATGTTCGAACAGGTTCGAACCAATTATTCTTGCAATGTTACAAAGAAACTTGAAATGTTAGGCAAATGTGATCAACTGATTATAACTATACTTAAATTTAAAATGTCCTCAAAATCAGGTTTGGCACATTTGAGCTATGAGGTGCGGTGTACGAGGTGCGTCATGTGCGTCGCAGCGTCAGTGACGATTAAACGACGCGAATCATTAGGAATTCCAACAAGTGAATATAAGTAGATATCTAAATGAATTTGACTTCGGACTAGAGTTGATTTTGTTGTATACTTGATGACGAGAGCTTCGAAGATTTTTTACAAAAAAATGGGCGTATTTTTGTGACATTGCTGAGGGAAAACGGTTTCTAATTTTCTGTTGGTATAGCTGAAATTCGGATGGAGATGGAAAAGATGAAGTGGTTTACAAAGTGACCGTAGCAAGTAATAGAACCAAGCAGTACCTCCACACGTATATTAAAAATTTGAAATCTTTTTATTAACATTTAAATTTTATTAACAATTTTTATTAACATTTCGACTCATGTATGAATAAAATAAATCATTTATGTGTCATTGGGCATATAAAAGTCCAATACAAGTCCACAAACGAGATTTTAAAGAAATGGAAAGGAAAAGAAAGTAATAAAGGAAATACAGATCGAAAGAAGCTACAATAAACAGTACAAATAAATTCGGGAGGAAAAATTCCACGAGAGTTCCTATCCAATGCGTATCTCAGCAACTCCATTTAAGTAGAAATAAAATCCCATGGGGTGTGAGTTCAGCAGTTTGTTAAGTGGTTCCTGACCCCTTCTTTCTTTCCCTACGCTAACACTTTTATCCATCTATTCTTTTTTATTCCTTTCGTCCTTCTTCTTCTTCCCGCGGAATTTAAGCGTCCTCCTTTTGCGACCCTTCCGTTTCGAGCACCGACGCGTTTAGAATTTATGGGCCCTGGGACAATAATCGACATTATTTTCAATCGTAAATTTCAGAATTTGTAGTTTGCTGATCTTGTAACGAAGAAATTAGTTTCGTGGGAATTCTTAATTCTGAATGGTGGATTTATTTAATTATTGACCTCAAAAATTATGATCATAATATATGCATGTATTTTGTGATTATAATATGTGAATATACTATATGATTATAATATGTGTACACTTTTTATGATCATAATATATGCAGATATTTTGTCATTATAATATGTGTATGTACTATATGATTATATTATGTGTACACTTTTTATGATCATAATATATGCAGACATTCTGTGATTATAGTACGTGAGATTTCTCAATTATGAATATTGGAAGATTTGAAAAATAACAAATTTTGAATCATTGACCTAAAAAATTTCTCATTTTCAATATTACGAATTTTTTATTTTAAACATTAGTTAATTCTAAAAATACAAAATTTCTATATCTCTAATGTTTGAAATTTATTATTTCAAAAATTAAACTTAAAAATTTCTGTGTTTCTAATTTTTTATCCTTGACAATTCGTAACTCTCATAATAAACAAATATAACTGCCAAATGTGTAATTTTGAAAATTTGCCTAAGAACTTAAATTCGTGAACTAAAAATTCTAAACGTAACAATGTAAAATTGTATAAATTCCAAAAATGGAAGTACGTAACAGAAAGATTAAATTTGACAGATATTGAATTATCTGCACAAGTATTATCTACTCAGAAAATATTGAATTATCTAACAAAAATTTATGTAAAAATTTGAAATGATATAAATGAAGAGCTGACGATATAAAAATGTCAAAGTAAATCTAAAGTCGATGAAATTTGAAAATGGCTGTCCAGAATGGTACCCGATTTATCAGTCGCTAAAGACGTTACTGCACTAACCCTCTCTTCCGATTTTCCTGCTCGGCACAAAGATACGAGACACAGTTTCCTGTATGAAATCGCTTGTGCAGCAGGACCAATTTTTTCGCAATAAAACTGCGTAAGAATTGTTTGATGGTCGTGCACGTGCAGGCAAGCAACGTGCACACCGAGGTGAAATCGATGCATTATTTTTACGTTCGCAACGAACGACATCTCGCCGGAAATGAAAATGCCGAGGTATGCTATGCTGACCGCCGCTGATACTCGGTGGAAAAAAAAGAGGCGAATAAAAGCGAGTGGCACTTTACTGGCACAAAGAACTCCACTTTCAATAATCGACACGATGCCTGCGGTAAAATTAACGTTTTCCACCGGGCTACACTTTTTCCCGCCGTGTTCTTTGAAATTTGAAGCGGCGTTGTATCGTGTCCCGTCGATGAGAATTCAATTAGCGCGATAAAGTAATTATCGAAGATAAAATTGTTATGGAAGAACCCGAATCGGAGCTGTATTTGCTAGGGGAATAATTATGGCAATCGGGCGAAATTAACTGGTTCCTTCGTAGAGGAACCGATGCATATTTCATATATGGTAATCATGCTTAATACGAAATAGCTGATTTTGAAAGCTTGCTACGTTTGTGTTTTAGTGGAATGTTGATAGATGGAATAATAGATATTTGATTATCTATGAAAATTAAATTAATTATTTTGTTAGATGTTATTCGTTCGAGAGATGTTACATTATGTGTTTGAAGGATGTTAGATTATCTATTCAAGGGATACTAGATATTAGGATGTTGAATAGATATTTTTTATCTAAATATTAGATTGAAATTTTTTGTCTAGATATTAGATTTATTTGAGGGATAGTAGATTATCTTTTCGATAAATATTTGATTATATACTTGATGGAACCGATGAATGATAAATTATCTGTTCGAGGAGTATTAGATTATCTATTCAATAGATGCTGGATAATCTTTTCAATAGATTTCTTCATTGTCTACTTGACAGATATTAAAATATGTACTCGACTGATATTAAATTCTCTACTTGACAGATATTGCATTATCTACTTGTAGATATTAAATTATCTGCTCAAGGGGTATTAGATTATCTATTGGATAGATGTTGGATCATCTTTTCAATAGATTACATTATGTACTTGACAGATATTGAATTATGTATTCGACTGGTATGAAATTCTATACTTGACAGATATCACATTATCTGCTTCTAGATAATAAATTATCTGTTTGAGGAGTACTAGATTATCTATTATAGACAGATAGATGCTAACTTATCTTTTCGATAGAAGATTTAAATTATCTACTCGATATTTTCCACTCTTCAGATAAGACTATACAGATATTAGATTATCTAAAGTCATCATTAGCTTACATCAAGTGTTCGATGGTTTCTTGATCATCTTTTAGACAAATTGTTACATTATCTGTTTGACAGAAAAAAGGAAAATTAATTACATTATCTACTTGACAGTAAAAAGGAACATTAATTACATTAACTTCTGGACAGGAAGAATGAACATTAATTACATTATCTACTTGCAAAAAATTTTCAGATACTTCTTATGTTTTATTGTTACAAAACTTTGACATTCATTTGAAATACTTTTTGTAACAAAAAAAGTTACATTAACATTTAATGAAAAACAAAATGTTTACATTACTTTGAAAAATAAAATTTTTATAATAATTTAAAATATAAAAATTTATCGATTCCGACATAATTTTATTTATTCCCAATCTGCAATTTTGTTATTATTCACAAATTAACTTGCAAATTTACTTCAGTCATTTTATACACGTTCTAAATAAAATGTTGTTCCAGATTTTATACACTTATAATTAGTGTATTACAGTGTTGTTACACCTGGTGTTCCCCGAAGTTAATCGTTATCTTAAAATGGTAATTAATATAGGTACTTTGAACCGAGAAGTTAAGTTTGACGATATTATCAGCTATTCGACACGTTCGTGCCACTCTAATTTCTTCCGGAGAGAAAAGCTACGTTGCTAGGGTAACTACATCAGTTTCTAAAGTAATCAAAAGTCGGTTAATTGTTCTTGAGGTAATATATTACTATGCGGTAGGCTTTTAAGCGTCTTATCTCGGATGCATTGAAGACGTAACTTTCTCTATCAATAGTTCATTCGCAGGTTAGAACTTGCTGATATTGCGTACGTGCTAAATATATTTCAGTATAACGACAGATATAACATTCTTAATTATGTCATTGCTTGTTTTTGTTTCTTTAATCAGGTTCTGATTTAGAGAATTTGAATATTTGAAAAATTAAGATGTTTGCATTGGAATTTACAAGGATTCAGGAATTTAAAAATTTCTAAATGTTACAATCTCTATTTTATCAGATTTCAGATTGCAAATTTTTCAATTTTTCAATTTTTCCAATTTCCCAAGTTTCCCAATTTCTGAATTTCCTAACTTCCCAACTTCCCACTTTCCCAATTTCCCACTTTCCCACTTTCCCACTTTCCCACTTTCCCACTTTCCCACTTTCCCACTTTCCCACTTTCCCACTTTCCCACTTTCCCACTTTCCCATTTTCCCACTTTCCCACTTTCCCACTTTCCCACTTTCTCAATTTCCCAATTTCCCACTTTTCCAATTTGCCAATTTGCCACTTTCCTAATTTCTTAATTTCCCAATTTCCCAATTTCCCAATTTCCCAATTTCCCAATTTCCCAATTTCCTAATTTCCTAATTTCCTAATTTCCCAATTTCCCAATGTTCCAATGTCCCAATGTCCCAATGTCCTAATGTCCCAATTTCCTAATTTCTCAATTTTCCAAATTACAATTTCCCCAATTTTCTTAATTTTCTAAATTGTAATTTCTCGAATTAAAAATGCCACAATTTCTAAATTTTTCATATTACAATTTCCCCAATTTTCTCAATTTCCCGAATTGCAAATTTTCTTTTTTCTACTAATTTTTCAATTTACTATTTTTCAACTTTCCCATTTTACCATTCTACCATTTTTCCAATTTTTCAATTTGTAGTTTTCTCATTTTCCGATTTCCCATTTTCCAATTTTGTCGTGATCCCGGAGGCAAAAGAAATATTCGAAGTCAATATAGATTTTTATAAAAACAAAACTTTATTAGACTTTTGACTTTTTGATGTTGACTGAATGAGGGATAAGATAATTCTGGTTCTAGAGTGAGGGTGCGAGTTCGACGAAGGAAAAAATTAAGGTGGGGCCTAAGGACTGAGAGGGGATGTTAAGGTTTAGGCTGGTCAGTGAGAGGGTGGCGGAAGTGCTCGAGGAGAAAGTTTGGGACTTAGGAAGGCGGTGATTTATGTTTTGTAGGACTTGAGGACTGTGGGCTTGCCTGTTTTGGGGTTATAGGAATGGAAAATGTTTGGGAAAGGACACAGATGTTTTATTTTTAGGCGTAGAAAATACGTTAAAATTTACAAGCGGTAAGAGTATCTGACACCTCCCATCCGTAAAGAAATTTACGGTTTCACAAAAACGTAAATTAATTAATTCCTATGATGTTTAAGATCGCTTTCTGTAGTTAAATTATAAGTATACATTGTAAATTATTTATAAAATGTTAGAATTATTTGATAAGGTTAGGGAGTTTTTTTCTAAAATAGCATAGAGTATATAAAGATATAATTTAAGGAGGTAAGAGTTAACTTAATAACCTACTTATGAGATAGATGGTAATGAAGCTCATTCAATTAATCTAGAGAATACATATCGTTACGTGTATCTACGCTTATTCTATTCGTTACCAAGTAATAAGGGACTGTATTAAAATATTAGGTTATAATAATATTATTTTCTTTGAAACAATGGTGTCAATCCATAATTATGGAGGGTGCACGAGATGTTGACCTTCTTAATCCATGTTGTCCAGCAGGTCTGGTTACGAGTTCGTCTCTCTGTTGTCTATCGGTGGAATAGATTGGGGGTTGGTCAAGTAATCCTTCCTCGAATATTGGTCTGTCTTCCTCAAGGAGTTTCAATAACTGTCTCCTTGTTAATGGGCCGGCGTTGACATTTGTGTTAACAATTTTAAGACTGCAAGCGTCGTTTGTTGGTCTTGGATCCTTCACAGAATACAAGCGCCTGACTGTTGAGCGTAATACGCCACACCGTCGTAAGAGAAATACTGCGAATATAATACCAACAATAAACATTAGTATATTCAATATAATAGTGGACCACGAATTGTGCTGGATGATAACGGGTTTGTTTAGTTCTTCTTGTAGGAGATTATCCAACCGGGCAAGCTTATGATTTGAATACTTCAACTCTTCGGTATTAATATCAGTAATTTTAACAGGCTCTAACAGTATTGGTACAATTGTGGAGTCTTCACGGTTCTTCGGACAGCAATCTTCTTCAGGAATGTGTACTATTGGACTGTGACTGCTATTTGCGGTGATGCCTTGCGACGGTTCCAAGATAATTGTTTCGCTGTAACCCTTGCATTGAGGCTCAAGGCGAATAATTCCTGCTGAGTTTATTTTGATATCCTCGATGTGCGTTGGAGAGCATGTTAGCGTCAGTTGTAGTGGATATGAGGCGGTGTAAATCCATTGATTGTTCTGGATGTAGAACCAACTTTCGAAGTTGCCCTTAATCGTATGGGTTTGGCATGATGGATCTATTCCTCTCGTGTTGGATGTGAATAATTTTGTCTCGCATGTTGATTGTCCGGTTGTCCGCATTATGTGGTGTATCAGACAGATGCGCTCGTTCTTATCGGCTGCAAAACATACTTCGAGATTTTGAAGCATTGCGTAATACACCTCGTTGGAACTCAGTAGCATGTAAGGGAAACTGGGTTGAATATAGAGGTAGGTATTTGGTATATTATGAGGGATAGGTAACGGTAACATTTCATAAAGCTTAAATTGCATTACTTTTACTAATGGTATTTTTATGATGAACACTAGTATGTCATTAATGCGAGCTACATTTAATTTATATAATTTATCAAGCTTGTACATATTAGAATATTTTAATGGAATTGGCCAATTTAATCCATTCTGGAGGACAACATTGCTCAATTCGTCAAAAAGATTCTGAGGAGTTACTAATTGCGGATGTAGTATGTTTTGTTTTGCTAAAGAAATGGAAGAAGTAATTAAATTACAGTATTCGTCTAATTCCGAAAGTAACTGCGTTAATGAGAATAATTGCTCTAAAATAAGGTGTCGTGTAAAAATATCGTTTAAATAATTTGTTGTTGAGTTGGAAAAGCTATTAACTAACTTTATGTTTTCATTAAGCTTATCTTCATCTGCACGGAGACTTTGGATGGAAGAATTAAAGTTTTGAATAGTGTTGCTTATTACCGCTATTTGCTGTTTCATCAATAAGTGAACATTTCTATTTTCGAGGACGATTGAATTTATTGCTTCTTTGTAAAATTTGGCGTCTTCATCGTTAGGTGTATTGAATACCCAGCGTAAAACGTGAGATGCGCCGTCAAATAATCCTCTCTTTACTAATTTTTTCCCTACGTTCGGTTGGTTATTCGTCATATGCTTTATGGTCTCGATTTTACTTTTAATTGCTGAGATGCGCAAACGTATGGTTTTCAAAGAACTTTGACAGAAATATGCGTTGTGTGAAATTTGTTCGGAAATGTGTGTACACATAGTGAGAGATTTGGTATAAAATTTAAATAATAGGTCGTACCTTTGGTCTGATATAACTAGATTAATGTGCGTTAATATGGTGTATTGGGAATTCGATATTTTTACATTTCCTAATTCATTGTAATATAACCCTTGGTGAACGTGTAGTTGGAAAAGTTCGTAATATGGTTCGCTAGTTTTGTGAGCATGGTTTGGAGAAATGGAAGTGAATGCTACTAGTGTTAACAGGATAGACAGGTGATGCCGTTTTTTAGTTGTCTTCATCTCCTGAAACAGAAGGTTTCAGTAAGTTAGTGTGGTATGTTATTAATTTTTTATTATTTAAAACTTGAATGGTGTGATTAGGATTAATTTTTGTTATTTTATATGGACCTTTGTAATTTGGTGTCAGTTTCCTATTCAATCCAGTAGTTGTTTGTTTATTTTGGACATAAACTAAATCACCAACTTTGTAATTATGAACAATGATTTTATTATCGTAATACGTTTTTGACTTAGTTTTGGCTTGTATTAAGTTGTCTCTTGCTATTTTTTGTGTGTAATTTAGTTTCTGTTTTAAGTTAACAATATAATCGTCGTAATTATAGCTTAATGTTGGTTCCTGTGTTAATTTACTTGGTAAATATGGTTTATTTCCGAAAAGTGTCTCATATGGAGTAAAACCAGTTGATTTATGTACGTGCGTGTTGTAAGCTAGCATTGCGAAAATTACAAACTCGTCCCAGTCTGTCTGTCTGTCATTTATGTAGTGTTTAAGATAATCTTTAAGAGTCAAATGCGATCTTTCTAGTGCTCCGTTTGTCTGTGGATGATATGGCGAGGATACTAGGTGTTTTGTATTGAATAATTTCGTAAGGTCTTTTATTAACTGTGACATAAAATCGGTTCCTTGATCAGAGAGTATGGTTTTAGGTATTCCAAATAGTGTAATAAATTTAGATAGTTCTGTGGCAATGGTTTGAGCTTCGTGATTTTGTACAGGTACGGCATATGAAAATTTGGTAAGATCATCTTGCATTGTTAGAATGTAACGGTTGTCATTTACGGTTTGAGGTAAAGGCCCGACAATGTCGATGGCCAATCTTTCGAAAGGTTTACTGGAGGTTGTTGTTATTTCCATCGGGGCTTTCGAGGGTCGAAAATTAGTTTTATTAGCCTGACAAGAGGGGCATTTCTTAATATAATTTTTGATATCTTTTTTCATGGTGTCCCATTTATAATATTCTTTAATTCTCTTATAAGTTCTAAGAAAACCGGAATGGCCCGCTAATTTGGAATCGTGATTTTCGCGCAAGATTTCTACGATTTCGTTTTGAGAGTTAGGAGTGATTCGTTCGACATTTAAAATTACGGGAATGATATTCGAATCTTTGAAGATGAAGTATAAAATTTCACAGAACATTTCCTTCTTTATATTTTTATTATTAATGGTAACATCGTGAATATAGAGATTTCCGGCATAATTAGATTCTTGTAGGTGCTTAAATAAGGTTTGTAATGAGTAAAATATTTCTTTATATTCTAATTTATCAAAGTGGAACGGTTTACAAATACAGAGATATGTGTCCTGAGAGTCTTTAGCAAGTTTAACAAACGAACGCAATTCATCGGGTTCTTTGATTTTGGACATGTCGTATAGGTTTCGTAGTGTTTCCGAGAACAAGTTACTATCATCTAGATCTTTTGAGTAAAACAACGCATTAGGAAAGTATTTAAATTTATCACAGGGAACGGATTTGATTTTTGGGATGTCAAAATTTTTGTAATGGAACTCTATAAAATTTTCGAAAGAATGCGTGTTGTGAACTATGTTTATTACCGGATAACGGGACAGTGCATCTGCGTTTGAGTTAAGTTTTCCTGCTTTGTATATTATTTTGTAGTCGTATTCCTCAAGTTTCAATCGCCAGCGTACTAGCCGACTACCTGGGTCTTTGCAATTAAACAACCAGGTTAAAGGTTTATGGTCGGTTATTACGGTAAACTGTCGACCGTACAAATAGGGCCTAAAATGACTAACACTCCACACGATAGCGAGTAACTCCTTTTCGGTAGTGCTATAATTCTGCTCGCTTTTGTTCAGGGTACGGGAAGCATACGCGACGGGGAGGTCTTTCCCGATTGTACCTTGACTTAGAATCGAGCCTATCGCGTAATTAGATGCGTCAGTTGTGAGAATGAATTCTTTATTAAAATCGGGATATTGGAGGATCGGTTGTGTAACTAGTATTCGTCGAAATTCATTGAATGAGTTAGATTGTTCTGAAGTCCATGTGAAAGGGGTGTCTTTTTGAAGTAAAATTGTTAATGGTTTAGCTATTTTTGCAAAATCTTTTATAAATTTTCTATAGTATCCGATAAGTCCTAAGAAAACTTTAATATCTTTTTGATTTTTTGGAACGGGGAATTTGTCAATAGCTTTAATTTTTTCTGGATTAGGTTGTACGCCTTTATCTGAAATAACGTGACCTAAGTATGCTACTTCTCGTCGCATAAATTCGCATTTATCGGGTTGAAGCTTGAGATTATTTTTTCTGAGACGATCAAAAATTGCTTTTAATTTTCCGGAGTGTTCCTGAATCGAAGATGCACAAATAACGATATCGTCAATGTAAATAAAACATTGCAGACCTTGCAATCCCATTAAAATTGTATTCATTAATCGCTGAAAAGTTGCCGGAGCGTTTCTAAGCCCGAATGGCATTCTCGTAAATTCGTAATGACCTGACGGTGTTGAAAAAGCTGTTTTCCGTTTGTCGGAATCCCGCATTGGAACCTGATGGAACCCAGAGGCTAAATCTAAGGTCGTAAAGTATTTGGCATGGCCTACCTGGTCTAGAATATCGTCAATGTTAGGCAGTGGGAATGCGTCACCGACCGTCACCTCGTTTAAACGTCTATAATCAATTACGATTCTCCACTTACGTTCGCCCGACGAATCTAATTTTTTGGGTACTACCCACAGAGGGGCTGACCATGGAGATACAGAAGGCCGTATTATTCCCTGTTTTAACATTTTATCGATCTGCTTATTAACTTCGGTCTTGTGAATTTCTGGGTATCTATATAATTTCGTGCAAATCGGAGTTGGATTAGTTACATTGATTTCGTGTTCAATAGCACTAGTCGCGGTTAAAATATCGTCTGGCAAATGGAATATATCGTTGAATTCTGTGCAAATATCTAACACTGATGCTTTTTCATCCGAATTTAAATGATCTAATCTTAGATTTTCCTGTAAAAGTTTATTACGATTTGGTCGAAAGGTATTTGAATTATTAAATGACATTATAGTAGCTTCTTGCGGTAAGCGTTCTAAACATACAGAAATTGAATCTATTTCCTGATCTATAATTCGCGTATTTAAAATAGTTGCAAAGGCTTTGTTGTTTTCGCGTACTTTGGTTATTGCTTTTGACAAGTAAATTCCTTTTGGTAATACTAATTCCGGAATGATACCTTCTTGAATTTCGGGGTTTTTTATTTTAATTTCGATGAGGGTCTCGGTTCGCGCTTTGAGTTTAATTAGATTTATTGCCGAATTTTCGGATTTTTGAGAACGAAGTTCAATTGGAATTGGCAATGATTTAAGCGTTAATGTGTGAGATTGATAATCGATTGTTGCAGATTCTTGTTGCAAAAAATCTTTTCCTAACAAGCCGTCAAATGGGACGTTTGTTGCTTGGTTTAGGATATAGAATTTAATTTTTATCGCGCAATCTTGAAACTGAACTGGAATTAGACAACTACCTACTGTCTCGACTGGGATATTTGGACTAAGACCATGCAATATCAATTTATCCTTTGAATTAAAGAGTGTATTTGGGTCTAATTTGCATGCTTTTATGAGAGAGACGTTTGCACCGGTATCCACTAAAAATTTGAATGTTTTATCCGTGTTTTTTGAATATAGTGAGGAAACTTTAATAAAATCTAGATTATTGTTGGGGATTGAAACGTTTAGTTCTCGAACACCGTAAGTTGCGCAATTCGATCCTCCAGCGTGGTGTTCGTCGCTGGGGATTCTTGGGAGTTTAAATGTACCGCGGCGTTTTCTGACTGAGAAGTGCTCTGATTTGTTAATTGGTCCCTTCGACTATTATTGTACTGTCTTTTCCTACACTCGGCGATTAAGTGTCCTGGTTTTTTGCAATAATTACAAAGTTTAGGGGTGTCGGGTCTCGTATTTGAATTTACTTGATTTTGTTGGAAATGATTTTGCGTGCGGAAACGTTGGGATTCATTATAGAATTGGTGTGGATGTTGATTTCGAAAATTGTTTTGATATTGATTTTGGTTTGGAACTTGGATATTGTTAACAGTTCTCACGCGATCTGAAGTGGATGATTTTAATCTGCATTGGGATGTATCATGATTAATTCGACCGCAAATGTTACACGACCTTTGTCTATTGTGTTTGTGCATATTTAAGGCTCTTTCTTCTGAGATCGCGGCAGAATAAGCAGAATTTAAATTATCAAAATCCTTCCATCTAAGCATCTGCGAGATTTGTGGATGACTATGATAAACGAAGCGATTTAGGGTTGTCTCCTCTACTGATTTTTTCTTTCCCGGTATTTCTAGGGGGTCAGTCGCGTATTGTTGAATTGCACTGAGTGCTCTAGACGATAAGGTTAATAATCTCTGATAAAAACTACTGATACTTTCAGAAGACAATTGCCTACTGTTATTTAATTCTTCCATTATTTGACAATAATGTTTTTTATCCTGATATAATCTTTTGAGCTGCTCCTTTAATTCTGACCAATTTCGAAAATTTTGTAAAGCTAATTGTTCTTTGGCATTTCCGGAAATTCTTGAAAGTATGAAATATAATAACGGGGTTTTTTGTCTTTCTGATGCTAGTTCGTCGGCATTATTACAATTGGCTATAAATTGTCCAAGCTCGAATCTGTTACCAGAGAATTCTTTCGGTATCAAATTACAAAGAAATTGAATAGGAAAATCGGACGAGGAATTTGTTGATTCTGTGAAATTATCAGGGGAAAGTGGTGTAGACATTGTTATATGCTACTAAGTGACGAAAGTGATTATCAAGCAACAAAATTCGAATATGTACTTGCCGTCTGCCAGTGAAGCAATCCTTGGAAGAGTTGATTTCCTTCGCTGTGATGGATGATTAGATCCGCAGACTCTCGGGGTTGACACTGTTGTCTTTCGTCCGGATAAAAAAAATCCACAAGTGAAGAACACTTTATAAAAAGTTTTACTATTCGTTCACCAATGACGTGTCCTACCGACTGCGCCAAAATTTTGTGTCGTGATCCCGGAGGCAAAAGAAATATTCGAAGTCAATATAGATTTTTATAAAAACAAAACTTTATTAGACTTTTGACTTTTTGATGTTGACTGAATGAGGGATAAGATAATTCTGGTTCTAGAGTGAGGGTGCGAGTTCGACGAAGGAAAAAATTAAGGTGGGGCCTAAGGACTGAGAGGGGATGTTAAGGTTTAGGCTGGTCAGTGAGAGGGTGGCGGAAGTGCTCGAGGAGAAAGTTTGGGACTTAGGAAGGCGGTGATTTATGTTTTGTAGGACTTGAGGACTGTGGGCTTGCCTGTTTTGGGGTTATAGGAATGGAAAATGTTTGGGAAAGGACACAGATGTTTTATTTTTAGGCGTAGAAAATACGTTAAAATTTACAAGCGGTAAGAGTATCTGACAATTTTCTGTTTGACTAATCTTTCGATTTATTATTTTTCAACTTCCACAGTTTACCATTTTTCCAATTTTTCAATTTGTTTTCCTATTTTCCGTTCTCTCAATTGTCATTTTTCAATTTTCCCATTTTCCATTTCCTCACTTCCACATTTTCCATTTTCCAACTGTACGACTTTTCAATTGTCCAATTTTCCAACATCCCATTTTTTCAAACATCAAATTGTCCCATTTGAATGAAACATTAAAAGAATTCTATTATTTCCGCACTTCTCAATTTCCAATTTCTCCAAATGATAAAATCTTAAATTTTGAAGCACACGAACACTAATTATACCTCATTATTATATTTCAAATGCAGTTTAACCGGTTGTTATTAACGTGCGGCAAACCCGCCATAATAAAATGTAACAAGGAAAGAGAGAAAATTAAACAACGGAATCGTGAAACGTAACAGTTTGCACATTATCCGAAGTCGGTAGGAAATTTTAAAATTTCATTAAAGAGTTGAAATTACTTCCCGCGGAAACGGTAGTGAGGTAGAAACGCCCCTAACCTCGTAGTCGCGTATTTTTACGGCTCTAAACCTAATTGAAGCTGGAGCCCTCGAAATTTGTCGAGGTTCGTAAGATTAGCACCGAGACAATTTTTACTGTATTAAAATTATCGCACCGTTTCAACTTCGCACGCTTTTACTTTTTTATTTCTTGATGTTACATCGAGATCTGCTAAAACTTTTACAAAACATTATTTCCAACGAAGTGTATCTTTTTTTTATTTGCTCGTTTTCATTGCAAATTTTAAATATTTTCATAGGTGCTGAAAATCTTTTTAGAGAATACTGGGATTTGGATTTTTATGAATTTTGAAGAGGTTTCAATTTTGGAAATTTTTGTACGTGGTGAAAATTTGAGAATTTGAAGAAATTGAAATTAAGACGCTTGGAAATGTAATAAATTTTGCTTCTTGCAAATTTGGCCGTTTTGCAATTTGGAAATTTGAGAATTTCAAAATTTATAAAAATAAAAACCCAGAAATTTAAATGTAGGAGTTCTAAAATTTGTCCCTGAAAATTTTCAAATTTCCAATTTTTAATTATTTGAATAATTTTTTGCATTTTCTTTAACTCGTAAATTGTCAAATCTACAAAATGCAATTCCTGAAAAATTAAAAATAAGTATACGACCATCCTCCACAGAAACTACCCTTAACAGCATCAGGTAGTTTCAGGTCCTCAAAGAAATAACTCGACACAATTTTTTAAAGAAATAATTCAAAAGAGATAACTCGAGTATCAACCGATAAAAACGCGTTTAAGCCTTCTATTTTTCCTTATTCTATAAACCTGCGAAGCTTCATCAAAATCTGAAAAGGTCCAAGAACCTTCCTTGTTAGTGACCTACCACTGTCCGACCATTATCTTTTTCTCTTTATAAACTGCTTATGGTTTCCTTCTTCAAACGAGATGCCGAACCTTTTATGGCGGGCACGGGTATCGGAGCAGAAACAAGATACTTGGAAATCCAAATAAACGAATTTCGTGATGTGAGAAGCTGCTTTAAGTCTTCAATTCGTTTACAGGGGGTTTTCGAGTATTGACGTCTTAACTTCTCGTAGGATTACTTATTTTGAATTACATTTAATGCACTAGAATTACTTTTTGTGATAAATGGCACCTTTTATAAACTGTTCATTTGCATGCTTTTATAGAGTTTCTGATGAACATATCTTCAAGAGCCAGTTTGTGTGTTGATATCTGTACATAGTTGTTATATGAACAATTTAATTTTAGTTCTGAACAAATTTGAAAAGATATATGTATCGGTGCAGTACATATCTTTGATGTGTTTTTTGGGTTAAACTAACCTAAAGTCGCTAACATTTCCATATTTTAACCTAATCTGAAAATCTAACCTGACTTAAATTAACCTAACGCCTAACCTAACTTAAATTATCCTAAAACCTAACCTAACCTAACCTAACCTAACCTAACCTAACCTAACCTTAACCTAAACCTAAACATTACTATAAACCTAACCCTAACCTAACTTTGACCTAATCTTGACATAACCTCAACCTAACTTTGACCTAACCTTGACCTAACCTCGACCTAACTTTGACCTAACTTTAACCTAACATTGACCTAACATTGACCTAACCTTAATCTAACCTTGACCTAACCTTGACCTAACCTCGACCTAACTTTGACCCAACCTTAACCTAACCTCAGCCTAACTTAGACCTAACCTTGACATAACCTTGACCGAACTTCAACCTAACCTCAACCTAACCACAACATAACCTCAACCTAATCTCAACTTAACCTTAACATAACCTAACCTTAACGAAATCTAATCTTGAAACGCAGACTACAATCGAAAAGCAGAACGATATTACAATCTAATGCAAATGTAGATATAACCTAATCTAACCGTATGTGTCATAATCTAAGCTTAAAAGTACTTTGGTATAACATAACCTAAACTATAACATACTTTTGTTTCAAAAGTATATAGTTATAATAGATTATAAACTTTATTGAGATTGTACTTCAACTTCCGTTTCATATGGATATAAAATTAAATACATTTTAGATTTTCATAAGATATAATAAATTAAATTTGAGAATTAGATATTTGAATAATAGCACAGATTTAAAGGAATCTTATTTATGAATTAATAAGAGGAATCGTACGAATAAGAATCTTATGAATTCATGAATATTGATAATAATATTCATAACGAATAAGGTTTAACTAAATAATCACATTTCAATGTAGAAGTATATCAAATTTGTAAGATGTGCGCTTATGAAATTATATTCACAATTTCCTGCACATTACCTTCCATAAAAAGATAAATTAAGTGATCAATATATATTTAATATGCATTTCATGATCTATGTTATTACTCATATCATTAAAAAATCCTATATTCGAATACTTAATCTTATCTGATTGCTGCGTTAAGATCACATTCATAATTCACCGTAATCTTCGTGTTCTTATGCAAAGTTTATATTGCGTGATACTTGAACCCACATTTAATTCAATTAACAACTACATTCAATCTAGAACAGTATATCAGATATCATATCAAGGGTGTACAAAGCTGCTTAACAAATGTATGTGTATCATAATACCTTTTACAAATGACTTTAGAATCGGGGGTGGAAATGATTTATCTTTCATTTTTAAAGAAATGCTTGTATGCTTATCTATTCCAGTTTTTGTGCTTTCTTTTAAAAAATGTGTTTTGTGATTTATTGGGTAAGGTGTTATGCTGAAGTTCTTTGAAAAGTATTTATTTAACAAATTTTTGTGAAGATATTTTAAGGTAAATAATATTTAAAAATGTAAAATTATGAAATGTAAAATAAAATTATAGAGAAATCACAGTATAAATACAGAAAGGTTATGATACTTAACCTAACCTAACTTGTAATAGTTCCATAAGAACCTGGAATAAGAACAAAAATGCGAATAATATATTTCCATAATCTAGAAAAACTAAAACATATTCTGTAATACAAAATGCAACACAATAAATAATATTTGTATAACATGTAATATTTTTATAAAATATGCTTATTTATGTATAATACATAACTATCCTCACTACATTATTTCACTGTACAAAAATTATTTGACACAGCAAAACTAGATTCAGTCAAAGTTAATTCAGTTCAACTAATCAAAAGTTAAAAGTGAAAAGATAATTGCGTGCATCCCGGTGTAAAATCCTGCAATCAATATGGCGTACTTCGCAAACGCAATCACGCGTGGTTAAAAGTTTCAGCATGTTAGATTTTTCTTCCCTAGCAAAATATTCGATCTGTCGCAGTAAATTAGCAGTTTGATCTCACAAGAGAGTTTGCCAAATGGTTGAACTCATCGATTCACCGAACACAGCGAAATAAGATCCAGTTTTCCCGAACATAACCTTATCGATCCGAAATCGAGTGCCAAGTACAGAAAGAATGTCTTCGAATTCAACGAAACGAGGAATGTTCTCACATTTTCAGTGAACCGTAAATTAAGTATTCGTCGTCACGTATTACGTTGTTACTTTCAAAATGGCGATTCTCAGGCATACGATTAGGGGTTACACGTAATATTAAGTCGGGGGATAGCGTGCAAGCATGAATGGCCGCTACATATTCAATGAGCAGAACAATGCAGTGCTGACAGAATGAACGCTATGTCACTGGTAGTATATAATTGAGATGGAAATAAATTATGTTCAGGAACAAACGCTGACCAATGTATTGTACGCATTTGTCGTCACAAGTTACGATCATTAATATTGTTTGCATTTATGAGTACTTCTACTTGAGTATTTTAGGTACTTCACTTATACATGCACACCTAATTTACATACGTATCTAATTTATACATGTATGTACCTAACTTGTACACACACGTATCCACTTTACATAATTTACATATGTGTCAAATTTATTCACACATGTGTAATTTACGATCGAGCATTTCAAATTTGTATACGTGCGTATTTAATTCATATATGTACATACATACATACATACATACATACATACATACATACATACATACATACATACATACATACATACATACATACATACATACATGCATACTTACTTAAATTACATTCACATATATATAACATATGTTCATACATTTCTAATTTATATACGCATACATTTTTATACATTTATACGTTTATACACATTTATATACATATATAACTAACTTATATATGATTTACATACACACATATGTAACTCGCAGACATATGTAATTTACATATAGATGCACTTAACTCACATACCAAAATTAATATTAGTATTTAATAAAGTATTTGATAAAAAGTAAAATATTTATTCAATTTAGAATGACAAAGCTGGTACTAGTTTTGTGTAACAATCATTTTTACCGTTTCACATTTTACCGTGATATAAATTTTCTCACTGAAAAAATCTGTGGACGATCGGCTGCACTCTATTCTGTAGAATAACCCATCAACAGTAGATACAGGTGACTAATCCTCGAAACAATGTTACCAATTTTTATGACCATGTTTTCTGCATATTACTTTTTCAATCTCTGGTTACATATGACTTTGCGTGCGTGAAAAAATGTTGGGTAAGCAAATTTGAATGTGAAACGAACTGGAGGATCAAAGTATCAGGGAGAAATAGTGAGACACGTTCGCATGTTATTGGCGATTGGGGAATTCGGAAATTTGTGATTCCGGGAATTTCAAGAATTGTTGATTTGGAATTTGGAAATTTGAGAGTTTGGGGCTTTAGGGAATTTGGGACTTTGGGATTTTCAGGTGTGGAGATTCAGAAATTTGGAAATTTGGGGTAAGAAATCTATGAATCTAAAAATTGGAAATTTGCAAATTTGGCGAAATAGAAATCTAAGGATTTAAGGAGTTTAAGGAAAACTCTAAACTTGTTTTAACATAAATGAATGAATTATAAATGGTTAAAAATATTATAATACATAAATGAATTCTATAACTCTCGATTTATATTTCGATTTCATAAATCTTAATAAATAATTTAATGAACGTAAAGTTTATTTAAGATTTGAGAAACAATATTTGAAGAAAGTAAAACAAGTTCAAAGGGAAATCGCATTCGAACATAAAATATAACGTTAAAAGGTTTCATTTTTCCATTTCCTGTAATATCAAGCAATATTCTCGTAATATTCCGCGAAGCAATAATGCAGGGACATTTCGAAATTGTTAAATTTACTTGTAGAAAAATCGAACACGAAAGTTCTATATGTATAATACCAATTACAATATAAAAGTTGCGTATTACAGAAAACAACTTTTAATTGCATCAGAGAAAAATAATGAACGTCCATCAATTATAAAAAGCAATTATCTTTTAAAACTTTCCAATTTAGTCGTTTCGATAAACTCTGCAGATAGGTACAATTACGAAAGCACCATGAAAAAGACAATACATCATTCCGATGCGTCATGAACGCAATTTGTTACTAAATTGATTTTATTAGCAATACAGCGCATTGCTTGCTGAACAATGGAAGACTTAATAATGTAATAATTAGAAAGATTTCCCTTATAATACTTTCAATCTTCAAATTCTTAAATTGTCAAGTTTTTAAATTTCTGTATATATTTTTTCAAGTTTTGAAATCACAAATCTCAGATATTGAAATCATCAACAATGTTTAATAAGTAGGACATTACATATTAAAATTGTTGTTTTTAATTTTGAATTTTCCTTGCCAATAATTGTATTCAATTCAACAAATTTCACTTATGCTTATTTATGCATAAATATCTTATCGATAATTTTGATAGAAGGCTTCTAATTAGAAGCTGCGTAATTAGTATACCTACCCTACATTGCACATCAAATTTAGGGTACGACTGTTCATTGCATTTAGTATACAACATTGCACATCAAATTTAGAACACAAACTTACATTTTACCAAGAACTTTCAATCACAAAATTGAAAATTCCAATAATTTTTAATTTTAATAATTATAATATCTCCTTGCGCTAATTTTCTAATTTTTAATTATTTCAGATGTTGATTCGAGTTAACTTGTTTCCCCTTGAATTACTCATTTCAATTTTTAAAACTCAGAGTTAAGATACTCTTATTCACTCGTTTCACTATAAAAAGTTACTTTCCTAATATTCTGACTTCCGTAACAAACATTTCAATCATGGCGGATCGCGACAGCGAAGAATTTCTCACTGTACACGCAGATGCTGCATCTGACTGCAGCACAATTTGTCACACCGAAAAGAAGTATTAAAAGTTACATAGAAGATACGAACGAAGTTTCGTTTCGTTATGCACAAACTATATTGAAGTTCATTTACGTTACTTCACTTTCATATTTAAGTAGGAAGTAGTCGTATTAACCTATGAGTAATCTATGAGATAGGTTAGGTTGAGACGAGTAAATTTTCCGGTCAGCAACGTGTTAAAGGTAGTGGAATACTATAAACTAGTTGAAGTTTAACTATATTAGCCTATTTTCCTATCAATCGGTAACAACCTACCAACCCAGGAATTGGCGCGTAGTCGACTCAAAGTAAAAGAAGCCACTCGTTCTCTCCGCCTGTCACCAGCGTAAGCACTTCCAGCGTGACATGTCGGCAAATAAAAATAATGACAACTGCTGAACGCAATTCGCACTCACTCTCGAGACTACCGACTGTCTTTTTCGGTCTAATTGGTGTGTGACAGCTCGAGTCAATAGTTCGCCCGAAAATACGTAAGTGTCCATTTTTCTATTCTGACCAGTTGGGGCTGTCCTTCCAAACACCTGGGTTATCCTTACGCCAATTTCTGAACTACGGTAAATACTGGAATATCTGCGTTTGGACGGAAAGAGAAAGTGACCTGGTTGAGGGACTGAGGTTTAATAAGAATAAGCGCAAGTTACCTACGAAGCAAACACCTGGGTCATCCTACCCGCCAATTCCCGAGTTGACGGTATTTGCAATGAATCCCAGATGTCCATTCGAAATCCCGAAATCGAGCTTCTGGAAGTTGCACATCTCTAAGTTATTGGCATATCTCTAAGTTTATGTCTTTCAGCGATAGGTGTCTATGAAATGTGATATTCAGGTAGGCAAGTTTGAGAATTGTCTATTAGAGCGTGCTTACCGGTGGATATTCTCGCCTATTAAGAATCCGTAATTACCCAAAGATCTGATCCTAACTAGAGCCGCGATTTCAGACGCGTGTCTGCCGTCGGCTCTAATACGCGGTTATTCAGGGTAAGGTTAACCCTGGAGAATGCGAAGCGAATCCCACGTCTCGAAGTCAATAGCCGAAGTGGAGAAGCAAGGGGTGGTTCTGGAAGAGCCTGGGGAACTTGTGTGCACGAGCTGCCCTGTGATTGCTCGTGCAAACAAACCGCCGTATTAATTATTCGTAATACCGACGGTTACGACGAACCAGGCATTCAAGGCATTCCCCTGGGACCTAGAACAATGTATTGACGACGATTTCCAACCATCGGCTAAGGTCCCTGATTAAATTGATTTATAACTTTCTCAAAATTTTTTATTCATCGTTATTTGAGACCACTCAAGGAAAATTACTTATGTGCCCATATGTAACTGCTGTTAATAGGGATACGTTAATCAGACGGATAGATTGATTAAATTACTAGGCGGATTATTTAATTTTTTTGGAGAACGTTAATTATGTATGAGAGTTAATTACATAGATTAGATAAATTAGGTGAATAGAGAGGTTGGTTTAATCAAATTAGTAATGACGTATGGTACCTAATGTGGATCATATGAATTCAGCTTGGCAATAATAGGGGTAAATTAATCAAATAGATTGGATGAGTTTAGCAAATTACTAATAGCATGTATATTAATTTGTAGTAATAATACATAATTTATAGGTTAGTAAATTGGTAGTTAATTGGTGATAGATATTGATAACGATACAAATTCTTTTTTTAAACAAATTTGATTAGATAGAAGTTTAATGCAACTTGGCAATGAATTTGACCTATTAATTTAAATTAATTGCTTTGCAAAAATATCTATCAATTTAAATATTGAAAAAAATATTTAACTCTAAGGAGCTACAAATTAGTTAATAAATAATGAGGTTTCTTATCTTCATTATTTCAGAATTGTTTACATTGTGATTATTTAGAAATGCTGTGGTATAGTAAATTTCTCAATTTTTCAACTTTAAAATTTCAACTCAATTTTCAACTCAAAATTTTACAAATTTCGAATTTCTAAATTTCCTAATTGAAATAACAAAATTTTCTAAATTTCTATATTAATGTTTATCTTGTTTATTCAATCAACAACTGACAATACATGTTTACTCTAATAATGCAAATTGTTGCGCGTAATTATAAGCACAAATAACACGAAGAACATGTAACAATAAAATGTACCTGCACCTAGTATACCGAAGCAAGTATCATTGGTAGACGTAACAATGATCAAAATAAGCAGAAAATGGAATGCACTCGAAGTAGGCTGAAGCATGGTGCATCGTTATGGCGTTGAATATGATTGCACCGCTGAATTTGCATAGTTACGCGTCTTAGCATTGCCGTTCTTCCACCTCTGAGTGCAGTTCAGAACTGTATTTCGCTTATTAAATTTACGTTAGTGATAGCACGATTAGGAAATCAACGAATGGAGGCTTGTTCTGGTGAACTATTGCAATGATAAATGTAACTGTTAGTAATAATTGTGTTCTGGAGTTGTTTAATGTATTTTGGGGTTTGATAGAAATTTACGTACTTTTTGAAAATTAATTTCTTTGTTGTTATTCATTCAACTTATTCAAGTTGGTAAATTTAAATTGAGGTAGAAAATTAGGAATATGGAAATATCATATTTTTAGATATATACATTTGTAAATTTGAGAACTGAATGGCTGAAATTTTAGACATTTGAAAATTTCAAATTTTCATACTTTTGAATATTCAAGTTTTCATAATTTCATATATTCAAGTTTTCATAGTTTCACATATTCAAGTTTTCATAGTTTCAAATATATCAATTATCACGCTTTCAAATATGTAATTTTTCATACCTTCAAATATATCAATTTTCACACTTTCAAATATGTAATTTTTCATACTTTCAAATATTTAGATTTTCACACTTTCAAAATATTCAAATTTTTATAGCTTCAAATATTCAAATTTTCATATTCCCTAATACTCAAATTTGTATACATTCAAATATTAAAATTTTTACACGTTCAACTATTCAAACTTTTACATCTTCAAATATTCGAATTTTCAAATCGAGGAACTTAGAAGTATAGTGATTTTTAGACTAATAAATTGAAAATTTACTTTGAAAATTTTGAAAATCACAAAATTTAGTAATTAAGAATTTAATATTTTGTAGAAATCAATTAGTTTACACGATGACTTTACAGTGTAACTATATGTACATATACTTTATTACAATTTAATAAAATAATAACATACTTTATTACAATTTAAATGAACAGAGGTTAAGTCGTCCATCTTAAATTACCAAACATTCAAAATGGCCGCCGCCAACATCAACGCCATCTACCACTCCTGCAACTATTTTCACGTTCCACATTAATATTCCAAATAATTAACTCTTCGATTGATTGAACAGAAAATCCATACTCGTTAAAATCTTCAAACCATTTTTCAATATTCTTCAACAAAGTTAAAAACAGATTCACGATCATCCATTCGGAGATTTCATACCTAACCTTAGTTCCATGCATATTCATCCTATGAGAAACGACTATGAACTTTGTATCGCCAGAACAAATCCTTTTTGCATCTCAAACATTTATTTCATGAATGAATAAGTAACTGACATTCAATATTTCTTAATAAAACTTGATAAAAACTGTAACAAACAGGACCAAATTATACATCTATACTTTTATAGATGACTGATACTCGTTTGGTTTAACAATTTAAAATAAATATTTTGTACTATCAATTTAAATAAGTATTTCTTACATTTGATAGAGAAATTCAGAGAACTTTTTGATGAATGGATTAACTATTTATTTACGAGGATTAACTAGGATGATTAAATGATTTTATTCTTTAAATTAATCTTCATAGTTAGTTAGCACATTATTTTTAAGATCATTGACCTTCAGATGGCTTACAATTTTTTATCAGACCATATGTCACAGTCCATAATTACATATGTGACGTATAAACGTATTGAAACTGACAATAATACACTATTAATACCAGTTAAATATTAACTTAAAAAGTTCGGCTTAAATAAATTTCCCGAACAAAAACTTTTAGAAGTTTTACCTATAGCAAAAATATTAAAGTGCAAAGTGTTAACATGCAACGTACAATAATTCACGTAAAGTACGTTCGAAAATTCTGATTTAAAAAGTATTCACCATCGACGCCGAGAGTTTGAACAAGTCGCGTCAGTCGCAGCGGATGCAGCTCCATTTCTACTTATCGACGCAAAATATTTGGCAAAAGTCGTCCACTTCTCCGGGTGTCAGATATATGCTAGAATTTCCGCTTGAACTTCATTCGCTCTCGGCAAAGCTCTCTCACGTGTATTACGAGCGGAGCAGCCGTTGCAACAGAGCCAGCGGTAGCTTGTAATCTAGCAGCCGAGAACCGTGAGAATCGAAAGGTGAAGATGAAGCTCGAAGTAGTCAAGAAAAGTGGAGTTACATTTCCTCGACATATCTCTGTATCGCGAACGAGACCCTACGTATAATCACGTGCCGGTGAAAACGTTTGCGCGAACATGAATTTGCGAATTCGACGAGCCAGGAAAAACGTGGCAGCTACGGAACTGTTGTTACAAGCTGTGAAGTTCAACCATTTTGTGTACTTTAACAAGAAAAGTTTCTTCAGCTAACAATTCTTTTCAATTGCTGGACATATTCCCTCGGGGTGATCATGCGTACTTTGCAACTTCGCACCGATGCTTAATACGCCAGGTGATCCCAACTTGTAACAACTTGTCTTATATCGTTAACATTCTTCGACTAAGAAGCATTCAAAATGGCCGCTTTCAACGCCATATAACACTTCTGCAACTGTTTTTACGTTCCTTATTAATATTATAAATAACTCATTCTTCGATTGATTCAACAGGAAATCTATATTTGTTAAAATCATTAAAACGAGAATTGTACCTTCGGATAGCACCGATGCTTAACACACCATGTGATCCCAAGTTGTAACAACTTGTCTAATATCGTTAACATTCTTCAACTAAGAAGCATTCAAAATGGCCGCTTTCAACGCCATATAACACTTCTGCAACTATTTTTACGTTCCATATTGATATTATAAATAACTCACTCTTCGATTGATTCAACAGGAAATACTCGTTAAAATCTTTAAAACGAGAATTGAACGTTTGTGTAGCACCGATGTTTAACCTCTTCCCGTACTTTGACGAGTCTGACTCGTGACGCACTTACTATACTTTGACAAACCTTACTCAAGTTTTGAATACTCTTTAACTTGATATTTAGGTGTAGCTATAAGTTGCCTTTATCAAGGATCCTTGAATATAAAATACGCACAACATTTTAATTTTCTTTGTTTGGTTTAATGTTATAGCCTTGATTAGTTAGTCTTGACTGACGCATCTGATAAATAAATGGCACGGGAAGGGGTTAATACGACGGATGTTGGATGTAGTAATAGAATTTAGATGCTGAATTTTTAATTATAACTTTGGAACTTTGGAGATTTGGGAGATTTGGAAGTTTGGTAACTTGGAAGTGTTAAGTGACTGATCCCTAAGAGGGTATTAGATATAGGAGTCTGATTAGGAACAAAAGTGAAAACTAAACTTGGATTTTGGTTGTTGTATAATACGAGTTTATATTATTTTATTTATGAGATATATTTATATTTTTTGAATTTGAAAGGAGTTTGTATGGGGAGGTAGAAAATTTATAAGTTATAAATTTGAAATGTTAGAAATATCTTAGAAATTTTTCTTTTAGACATTTCAAGCTTTGTTATGGAGTTTTAGAATTTTTGTCACAAGAATTACAGCTTAAAAATTTTATATTCTCAAGATTGGGGCTTGGATTAGAATTGTAGGTCTTTGAGACTTTGATTATAAATTGTGGATTAAATATTTCATAATAATGCAAGAAGAAATTGATTCATTGAAAATGTATTATACTTGTAGGAAATGACATGGTACTATAGAGACTAATAATATTGTACAAATTGTAATAACATTGTAGAAGTATAATTACTTATAGAAATTACGTAATGAGTCATAAGTTGAGAACCACTGTCCAAACAGAATAAAAGTAAACCAGAGTAGAAGTGATTAACAGAAATTTATTTAACAAAGCTATGTTATATTTACACGAACTGCAACTTATATTATTGCAAGAACTATAACTCAAAATATTGTAGGAGTAATAGCTCATTATACTGCAGGTATTGCGGTAAAATTGTAGTGGAATTACTTGTAGAAATTATGATTCTAATGGAGTCATAAATTGAGAACCAGTGACCTAACCTAATAAAATGCAACGCTATAGAAGTCATTAAAAAGAATTAATTTAACAAAAATATGTTATGTTTGTAGGAACTATAATTAATAATATTGTAAGAAATGTGACTCATATTGTTATAGGAACTCTAACCTAACCTAACCGTCATAATAATACAGAAAATATTGTAATAATGTAAAAGTATAATTACATGTAAAAGTTATGACACCATTAGAGATATAAAATGAGGACCACTGTCGAAACATAATAAGACAGAGTAGAAGTGATTAAAAGAAATTAAACGAACAAAAGTATATTATTTTTGTGGGAACCATAACTTCTAGAAATTATAATACATAATACTGCAGAAACTACTACTCAATATTGTACCAGTTATAACCCACAATATCGTAAAAAGTACAATAATACTACGAAGTACGACTACAAAATAGTATAACTACTTGTAAAAGTTATGTCAACAATGAAGACATAAAATGAGAACCACTTTCCTAACCTGATAAAACAGAGCGGAGCAGAAGTGATCAATCTCAAAAATGGCGGAGAAATCACGTTCGCGTTAGGAACTCAACTCGCGTCACTGTTCTCAACAGGTTTGATGCATCTCGTACGTGAAAGCAATCGATTGTGAAAGAATGAAGTCTTTCTTTTTACCGTCTTCCATGTTTTTTTTTTTTCTTCTAATCTGAGTACTCGGTTCTCGAATGCGTTCTAATCCGATGTTACGATAATATCGCACCGCAACCTCTTGCTTTCGGCAATTTCCCAGAATTAATTGAACTTTATCACGTCAAACGATTCAGTTCGACCAAATTACTTCACGGTTGTTTAGTTTCGGTTCGCGTGAATAGCCGAAGGGGTCGAATAAAGGACGCCACTATCGACGCCGATGCCAATGCATTCGTGCCACGGTGTGCGTTGGGGACGGTGCTAGTTTCTTCTAGGGAAAATGGCGGCGTTCGGTTAGAAATTTGACTAGAAATCTTTCGTTAGATTTTAACATTTAAGGGTGGTGGAAGGGAGGCCGAGAATTGAAAATTTGGGAAGGCAGATTTAGGTAGTTTGGAGATCTGGAGGGTTGGAAACTTGGAGATTAGGAGATTAGGAAATTATCGACATCTGGAGATTACGAAATTTGGAGATTTAGGGATTTAGATACTAAGAAATTTAGAAATTCAGAAACTCAGAGAGTTAGAAATTGAGGGTCTCAGAAATTCAGAGTTTTTGAGTTTTGGTGTTTTGGAGATTTGGATATTTGGAAAGTAGGACATTTGGAGATTTGAACATTTAGAAATTTGAAGTTTTGGAGATTTGGAGATTCGGGGATTTGGGGATTTGGGGATTTGGGGATTTGAAAATTTGGAAATTTATAGACTTGGAAATTTAGAAACTCTAAAAAATAGAATTTATAAGGTGAGAAAGTTGTAAAGTTGCAAGGTTGCAAGGTTGCAAGGTTGCAAGGATGCAAAGATGCAAAGTTAGGAAGTTGCAAGATTACAATATAGCAAAGCTGCAACATTGCAAAGCTAAAAAGTTACAAAGTTGCAAAGTTGGAAAGATGCGAAGTTGCACAGTTGCGTAGTTACATAGTTGTATAGTTGCATAGTTGCATAGTTGCAGGACTTCAAAGCTGCATAGTTGCAAGATTGCAAAGTCGCAAAGTTCCAAAGTTGCAAGGTTGCAAGGATACAAAGATGCAACGTTGCAAAGTTAAAATGTTGCAAGATTGCAATATAGCAAAGCTGCAACGTTGCAAAGTTAAAAAGTTACAAAGTTGCAAAGTTACAAAGTTACAAAGTTGCATCATTATAGGGTTACAAAGTTACAAAGTTGCAGAGTAACAGAGTTACAGAGTTATAAGGTTACAAAGCTACAAAGTTACCAAGTTACAAGCTTGCAAAACTGTAAATTATAAAGTTAGCCAATTACAAAATTGCAAAGTTGCCAAAATGCAAAGATGCAAAGTTTCAAAGTTCCAAAGTTTCAAAGTTGCAGAGTTGCAAAGTTATAAGGTTACAAAGTTACAAAGCTACAAAGTCATCAAGTTACACAGTTGCAAGGTTGTAAAGTTGTAAAGTTGTAAAGTTACAAAGTTATAAAGTTACAAAATTAGAAAGTTGCAAGGTTGCAAAGTTGCAAAGTTATAACGTTACAAAGTTACAAAGTTACAAAGTTACCAAGGTAAAAAGTTGCAAGGTTGTAAACTTGTAAAGTTAAAAAGTTATTAAGTTGCAAAATTAGAAAGTTACAAAGGTGCAACTTTTCAAAGTTGCAGAGTTGCAAAGTTATGAGGTTACAAAGTTGCAAAGTTGTAAAGTTATAGAGTTACAAAATTATAAAGTTACAAATTTGCAAAGTTGCAAAGTTATGAGGTTACAAAGCTACAACGTTTTCAACTTACAAAGTTGTAAAGTTATAAAGTTGCAAAGTTACAAAGTTGCAAAATTACAAAGCTACCAAGCAACAAAGTTACAATGTCAGAAATATAAATACATAAAAATCAACTTTAATATTAAAAAATGTATTGTCCCCTAGTAATGTACTCCCAAGTCTACTATTAAACAACCACCCAGTTATATAAATAAATATCACAAAAACCAATAAAAATTCTACTTATCATTTCTAAAATTCCCAGCCCATAAAAATACATACAAGTCTAAATACCATAAAATAATGATTCCAATAACTCAAGTACAATACATCTTACTCCTTCTCCAATAATCGATTCATAAAGTACCACTTCGCTCACTCTGTTACTGTATAATATGTACTCATAGTGACTTCTCACTTACGCTTTTCGTACGTGCGTGTTCATAAATAATATATACACACATAAGAAATTTCATTAGATTTTCTTATACAGTTTACAATTCTATACACGAAAGATCCTTATACATAGTCCACATATGAGTTCGCAAGGAAACTTCGATATGAGGCTAGCTTCTTTATGCTATATTCTCAATATCTACTCCATTTTCTTTTGTGTTCAAGATAGCTTGGAAATTTTCAATTTTAGGAGCCAGAGTGCTGTTGCCATTGCGATCAATATCGTTTCCTTTATCAGTTTTTGATTTCTAACTGCAACATTTTGTATACGAAATCTTCCTTCGAGACTTTTTGGGAGATTCCTGATATTCACTCGATGAAAGCTTTCGGATTTGGAATTTGTGATCTTTCAGAGAACTGGGTAATTTTTGTAACTTTGGAGATTTAGGAAACTTGAGAGGTTTATTTAATTTGAAAGTTTCGGAAGTTTGGGAAATTTAAGAGGTTTATTTAATTTGAAAGGTTAGGAAAATTGGGGAATTTGAAAGGCTTATTAAATTTGTGGCTGTGAAGATTTGGGAGATTTGATTTAATTTTATGAAATTTGCAAAATTTCGGAAATTTTCAAAAATTGTAAGGATTAATAAATTTATGAAATTTATGAAATTTACAAAAATTATAAGGTTTAACAAATGGAAAAGTTTAAGAACTTTGAGAAGCTCAATTATAAAAATTTATGAAATTTGAAAAATTTGTAAAAATTTAAGAAATTTGAGAAGCTCAATTTTAAAAATTTATGAAATTTGAAAAATTTGTAAAAATTTAAGAAATTTGAGAAGCTCAATTTTAAAAATTTATGAAATTTGAAAAATTTATATAGTTCAATGGTTTTGAAAATTCAGAAAATCTGTCAAATTTGAGGCTCAATAAATTTATGACATTTATAAAATTTGCAAAAATTATAAGGTTTAACAAATGTAAAAATTTTGGAAATTTGGAAAGTTCAATTTTTAAAATTCATGAAATTTTGAAAAATTTATGAAATATGAAAAATTTGAAAAGTTTAAAAAATTTATGAAATATGAAAAATTGAAAAATTTAACAAGTTTATGAAATTTCTGAAAATCCGAAAAATTGAAAAATTTATCAAAATTTGAATTTTTAAAAATTATGAGAAGTTCCAGAAAAAATTTTGAAAATTGAAAATTCGAAGTCTTGATGTCCCAGAAATCTCTGAATATCAAAACGAAATAATTCTAAGATTCACCAAGCGTTTTCTTCCATTTCGTCCGAGCGCAAAATAATTCCCCAGCAAACCATAAAACACTATCCTTTTTATTCTCGTTTCTATAACACAGCGAAAATATTGAATTGAATTTCGACTGTATGTCTTGCGTTCAATTTCCCGCTGATTGAAATCGAAGCAGCCGGTTCGTGTAATGATTAAGAAGTAATGCTTACGAGAGAGAAACGATGAAATATTACGCGGAACATGTTATAAAGATATCTTCATTAATGAACTATCGGATGATTCACCGTATTATTTCGATAGATTCTTCTGTTGCGGAGTATTACATTTTAAATTAAAGATAACGTTTGTGCCAGAGGGATTTCGTTGGAATTTCTTCTCTTCAAATAATATTGGATATCTCATAACAGTCATATTACATTATTAATCAAAGGAATTAATTAACTCTGGAATTGTGTACATAATTGTTAAAATTGCGATTGCGTATTAAAATAATCTTATTCGATGTTATTGTAATTTTAACATATTTTCAATTAGTAATATTTAAATGTTTTTGTATGAAGTATTTATTTTCAAACCTTATCAATTCTTAAGTTTCCTTAAGTTTAAATTTCGTTTTCTTTTCTAAGGTTTAAACGTTAAAATTTCTAAACTTTCAAATTTTCTAACTTCCTAAATTTCTAAATTTCTAGATTTCTAAATTGCCAAGTTGTCAAATTTCCCAATTTACAAATTCCTAAATTCTTAAATTCAAAAATTCCCAAATTTCAATATTCCCAAATTCCCAAATTGCTCAATTTCTATATTCTCTATATTCCCCGAATCACTCACTTTCCCAAAATTATACCAAACTCTCCAAATTCCGCAAATCCCAAATTTCCTTAAATTCCAAAAATTTCCTAAATTTCTAAAATTTCACAAATTTTCCAAATTTTCCAAATTTTCTCAACTTTTCCAAATTCCCCAAATTTTCAGGTCTCCAGATCCCCAATTCCTAAATTACCAAGTCACCAAATCCCTAAATCCCTAAATCCCCGAAACCCCAATTCCTGTAACACCAATCCCTAAATCTCTAAATCCGCGAAACCCCAATCCCTGTAACACCAATCCCTAAATCCCTAAATCCCCAAAACCCCCATTCCTGAATCACCAATCCCTAATTCCCCCAATCCCTAAATCACTGATCCCTAAATCCCCGATCCTTAAATCCCCAATCCCTAAATCACTGATCCCTAAATCCCCGATCCCTAAATCCCCAATCCCTAAATCACTGATCCCTAAATTCCCCGATCGCTAAATTTCCCGATCCCTAAATCACCGATCCTTAATTCCCCGATCGCTAAATTTCCCGATCCCTAAATCACCGATCCCTAAATCCCCGATCCCTAAAGCCTCGATTCCTAAATTCCCCGATCTCTAAATCCCCGATCCCTAAATCCCCGATCCCTAAATCCCCGATCCCTAAAACCGCGATTCCTAAATCCCTAATCCACAACTCCACAAATCCACAAATTCACAAATCCCCAAATCCTCAAAACCCCAAAACCCCAAATCCCTAAATCCCCAAATCCCCAAATTCCCACTCTCCCAAATTAAAAACTTCATCAGCTTAATTTTCACCAAACTCCAATCGTTGAACACGAAAAAAACTGTCGAACATCGAAACCAGTAAAACAGATTAGACGATTAATTCCCGTCACGAGTCGATCGTTACTAAATTGTTAAATTTCGATAAATTTTGATATCGCGTTATACCGCCCGCGCTACCCATAATAAATGATTGTATCTCGAAAATGAGATAGGGATTCTGGAACACGCAAACCATCATTTCCTCTTCACTCGACTGACGTCATTTTCTCTGGAAATAGCTGGACGATCATTTTTCATATCCTGTTGTTCATTTCTGTTTCTTATCAACTTAATATCTGTCTAGAATTTCACTTGCGTGACCATAAAAACAAACAGTACACGAAGACCAAATATAATTGTACAAAATCTTATGTCTAAAATAAAGTAATTAATTGTAAACTTAACAATGTTGATCCTATAGTATTTCAAGGCTCGATGCAATTAATATAAATATTAGAATTTATATCAAATACTGTACATTTTAATTAGAAATACTATAGCAGTTTAACATAATACCAAGTATTGTGAGGAAACGTATATAAGAACACAGAAGTAAAATATACAGGCTGTCTCACAATTGGTGTAACTCTCGGTAAGAGTTCTGAACAACTTTTTCTTTTGCGAAAATGGGGTTTGGGCTTTCGTTTTTCAATTATTAACGAAAGACACAATCAGGTGTGAAGAGCATTCACTACAGCGTTACACTAGTTGTGAAACACCCTGTATATGTCACAACGTGTTCAATATGGACATTTTGTAAAATGACTTTATGTAGAATCTCTATAACAAGTTTCTATCAATTTATAAAATATCCGGTCAGTGTACAGAATTCAACGTTCATTACAGCATTACACTAGTTGTGGAACACCCTGTATATGTGACAACGTGTTCAATATGGATATTTTGTAAAATGGCTTTGTGTAAAATGTCTATAACAAGTTTCTATCAATTTATAAAATATCCGGTCACTATACAGAATTCCTATAGGGTGATGATTAGGTTAGATGTTTATGTCAGACGGTTAGGTTTACCACTGTATACGTATAACATTAGAAAATCTCAGAAACTACGTGAAAGTCGAAAATTCAAAGAGAACAATTATAAAGCTTGTTTCTGATTGAACTAAAGAGAGTTAGGTAATCGTAACCTAACCTAGTAAACCTGGATATTATATGAAACGTCTGAGAATTTTGTGAAACACCAAAAAATTGGGCATATAGCTAATCAATCAATATGAAAACAACTGTATAATTAATAAAGCTTCAATCACAACATAAAACATTACCGTAACATAATTGCACGCTGACGAGGACCGTTCTCCTGGTACTCAATCGAGAAGTTAGAACAATACCTAAACTCAGATTAGGTGACAATGTAAAGTTAAACAGTAATTCGATTTGAAAGTTTTAAACAGTTCCTATTTTCGTCCGAAGTTTATGAATGCTGATTTGTAACGTAACAGCAGTTTACCGCGAATAAATACACTTTGCGTTTAGTAAGCTTCAGAAAGAGAAAATGGTGGGTAAATATTGTACGTAATTTAATAACCAAATAGTTCTCATCGAGAGTGAGTGATTTTGATGTTGATTTATGATTGCTTATATTTCGGACGAAATTGGAACGTTTAAAATTGTGGAGAGCATGATGTTTGTGGTTTCAAATAAAAATGTCGGATGTTAGGTTATATTTTTAATTTGGGAATATTTTGTGTTATTTTAAGAGAAAATTGTAAAGGTATTTTATAGGATTTTTATATTCTTCTCTTGCAAATTTTTTGGTAAATAGCTTTGTTTTGTATTTGAGTATTATAATCAGTCGGAGAAGGTTAGGTTAGATTAAACTGACTTTTCGAGAACAGTCAATCGGGGAGATTATGTTAGGTTAAACTGACTTTTCGACGACAATCATTCAGTGAGGTTAGGATGAGTTGAAATAATTTTTCGACGACAATCAATCAAGGAGGTTAGGATGGGTTGAACTAACTTTTCGACGACAATCATTCAGGGAGGTTAGGTTACATTGAACTAATTTTTTGACGACAATCAATCGAGAAGGTTAAGTTAGGTTGAACTAATTTTTCGAGGGCAATCAATCAGAGAGATTAGAATAGGTTGAACTAACTTTTCGACGACAATCAATCAGGGAGGTTAGGATGGGTTGAACTAACTTTTCGACGACAATCAATCAGGGAGGTTAGGATGGGTTGAACTAACTTTTCGACGGCAATCAATCAGGGAGGTTAGGATGGGTTAAACTAACTTTTCGACGAGAATCATTCAGGGAGGTTAGATTAGGTTGAACTAACTTTTCGACGACAGTCATTCAGGGAAGTTAGGTTACATTGAACTAACTTTTCAACGACAGTCTTTCAGGGAAGTTAGGTTACACTGAACTAACTTTTCTACGACAATCAATCGAGGAGGTTAAGTTAGGTTAAACTAATTTTTCGAGGACAATCAATCAGCGAGATTAAGTTAAATTAAGTTACGTATGTTTAATGGAGTCATTTTGCAAAAAAATATAAATATTGGGAAATTCTGCAAAAATTACTTTTAAGTTATGTATTAACCTAGGTTATGTATTAACCTAAACTATCACTTATTATTAACAATCTTTTCTTTCCTCTCATAAATATATAAACGTTTGCATTATGTTGTCATTTGAGGATTGCAACTAATTGTTTCTAACAATAATTTATTATTAAATTTCCATCACATAAATACACATTTTACTTATTTTCTATAATACACCATAACTGGTTGTTCTAATACATACTTTACTGTAATATTGAAGATTGTGAACCATAACCTAAAAAAATTCTTTTTACCAACAATATCTTCCTTTCCTTCTCTTTACTATACAAATCCACATAATAAATTTCATATATTTCCTCCATTTTGTATAACGTTTCACAATTTATTGTTCAAACATCCTAATTTTCCACTAATCACAATAATATTCCTACCAAATTTAATCGAAACATGAAACATAACCTTATTAAAATAAAAATGTTCTAAATAATTTTTGAAACGCTATAATCAAATTTTTGTAATTGACTGTACTTTCTAAAGCAATTTTGTTAAAATAATTGTGTTACATACAAACCTGTTATGTTTAAAGTCTTCTACAAACAGTACTCTTTTTTCCCTTTGTTTTCACAGCAATATCGTATTTTTCCATCCCAACAGTTGGAATTGGAATATCAATTTTTCAACTACAAATAAATAAATTGAAAACATTCGGCTTGTACTAGTTTTTGTGGAAATATATTAATGTGATATTCAAATTTAATTGCTACGAAGTTACTTTTATTATCAATTCAAATTGTTGCATTCTTGATTGAATTAACGAATTCAAATTTGCATACTCGCTTTAATTAATCAATATTTTCTAATTCGTTGCAAAGACCGGCTGTTGAGAAAAAGAGATTCACATTGTTTATTGACAAGATTGTTATTTTTGTGCAATTTTTAATTATGTCATATTGCGTACAGATATGATTAATGAGTCACTGTGAATTAATTAAATTAATGGACAAGCTAATGAGTAATTTAATGAACTATTTCGTTTTCGGTTTAATGAACCACATGATAAAGAATTTATTGCATACTGGAATGAATAACATAGAATTTAATAAATATTTAAAAATTTGTTGATCAATTTTATGAACAATGAATAATTGAGAGAATAATCTAATAATTTACAGAGCAATTTTGTAAACAATTTAATGAACAATATAAGTAGCGAGTTTACTAACAATTTAATATAGAGTTTGACTAAATTAATAATTAACAAATAATTTATTCTGCAACTTTCTAAAATAATGATTCAATTAAATACTACCGCCATTTATTATCAATGCCTCAAACTTTTTGTTCAGTAAACAATTTCTTGATGCTCATTCAGTTAAAAAGAAGAGAAACGTTTCTGTCGCTTAGCGGTGAAACAACATTTTCTCGCAGAAATCATGCGCACGTTTTTACATTTAATTTCACGTTATAACGTCTAAAAAGATTCCGTTACAATGAAATCCCATTACCGCAGTTTGCCGCGGTTTTAAAACTATTTCCTTTGAGTCTCTCTTCACAAATTATTTGCCCGCAGTCGGGCGACGCGACGTGAGTTTATGTTCAAAGCAAACCTACATAAGTAGCTACTGACAAGCCTTTATGTATATCCCGTTTTCGACTTGAACTACAGTACTTTTATACTTTCGCAGTTTACATCCGATTTTAGACAACTTGTTTCAAGTACACTGAACTTATAAGTTCATTTTTAGCTGTAATCATTTTTAGCTATAACTTCAGCTAGAACTAACTTATTTTATACAAGTTAATTACGTTATAAGTTAGTTCTTATAAAATAAGTTATATCTTCTAGTTTATTTAGCTGTAACCTATAACTTAATTATCTTGTTATATAATAAGTTATAACTGTATTATTGAAATTGTGTGAGGGGAGCGCAATACTTCGTTGGGGAGGGGCTCTCCCGCCCTATCCACCCTCTGTTAGCCAACTTCCGGCACTTTTGACAATTTTTCTGGGGGTTCTGCCCTATTTTAAGAAAGTTTGATTCTCTGACAGAAAGTCGTATCTAGCTCGGTTTAGTCTATATACACATAGATATGCGTATATGAGTGGGGGGATGGTGTTTTATGGTACTTCCATACGCACGCGCTCATTAATTTAATATTGTGGGTAGAACTATAAGTTCTAATATTACATCACATAAGAATAATATAAGAAATAACTATACGTCACATTTTATAATTTTTCCAGAAACAATTATTGCTCTCTTTATGTGCAATTGTGCAGGACGTCTCACAATTAGTGTAGGTCCCTGAAATGGAGGATAGCTGACATGATTCTGAATAAGGTTTCCCTTTGCAAAAATGGGGTTTGAAGCTTCATTTTTGAATTATTAAAAAAAAACGTGGACCAATCAGAGCGCGAGGATTACGCATGCGCAGACGCGAGAGAGATAGCTTCGAGCCTGGTGGCTGAGTGGTGAATGCAATGTATAGTATATTCATCGCTTGGTGAGTGCAACGCGTAAGAAATCAATGCGTGGTGAATGTAACGCGTGGTAAATACAAGGCGTGGCAAGTACTATGCGTGGTAAAGTGCAGCACGTCGTAAGCAACGCGTGATAAATTCAATGCGTGGTAAATACAACGCATGGTAAACATAATGTGTGGTCAATACAACGCGTGGTAGATGCAGTACGTGGTAAACAACGTGTGGTAAATTCAATGCGTGGTGAATACAACACGTGGTAAATACAATGCGTGGTAAAGAACGCGTAGTAAATACAATGCGTGGTAAATACAACGCATGGTAAATATAACGCTTGGTAGGTGCAGCACGTGGTAAGCAACGCGTGGTAAGTGCAGCACGTGGTAAATAAAACGCGTGGTAAGTGCAGTATGTGGAAAGAATGCGTGGTAAATACAGTGCATGGTGCATACAACGCGTGGTAAATATAACGCGTGGTAAGCAACGTGTAGTAAATTCAATGCGTGGTAAATACAACGCGTGGTAAATACAATGCGTGGTAAATACAACGCGTGGTAAATATAACACTTGGTAGATGCAGCACGTGGTAAGCAACGCGTAGTAAGTGCAGCATGTGGTAAATACTACGCGTGGTAAGTGCAGTACGTGGTAAAGAATGCGTGATAAATACAGTGCGTGATATATACAACGCGTGGTAAATATAATTCGTGGACAATACAACGCGTGATAGGTGCAGCACGTGGTAAGCAACGTGTGGTAAATTCAATACGTGGCAAAGAACGCATAGTAAATACAATGCGTGGTAAAGAATGCGTGGTAAATACAATGCGTGGTAAATATAACGCTTGATAGTTGCAGCATGTGGTAAGCAATGCGTAGTATAAGTAAATATAAATCTAAAAAATAGTACTGGTTCCATCACAAATTATTAATAACCAATTGCTATTGCACAAAGATTAAATAAATGATTAACCAACAAAATGATAAAAGCAAACCTAACCAACCAAATAATAAAAACAATGTGATTTTATATTTTTGCTGAACGTCTAAGTAAATGTTTTCTTATATTCCCTATTTTTCATCAACTTGTTTTCAAATCATTATACTCATCATTTTCAAAGTATAATAAAACGAGGCCAACAAAACAATACAAATGTCATAGTTTTGCAATTAAAGCATTACAAGGTAGATATCGCGAACAAGATATATTATCACAATAAACATGCCAGTCACCGTATCAGGCTATAATTAACGTCAACGTCCTACGAGTAAAGTGTAAACGCGCACGTTGCTGGTGTGATTACAGTGCCAGAAAATAATATACATACATCACTGAAGACATTTGGCGACTAATGTTCAAAGTAGTTTGTGCATGTCGCTTTTGTAGTAATGAGAATTTCGATGAGAATATTAGTCAAGGATGAAGATCGTGTGAATTGGGGTACATAGGGTGCTCGGGTTGTAGGGAAGGTGGATAGTTGGAGGTGGGAGATTGTGGAGTTTTGGTATTTTGGGGGATTTGGGACATTTAGGTAATTTGGGTAATTTAGGAAATTTAGGAAATTTAGGAAATTTAGGAAATTTAGGAAATTTGGGAGATTTGGAAGATTTGGGAGATTTTTCAAATATGGAGGATTTAGGTAATTTGGGAAATTTAGGACATTTGGGAAATTTTGGAAATTTGGGAGAGTTTTGAGATATGGAAGATTTGGATAATTTGGATAATTTTAGGTAATTGGGTAATTTGGGTAATTTTGGTAATGTGAGAAATTTGGCTAATTTGGGAAATTTAGGAAATTTGATAAATTTGGGTAATTTGGGAAATATAAAAAATTTAAGAAATTTAGGAAAAGGAGATTTCATAAATTTAGGTAATTTGGAAATTTCAACATTTTTAAATTTGTAAAATAACCAATTTGGAAATTTGGTAATTAGAAATTTAAAAAATTAGAACTAAAATCATCTGAAAGTACAGAGCGCAAGTTAAAAAAAAAAATGAAAATACTCAACTTCGAAATCATGTAAATCTACAATCCCTTTGTAATACAATACCCATTAACGAATAAAGGAATCAATCCGTATCCGATGAAGTCCGAGCAAATCCGAGCGTATCCGACCCCACATTCTCGGGTACCCTCAGATCCCTAATGAAACGATAAGTGTTAGATGGAGCAACTCAATCGATTTTATAGGAGTTCTTCGAGAATTACCAACAGAAATTGCGTTAGGAATCAAAGAGGGTTGTTGGTTCTCGATGAGGGTGAAACAACAGGCCGGAAAGAGGCAAGGGAGCTGGCAAAAAGAGAAACGTGCAATGGTCTAGCGTAGAGAGAACACCTTGACGTTCGACGATTCAATCAACGCGGCACATTGTTGACGTCAACGAGGGAGGAAAATGTCAGCCGTCGTGACGGCGAATATTCGTGGGGTCGGGATATGAAAAATGATGTTTGACGACGGCATGAGTAACGCTGTATAACGTCAAGGTGCACCCTACGAGAATGCTCTTTACTCGGTTGCCCTATACGAAAGGGGATTGCTTGACAGATATTTCGCTGCTATCGAGGGTGTTGAGACGCTCGGATCTCGTCTAAAGCACATACGAATAACTCTGAGTTACATCGGATCTAACCTATTGAAACACCAAAACTTATCACATAACCTTTCTCGTATTTCACGCGATTCGAAAGTATATGGAGATTGGAAATGTGACGCTCTTTCTGAAGACATTCTATGTTTGTCACCGTCTTGAAATAAGGTTATAACACGGGTGAAGATATATTTTATTTATCAGGTGGTAATCATTGTCGAAAATGCTTTGCTAGGTATATTGTAATAAAGGAACGTGCAGATGAAAATAAATGAAATATTTGAGGGGTTGTCTGGCGTCTAGATTATTGACTTACTTGTATTATTAACTAATTAATTATTATTAATGAAAATGTTATTGTGAAATGGACGATGTGAGGATTTTATTGGAAATATGGAATATGAAGAACTTGCAGATAAGGGTAAATTAAAAATTGGATTTGGGAAAATGGGGTCGTCCGACTCCAAATGAAGAATTGCTAAAGAAACTTTTATTATTAATTTGCTATTAATTATTATTAACAAAAATATTATAGGATAGCTGGTAAATAGGCAATGGACGAGTAGTAAGATTATAATGGAAGTATAGAAATTGAAGAAGAATTTGCAGATGAAGGTAAATGAAAAATTAGATTTGACAAAATGGAGTTATCTGGCGTTCATATGAAGAATTGCTAAAGAAACTTTTATTATTAATTTACTATTAATTATTATTAACGAAAATATTATAGGAAAGCTAGTAAATAGGCAACGGAAGAATAATAAAATTATAATAGAAGTACTGAAATTGAAGAATGAATTTGCAGATGAAAATAAATGTAAAATTAGATTTGGGAAAATGGGGTCGTCTGGCGTTCATATGAAGAACTGCTAATGAAACTTCTATTATTACTTTGTTATTAATTATTACTAACGAAAATATTATAATGCAACGAAAGAGCAGGAAGATTATAATAGAAGTATGGAAAAGAATGAACCTGTAAGTAAAAATAAATGCAAAATGAATTTGGAAGATGCTGAACTCGAGTTAACCTAGTTTTAGGACAACATTTGCAAACGAAACTTATTTTTATTTATTATTAATTTGTTTCTGTTAAATATTATTATTACAACCAGTACGACATGGTAGAATATAAAAATTGTGATAGAACTCACCCCTACTAATTTTTATTGAGAACATTATGATATAATAGCAGAATATAAATATTGCAATGAAACCACCTATGTTAATCATTAAAAATGTCATGATGTAGCAGAAGAATCTAAAAATTGCAATAGTACTCACCCCTATTAAATATTATTGGAATCACCATGATGTAGCAGAAGAACATGAAGATTGCAACAGAACTCACCCCTAATAATTAGTATCAAGAACACCATGATGTAGCAGAAGGATATAAATATTGCAATGAAACCACCCTTAATAATTATTTTTAAGAACGTCATTATATGGCAGAAGAATATAAATATTGCAGTGAAACCACCCTTATTAATTATTATTAACAATGTCTTGATGTAACAGAAGAATCTGAAAATTGCAATAGTACTCACCCCTATTAAGTATTATTAGGATCACCATGATGTAGCAGAAGAATATGAAGATTGCAATAGAACTCACCCCTAATATTTATTATCAAGAACACCATAATATAGCAGAAGAATATAAATATTGCAATGGAACCACCCTTAATAATTATTTTTAAGAACGTCATTATATGGCAGAAGAATATAAATATTGGAGTGAAACCACCCTTATTAATTATTATTAACAATGTCTTGATGTAACAGAAGAATCTGAAAATTGCAATAGTACTCACCCCTATTAAGTATTATTAGGATCACCATGATGTAGCAGAAGAATATGAAGATTGCAATAGAACTCACCCCTAATATTTATTATCAAGAATACTATGATGTAGTAGACGGATATGAATATTCCAGTGGAACCACCCCTATTAATTATTATTGAGAACACCACGATACAGCAGAAGAATATAAAAATTGCTATAGTACTCACCCCTAATATTATTATCTAATATTCTCACCCCTGATATTCTTATTACCAAGAACAGCATATTACAGCATAGGAACATAAATATTACAAAGGAACCTCCCTTATCCATTATTACAAAGAACACAATATAGCAGAACACAGAAATTACATCAAAACTCCCCCCAATTATTACAACCCCATCAATTATTATACCCCAAAACGAAGTAGTATCGTACAAAAATAATTGAAAAATTGGAACATTAAACTTGACGAAGTAATTCAGTTAAATTTTAAAATGCTCTCAGTTTACATTGATTGTGGCATGGTTCTGTGAAGGGATTATCTGTATGTGACATTCGTTACGATGATTACCTTTGTAATTAGCTCGAGCGTGGGTTCACGAGCGATTACAATTAACAGGGTATTCCTTGTTTAGGTAAAAGCGGTTCATTGGTTGTCGTTCCGATCATCGACGTGATACTGTTTCGGTCGTGGTAGAAATGTTTGTCGGTCGATGTAAAATGTTTCAACCTCCGGGAAAGGGGGACAAAGAGCACGATTAAGGGAGGGGAAAAGCGTTAGACAGGGATGGACGCGTCGCGGACGATAATTATGCGGATTGCTCCGGCGAGGCTAATTATCCCTCTGTACTTGCATCGAATCCACCCTTCTCCTCTGTCCCTCTTCTCTGGTAAACTTTGACGTTGCAGACAGATGCTTATCTCCGTGTTCTCTGATAACCCATCGAATTAACTCGTATCCTGACTATTGACCTCGATACACGATGCATCTGATTCTAATGAATTCGTGTCGTACATTTTTAGTGACTTCGAGACGTTTTGTTAATATTTTGGTATTCTTTTATGGGGTAGTTATAGTGCTTTTGATAGTTATTATGCTTTTGGTGATGCAATTTTTTGTGATTCGTTTGAATGATATTTATTTTCCAAATTTCCCAAATTTCCCTAATTTTCCAAGTTTCCCACATTTCCCAATTTTTCAAATTTTCCTACATTTCCCCTTTTCCCCAATTTTCCCAAATTTCCCAAATTTCCCAAATTCCCCAAATTCTTAAATACCCAAATTCCCACATTCTTCAAATCCTAAAATGTCCCTAATTTTCCAAGTTTCCCAAGTTTCCTAAATTCTCAAATTTCCCAATTTTCCCCATTTTTCCAAATTTCCCAAATTTCTTAAATTTCCCAAATTCTCAAATACCCAAATTCCTGATATCTTCCAATTTCTCTAATTTTCCAAGTTTCCCAAATTTTCCAAATTTCCCAAATTTCCCAAATTTCTCAAATTCTCGAAATTCTTGAAATTCTCCAAATTCTCTAAATTCTCCAAATTCTCCAAATTCTCGAAATTCTCCAAATTCTCCAAATTTCCGAAATTTCCCAAATTTCCCAAATTCCCCAAATTTCCCAAATTTCCCAAATTTCCCAAATTTCCCAAATTTCCCAAATTTCCCAAATTTCTCAAATTCTTCAAATTTTCTAAATTCTCCAAGTTCTCTAAATTGCCCACATTCACAACGTCCCAAATTTCTCAAATATTCAAAATCCTAAGAAATCGAATTCTTAGCTCTACAAAACACGTGGCTCATCCTCCCTCCGCGCCAACTCATGGTTTTACACCGGTACCTTCCCTAAAACTTCGCTCGCAATAATTCACCAAGTACTCTCATCATAAAACTTGTAAAACGTCGATAGTATAACAAGACTACATAAAATATTTCGATGAATACGCTGGAAACTGAGATCTTCCCGTTCAAAACACGCTCCTTCCAAATATCGGTGTAGCAATAAATGAAATAAACGGTCGTGTATCTGTTTCGCTCTGGCTCTGCGCTAAAAATTGAATAAAACAAAACATACCTATCTATATACCATATCCGTACATTAAATAAAGAAGCGGAAAGCGGTGGCTCAGCAAAAGGAATTCTATCGCTTCCGCAGCTCTCGGCTGTTTTCCTTTTTTCTCCTTGATCGATTACGGCAGTAAAAATAATAATTTGTTTGTTTTCTGATCTCTGCTTCTCTTGAAATGCTTCCATTAAAATATTTAATGTTTATTTTGGATGAAATTACTTCATCGATGGAATAATATCTTTCTTTATAATTTTTCAGAGATTACACGATCTTTGTGAAAAATAATTGGGTAGTTTATAATTTTAATTAGTAGTTTATTAAAAAGTTAAAAGTTTACAATTTTTTTAGTTTATAATTTTAACAATGTTTGAAAATGTTACGTTTTTTGTTTATTATATTAGGTATGATTATTATATTTTAAAAATATAATTTATTGTGTTGTACAAAGTATATTATTCAAATGTAATAATCACAGATAATATAATATACAGGGTGGCTCACCACATTTTGCCATCTAGATTTGTGTTATTATTATTACTCATAGCAAACAATGTTTTAGATGAAGTTGAATGGTTTTGAGAGGGGCATATGCTGATGGTATATTTTTTGTAGATGGACGTGTAAAGGAAATATGAAGGTCATTAATGTTTTTTTAAATGGAATCATATATTTTTTATTACATCTGATGATACTCCTTCATATTCTTTACAAAAATGTATTAATCTATTTATGTGAAAAGATCATTAGTTTAGGAGATATTTTAATTCTGACTTGTTAGGAAATTGTGACTTTCTGGTCAATATTATGAATTGCCCTAACTGAACAGTAAATGTTTTTCTACATGTTTTGAGAAGTCACGTGTCACCAAACGAATTGTGAGTTTTTGTTTTTTCTGTTAAGCAGTAACAGTGAAATTTAGTCTTTGTTACATCTCTAATACGGTGAACACGACGATACAGTGAATTATCACTTCATAATGAAGTATTCTAAAGAAGAAAAGATAGACATGTTATCAGTTTATTTTGAAGCTGGGAAAAGTGCTACACATGCAGAAAGATTATACACTACGGAATGTTAGTAAATCATTAATTTCTTGATTCAGAAAGTGTTCTGATGCAAATGGTCGCCACAAATGAACCTTTTCTGTAAATAGACATTAAAATTAAAATATCTCCTAAATTAATGATTTTTTCACATAAATAGATTAATACATTTTTGTAAAGAATATGGAGTATCAGCTGATGCAATAAAAAATATATGATTCCACTTAAAAAAACATTAATGACCTTCATATGTCCTTTACACGTCCACCTACAAAAAAATATACCACCAGCATATGCCCCTTTCAAAACCATTCAACTTCATCTAAAACATTGTTTGCTATTAGTAATAATAATGACACAAATCTTGATGGCAACATGTGGTGAGCCATCCTGTATAATAATCATATAACTATAATAATCATCGTTTTACCATATTTTTTTATAATAATCATAGTCTGAGTATACGTTGCAAGCTACAAACATACGATTTGCAATTTAATTGCTTCCACAGAAAGTATTGATTAATAAATTAAGTCTTTCATTGCTAATAAACAATGATTCATCAGATCATAATGAACAGTACTGTTGTACTATTACTAAAGTTGACGTCCTTTTTCTGCTGTGCTTTTACAGAACGGAATCACTAGTTCTATTGTCGAGTTCTCGTTGCAGATGGCGCAATCAGGTGCAGAGGTTATCCGTAGGGGCTCACTTTTGTTATTCACTTTTACTTCTTGTAAGTTTCACTTTTTTCCGTACAATTATAATTGTTTGTACAGAAATACTACAAAGAATTACTTTAATACTTCATATTTTCCACACTTTCTTAACTTTTTTATTATTATGTAATCTTTTCTTATGAAACGGGATTTTTATTAGTATTTTAATATTTTTGATTTAATTTTTGAATTTGTTTAACGTAGTATTGTTTTAACTATTTTAATTTAACTGTTTTAATATTTTAGCACATTTTCTTCTTGTCAGATTTATCTCACAGTTGCTTTTTATCTTTGCTTCATAAATAGTTTCATTAATACGCTGCAACACGTTTTAATTATTAATAATTTACTAGATAATCTGCTAGATAAATTCATGCGTTTTTCCCTCTTCTAAAATTTAAAAATTCAATAATGAACCTTATTGATTCATTCTACTTTATTAAAAAATTTACATACACAAAAAACTGAATATTTTAAAATTAATTATTCCGTAATTTCTATTCCGTGCATATTTCCTTTTCGATCTGAAATTAATAAAATCTTGAATAATCAATAGAGTTCAAGATTCAATTAAAATTAAGAGTACCTTTTTTAATTTTCTTTATAATCACAATTTTAAATATGAAATATGAACAGACTCCTAAATTAATCAAACTTGATATCGCGACGCTTCGATTTTTGCCACAAAGCGTAAATATAGATTCCTCTTTAATATCGCGTTATTTATTTATCGCGTCAATTTATTTCGGAGTATTTAACAATCCCTTTTCAAAGTAGAAATGGTTCAAAGCGTAGAGTTCGAGTACGGTATAATGCGAGGTATTATTTTTAATTCGGCAAAAACACGAATGTTGTCTACACGTCCGATTTATATTTCATATTTCACCGGTAGAGCAATCTCAGTGCTTACACCGTATTTTCGTTTTCAATACGTCGGTACACAGATAAAGCTGTGGAAAAAAAGTGAATGATGTACGATGGAGATGTTTTGTACGTAAACGTTATGTGGATACGTTTACCACCACCGCTGTACACGGTCCAACCGACCCAGTGTGTTCCATGTTCAGTATTTTTCAATATTTACACGACAGAATATTCAATACTTTCCAGCGCAATGGCACGCCACGAGGAAATTTGAATAACCCAATATCTTTCTGTTTCATTCTTGGCTCTACCGATGTACCTTGCCGTATTCGATGATTCTTTCATATCGTTGAAATATCTACAATACCAATCCTTTGATGTTCCACGTTTACGAGAAACAAACAACTCAATTTCAAACCCAATTAAAGAACTATGAATTACGCTTTTTAGATTATTTAGGTGCAACCTTATTTTGCGTGATTTCAATTTCTTTAATAGTTTAAAACCATTTCCGAATTTATTTGCTTTCAATTTTTCTTCCGTAATTGTTAGAATTTTTTACGAAAATGTTTATCAATTATTTTTTCGTGAATTTCATTTCTTGCTGAGTGACTTTTTCAGGAATTTTTGAATTATTTAATCGCCACTTTTATTTTTCACGACGCGATTTCTTCAATTCTTTGTGAGAATAAATTTTCATTTTCCACTGCGTGATTTTTTAAATTTTTTACAAAAATACATTTCTAAATTATTTTTTCGTAAGCTCCATTTCTTGCTGAGTGATTTTTTCAGAAATTTCTGAATTATTTAATCGTTACTTTCATTTCTCACTACGCGATTTTTTGAATATTTTGTGAGAGAATGAATTTTTGAATTTGCTTGCTATTTTCATCTTCCACTGCGTGATTTTTTCATTTTTTCGGAAAAATACATTTCTTCATAGTTTTTTCGTAAATTTCATTTCTTGCTGAGTGAGTTTTTCAAGTATTTTTGAATTATTAATTGTGACTTTCATTTTCAACACGTGATTTCTTCAATTCTTTATGAGAATGGATTTCAGAATCATTTATTTGTTATTTTCGTCTTTTGCTGTGTGATTTTAAAAATTTTTCACAAAAACACATTTCTCAATTACTTTTTTCGCTTTGATTTTTTGCTGTGTGTTTTTTTTTCAACTTTTCATAAAAATACATTTCTGAATTATTTGTTCTTTAATTTCATTTTTCGCTGTGTGGTTTCTACAATTTTTTACGAACAGACATTTTTGCATTACTTCATGTATTAATAACAAGATAAAATAATTTTTGTTCATAAAGTTCTTCATTTGTATATTTCTCAAACGAACATTCACTTATGTTTTATTCTTATCCGTTTATTCTTCAAATAAATCTTGAAAGAAATGTATAATGTTACTTGTTTGAAATATGAAGTGAAACAGAAAAGTATAATTATAACTATAATTTTTAATTCATTATAAATTCAGAATTCATTATTATCATTATTATAATTCATTAACTATAAAAATCACAATTTATTTGTCCTTGACATATTAATTTATATTTGACACAAAAATTTTTTAACTCTCATGTGTTGAAAGTGGATGTAACAAAATAATTTTATTTTTTGTATAATTGCTTATATTTTACTAATTATTATAAACATTCTCTTCTTACAATCCCATCAAGTTTATAATCACAATCATTGTTAAATTTATAACAAATAAACTTAATTAATAAATCGTAACGTTATTGCATCTTAAAAAATAGTAACCTCACTTAACTATCAGATACAATTATTTTAAATTATAATACTTTAGATACATTTTAAATTCATATAAAACTTCATTCTTACCTTCATTTCTATAAAATATACATAAATTTTTCTGTATTTTTATAAATATATTACTCTGTATTTTACATCTTCCATAATATATTGCAATGAAATATTTGAACGAAAGAATAATATTTGCCGCCATTTTTCAATTGCCACCATTTTAACTTAATCCACGTTCGAGCTGTGCCAATTTACAAAAATATTCGAGTACTATAAATTAATGAACATTTTAAGAACGAGAATAAATGTTACAATTTGAAATTTAACCGTGCTTTTAATTAATAGCGGCCATAATGTACCGGAAACTTACAGTTAACTGATATATCGCATTAAACACAATATGACGCTAATAAAATTAATGAAACTCCATTAGCAGAATATATTCGTAAATTCAACTACTCGTTTATTCTGTCATGCACGATAATAATAAATAATCGTAGTATCTCAGTTCCGCGAGAAAATTGTTAATGCATGATTGATTATTTGATTACTGCGGAGAGATATCAGTCTTTTTTATGAATTTCCATCAAAGGGATGGAATTAATATCATTTCCCTCGCGTTTTTAAATATTACTTCATCCTTTTCACGCATTAATGTACAAATTTGGCTATATTGGATCAATATGTGCACATAATACAGCTGGATAAACCAAAAATATTGCAGTCTTTCGCTAAATGAATTTTAATCTTCATCGTCAAATTTTGAAGGGGTTTCATTTTTGACTGAGCAAACCTCTTGACTTATGTGACGCACACAATAATGCAAACATAACAAAAATAAATCATATTTTCCCCGCAACTGAGTTTTCAAAATTTACGCTTTGTAAAATTGAACGCCGCTAAATTAAAAATGTAACACTTCAAATTTATCTACTTATCTTAATAGAAGTTTGACCTGTTGAAAAAGCATAGTTTAAGAAGTTAACATAACCTAAATCTCTGAACAGAAATTGAACAACCACCAATGAGAATTAAGTAAAATAGCAAAAACAGAACTTTATATCAGTTTAACAAGAGGCAGGTATTAAATATTCTAACTGGAGCTATGAGCTGAATATTTTATGGTATCTCTTTGAGCATCTGTCTTTACTATCGTGAATATTTTAACGGTTGAAAGTGCTGATGCATTTAAATCGTTGAATCTTTCATTATTTTTATAAATTGCATCACTTAATTCCATTTAGGTGTATACGTCTGTTCGTATAAATACGGCAGATGATCGAATGAGTGATTGCCTGTTTAGTCAACAGTTGTAACTTTCCTTGAAACCTGGTATATTTAGAAAAACAAGGGCGGTACAAATTAAAATTAATAAACGAAAGAATAAATAATTTTAACAGCACTCTATATTGTACATGAACTTAGAATATCATTTTTATTTCTCAGTTTTCAGTTTTCATCAAACCTTTCTTGTTCCTACAATGGTCGAGACAGTAGAAGAATTTTCCAGTACATAAGTCTCTTTGTCTTTTAATAAGAAAGAGAATGGTATGCGGGCAAATTTAATTTCATTGCAGTTTAATTAGTTTAAATTCCATCTGAAACGTGTGCAATAATGAAAATCTGCAGAAAACGAATTTTCTTAAATAGGAACGTGGATCCTTATTTAATAAACGGATGTCCAAATTTCAAGTATGGTTTTAGACAGACATTTAATAAAACAATAATTAATTATAGGGAGGTTTAGACGTGACCATATGTTCCCTATTGATCATTGTATAATTATGTGTATATTCATATTTGGAACTTTTACAATGTCATGTATGTTCACATATGAATATGGTACACATATGTATATTCATATTTGAGCATGATGCAACTATATGTGTATTCACATATGGATATGATAAACCTATATGTATGTTCACATATGAACTTAAACATAGCTAAATGTACGTTCACATATGAACATGATATAACTAGATGTATGTCCACATATGAACATGATACAGCTAAATGTATGTTCACATATAAACATAATATAACTGGATGTAAGTTCACATATGTACATGACACAGTTAAGTGTATGTTCATGTGTGAACATAATACAATTAAATGTACGTCTACATATGAACATTACACAACTAAATATATATTCACATATGAGCATAATACAACTAACTAAGTACATATTCACATATGAATATTGAACAAATATATGTATATTAACATATGAGCATAATATAACTAAATGTATGTCTACATTTGAACATTATCTAATTGTATGTGTGATCACATATGAACATCATACATGACATAATCATGTGTATGTTCACATATGAATATGATAAACTAAATGTATGTTCACATATGAATATGATACAACTAAATATATGTCCACATATGAACATGATACAACTAATACATGCTTACATTTAAATATTATATAATTCTATGTATGATCACATATGACCATTAAGCAACTACATATGTGTTCATACATGATTCTGCTGACTCTACTCCCGGACCATTAATCTTGAGTCACCTCACATATGTGAAAATGTTCTAATTTTTGCAACAAGCATTCTAGTAATAAAATTTGTAAGATACATTAAATGTATGTAAAAGAAACTATCATGAAGACACCTCAACCAAATGTTCAAACTTATATCACTCACCATTCTTCAAGGTTCATGCAAAATGCTAATACTTGTAGACATTTAGACATACTTGTAGATATTTCCGAATTGCATATCGTATATTTACGAACCAAGTTAGATACGGGTTAAATAAGCGAACTATCATAGTTCAGTTTATGCTAAGTACGGTGTGTTGCACAGATCTGGGTTGACTCGACCATGCTCCAGTTAGTAAATACTCCCACACATCCAATTTCGTATAAACAAATTAGTTTTACATAGCCCAGCTAACTCAGATAAGTTACGTAGGTTAAGTTCAGGTTTAATCTCAGTTAGGTAATTCAAACTTTAAGCGTCCTCCACACTTTTCCTCTAAACATGAATATTCCCTATGGTATCATAGCCTGTCACGGCAAGAAAATTGTGATCAGAACATCGGCAGCTGTTCGATCACTCTAAATCGATGGAACCTCTTAACCAATACTGCTGTTCTCTTTAATTATCGGCAAATTCGATTAGAGTGCACGCGAGCGAGGAAAGATGGAACGAGGAATCGAAGGGGGATCATTGCAAGACTATACTGTGTACCGGCTATTCTTTCTAGCAAGAACTTTCTCAGATCATTTTTCACAGTTGCCGAGATATCTGACGCATTCGGTTAAACTATAGAAGTATCTTACTCTAAGGGATTAAAAGAGACGATTTTTTCCGCTTTATATCTTTGGTTTAACTGGCAGCCATTATCTGTGAACGTCAAATGGCTGATGAGATACGAATGAGTTGATTGTGCAACTTAATTTTGTTTTTGCTTTAGAAAGACTGTTTGTGGAGATCTTTGAGAATATATTAAATTTCAGGATTTTCAGTATGAATTTTTGAATATAAATTCTCAAATATTCCATCTTTAGAAATTTTTAAATTTTCATGTTTTCCCAAGTTTCGATATTTTTTAATTTCCATGTTGCTATTTCTACACACTTAGAAACTTTTAAGTTCCCAACTTTCTAAATTACCAAATTGCAAACCTAGAAATAGGAAAATAACAAAATTTGCAAATAACCAAGTTTCTAATTACGAACTCCGTGTTTGCGTTTATCAAAGTGGAAATTTTTCTGAATGGCTGTTTTTAAATCGTGCAAAGTAGAAAAAGGCATAAAGAAAAATAGTAGGTGCAATGAGAATAATAAGAACACGGAGCATAGAGGAAGAAGAAAGGAAAAAGTAATTCAGAAGCAACGAGAACTCTGGCGTTTATTTAAGCGAGTTTCTAACTGAGAACGTGTTACTGCTAAACTACAATGGCGGACAAATACGCCACAATCGTGAAATGACTGATTGGGAAATGAAAGTTTACTTTAACAAACGAAGTTAAATTAGACGATTTCAAATTTATGCATGGTAGAATTACCATGATTGCATCAAATATGAGGTAATAAATTGTCTTTATGATTGCAACACACTCACATAATCACCATATTTATTTTGAAAGTAAATAACAATTTAATATGTATGAAAATATTACACATGAAATTTAAAAATACGAAAATTAATAAAATTCATCTTAATATTTTATTTTGTAAATTTTTCTGAGAACGTATGTGAGATTTTTAGTAAAAAAGATGCACTATTATTCTGGCTAATAAATTTTTATTTCTAGGTTAGACCTACATTATCGACAGAGTTGACAATGGCCGCCATAAAACTTATCGCACAAAGAAAATGGTAGTAAAAAATATATGTAGTGATAATTCACCACTTTCCGAGATATTATAAATAAAAATATGAGTAAATATTTAACAACCTTTTAATATATCAAAACATAACCTAGTAACACAGTAAACAGACTTCTGAAAATATTGAGAAATTCATCTGAACTTATGTGACATGTTTTTAATAAAACTGGGAATTTTAAGGAATTCCTTATTTCTAAGTGATAGACCTCCATTATCGGGAGCGTTAACAATAACCTCCGTAAAATATAACACAAAACATCTCGCTCCCGCATTTTCTTTTTCTACTGCGCCTCCAATGTCTTTCCAGCGAATACATCCGTTTCGCGCCTCTTTCTCTTGTTCCGCCAGAGAACTTTGCAAAACCTTCGGAAACGTTCCTTTCTTATAACTACAAAGCAACAGAGTGTCGTGATGCATAGCGGTGTAAAACGGGCAAGGCATACACACACGCGAGCAACAACTGACGCATATATACGCGGTGTTCATCGGCCATGTCCAAAGTGGATGAAGCAAGTGCGTGTATTCCGAGGAAAGAAATCAAGCGGGAAACAGAGGGACGGAGAAGAAAGATAGACGGTTTAAAACGGTGTCGAGTATATTATGACTTTGATACAGAAGTTTTTCCTTTTTGTGTAACGAGCACAGTTGGTAACGTCGAGCACATTGTCACAGCACTCGGACAATGAGTCACTGGTAGACAGTGTGCGGCTACGTGGTAGAAAAGGGTTGAAGGAAATGTTCCAGAAGGAATAACGAGAAGAAGGGAGCACGAGAAAACAGGGAGATTCGTAGGACACCGGTTCGTAAATATAGAAACGGGCGTAGATTTGTTCCGCGGAAATCTCTTCTCTTTCGTTTTTTTTTACTGGCGACGGATACAGTATACTTTTAACGGAATGTCTTGGCCGCACAGGAGAAGACAATACGCGATGCTTTCCGAGCCTCGCGTCCAAAGTAATCCGTGGAACACGAGCGAAAGTGGCGAGGATTGAATAAAACAAGAGGGGAAAACGTCAGCTACATTTTGTAATGCATACGCGATACATTTGTAGTCCGTGAGAGGCCATGTCACGAGACGCGAGCGCGACGACGACGACATCTGGGTCAGGCGAACTGTTATTCCTTTTGATTCGGTTATCCATTGTGGTCCCTTTAGATAGCTTTGAGAATTCTCCGCCTCAAGTATTTTTTCTCTCCACCCGTTTCGAGTGAGAGCGTCAGTCAATTGTCTTCGAACAGAGAAACAACGTAGCTTACATTGTTTGTTGGGCTACAATACACCGCGTATACCCATTCTTAACTGGTCTTATGCTTGGGAATGGAGATGGAATTTAATATTATGGAAATGGGTGACATAGTTAAGCTTTGGTAATAAATGGACATTTAATACAATTTTTTACATTTAAGTTTGTATTATTCATATTCGTTTTTGTCTCTTTAAATATATGGACATTCACCTCCATAGTACAGTGTTTTCAAGTTAAAAAATTTCCAAATATTTGTGTCTCCTTTGCTCTAAGGAGGCTTAGGTTTCTCTAAGTTCCCTAAGACCTACCTTCCAAATCTAGGTATATAGATATCCAAATTTCTATGTGCATAGATCTCTAGATATCCAAGTTCTTATGTCCTTAAATCCTTAAATATCTAAATTCCTACGTCTTCAAGTACCTAAACCACAAATCCCAAAAGTCTCATACTCTTACATCCCCTTGACCCAGAGTCTATGAGTTGCAAGGTCCCCAAATAAGTCCCCTAAACACATATGTTTCTACTTCCCTATATATCCAAATTTCTACGTCTTCAAATACCTAAATCACAAACCCCTAAAATATCATACTCTTACATCCCCATAACCCACAGTCCACAAGTTACAAGGTCCCCAAATGTATCCCCTAAATACACATATCCCTAAATCTTCACATATCCAAATTTCTATATCTTGAAATACCTAAATCACAAACCCCTAAGATCTCATACTCCTACATCCCTATAACCCACAGTCCACAAGTTGCAAGGTCCCCAAATGTATCCTCTAAATACACATATCCCTAAATCTCCACATATCCAAATTTCAATATCTTGAAATACCTAAACCACAAATCCCTAAAATCTCACATACCTACATCCCCATAACCCAGACTCCACAAGTCGCAAAGTAATACTTATGTCCCCAAATGTCCTAAATCACACGTCCAAATGTCCTAAAACTCATGTCTATGTGCAAATGAATATTTTAAGATAAATTTGAACGTCTAATTAAGTTTCTAAACACAGCTATGTAACAGTGACAATGTAAACACAATCTCTTCCTGTTTGGCAGGTAGCCTGGCTACGTGTGGATACGCAAACGATCCTCACGATTGCGAATCACGTCATTACGAAGAATCATCGTATTGCTGTGACACATAGCGGTCATCGTGCGTGGTCCCTTCACATCAGGGACACCAAGGAAACAGACAGGGGATGGTATATGTGCCAAGTCAATACTGATCCAATGTCCAGCATCACTGGCTTCTTGGAAGTAGTCGGTAAGGTTTATATAAGTTACACAAACGCTTTATGATAATTAAGATAAGCTCTTAGTATGATTATTAAGATGAATGCTTCAATATGTGGTAACTTCTTATGTTAACTTCTTACTCTTCAAATAATGCATCTGAAGTGTGGCATATTTTGATGATATAATTGTAGAAGTAAAATACTTGTGCTAAATCAATTTGATCAAGGTTCGAAGAACATTATCACATAAATTTTATTCATATTTTTCATATAAATTATTTTTTATTTAATATAAGGCTATGTAGCAAATAGGAAATTTGAAGGTACACAGAGACAAGTGTAATTTAATACAATTTAAACAAAGCCAAATTAAAATAATAGTACAAATATTTCGTTTAGCCTCATACTGTAGCAATAATTATCAATCTTCATGAATCCAGTCCTGAGTTTCTTTTTCCAATAACCCGAATTTGTCACCCGAGAACATCAAGTGATGTAATTTTCAAAGTAGCTAGCCATGCAGTCCACAAAATTCGTGATATTTTAGTTAGTGTACCGAAACTTCTTAACGTCATGACGACGATGTACACATTCGCTTTGATATAATTTCAAAGAAGGACGGGTATATAAGTCGTTATAGCAAATATTTGCAAACAAACCGTACATCTGGAACTGCTGATGAATTTGTATTGCGTGTCTTTTTGAAACTAGCGAAGATCTCGAACGTTTCCCTGAAACTTGGCTAAGCACTGGCAGATTTAGCGTTTTCTATGTGTACATAAGTAAGCACGTAACTCACGCTCGTCCTGCGAAACACGTCCTTTGCGGAGCATCCTTCTTCCGCGACCGTGTATCAACTGATCCTTCCACGGAACTTTCTTGGCACTTAATACCAACGTTCCTGTTACCGCCAACTTGTCAAAGTTCGCCAACTGCGGTCACCTCGGCATCTACCGCAGTACCACTAGAAAGTCGTGATTGCCATTAAGAAACGCCGATATTTAATCCCTGATTATATCGCCGACAGTGTCCCCATGTGCATCCTTGACGCACCAAGTTTACGAGATGGCTAAATTAAAGATGTGCGGTTTTGCATCGCCCAAACTACTGCTAATAAAGTTATCCTCCACGCCGGAGTTATTAGGCACTTCCGTATTAGATTGCTCCAATCAATATCGCTATGAAAATTGATTATACCGTATATCGTGACTATCCGCATCTGTAAATAAGTTAGCCTCAGAAATATGATAGGGTTCCCTTGCGAATATTAACCTGTAGTCCGAGGTAAAACTCGAAGGACACGTGGGATCAAACCCTGTCAAAATTAAATTTCTGCCACTTAAATTTGGATAACAATTACTGGGTGAATATCTCGAAATTTTATTGCATTAACAAAAATTTAGTTTACTGTATTAAATTATTTAGGAATATATGGGTCTTAATTATTACATGGACAAATTATAGTAATTTTAATACAATTTCAAAGGCGTAGTACGTTTTCAATTTTTCTTCACATTACTTCAATTTTTTTATTAATTATTCTTAATAATTTCCGTTACAGTAGCAGCCGCCATTAGCAAATGAGGAAGTTCAGTATCTTGTCGCTAGTGGCGCCACCGAGCCATCAATCATAAATTGACGTATATCATCGACTTCATTTAACTCTGTTCGATTTGAAGGTGCAAGCGTGGGTCGAAAAAGAACATAAAGTAAAGGGTGAGGAAACGTTTACCGGGAAAGGTGCATCGAGAATGTTGTAATGAAGGCATGCGGACAAAAGTCTAGATAGAGACACCTCGTCGTGTGGAGGGCATAATTCTTTTCGGACTGGTGTCGGATTTGTAGCAGAGGGATGCAAATATATGTAAAGTGCAGACCACGATCCGAAACCTTCGAGAGCGATTGTACTCTTGGTAGGCTATTAAACACCTTCCCTGCGACCGGTACTTCTCTCCCTAATAACTGGCCGACCTCTCTAATTTGCAAGAAGCCCATTTACCAGTCGGTGAGCACGGTAGGACGCGTGTTATAAGCGTATGGCATCAGCTAGTAACCGCTTGTTAAATTTCTTCCTTATCGATTGAAACGATCGTGCAGATGTTAGATGAAGAGTTCTACATGTGGGACTTCGTGGTTCCGGTCCTTTTCGACGGTGAGAATTTTTGTTATCCGGGGCTGCGCCATTTTGTCCACAGTTTGCATAATTCAACGATTCGGGACAGCTGGACGGCACTCGCGGTGGTCGATGAATTTGTAAGCGTGCAAAATTATATTTGCATGAAATTACAAGTGTTGTTCTTGCCTCTCTAGTTCCAGGGACCCGGGCGTGCGCGCGAGCGCGTAAATAAGTTAGCGCACCGTTTCTGCGAGTAATTAAATACCATCTACGGCTCTGTCCCGCGCACAAATATGCGATCAAATTTCGAATAGAATTCCTGAAATTCCATTAGCCGATAGACAAACTATGGCCCTTAAGCGTGTTGCCACAGAATATAACTTCTGAGGCACGACATTGTGGCCCGCGTGTATAAACGTAAAGCTTCAGCTTATCGCAAATAGCCCTCGTTAAATTCCTCGTTTATCGTGGCCACATTACCCTACTTGACCCCCTGTACACTGTGAAATTGCCTGTTCTCACTTTCGTGTTCGATTGGCCGTTTAAGGCGGGCACGAATTTCGGATTACGTTCGAAACTTCTCTTTCTTCAATTACCTGTCGTTATCTAGTTACTTTTAATGTTAACATAACAAAGTATCAGTAGGTTTTAATAGAATAGCCATGGTAATCGCTACTTCGTGTGGGATAGTCTCTGACTCTGCAGGGATGTCCGCCATGTTGGTTAGCGGACTCTGGCGGGAAAATTGAAACTTCAAACTGACGCACTTTTCTAACAAAACAATATTAAAATAAACTATATTATATTAGTTTTAGATCAATTTTAATTATATTATATTACGTCTAGATCAATTTTAAACCACTTTTTCTTAAAATATTGTAAAATCACTACTTTAAACTATTTTTACATAAACTATTATGTAGCACGCTGTCTTAATAGAGTAAACAACATCGATTAATTTTAATTGTTAAATACACATTTTAACTATAAAATAGCGTTAATATTTTAGCATAAACATTTCTATCATACTATGACTTTTTTAAAATAAAAATTACACCTAGTTAAATAAAATTTAGAATAATCTTCTTGGTTAAATATGAAATTAATGCAAGATTGTAGGAGTGATTAAACTAAAGATTATTATTGTTGTTAGAAACGAGGAAAAGGATGTCAGAAATGGATTCAGTAGACGATTTCTCCTGTTCATGTTTTTTATGGTCGCATCAAGCTTATCTTGCAAACTATGGCAGCATCAAGCTGCAGGCATCTCTTGGACATGTCTGCCTTAGGGTATCGTTGGACCGCTTCTCTACGGGTGATAGGGAAATTAGTATTCAGTTTGTCAATATATGTGTGTTCTATCTGTGAATTATCGGTTGATTGGACAATAATTTGATCTTTGGCTTTGGGAATTTGCATTGCGACTGGTACTTGTGTACTGGACAGCTTCTCTAATTAGCCCGACTACCTTTATATTATGACTACCTATGTATTATATACATCTGATGGGCTTATTAGGTGATTTGATGCCGTTGATTATGCAACGTTATTACGAGAACTTTATATGGAAATTATGGATGTAATATGTGACATTTCGGGAATCGCGTTATGACTTTGGGATTACTTGATTGAGATGTATGGGAGTTAAATGGGTTAACTTGAAGATTTCGAAAATTATAGAGTTTCAAGTTTTTAAATGGTTTGGGTTGCTGGGATTTGTAAATTTGCAAATTATTATATCATCAAATTTATAAATTTTTAAATGATTAAGTTAGTAAATTTTGAAGTTCGATAGCCACATTTTTAAGTTTTTAAATTCATAAATTACTAAATCGTGAAGTTACTGAATTCTAAAATCCTTGAATATTAAAATCTCTAAGCCTTAAAACCCTTAAATCTCTAAATCCTTGAATCTCCAAATTCCTAAATCTCCAAACTCTTAGATCTCTAAATGCTTAAACTTCCAAATCCCTAAATCTTTAAATTCTTATATCTCCAATTCTCTAGATGTCAAAACACTTAAATCTTCAAATCCCTAAATCTCCAATTTCTTAGATCCTTAAATTCCTAAATTCCAAAATTGTCAAATCTCCAAAGCCCAAAATCTTCAATTTCATAAACCTTCATATTTTTTAACTTTCCAAATCTCTAAATCTCCAAATGCTTAAATCTCAAAATTCCTAAACTTCAAAATCCTCAAATCACCAAATTCCGCAATTTCTAAATGTCCAAATTCCTAAATCTCCAAATTCTTAGATCCCTAAATCCCCAAATTCCAAAATTATCAAATCACTAAATCCCTCAATCTCCAGCTTTTTAAATCTTCAGATTCCTAGATTTGGAAATCCCTAAATCTCAAAATTTTCAAATCACCAAATTCCTAAATTTCTAAATCTCCAAATCCCTAAATCTCCAAACTCTCAAATTTCCAAATCCTTAAATCTCCAAACCCTTAAATCTCCAAATCCCTAAATCTCCAAATCCCTCAAATCTCCAAACCCTCAAATTTCCAAATCCCTAAATCTCCAAATCTTTAAATCTCTAAATCCCTAAATCTTCAAACCCTTAAATTTTCAAATCCTTAAACCTCTAAATCCTTAAATCTCTAAATCCCCAAATCTCCAAACCCCAAATTCCCCAAAACCCCAAATCCCAAATTTCCACTTAAACGAAATCATAACTAAAAGTTAAACCACATATTACAAATAAAGTAACATACTGAAAACAGTGAACATTTATTTAATCAATAAAGTTTATTTATTTCGTAATTGATAAAAATCGTTTATTGGAAATGATCCATTTTCCGCATGCCAACGTTCAAAACACGCTGCACAAAAGATAAACAACAATACGTTGTTGAACGAATATACATGATAGAACGAACTCGAATTGATCGCAACTGTTTCCATGTATCAATAAATAGACTATCTGCAGCTATGATATTTTTTTTAGCTCTAGTTCTATCGACATCTCCAAAGCGCGTAATGAATTGCGCCGTGTGTAGTTTGATACTTCTGTGTGTGACCTGCAATATTGCAGAAAGTTACTTTCCGTTTGACAGATTTCTGTTTACCTAAACTGTCGGGAAATGTCATTTTGATCGATCTTTTATTATTTTATTCTCTTTTTGTAAGTAATACTATTATACTAATTAAGTACTATAAAAATAGCTGTGGAGTATGAAAATTCATTAAAAATTGAATAAGAGTAAATACAAAATAATAATTGTGTAACGGTTAATGAAATATTGATTGAGAATCGAATATCGATTAACAAAGAAATTTTTTACTATTGAACGACGAGTAGGAAAGAAATTTTTATAGTTGTAAAAATAATTGTAAAATAAAAATAATTTGTAAAACATTTTTATATCTGTAAATTATATTATAATTTAATAATATGCAAAAAGTTAATCATGAATGGAATAACGATATACAAAAAATGTATAAAAATTGAATAATAATTTACAAAGTCTAAGAACTGAATAACAATATAAAAAATGATAACAATATAAGTAAATGATTAAATAAAAATATAAAATTAAAAATGATTAACAATAATAATGAATTATTCAGAATAATTAAATGATTAATAACAAATAGCAATAAACTTGAATGAAGAAATTAACAATCCAATAACAATTCATACAATAAGTCTAATAAATAATTGAACAGCAGTAAGAAAGAGTAATAACAATTAATATCGTGAAAATTATCGAAAAGCAATGGAATTCAATTACGAGTTATTTAATCTTGTTTCATAAAGTGTTACAAGCGTCTATACCTTTCTTTCTCCGAGAGCATTAAAGTTAATTTTAGTACGCGATCAGCTGTATCCCTTTTCCGGTATATTTTCGCCTTCCACCCTAATTTTCTCATTATTTCCTTGTCATCTGTCAGTCGCAGCTGTCACTCATCCAATTCCAGTGTTGTTTTCCAGTCTCGTTTAGTTACTCCCTTATCCTTACACACGTCACTCAATCTCAAACGTCGAGGATAATAGCACGATACGATGTTAAATGAATTGCTACTGATTGAATTAATTAGTCCGAAAAAATATATCATACTTGACATTTTTATTTCTTCATCTTAGTGCACGAGTTAAGTTGAGTTTTGTACAGATTGCTTTTTGTAATTTACGTTTTTATGTTTTATTTAGATCCTTTTTACTATTATTTATTTATGTATTTATTTATTTGTCTATTTGTCTATTTGTCTATTTGTCTATTTTTATATTTTTATATTTTTATATTTTTATATTTTTATATTTTTATATTTTTATATTTTTATATTTTTATATTTTTATATTTTTATATTTTTATATTTTTATATTTTTATATTTTTATATTTGTCTACTTGTCCTATTTATTTGGCTATTTGCCTATTCATCTTTTTGTCTATTTGTCCATTTGTCTATTTATCAATTTGTCTATTTGTCCATTTGTCTAATTAGCAATTTGTCTATTTGTCAATTTGTCTATTTATCAATTTGTCTATTTATCAATTCGTCTATTTATCAATTTGTCTATTTATCAATTTGTCTATTTATTCATTTGTCTATTTGTCCATTTGTCTATTTATCAATGTGTCTGTTTGTCCATTTGTCTATTTATCAATGTGTCTGTTTGTTCATTGGTCTATTTATCAATTTGTCTATTTGTCCATTTGTCTATTTATCAATTTGTCTATTTGTCCATTTGTCTATTTATTAATTTATCTATTTGTCCATTTGTCTATTTATCAATTTGTCTATTTATCAATTTGCCTATTTGTCTATTTGTTTATTTGTATATTTGTCCATTTGTCTATTTACGAATTTATCTATTTATCAATTTGCCTAATTGTCTATTTGTCTATTTATATATTTATGTTTTTATCTATTCATTTATTTGTCTATTTATCTATTTATTTATCTATGTATCTACTTATCTATTCATCTATTTATCTATTTATCTATTCACATATTCATCTATTCATCTACTTATCTATATATTTATGTAACTATTTACCTATTTATCTATTCTCAATACTATACGTATCACCTATAGATTATTCCAAAATTAACAAGATCATTTAAGAATTAAACCAAATGTAGTTCAACCCACTAACTACAGTACTTCAAATTAATATTCCATGACTTTACAAAAATCTCTACTCCTTCTCTTGACCTCCTTCCCATTCCTAATAATTTAAAATGCACAGTGTAAAATAGTTTCCTAATAATTCAATTATTCACTCGTTTATCCTGCAGCTAAAATCTTGAATATTCTCTTCCAAAGTTTCACAAGCTACCTACTTACAGACAACATATAAAAGATAATATAACGATGTTATTAAATGGCGTTATGGAAGTAGTTCGTTGGTACGTGTAAAATATTCAATCTTCAAAGCTCCAATGAAAATTTTACTAAATTATTCATTAAATCGTGTCTTCTACTATCTGTCCGTATTTTCATAATTTATTGTATGCTTAGTCGATTTTATATTAAATTTACAGTAAAACATCTGTGATGTTTGATTTAATTCATTCAAATTTGAATTCATTTGAATGATTTTACATTTCATTAATTTTAACATTCTATGCTGAATTTATGGAATATTATTATGTAAAGTTGTACCTGTCAAAATATTTTGAAGATTGAATAAAATATTGAAAATATTTCAAATTTTTTTAATAGACAATTTTTTAAAATTATTTTTCAATTACAGGAGTGGGATAATAATTTATGGAATTAAAATGATTGTGTATTAATGAAACTTTAAATGGCATTGCAAGGAAGTGAAATAAATAATAATTATTTAGAATAATTTTATGTAAAGACATTTAACTTGAAACTTTAAAGTACCTTTAAATGAAAAAATAATTAAATTTAAAATTCTCAAAAATTAAATAAAAATTACTTAGAGTAATTTTAGGTAAAAAAATGTAATTTCAAAATTTAGAGTACCTTTGCATGAAGAAGTAACTAAATTTAAAATCCCTAAAAATTAAATAAAAATTATTTAGAGTAATTTTAGGTAAAAAAAATGTAACTTCAAAATTTAGAGTACCTTTAAATGAAAAAATAACTAAATTTAACATCTCTAAAAATTAAATAAAAATTACTTAGAGTAACTTTAGGTAAAGAAATGTAACTTCAAAATTTAGAGTGCCTTTCAATGAAAAAATAACTAAATTTAAAATCCCTAAAAATTAAATAAAAATTTCTTAGAGTAATTTTAGGTAAAGTAATGTAACTTCAAAATTTATAAGTACCTTAAAAAATAAATACATTTTAAATCCTAAAAATTTAATCTAAATTTAATGTATGTATTATAGGAACTTCCCTGAAAATTTATCAATAGTGTTCAAGTTTTTTTCTTTGTTAAAAATTCAATGCGCAAAAGTACCTCCACACATCTAAAATCATCCATCATCCTAATCAGGGTAATAAGATGCACAAGTGCGCAAGAACCGGTTGAAAAGTCCGTGTTACGCTCAAAAGACCTCTTCTGGTAAAAAGTTTGCTCTCAAGCTACTTTGCTTCCTCAACACGTCTTTTGAAACTCACACGAGCAAGAGGATAGTGAGACCACCAGAAATGACTAACTACACTACTGATTCTTCGCGACGAATAAAGATGAAATTAACGAAAGCTTCGCGTTATTTTTAATCGGTCAAGTTATTCTTAGTTTGTCAAATTTGAAGCTTTGAGTATTATTGCATCGCTGGTTAAATCGGTAGAAAATATTACATAGAATTCACGCGCGATGATGGAAGTGCACGAAGAGAGACTACACATCATTTTTAATATAAATCATAATGTAAGGTTTTGCATATTTATAGCCTGATTTTTAACATATTTTAACAAATTTGCTTATGTAAATAGGTTTCCGGAAAAGCGACTTCACAATTTATGTGTAAAGCATTCCGCGTATAAAATATGTATAACATGAATTTTTGTAGATTTTTCAAGTAAAATATCAAAACAACATTATTGCGAGTGTCACTGAATTTTAATATAAAATGTATCGTCAAATCGAATATTTGTATAATATATTTTTATCTTTTTAAATGCAATTATACATGTATCATGTTTTAGTTATTTTCAAATTTTACTTTTGAATTATAAAATGAAGTTTCAGGTTTAATTCTTGTGACCCCAAATATCAAACTCCATGAAATTCTGAAGGTATTCGTTACTAGTGCACAATGGTAACACTCGAAGCTCTTTATAAAGGTTAACGAAAATTTACCAGCATAATGGCGTTCATTGTTCCCATACAAAATGACTTTTTCATTCATTTTCGTTACCACATATTACGAGGCTTACTTTTAAGAAACTGGAGCACGTATTGATGAAACATTATAGGCATTGCTAATTACTTAGCTTTCAGCGAGGTGAAAATTTCAGTCACAACGTCGAAAAATCTCATTTGAATGTGTAATTTCATAGACAGAAGAAATCATTAAATTTTAATTGCAAATTCATGAAAATATAATTTTTTGGTCCAAGGGAAGTGTTTAGTTTGGAAAGAGTTTGGTAGCCTACAGGGCAGCATTGTATGTAGAGACTTAATTAGAGTTGTGTAGGTTAGGTGCCTCTATAATAGCCTTTAGATTATCACCTAACATTACATAATGTAACTAATCTATATTAATAATAATCTACAATCTAAATCCACATTCATAATGCAATAATGTAAATAACCTAATAATATATGACAAACATTTTGATCAAAGTAGCTTGCTTCAACTGTTTAAAATTTCCAGATAAATATCACTAAATACTTCTAAATATTTGTACAATTACACGTAAATTACTTTAAGTCCTCTCATTACATAAATAATAACAAATCCTCTCGAAATGATATGTACAGCTACATAACTGTAAGAGCCACATTCAGACACAATCACATATACACAACTTTCACACACGCCATCTTTGAAAGATCGCAAAATTCACTGAACCGTAAAAGTACACGAAATCCGATCCCTGAAACAGCACTCAAGAAAATATAGGAAGAAATAAGAACCTCGCGCAAAGAAATGATTTCGCAGAGTACGAATGTATGCAACATATCAAAATGGAAGCCTAAAGCGGAACGCAGCACGCGGTCGTGAACACTGTGGCATCAATGGACGCTGCTTCTTAATGGTTTAATTTACGAGCTCTCCTTATCGCGTCCGAGCTGCACCTGTTACCTAGGATCAAACGTGTTAAAATAGCATGTGTTATGGACGTTAATTATAATCTGTATATACATTTAAGGACGACCTAACCTCAAAAATAATCTAATAGAGCGCAAGCTTTTTTTAGGAAAACGTACGTCTGTAAATTTGAGATAAATTTTTCGCTGTTTTTGTTAGTTACATTAGTTAATTTATGTAGCTTGATGATTTTTGAAGGAACTATCTATGTATGGGAGATTTGTAATATGATTTGATGAGATGAGGTGTTAGGTGCACAATTTTTGCTGTTTCTTTTAATTGAATTTTATTATTTAAGAAACTTGATAATTTTTGAAGGAACTATCTATGTATGGGAGATTTGTAATATGATTTGATGAGATTAGGTGCTAGGTGCACAATTTTTGCTGTTTTTGTTAGTTAAATTAGATGATTTATGTAACTTGATCATTTTTAAAGGAACCATCTATGTATGGGACATTTGTAATATGATTTGATGAGATTAGGTGCTAGGTGCACAATTTTTGCTGTTTCTTTTAACTGAATTTGATTATTTAAGAAACTTGATCATTTTTAAAGGAACCATCTATGTATGGGACATTTGTAATATGATTTGATGAGATTAGGTGCTAGGTACACAATTTTTGCTGTTTCTTTTAACTGAATTTGATTATTTAAGAAACTTGATCATTTTTAGAGGAACCATCTATGTATGGGACATTTGTAATATGATTTGATGAGATTAGGTGCTAGGTGCACAATTTTTGCTGTTTCTTTTAACTGAATTTGATTATTTAAGAAACTTGATCATTTTTGAAGGAACCATCTATGTATAGGACATTTGTAATATGATTTGACGAGATTTGATATATACAGTTATTTGATGAGATTTATTAAGTGCTAAATGCACTTACTAGCTGCTATTGTGATAGTACAATAACTGTAGTAGATGTGACACTATTTTTGTCACAGAAAAATTATTATGACTTGTCATGAACAATGAATTATTATTATTATGAAAATTGTTATTACGAATTATTATTATAAATCGATGAAATATTCTACATAGAGAATGTGACTCCCATGACAAATGATTCAAAATTCCATTAAAAATAAATCACACGATACCAAGGATTCCATGTAGAAATGTGATTGTCTCTCAAATGAGTTACAAAATGAAAAAATGCTGCGTACGATGTCGCATAAATTACAAATTCCGGAAATGCGAAAATGATGAAACGATATTTCAAGCAAGTACTTTGAGACTTTCGTTGCTATAATGATTCTTTCTTCAGGTTCTCGAGTATAAATCCTCGCAGAGTTATGTTCCGCCATTTCTCTGATACTATAGCCAGTTTCATCAGGAGTTTGGGGACGCACTGCTACTTTGGCTAGGTGATGAAACGCTGGAACATAACTCTGAAAGAATAGGGCTTGTACTGGAGACTCTCAAGGAAAAATTATTGCTACTTACAGTTGTTAATAAACGGGGAGATTATGAACATGCGATGTAGGGGACGATAAGTGTTAATTTTTGGAAAGAAATAAAATTTTCAAAGAGGAGTTACTGTGGAGGTTAGGTTAGAAAGAGTTGATAGATTGACACAATTTTAGATTGTTTTAAATGTGAATATATACATATTTTTTTCTACAGAATATTTCATATAAATAAATATTAAATTATGAAGTCCAAGCTCAACAATTCAAATAAGTGAAATATTCAAGCATATTTTAAATGTAGAATATTTCACATATAAATTTAGAATATCTCACAAATTATTAACATTTGAGATAATAATCCAACACTTTTTTACTGAAAATATTTATTAATAGAATTGCTGTGTAGAGGAATACAATTTCATCATAAAAAGATTAATTTAAAAATGAAATAATGAAAATAAATACTAGTCAGATTATAATGATAAACAGTATCTCGATACAAATAAAATATATTAACCTCAAATAAAAATATATATTAACTAATATTAAATCAAAGATGAACATTGATGTTAAAACATTGATTATTTAAATTAATATTTTCGGTAACAGATAATATAAGAATCAAGATGCAGCCAAGTTTCAAGTTTCAGAATACAAATTTACATAAACCAGATCCTTGTAATATCTTTCGCTCCTTCGTTACACCGTGACAATATCAGACATTTGCATCTACAGCAGTCAGCTTTTATGCACAGAAAAAGAATATACACCTAATCAAAGCAAAGATCAGAAAAATCTACAATAGGTTATGTTCACAGCTGGTTGAGGTTAGGTCATTTTCTACAAAATGAACGCTGAATGTACATATACGTTTAATCATATTTTGATTAAATTTCTGTATTTTCCATCGCCACAAAAAGTATCAGCTTTTTGCTTCAAGCTTGACGTTTAATTTATGTTTTAATACTTCACAATTTCTGGTTTTGATATTGTAATATCTTTGTGTTTATTCGTTTGATATTTTACTCTGTTAATTTTGGAATCTCTTTTTTATACTTTGACTTTGGTTTATACAAAAAAATGAGGGCTGTATTCAATTATGGATACTTTAAACAAAACCGTTCTTAATAAAATTTTTATCAGTGTGTATGTGAATTACACAATTTTAATTTCTTATTTTCTTGGACCATTTTCTGTCAAACAAATTTATATAAAAATGTATATAAATCTTTAATTATTGACACCATGTAGTAACATATGAACTATTTTAGTTATATCTAGGTGATTTAATCAATTGACTTATTTTTTGATGTTATTTGACAAACAATAAATGAAAGAATAAGATTAGGTACAATTTATAGGAAAAACAGAAATATCAGTAACCAGATCAGTGTCAACTGTTAGGTCTCTAGGTGTAATATTCTTCATCTATCCTTCATGCATTCTTCACATATTGTTCACGTATCCTTCATATATTCCTCACATATCTGTCTCTTAATTTAGGAGCAACGTTTTTCATTTATTCCTCATATATTCTTCACATACCTGTCTCTTAATCTACGTGTAATATTTTCATCTATTCTTCGTGTGTTCTTCACATATTGTTCACATACCCTTCATATATTCCTCACGCATTACTCATATGTCCTTCATATTCATCATGCAAATATATTCATCCAACAAACGAATTAAGACAAACAATAATACTTAATTTAGGTGCAACATTTTTTATCTATTAATGTGTTCTTCACGTAGTACTCACACATCCATCATATTCATCATACAGATACATTCATCCAACCGAATTAAGACGAATAACACATCGCGATAAATTCCTTCCATTCCCCACAAGTGAGACTCACCCTCCACAGCGAGATGATGACGTCCAAATGCGTTTCCCGAATCGAACGGTATAATAGCAATTTTGCCGTGCGCAAAAATAATGTGGTGCGTTTGAGCACGTTTGACCGCGGCACCGATCGGGGGAATTCGGGATTATTCAGGTGATTCGAGGTTTTACGTTCAGATTCCTGTGTCCAGAACAACCGAACGAGTTCGTGTTCGCCGCTGGCCAGACCAGCATGCTTCCTGGTGCGCTAGCGTGGAATATTTGCGAATGTTCAGCGAGACATCGGCGCTGGTTACATAGCCATCTATCCGAGCGAGCGGTGCCACAGTCGAACGTGACCGTACGTGTGTACACGAGGGAGGCGGGCTAGCACCGTTGCAATGTGGTCATTGTTTCAGTACCTCCGGATATCCTGGACTACCCTACTAGCACGGACATGGTGGTGCGAGAGGGGAGCAACGTGACGTTACGATGCGCCGCGACGGGTACCCCAGAACCGACGGTGATGTGGCGTCGCGAAGCAGGAGGCACAAATTCCCTATCAAACTGGCACGAGGGTAAGTAGAGCCGAGAGCAAATCATTCCCTAGAAACATAATCCATCTAATCTTCAAACCCTTACTCTATTATATCCTGATCCACACCTGACGCACTCCGTAGATCAAATGTGAGAAGCCACATTCGTGTTTTCATCGCTGTTCATGTGATGTCGAATGTTGCTGTAAGTGGAACAAGGAGTTCTTGTTAGTTTAGCAATTTATTTATAGACTTCTTTACTTAGGAGCAATGTAGTCAAACATGCTACTCACCTAATCTTCAACCCCTTACTATTTTATAACCTAGTCCACTTGTGATTCACACCATAGTTCAAATCTGACAAGCCACATTTGTGTTTTCATCATAGTTGATGTGATGTTTAATGTTGCTATAAGTGGAGCAATTTATGAGTTGCTGTTAGTTTAGCAATTTACATATAGTCTTGTTCACTTAGGAAGAATGTGGTCAAGGTGAGACATGCTACTCATCTAATCTTCAACCCCTTACTATTTTATAACCTAGTCCACTTGTGATTCACACCATAGTTCAAATCTGACAATCCACATTTGTGTTTTCATCTCAATTGATGTGATGTCGAATGTTGCTATAAGTGGAGCAATTTATGAGTTGCTGTTAGTTTAGCAATTTATATATAGTCTTGTTCACTTAAGAAGAATGTGGTCAAGGCGAGACATGCTACTCACCTAATCTTCAACCCCTTACTATTTTATAACCTAGTCCACTTGTGATTCACACCATAGTTTAAATCTGACAAGCCACATTCGTGTTTTCATCTGAGTTGATGTGATGTCGAATGTTGCTATAAGCAGAGCAATTTATGAGTTGCTGTAAGTTTAGCAAATTCTATATAATCTTGCTTATTTAATAAGAGTACAATCAAGGTTTGACATGCTCCTAACTTTCTGACTTTTAAAGACTTACAGCAACTTGAAGATTTGTTAAAATACCTTGTAGAAATCTACAAACTGAGCAACTTGTAAATTGCTGTAAACGTATCAATTAGTAAATAATCTTGTTGTCCAAATATATCAACCAAGATATCCTACTTGCTATGCATTTAACCTCTCAAATAAACTCTCCATAACGAACACATGTCTGACAATGTTATTCAATTGCAGTGATGTATAAGATTCAGCAAAAAGTTCATATACCACTGTTATCATAGTGGTTCCACTAAATCAGGTCGATTCTTTCCAGACGCGAGAAGTCCATGCTTCTGTACATCTTCAATAGCGTCTCCCATTGGACCCGCCGTAATAAGACTGCATCGACACACGTGGGTGTACTTGCCTTTGCCCGAATACACCTGTGTTCTCCGTTCACATTGTCACTTTCCGACCCGGTTCCTCGCATATTGCCATTTTGTTCCTGGCGAGGAGCATGTTTCATCTGGTCCTTTTACCGGGGGAATAAAAGCGTGACAGACGTCTCGCTTGCTTCTCTGATTGCATCTGGATCTTTATTGCGAAACTAGATGCGGTGGGTGTTTGGGCAGTAGGAGCAGTTGGATGGGGCGTTTTATTGTGCTTGTATTACTTTCGTGTACTTGTTTGATGGGGACGGAAGATATTTCTTTCAAAACGGGCCGATGTGACCTGGACAAAAGTGGGTTTACACTTTCAGTGGCAGTTGAGAATTGCCGCGGAACTGATGAGGAAATGGACAGCTGAAATAATCACAGGAAATGAAAGTTTATTTTAGAAATACGATATGTGAAATATATCGAACGTGGAATTCACAGATTGTACACCTCAAATGGTGCAAAGTCGGTACCACTCGGACGTGTAGAGCTATTTTAATGAATGCGCGATTCCCAGATCAAAACAAGTTAAATTGAGCTTCGATATTCATTGGTACATGGAACTCGAATAAAAATGTCGGAAAGTATCTGACAGAGATCCGCCTATTTTAAATTAGTTCCACTTTTCTCTTTTAATTTTGCAGAATATTTTTAACTGACAGAGTTTAACCATTTTAGTACCGTTTGTTTAATTGATCTTGTTAGGCAAAGAATCGGCAGTTATTCTTCAGTTAGTGACTCCTATTTCGATCGCTTCCAATATTACATGGCAGTTTCCTCCATCAAAAATTTAACACCTACGGAATGATACATTTGCTGTGGCTATTTCGAACTCTTCGTGAATAATACATCGTCAGTTTCGAGGTAATTAAATTTTTCGACGATCGATCAAACTATCAATTTGTAGTTCTAATTTTCATTCATGCTTCTGCATTTCTGTTATGCATATGGGGTTAATATTAATACTTTGATGCTTTATTTTTATACAAAATTGATATATTTAATAATTAATTCGCTGTTGTTAATTAATAGCTGATTATTCTGGGAAATTATTTAGCTTGACATCATCAAGCTCATTTATAATTTGTTTAAAATTTTATTGCCTCATAATTTCGCAATATAAATACATATTACAACCGTAACATAAATGTAACAAATGGAAAAAGTGAAATGACATTTCTGTTAAAATTACGTGGAACGTGTACAAAATTTAATATGGACATAGTGTCGTGAAATTAAAAAATGACTTCTATTTTCGTTTATTTGCTTGTTCATCAGTCTCGCTTATTTGCAACGTTGAATATTTATTTTTTGCACTTCTATTTTACAGCAATAAAAAATTGCTATGACAATTGTAATATTAACCTCTACATTTTGAAATATAAATTCGTAAAGATTGATAAAAAGTACACAAAATAACTTAAAATATCATAATTACAAAGTGGATGGTTTTAATTAATTTTTTTCTTTATGAAACTTAAATTTAGAACACGAAATATATCTCAGAAGCTCGTCAAAAATATGTATCATTTAAAAGAGAACTTTTTTAAACCTTGACCAAACGACACGAGTTTTTCGTGGAGCCAGAATTAGTTCACTAAACGATGTACTTTCAAAAATGGCGGAGATAACAGTAGTAAAGCAGCTGGAAGGATGAGGAAGAGGTCATTATTCAAAGCCATTTTGTTTGAAGACGAAATAAAAATTCGAAACATACTTTGTCTAAAATATAGCAACGTATGAATTGATGACTTTACTATTGTAAAAAAAAGCATTAAAAAGCATATTAAAAAAAGGTTAATTTTTCTGAAGTTTTTAAAGACATAATAAAGATTTCTTTAACTTTAATAAAGTATTCTTCTATAACAGTCATTCTTGATATAATATGTCTTTCATCAAAACAAATAATTGTTTAAGTTGAAGTAAAATAAAAATTATTAACAATATATAATATTTATAGTTCAGATCATGTTGACAATAATATATGATATTAAGAAGTTTTCTATTAACCTTTTGTTAAATTAAAACGCTTTGATTCAGGATCGTCAAAAGTGAGGTTATGTTGAAATTTCGAGAATGAAAGTGTATAAATATTAATAAAAACAAATTAATAATAATATATGGCATTAAGTTTATCTTCTTAAGATTACGTTATCGGTATTTTCTATAAAGAAATTTTCTATCAACCTTTTTAAATAAAAATAGTTAAAATTAAGAAGCGTTGATGGAGAATCTTCAAAAGTAAGGTTATGTTGAAATTTCGAAAGTGAAAGTGTTTATAAATATTAATAAAAACAAATTAATAATAATATATGGCATTAAGTTTACCTTTTTAAGATTAAGTTATTAATATTTTCTATAAAGAAGTTTTCTATCAATCTTTTTAAATAAAAATTAAGTTAAAGCTAAAATTAAGAAGCGTTGATTGAGGATCTTCAAAAGTAAGGTTATGTTGAAATTTCGAAAATGAAAGTGTTTCTAAATATTAATAAAAATAAATTAATAATAATATATGACGTTAAGTGTACCTTTTTGAGATTGAGTTATCAATATTTTCTATAAAGAAGTTTTCTATCAATCTTTTTAAATAAAAATTGCTAAAATTAAAAAGCGTTGATTGAGGATCTTCAAAAGTGAGGTTATGTTGAAATTTCTAGAGTGAAAGTGTTTATAAATATTAATAAAAATAAATCATTAACAATATATGGCATTAAGTTTACCCATTTAAGATTAAGTTATCAGTATTTTCTATAAAGAAGTTTTCCATAGACCTCCTAAATAAAAATTGCTAAAATTAAATAGCGTTGATTGAGGCTCTCGAAAAGTGAGGTTACGTTATATTTTCAAGAGTGAAAGTGTTTTTACTTAAATAAAAATCAATTTTGACAGCAGTAAATAGTACAACTAGGGATCTTTTATGTAACAATTTCTGAGGAGAATAGGAAGAGTGTACGTTAATTGCCGTTCGCTGCTCTCGTACGAATTGCTCGTTTGGCTCTCCTTCGTCCGCTCTTTGCCCGATACACCATTTCTCCAATTCTCACCCACTTCCCTTGACGAGAACGTGCAACTGTTCAGATCGTTCTGTGACTAATTGCACCCGGAAGTGCAGGGGGCGTTTCGAATTGTACGATGTGCAGGTGCGTAAGTAAAAGGGTTAGGCTAACCCTTTCGTTTCTATTCTCATCCGCTCGCTCGCCATTTCACCTTCCATCTTCTTGACTCCCCTTGTCGCGACCAAAATTTACCGTTTAAACCTTTAGTAAAACTAGATTTATTAATTTCTGCGGATTTACTAAATTTACTATCTTTGATGGATTTACTACTTTTAGTAGCTTTGATGGATTTACTAGTTTTAGTAGATTTGATGGATTTACTAGTCTTATTAGATTTATTAGATTTACTAACTTTGGTGGATTTACCAGCTTTAGTAGATTTACTAGTTTTACTACGTCCACTAGATTTTTCAAATTTTGTCAGAGCTCCGTTAAGTGCATTTAAAAAATATTTGCAAAAATATTGGAAAAAACAAGTTCCTCATATTGGAAAAATATTTGGAAAATATACGAACCTGAAAAATATTGGAATACTGAAGCAGCAATTTCGACACAGCTATTTACCCCAAAACATGACAAATTTCATCAAAAGTGTAATAAGAAAATTTTGCAATGCAAAAGTTAAGATAAAATAATATATAACTTTAATATTATTATTTTCATATTTTTGCACATTTAGTTATGCAGACTTTTGTTCTTTTCTATAGTAAGTACTCCTGTGATAAGTACTCCTCTGTTTGAGAGATTTCTATAAAATCATTGAAATCGTATATATACGTACAGTACTCTATATGACCAAAACGTTTAAAACATTTTCAACGTCCAAGATAATTAATTGTGTTAGATGCATACCATAGGTATTGATTAAACGCCGCTGCGAAATTGTGAGGTGCATTTGCGGTGCTGGAATGTAATAAAATGTATGTAATTAATTACATTGTCAACGAAACGATGTTGAAATGCATCAGAATAAAACTCGATATCTACTCTCTCGTTTGGTCGATATTCCAGTCAGTTCGTTGAAAATACAAGAATTGTTTACAATAGTCCTGGTCATTGTTATGCTATAACTTACGTAAATATTTGCTTTGGCCGAGCATCGGGTTTCTGTTTTAGAATTCTGACGTTTTTTTATTGAGGAGTTCAGGAATTTAGGAATTTGGGGCTTTGATGATTGGGAATGTGGATTTGGAGATTTGGGGATTTGAAGATTTGGGGATTTGGGAAATCATGTATTGGGTTGTTTAGGAGTTTGGAAATTAAGGGAGTTGGGAATTTAGGGAGTTGGGATTTTAGGGAGTTGGGATTTTAGGGAGTTGGGAATTAAGGGAGATGGAAATTTAGAAAGTTGGGAATTTAGGGAGTTGGGAATTAAGGGAGTTGGGAATTTAAGGAAATAGGAATTAAGGGAGATGGAAATTTAGAAAGTTGGGAATTTAGGGAGTTGGGAATTGAGGGAGTTGGGAATTTAGGGAGTTGGAAAATTAGAGGGTTGGGAATTTAGGGAGTTGGGAATTCAGGGAGATGGAAACTTAGAGAGTTGGGAATTTAAGGAGTTGGGAATTCAGGGAGATGGGAATTTAGGGAGTTGGGTATTAAGGGAGTTGGGAATTTAGGGAGTTGGGAATTCAGGGAGATGGGAATTTAGGGAGTTGGGTATTAAGGGAGTTGGGAATTTAGGGAGTTGGGATTTTAGGGAGTTGGGATTTCAGGGAGATGGAAATTTAGAGAGTTGATATTTTAGGGAGTTGGGATTTCAGGGAGATGGAAATTTAGAGAGTTGGGATTTTAGGGAGTTGGGATTTCAGGGAGATGGAAATTTAGAGAGTTGGGAATTTAGGGAGTTGGAAAATTAGAGGGTTGGGAATTTAGGGAGTTGGGATTTTAGGGAGTTGGGAATTAAAAGAGATGGAAACTTAGAGAGCTGGGAATTTACGGAGTTGGGAATTTAGGGAGTTGGGAATTCAGGGAGATGAGAATTTAGGGAGTTGGGAATTAAGGGAGATGGGAATTTAGGGAGTTGGGAATTAAGGGAGATGGGAATTTAGGGAGATGGAAATTTAGAGAGTTGGGAATTTACGGAGTTAGGAAGTTAAGGAATTGGGAATTTAGGGAGTTGGGAATTAAGGAAGTTGGAAATTTAGGGACTTGGAGATTTAGAGATTTTTTAAAGTTAGGAATATGAGGGTTTAGGAAACTGCAGAGTTAGGGATTTAGAGATTTAACAGTTCTGGAATTTGGAAATTTAGGAATCTAAGAAATTGGAGATTTAGGGATTTGGAGTTTTAAGGATTCAGGAATTTATGAACTTGAAAATGTTGGAATATGAGGATTTAGAGATTTAAGGATTTGGAAAGTTAAAGATATGAAATTATAAATATTTAGATGTAGTCATAAGGATATAGAGTTATAATGTTTTGGAGTTATAATGATATAGATTTTCAAAGACATAGAGTTATATGTATAGGGGCAGTGTTATAAAGATACAGAGGTGTAAAAATATAGAGTTATAAAAATACATAGATATAAAAATAAAGAGCCTTAGAAAATCAAGGATGTCCAGAAATTGGCAAATTTGGGATTTGAAGATTTAGAAGTTTAATGATTCGTATTAATATTAGAAGTTTAATAATAACTTAAAAATTGCATCTTCGAAAATGCGAGAATTTAAGAATGTAAAAACTTAACAATTTAAAAATGATTAAACTTTCAGAAGTATATAAATTTGCAACTTTCTCAATTTAAGTATTTAGATCCCATAAAACATTCATAAACATAAAATCTTGAAAATTTGAAAAATTATAAGAGTTACAAATTTAAAAATGTATGCATCCTGACCCAGACGTTCCAACTATTTTAAAATATTCATAATCCAAAGCACAGAACACGTTACATTGTTCCAGTGAAAAAAAGTGGTTTTCTTTTATTAATCGAAAAATTATACGATAAGCTGCAACATTTTTTACGCTCGGAAAGGAAAATGGAAAAAATAATCTTTGTAATATGTTAACTGCAAAACAAACTAGGAATGTAATGCGATTGTCTAGAGAAATGGGTGGCAATTATTTCTTAACGTGTGACTTAGTTTTCGCTGCGACTTTTTACCTCTTCAACGATTTACGTTTCGTTATGTGTTACGCGATACAATTAATCAAAGTAATGAATTACACTTGTGCAACATTTATTTGCTCCGCTGCTCAAGATATAAAAAAGACTGATCACATTTAAAGCTTTTGAATGAGATTTTAAACGGGTGCTGGATAATAAATTAAATTATTTCAAATATAAATTTATTTCAAATTCTAAATAATGTCATTTTATATAATGTTTCAAATTTTTTACAAAATTATATTACAGATGTATTATTTGTAAAATTATGCGATAGACAGATTGTTTACAAAATTATGTTATAGATAGATTTTTTACAAAATTATATTGTACACAAATTTTTTGTAAAATTATATTATAAATAGGTCATTTACAAAATTATTTTATAGATAGATTTTTTATAAAATTACATTATGGGCAAAATTATTTTAAAAATTATATTACAAATAGGTTATTTACAAAATTATTATATAGATAGATTTTTTACAAAATTATATTGTACATAAGCTTTTTGTAAAATTATATTATAAATAGGTTGTTTACAAAATTATATCATAGACAGATTATTTAAAAAATTATTAAAAAATGAGACTATTTATAAAACCTGTTCAAAAAATTGATTAGTTACAATTAAATAAGTAGTTGTAAACCCTTCCTACAATTTATAAAATATTAATAAACATTGCACTACAATATTCTTGAAATCTCCACATAATAGCTCTTCACAAAACAGCAAAATAATTATTTCTTTTAAAAATATTTTATTCTTTATTGCAGTCTCGTACAATTTTTACAATTTCACAGAATTTAATAGCGTGTTTCTTTAAAACGTAATTACATGACTTACATCGTTCTTTACGCTATCCAATTAAATTCCTAGCATACATTTTTCGTAGTTTTCTGTAAAGCTGAAATCGTGTTCTGGTTATATCACACTCTAACTGCTCGTGGTTCGAATATTTTCCAGCAGATTACAACCGTGGCGAGCATAATCGTATTTAACGTCTACCCTCGGAAACGTGCAACGTTATTGCTGCTAGACATAGGAATTGATTACGTAAATAACTAACAAAACTTCAACGATTCACGTGCTTTGGTTGCTTGTAATGAGACTAACCTCTACCTTATGGCGACTGGGTATTCGTGTTTAATAGGGAGCTGGATTATGAAGGGGAGTTTTCATGACTTTTATAATGAATGATTTTTATTGCTAATGAAATATTTTTGGGGATTTTGGGGATTTTTGGGGTTTTTGGGGATTTTGGGATTTGGAGTTTTTCGGGTTTTTGGGATTTGTGGGGTTTTTGGGATTTGGGGGATGGGGATTTGGGGTTTTTGGGATTTGGGCCACTTAGAATTTAGGATTTTTGGGAATTTGGAAGATTTTGGGATATTGGGATTTTGGGATTTGGGGCTTTTGGAATTTACAATTTTTGGGACTTGTGAATTTTGGGATTTAGGAATTTTGGGATTTAGGAATTTTGGGATTTGGGAATTTTGGGACTTGTGAATTTTGGGATTGGGAATTTTGGGATTTGGGAATTTTGGAATTTAGGAATTTTGAGATTTGCGAATTTTGGGATTTTGTGATTTTAAAACTTTGGGATTTGGGGTTCTGGGGATTTTGGGATTTTGCAATTTGGAGTTTTTGGGGGTTTTGGAGATTTTGGAATTTGGGAATTTTTGGATTTGGAGATTTTAGGACTTTGGGATTTGGGGTTCTGGGGACTTTGGGATTTGGGTCTATAGGATTTTGAGATTTTGGAACTCCTAAATTTACAATACTTCAAATCCCCAAATCTCTAAATCTTCAAGTCTCCAAACTCCCAAATTTCCAAATTATAAATATTCTAAACTCCAAATCGCTATATCCCTACCTTCTCCAATTCCCAAATCTCCAAATCCCAAATTCTCCAAATTTCCTAATCTCCTTGTCCCTATTTTCCTAATTTCCCAAATCCGCAAATCCCCAAATCCCCAGAACCCCAAATCCCAAAGTCCTAAAATCTCCAAATTCCAAAATTCCCAAATTCCCAAATTCCAAAATCTCCAAATCCCAAAAACCCCAAATCCCAAAAACTCCAAATCCCAAAAACCCCAAATCCCAAAAACCGCAAATCCTAAAATTCCCAAAATTCCTAAATCCCAAAATTCTCAAATTCCAAAATCTCCACATCCCAAAAACCCCAAATCCCAAAAACCTCAAATCTCAAAAACCACAAATCCCAAAAACCCCAAATCCCTAAAACCCCAAATTCCAAAAATCTCAAAATTACCAAATTCGAAAAACCCCCAAAACTCTAAAGACCCTAAATTCAAAAATCCCCAAATCCCAAAAACCTCCAAAATTCCAAAAACCCCAAATCGCAAAATTCCCAAATCTCCAAATCCACACATTCCCAAAATCTCCAAATCTCCAAATTCCCAAATCCCTAAATCCACAAATTTCCTACCCCCAAATCCCCATCCCCATCTCTCAAAATCCCCACATCCCTAATTCCCCGCACATCAGTCAATATCCCAAAAAGCATTTCCTGTATTTAACTACATCAAACAGAATAGAATAAAATACATCTCGTTACCAACGCATAAAAACATTTTAAAATAAAGCCCCTCGCAATACCCACATCAAAATTGTATATTTTACAATCACCAAAAACATTGTACCGTTCAATATATGCATTAATGGAATTGTTCAATCAATGCTTTGAGTTTTCACATGATTAAACGTCACACCGCGCTCTCAACGACCAGTACCAACCCTCCAAATTGATCAACCGTGCTACTGATTTTTTAACATTCATTTATTTTCAAACGGTTCTTTCGTTGCTTTAAACGCAATCAACAAATGAAACATGTTTTTTGTATACGTGCATCTGGGTAATTGCTATGGTTTTTATTATTTTTTGCAGTGGCTCAGGGACCGGAACTGGAAATAATACGAGTCACGCGTCTTCAGATGGGACCTTATCTCTGCATAGCGTCGAACGGTGTGCCACCTGCGGTCAGCAAACGAATTGTACTCATCGTTCATTGTAAGTAGTTGAAATGTACTGTGGAGGTGTGATAAGATGGCGTGTGGATCGATGTTTGTGTTGTTGGTGATTGACAACTTGTGGGATGCATAATTATGCGATGCATAATGCGCAAATTTATTGGGGTGGAATGGTATTTATGGGATTGCGACTTTGTTTATTGTAGACTTATTGCTTTATTAGCTTTTTTTAATATTTTTAAATCCTTAAGTATTTCAATTCTTAAATTCATGAATTTCCAAATCCTTACGTATATCAATTCTTAAATTTATAAATTTCCAAATTCTCAAGTAGTTCAATTTTCAAGTTCATTAATTTCCAAATTCTTAATTATTACAATTTACAAATTTATAAATTTACATGTTTTCAAATATTTTAGCTTTCAAATTCACGAATTCATTTTTTGAGCTTCTCAAATTTTATACTTTCTAAATTTCTAGATATTCTATAAGAAAATGTTATAAAATTGGTAAATTTAATAATTCTTCAAAAATTTGTCTAAATTAAAGTTTTGAAGTTTCCCTAGTTTGAAATTGTAAAATTTTAAAATCTCCCAAATTTGCATTCGAAAGCATAAATTTGCAATATTTAGCTAGTAGAATCCTCAAAATATAAAAATTCTTAAATAACCAAAGTTTAAGTACCAAAATTTCTAAATATCCAAATTCTCAAAGCAATAATAAAATATCCAAATTCTCAAAATACTAAAATTTCTAAATAATCAAATTAGCAAAACACCAAAATTTTTAAATATAAAATTTCACAAAATGCAAATATTCCTAAATATCCAAATTCTTAAAACACTAAAATTCCTAAATAATCAAACCTAACCAAACCTAACCTAAGCTAACCAATATTCCTAAATATCCAAACTCTCAAAATACTAAAATTCCTAAATATCCAAATTCTCAAAATACTAAAATTCCTAAATATCAGAATTCTCAAAGCACTAAAATTCTTGAATAACTAAACTTGCAAAACACCAAAATTTCTAAATATTCAAATTCTCAAAACACTAATATTTCTAAATATCCAAATTTTCAAAATACTAAAATTCCTAAATAACCAGATCTAACCTTACCTAACCTAACCTAACCAATATTCCTAAATATCTAAACTCTCAAAACACTAATATTCCTAAAAATCCGAATTCTCAAAACATTAATATTCCTAAATATCCAAATTCTCAAAATACTAAAATTCCAAAATATCCAAATTCTCAAAAAACTAAAATTCTTGAATAACTAAACTTGCAAAACACCAAAATTTCTAAATATTCAAATTCTCAAAACACTAATATTCCTAAATATCCAAATTTTCAAAATACTAACATTCCTAAATAACCAAATCTTACCTTACCTAACCTAACCTAACCAATATTCCTAAATATCTAAACTCTCAAAACACTAATATTCCTAAAAATCCGAATTCTCAAAACATTAATATTCCTAAATATCCAAATTCTCAAAATACTAAAATTCTTCAATAACCAAATCACGAAAACACCAAAATTCCTAAATATCCAAATTCTCAAAGCACTAATATTGCTAATTATCTGAGTACCTAACCTCCATTATTTTTCTCTTCTCCATTTTTATTTTATCATCTTCCTATTTCTATCATACGTATATTTGTCCTCATTCTTGAATTGACAAAAGCGCGATCATGTTCTTCGAAATTTAGTCTACGAAATAAGCTCGTATTATGACGGTATACCCAAAATCAGCATAGCACTGAATTATTACAGGACCAGTGTGCTCCATTTTAGGTAAGCGGTTGTCTGTACCACTCGTACTCCATTTTAACTCGAGCGTGGTCTAAAAACAATATCGACAGATCTCATACACATCTCGACGGTTTCATTTGTACTCGTGGAAGGATTCCTCTGTTCAATATGAACGTAAGCAGAGGTTGTGTTCCAAATTTTCGGTGCAATATCACGTTATGTTGAACTCTGGTATACCGAGTATTCGTTTTATTCCGCTTTCACTTACTGTTTACTGTTTCTTTAGTGCATTGGGAAGTGTATCTACTTCAAAATTTTAGATGAAGGGGACAGATTTTGTTTGGTTGTATTTTTTTACTTTGTATGTTTTTTTGAAATATTTCTTCACTTTCGATATTTTGTTGAGTTGATTTCAGTTCTTTAGTGAAATGTCTTATCACTTTCGAGATTTTTGTGAAATATTTTTTCATCATCAATATTTTCTTAAAATAATGAAAATAATGAAAATAATGAAAATAATGAAAATAATGAAAATAATGAAAATAATGAAAATAATGAAAATAATGAAAATAATGAAAATAATGAAAATAATGAAAATAATGATAAATACGGCACTTTATTTCTACAAAATTTTACAAATCCTTGTTAATATAAAACGTTTTACAAAAGACTATTTTATTATTTTTGCAACGTGTTAACTTTTTGAGAAATGTTAATTTAAATTGCGCGGGCAAAAATTGTACTTGTTTAACTTCTATTTGGAGCAAGTTTTATTTGAACATACTGCAACGAAAGTACTATTCGGAGATACTGTACCAATTAAAAGAAAATATTCGACTAATTTATGAGCGTGCACGAATAATCCGTAAATTGTTGACGTGCTAGCTAAATTTTCGTACGCGCCATCTCTGGCACGCGTGCCACACATCGCCACCATTGCTGTTGCATACATTATGCAATCAAAAATAACGCAAAACGTTTTGTTCACTAAATAAACGAATCTCACTTATAATACAAGTGTGGTAATTTATAGAAATTTTCGCTAATGGAAGAAATTAGTAAAAAATATAAAATTGAAAAATAGAAAATTGCGAAGTTAAGGTTGTCGTGACTAAAGTTTCAAATATGTAATGATGTCAACCCATGAGTTGGTGCGCCAAGAGGAGGATGTAGTCAGAACAGCTAGTTCAATTGGTCAGAATATAAAAATGGACGCCTCATACATATTTTCTGCGGTAGTATTGACTCGAGTGGTCAGCATACCGATTGGACATTTTGTTTAATTTTTCCATGTCATATCGTATATATTGAACGCAGTAAATTTTTATGCAATCTTTAAGTACAACACGATTTTAATGTGTCATATTTAACAACTCTGTGGCGCCATCTACAGTCCCTAACTGCACCATGAATTATAAAATGGCGGACTATTACAAGTTTAAGAAACGCAGCAGTTTACTTAATAGCAAAACTTGACTAAAATATCATTTTTTCAACACTAAAGACTATATTTCAGTACTAATTATACAATATAGTCCCTAAAATAGTATATTTTAATAATACTCACATTCACCTGGAAATATTAGGAACCTACAAGATTACATACTATCAAAACTCGTTTCCAGAATTTTTCTGATCATGAAAACTAACCATGAAACTGAGTTTTAACTTTTTATTAAAATAGCTTCTGCATATGTTGCAGTTTACTGTTAATTTTTTTCTCTTTGATATTCTAAACATAACTTCTCGAATAATCTAATAGACATGGTATACTGATGCCAATCCACTAGTTGGCGCGTGAGGAGGCTGACGTGTTCAGAAGAGCTTCAATTGATCTGAATAGAAAAGTGGATGCCTCATACATATTTTTGGTAGAATTGACTCGAAAGGTCGCATAGCAGTTATTGTCCTTCTCAAGTTCCAACTTTTCAAAGTCCTAACCTTTCAAGGATCCAACCTTCTAAAGTTCCAATCACCCAAAGTTCCAACCTTTCAAAGTTTCAATCTTGCAAAGTTTCAACCTTGCAAAGTTATTAATTTCTAATGTTATAATCTGCCAAACTTTCAATATTCCGTGATTTCAACCTTTTCAAATTTCACCTTTCACTAGTTCTAACCTTCCAAAGTCCCAACTTTTCAAGAATCCAATCTTCTAAAGTTCCAACCTTCTAAAGTTCTAACCTTTCAAAGTTTCAACCTACCAAAATTCTAACCTTCCAAAGTTACAACCTTGAAAAATTTCAACCTTCCAAAGTTCTAACCTTCCTTAGTTCCAACCATGCAATGTTTGAACCTTCCAAAGTACTCATTTTCTAAAGTTTGAATCATCCCAAGGTTCAATCAAAGTTCCGACCTTCCACTGTTCCAACTTTCCAAAGTCCCAGCCTTCCCCATATTCCAACCTTCAAGAGTCCCAACCTTGCAAAATTCTAACCTCCCAAAGTCTCCACTTTCCAAAGTTTGAATCACCCAACGTTTCAACTTTCCAATGTCCTGACGTTCCTAAATTCCAATTTTCGAAAGTCCTAACCTTTTCACATTTCGATAATTCTAAATTCGATCATTCAACCTTCTTAACTTTCTATCTTCCAAATTCCAAATCAACCAAATCCAAATCCAATTTTCGAAAGTTCTAATTTTGCAAAGTCCCAACCATGCAATGTTCTAACCTTCCAAAGTATTCATCCTTATAAAGTGTAAATCATCCCCTAAGAATTCATGAATTTATATTTCTAAGATCTTTTGACTTTAAAAAGTTTTGAACTAGTTTCTTATATTATGAAAGTTTTATATCATACTCATATAACTTATAGAAAATTTGTAGATTATGAAATGTACGTCGACGTATTGTTTAAGACTCAATACTTAAAGACCTTTGTCGGTGGTCAATAATGTACATAAAAATGTATGATTCAACGAGCTATCATCAGAGATTATAATTTATGAACAGAAATTGACTAAAGGTGATAAGGTCGCATTATGCAGAAGGTGTTCAAAAATGCAATTTAAGATCTCAGCAACGTAACAGTGGATTTTTCGTGAAAGCGGACGATAATAACCCCACTTGGGGGTTCGTGAATGACGGTTGCAAGGGACCATTGTTTGCGGTTCTGAAGTAACACCTTAAATATTTTCTGCCGCCGGCGAAGCTGCGCTGTCACGAACCGACCTGTCGACTTTGTTACTGATTGATTAAAATAGAAATTGCAGATTTAAAATTCAGATTTCGCGAGAGAATTCCATTCAACGGTGCTCTACAGCAAATTCCTTCGCGCGAAATAGCTATTACATTTTTTTGTCTGGTTAATGACTACATAATTTCGTTGCATCGACAGTTTTAGTGATCAATCATGACTGTGATTAGAGCAGTAATAACAGTGCTATAATACAAACTATTTTTGTTGTGGTAAAAATTTTGTTGTAATGACGAGAATATATTGTCACAGTGATAAGAATAAAATTGTCACAATAATAAAACATCTTAATATTATAAACATTGCTATAATGATTGTTTGTCATAATGATAAAAAAGAAATACTGTCATTATAGTAAAAACATTGTCACGTCGATAAAAATATTGCCATAAAAATAAAAATATTGTCACAGTGATAAAAATATGATAAGAGTATAAATATTTTCACAACAATGAAATTTTGTCATGACAATAAAAATATGTTCATAATAATAGAATATGTGGTCCAGTTAAACGTAATGTAAGAGACAGACATTTCAAAAAAATAAAAATGTAAAATAAATAAGAAAATATAAATACTTTCTCAGTAATGAAATTTTGTCAGGACAATAAAAATATGTTCATAATAATAAAATTTCAAGTTGAAAATAATGTAGGACAGATATTCAAAATAATAACAATGTAAAATAAATAAAAAAATATGTCTAAATCAAGCATTTTTATATCTAACGTGCTATACCCATATTTAGTTTGAAATAAAGTTATGTTAAAATTTTTTGCCAAACGAGGTCATAAGCCATACGCTTTTTGCTCAAGTTATTTTAACACGTATCTAAGAGTAAAATAGAAAGTAAAAACATAGTGAAAGTCATTTATATTCATCTTCAGAAGCGCTAATGGCACGACGCCATTTTTCTGGTTTATTAAATTTTCCAAGTGAATGAAACTCATTTCTGTTATTAGGAGACGGGTTGTTTATAGTTTTCAATGATTATGAGATCAACAAATGGTGTTTTGCAGTTCAACCAATGGTCTGGATTGAGAACCAACTGGTTGGAGCTTATGAGGATCAGAGACTTACTCTGGAATGTCGAAGCGAAGCTCATCCTAGACCAATTACTTATTGGACAAGACCAACGAACGAGACAATTGCTAATGGTATGTACATTTTATTTACAGCAACTTCTTTTCTTAAAATTAAATCTGAAAGAAACTTCTATTCGATATATTAGAAATAAGTGAAAGTGGATATATTAAAAATAAGTGAAAGTACATATATTAGAAATAAGTTTCAGAAATTTCTATCTTCGACTTAATTCATAATTATTGAATTACTATATATGTATTTCAATCAAGAATAATACAACAATAAAATATTCACATACAATCAATATTCATATATCAATTCACATACATACAATATTAATATTCAATGTGAAAATGATTGTTCGCCATTTGCAATTTCAGAATAGCTTTTATAAAATAAATGATCTAATTAGTCATAAAAATATAGGTTATTTAGTTTGTAGAATTAGCTGTAGAGGATAAGAAAAGTTCAGTGAACGTATTACGATTGGGATTAGGAAAAGTTTCGTAAATAACCGAAGAGTGGCGCCACTTGTCGAACACCGACGCCATTAAAACTTAGAATTAAGATTTATTTCAACTCAGTTCTCAGAAATCAAATCGGTTCTCTAATTTCTTATTCCCAGAAGAAATCAAAGAATCAGTGAAATTCTGCATATAAAAGAATAAATATTAAGATCGAAAACCGTAGTTGAGCAAAATCAAATAGAAATTGAAGTATTATTTTAAAAAATTTAAGAACCCCTCAACAACAGAATTTTGATAGAATTAAATACAAGTACAGAAAAGTAATATTGAACCTCAGCTACCTGTGAAGCGGAAATAAACAGAAATAAATACAAACTAAGAAAAAGAAATAAAAATAAAGCAATGTGTTATCAAATAAATTTTTAACAGAGACATGAATACTGAAAAGTGTGGTTAAACAAATTTTTAATGGAAATAAATAGAAATACCACCAAATAAATATTTAACAGAAACAAATACAAATACAGACACGTGCTACAAAATAAATATTTAACAGAATATTTGAACATGTGTTACAAAATAAATATGTATCAAATACACATTGTCAAAGCCCTCTATTCTTGAAAAGGAAACAAGAGTTAATCTTCAATCAAAACATCGCTAAATGGAAAAATTAAGAACAGCAAAATTCAATATTCGGTCTTCCAATAATCCTGCAACAAATACGAAGTTCACGTTCTAGTAATGCTAATGTAGTTTCCCCCAACACCATTGTTTCGCTCTAATATCATTGTTTCGCATTAAACGTGGCTGAGACTCTTCGTAACAGTTGTTGAAGGGTGAGTTAAGAAGTGTACGTACGTGCAAAAGGTTAAGGGAAGCGTTGCATGTAGCTCCACCCTAACTTCGTTAATTGATAACACGGTTTCGATGAAACGTATAATACGCCAGTGACACCGTGGCGCATTCGCCTCTTTTCGTCCACAAATTATTACCGGGCATAATTACCGCGAAAAAACATTTATTTCTGCATTAATTGATACGTCGACCGGTTCTAAGCGCGAGAAAGTTGCCCGTGGCGTGACAGAAACTCGTTAAACTTACAGATTAAGTTGAATGAAACAAACGACAAGAAAGACGCGAATGAAAGCGTAAAAATGAAAAAATAGCGTGAAAAGGTACAAAACTGTTTTACGCCCTTCGTGGTTCTAAAGAAATTTCGTTGAAATATTAAATTTGTCGGTGGCCACAATGCAACACGGTAAGGAAACCTTAATGGATTATTCAAATATTTCATTATGAACAATATATTATATTGCATAACGCACTTCTACCAAAATTATTCATATTGTGCTGATACGTGAAACAATAATTATTAAATATTTTTCTTATGTAGAACTTTTTTTATTCTCCACACTAATTTTACAATTTATTTTATTTATAAATTATTTGAAGGACTTTTACTTTACTCTCCAAAAATTGCAAATATTACAAATTGCACAATTAGTATATTTTTATTATTACACAAATTCATATACTTCACATAATAATTTTTGTCATATAAATGTATGTGTTTCTCATATAAATGTATATCGCCGAATTATTGCTGACGGGAATCAAAACTATGCATGAAGCAGAATTTTTAATTTCGTCCATGTAATAAAGACAATTAGCTGAAAAATGCAAAAATTTGCAACAATAGAGCTGCCAGAATAACTAGGTTTTCATGAAACTTGCAGAAACGTAGAACACACAGTTGCAGATACTCTCGTGAGTTATAGTACTGTATCAGTGTGCGAAAGGCAAATATTATCAGTTATTTTATTCACCATACAAGTTGGTTCGTGCAAAGACACGTATGACTCCGTTTTTCATGAAAAATGAAACGCAATTTCCGACAGAGTTGAAACGAAATGTTTAATTAAAGGTAGTGGATCGTCCATGCAACCTCGTGAAAAACTGACCAGTATTTATAGAAATGACACGCAACTGTATAGAACGAAACATGGATCCATTAAATAATAACCACGGAACAACGATTAAATTAAAAGTCGATAACAATTCGTTATAATACTTTTTTCGATTTTAGTAACTCTGTCAAACATTTGTATTATTTTATGTAACAGTTTTTATGCTACATACTCAAGCGTTTAATTAAATTATTTATCGTCGGAAAGTCTGTCAAAAAAGACCGGTTCAAATGTGAACTGGTGCGCCGTTCACATGTGTGCATCGAACTTACACATCCATCAAATTGCATGCATGTTTGAAAGGTGGTAGCTGACTAAAGTAACGCGTGATGTTGTCTTTACATTAAACAATTTGCGTGAAACAACGGTTAAATTGAAAGTCGATAACAATTCGTTATAACACTTTTTCCGATTTTACTCGTCATACTAAAGTTTGACAAACTTTGTCAAACATTTGTTTAATTTAGCGTAACACTTCATGCTACATACTCAAGTATTTAATCAAATTATTTATCGTCGGAAAGTCTGTCAAAAAAGATCAGTTCAAATGTGGACTGGTGCGTCGTTCACACGTGTGCAACTTACACATCCACAAAACTGCATACATGTTTTAAAAGGTGGTAACTGACTAAAGCAACGCGTGTTGCCTTTACGTTGCATGTTTTTACAACGAAATATATGGGCCAAACATCGGGATACTGTGTCGGACGAATCTAGTATACAAATAAAGGAAAGAACGGTGTAGCACAGCAAAATTATTCCGAGCGTTCAGCGCGAAACGTGTCTTGATAAGTCTATGGTGCAAATAAGTTCAATGTCTGCTGTTCCGCATTGTCAGTGTTATAGCTACGAATAAACACCATGGACGTCCAACGTATACGACACCTGCGCTGCAGCGAAAATGATATTCTCACGAATAACATGGCCGCTGGTGTATCCACTTTGCGCAATTTCATAACGCCTAAGCGACCCCGCACATAAATAGTTGGCTTACCATCAACCGACTTCTTGTTATTTGAAACCGACCGTTATTACGTTACGATGCCGATATTTGCTCTTTGAAATTAATTATTATATTGTAAATTGAGGATCAGAAATATCATCGTAACAGTATCATATGTTATAGTATCATTGCAGATATTCGTTATTAAATTAGAACGTAATAATTAGTTATGTGAAACGTTATCGGTGTTTGTTTTATTTAATTTTTGGGATGTTTTTATAAATCGGGTGGGGAATAGTTAAATATTTGGTAAATGAACAGATAGATGATAATGGACTAAATGCTGGAAAGAGATATCTCAGAAAGAAATATATTGTAAAATATATTTGTATTATATTGTAAAAGTTATTGGTATTTTTGTTGCATAGATAACAACTATGAAGTAGAAACAATACCAAACGGATACGAAATAACCATGAGGCTCACCATCAAGTCTGTGCGGCCTCAAGATTTTGGATCCTTCAGATGTGTGGCAACTAACTCGTTAGGTGAAACCGATGGAAAAATCAAGCTCTACAGTAAGTACAATCTGTAATTAATATAATTAGCGACTAGCTACTTCAAACTTGCTATCTTCAATATTTCTTGCTTGTGACTCCAAAAATTTTTGTTGCATGACTTCTTCAATTTTACAAAATAATTTTGATTAATAATGCATTCCCATAAATTGTATAAATAAAAAGTAATAACAAACATATGTTTTTTGTCTAAAAAATGTAAACATAGGAAAGTTCGCAAATTGTAAAATTTTGAGGAGGTAAAAAATTTACAATTATGAGAAATGTTTTCGATAATTTTATTGATTGCATTTATTTGCTGATGTGTGACAAAATATTAGAATTTCTAGGCAGAAACTTTTTTGATCATTTTAAAGTGCACATATTTTTTATAAATATTTGCTGTGTACACCAAAATACCTAAATCAGCATAATTCGTTCATGTGGAACGATTCTCGAAGAATGCAGCATTTTCTATGTTTAATTTGGTCCTTTGAATACTTTTGCTTTCAAAGACAGAAAATTCCATTGAAAAGAACTTTTTATAACGACATTTGAACTGCATAAGAGTACCTATACAAGAAGATTCCCAATGAAAATCCCTAGAAACCTATTCATTGGTTGACATCTATTGACTGTATTGATGTTCCATGTGTACCACATACGTTTTATTTCCTCTTTAAAAATAAAAAATTTCTGAAAACCAGCTTTAGGACATTTAGGGATTGAAAATTCATTTTAATGTCACTGCGAATATTTCGAGCTCATATTTAATTAATTTGGATGTTCGATTTAAATGATAGGTGTCATTAAAGTCACATATGAGTCACATATGAATGATGTGAGCAAATGTTGCTGACAATCTGTTGAATTTTATTGTTGAGAATCATTTTCAAAATGTAGGAATGCTGACATTTTGTTTCATTTTAATTTATTTTAGTATGACATATTGATACACATGTGTGACATATGTGCTGCCTCTTTATATATTGATTGTTAGAAATTCATTTTAGAAATCATTTTAAGTACTAATTTTTTATTAAAATTTACTTATTTTGCTGCTGCAGCTAGAACATTGATGTGACATTAATATGACACACTGATGTGACATACAACATATGACACATTTATAGATCATGTTGTTGCCACTCTACTTATATTTTCAAGAGCTAGATCGAGTATATTATTTCAACTATATTTTAGTACGTTTAGAAAGATGCCATCTAAAATAATTTTTATATTGTTACATCAAAATAATAAATTTTTGTCAAGGTGGACACTGCAGGTTATTTCTTGGAAACATTTCTATATAAAATATTCTATATATAAAACATTCCTTGGAAAATATAACATGAAGGAAACAAAACTGTTAATACTTCCATTACAAATTTTAATAACACTAAAAGTTCTCAAAGGTATAATGTCACAACGGGTAGCGAAAGATCTGAAAGAGCAGAGTTACAAAATGGAAGGCAACATATTAGTATACGGAAGCTCATTAAACTCGAAGGAGAATGTCACTTTACTAATAACAACGTATTTCAAGTAATAACAGAATTCACGGGACAAATGCATTATTTTTAATGCAGTTTCATTAAACAATCGCTGAAGTTGCGACTTAATCAGTCTTCTTGCGCTGGGTGAGTTTACTTGTTTCTTCCGGTAATAAAAACACGTAGCGTATAATCAAATCCGTAGATGAGAACGACCACACGAGACAAGTAATGGATACTGAAAATTGATCTGCAAAATGAAACGAATTCACGGTAAATCAAGATGCTGTCAGACATCAATACGAAACCGCGTCCTTTTCTATACGAGAACACGAAAAACCACATTCGGTTCGAAGCGGTTTGAGAGAAAGACCCAGAAAGGAATACCAGCCGTCAGCCGTAAAAGATGTTCAACCACAGAGCCTCGAGCAGAGACACGATGAATTTCGAAATTACATGTACGAAAGAGGTAGAAAATGCCAAATCCGAACCCTTGGGACAAACGATATTCTGTAGGGATATATACATGTACTTATGTACGGTATTATAAAGTACATCATAAAATAATTCTATGAAAATCGGAGAGAAGGTACGCGCATAGGAAACTGGATCTGGGTCAGAATATAAGGTGGACATTGCAGATCATTATTTCTTCTGAAATATATATTATTTCCTGGGAGATATATAATATTTTGTATTCCTGGAAAAAATATATAAAATCATTATTTTTTTTTAAATTCATAAAACATTTTTTGGAAAATATATAAAACAATATTTCTTGCAAATTATATAAAATTATTACTTCTTGCAAAATATGTAAAATTTGTTATTTCTAGAAAAATATATAAAATTATTAGTTTTTGAAAAATGTAGAAAACAATATTTCTTGCAAATTATACAAAATTATTACTTCTTAGAAAATATGTAAAATTTGTTATTCCTGGGAAAATATATAAAATTATTATTTTTTGAAAAATGTATAAAACAATATTTCTTGCAAAGTATATAAAATTATTACTTCTTGGCACATATATAAAATTTATTATTCCTAGAAAAATATATAAAATTTATTATTCCTGAAAAAATACATAAAATTATAATTTCTTGAAAATTATAAAAAACTATAATATCTTGTAAAATATAAAACTGGCAGAAAATGGTAAAGATCAGTAAATTGTTGAAAGTTTCTAGTTAATCTTTGATCAAAGAAGAAAAACTTTCCAAAACGAAATTCGAAAGAAAGTTGCAATCATCCCAAGATAGTGGAACATTATAATAAAACTGCAAACAGTATGATATTACAAAAGTATTTTATCTGTTCTTCCGAATATCCTCAGGCAATGTAATTTCTACTTCATTTGTTAGTCCGCAGTTAATGTCATTTAAATGTTCACTACGTATGTTTATGCATCTATAGACCGTGCAAAAAATATGTAAACTCCACACAATAAACCAGCAAAATAAATTGCTGTGAATGTACAAAATATGCAAACTACATGAATAAAAGTAATGCCCGATAATCATAGACCTTATTTTTATACAAAAATATCTACATATAAATATCACAATTTATCAGTATCGTTGCATCTCGTTCATTTGAGTCTTCTGTTTACTCTCGTTGTTTGACAGAAATATTGCGTGCATAAATTTTCTTTAAACTCTTAAGCTTTCTACATCGCATGAGGAAAGCGTTTAGCCCCGAGTTTAAGATCGTCTATTGATTTTCTGCCTTCTGAATGTACTCTCGCTCTGTGTACCTTTCAACAGTTTGTGTAATTACATTTAAACGAAAATTGCTGAATCCCGTTTGTTATTCTTTGGTAATATGACGCGTATGAATTCGTCGCGGATTAGACCGCCATGTTTGTTCGGGAAACATGGCTGCCGGAATTCTACGCATTTAACGCGTTTCGTGTATTAATCCTTTAAGGTTTCAAGCCACTTATAATTATAATTGAATTAGTTAGGCAATCAATTATTGTTATAATTGAAATTATATACAATATATTCAAATTGTAAAATACATTCAACTTGTAAAATACATTGAACTTTTAAAACAATACATTCAAACATGTGCACAACATACTAAGGTTATACACAACGTAAGTACTCATATAGTACATAAGCATTTAAACTGTATATTTTTCTCAGATAACCACATATGAACAATATTATAAGCTTAACCAAAAAATAAATAATAATTAACAAAGATAAATTTCTTAATATAAACTAATGGAATTTAAAAACAGCTTTGACAATTTTCCTCCCTGTTGCAACCATCTTATGGAAACGAAAGCGTGTTAACGCAGCACAATTAAAATAACGAAGCTTTCACCGATTTGTTCAGGCATAATTGCACAACAATTTCATAATTGTACAACTTTTCTGCTTATCAGAGAATCTGCCCTTCGTTATCGTAACTTCTGTTAATTACACGGGTCTGCAGCCACTCGATAATATCGAATCGTTCGAGTCCCACTTGAATTTTGTTGATGAACTACGAGTAGCTTAGCTCGACCTTTCCAAGCCGTCCTATCACGGTTAATTAATCCGACTTCAAATCGGAGGTGCATTTCCATCGTGAAACATAAGCATTTCCTGAACTTTAAGTCGGAATTTTTTCGCTCGAACTGCTAACAATGGACGGCGATTAACCTTTTCTTTAGGTGACCAAGATCACCTTTGTTCAACGGGCTAAGTATTCCAATATCTACAGTGTGTAATTGTTATTTCATTTTGATGGCTGTTTTTGTTGTCGTTAATCGTTGCTTCTTAGAAATGTAACAAGAATTGTTTCTTTGTAAGAATTATTTGGATTCGTTCCAATTTTTATATTAAAGGAATGAAAAATAACTAGGAGTGAATTTGTGGAATTTTTAAAAATAACAACATTTATTTTTCTGATGTATTTTATGGTTTAAAAACATTTTTGAATAAAATAAACTGAATAGTGTGAACAGTAGATTATTCTTTAAATTATAACCTGTAAATTATATTTTTAGAAGTTACACGAACAATATTGCATATAGTAATTAACAATTTTTTTTTGTAAATTAAGAGAGCTTTTAATTTCTGTGAAAACGTACATAAAATTGTAAAACAGAAGTATGATATATATTATATAAATTTGTAATGTTATTGTAAATTTTAATATTTGTAAATTTTAATACACACTTTTCATAAGTTTAATTATTTGAAAATTTATGTAAATTAAGAAAATTTTGATGCAATAATTACTGTTATATTTTTGCACATAGAGTAGCTTTGACGTACAAATTTTGTTTCCTTAAGAACTGTGTAAGTTCCCGTTACTAGCTCACTTTAGATATATTGCAAACATCAACGTTCATCTGAAACAACTTGAAAACTGAGGTGTTAAAGAGAAGTGACGCAATGCATCATCATGTCTCGTTAACTAATGATATTAGCAGTATAATTTGTTTGTAAAGAAGGAGGGTCAGGTACGCGATTAAAACGCGAGACAAGTTTAGTCCAAGATGGCGCCTGTTATCTGTGCCGTGTCAAATTTTTTTAACGAGTTTCTTTCTTGAAACCATTTAGATATTTTTATTTTATTTTATTGTTTCGACAACAAATATTTTCGGGAATTTTGTATTGTTATATAATTACAATTATTTAAATGATCAAATATAAAAATCTTTGTAACAAAAAAAAATTACTTGAATGAAGCCCATAGTTTCTGAGAAAGGAATTTTATAAATAATGACAAGTATCGATTTTACAGAAACTTGTGATGTAATTGCAATTATTTATTTAGCTGACCTGACACGAAAATCTTTGTAATATTAATAAAGAAATAAGTGAAGTCCATAATTTTATTTCTTTAACAGAAATTGTATAAACAACAAAAAATATTAATTTCAGAGAAACATGGATTGCAATATAATTACAATTATTTATTTAATTGATCAGATATAAAAATGTTCGTAGCAGCAATAAAAAAGAGATAAGTCCATAAATTTATTTCTGAAAGAGAAATTTGATGAGAATTTAAAAGTTTGAAGCTGATTATTAAATTCGATAGATAAGAAAATTATCCATTGATTTAATTCACCCGGTAATTTCAATATTTTTCGGCAGCAATTGAAATTAATTAAATTACGATCGTTCTTGTCGCTAATATTAATTTTAATTTCATAACGAAAAGTTTTTAATTATTCAATCACAATTGTACTTGCGTCCGTTATTCCTTCATATCATATAAAACATGTAGGAAAAATGAAATTTAATTAATTTATGTATAATTTAACATAATAAAAAGTTGTACTTCCTGTAGAACGCTCGTTAAAATTGAAAGAAGCTCTTGAAACGGAAACATAAATATTTGAATTTTATTGTCCTGAGAAATCCGTATAGGAACTTTAAGTTAATTAAAACGATACAAATTTACCGATGTAATTAAATAATTAATTAAATCAGTCAGAATGAAATTTTCAAAGAGACCACCATTATCAACACTGATTAAGGGGACGATCCATTATCAGAACATCGATTAATGGAATATTTGATTTCGGAACGTTAATTAACGGGACATTTAATTACTCAAACAATGTCATCGGGTAACTAAGGAGGAGCCACATATTCTTCTATATGTTGCTCCATACGAATATATGAATTGTATAATAATTATACAAAGATCGAAAATAAAAAATGTACTCTTAGAGTATTTTGAGCATAAAACAAATTTGTGGACTGCATGTGAAGCATATGAAAATAAAACATATGTGAACATATATGAAAATAAAACATGTGAAACATATGAAAATAAAACATATGTGAACATGTGTGAAAATAAAACATATGTGAACATGTGTGAAAATAAAACTTGTGAAACATATGAAAATAAAACATATGTGAACATGTGTGAAAATAAAACTTGTAAAGCATATGAAAATAAAACATATGTGAACATGTGTGAAAATAAAACTTGTGAAACATACGAAAATAAAACATATGTGAACATGTGTGAAAATAAAGCATGTGAAGCATATGAAAATAAAACATATGTGAACATGTGTGAAAATAAAACATGTGAAACATATGAAAATAAAACATGTGAATATATGTGAATATAAAACATGTGAAACATATGAAACTAAAACATATGTGAACATGTGTGAAAATAAAACATGTGAAACATATGAAAATTAGGAGAATATAATTAATTATTTCAATTAAATATGTTACTTCAGTTACGTAAAATTACGTAAAATATGCAGTCACATTTATATGTAAAATATGTAGTTATATGAGTTACATACTAATGTAACATGTTGGTTACAATTAGTTGCATTAATATGTAACATATGAATTACATCACTTATATTAAAGTAATTAACGTATTACATATTTTATGCAGTAATAAATATTTGTACAAACATCCATGGGCTATTTAATTCAAATTTGAGGTATTTATATGTAAATTGCTTTTTAGCATTGTCTGACATTTTGAAGTACGAATGCACCGATAGGAATTAAAATATCCCTATGTCGTTGTTGGTGACTAATTATTCGGAATATGAGTACAACTGATTCAAATGCCCCGTTCCCTGTTACAGAACACATACTATTATCTGTATGTAATCCAATTCTCTGGAAAAGCTAGTCGCAACGCGTGAGGAATTTTGAAATACAGTAATCCGCAATTAATTCCTTTCTAGTAATTATCTTGTACAATGTTATTTATCAATGCCTTTACCTTGTACATCTGATTGCCTGAAAAACAAAGTCATGTTTATGGCTTTGATAATCTGATTATTCTGATTTATGCATCTGAAAATATTTGTAACCATTTTTAAGATTTTTATGTTGATATACAAATTATTTAAGAATATGCATATGAGTTACAATACTAAAATTATTATTAAATTATTAAGAAAATACATCGATTTGTTTACGAATATACGTTTATAAGTACATTGAAAAAAACAAACGATAAGAATTAATGAAAGTGAATTCATAGTAGGTCAATTTTGAATGAAGTATCAAGCACTTTTATAGGGTTTAGTTGAACAAATTAAATAGTTGATGATGAGTGATTCAAATGGATACTTTGTTTAATTTTTCCGTATCATATCGTATCTATTGAACGCAATAGATTTTTATGCTTTAAAGTACAACACAATTCTAATGTGTCATATTTAACAACTCTGTGGCGCCATCTACAGTCCCTCACTGCACCATGAACTATAAAATGGCGGACTATTACAAGTTCAAGAAACGCAGCAGTTTACTTAACAGCAAAACTTGACTAAAATATCATTTTTTCAACATTAAAGACTATATTTCAGTACAAATTATATAATATAGTTCCTAAAATAGTATATTTTACTAATACTCACATTCATCTGGAAATATTAGAAACTTACAAGGATATATACTATCAAAACACGTTTCCAGAATTTTTCTAACCATGAAGACTACCATGAAACTGAGTTTTAACTTTGTATTAAAATATTTTGTGCATATATTGCAATTTACTGTTAATTTTCTTCTCTCGGATATTCTAAGCAACTTCTCGAATAGTCTAATAGACACGATATACTGATGCCAATACACTAGTTGGCGCGTGAGGAGGCTGACATGTTCAGAAGAGCTGCAATTGATAAGAATAGAAAATGCCTCATACATATTTTTGGCGGTAGTATTGACTCGAAAGGTCGCATAGCAGTTATTATCCTTCTTAAGTTCCAACTTTTCAAAGTTCTAACCTTCCAAGGATCCAACCTTTCAAAGTTCTAATCACCCAAAGTTCCAACCTTTCAAAGTTTCAATCTTGCAAAGTTTCAACCTTGCAAGGTTATTAATTTCTAATGTTATAATCTTCCAAACTTTCGATATTCCATGGTTTCAACCTTCTTAAATTTTACTTTTCACAAGTTCTAACCTTCCAAAGTCCCAACTCTTCAAGAATCCAATCTTCCAAAGTTCCAACTTTCCAAAGTTCCAACCTTGAAAGATTTCAACATTCCAAAGTTCTAACCTTTCAAAGTCCCAACCATACAATGTTCTAACCTTCCATAGTCCCAACCATGCAATGTTTGAACCTTCCAAAATACTCATCTCCTAAAGTTTGAATCATCCGAAGGTTCAATCCTTCAATGTTCCAACCTTCCACTGTCCCAACTGTCCAAAGTCCCAACCTTGCCTATGTTTCAACCTTCAAAAGTCCCAACCTTGCAAAATTCTAACCTCCCAAAGTCCCCACTTTCCAGAGTTTGAATCACCCAAAGTTTCAACTTTCCAATGTCCCGTTCCTGAATTCCAATTTTCGAAAGTTCCAACCTTTGCACATTTCGATCATTCTAAATTTGATCATCAACCTTCTTAACTTTCAATCTTCCAAATTCCAAAGCTTCGAATATTCAAAATTTCTAAAACTAAAGCTCCAAATTTCAAAACGATCTTCTCAAAACTTCGAATCACCTTATTCCAAAGCTTCCTACACTCCAAATGATAGTGTCTGTAAAAGGTAAGCGTCTCCCAAGTGAACGAGATAGTGCGAATTCAGCAATTATTGTCATTATTCTTATTCGTATTAAATGTAACTGTAAGTGTCCACATTGTAGAGCTTCCTTCACTTTCACGCGCCAACTGCTGAATTCTCATCGGTACCTATAAAATTTCACAAAGTTATGGCACAGTAAGGTTAAACTCAAATTACCAATTTACTAATACCATTCAGACAGTACACGTAGTACATCAGAATTGTAAACAGAAATTACCAACGTACCGATTAATTAATTATGAAAAACGCTCTTTGTATTTCGAATCGTATTCAGCGTAATCAAAGCGGTACGAAATTTTGCTATTTAACTATTGAAATCCATCCAGATTTCGTTTCACTGCACACGGCTCCCGAGCAACATGCATGCGATTAAACAGCAAGACGTGTATTCACCGATTTCACTGAACAATAATTAATTGATCAGAGCGCTGGTCAGCAGGAGAGCCACAAAAGTAGGAGCAGACGTGTATACATAATGAAACGACGAAAGAGAAATGTCTGGCTCGATGAAAACCAATCGATCGGTGAATTAAGGAGGCGGAAACTTGTTCAGGTGGGTATTTAATTATCGATAATAGTGCATAAAACGCGCGACAAGTCATGCAAGCGTCACCGCAAGTTCTTCGAGTAATTAGCCCTACCAATTAATTCAACCCGGACTCTATTCAAACGTGGATTAAGAACCATTTCCGCGCTTTCATCTATCCTTGCTTCCGTGTTTCCGTCAGCTTCGACCAATAACGTCTGACAATAATTGGCGGGAAAATATGAATCGCCTGCTTTAACAAAATCGAGCGAAATTCTTCTTTCGCTTTTTTCTCCTTTTAGTCTTTTATTCTTCTTATCGTTTTAACAGTTTAATGAAATTAATACTTAATCGACTGCTTTAATGAAATTGACCGAAATTCTTCGTTTAAATCTTGGGATGATTCTAACTTTAGAAGATGAGTACTTTGGAAGGTTCAAACATTGCATGGTTGGGACCATGGAAGGATAGAACTTCGGAAGGTTGAAATTTTTCAAGGTTGGAACTTTGGAAGGTTAGAATTTTAGTAGGTTGGAACTTTGAAAGGTTAGAACTTTGGAAGATTGGAACTTTGGAAGATTGAATTCTTGAAGAGTTGGGACTTTGCAAAGTTAGAACATCCGAAAATTGGATTTGGATTTGGTTGATTTGGAATTTTGAAGATAGAAAGTTAAGAAGGTTGAATGATCGAATTTAGAATAATTGAAATGTGCACAGGTTAAGACTTTCAAAAATTGGAATTCAGGAACGGGACATTGGAAAGTTGAAACTTTGGGAAGTGGGGACTTTGGAAGGTTAAAATTTTGCAAGGTTGAAACTTTTGAAGGTTGGAATATGGGGAAGGTTGGGACTTTGGACAGTTGGGACAGTGGAAGGTCGGATCTTTGAAAGATTGAACCTTGGGATGATTCAAACTTTAGAAGATGAGTACTTTTGAAGATTCAAACATTGCATGGTTGGAACTAGAGAAGGTTAGAACTTTGGAAGGTTGAAATTTTTCAAGGTTGGAACTTTGGAAGGTTAGAATTTTGGTAGGTTGGAAATTTGAAATGTTAGAATTTTGGAAGGTTGGAATTTTGGAAGATTGGATTCTTGAAAAGTTGGGACTTTGGAAGGTTAGAACTTTGGAAGATTGGAACTTTAGAAGATTGGATTCTTGAAAAGTTGGGACTTTGGGAGGTTAGAACTTGTGAAAGGTGAAATTTGAGAAGGTTGAAATCATAGAATATCGAAAGTTTGGAAGTTTATAACATTAGAAATTAATAACCTTGCAAGGTTGAAACTTTGCAAGATTGAAACTTTGGAAGGTTAGAACTTTGGCAGATTGGAACTTTGGGAGGTTGGATCCTTGGAAGGTTAAAACTTTGAAAGGTTGAAACTTGAGAAGGATAATAATTGATGTGCGACCGTTCGAGTCAATTCTACCGCCGAAAATATGTATGGGGCGTCTACTTTTCTATTCTGATCAATTGAAGCTCTTCTGAACACGTCATCCTCCTCACGCGCCAACTAGTGTATTGGCATCAGTATATCGTGTCTATCAGACTATTCGAGAAGTTATGTTTAGAATATCAGAGAGACGAGAATTAACAGTAAATTGCAATATATGCACAGAATATTTTAATACAAAGTTAGTACTCAGTTTTATAGTTACTATTTGCGCCTTTTAGACTTTCTGCACTACTTATCGTTTTAACAGTTTAATGAAATTAATACTTAATCGATTGCTTTAACGAAATCGGCCGAAATTCTTCATTTGCTGTTTGATCCTTTTAGACTTTCTGCACTACTTATCGTTTTAACAGTTGAATGAAATTAATACTAAATCGACGACTTTAACGAAATTGACCGAAATTCTTCATTTGCTGTTTGCTCCTTTTAGACTTTCTGCACTACTTGTCGTTTTAACAGCATAATGAAATAAATTCTTAATTTTGACTTCAAATTAATACTTAATTTTATTAGTACTTGATTTCATGAAATACTAAATTAATACTTAAATAGAAATAACACAATATTAATACTTAAATAGTAGTATCTCTAAATTAATACTTAAATAAAAATACTTCCAGTACATAGACAGTGACTTACTAATTCTAATACTTCATAATGCGATTAGTGATTATCTAGTGATGTTTAAGTAATCGAAAGGTTATGGTACCAGAAGAGAGTTTTTTTAAAGAAGCGGTTTGTTCGCCGGTGCTGGAGAAATGAGGTCGATTGAAGTTGGCCGTTGTTTCGGTATAATGACTTTTATCTTAAAAGGTAGTCGGTTGTAGCCGGTTGGGGGTAAAAGGAAGATAGCTTTCGTTTTATTTTTGAAACTGCAAAACTTAAGAGAGCTTTACCAACTACAGACGTTAGAAAAGCGGAAACCTTTGAACAGTAGTAGAGATGAACCCTTTAGCTTCTGGAATAAACAGGTGTAGTAAGTGAACCGTAGATATTGTAATTTGTATAATAATGGATTTTGGATAATTTTTATAATGACGGTGATGAGGAGATTTGCAACAGTGGGGATAAAATTGTATATGTGGTGGTAATAGAATTGTTGAGTAAGAATTTGAGATTTGGAGATTTGGAGATTTGGTAGGGAGGGGGTTGGAGAGTTGGAAATTAGGGAATTTTTGGGGATTTTTGGAAATGAGCATTGGGGGATTTGGGGAATTTGGGGATAAGGGAATGGGAGGATTTTTGGGGATTTGAGAGGAAGGAAATTTTAGGGATTGGGGAAGTTGAAGTTAGAATATTTGAAATTTTGGAAATTTGAATACTTTGGAATTTGGAAATTTTAGAAATTTGATAGATGAGGATTTGGTAATTTTAATTAGGAAATTTGAGAATTTGGTAATTTAGGAATTTTGGAATTTTGGAATTTGAGAATTTGGGAATTTGGGAATTTGGGAATTTGGGAATTTGGGAATTTGGGAATTTAGGAATTTTGGAATTTGGGAATTTGGGAATTTTGGAATTTGGGAATTTGGGAATTTGGGAATTTGGGAATTTGGGAATTTAGGAATTTAGGAATTTAGGAATTTAGGAATTTTAGAATTTAGGAATTTAGGAATTCAGGAATTCAGGAATTTAGGAATTAGGAATTTAGGAATTTAGGAATTTAGGAATTCAGGAATTCAGGAATTCAGGAATTAGCAAAGATTAAAATTTGGGATAGTAGGATTTTGAAAAATTTAGAATTCTTGAGTTATTGAATTTGGGAAAGTAGGAATTTGATAATTTGGAACTCCGAAAATTTGAATTTCAGAATAAGGTATTTGCTAATTATTGAATTTTGTGAATGGATGATTTGAGAAATTGTTAAATTTAGGAATTAGATAGATTGAAATTTTAGAAATTGTAGAATTGGAAATTTGATGATGTCGAAAATTGCAATTTGGAAATTTAGAAATTTAGAAAACTGTAATGTGGAAATTTAGAAGCTTAGAAATTTAGAAAATTGTAATTTGGAAATTTAGAAATCCAAAAACTTAGAAATCTAAAAACCTAGAAATCTAAAAACCTAGGAATCTAGAAATCAATTTAGAAATTCAACAAATTCATAAATTCCACTATTTAGAAATTTGTTAATTTAAGAACTAAAAATAAAAATTTAGGAATTTAAATCTGTAAGACCTAAATTGTAAATATTTGAAAATCTAAGTCTACTGAATATCTCAGAAATTTATTGAAATGAAAATTTAAAGGTATGTCACATATCTGACGGTCACTTATTCAATGACATACATATACAGCACTTTATCTAACATTATTCAACCCTGAATGTTCAAAGACCCACGTATAATATTCGGTTACTCTAAAGTTGCGATATCTGTGGAGAACTCGGCAAAATTAATTTCTATAACTTCCACTGCATATGAGTTTACATTGTTGTTTACGATAGTATTTGTTCCAATTAAAGAGAACGTAACATTTGTAATAGAGTTAAGTAGGTACATAGTTCAACATTGTTTGTAACAAACACATACATTCATCAAGTTCTTAATATGTACTAATAAAAGTTATAATTATAATTCATTACTGTCATTTCCCTTAATTATTATGATAATTATAATAATAATTGTATAATTATAATATTTATACTTATACTTATATTGCAATAATAATATCAATAATTAACAATAATATAATAACAATTGTATCAATTGATATAATTAAAATTGTCATGATAATATTTATAAATATTCAACATAAAAATCAGCAACTTCTAATTTTCATATTCTTCACTTTCATGTTATTATTATATTACTATTATCATGATATTTATAAATATCCAACATAAAAATCAGCAACTTTCAATTTCCACATTCTTTACTTTCACAAACCACACCTATCAAACATCATCTCGTTTAAAGATTCACCTGTCTCCGTAATAAAAATTGCAAAACTCCATCAACAGACAGCTAAAATTCGAATTTAAAGTTTGGAGTGACTGGATCATTCAGGTAGTATCAGGTCATTACCTTGTTTGCATCGCTCATGTTAATTTTATGCAGAAGCCTGAAGTAGACTTCTGGAGTATAAGTCTCCAGTATAAGAACCTTAATCGGTTTAAATATAGTTTATAAGCTCCTGGAAATTGATTAATTACTAACTTGGGACGAAACTAACCGAGGTTGCGAAACGAACTTCAAAATAAACTGCATAAAATTGTGATTAATTGGTGTATGTAATTAAACCGTGGATTAATTACGCTTAGGTAGAATATCAAATAATTAGTTGCTGTGTGCGAATTGAAGTTGCGAAAAGTTAGTATGAAAAGACTTTAAAAATCGTGAAGAAGTGTCTCTTGAAAAGTTCACCTTCGAAGTTGAAAACAGTTTTACCTACTCAATGCGATGAATAGAGTACGACACTTGCGGATGTACGAAGTGTGTTTCGTAACCTGTATAGTAAATAATTATGTTTCTTCTTGAAATACATTTTCTTTTGGTAAAAACTTCTAGAGAATTATTGATACCAAGTTGACACAGATTTCCATTATTATATCCTGTTATATTATTAAAAAGATATTTATATCATATCAAAGAAAAACGACAAATATTTTTCTTTGGGAAATAAAAAAGAATGGAAAGGTAAAAATGTACATTTGTAGATAATATGTAGATAGAAAGATAAAAATGTGTATCTGTAGATAATATGTAGATAAAAGTATGCATATGTAAATAATAATGTAGATAAAAATATACATATGTAGATAATAATTAAGATAAAAATATACAGATGTAGATAATAATGTAGATAAAAATGCAGATATTTAGATAAAAATGTATATAAAAATTCGTACAAATTTTTTAAATTTTTAGTGAATTGAGTTTGGGGGATTAGAAATTGGAAATTTGAGAATTTGGGGAACTAGAAATTGGAAACATGAGAAGTTGGAAAATTAGAAATTTGGTAAATTGAGAATTTGGGTAATTAAGAATTTGGGTAATTAAGAATTTGGGAGATTAGAAATTTCGAAAATTAGAAATTTGGAAATTTGGCAATTTGAGAAATTAGAAATTTGGAAATTTGAGAATTTGGAAATTGAGAGTTGAGAGGATTAGAATCAGGAATTTTGAGAATTGGGAAAATTAGAAATTTGGAAATTTGAGAATTTGGGAAATTTGGGAATTTAGGAAATTTGAGAGTTTGGAAATTTGAGAGTTTGGAAAATTTGAGAATTTGGGAAATTTTGCAATTTGAGAAATTAGAAATTTGAGAATTTGGAAATTGAAAATTGAAGGGATCAGAATCAAGAATTTTGAGAATTGGGAAAATTAGAAATTTGGAAATTTGAAAATTTGGGAAGTTAAGAAGTTGGAAATTTGAAAATATGGAAAATTAGAAAATTGGAGAATTGGAAAATTGGAAAAATAGAAAATTGAAAAATTGGAAAGTTGGAAATTTGAAAATTTGAAAATTTGGAAAATCAAAAAACTGGAAATTTAAAAATCTGTGAAATAAGAAATATGGAAAATTGAGGGTTTGTGAAATTTATTGTTGTGCAAAATTTTCCAAATCAGCTGATAAAATATTTCATCATCTAAATCCTCCCAGCTACATATTTTATTACAGAAATAAACCATAATTCAGAGAACAGCAATTTGTTCGCAGATATTGCATCTAACAGAAACAGTTTGTTTAAGCTGAGTCCTTTTCTGCCGTAAATCAAGATAATGGGTTAAATGCCGTTACTTTCAGTGTATTAAAATACTTCATTGCATAAGTACAGAAAGTTAATTCCCGAGAGCTCTTTGCACTCCTTTAGAAAGCGACTCGATAGTTTCCGTTAACAATGGAAAAGTCGGATAACTCCGCTTTTGTACAATTATGTCAGCTTTCGTTCTGATCCTTTATTGGAACTGTATGCCCGATTGTGAACTTCGTTAGCTGTCGTAATCGGAAATAAAAGATCATTCGTTCAATCCGTGGATATTTTCATCTAGACACCGAATAATTCAACTGCTCCGTTACAAGCTTTCCTGCAATATTCTTTTCACTATCATAATTTTAGCGCCGTTACAATTTCTATGAGTTCTGCTGGCTTAATTTGGGCGAAGCTAGACAAACTTAGAGTGGAGGACAAAGGTATTCGTACACTTGAAATATGGAAATAAAAGGAATAATATTTTCTTATTATTAAGTGTGGTTAATCATTATAGCTGTATATTAAACTGTAAATAGCTGTATATAAATTTTTTAATTTTCCAAATTCTCAAATTTCCAATTTTCTAATTTTCCAAATTCTCAAATTTCCAATTTTCTAATTTTCCAAATTCTCAAATTTCTAATTTTCTAATTTTCCAAATTTTCAAATTTCCAATTTTCTAATTTTTTAATTTCCCAAATTTTCAATTTTCTAATTTCCCAAATTTTCCAATTTCCAATTTTCAAATTTCCAAATCTTCCCATTTTCCAATTTCCAATTTTCCAATTTTCTAACTTCCCAAATTTTCCAATTTTCCAATTTTCCAAACTCTGAATTTCCCAAATTCTCAAATTTCCAAATTTCTAATCTTCCAAATTCTCAAATTTCCAATTTCTAATCCCCCAAACTCTCAATTTCCCAAATTCTTAAATTTCCAAATTTCTAATTTTCCAAATTCTCAAATTTCCAACTTCAAATCCCCCAAACTCTCACTTTCCCAAATTTTCAAATTTCCAAATTTCTAATTTTCCAAATTCTAATCCCCTAAATTCTAATTTCCAAATTTCTAATTTTCCAAATTCTCAAATTTCCAATTTCTAATCCCCCAAACTCTCAATTAAACATTACACTTACATCAGCAAATGAATACAGATATACATAATTTTTTTTGAAGAACATTGATAGCTCAAGTATTTCGTATCTCATCAAAATGAGTTGAATGAACTACACTCTATCCATTTTGTACGAACACAAATTTTTAAACAGTTTCAAACATTCTGGAGTTCGAAATCTTATCTGGCCAAGATACGTCAAATGAATACGTAATTATTTGCTTAATTATGTACTCACAGTCGATAATTGTTCAAGCAGTGCTGGGAGTTCTGAAGTTTTAAACTTCATCTGATTGAGATGGATCGATACCTAATTTTTATTCATTTAAGTATACATGTAAGGCAGTAGATGATTTTTAAATCAGTTCAGAAAGTTACCTTTATTCAGAATATGTAGAATACCTAATTTCTTTTTGGTGGAAATGGTTCAATACTTAATTTTTATTCGTTTAACTATATATGTAGTGGATGATTGTTTAATCAGTGTGAAAAGTTCCTCAGTTATAACTTTTATCTGATCAGAATGTGTCGAATGAATACTTAATTTCTATCCTTTAAATTATGCATATGGTAGGTCAATTTTTAAAGGATAAAAATTTATAGAAACTCATCATGAAGAAGGTAAATCATATCTATATGATTATGGCACTCATTGAGCAAAACGCAAAAAAAGAATTTGTTTAAATTTTCCGACATTTTGTAATAAATTGACAAAGTCAAAAAAAATATTTTAAACTAGCCCAATACTTAATGAGAAAAACAAAAAACAATTTAGCTAAATTGGTTAGCTGGTTTCTAAAAAAAAAGTTCTTAAGTGAACCTTATTTTCGGCAAAATGGAAAAAATGAGGTGTACCTATTAAAATTATGTTTGAGTGTATTGTAATAGTGATTGATTATATTATATAAATTAATTGTCTGCATAAGAGCTAAATAATTTATGAACGTTAGTTATTCTGTAAGAAATGTAATAGAAGTACATACATAATGAAGGAAGCATGCATGCAAGCATGCATAATTTTTTGGAAAATATTTTTTATTATTTAGTGAATAACATTTATACAGGATTAAATGTTCCTCTTTAAACAAGGGATTTTTCTTGAAATCAATAGTATATTTGTCGTTTATAGATAATGTTATGAGTTTGAAAACGTCATGTGGCACGACGCCATAGTTCAATGTAATTTACTTTTCTGCTGCTAGGTGGACAATCCTTAGAAATAATTTTAAAGAACATTGTTCTTGTTTAATATTTTAACTGCCATGTCATCCATATGTGGGTGGTACTTTAATTACCATAGAGATTTACCACCTATATTATTAAGAATATGTCCTCCTACTGCTGGTAACTATGAAAAATAAATACAATAAGATACTGTAAAAATATTGGGTAAGATTTGTTAAAAATTAAAATGCTACCTAATGCAATTTTAAGCAGTTTCAGAGAGACATTTCATGTTTTAAAGAGCGTATATATAATTGAAATATCTTTTTCATCTTTGATCGCGAATGAACACGATTTTCAATAAAAATATTTTCAACCAAAATCAATAATAGCATTACCGAATTTGCAACAAAGCGAGTAAAATGAAGAAATTTCCCATATTATACAAAGTACAATAAAATAAAAGTCATATTTGTAATAATTGCAATAAAAAATTTAATAGTTTTTATAATTAATCAATAAATATATTTTACCAAAAATACAAATGTTGATCACCTATGTACATTCACCAATATGAATGTAACGATTCATATGCATCTTGTCCACGTGAATGTCGATAGAACAAATACAATTATAACTTTGAAATGAAATCCAACAGCATAAACCTACACAAACAAACTGCAAGTTCTATTATTGCACTGTGTTTGATTTAATATTTACTTAGACCAAATCTCTATTGTAAGAGATACGGACACATAACAAATTTGCGAATTAATATTAAATAATTTCTATTCCAACGTTCCACATTTTTTAAACAGAAATAATTTATTATTTACAAAATGAAACTGTTTCTAGATATTTGAGCTTGATACAAACTTTGTTATTTATTATTACAACGATTTATTTTTAAAGAAAATTGCTTTTATATTTTATTTTCAATTTTAATAAACATGCTTTATTTTCAATTTTAATAAACATGTTTCATTTTTAATTTTTAACTTTATTTTTAATAAACATGTTATTATATCTTTGACAAGTTTGGTACAACATTAAGAAAATAAAATACAAATTGAATGACTTTTATGAAGTATTATAATTTATTTTTATGATGCACAGCAGTGTTTGTCAACCACAGAAGAACAGAATTAATTTTTCCAGTCAAGTTTGTTTACCTTTTTAAAAATTCCGTGAATGAATATTTTATGACAGAAGTATTCAGAAGCGAATAATATCGGAGTTAAGGATGGAATATATCAATGAAAATCAGTACAAATTAATTCAACATTGTACGCCTCAGGAAACTATAATATATTACAGGGCTTCATTATTCCGACGATTGATACCTGATTTCAATGAAATTTCATATTCATCAACATGGGACATGGAAATATGCAAATTTTGGAATTTCAAAAGTCCAAGTGAAGATTTTGGAATGTCGGGATTCTGAAGAGATAGAATAGTTGAATATTTGCAAATTTGGGTCTGTGGTGGTTTAGAAAATTAGAAAATTTGGGGATTTAGTTGTTTGGAATATTTTTAATTTTAGAAGATGAAGATTTGGATTTTTGAAAATTTGGAAATTTTAGGGTTTGGAAGATTGGGGATTTGGAAATTTTGATAATTAGAAAAATGTTAATTTGGAAATTTGAGATTTTGGAATATTAAAGGGTTGGAAATAAGAGAGTTGGGGAATTTGAGAATTTGGGAAATTAAAGGGTTGGAATTTAGAGAGTTGGGGAATTTGAGAATTTGGGAACTTTAAGAATTTGGGAAGATTGAGGATTTGGAAATTTTGAGAATTAGAAAATTGTTAATTTGGAAATTTGAGATTTTGGAAAATTAAAGGGTTGGAAATAAGAGAGTTGGGGAATTTAAGAATTTGGGAAATTAAAGGGTTGGAATTTAGAGAGTTGGGGAATTTGAGAATTTGGGAACTTTGAGAATTTGGGAAGATTGAGGATTTGGAAATTTTGAGAATTAGAAAATTGTTAATTTGGAAATTTGAGAATGTGGAAAGGTGAAAATTTAGAAATTTCAAAATTTGGATGTGTAAGAATTTAGAAATGTGGAATTTGGGAATTTGAGAATTTGGAAACTCGAGAATTTGGAAATGTGAGAATTCTGGAATTTCAAAACTTGGAAAAGTTAGAATTTGGGAATTTCTGAATTTGGATGTGTGAGAATTAGAAAATCTAAGAACTTGGGAATTTTGGAATACGAAAACTTGAGAACTTGGGAATTTTGAAATATTTGAGAATTTGAGAATTTAAAAATTCCAGAATTTGGATTTGTTAAAAGTTAGAAATGTGGAATTTGTAATTTAGGAATTTGTAAATTTGTGAATTTACAACCTTGAGAATTTGCAATCTTGAGAATTCTGAAATTCCTAAATTTGTAAATTTGTAAATTCGTAAACTTGTAAATTTGTAAATTTGAGAATTAGAAAATTCAACAACTCGAAACTGCATAAACTCGTCCAAAAAACTACTAAAACATCTCCCAAATTTCCCAGCATACCACGCACATCAAAGTCCACATACCCAACTCTCCACAAATTCCACACGATTCCTACCTGCCTATCACAAACACCATATTCCACAAACTAAACGTCATGCACTTCTCATCTATACGTCCACTAACCTGATCATCCCTAACACTATCAGAATAATCCATGAGGAGGAAATAGGATTATTTTAGGAAAGGAATAATTCGTTCAATAGAGTACGAAGGCTGATTTATAACTCCAGCAGGCGTTTCCAGTGACCCATCTTTCGTTATCGATATTAAAGTTCCAGCACTCTGCTCCTATTTTTATCCTCAAACTTACTTGAAAACACGTAGAAAAGTTACTTACAAAAGCTGGTGACGAATACTTAAAAAAATTTCTTACGTAGCTCAAAATCCAAAAACGTGTCGCAGTGTCAGCACTAAATAATTAATAATCTAAATGAATTTGACTTTGGACTGGAGTTTATTTTGCTATGTACTTGACTGCATAAATTTGTTACAAAAGTAGCTTAAAATCAAAAAATTATGTGCGTCGCAGTATCAGCAGTAAATAATTAATAAGTAAGACATGTCCTCAAAATCAGGTTCGTCACATTTGAACTATGAGGTGCGGTACGAGGTGCGTCACGTGCGTCACAGCGTCAGTGACGATTAAACGACGCGAATTATTAGGAATTCCAACAAGTGAATATAAGTGGACATCTAAATGAATTTGACTTCGGACTAGAGTTTTTGCTGTGTACTTGATGACTAGAGCTTCGAAGATTTTTACGTTTTACAAAAGAGTGGGCGTATTTTTGTGACATTGCTGAGGGAAAACCGTTTCTAATTTTCTGTTGATTTAGCTAAAATTCGGGTGGAGATGGAAAAGTGATGAAGTGGTTTATCCAAAGTGACCGTAGCAAGTAATAAAATCTAGCAGTACCTTGACATGTATAGAAAACTGTAAATACTGCTAAGGTTGGGGGTTCTGATGACTAATAGTGAACCAAAAAATCGATGGAATGTAATGACTCGGGTCTTGCTACGGGTAATTGAAACTACGAATGTGGAACGAAAAATATGTGACTGTCGCTAGAAACTTGTACTGAAATGTAATATACATGTTATACATGCTTTTGCTGTAATGTATATGCTAAGACGTAAGATATGTCATGTGTTGACGAATGTGACTGTGTCTTGCCCACATTAGGGCATTTATTAGTTCCAACTTTGTGTTCTATTAATTATATTAAATACCAAAATTAGATAGCTTAAATGACAATTTTTAAATACGTGAATATATTAAAAATTTGATGTACATTTTATTGAAACTCTGACCCATATATAAGTGAAATAAATCATTAATGTGTCAGTGGAGATATAAATGTTTAATACGCAAGTTAAGACCTAAGATATGTCATGTGTGGACGAATATGTGTCCCGTCCACATTAGTACACTTATTAGTTCCAACTGTGCGTTCTCTTAATTATATTAAATACCAAAAGTAGATTACTTAGATGACAATTATTAAATACCTGAATATATTACAAATTTGATGTACATCTTATTAAAACTCTGACCCATTAAGTGAAGTAAATCATTAATGTGTCAGTGGAGATATAAATGTTTAATACGCAAGCTAAGACCTAAGATATGTCATGTGTGGACAAATATGTGTCCCGTCCACATTAGTACACTTACTAGTTCCAACTGTGCGTTCTCTTAATTATATTAAATACCAAAATTAGATAGCTTAAATGACAATTTTTAAATACGTGAATATATCAAAAATTTGATGTACATTTTATTGAAACTCTGACCCATTAAGTGAAATAAATCATTGATGTGTCAGTGGAGATATAAATGTCTAATATGCATGCTAAGACCTAAGATATGTCATGTGTGGACAAATATGTGTCCCGTCCACATTAGTACACTTACTAGTTCCAACTGTGCGTTCTCTTAATTATATTAAATACCAAAATTAGATAGCTTAGATGACAATTATTAAATACCTGAATATATTACAAATTTGATGTACATCTTATTAAAACTCTGACCCATATATAAGTGAAATAAATCATTGATGTGTCAGTGGAGATATAAATATCTAATATGTACGCTAAGACCTAACTCTACTAAACCTGATTTGAACCCATAAACTGAAAATAGTATCACTATATGAAGTCTAATTTGTGGTATTTCTAGACTACAATAATTGCGACTAATTTTTACCCGATTTTGTCAGAACGAAGTTTATTTTTCAAATACATTTGCCCGGCGGTATTATCGGTCGTCTATGAGAGAATTAATATGATCGTCGAGCTCTCGGACATTTCGACGAAGCGTGCAAATGACAAGAGCTTTCCAGGTTTTGCGGGACACCGACCAGACGACATTCCAATACGTCAAATCGCAGAGTATCGCGCTGAAAGTCCAATCGTTCGACCGATTATTTTTCCGGTTATTACTCAGAGACATCGGAGCCATCATACCGATATCTCGATGCGCCATTTTCACACGGACGGATCGTTTCTACGCGATCTGACATAAAGCGGCTTTCGCGGTACACAATTTGACGGGCATTAAATCCTAACCCGGACTTCATGGTGTGATGAGATTTTGTGCGTTCATCTTTATTAATGGACAGATCGCCGGCAACACGTTGCTATCGTAGCGCAGCTATGCGTTACATCGACAGGACTCGATATCCTGTGAGCGAACTTCGACAATAGACAGCCGGAATGCAGACTGGCCTATTGATTTGTTATCAAATTATACCGCACGCATGATACGAGGATATTTAGGCACCGGATAAACATGGCTAAGGAAATGGCGGCGCAAACTGATTGAACGGAAGGTGGGATACGGGGTTATGGATGCGGGCGTATGGGCGAGTTTGTGTACCTTTTTCATTTAGGGATTTTTGCGTTCTCAAGGGTTTAAGTTGCGAAGTTAAATGTTCAAATTTTGGAATTTTTAGTTTTTTTAATTATTTGATTAATTTATTGTTTAATTCTTTGGTTTTGAGATTAATTTATTGTTCAATTCTTTGGTTATTAGATTCTTTGATCTCTTTGACTTTGATCCGCCATTTATTCAAATATGCACGCTTTTTAATCCACGAACTACACTGCCTAATTTTTCAGTGTCTAGAGCAATAACACTGAAAAATAAAAAATTTCCAGATTCTGGATGGTATGTTCAAAAATTTAGAAATTTGGAAATTTTGAATTTAAGGAATTAGAAATTTGGAAATTTGAGAATTGGGAAAAGTAGAGATTTGGAAATTCAAGAATTTAGGGAATAAGAAGTTTGGGAAATTGAGAATTTGAGGAATAAAAAATTTGGAAAATTAGAAATTTGAAAGTTTGAGAGTTTGGGAAATTATAAATTTGGAAATTTGAGAATTTGTGGACTAAGAAATTTGAAAAATTGAGAGTTTGAGAAATTTGGAAATTTGAGAATTTGTGGACTAAGAAATTTGAAAAATTGAGAGTTTGAGAAATTTGGAAATTTGAGAATTTGTGGACTAAGAAATTTGAAAAATTGAGTTTGGAGAATTAGAAATTGAAAATTTGAGAATTTTGGAGATTTAGAAATTTGAAAATTTGAAAATTTGAAAGTTTGAGAATTTGAAAGCTTAAAAATTCGAAAATTTGAAAGTTTGAGAATTTGAAGACTTGAAAATTTGAACCCCAAAAATCCCAAAACAATTAAAAACACAAAAAATTTCAGACTTCAACATTTTTAGATCTCACAAAAAAATGGAATATAATTGCATTATAACCAAAATTCACAGTAAATTTATTTTAATCACGAAGCAAAGGTGCACAAACTTGTAAATTTTAATCTTCAACGAAGAGTATACCAGCTATGTACCTACTTCATCATCAGAAGTTTAACTCTTTCAGCAATATCACGCTGAGCAAACAGTATACTAACCGAACATTAATCAAGTAATAGTGCATTGTACGCAATATATAATTTATGCGAAACTGATAGCAAAGCGTCGGGTTATAGATCTATGTGCGAAACAACATGAAAGTTTTATGCCTTTACTGTCATCTTTAATTGCATTCATTTATTCAATTCCGTCTATAAAACATCGATATATTTTTTTATGAAATATGTTATAAATAACTGTTGTTTATGAATAAAGTTATGATAAACATTCTTTAGTTAATATTAGGGTAGTTCAAGACTTTAATAATTATTTTAAGGAGTTTTTAATAATTATAATATTGGAAGCAATTTTTAAGAATTAACTTGATGGTATGTTTAAGTTTTATAAGAAGATTCAAATTTGGCGCCAAAGAGGACAAAATGGCGGATATCAGGTTGGACTTCAAAACTGACTTAGGTTATTTTATTCCTGCATTTATTTTTTTATATCGGAACTAAATAATAGCATTCAAGATAAAATAAACACTATTATAGTGACATAATATTGTAAATGTAATTACAAAATGAACTAAATGATTAAATAAGTAACAGAGATATAGGTTAGATGCACCAATTAGTAATATATACGTTTTATTTGAAGCGTACATAATTTAATTTTAATAACATGCAACAAAAATCTTTTTCCAAATTAAGATTAGCTTGGGAAATTGAGAATTTGGAAATTTGAGAATTTGGGAAATTTGAGAGTTTGGAAATTTGAGAGGTTGGGAAATTTGAGAGTTTGGAAAATTGAGAATTTGGGAAATTTTAGAGTTTGTGAAATTTGAGAGTTTGGGAATTTGAGAATTTGGAAATTTGAGAATTTGGGAAATTTGAGAGTTTGGGAATTTGAGAATTTGGAAAATTAAAGGGTTGGAATTTAGAGAGTTTGGAAATTTGAGAATTTGGGAAATTAAAGGGTTGGAATTTAGAGAGTTGGGGAATTTGAGAGTTTGGGAAATAAAAGGGTTGGAATTTAAAGAGTTGGGAATTTGAGAAATTAAAGGGTTTGAAATTTGAGAACTTGGGAAATTAAAAATTAAAATCTAAATGATTAAATAAGAAATAGAGACATAGGTCAGATGTACAATTTAGTAAAATATACATTTTATTTGAAGCATACATAATTTAATTTCAATAACACGCAACAAAAATCTTTTTCCAAATTAAGATTAGCTTATCAGAAGATCATCTATTACAATCTTATTTATTTTCCAGCAGTTTATCCCCACGAGAAATAACTCGGCAAAATGCAATATACGTAGCTTTCACCTCACCTTCGGTTCCTTCTTTACGCCGAGTAATAGCATATTTTAACTATGGCATTTAATATATAATTGCATGGCAACGGAAGTTAGTTCGCGTTTTTAATATTTCCCGAAGGCGAAATCCTCGTTTCTCATGCAACGGGGGAATAAATAATTTGCCTTTTGTTTTATTTACCGACATGTAAGGTTAGATGGATTTATGGCTTGTCTATTTTCGCACGACTCCCTAATGGTGTAATTGCTATCGTTAAACTTCGCACAAGATTACTGAAAAACGGTATTCGCGTTCTTTTTGTTTTCTCCAGGAAAAATAACGAATCAGTTCAAAATACGGCGTCGAATTTGCTTTGTACGAAGAAACCGCTGCACCCCATTAACAAAATTGAAAGTTATGCTAACAAGATTCTGCTGTGTTTGCTGAACAAATTTTAATTAGAATACACGAATAATTTTAGGTTTCCGTAATGTAAGCTCAAAAACTCTGAATTAGTTCATTTCTGTTAAATTGTTTAATTATTTTGTTATAATTCTAGGAGAAAATACGTTCCATTTTGTTTAATAAATTTCTCATGAAATTTTTTTCAGAAGGTTTCTTGTTCAAAATTATAGTAATCTAAAATTATTTAAAATTAAGATAAACTTCACATGAAATTTTGTTCAAAAGGTTTCTTGTTCAAAATTTTAGTAATCTAAATTAATTAAAATTAAAATAAGTTTCACATGAAATTTTGTTCAAAAGGTTTCTTGTTCAAAATTATAGTAATCTAAAATTATTTAAAATTAAGATAAATTTCACATGAAATTTTTTTCAGAAGGTTTCTTGTTCAAAATTTTAGTAATCTAAATTAATTAAAATTAAAATAAGTTTCACATGAAATTTTGTTCAAAAGGTTTCTTGTTAAAAATTTTAGTAATCTAAAATTATTTAAAATTAAAATAATTTAATTTTTTCATTTTTACTGTATTTATTTATTGTTCCACTTTTATTTCTTACAAGAAATTTTACCTATTTTATTTCTTAATTACTTTCACATTGTTTTTTCATTACAAGTAATTTTATTTATTTTAGCACATTTTTATATTTTTATTTTATGCACAATTCTCGTGCATTACATATACTAGTTGATTAAAGTTTCGCATAAAGAACAAATACAATTGCGGTCATATTTCACAATCCTTTTACTGCATTGAATATAAACCTCCGACTACAAAATGGCGTCTGTTCATGGCTCTCTTACGCGCACTTTTAATGACTTTTACACATCAGATAACGAAAGCAGCTCGTAAATTAATGTTCCTCCTCAGACTGATCGATTAAGAAACCGCAACAGCACTGAACTGCAAAAAATATGATAAATTTACTAAATTTTGATAAATTTTTGCAGAAATCGACAGGCCGCCAACAACGCGACGACCAAACGCGAGGCGAGATTCGAAGAAATCTTGGAAGATGGATCACAATCACGAAAAGAAGACAGCTGGAATGAAGGACGAATCGATGCTAAAAGGCGTCGATAACGACGACGAGCAGATTGATTTTCAATCAGCGACGGCTTCCACGTTTCTTCATCGACATTTGTTTGCGAATCTCGGTATTGTTGTCACAGCGATTTTAGCAGCTGGATTATCGACTTCTTAGGATAATTAATCCACGAGATAATCCACACCTGAACGAATTTGAGGAATGATGAGAGAAAGTGTGTGTTACCTGCTGAATGTGGATTGGATGGAGCTAATCTTACGAGACATAGAGGACCAGTTAACTAATTTTCCCCTGTGAATGTAACATTCCGTGTGAAATGTAAAATGGACGACGTTCGATGTTGAGGAAGTTTGACTCGAAGGTTGATTTGTGTGTGTATTATAATTTTGAAATAATTCTATTATTCAAAATTGATTTGGTTAAATTTTGGTTGGTGACAATTTTTGAGTTTTGTATACGATTTTGCATTTACGTGGTCAGAACTTTTTCTTGTATTTGAGATTTTAGGATTTGGTTTTAATCTTGTGGTATTAGAATTTGGATGCAAGTTGTTGGGAATTGTTTTTGGACTTCAATTTATGGAATTTGCTTTTGGAGTTGAGTTATGAAATTAAGAGATTGGGGGATTAGAAATTGGAAATTTGAGAATTTGGAAGATTAGAAATTTGGAAATTTGAGAATTTGGGACATTGGGAGCTTGGGCGACTAGAAATTTGAAATTTGAGAAATTAGAAATTTGAGAATTTGGGAAATTGAGAGATTGGGGGATTAGAAATTGGAAGATTAGAAATTGGAAATTTGAGAATTTGGAAAATTAGAAATTTGGAAATTTGAGAATTTGGAAAATTAGAAATTTGTAAATTTGAGAATTTGGGAAATTGGGAGCTTGGGGGATTAGAAATTAGAAATTTGAGAAATTAGAAATTTGAGAATTTGGGAAATTGAGAGATTGAGGGATTAGAAATTGGAAATTTGAGAATTTGGAAAATTAGAAATTTGGAAATCTGAGAATTTGGTAAAATTAGAAATTTGGAAATTTGAGTATTTGTTAAATAAGAAATTTTAAAACTTGCTAGTTTGAATAATTTATTTTTGGGTTAAATTTTCAGAATCTGCTAATACACTCAAATTACCATAATTCAATTTTAGATTTGAGTTATTACAATTTGATTTTAATAATAAATTTTCAGAATTTGCTAACAAATTCAATTTATCAGAATTTGTTCTTTCACTTGTCATTCAAATTAATGAAATTATAGATCTGAAAAAAAGGAAGTACGTTCCATTTAACTTTGTTCAATTACTGTCTTAAAAATACATGACAGAATAACTCAATTTCGTAAATGCAAAATTGTATGTTCCAAACGAAATTTTAAAAAGCTCTTTTCATTGATTCTGTGAATTTTCGAGGTACCTTATTTGTGGTCCATTATAGTATAGAATGAATTGTATTTTTTTATATTCTTCCGTCATTTACGATAGGGTTAAATAAAATCGTGTAATATAATATTCAAGAAAAAAGAATTTTATGAAATACATATTTATTTGTCATTCAAAAGTTTTCTTTTTCAAATCTTATTTCGATATGACACTTAAAATTTTATTACAATATTCTCGACGATGTTCAACAATTTTAGATTATTTTATAAGTTCGTGAGGTTAAAGTATTTATGTAATTTGTGTTTTGAATATTTCCCCCATTTTGTCATGAAAATTTGACAATGTAAAGTAACAATGTGTATTTTTCTTCGAAAATATAACTGTTGTATATATTGTACATATAATTTACATGTAAGCACTATTTTCACGTTACTACAACATGCTCATGTTTTGTGGAAATTATTTTTCTAATCGCTGAATTAAAACGTCAGTTCAATCACGTGATATAACAAAATTACTCAGGTTTCGTGAAATTGAACAATTTTAGGGTAATTCTATGATTATGATCACAACGCACGTACATTGAGTTTACTACTAAATGGATTTGATGAAATCAGTCTATATTATTTGTTTAATCAACGTTTAGTGTAACATGATTTATGTTACCGCTTTAACTTTTGTAAATTGATTTGAATTCATATTGTAATGGTTGTAAATTAATTTAAAATAATATCTGGACGGTTGTAAATCAATTTAAATTCACATTTGGACTTTCGTAATTTAATTTAAATTTATATTTTGAAGTTTGGAAACTAATTTAGAATATTATTTTGAAGATTGTAAGTTACTTTAAATTAATATTTTTAAGCTTGTAAATTAATTTAAATTAACATTTTGAAGTTTGTAAATTGATTTCAAATATCATTTTGAAGATTCTAAATTAATTTAAATTAACATTTTGAAGTTTGTAAATTAATTTCAAATATTATTTTGAAGATTCCAAATTAATTTAAATTAACATTTTGAAGTTTGTAAATTACTTTAAATTAATTGTTGAACTTTTGTAAATTAATTTAAATTAATATTTTAACTAATTTACTTTTATAAATCAATTTAAATTAACAATTTAATGTTTGTACTTTAATTTGAATTAATATTTTAATGTTAGTGTATTAATTTAAATTAACATTTTAACCTTAGTGAATTAATTTAAATTAACATTCCACAATTGTCATATTTATTCTAACAAATAATACAAAATTATGTTATGTCGCATTCTTGAAATTTAATTTTGTACAACAATGCAAATATTATTAATTAATTTCATGAGAAGCACATTTTTCATAAAGAATAGAAAAGCATATTTTTTTTTAAATATACATCTTTTCATATATAAATAATAATATATCACATGATGAATGATTGTTAAAAAATTCAGCGATAATCAACAACCAATTTAATAAAAAAAGAATAGAAACGAAACCGTACTGTTATGCTGTTAACAAAAGTATCAAATTACGTTAACAGTAATTACTATCAAGTATTAATCACTGATATTTCCTCTAACAACATTATAACATTATTTAACTATATTTTATTCGCCTCTACGTAATAGATTGATTCTAAAGCGGCTAATTAATTTGTAATCAATTGCAGAATTCACATGGTTTCCTGTTCTGCAAAATTTAATAACTTTGGTTATTAGATACATGTAAATATATCTCGATTAATTGAAACATTGACAAATATGAAGTTATACAAAGATTTAAAGTAATGTATGTAATTAAGACAATGTGAAGACATTTCAATTATGATCTCCATTTTGGATGCAAAGATTGGTCGTATCTAACCTCAAGTTAGATATGGAACAAGATTGAACGGCCTAAATATTTATGAGATCATGTGTTCAGCTTGTTATAATTATTATTGATTTTAACATCATTAAACATGATTTTTAACCATCGTTTTGTGCAAACCATGGTAAACAATTTTAATATTTCTTCATTACAAAAGTGAGTTGTATTATATTTTCATGGTAACAATTGTTTACACTGTTTTCTCATAGCAAATACTATTTTTCCATAGCAACACTGATTTTTACTAATATTTCAAAATAAAATTTACACTAATTTTTTAAAAACTTTGTGAAATTGAGTTACTCTATATTTTCATTCATATTGCAAATTTCAGTAACATTGTTTCTTCCTTATAAAACTCTGTTTCATTGCAAAACTGAGTTTTACCACTTCAGAAAAGTCTACAAATAATTTTCTTGAAAGAACACCAAAATTAGTTTACAAAAGCGTGAATTATAATTATGAACAAATAACTGCCATCTTACACTACGAGCCAAAAATATGGTACCATCTTTTTCAAAAAACATATTTTAGTCACCAAAAAATGAATACAAAACATATCATTTTGTGATATGACAAAACATATCACCAGTAATTTACAAATTATTTCACTGTTTAATGATTGTACTTTAAATACAAGAAAACAATTATTCTTTCTAAGTTATTTATTCAAAATGAAACATGATGATTATAATTACACTTCTTAAATATTTAATTGTATACATATATATGATTATAAAGAACACCACTGCCTGACAACAATTACACTTTCTCTTACATCTACATTGTTCACAAATTTTCATAAATTATTTAAACAAGTGAACATTAAATTGTCCATACAAATTTTGATAAATAATTTACACAATTAAACATTAAGAAATTATTCATGAAAATTTTCATATAGAATTTACGCAATTGAATATTAAATTGTTCATGAAAATTTTCATATACTTATAATTTATGCAATTGAACATTATATTGTTTATAAAAATTTCACACGAATAATATACACAATTAAACATTAAATTGTCCATAAAAATTCTGAGAAATAATTTACACAATTTCACATTAAATTGTTCAAGAAAATGTTCACAAATAATTTACACAATTAAACATCAAATTGTCCATAAAAATTTTGAGAAATACTTTACACAATTGCACATTAAATTGTTCATGAAAATGTTCACAAATAATTTACACAATTAAACATTAAATTGTCCAAAAAAATTTTGAGAAACAATTTATACAATGGCACATTAAATTGTTCATGAAAATGTTCACAAATAATTTACATAAATAATCATTATATAATTCATAAAAATTTTCTCAAAAATATTATACACAATTAAACATCAAATTCTCTGTACAAATTTTCATAAATAATATACACAACCAAACATTAAATTGTTCTTGAAAATGTTCACAAATAATTTACATAAATAATCATTATATTATTCATGAAAATTTTCTCAAAAATAATATACACAATTAAACATCAAATTGTCTATACAAATTTTCATAAATAATATACACAACCAAACATTAAATTGTTCATGAAAATGTTCACAAATAATTTCCATAAATAATCATCATATTATTCATAAAAATTTTCTCAAAAATAATATACACAATTAAACATCAAATTGTCTATACAAATTTTCATAAAGAATATACACAACCAAACATTAAATTGTTCACAAAAATTTTCACAAACAACGTACAAATTTTTGTTGTAACCCAGAGATAATACCATATTCTTGGCAAGTAATGTAATTCCACACTCCTGTAAATTTGTTCTGAGCCCCAAAGTTTACCGTGTAAGGTATAAATGCAATAATCAAGGTAATCGATAAATATATAAGAGCATATACAGCCATAGTTCGGGTAATATTTTAATGTATCCCAACTACTAATAGTATCGTGCATTCCTTCCATTTCCCGAACTGAGGTTCGAGATGAAGTAGATAAGTAAAAATAGAGCGAGCCGAGATCGTAGCCTACAATATGCATATGTACATCGTGAATGTTGGGGTTGCTTGTTGAACGTAAATGCGACTATCCTTCGGCCTTAAGATTACAATGAAAATAGAGATGTGTGGGTAATCCGATATCTTAGACACGGTGTGGATCGACTTCGGGGAAGTCCGGGAGGATTCGGGCGAGAGCCGAATGCATTACTCTATGGAGGAACGTTAGAGAGTTTAATAATTTAGTAATTTGCAAATTTGGGGTTTTGGTAATTGCAGATTTGTAAACTTGAAGGAAGAGAAATTTAGAGAGTTATTAAGTTGAAGATTTGGAAAATGGAAATTTAAGGATTTGGGAAATTTGAGAATTTAGGAAGTTTGAGAATTTGGAAATTTAAGAATTTAGGAACTTTGGGAATTTGGGAAGTTTGAGAATTTGGAAATTTGAGAATTTGGTAATTTGAGAATTTGGAAATTTGTGAATTTGGGAAATTTGAGGATTTGGAAATTTGAGAATTTAGAACTTTGAGAATTTGGGAAATTAAAGAGTTGGGGAATTTGAGAATTTGGGAAATTAAAGGGTTGGAAATTAGAGAGTTGGGGAATTTGAGAATTTGGGAAGTTTGAGAATTTGGAAATTTAAGAATTTAGGAACTTTGGGAATTTGGGAAGTTTGAGAATTTGGAAATTTGAGAATTTGGTAATTTGAGAATTTGGAAATTTGTGAATTTGGGAAATTTGAGGATTTGGAAATTTGAGAATTTAGAACTTGGAGGATTTGGGAAATTAAAGAGTTGGGGAATTTGAGAATTTGGGAAATTAAAGGGTTGGAAATTAGAGAGTTGGGGAATTTGAGAATTTGGGAAGTTAAAGGGTTGGAATATGGAGAGTTGGGGAATTTGAGAATTTGGGAAGTTTGAGAATTTGGAAATTTGAGAATTTAGGAACTTTGGGAATTTGGGAAGTTTGAGAATTTGGAAATTTGAGAATTTAGGAACTTTGGGAATTTGGGAAGTTTGTGAATTTGGAAATTTGAGAATTTGGTAATTTGAGAATTTGGAAATTTGTGAATTTGGGAAATTAGAAATTTGGAAATTTGTGAATTTAGGAAATTTGAGGATTTGGAAATTTGAGAATTTAGAACTTTGAGAATTTGGGAAATTAAAGAGTTGGGGAATTTGAGAATTTGGGAAACTAAAGGGTTGGAAATTAGAGAGTTGGGGAATTTGAGAATTTGGGAAATTAAAGGGTTGGAAATGAGAGAGTTAGGGAATTTGACAATTTGGAAAATTAAGCGGTTAGAATTTAGAGAGTTGGGAATTTGGGAATTTGGGAAATTAAAGGGTTGGAATTTAGAGAGTTGGGAGTTTGACAATTTTGGAAATTAAAGGGTTGGAATTTAGAAAGTTGGGGAATTTGAGAATTTGGGAAATTAAAGGGTTGGAAATTTGCGAATTTGGGAAATTAGAAATTAGGAAATTTGAGGATTTGGGAATTTAGAAAGTTCGAAATTAGAAAATTTGGAAAATTTGATAGTCCAGAAATTTTAAGTTTAAAAACCTAATGATCCAAAAATTAAAAATTGAAAAATTGTGATCCAAGAATTTTAAAATAAAAAAGTGTTAACCTACCACTCTAAAGGAACTTCAATTCCGAAATGTTAAACTTTGGCTCGGTCCCAATCTCTTCCTCATTTCGTGAAACCTAATTCTAATCCACAGTATCGAGTATCCCACACATCCTCAAGAGAAATCTCTTTCGATAACGAAGTCCGATGCAATTCCACGTTCGATGATGTCCTCATTGTTGAAATGAGCTTCGTGGTTTTCTTTAGTCCGGCTTGCGAACGCTCCTGGTGTGTCGTGAACGTATACATAGAAGTGTGATACCTGACTAATAATTTGTACCGCGCAGATAATTGCTTTCGACGCATAGAATGCATACAAATGTAAAATAATAGTGTGTGTACGATAACTGTAGACTAAGCCTCAGGGACATGTAAATACGTTAAACTGTAAGACAATGTATTAATTTTTGCATTTGTGATCACACTACCTTCCCATCCCTTGTAAATACAATGTACTTTGTCGTATACTTGGGCAATAAATGTTAGACAATCGTATGTGTTATCATTCTTCACTTTATGCCTACAAAGTATAAAGCAATAATTTTCTTTATAAAAAAGTACGAAGTTAAAATCACTTCCATTGCTAAATTCTTATCTGTATTTAAAGAATGTAAGTTTTCCCGCGTTCGTTCATAAACTGTGCTACTAGCGCCATGTAGTGGTCAGATATGGAACTATAGAAACAAAACAATTGCGTTTTTTAGTGAAATACGGAGTTAAAATAGTTTGATGGTGCTCAAAAATTGTTTTACGAGAATAATAAAATAAAAGGGATGGATTTTTAATTTGATATGAAGCTTTATGTTCGAAAATTTTTAAAAATTTCAGAGACGAAATGCCATCTAGTAGTGGTAGGTGTGTACTAATAGAACTGAATCAATAATTTAATCAATGACAAAATTTTGTGCATAATTTATGCAATTATTAACTTTGACAATTAGAAAGCACTATTATAATATTATTCTGACAGTATTTCCATGTAGATGACATAAGCATCAACAGTATTTAATAAAATTATATGAATTATACGTACATGGTGATGGTTCAGCCATAGACTAGAAAATTGTCCATCTAGCGGTGACAGCTGCAACTATAAAAAACAAAATTGCAATTTGTGACAAAATCGGCGAATGTTAGGAACTTTGAAGCTTGTATACTGTCATATGATAAAATTAGATTTGAAATGATATCATGAAAGTTCACTCACAGTCTGGAGAAGAAAATAAAGAAGTGGTCCGCTTGTAAACGTATGCTGCAGCGCCATCTATAAGCAAAATTGGTGAACTAATGGGAAAATGAATGTCCAAGTATGCATATTGGAAGAATATAAAAATTTCATGACTCTCTGCATATATTGTTTAATGAAACAATTTGGGAAATCGAGAGTTTAGAATTTTGAGAATTTGGGAAATTGAGAGTTTCGAAATTTGAGAATTTGGGAAATTGAGAGTTTGGAAATTTGAGAATTTGGGAAATTGAAAATTTGGGAAGTTGAGAATTTGGGAAGTTGAGAATTTGGGAAGTTGAGAATTTGGAAATTTGAGAATTTGGGAAATTAAGAGTTTGGAAATTTGAGGATTTGGGAAATTGAGAGTTTGGAAATCTGAGAATTTGGGAAATTGAGAGTATGGAAATTTGAGAGCTTGGGAAGTTGAGAATTTGGAAATTTGAGAATTTGGGAAATTAAGAGTTTGGAAATTTGAGAATTTGGGAAATTGAGAGTTTGGACATTTGAGAATTTGGGAAGTTGAGAATTTGGAAATTTGAGAATTTGGGAAATTAAGAGTTTGAAAATTTGAGAATTTGGCTAATTGAGAGTTTGGAAATTTGGGAATTTGGGAAATTGAGAGTTTCGAAATTTGAGAATTTGGGAAATTAAGAGTTTGGAAATTTGAGAATTTGGGTAATTGAGAGTTTGGAAATTTGAGAATTTGGGAAATTGAGAGTTCGGAAATCCGAGACTTTGGGAAATTTGAGAAACATTTTAGAAATTTTCTGAACATTTGATGTATTTTATTATCGATTAAGCCTAAAAAATTGATATTTATTAAATTAGATCTTATTGTTCCTATACACTTCTCTTTTGATTCTATACTATTATTAGATTCTACATCTTCTAAGTTTTGATAAACGTAGAACTTAGAAGACATTCTTACTTCCACATACTTATTTGAACCACGCTCATTTATTGAATAATTTTTGGTACTTCAAATGCTGCATCTAGCAAGCACACATATCATCCTTCTAAAACATTTTCTTTTAAGAAAAGGACGTGTAATAAACGAAATTATAATGTAACAGTAATTCGTAGCTCTTAGCTCCATATCGTTTTCTAAAATACATTTCGCATTTAGAAAGCGATATCGATTACCAGATCACACCACGTGGAGGTGGCTACGATAGTGACCCACCCTATCTCCAAGTCCCAACCACCCACCATTTACAAATCGCTCATTTATCGGAAGGATAAATGAGTTCTGACTCTACTCAACTCATAGGCTCGCATATACAAGTACTTTACCACAATCCAGTAAAGAACTTGTATCACACACACGCACACATACAATAACTTAATACTAGTCGCATAACATCCCACACGCGCACGCTTAACTTATTCTATACGCCGCACAGTACCTCTCATTCTAAAATTGCACTCAAATAATCTATGACGAATTCAAAAAGCAAAGGTAAGAAAGTTAGAAGAACTTTCTACTAAAGCAGAAGAAAGTTAGAAGAACTTTCTACTAAAGGAAAAGAAAGTTAGAAGAACTTTCTGTCAAAAAAGGGGATCAATATTTTTCGCCAAGTGAACCTTGCTTTCCATGGGTCAAAGGGCAGTCCATAGTGGCTTACGTGAACCACGACGGCAAAGATGAACCCAAAATACCTTTGGCAAGAACGAGTGATACACCACAGTTGGCGGAGGGTTCCCATTTCCCCCCGCGCTCTCGCGTCTTACTACAGAGAGGATACCCAGACCGTGATGCCCCTTGGCAGAATGGCGGCGGGTCGGGGAGGCACATCAGAGTATGAGAGGTGCCAACCCCGATCCGCCCCGCCGGGCAAAGAATATCACTCGCCCTACACCGGCACTTGCAGCTCACCTCTACCGCGTGTTCACAGCGCTATGAACCCCCAATGATCCACTTGGGCGCAGAACGATTGGCAAAAAATAAGTGGGTATACTACAAGCTAACGCGTACAAAGTTTGGGAGTTGTGAAGATGAGTGCAAGTTGGAATGAGAGGTACTTACAGGGACCCACCCGCCCTGCCCACGAGCACACTTAACTTAGAATTAACGCACGCATAAAATTAGCTTAAAATTAACGCACGCATACAATTAGCTTAAAACTAACGCACGCATCCCACGAAGATCCCTCGATGATCCCTCGGTGATTGACGTCTTCAATGATCACCTATTACCTATAGAATAAATAGGTGTAACAATAAAAAGAACATGAATCGTTAAAATAAAAACCTGAAACAAAAAACAAATACATTTAAGACACATATGAATAAATAAGTTGCTTACATAAAATTAAAACCTGAAATATACAAAAATGATTAAGACAAATATGGAACATTGAAAACACTTACATAAAATTAAAGCCCTAAATGTGCCTTTTGTTCTAAAACTGCACTCGTATAATGTAAAAGTAAGTAAAGAAAAGAGTAAAAGAAGAAAGTTGGAAGAACTTTCTTTTAAGTTTAAAGCAACTGTTAATAAAAATGATAGGTTACTACTACAAACTAATATCTAACAAGTTAAAAAATTGTCATCAAGATGAGTGCAAGTTCGAACAAAAGGCACTTACAATTTTTCGTCACATATCGTAACGAAAAACCTGCGCCCGAGCCCACCCTGTCCTCCCACAGCTCGGAATTAAAATAAAACTAACGCACTTAACATAACTTACAAAAAATTAAATTCTGAAATAGACAAAACTTTGTTAACATAGAAAATTACGCAAAGGAGTGAAATATTTTAAAGACAATCGTGAAATAAAACCGTGGCCCTCAGCTCGATATAGTTTTCTAAAGACTTAAAAATCTTTAGAGAACTATACCGATTACCGGGTCACACCACGTGGAGGTGGCTACGATCGTGACCCACCCTAACTCCAAATCCCTTCCTCCCTCCAAATGCAACCTCATTTATCAGAAGGATAAATGAGTTCTAACTCTACTTAGCTTACAGGCTCGCATATACAAGTTCTTTACCACAATCCAGTAAAGAACTTGTATCACACACACACACACATACATTAACTTAATACAAATCGCATGGGATCCCACACACGCACGCTTAACTTATTCTAAACGCCGCACGGTACCTCTCATTCTAAGATTGCACTCAAATAATCTACGACGAATTCAAAAAGCAAAGGGAAGAAAGTTAGAAGAACTTTCTGCTAAAAGAAAAGAAAGTTAGAAGAACTTTCTGTCAAAAAAGGGGGTCAGTTTTTCGCCAAGTGAACCTTGCTTTCCATGGGTCAAAGGGTAGCCCAAAGTGGCTTACGTGAACCACGACAGCAAAGATGAACCGAAGATACCATTGGCAAGAACGAGTGATACACCCCAGTTGGCGGAGGGTTTCCCATTTCTGACGCGCGGGCGACTTATACAGAGGACACCCTTACCGTGATGCCCCTTGGCAGTATGGCGGCAGATCGGGGGGGCACATCATGCTATGAGAGGTGCTCCCCCCGACCGGCCCCGCCGGGCAAAGAATATCACTCGCGCTAAACCGGCACTTGCAGCTCACCTCTACCGCGTGTTCACAGCGCTATGAACCCCCCATGATCCACTTGGGCGCAGAACAAATGACAAAAAACAAGGGGGCATACTACAAGCTAACGGCAATTAGAAGAACTTTCTGTCAAAAAGCAAAGAAAGTTAGAAGAACTTTCGCAAAGAAGGGGGTCGATATTTTTCGCCAAGCGAACCTCGCCTTCCATGGGTCAAAGGGTAGTGCATAGTGACTTACATGAACCACGAGACAGGAATGAACCGAAAATACTGGCAAGAACGAGTGACACATCCGCGGAAAGTTTCCCATTTCTCCCAGCTTACGTTTTAGGTAAGTCTTACTGCAGAGAGGAAACCCTGCCGTGAGGCACCCGATCGAGACGGAACATCAATCGATCGGCCCCGCAGAGATGTGTCCCTGGCGCTACACCAGTACTTGCAGCTCACCTCTGCCCGAGTTCACAGCGCTATGAACCCCCAATGATCCACTTGGGTTCGGAACGATTGACAAAAAATAGGGGGGTACACTACAAGCTAACGCGTACAAAGTTTGGGAGTTGTGAAGATGAGTGCAAGTTGGAATGAGAGGTACTTACAGGGACCCACCCGCCCTGCCCACGAGCACACTTAACTTACAATTAACACACGCATAAAATTAGCTTAAAATTAACGCACGCATACAATTAGCTTAAAACTAACGCACGCATCCCACGAAGATCCCTCGATGATCCCTCGGTGATTGATGTCTCCAATGATGACCTATTACCTATAGAATAAATAGGTGTAACAATAAAAAGAGGAAACAGAGAAGCAAGATTAGAAACTTTGAAATGTTTAGGCATGCACAATTCCTGCTAACATTTAAATTTATATTAACATTTTCAGAATAAAAATATAATAAACCTCGAATCGACTCGCTAAAAACCTGAAACAGACAAATATTATTAAGACACATAAGAAAAATTGAATTACTTATTTAAAATAAATATCTGAAATATAAAAATATAATTAGGCACATATGAAACATTACCTACTTAAAATAAAAATCAGGACACTCACTCACGCATACTGTAGTACATCCTAAATGCCCTACATGTACCTCTTATTATAAAATTGCACTCGCATATAAAACTTTGTAAAAATTGCAAGAAGATAGGAAAGAAAGTTGGAAGAACTTTCTTTTAAGTTTGGGGAAATTGAGAAAAAGAGACAAACTATTGCTACAGTCTAATATGTAAGTTTAAAAATTGACAAAGATGAGTGCAAATTAGAATAAGAGGTACTTATAATGTGCGCAGGTTTTTCGTCACAATAAGTGACGAAAAACCTGCGCCCGAGCCCACCCTGCCTCCCACAGCTCGGAATTAACTTAAAATTAATGCACTGAAAATAACTTACCAAAAATTAAATTCTGAAACGAACAAAAATTTATTAACACAGGAAATTGTGGGAGGAGGAACAAAATTTTTCTTTATTTTATACAAGAATTTCAAAAAATACAAAACGCAATGAAAATTGCGGATTTGAGAAGACAACAGAATTTACCAAAGAAGAAATACTAAAACAGACAAAAATTTATTGACACAGAAATTTGAGAAGAGAGAACATGTTAACTTATCAAAAAACAAAATCTGAATCACACAAAATTTTATTAACCAATAAAATTGTACGAGAAGATGTGAAACAACCCTATCGAGAAACAAAAAAACACAATGAAAAATTCGAATTTAAAATCAATCAACAATAAAACAATTTATTCAAAATCAATTCCTGAAACAGAGAAAAATAATTAACACATAAAATTCGGGGAAATTAAAATCGCGAAGGGATATACAAATCTCGAGAAGTTCGAGATAAAATCGCGAGGGGATATACAAATCTCGAGAAGCTCGAGATAAAATCGCGAAGGGATATAAAAATCTCGAAGCTCGAAATTTAATCGCGAAGGGATATAAAAATCTCGAAGCTCGAAATTTAATCGCGAAGGGATACAAAAATTTTTAATTTCGTAATTTAATCACGAAGGGATACACAAATTTTTAATTTCGTAATTTAATCGTGAAGGGATGCAAAAATCTCTAATTCCGTACTGTAATCGCGAAGGGATGCAAAAATCTCTAATTGCGTACTGTAATCGCGAAGGGATACAAAAATCTCTAATTTCGTACTGTAATCGCGAAGGGATGCAAAAATCTCTAATCTCGAAATTTAATTGGGCGGGCATAAAAATCTCGAATCGCGAGGGTATACAAAAATCTCTAATCTCAAAATTTAATCGCGAAGTTATGCAAAAATCTTTAATCTCGAAATTTAAGTGGGAGGGCATAAAAATCGCGGGTGGCTTTGCTCGTAAAAATTCGAGCAAAACGATACATTTTGTATCGTTCAAAAAAATACATGTAAAATACAAAAAAATAATTAGCGAGCATAGTGACAAAATGACTCTCCATCCTAAGATGGACAGCCATTGATAGTTCCCCTTTTCTTTGGCAACTTTGCCGGGGCTCTTCGGCATATAGCCTCTTCTCTCTTCGGCATAGCCTCACGAAAAATCACTCGCGAAATTTTACGGTAACTCGGACATTCTTATTTTTCAATTACATATACTCTCAATTTTACTATCAATCTCCATAAACGGATAGCAGACAATTTTATAAAAATAAAATTGCATCACTATCCATTTATTTCGATCGATAACAAAATCGAAATTTTATGTAATATAAGTTAGTTTGGTAAGAAAAATAATTACTCAAAATAAAAATACGAACAGCGATTCTTAGAACGCGCTGTCCGTAAAAGAATGTCCGAGCAGAATATTTTATTTCACTGCACTTCACTTCACTGTATACTTCATTTTTGCAGTCGGATCTAGAACCCGACTGCGACTTACAAACTAAAAGGCCTGGCCTGAACGAACAATCGAGTTCAACAGATATTAAATATATTCATATTTAATTTTTCTCTTCTCGATTTTTCGTGAACCCCCCAGATGCAAGCATCTCACGTGTGAGAGAGGAGGACAGAGAAACGTGAAAGCTTGCTCTGGCCCTACCTACTTAAAACTAACTCATTCACACCAGAAGTAAGCTACCTGCCTGCCTATCGCTATATTTAAAAAATTGCAAAGTCCATTCTCACAAAAACACACTCCACGGTTCTCACACATACCACCCGGGTGCAAAAAAGCCTAATCCTAGGGAGTACGTCCCGGGACGTCTCCGACACCCGAGTTCAATACAACATTCACACTCTAAGTTCATACCTTTTTGCTGAAATCGATCGACAATCGACAGTGAATGAACATATTTCATTTTCGTACTCTTTCAGATATTCAATGTAATATGTGCATGTAAAAATTTAAACTACTCATACAAGTTTCTAACTTATTCACTTTATATCGTTTTCAAATGACTCTACTTGCATTTTGTATGCATTTTCAAATAGAATTTTGCAAAGTTTAAAAAATAAATCTATAATTTAATCGACACAAGGTCCACGACCTAACCACACACACACGTGTAACTTGTGTCGATAATTCACTGTCAATTTGTCAATCGCCAATACATCTTAAAACTAAACCGTGTCCACCTGCCCTAACCCATGCGAGTAGCATCTAAGCACGCGCATGAGTATAGAGCATAAAAATGAACACGGCCACATGTATTTTGACCTACCAGTTTTCTTCATGTGTGCTGAAAATCCTGAGCTAAAAAACTTAATTAGAACATGCTAATAAAGTGTCTTCCAGCAAAAATTGACTCTAACTTTAAAAAATTTTCAAAATGGAAAATGGAAGATCACTTTGCAAAAATCTAAGTATACGATTGTTTCATTTTTAACAGATTTGTGATATCAAAGTAAATTTCTAAATGACTCAAACATTCGTAAATAACTTTGATATCGAAATCTGTTTTTCGCGATACTTTCTTGTACATTTATTTAAAAAATTTTCACGCGTATGTAAAAATTGAAAGTGACTCGATAACTTTATGAAAGTGACTTGATAACTACTGTGAAATCGGAGGGTCATCCGACTTCTATGTACTAATTTTAATTTCAAGTTGCAAAGAAGTTAAAACGCGATGTACAAGAAAACCCTGACCTGAGCTAATAAATATAATAAACAGTTTGTACGAATTTTACACGATCGTACAGTCGTGGTCACTATGCTCGCTCAAAAATATAAAATACAACCAGTTCCCGTGTCGTTTCGGACCATTCGTCCTACGACATGATGGGAACCGGAGGAACCGTAAAGCATGCGACTCACCGATCGCTGACTTGCGCTACTGCCATCGTTTTACCGGTAAAGCATCAGGTTCGTGCTGCTGTGGACTGCTTTGGATTGGTTTAGACTGCTTTGGACTGGTTTGGATTGGTTTGGACTGCTTTGGACTGGTTTGGATTGGTTTGGACTGGTTTGGATTGCCAGTTTGATCATTGGATTGGCAGAGTGACTTTCTGTAATCATAGCAGAACAACAATTTAGTAACTGTCTATCAATTTGCATTTCGAATAATTTTTATGACTTTGAAAAGCATGCATGCAGAACTACGTACAACTATATTACAAAAACTGGTAATAAATTTGCAAGCGTGTATCAAAACCTATAGTCACTCAGTGAAATATTATAAATATTCGAAAAAATTTGTCAAAACACTTAAATAATTATTGTATGGTACAGATTAAAACGTTTGCAAATTTATACCAAAACACATAAAAAACTACATCGTAAAATACATTAAAACACCAGTGCAAGTGTGCCAAAACATTTAAATAATCATTTCATAATACACAATAAAACACCAGTAACAGTTTGTTGAAATATTTAAATAATCACTCCATAAAATATACTAAAACACCAGTAGCAATATGTCAAAACATTTAAATAACCATTCTACATTATACACTAAAGCACCAGTAATAATAGGTCAAAACACTTAAATAATAATTCCACATAATATACTAAAGCACCAGTAGTAATATGTCACAACACTTAAATAACCACACCATAAAACACACTAATAAATCCGTATACACATGCACAATCACTTAAGGAAACACACTAGTAAAGTCACTGATACTTGTAAAATCACACCATAAAATTTATTAAAACACCCCCATATTTATTAAAAAATATTTATTAATGCACACTAAACACTAGTAATAGCACACTAGGTACACTAATATATCCGTATATGCATGCAGGAAACACATTGGTAAAGTCACTAACACTTGTAAAATCACACCATAAAATTTATTAAAACACCCCCATATTTATTAACAAATATTTATTAATGCACACTAAACACTAGTAATAGCACACTAGGTACACTAATATATCCGTATATGCATGCAGGAAACACATTGGTAAAATCACTGACACTTATAGAATCACACCATAAATTTTGTTAATACGCCCCCATATTTATTAAAAAATATTTATTAATGCACACTAAACACTAGTAATAGCACACTAGGTACACTAATATTGGTAAAGTCACTGACACTTGTAGAACCACACCATAAAATTTATTAACACACCCCCATATTTATTAAAAAATATTAGTTAAAGCACACTAAACATTAGTGGTAGCACACTGGGTAATGCAGGGACAAGCACAGTATAAGTTAAGTGAGTCCTTGACTCGTACCGGTAAGTGTTGACAGGGTCCGTCCGACCTCCTCGACTGCCGAAACAAAACTGAGACCATTTGACCTCTTCAAGTGTAAGAATGATTGGTAGATTACAGCAGCCAATTAGACATCATAATAATGCACCAATAGATCAAATTCGATCTCCTCAAGTGTAAGAGTGATTGGTAGTGCATAATAACCAATTAGACATCGTGTAATCCACCAGTGGCGTGCGACCATTCTGATTGCATGTAGTATAATTATTCTAACGTTAATTTTGTTATAATTTTATATTTTTCGATTGTTTATTAACAAATTTATTGTTAATTATCTTAAATTTTATTTTTATTAATTAAGTTAAATTTGTTGTTATCTTAATTTTTGGGAGTTTATGTTACAAAATGATAGTTAATTATCTATTCACTTGAAATTATCAATTTTTTAATTTTTTATGTTTTAAATTATTGCTATTTGTATTACGTAACTTTCATACACTGAAATTTTTTTTTAAATAATGTTGTGTTTGTATATATAAACATATTATAAAATAGGAATTTTATTTTTCTGTTATCTCAATTGCAAATGTTTAAAGAATGTCCTTTCTAATTTTTTTTAATTAAAAAATTTGTTACCATTTCTATGTCATTTCCTACCTTATTAACGATAGATTATTCCTGCAAATTAAACAAAATTAAAATAAATTTTTTTTACTTGTACATATACATATAATTCATGTAGATTTATTATCCACACAGAAATACTATTTAAGTAGGTTTTGCGTAATTTTTAGTGGAGGCAGTTACTGATTACTGTTACTGTGTAATGAAAATGCTGTCTGCAAATAAACTAGATAATTTTATTATCATTAGTAGGAAAGGTAACTTTCTATGATCGGTAATTCTATGTGGTGTCAATTCTAAATATCCTCACGTGTCCCAAAACTAGTAATAAAACTCTGAACAAGAATAACCTATGTGATCCATTCTTCGTTTGTAACAGTACGATTAACATCTGTCGAAAATTCTATGCGATATAAAAGAACAAACGAAGTCTCTTATCCCTAGAACAGAAGTCAGTAGTTTGGTACAGTGTCTGCAAGAGGTCAGCCTGTGATCAACATCCCCTAAAATGATTGATCGATCCATACTTTCATTGCTTTTATACTTAAATTTTTTAAAAGGAAACACAGTACATACATTTAATTTTGTTCAATGCAAAATTGTATCCCCTTTTAAAATATTTAATTTTGTCGAATGTAAAATTGTCTACAGCTACTAATAAAGTGGGGCAATTGTTCTTAAGGTTTTAAGTTCCACTTAAGTAATAATTACAAGGATTAAAGAGATATAATTATGGAGATATAACCTCGTAATACTACATATTAAATAAATTATGTAACTGACCTGTTTCACGTCTTACCAACTGAAAACCATTGTTCCGCACAAATGTCACACAATGTGGACACAAGGTAAACGTATAAAGAGAGATTTCCGCCGTAAAATCTTCATCTTCACTTTTTTGTACATCAACCCCGTTTCATTTCCAACTTTCGGAATTTCCGTGATCGACATCCAACGAAAAGAACGGAGTTACAATAACGATATTTGGAAAAGAATTATTATGGAACTTAACGGAGCACTTTCGAGTAACGAGGGGAAAAAAGGGCTTTTCTCCATAAGCCAGCTCGTACATCATCGGCACGAATCCCTTCGGACGGTTATGGAACGCTAGAAGCTGTGATAACAAAGGCACCATCGTCAAGCGATAGGAGCTTCGTAAACAAACGATGCTTCCAAGCTAAAAGTGTGATAATAAATACGTAGCCATCACGATTATAATTCATTACATTTTTATTCGGTAACTCGTTAATTTTTCTACGGCTGAAACACGCGATTAAATGCCATTTTATTTAATTTCGCTTTGTAAAATTCATGGAGTTTTCTTTCCTTAACCAGAGTAATTACTTTATTATACATTAACTAATAAATACGCTTTATTTTACAATGACAGAGGTAGCAAGGTTATTACTTTATATTCAGGTGTTTTAATTTTGTATTAAATATGTTTTATGCATGTTTAAGCAAAGGTGTGTAAACGATATTATACAAAAATGTCAAAGCTGATTGTGTTATAAAGTGCAACTGAATTTCACCATTTCTCTAAAGTTAATGTAGAATGTTAGGTTAGTTTTAGTTTGATAAAGTTTGGTCAGGTTTCTTTAAATTTGACTAGGTTAACCAAATTGAAACTAAAATTATTTTAACCAAATATTACATGAAACTTGTAATATTACAAGAATTTTAAATTCCTTTCCTATCAATTTCTGCATCAATTAATCGTTATGTCCTGAAGTATGTCGGTTCACATTCGAGCAACGTCGTTTGGACCACGACATGAAATATGGCGCAGAGTCTGAAGCACACATTCTAGGAAAAGATTAAATGGGTTTAAAATATAATACATCCGCTAAATGTTCCCCGAATGACATTGATTAATACTTTGAAATAAGGCTTTGTTAAAATAAAATAACCTTTATTTACAATTATTAATTTTTATGCTGCGTGAACACTCTTACCATCTTATTTCTATTATATCGAATATATAAAATCGTACGAATTAACTTAAACGAATAATTTTTATCTTACACGGAAAAGAATGAACTGAAGTGCACCGGAAATCATTAATCTCCATGGAAAATAAACTTTACTAAGCACATTTTCTCTACTGATTGCGATAAATTGTTGTTTAATATATTAACGTAGTCAACACCAGTTGTTGTTCCATCAATTTTAACTTTGCTCACCGTTTCTGCATAAACAGCTTTAAAATATTATTGAGCCAACAGCATGCGCAACGCCAGATTGATCATCTTGCATATTCAAACCTCTGACGATCAATATTACACCATTTTTCTTTTCTTTTTGTTTCTTCGAATCTTAACTTATCACATTCCAAGTTATTAATAGCTCTTTCATCACTTTCTTAGTTTTTTTACTTAGAATTTTAATATTTCAGTAACTCACTGTATTTGTAATACAGTTTTGTAAATTGTTAAATTATTAAGTTAAAGTTTCTCTTATATCTAATTGTTGCAAATAACATTTATATTGATAGTTCAATGAAAATATTACTCAGTGCAATAAAGAAAGTAGCTACACGGGACTCCATCTTGTTTCTCCAGTGACGTCAAAAAATGTCAGCCTCACAGACTTCATTTCAGGAAATAAACAACTTTTATGCATCCCTAACGTATTTCTATTAAATTTGAGGACAATTTCACAATCTTAACGTTAGAAATAACTTTCAATACCACACTAATATTGCAAAACTACAAATATTAAATACAAATATTAAATACAAATTATATTAAATTCAAACAGCCCAAATGCACAAACTAGGTTAAGTACCGATAACTCTATCGTTGTAGACTCTAAACTCTATCTAAAATATCCTCACGTTAAATATATAAAAATATAACTGACACGATACGTCACTCCCTTCATAAACATCCGACTATCCATCCCGCTTGTTAATACACATGCTCAAAACGAATTTCGATTTTAATACCGCAATCTTCGCAGCAGTCAAGCGCCCGTTAAAAGAAGCAGTTTATCTAAGTTATCCTTTGATCGCATTACTAAAAAGCTGATATGCAAGAATCCAGAAGCAAATCCACATAGCTGGTACACGCGGTTCAGGTGGTCGATGTAAAGGGCGTAGAGGAAAGCCGTTCACGAGCTGTTATTCTTACCACGAACACTGTTTTCGCATTTTGCTGAAGGCCTGTTAATTTAATTTCACACTGACAGCCTTTGCTGTCGTTTCTGTAGTTATTTCGCGAACCTGTTTGCAGCGTGATGTGCCTGCGGCTAGACTGATATTCATACCGGCTTGTAGCGGTTTAAGTGAAAGAAAACCGTGAAGGTTCCGGTGCTTCCAGTTACTCTTCACTTTTTTTCTTTTTTTATTTCAACATCACTTGCGAAATAATTGTTTTCGACGTTGATACTCTTTTTGTTCGGGGAAAATGTTCGGAGAAATTCGCAGTGGTTCTCAAAACATTGGTGACATATGATGTATTTTATGCAGTTGTTTGTGGACTGTAATTTAAAATAAATAACTTAGGGATACATTTTATTGTGCTGTGTTGGATGATTTTTTGATATGTTAGTTGGGTAATGTGAAGACAAATTCATGTTCTTTCAAACTTGAAGTTTGTTATGTTTTGTTGGTGATTTCATAAATTGAGTCTTCTTTGAAGACATACATATACATGCATGCTAAGTTGTGAATATATATATAGATACAAATTAAGTTTTGAGCATATGTGCATGTGATTTAATTACTGATATATACATACAGGTTAAGTTTAAGCACATATACATACGAGTTAAGTTCTGAGCACATGTGCATATGATATAATTACTAACATATACATACAGGTTAAGTATGAGCATATATGCATATGAGTTAAGTCCTGAGCATATGTACATATGATATAATTACTGACATATAGATACAGGTTAAGTATGAGCACATATGCATACGAATTAAGTTCTGAGCACATGTGCATATGATATAATTACTGACATATAGATACAGGTTAAGGATGAGTACATATGCATATGAGTTAAGTTCTGAGCATATGTGCATATGATATAATTACTGACATATAGATACAGGTTAAGTATAAACACATATGCATACGTGTTAAGTCCTGAGCATATGTGCATATGATTTAATTACTGACATATACATACAGGTTAAGTATGAGCACATATGCATATAAGTTCTGACACATATATAAGTTCAATTATTCTTAAAAAGGAAACGCTATGTGATCTCATATGTTCACATATAAAACTGCATATATTATACGTACCTCCAAGACAGAGAACAAGGACATATATCTCATTCCACCTTGCGAAGCTAAAGGATTTGAGGTCTCTCGATCAGAGTAAATGCGAGAACCGTGAAATGGGACTCCGAACATGGACAGGTGGAAATCAAACAATGATTGAACGAGATCTCAAGCTAACAGGTTTAAATTGGAACTCATTAAAAATATAATCAGCCGGCTGACGGCATTAGCGGTCTAGTCGCGGGATGATACGGACCATGCAAAACGAAATTACTTCGGCCGCTGGGCCAACATGCTTATGGATAATAGCCTGTCAGCGTGCAAACCATTTCGGGCGAACATGGGGACACATTGTCACAGAAGAGACGCATAAGCGCACGCTAACGGGTCAGCTAGATAAAACGATTATCGACAGATTTTCCGGACGGACCTGCGAAATTGACCGAGCTGCCAACAATGTTTAATCAATTACACGTTAGGTGTTTCTTAACTGACAAATAACTTTACTCTTTATTAGTCGGTTGAAAACTGCATCGTGTGCTATTTTATTCGTGGACGTTATTATTCTGCGATTGACCCGGTTAATCTCGAACCTATAAATTCTAACTTAGTTCATAAAGTCAAAATTTTATTTCTGTTGCTGTCAGAGAGAGTTAAATAGTTGCAATATTAAGACAAATAAAGATACATGTATCAGCTAATTTCTCTTACTTTGACATTTGCGTCATGACGCAAGTATAAATAACGTAACCTCGTTACAGAATTAGAAAATGATTACTAGTTAAGTCTCAATTTCTATAATTTATTTGTAAAGTAATATGGAAAGAAGTGAATTTTTACAAAGTCTCAAACAAATTTTGTAAACAAAGTCTTTATGTTTAAATCGTTAGTTAACATAACCTATAAACGAAATCTTTCATGAACTAATTCTTCATACTTAAATTTACAGTCAAAAATATTTAAAACTCAACAAAACCTTCATATCTAATATAGTAGCAAAAAAGAAAACAAAATTGAACATTAAAAAACTAAAAGTTGTAATATGACCAAGCTCGAAAGCGTTAAGAATATTACACACAAGCACATACAAGTATGTGCATATAATTGGATTGTCACATACGATGATAAAATATGCGGTACCTCGGTAAATTTTTTATGTCACCGTTTTTGGCGCAGCATTAACGAGCCTATTAATTAACCTCTCTCATGCTTTACGCAAACTCTAGCTCCCGGCGCTTTTTCACTGCACAGAAAGGTAAGTAAAGAGGAGGTCACCTAAACTGCTTTTCTTTTAAAAGGTACATGATAAAGCAAACTGCAGGCCACGAGGACTGTCAAGTACTTATTCTTTGCTAATCGAAGTCCATGTTCACTTTATTTAACTTAAATCTTGTTTTACTGTTGAAGTTGAAAAGGTAAAGTGAAGGACAGGTTAATATGTTGACTCATTTGATGTTTTCTTTTAAATTAGGATTGTTAGATTTCTGGGATATCTATGGATGAGATGGATGTACTTATGGATGGGATGTAAAATAAGAAACAAATGTGAGTATATATTAATACTTTGTATTTAAAAAGAGACTAACATTCGATTTAGTTCGACAATTTCAAGTAGACATTTTTTAAGTAAATGTATAGTGATAGTGATGTAAAATTAAAATAAATAGAAGAGTGTGTTGGCAATGTGAGGATGTGAACTCGTTTGGAGAGAATTGAGAAACTTATGACTCCACTTTGGCTACCATAATTGTCCAAACAATATAAAAAAGTAGTGATGGGTTTAACTTTGTGATAGAGGTCCTAAGATATCTATAATTGCACCTCTGCCATCACAGCAATTCAAATTTCAATAAAAAAAATTGCGAATAAGTTTGAACTTGTGAAATTGAGAAACTTATGACTCCACTGCGGCTACCATAATTGTCCAAACAATATAAAAAAGTAGTGATGGATTTAAACTTGTGATAGAGGTCCTAAGATATCTATAATTGCACCTTTGTCATCACAGCAATTCAAATTTCAATAAAAAAAATTGCCAATAAATTTGAACTTGTGAAATTAAGGAACTTATGACTCTACTTTGGCTACCATAATTATCCAAACAATATAAAAAAGTAGTGATGGGTTTAACTTTGTGATACATGTCCTAAGATATCTATAATTGCACCTTTGTCATTATAGCAATTCAAATTAAAAAAAAAATTGCATTAAATTTGAACTTGTAAAATTAAGAAAGTTATAACTCCATCACTATCACAGCTATCTTGAAGCTTACATGTGAACGTCCTTGATCTAAAGTATTTAGAAAAATATGGGTGATGAGATTTATCAGTAAAAGTTTCTTGACCCAATGATTGATGTTTCGAAAGATTAGATGGGTGTTTAAGTGTATTAACGAAAGCATACCTGGAAGATTTGAGATCGTATATGAGAGGCTCCTTGGATCCGTAGTGTCTGGCAGCGATACCCTCCGGGTAATAATAAAACTTTCTTGGTCTGGAGGACCTTTGTTCCTCTCGCGGAGAGCCTAGCCGCAGAGGACGACAGACAAAGTATACGCGAGAAGGAAAAAGGGCGATATAACAGATCGGCAGACAGACAGGGAGAGAGGGCCTGTAGATGAGGGAGGCGAGTACAAGAGTCGTGCAAATACGGAAGGGAAACGGATTTCTGTGGTAGAAAGTGCTTGGGGCAAGGAGATCCTTGATGTACGAGACGTTTGTTTCGCGAGTCGGGCAACGACAGTTCAGCCGGTAAAGAAAAGCCAAAATCGAACCACCTTCGTACGTTTTACGCTCTACGTGTGATAAATCCAACCGGATTCCGGTAAAGAATAAAAATCGCACTTTGACGTTAGCCGAAAAATGAAGAAATTTCTCGAGAAATATGACCTCTTTGCTGCATGACGACAATTCGTATTTTCCAGGTATCAATCATGGATTTCCTGTACACCATGCATATTGATTGTAGTCCATTTTGAACCTCAATAGTTTAATGCAATTCGGGTGCATTATTTTTGACCAATGATTTGTGGAGTGACTGTCATTCTTTTCAAACACTTATTCTTTAGTGTCCATTTCTTCAATAGTCCATTTTGAACCTCAATAGTTTAATGTAATTCGGGTACATTATTTTTGACCAATGATTTGTGGAGTAACTGTCATTCTTTTCAAACACTTATTTTTTAAAAAGATTTATAAGCAAGATAGATGAAGGAACGTGTTACAATTTTGTCGGAACATCGAAGGAGTTTGTTAGGTTGACCGCCATTGAGAATAACGGGAGCAAAAATGTAAAGTGGCCCGGTGAATCTAGGCAATAAATCTCGAATTTCAGCAAGAAATACTCAAACAATTCGGAATTCGTAATCGTGGCTATAAATAGTCGGACGTGACCGTAAATCGAGCATCAGCTGAAAATTATTAAGCGACCTATGGAAATATTCAACAGCAGCTGCTTACGGTGAAATGGAAATCGCAAGGATTTCTCAAAATACGAGCTACGCTTCGCCGTGGTCGGTAATATACAAACCGAGCCGGCGAGAAATAATGGGAAGGAAGATAAATAAGCGGCGTTGAAATAAAGCCAGGGCTGCTGCAATCTGACCGAAAGGTAAAGGGCCAAAGAAAAGTGTTCCGGTGTAATAAGGTGCATCGTGCAAGCAGAATAAAAAGATCATCAATTACCACATGGTCCCTCGAAGAGGGCCTATTTTATACGACCTCTTCTAGGCCGCGAAATATTATTCAGAGCATTAGGCGCGCTCTCGACCGCGAAAAAATTTCCATAAAACCACTATCTACCACCTAAGACACCGTAACCTAGCCCCTCTGTCTTTCTATTACCTTCTTTTTCCATCTATCTGAAACTTTCTCCCGTTCTGTTTCACTCGAAAACAGCTTTTCCCTTTTATTGTCATCCGAGGTATATCCTCTTCTTCTGCGAGACGAGAACACCGAATGCATCGCCAGACGCTCTTGTTACACGCCGTTTACGGCCATCTTAAACGTGTAAGCGCCATCTACGACGTTTTCCATGCCACTTTCTCTCCGATACTCACATCGCCGTGTTTACTGGCAATGTACCAGAATACGAGGACCAAGATCACGTGGACCATCACTTTATAGCGAACAAGAAATATTTATCCCATAAAAACCGCTTGCTTCTGTAAAATTTTCACTACTTGTAATACCATTCTTATTTCGAGGCAAGAACTCGGCGTTCATAAAAATATCAAAACACTTCCATGTCATTTACAAATATTACTGTTCAGGAATATTTTATAAACATTTTACAGGGATTTATTATAATATTCCACACAAATTTAAGATTCTACAAAATACATTTGCTAAATTACATGATCCATAACCTCTTTGTAACACAGTTAAATAATCTCTTTGTGACTGATTATGATTGCAAATAAAGATGAATGCCTTATAACCTATTTGTAACATATTTATGACTTAGTATGGTTGTAAATGAAAATGACTTATAACCTCTTTGTGTGTGACTGATTATGATTACAAATAAAAATGGATGCCTTATAACTTACTTGTAACATGTTTATGACTAAGTATGGTTGTAAATGAAAATGACTTATAACCTCTTTGTGTATGACTGATTATGATTGCAAATAAAAATGGATGACTTATAACCTATTTGTAACATATTTATGACTTAGTATGGTTGTAAATGAAAATGACTTATAACCTCTTTGTGTTTGGCTGATTATGATTGCAAATAAAGATGAATGCCTTATAACCTATTTGTAGCATACCTACGACTAAGTATGGTTGTGAATGAAAATGACTTATAACCTCTTTGTGTGTGACTGATTATGATTGCAAATAAAGATGGCTGACCTAACCTATTTGTAACATATTTATGACTACGTATGATTTTAAATGAAAAACCTATTTGTAACACACATATGGTATAATTGTAAATAACAGTGAATGAGCATATCATTGTGTCATGAACTGTATGGATGCGTAGTATGTTAATAATGAATAGACGAGATTTGTTTACCATGCACTCAATCGATGGGTTCTTTGACGAAGAAAAGATGAATTGATCCTCAACGTCCGACAAGCGAAACTGCTCTCTTATTTGCCTGTCGGAAGTCAAGTACCAGATGCTCGTAATTATTTTTTATCGATCACGTCGTTCCGACATCGAATGTTTCAGACTGCCAAAGAAAATAAAGGCGTACCGGTTCCGGCTGAAAAATTTATGGAGGACTACCTGATAGAGACTCATGTTTTATGAATGATCGCTGCTTAGATGCAGCAGCATTCGACATCATTGAACGAGTGGAGAAAATACTTGAGGTTCCTCGATGATTTCGTAACCGTCGCATTGTGAAGGGGCTGTTTGATCATTTGGAAGAATTTGTATCAAAAATTGATTATTGGAATTAGGCATTTCGAATTTAATCGTTGAGAGATTTTGGAAACTTTTGGTGTTTGGTAACTTGGTAGCTTGGGAAATTTTCGAGCTACTATAACTATCTGACATCTGTATTACTGTAATTAACATATTACTATCTGATTTATCAAACGTAACAACGCTAAAACATAACATATAAAAATATTGTTGATTGTATTGATCGTTTATCTACACATCTAATGAATTTTTCAAATTGCAAATGCATTCCGTTAGCATTCACCGACTGCAGACTGTAAAAAGGGAATAAATAGGCCGGCAGGTAAAGTAGTGGTGAAAAGGAACTTTGAAACAAACCGTGGAGAATTGAAGTCTCTGAGAAAAATCTCAAGTGTCAAGAGAAAGAGAGAGTGTCACCTAGCCGGGCGATGGTATCCACGGAGAATATAAATTTTCATTAAAGCAAAGTAGTAAAAGCTGCGCGATGTTTCTATCTTAAAAGAAAAATATTCATGCTGCTACTCGACTTTCCTTTCCTTGTTGGCGCACAAATTTTTAAGAAGTCGCCACCGCCGAAAATGAGAACCTCGCTAATAAGATATCGTATCACGGAATTTTGTTACAAATTGTTAGTAAGAATGGCATATCTCGTTGTTTGCGTCGTTTCATAAAATCAGTTGGTTTGACTTTAAAGTTAGTTGATGTGCCTTCTTATGAGACGCGAGGTGTGATTAATAACGGTGTACTTATAACTTCAGAAATTATAAATTCGTTGATTAACCATTTGATCTACAATATTATGTGTGTTGTGACGCACTCGTGACGCACTCATGACGCATTAGCGACGCAGTCGTGACACACCCGTGGCGCACTCGTCACGCAGTAGCGACGCACTCGTGACGCATTCAAGACGCATCTGTGACGCACTCTTGACGCATTCAAGGCATATTAGCAACGCACTCGTGACGCACTCATGACGCATTGGCGACGCATCCGTGACGCACCCGTGGCGCACTCGTGACGCATTCAAGACGCATCTGTGATGCACTCTTGACGCATTCAAGGCATACTAGCAACGCACTCGTGACGCACTCATGACGCATTGGCGACGTACTCGTGACGCATTCACAACGCACTCATGACGCATTCGTGACACACTCGTGACATACTCATGACGCACTGGTGACGAACTCGAGACGCAATCAGGACGCACTCGTGACGCAGTCATGACGCATTAGTGAAGCACTCATGACGCACTCGTGACGCACACTACAGTTCCTATACCGTGTATAAGTCAAGTTTTCATCACAATTGAATTTTAGGTTTGATTCTAATTACTTTCACAATCAAAGATTGGTGAGTACAAAACCTGCCTAAATTTTCACTTTCTTAACTGATTTCAAAAAAACAGCAATCATGTAACTGCCTCAAAAATTATACATTAAGAGGTTAATTGTTACGTGAATTACCTGTTATTTAAAGCAACAGTAAAATTGACTTCCAAATATCGTTTTGCGAATTTGTAAGTAAATGAGATAATTTTTGCAACTTTTTGAAGATCATAAAAGAAATGTGATTATTTCGCATAGTAACAATTCAGTCGGCACAGCGAAATAATACGGTCTACCATTTTACGTATTTCATCAAGCACTGCGGTTGCCACCACGCAAACCGCATAATTTCTCGCGTTGACTTTCCTTTCCATCAAGCTACACGCTGGTTGTTACGGCACGTCGTGCCGGCATACAGGACAAGCACAATATATCAAATTTCTTTCTAATAAGAGCGACCAAGGCTCCGGCAATACCGCGTGTCGTGGAAGTGTCCAATATGGTGACACTCGGAGAACGACACCTGAGAAACGAGGGACGTTGCTAAGTTAAAGCGTCAGGTAATCCATGGGTTTAGCGCGAGAAAACTCTGATTCAAGTTATCCCTATTCTTTCGCCGCCTCCGTCCACAAACGTACTAGGGTATTACCAACCGCCTAATCCCCATAGTTCGACAAGTAAAACTTATAAAAATGAAACACGATGTCACAGAAGTCCTCGTGATAAATCGAGTCTCATGAATGTTAGAGAAGGAGCTTTTAGTTGTACGGATAAAATTAACAAATAAATACCATCCGCTTAATCCCCATAGTTCGACAAGTGAAACTTATAAAAATGAAACACGATGTCACAGAAGTTCTCGTGATAAATCGAGTGAATGTTAGAGAACGATCTTTCAAGTTAGTACGGATAAAATTAGCAAATAAATACGGCTATGGTCGATCATTTTACCACCCTGTTAAACGGGCAAGATCGGTATCAGTTTCCTTCAGGAGGCCTCGCCCTCCAACACCCTTCAACTATATTCCCGGCGAGGTCAGCTTATGAGAAATCCCTCTCGCCGCGTGCTAACATTACGGTTCAGTTCTCGCTCGGTCGAGCAACTCCCTAGAGCTGTCTATTAAATACCTAATATCAACTCATGCTCACACCCGACCTCTCTGACGATCTATTCCTCCGCGTCTCGCCCTTTCTCACAGCCTACCTTTGTCCCTCGTTCTCCTTTGCTTCGTCCTCTCTTATTCCTCGACGCCCACACACAACGAACCGAAGCTTTAATTTCTCCGGACCCCTTGTCGCTACCGCTGTACCGTTCTCTAAACCTAATCCAAAACGTGCCGAATGGCATCCACATTATCATTCTTGTAGCAAACAGTGGAAAGTTTGTTTAGAACCGTTCTCTTTCGGCAGCCAACCAGTTCGATGTACATAGCTGCTAGTTCGCGGAGCCAGACTGGGAGGACACCGAACCACGTCTCATCCAGCAGTAATGTTATACGAGTTTGGAACACTTTACACGCTAATCTCTGGCGCGGGAGTTGCTACAGCTTCGTGTGGATGTGAATCTCTACGTGTACTTTGCGATCACAACGAACGGTTACATTGCGTGTCGAATATGAGACACGTTTCTGGAAATCACTTTATTTTTCATTTTTATGGAGCTGCAGTTACTCTTTAATACTCACACATGTTATTGTACATATCAAGAGATTATTTTAGGAAAACATGAATTTTAGATCGGATAGAAATAAGATTTTTTCTACTATTTTAACGTGTAGGACATTTTAGAAGACTATCACAGTCTCATGTTTGGACACTTCTCAAACTGTATTTATTTTGAACTTCTTCTATATTCTTTTTGACAGACTACTAGTTAACTAATATTTAATTATAATAGTTGGTTAGTTAGTTAGTTAGTCAATTAGTTAGTTAGTTAGTTAGTTAGTTAGTTAGTCAGTTAGTTAGTTAGTCAGATAATCAGTTAATCAGTTAGTTAGTTAGTCAGTTAGTTAGTTAGTCAGATAGTTAGTTAGTCAGATAGTTAGTTAATCAGTTAGTTAGTTAGTCAGTTAGTTAGTTAATCAGTTAGTTAGTTAGTCAGTTAGTTAGTTAATCAGTTAGTTAGTTAGTCAGTTATTTAGTTGGTCAATTAGTCAGTTAGTCAGTTAGTTAGCTAGTCAGTTAGTTAGTTAATCAGTTAGTTAGTTAGTTAGTTAGTTAGTTAGTTAGTCAGTTAGTTAGTTAGTTAGTTAGTTAGTTAAATAGTTAGTAGTCTACATTGCTTTTAATAATAATATATGGATCAAATGAAGCGATTCTGGTCCACTAACAATAAGATTCGCTGTCCACTGAACAGTCGAACAATATCAAATTAACATCAAGAAAGAATAAATTATTCAAAATTACTTCGAGATAAATTTGAGAACACCTTAGATCGATTTTCCAAGGGAACGTCAGGCAAAGCGTTGTCATTAGGGAATCATCCATCGTGGAAAGTTGTCACGTTACGCTGTAATAAATTGCTTTGACCTGCTGCTCTCTGTGGCTTACAAGTCCTTGAAGTTTGTTGGATTACGCTTAAATTAACACGTAATTTCTAGATGATTTGATGGACCTTCCTTAAGCACTCCATTAACGCTATAATGTTTATTCTGTACGGTTTGTGAGGCGTCATAAAAATTTGACTGGTGACTCGGTTTTAAGACATTTTTTGTGACATTAGGGTACTTTTGGACTTTGAGATATTAGCATTTTATGATTTTGGCGTTTTGGGATTTTGTGATTTTGGGGTTTGGGGATTTTGTGATTTTGGCGTTTTGGGATTTTGTGATTTTGGGGTTTTGGGGTTTTAGGATTTTGGGATTTTGGAATTTGTTGAATTATGGGAGTTTAGGAATTTGAAACCTTGGAGTTTTGGAATTTTAGAAAATTTTCATTTCTTGGGTTTGAGAATTTTGGATTTCAGAATCTGAGGATTCTGAAACTTTATGGATGTTTAGAAATTTGGGATTTCACTGTTTTTGAACTTTTAATTTCAGGACTTTAGGAATTTGGGATTTCGAGAGTGGAATTTGGAATTATTACAATTTTGACTTTGACAATTTTTCAACTTCCGTCACTGAAGCTGTAAAACATCTAAAAAGGAGATTTTTCAATTCTGAAGCCTTGAAATCACAAAATATTATAATTTTGTTCATTTTTACACCCCCACTCAAAAATTTATCTATATTACTTAACCTAATTAATCTAACCTTGTAAATTTACATAAAAATAATTTTATTCAAAATACATTCACACAACTAAACATTTTTAATTTATTAAATATCCAATATCTACCCAAATTGCCAAAATAATTCATTTTTATTATAAATCCATCATGAGAATTAAAATTAAACCACAGAAGAATTGCAAAACAATTTTTGTTGCACAACTATGCGAAGAATAGATTATTTACGCGGTTATTAGTGCGAAATACAGAATGTGATTAGGAAAGTGTACGTTTAGCGCGCTGGCCATCCACGTAATACGTGGGATTACGTTTATCGAATTAAAGGATTAAGAATCAATATTGCACGCATTTGTGGAGGGAGTTATTGATCTAGCATTATCACTTTTTGCTTCGAGCAGGCCTGTTCCGATTTAATCGTATTACACAGATTGCAACGTGTAGGAATTCTGTCATTGAACCTGCTGAAAATATTTGGATTTTATAATAGTTTTACTAATTAGTGGATATAACTGAAATCTATTTTGCTGACAATTTTATTACTCTGTGATAATCAACTGCTGTTTGTACGTCGAGTGATAAAATGTCTACTTATTAGAAATTAACGAAGCAATTTGTTTTATGTTTTAGATTTACCAGTTATTTAATTTTTATGTTAGTTGTATCATTATTAGTGTTCATTTTAAATAAATTGTTATTTACTTGTTATTTAAATAAATTTCTATTTAAATAAATAAATTAAATATTTGCTGTCTTGAGTTAAACATTAGTTGGCGTGGCGGCCATTTTGTTGACTTAAACGCATGATGGAACTTGACGGAACGTTAAGAAAATGTAAGATGAGATAAATTGAAGAAATGAACAGTGACAATATTTTTTTTTTATTTTAAAACAACTTAAAATACATCAAAAAAGGAAAAGTAATAAGATTTTTAAAATTACCCAAAGTTTTCACTCCTATATCATATTATTATGATATTGATTATGATTATTTGAATACACATAAAAATATTGTAGATAAATTTTATTAACATTGAACATTTCTATTTTACACAATTGTTTTTCTTAATAACTATTTAATTATAATTTCAAATACTGTAGATTGCATTTTGTTTTTCTCACAAATAATACTAAAAATAATTTTCTGTAAATTTTTGTGAACATTTAAATCGTTCCAAAAATTATTCATTAGACGGAAGAATATTAAATGAACAATCTACTGTAGATTAACTTGCGATGAAATTCTGCAGTTCGCTGCCAGTTGTATAAACTACTTAGGTCTTCTATAACCTTTTTCTCTCCTTTTTTCAATAACGAAAGTTTTTTCATAATTATGACACCAGTGAGCATTAATCTTAGACTTTTATCAAATATCCACGTTGCTTTAATTTCCGTAGGGACGCAGTACAGTTATTACACGGAAGTATAAGAAAGTTAACAATTTGTTACTCCCTAGTAATGGTTTATGGTGTATAGATATCACTGAAGAATAATTTAAACTCTGTTATATAACTGTGTTTAATTTGTTAACAATTTTAAGTAACAGTAGTTGTGCTTTTTTATATACTTATTCTAAAATTGTTTTAATAATTTAGGTAACTGTTTTTAGTTCTAGCTAGATGTATTTAATAAATGATTATTTAATAAACAAATAGTGAATAATTATTGAAAAACATTTATTGAATCGTTATTGACAAAATGAATTTTTTAAATTATTTTATCAATGAATAATTATTAAGAAATACATTTGTTAAATTTAACGTATGATTAATGATAAATAAATTTGCTGAATTATTTAATCAGTAGACAAGAAAATATCTTTCATACAAAATGGTTGGTTAGGTCAAGTGAAAATTATGTTATTCAAATATTAATAATATAAATAATGAATAAATCTACAATTTTAATAAAATATTATTGTATCATTGTAACATAAAATTTTGTCCATTAAAAGAATTCTGACAGAACAAAGAGATTGATATGATTTATAGAAAGAAACTTTATATGATTTATTTATATGCAGCACAAATTTAAAATTATCTCCAACTTTTTTATTCTATACTACTTGACATTAAAATATATTTTCAATCTTTAAATTCTTACTCAGAAATTAGTAGGTTTTACAAATACAGTTTTAGGTTACGTCGAACGACTCCATTCTTATGAACCAATCATAACCTCACTAGTCATGAAAACTGTCTTATTTTAAGAGATGCGAAACTTAAGAAATAGAAAAAATCAAGTTATGTTTAAAAATCTTAAAAGTCTTAAAAGTCTTAAAAATCTTAAAAATCTTAAAACCCTTCCATAAACGTAACACGAAAAACAGTACTCATAAATTGTAAATATAAAGATTGCGACAGTATTATAAATAATTATATATTATATTGCAAATAATTTAAATATGAAAAACAAGCGTACCTCGAACATAAATTTTGTAGATCTCACATAAACTTGAAATACTCTAAACTGCATAGTAATTATTAATTTATCCCATGTCCATCAGCCAACACTCAAAGTATCAATGTCTCCCGCAAACATTTTCGATCAGTAAGTTTGTCTACTGGACAGGTTAATTCCAGAAATAATTCTAACCGTCGCGTGTGCAGCTCGATGTTTAATTCAACAGTTGACCTTTACTTTATGAGAACGAACTCGGCTTAAGTTCGCATCGGCGTTGCGATGCTCGGCAAACTTTCTGCGAAGTTGAACCGCCTTTTTCCCAGCGCGGTTATCCACGAGGTATTAATACGGATCGTAAAGTCGAACGTGCTCGCTGGCGATATAAATGCGATATGTATCCCACGGAAAGTAAGAAAAAAGAAGGAAGGAAGGAAGGACGCAGGACAAAATGGCCGGGACGGGTAAAGAGGAAGAAATCACAATGCGGTGCATCCGTTCGAAGACTTAATAAACCGATTTAATTAAAGTAGGAGCAATTCGCGAGCACCAGGACCGAGCAATTAGTGCCAAGAACAGAGGAAGAGGCGAGACTGCTTGGTGAATCCTTTCGTAAATACCCGCAATATTGATTCCCAATTCCTTGCCTCAAACTCCATAATCTCTCACAATTATGCAGTCGGACGTGTACGATCTTTGTCATGAATAATTTTTTAAATTTAATATATTTCTTTTCAATAATAAAATAAATAATCTTATTATATATGCAGAGCCTTTGTGGACCCTAGGTTTTAGATGCAATATCTGAGATATATTTGTAGGTTTATTGAAAAATTATATTTTTACTATATTTATTATATTTAATGTTATATATTCTATATTAATATTTTATATCTTATTATATTTAATTATATTTTTATAACTTATTTTAATATGTCCACATTATGGCTTTTATTTACATTTGTGCCTAAATTGAACAGTGCTTCAATAATTGTCACATAACCTCATTTAATATAATAAAGAAAATTTTACATTTTCTTGTCAAATTTTATTGTAAAATTTTCTTTATTATAACTGGACAATTCTAGTCAATTTTGTCAGTTGATAAAAATTAATCAAATGAGTGTATTCAAAATTCTGTTAAATTTGAAGTTCTTCAACATTTGTTACATTAAAAAATTTCTTTGTTATATGTATTTATAAATATTTTTCTGTTAACATTGCTGTGTTACAAATTCTTTTTCTAGATTCATTTGTTATAAATATTTTTAACTTCCTCTGTAATGAAAATTTTTGTACTTTCTTATAAATATTTTTCCTAACTTTATTCATAAATAATTTTTCTTTTTCAGTCATATTTGTAAATGTTTTTCCTAGCTTCTTTTGTTATAAACATTTCTAGCTTCCTCTGTAATGAACATCTTTTCTACTTCCTCATAAAGATTTTTTCTAACCTTATTCATAAATATTTTTCCTAAATTTGTTCATAAATAATTTTTGTAACTTTTTCAGTCATATTTGTAAATGTTTTTTCTAGCTTCTTTTGTTATAAACATTTTTAACTTCCTCTGTAATGAACATCTTTTCTACTTCCTCATAAAGATTTTTTCTAACCTTATTCATAAATATTTTTCCTAAATTTGTTCATAAATAATTTTTCTAACTTTTTCAGTCATATTTCTAAATGTTTTTTCTAGCTTCTCTTGACAGGTTCGTTTAATAGATGCGATTAAATATTGAATTTTACATCTCCTTTTCTGGAACTCCTCATGTGATTATACGCACGCGCACATAATGTGGTGCGAGTTACTAACTATCATGGAAAATGTACGACTACTACGACAGTAAATTTACACAAATCTCTAGTACACGAACACTGGCACACGAGCTTAACCTAAAGCTTATCTAAGCTCCCGCTTACATGCACAGCCATGTATTGTTTAATCATCGTTGATGTTCCTAGATTTATTGTACCATGAATTGTACCTCGTTGAAATTAATGTAGGATTGTGATTTACTAATGATCGGATCAAGTGTGTAAGTTTGTCATCTTCCTACGAAAAAATTGTCTTCATTAATCAAATACGTTACAAAAGAAAAAATAACATTCAAAAACAGGAGTATTTTATAGACCTATGTCATTCATATTTTTATTGACAGCTGTAGAAATTATAATTACATAAATGTACCACATACATATTTCAAATTGTTCTCGATATATAAATTATTGCAACGCAGTATAAGAATTTTATTTTCAATTCATTAAACAAATATTCGAATTGAAATTTAAAATAACGTAAAATCACCTTAAGTGAACCCGAATATCCAGATATTGATTTCCACGAAACAGTTATTAATATCAGTTAAATTACATTGAATGGAGTTAAAATGAATTGCAAAAATAATTTAATTAAATCCCTTTATTTACTAAGAGTCCACGGTGTTAATTTATTAAAACACACGTAACAGTTATGAAATATATCTCTTTGAAACTTTATTTCTAATAATTTTTGTTTGAAGAAAAAAGTTGAGAAGCTCGCAATAAATAATTGGTTTTGAATTTCCATTGTAAAGGCCGTCTTCCAACGATAAACAAGAGCCGCAATTAGCAAAACAAAATGGATTCCACATATTTAACGTATAAAGGATTTGAACAATGTAGATTAAGAGCGTAGAACCTTTTGCGGTTTGATTACTCGAAAACAGCGTTATTCATGCCCGGAGCATCGTAAATTCAAGAGCTGTGTGTCTTTTTAAGTAACGGGAGGAAACGAGTAAGCAACGTCTTTCTCTTCCTTTCATCTCCTATTGCATTACGCCGGCATACATATTTATTCAACGTGCGTAGAATTTCCAACGTAAAGCGACGCGACCGTCGACGTACCGTTTTTATTCAACGGAATACCATAGGACATTTACGAAATCCAGGATGGTGTGCTGAACGTTTCGCGTATCGATGCAGCTGCCATCTTGTATCGCTCGAAATTGGCAATGCTTCAAGCTGGAGACCCCCGGTAATCTTAGACTGTCATATTGCTTTCAGACGAGCACGCGGCGAGGAACGGAAACATAAAAGCTCGATAGAGCTCTGATGATCGTACAATAAATTCGACACAAATGTTATTATTTTCTTATGGATTCACTTTACTTTGTGACTGCATGTAGTACTAGAATCACTGCTCTGAGAATGTTGTGATTCTTTAACGAGGTACAAGGGAGAAACATTACAAATACAGAGACGGAGAGTGTTTACAGTATGCATATCAAGTTTATGGGAATTTGATTAAAACTTGATGCAGTAGCATAAGTCTTTAGACAGTTTATTATGTTTTAGAAGGAGGGATTAATGAATTGCATTTGGTGTTAGATTCTAGTATGACGTATATGAATAAGTATTATAAAGGAATGTTGTATAAATGAATATATTTAAGAAATATTGTATAATGTATAATTAAATTTTATATATTGTTGTGTAACATATATTTATTGTAATTAAATGTAGTAAATTAATGTTAGAAATTATTTATGTTTTTGAATACATTTGCATTTCTGTAAAAAGATGTGTTCCTTTAAGAAAATGAAGTATAGTTACACCTTTTAGTATTTACTTCTTCACTCAATTTGTTTAATTTAAATTATTTAATTATTTTTATATAATTCTACAAATTAGTACCAGAAAATAATAAATTTTTCATCTGTAATTTCCACACTGTCAGTATGATATGTATCTCTTATGAAGTTCATGTTTAGAGGTTAGTTTTCAATCACATCTTGCTTACATCACTAAATTAATTCATAAGACATTAATTTTTTGGTTCTGTTGTGCAAGATTCAGTGAACGTGTGCAAATGTACAATAATTAACTATATGCATCATATTAACTGTTTAAAAAAGTGAAATGATGGCTCGAAGAAAGAAGAGGGTGCATGATGGCGTAACAATCATTATGGCGCGAAATTCAAACGTAAATATGCACTGTAAGCTAAAATCTTATTATACAGCAATAATATTGAAGTCTAATCATTAATATATTCCCAAACATCATTTTCTTATTTATTATTACAGTTCAACAATGATTTATTCGCAAAAGTAATATTAATATCGTTAAAACATTCGTTAAATTCCAAATCTGATAATAATCCTAAATAACTTGAAGATAACTTTAGATAATAAATTCACAGACAATTTTCTCTTCAAACATCGTAAAAGTTAACTTCAATTTTTATTTTTAATGTCAATCACCAAATTCATATATTTGCAAAAATTATTATTAATTGTAAATAACGTTCATAAAACAAATCTGCAAAATCTAATAATTGTTAATATATAAATATCCCTGTAACAATATACAAACATCAATTTGTATTACCAAAAATGCCCAATTTGTTAATTTATAGTATGAATTTAAAACGACTCTTGAGATATTTCACGAATACATTTTTCACCTTCAAATTCACACAACAGATGCAAGATCCATTTGACCTATCTATAAAAATAAACTGTGCAAACTGCAGAAGATTTATTTCGGCAAAAAATATCGATATATGCGAAGAATACAACTGTTCTCTTTATCAAACATACCTGAACGTATATACACAACCGTCAGAAAGTTTAACATCAAAAGATTTGTGGCTTTCATTTGTCTCTTAGCGAGTTACCATTAATTTTAACGAAGGAATCAATAAAATATGATACACAAATTTTTTATGTATTTGTATACTACTTTAGTACGTTCTTTATTTTTGTACATAACTTTATAAATTATTATTTTCTTCCATTTATATATATTTATAGAGATTTAATTACATATAGCTATTCTTATTTATAAATTCATATAAATTTCAAAATGTAATCAATCTCATGGGTTTCAGATAATTGGAATATTTTCCCATTGGATTCTTCATAATAGAATAATATTCATAGGAAAATTAAATGTAACCTGATGCAAAATCGTGGTTTGCTTTTCATGATGGGTATACCACTCCTGAATTTTTACGAATAACACCTTTTACGTGGCAGCCTTCGATGCGATGGCAGCTTACTGAGGATGTCCCTTTCTAATCCTGGCAGCTGATAAATATTTATAAATCAGCGTGGAAATGTATTCATGCGAATGATAGGGCTGCGATGACATTTATGCAAGAAAAAATGAATCTGACCAATGTCACCGAGAATGAAATTCATTCATTTTCGACATCTATCTCGCATGATACGAATGAAATGTCTGGCCTTAGCTGCAGAAACTTGTCAGAAATAATATTGATCACTGGTTTCATAAATAACGTGAAGACAAATTTATGAACAATTCTGATCCTGAAAAATTTGCTTTCATTTATTTGGTTTATTACTTTAATTACTTTCTACGTTAATCCATGGTTGGCGTCTTTTGTCAATCATATCAAACAGAACATATTGGTAAAATATTATGGACGTAAGTTTGTTGTACTGAAAAATTGTGGATATGTTATTTATAGTTTTTGAAATGTTCAAGTGTTCATTTAATCATCTGATTAATAAGTACACATTTTAGATCACTGACACTTCTTAGATCAGTTCACATTATAGGTTACTAGGTCCACATTATAGGTAAGAAATCATTAGCTCCACCTCTCAGATCATAAGACATTAGGTCCTCCTCTGAGATCATAAGACATTAGGTCCACATCTGAATCATAAATTATTAGGTCCATCTCCTATATGACTAATTAGGTTCACATTTTAAGTCACAAATCATTAGGTCTACCTCTGAGATCATAAAACATTAGGTCCACCTCTGAATCATAAATAATTATGTACATCTACATCACTAAACATTAAGTACTCCTCTGCATCTTAAATCATTAGGTCCATCTCCTATATCCCTAATTTTTAGACTCACATTTTAAGTCACAAACCATTAGGTCTACCTCTGAGATCATAAGACATTAGGTCTACCTGTGAATCATAAATAATTAGGTACATCTACATCACTAAACATTAGGTACTCTTCTAAATCATAAATCATTAGGTCCATCTCCTATATCACTAATTAGGTCCACATTTTAAGTCACAAATCATTAGGTCCACCTCTGAAATCATAACCCATTAGGTTCTACATCACCAAACATTAGGTCCATCTCCTACATCACCCAATTAGGTCCACATTCCAAGTCCCGAATCATTAGACCGACGTTTAGATCTCGAAGTCCACATTTTAGATCGCTAATTAGATCCACTTAGAACATTAACCACGAGGTTCCCTTCAGTAACCACGAAGAACGATAGAAGGTAAGAGCGTCGATAGGGCAAAGGTGTCAACATAGCAAGCTCAGAACACTGAAGGAAATTCTTCTTAAAGGGGAAGATGAGGGTTCAAGCGAGAAAACTGTCAGCAAAGCTCAGATTGTATCACCATTCCCAGAGGAAAGGTACACCGTCCACTTGAAAACCTTCAAGCTTCCAGTAACCACCGGTACTCGTCAGCTTCTTATCCGTTACATACAGAATGCTTCTACCTGTTCTCCACTTCCATTTCATTTCCTGTCCGTTTGTTTAGACGTGTTTCTAAGACAACTGCGAGATCATATCAGAAAGTCTGTAACGTTCAGAACAATGGAACCAAAAATGAATACAATCGAGGTTAAACAACTTATTTAACCACGACAGTATGTCTGATTAAAAATAGCTTAATTTATTTATTGTTTATTATTGCCTTAAATCATATGAAATTTATACAATAGCTTAATTTATTTAAATTATTTGATAGTTGCCTTTGAGGTTCTTAGGTGACGAAACATTTCTTGCGTGTTTGAGAAAACATTTTTTCCTTTGAATTAATATGGATGAAAGTAGGCAATTATTTTTCAAACATCAAGTTCTTAAATATTCTTCCAACAAGTTTCTCAGATGAATTATATTTTTCATATAGCTGTCCTTAATTTTTCTTTGAAGTGAAAGATTTATGTTTGTGATCTGTTTATAGTTCGAGGAAGTAATAGTCGAATAGTTTAGATTGAAGCCCCAAACATATTCATCCAATCTATGCCGACTGCGGTGCATCGTTGAAATATTAATAAGACGGCTGGAAAAATTACCACCGCCCAATTCCTTTCTACGCCGCATAAGAATTGCCTATGAATTTATTATGGCAATTCGCAGCTGACTGCGCAGCATTGAAGCCAAGATTTCCGCAAAATGTCTAGATCCATGACATGGAATCCTACAAGTTGCCCGACGGCTCTTGATACTCCTGAGAATTTCCAGCGGTTCTTTTCTGATCGTTTCGAAAGTTTGGCTTAAGTGACGTTTTACCGAAGGCTTCTATTACACTCCTCGGCTACCCAGACAATTCGATTTAGTTCGACGCGTGTGAACACGATAATTGAACTCGTACGATCATAAAAACAGAAACACGTATTCTTTTGGGAATTTAATTCTGTTACTGCACGGAGAACAAAATTAATAAATATATATATAACTTTTCGTTTTAGAATGTTAGGTTAGGTTGAGTGTGTTGATTTTTATTTCGACTTTGTGATCTGAAAGAATAGTGATCTTTTTAGGTTATGTGTTCATTTTTATTCTTCTTTTTGTAAGACTTTGCGATCTTAGATTATATCTTTTCATTTTTACTTCTTTGTAATTTATGAAGACATTCAGTTGAAGAAATTTCTACAATTAAGCACTACAGAATTAATATTGAGTGATTTATGAAGAACGAAGTGGTTTATGCGGCGTCAGCCATCTTGTTGACTAGTTGCACAAAATGGCGGACGTTCAAATGAGCTCTGAGTCTAAAATCAATAACTCCTGCATAACAGTAAGATTATATTATTTTTGAATACACATTTTCATTACTGAAACACATAAAATAATTTTTCCATAATACTGTTACTTTATATATAAAATTAAAAAAGACATTTTCTGTTACAGGTCTCTTACATATGAACCTATAGATTATAATAAATAAATTTATTTAAAAATTTATTTTCAAGGTATTTTCAAGGTAATATTTTCTTAAGTGTGAACATGTCAGAAGATAAAAGTACACAGGTTATTTTATAACTTGATAATTATGGACAAGTTTAACGAGTTTTATCAAAGTATAAATTGTAGAAACATTTCATTCATTTCTACAGTAACAAGAAGTAAGTTAATTAAGAAAGGAAGAACATATTTGCTTATAAAAAGTGATCTGCTAGTTAACAAGTTCATCTTCTTTCAGAGTATCCGGGATAATTAGAATTATTACGTTAACTGGTTTGTTCGTTGGTAACTTCCTTGAAGTTTACTTCTCAATCCAGTGATTGCTTTTTGTTAAACTGCAACCAGTCTCTGCTATCGTCTTATCAAGTGTACGGGTAAAAGCTTTCTCTGCTATCGTTCCTACTTGTCTCAATTAAAAGGAAATATCCTCGTGATTTCTGGAATTATAAATTTTACTGAATGTAGCGATGGCAATTGATTGATTGTGGTAATTAAAGGATTCTGTTTCTGAAACTGGAAGTATTAAAATCTTAAATTATTATTACAAATTTCTATCTTTACAAATTTCTACCTTTGCAAATTTTTATTTCTCCAAATTTCTGTTTTTCCAAATGTCTACACTTGCAAATTTTTATTTTTTCAAATGTCTACCCTTGCAAATTTCTATTTTTCCAAATTACTACCCTTGCAAATTTCTATTTTGTCAAATTCCTATTTTTCCAAATTTCTATTTTGTCAAATTCCTATCTTTCCAAATTTCTACCCTTGCAAATTCCTATTTCTCTAAATTTCTACCCTTGCAAATTTCTATTTCTCCAAATTTCGACCCTTGCAAATTCCTATTTCTCCAAATTTCTACCCTTGCAAATTTTTATTTTGTCAAATTTCTACCCTTGCAAATTTTTATTTTGTCAAATTTCTACCCTTGCAAAATTTTTATTTTGTCAAATTTCTATTTTTCCAAATTTTTACCCTTGCAAATTCTTATTTCTCCAAATTTCTACCCTTGCAAATTTCTGCTTTGTCAAATTTCTATCTCTCCAAATTTCTACCCTTGCAAATTTCTATTTCTCCAAATTTCTACCCTTGTGAATTTCTATTCTGTCAAACTTCTAATTTTCTAAATTACTACTCTAATAAATTTCCGCTCTGTCAAATTTTTATTTTTCTAAATTTCTACCTTTCCAAATTCGTGAATTATCAAATACTCAAATTTCCATAATTTCAATTTCCCAAAATTCTCAAATCCCCAAACATCCCAAATCTCCAAATTCCCAAATATTCCAAATACCCCAACTACTCCAAATATCCCAAATCCCAAAGTTCTTAACCTCCCTCAAATTTCCTAAGCTAAAAATGTAACCCTTTAAAGCGCATTTACATTCACGTACCCCATCTCCTCCAGTTTCTTCCCAGCAGCAAAAAGGTATCCTCATTACGCAATGAAAGAGTATATCAGTGACAGGACTATGTTACAAAAAGCAACATGAAATCTCAAGTATCTATTGCCTGCGAAACAAAATGCTAATGGAAAGTGGCAATGTAACTGCACGAAGAGCATCAATATCTTACCGAGCTTAAGAATGCCAGAGTGAAGTAAAGTGGGAGAAAATGAGACAGAGAATACGAGGGGGTGGAGAAGATAAGGAGAAGGAAAATGTTCATTAAGACTGTAATGGGAGACGTTAAACAGAGCACATTAGCGTCCGTGCTAAGCTTATAGCATCTTAAGAAGCAAAGTTGTCCATAATTATACCATTATGGGTTGAAGTTCAACTGTTTCCTAATACTATTGACAGAAAATTGCGATTGGGGGTATTGGGAATGAAAATGTTCATAGATGTCGCGACAGGACACAATATATTGGTGATGAAAGGATACATGTATTAATACAACTGATATCATACTTTTTACATTAAATTTTGTCTCGCAGGCTTCTCTTAAATTTTGGTTCTTTACTGTTTTTCGTGAAATTAAATCGTTCATATATAGTATATTGCATTAGTAAATAAATAGTCTTTGTTCTTAATATATTTTTTTATTACGTCACTTCAGTGACGGATCTCCTCAATATGGACGTCCTACAACACAATATGGCGGAACGTTTTACTTGCGCAACTCATTTTGATGCTTCTTGAATGTTCAGTATGAGTTTAGCATTACTTTTGTGTGATATTACGGAATTATTTCTTTGTACAATTATATACTAATTTTATATGAGAAATGTACTTGTGAAATAACAGTGAGAATGATATAGTAATATACACTACCGTCCATAAGTATCCGGACACTTGGTTTCGTTACATAAAACATAGTGGCACTTTGTACGAAAGGTATTTAGGGTTATCATATCATTTGTAATAATTATTATTATCTTTTATGAGGTGTCATAACGTAATAGAATTAATTTTTAAGTACAAATTATACAATGAAAGTGTGAAAGTAAAATTCATGTCCAGAAGTACAACGTCCAAATTTGTGAATCTAATGAAACGCTTTCGATTCTAAAAAAAATTTTAATTTCTACTGTGTTTCATTTCTATGGTGCAGAACGTATTCAGAGGGTTCTTCGATATGTTTCAAGTGTTTGTAAACTGTTGGTAGATGTTTAGGTTCCCTTAATGGAGATAAGAATAGAGGTAACGCTACGCACTCGACAGTTTCGGTTTAGTTCGTCTGTAGCTTCTTTTCCATCGAGATATGACTTCCAAACGAGAATTATCAATTGAAAAACGTTCCAGTATTCTGACCTTCGCAGAAAAAAAAATCGATTTTAGTTACTGTTGCAGATACTTGAATAACTTTCATGCAACGCGAATGCATATTTCGCTTGTGTCTGGATACTTATGGACGGTAGTGTATAAACTTAACCTCTTTAGTGCTACCACATATGTGTATTTTCTTTTTAAATTCAACTGTGATCACATATGTGGACATATTCCTTCTACATACTATAAATGTCACTACAATTTATTCTACTTACTTTGCAAAATTAAAATAAATTCTATCAAGAAATTAAATCGTGTCTTTTCCTAACCTCAAAAATTTTGTTCTTGTCTGATCTTAATTCCAAAATGTTCAGTTTTAAAATTTGCTTTTCTAAACTTCTAGGTTTCCAACTTTGTTACATTGAAAATTTGTCCAAGTTTTTACCTTCTCGAATTTCTATCTTTGCAGGTTCCTATCTTCTTAAATTTCTGCAAATATGCAGACAAATATTAAATATGATACATATATGAAAAGTGAACCAAATTTTTCTATTTGAAGTACTTTTAACATCTTGTATGTGAATAATATTTAAAGTTTAATATTTGCATAATACTCTATTATTTATAATATTGCATACAACTGCGCTCCTCGAAATCTAGTGATTCTTCATGTTTCAAGAACTGCGTTTTTCCGGTGCAATAAAACGGCTGAAAATAATTTAGATCCTCTTATATTCATTATGAGAGTCTCCAGTTTAGTTCATAATGCTCCTGTATGCTTAAAACGCGAAATCTTCTTCCTATCTCGTACAGAAATGTCTCTTCTCTAGAAATAGTACTTTTAATATATTTTTGTGAAAATATATTGCGAGGTGTGATATAATTTGCAAGACAATGTTCTTGTCAAAATAAATTAAAATTATGAAACTATTTGTCCAATTAGAGCATTCGCGAAGAAAAGCAATTTAATAATTTTGAACATACTTAAATTTCCTGGCTCTTAAATTCTTATTCTGTCTTTTTATAAGAGAGAAAACAGTGCAAATAATGTTAAACTGGTGATTTTGAGATAAATATTCTGATCTTTGTACTCTACAATTTTTGTACAACTACAAGATTTTTATAATTTCTACATTTTTCTCTTTTTGATTTCTTATTTCATTTATGTGCTGCATCATTCTATTTCTATAAGTATAATTTTGCATCATTGCATTCAAAATGTGTGTAATGAAATGAGTACAAAAATAGACGCTGAGATGACAATTTTGTTTGAATCGTCCGAAAAAATTCAATTCAACCGCTTTGAAGACGTACACAAAATCGCAAAATGCAGAAATATTAAAAAATAAAGGAAACATATCTTATAACGTTAATAACATTAGTTAATAATACAAAAATTAATGAAACGTAATTTGATGGGCGTACTGATCAATTATTAAACTTCATTGGCTTCACTCATTAATTCAGTGAAGCTTTTACTGTTCAAGTCAGTGAATATTTCATTGATCAAATCAGCTTTCGCAGATCAAATCAGTAAAGTTTTCACGGATCACATTTATGATTGACTAATTCATTTACTATTTATTATTAAATTATTATTTTACGTAGATATGTAAGACAATAATTATATGATAGAACGTTTATTTATATTTATTTTCATATATTTTAATAAAATATTAACAAAATACTGCATTAATTTGTAATACGCAATATTTGATAAACTTCGCAAGTAGCGGCGCCATTTTGACAGCTATTGACGTACAAAATGGAGTACCTTACTCTCGCTGTCGCTGTAGGCTCAGCACAATACTTCTTTAGTTAAAATAAATAATTTTAAATCTTATTTCTTTTCAATTATAATCCTGTTACTATTGCAGCCTTGAATTACACACCATCCTAGTAATATCTAGTTCCTATTAGTCTTCATTTTCCCAAAATAAAACTTTGAAAAAAAGAAACAAAACACCTGAAAATTCGAAGAATCGCACTTCTAGAAGCGAGTGTCCTTTGCACGACTATAACCTCCCAAAAAGTTAACGCGAACAAATTAAGCATCGAAATTTATCGAAGCAGTATTCACAGTCGTAATTAACGTTACCATCCAAACGCGGTGTTTTAGTCGAAATATAATGTCCTGAATCAGTCAGCCTATCACCGCCGGAATATTGCATGCGATTCAACTGTTGGCCTCAAAAGGTTTCGAATAGAACTGGCTCGATTTGAGCGAGATTAAAGCGATTTGCCGAATCAGAACGAACTAGTTCTATGAGAAGGGAGGTTGCGGATTTTCACTAAAATCTGCAGAGGGCCGCATTATTTTGTGACGGGCTGGTTCGGTCGACCATTGTGCGGCATTATACGGATAAAAGCTCTGACCGTGTAGGTATAACCGAGGGATTTATTACGAATCGATAACTACGGCCCTTGTCACTACTCTCCGATGAAATGTTTGCCCGACGTCCAAAAATAAATTCCCTCTTACGCAATGCGTGAAAATATGTACGACTGCTCGATACTCTCGCGTTCCTTTTTTTCCCGTTTAGAGGACCCTTTACCTAAGAGTAGGTACTTATGGGCACTTTAGAGTGATACTGTTTTTACAGAAATTTTATGAAGGTCAAGGTTAGGGAGATTAAAAAGATTACGAAGGTTATGTTTATGAAGATTATGAAGGTTAAAAAGGTCTGGGTTTAGAAGTGTTTAAAGTGATCGATTTAATGCAGCAATTTGTTTGAAATCAAAATTGTAACACATAGTGATCCTAAATTTAGGTTAGGTCCTGACGTTAATTCAACGTCTACAGTTCAAAATAAAATTTTATCACAAATTTGCAATTTTGTAGTAAAAATGAAGTTTATCTTTCCAAACTTATTTATAGCAGTTTCATCAAAATAAAAATTGTATCACATTACAAAGTGATCCTAAATTTAGGTTAGGTAACGTCGTGACATTAATTCGAAGTCTAAAGTTCAAAATAAAATTTCATCACTAATACAAATTTGCAATTTTGTAGTAAAAATGAAATTTATCTTTCCATACTTATTTATAGTAATCTGTTCAAAACCAAAATTGTATGACATAGTGACCCTAAATTTAGGTTAGGTTCTGACGTTAATTCGAAGCCTAAAATTGCAAATAAAATTTCATGAGAAATTTGCAATTTTGTACTAAAAATGAAGTTTATCTTTCCATACTTATACAACGATGCTCCCATTGCAAATTCTATGTGCGCTTACTTGTACATGTTAAAATGTTCCGAGAGTTATTGCACGAATTTACGCGAAACTAGCACAAAATATTTTAAAACCTTTGTGTAGGAATCTTAAATGGAATTGTTGCAGTCGGCGCTTAATGTCGGTTAGGTTTGTAATATGGTTGCGAGATACGGTTGTAAAGCTTCGGTTTCATAACCATAGTGTACTTAACAGAAGGAACTCTGGGATAGAATTTAATGTTTATTATTTGAAGTTGAAAACTTTCGTACATTAACGGAGGCATTTCGTACAGCAGATATATTTAGAAAGATTAGCAAATATCTACGGAAGCTTGTGAAGAAAAATTTGGAACTCGTGCAAATTCAAGAATAACCATTTTTTATGCAGAAATACAAAAATTAATTTTTTGAAAATATGGTTGGAATGTTTATGGACAATTAATAAAATATTGTGAACTAAATTTATGAAAAAATAATAAATTCTTTGCTATTCTCACAAATTAAGTGTAATATAACTACTGTATGAAGTAAGGTTATGTCAGATATTTATCAGATATTTACAAAAATATGTGTAAAGTCTAAAAAATATAAATACAGTCTAAAGAGTCCAAAAACACTTTAAAAATTGTCTAAGATCCGTCTAAAAACAGTGTAAAGACTATCTAGTGAAAGAACTAGTGACAGTCTATGACTTTTAATATACAGGCCGTCTCACAATTAGTGTAAGTTCCTGAAATGAAGGTTAGCTCACATGATTCTGAATACACATCAGTAAAAATTCTGTGAACCAGTACACAAGAGATCAGACTCATAAAAAGACAGAATTCTGATTAAATAAAATTTACCATAGTGTCAGTATCTAAGAAATTACAGAATTGTACAGGGTGTCTCAAAGTTTGTGTAAATGGTTCGTTTCTGATCAGATTTGTGCTCAATTTAGATCACCGCGATAGTGATTAAGGCGGATCGCGAATCAGCCTTATCTGTCCTATCTATTGTCCCCCTTCAGTTAAGGTAGTTAATCATCCCGAAGTTTACAAGGTGTTAGGCGGTTAGCAACGCGGGAATTAATTTGTCGTGCGCGACGTCGCGGCAAATTGTCGTCACGGCAATAGCTGTTGCTGCCACTGAATTGTAATATGGAATTCGATTCTGAACACTTCATTGCAAGAATGTATGCAACTTTTAATATTCAATTATTGGAATGCTTTTTGGTGATATATGCAAGGTATGTAGTAGTTGGTTGCATATGTATGACTTATGGAGGTTTTATGTATGTTGTATGTAGTTGAGGATACTAATTTTGTTAAATTTAATTTTTAATTCTGCAAATTTCCAAATTTTCAAATTTTTAGTTTTTCAAATTTTTACGCTTTCAGATTTCTTTGTCTCCAAATTCCTCAATCTCCAAATTTCCAAGCCTCCAAATTTCTATATTTGAAAATTTCTAAATTTCCAAATTTCCTAATCTCCAAATTTTCAAACCTCCAAGTTTCTATATCTCCGAATTCCTAAGTTTCCAAATTTCCCAATCTCCAAATTTCTCACTCTCCAAATTTTCAAATCTCCAAATTTCTATATTTGCAAATTCCTAAATTTCCAAATTTGTATATCTCCAAATTGCTAAATTTCCGAATCTCCAAATCCCCAAATCCCCAAATCTCCAAATTTCCAAATCTCCAAATCTCCAAATCTCCAAATCTCCAATTCCTAAATCCCCAAATTCCTAAACTCAATATCCAGCTTCCCAAATCTCTAAATCCTCAACTTCCAAATTCTCCAAATCCCTAAGTCCCCAAACTAAATCTCCAAATACCCAAACCCCACTTCAAATTTCCAAATCCACAAATCTATAAATGCCCCCAACTATGAATTAAGAAGTGCTAAAATTTATCTTTTTAATCTTGCATTTGTAAAAATCATCGACACATTAGTAGGCACAGATTGTAGAGGGCGACACCAGTGTAACGCTTGAAAATTCCGGTCGGTTGGTCGACAAGTCGCCGGTTGCACGAATCTGGAAGAATGTGGAAGGTCGCATGCCGGTATAACTTCTCCACAATGTTACGTGGCACGTATCTACGACGGATTTCCACGGCGGAATTTTCGTGGAACGAAACTGCTGCAACGTGTGCAACACGCGTGCATCGCGCTTCCAGGATTGCATTCGCTCTCAACATCGAGCTTGAGAACCCGTACAAGTGTCGGTACGAATAATCGCGGGTTCTGTTTCCTTTTCTCGAGTTTCGATGGCCAAGTGAATGCTGTTTGCGGTACTTCGCACGTGCTGTTAAGCACGTTTATGAACAACTGCCAGTGCGTGGTCAATGATAGCACTAGTTTGAATATCGTAGCCTGCTGCGAGCAACCGTTCCGAAATCGTGTTGACTGAAATTCATTCTCACCTTGGTTATGTGGCCCTTTCGGAATCTCACGTTTCTAGTGCTATCGGTGTGAACGTAAATTGAGGTGTGAATTGAGGTATGTGAAATATTTCTTGGTTATTCAGATATAATTGTGTTAACTGTCTTAGCGTTAATAATGAGCTGACTGGTTACTGCTGATCATAATTGCTAACTGATGATGCCAATGTGGACAGTGACACCATCATTTAAGTATTTCTAACTGCAGCACCTATTAGCAATGTTACTGCTGATTATAATAACTAACTGTCTAAGTGTTAACTATAAGTTGACTAGTTACTGCTGATCATAATAGCTAACTGATGATGCCAATGTGGACAGTGACACCATCATTTAAGTATTTCTAACTTCAGCACCTATTGGCAATGGTACTGCTGGTCATTTTAACTAACTGATGATATCAATGTGAATGATAATAACAACATTTGAGTACTTAGCACAGTAGCACCTGTTGGCAATGTTACTGCTGATCATTTTAGCTAACTGATGATGTCAATGTGGATGATAATAGCATTATTTGAATACTTACCACAGCAGCACCTATTGGCAATGTTACTGCTGATCATTTTAACTAACTGATGATATCAATGTGAATGATAATAACAACATTTGAGTACTTAGCACAGTAGCACCTGTTGGCAATGTTACTGCTGATCATTTTAGCTAACTAATGATGTCAATGTGGGAATAATAGCATTATTTGAGTACTTACCACAGCAGCACCTATTGGCAATGTTACTGCTGATCATTTTAACTAACTGATGATATCAATGTGAATGATAATAACAACATTTGAGTACTTAGCACAGTAGCACCTGTTGGCAATGTTACTGCTGATCATTTTAGCTAACTAATGATGTCAATGTGGGAATAATAGCATTATTTGAGTACTTACCACAGTAGCACCTATTGGCAATGTTATTGCTGATCATTTTAGCTAACTGATGATATCAATGTGAATGATAATAACAACATTTGAGTACTTAGCACAGTAGCACCTGTTGGCAATGTTACTGCTGATCATTTTAGCTAACTAATGATGTCAATGTGGGAATAATAGCATTATTTGAGTACTTACCACAGCAGCACCTATTGGCAATGTTATTGCTGATCATGTTAGCTAACTGATGATATGTAGATGATAATATCATAATTTAAATACGTAGGTTCTGATAGTGTCAGTACCAAATGACAATGTTAATGCTGATAACAACATCAGTCAACAATGTCATTGCTGATAGCAGTAGTGTTAACAAACATCAACTAACAAAGTTAGCATCAATGGTACCAATATAACAAAGTGAACATCTGTAGCAGCAATTTCAATTAAGAATGTGGATGCCTATGATAGCTATATGACTTGACAACGTTTGTACTCACATAATGAATTAACAATGTTAATATTCTTAATTAAAATGAGGTTGCATTAGAACTATAGTTTTAGTCATTTTTAATTATGATGTAAAGTAACTGTAAAAAGTTTACAGAATGGTCAAGGCATGTTTAAGCTCGATTTGGCAGAATATAACATAGAGTTACGTGATAAATAGAATCAGTTTGTGGAATACGGAATAATTCTGAGTTCAAGTGGTACTGACATTACTAAATTAACGAGGCAGCTGCATAAACTTTGCAGCAGTAATTAGTGTGTCTAGAATCGATTACGTTTCTCGCCTCATGGGCCAAACGCGATCCCTTCGCGGACAATTCCAGCATGTCAATAACATTTCTGAGTTTTGATTCATTGTATTTTGCACTAGTTAACGGAACCAATTTTCAAGCCGTCCGAACAATCTTTACACCTAAATGAAATTAGTTAATTAACAATATTACAACCCTACACAAAATTAATAAAATATTTCGTACGTTGTGTTCAAATATTTGATTCATTTTTCTGTTTTTAACTTCTAAAATGTTCTACACTTCGAATTCAACAAAAGAATATGCAACTTCGTTAAAAATAATTAATTTTTTTATTTCACTGAAAAAAGAAGTTTCAAGAGTCTTTCAGCCAAGGTATGCATTTATAAAAAGATCGTAAAAAATAATAAACAATATTTACAACGTTTCGGACAGTTAACAACCTACAATATAATTGCATTTATAGATTAAAACGGGTTATGTATGAAGTAGATATAACTTCGCACAATACTATGGTAGAGTTTCCCAATTTAGCAAACAAGCTTTTCAGAAGTTTATAAACTACATCCATGAATCCAATCAATAGTTATAAACGTTTAATTTTTTCAATAATCCACTTCACTGGATACAGCAGTGTATCGCTTTTCAGTTCCACATGTACACTATATTTTTTTTCTCGTTTTTAATTGGGATGTTATATCCGAGAAATTTAAAAGTGCCTCTATGTGCTCGCAAATTGAAATCTGATCGTTTCGATTACTGATTCAGTGATTATTTAATTGATCAATTGTAACTTATATTGTCTGTCTACTAAGAATTTATGACACCTTTCTATATGAGTCTTTTTATATGACATTTTAAAACGATTTTGTTATATGCTTTTATGAATGATTTTTTAAATCATTTTACTGTACGTCTTTTTGTTTGATTTTGTTATATGATTTTTTTAATATAATTTTATTGCATGATTTTTTAATATGATTTTTCATATCATTTTGATGTACGTCTTTTTGTTTGATTTTGTTATATAACTTTTTAATATAATTTCTTATATGACACTTTTGAATAATTTTTCATATCATTTTGTTGAACGACCTTCTGTTTGATTTTGTCACACGATTTTTTTACATGATTCTTTATATCACGTTTTTGTATGCTATTTTATATCATTTTATTGTAGGTCTTTTTTATGATTTTATTGCATGATTTTTTTGTGCAATTTTTTGTATAATTTTTCTTGTAATTATTTCGTACGATGTTTTTGAATAGATCTGACAATCGTTTAATAATTTTGAATCTGTGAAAAATTACAAGAACGTGTACAGAATACATAAATAAATACTGGGTTCTTCACAAAGTTTGACCACTAAAACATCTTCCTTAAAATTTATATTTATTTTGCTATTTGTGTAACATGAGTATTAAGAAACAAAAATAAACATAAAGCTAGAAATAAAAATAGAAATAAAAGTAAAAATAGAACTAGAAAGATATTACTTTAATAATAAAAAGTGTCCACAACTTACAAAACACAAAGTAATAAGACAAGACTCGAACCGCCATTTTGTGCAACCGAACCAGTCACCCAAAATGAAACTCTTCCACACGCAAACTCTCCCTCACAAAATCGTTTCATGTTCCATACATATTGTATCAAAAACTATCATACAAAAATCATCTAATGCAAACAATAAATGTTTTATAAGCAAACGAGTAAAGAAACGGTCTTCCATTGTACGTATAAAAGAATTCAGGTCTCGTAACCTTTTTCTGATTTCAGCCATTCCAAATGAGCGTAGACATTCGTTCCGCATGGATTTCAAGAGGTACGAATAAGAAAAGAAGAAACTAAAGTACGGCAAAGGGACAGGAAAGAGGTGAGGTGGGAAAAGGTGAATACAAGGCGATTCGCCATGGATATCGTGAAAGCCGGGGAGAAACTCGAAACCCCTGCGTTGCTTATTTCTTCTTGGCCCATGCAGCTACGTGGATTGCATCCACATTGCTGAAATATCCTATCCTAAGGGATCTCCGGTTCCCCCATATTTATCTCGTTAGGAATGTCTTGCGTACAGGTGCGAGAATTGAGAACTAGTCAAACTTTTGCTGAAATCGATTGAAATTCATCGTCGTCTGTCGAAACTCCGCGTTATCATCAAACTAGAGCTGTAGTGATTCTTAATGCCTTCCACAATTAGGGACTTTGGGATATTAAAACTTTGGATTGGGAAATTTTGCAGGATCTGAGAGATTGGTATTGCGGAATTGTGAGAAATAGATATTTTGAGATATTTTGGGAAATTCAGAAATTCGGAAATTTCACAATTCGGAAATTCCACAATTCAGAAATTCCACTATTCAGATATTCCACTATTCAGAAATTCCACAATACAGAAATTTCACAATTCAGAAATTCCACTATTCAGAAATTCACTATTCAGAAATTCCACTATTCAGAAATTCCACAATTTAGAAATTCCACTATTCAGCAATACCACTATTCAGAAATTCCGCAATTTAGAAATTCCACTATTCAGCAATTCGACCATTCAGAAATTCGACTATTCAGAAAGTCCACTATTCAGAAATTCCACTATTCAGAAATTCCACTATTCAGAAATTCCACAATTTAGAAATTCCACTATTCAGCAATACCACTATTCAGAAATTCCGCAATTTAGAAATTCCACTATTCAGCAATTCGACCATTCAGAAATTCGACTATTCAGAAATGCCACTATTCAGAAATTCCACTATTCAGCAATTCGACTATTCAAAAATTCGACTATTCAGAAAGTCCACTATTCAGAAATTCCACTATCCAGAAATTCCACGATTCAGAAATGCCATGATTTAGAAATTCCACGATCCAGAAATTCCACAAATCAGAAATTCCACTAATCAGAAATTCCACTATTCAGAAAATCCACAATTCAGAAATTCCACAATCCAGAAATTCCACAATTCAGAAATTCCACAATCTAGAAGTTCCACAGTCCAGAAGTTCCACAATTCAGAAATTCAGAAACTCAGAAATTCAGGCATTCAGGCATTGACGCATTCAGACATTCAGACATTCAGACATTCAGCAATTCAGTAATTCAAAAATTTAGAAATTCGGAAGTTCAGAAGTTCAGAGATTCAGACATTCAGACATTCAGACATTCAGATCTTTAAAAAATGGAAAGCTCCGAAATTTGGAGATTTCCAACCTACCAAACTTAAAAATCCAAAAATTTACAAAATTAAAAATATGAACAATTGAAAATTCAACCCAAAAAACGCAAAAAATCTCCAAAACACGTCAAATATCGAGACTGTCAGTTTTGAAATGCAAGCTTCAAAATACATCGAATATCGACTGCGCCGGTGAAGCTTAAAGCTACCAAAATCGAAGAACAATTTCCTTTTGCTTGCAAAGTTGTTTCTTGCACGTTTTATCCCAAAACCCTTGGCAGAGTGCGATGGCAATGAAAACACCCTTGGATGCGAAGTCACAAAGGTTCCTTGGTTCGAAAATGGCCGAAAAGCCACTCGATAAGAGGTTGTTTCAGGGATCTTGAGTAGGTGCGTTCTTCCCTTTTTTTATGGGGGCAAAGACGAATAGCTTAGATAAACGTGTGATCGGTAGTTCGATGGTAGGGGATGGCTGCGATCGAAACATCAAGTGCTATCATAGGAGATTGACTGTCAGAAATAAAAGGATGGAACGTCATATTTCCGAAAATTGATCTGGAATAACAGTCGTCTACCGGTGCAAATGACTGAAATTAGAAAGAATTGGGTGAAAAGTGACTGAATGAATTTATTGATTATATATTTATTGGATGAAGAAAAGAATTTTAAGTCTTTAAAGATTAAGTTAAAGGCTGTTATAAAGAAGATCAAATTTTTAATGAATTACAAGTTTCATTAACACAATTTAATTTTTCTATCTCAAATGTTAGTTCTTCATGAATACATTAAAATATATTAATTGAATAATAAAATAAACAAGTAATATTTTTAATCAAAGTGAATACGATGTTTTTCAACGTGAACCGTCAATTTTTATTTACGTCAGACTTGCAAAACACTTTAAATTCGTACGGGCGTAAATTTTGTGGTAAATCTCGTATATCAAATATATTCACGGTGCCGTGAATTTGTAGGCTATTGTTACAAACCATGAGAAATACCGTAAAAATCGTAGCAACCGCCCAGATGAACCTTCTGTATAACTGAATATTTTTTGCCTCTATCGTGGACGGAATTACGAAGCGTTGAAATCAAAGTTGCATGGCGACTAAATGTTGCAGGCATTTTCGAATAAATTTATTACGTATTAAAAATTAATTGTGTAATCTTCTAACAATGTTCTCGTAAACATATTTGGTGATAATAAATTACTGCAAATTTTATAGTGGATAGAAAATATTAAAAAATATTCATATTATATTCATATCATATTTATATTACATTTATAACATGGAAGGACATGGCTGTTTTATTTAAAATTTAATAAATGAGTTAAAAGTAATAGTAGAGGAAGATTGAAGAAAAATATGTTTATAAAATTTTTATGTTAAGGATGGAACGTTTCATTATTTATATGTATGTTATAAAAAGGGTACAATTTTTTAATATTAATAACATTAATAGTATTATACATTTTCTACATTTTGAAAATAATTGTTAGTCTATGTGTATCTATGTATTGATAAATTATAATTGTTCAGTTTTATTTGGTTAGTAGCTTCACTATGTCAAAATCTCTGAAATAGATAATATGCTTGTAAAGTGTTTTATACGAGGCAAATAGGATAAATTAGTCAGATTAAGTGGTCAAAAATTTGTTATACATTCGTCATAGATTCGTCATAAATTCGTCATAGATTCGTCATAGATTCGTCATAGATTCGTCATAGATTCGTCATTTGCTGTACGCTTGCTGTACGCTTGCAGTACGCTTGCTCTACGCTTATTGCACACTTATTGCAGTGAATTTGCTGCACATTTGTTCCACGCTTGCTATTAACTTGTGATACGCTTGCAATAGGCTTGCAATACGCTTGCTATACGCTTGCTGTACGCTTGTAGAACGCCTACAGTGCCCCAGTAGTACGCTAGCTGCATCCTTACCGTACATTTACTGAATATTTGCAGTATCATTGCTACACGTTTACTCCATGTTTGCTGTTCGTTTTGCTGTATGTTTGCAGTATGCTTGTTGTACGCTTATTGTACATTTATCGTAAGCTTGTAGTACGCTTGTAGTACGCTAGTAGTATGTTTATTGAACACTTGTAGTATCGCTGCTATACATTTACTCGATACTCGCTGTTCGCTTGCTATATATTTGCAGTACACTTACTATACGCTTGTTGTACGCTTACTGTACGCTTGTTGTACGCTTGCAATACGCTTGCTGTACACTTACTGTATATTTATTGAACATTTGCGAAATCATGGCTGTACATTTACTTTATGTTTGCTGTTCGTTTCATATATATTTACAGTACGCTTACAGTACGCTTGCTGTACGCTTGCAGTACGCTTGGAATACGCTTGCTATACACTTACTGTATATTTATTCAACACTTGCAGGATCATAATTATACATTTACCCTGTATTTGTTGTATGTTTTCTATATATTTACAATACGTTTACAGTACACTTACAGTACGCTTGCTGTACGCTTGCAGTACGCTTGCAATACGCTTGCTATACACTTACTGTATATTTATTGAACACTTGCAGGATCATAATTATACATTTACCCTATGTTTGTTGTACGTTTTCTATATATTTACAATACGTTTACAGTACGCTTGCTGTACGCTTGCTGTACGCTTGCAGTACGCTTATAATACGCTCGCTGCTCACTTTCATTTTACAGTACTACAACTTTAATACATTAATTTCAATAAAATCTAAAAATTGAACTACTCATCAGAACTACAATTTACTTATACCTCAACAAAACACTACTTCAAATCAATAATTTCCTAAATTGTTATTAAAACATTTGTTTAATATGTTATTAAAACATACTAAAAATGCCACATATATAAACATTATTCTGAAGAACACGTACATATAATACCTCGAATTCTATTACCAATATACCATTCTATCCACAAAATTTGTATCTTTTCATCCTTCTCAAAACATCCCAGCATCCATTATTTGCAACATCTCTCCGTATACTCTCCACACAAAATACCTAGTTTCCTATTTATTTATTCTGAAGAGAAAAGGAAAAAATAGGTAATTACTGTTGATGTTACCGTAGAGATTCATTTCCTGAGAATAACCGAAGAGGCCTGGATTGGCTGTTGGGCAACGGATACGGAGGATGGTGAAAATTTTTGGAAAATTGAAATATTTCAGGTCCATCCAGCCGGCTCACTGAGATTCCAGGAAAACCTAAGCCGAGCACGGAACACGACGGAATATTTGGCTCGCGTATATGCGCTCCGTCGTTGGCGACACAATAGATTTACGTATTCGGGCAAAAGAGGTGGAACAGTGGTACTACGATAGCCGCGGGGAATCAGCAATCTTGGCAACGGACCAACTGTCGCAAATAGGTATACACCACTGTGCTAACAGTAGGGAGGGGCGTGCGATTCTTTTTCCTTCGTTTTTTCGTTTCTCTCCCTTCTTTTTTTATGGCTCACCATTTTCGGACACACACCACACCGTCCACAATTATACGAACGACAGGGAATTTTAATTTCACCATGAAATTTTGGATCATGCTCCTCCTCAGTGGTTCTCACTATAGTTATTTAAAATACAGTTTTTTTTAGTATAGTACTGTTCAAAAATTGTGGGACAAATTTTATAAATATTCCTTTTTATTTTATTGCAATTTTAATGCAATTTTTATGTAATTGTGGGACAAATTTTATAAATATTATATTTTCTTTTATTGCAATTTTAATGCAATTTTAATGCAATTTTTATGTAATTTTAATGCAATTTTATGCAGTTTTTATGCAGTTTTAATGCAATTTTAATGCAATTTTAATGCAATTTTTATGTAATTTTAATGCAATTTTATGCAGTTATTATGCAGTTTTTATGCAATTTTCATGCAATTTTTATGCAGTTTTTATGCAATTTTCATGCAATTTTTATGCAGTTTTTTTTGCAGTGTTTATGCAATTTTTATTGCAACTTTAGTGCAATTTCCATGCCATTTTTATGCAATTTTTATGTAATTTTTATGCATTTTATATGCAGTTTATACACAATTTTTTTACAGTTTTTATAAATTTATATACATTTTTATTTACCTTTGTACAGATGTTATACATTTGCATATACCTTTGTATATTTTTATATACTCTTATATACTTCCACACATTTTTGTACATGTTTATGCATTTTCACATACTTTTATGTTTTCAAAATTTTTTTTATATATTTTCTATACATTTTGTATAAATAATTTGTACACTTTTTGTAAACCATGATATATAGTTTTATGAATTTTTGTATGCATTTGTGTGCATTTTGGATGCATTAAATTGTGCATATATTTCATACATATTTTTATACATTTTTGTTGATATGTTACATATATATTTACACATTTTTGTCCACATTTTTGTACATTTTTATAAATTATTATATTTTTATGTACATTGTTATACATTCTTACAAATTATTATACATTATTATACATTGTCATATGTTGTAACTCATTTTTATACATTTTATATATTTTTTATTCATTTTACATTAAAAGAATCATCCAAAGTGCAATCTGATCAGAAAACACGTGTAATAAATTACTTATTAAAGTTTTGAAATCACTCAAAATTGTAATATATAAGGTACAGTTCATGTCCTCCGCCATTACGTGTATCCTATCTCCTGGCATCGATGCCATTTGAAATATGCACCGACCCGGAAGAAGTTCGATCGATTTAAGACCGAAGGTGCTTTCCAAATTCTCGTTCAAGCAGTTTCGGCGATCGTGCCATTATGTTGGCGCCAGTTTCTTAGTTATCGCCTTCCTGACATTTCTTTTATTATTCGTGTTACGGGGAAGAGAATCATTCTGCAAGTTTAAATTAACGAAACACGAACAGTACGATTCGAACACAGTATTCTGCCATGCAAAGTTGTAATTAGATAACGACTTGGGACGGGATGTAATTTCTTTTATTTATGATTGACTTTGTAGTCTCAATAGTGTTCTATTTTTGATAGCAAGGTGTGTTAGGTTTTTTATTGGTAACCTCAATTGAATTGCATGTTTTTGAATTCTTGTGAGGCAGTATTTTATTATAAAATTTATATATACATATATTATTTACATTTTGTTATTTAGTAACATTTTTTTTGGTATATTTTTTTAATACAGCAGTATGAGTATGTGTATATTTATAATAATACTTACAGTTACAATGATAATAACTGATGTTGCTTTACTGTGTGCATATGTGTATATGTGCAACATATGTGTATGTTTTATAATATGATTGTATGTATGTATTACAATTAACGGTTATGATGATAATAATTCTTGATATTTTACTGTATGTGTGTATGTTCACATATGTGAATATTTACATACTTATATGTTCACATATGTGTATGTTTACATATGTGTATGTTTACATATGTGTATGTTTACATATGTGTATGTTCACATATGTGTATGCTCTATAAAAATTCATATTAATATTAACAGTTACGTTGATAGTAATTCTTAACATTTTACTATATACATATGTGCCTCATAAAATAATTATATACATATAAAAAATAAAATTAACATTTACAATGATAATAGTTGAAAATGTTTCACTACATATAAGTATGTACAAACATATGCATATTTCATAAAATTTTACTTGAAATATATATAAAGAATATAAATAAAAATAACTACATATTCATGCTAGTACCAATAGACAGTAATTGTATCTGATACAATTTATGACTTACCATTTGGTTTGAAATTATTCCGTAAATTGTTAAGTTTGCTAAAAATACATTAACAAAGTATTTTCTAGTTGTACCTATTTAGATTTTACATTTTTAAGAAAACAGTTATTATTAAAGCAATACCAAACATAAAGCAATTACAAATGCAATACCAAACTTTACCAACTTATCAAACCGAATTGGAGATTTCTCGTTTTTCGTTCATACAAGGAAAAAGCGGGTTGCTAACGTGTTTTCGGTAAAAAGTTTATATGTTCCGCTTTCTGACAACTGGGTACACGAAAATCCCCTTTCATGTCAAACGAACCTGAATGATGCACACATCTTGCGTCTATCCATGTGCGCGACAGCATGCGCAAATTCTTGGTTAAAAGAGAAAAAAAACTGTACCGAATACTACGGCTACTATGAAGTTTGAAAACTTGAAGTTTTGTAATGTTGTCAAATTCGTTTGATCTCAAATTTGTATATTTTTGAGTTTTTAAATTTTTGAATTTTTGAATTTTTGAATTTTCAAATTTTTAAGCTTTCAAATTTTTGAATTTTGGGAGTCGTGAATTTAATAATTCTTACATTTTCTAATTTCTTAATTTTTGAGTTCCTAAATTTCCAAATTTTTAAATTTTTAAATTTCTGAATTTTTGGATTTCCAAATTTTTGAATTTCTATATTTCTGAATTTCTACATTTCCGAATTTCTAAATTTCCCAATTTCCCAATTTTCCAATTAACCAATTAACCAATTTACCAATTTCCAAATTTCCAAATTTCCACATTTCCAAATCTCCAAATTTCTAAATCTCTATATTTCCAAATCTCCAAATTTCCAAATCTCTAAATTTCCAAATCTCAAAATTTCCAAATTTCCAAATCTCTAAATTTCCAAATCTCCAAATCTCCAAATTTCTAAATTTCCGAATTTCTCAAATTTCAAACTTGCATATCTCCAAATTTGCAATCATGAAAATCCCTAAATTTCCAAATTAAGACCTTATACTACCAACCCAGGAATAGTAATTCCCTAGAGTAGTATCAGTCTGAGTACTATCCACACCTAACCTAACCATTGTCCACAAGTTTATTCAACTTCTCATATTTCTATCTCATTTGAAATAAAACACAAACATATTTTATGAATCACAACCTTAATTAACGACATGATAAAAGTTTGTGTAAAGAACCCATCAATGTTAGGTTAATAACACCAGCCTAGGGAGTTTCTAACTCGCTCAGATTCTTAGTAAAGTGTCCTTAGATGTTAGTTAACATATTAGAATGCAAATTCTGTTTACGAGGGGATCGTTCGAGGTCTCCCGACGAGACCCATTCATCACGTGTCTAGATGAGGATAGGTACACATCCGAGGCGCTAGGTCTCAAAGAACGTTCCAGTACAGCGAACTTTGGAAGCACGCCGTTTTCCTAAGACTGAAACGAATGAGCCCATGTGTCTCGTCGTTACGCTTAGCCGAGTTTCGGAAATCTCGAAAGTCTACCTGGCTAATTTGTCGTAGCAAAGCTTTCGACGAGTCCGTTACACCAGATAAACGCACTTAAGGTTGGTCCACTCGAAATTTCAATTCCCATGTTAACACTAGTAATTTAACGTTAAACCATAAGTATTCAAGTATAAGATAAGTATTTAAGTATTTCATTGGAATTGTTAAGTATTTTATTGGTATTTCATGTTATTTGTACTGAAGACTTTAAGGACTCTTATTTACTAGATATACACTACCGTCCATAAGTATCCGGACACAAGCGAAATATGCATTCGCATTGGATGAAAGTTATTCAAGTATCTGCAACAGTAACTAAAATCGATTTTTTTTCTGCGAAGGTCAGAATACTGGAACGTTTTTCGATTGATAATTCTCGTTTGGAACTCATATCTCGATGGAAAAGAAGCTACAGACGAACTAAACCGAAACTATCGAGTGCGTAGCGTTACCTCCATTCTTATCCCCATTGAGGGAACCGAAACATCTACCAACAGTTTACAAACACTTGAAACATATCGAAGAACCCTCTGAATACATTCTGCGCCATAGAAATGAAACACAGTAGAAATTAAAATTTTTTTTAGAATCGAAAGCGTTTCATTAGATTCACAAATTTGGACTTTGTACTTCTGGACATGAATTTCACTTTCACACTTTCATTGTTTAATTTGTACTTAAAAATTAATTCTATTACGTTATGACACCTCAAAAGGATAATAATAATTATTACAAATGATATCATAACCCCAAATACCTTTCGTACAAAGTTGCACTATGTTTTATGTAACGAAACCAAGTGTCCGGATACTTATGGACGGTAGTGTATTTATTATGAAGTTACTAATAGCAACTATAATTGTTGGTCGTTTTAAAGTAGTTTACATTTTAAAGCGAATGACAGATGAAGATTAAAGGGAAGATATATAGAGAAAATACTATGTAATAATATGTATGTAATATGTAGGCTGAACTTATTCATCGCTCACTTATGGCAAACGGTCTCCGTAACTGCCGCTCAGTTACGAAGAGAGTTACAGTTACTGTGAAGAATGACGACGAAATGAACTGTACTTACTGCTGAATTTTTATGTGATATCAAGTCATATTTTTACAGTGATACACTTATATTGTAATAGTGACAGAAATGTTTATATTATAACAATTAAAACAAATTTTCATATTGTGAGACTGAAAGAGATGTTCATATTGTAAGACTGAAACAGACATTCATATTGTCACAATTAAAACAGATATTTATACTGTAAAACTGAAACACATGATTGTATAGTAAGAATTAAAGCAAATGTTCATACTAGAAAACAAAGGTAACAATTAAAATAGATATTGATATTGTTAAACAAGTACAGATTAAAACAAATATACATATTGTAATACTTGGAATAATTTTAACAATCTATATAATTTAACAATCTATATAAGTGTAATATGAGCACTTGGAAAAAGAGTATTAAGTGTTAATTTTTTAAAGATTGTCTAATGATCATCATAAATGAATTTTATCAAAAATTAATGAACAATTTACTGAACATTTATTATAATACAGAAGAAGTCTGTTTCAAGTCATGATTTAGTTCACAGGTAAATTTTACACCTTCAGATATTAATAACCAACTTTCGACAGTGCATATGCAGATTATACCACGCAATTGGATCAAGATATAGCTTCAGAACTCCTGACTATAGTTCATTGAGTAATATAAAGCAGAAAGCTCTCTTGTAACACTATCTCCTGAGGAACATAATATACGTAAACCCCAGAGAAAATAAATCACTATAACTATAACCATAACTTTAAAACGATAGACGATAGAACAGAATTTCATTAGCAAATATTAAATAGCATCGAAATACGTCGTGTAGATGGCTGTTAGTGTCATTTGCTATTTATGTGGAAGTGGATTAATTGTTATTAAGTATTATTTTACTTTGTAAATTAATATTTATAAATTGGTCTTTTTTAAATTTTTATAAGAATATTTTAAGTCAGAAATTTTACGAGGCTTGTCTGGTAGCAAAGTTATATATTTCATTACTAATAGTTGTACATTTATCTGTATATCATACAACTAGTAACAGTAAAAACATACTCTACAAATTTATTTTCTATTAATTTACATTTATCTATTAGCTTTGTTACTAATAATGATAATCGTACATTTATCTGTACATCATATAACTAGTACTAGTAAAGACATATTTTACAAATTTATATTTATTTAGTAGCTTTGTTGTTATTAATGATAGTCGTACATTTATCTGTATGTCACATAACTAGCATTAATAAAAACATACTCTACAAGTTTATTTTCTAATAATTTATATTTATCTATTAGCTCTGCTAGTACTAAGGATAATCGTACATTTATCTGTATGCCACATAACTGATATTAATAAAAACTTACTCCACAAACTTACTTTCTACTAAATTACATTCATCTATATACTGATTTACTATTTATCTATTAACGGTATTCCGAACCTCTTTCAAACAGACAATAATCTTGCAAAATATAAAAACACAAATGCAACAGAAATACTGCACATCAACAAGAGTCCATCAAATAAACAATATGAACATCCATATTTATAATACTCATTATTTGCAATAAACAGCTAATTCATTCCTGTTTATTAAATTACAACTAAATATCAATTTTCGTGAACGCACAACCTGTTTGCGAGTAAACAAAATACTGGAGATAATTGTTTATCTTAGTCAATCGATAAAACGACGAGTTTGCGAAAAATAAAGTAGAAAGAGAGAAATAATCGGGAGATATTGCTTTTCGAATATTCATCCGGGGGAATAATCTTGACGGCAACTCCGCGCAATCGCGGATGTAAAACAATTCGCTGTACAAACTCGTGAAAAATGAAAGAAACCGGAGAGAAAAAAGGATTCCGCAGAATTTCTCTCTCCCTGCTTCTCAGTCGAAACTTCCCTTATTTTCGCGCATGATAAATTTCCAGGTGATTACACCGCAAGCTTCTTATTAGATTCAGGCACTCATTAATTACATGTTAATTAATCAAGCTGCTTCAGTTAGGCGGCTTTTCCTAACGTAACGGAGGTGCCTATTCATCTGGAGAAGAATGCTGGAGAGACTGCGTGGTGAAAGCCATTTTCGAGAAAAACAAGATTGCACTTGTTCGCTTTCAACCCTTCTATCATTCAATTAATTAATTAAACTTGTTGTTTCGACTCGTGTGCCATTATAAATTGCGTATTCGTTTCGTCATTACTTCCTGCAAAATTGTTAAAAACGTCAAGAACTTTTTGTTTTACTCTTCTTTTTTATTTTATATTTTTCCTTTTTGTTTATTTTACGAATTTGCGTTTGTAGTTAAATTTAAGTCAGTAGAATTTTAACGAGGTACTTTTGGAAGCATAAAATTTTAGATTGAAATATTTTAAGTATATTTATATAATTAATTCTAATTACTATATTTATAGTATTGTATGTAATAATTATACTTATACATATGTGTGTACATCATATTTACACTTACACTTAATAACATTAATAATTCTACACTTGTAATTACCTTATAATTTATTATACTTGTGATTGTACCTAAAATTATGTTTATAGTATATGCAACATGTTTGTGTGTAAATTTATAAAATTTAGAAATGATTATATGACAAAAGCGACCTCTATAATTCATCACAAGTTGAGAACCTGCATGAACGCATAAACTGGCCGCCATTTTGTGAGAAACGTTCAACTGAGCCAACCTCAAATAATTGTACTAAATACTTGATGATATGTGCTGCAGAATCAATTAAGTTCGTTAAAAAAGCCTTCCATTCTGATAAAAAATAAAATTGATATCTCACAAAATGGCGATCTAATCATCTAACATAACCTCACATCACAAGTGGTAACGATTTCAAAGAATGGACGTGCGTTGCGATAAATACGTTTCCAGAAAAGAAGTTCCAGCATCAAACTATCATTCTAAACCATAAATCATCCCTACCGCAACGATAACAGTTTCCCAAATAATTTCCACTCGATATTAAAGGTAAAATTCAAGAACACGCAATCAGACGTAAAATATCAGTCAATCTTTTCCCGGAAGCAAAGGTGGGAACAAGCAAACAGAATGAAAATCGAACGGCACAATCTACTTGCTTTTATCGGAATATCTGCTACCGTACATTCTTCATATCGAGATATGAAAGTCCAATACCTATGTATCTAGATTTTCTTTCACATCCACGAGTAGCCGTCGGCGCACGTATTTCGTCTTCGTCTTCGTCTTCCAGGTAGGACTGGTTGTTGGCTGGCTGTGAGATAACAATGCAAGCGAGGAAACCAATATCAACTGGGTTCGAAGCAGGTTCGGATTAATGAGCTCGCGGTCTGCGTTGTAAACGTAGTCATCGAGAAGCTCACCACGGTATTGGAGATTTGATTGATCCCGGCCTATATCGCGCCAGAGACAGTATTGTGCTACTAGTGCTAATTCCTATTAGTGGACGTTCCTCGTATAAGCTTGCACAGCACGATGCCACCTCTGGCTATAAACGCCCGTAGAATCTCGTCCGAGCATTCGTTATCGTCCAGTTCACCTTACCATAATTAAGATGGGTCCTTCGGGATCCAGATGTATCTGCTTCGTGTACCTGTCCTGATTGTCCAAATACTTGCGACGTAGATTGCGTCCTTTACGAAGGGTGACTTCCGGAAGGACATTTCTGATGGTCCTATTTTTAAATGACTGCATTTTTTATGTTCTTGAAATGTGGGATACGCATTCAAAGGTATCGTAGTTAAACTTGATCAGAATTTTCGTATCAGGATTTTTGCTAATAACTCGAAAATGGAGCTTCAACCAATATTTTGGTAAAGGAAAAAGCTGTTCAGAATCGACCCATCTACCATTACTTTTCGGTTCTTACAGTAATTGTGGGACTATATGACTATATATGATAGTCACTGACTTTCATGACTATATATGATGTAGAAACTATATATGATAGTTTAGGGGAAAACAGAAGTATGAACATAGATAGTTTACAAGATGGTTTTCCAAAGCTGTAAAATACTGAAAATGCTGATAAATATTTTATTACTCGCATAATCAATTTTTGGCGGTATTTCTAAAATATTATTGATCCATTTAAAAAAGTAACTAATAGTAAATATTAAATTCGTTAAAAAGACTGTCCATTTCGATAAAAAATTAAATTGACGTCTCACAAAATGGTGATCTAATCCAACATAACCTCACATTACTAGCAAATCAGCAATAATGATACAAATAGTAAAGATGTAGTAATAAATTCTTACAAAGCAAGAAATGATATTATACGCTTCAAAAACCGTAATAATATATTCAGGTGTCTCTATATCGACAACTTTCATAACACATAAACGGTTAAACATTCACGTGAACGTGCGTGCATTAAAATCGCTCATTTAAAATTTATATTGTGTATTAACGTACAGATTTACAGAAATGCGCGAGATTTTAATTGAATTTGCGACTCGACGCATCTCATGCGTTCATGAACGGTCTGCATTAACAACAGTAATTTTTAAATATTTCGCTAATGCTGAATTTATACATTTTTTAGTGTTCATAAGAATCAAAAGACCATTTAAAATATAATTACTCAAGTTAAAATATAATTACCTAGTTATAATTATAATTACCTGAGAATTTCAACTAGCCTTTGTTCATTTCTCTTTTATAAATTAATAACTTTTTTTATTTTATGTTATCAGTAAGGTTTTTAAGAATTCATGTAATTATAAATTAAGGTTTTTGTAAATTAATTTTATTATTAGTTAAGGTTATTATAAATTAATTTTATTATTATGTAAAGTTATTATAAATTAATTTTATTGTTAATTGATGTTGTTATAAATTAATTTTATTGCTAATTAAGGTTCTCATGAATTAATGTTACTAATATCGATACTGTATGTCTTGTCAGACATTTTCTACCATATTAATGTTAGTATAACATAATGGATCAAGACAAAAATATAATAAATAGTAAATAATTAATATTATGTAAAATGTTAATTAATAATTGTAATTATTTTCGTATTTATTTCTATTAATTTGCAGTAACAGACATTAATGGGAGCTACAAATTTTGTCGTTAGTGGCGCTGCTAGCGGTTTCAGTCTGACATGTGGCGCTAGTGGTGCCCTCTACAATGAATTTCACCTTAGCTTCTCTATTTTCACAGTTATGTATCATTGTTTACTTACTTTAAACAAATAGTATAAATTCATTAAAAATTAGTTCTTTTGAAAATTCACAAACGAAGATTATTCCACATTTTTACTTTAGTTTTGTTACAATCACTCTCTTTACCAGCATCACCTATTTTACTAATGTTCACCTTGTACATTTCCTTGTATTTTTCTGAATTAACTTTGTTAACTTCATTACAACCAAATCTATACAAACTTCATATCGTTAAAACTATTTCATAGCGCTCATCAGATTTTATAGCGTATCATTTTTTAAGTGTCATTGATCGAATATTTCATTTCTCACTACCATAGCTACCACTTGCATAGTGTTTATCGTTGTATAACTCAATAACAACTGGTACCTTAATTATTGATGTAAACGCCTCAGAATAAGACCGAAATGATTAAAGGAGGCGTCAGCAGACGCGTCTGAACGTACCCGTTCGATAAACAGCTTTTCTCGCATCACTCTCATCCTATTTCTCATCATTCGGCGAATTAGGAGCTGTAAGGGACATTGATTGCAGTATGTGCCTCGTTGCACGCATGATTAGAGCTGCACCGGTGTAATTGAGTGGGCGGATTTCCGATTTACATTATCGTTGAAGATGTTGCTGCACCCTCGGTTACTAATGGCACGGACACACGCAAATGGTCCAGCGGCCTACCGATCTGGCTCAGCAACCGGCAATGTTCCCTTAGTTTCTAACGTTCGGTTGCAGGTGTGTACCTGGCTGGTGTTTCTCAAGAGTAAGCAGCAGGGGGTGTCGTAACCGCAGCCCGTGAGTGATATACCCTCAATATCCACACTTTACCCTAAGATCTCACTAAATCTCTCGGTTGCTTGCCTAACCGTCTCCCCGGTGCGCCCGTAAGTCTGCATACACACTGTTCTCGCTTTATGAGATGTAATACTTTCTCGAGTTCTCGCCGAGAATCGACGGAGTTCGGTCAATTCGCTTGATTCATGCGATGCGATATGTGCTTCTTTATTACGGGCCAGTTTATCGGGTTTAGACGCTGAACAGATACATGAACCTGACGCGAAATGATGGCGGACATTCGCCTAAAGATGGACGCCGGATTAAAGCTCCTGCGGACATCGCCTCGTTATTCTTCTTGGCTGCTGTGTAAAATGTTATGTAACTCTTATCGACATTATTTTTGTTAAAATTACAAATTCTGGAAGTTGAAGCTGTCGCGACGTTTCAATGTGACTATTGAAATTTCAGACTAGTTCGTTTCAATTTGACACTTCAAAAATTTTTGTTTCTAACTTGAAGAAGCTACTTTGCTAAAAAAAGAAAGATAGAAAGTTAGCAACAGTAATTTCTACAGTAAATATTAACTTGTGAAGCAGTTATATTTACCAGGCGAATTTTCGAATTATCCACAAAAACAGCTGTCCAAATGAAAAATTAATACAGCTCGCAGGTTGTCCGCAAGAAACAGAATAAAGGGACCAAATGGTGTTTCTGCTGGATACGTTCGATTTTCTTCTGGAACTGTCTTTTACAACAGCTGTTGCCGGCTGTCAAAGATCAGAGAAAAAAGCGCCACACCGACGTAAACGTGAAAGGAATTTCATAGCGATACAATCTTCATTCGATGAGAAAATCTCTCGTTTATGATGTGAAGAAATTATACGCGGGAGGGCGCTCGCTGAGCAACAGGCGTTTTAAACATTCATTAGGGGAAAAATGAGAGAAACAACATGGTGCTGTATGAAATGTGGTTCATATGAATGCATTTAAATCGCCTTTACCCTCTTTTGATATCTCCGGTCTTGGCGTTTCTTAACCGCGAGTGTTTTAAATCCTGTTTTATTAATTTGATGTGTAACGTGTATTTTTCTGTGGAAACATAATTTGATGTGTGTAATCATATGTTTCTTTAAACACTTTTCTAACATACACGCATATGCAATTATACGCAATTTTAATTTAAGGAGTGTTTTTTTATTTTCAATGTGTTTATTTGAGAGTGTTTAGAGTTTAATTTAGATTGGAATTATTTTTGAAGTTATGTGGAAATTGTTTTGAACTTGTAGTTCTTTTTATGGGATTACTCTAAATTTGTAAGTTTCTTTGTTTTTAGGTGGGACACTATTTTTGAATGGGCCTGTTAAGTTTATACTGAAGTGTTATTATGAAGTTAAGAGCCACTGAGTCGTTTCAGAAATTATTTGAGTATGTGTAATATTATTACTGAGTGGTCCAAGTATCATAAATATTTTATATACTCTTGTGTATACATGTAGTGTATATTCTCATATATTATAATTCTCACATATTATAATTAGGTATATACCTAATGCATGCTTGTGTGTCCGCATGTTGTATATTCATATATTACATGTTCAAATAAAACCTTAAATATTACATACTCTTACGTACATCCTCATATGTTCACATATTCCTATATGTATGTGTTACATTTTTTAAAATATATAGTCTCATATATTAGTAAGTATTACATATTCTTACTTATACTCTCACATTATATATTCCAATACTATATTTTCCAAAATACTAATCATTATCATACATGATTATCACACATGATAATTTTCATACATTTATACATATGTGTAATGTCACATATATCTACACACACCCTCATATTACATATTCTTCAGTGTAACTGTCACATATTTCTACACATGTCCTCATATTACATATTCTTCAGTGTAAATGTCACATATACTGACATATATCCTCAAAGTTACATATTCTTCAGTGTAAATGTCACATATACCAACACATGTCCTCACATTACATATTCTTCAGTGTAAATGTCACATATACCTACACATATCCTCACATTACATATTCTTCAGTGTAGATCTCACATATACCTACACATATCATCACATTACATATTCTTCAGTGTAAATATCACATATACCTATACATGTCCTCACATTACACATTCTTCTTCATATACATACATCACTAAAGTACATGCAATCACTACATGCAATCACTACATACAATCACTACATACAAATCTATCATCATACATAAAATAACATACAATAAAAGCAAAAACCTAAACAAGTAATATTGCACAAAACCAAACTACACCTTAATTTACAAACACAAGTATAAATAACAAATAAAATGGTAAAAATGGTTCCTCATTCGATGAATTCATGTTTCAATTCAATGCCCTGTTGCATCTGAGAAACATAATTGTGCTAATTTCGTTTTAATAAAGCTACATACTTCATTTCTCGCTGAATAAATTCTGGCTACAAAAATGTGAATGTTACCGTTCATTTAATTAGTGCAGCACGGAAGAAAAAGGCCGACGTGGAACAAATATTGGGACAGCGTTGAATCTGGGTCATCTCACTTCTTTCTGCACCTATTGTTTCAAACTGAGTATAAAATATATAGCTGAATTTCACATTTGCAGTTAAAATTCATAATGCTCGCTAATAGACTGACTGTTTCTAATTTTAATATCAAAAGTCATAGTAAATTTACTCAGGTTTACTCAGAAAGAGTAAATCATTACTCTTTCATTATTTAATATTGTACGGAAGTTGTGGAGTTCGATTTTTAATGCGTAGTTTTGTGATAGGATGATTTTTAAATATTCAATTGAAAATTTAGGAATGTTGGGAGATTTTAGAATTAGGTGGTTGAGCAATTTGAGATTTGATGAAAATGGGATTTGGGGAATTGAGGATTTGGGTACTTGGATGGATTTAAGAATTGGAAGAGATGGAATTGGGAAGTTTGGAAATTGGAAACTTGTAATTTAAACTTGTAATATTTAAATTTGCAACTCAGTGAAGCACTAAATAAACAAACTCATAAACTTAAAAACTTCAAATTTCCACATCTTCAAATTTCTTAAAATTTTCAATTCAATTCAAAATTTTTTTTGCAAAATTTCCAATTCTCCAACTTTCATAATCCTCAAATCTCCATACTCCCCAATTTCCATCTTCCCAAAATATTTTTTGCAAAATTCTGTATTTGTCTACTACCATAATTTCTACATTTCCCAACCTCTACAATGTCAAATACTAAAAGCTCAGAGCTCTATACCCCAAAATTCTATATTTTTAATTTTCTACATATCCAAATTTCTATTTCTCCTTCAAACAATTTTTGCTGCTAAAGAAATTCAACAACAATTTATATCTTAATGAACCTAACTTAAACTTAACTTTATGAGTCTTCCCCAAAATATTAATTTAACTTTTTACGTTTTAGTTCAACATTTTGCTACTACAAAAACCTCCTAATTTTGAAAAATTACCTCTTTACATAAAAATGTGTATTTAACATTAAACTTGAAAATTAAATTTTGCAAGTAAAAATTTGTCTAATACGAACAAAATACTATACTATAAAGTAATAATATCTATATCTTTGCTGGTGTTAATACGAGTCCAAAAGACATTAAACGCATGGAATTGCGTGTTCAGTAGTTTAACGCGTGTGAGTAATGCATGGTTCGCTGTAGTCCGAGTGATGTATGCATATACTTACATAATAGTTGTAGGATTCACGACCGATAGCGATATCCACGATTTACATAACGTGTAAATGCACATTATCTTCGTCATTGAATGTACGCGTGGTAATATAAGCAGTAATTTCAATGTTATGGCTACTGTTCAAACTTTGTTTGTGTAGTTTTGTGCATTTTCGTTTGTGGTCTTAAGTATTAGCGCATTGAGGAGTTAGAGGGAATATTATGACGAGATGCGGGGACATTTGGGGTGCGTGAGTGATGGGGTATGGACAACTTGGAATTTGAATAATATATTCTTAGAAATATAGATTCACGGATATAGATACTCGAAAATATAGAAATTAGAGGCCACCTGTATCAAGATTGAATATACACTACCGTCCATACGTATCCGGACACAAGCGAAATATGCATTCGCGTTGCATGAAAGTTATTCAAGTATCTGCAACAGTAACTAAAATCGATTTTTTTTTCTGCGTCGGTCAGAATACTGGAACGTTTTTCAATTGATAATTCTCGTTTGGAACACATATCTCGATGGAAAAGAAGCTACAGACGAACTAAACCGAAACTGTCGAGTGCATAGCGTTACCTCCATTCTTATCTCTATTGAGGGAACCGAAACAACTACCAACAGTTTACAAACACTTGAAACATATCGAAGAACCCTCTGAATACGTTCTGCACCATAGAAATGAAACACAGTAGAAATTAATATTTTTTTTAGAATCGAAAGCGTTTCATTAGATTCACAAATTTGGACTTTGTACTTCTGGACATGAATTTTACTTTCACACCTTCATTGTATAATTTGTACTTAAAAATTAATTCTATTACGTTATGACACCTCAAAAAAGATAATAATAATTATTACAAATGATATGATAACCCTAAATACCTTTCGTACAAAGTTCCACTATGTTTTATGTAACGAAACCAAGTGTCCGGATACATATGGACGGTAGTGTATTTATTATGAAGTTACTAATAGCAACTATAATTGTTGGTCGTTATAAAGTAGTTTACATTTTAAAGCGAATGACAGATGAAGATTAAAGGGAAGATATATAGAGAAAATACTATGTAATACTATGTATGTAATATGTAGGCTGAACTTATTCATCGCTCACTTATGGCAAACGGTCTCCGTAACTGCCGCTCAGTTACGAAGAGAGTTACAGTTACCGTGAAGAATGACGACGAAATGAACTGTACTTACTGCTGAATTTTTATGTGATATCAAGTCATATTTTTACTGTGATACACTTATATTGTAATAGTGACAGAAATGTTTATATTATAACAATTAAGACAAATTTTCATATTGTGAGACTGAAAGAGATGTTCATATTGTAAGACTGAAACAGACATTCATATTGTCACAATTAAAACAAATATTTATATTGTAAAACTGAAACACATGATTGTATAGTAAAAATTAAAGCAAATGTTCATACTAGAAAACAAAGGTAACAATTAAAACAGATATTGATATTGTTAAACAAATATAGATTGAAACAAATATACACATTGTAATACTTGAAATACTTATGGACGGCAGTGTACATCTATTCTTCACCTAAACAATTTGAAATATCACCCCAAACAAACTTCTCTCTAAACGTCCCAAAACTACAAAAATCTCCCATGAATCATAAAACTACATCCGACCAATGAAATTGAACCATCCTGTACACCCTCGAAACTCAGTCAATTAATTCCGAACGAATATTAAACGATGTATCAGAGTTGATCAAGTTTTAATATCGCGAACGTTAAATGACTAATATTTGATATTTGCTTATGAAAATTCTTCGGGGACCAGGTCCCTCGTACGAGGCAGCGCACTTTAGCCGGTGTTTACCTTTCTCGGGGCGTACCATCTAGTTGAAAAGCTAGTGGAGAATTCTCGACGGATTAGTGGTGCGTTCATATGCGTTCCTTTAAGCAACAGGCGTTTTAACTGGCTGTCAAGTGAGAATTCATTCACGAGTCGACAGTGCTGAATCAAGTGTACTCGAGGCCACGGCTGCAGGCTAGCTTTTGGTACATCGGTGACGTAAATGGCCGTGCTGGCTCAAACACGTGCAGCTGGTTCGTTGAATCTGTCGAGCCTCTCGTGATTTCGTTTCGAGGCCTTTCCAGTATGTCTGCGTTCGATCCGCTCCCGTCGTTTCACGTCATTGACAGGCAAACGTATCGATGCGTTGTCGTTAATGGATGTACATTTTGCACTTTCATTTGCATCAATTATCGGTGTTCCAATTATTTCAGAACACGCACGATTGCGCGTAACTGTGCTGCATTTCAAGTTGTTGCAACGCGACGCGTGTTTTTTGGGAAAAATACGCGTTGTGATGCGAATCGATTGATTATTGGTAGCTGACAGTTGTTGTGATAGTTTTTTTACGAACAATGTTGTATGATTACAAGATTTTGGGAATGTAGATTTTCGGGACTGGCGATTTGGGGATTTGAGGCTTTTGGGATTTGGGAATTTAAGGGTTATGGGGATTCGGGGATATGGGGATATGGGGATTTGGGGATATAGGGATTTGGGGATTTGGGGATTTGGTGATTTAGGGATTTGGGAATTAGGGGCTATGGGGCTTTTCGAGCTTTTGGGATTTATAGATTTAGGGATTTGGGGACTAGGGGATTCGGAAATTTGGGTACTTGGGAATTTGCGAATATGGGGATTTGGAAATTGAGGGTTTTGAGAATTTAGGGAATTTAGGGACTTTGGGGATTTGGGAATTCAGGAATTTCAAATTTGGACATTTGGGAATATGGAGATTTGGGAATTGGGGGATTTGGAATTGAGGGATTTGGGATTTGGGGATTTGGGAATTGGGGGATTTGGAATTGGTGGATTTGGAATTGGGGGATTTGGGAATTGGGGGACTTCAGAATTGGGGGATTTGGGAATTTAGGAATTGCTGAACTTTGGAAATTTGGGAATTGGGGGATCTGGGAATTGAGACATTTGGGAATTTAGGAATTGCAGAACTTTGGAGATTTGGGAATTGGGGGATTTGGAATTGAGGGATTTGGGATTTGGGGATTTGGGAATTGGGGAATTGGGAATTGGGGGATTTGGGATTTGGGAATTTGGGAGTTGGGGGACTTGAGAATTGGGGGATTTGGGAATTTAGGAATTGCTGAACTTTGGAAATTTGGGAATTGGGGGATCTGGGAATTGAGACATTTGGGAATTGGAGGATTTGGGAATTAGGGGGATATGGTATTTGGGGATTTGGGAATTGGGGATTAGAGAATTAGGGGATTTGGGAATTAGAGGAATTGAGAATGGGGAAATTTGGGAATTTGGGGATTTGAAGGTTTGAGGATTTAAAATTTGATATTTGGAATTTGAGACTTGAGACTTATGACTTGAGATTTGAAACTTGATACTTCAAACTTGAAACTTGATACTTGATACTTGATACTTGAAACTTGAAGCTTGATACTTGAACTTGATACTTAAACCTTGAAACTTGATACTTGGAACTTGGTGCTTGATACTTGATACTTGATACTTGATACTTGATACTTGATACTTAATACTTGATACTTGAACCTTGATACTTGAACCTTGAGACTTGAAAGTTCAGACTTGAGACTTGTGATTTCAGAATTTAAGACTTGAAGCATGTGGATTTATAATATTAGAAGTTGAAATTTGCAAACTCGTGGCTCTACGAATTTAGAGATTTGTTAATTCACAATTTATAATTGAGAGACCCAGAGATTTGATGTTCGAAAAATTTAATATATCCGATTTATAATATAATTACCCAGTACTATATAAAATATTACATAAATGCTCTGATTTTAAACTTTCATTCCTTCCTATACCTACCCAACGAATCCCAATAAAAAAAGTAACAAAATAATTACTCGTTCCAATTTGCAAAGAACTAAATGTCCCCAAAACCGTTCGAAAGCGTCCGTACACGCATCACGGAATCCGGACTTATTGCTTGGGCAAGTGCCACCGCGTTTCCAAGTGTACGATCGACCGGTCGCAATCGTTTGTGTATTCAAGCGACAATCGAAAATTGTTTCGCCGGCAAAAATTGCGCGTCGGAGGAAGCCAGCGAAAACCAGAAACTTTTTTTTGTAGGTCACCGAATAAATTCACCCCGGGGTCTGATCGGTTAAACAGAGACAACGTTCGGAAAGCGTGACGGAAACGTCGATGGCGCGCCACGGTACAATGGCTTATATCCCATTAGGTATTCCTGAAGTACGATTTGAAAAGAGAAAAGAAATAGGAATTACACCGCAACAACTTCGTACAACGAGACAGTTTGTTCGTCGGATTCTGGGCACCGTCCAATTCTCGGGTAGCCCGAAGTTCACGATGACTCGGCGTAATCGCCTTCTCCTGGGCAATACGACACAAGGCGTGGCGTGGCGCAGTTGTAGAAAGTTTTAACGCGGCCGGCGTGATCTTGCAAATAGCCGTCGTAAATCAATAGCAAAAGGGCGTTGGGTGGGCTGCCGGCTGTAGAGACGGAAGGGAGAGTAAAACTGTGGGGAAGGGGTAACGAGAAATTGAAGGAGCCCGTCGTAAATGGATGTTCGCGATTACGAGAAAAATCGTATATAAATGGCGGCCGGTGGTGTGAGAAACGAAGCGCCACAGGATGAAGTTTTATCTGTCGAGAAAGGCCGCGATGCTCGGAGACGAAACGGAATTTGTCCGGGTGACGTTGCACGTTCCGACGGGGAAGATTTTGAATCAAAGATCGATTATCGTGGAGCCCGCGATCGAACCAGCAATACTCCATCTTTTAACCCCCGTTCCGCGTGCGTGGACTCTGTTTTTTCGACGAGTCGATAGAGGAACGTTACGCTTTCGCGTTTCATTTGTCACGATGGTTTATCGACCGTGAAGCCGCATGACGGAAGATTACGACGGAAAGGCGTTTGAATCGTAATCGCGTCGTTGCGATTCGTGCGGAAGATTCGAACATAATGGAGACCTCGGACGATCAGGATTCGATAAAATATGCTGGAAACGAGATGTGTGTGCGGAGATGTTTTATTAGTGGTGTGGCTCATGAGAAGATGGTTAACTTGGGAGGATTGAAAGTGGTATACTTGTTTGGCTAGATTTGGTTGTTTTGGTTATAGTGGGCTGGGTTAGGGTAGGTCCGGATGAGTTAGGTAGAGTTTAATTTTGGGATTTTAGGTATTTGAGAATTTGGAAATAAGGGAAGTTTGGATTTGGGGGTTTGGGAATTTGGGAATTTGGGAATTTGGGAATTTGGGGGTTTGGGAATTTGGGAATTTGGGGGTTTAGGGATTTGGGGGTTTGGGAATTTGGGAATTTGGGGATTTGGGATTTTTAGGATTTATAGGTTTAGGGATTTGGGGATTTGGGAATAGGGCGACTTGGGAATTGCGAGATTTGGGAATTGGGGGATTTCAGAATTGGGTGATTTGGAAATTGGGGGATTTGGGAATTTGGAAATATGGGAAATTGGGAATTGGGGGATTTGAGAATTTGGAAATATGGGAAATTAGGAATTAGGGGATTTGGGAATTTGGAAATATGGGAAATTAGGAATTGGGGGATTTGGGAATTTGGAAATATGGGAAATTAGGAATTGGAGGATTTGGGAATTGGGGATATGGAAAATAGGGAATTTGGAGATTTAGGAATTTCAGAACTTTGGAAATTTGGTGAGTTGGGGATTTGGGGATTTGGGGATTTGGGGATCTGGGAATTTGGTGATTTGAGAACTAGAGAATTTTTTCCTGAATTTTAGGCATTTAAGTGTTCTGGAAATTTGGAGATTTGAGAACTTAAAAATATAGGAATTTGTACATTTGTAAATTTAAGAAGTTTGGGACATGGAATGTGTGGATTTGTGGGTTTGTAGGTTTACAAAATTTGAGAACTTAGAAACATAAAAATTTAGAAATTTGGAAATTTAAGTAGACATTTTCAAGCTTGTAATATAAGAAATTTATGAAATTATGAATGTGTCTATTTATACACCGTAAAATGTGAGCTTTCCCAACATGGAAATCTTAGAATTTAAAAACTACAAAAATTTACCAATTTGCAAAAATAATAAAATTACACAATATTATCAATTACGAACATCAAAATAATTAATTTTCAATCTCAATACCAACTTCATAAAAGAAATCTATTAATTAATAATCATAAACATTTATAAGAGAAGTGATGAATAAATTTATATAAGTCAACTTCATAAAAAAAATCAGAACAAATGACAAATGAGGTAATGACAAATAAGAACACAGTTTATCACAACCAACTATTACCTACTTTACATGTACATATACGTGAGCGTTTAAAGTTAATTTTCTACAACGATATTCGCTCCATAGTAATCCGCAAATTGACACAGTTTCGACCGGCTACTGGTTTTGAATAAAAAAGAGCTATGGTATTGCAGATGGATAGATAGATATTCGTTTTCCATGCCGGCGATAAATCACGCGTGTCAGCCAATCAGAGACAGAAGTCCTGTAAATATGCTGAAGCGAGCGCACAAGCGCAGAATGAATTGCATCCGGCGTGGTTATAGCGTCAGCAACAAATCCTTTATAATGCATGGACAATCTAAAAAAGGAAAACGAAAGAACTATAAATTAGCGCGTGTCTGCGTTCGGTTTCGAGCTAATTGCATCAATCAACACATTATGCAATTCGCGCCGATTGATTTTGTAACACTGAAGCTGTTTATCAAATATCATTGCATTCTGTTTTATTTGCTAAAGCGAATGCTTCGAAACCAATGGCAAATGTTCATAACAGAGAATTACGTTTGACAAGTGATCGATAGATTGTCGGAAAAGAACCGTAAAAATTCTTTATTCAAGAATTCGTTGAAGAAAGGTGATTTTATAATCAGCGACTAACTATAATCTAGAGCGGAAAATCAATGATGGATCAATAGTTAAGTGGTGCCATTTACTGAACGTCAGATGCAACTAAAATTAATTCCACAAGTTGCGTAAAAATACAGGGTGTCCCACAATTAGTGTAGATCCCTGAAATAGGGTGTAGCTGACGTCATTTTGAATAAAATTTCCCTTTGCAAAAATGGGGTTTGAAGCTTCGTTTTTAAATTATTAAGGAAAAGCGCGGAGCAATCAGAGCGCGAGGATTACGCATGCGCAGACGCGAGAGCGACAGCTTCGAGCCTAGTGGCAGAGTGGTAAATGCAATGTACAGTATATTCATCGCTTGGTGAGTGCAACGCGTAAGAAATCAATGCGTGGTGAATGTAACGCGTGGTAAATACAAGGCGTGGCAAGTACTATGCGTGGTAAGTGCAGCATGTGGTAAGCAACGCGTGATAAATTCAATGCGTGGTAAATACAACGCGTGGTAAATATAATGCGTGGTCAATACAATACGTGGTAGGTGCAGCACGTGGTAAGCAACGTGAGGTAAATTCAATGCGTGGTAAATACAACGTGTGGTAAATACAATGCGTGGTAAAGAACGCGTGATAAATACAACGCGTGATAAATACAATGCGTGGTAAATATAACGCTTGGTAGGTGCAGCACGTGGTAAGCAACGCGTGGTAAATTCAATGCTTAGTAAATACAACGCGTGGTAAATACAATGCGTGGTAAAGATCGCGTGGTAAATACAATACGTGGTAAATACAACGCGTGGTAAATGTAACGCTTGGTAGGTGCAGCACGTGGTAAGCAACGCGTGGTAAATACAACGCGTGGTAAATACAATGCGTGGTAAACACAACGCGTGGTAAATACAATGCGTGGTAAACACAATGCGTGGTAAACACAACGCGTGGTAAATACAGTGCGTGGTAAACACAACGCGTGGTAAATATAACGCTTGGTAGGTGCAGCACGTGGTAAATACAACGCGTGGTAAGTGCAGTACGTGGTAAAGAACGCGTGGTAAATACAGTGCGTGGTAAATACAACGCGTGGTATGTACTACGCACTTAGCCGCTAGCTCGAAGCTGTCGCTCTCGCGTCTGTGCATGCGTAATCCTCGCGCTCTGATTACTCCGCGCTTTTCCTTAATAATTCAAAAACGAGACTTCAAACTCCATTTTTGCAAAGGGAAATCTTATTCAGAATTACGTCAGCTATCTCCCGTTTCAGGGACCTACATTAATTATGGGACACCCTGTATAATACAGCTCATTATAGTGCATTTAACTATAATATCGTTCGCTACACTATAGTTAACTATACTGTAGCTGATTATATTACGGATTTAACAATTTTTTGAGAAATTTAAATTTGAAGCTTTTAAACAGTATGAATAATTATTGAATCCGAATTGAACAATAATTGTCGAAAATAATTGTACTTAAATTATTAATTACGTCTAATCGGTTCCTCCATTAGATCATACTAATTTATATTTCAGAGTAGTCGGAGCTCAAGGTATCAATCGATATCGTAAGCTCATCATGTTAAAGCGAATAAAAAAAGTTACTGACATTGAGAACGTAAAATATCACAAAATTTGTAGTTGTAATATATATGAATTGTAATATATACTATAATATTAGTTGTAGTATAATTTAGTTGTATAGTGAACACGATTAATTTATAGGTTACATTGATTACACGTGTGGATTATCCACTGTATTATCAGCAGGAGGATCAATTAAGACACTAATGTACATAATGATATGCTCAATTGTTCTCATTAACCAACTATACGAACATATGTGCATATAGATCTGTTGCACACGCCATCTTATTGTTAGCTCAAGATCGATTTGTTTGAGTACTCAGGCCGGGCAAACTACTAGAGAGATTAATAATATCGATTTTGTCGACGCGGCAGTGTTCGGCGATACTTAATACAATTAGCAATTGAAGGTTATAATTGAAATGGTTCATTTCAGCGAAGAATAATTAGATTCCCATTTCGTGATTAAAATTGTAAATTTTTTAATTTTTTAAATTTACTGTTCTTGGATTTGTGAATTACGGAAGTTGTTAATGGAGAAAGTTTTGAAACGTTAAATTGGTAAATTATTTAAACTTGTAAATTGCTCATTTCTAAGGTGCTTGATTTTAAAATTTTTTTTACTCGTATTTTATAATTTTCAAACTTCTTAACTTTCTGATTCCCACAGGTTTCAATTTTCCATTTTCCAATTTATTAATTTTGCCATTTCCAATCTTCCAATTTGATTATTTTCTTATTTTTCAATCTTCCAATTTTCCAATTTCCCAATTTTCGCAATTCCAATATTTCAATTTGACTCTTTTCTAATTTTCAGTTTGACTGTTTTCCACTTTTCACTTTTTCAATTCTCCAATTGTCCAATTTTCCACTTTTCCACTTTTCCTCTTCCAATTTTCCAATCTTCCAATCTTCCAATTTTCCAATCTCCAAATATTCAATTTGATTACTTTCCAATTTTCCAATTTTTCAATTTTCCAACTTTCTAATTTTCCACTCTTCCTATTTTCAATTTGACTATTTTCCAATTTTCCCATTTCCAATCTTTCAATTTGACTATTTTCTTATTTTTCAATCTTCAATTTTCCAATTTCTCAATTTTCCGATTTTAGATTTTCATATTTCACAATCCCTAAATCCTTAAACCTACAATTCCCTAAATCCCCAAATCCACAAGTCCCCAACAACAGGTTCAGAACCACCGCAACATATCTTAAATTCAAGAAACAGTTAAATAAACATCGATAACTGATGTTAACATCAGTCAACCCATTTCATGTCATCACACGAATCTCTATTCCTACAAAACTCTCCATTTGTATAAAAATATGGTAGTTAATTTAGAAGCATAAAATGACTAATATCGAAGGATATTCCCCCGATAGAAGAAGATTGCGCGAACCCTCCAAGGAAATTTCGTTTATTTTTCCATTTCTTGGTAAAATGTTGACTCGTGTCGTAGATGATCACGCGGCTCTTTAAAGACAGGCTCGTTCGTCACTGGGGAAAAGAGTCGACGGATACCAAACACGTATATCTATATACACCTCGCCATCCTTTACCGGCGAGGCCGCAATTCGATCACGATAATCAGGGATTACCTGGGAAGCTGAGAGACAGGGCAGGGGTCGAGCTTATACCCGTTCCCTTAAAAAGGCGGAAACGTAAAAACCTTCGTCACCCGTCCAGCCCTATGACGGATCAGGCCGGCAAATAACCTTTTCGCGATCCCCTTTGCCTCTCTCCTATGCTTCCTCTTCGCATACAGCGACACGGAATCTGAAGTAACCATATGGCCGTGCACCGATAAAAACCGATACACCGCCGCTGCCAGCGTAAGGATTCAAACTAAGTCCCGTGGAGACTGTAAAAAAGACACTTTACGAGTTGACTGGAAAGGACACGTTCTTCCGTTGAACAGATTCTACGTCACAGGCTTTGTTGCGGTTCTATAACGAATGTTTTGTTGTCTCGAACGCTGTATCAGAAAAAGAAGTGGAACGAAAGAAAAGATTAAACGATGTTATGGTTATTTGCGCGCTTTACGCTGGGAGGCGCTGCGAGTGGGAAGAAAATGGCGATGGGGACGGTTCGATTTTTGGAGAATTTTTTGGATGATGTTGGGAGTTGAGGTTTAATTTGGAAGTGAAGTTTGTGAATTTTTGGCGATGAGGTGACTGGATTTGGTATTTGTGAGTTTTGGAATTTTGGGGTTAGGTAAGTTGGAAATTTAGGAAGGGGAGAATTGGGGAATGGAGGACTCAATTGTGAGATTCGAGTATTAGGGAGTAAGGAAGATAGGGATATGGGAATTTGAGGATTTGTGGAATTGTAGGTTTAAGGGTTTGGGGATTCTAAAATATGAAAATTTGGAAATCGGAAAATAGTCAAATTGAAAATGGGAAAAATAGAGAATTGGAAAATTGGGAAATTAAAAAATTGAAAAATCGAAGAATAGGAAAATTGGGAAATGGGTAAATTGGGAAATTGGCAAATGTGGAAATTGGAAGGTTCGAGAATTAGAAAATAGTTAAATTGAAATATTGGAAATGGGTAAATTGGGAAATGAGGAAATAGGGAAATGGGGTAATTGGAAAATAAGACAAGTGGGAAATTGGAAGATTGGAGAATTGGAAAATAGTCAAATTGAAATATTGGAAATAGGTAAATTGGGAAATGGGTAAATTACGAAATGGGGAAGTGGAGAAATTGGAAAATTGGAAAATTGGAAAATTGGAAAATTGGGAAAGTGGGAACGTGGGAAATTGGGAAATTGGGTAATTGGGAAATGAGGAAATAGGGAAATGGGGTAATTGGAAAAAAGAAAAGTGGGAAATTGGGAAAATGGAAGATTGGAGAATTGGAAAATAGTCAAATTGAAATATTGGAAATAGGTAAATTGGGAAATGGGTAAATTAGGAAATGGGGAAATGGAGAAATTGGAAAATTGGGAAATTGGGAAATTGGAAAATGGGAAAATTGAAAAATGGAAAAGTGGAAAATGGGAAAATTGAAAAATGGGAAAGTGGTAAATTGGGAAATTGGGAAATTGGAGAATTGAAAAATGGGAAATTGGAAAGGGGAAAACTGGAAAACTGGAAAAGGAGAAAAGGGAAAATAGGAAAATTAGTAATTGATAATATGCAAATGTTTAACGATATGAATCAATAGTAGGGTTAGTACGTCGGGTTTGTTAACGTGCAGAGCATGTTATATACACGAAATTAATTTGTCGTCGGAAGAGAAAAAGCAAGAGTCTCTTCACAATGAGTGAATCGCTCATGGAATCGATCCACAAAGGTGATAAAGACCGTGTCAGGAAAAGAGAGAGAATTATTTAAATGTCAGGCGTCTGGCAGCAAAATGAGAACAAATTTTAATTTTATCACGATTGCACATGCATTTCGCTGCCTTCTGTAAAATTCAATACCCTCATCAAGTACTTCGAGGATTTCCGATTAAGCGAATTCTCGCTTCGCTGAATATTATTCGATATTAATACCCCGGCAACTTTACAACGCGTAAAAAGTGCAATCTGCGCCTGCATCACGGTCGCATTTGTTCAATCAACCGCGGATTAAGGCTATAAATCGGAACGATTTTAGCTGAGAACATTCAGGAAACATCAGAAAAAAAAAGAGAAAGAAAAAAGAAAGGAAGAGGAAATGGAAAGAAAGCCCTCGAGACATAACGTATTGTAAACGCCAGAAAATACATCCCTAGACATTTTCTTATAAATGATTCAAGAAACGTCGTCCCATATGTTGGATAGTCTTTTTCCCCGTTTCCAATTGATTTTATTATACGGATTTCAGATGTCCGAATGACAGAATCGACTTTTTCCTCGGTCGGTCAAGAGATTGCTTTTTTCTTCCGCTGAGCTTAGTTTGGGTACCTAGCTCCTTGTCTCTATGTCGTAAGTATATTGGTTTTTATCGGTAACATCGTGTGCCTCGACTTTTTGTCGATGCGACCTTATATTTTTATAGTGGTACGTTAAAGTAGGGATTTATCGGGTTTTTAGTTTTCGAACTTAAGAAGGATCATACTTCTGCTCTAGGTCTTTTGAATTATGGAAGTTTTCAATTTTATAGCTTTACTGTACTTGAACTTCTTAATTTTATTATTTTACATTTTTCAGTTTTCTGTTTTCACTTTCCATTTTCTTATTTTTCTATTCTTATTTTTCCACTGTTTAATTTACTGGTTTTACCATTTTCACATTACTCTACATTCCCTACATTTCCCATTTCCTCATTAACCCGTTACCCCATTACCCCATAACCCAATTACCCCATTACCCTGTTACCCCATTACCTCATTACCCCGTTACTCCATTTCCTTATTTCCCCATTATACCATTTCCCCAGTTTCCCATTTCCCCATTTCCTATTTTTCAATTTCCCATTTCCCCCTTCCCATTTTCCAATTTTCCACATTTCCGATTTTTTAAATTTCAAATTTTTCTATTTCCCCAATTTTCCCCTTTTTCCATTTTCCTGTTTTTCAATTTTCCCCATTTCCATTTCCCACTTTTCCAGTTTTCCAATTTCCCAATTTTTAATTTTCCACTTTACCAATTTCGCATCTTGTCATTTCCCATTTTACAATTTTACAATTTCCTAATTTGCAATTTTCTAGTTTCCCATTTTCTCATTTTCTTATTTTTTTATCTTCTTCTTATATTAATTTCTTATGTTCTTATTTGCTCATTTCCCTATCTCTTCATGTTCCCATTTACTTCCGATCCATTTTTCAATTTTAGCAGTTTACAATTTTCCCATTTGCCATTTTTTAAGTCCTATTTTTTCATTTTTCATTGTTCCACTTTTCACTTACCCATTTTCGTATTTCCTAATGTCCCAGTTTTCATTTGCTATTTCTCCATTTTCCCATTTTCCTATTCTCCCAATTTCATTTTTCCCATCTCCTACGTTTGTCTCTATCAATTTTCCCGTGTGCACATTTATCAATTCACCCATTTCCACTTTTACATTTTCTTATTTCCCAATTTTCAATTTCCTGTTTTCCAAAATTCATGAAACTGAAAAGTGTCACCTCTATCGAATCATTTATCTACACAACTGAGGAACAGCTATTTCAAAAAAAGCAACGCATTTCCTGATTTCCCAATTTTCTATTCCCCATTTTCCAAAATTCATGGAAATGAAAAGTATCACCTATATCGAATCATTTATCTCCACAACTAAGGAAAAGCTATTTCCGAGAAAGCAACGCATTTTCTCATTTCCCAATTTTCTATTTCCCATTTTCCAAAATTCATGGAAATGAAAAGTATCACCTATATCGAATCATTTATCCCCACAACGAAAATATGACCTGAACCAATTCACTTATGTCCACAGATGACAGCTATTTCAGAAAAAGCAGCCCAACACAATTTTCTCGCACAAAATGCAAAACCTCTGACCATTCAATCGGTAGTTCCGTCAAAGAAATGTCATTACAGCTTCCTCGATTCCTCGACGTCGTCCGCAAACAATCTCCGCGATTCGCACTTCGGGAAAATAAATAATTCCTCGCCACAGCACTCGAGACAATGCAAATAATCCGCTCGATAAATGGCGCGTGCTTTGTTAGCGCGGTAAGCCTAGCGGGCTCAGAAAAGGCTGTTCGGCTTAATAGAAATTTAATTGATCCTTCGGCTATGCGCGGTCGGACGTAATGCAAATTGAAGTGGCCCGGTGAACGAGCCTGTACGAGAGCCTCGGAGGATGAGAGTACGAGAACTGTGGAGAAAGCACGGGTGGAGTTGAAGCCACGAAGGTGTGAGATGCTGCTAAAGGGTGAAAACGCGAGGGTGTAAGAGGAAAGGGGCGAGCTTTTGCCCGAGAGTCTGCGATGGATAGAGTTTCTATGCACGCGGCCTGGACACGAAGCAACCGTGAACAGAGCGCTCTTGTCCCACGCGGCTCAACTCTGCACCCTCAGACATCTATCTTTCTTACTCTTCAACATCGCTTTTTTTCCAATTTTATTTTTCTTACTTACATATTCCCTTTGGGACGCCTTACGGTGTGCTTATTCATTTACTTCGATCATTCTGTCGTTATCGTCGTATGGAGGTATGGTTTTGAGGAACCTTTTGGTGGATTTGGATGGGTGTTTTGTGAGGAAAATTTGGGTTGCAATAGTACATGGTACGTAGTACATTGCAGTTGTAATAGTACATGTGTGTTACATATGTGATAAGAAAAAGGTTTATCACATGTGTTACAACAGAAATATATATCACAGGTACTTTAGCAAAAGTGTATAATATCAAGGTTATAACAACATGGTATATGACAAGCATTATAACCAAAATGTGTCACAACTTTTGTTGCAAGAATATGTGTCACACATATTGTAATCAATATGTATACTATATGAACTATAACAAGAATGCATGTCATAAGTACTATATTACGAAAGGGGTATCCTATATGTATATTATAATAAGAATATATATCAGAAGTATTAAATTAAATGTATACGTTACAGTTACTTTAACGATTTGATAATTTGGCAAATTGTTAATTTCACAAATGGACAATTTGATAGTTTAACAATTTGATGATTTGACGTTTGACAAATTCACTATTTGACTATTTGACTATTTGACCATTTGACCATTTGACTATTTGACTATTTGACTATTTGACTATTTGACCATTTGACTATTTGACTATTTGACTATTTGACTATTTGACTTTTTGACAATTTGACTACTGGACCATAATCTGGCAATTTGACAATTTGACAACTTGACAATTTTCCAATTTGACAATTTCCCAACTTGACAATTTCCCAATTTCACAATTTCCTAACTTGACAATTTCTCAACTTGACAATTTCCCAACTTCACAATTTCCCAATTTGACAGTTTCCCAACTTGACAATTTCCCAATTTCCCAATTTCCCAATTTCCCAATTTCACAATTTCACAATTTCACAATTTCCCAACTTGACAATTTCCCAACTTAACAATTTTCCAATTTGATAATTTCCCAACTTGACAATTCCCCAATTTCATAATTTCGTAACTTGACAATTTCTCAATTTGACAATTTCCCAACTTAACAATTTCCCAATTTCCCAATTTCCCAATTTGACAATTTCCCAACTTGACAATTCCCCAATTTCATAATTTCCCAATTTCACAATTTCCCAATTTGACAGTTTCACAACTTGACAATCTCACAATTTCATAATTTCCCAATTTCACAATTTCCCAATTTGACAGTTTCACAACTTGACAATTTCACAATTTCCAAATTCCCCATTTTCCCAATTTCCCAATTTCCCAATTTCACAATTTCCCAACTTAACAATTTTCCAATTTGATAATTTCCCAACTTGACAATTCCCCAATTTCATAATTTCGTAACTTGACAATTTCTCAATTTGACAATTTCCCAACTTGACAATTCCCCAATTTCATAATTTCCCAATTTCACAATTTCCCAACTTGACAATTTCACAATTTCTCAATTTCACAATTTCCCAATTTCACAGTTTCCCAATTTGACAATTTCCCAATTTCATAATTTCCAATTTCCCAATTTGATAATTTCCCAACTTGACAATTCCCCAATTTCATAGTTTCGTAACTTGGCAATTTCTCAATTTGACAATTTCCCAACTTAACAATTTCCCAATTTGACAATTTCCCAATTTGACAATTTCCCAGCTTGACAATTTCCCAATTTTACAATTTCACAATTTCCCAACTTTCCAATTTCCTAATTTGACAACTTGAAAATTTGTGTCACTACAAGCCTGAAATTTACTAAATTTCATAAATTTGAAAATTTTGAATTTACATAACAATTTCCATAGCCACTAATTACCACAATGCAAAAATATTATGTGAAATAACATATTATTTACTAATGAAAGCAATTTACCAAACCTCGATGACAAATGGCGACATAAAATACCCAAAACACTGCATTTTGTCTACAATCAGATTTATGAAATCTACATGTACATTTTGTGCAGCCGGCGCCGTACAAGCTATTCATTAATTGATCAAATACCTGTGCGATTCGTTACATAAATAGCTATTTACCAAAATACTCTGTCAAACAAATCCGTATTTATATACTAATTTCTTTACTTCATAATATTCTACTTATAATCAAATATAGTGGCTTTATAATATAGTTATTCTATAATATAGTACCTCTTCTATGTCTGTTCACGCGCCAACTGCTGGGTTGACATCGTTAGCTCTAATTTACACAACTGTCAAAAAACTTGTGGTGTCACCAAAGAAAGGAAATAGTCCTCAACAATCATTCCCCTAAGATCACCATACCATTATAACGAAAACGACCATTATCATCATCATTACAACGAAACGCTACAGGAATATGGACTTTCATGTTCAATGCAGCACGTAAGCTTACCACGTGTCCTGCCTCTCACACGTTTGAGTGAAACCCGTTCACATGAACTAGTAGGACCGTTAATCCTCTCTATGTTGACAGGATCGCACAGCAGCGACCTCAGAGTGCAAGGTGTGCCAGTGTCCACAGGATACATTGTCCCATAGCAACACTATCATCCTTCCTAGCCATCAGAGCTACTACAACCAAAAGAAAAAGGTTTATGGTTGCATAAACCTACAACTTTAGGGTGGACTCGAAATTACTGCCCAATATCTACCGTTCAACAATTTTATGCTCTATATTGATGACTTTCAATAAATAGTTATGTTTATTACTGTAACGTCAATGGGGTTGCTAACTGGAGCGTCTTGGAACAATTTATGGCGTTCAGTTATCAAGTTGTGGAGCTGAGAATCACTGGTTTGTTGAAGAGATGGTGCTGGGAAAAATTTGTTAACTGGCACTTAATTTTTTTTTTTTTAATTTTGTAGAATATCAGAATTTTGCTAAATTTTAAAACCTAATTTTGCAAAATCTTAGAAGGTAACTTTGTCAAGTTTGAGAACCTACTTTCTTAAAATTTCAGAAGCAAACTTTGCAAAACCTTATAAGGAAATTTTGTTGGATCTCAGAACCTAATTTTGCAAAATCTCAGAAGGTAATTTTGTCAAGTCTCAGAACCGATTTTCTTAAAATCTCAAAAGCAAACTTCGAAAAGTCTCAGAACCTAATTTTGCAAAATCTCAAAAGCTAACTTTGTCATCCCTCGAAATCACAATGAAAAATATTTAACAACACATCATCCAATGAAAAATGGTAAAATGAACTGCAGAATATTTCCGCGTCAAAGTCATAATTGATATAATACGATATAAAAAGACGTAACAAGGTAAGGTGATTTTGACGCAGAATTTCTTAGGACGGACAGATATCAAGAACGTCAGAAGTTATAGAACTTTCAAGGTTAGTACAAGCTTTAAACGTGCCTGAAAAATGGCTAACTTTGTAGAATGATGAATCGAGAGGAACGCTTTCTCAGATTCATCATGCTTTCATGAAACATATTTTATTTTCGTTTCGTTGCTCGATGGATTAACTGCATCTCCAGATAAACGATCTTTCTTCACGCTACTTCGCGTGAAGGATTAGCGAGAGGTACGTCATAGATTTCCAGCCGGTACCGCCCTCAGAGGTAATGAAAATCGGAATAAGGCAGAAATGCTAGAAAAGGGACGAAGAATCAACGAAAGCTCCACAAAGCGGTTTCATACTTGTATGGAATACAATACGTTCCTGGAATCATATAACGTCTTGTATATTCGATGATTTGATTTCTGAAGGGAGCTTTCACGTATCTCTGATAATCTTTGAAAGATACCATGGTGGGTGTTCCAATACAATTTATTCTTATTTGATAGTTTCAATAAAGGGGTTCACGTTTAGTAGGTTTAAGAGGTTCACACTTTATAGTTTCAATAAGTTTCAATAAGGTTCAAAAGGGGTTGATATTATGTAGTCTCCATGGAAGAGGTTCAACAAAGAACAAACCTTCGACTCTGCAAAATTTAAATAATTTTTTCATGCTGTCTTTTATATTCACAGGACTGTCATTGCAAGATAATGTTTGAGAAGTTAAAATATTTATGTTGTATTCATTTTATAACATTGGTGATTAAGGTTATGTTTAAAATAAGCTTCCTAAGTATATGAAGAGTGGCGCTACTTGTGAAATACCATAGCGCCATCTGTCAGACACCATCAGCGCCACCTATCAAACCCCATCTTCGCCATCTTGCTTTCAAAACTTGACTAAATTAATATTACTTCCACCTACGAATTAAATAATGAAGAACTAAAAAACACTCTAACGACAGTGACTAATAAAAACCAAAGCAACATCAGTAAAGTAAATTTCCCATAAAATACATAACCAAACAGACCGAGCAAAATAGAACTGTATCAAACACAGCGGAAGCGACCAAACGAAATTTACAACATGAATAAATAAAACTACAAAAATGTTCGAAGTATATTTTCCCCGATGGTAATAAACAGTATAAAAACAATCGTTGCTGTAAATAATTCGTACATCGAAGAAAGTTGTAAGCATTGGCGTATTATTTCCGGCAACATTTTAAATTGATACACGTTCCTGGAGAAACGATACCGTCTATACGTTACAGTCGTCATTTAATGGAACATGGATATAGGCAATAACTGGGCGAATAAATCAAAGCGCGAATAGATACGCGCACGACGCGAAATAAAGGGGTAATAATCGTAAAACATGTAAGAGTCAAGCGTGAAATACATTTTGAGCAAAATCAAGCGGTATATCGGAGGATCAATTCTGTGTCTAGGTACCCTCGAGAAAGGAGCATTTCATGCCACCTAACTCGTAAAATAACTCCAAACAAGTTCTGATAAATTGTAGCCGTCACAGCACGTGCGAAGCGTTCGCCATTAGTTATACCGTTTTCCGCCGGAATGTGCCCTTGTCTTTTCGCGAAACACATGCTCTTGCTGTTATCAGGCGTCAAAATTTGTAGCACACGTGCTACCAACTATTGGATATGACGATATATTTCGTTAATAAATTTATTCCTAGCATGGACCCGCGTTCGTATTATAACCGAGTCGGATATTGTTTCAACGCAATAAAAAGTATTCCAAGACTCGGAAATCTCGCATGCGGAATGTTTCTGATTTTTTTTCTGTTTAGAAGTAGCTGTCAGATTCCGCAACCGTCATTGACTGCCGTCGCTTAATTTGTATTGGCACAGTTCGTGCGAAACCCTGGCCGTGATCAATCAATATTGATTTTCACTTTTTCGCCCGTTTAAGGGACATGACGTGCTACAGCATTCTGAAAAACGAACTGCGTGAAAAATCGAGGAATAAGTTACTTTTGCGGGGAACCTTTTGCTTTTTAGGTTGTCGAAGGAAATGGTTTTTGGCCACTGTTGAAGCTCATTTGGCGGTTATTTATTTTCATGGAGCTTATTTGTTGTATGTGAAATTTGCTAAAATTTTTGAATCACTAAATTTTTAAATTATCAATCTTGAAAGATATAGTGTAATTTACAATGACTGTTTATTAAAGAACCAGACACACATCAGTTATGGACAAATAAAGAACAGCATATTTGTTATATGTGAAATATGCAAAAATTTTCGAATTACTGAATTTTTTAGCTGTCGATCTTGAAAGATATAGTGTAATTTGCAATGATTGTTTATTAAGGAAGCAGATACATAACGTTAGTTATGGACACATGAAGAACACCATATTTGTTATATGTGAAATATGCTAAAATTTTTGAATTACTGAATCTTTTAGCTGTCAATCTTGAAAGACATAGTATAATTTACAATGACTGTTTACTAAAGAACCAGACACACATCAGTTATGGACAAATAAAGAACAGCATATTTGTTATATGTGAAATATGCAAAAATTTTCGAATTACTGAATTTTTTAGCTGTCGATCTTGAAAGATATAGTGTAATTTGCAATGATTGTTTATTAAGGAAGCAGATACATAACGTTAGTTATGGACACATAAAGAACAGCATATTTGTTATATGTGAAATATGCAAAAATTTTTGAATTACTGAATTTTTTAGCTGTCAATCTTGAAAGACACAGTATAATTTGCAATGATTGTTTATTAAGGAAGCAGACACATAACGTCAGTTATGGTCACATTAAGAGCACCATATTTGTTATTTATGAAATATGCTAAAATGTTTGAATCACTAAATTTTTTAGCTATCAATCTTGAAAGATATAGTATTGTAGTGATTGTTTATTAAAGAACAAGGCACATAACATCAGTTATGGACACATAAAGAACAACATATTTGTTATATGCGAAATATGCTAAAATGTTTGAATCACTAAATTTTTTAGCTATCAATCTTGAAAGACGTAGTATAATTTACAATGATTGTTTATTAAAGAACCAGACACATAACATCAGTTATGGACACATAAAGAACTCCATATTTATTATATGTGAAATATGCTAAAATTTTTCAATTACCAAATTTTTGAACTATTAACTTGAAAGACAGAATAATTTGCAATGATTGCTTATTAAAGAACTAGCCACATAACGTCAGTTAAGGTCACATAAAGAACACCATATTAAAAATCCCTCCAAAAAGTGATCTGCAAATTTTTCTGCAGCAAATTGTCGTACGATAGCTACAGTGTGATTTGCATAATTCACGCGTGTTCACTAATTAACCATTGAATGGTTATTTTCTATCGAGTCATTTCCCAAATCTCATCCTCCTCTAAATAGCGCCGGTGAATAATTAAAGCAGCGCTCAAACGTACGGCCCGATCGTATAAAGGGTGAAATTGAATTAATTAATTATCGATGTGGCAAAAGGGAAACGCGGACCAAATGTAAAGCGAGATTTGAACGGCGGCCTACGCGATACGAAATAGTTCATATCCCGCATTAGCCATGTAATAGCAGCCTGTCATTCTATTGACATCGATTCAACAAAACGCGTCAAAATTGGGATACGACTGGGAGTAATCACAGCGGGCACAGAGATACGTCGTGTTCGCGAGGGGCGAGCCTAATTCGGAATACCACAGATATCGTGTACTAGCTGAGGTGTAGCGTGTCGGCTAATTGATGCCGGTTTATTAGCTGCCTCTTTCGACCACGAAGGCGTGAACTGCTGGAATATTACTCGACCGACGCCTACCTACGACCGGCGTAGCTCGATGCATAATTAATTTGAAATTGCAACGAAGAAGATGGACAGAGAACTGGGTAGAGAACGAAAGAGCAAGGAGGTTTAGCAACGGACATAGGGTGTTTCACATGTCACCAAGGTGTTATATCAATTATCGTTATTGTTGTAGAAATTTTGACGTGATAAAAGGAGGAATGTGTGAAAGTCATATAGTTTTTATTCACATTCCTGGTAGAGATAGAAAAGAGGGTAACTTTGCCTATGTGATTAGGTTGATCTACACATGGTTCGTATACAGTTTTGTATAGTGTTAGCATTCTGCTAACTCTTTTTTTAGCAGCGCAAAGTAAGTGTGTAGTATAGTACACAAATTGATGTATGTGCAAATTTCATAGATTTTGGGATTATAAGTTCGGAAATTATGAAATTAAATTGTTAAATACTTTGATTACCATGCCCTCAAATGATGACATCCCTAAAGTCAAACATTTCTGGGTTCCAAATTCATCTTCCAGATTCTAAATCTGTAAAATCACCCAGCTTCTAAAGTGCCAAGCTTCCAAATTCTAAAACTCTCAATTAACGTAACTCCAGAATTACCAAACCCAAACTGCTAAATTCCCGTATCACCGAATCCCCAAATTGCCGAATCGCTAGTGTCAAATCTCCAAATTGCCAAATCCCCAAATTATCAAATCCCCAATTTGCTAAATGTCCAAATTGCCAAATCCCCAAATAGTCAAATCCCCAATTTGCTGAATCCCCAAATTGTTAAATCCCCAAATAGTCAAATCCCTAATTTGCTAAATCCCCAAATTGTCAAATCCCCAAATAGCCAAATCTCCAATTTGCTAAATGTCCAAATTGTCAAATCCCCAATTTGCTAAATCCCCAAATTGTCAAATCCCCAAATAATCAAATCCTCAAATAGCCAAAACCCCAATTTGCTAAATCCCCAAATTGTCATATTCCCAAACTTCTAAATTGCTAAATCCCCAATTTTCCAAATTCCCAAATTGTGAAACCCCCAAAGTTCCAATCCCTAAACATCCAAATCCCCAAATTGCAAAATTCCTAAATTGCCAAATCCACAAACGTCCAAATCCTCACCTAACCAAATCCCCAATCCTTTAAATCTCACTACCCATATAACCAAGCAGACGTAATAATAACAAGAAGCACCCGATACGCATAAAAATGAAAAACAAACGCAGTTTAATAAAAATTCGAGCAAAAACGTGAACCCACCCGTCTTAGAAAGTCAGAATGGAAAAGCGTAAATTTACGTGAGCCATCCGTTAAGTGTTAAGTGAACCACCCTGTATATGGCATGAGTATTCCAATAGCTGAGTGCAATACGTTGCTCGTTGTACCATTTCGCACTTTGACTGACACACGTTAGCATCGTTTTCTCGAATGGTGTTAAGGTCGTGCATCGGTTCACAACCCTTTCCGCCCCATCCCATAACTGCGTTGACTGATGCATTTCTCCCGGCAAGCTTGAACGCAATTTGTATGCGCTACGCACGTAAGTCACCTACAAAGTTAAATTGCTGCTACATTGTGGTTCAAGACGTTGGACCAGGTGATACCAACAGGGGAAAGTCTTTCCGCATCCGGCACACGTTCACCAGAGGTTAAGGACGCCTCGAATCGCTGCATCAACTCTGCGCCTCTGTTGCTACACTTCTTCTTCCTTTTTGTAATTTCATTTTTCAAGCTGTATGAAGATTGTAAGGCAGGGTGCAGCGTCTGAAACAGCACACATAGATTGTACCTTTATTGCTTTTGAAGTAAGCAATTCGCTGTAGGATATTTTACTACGTTTTCCGGCTACGTATCTACACTGTGTCATAAAAGTAGTCGTATTGTTTTAGAATAAAATTGTTTAATAGCCATATAAACAAAATTGTTTTCTTCTTGGACAATATTAATTTTATGATACACTAAGTATGTTATATGTGATCTACAAGTTATGTTATAATGTCATAGAGTTGATGCAGAATTTATTTCAGTTTTCGAGTTTCTAAATGTGTTAAGTATATTATAAAAATTATTCTAGCAAAACAAATTGTTCGCAGGAGTTTTACGTTGCATCGAGGTTCGTGAAAAGAAGGGTTAAGGCACCGATGACAGGCAGCATCATGGCGATCTTTATGGGTAGCACGTATACCGGTGGCGCCATGAGTGGCAGGAAGTTACAGTCAGCTTTCACATTAGCTAAATATAATAAACGAAGCTCTATACATAATGCAACACTATTACATAAAATATTACGGAACTAAACACAATATGCACTCTATTATATATATAAACTTTCTAACGAGACAAATTTTAAATTAGTTAGGTTAGGTTCTTCAAATGACAAGATATGGTACAAGAAAAAATACTTTCAGAAGCTTTTTGTACAACAATTCCTTTTTTATTTTTACATTGTTACTGAAGTGTGAAGGTTATTTAATTAAAATTACTGAGTGATGCTACACAGAAAATTATTTTAATTCATTTTAACATAGATTTTTATATTTACAATTATTTATATACGAATTTTTACGAAACATACAAGCACGATGCAAAAATCCGAACGCAAAAATACATTTACACTTGTTTATACTAAAAATATATATTCTCCATTCTCAATGGAAAATTGGGAACTGCGGAATAGTGCCTCTTGTTTCAGTTGCAATTTGTTTCTAAATTATTGTTTCTGCAAAAACCAGTTTCGATAAAAATTTACTTTATTTTTTTAAACAGACTTCGAAATGAAAATTGACGTTTTGAATAAATTTTTAAATACATTTTGAAGGAACTTCAAACAAACTAAATTTATTTTGAAACAAATTAAATATTCATTCATAGACATTATCGGGGTGCTCTCATTAAAATATTAGCTGCTGTCGAGACGAATTGTATAAATTAATTTATGCACCCATGGTCTACTTATTATCGTACTTTATTTTCAAAGTAAAAATAACTGATTATCGAACGTCCGCAAACCTGGTGTTAATGACACGATCGAGCGGTCGGTGTTAAGAGGATTTATTACGTTGATACACATAATTAACCATCTACAGCGTTGTACCATTTGATACAATCGCGTTCCACGTGGTTCCCCTCTTTCTGCGGCTTTTACAATCTTCTTGTTTGCACAGTTTGGACACTTCTAAAAGGCTCGAGCATCCAATAAACCGATTAGCCTAAATGCTCTCTCACCGCACTCTACACGAGTACACGTAACCCCAATCAATCGGCTGCCGGTGCACAATAAGTACCGATCGCGGTGTGCGCGTCTCGTAGATCGATCGCAACGAGCTTTTCGCGTCGATCGATTCAAATTCAAGAGCCTCGATGAATGGAAACAATGCAAAGCGAAGAATGAGCGCGAAAAACCGTACGATAGCGAAACGACCGGGACGGTGATAGGAAGCCACAGGCAATGAAAGACGGAGATACAGTCTCGGTTAAAATGATTGCCCGTTTATGTTATCTTCAACATTCTTAGGGAAACTGTATCCTTTGAATTATAAAGGATGTGTCGCAAACATCTGGGAACGCTTATACAATCGCTATGCTTAACTGGACTGGAGATGTCTGATCCGATGACTTATGACTGATTACACAATCACAAATTACATCAAGTGTTCTTACTTATAGGCTTTGATGATGGTACGAAAATATTTGACACATTGTATGTGCTTTGTATAACTCGTAGAAGACATCTGATGCACCGTGTGTGTCTTACGATATCTTTTTAAAGCGACCGACGCACCATATGCGTCATACGATATCTCTATAAAACATCTACACACAGCATGCATCTCACATTAGTTGTAGAGAGTAATTGACGCACCATGTGCGTCTTATATTAATGATACAAAATAATTGACGCACCGAATGCGTCTTATCTTGTCATTGTAATAGACTTGACGAACCATATGCGTCCTGTTCACAGAATACATTGACGCACCAGATGTGTCACGCAGTAATTATATAAAATAATTGACGCACCGAATGCGTCTGATCTTGTTATTGTAATACGGTTGACGCACCATATGCGTCCTGTTCACAAAATGCATTGACGCACCAGATGTGTCACGCAGTAATTATATAAAATAATTGATGCACCGAATGCGTCTGATCTTGTTATTGTAATGAGCTTGACGCACCATATGCGTCCTGTTCACAAAATACAATGACGCACAGGATATGTCATGGGATCACATAGAATAATTGACGCACCTTATGTGTCTTATGTTACAGTTGACGCATTAAGTGCGTCTGACCTCGTCTATATAATATATTTGACGCACCAGATGCGTCGTGTAGTAACTATACAGAATAATTGACGCACCTTATGTGTCTTATATTATAAATATGTCGCATGACGCATTCAGTGCGTCTGATTTTGTATATTAATATATGTGACGCACCATATGCGTCTTGTGATGGTCACATCGAATAATTATAGCACCAAATATGTTTTATATAGTTCGTATAAAAAATTGACGCATGGGGTGCGTCTTGTGCTATCTATACAGTGACACGTCAGGTGTGTCTTATACTATTTAGACAATGACACATCGTGTGCGTCTTATGCTTTTTATACCATGACACACCGTGTGCGTGTTATGCTTTTTATGCCATGACACATCGTGCGCGTCGTATGCCTTTTATACCATGACACACCGTGTGCGTCCTATGCTACTTATGACATGCATCCTCCACAAGTGTATGGAGTTTGAACAAAATCGGAGATACCCTCATGTCTTCTCATTAAAGGAATTAAAGATAGAAGAGTGCCATAATTTTAGCCTCGAGTGTAGAAGGGGCAACATGACGAATCGAATTAGAAGGACGACAAAGGGGATTGAATCGAAAGTGTGAGAGTGGTCAATCGGATACGCGTGATCGAGAGAAGCTTAAATCAACTTGATTTAAATCGTTGAATTTAAATGGAACGTACATACGCGTGGCGAGTACGCGTTGCGCCGGCGTGCGTTAGTGTGTCGGTGCTAGTTCCATTAGTAACAGGGTTCACTATTTAAATTCGGCTGCAATTTCATCTGCTAGCGCGTTTTAAAAAGTCAAGCCTGTCGAGCGTTAGTAGCCCTGACAGAGAAAAGAACGAATTGGTCGCGGTAGAGCAGTTTTGTCGACCACGGCCGCCAAAAACGTCGAGCAAGTTCACCGTCACCACCATCACCACCGCAACAAACCACTCCACCCGGGAGACCCAGTCGTGTACGTCGCGTTTTTAAATGACGACACGATCAAGCCGATTATCCGTCGTGCAGTTGCACGCCCTATCCAATAAAAACGTTTCGTTCCATGTCAATTATTATCGAGGACATCGAAACAGATTAATCTTCCCGCGATGTGCCAACGAATTTGCCAAAAACGATTTACTTCTTCCACTCACTCGGGTCTGGAATATTACGCACCGTCATTTTGTGTACTTGCTCAAAATGGCGACGTGGGAAGACAATCAACGTTCTCGTACGAGAATTTTTATGTTCACAGTTTGGAAGTTTAGAGAATTAGGAATGTGAAGCTTGAAATTTTTGAGAAAGTAAATGTGACAATTTGGGAATTAATGAATTAAAATGGTGAAAAGTATTGGAATTTTGAAATAAAAAAATCTAAAACTATTTAAATACATAAATATAAAATCTTAAAAATTTGAAAGTACAGGTTTGGAAAAATAAGAAAGGGTCAATTACCACAACGTAATCCATACTCACACAAATACTTACCTAAGGGTTCGTTGTCATCGCTATCTTCATCAAAGTGTTTTCTCGCGGCAAAATTTACATTGGATAAACCGGGAGAAACGTAAGCATATATTCCGAGAAACGTGAGAGGTATGCGGGACTAGGTCATATTCAGTCAACCGTGAACGAGCAACAAATGACTAGAGGACACATAATACTGTTGCACCAAAAATACAGCAAAACTCAAAGGCTATGTCCTATAAAAACACAGAGAACTTTGTGACTCTAGAAATACCTTAATGACATTGATAATGTTACCGTCTTAGACACTGCTCTGCCATTTTGTTATCGATCAGCTGATTTATTAAAATTTTATCTTGCAATTATAAATTGAAACCCCATTTGAGTTGATTTTATTTCAAACTTCCCAATGATAAGTTCCCAAATTTTCACATTTATATATTTGCATGAAAAATTCTCATATTTATCAATTTTCAAGTTACTGAATTTTTATGTTTTTAAATTGAAACGTAGATAAATTAAAGAATGTACTAATGAAACGATGGTAGGTAGTGAACCATTCATCTCTACGTCAATATTTTCTTCAAAGAAGTGTAATTTTCTTGTTAGAGTGCATACTAATAAGTCCAGAGCGCCCCATAGCTTACTACGCCTCTGCGCACGTCTACTGCGCATCACCTCATTGGTGCGCACTTCAACTGCGCATCGCCTCATTGGCGCCAAATTTAACTGCTAACTCGGTAAATAATGCCCTTAGAAAAAATTACAGAGGGAACTTTTAGCTCCAAATTGTACCTTCTAAAATATTATTCAAGACTTTCGATAAATTCTATATATTCTTTATTTAAATTATATAAAGTATCATAAAATTAACTGGTAATAAATATCATCATGAAACACAACGAACAGTATTTCCATTAACTAAAAACAGTTAAAACTATAAACTAGGAACAATATTTCAAACAATATTTCAATGTTTTAATACAGTTAAAAGTTATGATACTTAGGTGTTTACATATTCATTACATATCACTCGAAACGAATGATATTGATTACAACTGAAAAGATCAATACTAAAATGTATGATTGTAAAACGACAATTTCGGCGAGTTTCCAAATCAATTATATTGCATTAATTTTCTATTAAACGAACTTTCATGACGTGAGTATTAAAAACACTGACTGGATACTTCGGCCACTCGTGAAAGAGAGTTTGCCCGCAACAAACACGAATGAAATTCCAAACTATTAATAGTTGCCGGACAAAATTTCCCATTAATGAGTCATTACGAGTTTGGAGCTTCCTGTGGCCCACACGAAATGTTCAGTAATCAATGATACGTAGAAGAACGTAATCCTCCAGTAAAGTATAAATTGAAAGCATAAATCTCTGCGTTTCCACTAAAATGGATATTAAATGTACGAAACGTACGAATACTTAATATACAGATTTGTTCAGTTATTATGGGCCCGAAGTATTAAATTATACGAAGTCTTAAAATTTATCTGAAGCTAATAAATTATCCTAATCATCCCAATTAAGAATCCTCATTTGCTCCACAAAATTCTGAAGCACCTGTAAATAATTTTCTAACGGTTCACGTTGCCATAGCTCTTCATCATCTCCGTCCGCTCACGGGATAATTATAAACAACCGGTTGTTGCAATCCGAGAGGTATCGCGTTCCACACGAAGCAGAACACGAGCTGTTAGCCGGAAAACAGTTTCAACAACTAAGAAGAAAGTTGGGTGGGAAAGCTGGCCACGCTCGAAACTTTCCTGTTTTTCCACTCGTTGCTATTCATGACCGGGCGGAAAAATCGTAGAGCAAGCGAGTTGTCGTGCAACGTGGAGACAGTTCGACGGGGTGCGAAGGGTGAGGGGCGTAGAAGAGCAGGGGTAGAAGAACTCCGCCGGAAGTATTATCCTCGGGGTTTTTCCGTTCGATGCCTGGTCGCACTTTTAAGTCAAAGCGAACTGTTCTCGACGATTCGTGCCGGTTCCTCATCGTTGTCGTAGTTGTCGCTGTCAATCTGTCGCAGTTGTCTTCGTGTCATCGAGGAACTCATTAAAATTACAGCGAGCCACTCGATTACTTATCCTCCTTCCTCTCTCTGCACTTCCCACTTCGAATTAATGAGACGAATCTTCTGAGTAACCCCTCGTCAATGAAGTATCGTTAAAAAATCTTCGACGAGTCTTCAGATTACCGACTGTCGATAATCAACGAAGTTCACGAGTTTGCGTAAATTCCTTATATCGCTTTATTAAACGTAATTAACCTTTAGAAGGAACGTCCTCTAAAAGGGTTAGATTGGTCGTAGCATTGGTCCAATATGTAACATTGATCTTCTGGACGGGCTTGCCCCTTTTAGGGGACAGCAACTCTAATATTCCATTGGACGTATTAGTTATTTACAGACATAAATTGCACCTCTAAAATATATCGATCAAGGGAGAAATGCCGGCTCTCCAGAGATTAAAGACTGATGCGGAAAAAGAGGACTTTATTTTATCAAAGACTAATTTTATAGTAGTGAAATAGAAATGAAAGTGCACTTATTGGTAAAATAGGATTATTTACATGTTTCAGAAACTTTGAATTGTGAAACTTATTATACTAATTCGTATAGAAAAGTTTGATACGAATCTTGAGATTCAGATGAGTCTTAACCTAAATTAAACATTTGGGTGTACAACGTCCCTGTAAAAATTTAGTGCAACTAGTTCCATCAATATTTATCGCTACTGACTTGTGCCGAATAAAAAGAGCACGGAAGTAAATGCTATACTCTATTGATTTATTTTGTTGCGGGTTCGTGTTTAAGAGTTACGGGGGTTACGTGCTGCTATCCCTTACGGTTTTAGCCGTGAGAAATGGCGGTAGAACATGATACATTAAAATATTGTCTTTAGCAAGTGTTTATTCTTTTCTGGATACGAATATGTTCGGTAAGTTCGGTAATTTGAAACTCTTTATATATAAATCAAATGCGAGGTAGTTATTTAGAGGCTTCCACCATCTTGAAATATTTCCATGAAATTACGAAGTATGAGGATCATTGAAGTTTTTATATATTATAGTTTTTATATGTATTGTTGTTATTTGAGCAAAGCTTTTGAGTAGTACTCAAAAATATTTTTAACGTTATTCGGAAAACAAAGTGGCAGTTTTAGGTTAGGTTTGACGTACTGTTGGATTCAGTGAATGAATAAGAAATTATTTCAATCATGATCTTGATATTTAAATGGCTATTAAAATAGCCAGCAAATGAATTAGTTTTAGTTTCAGTTTATGTTTGTAAAATATTAAGTTAGGTTATGACTGACCTGACCATCATAGTCATTAAATGACTATAAGATAAATCTAACTTGAATAAAATTCAAATCTATGTATTTATAGAATACACAACATTTCATATTATTTATGAATTTAATGGATTTTTATGAATGAATAAATTTTCATTTACAGAAAAATCATACTATGATCCTTCAGTTCCACATTTGGAACTAAATTAAATCCAAATTGATAACATCTACAAATAACACCTACATATATTATCAAATGATTAAAGCACTGTAGCTATTATTTTTAAATCAAAAGAATGTTTCATAATGTAAGAGGTAAATAAGCCGTACCACAACGTACACCGAAAGGACCGCGAGTGATTTGGATGTTGATGAATAAACTACCTACGGGACGTGAAGGCAGGGAATTAGGGAGCTGGTATACGAACAAGGTTAACGCATTAAGAGCATATTAGTTAAGTCTGTTAGATATGAGTTTGACATTGGGGAACCGAGAAACTGGTGAGCTATGAGATTACGCAGCAACAGAACTTAGGATTGATATTAGATTCCGGTTGAAACGATTAAGTTTCGACAAGGCTGAGCTGAGCCTGAGTCAGATTTAGGTTAAATCTCGGCTTACTTGATTGATTGTGAGCGATTTGAACATTGTAGATTAGAAATGTTGTGTTCGGATTAGAATCGCATTTGATAGATTGCTGGGTACTGGTTTGCTACCAAGTGGATCACTGTTGCACATAATACATACATTTCGTGTGCCTGAGTATTCTTTTGCTCGTTGATATTGTTTAACGTGTTTATACTTTTGAAGTACTCTGACGAAAAACATAGTGTTATTAATATAGTGACATTTTAGGTGTTTTGTTCAAAATATTTTTTATGCTGGTCCATGGAATGTCTCATTTCATATTTTGCTATAACTACAAAGAAATTTGAATTATACCTAATAATACATCTAATACATCCTAATATGCTTCAAAAATTAAATACATTAAATAATATCTAATTAAATAGTAGTAGTAAGTGAATAGCATTAAGTGAAGAGCATATGTGGATTCCCTAGGGAACATATGATACTTATGCAAGAATGAAATCTCCACTTTCAAGGAATTTTCATAAAAAGTAACCTTGCAATTTAATTAACCTCCTCAAACAATAACCTTGAAATTAGACCTCCAAAAAGAGTAACCTAATTTAATTATCCTTCAAAAGAAATAACCTTGAAGGACCCTAACTCAGACCAGCCTAATCAGTTCCATCCACTGCAAAAATAATCCAAAATCCACACACATGAACAAAATATGTTTTCCACCAACAAAAGACTGTATCATGGAAATATTAATTACTCAGCAATTAGGAACAACATTAACACCGGTTCTTTCATCAGGCTCGCACGCGCATCAACTTATGCCTGTGGCATTTACACGAGTGTTGCAGTGAAAATAAATTTCGAGGGAAATCAGCTCGTCATGGCGTGACTGGCTAACAGACGGGACGCGTAGCGAACAGTTTCCTGAAAGGGTAACTTTGACGTTGAATTGATTGGGCCGAGCATGTCTGGTTCAGGAAGGCAATCGACTTTTGCCCGTAGCAACGGTGTTAACGGTGACTGGGCCCGTAGCGTGCCACGGTCACGCGACCAACTCTTCGTGAGCTTTTCTTCCCGTATGGAAAGTGAAACGGAGCACAATAGAAATCGTGCCGGAAGCTTACCTCGAAATGCGGCGTACTGCTTTCGGTAAGTGCCTGGTGCAGGACACTTATCTATGCAATCTTTAGGTCTGATACCAAACTTTTTGAATTCTTTAAATTTCACTTTGAATTTAGTTTTTGAAGATTCTAAGTCTCAAGTTCTAGGATTTTTAAATGTCCACATCTACAAATTTTCAAATCTCCAAATCCTTAAATATTTAAATCTCTAACTTCCCAAACCCACGAATTCCCAAACCTCTAAATTCCACAACCTCCAAATTCCTAGATACAAACTACCACTGTATTAGATCATCAATATACTCTCACGTCACACCAATAGGGGTAGTTAAATATTACTAGGTCCGACTAAAAGTGGGTACCCATTCGTGACAAACACCCGTATCCTAACAATGTTGCATGCCATCAAATGTGGACATCGGTGTCCAGATACTATCAGTGTCTAAGCGTTATAAATACAGCCTACGAAGTTCAGTAGGCTATCTTTCTCATTAGGCTCTGCTATCTAATGTTAGCAATCTCCTACAAGAATGAATGTCATGGTGATATAACATTCCCGTTTGTCACAAAAAAAAAGAACAATCCACCAGATTTCATCACCCTTTTGTAATTACATTGTTCATGTGATTATAAATGGAACTAGCAATTATGCAGAAATTTCCACGTATTCAGTCACTTTAGCAAATGTAAGGATCATATCCTGGAAAATGGTAGTGGAAGTGCTCGACGAACGGCGTTTACGTGTTCGATCGGCGTGTCGGGCTGCCTGCACGTACTTCAGTAACGTCTGACGGAGAAGCCTCGAATTCCGATTCCTCTTCTTGCTCGTCTTTTTTTTCGCGCCTGATACGTTCTCCGCGATAAAGAACAAACTTTCACGCGATGTCGTTGATTCACGCCGACTTCTCGCATTGTCTCACCCTTCGCCATCCTAACGCTGGGGAGCTTTCAGCGACTGTAGCGAGGGGTGGCGATCCCGCTAGATCGTTTCTTTCTACGATCGTCCAAAAAGCGAGCGTAGGTAGGAAACTACGTATTCCACGAAGGGTACCGTTCGCTTTACCGTCGAAAGATTATCGCAGACAATAAAAGTCAGCCCGCTGTGATTCTCTCGTCGATCCTCGACTTCGGGGGATTCGTAAGAAACGAAGCGAGGTAGGGTGACAAAGACGGGGGGTATAACTGCAAGAGAAACGAAGGCGAACAAAGATGGAAGGGTTGGAGAAGGTGACAGAACGCGGGAGGAGGAGAAGGATCGGCTGCCTCGGTTGGCGGAGTTGTTCGGTGACGACTTTACTCCTTCCATTAATCAACTCTCCCCGCTTTTGTCGCTCTTACAGTTGCCACCGGCGTACTATGCCTCGAAAGGGGTGGCTGCTTTAAGTCACACTCTGTAGCCACGTTGTTCTATTGCTCTTAACGCTAATGCTACCCACCGCCCGACTACCGAAGAAAAACGAACACCCAGACCTGCAAGAATACCTGTACCTGCGGGACTTATCAGCCTCAATCGATTGCCAATTCTTCGTCAGACACTTTCCGACTTTCTTCTCGCCCAACTTCCCGTTACGCGCAGATGGAAAGTATTTGTTCGTTTTCTCCCTGAAAATTACTTTCGAAATTCTTACCTCTTCAAAACCTGAGAAATTTTAATTATAAAGCGATTTCTTGCATTGTACTACTCGATAAGTGCCCGATATCGGGGCTGCGGAGGCGGGCCCTTATCGACCCTACGTCTCGTAGAAACATTCTTAAATGGATTTCATTAATCTACATCCCTTATTTTCATATTATACATCATATATTTTAAACACTATCTTAAATCTTTGTTTGGGCGAATAAAAGAATGAAGATAAGCGATCAAGAAATTGAAGTTCTTCTATAAACGATAAATGAATTTAAAAATGAAGAGGAAGTTAGTGTAGAATTTAATTCTATCAAAACAACTGCGCATTGTGATTAAAAAGTTATGGCGTTCATCTACTAAAGTCGGGAACTTAGTGAAGAGAGTGTTAATGTACTCGAGACGCGGAATAAGTAGAATTAGCTTCCGGAGCGACATTTTGTAACTTAAATTTGTGTCTCCGCTACATTGTTTTCGTATTATTCAAATTACATAAGTTATTTCAATTGTACGAGTTTATCGCGGACGTCTGCCACGCGTACGGGGTAAGTCATCTCCTCGTTAATTTTCAACTTATCATGCTCTAATTCCTTCTCGCCTATCTCCATCTTCAGGCTGGCGTTCATCGATGTTACCAAACTTTCACGAATAACATTTCCGTCCTTCCTCGAGACATTCTTATGTTTCTGAGCCGAACGCAGCTCGCTCTCGCGACGCGTTTCTCAACTTAACTCCTAAGCCCGTGGTCTCTTTTCTCCGCGTCGCTTCAGCATTTTGACGCTTTAGAAAATTTTCTTGCGCTCCTTAAACTTTCTGCCCGAGTCAATTTGGCCCACTTTAGTTGCCTTTGTGCGTCTGCAGAAATTGCTCGCTGCTTCTTGTTAGAATTCATGCGTTTCATCGCGAGACCATTTTCCGAGATTCCTCCGTTTTAAGCAATTCTATTTAATCGCGGTTCCTGCCAGAAAAAGGAACCGTCGTGTTGAATGACGGAGGCCGTTTGTAACTTTTCAGTAAATTATTAATTAGGAAATTAACTACTTAATCATTATAGGTAGGATTGTAATATTTTTTTAAATATTAATAAATCGAGTGTAGATCATATATTTTTTTTATAGATTTGATTGAAAGGGGTAACTTTTGCCTGAAAACTTTCTTTGTATCTGTTAGAGATCACGAGTTATGAAATGAAATTGAAAAATAGCTGAGTCTTTCAAATATCTGTATGCCATTTATCTGTACGACATTTATCTGTACGTCACTTATCTGTACAACGTTTAATTATATATCTATCAGTGAAATATTTAGTTGTGTGATATCTATCATCATGACATTTGTTTGTGAGATATTTATCTGTATGATAATATGAGGTATTTATATCTTTGTGATATTCATTTGTTTAAATATTTATATCTATATGATACTTACCTGTATGCGATTTATCTATGCGATAAATGTAAAATATTTGTACAATACTTTTTGTAAAATATTTGTATCTGGATATTTATTTCTGTACGTCGTTTATATTTACCTGTCGGCTATTTATCTGTATGACATTTATCTGTACGTCATTCATCTGTACAACGTTTAACTGTATATCTATCTGTGAAATATTTAGTCGTATGATATCTATCATCATGACATTTGTTTGTGAGATATTTATCTGTATGATAATGTGAGGTATTTATTTCTTTGTGATATTCATTTGTGTAAATATTTATATCTGTATGATATTTATCTGTATGCCATTTATCTATACGATAAACGTAAAATATTTGTGCAATACTTTTTGTAAAATATTTGTATCTGGATATTTATTTCTGTACGTCGTTTATATTTACCTGTCGGCTATTTATCTGTATGACATTTACCTGTACGTCATTCATCTATACAACGTTTAACTGTATATCTATCTGTGAAATATTTAGTTGTATGATATCTATCATCATGACATTTGTTTGTGAGATATTTATCTGTATGATAATGTGAGGTATTTATTTCTTTGTGATATTCATTTGTGTAAATATTTATATCTGTATGATACTTATCTGTATGCCATTTATCTATACGATAAACGTAAAATATTTGTGCAATACTTTTTGTAAAATATTTGTATCTGGATATTTATTTCTGTACGTCGTTTATATTTACCTGTCGGCTATTTATCTGTATGACATTTACCTGTACGTCACTTATCTGTACAACATTTAACTATACATTTATCTACAAAATATTTTGTGTAAAACATTTGTATTTGCACGATACCTACATATGTAAGACATATTCCCTTAAATTTAAGCCTTTGTAAGTAAATTAAGAGAGCAAACAAAAAGTAATCCACACTCATACATGTTCCCCCACGTTTCGGTTTCATTTTTCGAATACCCGTGTAAATTCTTGTCGGTACCGTGTGCTATAAAAATATTGAATTTCTTGAACACCATTTTGTTGTACACATCGATACAGCCGTAACTGGATGGTACAGTACATAGACTTCTATTTCCGTTATTTCGGGCCGACGTCCGCCAAACAACGACGACACGTTCGGCAAAGAAAAAGTCGAACTTTCTGCAATTTAGATAAAAATAACGCTGATATCCGATCACAATAGGAGCACAATGGACATCTCGGGGACGATGACTACTCGGCTTGGGGCACTCAAAGAAATTGGCTGGTGGTTTCCTGACCCCGACTGGCCAGACCTTAACGGATAGTTGGAAACTCAGGGAGCAGGTGGCTTTCGAGCCGTTCTTCGAATCAGACCGCTTCAACAACCCCCACCCTTCTATTTCACCTACGACTTTTCATCCCCGAGGTGGGGACGATTCGGCGGTCATCCTTTTCGCATTACATCCGACAAAGAAGTAACTGGCTTCTGAGAGTTCCTTTAAATCCCAAATACTTTTCTCGCCTTTCTTACACGGCCTGTTCCGTGCCTTGATCGTCTGTCTCCAATCTCCCAAAGCACCCCTGCACCCTTTGTACCTGATCCTTCTCGCGATTGACTCTGTTTTTTCTCGTAAACAGGATTCGTCGATAGCTACGCCGCTATCGGAAAGAAAATGCGACCGGCTTCTATCGGGACACGTTTTTCCCGCTGGATGTTAGAGAACTTGTGATAAGACACCAGCCTCCTTCCATCGAGATCCTCCGCGAAGATCTACCAAACTGTCAAAGAAGTAAAGGCGCCCGTGCATTGTCCCTTACTTTCTGATCTATTACAAAAATTTCTATTATAAATTGTATTTTGTAATATTTCTCTGTGATCATTTCTTTAAATCATAGGATTTGTTAGAAATATTTAGAATGAATAAAGAAGTGCAATCACTAGGATGGAAAATTTTGTTCTGTTACAAGTTTCTCGTAGAGAGCCATTCAAAATAGCAATTAGATTTCAAGTCTTTTTTATAGTCCCACAGAAATTGCGGACATAGGATTAAACCGAAAGCTATGGCGGGATGTACATCGAAATTCACGCAGAAGAAAGCTGGATAGGTGGAAATTGCAGCGTGCACGTAATCATAACTTGAAATAGCACGTTCAGCAATAGCGGCTACAGGAGCGTCCAAGCGTAGCATTAAATTTTGCGAGGAAAAAGGGGATGAGAAGTGAAATTGCAGCGCAATAGTTAGTATCATCGACCGAATCCGTGGAATTTAGAAAAATAGTGATGCACCGTCAATACGTGATCGCTGCAGGCAATAAAAGTCAAATGGCGATTCCATAACCTCAAAATTTTTGCCCTAAGTTATCTTCGAAAGAGAACTTAATACTGTACATACTTATAGCAATTTTTTAAAGAAAATTATATTATGTTAACTGTTTTTAAATTACTTTGTTGTCTTTTTTCATAATTATGATGTATACGTTTCTTTAAAATGATTATACTATATTAATTAGTCTTTTTCTCATTTTTTTTAGGTTATGTTATTTAATTGTCTGAAAAAAATTATGTTGCATGAATTTTTTAAACAGGATTATATTATAATAATTTTTTTTAGATTATGTTATATCAATTGTTTGAAAAAAATTATATTGCATGAATTTTTTGAACAGAATTGCATTGCAATAATTTCTTATAGGTTATGTTATGTCAAGTGTCTGAAAAAAATTATATTGCGTGAATTTTTTAAACAGAATTGCATTGCAATAATTTCTTATAGGTTATGTTATGTCAATTGTTTAAAAAAAATTATATTGCATGAATTTTTTAAACAGAATTGCATTGCAATAATTTCTTATAGGTTATGTTATGTCAAGTGTCTGAAAATAATTATATTGCGTGAATTTTTTAAACAGAATTGCATTGCAATAATTTCTTATAGGTTATGTTATGTCAAGTGTGTGAAAAAAATTATATTGTATGAATTTTTTGAACAGAATTCCATTGCAATAATTTCTTATAGGTTATGTTATGTCATGTGTCTGAAAAAAAATTATATTGTATGAATTTTTTGAACAGAATTATATTACAATAATTTTTTTTAAGGTTTTGTTATATCAATTGTTACAAAAAAATTATAATGTACTCATTTTTGGAGAAATAATTATATTATATCAATTACTTTTTAAAATTATGTCTTCATTTTTTAAGAAGGTTATAATATATTAATTCTTATAAACAATTTATATAACAAATTTTATTTTTAGCTGTGTTATACTAATTTCTTTAAAAAGACTATATTCTATAATTTTTTTTTAAATTTTACTGTGCTAATTTTTGTAATAAAATTATATTTTATTTTTTCCAATTATGTTGTGTTAATACTTTGAACAAGGATAACCTTCTGAAAAATCTTATATTATTTTGTTTTTCAAAGTATGTATTTCTGAAAATGATAATATTACAAACTTGAAAAATTAAAAAAATCATTGTTTAACGTTAAAAAATATTGATGCAAAGAACACTTGTTCAGTTACCAAAATGAAAGAATATATCGTAATGATTTTCTCGTAAGGAATTGACGAAAAGTGTCAGAAAATAATGATCAAGATTGAACCGTAATGAAATGCTAATTTCATCCTAGGAAGGAGAGTAATTTGCAGTTTTCCTACCCCGGAAAAACGAACGCCACGGCACACTGCAAAATTCAACGAATAATATATCGTCGTGGCCGCAATAATTAATCTTCATTTGCTGTTTCTTTTCAACGGCGAAGGCGTTCTCATGCAGAATTCTCCGTTAGATAAGATTCCATACTGGAAATAGCAAGTGTGCGTGCGGAAGCCTATTGTACGATAACACGAACACGAAAATGGCATAAATACAACGACTTTTCGAGTGTCAATGAATTGTACAACTTATTGTACGTTTCAGACAGTATTGTTACCGTGAGTGTATTGCTTTGTAGTTTATTATTTCAAGATTTGTTATTGTGCGGCTGCTTGCGTGCTGATAAGGGAACTCCTATGAACTTGTGGATTGCTATAATTGAGATTTATATCACTTTCGGATACAGGTTTATATCACTTTCAGATTAACATGATGATGCGTTTGATATTTCAATGAAAATGTGGATGTGGTTTATTGAAATTAAACCTTGTCGCAATAAATATCCTTGATTTGTCAGAGTTAATCATACTTGCAATATTAAAACAGATACAGAAGATTATTTTTGTTTTCAGCAAATATAAAAATTCAACTTAAATTGAAGTGTATTAAAAATTCGAGTGAGAGTTGTTACGGTTGAAGTGCGAGTGCCTCACGTGTCAGACTCCTCAGACAAGGGGTTAATCTCACGCTCCATGATATAAGACGTTACTTAAGCTCATCTTTCATAATGTAACCTAACATAACCCTACTTAGTCTCACGTTACATAATCTCATATAACATGACTCTATTTAATCTTGTCTTATGTAGTTTAACCTAACTTTATTTAAGCTCTCCGTACATAATATAGCTCTCTTTAAACACACCACGTAATGTAACCTATCTTTACTTAATTTCACCTTACAAAATGTAGAATAACTCTACTTAACCATAACCTATAATCCAACCAAACTTAACCTAATTCTAAATATGGAAAATGAATCGGAACATAACCTCACCTTACATGATAGAGTTAGGTTAACTCTACTTAGCTTTACCTACAATATAACCAAATCCAACCTGACTTTCGATTACATATACAAAAAATTAACCTAACTTTATATAACCTCACTTTACATAATATAACCTAAATGTACTCAACCTTACCTTAGAATTTAACAAAACTCAACCTAACTTTCAATTACGTATAATCAAAACTAAACTAACTTACCTTAAAATCTAACAAAACCCAATCTAATCAAACCCTACCTAACCAAAACCAATAATAGCATTTCCTAGAAAAACAGAAAAGAAAGAAAAATGAAATAGAAAAATTTTCTTTAAAATATTACTTAAAAATTTAAACACACACCTTGGAAAGTTTAATATCTTTCCATAATTAAATTGAAAGGACAATTTATATAATACTGATTGCACCCAGAATAATTTTATTCATAAATAAATTATTTCACCGAGCAACAAATTTGTGCAAACAAGTGCATATTGATTTTTTGACATCGCAACAGAATGTACGTAAATGTGATATAGAAATTGTGCAGCAGATGATCTATGGTGTACGAATGTGGAATTTTAAAAAAAGTTTTTCTGGAGCAGTGGAAGAAATAATACCACCGTTGCATTTGTTAAGGCTTTTTTCCAGCCGTGATAAATATGCGCTAGCGTAACAATGCAGTATTTGCGGCACAGCGGAGCATTCAAAATTACGTGAACGCGCTACGAAATGCTATGTTCTAATAAATGTGAATGCAAGGAATCAAGAAACCGTGATCTGCTGATTATAGTGCTCTGTAATATACCGAAAAGCTTGAGGCATTAGGGGAGGCATTACGGTTTCCGATATTTCGTTACCTTTTGAGATGGGGGAAATGAAAAAATAATTTTATGTAGATAATCGATGTGTGTATAGATACAGGAGTGGTAAACCTTTAATAAATGTACTAATCGTTCAAATAAATTTTAGTCATGCTTAATGTACTGTGATATATTTATTACTATACGATAAATACGAAGTCACAATTTATTCTGCAATATGTTAATATTTGATCATTAATTTGTTACGTTACAAATACCAGTTATAAAAATGTTTGAAAGTAACCTAACCTAAAATCTTCAGCTGAAGCCAATATTCTGAACTACACATGATAGTGTCACCAATTTTATTACGAGAAAGTTTGGAAATATGATAAAATAAAATTGTATGAATAAATGTTCCATGACAATAAACACATATGAAAACTAGTTGTGTTAAAATTATATAAACGTTTGAAAATAAGCTCACCTAAAATCTCCAGCTGAAGCCGCCATTTTGAGCTACCCATGATTCCACGTTTTCACCAATTTCGTCATTAATCTATTATATTATATGAAAATTTAAAAATGTGGTAAAATAAAATTGTATGAATAAATGTTCCATGACAATAAATACATATTAAAACTAGTTGTGTTTAAATTATATAAACATTTGAAATTAAGCTAACCTAAAGTCTCCAGCTGAAGCCGCCATTTTTAGCTACCCATGATTCCACGTTTTCATCAATTTCATCATTAATCTATTACATTATATGAAAATTTTTAAACATGATAAAATAAAATTGTACGAATAAATGTTCCATGACAATAAACACATACTAAAACTTGCCAAGTTTCATTTACAAAAATATCTGAAAGTCACCTAACCTAAAATCTTCAGCTGAAACACTCTCTGTTACGAACTATAACAAACAGTGCAATTATTCCCATAATAAAAATGTTAAATTTGCAGGAAATACGTCGATGATTGAAACGAAAGTTTTAATAAGAAACTTTTAAGAAGGTAAGCTTTCATTTCCTCATAATATGGCCGCAACCTCGGTGCTCCTTTTCCGTGAGATGACAGAGCTCTCAGACCGTTTTGTCAGCATCCTCTCGACACCGGGAACGTGAGATCGTTATTTCATTATGGTTAATTTGAGACTGAGTGCGCTCGTGGGGTAAGGCCAACGAGATAACAGAGGAATTCCCATCATTAGAAGGACGCATCTAGTGAAGATTAACGAGCACCACAATACTCGATGTCACACTGAATAATATGTTACGTTCGTTGCAATTCATTCCCTTATTTGGAGTTGGTGCCTGTTCGTGCTTGGCTTGGTTCGGGTTCTTCAAGAATTAGGGAACACTGCGGTACAACGGTTTCTTCGAGGAGACTCAAACTGAAGTACCTTTCTTCATCCTCGTATTTCCTTCTTTCTTTCATGGTATATGTAGTTTGAAAGTTTTGGAGCGTTTAGGGTTAAAGGATTTTTGATTTTGGGAAGTTTGGAAGATTGGGATTTGAAAATTTCAGGAGTTGACTTTGAATGAAAATCAAGGACTGTGAATGAAAATAGAGGTTGACTTTGGAATTTTCAAATTTTTAAATTCAATCTTCCAATACATTTTCAATTAAAATACCCAGATTTCAAATTTTTAAACCTCACATGTGAAACTTCGAAACTCGACCTTCGGAACTTAGAAACCTGAAAGTTCTGAACCTTTAAAACTCCGTTCCCAAAATTTTCAATTTACGTAAAACTAATTTCGAAACTTCTTCGTTACAGATTTTCTGTAGTATTTTTCTGACCATTTGAGAACCACAAGTTGCCACAATCGCATTTCCGCAGAAATCCGACATCTGAAAGCAACGTAAAAGTCCATCGTTGCGTTCCTTTATTTCGATAAATGAGCTGTCAACATCAACACCGAACAATGCGCGGCTAAGTTGAAAAATCCCCGAATCTTATAATTAATGCCGGCGAAGTTTCCATAAAAACAGAGTGCAAAGGTTGACGCGGTTGATTAACGAGCGTGTATCCCGTAACTCGAATGATTTTTCTCAGGTGATGGTCTTTGTAAGTAAATGAAGCGTTATTAAGTTCTTACGATGTCGAAGCCGGACGAACAATGCCGCTAGAACTACGCAAAGCCGAGGAAGAAAGGCAGAGGTTACTGATTGTCGAGCTATCGATCCACCGTCATTCCATTGCCCTACCCGCACCCCCGGGTAAGTAGGTAACTAGAGTTTCAGGTTGCGAAATAACATAATCGTAGTGACACGCCAGGATTGGCTTTTCCACTCAAAATACGAGCTCCGTGTGAAACACTAGACAACCTTGTCGCATCGAATTTAATTAGTTCTTCGTGTGTGCGATACACCGAAAGCAGGACACCAAGTTCTATTTCTATCATATCTGGTCTAAATTGTTAATTAACATTCCTCTTGTGGTTATATTTTGCTATCTGATGCACGAATTTCTGTTGACTTTTCTAGGTTATTTTAGATTATGGACAGATTGTAGATTTGTTCAACTGTGGTTGACAGGGGATTGGATTGTTGAACTGACAGGTTGGGTGTCTGACATGATTTTTATCTAATTGTGGATATGTTCTGTTGGAGGTCAGATTGTAGGTTAGGTTGTACATTTATTATGATTTTGGTCTATCAAATTGTGGATCTGGTAGATTTCCAATCATTTTGGATGCAAACCTATGGAATTGAGGATCTAGAATGTGATCTGGAAGACTGGGTTAATCGAATTGTGTATTTTGTCAAATAATCGACCTGTCGAATTCTGCTGAACTATGTTAGATTGTGGATGTGACCGTTCATGAATATGTCAAGTTAAGTGAACTAGGTTGTGAGTTAGGTTATGTATCAGGTTGTGGATGAACCAGATTGTACACTTGTGAAGTTGCAGATGCGTCATGATTTTGATTTATCAAATTGTGGATCTAGTAGACTTTGAATCATTCTGACTGTAAATCTCTGAAATTGAGGACCTAGAATGTGACCTGCAAGACTATAGGTTAATCAGATTGTCTATTTGTCAGATAATGGACCTGTCGAATACTGCTGGACTATGTCAGGTTGTGGATGTGATAGTTTATGCATATGTCAAGTTAGGTGAATTAGGTTATGAGTCAGGTTATGTATCAGGTTGTGGATTCACCAGAATATGTATTTGTGAAGTTGCAGATGTATCATGATTTTGATTTATCAAATTGTGAACCTGGTAGACTTTGAATCATTTTGACTGTAAACCTCCAAAATTGAGGACCTAGAATGTCACCTGCAAGATTATAGGTTAATCAGATTGTCTATTTGTCAGATAATGGACCTGTCGAATTCTGCTGAACTATGTCAGGTTGTGGATGTGACCGTTCATGAATATGTCAAGTTAAGTGAACTAGGTTGTGAGTCAGGTTATGGATCAGGTTGTGGATGAACCAGATTGTACATGTGTGAAGTTGCAGATGTATCATGATTTTTATTTATCAAATTGTGGACCTAGTAGACTTTGAATCATTCTGACTGTAAATCTCTGAAATTGAGGACCTAGAATGTCACCTGCAAGACTATAGGTTAATCAGATTGTCTATTTATCAGATAATGGACCTGTCAAATTCTACTGGACTATGTCAGGTTGTGGATGTGATAGTTTATGAATATGTCAGCTTATGTGAACTAGGTTATGAGTCATGTTATGTATCAGGTTGTGAGTTAGGTTATGTATCAAGTTGTCAGTCAGGTCATGTACCAGGTTGTGGATCAATCAGATTGCACACCTGTGAAGTTTATAGACCTGGTATACTTTAAATCATTCTACCTATAACTCTATCAAGTTCAGAACATTTTTCACTCCTTCAAAAAATCAAAAACTGCAACATCCATAATATATAACTTCAACCAAACAGCAATAAGTCCATCTTTCGATGCACAAATATTTACAGCTACAGAATGAAACACATCTGAAACTTTTCGAAACAGTAAGCTGCAAGGTGACAGTGATAAGCTGATTGTCTATATGTTAGCTCGAATGTCGAAACCTATGATTGGATGAATTTATCTACCGAGGAGCAGGGTTGCAAGCCTTACGCCAATATTGGTTTGGAGGATTGGCTGATCAAGTCGTATCCTCGCGCCGGATTTTGTTTGTTCTACGTGGATTTTATATTGAATTTGCTTCGCATCCTACACATTCTTTAGACGAATTGAATTATACACGATATACCGATAATAATCCAGTACCGATTTACTCGTGTAATCTGGAGCAATATTCTTGATGACATTTCAACTTCACTATTGTACGCCGGAAGTTGCGAGTTGTCCTCATTTCGTATAAAGCTTGTCTGGATGCAATTATATGGACGAAGAAGACATGGATAATAGCCAGAGAAGTGAAAGGTGTGTAATATTAATTCAAAATAACACTACAATTTATAATTATATTTCTTCGAGTTGGTAAGAAGTCATGGGAAGCAGGCAAGGTTCTTACATGCATTTCTCTGAGCTGGTAGCTTATGTGCATGCACTTTCAACGCTCTATACAATTCCAAAGTAGTTCTGCAAGTTTCAGTTTCGAGGTGGCAAGGGCGTATTCGAACTCCTTAATAGATTTCCAGAAGTGGTGCATGTACCCGATTAAAATTTCACCGTGTAACAGAATACTTTGACCCTTTCGTCCTTCTTTCTTTTTATGGGCTTCCAAGTTTCTTCTTTGCCAAATTATAGTTCTGATATGTCGCTGAAGTCAGAGGAAATACTTTCTGGGAAGATACTTGAAAATTATCGAGAAGGACTATTTTTATTAAAATTTTGTTGCATTGTACAGTTCAACTGTACTGTCAGACTGATTTTGTTCAGACGTGGATTTGTGAGACTGTGAGTTTGTTAGATTATTAGGTCGTGGATTTATCAGATTGTAAAGTCGAGTTGCACATATGTGTTCCACATGTGTGTTCCACATGTGTGTGCATATTTTGGGGTGTCTAATCTTGTGAAGCTGATAGACAATTGTGGAACTGATAGACATTGAATCATTAAGATAGCGAATCTATCAAACTCTTAATTTAGTAGACTTTGGATCAATCAGACTGTGTATGTGTCAGATAGTGGATCTACCAAATTGTACATCTGTCAGACTGTCTATCTGTCAGGCTGTGAATCTCTCCGACTGACAATATGCCAGGTTGTGAATTAATTTGTGTGTCTGTCAGATTGTAAATTTGTCAAGCTGCAGATGTGTGATGACTTTGGTTTATTAAATTGTGGGTTCAATTGATTTTGAATCAATTAGGTTGTGGATCCATCTAATTGTGAATCTAGCAAATTGTGGGTTAGTTAGATTGTGTATGTATCAGATAGTGGATCCATCAAATTCCACATCTGTCAGATTATGAATCTGTCAAACTGTCAACGTGTCAGATTGTGGATTAGGTGTATTTGTTGGATTCTACATTAGTTAAGCTGCATATATGTCATGATGTTTACCTACCAAGTTGTGGATTTGACATACTTTGAATCCTTCAGATAGTAGACCTACCAAATTATTAATCAATTAGACTGTGGATCAATCAGGTTGAGTGTTCATCAAATAGTGGATCTATTCAATTGTACATCTGTCAAGCTGTTAAAGTGTCAGACTGTCAATGTGTTAGATTGTGGATGAGGTGTATCTGTTAGATCCTACATTTATCAAGCTGCATGTGTCACATGTGTCATGATGCCTGTCTACCTAGTTGTGGATCTGACACACTTTGGATCACTTAAATACCTACTGAATCAATCAGACTGTGGGTGAATCAAGTCCTGTATTCATCAGATTGTATATCTATGCAATTGCACGCCTGTCAAACTAAATCTGTCAGGTTGTGGATCACATTTCAAATTTACAAACCACAAATGTATTTTGATTCTGATCTACCAAATTGTGGATCTGACAGACCTCAAATCACTCACATAGTAAATTTATCAAATTGTAAATCTAGTGGATCAGATTGTGTATTTATGACATAGTGGACCAACCACTTGTTACTTTGTAACATATACAAATAACCCAAACAAACTTAGAAATAACTTGAATACATGTTAAATTTGTAATATGTGTAGAACAAATAATAATTGCACGTTTAAAACACTCATTTCTGTACCAATAACCACCATCAGTTACGTGCGACACTGCGAGTTTAAAGAAGGAGTTGAGAATCACTGTATGTCAGTAATTTAACAGAGGACAACGTTAAACGAGCATTACGATCAAGGAGTGATTCGTTAAAGAAGCAACGTGCTCAAAGGCGATATTTATAATGATCGTAATGAAAAGGGAAGAGAAAAAGTGAGAAAAACAGGTATCCGACAGGGAAGAGAAAGGGAAATCTTGGAGGGTCGAGGCAAGAAAGATTTATTTGGGGCGACTGGGTCTTTGCCACGGGAGTTCGTGTGTACTTTCGCCCCCAAAGATATTGCGGTCGTTTTCCTTTGGTCAGAGAAGCCGAAGAAAAGTCGGCCGCTAGTTTTTTCGTCCCTCAAACGGCCACCGGTGCCCTTCGGTTTCTTCCTTCCCTATCAATTCATTGGATTTTTAGCGGCGACCGGTTATAACCCGGCACTTTCGCGTGAAATGTGCTCCCACCGAGTTAAAAATTGGCTTCTAATATGATATACGTTAGGTCACCATATGGCCGAGAGAGGGCCGCAAAACGAACGATATTTTCAGTTTCTTCGCTTATTTTCGTCGTCTCGCTGTTCGCACTCGTTTGCTCCCTCCCTTTCGACTCGCATATTCACCCTATTCAGCTTCGCCTAACGTACTATCGGAAAGCGATAGTATTTTCGTGCTAGCGGTTCTCTTATGGCGCGGCCATATATCACGATCCTACGTTGGGTAGCAAGGGTGCGAGATAGTCCTGGGAAACAGCCCAGAGAATACGGCTGCATTTAATATGCAATCGCCGGAGAAACTGTCGAAGAATCGGCGAAAACACGTGCGGCTGTTGGGCATACCGTTAAAACGGGATTCGCGTGCTGGACGGCGACATCTGGCACTTTCAAGCATGGCGATAAACTTTCAAAGATCGTTTTTACGCCTTTCAGCGCGAACGTGCTTAAATGCTTCTACCGTGTACTGTTACTATTCATACGTTTGTTGCTGTCATTATCGCACTTTTACAGGATGATGAATTCTGGATTGCATTATTTTCTGTGCTCTTCAGTTGCGATTTTAGTAGCAACACTTCAAATTTACATTTGGAGCTCAAGTTCATTTATTTAGTCAAGTTTTATAGTCAAGTGATACCAAATTCTTTGTCTGCTATTGTATTATTATAATTAGTTCTAACTGAGGCATTTGACAAAGCATAGAGTAAGGAGTTAAAGATATGTTATATCAACAACTTTATTTATCGAATAGAAGAGTTTACATCAAAATATTAAAAATGTCTTTCCTACATTTTAGAGACAAATTTTTTAGTTTTCATGAAATGAACCTTAACCTCTGGCCCTAGATCAGTTGGATGTAATCATAGCTATATCACATAGAAAGGAAGTTAAAATGTTATATTAAACTTGTAGCAAATCTTCACTATACTCAGACTGAAATAAATTGAAGTATATTAAAAATCCGGGTGAGCTTAGTCAAAGTTGAAGAGTGCGTCACAGGTGAAGTGAGTGCGTCACGTGTGGAAAATATTGAAGCAAAAATTTTATATCAATTTTTTACCAAATCTTCACTATACTCTGACTTCAATAAATTGAGTTATATTAAAAATTCAAGTGAGATTTGTCACAGTTGAAGCGAGTGCGTCACCGGTGAATTGAGTGCGTCACGTATGAAAAATATTGAAACTAAAATTTTATATCAATTTTTTACCAAATCTTCACTATACTCTGACTTCAGTAAATTGAGTTATATTAAAAATTCAAGTGAGATTTGTCACAGTTGAAGCGAGTGCGTCACCGGTGAATTGAGTGCGTCACGTATGAAAAATATTGAAACTAAAATTTTATATCAATTTTTTACCAAATCTTCACTATACTCTGACTTCAATAAATTGAGTTATATTAAAAATTCAAGTGAGATTTGTCACAGTTGAAGCGAGTGCGTCACCGGTGAATTGAGTGCGTCACGTATGAAAAATATTGAAACTAAAATTTTATATCAATTTTTTACCAAATCTTCACTATACTCTGACTTCAATAAATTGAGTTATATTAAAAATTCAAGTGAGATTTGTCACAGTTGAAGCGAGTGCGTCACCGTTGAATTGAGTGCGTCACGTATGAAAAATATTGAAGCTAAAATTTTATATCAATTTTTTACCAAATCTTCACTATACTCTGACTTCAATAAATTGAGTTATATTAAAAATTCAAGTGAGATTTGTCACAGTTGAAGCGAGTGCGTCACCGGTGAATTGAGTGCGTCACGTATGAAAAATATTGAAGCTAAAATTTTATATCAATTTTTTACCAAATCTTCACTATACTCTGACTTCAACAAATTGAGTTATATTAAAAATTCAAGTGAGATTTGTCAAAGTTGAAGAGTGCGTCACAGGTGAAGTGGTTGCGTCACGTATGAAAAATATTGAAGCTAAAATTTTATATCAATTTTTTAGCAAATCTTCACTAAACTGTCTTCAATGAATTGAGTTATATTAAAAATCCAAGTAAGATTTGTCGCAGTTGAAGCGAGTGCGTCACAGGTGAAGTGAGTGCGTCGCGTATGAAAAATATTGAAGCTAAAATTTTATATCAATTTTTTAGCAAATCTTCACTAAACTGTCTTCAATGAATTGAGTTATATTAAAAATCCAAGTAAGATTTGTCGCAGTTGAAGCGAGTGCGTCACAGGTGAAGTGAATGCGTCACATATGAAAGACATTGAAGATAAATTCCATACAATAACCAATACTGTATTTGTATAGCAACATAATTGTACACACGTGTCCTACTACCTACCCTTGAAAGTAGAAAATGTGAAATTTTGATGTGAGTCTTCTTGCAGAAACTAACTGCTGTCACACGGATTCATCAGCAGATGAGATTAAATCTTTAACGTCCTGGCCGCACGAAGCAACATCTCGTTAACGCTGGCAATTGAATTGCTGAATAGGTGTTGAAAATGCTTCTGATTCGTTTTGATGATTTATTTTGCACTTGTTGCGGTCGCTTCAGCCGCGATAAATAATTTTCAGACTTCGCTAATTGAATCTTATGGGCTCCTTTGATGTTCGAGTGCAGAGCATTAACTGCGCACTAAGTGTTTCTGTGGACTTTGACGGGAATTTTTGTGATTTGCTAGAAACATTTGTATGAACTTTTCTTTATATTATATTGAACTAAAGACTTCTCTTATTATAATTTTTAATTTGGAGATTTGTGTGAAAGGAAGAAATCATTTTGATAAAATTAGTCCTTGTTCTTCATCTAATGAGATTTAGTTAAAACAGCTTCAAAGACAAAATATGTGGTTTATAACATTTATATGTTGTATTTAATGTATATACTATTATACAATGATACGTGTAAATATAATTAAAAAACAATAAATATTTTTACTAACAATATTTTTACTACAACTTTTATTATCAAATGTTTTATTATTATAGGTTAATCTACAAGGTTTTATATTATTGATATTTGTAATTAAAGTAAAGCAGTGGTTAGTGCATGAATAATATATAAAACTAAATAACATTGACCATTTAATAAAATCGATAGTGGAGCCTGATGAAACAATGTCCATTGTATCGTCAAATTCAATAGCTTTATACTATGTACATATCTAACTATTCGAACATATCTGAATATTCATATTTCCATATTTTATTAACGATTTAATGAGCGTTTGTTCTTGCATCAATGCATTATATAACAACTTGCATTGCAAATGGAGATTAGGAGCATGCATTATTTTGAATATTATAATGCTGCGGGAAAAAATAGCGAAGGATATAACCTATTTGTTTGTCTACATTTATTAAGGAGAATATTTTCACTCTACAAAATATGTAAAATATTTTAATTATTCAATGAGACTTAAAAATGAAATATGTTTAAACAGTGACCACACATAAGAAACTATAATATTTAAAAAAAAATATATATTTTTCGTTAAAAAAAATTAGTGCTACGAACAAGTAAACGGAAAGTAATCATAAAAGTTTGATAAAAGTCACTTGACTGAACTTAATTTATCAATTATCGATAACAAATATGATAAATACGATTAATTATTTATGTATGACAATATTATTACTAAAGTATTATTAAAGTTTGTGACAGAATTGAATATTTCGTTAACTATATTTAAATACGTTAATTTTAACATTGAGATGCAGTAATTTCTCTTTGAATCTTAAACCCAACCTAACTTCACCTGCCATGAAGCGTAATCTCGTTATCCATGTCTGTTTGTTCTTGTTTGAAGTTAGCCACATCGAACAAATGGATGGACGAGGTACGAGGAGATGAGAGCGTGCGTTTCATTTGTTTTTGGATAAATGAACGCTTCCAGGAAGCGGTGTTTGACTTCCGTTTCACTTTTCTTTTCACTGCGATTGCCATGGAGGGAACTCATACATTTCCACCCTCAAAAGTCAATCTTTTTGTTCTCGCAACGATTTACAAAAATATTACACATTATGCTTGTTACAGAAAATAAATTTTGCAATTAATTTTAATTGCAAAGAATTGTATTATCAAATCAACATGGGTTATTAAATTAATTCACTTGATCGTTATTAATTTGATTGGGTGCACAATTATGTCAATTTCGAAAGTTAACAGTTATCTCTATTTTAAAATTGATTAAATTAGTTTTTAAAGTGATATCTATTTCAAAAGTTGTGAATGACATTCGTTTTAAAAGTTGTGAATGAAATTCATGTAAAAAATTATGAATTCAATTCATGGAAAAAGTTATCAAATAATTTCATGACAAATATTATCAAATAAATTCATGTCAAAAATTATCAATTAAATTCATGTAAAAAATTGTCAAAAAAATTCTTGTCAAAAATTATCAAATAAATTCATGTCAAAAATTATCAAATAAATACATGTAAAAAAATTATCAATTAAATTCACGTAAAAAATTGTCCAAAAAATTCTTGTCAAAAATTATCAAATGAATTCATGACAAAAATTATCAGTTAAATTCATGACAAAAATTAACAAATAAATTCATGTCACAAATTATCAATTAAATTCATGTAAAAAATTATCAAATAAATTCATGTAAAAAATTATTAATTAAATTTATGTCAAAAATTATCAATTAAATTCATTTTCCAATTTCAATTATCAGATAACAAGAATTAATTATCATCTTCTAATTTTAATTATCTAACTGATTAAAAAAGACAAAGTACAATACAAAGTCACTTATTTATTAATTAATAGTTGTGCATATAATAGCAGTAATATTTATTGTAGTACGTAAAGTGTTGCTTTCGAGAGAATAATTACGAAAGCCGTGGTGAATTTCTGTTCTAGAAATTATGTAAGGTGAGTTCACACTAAAGCTGACTTCATGCTTGACAGCCAAAAATGAAGGAGAACGAAAATGAATGAAAGTGGCACTTTTCAATTTATCTATCTCGTGCTATTTTCTTGCAACGAAACAACTGTTAATGAATTGGTACTATTTTTCTGATAAAAATAAGTGTAAATATCAGGGAAATTAAACAGTAAATTTGAATAAATTGTTAATTCATTTACTTCTCATTTCACTAATGTATTATTTAATTTAATTATGAAATTTAATTATTACGTCTTCTTTGTTTAAAATATTTTTGGTAATAGCAAGATAAGAAATAAAATTTAAATTGTATTAAAATGTTGCAATTTTATTTTTCTTATATTGTCACTCAAAAAGACTTGCTGTATTTATGAATTTATTAAATACACAATATTAAATTAATTAAATTTATTTATCGATAAATTTATCCCTACATTATTACATTATACTAATGCTTTTGATTATATCATAATTTGTATAAACAATTAATTTGTATTTCTACATCAACGAAAACATTCATAAAACTAAAATGTTCAGTTTTACCCACGATAATTACGGCATAACAAGCAAGAAAGTAGAAAATGTATTTATATCAGACGTATATTCATGAACGATTTGGATTAAACAGGAACGATTAGCTTAAACTAGCTACAGAACTTCAGACAAGCTGTTTAAATCCCATTTGAGAGATCGAGATTACCAATCATGAGTGACTAACTTGGTAAGTCGATCGAGATATCGTTTAACTGGCAAACTAGCAGTACCACTTTGTTGCCAGATAATTATTCCGAGAAATATCTGATACTTTAGCTGGGAATTATGTTGCGATATTATCGAATCAACACGTTGTGCAACTTTATTATACAACTTTTAGTTAATGGAGATTCTGCTGCAATTATGTATTTTGTTTAGGTTATTTTAGAATTTTGGGAGGTTAGGGTAGGATTTGAGAGATTTAGGTATTTAGGGATTTGGGAATTTAGAGATTTAGGTGTTTAAGGATTTGGGAATTTCAGAGTTCTGGAAACTTGGGAATATGGGGATTTGAGGTTTTGGGAATTTGGGGATTTGAGGATTTGAGAATTGGGAGATTTGGTAATTGTGGGATCTGAGATTTGGGGAATTTGAGAATTGGGGGATTTTGAAATTGGGGGATTTGGGAAATGGGGGATTTGGGAATTGGGGAGCTTGGGAAGTAGGGAGCTTGGGAATTGGTGGATTTGGGAATTGGGGGATGGAGGCATTGGGAAACTTGAGAATTGGGGGATTTGAGAATTGTGGAATGTGAAAATTGGGAAAATGGAGAAATTGGAAAATTGGAAAATTGGGAAATTGAGACATTGGAAAATTGGGAAATTGAGAAATTAAGAAATTAGAAAATTGGGAAATTGGAAGAATGTAAAGATGGAAATTTTAAAATTTGAAAATTTGGGAATTTAGAAATGTAATTATTTCAATACTTAAAAAAAGTTTAAAAAAGTTCAAAATTGATTTAACAATTCTTGAATGCACAAATAATAACAATTTATATACCAGGGGATTTAGACGTCTGTGAATCTAGGGATTTAGAAGCACTTCTGCAATCCAACACGCCGTGCACAAAAATAGCAATTCCTTTTGATGGATTAATAACAATATCAGGAAAATGGGATTCGTCGGCAGCAGTAAAATCTTCGATAGGAAAGCGAGGAGGGTATCTCCGGAGGAGATAATCCTGCGACGAAAACGAAGAACGGTCTTGAACCCTTGTGCGGGTATAATTTATTTATAACGGCGGACAGGGGCGATAAAGATCTCGAGAAAGGAATGCGAATGGTGGTATATGTGCTTCTTTATTGCAATAGATACCCTAGCAATGTTCCATTCGTTTGCATAATGCAATTCTACGTATTGCTTCAACTTCACTTAACTTTAGTAATTGAACCTTCATATATACCTAGAATTACTTAACTTCACTTATGTATATACATATATAAAATTGTTCTTTATATACATTTCATCAGCTGTACATAAATTCATATGCATCTACATATGCATCAAATTACTCGTATGTATCTACATATACATAAAGTTACTTTGAAGTGACACATATGGTACATATATCAGACATGTGTATATGGTACATAGACCAGACAGACATACATATATCACACATGGCATATAGTTCACATGTCATGCTCACATATATTATACATATGAAAACAAATATGTGGTACATGCATCACATATGGTACATGATACATGAACCAGACAGATATGGTACATATATCATACATGGTGTATGATACACATATCATGCTTGTACGTACTATACATATGAAAACAAATATGTGGTACATGCATCACACATGGTATATGATACATGAAGCAGACAGACATATGGTACATATGTCACACATGGTATATGATACACATATCATGCTTATGCGTATTATACATATGAAAACAAATATGTGGTGCATGCATCACATATGGTATATGATACATGAAGCAGACAGACATATGGTACATATGTCATACATGGTACACATAGTATGCAGATATATGTACAGTACACACATCAAAACAAATATATGGTACATGCATCATACATGACACATCAACTAGGCAGACATATGATACGTATATCATACATGGTGTACACACATGTCATGCAGATACACATATCAGAACAAATATGTGCGACATGTATCATACATATGGAAGGCATACAAATCACATGGAACATATGACACATATAGCATACAGGTGATACATACAAGTGGTATACAAAATATATGATAAATATAAAAAATATCTATACACATATGACCCAGATACCACATACCACACATGTGTATATTTCAAAAAGGATTGACCTTTCGGCCCACACTAAAGCTTTCTCATTCAGTAGAGTGTGTCCTACATAACCCATAAGTATTGAATGTATTTTCCCGAACACCCTGTATTTCTTCAAGGACTGAGACCATCGCAATTCCAGATGAGCTACATCGAGTAGATCGAACAAAACTAGACCAGCTGGTCCGGCGATCTCTTCCATTTCGTCGACAGAGGATCAGCGCAAGGTAATAGGATTTTTTGACATATGATAGCTGCTACTCTAACGGTTGGGCCTAGGAGGAAAAAAAATCATGCTTATTGCTGACTACGCGAATCCATTTGCGCATCGCTGCCTACGAAAATAATGCGACATGGTCCCTGGTAACGTCAGCTGCTCCGCTCCGCTTCATATTTCAGGGAACAATTCTGTCTATTTTCACCGTCTTACTTTTTCCGCTTTTACCATCTTTCTCTCTCCGCGTCGATACTCGGAATTTCGATTTTATTACATCGGTGTATTTGTAATGTTCGACGATTATGAACATCGATGCTGAGTCATTGCAACCTAGATGATCTCGCATCTTCCGTTTAATTGAAGATAAGAAAAAAGCTACTATGGCAAGTGATTGATGGTTTAATAAAACCTGACTTTGTAGGTCGATGCCTTTTTGTCCGGCAGAACGGACGTAACGATATATCAAGAATGTGTAGGTGAAGTTGTACGAGCCGTGACGCCGGAAAAAAGTTCTTGCTCTTCCCACACGTGCCAGGTTAACATCGTGTCACTGTTCCACTGATGGATGCCAATAGCTTTTCTATGACAGTTCTTACCGGCGCAAATCGGCTCTTTTAATTCGAGATGGAACATTTACGTTTCTTGTTAAGAATTCTTTTTGTTTTATTTAGGACTGGAATTAATCAATGATTTTGATCAAACGAGTTGAAATTGTTGGGATTTGGGATGTGGAGATTTGGATGGATAGCTGAGAATTTGAAAGTTGCGGGAGTTGGGTGGGTGGATGAGAATTTGAGAGTGAGGGAAGTTGGGGAGGAAGATGGAAATGTGGGGATTGAGCATTTGGGAGATTTGCAAACTTGAGGATTTTAGAGTGTGGCAGAATTGCAAATTTGGAGATTTATAAATTTGGGAGTTGAAGGTTTTGGAGATTTGTTAATTTATGGGGTTGAAAATTTGGAAGATTTGCAATTTTGGGGATTTGTGAATTTGGGGTTTGACGCTTTTATAGATTTGTGAATTTATGGGGTTCAAGATTTCGGAGATTGCAAATTGGAGGGATTTGCAATCTTGGGAATTTTGAAATTTGGAAGAATTGCAAATTTGGGGATTTGACAATTTGGGGAATTTGTGAATTTAGAGTTTGAAGGTTTTAGATACTTGCCAATTTATGTGGTTGAAAATTTGTGAAATTGCAAATTTGGAAATTTGAAAATTAGAGAGATTGAAAATTTGAGAGATTTGCACATTTGGGAGATTTGCAAACTTTGGGAATTGAAAGTTTGGGAAATTTGCAGAATTTGGGGTTTGAAGGTTTTAAAGATTTACTAATTTATGGGGTTGAAAATGTGGAAAAATTGGAAATCTGGGAATTTGTAAATTTGGGATTTGAAAATTAGGATGATTTATAAATTTGGTAATCTGAAGATTTGGGATGTTGAAAATGTAACAGATTTACAGACTTGGAAATGTGAAAGTTTAGTAGATTTGCAAATATGGAAATTTTCAAAGTTTAAAGGATTTGCAAATTTAGGAACTTGAAGATATGAGAAATGTTCAAATTTGAAATTTAAAAATTTTGAAAAATATTCAACATTGTAAAATTTAGGGAAATTGCAAATTTAAAATATTTATAAACTCGAAAATTGAAAATTTCAATAATATACAAATGTAGCTTTTAAAGTTTGGAGATTTGCTAGCTTGAAATTAGAAACTTTAGGAGTCCTACAATAGTGATTAAAAAATTACGAACTTTTGTAAATTTGAACGCTTGAGAAATTAGAACAATTGTAAATTTAAAAACTTAGAAGTGAATTACAATTTTATATATCTGAAAACATGAAAGACTTGCAAATTTGTACATTTTTAAATTTTTTCATTTTTAAATTTGTAAAATTTGTAAAATTTGTAAAATTTGTTAAATTTGTTAAATTTGTTAAATTTGTTAAATTTGTTAAATTTGTTAAATTTCTAAAACTAGTTAAATTTCTAAAACTTGTTAAATTTCTAAAACTTGTTAAATTTCTAAATCTTGTTAAATTTCTAAAACTTGTTAAATTTCTGAAACTTGTAAAATTTCTGAAACTTGTAAAATTTGTTAAATTTGTTAAACTTGTAAAATTTAAAAATTGTTAGGTAAAAAAATTTCAGAACTTGTCCTTTCAAAACTAGAAAAATTGAAATTTAAAAAAATTCAACATCACAGAGACTTGAACAATAACATTCAAATTAGAAATCACCCCTTTCCCACCAATCTAAACAATCAACACAAATTTTCTCTTATTTCAAAAAATTACACCTTAGAACTTTGCGAAATCACTACTTTTGACTTACCCTATACATGCACAAAATTTGAACCAAATCCACGACCCAAAGATCATGCACCCTCATGAGTGTCAAACGACCGTCCCAGTTTGGCTCAAAGATTAAGACACGGAAAGGTTTCTAAAGGTTAATTTGTACAGCTCTGTTTTATGCAATAGGTGCCTTCAGAAGTGTTTTTTGCATGAGGTTTCCTCATCTACCCACTTTGACTTGGAAAAACTGCTTTTAGAGTAAAGAATTTTCTTATTTTTCATTTGCATCCAGGTCTTGGAAATTTGAATTTTTCTCTTGGTATCCCTCGCGCATCTGATGTACGAGAATAAAATTTATTTCAACCTATACGTATGAATTAGATAGAAGACTTTGACAAGACTTTGCTAGAAGAATTTGACAAAAGATATGAACCGTACATCTTCATTACTTCAAAGACAAGCTAGAAATTCATCAAGATGTATGAAAAAATTGATCTGTGCTCGCATTAAACTGAGTATACACCAAAAGCAAACACAAACACGCGTTCTTTGCGAACGTTCGTTTGATATGTATGAAAAAGGGAACGAACGAATGCGAACATTTGCATTGAATCTTTGCTTGGTTCATGTATACCTGGCTTTACTAAAATCTGTCTGCAAAGAAATTCAGATTACCGACCTCGAAACTTCATGCGAAGTTTTAAAATTGGCTTTCCATATCAATATTTGTATATCAAGATTTGATTTTGAATGTATACGGTTCAGGGGCGATATACAAATTTAGTTGGAAATTATTTGATGTAGGAAAGTTGAGGAAATGAGGGGAAATGAGGGTATTTGGGGAGATGAGGATTTGGGTGGTTTGGAAATTTGGGATTTGAGGATTTTTGGTTTGGGGATGGGGGTTTGAGGATTTGGGGTGAGAGAATTTGGATTTTGAAGAGTTGGAGTGCAAGAATTTGTGGTTTGAGGATTTGGAGTTTGAGAATTGAGGAGTTTTTAGATTTGGGGTTTGAGAATTTAGGGTTTGAGGATTTGGGGTTTGAGAATTAGAGAGTTTTTAGATTTGGGGTGTGAAGATTTGAGATTTGAGGATTTGGAGTTTGAGGACGTGGAGTTTGAGGATTTGGAGTTTGAGAATTTGGAGTTTGAGGATTTGGGAGTTTTTAGGTTTGAGGTTTGAGGATTTGGGAGTTTTTAGGTTTGAGGATTTGGGGTTTGAGAATTTGGGAGTTTTTAGGTTTGGGGTTTGAGGATTTGATGTATTGAGGATTTGGGGTTTGAGGATTTGGAGTTTGAGAATTGGGGAAATTTTAGATTTGGGGTTTGAGAATTGGGGAGTCTTTAGATTTGGGGTTTGAAGATTTGAGATTTGAGGATTTGGAGTTTGAGAATTGGAGAGTTTTTAGATTTGGGATGTGAAGATTAGGAGTTTGAGAATTGGGGAGTCTTTAGATTTGGGGTTTGAAGATTTGAGATTTGAGGATTTGGAGTTTGAGGATTTGATGTTTTGAGGGTTTGGAGTTTGAGGATGTTTAGTTTGAGAATTAGAAGTTTGAAGATTTAGGGTTTGATGATTTCCAAATTGGGGATTTGGGGTTTTGAGGATTTGGAGTTTGAGAATTTGGAAATGTGTGAACTTCGTTCTCTACAATTTAGAAATGTTAAAACCTGAAGATATATAGACATCTGAGTATATAGACACTTGAGTATATAGACATCTAAAGACTTGGATCCTGAACACATAAAAATTTGCGAACTTATAACCCAAAGATCTAACAATTTAGCAATCTAGGAACTCATGATCTTCTAAATTTAACAAATTAAATATTCGTAAACTTAACTCTGAGATATCTATAAACGCTACAATATACAAACAACCCAAATACCAAGAGATTCAATACTTCCAAAATGTTCCTGAAACATAAACAAATGATCTTGAAGACTCGCGAATGTAGAACCTTCACATTTAATCACAAGTGACAATAACCCATTTCGACCCACATCACTCATTACTCAACACGCGACTACAAACTTTAAACACATGCATAATCCCAGAAGTTGAACACTTGAGCACGTGTGCAGTGAACGGGAACAGCAGTTTATTTAAGTCAAGGTAGAAAGAATGAAAAGAAGGAAAGAGAAAGAGTGAAACTAAGATGCTCATACTGTTGTATACATCCACGTACGAGATGCGAAGCGAAGCCTTTCCCACAGGACTAGGGGAGACACTTTCGAGATTACGTTCCCCCTTTGCCGACGCGAATTGATCCAAAAACCATAAGGCATTTCCTGTCCGGCACGTTATCTTCTCGGAATAACCAATCGGAAGGAAAGCGGTTAAAGAAGCACGCTTCGTGGTCACAAAAATCGAGAGAGTGATTTTTATCTCTTCCTATGTTTATACTATGTAGCCATCAGAGCATTGCAATCGATTGCTAAACATAACGTATTGACAGATATCTCTATATTGCTACGTCGTGTTTTTTCAGTTTTCTCAACACGGGAAATTGGAAACTTCCGGGTCATCGAACAATGTAAAGTACCTGCGTGTGTATACGGCGCTTCTTTGAAAATATACCATTATTTTCTGGCGGTTCACCAACCGTTGCATGTTTTCCTTCTTTCTTTTCGCTTTTAAACGTAGCTCCAACGTGAAAATATGGGGATTTGGGATACAGAAACTTCGGATAAGGGGTTTGGAGAGAGTTGGAGTTTGTGGGGAATTGAATATAGGGATTTGGGATGCGGAGATTTGAGATATGGGGGATTTGGGATGTGGAGATTTGGGATTTAGGGAGGTGGGTTATGAGGATTTGGAGTGCATAGAAATTTGGGATGCGGAGATTTGAGATATGTGGGATTTGGGATTTAGAGAGTTGGGTTATAAGGATTTGGGGTGTATAGAAATTTGGGATATGGAATTTGATGTATATAGGAATTTAGAAGATGTGGAATTGGGATATGTGGTGATATGGAATATAGGGATTTTAGACGTAGGAATGTAGGACGCAGAGATTTGGATTATATAGTAATTTGGGACAGGTAGGGATTTGGAATATACGGAATAGGGACATAGAGATCTGGGATATGTGGGAATTTGAGAAATGTGGACTTCGCGCTGAGGAACTTGGGATATGTAGGAATTTGAAGTATGTGGGGATTTGGAATGTGATAATTTGGGACATGTGGAATTGGCATATGTAGGGATTTGGGGCATAGAAGTTTGGGGCATATGGAATTGGCATATGTAGGGATTTGGGGCATAGGAATTTGGAACACATGGAATTGGCATATGTGGGGATTTGGGACATATGGAATTGGCGTATGTGGGGATTTGGGACATATGGAATTAGCATATGTGGAGATTTGGGACATATGGAATTGGCATATGTGGGGATTTGAGACGTATGGAATTGGCATATGTGGGGATTTGGGACATATGGAATTGGCGTATGTGGGGATTTGAGACGTATGGAATTAGCATATGTAGGGAATTGGGACATATGGAATTGGCGTATTTGGGGATTTGGGACATGTGGAATTGGCATGTGTAGAGATTTGGGGCATAGGAATTTGGAACATATGGAATTGGCATATGTGGGGATTGGGGACGTATGGAATTGGCATATGTGGGGATTGGGGACATCTGGAATTGGCATATGTGGGGATTCGGGACATATGGAATTGGCGTATGTGGGGATTTGGGACATAGTTATTTTGGAACATACTTGTTTGGAACGTAGAAAAATGTCATATGTAAGGATTTAGAAGATAGGAAACATGAGAGATTTGCAAACTTGAGGATTTGAAAGTTTGGCAAGTTTGCACATTTGCTAGCTTAAAGATATGAAAACTAAAATTTTGAAAATTTGAAAGATACTTAAACTTCAACCTTGTCAAATTTAAGAAAATTGCAAATTTAAGGTTCGGAAGTTTAAGATGTTTATGAACTTGATTGGAAATTTCAGTAACATGATTTGGAACGTCAAGGATGAGGATATGTAGAAGTATAAGATATATGGTTTTGGTACATATGAAGTTGGAAATAGAGTTGATATGTAGGTACTTGACACAGGAGCAGTTAAAACATGGAGAGTTGAGACATAGGCAGTTAAAACATAAAGATTTGATAATAAAAATTTGATAAGAATTTTGAGTATGTAGAAATTTATAGTATGTATAGGATTTGGAACATAGAGATTTGAGATACAGTTATCTGGGATATAGAGATTTCAACATAGGGATTTATCATACCAAACACTTGATCCATAAGAATTTGAGATACAGATATTTAGGGTACCCGCATATTCCATTTACTTTCTCTCACCTTTACCCATCCACTTTCCCTTTCCAACTTTCCTTTCCCAAATTTTGTCATAATCTTATCTATTCTATTTCTATCGCTCATTTCCAGCTCACTTTTAAACTTCTTCCAATAAATGTTCAGTTCATTATTATCTAACTACTAAACTTAAATTATTCACCTCTGCTAAAAACCTTGATATAAAATGCAAATATCTAAAATTAAATTCCTATTATGAGAATCCATTCATTCATTAGGTGAATATTGAAGATTGCTCAACTCTGATAAGTCTTATTTCGCTGCTAATGAAATCTGACCCTTCTTTCGATGGAGCAACTTGATAAAATAGGTGTTCACTTGATGGACACTAACACCTGCGTTCGAAAATCCTGAGCAAAGTGACAATCTGGACTTTATGGACTGATGGGTTCGAGATTAGATCGCAAAGGTGACCCACAGTGTAATCAATCAGTAAAAGGTTAAGAAACGAACACTTTATCTGGCGGAGATTTACGGAAGGATCAGACTGCGTAGTAAATTTTGTTCTCCATTTATTTCTTTCCTCAAACATCTTTACTATTCGCTAATTCTAATTAACATTTCGATTCTCAAATATATAGTGCAAATATTTTTAGTTTGGTTTATATTTTGGTTTTCGAAACGTCTTGATATTCCAATTCCCTAAATATCTAAATTCGTAGAATGTCAATTTCATCACTAGATTCCGTTCCAGAACTACTTCTATAAACTTCGATTATTTTTAGCCTGTCACCCCTACTGGAAAATTAACCTTGTCACGGTAATTTTATCTGATCAAGCACTCTATTCTGGTAAAAAAAGTAAGTCTTCACTGCTGTTCTGGTTAGAAAATAAGTCTTCACTTCCAAAGAAAGATAATTAATACGTACTCGTTAATAATTTCATAGTGTAACATATGCCAATTCCATATGTCCCGAATCCCCACATATGCCAATTCCATATGTACCAAATCCCACATATGCCAATTCCACATGTCCCGAATCCCCATATATGCCAATTCCATACGTCCCAAATCCCACATATGCCAATTCCACATGTCCCGAATCCTCACATATGCCAATTCCATACGTCCCAAATCCCCACATATGCTAATTCCATATGTTCCAAATTCCTATGCCCCAAATCGCTACATATGCCAATTCCACATGTCCCAAATCCCCACGTACGCCAATTCCATATGTCCCGAACCCCCACATATGCCAATTCCATACGTCCCAAATCCCACATATGCCAATTCCATATGTCCCGAATCCCCACATATGCCAATTCCATACGTCCCAAATCCCCACATATACCAATTCCATATGTTCCAAATTCCTATGCCCCAAATCTCTACATATGCCAATTTCACATTTTCCCTTGAGACCTTTAGAATCGCTAAAAATGTTCAAATAGTTCCCGGTGATTTCTGTTACAGACACACAGAGAGCAGTAATGTGAGCCCGTTAGCGAAGATACCAAGTTCTAAGTCAATTTCGACGATATTAAATCAGATAAGGCATCAATTTTGGTTTTCGCGACGTCAGGTACGACCGATAATGTGCACAAAGGAGCGGCGAATAGGGAACTACCAACTTCCGGAAGTCAGTAATGTCCCATAATTAGTAACTCGAGAAGTGTCGATGCGAGAGGAGTATGTAGAGATAGTTTCGTGATAGTTAATACACCACGGCTCTATCTGAACAATTCGCTGTTAATTTCATCGACTAGTACCCGTTAATTAAGCAGTCAACGGTTATGCACATTTAAGGTGCTATGTACTGTATGTAACATTACACAAAATTTTATGATTGAGAAATATTTTTGCCATTCTACTTAGGGATGTATTTAGGGATGATTTTGAGGTTAGGAAAAAATTAAAAGATTAATAGATTTGTATTTTACTTATGTTATATTTTTGATAGTCACACAAAGTTTTAAATTTATAGTACACACAAACTGTGTTCATATGTGTGAAGTAGCTGATGAGTTTAAGAAGTGATCGTTCACATATGTGCAACCATGTGATCATACATATGAATCATATGATCATACATATTAATCTAGTGATGACACTTATTACTCATATGAATGCACATATTAAGCATGTGTGTATACATTAAATTTATGATTTGTACATGTTACTTGTATGTACAATTCATATATGTTACAATGATTGATGTTAACATATGACTACATATGTTAATTATATGTTTGCACATATTAGTAATGACAACACATATGTTATACACATGGGCACACATACTGATCATATGAGCACATATATTAATCATATGATCACATAGAATGATCACTTAATAACACACACTAATTATGTGATCACACATATTGATTATATGATTACACGTGTTGATCATATGTTTAGACATTTTAATCATATACAAATTACACATATGAATCAAATGATTACACATATTAATCACATGATAATAATTACACATGTGATAATATGATTGCACAGGTGGTAATATGATCACTCATGTTATAATATGGTTACACATGTGATAATATGATCACACATGTTATAATATGATTACACATATTGGTCACATAATTACACATATTAATTATTACATATGATTACACATGTTAATCATGTGAACATACATGTTAATCCCAAGATCACATATAACAATCATCTAGTAACATCACATTTTTGAACAGCTTAATGCAAGCGATTATAACACCAGCCACATACAATTCAAATGCACCCATATGTCACCCCGTTCCCACAAAATGGCAAACCATAATTTGACAAATATTTCGCTTCATTCCTCCCCAACTCTACACACAATTGCACCCAAATGCATTGCACATCAGCAACAATGCAAGTTGAAACAACAACAATCAGAACTATATCGATAAAAGCATGAAATTAAATTGAACTGACCAGTACGGAACAGCAAAAACAATTTCAGCCGCAGCAAAAAAAAGGTGTACGCTTCAGAGCCGTCACATCGGTGTGTCTCTGTCACTTCATGAATCATCCTGATGCCGGTGGATCGTATATTTCAGATGGTTGACCAATTTGAAAAAATGAATCGAATCTTTCGTGATTGATTGGTTCCTTCAAAGTACACGCGGTTCCCGCGTATCGCTGGCCCCCCGGCCGCCCCTTGGCAATCATTTTCTCGTCGGGTGCGACGATGCGTGCACACACATAACCGTGCTCGTTTGCCCGCAGCGACAATCGCCAGTTTGAAATATACAGTCCGACAAATGCCGGATTTGCAAAATCGCGCGGGCGTAAATAACCGCGAAATGAAACGCACAGAGTGCTTGTTTGCCAAAATTCCTCGACCGCGGTCGATGCGTTTCACTTTATGCGGCTTGTCACAACGCAGATCGGAAAAAAGATGTTCATGAACGACCACTTTTGTCCGGTAATCTGCGGATCAATGATGGAAACTCAAATTGCGGTTTGTCGCGAGCGTGAACGCGATAATTCCAGATACACATATTCGAGAGTACCAAATTTTAACTGTTCGTTGAAATTGGTGCACTTATCGGACCACAATCCATGCGAGTCACTACTTTCAGTTGGTATCACCTGGTAACGTCGTGAACAAGTTAGCATCAATGATGCAGAAAGACTCTCCTGTTAATATCGCCTGGTCCAACGTCTTGAACCACAATGTAGCAGCAATTTAACTTTGTAGGTGACTTACGTGCGTAGCGCACACAAATTGCGTTCAAGCTTTCCGGGAGAAATGCATCGGTCAACGCAGTTATGGGGCGGGGCGGAAAGGGTTGTGAACCGATGCACGATCTTAACACCATTCGAGAGAACGATGCTAACGTGTGTCAGTCAAAGTGCGAAATGGTACAACGAGCAACGTATTGCACTCAGCTGTTGGAATACTCATGCCATATACAGCGTGGTTCACTTAACACTTAACGGATGGCTCACGTAAATTTACGCTTTTCCATTCTGACTTTCTAAGACGGGTGGGTTCACGTTTTTGCGAGAATTTTTATTAAGCTGCGTTTGTTTTTCATTTTTATGCGTATCGGGCGCTTCTTGTTATTATTAGGTCTGCTTGGTTATATGGGTATCGAGATTTAAGGGATTAGGGATTTGGTTAGGTGAGGATTCGGACGTTTGGGGATTTGGTAATTTAGGAATTTTGCAATTTGGGGATTTGGATGTTTAGAGCTTGAAAATTTAGAGGTTTGGCAATTTGGGGATTTGGAAAATTGGGGATTTAACGATTTGTGGATATGACAGTTTGGAGATTTGACATTTTGGGGACTTTATAAATTAGGGATTTAGCAATTTGGGAATTTGACACATTGGAGATTTTACTATTTGTGGATTTAGCAATTTAAGGATTTGGCAAAGTGGGAATTTGGCAATTTGGAGATTTGGAAATTTGAGGATATAACAATATGGGGACTTGGCAATTTGGACATTTGAAAATTTCAGGATTTAACAGTTTGGGGATTTGGTAACCTTGTGATTCGGCAGTTTGGGGATTCGGTAACTTGTGGACTGGGTCATTTGAGGATTTGGTAATTTGATAATTTGATTTGATGGGTTGATGATGATTATGATTTGATAATTTAATGACTCGATTATTTTGAGATTTGATTATGTGGGAATTTAGGGATTTGGCAATTTAAATTATAAATTTGTAAATTGTATGTATATGAATTTTTCAAGCAACCATAAGTGTTTCTGTTCCAGTCTAACAGTATTAGGAAAAGGAAGATGTTAGATTTCTGTAAGCACTTGTATCAAATCGTAAGATTTTATCTTTTATCGCACTTTAATGCCGATATTAAAGGATTGTATACAGACGCTGAATCCGCAGTATAGGATTTATGGCACAGTTAAAATTCGCGAAACTTGGTTTTATGACATCAACACCTGGCAATTCCGTGTTTGAGGCGTCGTAAAAGGACAATTTATTGCACCGATTAATCATAAGGAGACAAATCAGGGTTAAAAATTGATCTAGTATTAAATTTCCTTTTTGTGATAGCCACAGGTTGCCATTTCGTGAAATTGGGGAGTTTTGGGAATTTAGAAATTTACGAATTTGGAATTTTTGGAATTTTAGAATTTTAGAATTCATCTCTGGAAATTTTGAAATTTGGATCTTTTTAAATTTATAATTTTTGAAATTTCGAAACTCAAAACACGAAAACTTGAAAACTCGAAAACTTGAAAACTTGAAAACTTGAAAACTTGAAAACTTGAAAACTTGGAAACTTGAAACTTGAAACTTGAAACCTTGAAACCTTGAAAACTTTAAGACTTGAAAACTTGACAACTTGAACACTTGAAAATTCGAAATCTTGAAAACTCGAAAACTTGAAAACTTGAAAACTTGAAAACTTGAAAACTTGAAAACTTGGAGACTTGGAAAAAGGAAAACTTGAAAACTTGTCAATTTAAAAACTTGAAAATATAAAAACTTAAAAACCTAAGAATACAAAAATTTGAAATAACTTTCACGAGAACTTACCCTAAAAATTACTTAAATTCCTACTGTCCGCACCATGACATCAACAAACTAACTAATCAATTACACTTTAAACTAGTTATCACAATTTATCGTAAACAATTATAAAATTTACACCCAAACACGAAATATTATATCGTGTCGAAATTAATTAGCAATTTGTTGTCATTACTTAATTAACCTACAAAACCATAAATTCAATCAACATCAAAATGTTCCCAACTAAACGCAATTTTGATATATTTACATCAATACAATTGATCAAACAATTCGATCAGTAATTAATCAAACCGAAAAGCTACAAATTTAATAGAAAATAAATATCGAACCGCAAAAGCCGAAAAATGGCCGTTTCTTGACATAAATATAAAACGGCCACCGACAATGCGGTGCGTATAATTGCAACAGTGATCCGCGAATTGTGAAATAAACGCATGATTTATTGCACGTGAACTAGCATTATTTACAATCATTCAATCGGTACGCGCATATGGCAGCCGCATAAATAACAAACAACGTTGTGTGCCAGTCTTATTCGTTGAAACGGCACTTATACATATTCATTCGTATCGAGTTTGGAATTATTATCCGTGATTTCATTCGGCTTTGTCAGTTATGCGATAACACCGTTTCTGTAAACACGCGTATGACGTTGGATTTTGTTTATACAGAGCGAATACAAAATTGCTATCAATATTCCGCATATACATTTTATATATTGCATTTGTAAATATAGGTCAGAATCAGTTTAATGATCCTTGGATGGGCAAGAATTACTCGTTACTATTTTTTATGTTGGAGGTTGTTTGTGGGGAGACATATGGAGATTTGGATGTGAAGGTTTGGGGTACTTGAGGATTTGGGGTATTTGTGGATTTTGGGCATTTAGAGATGTGGGACATTTGGGAAGTTGAGATGTGTAATAAGTATTCAAGGTTTATATGTAGGGGTTTGGGATATGTAGGTACTTGGGTTATTTAGGAATTTAGGATATATAGGGATTTGGGATGTAGAGAGTTTTGGGATATGAGTGATTTGGGAGGTGGAGAGTTTTGGGACGTGAGTCATTTCGGATGTAGAGAGTTTTGGGGTGTGAGTGATTTGGGACGTGAGTCATTTGGGATGTAGAGAGTTTTGGGGTGCGAGTGATTTGAGGTGTGAGTGATTTGGAATGTGAGTGATTTGGGATGTGGAGAGTTTTGGGATGTAGAGAGTTTTGGGGTGTGAGCGATTTGGGGTGTGAGTGATTTGGGAAGTGAGTGATTTGGGATGTGAGTGATTTGGGATGTGGAGAGTTTTGGGACGTGAGTGATTTGGGATGTAGAGAGTTTTGGGACGTGAGAGATTTGGGATGTAGAGAGTTTTGGGGTGTGAGTGATTTGGGTTGCGAGTGATTTGGGACGTGAGTCATTTGGGATGTAGAGAGTTTTCGGGTGCGAGTGATTTGAGGTGTGAGTGATTTGAGGTGTGAGTGATTTGGGATGTGAGTAATTTAGGATGTAGAGAGTTTTGGAATGTGAGTGATTTAGGATGTGGAGAGTTTTGGGATGTAGAGAGTTTTGGGACGTGAGTGATTTGGGATGTGAGTGATTTGGGGTGTGAGTGATTTGGGATGTGAGTGATTTAGGATGTGGAGAGTATTGGGATGTGAGTGATTTAGGATGTAGAGAGTTTTGGGACGTGAGTCATTTGGGATGTAGGGAGTTTGAGGATATGAGTGATTTGGGATACATAGAGTTTTTGGATGTGAGTAATTTGGGATACATAGAGTTTTAAGATGTAGGGATGTGGGATACAGAGATTTGGAACATATAGAAATTGGAGATATGGGGATTTGGAATGTGCGAAACCGGAATATAGGCGCTTCGGATATAGGATTTGGATGTATAGAAATTTGGAGCATACAGGTATTACAAATATGGGGATTTGGGATATAGGGACATCGAAACTTGGAACGTGGGATTTGGGTGAACAGGTACTTGGAACATGGGATTTGAGGTATATAGGTACTTGGAATATTTGGAATATAGAAACTTGGAACGTGAAATTTGGGTGTATTGATACTTAAAACATGGAATTTGAGGTATATAGATACTTGGAATATAGGATTTACGATATAGGTATTTGGGGTCTATAGAAATTCGACACATATAGATACTAGAGATATATGTATAGATTTGAGATGTAGGTAGGATACTTGGAACATAGGATTTGCTGTATATAGGTACTTGGAACATGAGATTTAGAGTATGTAGTACTTGGGTCATAAGATTTGGACTACATATGACTATACTTGAAACATATCATCTGTGGTATATATGTGTAGATTTGTAACATATATGTATTAGTGATACAAGAGTTCTAGATGTAGAAATTTGGAACGTCCTAATATTATCATGAAAAATTTCATAAAAGTTTGCACATTCACAAGTGGACCACATATGAACATGTTGACCATATATGAACATGTCCTCTAATTTCCATTCAAATATAAATTATCCTCCACTGATGTTTTTCGTGAAACCTCTCTCTTTTCTTTGAACCAATTCTCATACAAATCTTCCTTTTCCCATACAATTCTTTAAAACTTCCACAAATTAATATTAACATATCACTATTACCATACATGCTAATATTCCCATATTCTCAAACATACCACACAATGCTAATTTCTAATTTCTATAAGAATAAACATCTTGCACTTCTTTTTAAATGAAACCTTTAAGAGGTAAGCTATCCACTGATTTATAGAAATCTGAGGAAAATAACAAGCAAAAGAACAGTCGTAAAAGCAGGGGAAGAAATCGCCTCAACAAAAGAAGGCGATGACGAAAAAGAAGAAAACGTGGAGCGAAGGTTCGCCGAGAAGCAAAGTGTTGATGTATCTGTAACCTTTTCCGTGTCTTTGTTGAAAAAAGTTCAGGAGCAAGGAACCGTGAGGCATTTGTCTCTTCTTTCGCGTTTGGCGAGAGAAATCGATTGAGGGTATTGTTAAAGTGGCGTGGCGAGACCTGGGTGAAAACGGCTCGACGGAAAACTGTTGACCGATTCGGAAACGTGCTTATGAACGTTTATCTTCCGCAGTCTGCGTGGTCAGAAGCATTCGATTAATCGCCGATGTAATTGACTTTTTGCCTTGTCGCCGGCTACGGATAATAAATTTGTCTCGTGGAAAACCCTGATAGATGCTTCCAGCCCCTTTACCGCCCTATTTTCACCGCTTCATTTGATTTAATTCCACGGATATCAAATAACTTCTACAATCTTTAAAAAACCTTAGTTAACTACAAAAATCTCAAACACAAATTTTTTATTTTCAAACTGCAAAATTTTCTGAGGTCAATCATCGAAAAATTCAATTTAAGTAATTAAATAATTTTTTAATTTATTTTTATTTATTTCTCAACTTCCTTTTTTAATTCAAAGATTTTTGTTACATGAAACTTGTTTTAATGAATTAAATAAAATCAAACTCCTTTTCATTAAATTGATTAAATAAATACATAATTAAGTTTGATTTTTTAAATAAAATAAAAATGAGTCTGTCAAAAATTCAGACATGTCATTAAAATATTTTGACACTCGATTGATTAAAAACAGAATTAAGTTCATTAAAAATTATTATTTTTAGTAATTTCATATTTCAATTCAATTTTTAAAATATTTAATGAAAGTTTTCTGTTAATGATTGCAAGTGTTATCAAGGAATAAAAACAGTTACATCATAATTAAATCATAATAAAAATTTTTTATTTACGTCCGTTTAATTTCATTTTCCGTTGCAGGCGGAGGTCAGCAGATGTACACGATAACAGCCACAACTTTTATTTATGCAAAGCAGTAAAATTTAATTGTGCTCTCAGAACAAAGGACAAATATTTTTACGTGGTTCGTTTGAAGAAACGGCTTTGGAATGTTGCGATGAAAACATTTGGAGGGAACGCGAATTCTGTTTAATCAAACGGGAGAACGCGGTGATTTAAATTTACACAGTAGCAAAATTTTGGTGCGTACTTGTATTTACGTATTGATGGCAGATCCATTCATACGCGAAATTAATGTCTAACGTGTAGCAATTTGAATTATTGAAATGATGATACCTTTCATGTTATACGTAGCTAATTTACAGGATGTTTCATGCATCGAGGATATTTTACCTTTGTGTAATTTGCTGTGAATTCTAAATTATATTTTTCTAAATTTTCCTTTCAATTTTAGTGGTCTGAACATTTTTAGGTTAGGTTGTAATGTATGTGGTAATTTATATATATTTTGTTTAGAATGTACATTTATTTAGAATATAAGTTTATTTCGAGTTTATTTGGAATAAATGAAAATTCAGTTGGAAGTATTTTTATCATTACTTCTTTTGAAATTTTGAACGAACTTGAAGAGTACTGTAAGCAATTAAAAAAATTTTGTAAAAAAAGATACAAAAGAAGTCTATAAAGCAATCGACTTGAAAAACCTATTAATATCGTGTGTAATATTGAATAATATTTTAATATTGTTAATAATAAAGTAATGTAGGTATAATAATAGAGAAAGTAACCAATACGACCACATTGTATGAATCACCCTGTAGAACGCGCAGTGTCGTAGAACGTACGGTACACGTAACAGAGAATAATCGTTTCAATTTCGCTTTAAAAGCGACTTATCATTTTCATTATTATTGAAAACAGTGGCACAGGTTATTAGAGGCAGTTTGTTGACTGGGCTTTAGCGCGGACGTTATGAACTGAAATGCAGACAATCGAACTTGTTATCTCATTTACATATCGATTTCATTACAGATGGAAATTACTCGCGCGTATCCAATATTTCAAAGGACATTACAACACGTCACGGGATTACGTTATTAGAGGACACAGAATTTCCACGGACTATTTCCATGTTCAGATCATTGACGCCCTTTCACTGCCATTGTTACATTTTACCCGTTTAGTATACTAACGGCGCAAAGGGATCGATTGTAAGACGATTATGGAAGCACTATTCAAAGACAACCGCAGAAGCTCTTATAATCACAGTCAGATAGTTTATAGCAAGAACGTGGAGCACTAATATAATTGGAGAAGTTAAGTAAAGTTACCGATGTCAAACCACGAGTTGGCGCGTGACCTAAAGTAAAAGAAGCTAGATTCTGAACACTTTCAGTTACATTTCGGCAATTAAGAGTGATAATGGCAATAACAACTGCTGAACACTATTCACACTATCTTATTCTCGATTTGCCTGTTATTTTCGTCTAATTGGTGTGTGATTAATGGAGTCAATAACGATAACAATTGCTGAACGCATGTAGCATGGTACTTTGGAAGGTTCAAACATTGCATGCTTGGGACTTTGGAAGGTTAGAACTTTGGAAGGTTGTAACTTCAGAAGAATAAAATTTGAGAAGATTGAATTTTATAAGGTTGCGACTTTTCAAAGTTGGAACATGGGGAATGTTGGGACTTTGGAAAGTTGGGACAGTAGAAGGTCGGAACATTGAAAGATTAAACCTTCACATGATTTAAACTTTTGGAGACGAATACTTTGGAAGGTTCAAACATTGCATGGTTGGGACATTGGAAGGTTAGAACTTTGGGAGATTGAAATTTTTCAAGGTTGGAACTTTGGAAGGGTAGAATTTTGATAGGTTGGAACTTTGGAAGGTTAGAACGTTGAAAGGTTGGAACTTTAGAAGATTGGATTATTGAAAAGTTGGGACCTTGGAAGGTTAGAACTTGTGACAGGTGAAATTTGTGAAGGTTCAAATCATGAAATATCGGAAGTTTGGAAGATTATAACGTTAGAAATTAATAACCTTGCAAGATTGAAACTTTGGAAGGTTGGAACATTGGGAGATTGGAACTTTGGAAGGTTAGAACTTTGAAAGGTTGGAACTTTGAAAGGTTGGAACTTTGGAAAGTTAGAACTTAGGAAGGTTGGAACTTTAGAAGATTGGATTCTTGAAAAGCTGGGACTTTGGAAGGTTAAAACTTGTGAAAGGTGAAATTTGTGAAGGTTGAAATCGTTAAATGTCGAAAGTTTAGAAGATTATAACATTAGAAATTAATAACTTTGCAAGATTGAAACTTTGGAAGGTTGGAACATTGGGAGATTGAAACTTTGGAAGGTTGGATCCTTGAAAGGTTAGAACTTTGAAAGGTTGGAACTTGAGAAGAATAATAATTGCTGTGCAACCGTTCGTGTCAATACTACCGAAAATACGTGTGAGGCCATTTTTCTATTCTGACCAATTGACGCTATTCTAAATACGTCAGCCTCACGCGCCAACTCATGGGTTGACTTCAGTGTATTGTGTCTATTACACTATTCGAGCAGTTACGTTTAGAATATCAAAGAGAAGAAAATTAACAGTAAATTGCAATATATGCAGAAAATATTTTAATACAAAGTTAAAACTCAGTTTTACAGTTAATTTTCATGGTTCGAAAAATTCTGCAAACAAGTGTGATAGTATATAACCTTGTATTTTTCTAATATTTCCAACTGAATGTGAGTATTATTGAAATATACTATTTTAGGAACTACATTATATAATTAGTACTGAAATACAGTCTTGAGTGTTGAAAAAATAATATTTTAGTCAAGTTTTGCTGTTAAGTAAACTGCTGCATTTCTTGAACTTGTAATAGTCCGCCATTTTATACTTCATGGTGCAATTAGGGACTGTAGATGGCGCCACAGAGTTTTTAAATATGGCGTATTAGAATCACGTTGTAGGTGATTTTTATTGTGTATCATAAATTTGTCCAAAGCAAAGTATATTGTTTTGCCACCCTTTGTAATATCACACTCTTAATTTTACAACAAATTTGTCTAAAATATATATGTATTTTATTTAAAATACATTCTAAGCAGATAGTTTTTAACTTGTGTTACAAACTTGTTCAAAGGAAATTTGTATAATATAATTTTATCACATTCTCTTTTGTTACACTTTGTGTCATCATACTTTTAATTATGTAACGAAATACAATTTTCAATTTTCTGAGGTGATAATAAGGTGTCTTTCATAATCTATTATAATTTTGTTCAAAGGAAATTTGCATAATATGTTATCACATTTTCTTTTGTCACCCTTTGTGTTATCAAGTTTTTAATTTTGTAATACGTTCTCCAATTTCCTGAGGTGTTAAGAAAATTATAATAAATATTTTCTACTGTACATTATAAATTTTGTGAAAGGAAACTTATATAAAATGACTTCTATCGTAAAAATTGTCTTTAAAAAAAGAGTAGGTCATATAGTGACCTACTAAATTACTGAAGATAAATTAAACTTCTTGAAGTGAAATAAAATTAAATTATTTCATATTTGTCTCAAGTGAAAATGGTGAATGTTATTGAAGAAACCTATAAAACTTGAATTATGCATAACTCATTCCAAAAGTGTTGAAGTTGACACATGATAAATAGCAAATGTAATTATAAAGAAATCTAATTATAGTATATAACTTTTATTGCCATAGTCGATGTTTGAATATTAACATGCATTACATGGTAGTATATGACTCAAGACATTTCTATAAATGTATTCGATACAAATATTAGTTCAATTTCCTATTTAATCATCTCTTGAAGTTTTCCAATAGGTGAAGTGCAGGGATATGTAGCGTTAATGAGAATCAAACACTGAATTTTTTATTGAAGTCCAACGTTGAATGTTTACAATATTTTTCGGATGATGTATATTTTAATTGACGCTCGGATGAATAATCAGTGCAAATACATGAAAATTTAACACTCTTTTTGCATATCAAAATGTAACTTCAATCTTTGGACGACTTATGTTATTTATACAAAAAACGTAATTCTTCAAATATTCTGTTTATCACAGTTTTTAATATCAAAATTTCAAACTCCCTAGTTATCACAGTTTCTCTAATAATTAGTTTAGATATTTAAAAATAAATACAAATTTAATTTGATTTGGTAAGAATTGTGTAATTTAATTTGATTTGATAAAAATTGTGTAATTTAATTTGATAAAAATTACACACATAAAGATATCTATCTTTTCATACAATAAAAATATAAATTAGAAATAATTGCATTAGATTGCATAAAAACATCTTAAACATTCCCTGCACTACCTGCTAAAATTGAATTTTCATTTCTCGTCTTTTTAAGGCTCCGATATATTGATTCCCGAGTTATTTAAAAGAGAATATTAAAAAATACATGAAGTTATGAATATTGGATCGTTCATACCTTCTGCCTGTTACGTGAAGAATATTAAATGACGTAGTTTTAATATTACAGAAATGTAGCTATGCTCAAAAGCTTTCCAGCATTAAGATCTAAATTTTTGTACAATTTATTCGAGCAAATATAAAATTAGCCTTTCATTTCAATCAACCTGTCCTCCATACTAGAATTTCGTAAATAATTAATAATTTTGTTATTGAGCTACTTTTGTTATTCAGCTACTTAACAATGTTTGCACAAACATTGCCCAGAAATATTTGTTAAGTATAAATCAAATGCGCAGTACTTAATTATAAATTACAGTTATGCGCAGTAACGTTATTGTACCTTGTAGTAGAGTTTTATATTGCATAAATTTATCTGCGCAGGTGTGTCACTTCGAATTATCTACTGCGCAGGTGTTCAAAGTTCAAGGTCACGATCAAAGTTAATAAACCTCTTCTGTTATAGGAAGTAAAATTGATGTTATATTAACCTTATTATAGTCACAAAACAATTTTAATAACACGGTTAATAGGCACAATGTTCATAGTGCTAATATCAAATAATTTTGTATAAATTATGTGACGAAAGCAAAGTCAATAAATTTTAAATTTCACTTACCTGACTCCTGCACTCAGACTTTCATCAAAAATATAATTATTTCTAAAATACCTAAGTGTATTTTATTCTAACATATGAAGTATGTAAATAAGTATGTAAAAAAGTAGTTCTACTAACTTCATGCTAATAGAGTATAATGAACACTTACCTCTCTCGCTTTTAAAACAGCAACTCGCTTTACTGCATCTTCTACGTATTCTAAACTTATTTTAGTTACAAAAGAAAATTTCGAAGAAAAAGAAAGTGTTTTTGAAGTATTAGGGGTACCGAAAAGTATTCAAAATTTCTTCGATGATTTCAAAGTTTTTTTATAAAGAATTGAAGGACTTTCTTTAAGAAAGGAACAATTGCCTTTACGCTGGCAAAAAGCGTTAGAAAGTGATGGAAATTATTTTGTTGATTTAAGATTTCTTTAATAAATAAATATTTTTCGCCAGCAAACAAAATTTTGATTACTTTCCGGTACCCCTAATATAAACTTGAAGTATAGACTAAAAAGCAAGCACAGGAAATGGACGAAAGTGAATTAAAATTAGGGTGACGAACAGTACCAGCAAAATAGTAATGGCAGTCGTGTATTCGATTTATTAAGATATTCAGACCGACAATTTCACCACCATTTTACATATAATCCCCATTTCGCGGATACCTTTGAATGTCCAACAGATCCGTAAAACTTTGCCGATACAGTGAAACCATCGGGCACAATACATTAATAACGTTGTTATAATAATTCAATACGACATATCTATAATCGCTGTAGCTTCAATTTGTTTTCTACCGAACGATCACCGCCATTTCGCGTCAAACAGTTGGTATATATATATACTATTCACAACACTTGCATTTTGCACTCGCTTTAACAATCGCAGCCTCGAATCATTTTCGCTAAGACGACGATTCGAATTGATCACAGCACAACGTATCTACAATATTTACAGAAGAAATCGGTAAAGACGAGTAACGTTTCCCATACGCTTCGTTCGAATCTATCGCATACGTGTAACATAATTTTGTGTGGGAGAAGTGGGGTACAGATGTCAAGCCACAAGATGGCGCGTGCGAAGAAGCTTCATTCGTGAACATTTTCAGTTACATTTTGACAAATAAGATGATAACGATAACAATTGCTGAACGCATGTATGAGTGCTTTGGAAGGTTCAAACATTGCATGGTTGGGACTTTGGAAGGTTGCAACTTGAGAAGGATGAAATTTGAGAAGATTGAATTTTACAAGGTTGGGACTTTTCAAAGTTGGAACATGGGAAATGTTGGGACAGTGGAAAGTTGAAACTTTGAAAGATTAAACCTTCACATGATTCAAACTCTAGAAGATGAATACTTTGGAAGGTTCAAACATTGCGTGGTTGGGACCTTGGAAGGTTAGAACTTTGGGAGATTGAAATTTTTCAAGGTTGGAACTTTGGAAGGGTAGAATTTTGGTAGGTTGGAACTTTGAAAGGTTAGAACTTTAGAAGATTGGATTCTTGAAAAGTTGGGACCTTGGAAGGTTAGAACTTGTGGAAGGTGAAATTTGTGAAGGTTGAAATCATGAAATATCGAAAGTTTGGAAGATTATAACGTTAGAAATTAATAACCTTGCAAGATTGAAACTTTGGAAGGTTGGAACTTTGGGAGATTGGAACTTTGGAAGGTTAGAACTTTGAAAGGTTGGAACTTTGGGAGATTGGAACTTTGGGAGATTGGAACTTTGGAAAGTTAGAACTTAGGAAGGTTGGAACTTCAGAAGATTGGATTCTTGAAAAGCTGGGACTTTGGAAGGTTAAAACTTGTGAAAGGTGAAATTTGTGAAGGTTGAAATCGTTAAATATCGAAAGTTTAGAAGATTATAACATTAGAAATTAATAACTTTGCAAGATTGAAACTTTGGAAGGTTGGAACATTGGGAGATTGGAACTTTGAAAGGTTGGATCCTTGAAAGGTTAGAACTTTGAAAAGCTGGAACTTGAGAAGAGTAATAATTGCTGTGCAACCGCTGGAGTCAATACTACCGAAAATACATGTGAGGGGTCCATTTTTCTATTCTGACCAATTGGAGCTTTTCTACGTCAGCTTCGTCACGCGCTAACTCATGGGTTTGCATCGGTATCTCATTTCATCGTACAAACTACTCTTTCAAAGTTTAAAGCTTCAAAGTTATTCTCTGTTTCACTTTTGCGTTATCACAAGGGCTAATGAAATTAACTTACGTTAACATTGAGGTTAGGTTTTGCGAAATCTGAACGTTCTATTAGCTCTCCGAATGTAATTAAAACTGTTTTAGAACCGAATTCATCATAGTTTGTGAGTTCATACCCAAAATACGTTTTGTAATGAATATTCGTTTTGTAAAACAACTTTAATTAGTTTTTGATAGACATACTACTGACAGAATTAATAGGTGTTCATGAAAATCATTTCTACTTAAGAAAATTTAAAAGATTACGTAAATTTGTTGATCGATTTGTTATTTAGAAATATTGTTGACTTAAATAAGTTATGAATATATTAATTCTTTAAATATAATAATTAATAAATAGGAATAAATATTGTATTATACAAGCGTACATTTTCCACTCACTATCATCTAGTTCTTACAAATCCTGGACTTTTCAGAATAAGTAGTTGAAAATTTGTTGCTTCAAAAATTTTAATCCTTTAATTCTCACTAAATGTATATAAATGTACATAAAATTAGAACTCAATATAGACTTCATGAAAGTTTATGAACTATGCATAAACATAGATATTATACGTACCTTTGGTGTTATTTTTATACTTAACAATACAACTGCGTGAATTTTAATATATTTCTACCACGTCATAATAGTTTTTATTAAAAATACTAGAACTTGTATTGTGGAGATTAAAATATTAAAAATTAATTCTTTAAACATTCAACACGTTTTATCAGCTGTTAATTTATTAATTTTTGATCGGATTTTTATAATGTAAGTCAATGACCAACGTGTTAAAATAGTATAGTATTTTCACAAGTATTAAGATTACGAAAGTATTCGTATTTTCTCAATTGATTACTGCTGATATGATATTCATAACAACGTAAATTCAATTGTAGATAAAATGTATATTATAATAACAATAATATATGGAATAATTGTATATAATGCAGTATTGCAGCATTTTGCAATAATTTGTCATTAAATGACTGTAATTGGGTAATAATATTAAATTTTAGAAGAACAATAGTGGTCCACGTTGGAGATTTCAAATTCACGAATCGGCAGGTTTATTTTACAGATTAATAAATTCAGTGATATGGTAATTTCCAAATTTAGTTATTTGCAAGTTTATTTTAGAGATTATTAAATTCGAGGACTTACTGACTTATAAATTTAATTATTTGCAAGTAGATTTTACATGTTATAAAATTTGAGGAATTGGTAACTAAAAAAATTTAGTTATTTGTAGATATGAAGGTTTAAAAATTTTGTTTGTAAATTTGTAAATTTAGGAAGTTGGGAATAAAAGTATCAAAGTTTTGAATTTTTAAATTCAGAAATTTAGATATGTATAAGATATAAATATGCAAACGTACAGATATACAAATATACGAATATCAAATTTTCAAATTTACAAACTTACAAACTTTTTCATTGAGAAATTTACCAATTACTGGTTTAGTAAATTGGCAATTTAAAAATTTAAACGTTGTATAGCTTAAAAAGATTTTTATCTTCCATTTCTTAAAAGATATCAAAAGGATATCAGTATCAAATTGTTAAAACTTTAAAACCTAAAAATTTAGAAACATACAATAGTATTTGTTGTAAACATCAAATTTCCAATTTGAAAAATGTAGGGTTTCGAAAAATTTTTAAATTGTAAAACACAAAATTTATAAATACAATAGAATAGAAATATCAATTATTTTAAAATCAGTAATTAGCAATGAACAATGAACAAATACAAAAATCTCAAAATTTATGTAAATAAAATTGATGTAAATTTATATCAATTGTCAAGTTTCAAACTACACAAAATTTATCAATAGAACAAAAATATCATATTTACTTTATCATAGAAAAATGTAATAACTAATTTGATAATAAACAAAATTAAAAAAATGAGGAATAAAAAATATCCAGAATGTATAGTATTTAAGAATCTATCAAAAAATCGACTAAATTCATTCAGTACTAATAGTTACAATCCTGCAGTAATTAATTGAGACCATACGAATACTCCATACACGAAAAAGTTGCTAAAATATCTCCAATATCTATCGACATCATGGTAACTCCGTTCACGGGATGCATTATGGCTAAAAATATTGTCAGTGATGCATTACAGAATTCCTGTCCCTCCCGCGGTAATTAACTGAACTAAAATGACGAAGCTCTCTTCTCGAAAGTACCGTCGTCGATGATTCGGGGCTACGCAACGACATTGTCACACTTCTCCATTCTTTTACACGGGAACTCACAAAAAATTCACAGAATGCACGAATGCTTCTCGTATATCTTACGTATGTATAGCTAGCCTTCGTGTTAGTGCATGCACGCTTTGCCAATCAAACAGCTAATGATAAGACTTCAGAGCGCATATTCCAACACAACTACGATTCGATTATATATATATTTATATATTTATATGTATATGTATGTTTATCCTTTCATGCGTACGTATATGTATTTATTATGCACCGATTTACGGCTGTACCTTGCTCGCGGTCGAAGAACATTCAATCAGACTGCGAACGAACAACGGAAATTACAATAATTCAGAAATCCGGTCATATTGTGCGTGTAACAATAACGGATAATAATGAGATCCTCGTACTCGGAATTTCGGAACGTCGATTGTTGCGTTGAAAATAGTACAATAGAACCTTGATTATCCAAACTGTATCGTAGTTTCATTGTTTACGCAATTTTTCGGGTAATTTAATATACACATTTTTACATTTTGTGCTATTTTGTAATTTTGAGGTGATATTTCATTTTCGACAGCTCGAATGAAAGTTTAACGATTTTCTGTCATTTTTAACATGTCAATTGTTCTCAATTTACTAATCGATTTTGGTATCTTTATTTTTGGTGACGAGCTCCAGTTTTACTGCGCGGTTGACCGACATTTTGATGGCAGGCGTGATTCAAAATGGCTGGAGCAACCTAACCTAACTTAAGTATGTTGATTAATAACTAGAGTGTAATATTAAATATTAAATAAAATTAAATATGACTAAATGTAATATTAAATAAAGTTAAATATAGACTGTAATAAATTAAGCATAGAATATAATAAATGAAATATAAATTATAAATTAAATATATCGAATATATTAAAATACTACAACTTGTAACATAACCAAACTAATTTGCAGCAAATAAATTATAAACAGAAAAACGTAGGTGAGTCATTTAATCTTCTTTTCAATTAAAAGTATTATATTAAATACAATAATGAATAATATGGCACACTATGTATTTGTAATAATTTTATTTTTGAATTCAGTATAAAACTGATACCACAAAGAATTTCACTTCTCTCTGATTATATTTTCCTGCAATTATATTAAATTGTAATGGCCATGTGATCCTCGCAGTATTCGATGCCTCGACGTTCCGATAACCAAGTTAATCGATTAATCGATGCTCTGATCGATCTTTAATCAGTGCTATGATAATCGAGGTTCTACCATGCTTCCCGACAACCACGTTAAATTAATATAATACACTTCGTTATCGCGTAAATTTCGTACATTACGGATACTTACAATGTTTTTCCCGGATAACAAAATGGCTGCTGAAATGTCTCCTCGAATTTTACACGATTTGAAGTCTTACATTTTTCTCTAAAAATGTAGAAGTGGAAATCATGTAAAAATTTCATCTAATTCTTTCCTTAAAAAACTAAAATAGAATCACTTCGATTCTGTCAGTAATTCTCAACCCCCTAAAAACTGCGATACGCCATTCGATATGAAACATTTGGCAGAACATTTAAAGCAACGTGTACGTAACACGGTTATAAACCTGAAGTTTTTCGGTACATCGGTTGAGAACCACTGCGTTTAATCTCTCATTTATACCGAGAGCAACTGAGTCTTTACGTTCGCGTTTTACCTAATTTACACACCACAGGTCGTGTTCTTTCTCCAACGCGAAAGTCACGCCTCACATCGTCATTCGTAAGCCTAAATCTTTCATACTCACTGCAGATATACTTACACAACATGTTTGTATCATATATACATACAGGCTGAGGAATCTATCATGTACCGCATAGTTTTCAATTTTTGAGATTTATGAAAAATTTTTTTATACAAAAGTTGCGTTGCTTCGAAGGGGACGTTAGCATCAGTTTTTAGCTAAAACCTGCATGAACATTTCTTTTTAATGAACTGAAAATTGGGTACCAAATATTAAGCAAAAGTTTTGATTAGTGCAAGAATTATTAGAACAGAGTTTCAGGTTAAATAAATATAGTTAAAATTAATTTCGCACAGGAATCAAAAATATGAAACACAACATTTTGCCTAAATAAAATATTTTCAAAGAAAGTTTCACTAAAAATGAAAACTCAAATTTCGCCAAAATATTTTGCAAATTGATATTTGAAAGAATAAATGATACAAGTAAAATCCCCCTGTGAAAGCTCTAATCTACAAAAAATTTTTCATATAACCCGATTTAAAAGTAATGCCAGCGCAGGTCAGATGCCTCACCCTATAAATGCATATAAATAATAGGATAATATATTTGCATATATATATATTATATATATATATATTCTCTTCGCGTTCATTTTGTATACGTCTACGTTTAGTATGAAAATAATTTCAAGCGCGTCTTGACTCGTCGCACTCGTCCATCATCCAGCCGGGACAGGTGTACCAAAATGTGGTACCCGTCCACGATCTGGTCACCGTCCAATAAACACTAGAACTGGAAGCACTGTTCCCGCGACGTGAGAATCACCTTCTGATGGCCGGAAGTAGCAGTGACAACAGACTCACCAGAAGATGAAACACGAGCTGAGCTCGATGAGAAACGCCTGGACTTAGGGCATCTACCGGAAACTCACCGGGCGGCCTCATCGATGGCGGACCATAATCTCGGTCGTAATCTGTGAACAAACAGATCTGCTTGTGCTCGATTGCCTCTGTAACTGAAACACTACAACTAAATTCTAGGTAAACCACTTGAACGGGGTTCAATTTTAATTATTAAGTCGAGGTTTGACATGTTGTCTTCATGAACTATGCAAGTCATCAGAGGATGAAATGTTTTCTGAGTGAAATGGTTTTAACTCTTGGATGTTTGGCTCTCTTTGCTATTGATAAAGTTTATATCATGCACTTAGAGTAATACAATTTGTTCGTATTGTACCGAATTCAGTAAAATGTTTTGCTTTATTTTCACTCCGTTCCATTTTATTTGATTTATTAAGAAATAGTTTGTGCAGGTCGAAAAGGTTGAAAGCCACTGAGCAAACGAGCTTAACGGTATTCATATAATAACTCGGTTCTTTGTGAGTAACACCTGCACCATTTTAAAACAGTTTTCAATGGCACATCGCAACTATTCCAGCAAAAATTCTCTACAACTTTATTTGCCTTAATCGTAACGCACTTACGTTGTGCATTAAACAATTGTTCTTGGCAAAATTTACTCGGAATTCGCGGACAAAGCAGGAACGAATTGAGTGCATAGAAATGAAATTACAACAAAGCACGTTCGGAACGTGTTATTCGTATAATGGAACGTTCGAATAATAACATGGCGTTCAAACGGTAATTGAAAGCTCGAATCGTAGAACGGTGACAATGTTTTAAAAGGATTTCGATTGACAATGCGAATCGAGGATATTTAATCGATTTCATGGCATATTGTAATTATCGCAGAAAGAGCCTAATGCGTGATTGCGGTTGGAGAAATAGTAAATACTTGGACAAGAAAAGAACGAAGAAAAGATTCGCAGGAGACAAGTAAAGAAACTTCTCACTCGTTTTATTGGCAAAGTGGTTACAAAGTAGCTGAAAGTTTCCTTACACGAAATGTAGCGAACCTTTCAATTAAATGAACTATAGGTTCTTCGAAGGACTGTATTTAATTACTACGGTGGAAAAGATCCGTATTAGGTCGAATGGCTGAGCTTTTTGGGGTCTGAGATTGACACCGTTAAGAATAACGTAGACCGCCATTTTCCATACGTAACGTGACGTGCTATATTTTCACGCGTCACCCTTGAACATTTCCTAATTCTGAAAGTTTCTTCTAAATTTATCTTACCAAGTATTTATAAATTTGTGAACTTGTTCTATGAAGTAGTTACTGAAAACATGGCGTCATAGACAGTTTCCATATAAAGAGATTTTCAGTAGCAGATTTAATCTAAAGAAACGTGATCGAAACAATTTCGTAGCTGCAAAATGGGAGCTCGGAATTACAGAATTTCGGGGGAATTTGACCGATCGCGTTAAAGAAGGGAACAATTTATTAAATTATTCCCGGGAGGACCGTAGAAAGAAAGCGGACGCATCACAATAAATACGTAGTTTATTGCCGAGTCGGAATCTTTCCGGCACGGCCTCAATTTCGCTTCTTGATTGGATAGCCGGTTGTTCTAAGTTTTACGGACCGGCCAAACTTAAATCAACATCGCCACCTGTGGCGCTAATACAAATCCGGTAATGTTGCCAGCTATGAATATATGAATACCAAGGGAGAAGAAATCGATATGTACACTAACCCTGTTAACCTACGAACTTCGGCACAGGTATCCTGCAGAAATGGAACAGTTTCACACGTGGATACGTGGCTTCGAATTTTCGAATATCTTCGCTCTCGTCGCATATGTCGAAACTTTGCATCGGAAACTCCTGCGAAATGCTTTAAGCTATTGCGATTCCAACTTTTCTGGCGAATCTGACGGGTCGGGACTTTTGATCAGTGAACACGTTTCTCGTACGAATCTCTTGGGTTATGGCAGATTTTTAGTTCTATCTTTGACAAGCTTGTGAAACTAACCTATATCTTCAATCTTTTCTTGTGCTTTTTAATTTTAGGAAAATATTGATTGAATTTTTGTGAGACTGAATTATTTTATGACATACTTTTCAGTTCTAGCTTTGAACGAGTTTGTGAACATAACCTATATTTTTAATTATTCCCTGTGTTTTATAATTCTAGAAAAATACTAATTGAATTTTTGAGGGTGCTGAACTATTTTGTGCTATACTTTTCAGTTCTACCTTGGGACAAGTTTGCGGAACTAATCTATATTTTTAATCTTTTCTTGTGTTTTTTAATTTTGGAAAAATAGCCATTGAATATTTGTGAGACTGAATTATTTTATAACATAGTTTTCAGTTCTACCTTTGGATGAGTTTGTGAACATAACCTATATCTTTAACCTTTTCCTGTGTTTTCTACTCTTGAAATTATTTCTTGTAATTAATTTATTCTTTAAATTTTGTAATACTGAATAATTTAGTTATTATGTGCTTTTTAGTTCTACCTTTGAACAAGTTTGTCGACCTAACCTCTTTCGATCTTTTCTTGTGCTGTTTAATTTTCGAAAAATATCGATTGAATTTTTGTAAGACAAATATTTTATTATAGTGAACTTCGCTTAAAATAATCTGTTCAACTAAACATTATAACAAAAAGAACCTGACCTATAAAATAAATTCTACGCAAAATAAACGTGGGATCAGTATCCGTTATTGTAATTATTCAATATACCATATGTGGATACCACATGTGCAATAATATAATAATCCTATAAATACCTGTATGCGTAAATGCATACCTGTGAATGTATGTGGATAATGAATGTGTCGTATGTGGATACTAAATGCACCATATGTGAATAATAATTGGAGTACGCGGATAGTACAGCACAGTATTTTGCACCACGCTATTGTCTAAAGAAATCGCTGGAGCATAATGTCCCTATCCGTTATATCGCCGTATCGCGATCGGAGTGTTGAATTAAATTGAAAGAACGGGTGTACCAGATTCGTAGGTGTAATAAGGGGAGCAGTTCGTTTATAGAAAACGAGCACATTCAGTCAATAGCTATTGCAAGGCTGCCTTAGCAGCAGCGTGGTCTACGTTTAAGTTAATTGCACATTGTCCTGTAGTCACGATCGTTCGAGTTCGGCACAAAATCGAGACGGATGAAAGAAATGAGGAAAACTGGTGCGGTCGAGAGTACCGGTAAAGACGTTGTTAAGGTGTTGGAAAACGGTTCGTCTGTCGCCGTCCATGCGGAAAGTCACGTACTGTGGATTTTACTCGTAGGTGGGAATAACTTTTTTCGAACGGACGTGCGATTTCGACTTCCCTTCCTGGCGAGCTAACCAAAGCGGACGAAGAACTATTCCAAAGGAACGTCGTGAATTCGCGACGACTGTTCCTCGATTGGTTGCGAAATAAGGAAACTTTCTTGGTCCTGACCCTTGTGCGTGTTTTACTACCCTACACTCTCTAATATAATCGATAAACCGTTCCCGATGAACGCTGATTTCAACTTGTTCATTTTTTTTCTGCGACTCCAACTTTTCGAATTCTGAAATCCCGGACGACGCCATTTTCTATAACAATCAAGTCTCGGTGAATAAATCTCTCATTTTAAATTTCATTCTAATAGAAATTTTATTATAAAATTTTGTTTCTCAAGCTTTACGCTCTCTGATGTTCTTTTTGTACAGGGTACCTTTTACTCTCCTGAAATAATTATTATTTGTTTCATATGTGCAACAAATGTGTCCTCATATTTGTCTCTTTACATATTATAATAATACTTTACGCTCTCTGATGTTCTTTTTGTACAGGGTACCTTTTACTCTCCTGAAATAATTATTATTTGTTTCATATGTGCAACAAATGTGTCCTCATATTTGTCTCTTTACATATTATAATAATACTTAAGAAGAATTGTATGTATATGTAAAGTACAATGCATCCAACACTGAAATAATCACACAGTGTTTTCCACACATGTCTATTGAATGTCACGTGGGTCGAGAGCGTACTGCGCATGCGTCACTCACGAATGGGCGTTCCTACCGATCACTTAACGAACGTGCACTACGCTAGCCTCTCATCTTAAACCCGTTATCGAGTTAAACGAAGATTAGTTATGTCGAAGTAGATCTATTTACCGTACAGATAAAGTTGAAAAGGTATACAGATTATAAAAGTTTGCACAGTATAAGAATCAATTCGTCGCCCGATCGGAGCTAAGCTCGTATAGGTTCGACGCGGAAGTCGATCGATTTAACAAATGAACGACGGACAGAGATAGAGAACGAAAGAAGGAGATGAAAAACGGTAAGAATTCCTCTAGTGGCGCGTTTCTGCGTTTCACCACCGAAGGCAGTCGACGGCCGCGGGTCAACGAAACTCGTTTTTCATTAATTGAAAGTAAACTTCGAGAAAAGGGGAACTGCTTCGACGCTTCTGAGAATCTTTGAGCAAAGTCATTGAAGTTTAGTTCAAGAAGTTCGACGTTCGTGCCAGTTGCTGCCAATTTATTGGCATGCAAAACGAAAGTGTAGACAGCCTGACCTTTCGACGAGAAACGCTCATGATATACAGAATGTTAAACTTATGATGGATGAAGGATTAAGTGAGTTTATTATGGAAGGATGTTTTGGACACAAGTTTTGTTTTGTGTTTTGATTTTAATTCAAGGAAATTGTTAATGATTGATTTATTGGGATTTGCCACAATGTTTATGACAAAACAGTATTTTTTTATAAGAAATTTTCTGAATCTTGTACATAAACTAAAATGGTGTTTCATGATTAAGCTGCAACTTTCTGGGTCTTATACAAATAAAGAGAGATAGAACTTATATTAAACAAGGAATGAGATAATTTGTACCTTATCTAATTTTGATATAAGTCTAATTATTAATAAAGAGTGACACTGTTGGATTTACCACACTTTATACATACACTTAAAGTGAAAGTAGTGATGGGTTTAAACTAACAGCCTAGGATAATATTTGAACAAGAGATAACCAAACTTTACCTAACTCAACTTGAACTAATCCAACTTAATTTTTTACCATACTTTAAACACTTAAAGTGAAAGTAGGGATGGGTTTAAACTAACGGCCTAGGATAATATTTGAACAAGAGGTAACCAAACTTAACCTAACTCAACTTGAACTAATCCAACTTAATTTTTTACCACACTTTAAACACTTAAAGTGAAAGTAGTGATGGGTTTAAACTAACGGCCTAGGATAATATTTGAACAAAAGATAATCAAACATAACCTAACTCAACTAGAACTAATCCAATTTAATTTTTCATTAAAGTTTCTGCAATACTCATCGTGATCTTAAAAATTTATTAAAAAAAATTGAATTGAATCCTAACTTAATCTAAAACAAATTTATTTTTGGTTCAATTAAAGTGACATATTATTAGGTTAATTGAAATAAATAAAAATGACCATAAGATTGTGCACTAAAGCGTTCTTGAGAACAATTTTTTCACGAACTTTTATTTACAGCATTCTTTTTCTCCGTTAGAATAATTGTGCGCTGATACGTTATTTCCTTGCAGGATATTTAGATTTTTAATCGATATTCAAAATTTAACGGTAGTTAAACTCGTTGGTTTGGTATTCTCATGCGTATTCATAAGACATTAGAGTCTTCAATATTTATAAGGTACGTGATACTTTAAATGGAACCGGTAATCAGACCGGTAACTGTAAGAACATAAAATAGTGAAAAAGTTCATTTTTATCGCATTTAAAAGTCGATATTTACCCTAAACGAAAAGAACCTTCCTTCGAAACTAAATTAAAATCTTGTGCCGACAATGAGTAATAAAATTTGAAATTCCAGTAACGAATGAAACTGTTTCAGTTTTGTAATACGAAAGCGTTTAAAATTTTCATTCCAATTTTCTACGTTCTTTCATTTTTCTTGCCTGAAGCTGAAAGTTGAACGAAATTAGTTGGCTTTAATATCACCTACCTAGAAATTTTGAAAGAAACTTTCTGTTACTTAATTTCGGAACACTGATAAATTAGACTCTAATTAAACGGCGGAGCTTTTTGAATCTTTAAAATACGAACAAATTATATAGAAGAATTAAATGAACAATTCAATGTTTAACCCAATAATGAAATTTCTTCCTTGTCTAATTAAATTTAATTTTACTCGGCTGTAAATGTAAAGGTTTTTAATCAATTTAACAGATATAAAATACGATTAATTTTAATCTTCTTAATAAAATTTATTTCGATCTTTTTAACGAAATATGGTTAACAACGTTAGTATATGTTAAATAATGGATGAAAATTGTTCTTTGTTACATTTTATCAGGCCATTTAGAAACATGACAATTTTAACTAAGAGAGTCAAGATCTGAAAGAGATGGTAATAATCCAACAGGAAGAATTCCTTTGTTTGAAGCAAAATATTTAGCAAGAGATGGTTTTATTCGACAAAGAAATTCTAAAGGAGCGATCATTTAAATTCAAGAAATTCCTACGTTATTCTACCCGCTTCAAATTTTCGTTGAAAATAAAAAATAAAAGTGAAACGATGTAGGGAATAATAAATTAAACGGGGAAAAGGTAGTATAAAAATATAGGAATCTTATTTTTAACAAGAATCTTATTATTGAAAGGAGGAGCACGAAGGGAAATTGTTTTGTAGCTGAAGCTTTGTTGGAGACAATTATAAGTTAATGGTAGGTATAGAGTTTTTCTATGTTTTAGGGAAAGTTAGGAGATTGGGAAGAAAACTTGGGAATTTGGAAATGTGATTTGGGATTTTAGGTTTTGGATTTTTTGAATTTTGGGTTTTGGATTTTTGGAATTTTGGGTATTGGAATTTTGAATTTCTGGAATATTGGAATATTGGAGTATTGGAATTTTGGATTCTTGGAATTTTTGAATTTTAGAATTTTAGAATTTTAGAATTTTGGAATATTGGAATTTTGGAATTTGGGAATTTGGGAATTTGGGAATTGTAGAATTTTGGAATTTGGGAATTTTTGGTATTGGAATTTTTGAATTTTGGATTTTTGAAATTTTAGAATTTTGGGTATTGGAATTTTGGACTTCTGGACTTTTAGATTTTTGGATCTTTGGAATTTTGGAATTTTTGAATATTGGAATATTGGGATTTGGGAATTTTGGAATTTTGGATTTTTGGAATTTTAGAATTTTGTTATTGGAATTTTGGATTTCTGGAATTTTAAAATTTTGGATTTTAGAATTTTGGAATATTGGAATTTTGGAATTTTGGGATTTTGGAATTTGGGAATTTGGGAATTTGGGAATTTGGGAATTTGGGAATTTTTGGTATTGGAATTATAGAATTTTGGAAATTGGGAATTTTTGGTATTGGAATTGTAGAATTTTGGAATTTGGGAATTTTTGGTATTGGAATTTTTGAATTTTGGATTTTTGAAATTTTAGAATTTTGGGTATTGGAATTTTGGACTTCTGGACTTTTAGATTTTTGGATCTTTGGAATTTTGGAATTTTTGAATATTGGAATATTGGGATTTGGGAATTTTGGAATTTTGGATTTTTGGAATTTTAGAATTTTGTTATTGGAATTTTGGATTTCTGGAATTTTAAAATTTTGGATTTTAGAATTTTGGAATATTGGAATTTTGGAATTTTGGGATTTTGGAATTTGGGAATTTGGGAATTTGGGAATTTGGGAATTTGGGAATTTTTGGTATTGGAATTATAGAATTTTGGAAATTGGGAATTTTTGGTATTGGAATTGTAGAATTTTGGAATTTGGGAATTTTTGGTATTGGAATTTTTGAATTTTGGATTTTTGAAATTTTAGAATTTTGGGTATTGGAATTTTGGACTTCTGGAATTTTAGATTTTTGGATCTTTGGCATTTTGGAATTTTTGAATATTGGAATATTGGGATTTGGGAATTTTGGAATTTTGGATTTTTGGAATTTTAGAATTTTGTTATTGGAATTTTGGATTTCTGGAATTTTAAAATTTTGGATTTTAGAATTTGGGAATATTGGAATTTTGGAATTTTAGGATTTTGGAATTTGGGAATTTGGGAATTTGGGAATTTGGGAATTTGGGAATTTAGGAATTTGGGAATTTTTGGTATTGGAATTATAGAATTTTGGAAATTGGGAATTTTTGGTATTGGAATTGTAGAATTTTGGAATTTGGGAATTTTTGGTATTGGAATTTTTGAATTTTGGATTTTTGAAATTTTAGAATTTTGGGTATTGGAATTTTGGACTTCTGGAATTTTAGATTTTTGGATCTTTGGAATTTCGGAATTTATGAATATTGGAATATTGGGATTTGGGAATTTTGGAATTTTGGAATTTTGGAATTTTGGATTTTTGGAATTTTAGAATTTTGTTATTGGAATTTTGGATTTCTGGAATTTTAAAATTTTGGATTTTTGGAATTTTGGAATATTGTGTTTTGGAATTTTGGAAATTTGAAAATTTGAAAATTTGGAAATTAGGAATTACAAAAATTTGGGAATTTTACAATTCCGAAATTTTGAAAATTCAGAATTTTACCATTGGATTTTGGAATTTTGGAAATTTAAACATTTGAAAACGTGGATATTTAAAACTTAAAAATATTGCAATTCAAAAATTAGGAATCTGAAACATCTATCAGTATCAAAGTGTCAAGTTTGCAAACCTATGAACATAGCAATGCTTAAATACACAAATTATAGAGTCCAAAAATTTATGAATTCACAAATTTACCAGAACTATCCAAAACTCCACCACAAACTTTAAACTTTATTCGGTACAATACATCCAAATTGCAACATACTTAAACCCACCCCTACTTATCGCAACCCACTAAAAAATCGACCTCTCAAACATTCATCAATCGCAAACAATAAATTACCCCTTCAATCCTCGACACACCGTTTCGCTACCTTCCGCGCAAGACGAAGTCACCAACACAAAACATTGTACATTCCCATTAAGTAATTGATAGATCTAAAATGTTGGCAAGTCCCAAATCAAGCGTGATATTAAAGGAACTTAAATCTCGAACGGACAAGCGATGCGTAAATGCTTTTGCCAGTGAAATCACAGTGGTCGGTCGAGTGTAATTCTGAAATCCATTCTGGCTAGTTAAAGGGGACCAAGCAACGTGAAGTAATTCGTTCACGGATAGCCTGGGATCACCGAGCATTGGCAATTTAGTAGATTCACCGGAGAATCTCTCGGCATCGAATGTGCACCGTTGACGAGGTTTTAATTACGCTAATTACTCGAACGTAGCAGTATAACAGGCATCCAGACGGTGTATCGTGGGAAATGCCTGAGATACGCGGGCCGCGTTAAAATAGATATTTACTGACCTGGATCCCGCCATTCCTCGACTTCGTAGTCGATAGGTCGTTGTCGTAATTTCTTGTTACCGTTTCTACCTAAAATACATTACACAAAGGCGGTTTTACATAGTGTGCAGCACGATGAGACGTCATGGCAAGAAGGGACACGAGAATGGATGTCTTTGCACCGAGTCGAACAGGAGAATAAAAAGAGGGACGAATGAATGTAATACGACTGCTCGGCTTGCAAATTAATGGCAGGTATTCTACTTAATTCCGCGTTCGTTCGCGACCACGTAGCCCCTCTATCCTCGTTTGATAATTTGTTTCATTACGGCCGCGTATTTCACGCTATAATCGCGATCAAGATCAACGTCGCGGAAACGGGGAGAATGGCCAGTGAAATGGCGGTTACTTACTGTTTTTCTTCATCGACGAGGTCACGTAATACGGCGCCGGTGTGGTGGACGTTGTAGATGGAGCTGGGATCTCTGCGTGAAAGTAAACGGATTATGTTTGGATTAGTAAACGCTTCGTCAAAATTTATCTTCTTATTTCGTTAACTAGTTTTCTTGAGTTAGTTCGCAATTTAGGTACCGTTTGATCAGAGGATAAAGATTGTGTGTTTCTTAGCTATTTTGCATAACTGCAAACATTAGATTAGATGTAGATTATTTGTTTGACTGAAATGTTATGTAGAATGAATTGAGATGGACAACTTTAGATAATGTTCAGATAATTTGTTGGACGTTTTGCATAAACTAAAGTGTTGTTTAGTAGAGTGGAGTGAATAGGAAAACTTTAGATAATACTATGGAGATAATTTGGTAGCCATTTTGTATAAACTAAAGTGTCATTAAGTAGCATGAAATAAATAAGAAAACTTTAGATAATACCATGAACATAATTTGGTAGCCATTTTGTATAAATTAAAGTGATGTTAAGTAGAATGAAATAAATAGGAAAACTTTAGATAATACTATGAAGATAATTTGGTAGCCATTTTGTATAAACTAAAGTGTTGTTAAGTAGCATGAAATGAATAAGAAAACTTTAGATAATACCATGAAGACAATTTGGTAGCCATTTTGCATAAACTGAAATACTGTTATGTAGAATGAAATGAATAGGAAAACCTTGGGTAACGCTGTGTAAATAATTGGTCAGCCATTTTGCATGAACTGAGGTATCATTAAGTAAAATACAGTGAATAAGTAAACTTTAAATAGCACTGTGTAGATAATTTATTTTACAAGAACTGTAGTGTTATTTAAAAAAATGGAGTGAAGAGGAAAAACCTTAAAGAGCACAGTAACATATAGATAAAATAAGATTAAAATATAAGATGGAGAAGATAGATTAAGGTCAAAGTAGAAGATACTTGAGATAAAATTAGATAAAATGATGGACTGAAGAAATAAACCAGGACAAGAAAAAAAATTAAAATTACTTTTAGTAACACGACATTACTTTTTAATTTTTAATTCCTTGACAAAATGATGTCCATTCAATATACAAGGAAATATATAAGTAAATAATTCCCCATATAAATTTTCAATTTACATAATTATATAATATATTATAATTTAATAATTCTACCTTTGAAACTAATCAATGTACTTCTAAATTTCAGAATACTACTATAACAATAATTTAAAATATACCAACAATTTAAATAATTTAGAATAATAGTTTAGAAGAGGTATTCAAAGACGCTCTAAACTTCGCTAAAAAAGTTTAATTTATTTTATTCTATCGTTCCACAAACGAAATTGAAAAGTTCAGCAAACTGTAAAAATGAATGTTACGGAAGCTGTTTAATGAAAATCTTGATCAGAGGAATCAGAAACATCGCATTCCATTTTATCGCTTGAAATGGAACCCGTTTCTGAACAGAATGCTCACAGGAGATGAAAAATGGGTTTTATGTCGAGATATCAAACAGAAGAGAGAACTTAATTGGGCAAAAAGAACTAGAACAATATTAACATGTTGATTGCCAGTGGTATTCTCGATGACCACTGTTATGCTTTGAGTTTAATCAAATAATTAAGAAACGGAGACAAAAGTATATTAAATTTTTAATATATTAATATCTTTCATTTTGTAGAATTTTAGAATTTTTGAATAAGTTAAAAAATTAGTTCAAGATATTTATTTAAAATATTTTTCATTTTGTAGAATTTAAAAATTTTAGAATAAGTTTCATAATTACCGAGCAAATGAAACTAGTTATTATTAATGAATTAAAACTACTTATTATTTATTAAGATTACTCACTATTAAATGAAACTATTATTTAATTTCAAGAACATTTCATATCAAGAACATTTTGCTACCTTCTCAAATTTTTGTCAAAATTAAGCTTGTTTTCATGATATTAGAAAAAGGAAGAAATGCAAGTAATATCTTCTAAAAAATTCACAACCATTTTTTTCAGTTATCGTGTATTGTGCATTGTTAATAAGTTAGCACACGAAAGGATTTCATCGACGCACGCGCCATCATGCACGCCACCTCACACGCGCATGTCAGAGTGCGCATGTCACCGCGTAATTTGAAACTCTAAAACGACAATCGCGATACGAGAAGTGATTTTCATTCGCATTTATCCGATTCACATAATTTTCAGTATCTCTACGATGCACAAAGTTTCAATGCTGAAAATGTTAAACTTAAAGCATTCTTTGCTCTAATTGCATTTGAAACTGCTGAAGATTCAAACACGTATATCCCTCCTCATAAATCTTCATTCTTTTTTTGTTCGCTGAATATTTTAAAACTTTATCGCTTCATGAATACCTTATCCCGTAAACACGTAACTTAAAATTTCATAAAAGTGAATTAAATCCTGTTGCATAACACTGCTCACTACTTCGGTGAATTTAAACTGTACAGGTCGGAAGTTTCGTGTTCCTCTTTTTTCTTTGTGTCGAACGATCACGCCGTAACGATCCGATCGGTCGAACGTTATATCTCGTTAAACTTTTAATTTCAGTCAATTTATTTGTCCCGTAAAGGTGGAAAGATATATTCTCGTGGGATAAATATATCCTTCATAAACTTAATCGCCAATTACGAACAACGTTGAAACGGAAAGGACGCTTGACCTCGTCGATCGATCGATAACCGTTGACTGCTAACGACAAAACTTCTTGCGCAAAACTCCATAGGGAATAAATTGCTTTATTATTGGAACGTGTACGTACAAACGGAATTATTTCGGTTGTTATAATGCGAATAACTGAATCGTTTTACTACTGGCCACTTGATATTCGTTGAGCATAATTTCATAAAATTTTGTAAGTCGGTCCTTAAACTCATGTCGAGGACCTCTTCAAGATTTTTCTGGTCAATCATTAAATTTTTACTAACTATTCAGTTGTGATAATAGTTAAGTAACGGTGAAGGCAAACATGAAGTCTTGATTTTTATTAAATTTTTGGGTGAAAGCAAAAAGGGGTGACAAAATTATTTTAAAGGACAATTTTCTAACCTATGTTCTTTGTCTAAGAAATCATCTAATCTGAGAAATATGCAATTTATCTCAGACATGTACATCTATAATTTATTTATAATTTACTCTGAATACCTCAAAAAATAAAAATTGCTCGAAACGAGCTGAAATTTCACAATTGCATAATTTATTGATCTTCAGTAAAAGACTATTAATAATTTAATGAAGTAATGATTTTATCGATTTTCAGTAAAAGAAATATTAACAATTTATTTTATGTTAAGTAACTGTAGAACTTCTCTTCTAAAGAAAGCGTGATTAACATAATTTATATAAAATTGAAAATTTATATATTATTTGTAATTTCTATTGGTGTAAAATTAAAAATTTATTTCCTTGTACTTGTGTTTGTATTAAAATAATGACATGCTTCTAGAAGAAATATTCATTTTTATTACTATATAATTCACTTTTAATTTATTTAAAAATTTTGTTACTTTTAACTTTTTTCTTCCCTTAGAAAATTCGAATTTCAAGTCATCCTCAAATAATTTTTATCAGTATAATAAATAGTGTATAATATAATAAAATACTTTTTGAAAGTCTAGTTTAATTCTAATAAATAAAACTCACCATCTAGTTTAATATCGCCATCAGTTTCACCGATAGAATTCTGCGCCACGCACTTGTACGATCCAAAATCCTTCGGGCCAACATTTCTGATCTTCAGCGACATGTACTTCTTGTAGCCGTCATCGGTACACACCACCTCGTACTTGTCACCTATAATAGAATGGTAATTGCCTACGTAAATAAAGCCATGTTCTTTGCAATTCGAAAAACTTCATATTCCCGTAAAGAGCATACATCAACAGTATCGAACGAATCGAATCGCGTCCGCATAAATTTTCGATATTTAGAGTGCAGTTGAAATATGACAGAGTATGTGTTCACATATAGACTTCAAAATTCGTATTCGGTAAAAATAGTGTGCTCGATTTTTCAAGCATTTTCGACGATTTATCGAAAAATATTTTAAAAAGGAATTACTTCTCAATTAACTGTAAAGTGCAATATTTAAAATTTTAATGAATAATCAACGGCATTTAGTTGCGATATTTCTTTGACACGTTTTATTTCGTAATGTAATTTGAAATATGGTTGATTTTAGATTCAGAAGTTTGATATTTAGTGTACTTCAAAATTGTAATCAATTAATATTAATTTAGAAGTCGATCAAGGATGTTTTGATCTGCTGCCATTTTGATTTAATGTAGGGTAGTACCGCTGTCAATCCACGAGATGGCGCGTGATCGACTCGAAGCAAACATAGTTACAGTCATCTGTGTATTATTAATTTTACACTGTTTAATTAAATTTCCACTACACTCCATTTCTGTTTAATAAAATTTGTAGTATATTTACTTATTCTTATTTAATAAAATTTGTAGTACGTTCACCTATTTTTATTTATTAAAATTTGTAGTATATTCACCTATTATTGTTTAATAAAATTTGTAGCAAATTCATTTATTTTTATTTAATAAAATTAGTAGTACATTTACCTATTCTTATTTAAAAATTTTGTAGCAAATTCATTTATTTTTATTTAATAAAATTAGTAGTACATTTACTACATTATATTCATATTTAATAAAATTTGTAGTAAATTCATTTATTCTTATTTAATAAAATTTTTAGTACATTTACCTGTTCTTACTTAATAAAATTTGTAGTACATTCACCTATTTTTATTTAATAAAATTTTTACTACATTTACCTATTTTTATTTAATAAAATTTGTAGTACATTCACCTATTCTTCTTTAATAAAGTTTGTAGAACGTTCACCTATAAACTTTCTGGTACATATTCTATTCTTATAAACTTATTCGTATTTGACACGACACTCCTGTCAAATAATAGCTTTGAAATTATGTATGAAAGGAAATAACAAATTATGAACAACCCGAACCGGAAAATGAGGTAATTGTGATTTGATTTCATATCAAATCGCGAACAAATTTATTTTTAACATCTCTGGAGTTCCATGATAAGACACATTGCAATTGAATAATTTGCTGTAATTAACTGTGATGGACAGATGTAATTTTGTGGAAATTAAACTTACCAGAAACGATCATGTCACCACGTTCGGTCTTCCAGTAATTTATAGAGCTAGGATGAGCCTCGGTGTGACATTCTAACGTTACATCCTGTCCGATGTACGCACCGACCAGCTGATTCTCTATCGAAAGCATAGGAGGAACTGTAACAAAAGGAAAATATGTGTGGTGTAATTAAATGAGGGAGTGCATTTCATTTAAATTGTGGAATTTTTATTGTGGAGATATATTTAGAATTTGGGTGCTTCCAAAATTTAAACATTTGTTAATTTCTCAATTTTCCAATCTTCAACTTTTCCAATGTTTCAATTTTTCAATTCTTCAATTTTTCAATTTTTCAATTTTTCAATTTTTCAATTTTTCAATTTTTCAATTTTTCAATTTTTCAATTTTTCAATTTTTCAATTTTTCAATTTTTCAATTCCCAATTTTCCAATTTTTCAATTTCCCAATTTTCCAATTTTTCAATTTCCCAATTTTCCCATTTCCTAATTTCCCAATTCCCACTTTTCCAAATTTTCTAAATTTCCCAACTTTCCAATTTCTCCATTTCTCCATTTCCCAAATTTCCAATTTCCCAGCTTTCTAATTTCTCAATTTTCCAATTTCTCAATTTCCTAATTTTCCAAATTTCCAATACGTCAATTCCAAAATTTCCTAATTTTCCAAATTTCCAATACGTCAATTCCAAAATTTTCCAAATTTCTGAATTTCCTATTTCCCAAAATTCCTCACCCTAACTCCCAAATTTCTGAATTTCCTATTTCCCAAAATTGCTAACCGTAACTCCCAAATTTCTAAATTTCATAATTCCCAAAATTCCCAACCTTAAATCCTGAATTCTTCAGTTCTTAAGTCACCAAATTTCCACATCTCAAATTTCCAACTACTCAAATCGCTAAATTTCCAAATCCCAACCCCCAAATAAATAAACTAAACTCCCTCAAATCCCATATTTCCAACAACCTGAATCATGAAATTTCCAAATCCCAAGTCTCAGATCCCCAAACTTCTAAATGACCAAATTTCCAGATTGGCCAATTTGCTAAATTTCTTCAAACTCCCATATATTTTAATTTCCTCAATTTTTCTACAGGGGTGTCTAAAGTTTTCACACACTCGAAAGTTCCGTATACGAACTTAGGGAATGTAACACTCCCACGGAGCGAAAACATCCCTCTCAAAGTTTTTGGTTATTATACCGTGGAACGGGACCGTACAATGAGCTTCTCACGATCAATATAGATATTCCGTAACCGCAATATCATGTCATAGTTCCATCTTTTACGAACCAACGTAAATCACGATTTACAACCGCTCTGTACACTTGGGACGATATCATGGCGGATATCATCCCTCTTCACCCCATATTATTTCTCATACTTTTTCGGAATTATCAGAAATGTTTGATACATATTTACTAATTATTTTATTTAACACATATCTAGTTTTAGAAATAAATTAAATATGGAAATAATATTTTTTGTGTACTGTTCTTTTATAATTTTTTTTTTTAATTTCCTTGTTGCAGTTTTACTAATTTGTTGGTCATAGTAACTAAACTTTTTATTACTGTTATTCATAGCAATTGTACTATGATAATGTCTATTAGGTAGGATTTCAAAAATTTGTTAAAGACAAAGAAATAATTCCTTCTAAATTATTTTGAACAAATTTTATAATTATTTTATTGAACACAAGTTTAATTTTAGAAATAAATTAAATATGCAAATAATGTTTTTGATGTACTGTTCTTTTTTTATACAATTTTTGGAAAATCGTATCTTGCTGCAATTTCAATCATTTACTATTGTTCTTCATAGTAATTAAACCCATTACTACTGTTCATAGTACTTAAACCCATTACTACTGTTCATAGCACTTAAACCCATTACTACTGTTCAAAGCACTTAAACCCATTACTACCATTATTCAGAAGAATCGTACAATAATATGTGTTGCTTGATTCAGAAAATATTTTTAATAAAATTCCCAAAAAATTTGTAACAAAGAATTCTGTAAAATTTATTCCTACGATTATTTAAACAGATCATTCAAATATTTATGTAAAATTATTTTTCAACATTGTCAATTTTTGTGTTACAATTTTTATGACAATTTGATGAAGTCTTGCTATTATTATTTCATTACAGCTTTCTTCTTACATCATCAAAGAATTGATATTCTCGATTAAAATTATTCATAGTTTCATTAATTGTCCTCAAATCTTGGAGTCAATTTATTTGTACGTCCTTAGATCTCGTAGGACTGCCTCTTAAAAGTCCAATTACATTTTAATAGAATTTATACTAAGGCCAATTTATATGCAGATTGCATTGACTTTTTCTCGAGTTCTATTTACTCCATTAAGAATAGCACGCCATAACATCATTTATTCGTTTTCTATTTCGGTGCATGGTATGTTACGATTATATATGTACGTACACTGTACAGTTTCGTTCAAAAATTAGTGCTTGTTCTGAATACCATTATATCATACAAATTCTTTCTGTTGCATTATATATATTATTTAAGTTATGTAAAGACTTCATTATTTAAATAATTCAAATCATAATTGTAAATTTATTAGAATATATAAATTTTTTTGTTATTTAAGAGAATGTATTCAACGATAGAACAAAACTAAAATACAATTATTAAGTAAAATTCAGTTGACTAAAATATAATAATTAAGTAAAAATTAGTTGACTAAAATACAATTTTTAAGTAAAAATTAGTTGACCAAAATACAATTATTAAGTAAAAATTAGTTGACTAAAATACAGTTTTTCAGCAAAAGTATTGGTTGAATTATTATTAAATTCTTAAACGAAATTAATTTTAGTAAGAAATGTCATTGTACAATATATTAATTTCAGAGTTGATTTGTAAAAAAGTAGTTGTCTATTAGTAGCTATCTATTAGTAAAAATTATTTATTATAAACAGTTGAGAATTAATTTTATTATTTTCAAAGGCTTACATTTAAAAGAAAATAAAAGACCTTCCAGTAATAAACAGCTTTTACATGAACCAACATTGAGGTTAGAATTCCACTCAAAACACGTGTCAAGAATTTACCATAATTATACAATATTATTAATAAAATTTAGTAAACTTGCAGCCAAATATTAAAACATTATAGTATTCATAGTATTTCTTTTACAGAATAAAAGAAAAACCAACTTTGTACTTGAATTTCATTGCCATCTTTAATCCTCAATCTCTAATATTAAAACGACCATAAAATGTATTCTACAATTCCGCAATGCATTTAGATTTATTATTAACGGTTATCATCGTTCGACAGGTACAAAGTTTAATATATTAAACGCGAACAGTAAGTACTTCCCTCCATTTATGTGGAATTTTAATCTGTTGCTACATCGGCGAACACGGTCCGCCATTTTACGCTTGCGCAAGTTACGAAACTAGTATTATTAAATGACGTGTTGCAATGAAATACGATTTCGAATTTGTTAGTCGAAATATTTAAGTACATAATTCCAGCAAAGCATTTGATTGAATATGTACGATGTGTACAAAATATGGAAAACAAGATGTATTCTTTGTGGGGTTAAAAATAAATAACTTGCAAGATTCAGTAAGAGAAGACAGTCGTTATGCAATGTAACACGCAAATTAGCGTGTTTTATTTTTGAAAAAGAGATATTAGTAACATGATTTACGTTTTGTGATGATTGGAATATTAAAGACTTTAAATTAGAATATTACTGATGGGTATAAACAGCTGTTGAAGCCTGGCTCATTGAAATTAATTATACAATCACCATTTTATCTAGTTAAATATTAGTTGTGTATCATGAGAATTTGCAAATTAAATATTATGAATGAAGAGTACAAAAAAATTATAATAAATTAAGAAAGAAATTTTAGTAAAATAATAGTAAAACAAATAAAATAAAAATTGTTTATAAATAAAGTATTTCGAAGTTTATTTATTATGTTCCTTGTGATATATTTATGAAACCATTGCAATTAGACTGGTAAACAAATTGTTCATTATTTATAGGCCAATATTCAAATTGAATTATATCTTCCTGTGGCTCTACACTAATTTAGCGCCTCGATCGATAATCATATATACACTTTTCAGCTATTAAGGTCAATTGTTAGCGATGTATATATCTGTACACTGTCGGTCAAAAGTTCGTGACAGAAGAAATTTTATACAATTTTAAATTAACATGTAATATTAAACAATATGAAGCGTATGAAACTGTACACATTACTATCTGTATTTGTATTAAAAATGTATAATATTTTTAAAAAAAATGGAGAAATTAATTAAACGAAGCTAATCAGTTAAAATTTTCTGTTTTATAAATAATTTCTTCAATTCTTCGTATTTTAGACAATATTATGTGCACTGTATGTTCTTATGCGACTATCAAATAGAAATAACCTTACAATTAATTTAATATAAGGCTTTATTTATTTAATTTAAAGATTAATTTACTGATTGTTTTAATTTAGGTTCTTGCGATTAACTTAATTTAAGCCTTATGATTTATTTAATTTAAAGTCTCATAATTAACTCAATTTAAGGTGCTATAATTAATTTATTTTACGTCTCATAATTAATTTAATTTAACGCCTTAAAATACGTTCAATTTAAAGCTGCATAAATAATTCAATTTCACTATAAATGTAATTTAGTACCACATAATTAATTGAATAACGCGAAATAATTAAATAGCCGAATAATTTAATACGTTTAAATTACTATCAGAAAAGAGTAGTTAAAATACTCGCAATCAATATCGTAGTTTATTAGTAAAATATTTAACAGTACTATTTCATGTACATTTGCATTAACAGTTCCTAAGCAATTATTAGTTCAACAGAGCGAACACTAATGTGACGGAGGAAACAAAGCGAACACTAAGTAGTTTCACACCCTAAAACGAGATGAGCATGACAGTCGAAATGGGATAACAGATCTAGGTACATCGAGCATATCTGGGTCAAGTGGTTGCTCGTAAATCGGTGGCTAAATGAGACATTGAAAATCTGCCTAATGTATCGTGCTAGGGTGAACAAACCATTCTTTATCGAGTTTTAGCCGGAAAGTACATTCCGTGCCTCTCTTTTGCATAACAAAAGAAAATATATTTGATCGTTTGATAAGTTATGACGCTTTCTACACCGTCTCTTATTTTACTAAATAATCACGTTCCTCAAATCTCACAAATATAAATTGCAAACTTCTCGATTAGCAATCATGGTTATCTCAATTTTCATTACATAAGAAATTATTAATATTTAGACTCTCACACAATTTCTTGTCACTTGCACTTTCGAAGAGGAACATCGATGAAGTTGAAAGAATGTTTCAAAATTAAGTCTGAAGAGCCTAGCTGAAGTTAGATTATGTTACTACAGTTTATAAAATGACGTTGTTGTAATTTTAATATTTACGCAAAATTTCCTTTTATGGAAAAATTGCTTTATAGGTTTTAAAGTATCACATTCGTGTTATAATTAAGTAGTCAATTTTTCCAATAGTATTTTTCTTTAAATTATGAATACATGTGCACATATGTGAACGATGGTATATGATAGAGTATGAGTCAGGAAAAAATGATGGCACATGGTGAAGTATGAGTCAAATTATGAAAGCATTATAATTATAAGTTATAAATAATTAATGTAATTGCACTTACATTGCACGTGCAGCGATATACGTTGACTAACTGATGGCGGGACATCATTCGAAGCGATGCATAAGTATACTCCCATGTGTAGCCGGCTTATCTTTATAATATGCAACACTTCACCGTTCACAGCATCCACTGCAACATAAATAAAACAGCGTGACATTAGACTCTGGAAAAATCATTAATAATAAACTAACACGTCAACCTTTCGATGTCCAACTTGACCTAACCTTAAATTGATAATAATTTGACCTAAAAAATACATTCAAACATTTTCTACATACTCATTATTAATTTATTTCGCAATTTTCGTAACAATTTCTTCATGTGACAAGTCTCTAGAGCGTAACACTATTTAAAGAGAAATCCAAGTTTTCTGGCATAAAGTTTTGCTGAAAGTTGAGAGGAACGACCCAGTTTGGTGCAACTAAATTTATATCTATCCTCGAAGAGGGCAGCAAAAAGTCGAACTGCTCAAAATGGATTTAAAGTATTACCCTTTTTAAACATGGATTCCATTACACATTATGTCAATTACGTTTAAAATACATTTCAAATTACGCTTCACGTTTCTATATGTGGATGTTTAAATACAGATCGCTACCATTTTTAAACGAAAGCTCGATACAATAATTAGAAATCATTTGCTAATCTATAGTGAAAACTTGTTGAAATAAAAGTACAGTATTTTGAAATATGCTTTATAAAATTTTTAAAAAAAGAAACTGTACTATGAAAAGAATGGTGCTCGTATAAAAATTCCCTAAACCCATTTCATTTTTGTTAAAACCAAATTTTCCCAACATGACCGCGAATAATGTACCATAATTCCATACGGAGATTGTTATAGAATAAAGGATAATTAAAACAGTTTCATTTGTGCCGTTTCTTTTATTCAGCAGTTTCAGGACATCGTCAGATTTCTTTCAAAATATAATCTGCACATTTTTATTTGCACATCCGAGTTATTAACGGATAATTTCTGTATAAAGCAGCGAGAACGACGACCGCCTGAATTCAAAATTTGATTCTGTAATATACCTATATCCGTCGACTCATTAATATCTGTCATAGAAAGTAATTATTTATTCCACCGTATATCCACCGCTTCCATTTCCGCCCTATACAGCGGCTTATAATTAAATTACGTTAAACGATTTATCATTCCGTGCAGTTGCATAACTTGAAAAATTTCCATGTTGCACATTCCTCTGCGACTTTTAACGTTTCTTCCAACCGCGCACATATAATTATACAGGTGGAACGAAACGAGCTTTTGACAAAATGCAAATTATTTTGCTACTTTATTTTAATTGAGATAAACTATGTTTTAATTATTAAATTTAATAATCGTTTAATTGTAGGTCAATTTAGTAGATAGTGACATGTTCAGGAGAACGTGTAACTTGTTCATAGTCTATTAATTTTCCATTAGATTACGAGTATTTAATAAATTAAACTAATACGTTTAAAGTTATTTGAATTGAATGAGAAGGTTTGTGGTATTATTCTGGCAATTTTGAGAAATTTAATGCAAATTGTAGAAATGAAAGGTTATGGAACTCGTTAATGGCGGTGCGTAGTGCAAGTTCTTACTACCAGTGGCGCCACGAGTACGTACTACCAGTAATACGACATTACACATCGAAATATTGTCATTATTCGAAGATAATTACAGTGGACACAGTATTTAATACTGTCAATAAATATATACGTAAAACTTCCAAGTTCACAAGCTAAAATTTTGAAAATTCTTCACTCCTTTATTGCTGTATTCAAAATAACAATATTCGTTGATTTCAGATGAAGAATAAAATTCCCCAAAAATCGCCACTCATGTAAAGTAGTTACACGGTATTTTATATAAACATAAATTATATATTATATAGTATTTTATATAAACATGAAGTTTTTCATTATAAGAATTTTAGAACAAGATCTAAATGTATGAATAATTATTCTGTATGTTTTTGTTAAACTCTTTTCATGTATCTTTCTTTCTGATTATTGCAAATTACTTTATTATTACAATACACTTGCACAAGTCTGCAAATTACAAAATATTGAATATACGAGTTCTAAATAAAAATTTAAATATAGCACAAGCTACAAATTACAAATGTACGAATACAACATGCAGAACGATGCAAAAGAAGTAAAATCGCAAGAGATATTAAATCACCGTATCGAAGAAAATCCGATGACTGCCACCACGAATCTTAATAAAACTGTAATAATGACATATTGAATCGCGAGATCGCATTTTTATACGCGAAATTATTACGCGCTCCCGGAATTCGTGCAGCAACAGAGACAGGGACGCATTGTAGCAAGTTCCAGGAGCTTAAACTGCTTGCAAGTAAATGGTAAAAAAAGAGCGATGGAAAACCGATTTAGCGTTTCTCACGATAAAGCAGAGAACGTATTGTATCACGGAAAGAATTGTTACTGCAATTCCTGGACAGTAATGTAGAGGTAATGGGACGCTGTAAGAGCTCAGGACTCTTCAACTCGAATAATACCGCCCCATGTATTACGCTCTTTATTACGCTTCATGCAACTCCAAATAAACTGCTTCAGCCGATTTTGTATTTTCCGTTCAAGCTGCTTTCAACAATCTCTAACACGTTTATCTTCACTCGGTAATTCTTTGTTTTTTTATTCCTACTTCCACAAAAACTGTTCCACATATCATTTTGTAGAAATGTCCTTTATGTAGGGTGCGAAAGGACCTATCACATATGAGCTCATTCACAAAGTTTGTGGTTGACTTCAGCTAAGTTCATAGCAAAATGTATATACAAAGAAAATGACGTGTGTATTTTATTAATAAAATGTGACTTCATCTTTTGAACCTAATTGATTTCATATTTTTTTTAGTTTGAAACGCAGCAGCTTACAATATGTATGTACATAATCTTTTGTCTTTCAAAAGATACTTGTCCTCATTTTATTATGAGATTCTAACATGAGTATCAAATAATAAATTTATGAGGACACAAATCATTTTGAGAAATTGCAAAATAATTGCTGAGTAGCTTGAAAGACTTTTGAGACACTTTTTAAAAATATACTAAACAACTTCTCAACAGAATAATTTCTAACATTCGTCCATGAACCACTCCTTCAAACCCCATCAAATCCTGTCAGTACAAACTCTATTAAACTTCTTCAAATTTCATCAAACTAGTCCAAATGAAACCACATCAAATTACATCAAATTTCAACCTTCCCAACAAAAATTATTTAAATTATAATCGTTGAAAATAAAAGGTGTGGAAATTCAACGGTGTTCAAGTGACTATGCTGATTCTAAAGCACAGAAGAGAAAAGGTTCTTTAAAGTTTCTGTTTCCATTACTTCGTCTGCCCTTTGTTCGTTCTTTGCCATTGAAAAAATGCAAATCATCACTTACAAGAACCTATTACATGACTCGGAGCTGTTATGAACAAAGAAAATGTTCGCGGCAACGGAACCCCATGAAAGGTATGAAAGTTGCTTTTGCACTGCGCGATGGGGCGTAGAATGGTGTGAATCGTTGCTAGCCAGACCGTACCACACACCAAATCTATCCATTGTTCTATAAACAATGCCTAGCAGCGAGATTCCAGAGGCGGGTAGCACTTTCCGTGGATTTTAATCAAGTAGTCCCGCAGGACCTGCGCTAGATCTATCCGCTTACCTGTTTAGGGATGCCTTTAAAACTTTGCTTTAATGGGAAATTGCAATAAGACTCTATGAAATTCCACCCAGTACAATTGGGGGCAAATTTGATTAATTACTTTCTGACTTGATAGATTTATTTAAGCGTAATTCCCTAAATTTTCAGTACAGTTTGAGGTAATTTTTTATTAACAACTTCTTTCAATTTGTCATAATTTTAGTGAATCTAGGTGGGTTATAATTTTAGGTGAATCAGGGTTAGTTGTAATTTTAGGTGAATCAATGTTAGTTATAATTTTAGGCGAATCTAGTCAATTTGTGTATTTTAGGATGACACAGAAAATTTGATTTGTACTTCTCAAGTTTTTAAATTAAATTTTTAATTGCAAGTTCTGAAATTTTTCAATTCAAAATTGTGCAACTAATTTTCAAATTTTTTAAATCAGAAATATTTTAGCTGTATGTCAGTAGCAAAATTCCTGGATTAAAATATTTCTAACAGTACTTCATTTTTAAAATTTTTAAATTAAAAATTTCCAACTGTATCTTCCTGATTTAAATTATTAAACCCGAAAATATTTCGTTTCTGTTATATTTTATTCTTCAATTTGAAAATATATCGGCTTTCCTTAAAATGGAAGATCTAATGAAATGCTCAGTAGCTTCAGCATGGCAATTAATCTCATTTTAATCTTTGAAGATTTTCACGAGTTTTCATAATCCCATGAGTGCCTGAAGAAGTGTTAGTTCAGAAGATTAATCTTCTTTCTCAGAATTTTTTAATTCGAGAAATTTCATGGAAGCACGATTAGAATTACTTAGAAATAGGCTTGTAACTTCTTTTTCCCAATTTAAGTCACTATTTCCATTCACTGCAATAGCAGATAAAGTTGTCGTCCAAGAAAGATGTACTTAAATATTTTTTAGCAGATGCTGAAGTTGTAATATAAATGTAATAAACATGATTAGGATACAAGCTTTCCTTCAAAGTATCAATCATAAAGTATGACGTTAACTTTTTCATCTACTATTTTAGCTTATTACTTGAATTTTAGCTTATTAGCATTTTAATTTATTTACAGAGCTTTCTTCAGATACGAAGTTAGCCTAAATCCACTTAGGCTAGATTGTCTAACTTCCCCTTGTCTCAAAGTATTTTTATTTTAATACAACACATTCCATCAAAGGAACAAGCATGAAAACAACCCTAAAGCTAAACCATTATAGTACCATTTCCTTAATTTTGCTATAATAGTCTTAATTGCACCAAGAGTTCCAAAATTACACTAAGAGATCCATTCATCACATTCGCAACCTGCAGACATTGAATCTCATCAGCGGTTAAATAGCCGATAAGAATAAGTGTGGAAAAGCGTCTGCGACAAATTAGCAGTCATTCGTGTCGATTCTCGATGTTCTCTGCATAACATTTTCCGCTTAACGTCGTAAGAATAAGCGGACAGCTTAGTCGAAGACGAAGCGGGAAGCTGGCTACCTATTTGGGAATTAGTATGTGATGTATTCCGCCCCATAAACGGCAGGTTGGACGTCGATATTTCATCCCACTCCCCTTTCTTCGTATCCTTAAGTGCCCTTTTTCGCGTTATTACCGCCAGATAACCCGGCTACATTTATCCTCCGGCGAAATCCTCGGGCCACGATCATTGCAGCTAATGTTTCCGCGTGTGTTCAAATAGACAGCTGGAATTCGTCCGATTGCTTCGTAATAGTGCCAACTATTTTACGTCCTGTACGACTCCATTTGAGAGATATATCTGCTACTAACTTTTGCTGCTTCACATCGTGGAACCATTTCTGTGATTGCTGCATGTTACTGTATTTACACGTAGTGCTAATAGACTGTTCCTGCACATTGAATTACTATTATAAGTTTTCAGTACTTTTCATGTTTTTCAAATTAGAAAGCCTGTACATATGATATAATTTATTAGCTACTAACATGATACTCATACTGTATGTAACATTATTAATACATGTTAAACATGTTAAACATGTTAATGTTTAGCGTTTACACCTTTTGCTTTGGTCACAGCTTGTATCAAACATGATGCATGTACATTGATCATATGCTTTATGTTTTTATTATTTTCCCAAATATCTGTAACTCTGTTCACATCAGACGACATGGTTGGAGAGATGTAAACTAGTCGTTTGAGTAGGCAGACATTTTCTGTAGCATTCAAATTTCACCCCTAGCACTATCGATACTCTCAAGCCTAACGTAAACGGCCCTTGAACACTCACCACATAATTTATTATCACGATAGTGCCAAATTGCTATGTCATCATTATCAACGTCTTCAGTAATGATTTACCACACAATTTAACCCAATACAATTTTCCATATGTGACATAATACAGTTATTAAAAAGAAATTTTAGGTATGTGGTTCTAATAGCCAGGGACTATAAGTGAAGAATGAATAGAAATTGAAAAGTAGTTGAGTTCGCTCATGAAACACTGATATTTACAGCATATTATGAAACATAGTTGACTCGCATTAGACAAACGTTTATCTACTTATGATATATCAAAGACAAAGAGAAATATGAACTAAGTAATCTGTGTCAGATCACGTGATTTGTGTAATGTTCTTCAGAGCACATCTGCAGTTTTGTTGCAGTAAATTGTAGCAGTCTCCTATGTTCCGTGAAGTACATTTGGGAGTAAATCTGGCTTTCTTCAGAGAATTTGGAAGTTTTGTAGCCTGGGAAGTTGAGAATTTCGGGATTCGGAAGTTCAGATCTTGGGAACTTAGAAATTTGTGAATGCGAGGATTTGAGGATGTGGGGATCTGAAAATTCCAGATCTCAGTTTAAGTCATAGTTCTGGAAACTTGGGATGACAGCTTTAGGAATGTGGGGATTTCAAGAGTATTTGGATGCGTGGGAATATGTGAAGGTTAGGAGATTGGTTAGGTTCATGTAAGAACTATCAGAATATGAGAATTTGGAAATTATGGATATTAATGTAGAGATTTAGGGACTGGAGTATTTGGGGATAGGTAGATTAGGTAATTTAGGAATTTGGAGCTCTGTAGATTTAGGGACGTGTAGTTTTGGGAATGTGGAGATTTGAGGATGTAAGAATTTGGGGATGCGAGGATTTAGGGATCCAATTTGGGCATGTGTGATCTTAGGAATGTGGAGATTCGGGGATGTGAGGATTTGTGCATGTGTGATCTTAGGAATGTGGAAATTTGGGGATGTGAGGATTTGGGGATCCAAAAATTTGGACATGTGTGATTTTAGAAATGTGGAGATTTAGGGATGTGAGGATTTGGAGATCCAAAAATTTGGACATGTGTGATATTAGGAATGTGGAGATTTGGGGATGTGAGGATTTGGGCATGTGTGATGTTAGGAATGTGAAGATTTGGGGATGTGAGGATTTGGGGATCCAAAAATTTGGACATATGTGATTTTAGGAATGTGGAGAATTAGGGATGTGAGGATTTGGAAATCAAAAAATTTGGACATGTGTGATTTTAGGAATGTGGAGATTTGGGGATGTGAGGATTTGGGCATGTGTGATCTTAGGAATGTGAAGATTTGGGGATGTGAGGATTTGGGGATCAAAAAATTTGGACATATGTGATTTTAGGAATGTGGAGAATTAGAGATGTGAGGATTTGGGCACATGTGATTTTAGGAATGTGGAGATTTGGGGATGTGAGGATTTGGGGATCCAAAAATTTGGACATGTGCGATCTTAGGAATATGGAGAATTAAAAATGTAGGAATTTGGGGATGTCAGGATTTAGGGATAAATGGTCTTAGTAATATGAGGATTAAGACCATATGTGGTCTTAATGACCACACATGAGGTTTTGAGTATGTAACACTTGCAAATGTGAGAATGTGTAAATGTGAGGATTTGGAAACGTGCCGGTTAAAGAATGTAAAAATTTGGTGTCCTGAAAAATTTCAAATATATATATTACTCTTATATTCACAATATTACCTAATACATCTCAATACAAATTGCATCCAAACATAATCCCCTAACAAATCACGAAATTTGCATTAAATCTCCATAATTATCCACCATCCACAAAAACATACTTTTTTTCTACAATTTTCAAAAGTCCATACATTGTCCATCAATATCATTGAAATAACCGGAACCAATTGAATTGTATATAAATTAAACATCAAAGGAACGAAACCGTTACGCGGAAGTTTTGGACGTGAAAGCAAAACTGCCATCAGTTTTCATCGAGAAATCACAATTGAAATGGAGTTGACTGTGTCTATAGAAAGTTGAGCCTTACCACTGCAGTGCAGATAACTATTCGACCGAAAACAAAAATTCACTCTACCTTCGAGTACAGCAGATCAGAGTGAAAACAAAGCCGGTGATAAAAGCGCACGTAGATAAAGGAAAAGCGAGAGGTGGGGCTTGAGTGCAGTTGGATTCTATTCCCTTTTGTCTTCGGACGCAAAATTTGCCAGACAATATTGCTTGCGAACTTGCGTGGAACACCGACTTCGTCTGTACCTTCGAAGGTACAAAGGAACCTCAAACGGCAACAAGATAAGCTCATCTCTTCGCCATGAGGATCGACGTCGATACAGTTTGGACGCTAGTTTTCCTCATCGTTTGATGCCGGGGTTGCGCGTAAAACGAGTGCAACGTAGATTCGATTTTCCGTCCCGCCTATATCGATATCCAACGTTGCGACCTTTTTCCTCTTTTATTTTCCCTTCCGGGGCAAGAATTCGTTATTAGGTTCCGATTTTCCGGTCGAGTCGTATTACGTTCAACCTAACTGTACACTACGGTGCAACCCTCGATACGGACACTTATCGACTACAGTATCTCTTTATTTTTGTATTCTCGAATTCTCAAGTTTTTTACAAAAATATTTTTTCAAACTTTTTCCGGTATTTGAAAATTTGGGGGTATGGTAATTTGGAGGTTTGATAGGTTGGGGATTTGGTAAATTAGGGATTTAACAAATCGGGGACTTCGCAATTTGGGGATTTGATTATTTAGAGACTTAGCAATTCGGGGACTTCGCAATTTGGGGATTTAGCAATTTGGGGATTTGACTATTTGGGGATTTGACCATTTGGAGATTTGACAGTTTAGGGACTTTGCAATTTGGGGATTTGACTATTTGGGGATTTAGCGATTTGGAGAGTTCGCAATTGGAGGATTTTACTATCGAGGGATTTAGCAAATTGGGGATTTGACAGTTCGGGGACTTTGCAATTTGGGGATTTGACTATATGGGAATTTAGCAATTTGGGGATTTTACTATTTGGGGATTTGACAATTTGGAGATTTGCCAGTTTAGGGACTTTGCAATTTGGGGATTTGACTATTTGGGGATTTGACAATTTGGGGATTTAGCAATTTGGGGAGTTCGCAATTGAAGGATTTGACGATTTGGAGATTTGACAGTTTAGGGACTTTACAATTTGGGAATTTGATTATTTGGGGAATTGACAATTTAGGGATTTAGCAATTTGGGGATTTGACTATTTGGGGATTTGACAATTTGGAGATTTGACAGTTTAGGGACTTTGCAATTTGGGAATTTGACTATTTGGGGATTTAGCAATTTGGGGAGTTCGCAATTGGAGGATTTTACTATTAGGGGATTTAGCAAATTGGGCATTTGAGAGTTCGGGGACTTTGCAATTTGGGGATTTGACAGTTCGGGGACTTTGCAATTTGGGGATTTGACTATATGGGAATTTAGCAATTTGGGGATTTGACTATTTGGGGATTTGACAATTTGGAGATTTGCCAGTTTAGGGACTTTGCAATTTGGGATTTGACTATTTGGGGATTTGGGAAGTTGGAAATTTGACAATTTGGGATTTCACAAGTCGGGGAGTTAGCAATTTGAAGGTTTGGCAATTTGGGGATTTGGCAATTGGCGAATTTGACAATTTGATCACGTAAAAATTTTGGAATATGAAAGTTTGAAGATTTGATAATTTGGGGATTCGACAAATTGGGGACTTAGCAATTTGGAAGTTTGGCAATTTGAGGATTTGACCATTTGAGGTTTCTTGCAATTTGGGGATTTGGTAATTTGGGTATTTGGCAATTTGGACACTTGGAAATTTGAGAATATGGCAACTTGGAGATTTGACAATTTGTAGATTTGATACTTTGGGGATTTAACAAGTCGGGGAGTTAGCAATTTGGAGGTTTGGCAATTTAGAGGTTTAGCAATTTGTGGATTAGGCAATTTGGGAATTTAACCATTTGGACACTTGGAAATTTAGGAATATGACAGTTTGGGGATTTGACAATTTGAGGACTTGACAAATTGGGGACTAACTAATCACGACTTCAACATTAAAATAGATACAGAAAGTTGGAATGTTATGTCAATTTTATATTATGCAATCGCCTATGCAAATTATAATTGTACGTGAACATTAAATTAAAACGTAGGACGCATCGGGTGTGCCAGTCAGAATTAACTAATCGTAGCTACAATATTAAAACGAATGAAGAATGTTGAAATGTTATATCAATCTGGTATTATGCAATCGCTAACGCAAAGTATAATTAGACTTGATCTTCAAAATGAAGCGTACTAAAGCGTATGACGCACCGGATGTGTCAGTCAGAACTAACTAATCAAGGCTATAACATTAAAATGGATACAGAGAGTTGAAATGTTATGTCAATCTTGTATTATGCAATCGCCTATGCAGATTATAGTTGGACATAAATTTCAAAATGAAGCGTATTAAAGCGTGTGACGCAACAGGTACGTCAAACAGAACCAGTTAATCAGTGTTACAATATTAAAACAGATAAAGAAAGTTGAAATGTTATATCAATCTTGTATTATGCAATCGCCTATGCAGATTATAGTTGGACATAAATTTCAAAATGAAGCGTATTAAAGCGTGTGACGCACCAGGTACGTCAGACAGAACCAGTTAATCAGTGTTACAATATTAAAACAGATAAAGAAAATTGAAATGTTATGTCAATCTGATACTATGCAATCGCCTATGCATATTATAACTGGTCTTGTTCTTCAAAATGAAGCGTATTAAAGTGTATGATGCACTGAGTGCACCTTAAAGAACCTTCATCCGTCAGCAGCAAGTAATCGATGAAACATTCCCAAATTGCATCCAAATCGACACTTTGACCCATTTTGTCTCCCCACAAATTTAATTCCCGCAATATATAAACTCTATACTATAAATTTATAAATCCTACAGTCCGTTCATCTCTCATAAACAACACAAAGACTGGTCAACCGGTTGCACGCAAATGATTTCGAATATATGCAATCTACACTCGTAATCCCGCATTCATGAAAGCAGCAATTAATTCGCAAAGCTCGTTGAGTCATCAGAGGCTGATCAGGAGATATGCAACGGGAGTACATCGAGGTATCCGTGAATTCGCTGCAACGTGCGTACACGTTTCCGAGAACCGTCATTCGATAGAAGAGTCAGATTATCGATATAATTGGACAAAATATCACGACTGCGAATATGACACGAGCACGAGCCGTGTTCTAGTAACTGATGCGTTGTCCTTTGGGATTCGAGGGGTAGTCTAGTGACATTGCTGGCTGTTTGATGGACATTGCACACCCTTAGCCCGTGAGCAAAGTGTGGCTCGGTGTCAGCTTCCACTGATCCCTCGACGTAATTACGAGGGATCGAGGTGGTGTCGTAAACTTGCAAATAATTAAGCTAATGATCTATTTTATACGGCACTCGGTGGGTTGAAGGTGGGGCAGGAATGTCCGGTGAAAGGCTCATGTGAATCGATGCATAGTGCAATGTAGAGATACAGATTTTAGGGTTTTGGAGATTTAGGATACTTTTCAAATCTTCGAGAATTTGGAGATTTTGGAATATGAGGTTTTAGGAATTTGGAGATTTGGGGATTTGGGGATTTGGACGTTGGAAGATTTGGGTATCTGAGGATTTGTGGATTTGGAGATTTGTGGACTTGGGGATCTAGGGACTTGGGGATTTGGGATCTTGGAAATTTATGTACTTGTGGATTTAGTGATTTCGAGATTTGGGGACTTGAGGATTTGGAGACTTGGGGATTTGAGGATTTGAGGTTTTGGGGATTTGGGGATCTGAGGACTTGGAGATTTGGGGATTTGAGGATTTGGACATTGGAAGATTTGGGTATCTGAGGATTTGTGGATTTGGAGATTTGTGGTCTTAGGGATTTGGGCAGTTGAGGATTTGGGTACTTGGGGATCTGAGGACTTGGGAATTTGGGGACTTGAGGATTTGGGGATTTGGGGATTTGAGGAGTTGAGGATTTGGGGATTTGGGGATCTGAGGACTTGGGGATTTAGGGACGTGAACATTTGGTGATTTGAGGATTTGGACATTGGAAGATTTAGATATCTGAGGATTTGGAGATTTGTGGACTTAGGGATTTGGGGAGTTGAAGATTTGGGTACTTGGGGATCTGAGGACTTGGGGATTTAGGGATTGGGCATTTGTTGATTTGAGGATTTGGACATTAGAAGATTTGGGTATCTGAGGATTTGTGGATTTGGAGATTTATGGACTTGGAGATCTAGGGACTTGGGGATTTGAGATCTTGGAAATTTATGTATTAGGGGCACCGAAAAGTATTCAAAATTTCTTCGATGACTTTAAAGTTTTTCTATGAAAAGGACTTTTTTTAAAAAAGGAATCGAACAATTGCCTTTACGCTGGCAAAAAAAACTTAGAAAATGATGGAAGTTATTTCGTTGATTAGCATTTAAGATTTCTTTAATACATAAATATTTCTTGCCAGCAAAATTTTGATTACTTTTCGGTACCCCTAATATTTGTGGATTTAGAGATTTAAAGATTTGGGGACTTGGGGATCTGAGGACTTAGAGATTTGGGGATTTGTGGATTTAAAAATTTGAATATTTGTTAATTCGAAGATTTAGGAATTTGAAGAGCAATAAAATCATAATTTGAGAAAACAAAATACCGTCAGTAAAAATGAAATTTACCATAAATTAACTGAACCCACAAAAAATTTGTATATATTTCAAACATAATATATTTCTTTCTACTAATTCTGACATACCTACACGTACACATTCTGCCCAGATAGTCTTATATCCTTATTATTTTTTTTCGAACCGAAAATAAAATGACCATGATAAATGACAAAGAAAATGGAGTTTCATAAAACTCACACGCGTGTAAAGATGTTCTTAAGAAATGGGACGGGCACCTATAGGCAGGTGGAAGATGTAGGTTTATGGTGCCAATCGATCGTCCGGAAAGCTGATAGAACACTAGAACGCGCAAGAAACAAAAAAGCGAAAACAAAAGGGAGCTTAGGAATCTCGAATTGGAAGAGTAATGTTAGGAACGAGGTAACAAATTGTCGCTGTCCGCGTTCAGGAAACGACCATTAAGTGTTGGTAAAATGTTGAATCTTATGGGAGATTAATTACAACGTACTGTAGTGCAGTATTGATGTCTTTAATATTTAATTACATTTACTGTATATCCTACAACAAAATTTAGTGTTTTCTGGATATAATTTGTAGATCCATAAGTTCTATTATTCAAAAATCTCAAATCTACACATCTCAAAATCTCAAACTGGCCAAGTACACAAATTATCAAATCCTTAAGTGATCAAATCCTCAAATGACCAGGTCAATTACTAAATCACAAAACTGACGAATTTCCAAATTGCTAAGTCCACAAATTGTCAAATTCTCAAATGACCAGATTTACAAATTATCAAATCCCTAAGTGATCAAATCCTCAAATGACCAAGTCAATTACCAAATCGCCAAACCGACAAATTTCCAAATTGCTAAGTCCACAAATTGTTCAATTCTCAAATGACCAAGTCTACAAATTATCAAATCGCCGAATTTTCATATTCCAAAATTTTTAAGTGTCCAAATTGTCAAATTTCCCAATTGCCAAATCCCCAAATAGTCAAATTTCCAAATTGTGAAATTCCCAAATTTTTAAATCTCCAAATTGGAAAGTCCCCGAACTGTCAAATCCCCAAATTGCTAAGTCCTCAAATTGTCAAATTTTCAAATTGTCAAATCTCCAAACTGTCAAATCCGCAAAATGTCATATTCCCAAATTCCCAAATTCCCAAATTCCCAAATTTTCAAATCCCCAAATAGTCAAATCCCCAACTTGCAAAGTTCCCGAACTGTCAAATCCCCAAATAGTCAAATTTCCAAATTATGAAGTTCCCAAATTTTCAAATCCCCAAACTGCAAAGTCCCTGAACTGTCAAATCCCCAAATAGTCAAATCCCCAAATTGCTAAGTCCTCGAATTGTCAAATCTTCAAATTGTCAAATCCGCAAACTGTCATATTCCTAAATTCCCAAATGTCCAAATGGTCAAATTCCCAAATCACCAAATCCCCAAATTGCAAAAAACCTCAAATGGTCAAATCCCCAAATTGCCAAACTTCCAAATTACCAAGTCTATTGCTACAATCAACTATTTTTCACTGAGGCACACGGTGCGTCATAATGCAAGAGGTTAATTGAGATCATCCAAAAAATTTCACGAATTTTTTCTGAAATTTTTATGAAGAGTCTGTAAATTACTTTTAAATAATTTTTGCAACGAGATGAATATTTTAAATTTTATAATGAATTGAATAATATTTTAAATGTTCTTTAAGAAATGTTATTGGCGTTGAAAGAACGCTATGAGATGTTACACTGACAATTTCATGGTTGTTCATACTATACGATTCGAGATAAACTTTATACACCTGCGCTTATTATCGACAACGGGGATCTGGTTTATGGTATTATCTGCCGAATTCTACGGAAAGTTTCGAAAATACGTCGATTGAACCGTATTGGGAACGGAGCCATAATGGAGGCATCTAGATATCTCATTTATTGAGGACCATAACCATATTATGCAAGGAAACTAGTGTGGGCTGGTTGAAAATAAGAGAGTGAAAATTACATAATTTATTAAAAGAATTCCATAATTTATGAACGTAAAATTATTTAAAGTGATTAAAATACTCCGTCAATAATAGCTAATGAAGTTTTTATTTGAACTTTATTGAATTATAAATAATAATCGTTTGATTGTTTGATCTGTCAGTACAAACAATAATTGTCAAAGCAATTTTTCATTTAATAAATAATTTCAAAATAAGTTACAAAATGTTAAATAAGTATGAAAGTTTTTATTATTCAAACAATGCTAATTTCTGAGAATAACATTAATTCTGACAATAATATTAATTCTAGCAACAATAATTTAATTTTGACAGTAATATTAATTCTGACAATAATAATTTAACTTTGCAAACAATAGCCTTCAATAAATATTTCATTCGAAATATCGATTGTATTACAAGTAAAGACCGCCATTATGTGTCAGCAAATTCTCCGAGAACATAATATATAAAAACAATCGCTGTATTAAATTTATTTTTACAACAAGAAGATTCTTCCTACAGGTCTCCATTAAACTACAAATTACAAAATTAATTACATAACAAGAATGAAATAAATGTCTGAAAAATTAAATTTATGTCATTTATTTTAGGTTATATTTTTATGCAACATAACCTAAATATTCGATTAGAGAAGAAATGTACAGAAAATAACGAAGTTTCCAAAAATTAGTAATAAACGTTGAACTGAGGATGAGGTAATGTAGCTGAGTATTTTTTTCTAGCTCACAATGATTCGATACATACATATTTATTAGCAACGGTTTATACCGGAGAGTTAGAACGAGGCAAGCTTCGAAAACCTCCTGTGAGGGTCTGAACCCGAGTATGCCTCGAGGGCAATGAAAATTTAAATTAGAGCAGAAATTAAATCCGGCCTTTATCCGATATTGAGAAAATCCTTTGGATCCGAGCAGACTGTCTGACGTCTCACTATCTGCCAGCACGTCTTTACCACACTGCATTGTGTGTCAGTGTATACGTATGTGTGTGAGTGTTCGACCGCGCAAGGACTATGTACACTCGGGTATAATGGAGGATTCGTTTAGATAAGGATATATGTAAATTGATGTAAATTTCAACATTTTTTAATTGTCGAATTTCTGTATTTTTAAATTCGTGTTAATTTTTAAATTTCTGAGTTAGCGGATTTTTAGTTAGAAAATTTTTCACTGTTTCAATTTTACAATTTTTCAATTCTTCAATTTTGGAAATTTGGAATTTTGGAATTTTTCAATTTTTCAATTTTTCAATTTTTCAAGTTTTCAAGGTTCCAAGTTTTCAATTTTTCAAGTTTTCAATTTTTCGATTTTTCAATTTTTCAATTTTTCAATCATTCAATTTTTCAATTATTCAGTTATTCAGTTATTCAGTTATTCAGTTATTCAATTATTCAGTTTTTCAATTACTCAATTACTCAATTGCTCAATCAGTCAATTACTCAATTACTCAATTACTCAATTACTTAATCACTCAATCACTCAATTACTCACTTACTCAATTACTCAATTACTCAATTACTCATTTACTCAATTACTCACTTACTGAATTACTCAATTACTCAATCACTCAATTACTCAATTACTCAATCACTCAATAACTCAATCACTCAATCACTCAATAACTCAATTACTCAAGTACTTAATTACTCAATTACTCAATTACTCAATTACTCAATTAATCAATTACTCAATTACTCAATCACTCAATTACTCAATTACTCAATTACTCAATTACTCAATTACTCAATTACTCAATTACTCAATTACTCAATTACTCAATTACTCAATTACTCAATTACTCAATTACTCAATTACCCAATTACTCAATTACTCAATTTCTCAGTTACTCAGTTCCACAAATTTTTAACTTCTCTCTCCCAATTTCCAAATCTTCCAAATTTCCCAAACTTCCAAACTTCTGAATCTCCAAAATTCCCCAAAAATCACTATGTATCCTTTCCTCAATTTCTTATATTTTCCCCAAGGGAAGTTTCTGGTCCTGACTGTACGTACTCGTGACGCAGAAGTGAACCTATGTTGTGCTTCTGACTCTCTCCGTAATCAGTAATTAAGAAAGTAATTAGCATCGATCGAGGCAACCATCCTTAAAACACTGGTCTCGTTCCTTAAACGACGTTGATATTTTCACCAGCGTAACGTGACAACCGAAGTATCGATTATTTCTGATAATTGGCAATGATTTGAACAGTGTGATGTGTGCACATTTAAAAGCTTTTAAATTTCGAAATATATATGTATCTATAGAATTGCTATTTGAAATTATTTGTAATTTTTTGTTTAAATAATTCATTCGAATTTTATTTGGAGATACTATCATATACATATGTACTTATACATAGTATCTTAATACTATAGAAGATTGTATAAAGGATGCTGTAGAAGATACTATAAAAGATACTATAAAAGATACTGTAAAAAGATACTGTAATAAATATATGTACTCTGAAATATACTGGAAAGGATAGTATAAAATATACTATAAAAAATACTATAAATAATACAGTAAAAAATAATATAAAATATACTATAAATGCTACTATAGAAGTTACTACAAAAGATACTATAAATAATACTGTAAAAAATAATATAAATGATACTACAAAACATACTGTAAAAGATACTGGAAAGGATAGTATAAAATATACTACGAAAAATACTACAAAAGTTACTATAAAAAATACTATAAATAATACTGTAAGAAATAATATAAATGATACTAGAAAACATACTGTAAAAGATACTGGAAAGGATTGTATAAAATATACTATAAAAGATACTATAGAAGTTACTACAAAAGATACTATAAATAATACTGTAAAAAATAATATAAATAATACTACAAAACATACTGTAAAAGATACTGGAAAGGATAATATAAAATGTACTATAAAAGATACTATAGAAGTTACTTCACTATAAACGATACTGTAAAAACTAGTATAAAATATACTATAAAAAATACTATAAATAACACAGTAAAAAATAATATAAAATATACTATAAATGCTACTATAGAAGTTACTACAAAAGATACTATAAATAATACTGTAAAAAATAATATAAATGATACTACAAAACATACTGTAAAAGATACTGGAAAGGATAGTATAAAATATACTACGAAAAATACTACAAAAGTTACTATAAAAAATACTATAAATGATACTGTAAAAAATAATATAAATGATACTACAAAACATACTGTAAAAATACTGGAAAGGATAGTATAAAATATACTATAAAAGATACTACAAAAGTAACTATAAAAAATATTATAAATGATTCAGCAAAAAATTATATAAATGATACTATAAAACATACTGTAAAAGATACTAGAAAATATAGTATAAAATATACTATAAAAGATACTACAAAAGTTACTATAAAAAATGCTATAACTGATACAGTAAATAATAATATAAATGATACTACAAAAGTTTCTCTAAAAATATTCTAAAAGACATTATGAAAGATACTATAAAGTTCCTATAAAAGGTTCTCTAAAGATAATAATAGTAGAAACAGAATGATGAAAACTCACCGTTTACGCCATTATAGTTTATGTATCTCGAGTCCTCCCTGCGCCACATAACATAAGGTTCTGGATATCCTGAAGCTTTGCACATTAACGTCACGTTTGAGCCTTCGCGAACGACCATATCCGTGCTGGTTTCTTTAGTGATAATCGAAGGTGGCACTGTAATAAAGAAAAGTTGAAAGTTCATAAAAATATCCTTCAATTTTGCTCGATAAATGAGTTCCGTTTATCAAACAGTCCTTCGATAATAATATTCAAATTAAAATTTCCATTGAATAACAACTGCTGCTGTATTTACACATTTATTACCATTTATATTACTTCTGTTTGTAATGCGGTATAGAAAAATTTAATCAGAAAGGTTACACGATGACATTTTATATTTTAATTTATTAGTATACAATTGAAAAAAGAGTAATGTTACAAGAAATTTTCAGCATAAAATTTTAAATTGTTCAGTGGGTCGTCTATTTTTAATTTTTAGAAAATATTTGAAAAGATCTAAAAATCTTTTTCAAGAATGAAAATAACAAAAAATTATAATTATTGAAAAAGACAACTACTATCTTGCTACCATTACATATTTTTACTCATAATGAAACATATTTATTAGTCTTTACTTTCTAAACTTCTGTTCCATTATTAAAATTTTCCCTGACAAGATAATAATTGTGGCAAGTGATAATTGGTTTAAGTTCATAGTTAGCTTGGGCGAAATTACTTAGAGATTGCTTTACAGTAATTTCATAACCTCAATTTTGTGTCCTTACATCCTTCTATAATCCTTCAATTTCGTTCGAAAATTTAAACTAACTCAATAACATCTACAAATATTTTTGTTACACTTCATCTCAAACATAATTTCATTTATTCTAATATTGTTAACATTTTATTTAAATAATTTGAATAGCTGCTTAAACTGAACATCAACACATAATTTCAAATGTAATTGTCTTTATTTTAACAGTGTTATATTTTTAATTAACGTTTAGTTAAATTTAAAGCAAAATTTTATAATAAACCATGCTTGTATTATAACCATCTTTATCCCACATCACCATTATTTTTATAATTACATTAATTTGTAAATAAATTTATTATTAACATGACGGTCTTTAAAAAGCAAATATCAGCAAAGAATTCAAAATATTCGTTTACTTCATACGTACAAAACATTATGCAACAATCTCCAAGCTGAATCATAGATTTTAGTGCACGTCATCAGATTGGTTATTTGCCAGCTCAGCGAAACGCTATTTAGATAGGAGATATTATTGATAACCTGTCCTCGACGAGAATTTGCTTGAACAAGCGAACAGGGTTTAAATCTACTGTTAATTAGATGTCCAGGCAAAATGACCTGCACCATAACCATCGTAGATTACTATAACGAATTTAGAACCATGTCTTCCATCAGGGTTTAAGTAGATACTTAATCTTAGTACGTAAACTGAAAGAAAGTTCCTCAAGCAGTTCATAAAAAGCGAGCAGCTATATATCTTATTTTACTAATTGCACTCCTAAAATGAATGAGTACTTGATAGACGATAAATGGAAGCCATAAATTTTGTTGCACTTACTCTGATGGTTGTTTGCTTTTACCGCAACTGTTTATCACATTGATATATTAACATGTCTGCCACTGATTATTATTCTCAATAAATTTTACAATTATGTTTAAAATATTTTGTTACATTTACTACTTGCAAGTAGTTAATATAAGTATTTTTAATTAGGTATACAAGTTCTTAATAATGAAAGTGATACATATGGAAGATATATCACTCATATGTGAGTGATGTGGCAAAGTATCAATAGACAAGGTCAAAACAGTTTTGTCGTTTTTTAATAATAATTTTAATTCAGTCTTTGGACTGAAATATATAATTCGAAATGTGCTTTGTTATATATAATGTACTGTGATTTATTATATACAATAAATTGTGTTTCGAGATACAAATGCATGTGTGTATTTGCTGAAGAGACAAGGATCGAATGTGGACATAAGGATCGAATAATTTATTGATAACAATATAACTTGTTGACCGAACCAATATACTAGTTTGGAAATGTGATGATATGGGAATATGTGGATTTGGAAAATATGGACGTTTCAGAATGTGGAGATTTAGAGATGTGAGAATTGGAAGATTGGAATGTTAGGTAATGTGGTGATTTGGGACTCTGTGGATTTAAGGGCGTGTGGTTCTAGGGATATGGGGATTTGAGAATGGAAATATGGAAGCATTTGGAAATATGGAAACTTTCGAATTTGAGAATTTGTACATGTGTGTGTATATGTGGAGAGTTATGAATGTGAGTATATAGAAATGTGGGTACTTGGAAATTTGAAGATTTAGGAATGCAAGAATTGGGATGTGAGGATTTGGGGATGAGTGGTCTTAGGAATGTAGGAATTTGGGATGTGAGGATTTGGGGATGCGTGGTCTTAGAAATGTAGGAATTTGGAGATGTGAGGATTTAGGAATGTGGAGATTTGAGAATGCAGGAATTTGGGGATGTGAGGATTTAGGAATATGGAGATTTGAGAATGCAGGAATTTGGGGATGTGAGGATTTAGGGATGAGTGGTCTTAGCAACATGAGGATTGGAGTATGTAGCATTTGCACATGTGAGAATTTGGAAATTAAAGGATTTGGGAATGTGGAGATTTGAGAATGTAGGAACTTGGGAATGTGAGGACTTGGTGATCCAAAAATTTGGGGATATGTGATCTTAGAAATGTGGAGATTTGAGAATGTAGAAACTTGATAATGTAAGGATTTGAGGATCCAAAAATTTGGACATGTGTGATCTTATTAATGTGGAGATTTGAAAATGTAGGAATTTGGGGGTGTGAGGATTTAGGGATGAGTGGTCTTAGGAATATGAGGAATTTGTAAATGTGGAGATTTGTAAATGTGGAGATTTGAGAATGTGGAGATTTGAGAATGTTAAAATTTGTGAATGTAGCAGTTAGAAATCTGACAATTTGTGAATCAGAAATTTGGAAATTGAGGAATTTAGTAATATGAGAAATTGAGATTGCAGCATTTAAAAATGTACACATATGTGAACCACAGAATTTATAAATACAAAAATTAGCAAATCTAGAAATTTGAAAACATCAGAACTTTAGAATGCACTCAATAATTTCAAATCTGCGAAATTTAACAGTTTTTATATCCAGGGTTTTAAAAATGAAGTTTCTTATACCAATATACTAATATCAAAATGAAATATCAATTGAATATGACAATGATGATAAACTTACCTACGACCTCTAAATAACCTTGTCGACTTCTCATAGGGTCAGTGTTCACTTGACACATGTACCATCCACGGTCCACTTCCTCTACCTTCTTTATGTGGAGGAACCATGTACGGTGGTCGTTGTACGACAACGAGATCCGTGGATTCTGTGTGATGACGTTATGGTGGATCGACAAGATAGTTTGTGTATCGACACGTACCCATGCCACCTGAAACAGACACGTCGACAAACTTTAATCGTATACAAAATACCTTGAACTAAAAGCACTAAAACTTTTTAGTGAAATGTCGTATATTTATAACAGCAAGTTTGTACTGTAGTATTTTATGTACTGTAAGTAGTATTCTTAAGACAGGAATAATTTAACATCATTTTCTAAATTTATATTCATTACTTTTTAAATTATTTTGGTTAGACGACGTTGCTTACAACAAATGGAATTTAAAAGTTTTGTTATAAAATTAAAAAATTTAACTTTAATATTTATTAAGTGTATATGAAGTTTAAAAATTTATCTAAATAATTGAGGTAGATTACTTTTTACTTGGTTTATGATCAATTATGATTTTGGAAAGCAATTGTTAGGTTAGGTTGCAATGCATGTTTGCAGAATACTATGAAATTAATAAAATACAATTCAATGTAACTAAAGAAATCAATAAATACAATAATCCAAAATTATAGTGTCCCAATCACTAACAATTACTGTCTCCTTCAATAAAAAGTAGTCTTCAATAAATGAAAACAAGTGAATATTTTGACACGTTCATTCAGTCATGTCATAATTCGTTCTCGAGCACCACGTTCTTAACACGTTCCAGTTAATATAAAAGCATATCGTAGAAAATGAAAACACTTAATGGAAGTGAACTCAAGGTACACACTGTGTATCTACTTGTATAGGAAAAGTCATTTATCTTCGTCAATTGATTATCCACTTCACCACTTACGTTATTAAAAATTGTTTCACAGGAAACGACAGGTGAACATTAGTTTCCGTACTGTTTCCAACCCTTATTTAAAGTCAGTTCAATGTATTCTCACAATTAATTTACACTTTTTTTAACTATGAGTAGACAACTCATGGAGTTAGTTTTTTTCCACGTTGTTTTTCATTTTTTTTTTTCTTTTGTAATAATATTAATATAGATTCAAAGTGGTTTTAAATAATTGTTAAACATTTCTATATTCACAGGATACAAAACATCTGCAATTAATAGTATACATGTACAATAGTATTTAATACATGTAATAATATTTGTCAATTTGTGGTGTGGGGCATTTAAGGATGTGGGGCATTCAGGAGTCCTGGAAAACTCCACTGGATTTTGGACAATTAGTGTGTGGTGTTTTGGGGGTAAGGGGCACTCCACTAGCTCTTGGACAACTAGTGGGGTGTGGCATTTTGAGGGTATAGGGCACTCCACTAGGTCTTGGATACCTAGTGGTGTGTGGCATTTTGGGGGTATGAGGTGTGTTCAGGGGTCAGAGCACTCCAGGATCTGGGACATTCAGTGTGGGGCACTCAGGGGTTTGTGCACCTATTGGGTCTGGGACAATCAGGGGATTGTGTCTTGGGTGGAAGCTTCCATCGGGATGTCACCATGGTGAGCAGTGTTAAGCAAGGCGGAGGACATGGCGTGTATCATCGGTGGTCAGCAGCAGACTGCTTTCCATAAATGGAATCATCAATAGAGATTCCTCAAAATGGGACACTTAGAGGCGCGGGTATGAAACCAACTTGCTATACCCTAACATAAAAATGTGAGCATGCTTCCACTTTCTACGTATAGGTAAAGACTATATACGTGAATCGGAAACATGCCGTCGTCTCTTTCTCGCGGTCGCTTATTATAGGCGAGGGAACCCATTATAATTACGAGAAAAACGATTCGCGGCTGGCCACCTAGCGGTCGCGGTGCCTAGTTCGAGATCCGCGGTCCCCGCGATACGCGCAAAAAAATGACCAGTGGGGGGAAAACCCCTCGCGACACCGTGAAGCTCGCGCGCCGAGAAATGTAACTTGATCCGCGGTTCCAGTATATCCGTGAGACTATACCAATGCAAATATAAAACTTTTTTATTCTTGACTTTTTCGTTATGAAACTTTTACCAATTAATTCTTGACATTTTTCCGATTAAAATAAGACCAAACACGGTATAATTTCGACTACGTTTACTGGTTTAATTGACGGTAGGATTTGAACAGTGAATAACGAAAGAAGAAGAAAGACGCTGTGATTGAATAGGTCAAAGATAAAGAGTCTGTTGTATTATTATCCTCATCTGTATCCATCATCTTATTTGATCTACCCATCAATAGCATAAGTATATCATAAAATCTTTCACATCTGAGTTTCTAAAAACTGCCAGTAATTTTTTACAAGTTGCAAATGCGAAAAACATGCGAAATATAAGATCTCTCGGTCTTCAGTCATGCTTTAAAACTGCTCGTATGCATATTTCCGATATATTTGCTCGTACCGTTTTCTATCGCACAGCTTTGAACACTCTATACGTATAATATTGCTTCATTCTTATCGTTTACTTAATCCAATGTACCGACTAGCTTGTACTCCATATCCTCCACAGATCTCCGAAACCTTTACAGGATATGGAGCATAGAAAAGTAAGTATAAGAAGGCTTAGTATCTATCCGTTTCCGCCTTTTCGTCGTACAGATCTCTTCGTGAACAAATATGTATGTCTCAGCTGATTTATGAATACACGAATCATATTTAAATTTATTATAGGCTCAATATGGTGCTGTTAGAAAGTGATAGTGTTTGAGAAATATTGTGTAAATATAAAATAACGAATTTTTAATTAATAATTGGTAGTTTCAAGTGAAAATTGTGCAAATATAAAATAACGAATTTTAAATTAATAACTGATCATTTTGCAATCCAAATTGTGTAAATGTAAAATAACGAATTTTAAATTAATAACTGTTAGGTTGAAGTAAAAATTGTGTAAATGTGAAATAACGAGTTTCAAATAAAAAATTGATAATTTGAGGAAATGTTCTATAAATGTGAAATAACGAGTTACAAATTTTGAAGTTACAGTGTTATCAAATTTTTACAATCTTCAGATTTTATAATGTTCACTTACACAATCCATAAATCTTTGAGTTGGTATATTCTTATACTCTTACATCCCTAAATGCACAACTCTAAAAATTCCTACATCTCTGTAATCCTCCATACTCAAATCCCTATATCCTCAAGTTATCAAATCAAGGATTTTCAAATCCCTAAATTACAAATTTCTAATTCACAATATTAAGACTGCAGGTTAGAAAGTTCTCAGATTTCAAAATTTTTTAATTCACAAACTCTACATCCAGAAATTTTCAAATACACCAGTCTTCCAACACCTAACATTCCTATATCCACAAATTTTGAAGTCCCAAATCCTAAACTTGCACATCCAAAATTTCTTGGATCCTAAACCTAGAAACACTTAAATCCCCAAATTCTTAAGTTGTACAATGTCCACACCAAATTTTGAAAGCCGAAGATTTCAAATTTCCTAAATCTTCAGATCACTAAATCCCCAATTGCCTAAAATCCATAAGTTCACAAATTTCCATATTTCCAGATTTTTAAATTCCCAAATCTCTAAATCTCCAAATTCTTAAATTGCCAAATGTATAAATTCTCAAATACCCAAATCCTCAAATCTCCAAGTCGCCAAATCCCTAAATTCTCAAATCACTGAATCTTCAAATCTATAAATCCTGAAACCCCTAAATCCTCAAATCCCTAAATGCACAAACCTCTAAATCCACATATCCTGAAATTCACGAATCCCTAAATCCACGAATCCTTGAATCCACGAATCCCTAAATCCACAAATCCCTAAATCCACGAATCCCTAAATCCACGAATCCCTAAATCCACGAATCCCTAAATCCACGAATCCCTAAATCCACGCATTCCTAAATCTACGAATCCTTAAATCCTCAAATCTCTAAATCCTCAAATCCCTAGATCCTCAAACCTCTAAATCCACAAATCCCTAAATCCGTAAACCTCTAAGTCCACAAATCCTTAAACCCACAAATCGCTAAATCCATAAATCCGTAAATCCACAAATTCCTAAATCCTCAAATCCATAAATCCACAAATTCCTAAATCCTCAAATCCCTAAATCCTCAATTCTCTATATCCTAAAACCTCTAAATCCTCAAATCCCTAAATCCTCAGATCTCTGAATCCCCAAATGCCCAAATCCCTAAATCCCCAAATCCCAAACTTCCAGATCCAAAATTTTCCTCCCCCCAAACCCCTACATACTCAAATCTCCAAATCCCCAAATCCCTAAAAATTCTCGTCAAATTCTCAAATCTCTAACACTCAAATTTCCCGTGCATCTCTATTATCCCTATTCATACCGTGCACAAACGAAAGAAAGCTGTTTTGAATAACAATAACCATCGCCAAGACCTTTTTACAGCAGCTAATGAATAGCAGTGTCGGAAGGGGAAGAAGGTATAATACGATTTCAAATATTCGTTTATGCAAATTTATCATCCTTCTCTTGCCATTAGCTCACTCGGTTTCCCCGGCGATAAGAAACAGCCTGTATAATTTTTACTTTAGGTTCACGCTTTTTGTTCGCGATGGCTACGTCTGGAGAATATCAGCGTCGGAAAATAGTAGGCAGTTAGGAGTGCAAGGTGGATATATAACGGATCTGGTGGAAGGATCGTGTGAACCGGCGTCGTTACCGTATTACTTTAATAATTCAACGTGACACGATCCGTGATGTATTTCCATTGGCGTAACGAACGACGTAGCTCGCTGAAGTTGACGTTGTTGCGAGTCGCGTCTAGAATTACCGAGCTACGCTGCTTCGTGTTAAATTCGTAAGCGGAGCGTAAAAAAGCTTTGCTTAATGATGGAGCCCGAGAAACTTATTTGCCCGAGAAACGCACGATTGTTTGGGCCACGCTAAGTTTCACGGAAATTTCTGGTAAATGGCGGGAAACGCTGGCTGCGTTTGAATGGGTCTTGTGCAGGGACGCCGTTGGGGTACTTTGCGCCCTTGTGCAATAATTATATAATTTATACTCTAGTTTTAGTCTGCTTTATACTCTAGAACTCCTATTATTGTTATTATTTATATTGTATATTTATTTACATTCTATTATTTATATTTATACTCCTATTATTTAGTACTTCAAGTATTATTGTCAGTTAATTCTTCATATTAATAATTATTACAGTTCACAAAAATAGAAAGGTAAATTGAAATCAATGAATTAATATTTAAGGAATTTAGGTATTATAATATTACAGTATTTATCTCGCTTGAAATTGTAAATTTAATGGAGTAACATTTGGTACGGTAGGTTAATTTTAACGAATTAAATAAATACCTCCCTTGAAATTATTAATTAAGCTGATCACAAAGTGTAGCTTGTTACGGTACATCTAAACAGATTAATTAAACCGAATTAAACGAAGTATGTAAATGCACGTGCTATCTCTCTAGATAATTTTTGCAATACTTTTCATTCTTTTATATCTGCATATAACCTCAAATAAGTGCTTTCATGTTTAGCGCTTTCGTTGCTCACATTGCTTTCAGTAAGAATTATAATTTTTACCCTTAACTTCTGTCTTACATTAAATAATTTTTGAGGAGTCTAAATAATGCAGGAAATTGTAATTCTTTTTTTAATAATAGATAAAGTAATCTGTACAATATATTTTTTCATTTTAGTCACTTTGTTATACTATACTTTGGAATTTTTTAATTGAACAGTTATTTATTTTTGGAATTATGGTAACATTTCCATGTATTAACTTATTTGTTAACATTTAGGTTATAATTTTTCATCACAGTCTTTCACTTCAGTTACTAGGGAAAATCCAAAACGACAGGTGAACCATATTGGAATATTTAAAACTCATTTCAACTTTATAAACGAGATACAAACTCTAAACTTCTGAACTACATATTTTTTTTTTAATTTAGATCAATAAATGAGAATTCTAAATTCGAAATACTGTCATATGTATGCAATTAGTTATTCAAATTTAAAAGTTATGTAATTGTAACAAATAAAAATGAACGTTCTTAGAATTGTAAATGTAAATTCATTGAATATTTTGTTCTTACCTTATAATTTCGCAGATTGTCCACTATACAAGCTAAAAGTGCATCTCGGCCTTGGCTCACTGTCACATTTTGTATTTCGTCAGCGAAAGTTGGTAAATCCGAATCTGTAAAATGATAATTAAACATAATATTAATTGTAAATCGAAACTCAGGTCATAAATCGTATTACAGATTAATTGATCTTAAAAAATACGAATAATACTAAATACAATGCTTTGTAATATTATATTATTAAATCTTTAAATAAATTGTAAGAAAACAATTATGTTTCAGCCTATGACTTTTACATAACCTCTTAAGAACCACAAGGTTTACAATATTTCTAACCTAACTCAAGACATTGAAATAATTTATTTTTTTTTTAAATCAAACGTTGTTAATATAATATTAATTATGGTTTCACATTACAGTACTTTCGAACAAAGTATCACAAAATAACCCTTCAACTCATAACTTTTGAATAACCCTATTAAAGATGCAAGGTTAATAGTATTTCTAACCTAATTTGATACTTTCAATTGGTTTATCGATTTCTAAAGTCTAAATGCTATTAGTATAAAATTAATTGTGTCACACTATAAAACTTGCAAGCAAAATACATCAAAATAACCCTTCAACTCATAACTTTTGAATAACTCTATTAAAGATGCAAGGTTAATAGTATTTCTAACCTAACTTGATACATTCAATTGGTTTATTGATTTCTAAAGTCTAAATGCTATTAGTATAAAATTAATTGTGTCACACTATAAAAATTGCAAGCAAAATACATCAAAATAATCCTTCAACTTATAACTTTAAATGACCTTTTTAAAAATACATGTATAATAGTATTTCCAACCTAACTTGATACCTTTAATTGGTTTGTCGATTTCTTAAGTCTAAATGCTGCTAGTATAAAATTAATTGTGTCACACTATAAAACTTGCAAGCAAAATACATCAAAATAATCCTTCAACTCATAACTTTTGAATGACGTCATCAAAAATATAAGGTTGATAATATTTCTAACCTAAAAATCATTCGATTGGTTCATTTTATATTTAAATTGAAACATTTTCAGCATAAAATGCTTTGTAACTTTATATAATAAAGTTCCTATAGAAATTACAATAAAATAACCTTCATCCTGCAACCCTTGAATGACCAATACGAAAGAACGAAGATATTCCTAACCAAACACAAGCTATCCAGTTGACTTGTTTTATTCTTAAATTAAAATATTTGTTAAAATGATTTGTAACTTATCTTCAAATTTTTATACACAAAATTAAATCACAAGAAAATTATTATCCCACAAAAATTTCTGTGACAACTTTTGAATAACCTTAAAAATACAAGGTTAGTCATACTCCCTTAGCACAAAATAGTTAAATAATTCTATATAAAGTGTCTAGTAATTTTGAAGAATATAATCAATGAAGACTATGTACATCCCTTATTAAAGAAATTTATTTCTATCATTCAATGTTCATCCACACCACGATACCACCATTATAAATTTAAATCACCCCAGAGTTTTTCTTGTAATTGTACTGTCAACCGCTATAATGTTCACTGGACATTGAAGAAACATTTTATTTCTTCCCATTTTGTTTCTTTTGTTTATACTTTTGTTTTTTGTATTCTTATATGACAGTTTGCAATAAGACTTTGCTGTTAACCGCCATAATGTTCACTGAACATTGAAGACACTTCTTATTTCTTCCTATTTTATTTCTTTGTATTCTTATATGACAGTTTGCAATAAGACTTCACTGTTAACCGCCATAATGTTCGCTGGACATTGCAGAAACTTCTTATTTCTTCCTATTTTATTTCCTTTGTTTATACTTTTGTTTCCTTGTATTCTTATATAATAGTTTGCAATGAAACTTCACTGTTAAATGTTGTACATTGTGTAAATATAAAAGAAGGTAGAAATTTTTCAAACAATTTCCCAGTAAATAAAAAGCGAAGTCAACAGGTAAATACAAGAGATAATTACCAGAAAAAGATTCGCGTTTCGCAGTAGAACGTAAATACATGTATCGTTGGACAATGAACCGGCTGCAGAGATTGCGAGTTATTATCGTAAGAGCTGCATAACGAGTTCAGGACTCAGCTAGACCGCCCTTAAAAGCTTTTACCTTCGTTAATGTCTTTACGACGTCCTGAGCACCTGAATTATTTATGGACCCAAAGAACCCATGGGGAACGAGAAATAGAGGAAGACGGAACAAAATAACAGGTAAATGTGGTGAAGGGAAGAAAGAAGGAGACGAGCTTCAGGGATAAGATTGAACTACTTTCAACTCTTTTTACAGCGACAGTACGAAATGAGGAGTATCCTTAATTACGTCAGTCATACTTCATTATTCAGCGATTCGTCGCGTTAATTATAATGCCTGCAACAACGAATGGGACGTAAAACGGGATAATGGATACCCTCCGGAACGGAAACTGTCGATGTGTTAAATTATATGTACGTTTGACAAGCTGGATATAAATCGTTGGACGAAATTGAGGACGAAAACTGGTTATGTGATTTCGATTACGATTCTGTTTAAGTTTTATGTAGACACATAAATGTGACTCTAGAGAGGGTTGCATGTTTCGAAATTTATTTTGAGATATCAAGGTTTAGAGATTTTGAGATATCACGGTTTATGGATTTATGGATTTCAGAGTTTTTTCATTTTTCAATTTGTAAATTTTATATTTATTTTTAAGAGTAGGATGTTACAAGATTTTTAAGTTTATGAATACCTAATTTTTTAAAATATCCAATTATTAAATTTCAAGGTTCCACGTTAGAGATATAAAAATTCAGAAATTAAAACACCAAATCCTCAAGTTTCATAATCCCTAAATTTATAAATTATTAAATTAATGCATTCGTAAATGCAAATATTCTCAAATCTTTAGATTCCTAAATTTCTAAATCTACACATTTCTATACATGTAAGTTCCTAAATTCCCAAGTCACTAAATCCCCTAATCCCCATTAGCAAATCCCTATATTTCCAAAGCGTAATATTCTCATACTTCCAAATACCTATACTCCTAAGCCCCTAAATTCTCAAATCCCTATATTACCAAATACCATATTTGCAAATTACAATTCTCCCAAGTTCCCAAAATTCCCAAATCCCTATATTGCCAAATTCCATATTTCTAAATCCCTGTACTCCCAAGTCCTCAAATTCCCAAATCCCCATGTTACCAAGTGCCATATTTGCAAATCACAATACAAGTCCTTAAATTTGCAAATCCTTATATTACCAAATCCCTACATTTCCAAATCCCCAAATCCCTACATCCCAAAGTCCCTAAATTGTTAAATCCCTCAATCCCCAAATCCCAAAGTCCCCAAATTGCTAAATCCCTCAATCCCTAAATCCCAAAATTCTCAAATCCTCAAATCCCCGAATCCCCAAATCCCCAAATCCCCAAATCCCCAAATTCCCAAATCCCCAAATTCCCAAATCCCAAAATTCCCAAGTCCCAAAGTCCTCAAATTGCTAAATCCCTCAATCCCTAAATCTCCAAATCCCAAAGTTCCCAAATTGCTAAATCCCACAATCCCTAAATCCCAAAATTCTTAAATCCCCATATCCCCATATTCTCAAGTCCCCGAATCCCCGAATCCCCAAATCCCCAAATCCCCAAATCCCCAAATCCCCAAATTCCCAAATTCCCAAATCCCCAAATCCCAAAATTCCCAAATCCCAAAATCCCCAAAACCCAATATCCCAATACCCTCTAAATCCCTAAATCCCTAAAACCCAAAATCCTCAAACCTCAATATTCCAACACCCTCTAAATCCCCAAATCTCCAAGTTCCCAAATCCCCAAACTCCCAAAACCCTCAAACTTCCAAATTTCCAAGTTTCTAAGTCCACCAATCCTAAAGTCTGCAAGTTTGCAATTTTAATTCTTATCATAATAATGGCGAAGATTTATGACTCAGAATTATCAATCAGCTATAACGACTATTCTTCACAAGATGCCCGGCATACCGTTTATATCAAAAGTGTAATACGTAGTTTAGGAAGAACCGTAAAACTCGTGAAGAGGAACTAGTTTCTTACGACGTTAGGTCATTTTCGACTGGTATGCGGTTGGCTATAAACCTTCATAACTTCTAGAATTTTCGACTTTTCGCGAAAGTTCCTTCCGGTAACCTATCCCAGAAGAGTTATGATTTAATCGTTTATAACAGAAAGAATCAAGTTTCTGTTACTTCACGTATAAAAATATTCTCTTAACATAAAATATATACAGGCTTATATCAATCTTCTAGAGTTTAATTATACATATATCATTATATGTGAACAATATATTATTACAACAATTACTATATTATTTCCGATTCGACATACACTACCGTCCATAAGTATCCGGACACAAGCGAAATATGCATTCGCGTTGCATGAAAGTTATTCAAGTATCTGCAACAGTAACTGAAATCGATTTTTTTTCTGCGAAGGTCAGAATACTGGAAAGTTTTTCGATTGATAATTCTCGTTTGGAACTCATATCTTGATGGAAAAGAAGTTACTGACGAACTAAACCAAAACCGTCGAGTGCGTAGCGTTACCTCCATTCTTATCTCCATTGAGGGAACCTAAACATCTACCAACAGTTTACAAACACTTGAAACATATCGAAGAACCCTCTGAATACGTTCTGCACCATAGAAATGAAGCACAGTAGAAATTAAAATTTTTTTTGGAATCGAAAGCGTTTCATTAGATTCACAAATTTGGACTTTGTACTTCTGGACCTGAATTCTACTTTCACACTTTCATTGTATAATTTGTACTTCAAAATTAATTCTATTACGTTATGACACCTCTAAAAGATAATAATAATTATTACAAATGATATGATAACTCTAAATATCTTTCGTACAATGTTCAACTATGTTTTATGTAACGAAACCAAGTGTCCAGATACTTATGGCCGGTAGTGTGTATTAATTTTATGGTCAATTAAAATTACCTGAAAATATCAATAATGAATATTATTTAAAATAGTATTAACTAGTATTTAACATACTGACAGCCACATCACCCATGTATGAATGACACTTAAGTTTCTATACTGATCTAACATGTGTACTGTTAAAAATTTGTTCACTTTTCTAATAAAAAATATTCACATTAATTACATGGATCTATGGAAAATAATTATAACAAGGTATTGTAAAAATATTTGGTATGATTTATTAAAAAAGAAAGCACTACTGGATGCAATTTGAAATTATTTCAGTGTGGCAGTCAATGTGTTAAAAAATATAAGTAAGCAGATATTTATAGTTATGTAACAAAATAATTATTACACTGATAAGAAAGCAAGCGTTCTTTTTGCGCAACTCTATTACTTCAACAATCTTGTTCTACAGAAAATCAACAGGTTTTCTATTCGCTCGAGTACAATGTTCCAGCATAGAGATTTCAAATCGATATTTCAATTCATCACCATGACCAATATCGTTTCGATCCTGTATAGGTTAGGTTCGCTTTCATCGGAATGCGGATGGATACGCTTTTGTGGAAATACCACAGAATACGTATATACGAAGTTCTTTCAATCTCGAAAGATGGATAAGTTCGTTTGTGATTTCGTGTACAAAGATATTCAACTAACAATAAGTAAACTATAACACTTTTAGAAGTTTCAATAATAGAAAGAAGTATTATAGAACTATTATAAAAGTGAAAATGATAAAACAATTTGAGGAGTGAAAATGAAGTATGTGTCGTTCAGAATGATTGTTCGGAAGTCAAATACAATTTAGTTCAATTTTAGAAATTAATTTAATTAAATATGTTTCACTTTGTAAATTCGAATATTTGTAAATTCGAATCATTCGTAAATCTCCAAATTCCTTAATTCCTAAATTTCTTATATTCCCAAATCCCTATGTTTTCAAGTTTCTAAATTTCCAAATCCTTAAACTTGTAATTCCTATGTTAGCAAATCGCTATATTCCGAAATTCCAATATTCCCAACTTCCAAAATCCCCAAATTCCCACATTTGCAAATCTCCATATCACCAAATCCCACATTTCAAATCTCCATATCACCAAATCCCACATTTGCAAATTCCCATATCACTAAATTCCATATTCGCAAATTCCCATATCACCAAATCCCACATTTGCATATTCCCATATCACCAAATTCCACATTTGCAAATTCCCATATCACCAAACCCCACATTTGCAAATTCCCATATCACCAAATTCCACATTTGCAAATTCCCATATCACCAAATCCCACATTTGCAAATCTTCATATCACCAAATCCCACATTTGCAAATCTCCATATCGCCAAATCCCATATTTGCAAATTCTCATATCACTAAATCTCACATTTGCAAATTCCCATATCACCAAATCCCATATTTGCAAATCTCCATATCACCAAATCCCATATTTGCAAATCCCTAAATTCCCAAATTACAATATGGCCAAGTTTCTATACTCCCAAGACCTTAAATTCCCAAATCCCATATTTGCAAATCCCCATATCACCAAATATCACATTTGCAAATCCCTAAATTCCCAAATACCAATATTTTCAAATCCTTATACTATCAAATCCTTAAATTCCCAAATTCCCATATCACCAGATCCTACATATGCAAATCCCCATATCCCCAAATCCCACATTTGCAAATCTCTGTATTCCCAAGCCCTTAAACTCCCAAATTCCCATATAACAAAATCCCACATTTGGAAGTCCCTACACTCCCGAAACCCTGTATTCCCAAATTCCAATATTCACAAATCCCTAAATCCTTAAATTCCTAATTTAGCAAAATCCTTAAGTTCACATATTTTTATTTTATAAGTCTCCAAATTCTCAAATTCAAAATTTTCCAAAATCCGCAAATTCTCAAATTTTTAATTCTCAAATCTTTATATCCTCAAATCACCAAATCCTCTCCCAAGTCCTTAAATTCCAAAATCTATTGTATTAGTGTATATACACCTTAAGTCGTTATATTAAAAAAAGTACACATTCGAAATTTTCTAACATAACCTAAAATAATCATAACTATATACATTCTTATAACTACTATAATTATTCTGGAGCGGATATAAATATACATTAAATATAAATGAAGTATTTATATTAAAAATACCGGAACCACAATTACCATCCTATTATACTAAAACACGAAAATTTTGTAAAATTAAAACACATCAGATACATAACTTTGAACCCCAAATTCAAAAGATCATTTTTAGCAAAGTATTTAACGTCCGCATCAGCAATAATTAAAGGAAAATTGATAACCAGAATGGAAGCGAAAATTTTTAATAATTTTCCGGATAAAGTCAATTTCATGTTCATGAAATTCGCAATACGGTCGCTAACAATGCGCAGCGAGTATTCAATATTTTGTCAAAAGAAGAAGCGAACGTGAGAAAGGGATGAAGAGGGACGAGGAAGGAAAGAAGGGGGACGTTATTGTACCGAAACGAGAGCGTGGTTGAATGAAAATTTGCGGCAACCGTGCACCCATGTGGATATTTGAGGATGAATATTTCCAAATAGTTGTTAGATTAATTAAATTTCATCACCTATACGCGACAAATTCTTCGGAGCGTTCATTTATTACGATACAAAAGGATCGATCAAGATGTTTAATTAATTCCAGATGTGACATCTTTGATCTACGCATAATATAGATACGGTAATGAGATTCAGAATTAGTCGTAGCTGTCAGAATTCCTAAGTGCGTTTCCTGCAAGTTGTTATCAACTTGATTAATAGGATTTGATTAGGGCGAATTTCTGTACACGGGCGCAACGTAGGCTTACTTTGAACAAGGATGAACGGGGAGGAGTCATCTGCTTTTCATTTTGTATTATCATATGTGTGAAGGACAATTTTGATATTTCGAAATACTCAAACCCTTAAATTCCTAATTTCACAAATTTCCTCAATTTTCAAATTTCTCAAATTTCCAAATTTCCAAATTTCTCAAATTTGTCAAATTTCCAAATTTCTCAAACTTCTCAAATTTCTCAAATATCCAAATTTCTCGAATTTCTTGAATTTCTAAATTTCCCAAATTTCTCAAATTTCTCAAATATCCAAATTTCTCAAATTTCTCAAGTTTCTCAAGTTTCTCAAATTTCCCAAATTTCTCAAATTTCTCAAACTACTCAAATATCCAAATTTCTCAAATTTCTCAAGTTTCTCAAATTTCCCAAATTTCTCAAATTTCTCAAATTTCCAAATTTCTCAAATTTCTCAAACTTCCAAATTTCTCAAACTTCTCAAATTTCTCAAATATCCAAATTTCTCGAATTTCTTGAATTTCTAAATTTCCCAAATTTCTCAAATTTCTCAAATATCCAAATTTCTCAAATTTCTCAAGTTTCTCAAGTTTCTCAAGTTTCTCAAATTTCCCAAATTTCTCAAATTTCTCAAATTTCCAAATTTCTCAAATTTCTCAAACTTCTCAAATATCCAAATTTCTCAAATTTCTCAAACTTCCAAATTTCTCAAACTTCTCAAATTTCTCAAATATCCAAATTTCTCGAATTTCTTGAATTTCTAAATTTCCCAAATTTCTCAAATTTCTCAAATATCCAAATTTCTCAAATTTCTCAAATTTCTCAAATTTCTCAAATTTCTCAAATATCCAAATTTCTCAAATTTCTCAAGTTTCTCAAATTTCCCAAATTCCTCAAATTTCTCAAATTTCCAAACTTCTCAAATTTCTCAAATTTCCAAATTTCCAAATTTCTCAAATTTCTCAAACTTCCAAATTTCTCAAACTTCTCAAATTTCTCAAATTTCCAAATTTCTCAAACTTTCAAATTTCCAAATATCCAAATTTTCAAATTTGATTTCAACTTATCTTAAACCACTCTCTTAATATCATCATTATAATAACCCTTGTGTTTGAATATTGCATGTATGTATATTGTCACTAACAAAATTTTGTACGATTTGTTATACAACATAGTTTGTTTACTTGATGTAGTCGTATGACATTAATTTACAGTGTCACGATCGATCGTGTATCGTCGCTACTTACAAGCGTAAGCGAGATTTATGGTCACATGAAATTCGAAGTGAGTTATGATGCTCACACTTGGACAATTTCATTTCTCGCTTCTCGAAATCCGCTCGATAAATTGCAATGCAGTAGAATTTTGAATGCAAAAATTCGAATGAAGAGAAGCATTCCATATTACTTCTTAACGACTTTTCTTGTATCAACAAGGCTATACATAATATTTCTAATTATTTATTCAAGGCTTTTAATTTTTGATAATATTTTGTCAATTTTTCTCAATTCGCTTGAATGAAGTTTGAATTAGGTTTGAGTAAAAAATCATGCATGTAATTTATTTAAAATTTGGATAATTTTTATAGGAGTCTTGTATAAAAAATTTTCCTTAAATATTATTACTAGTAATCTTATTGATGTCAGTATTGATTATTAGTAGTCAAAAATTGTTTTTTGATTTTACTTTGAAATTAACAGAGATTTATTAATTATTTATGTTTAAATAATAGAAGTTTATATTATAGAATCCTTAAAGGATATTGAGAAAAATTAATTGAAAATTAAATTGGATTACAAATTGTTCATCTGAATTAACAAATATTAATTATTAATATTATTACTAATTTTGATATGAATTGTTAATGATCAATGAGATAATTATACATCAATATTATACTTGTTAATTTAGACAAGTATTATGCTTGTTAATAATAACCAAGATTAATCTATTATTCATAATAATCAAAACAAAATTGTGATAATTTATGCATCAATAAAATTTGCATCAATAATAATAAAAATCAATCTAAATATCATTAATGATAATCAATATAAAATTACAATAAATCACCATATTATAAAATTACGCTTTCCATATAAATTTCTGCCATTTCCCTAAAACCTAAATAATTAACTAAACTTTGCAAAGTAACCTCCAGAATTAAAAGCACCGAACAAACCAAAATAAAAATCAGTGTTTTTTCAGTAGCCCAGTTTCAGCAACTGTGTATATTTCCCAGTGCAAGATACTTTCGTAACTCGTCTAATCAATTCTGACCGTTTTTCTCCATGAAAAACAGTTTCGAAAAAACGTTTGCCCCGAAGATGGTGTAATACTTCCAAGTTTACTCGCTTTCGTTATTTGTTTTACCGACATGAGTGTCTGGTTAGACTGCGGCAGTATGTTCAACACCGAAACGGAAAAGAAGATGGTAAAAACGATGTACCTAATTAGCAACGTTTTCGTTTATTGCTTTTTCGTGAAATGCTTAATGGCGGCACACAATCATATACAGCTTTTAGCATTTTCTGTGTCCACTCTTTAGATAGTGAAATTTTTGGGGGATTTTATTGAAATTTTTCGGGGAAGTATTCCTAAAAGTTCGGAAAGTTAAAATTATTGTGGAAGATAAAATTATTAATTGCAAATTTTTACTTTGATAATTGTTAGGTATGGAGTTTAGTGATTTGAAAATTTAAGAGAATCAAGGGTTAGAAAAATAATTTTGGGCACCTTGCAGTATAATATCGTAACGCACTTGTGACGCACTTCGGTTCCTAAAAGTTTAGAAAGTTAAAATTATTCCGAAAGATAAAATTATTAATTGCATATTTTTACTTTGATAATTGTTAGGTATGGTTAGTTTAGTATGATTTGAAAATTTGAGAGAATCAAGGGTTAGAAAAATAATTTTGGGTATCAGCTTGCAGTATAATATCGTAACGCACCTCTGACGCACTTCAATTCCTAAAAATTCAGAAACTTAAAATTATTATGAAAGATAAAATTATTAATTGCATATTTTTACTTTGATAATTGTTAAATATGGAGTTTAGCATGATTTGAAAATTTAAGAGAATCAAGGGTTAGAAAAATAATTTTGGGCATCAGCTTGCAGTATAATATCATAACGCACCTCTGACGCACTTCAATTCCTAAAAGTTCAGAAAGTTAAAATTATTATGAAAGATAAAATTATTAATTGCAAATTTTTGCTTTGATAATTGTTAGGTATGGAGTTTAGTATGACTTGAAAATTGAAGAGAATCAAGGGTCAGAAAAATAATTTTGGGCATCACCTTGCATTATAATATCGTGACACACTTGTGACGCACTTTGGGGTTCACATAAAACAAACTCATATTTTCATCGCAGTTAAATTTTTTTTTAATCAATTCCAATTCTAGTCTTCACAATAAAAAATTCCTAAATGTAAAAGATGTTTAATATTTTAATTTTCATTATTCTTCTTAATTTTGCAATAAATAGCTATGAATGACGTTAACTTAAAATTGTAGGTTAAGTGGCTGAATGTCAAATTTTTTGAAGTGCATTACAATTTCATAAAAATTCTTCGAATCTCTTGAATAATCAACTACATAACAAAATAAACTTAACACCAAGAAGTTCCTTTACAATCCACTTATGCTCACTCATTGAATTCTAACGATTAAGCGTTCAATATTGCTGACACTGCGTTCCATCAGAAGCTAACCTAAAATAATCTCGAAAACGTCCATAAAACCCCATAGAATCGAAGGTTACCGAAATGTTATTCATGAAATGGTTTTACCCATGTACCGACAGTACAAGACCGTCTCTAAAACTATCTGTCTGAATGGTACGCCAAGGAATCAGCAACGGGTTCGCCATTTTCCTCGAGTATTTCGATGAAGCGAGAACTGCCACGAGATAACATCATCGATTGTTCTATGCGCCGTTTCAATGAGCAAGGAAAGGAGATCCCTATCAAACGCTGAAAGCGGAGGGAACATTCGAAAAACGATTAAGGTCGCACGATATTCAAACGAGACCGCGAAGAACATTCCAGAACTGCGGATGACAAACTTTATGGCCGATACCGTTTCTAAGAAAACTTACCTGCTGGGTACTGCAGTTGCCGGAAACGAGATTCTGGTTTTACCTCAGACTGATTACGATAAGAAAAAGTTGAAAGATGGTTATTGATTTATCGGTGGTTGTGGCTTCTTCGTTCTTTTCGGTTTTGTAGGTTGTAATTGTGTGGAGGGTTTTTAAATTCTTAACTTGACAAATATTCAAATATTCAATTTTTTTAATTTTCATGTTTAGAAATTAAAATTTATAGATTTGTATATTTTTACATTTTTAAATTTTTAAGTTTTCAAGTTTTCAAATTATTATATTTCCTAAGTCTCGAGTCTCCAAATTTACACATTCACAAATACCAAATTTCAAATATTTCAAACTTCCTAAGTTTTTAAATTTCTAAATATTTGAATTTCACAATGTTCAAATTCTCACAAACTTAAATTACGAATCTTCAACATTTCCTAATTAAAAATTTTCTTAATTCTAATATTTCAAAATTTTTAGGTCTCCAAATTACAAAATCTCTGTATCCCTAAATCCCTCATTCTCTAATTCCCTCATTCCCGAATTCCCTCATTCTCTGATTCCCTCATTCCTTAATACCCTCATTCCCTAATTCCCTAATTTCCTAATTCCCTAATTCTCTAATTCCTTAATTCCCTAATTCCCCCATCCCCTAATTCCCTCATTCCCTCATTCGCTAATTCCCTAATTCCCTAATTCCCTAATTCCCCCATCCCCTAATTCCCTCATTCCCTCATTCCCTTATTCGCTAATTCCCTAATTCCCTAATTCCCTCATTCCCTCATTCCCTTATTCGCTAATTCCCTAATTCCCTAATTCCCTAATTCTCCCATCCCCTAATTCCCTCATTCCCTCATTCCCTCATTCGCTAATTCCCTAATTCCCCCATCCCCTAATTCCCTCATTCCCTCATTCCCTTATTCGCTAATTCCCTAATTCCCTAATTCCTTAATTCTCCCATCCCCTAATTCCCTCATTCCCTCATTCCCTCATTCGCTAATTCCCTAATTCCCTAATTTCCTAATTCCCTAATTCCCCAATTCCCTAATAACCTCATTCCCTAATTCCCTTATTCCCTAATTTCCTAAATCCCTAGTTCCCTAATTCCCTAATTCCCTAATTCCCCAATTCCCTAATTCCCTCATTCCCTAATTCCCTGAAACCCCAATTCCCTAAATCGCTAATTCCCTAAATGTTCATATTCTTACATCCATTAATCCCAAAATTATCATCTTCCAAATTCCATAATTCTCAAATCCCCAACCATATAAATCCCCAAGTCCTCAAATTTCAAACTTCCGAAATCCCCAAATCCCCAAATCTTCAAACTGTAAAACTCCCGAGTTCCAACCTTACTAAATTTTAAAACATCCAAATCTCCAAATAACCAAGTCCCCAAAATTAAAATAATTATACACAATTCTTAAAATTCACCAACAAAAAGCGAATATTAGTCTCCCTTTACATCGCCACTAAAGTATTCCCATTTCCCACCGACTATACACCGCGGATCGTTACATTCATGTTTTTCTCATACTCTCCATGCAACAACTTACTTTTCCCCTACCCCATCGAGAATCGACTTCTGCTGTACCAGAGATCCCCGATGCGGTTAGTTATATTTCGCGAGATCGTATCGCATAAATAACAGAATAGCCCCGCGAACGATGGTCGGGGGTCGATAATGGCAACGTTGTTCGGTTGTACACACTCGCTGCAACCAGGAATATGGATACAAAAGTTCTTTACAGGGCGGAAAGTTTTAATCGACTGGTTCCTGCAACGAGATTTTCGAACGAGGAAAATCACCGAAGTCGAACAGCATGAAGCTCGTAAGGGTTTACCTTAAATAAAGTTAGAGTTTATTGGTTTATCCGAGCAAACGGAAAAGAACTTGTGCCGAACGTGCTCAATAATCCGTGCCGTGAGATTATCCGAGACCTGGCAACGTTTCTTTTCGGTTTCCCGTTATCGTCGGGTCTCCGCTTGAAAATCAGGATGGAATTTTAACAAGTTGAGACCCCGGGCAGGTGTGAATGTCCAAGTCCTCGCGGAACTCGAGGACTTATGAAAGTCATGACTTTGCTCTTGTTTACCGGTTTATGCTCTCGGGTAAGCTGCGTTGTTCAAAAAATCGCAGCCTGCAGCGTTTGGCGTTGATTCTAACTTCGGATATTTTATGTACTTTTTGTATGAATATGTTTCGTAAATATTCTTTTGGGGTTCGACGGTTTTTCTCAGGTTTCGATACTTTATGTACCTTTGTTTTTTATTTATATTTTTCGTTCTTGTTAAATCTAAATCCATTTTGTTCTATCATCGAGAGGAAAATTAGAAGAAATTGTAAATAATGATGTAAAAATGATTTGTGTCGATTTATAGAAATTTTTACTGTTTCGCTACTGTTTTTATTTTACCAAACTCGAAAAGGAACTTTATCTAAAAAATTGGAGAAATTTCTTTAAATACAAAAAGAAAATTAAATAACAAAAATTGTCTGGAAATGCAAAAAATTGTCTTTGAATATATTTCAATATAACAAATGTTATCAAACGAATTCATATGTATTTTCATGAATAAAAGTATGAATTCCCATATTTTCCCTTTACACACCATTTTCAATTTCTTACAATCTCGATATCTCCCAGTTCTTCAATAGCTCTACCGAATTTTATGTTTCCCATATTTCCAATTTTTTAGCTCTAGAGTCACCAGATCTTCCAATATTCTAGTCCTTGTATTCCCAACTCGACAATTTTTAAATCTCTCAACCTGTGCCACGGTCTACGGATCTCCTAGTCTCTGGATTTTGCTTCACTAGATATTAATCTTTCACTTCTATTACATTCTCGTGTCCCATCATATATAAATCCCTGTTCTATCGATTTTTCATTACAAACGTATCTGCAGGTGTCAACCCAAGAGTTGGTGCGTGACCCAAAGTGAAAGAAGCTTCACTGTGGACACTTGCAGTTACATTTTGGTAAATTAGAGTGATAATGACAATAACAACTGCTAAACACAATTCACATTAGCTTATTTTCGATTTTCCTGTCATTTTGGCCTAACAGGTGTGTGATCGCTGGGGTCAACGATAATAATTGCTGAACGCATGTAGCATGAGTACTTTGGAAGGTTCAAACATTCTATGGTTGGGATTTTGGAAGGTTAGAACTTTGGGAGATTGAAATTTTTCAAGGTTGGAACTTTGGAAGGGTAGAATTTTGGTAGGTTGGAACTTCGAAAGGTTAGAACTTTGGAAGGATAGAATTTTGGTAGGTTGGAACTTCGAAAGGTTAGAACTTAGGAAGGTTGGAGCTTTAGAAGATTGGATTTTTGAAAAGTTGGGACTTTGGAAGGTTAGAACTTTGGGAGATTGAAATTTTTCAAGGTTGGAACTTTGGAAAGGTAGAATTTTGGTAGGTTGGAACTTTGGAAGGTTAGAACTTAGGAAGGTTGGAACTTTGGAAGGTTAGAACTTTGGAAGGTTGGAACTTTAGAAGATTGGATTCTTGAAAAGTTGGGACTTTGGGAGGATAGAACTTGTAAAAGGTGAAATTTGTGAAGGTTGAAATCATGAAATATCGAAAGTTTGGAAGATTATAACATTAGAAATTAATAACTTTGCAAGATTGAAACTTTGGAAGGTTGGAACTTTGGGATATTGGAACTTTGGAAGGTTAGAACTTAGGAAGGTTGGAACCTTAGAAGATTGGATTATTGAAAAGTTGGGGCTTTGGAAGGTTAGAACTTGTGAAAGGTGAAATTCGTGAAGGTTGAAATCATGAAATATCGAAAGTTTGGAAGATTATAACATTAGAAATTAATAACTTTGCAAGATTGAAACTTTGGAAGGTTGGAACTTTGGGAGATTGGAACTTTGGAAGGTTGGATCCTTGAAAGGTTAAAACTTTGAAAGGTTGGAACTTGAGAAGGATAATAATTGCTGTGCAACCGTTCGAGTCAATACTACCGAAAATACGTGTGAGGCCACTTTTTTATTCTGACCAATTGACGCTCTTCTAAACACGTCAGCCTCACACACCAAATCATGAGTTGGCATCAGTATATCGTGTCTATTACATTATTCGAGAAGTTACGTTTAGAATATCAAAGAGAAGAAAATTAAGATTAAATTGCAATATACGCAGAAAATATTTTAATACAAAGTTAAAATTCAGTTTCACAGTTAATTTTCATGGTTCGAGAAATTCTGCAAACGAGTGTGACAGTATATAACCTTGTATGTTTCTAATATTTCCAACTGAATGTGAATAATATTGAAATATACTATTTCAGGAACTACATTATATTAGTACCGAAATATAGTCTTCATTGTTGAAAAAATAATATCTTAGTCAAGTTTTGCTGTTAAGTAAACTGCTGCGTTCCTTGAACTTGTAACAGTCCGCCATTTTATAGTTCATGGTACAGTTAGAAACTGGAGATGGCGCAGAATTGTTAAATATGGCATATAATCACGTTGTACATAAAGATTCCATCAAAATGAACTACATACAATAGATCCAATATGACACGGAAAAATTAAACAAAGTTAATTGGTGTGTGACCGCTCGATACCGCCGGAAATACGAGTGAGTGTCCATTTTTCTATTCGGACCAATTGTGCCGTAGCTCTTGTAAACACGTCAGCCACCTCACGCGTCAACTCGTGGTTTGACATCGGTATGTACTAATTCGCTTTGTCGGAGCACTTCGGGAGGTTTGTTAATTGCATAACTCACTTTGTTCATTCAGGAATGACGGACTTCTAAATGAACAAAGAGGTCATTGAATCGTGTATTAATTTTAATATTCATTCTACAGAAAACATTTTCTCATTACCTACTTCATTCTTCAGTTATTTCATTTTACATTTAGAAATGTGAGAATAAATAATTTCGTAAATGAAGTATTGTTTGTACATTACAAACAACAAAACATTATTAAAATTTTTATGAACAATTCCTCGCACATAATTAAACGCAATTAAAATTTTCCAGAGCTCGATTAAAATTTAAAAAAATGTATACAGAATTTTTATTAAAATTTTTAAATATATGTAAAGAATTTTGCAAAGAATTTTGACTAAAATTTTCACATACATCCCAAAATTTTAATAGGAACCGTTGCACGGAGATGAACGGTTTCTTGTCAAATACGTTACAAAATTCTGTAACAAAAATGAGTACCATAAGCGCAAAACTTCTATGGAAAAAGTTTTAAACGATATGAAATTACATCATTTTGAGAGAAGTTAAAGTTTCGGCAGTAAAAAGTTTCCACTGATACGTTGTAGAATATGTAAAGTCAATAGACGTCGTAAATGTACGCTTTGTTTGACAATTCTGTGAAGTGGCATTGTTCAGAAAGAACTCCTTTCAAAATTATCATAAGGACGTTAAAAGTGTATCCAACTTCATGGATTTAATTTTCCATCTCCATTCTTACTTTCTTTATTTGTCATTTTAATTTCAATTTTTATTACTATCTTGTATGTATATAAATATACTACATATTCCCTACATATAATTATAAACAATTAAAAGTAATATTACAGTAATTAGACAAAAATTTTTTTATATTAAAATTACGTTTCATTATAAAAAATTCTTTAGAAAATCATTTTAGGAAATTTTTTATTTTCTATGCAGATCTTAAGAATTTTTATAAATTGATCACTTGTATAAATTAATAATTCGAAAGCTGTTCTCAATATTTTTTCGCTGTGACAATTATGGGTAAAAGTATTTGGAATATTTCTTCACAATAATTTTAGTTTAATATTTTCCTAGGGCTTTCTGTCCGAACATAACCTAAAAGTTTTATCCCCGAAGCCAGCAATTCACATTTCCATCGATACCTATCTCAGACCAGACATATGCTAAGTTTATTAAAATTAGCAAGATAAAAGTTATCGAAAGATCTGCCGCTAATTGCATTTTGATAATTCCTTAGGAGCGTCGCACGTTTAAGGGTCTTTGCATAAATTCTCTCCTACAGAACCCGATGTGTTCTCGACTACTCCTGCGACGCCGTATTTCAGGATCAAATTCGACGGAGATAAAATATATTCGCCGCACTGGAGCGGTGGCGATAAATCAGGCAATAAATGAAAGCCCAACGAGGCGAGGGAGGCTAGATAAAAAGAAAATAGGGGAGAGAAAAGGAAGTGGAAGAAGGAAAGCGTTCCTCATTATTTCTAAAAGCGCACCGGAGGCTATCCTTGCCTCACCAATTTCGATGTTTTGCAGTTTGTACCACTTCTTTATTCCTTTGGAATAACAAAGGATTGCCAATTATTATTGAAGTGAATTCAGTAAATAATTTTTAATTTCTTATGACAAAATAAGTTACAAAAGAAGTTGTATCACAATATGTAAAGTATGAATTCGTTAAAAAGATATACAGGAGGTTATCTAAGGTTCAAATCCACAAATTCTAAAATTCTAAAAATTTGTGTTTGAACAATTCACAAAATAATTTTGAATTTCTCCTGACAAAATAATAGGGTAAATTGAACATTCCTGCATTTCACATTTTAGTCTTCATTAAAATTAGTGAAGTTGCCTGTACCACGATATGTAGAGTATGAATTTATTAAAAAGATATATAGAATGTTATCAAAGGTTCAAATCCTCAAATTCCAAAATTCTAAAAAATCGTGTTTGAACAATTTACAAAATAATTTTTTATTTCTCCTGACAAAATAATAAGGCAAATTGAACATTCCTGCATTTCACATTTTAGTCTTTATTAAAATTAGTGGAGTTGTCTGCACCACCGTATGTAGAGTATGAATTCATTAAAAAGATATATAAGAGGTTATCAAAGGTTATACAGAAAATTATCAAAGATTCAAATCCTCAAATTCTATAATTCTAAAAATTTTAAAATCATCTAATTTCCTGACAAAAATGTTTCAACTCAAAATTAATATTATCCATTATCTAATTGCAACTTCTAATCATTTTCATAATCATGATTTTCCTAATAAATCCTACAGTCTACATATAAACGAGTCCTCCAACTAAAAATAAAAATAATTTAAAAATAATTATTCACAACTAAAATATCATCCACAATTCTGCAATAGAATAAAGTTGAACAAATGAAACAGTAACTATCGTCACGTCAGGTTAAAGTACTTAGGCATTCAATTCCCCACATCCGATTAGTATGTGTAAACAAAACGGGCATAAATAGAGGGAAACCAGATAGCAGGCGTGAGAAGTGGATAATAGAGGCAGGAAATAACACTTTAGAGCGAAGTTAAAGGAAACGAGAATGGTATGTTCTTCGCCGCAGGAGTAACAGGACTTGTCACTTTAGCCGGCGAGTAAATAAGTTCCATTTAAATGTGATATTCAGGGTCGAGGGGCAGGAGCATGAGGTTCGAAACGTAGAATTCGATACGTATGTACGTACTCCACGCGCCGATACACTGCTCTGTACTTAACGTTTACTAACTATTCACCGCTTGCTACCAACTGCCGCTCGTCATTCCCACGAATTTCCCTGCTATTTTGTGCACCCGCTCCTGGGACGCAGCTTCTGTCCAACAAGAAACACCTAATGGACCTAATAATGCATTTCGTACCACGTACTCCATTTTCGATAAGACCATTTGAAAGACCTATATTTGCACTGCAAAGTTCTGTTAAAAAATTTAACATTTCGTGTACAGCTTGAAACAAAATTCATTTCATATTTTTCGGATATTTTATATTTGGTTAGGTTGAAAGTTGAGTTGGAGAGAAGAGAGTTAGAGTTGCAATATATAGAGAGGGTGTTTTGTGCAATGCTTCGAAATTTATGATTTAATCTATATTTGCACTGCAAATTCCTGTTAAAAAATTTAACATTTCCTGCACAGCTTGAAACAAAATTCATTTAATATTTTTGGGATATTTTATATTTGATCAGGTTGAATGTTGAGTTGGAGAGAAGAGAGTTAGAGTTGCAATATATAGAGAGGGTGTTTTGTGCAATGCTTCGAAATTTATGATTTAATCTATATTTGCACTGCAAATTCCTGTTAAAAAATTTAACATTTCCTGCACAGCTTGAAACAAAATTCATTTCATATTTTTGGGATATTTTATATTTGGTTAGGTTGAATGTCGAGTTGGAGAGAAGAGAGTTAGAGTTGCAATATATGGAGAGGGTGTTTTGTATAGAGCTTCGAATTTTACGATTTAATCACTTTTTTAATGTGAAACTTCCAAATTTTCATATTTTCGAACTTATTAGATTGAAAATGTCAAAATCGAATAATTTTAAAGAACACAGAAATTCGAAAATTTGGAAACCTTGAAAATTCATAGTTTAAGAAATTTTATGTGAATTATGGAATAATGTACACAAAGAGTTGCAATATAGAGAGGGTGTTTTCTGTACAGCTTTAAAATTTATGATTTAACCAGTTTTTTAATACGAAACGTTTAAATTTTTATATTTTCCAATTTATGAGCTTGAAAATGTAAAAAGTGAATAATTTTAAAGAATATAGAAATTTGAAAATTTGAAAATTCATAGTTTAAGAAATTTTATGTGAAATATGAAATAATGTATACAAAGAGTTGCAATATAAAAAGGGTGTTTTGTATAAAGCTTCGAAATTTATGATTTAATCAGTTTTTTAATGTGAAACTTTCAAATTTTTATATTTTCGAATTTCTGAGCTTGAAAATATCAAAATCGAATAATTTTAAAGGGCAGAAATTTGAAAACTTAAAAAGCTTGAAAATTCATGATTTAAGAAATTTGGTATAAAATATAAAATAATGAATGCAATGAGTAAATAATAAATAATAATTTCAATAAAATAACAAGTACCACTAATTCTACTTTTAAATATCGACGAAACGACTCTCCTTATATTGCAATAAAACCCATAAACGTTCAAACGTCGACGCAATAACCAGACAGGCACTCGAAATCTCGAATAAACAAACTTGTAGTTCAGAAAACATGGTACACGTCCAAACCTAAAAATACCTGAACTACCATTGAAAGGGTACGATTTTGAAAATATTCGGCAGAGAAAATCCCTTGAAAGAACCCTAAATGAAAGAAAAAAAAATATAAGTTCAAATCCATAAATGGACCATCAATGGCCGAAACGTTGAAAAATATTGATTGGCAAACAACTGTTAGCAGAAAAGGAAGATAACGGATGCCTTTTATTTCGCGGGAATGAAGACTTTAAAAACTTTAGTGAAAGGCGTATATTGATGCTAAACATATATGTAATATATTGTTTTGTATTAAATAAATAAAATATTAAATTAAATAAAAATTTCGTTACTCTAATTTGGAGAATATTTTAGAATTTATGAAATTTTAAATTCGAGAAAATTTTCGGGGTTTATTTCACATAGTTGGTCATTTCACATAGGGGTTGGTATTTCACATATGTAGCACACATGAAATGTGACAAATCCATATAAACCAATGTTGCAACAAGGGTTGATGGTACTCAATTTTTCTCCAATTTTTCAAATATAAAGTCTAAGCATTTAACCAGAATATCCACGAATTTCAGAAAGAAAAAGATCTGAAAGTCACTTTTCGAGCTTTTCACTCTATTTTTTTCGGGCATGCATTAAGCAAAGCCCGAAACAGCAAAGCACGGCGAAGGAAATTATTTTATTTCGCGTTTCGGAATATCAACCCGAGAACTCATTCATATTCAGGACAGCGCTCAGCCACTTCGTCTACGAAACGCGTCTTACCGCGATCCTGTTGGTTACTTTAAGATTCAAACGTGGTCTTTTCTGTATTCCTCCTTAATTCCCTACCTTATCACGGTTCCTTCATCTTTGATTGCAAACCGGTGAACACGATCGGCCTCGGTATAATGGACACGACGATCATTCGCGTTATTTGTCGAATCACAACGCGAATTCGAACCGGGGGCGAATTTGCTCAGGTGACACGTCAATAAAGTATCAATCCCAACGCGATCCCGATCTATGGTCCATTGTTTGCATTCCGTTTTATTTATTTTGCCTGGCTGGAAATACATAAACCATCCTCGATGATACGCGACTGCACGAATCGTCAATAGGTTATTAACAATACCTAGGCTGTATTGGCGTTATGAAAACGCAATGGCGGGGACACTTCTGTATGCTGATCATGCTAGCATATGTTGAATTAACGACGTTTCAGTAATATTTTATTTCGAGAGAGATTTATTGCGGTCACTGCTGGTGACATAAATAATAATTGACTGTGAACACGGTCTTTGACTTCTTAGACGAGGGAGTTTACATTTTTATACGGTTAGGTCAGGTTAGGTACTTGCTCAAAAATTTAATTTTAGGTTCTGTTCTTAACTGGTACTATTAGATGCATTTTTATTCGGTACTTGTTTAAAATTTAATTTTAGATGGTTCTGTTCAGAACTGGTACAATTAGAATATAATTGTTCACTTTTTTTTAGTTAATACAAGTTCAAATATAAATACGTGTTTAGTTAATACATGTTCAAAAATAAAAAATGCTTCTGTTCGTAACATAAATTTTTGGAGTTAAAAGTTTACTGATATATTTAAAAACAATGACTTAGTGATTTAGTAAGTGCAAGTGGAGGCTGATTAATTCAGTGCACAATATGTGAACAAATCAGTAAATAATTATGTAGAGCATGTTTTGTGCAATGGTTATAGTCGTTCAAGTATAGTACTGTGGCACTAAAGTGAAGTATTTATACATTTACTGTAAGAATGAAATATCTTTTATATTTTATTATATTTTATTAAAATGTATAAGTAAAAAGCAAGAGATGTAACATCAAAATTTTGTCTGATTGCCTTGTTTTTTTATTTCTGTCGATAAATATGTGTACACTAATTGGATTCGAGCGCACCATGCGGTGAAATGCGGTACTAAGCCGCAATGGCGACGTAAAGTCAAGTTACGATCCGCCAATATAAGAAAGAATTCTTGTTTTAAATAAATTAAACGTATCTTAATCAAGCAGAAACGAATAACAATAGTAATAGAAAAGTAGCATCTATATAATGTAGTAGTTTAATATTTAAAATGTACGTAAATTAATTTAATAAATAATCACTGTTTAGTATGATTATATGTGCGATGTATATTATACTAATATATAATTGCACATTTATGTACATATTTAAAATTGCTTATATTATAGTTGTAGTACATATTTGTCATTGCTTATATTATAGTTACAGTACATATTTATAATTGTTCGTATTATAATTAAAATATATTTTTTTTCGTAACAACGTACTGCGTTTGATAATTACAACCTCGCACAATAACAACTAAAATTGCAAATACAGTTCACGCAATAAAAGTTCCCAAATTACCAACTGTGACTTATAAATTCACTAATCCTATTAGCGTCTTTTCTATATACGATGAGAAGCAACGTTCTACGGCATAGTAATTAAAAAGCTCCCTTTTGTCCCACAGCAAATATCGTCAAAACCTCATTGTTGTGGTACACCGGTATCTTCTAAATTTTATTCCACTTTGTCTAACTAAAGAATGATACAAAAAACAGAATTATAATCACGTTTGTCATGTAACCATGTTCCATGGGAGAGAGTTGCATGGGAATAATTAAAAAGGTCTCTAACTACAACGGTATCTGCTTTGATTTACTGGCGGAGTGCGGCAGAAGTTTATATTTTGTCGGGGTTTCTTTCATTAGTTTTTTGTGTATTAATTATGAAGTGATATGAAATACTGCGCTGACGTTGGAATTTGGGAATTTAGGAAATTTGAAAGTTTGGTAGTTTGGAAATTGAGAACTTTGAGGATTGGAGAGTTGATAAATTTGAAATGGTAATAATTTTCTAGCATGGTAATTTGGAAAAGAAATTAGGGAATTTCTAATGGAGATGAAAACGATGTGCTTTTGAGTGACGAAAACGAAACATCGTTTGCAACACATATTTTATGCGGCGTATTGATCGAACCTGTAACCCAAATTCCGAATGAATGAGTGGAAACTCACTCACGATTAAGTTAAAAAGAGAACAATGTTAATTAGTATATCGTCTATGGCATAGATAATATACTGCTCTTTACAAAAAAATATAAATATTTCATTAGAACAAATTACACCTTTTTCTGAAAATCTTTAGAGACCATAGAAATTGTCAAAAGATTTAGCAAAAATTTCAATAAAATTTTCATTCTAACCAGTTTTTTCATATTTTATATAATAGCAAAAACAATAAGAAGAAAAACTGAAAGATTGTAATATAGGAAGCAAAAAAATTACAATAATAGCAAAAAGTAAAAGAAATCTTTATAATAAAGGGTAAAGAATATCAACAATAATCACAAAAAGGAAACAGATTTCAGCAGTGACAGTATGAAGTAAAAAAATCTCCATAATATCAGTAAAAAGGAAAAATATCTCAACAATAACAGTAAGGAGCAAAACATCTAAATAAAAACACTAAAAAGCAAGAAGTGTCAGCAGTAGTAGTAAAAAGCAATAAAAGCTAAACAATAAAAAAACAAAACTGAAATTTGAGAGTTTGAAAAGTTGGAAATTTAGAAATTTGGAAATTGGGCAATCGGTAAATTGAAAAATTGGGAAATTTAGAAATTGGGTAATATGGAAATTGGGAAAATTGGGAAATGTGGAAATTGGAAAATTTGGCAATTGGGATATTTGAAAATTGGGAAATTGGGAAGTTGGGAAGTTGGGAAATTGGGAAATTTGGAAGTTTGGAAGTTTGGAAGTTTGGAAATTTGGGAATTTGGGAATTGGGAAATGTGGAAATTGGGAAATTGGGAAATGTGGAAATTGGAAAATTTAAAAGTTCAGAAATTGGGAAATTTGGAAGTTTGGAACTTTGGAAATTTGGAAGCTAAGAAATTGGGAAATTGGGAAATTGGGAAATTGGGAAATTGGGAAATTGGGAAATTGGGAAATTGAGAAATTGGGAAATTTAGAAATTTAGAAGCTTGGAAATTGGGAAATTTAGAAATTAGGAAATTTGGAAATTAGGAAATTGGGAAATTTGGAAATTAGAAAATTGGGAAATTTGGAAATTGGAAAATTCCAAAATTCGAAAATATGGAAATTCGAAAATTTGAAAACTTGGAAATTCATAACTTTAGGAATTCCTTAATATAATAATTTAGAAATTTAGGAACCTACTTATACAAAAATTGGAAAACTTACAAATTGTCAGCTTTGTAAATCCATAAATACAGTAATTTTCAATTGCGTGATTCACTCGAATCTCTCAAAACTTCTGAAACTGTAAATTGCCGATTTGAAAGCATAATAGAGTCCATCAATAATGAAATATTAATAACACCAATATACAAGTACTAACTACAAGAATCATGAAATATGGACAATACATAATTGATCGAACGTTTCTATTACCACTTACCAAGTTCTAAATACTTCCACATCACTGCAGGAATATAACTGAATAATTAATACGTTTCATAATGTATAGATTCATTCAACTACACCAGTGTTAATTAATAACCACGCGTTAGCAATTCACAACACTGACAGGACTTAATTACAATTTTTTTTTTTCAAGAGCCACGTGCAAGGAAATTTTCATTCACTCTGGTATGAAATTTCTGCTTTGAATCGATGAACTCAATAATATTCTTATTAGTCGCCTATTTCGCCTTTCATTTCGCTTATTATAACACAATTTCCAGTAACGTGTATCAGTTTGGTATGCTTTAAATGACGTACCTATTGAAACTCTAAGATGACAGAAATGTCAATATCGTTGGCGTTTCCTCTTTGCGAAGGAAATTAAAAACGGCTCCTTATATTGCAATATTCTTTCACGATGTAGGTAGATAAAAGTGTGTTTTAGAGCGTAGAAAAGGAGTTAACCTTTAAAGGGTTGTTGTAGATCAAATTTCATCTTATGCGAATTATTTACTGTCACTGTGAACTTTATTTAATGTTATATGGTATATTTAACTTTTTATTGTTATTGTTAGGATCTTTTTACTTTTTACTGTTATTGTTGAGATTTACTTACTTTTTACTGTTATTATTTAAATTTTATTGCTCTTTACTGTCCTTGTTAAGATTTCTTTACTTCTTGCTTTTATTATTGAAAATTATATTTTTTACTGTTATTGTGCAGTTTATTTTTGCTTTTTACTGTTTTTATTAAGATGTTTTGCTTCTTGCGATTATTGTTGAGATTCTTTGTTTTTTTCTGCTATTGTGGAGAGTCTTTTACCTTGTACCGCTATTGTTGAGATTTTTTTGCTCTTTACTGTTATTCTTGACAGTTTTTCTTTCTTTCAGATGGTTTTTTACTGTTTTTGTTAAGAAATAAATCTTTGTAAGATTTCCACACTTCTTGCTGTTGTTATTGAAATTTTTCTGTTTTTTATTATTATTGTGAAGATATTTTTGCTTTTCACAGTTATTGTTGAGACTTTTTTGGCTTTTTACCATTGTTGTGGAGATTCTATTACTTTTTACTGTTATGGTTGAGATCTTTTTGGTTCTATACTGTTATTGTTGACATTTTTTTACTTTCTACTATTTTTCTTGAGATTTCTTTACTTCTGTTATCATTGAAATTTTTTTATTTTTTTACTAAACTCCCAAATTTCCAAATTCGTAAATTTCCAAGTTCCCAATTTCTAAATTTCCAAGTTTTCAAGTTTCCAAATTTCCAAATTTTCAGATTTCCAAGTTCTCAGATTCTCAAATTTTTTAATCACCAACTTGAAAATTTCTACATTGCCTAATTTCCATATCACGTTGACTGCCACACTAACGCAGTAGATAATTTTATTAGATAACATTTTTATCTTTAAAAAACCTCACCAAATATGTTCACAATATTTTCTTTCATTTATTATCCACAACTCCAAATAGTTAATGCAAACATTTTGAATTAGGAAAGTCGACAAATTTTCAATAATATAGATGTTAGATCTGCATAAAACTATGTGTTCATATATGTGTTCACATATGTCATGTTATACATATGTGTAATGTTATACATATGACATACGTATATGTCATGTACGTGTGAAAGTATTAATCTCGTTTATTTTTCATTATATTCAAACCATGATATTTTACATGTTATACATATGTATAATGTTATACACATGACATATACATATGTCATGTACATGTGAAAGTACCAATCTCGTTTATTTTTCATTATATTCAAACCATGATATTTTACATGTTATACATATGTATAATGTTATACACATGACATATACATATGTCATGTACATGTGAAAGTACCAATCTCGTTTATTTTTCATTATATTCAAACCATGATATTTTACATGTTATACATATGTATAATGTTATACATATGACATACGTATATGTCATGTACACGTGAAAGTATCAATCTCGTGTATTTTTTATTATATTCAAACCACGATATTATATTATATTCAAACCATTACATAACCTTGATGTCACATCTACCAATAAGGTTCTTAAACAAATTCTTAATAATGCAATTGAAATCAATGGAATTCAATGAAAATCAATGAAGATAACATCACATGTGGATGACATAGCAAAATGTTATAAACCTTCATCGAACCTCCTTTTCATACATCCATCAATTCCTAAAAATGATCGATCCTGTAAAGGTGCTAAAACATTATAATTACTCCATCTCTAAATTCTTAAAAATATCTGATTTTGTAAGGGTGCTAAAACATTTCAATTACCCCATCCGGATTTAACCGCAGGTAACATCCAATAATAAAATTATCAAATCGCTGGCCAGCGATCGTAAAGGTCGGAAATTGGTGGAAAATGTTGGCTCGGTTCGAGAATCAAGTCGAAGCCCATTATCAGAGGGAATTCGAGGGTAGAGAATGTCGGCTTAACGCGGAATATATGAACTCTTCCTCTCTTTTCGTTCCCTTCGAGCGAAATTGGTCATATCGTGGGATTCTTCGTGCAGCATTGCCGTTGATTAGTCGCTCGCGGTTGACGGGAAAACGTGGAAATGGAAAGAACGAAAGAAAGATGTTCCCTTTTCGTGGGGTGGAAAAAATGTGCGACGAATAATGGAGAAGACCGGAGAGGAGAAAATCGGTGAAGCAACTACGGACATCTCCTGGGAGAAGGAAAAATTGAAGACAGTCTTCGTGAAGCAGCATAATTGACATGCCACTTTGTTTCAGCCTGCACTTCTAACTTCGAATTCATAACGTTTATCGACAGCTCCGAGACATTTCCAATCAGTTTGAATGATCTTTCAAATTGCGAGCTGCGGAAAATATGGGGATACGGTTATGGCGTCTGAGAGAAAGCGGGAGAATAAATTCGATATTGTTGCGGAAAATTGCTGGGTGTAAGCATAACTTTTTCATTAGTATACTCAACGTTATTTATTTTTCTTTGGGAGATAGAAAAGAGAAATTAGGTATTCTTTTCATAAATATCTTTGAGATATTTTGTGATGCAATTTTTTAATATTTGAGGAATTTTAGAATGCAATTTTTTAATACACGTTACAGTCAATTTTGAATTCATGATGAGTTCTAAATTTCTCAATTTTCCAATTTTCCAATTTCCCAATTTCCATATTTCCATATTTCCATATTTCCCAATTTCCATATTTCCCAATTTCCATATTTCCCAATTTCCATATTTCCCAATTTCCCAATTTCCTAATTTCCCAATTTCCTAATTTCCCAATTTTCCGAATTTCCGAATTTCACAATTTCCATATTTCCATATTTCCAAATTTCTAAATTTCCCAATTCCCAAATTTCCCAATTCCCAAGTGTCCCAATTCCCAAGTGTCCCAATTCCCAAGTGTCCCAATTCCCAAATTTTTCAATTTCCACATTTCCCAATTCCCAAATCTCCAAATTTCCATATTTCCATATTTCCATATTTCCAAATTTCTAAATCTCCCAATTTCCCAATTCCTAAATTTTCCAATTTCCACATTTTCCAATTCCCACATTTTCCAATTTTCACATTTTCCAATTCCAACATTTCCCAATTCCCAAATTTCCCAATTCCCAAATCTCCAAATCTTCAAATTTCCAAACTCCCAGATTTCCAAACTCCCAAATTCCCAAATTCCCAAATTTTTAGACTCTCAAGTAAATCTTAAGAATTCTCGATGAATTAAATAGTAAATATAGTATATGTAAAGCATCATTATATCAATAGATTTACAATGCGCATATATTTTATGAAATAGTTTATTGTAACAATAAAATTTAATTTACAGGTAATTCCGTAAGTTTTTTACTGTAGAAAGTGAAATGTTAAATATTTTATAGTTTGCAATTAATTTTTAAGTTTCCACATTCGACATTTGGCTCCCACTATTTAAAATTTCACATTTGATAGAATATTTTATATTTGCCACATTTAATTTAATATTAATTTTTAGTAGAATATTTAGTGTTTAATGTAACATTTAAGGTTATGTTCGATATATTATTGTTATATTTAACACTTAATACAATATTCAATACTTAATATAATATTTATTACTTGAATATTTAAGGTTATGTTTAAAATGATTTTTAAGGTACTTTTGTTATATTCAATATTTAATATAATGTTGAATACTGAATATATTTAATGTTTTATCTAAGTTTTAAGGTTATGTACATCGACTCAAATCATAAAAATTGATATCTAACCTAACCGAAATTTTAGCAATTCACAAAGACAGTACACAGTAATATAATCAATATTGTTTATTATTTAAAAATATAATACTACTGTTATATTCAATATTTAGTATAGTATTCAATACTCAATATATTTAATATTTGATCTAAGCTTGAAGGTTATGTACATCGACTCAAATCATAAGAATTGATATCTAACCTAACCGAAATTTTAGCAATGCACAAAGATAATACACAGTAATATAATCTACACTGTTTATTATTAAAAAAATATAATTAAACTTGCCATTAAAAAATAATGTTTACCAAAGATTTTCAATTATTCCCAAAGATTTTCGAAACAGTATAAATAAAAATTGGCATCAGAGAGAAAAAATTGTGGAGGAACGGAATGAATGGCGTTTGAGCTCATTGTCAGTGGAGCAGCTGCATTCAAAGCTGTCTCGAAAGCATAGAATGGCGAGGCAATCCATCAGATTCGGAAAAAATAAGTTTTGTAAACAAGAGAAGGTTCACTGTGTGTGCTCTGAAATGGGTTCTAACAATAAGCTTTAAAAAATTTGAATTCTTTGTATACGGTTGGGCAACAGTCGTGCAGACTGAAATATTAAACACACATGTTATGCAAACAATATATAAGTACATATTGAATTATTTATAAATTAGAGTATTGCAAGTTTATAAGGTTTGAGATAACTAAATTTAAGGGTAGGTGTTTGAGTTGCAAATTTTTGGGGAATTAAATATGGGAAGGGGGATGTGTTCAAATGGCAAATTTTTAGATTATTGAGATAGGTGACGGGGTGACGGGGTCACGGGGTGATGGGGTTACTATAGAAGGGGTGTATTTAAGTTACAAATTTTTAGAGAATTCAGTATGGGAATAGAAGTGTGTTCAAATGGCAAATTTTCAGATTACTAAGATGGGTGACGGGGTGACGGGGTTACTATAGAAAGGGTGTATTTCAGTTACAAATTTTTAGAGAATTAAATATGGGAATAGAAGTGTGTTCAAATGGCAAATTTTCAGATTACTAAGACAGGTGACGGGGTGACGGGGTTACTATAGAAGAGGTGCATTCAAGTTACGAATTTTTAGAGAATTAAGTATAGGAATAGCAGTGCATTCAAATGGCAAATTTTTAGATAGTGAAATGTAGAAATAGGGATGGCTTCGAGTTGCAAATTTTTAAATAATTAAGAGTTGGAATAGATGTGTATTCAAATGGTAAATTTTTATATTATTAAGTACAGCAAGAGGAGTGTATTTACGTTGCAAATTTTTAGATAATTAAATATAAGAATAGGTGTCTATTCAACTGCCAAATTTTTAGATAGTGAAATGTAGAAATAGGGATGGCTTCGAGTTGCAAATTTTTAAATAAGTAAGCGTAGGAATAGATGTGTATTCAAATGGTAAATTTTTATATTATTAAGTACAGCAAGAGGAGTGTATTCAAGTTGCAAATTTTTAGATAATTAAATATAATAGTAGGTGTCTATTCAAATGACAAATTTGTAGATATTTAAAAGTAGAAATAGTGATGGCTTTGAGTTGCAAATTTTTAAATGATTAAGAGTTAGAATAGATGTGTATTCAAATGGTAAATTTTTATATTATTAAGTACAGCAAGAGGAGTGTATTCAAGTTGCAAATTTTTAGATAATTAAATATAATAGTAGGTGTCTATTCAAATGACAAATTTGTAGATAATTAAAAGTAGAAATAGTGATGGCTTTGAGTTGCAAATTTTTAAATGATTAAGAGTTAGAATAGATGTGCATTCAAATGGCAAATTTTTATAATATTAAGTATAGCAAGAGGGCTGTTTTCGAGTTACAAATTTTTAGAAAATTAAATATAAGAATAGGTGTCCATTCAAATAGCAAATTTGTAGATAGCGAAATGTAGAAATAGTGATGGCTTCGGTTTGCAAATTTTTAAATGATTAAGTATAGGAATAGATGTGTATTCATATGGCAAATTTTTATAATATTAAGTATAACAAGAGGGCTGTATTCGAGTTGCAAATTTTTAAATGATTAGGAGTTAGAATAGATGTGTATTCAAATGGCAAATTTTTATAATATTAAATATAGCAAGAGGAGTGAATTCGAGTTGCAAATTTTTAGATAATTAAATATAATAGTAGGTGTCTATTCAAATGTCAAATTTGTAGATAATTAAAAGTAGAAATAGTGATGGCTTTAAGTTGCAAATTTTTAAATGATTAAGTATAGCAATACATGTGTGTTCAAATGACAAATTGTTAGATAATTAAGTATAGAAACAGGTGTCTATTGAAAAAGCAAATTTTAAAATAATTAACTATAGAAATAGAGTAGCAACTTTCCAAATATTCAAAATGAAAAAGAAAATGAAAGAGTGAGCTATTGGAACACAGCCAAGCACCAAAACGAGTATTACAAACGTAAAAACATCCACTTTCAAAGCAGAAAATGTTTGTTTAACTACATAGTTAGTATCTGCAGGATTTTGCAAGTTTTCAGTCCTGTTTCCATTGAGCCGAAGATTTGCGAGATACGATAAACGAACTCGATCCGCAACGAATACTGCAGTCATTGACCTATTCAACTTCCGGGAATAATACTGTACCTTTTACACAAATAGAATAGCATCGATTAGTTACAACAACACGTATTTTAGGTCAAACATTCGGCGTTCCACTGTAACTGACAGTGGGGTTTACAACACCAGCCGTGTTTGATTCGTTGTTTTGGTTATTTCGCTTTGAAAAGAGTGTTATAGACAGTGTTTCGGATTTGGAATACAAATGATCGACTGCGCGGACAGAGCTATGCAAATGCTTGATGAAAGCTTCTAATATTGTACGTTTTGATTAACTAAATATTGATTGCTTTGTGTTGTTATGTGTTCGGTTCTGTTGGTTTTTGCGGTAGAAGTGTAGGAATAAACGGAAATTGTTAATGAAGTTTTAATTGATATTCGAAATTCATGTTGGAAGACTTTTGAACAATATTTTAGTAATTATGCTTTTAAAAAATGTCAATAATATATGCTTTAAATAAAATCTGAGAAATTTGTGAGACTTAAATAAAATTTAAGTAATTGTGTTTCGAAGATAATTTAAGAAATTTGTGAATCTTAAATGAAATTTGAGTAACTCTGGTTTGAATAAAATTGAAAAACTTGTGTGACACAAATACAATTTGAGTAATTGTGTTTTGATCTAAATTTGAGAAATTGTATTTTAAAGAACATTTGAGAAATTTGTGGGTCTTAAATAAAATTAAGTAATTGTGTTTTGAACTAAATTTGAGAGTTTAGTGTATCTTAAATAAAATATGAATAAAGTACTCAACAAAAAAAAATGATCAAAAAATTAATTTTCCAACAATTTATACAAAAATTCATAAAACATTAACCTACCATGCAATAAAATTGTAATTTAATTTTATGATTCAATATTTCAACAAAACCGTATCATTAAAAATTGAATTTGTTCATCTTCTGTGAGCTCTTGTAAAGAATTTAACGAAAAATATGAATTTTGATGGATTTCATGCATCATATTTGGAATTTACATAAAAAAATTGTGATATCATGTTACGCTGTACTGTATTCAGAAAACTTGTTGGATTACAAGCAACAGGTATTCCTGCAATCCTTAATTATGACTAGTAAATTAATGTTATTATATTTGGATAGGTATTTGGATAGGTGATTAAGTGTTCATTTTTAATTACATTCGATTTCAGTGTATAGAGGTATGTATTTAGTTGAATATTTAATTCGCAGCTTTATGTTGACAATTTTATGAATGAATATTCTTTGATATAAATTCAAGGCTTCAGGTACTAATTTATGTTTTTAGGTAAATAATTGATTCAGTGATTTATAATTAGATGCTTGAGTTATAGTTAGAATTTTTTGATCAAGAATGAAATTGTGATTGTTGATTAGATTTTTAAAAAGTTGGTAAATTGGAAATTTGGTAAAGTGAAAATTTGGTAAATTGGAAACTTGAGAGTTTGGAAATTTGGTAAATTGGAAATTTGAGAGTTTTAAAATTTGGTAAAGTGGAAATTTGAGAGTTTTAAAATTTGGTAAATTGGAAATTTGAGAGTTTGGAAATTTGCTAAATGGGAAATTTGGTAAATTGGAAATTTGAAAGTTTGAAAATTTGGTAAATTGGAAATTTGAGAGTTTGAAAATTTGGTAAATTGGAAATCTAAGAGTTTGGAAATTTGGTAAATTGGAAATTGGAGCGTTTGGAAATTTAAGAGTTTGGAAATGTGGTAAATTGGAAATTTGAGAGTTTCAAAATCTGGTAAATTGGAAACTTGAGAGTTTGGAAATTTGGTAAATTGGAAATTTGAGAGTTTGAAAATCTGGTAAATTGGAAACTTGAGAGTTTGGAAATTTGGTAAATTGGAAATTTGAGAGTTTGGAAATTTGGTATATTGGAAATTTGAGAGTTTGGAAATTTTAAGTATTAGAAATTCAGAAATTTAGAAAATTAGAGAAAAAAATAAAAAACTAGAAAAATTAAATACCAGAAAGTAAGAAGACTAGGAAACCAAGAAATTGCAAAGTTAAACTAAAAATTTAAAAACCCAAAGAAAACCAGAAATTAAAAATTATAAAACTAGATTAACTACAAAATTAAAAAGTCTCCAAATCATAAAATTGACTACCTTGCAAGCAATATAAAGCACATAACCTCGCAGTTTCATCTTCAAATTTTTACTTCTACTACAAAAATTTTTTATTACTTCCATTATAGCATCCCATGGAAATAAAAAGAAATCCTCTGCTCCAATGATTTCCATTTTCCTGATATTTTCCCTTATACTTCATTTCTATGACAAAGTTCGCAACTCCAGTTATCAAGTTCATTAGTAATAAAATCATAAAACTCGAATCTTAAAAAAAGCCTTAGAATTTTACGTGGAAATTATTGCTCATTTAGTATATAGCTTCACAAAGCAGCTGCTGAATATTCTGTGAAATTTCTAATTAGACCCGATGGCTTTATGAGTTTATTGTTGCGTCGCGGCGACCATTGTTGTGTATATATACCTCCATAAAAGGTGAAGTGGGTTGAACTTGCTTAACACTTTAATAGCCGGTATCGCGTATTCGTGACTGTGACGAGTAATTTTTCACGTCATTATCCCTTATCTTATTTTTATCTACTGCATAACGTATTAATTATTATTCGAAAGTAGGCCATTTTTTGTTCTTGCTTTGACTGCCACGCGCAGAGGTTTTATGTGGGTATAGAAATAAAATATGCAGGAGACTCATTTAGCTTTTTGTTTGAAATATGTCGGAATGTGTTTTATGTTTGCATTCATATATAGGGAATTGAATTTTGTTATATAATATCGGATATGGACACTCGAAAATTGCTAATTGTACTGTAATTTTGATATTCTTAAGTATATTATAATTATACAATTATAATTTTTAACTGTCAGAATTTCTTTGTTCTTTGTTTTTCAAATGTATAATCACAAATTTTTAACTTGACAAATATTCTAATATTCAATTTTTTTAATTTTCATATTTAGGAATTAGAATTTAGAGATTTGTATATTTTTACATTTTCAAATTTTTAAGTTATCAAATTTTTACATTTCCAATGTCTCAAGTCTCTAAATTTAAAAATTCACAAATACTCAAATTTAGATTATTTCAAATTTCCTATGATCTCAAATTTCTAAATATTTGAATTCCCAAATGTTCAAATCTTCAAAACCCTAAACTTCCAATCTTCGACATTTCCTAATTAAACATTTTTCTAATTCAAATATATCAAAATTTGTAAATCCCTGTATCCCTACATCTCTGTATTCTTAAGTCAATGTATCCCTAAATCCCTGTATCCCTACATCTCTGTATTCTTAAGTCAATGTATCCCTAAATCCCTGTATCCCTAAATCCCTGCATCCCTAATTCCCTGTATCCCTAACTCCCTGTATCCCTAAATCCCTACATCTCCAAATTTCAAAATTCCTAAGTTCCCAAATCCCTCAATCCTAATGTACCTAAATCTCTAAATCCCCAAACCCTAAATCAGTAAACCCCTAAATGCCTAAATCCCTAAATCTCCAAATTTCAAAATTCCTAAGTCCCCAAATCCCTCAAACCCACTATACCTAAATCCCCAAATCTCTAAACCTTAAATCAGTAAACCCCTAAATCCCTAAACCTCCAAATTCCAAAATTCCTAAGTCTCCAAATCCCTCAAACCTAATATACCTAAATCTCTAAATCCCCAAACCCTAAATCAGTAAACCCCTAAATCCCTAAATCCCTAAATCTCCAAATTTCAAAATTCCTAAGTCCCCAAATCCCTCAAACCCACTATACCTAAATCCCCAAATCCCTAAACCTTAAATCAATAAACCCTTAAATCCCTAAATCCCTAAACCTCCAAATTCCAAAATTCCTAAGTCCCCAAATCCCTCAAACCTAATATACCTAAATCCCCAAATCCCTAAACCTTAAATCAATAAACCCTTAAATCCCTAAATCCCTAAACCTCCAAATTCCAAAATTCCTATGTCCCCAAATCCCTCAATCCTAATATACCTAAATCCTTAAATCTCCAAATCCTAAATCAATAAACCCCTAAATCCCTAAATCTTTAAACATCCACATCCTCCTCTTCTAAACCACCAACCCTCTAAATCCGCAAATTACAAAATTCTTCCACCAAAGAATAAATACGATAACTCACTGTTTTTATAATTTTCCGATGCATACTGCGTTCCGTGATGGTGTCCCGATATTTGCCCCAATATCTCCAGGTTCCTCGATTGCCGTCCTGAAAAAAGCACAAAGAAACGACAACATTAAATACTGAACCATGATTATTGATAACGGTAAATTAGGTGCTCCCGAGGAATAAAAGGATGCTTTCGAATGTTCAGCATCCCCATCGTTTCTCCTAGATATCCGACTGAAATTCTCTGCTCGATTTAAATGAATCCTTTTTACGGAGAACTTTTAATCAAACAGCCTGATACTTTTTATTTAAGGTAAACGTCCCTGGATAGTTCGTAAAGAGAACATGTCCATTCAATATCTCTGGCAAACGACTAAGATTGGTTGCTTCTTCATTTGTTTCGAGGTTGATGAAAAATAATCGATACTTTATATGAAAGTAAATTATCAAAATTTCAGTTTCTACCACATTACATATATATTATTGAATCTTCATAAAGATAAATTTATACAAGGTTAAATTTACATAAATTGTCTTTGAGTGCTTTGTTCAAACGTTTCTCTATAAAATTTTATAAAATACTGACTCGACAATACGGGAGTCAAATTTGACCCCATCATAATTAATCTCTTGTATAGACACTGCAATCAAATATGACAGAGACTTTTCTATGCAATTTGAACCTCAACCTCCAAACTTGATAACCAAGAATTTCGAATGTAAATTCGTCCATTTTAACTTCCGTAATTTGTGATGATATCGCAACGATAATGCAACTGTCCAGAAAATTGTAGGTTAACCGAAAGAGGTTAAGTAGAAGATCATCAGCGACCTCTACATCAAACTATCATACTATTCGCCATTCTTTTGAAAGTCGGGTATTAATGCAACCTTGTGACCCGTTTCTTTCACTTCGGCACGAAGTGCTAATCGGCGGTAAGTAGCAACCACGGGTAGTACACAAAGGCGCGGCTACATTTCCATCTCTGGTATCAAGCAATAAGCTGCAAAGTAAATTTCACGGCGTGAAATAGATTGGGCGGAACGTATAAGTCCAGTAATTTCGCGCACGATGTATAGCAAGTACGTATCCGGTGGTGAATGAAAAGCGAAAGGCTGTTCCTTGATTGCGTGTAACATCAGTCACAGCCGAGATTGCTGCATTAACCCTTTTGCTGCGAACGACTATGGTCGTTTACCGTAGACACTGTATATTTAGGGAAATGATAATGGTCCTACTATGCGGTGTGTTTTGATTAAACTTTTAGGTATACTTCTGACAAGTGAAATTTAAATGGAGTTCATTTATTCATTCAATTATTGCGAATCCATTAATATTTACAAATGCAAATGGGACTATGTACACATATACGTTTATTTAATCATTATACACGATTTCTGTAATTACATTGTAGAAACTTATTATATAAAAAGATTGCAATAGCTATACAAATCATTATCCAGACAATCATCATTAAACACTATACGTTTCAAAATAGGCTATTGTGTAATAATTCAATGTGGATGAACAAGTGTTCTCATTGAAAGGCTAATACAGAGTCCACACGAACGGTATTGAACTGAATACTGTGGCTATTCGTGTACCTATAAGGTCATAACCCGTACAGGGTCGTTTGTTCATGTTAGCAACTAAATAAATAGCAGGTATTTGCTATTATTCCTTCGCTGGAACACCGCCTCTGCATTAAAAATGGCGATAGCTGTGTGCGCGAGGCACTAATATGGCTTCCCCCTTGAGATATTTCCCCATGTTCTTTTCACGTCGTCGCTGCAATCACTCTAGTTTAACCCCAGAACTAACTTCAATAGCTTCCACCCTTCTATACTTCATGAAGTCAAATTGTTCATGGTACAATGCCATTAGAATCAGTTTTTATGAACTGATACTCGAGTAAATATAGCAAAATGTAGAGTGAATGTAATGAGTAATTATGTGAATTCGTGGATTTTAGTTTCAAGGTTATTTATATTGAAGTTGCAATCTTTCATCATGAAATTGTTAATATTTGTTAACACTTTGACCGCCGCAGTGAAAAGTGCCGTTTATGGTCAGACATAATACAGATTATTAAGAAGAGTACTTAATCTTTCAATTTCTTTTAATCTGTTAATGTATTGTCAATGTTAGGAGTCTTCGAATGTTCCTTTCGTCTGTTTTTTCTGTAAAGAAGTATTTGAACTTGTAGCACCGGTCACGCATAACCACCGTGCGAACGTGTTGAAGTATAAAACCTCAAGAAATTATACGATTTTACGCATTCTTTCTTATATCAGCAATTACAGCGAATAAAGAGTGTTCCTAGCTTTCCTCGCAAAGTAAATTCCGAAGCAGGAAACGGCCATTTAACGAGGTCATTTAATTTGGAGCTTTAACACGTTGATTGTAACAGCGAAAACGACTTTGCGTACCACGGCAGGCTATAAATCCAATTGCATATCTTGAGTTCAACCATTTAGCCTTTTACTTTCAACTTTTCTTTCACTATTTTGCATAATTAACGCGTTGTGCTAAGGGTCGTTGGTGACTTGCATCATAAATTGCATGTAATCGAATAATTACGAATACGAAATGATGTCATTTTGAACAACACTGCTTTTGGACTAATAAAGTAAAATACGAATTTGAAGATTTATACTGTAAAATTTAATTATAGATTTTTGCAGGAATGGAACGTTTTTAGGCTAAAATTTCGTATTTTGAATTTCAAGTTTGAACTTTAATATTTTATTATTGTTACATGTGTCAAATATGAAGTATTGTTATATTCATCAGACTTTGATCTTTCGATACTATTTATTGTATCAAACATTCTTCATTATATGGATCTGCAATATTATTTATCATATCAACCCTTAATCCTTAACACTATAATTTAAATATTATTCTTTATTAAATGTCAATCTTTATTCTTAAATATTTTCTAATATCATAAATTTTCATCTTTAAATACTTGAAGATTGTTATAAATTTCCATTCTGAAGTACTTGATCTAAATAAATAATTATCTACAAGTTTCTCTCGAAATATAAATTTTCATCCCAAAGTACTTGAACTGAACTTGTTACCTCATAAAAACTCTCTTAAAATATTCTCATCCAAAAGTACTTGAACTAAAATTGTCACAAATATAAATCTTTATTCTTATAAACCTAAATAATTTAATAATACTATGATGAAAGTTTTAAGTGAGACAAAATCACAATACAGTACAAGTACAAGTAACTGCCAGAAAAGTGAACAAAAATATTATTCAGTAGACATCGTTTAATCCGTGTTTAGCTAGCGGTGACATTATCGTTTTATGATGAAGCGATGTCCTAAATAAACACGGCCTAACAGAGCGCCTAGGTTCATTGGCGGAAACGAAGCGAACACTTGGAAAACGTGAAACTGGCGAGCAGAAGAATAGAAGGAGAAATATAGTTCGTACTCGAATTCCAACAATGAAAGCTTTCTTAAGAGTATGGCGCGAGGGTGAATGCAAGCAGTGCTCGCGGCGACCGATAGAATTCAGTTACCCAAGTTCGGGGCGTAGCTGAAAATTTGAACGCGAAGAACACAAAGGCTCCTTCAAAAATACGGTCACCGTATTACACTGTTGAACAATCTCGTCATTGTTTCGTTCCTTTCCTCGTACACTATTTCGATTTCTTGAATCTCGACAAAAATTTTGACGAGTTCCGCGGAATTCCATTTCCTGTTTCGTGAAACGAGAATTGTTCCCAAATTCCCTCTGTTCTTATCGAGAATGGTATACCAGGTGTAATTCTTCACTTCGGATTGCATATACAATCTTTATATTATTTTCTTGCTGTAACTCAAAACGTCGAGTTAGCGTTATATTTTTGTGGTAGTCAAACCAAATTGCGGAGCTGCATGGTCACCATCTTGCCACTCGCCTACGTCATAGACTGCCATTTCTTCTCTTGCGAAAATTTTGAAAGGAATATTTGCTCGAGGATGAAGTCTCATGACAAATATCAGGTGTTTCTTCGCTGGATTGCTCTAAACACTTAGACTCTCATGGGGTAGATTCTTACATTATGTTACCATGACAATATCTTTTAAAACGTCGATGTTAAGATTTCGAGTTAGCGACATATTTTTGTAGTCTAGTTTCAAATTGCGGCGCATTTTCGTGTTCAATCAAAAGAGAAACGTGAGTGCAAGCCTTCTTGCGGAAACTTACGACTATGTCCGTTCTGGTTCGACTGGGAACCAAAACACAAATAGTTATGGGTTGACACAACCATCGACCGCAAGAATCACTTCGGAAGACAATATTTGGTGGGATCATGAGCTGAAACCACGTGACGGTTAACGATCGCTCAAATATCAGTTTGAACCGTGCATCGATCGAAAAGCGTACAAATTGAGCTAGAAGACACGGAAAAATTTTGCTAGTGATGGTACTTTGAATAAAGCATTTTTCTTTTCTCCAAATTTGTTCTCTTAAAAAAAAATGAGGAATTATTAACCGATGCACCTGGTAAGCTGGGTTTCATAAATGTGTAATTGATATTATGTTATAATGATTAAATAATGGTGCGTCGCGTCCATGAATTTGATCGATTTTGAATTTAAATGCGTACTGCTTTGATTACATATGGCTGCGGTTCCACGGTTTTAATCATTAAGAGTATTATAAATATGTGCACGCTAAAGTGAAATAATGGAAAACCTTATTTTTCGAGCGAGATCAATTTTGTTCAAATCTGAAAAATTTGTTGTGAAACGAGATTAAAGTGAAATAATGGAATAAATTCTTTTCGAAAGAGATCAATTTTGTTCAAATCTGAAAAATTTGTTGTGAAGAAAAATTAAAGTGAAATAATGGAATAAATTCTTTTCGAATGAGATCAATTTTGTTCAATTCTGAAAAATTTGTTGTGAAACGAGATTAAAGTGAAATAATGGAATAAATTCTTTTCGAAAGAGATCAACTTTGTTCAAATTTGAAAAATTTGTTGCGAAACGAGGTTAAAGTGAAATAATGGAATATATTTTTTTCGAGTAAGATCAATTTTGCTCAAATCTGAAAAATTTGTTGTGAAGAGAAATTAAAGTGAAATAATGGAATATATTTTTTTCTAGTGAGATCAATTTTGCTCAAATCTGAAAAATTTGTTGTGAAGAGAAATTAAAGTGAAATAATGGAATAAATTCTTTTCGAGTAAGATCAATTTTGTTCAAATCTGAAAAATTTGTTGTCAAACGAGGTTATGTTCTCTAAGTAACCTAAACTACCTGAAATCAGTATAATTAACGACTTCAGATTTAATATAATATTTCGAGTATTTGACAAAAGCTTAATTAGCTCGAATGCAAATATTCGTTCTAAACGTCGTCGTAACTTTTTAATAAGTCACAGTTCGGTGAAATATGATTGAAATCATGGAAGTAATCTTTTCTTGTTAAATTGCTTCTTCTTAATGTTTCAAGATGCTAAATTAATGAGACAGAGATGAAGAATAGTGCTAAAAGGCAAAGTTTGCCAATCGCCGGCGCTTGGACGCAAATGATTATGCAGAAAGTTTTTCCATTGGAGCTTACGATCTTGTCTTTATTGACTCAAATGTAGATTCGCAAAACAGATATTGTACCGTGTCTTTAACAAAAAAAAAGTGGAAATTTGGAAACTTTGAGAATTTGTGAATTTGAGAAATTGAAGATGGTGAAACTTTAGGAAAAGTTCGAAATTTAGGAACTTGGGAAATTGAGAATGTTGAATCATAAGGATTTGGACATTTGAGAATTAGAGAATTACGAGGGTCATTCAATAAGTAAAGAGACAAATTCTATAATTTTAAAACTATTCAATGAATGTGTACAATCTTTTCAGGAGTGTTAGTTGGCAACCTTGGGATATGCTCTGATCAGCTGTTTCATCATTTTATGTCAACATAACCTCAAAATTTTCAATTCACCATGGCAAGTCCACTAGAAGATTGCACCTTAGAAGAGCAGCGCTCAGTCATTAGATTTTTAGTCCAGCTGACCCGTGATAAGCTTCAAGAATTGGGTTGGGAGGTCTTACCTCATCCTGCCTACAGTCCCAACCTCGCCCCATCTGATTTTTACCTGTTTGAACCACTCAAAGACGCCCTACGTGAAAAAAGATTTGCTAACAATGAAGTTAGGGAAGCGGTGCAAAAGTGGCTTCGGGGTAAATCGAAAGAATTCTTCGCCAAGGGAATTGGGAAGCTTCAAGGAAGATGGGACAAGTGCATAACTGTGCGGGGAGATTATGTTGAAAAATAGCCTTAATTTTGAAAGATTGAAATAAACCGTTTTTGAGTTATAGCCATTTGTCTCTTTACTTATTGAATGACCCTCGTATAAAGTTTGAAAATCTTATAACTTGTGGATTAAAAAGTTGGAGAATATAGGAACTCAAAGATTAAAAATACTTAAATAAGAATTATTTAAAAAATTATGAAATTTGAGAATTAACAAATATTTCAACTTGAGGAGTTGCATACTTGAAAATTTAAAAATCATATAAATGTAGAAATTTATAAATTTGCGAACTTAACAACAAGTTTACTGAAAACCTAAAATTTGAAAACCTAAAGATTAAAATCTTGAAGTCCGAAAACTTGAGAATTTGAAAATTTCTAATAGCAAAAATTGTAAATAATTTAGCTATAACATTATTGAGAATAATTTTTATTAAATGTAATAAATTAAAGTAAAAATGATAGTAATGCCACAGTGATCGCTAACATTACGATATTCGAAATATAGCAAGTCGCCAGCAACAACTTTATTAAGGAAATGGTACAATGACACGATGGTTCCTATTGACGGCCACCAGGCCGTATATTTATTGTAAAACCATAAATCATACTGGAGTCACATCGATTTGTCTTTACTGGGGAATTCGTACTGAAAGGTCTACCTGACTGGATCTATTTATCAACTTTACCGTACGATGAAAAAGGGCTTTTCAAAAATGGCGAATAGGAATGACAAGGTAGAAAACTTAATGCAGACATCTCTTAAATTACTGTTACATTTTATCAATACATATTTTAGAATATCTCAAGAACTTTTTGTAGTGATTCTACTAACAATACTGATTTGCCAAAAATTGTTAATGAATTTTATATTTAAAGTTAGTATTGAAAAATTTCATATTTTTATAACTTTCAATGTTTGTAGTTTTAGACTTCTGTGTTTTGAAATTTAACAATTTTTAAGTTTCAAATTAGTGCATTTTGAAATTGAAAAATTATTAACTTTCAAATGAGTGCATTTTAAAATTGAAAAATTTTTAACTTTCAAATTAGTGCATTTTAAAACTGAAAAATTGTTAACTTTCAAATTAGTGCATTTTGCAATTGAAAAATTTCTAGACTTTCAAATTAGTGTATTTTAAAATTGAAAAATTTTTAACTTTGAAATTAGTGCATTTTAAAATTGAAAAAATATTAACTTTTCAAATGAATACATTTTAAAATTGAAATATTTTTAACTTTGAAATTAGTGCATTTTAAAATTGAAAAAATGTTAACTTTTCAAATGAATACATTTTAAAATTGAAATATTTTTAACTTTGAAATTAGTGCATTTTAAAATTGAAAAAATGTTAATTTCTCAAATTAATACATTTTAAGATTGAAATATTTTTAACTTTCAAATTAGTGCATTTTAAAATTGAAAAAATGTTAACTTTTCAAATTAATACATTTTAAGATTGAAATATTTTTAACTTTCAAAGTAGTGCATTTTAAAATTGAAAAAATGTTAACTTTTCAAATTAATACATTTTAAGATTGAAATATTTTTAACTTTCAAATTAGTGCATTTTAAAATTGAAAAAATATTAACTTTTCAAATTAATACATTTTAAAATTGAAATATTTTTAACTTTGAAATTATTGCATTTTAAAATTGAAAAAATGTTAACTTTTCAAATTAATACATTTTAAAATTGAAATATTTTTAACATTCAAATTAGTACATTTTAAAATTGAAAATTCTTAACTTTCAAATTAGTTGGTCTTTTCAAAACTCAGAAATTCTTAACTTACAAATTAGTTAATTTTAAAATTCAAAAATTCTTAACTTTTAAATAAGTTGATTTTAAAATTCAAAAATTCTTAACTTTCAAATTAGTTGATTTTAAAATTAAAAAATTTATAGATTTTCAAATTAGTAGATTTTTAAATTTTGATGTTCATTTTCTACATTTTTGGCTACAAAAAGTACTTCACCATATCCAATTAATTATAAACAATCGATCATCAGACAAACGTTCCACGATTGAATCGAATTCGCGCAGTCTCATCAAAAGGATATTCAAATCTGGTCGTTAAACTCCCATAATTGTCTGTCGCCCTTCAATCCACCCTAACGCAGTTAGAATCGTAGCTTGCTCGAGATAATTTCGTAGCATTGTTTATTCACTTTGTGTCGCTGAATGGCTCGCGACCACATGTAAACTCCCAGAGGATTTAAGGTCTCCGACCAGCACGTTGCATAAGTTGTATGTACGAGTATGCCGCGATGCCTAATACAACTTTGTACACCCAAAGGGGTGTTTTACTCAAGTTGCTTTTCGTTCCAGTCTGTCGCCACTTTTCTGATATACTCTTTAACTAATTCAGGCGTCGCAGCGGAGCGAATAAAATTTACAAGACGAAGAATTAAAGATGAAAGCGGAAGCTGAAATTGTGAAATTGCGACCGTGACGCGCATTGCTATGAAAAACACCTTCGAGATGTTGCTGTTTATTATACAAGTTACCGAAGATGAAAATGAAGAATATAGTGAGAGCATTTCAGATATAATTAATAGGGTCTCTTACTGTTTTTTGTTACTGTTAACTGTAATTTAATTTTACTTAATTGCTCGGAAGCTTGTGACTTTTGTTTTCTTGAGGTGTATAGGTTAGGTGAAGTGTAATGATTTTAACGTTTGTGCAAAGTGTAAATATGCTAATGACATTTCAAGACAATTTGCACAATATTTTTATATTGTTTGTGTTCAATAGTAAAATACACGAAGAGTTATTATATTGAAATAATTTAAGCTTGAGCGTCCGCCATTTTCGTATGCATATGTGGCGCCTTCAAGAGTGCAGTAACTAAACTAAAATATAAAGCAGGAAAACGTGGTATTACAATTAATATCACCAACATAATAAAGTTATTAAAAGAGTATCATGACTCTAAACAAAAAAGCACAATTTTTAGTTTCACTTTCCTGAATTATAATTAAAAACTCGATTACAGATTAGCGGAACGCAGCAAAGTAATTGCAAACTCAGTTTTAATAAAGGTATTATATCATAATAGCTTTTGAAAAGATTGATTTTCAGCTTAATTCCAGGGAAAATTCAGAGAAAATTAAAAGGTATGATGAGTAGAATTTGTGAAACCTTCATATATTATCATGAAAAAGTGACGTCTTATTGAAAACCGTCAAGTCACGGCTGTAAGCCTGAAGAAAAATGAAAAGGATATCGGAGAATCAATTTTTTATATAAAGCAGATAAAACGATGAGGAACTGAGATCTGATTATCTCCATCTACGAAATATTGTTTGTGGACATGAAAATATGAATTTGCTTCTCGGTTAAGTGGTCAGAGTGGTTGTTTGGAAACATTTTCTCTGATTTCATTGCAGTAATGGCCTTTCGCCATTGCAAATATTGTACGCTTACGGCAAAATACCTCTTGAATATTTGCAGCCATGTAACGTGCTGAAAGCATTCGAAATTGTGTAATGGTTTCACAGGAAATTAGTTTTCGGAAATGAGAGATATGTTCTGGTTTATTTTGACAATGGTGGTTGTGTTTCGTTTTTGTGGGAGATTATGAGGTGTCAGATTTCTCAAAGTTTCATATCTCAATCTCAAGGTTTCAAATTTGCAAGTTTGTAAGTTTTCAAAGGTTTCAATTTTTAAATTCTTAAATTTTCAAATGTAAAAATTTTTAGGTTTGTAATTGTTCAAATATTGGGACATTATTTCCCAATTTTCAAACATGAAAATTTACAATTTTCTAACTGTTCAAATATTGAGACATTATTTCTCAATTTTCAAACATGAAAATTTATAATTTTCTAAGTGTTCAAATATTGAGACATTATTTCCAAATTTTCAAATATGAAAATTTACAATTTTCTAAATATTAAATATTGCCAAACCCTCAAATAATGCTTACAAACTCCCAAAATCCCAAATACCCTAATACCAGTATTCCTAAATTCCCAAATCCCCAAATCCGCAAGTACAAGTATTCCGAAATTCCCAGATATCAATATTTCCAAATTCCGAAATCCTCAAATACCAATATTCCTAAATTTCCAAGCCTTCAAACACCAATATTCCTTAATTTCCAAATCCTCAAATACTAATATTCCTAAATTCCCAAATCCCCAAATATCAATATTTACAAATTCCCAAATCCTCAAATACCAGTATTCCTAAATTCCCAAATCCCCAAATACCAGTATACCTAATTTCCCAAATCTCCAAATACCAATATTCTTAAATTCCCAAACCCTCAAATACCAATATTTCCAAATTCCCAAATCCTCAAATACTAATATTCTTAAATTCCCAAATCCCCAAATACCAGTATTCCTAATTTCCCAAATCTCCAAATACCAATATTCTTAAATTCCCAAACCCTCAAATACCAATATTTCCAAATTCCCAAATCCTCAAATACCAATATTCCTAATTTCCCAAATCTCCAAATACCAATATTCTTAAATTCCCAAACCCTCTAATACCAATATTTCCAAATTCCCAAATCCTCAAATACCAATATTCCTAAATTCCCAAATCCCCAGATACCAGTATTCCTAAATTCTCAAATCTTCAAATACCAATATTCTTAAATTACCAAATCCTCAAATACCAATATTCCTAAATTCCTAAATCCCCAAATACCAATATTCTTAAATTCCTAAATCCCCAAATACCAATATTCTTAAATTCCCAAGTCCCCAAATTCCAATCTTCCTACATTTCCAAATCCCCAAATTCCCAAATATTCCCAAATCCCCAAATCCTCAAATACCAATATTCCTAAATCCCCAAATCCCCAAATGTCACACTTCAAAACTTCCAAATTCCCAAATTTTCAGATCAGCATCCTCCTCTTCCCAAAATCTTCAAATTCACTTTTCCAATTTTCCAAATATTCACCTCGCATTTCACATTAATTTTCTCAATTAATTCTGAGAAATTATTTCTTTCTTTACCCAATAAATAACGCAACACACTATAGTAGCTGCACAAAAATTTAACCAAGTGGATGACACTTGTCCGAATCACTTTACCCACATGAAGTTTTTTGTTACTATGCAATGGAACGCCATTGCAATTCACACGTACTCTCTTTTTCAGTTTCTGGTTTATGTAGACACACTCCGTTCGTTTAGGTTATGTTACGCAACTATAGGTTAGGTACAGCGACATCTATTGTTTGATTCGTACATATCCATTGTGCGTTTTTCTATTCCCGAAATTTCTCAGTTCGGTGAATCTTTTTTTCAAATCTGCAATTTTACAAATCAAATCTTCCTATTTCTAAACTTATTAATGTATAAATGTATGAATGAATAAATTTACAAGTTGACAAGCTTCAATCTTGTCAATTTCGACAATAATCATGTCAAATAAAAACTTACGAATGTATATTCGAATCAAGATTTGTAAATTCAACAATTTTTCCCACCACAAAATTTGCAAGTTGAACGAATAAATTTACAAATTGACAAGCTTCTAAGTTTTGTCAATTTCGACAACAATCGTGTCAAATAAAAACTTACGAATATACATTCGAATCAAGATTTGTAAATTTGGCAAATGTTCCCACCACAAAATTTGCAAGTTACCTAAAATGCAATAAATATAAAAATTCTTGAATTTCGTTGACAATAGATTTACACAGAATTTCCCAAATCTTTAAATTTGCAAACTTTCAAATCTAAATATTCAGAAATATTTAGGTGTGCGGCCCATGGCTGGGTTAGGTCCATTGTCCAGGTCGAACAATGCACAAAAATCAAAAACGCGAAACAGTGCGGACCATGTCCTAAAAATGTCAAAATGTTCGGGAGAGAAACATAGTTTTTAATATCGCCAACACTTTTAATAAATATATCGACTCTTTGTCAAACCTGACAGTAGAATTTTATTGCAAATTTCTTCAAACATTTTTTACAAATGTCACTTGCGAAGTTTTCATGCATTTACTGCAATTTTTATTATTTTTTATTACCAAACATCGTTGAGATTGATGACAGAATTTTTTGGAAATTGTAACAAATTTTTTTCATTTTTATTGTAGAGGATTATAAAGTTTTCGATGATTTTTAAAAAAGAGTCGACGTTTTTCATATTTTTTAAAAAAGTCAGAGTGTATCAAAATATATGTATTTGTATTCTGTGAATAGTAACTTCAGCTTTTTTAATTGAAAATTCGTATATTAGATCAAAAATGAACATACAATATTAAACTTGAAATTAAAATATTACTACGTTAAACTAAAAATTAACATATTACTGTATTAATTAAAAAATGAAGATTTTACATTATTAAAATAACAATTAACACATTAGCACAGTAAATTAAAAACTGACATTTTACAATATTAAATAGAAAATAAACATATTACCACGTTATATTAAAATTTAATATCTTACCATTAAAAATACTACCATAAATTTAAAACGATAGCCACAAGAGTTAATACAACGCCCTTAAAATTTATTCCTCAGAATATCTGCCGTGCTATATTTGTTGCAGAGCAAAAAGTTTTATACCGTTTTAGTTAATTACACTATGCTACGTGTTAATAATGGCCTGTAAGCTCATAAAAATTAGAATGGCAGCTGCGGTAATACCGGCCATAAAGCGTCTCAGCGGACACCAACGGCTACCATACTTTTTCAAAAGAACGAGAACCTAAAGCTAATTAACTATTTTCCGTTAAAAATCTGCGTTTTAATTGATCGCATACTTTCAATATATTCACGTTATGCAAACTTGGAAATTTTATATTTGAGGATGTTCTAACATAAAACGAGACATTATGAAAACTTAAGAATTTTATATTTGAAGATGTTGAAATTTGGGGACAGACATTAAGAAAACTTGAGAACTTGATCATTTGAAGATGCTGAAATTTAGAGAGAGACATTAAGAAAACTAGATAACTTGATCATTTGAAGATGTTGAAATTTGGAAAAAGACATTAAGAAAACTTGAAAACTTGATCATTTGAAAATGTTGAAATTTAGAGAGGGACATTAGGAAGACTTGAGAACTTGATCATTTGAAAATGTTGAAATTTAGAGAGGGACATTAAGAAAACTTGAGAACTTGATCATTTGAAAATGTTGAAATTTAGAGAGGGACATTAGGAAGACTTGAGAACTTGATCATTTGAAAATGTTGAAATTTAGAGAGAGACATTAAGAAAACTTGAGAACTTGATCATTTGAAGATGCTGAAATTTAGAGAGAGACATTAAGAAAACTTGAGAACTTGATCATTTGAAGATGTTGAAATTTAGAGAGGGACATTAAGAAAACTTGAGAACTTGATCATTTGAAGATGTTGAAATTTGGAAAGAGACATTAAGAAAACTTGAGAACTTGATCATTTGAAGATGCTGAAATTTAGAGAGAGACATTCAAAAAACTTGAGAACCTGATCATTTGAAGATGCTGAAATTTAGAGAAGGACAATAAGAAAACTTGATAACTTGATCATTTGAAGATGTTGAAATTTGAAAAGAGACATTAAGAAGACTTGAGAACTCACCTAAAAATGATGCAAATTACAAAATTTGAAACATTAAGAAAACTTGAGAATTTCGCAACCTGAAAACGTTAAACCATGGAAATTTACGACATAAAAACTTAAGTCGATCATTCACAAATATTGAAACTTGGAAACATGAAAACCCTCAAATTTGACAATTCAGAAATGTTGAATCTTGAAACTTGAGAATGCAAAAATAACACAAATCTCAGAAAATAAATTTATGAACCTAACCTCAACAAGTGAGTACCTGAAAAAGAACGTCCATAAAAATAGGTTTTGTCCAAAGTCATAAAATTAGAACGATAAGGTCCAGTGAATAAAGAACGGACTTCTAAGCACGACAAGTTAAAAAAAGTGGGCAAATTGGATCCCCAACACTATTTTCCCTGGCGATAGCATGAAAGTGGCAATTGCACAGAAAATTAACTGGCAGCATCGTAAAAGTGCGAGGAACGGTTATATCTCGCGTGAACTTAACTCTCTGTCCACTGGCGGCGCCACTGTTCCCGCAACTAACGCTATCGTCCAGCTACCAACAGTTACTACTTTTTCCTTCAATTTCGCTCCTACTTTCGTGAGAACTAAATAAAATATGGATCAAAGTAACGCGGAGTTCTTCCCCGGTCCTGGTCGGGGAAGCAACCTGCACCCAGAAGTGAGGATAAGTTTCTAACTTTAGAATGAAGAGACATCCACTTGCGGTGAGTTCAACACCCTTGTATCAAGGTTTTGTACGTATACTGAAACTTGGCGGGAAAGGAAAGCTGCTACTTGGGTCTTTTTGTACGATCTTCAAGATTTGTTGCTACTGCGATGTTGGACAATTTCTACATCGGTTGGAAATGGCCTTACTGCTCGAGATTTAAGTTCGGAATCGGTTAAATAACCGTAAATGTTCTTATAGGAACTAGTACAGTTAATTAGTTTGTGGCATGTTCGTTTGCAAATTAAACACATTTAAAATTTCTATGCATTTCTATGAATCTTTCTATGAATAAAATTTCTATGAATCTTTCGAGTTTTACCAAAGTACATTTCCAAGTGTTCATATGTTGAAATCTGTCCACATTAAAAGAATGCCAAAAATTAAAATAATTTCTCAATGCACAAATCTGAAAACCCCAAACGTTCCAACTGTTCAAGTTTTTAAATCTCCACCTGTCCAAATTAAAAAATGCCCAAAATTAAAGGAATTTCCAAATGTCCATATCTAAAAACCCTAAACTAAATTTCCAACTGCTCCAACTTTCAAATCCGCCTAAATTAAAAAATCCATCAAAATTAAAAAAATTCCCAAATGTCTAAATTGAATGAACCTCAAAAAATTCCATATGACAAAACTGGAATAAATTTCCAAAGCGTACACAAAAATCCCCAAACCAGAAACGTCCAAAGTAACCCGGAGTGGTATATTGACACTGTCAGTAAAGTTAAGCTATCTAACACCGAGCTGTCCTTTTCAATAATATCACAAAACTCCGGCAAATTGTTGAAAAGAAAACCGTTTGTCTGGAATAGGAGTCACAGAGATTCCAGACATCCTCGACAGCGCCCGAGAAGTAGGTAAGTTTCGTGTTTCACTCGCGAGAAAACGCATCCAGTGGCAAAAGACTCGCTGTTAAATCGATATCCGATGTAAATCGAACGCGAGCCACGCTCGATTCCGTGTTCGCTGACCGAGCAAATGTCATTGTGTTCGGTGAAATCTGAACAAAAAAAAAAATTCCACGGTTGCAGCTACAGTCATTCGTCTGTGTTAAAAAGGGATTCGCTGTCGATATCGAGGCATACATCACACACGTGATCGATGATAGTGATTCCAGCAGATGGCTGCAGCCAGTTGTTTCATGCACGGATTGAGAGAGGAACATTGTTTCGGCTTAAAGATAACGCTTTGTTTCCGGTGCTTCACCGGTGAACAATGCACACACACGAAAATCGAATAACGCGCGTAAAGCTTCAGATAAGCGGCTGGAAAAAAACCTCGGCTCAAGCAGCTTTCATATTTCACGACCGTTCACCGTTCACGCCCGTATTTTCTATTCTACCCTGTTCTCACCCTTTTAATTACTGATATAACGGGAAAGAATGCGTTTCGCGGCGCATCGATCGCGGGGACGTTTAATGGCATCGCATATATCGCAGTCAGAAAGATTAAAAATTGCGTTCCCTTTCCTCTGTTCGTGTATCCGAACAAAACTGCACGGTCAAACTGCTCGTAGAAATTGGATTGAAATTTCGAACGAAACTGAACGAAAACTTGGTTACAGTTATCGCCGAATCTGGATTAGTTAAACTGATTGGAAAACCGTTTCGATTAAATGTCCACGGAAGAACAAAACAATTTGACAGTTAACACGTTCTGGCTAGGCATATTTCAGCTGACCTTCCACTCGCTCTAACCAAATCATTTTGCATTCCAGAAACTTTTACCCAAAATACAATTTCATTTATCTACATTTATTAATAACTGTTTCTATACATGTAAATAAAATACTGTTTCTTTGGTTTCCCGATAATTGTAGGTATCAGTTAACAAGGTTGGTTTCAAGTTACTTGAGAGAATTGTATTTCTGGGAAATTTAATTCATACGTATCGCAACGTTTATAAACAAGCTACACGTCTAAAATATATACTAATAAAAAAATTAAATAATACTAATTGTAGTACACATTAATTCTACCGTTACTGAGCGCTCAGTTAACGAGATCTGTCTCATATTGCACGTGCAAAGATTGCACAGCTGGAAATTAAAAATGTGTACTGAGAACCACAAACAAAGCATCATATTAATTAATACGTGGTCATTAGTGGTATCCAATTTTGCAACGATTGATAACGAGTACCGTTCAGTTAAGGAGACCTGTGCATCAGTTGCTGCAAATTAAATAAAAACATGAAGTGTACTGTAGGAACCACAGACCATACTATATTAATTACTGCACTCAATGATTGCCCTTCCAAAAAGATAATTCTCCTACAATAACGCATTCAAGTATTCTACAGTTACTGAACGATCAGTTAACGAGATCTATCTCATATTGCACGTGCAAAGATAGCTGGAAATTAAAAATGTGTACTAATAACCACAAACAAAGCATCATACATTAATTAATACGTAGTCATTAGTGGTATGCAATTTTCCAATGATTGATAACAAGCACCGATCAGTTAAGGAGACCTGTGCATCAGTTGCTTCAAATTAAATAAAAACATGAAGTGTATTGTAGCAACCACAGACCATATTATATTAATTATTGCACTCAATGATTGCCGTCCAAAGAGATAAAATTCTACAATAACCGCGCGATCAGTTAACAAGAGCTTCTAAATGAAAAGTTTATAACGGGTATTGAAGTACAAAGGAACGTGGTGATATTAATTAACAGGTATCCATTAACGGCTCACAGGTAGACTTAAGCGAAGAGCGCTCTTCGACAGGTGATCCGCATGAAAGCGTCCGGGGATCACGTTCGAAAAAAAGCTTCGAAAAGCGGGATGTCTGAAATCCTCGATCGGGTTGCAAGTAACAGCTTTTAGATTTATTCGTTCAATCATCGTAATGTACATCAGGTTGAATTAGCGAGGTGGGTGCGGAAGCGTAGAGATCGAGTTACGCGTCGGATCGCAGTAACCGACGCTAGGCGACGCCTGTGCGACGAGAGGTCGCGGCGCGGAACGTGTCAACGTGCATAGCAGCTGGCGATTGGTGAATCTGTCGTGCAACAAAATGGTAACAGGCCGTGGATCAAATGAAGCACTCTTTGATACCGCGCGACGGTCACTGCGGATCCTGTGTTCCCAATGGTCGTGAACGATCGATACGCGAAATAAAGTGCGCTACCCGTGCACATTTCTATACGTTCCAATCCGAAGGGCAATTCAATTGCGGCGGACGTCCCATACGGCCATCTGCAATATTCTCCGCGAGCAATCGTCCTCCAGGGACCGTCAATGTATGCACTCGCGCGCCTCCCAATGACATTTACATTTATATTGACACGGTGTTCGAATGGGATCTTGAACAGTGGCGGACGCTTAAATGCATTTGCGGTGCCGGCTTAACGACCAATTTCAAATTTTTACCCTCGAGTCGATACCCATCGATTTAGGCTATGTAACGAGCAACGAAACAATGTTACCACGGTTACGTGGCCTGGAATTGTTCTATGGAAACGGCCAACAACGCTCAATCTACTTTTTTTAATGTTACTTGCAGATGAAATACTTTGGGTTACGGTTAGTGACGCGGATGCTCTGGCTGGACTGGGAGGCGTATGGGGTATCAGAGAAATTGCATTTTAATTACTACCTTTAAGCTTTTATAGGACATCGGATTGTTAAACTTTGCACATTTCTGTGATAGAAATTTAAATTTTGAAATCCGAGGATTTTCATATTCTGGGTCATCAAATCCCTCGGTAGTACAATTCTTTACAGATGTACGTATTCAAAAATTCCTAGATTTCTATGTTTCGAAATTTATAAATTATCAAATTGACAAATCAAATTCTTATGCTTTCAAATTACTAAATCTTCAAATTCCTTTCTGACAAATTTTCAAATCTCCATATCCTCTTTCCCTACCATTAAAATCCCAGAAGTCCAAATTTTCAAATTCCATGAGCGCCAAATTCTCAAACCTGAATTTTCCTAAAATTCTGAAAATTCTGTGAACTTAAAGTCTAACAATTTGATGAAGTGAATATCAGAGATCATGTAGCGTTAAAATGAGAAACGAGGAAGCTGAAAATGTGAGGATGGAGGGCAAAAGAATGAGCGATCTGAAGTTAGAAGGACCGAGAAACTAACAGAATGGAGAGCAAGAAGATTGGAGAACTGGAAGGGACTTATTGTCCGGAATGAAAGGAGAAGCAGGATAAAGAAAAAACGAAATGGGTATAACAAATATAGCATCGGACTGGGGAGATACTCGAGGGACAAACTGATTGGAAGGTTGATAGACAATAACGTTACGAATCTTTTGAAACTAATCATTGTAAATTATTGCTGTTAAGTATTTATTAATATTTGTCAAAATATGATGCTGTCTTAGCAATAGTATTTATAATAGTAATAGTTTTCAATTTCTTTAGATGTAAACTGATTTTATTCACAAACAGTTCTCTGCATTAAAATAATGCAAGTAATAAAGTATTGAACCTGCGCAGTTCACTATAATAAATAATATTTATGCGCAGTTATGTTTGTATGACCTAAATGCAGTATGGATGTGCGTATACAGTTACTGCGCATGTTTGCCATTTATAATAATCTACTGCGCAGCACTATAGTTTCTGAAGATATCTTTAAGTTTACTTAGGAAACATTTTTAATTATTACCATAAATGTAGCCTACTTCTTATCTTGTTGTATTACATTTTTGTTCATATTTGACGAGTATTTTGATTTTCTATGGAAAGATTGACATTTCTTTGTGGATTTCTTATGAAATTTCGTGGAGTTTTATGGAGTCTTATAGAGTCTTATAGGGTTTCATAAAGTTTTATGTAGCTTGATGAAGTTTTATGAAGTTTTATGTAGTTTTATGTAGTTTTATGTAATTTTCATTGTTTACAACTTTCTTACTAATTTTATACAAATACTTATACATGTATAACAAAATTGATATATCACAAAAACTAAACAAGCCGTACCTTGTAACTTCATAACCTCTTTATTTTAAACAAATTTACAAAACCTCCACTCACTAATGGCAAATTTTGTTACATGATAATGAAAACCAAGTTATGGATATAAATGAACCAGTATAATTACCCCGCTGTTTTATTAATTAAATACAGTTGAAAAGCCATAACCGCGCTGCAAAATGGCGGAAGGCTATCAAGTTCACCTATCCGCAAAGCTTATTCTCATGAATTCGAAATCTTTTAATCCAACTGGTACGATACGCCGAACAACAGCCTCCGGCAAGAATTTGAGGGGGCTGGGTTCTCATAACGAGATAACTCGTTCCGTGCTCGATACTCGGAAACTTATATACGATTGGATACGCGGATGGAATATAACCATGTTCAACTTGCGTATTTCCTTAGCTCTTCAAACGCCGCGTTAAAAGTTGGAAAATTCTCTGATTTACCTGAAGTGATGTCTGAAGACCTCTTCGAAGAAATTTATCAGTTTCCGCTGTTCAAATAATCAGTGAGCTATCGATTATGTTTAGGTTACACTTAGGACTGTGTTGTGACAAGGATTGAGTTCCTAATTTCTATTTCTTAGTTTCTACTTCATAAGTCACTATATGACTTTACTTTAATATTGTTTCTGATCCAGGACAAATTGATCTACTTATCAGTCATTTGGAGTCAGCTTCAAATTCTGGATTTTTCACCTTCTGGATTTTTAGAAATTGTGAAGTTTATAGAAGGAGAACAGTTCAGATTCAAATGGGGTACCTTAAGAAATTGCGAACTGCTCGTATTACGAAAGTGCAAACCGAAATCCTGAAATTACAAGACATTACTTCGACCCGATGATGTTTCAATGCAGCGGCAATGTAGGAGTTAGCAGTTCGGAAATCCTCTTGTAGTAAGCAGTACTTAGGACCCACGTAGTTAGGAAGCAGATTACCCTCTCCTCTCTCTCTCCTTTTCGTCGGCCCCACCGCATCGCATACTAATCATACAACTAAGAGCATCAGCACATCAGACAGATCTTACTAAGCAAATCAATTAACGTTTGCATGTATTTCATTTTTAACCTACTCGGCGATAATAGGTAATTCGATCGAATTGAACAATGGGGATTTAATATTAATTGGGTGCAGGCTCCATTTTAGTGCTGCGTACTCCATTTTGGTGAGAGGGAGAGATGCTTACTCCTTTTGAGGGATTCGGTATGCAAATTTGAGAATTAAGGATTTTTGAAATGGGAAATTAATTTGATTATGAGTGTGAAGTTCTCTGATATTAGAATGTTTAGGTTTCTAAATTTTGAAATAAGTTATTAAATCCTCAAAAACACTCAAATCTCTAAATTCACAAACTTTGACGCCTTAAATTTGCAAGTATCGAATTTCTCAACTTTGCAAATTTTAAATTTCCAAAAATTTTAATGCTGCAATTCCTAAGCTTTCCACATTATCAAATTACTACGATTCCTACATCCTCAAACTTCCAAATTCTCAAATTCTCAAGTTTCCAAATTCTCAAATTCTCAAATTCTCAAATCCTCAAATTCTCAAATCCTCAAATTTTCAAATTCTCAAATTCTCAAGTTCCCAAATTCTCAAATTCTCAAATTCTCAAATCCTCAAATTCTCAAATTCTCAAGTTCCCAAATTCTCAAATTCTCAAATTCTCAAATCCTCAAATTCTCAAATCCTCAAATTCTCAAATCCTCAAATTCTCAAATCCTCAAATTCTCAAATCCTCAAATTCTCAAATTCTCAAATCCCCAAATTCTCAAATTCTCAAATCCCCAAATTCTCAAATCCCCAAATTCTCAAATCCCCAAATTCTCAAATCCCCAAATTCTCAAATCCCCAAATTCTCAAATCCCCAAATTCTCAAATCCCCAAATTCTCAAATCCCCAAATTCTCAAATCCCCAAATTCTTAAATTCTCAAATTCTCAAATTCTCAAATCCCCAAATACTCAAATCCCCAAATTCTCAAATCCCCAAATTCTCAAATCCCCAAATTCTCAAATCCCCAAATTCTCAAATCCCCAAATTCTCAAATCCCCGAATTCTCAAATCCCCAAATTCTCAAATCCCCAAATTCTCAAATCCCCAAATTCTCAAATCCCCGAATTCTCAAATCCCCAAATTCTCAAATCCCCAAATTCTTAAATTCTCAAATCCCCAAATTCTCAAATCCCCAAATTCTCAAATCCCCAAATTCTCAATTCCCCAAATCCTCAAATCCCCAAATTCTCAATTCCTCAAATTCTAAACCCTTAAACCCTCAAACTAATTGCACCTATTCCCAAAATTCCAATTAACAAAATTCACAAATAAACATGCCTAAATTCAGTCGAACACCTTCCAAATATCTTCCAAGTTCTCAAACTCACTCTATCTTATCAAGTTGCATTAATCAGCAATTGAACCAATTACAACATAAGATTCTACTACACCTAACTATACTTTGAATAGCAATTTGCTAACTAATTTATAGAGCCACTGACTGTTTGATTGATGAATGGTCGGAAGACGCATCAATTAATGGCGGCCGTTATAGCTGTCAGAAGGGGGAAGGCCATTTCTGCTCTAAACTGTAATTTTGAACCTGATTACTTGCAAATATACTGCACGCTAAAAATCACAATAAATCCTTGATACCAGAATATGCTATAACGAACAGAATTCAAGAGTCAATTACTATTTAGAGCTGCGAAAAATGCACTTGTACGTGATCGATTGGTATTACATTTGCAGCAGCACTTTTCACCAGAACATTGTTTGAAGTGGTCATAGTTGTAGTTATGTCAGCAAACACGTTTGCTATCGAATATACATTCTTTCCAGCTGTACTTCGTTCTTGTGACTTTATTCATTTTAAAATATATATTACATAATTTAATTCATTCCATGTATATTCTATTTTACTTCACATCTGATTATGTGACTTCATTCGTTTCATATGTATCAGACAAAGTATAATTTCATTTAGTCTAATATATTGTATAACTTCATAATTGTATAACTTCACTCGTTTCCCCATAAGTGTCAAACTATGATATTTGCATCCATCCTGTGTGTTCCATAAATTCATTTACAGGTAGTACAGTTAGCTAGCCACAAGATGATAATACCTAAATGCAGCTCTTTTGATCCTATCAAAGAGTATTTCAAATTTCATACACATTTTCAACAGGACTTACATCAATATCACCCATAAGTTATCCACACCAGAAAGCAAGAAATCCTGCTTCAATTTCTAGATTATCTGATCAAATAACCTTAAACCAGGAAGCAAATAATTCCGAAGTCATCAAGCGTCGCGAACAACAAAACTATCCGAACAATCGTCACCTTACGAGTGTGTGCTAAGCATCATAGCGGAAACATTGCGCTCAGCACGATGAGTCTCGTCGTGAGTAGACGTTTCGTAGTTTAGCGAAGCGAGCCGTGTAAAAGCGGTGCTCATACGATGCTCGTATTATTCCATAGACGTAGCCGACACCGTGCCACGTCGTCGTTGTGTTTCGTGCAAACGTTTTCCACGTTTCTTCTGGCGGGTCTCCACAAAGCACGCGTCTCAGAGCAGAATTCTCGCGAAAAAGAGGGTCTCGTATGCGTCCGGGGATTCGTCGAAATATTTCCGCTGACTGCCTTTCTTGTTTCTGCGTCTTGCGGCCAAACGAGAGTAACGGTTGGCACAAGGTGAAACGGAAAGAGGGGGGTTAAGAGGGCTGGAAAGGGGAGAGACCAAAGACACGTATGCTCTTTTCTGCTGTACACAGGCAAACACGGACCACCGGGTCAGTTGTGGCTTCACAAAAGACTTCTCTGCATAGTTTCGACGGTTTTCTATCACGCGAGAGCATGATAACACGTTTCATTATTTTCCTGACGGAGCGATTTCAGATAAATAAAAGTTACGATCACCTGACCTCAAGTCGGATTTGAATACTTCACGATATTCATTTATGATAATTCTGTTCCTAGTTCACTGTTCTTGGTTATACAATCTAATTCTGATTGATCGAAGGCACTGCAGTTTTGCAGTGTCACGGCATAATTTTTAAAAATTAATGCAGTTAGCATAGAGAACTGTTATTTAAATCAAAATAAAACAATTATAACAAAACTTTCTTGCTCATAATTATTCTTAGAACTTGATGGTTTAAACATGTAATAGATGACACATGACCTTAACTAAATTAGAAACATTTTGGTCCACAAACTCTGGAAATGTAAATTCAGAGCAACACATATTCTGCTAACTTAAATACTGTCCTACTTGTAAACTACCCTTATGAAGCATACTTATAAACTACCCAACTTATGAACTACTTCCTGGGTTGAAATATACACCGAGCTCTTGGAGCGACTACCTCCTTCCATAACTGATCGCTCAGTCTCTAATTGCGATCACTTATGGAGGGAACTTTGTATTCTGTTAAACAGCTTGTATTTCTCCAATCATATCGTTCTGCATGATAGTAGGTCATTAAAGTAAGTGCAGTAACATGTCGTATAAAGACATACAACATAGTAAATTGATATTTAATGAAATTCGCAAATAATTAACATGAATTGTAACTGTATGAATTTATAACAAAATTTGCACATATGTTATGACACATATTCGTTCGTATATTATTAGGCTACTAATAAATTTTACAATTCTCTGAAACTAAATAGGAGATATGATATGTTAGTCCAGAGTTTACAGAAAGTTAGACAAAGTTTACGGAGTTCACAAAAAATTTAGGACAATATTTGAATTGAAAGCATGCCTCCACATTATGAAGTTAAAAATACTTAAATTCGATTAAACAGTGAAATAGTCGATGCACGAATCGGTCTTCACAGATCATTAGACATTTTAAAAGACCCGAAAGGTAGCTTGCGGTAGCTCAGTGATAATTTTTAGCTTTCTTTCTTGCACGATGAACGGTGTCATTATTCTCTCACCCAAGACAACTTCTCTACGGAGACAGGCAAGACTTCCAGAACTTTTTTTCTTCTACGCGGTGATTTAAAGCCCTTGAGGACGGGGGACGGAAAAAGGTGCTTAATCAAAATCATTGCTTGCGGATTCGCAGCGGGAAACGAGCCGAGGGAGAAGTAATTTTGTCAAATGTATCTAAATTAGCCTTAGTCCATTGTCGCTTTAGAGGTAAATAAGCGGAATAAGACGAGGCTGAGATGATGGCGCGTGTTTTACAAGATAGTCGAGCTGAATAATGATGAGAACGAAGCTGCGGATGTTTACGTTCACGACTCTGCAAACTAACCTCGTTTAGGTTTATCGAACGTTCACTATCTTTGCTGTTTTTCAATTTTTAGGTAGGGTGATAAATATTCGAATGTTGGAGTAAAATTTTGTATGCAACTTTATTAGTATACTGTATTATTTTACTGTAGTTTTAATTGCAACAATTTTGGTTGATCTTCATTTATATTAGGGTTTCATTACTGACGTACTTTTCTATGTAGGCTGTTTATAATAAGAAAAGCTTCTGAAATATACACTAAGCTCTTGAAGCGACTACCTCCCTCCATAACTGATCGTTCAGTCTCTGATTGCGATCACTTATGGAGGGAACTTTGTACTCTGTTAAACTTGAGAGCTTTCCTCAAGATTACTGAAGGTTACTTCAAGGTCACATCAAGGTCACTTGAAAAATTGCTATGCTTTTGATACACTTTTGATACATTTTTACATTATTTACTATTTATGAACTTTTTATAGCTGTATAAAAAATAGGTTGCAGCCTAAATTCAAATATATTTTCCTACTAAAATTGCATTGAGATTTGACATATTTCGTCCTACTTGAGAACATTATTTTAAAATTGTATTAACAAAAAATCACTGACGTGTGTACAACTGTCTCCTATAATTAGATTATACATTTCAGAAATTCTTGAAAAGTTAACCCAGATTATCAAATTGAGAGAATATCTTTTTAAAATAATTCTGGTTAAAATTGTATGATTATGTTATCGGAAAGATGTTATTAGCGAATTTTTCAACTCTGTTTATTTCCATCATCTGTCCGTTCCATAATATCTGATTCAGACAATGATATTTTTCTTAATTTCATCACCGTTCAATTCCCTCGTAGCTTCGTATATCTGTTTCAGAGATGCAGATTGATTTCTTTATTGTTCGCCTGCCTACTCCGCCTCTATTGTTTCCCTCTGTCATTCAATTTAATAATAATCAATATGATCCATCGTGTACGTAACGCAGCTATGCCGTATAGAGAACTGAAATACGTCAGCGGCATCTCATTCGAAAACAATTTATCATTTAGATAGGATTTCTAAAGAGATTTCAGCTTAATCATGTACGCGTGTACGACTACTTGTACAATATTCACGGATAAATAACTTTTCGCGTCATTTGTATTTATTGGGATTTATGACTTGTGCTGCATAGCACTAATAAATTTATCGTAATCGAGATTTATGCATACTGGAGAAACTGTGTACCAACGTAACATTAAATATGTATTATATTCTACTGTTCAAAAGTTTTACATCGCGTCACAAATTAAAATGCTTTTAACGGTGCATCATTTTTTCAGTTTTAAATATGCGTGGATCAATTCTGACATTATTTCGATTATTTTTTGGGGTGAAATATAAAGGAAGTATAACAATTTCAGCTTCTATTGATAATGTTATGATATAAAAATAATTTTTCAACCGAGGTGTAAGTTTGAGGTTATGTCAGAATGAATTCTTTTAAGGTACTGAATAAACTTGTTAAAATGTTAATAAACAGTTTTTGTCATCTAGTATTAATTTTTATGGAAAAATTAGTACCTTTAAGATTGATTTTTTGTGTAATAATATGTGGTGAATTATTATGATATTATGGCAAATGGTACCATAATTTGGACACATAAGTTGGTTTCACATAATTTGTTCACATAATGTGTTCATATGATTTGGACACATAATTTGGTTTCACATAATTTGTTCATATTATGTGTTCACATAATTTGGACATATAATTTGCTTTCATACAATTTGTTCATGTAATATGTTCACATAATTTGGACACATAATTTAGTTTCACATAATCTGTTCACATAATTTGTTCACATAATTTATTCACATAATTTGTTCACCTAATGTGTTCACATAATTTGTTCACATAATGTGTTCACATAATGTGTTCACATAATTTGGTTTGACATAATTTGTTCACCTAATGTGTTCACATAATTTGTTCACATAATGTGTTCACATAATTTGGTTTCACATAATTTGTTCACATAATGTGTTCACCTAATGTGTACACCTAACGTGTTCACATAATTTGTTCACCCAATCAGTTCACATAATTTGTTCACATAATTTGTTCACCTAATGTGTTCACATAATTTGGTTTCACATAATTGATTCACATAATGCGTTCACATAATGTGGACACCTCAGTAACGAGTCCTTCATCATTTTTCCAATGAAGTACCTCGAAAAAAATAAAGTGTCAATTTTTATGTGATAAAAGGTGTTCGAACCGATGTCTTATGAACGCAATACGTGTAATTGGGAAACTGTTAAAACCTCTATGCTTCTTATTACGAAGTAGAAGCCGTATTCGAACACCCATTATCTGAATGTCCTAATATCCGAGTGCCCGTTCTAACTATCCCGATATTATACCTCACTATAGCTAACCATACCGTATTCCTTTTCGTATTATAAACCGTTCTTTTTCCATACAGATTATAATTTGATCCCAGTGAATAAATTCAAAAATACAGTTGTAAAATTTCACAATTTTTGTACTTTTATTTAATCATTTTATTGAAAATTTAGTAATTTTACTGAAAATTTAGTCATTTAATCAATGATTTGCAATTATTAAAAATATTTTTGCAATGTAACGAATAATCGAAATAAAGGAGAATTCTTAACGCAAAAATTTCTGGATCAACTTTGCTTACCGCCATAATCGGGTTTGTGCAGCGATTCGAAAATTCGTCGAATTCGTTATCAATTTATTGTAACGTGAAATCTGAATTTGTTATCGCAGGCTCGTTTGCAATTTCGTTCTGATATGTGTGCTATATGACATCATACGGATATTGATCTTGGTACACAGTATGCTTATACTCGTACGTTCAAATTTTCGTGAATGTAGAAACCTGTTGATGTGCCTCAGTTAATTCCCTAACCTTACAAATGCTTCTAGTTTCCTGCGTTTTCTCTCATTTTGCAAGAATTTAGATCCTCGTTTAGGAAATTCATTGCAATATCAATTTTGCAATTTTAATTCTTTTTTTCTCGATTTTTCAATTTTGAGTAGTTTTCTCGATTTTTCGATTTTGAGTATTTTTCTCGATTTTTCAATTTTGAGTATTTTTCTCGATTTTTCAATTTTGAGTATTTTTCTCGATTTTTCAATTTTGCGTAGTTTTCTCGATTTTTCAATTTTGAATAGCTTTCTCGATTTTTCAATTTTGAGTATTTTTCTCGATTTTTCAATTTTTAGTAGTTTTCTCGATTTTTCAATTTTTAGTAGTTTTCTTGAATTTTTAATTTTGAGTATTTTTCTAAATTTTTCAATTTTGAGTATTATTGGAAAATTAGTTTTTGAAATAAACCTGTTCTGTATCAGAATTATCTATTAATTATATATTGTATTAGTTTCACATTGTAATTACATATTATATTAATCAAGTACTGTATTAATTGTACATTACATTAATTACATATTGTACAAATCACATATTACTAAATCAAATATTACATATTGTAACAAATTTTAATTGTCACATCCAAATAAAGCTTAATCCTCCCAATATAAATTTCGACCGTGACTCAATTAAATATCTGACTACCGATTGCCTTAATTCACCAGAAGCTATCAATAATAAAATAATTTTAAGAAAAAAAATACGCCGACTTCGAAATGCACTAAAAAGTATAAAATAATTTCTATTTCCTAATGAAGTAATTTCTACTTCATTCAATCATGAGTAACCTCCTTCTTTTTCGAAGTCGGTTAAAAATGTTCTCAATGTTCTCAAATTTCATTAAACATTTGCATTCTGTTTCTGTTTTCCGTCAGTACAAAACGTCAAAATAAAGACATTTAATATTTCATTTAAAAAGCTCTGTTCGTGTTCGGAATCACATATATCATATTAAATTACTGTAATATTTTCGACGTGTACTTTCATTGTTCTTGCACTTCCATGTGAAATTTAAAATGGAGCAGAGTGATATTATTTATTCAGCTGTGGTTTCAAGAAAGTTTGTAAATTCTTAATGTAGCTGATTGCTTTTTCTATTCGTCGTGCCATGTATTATTCGTTAAGGATATATTTAAATAATTTTTGTCCCTTATATCGTACTTTAGTGGTTTGTATTAAACTTTAATATTTGTACTTGGTAATGGACACTTTCACTTTGTTGCATATTTAGGTTATGTCAGTGGTGCCCTCTAGGTTGAGTTTTATGGCAACTTTCGTATTTAAGACTTTACTTTCGTAAAGTGGAACATTATTTTGAAGAATCCGACACTTGAAGTTTGAGCTGCCTTTCAAACATTTTTATAAGAAGTGTAATTTCTCGCAGAAGCGTTCAAATATAAATGTCTCGTTTCAAATATAAACCTCTCGAACTGATCCACAAAAGCTGTATATCTTGTTTCTTTTGTCACTCATAATCAAGAGTGCTATAGTTAGAACAGAAATTAAAAAGAAATACAGTAAAACTAATCTGTGATTGACACATCTTTCTTCCTAACCTAACCATCCTAAAAACCTAACGTAATCTTATGACATATGAAGCATCCGCATCATCAGTGATTTACCAAACGTCATAAACCCCCGAAATTTTCCCAAATCTTAAAAATAAAAATCATGGCGGCTAACACAGATCGCGAAAGTGTGAAACCGAATCATTAGAGTAAACTTTGATTTCAATTTACCATAATTTACCGGAACTAATAATCATAGATTTCCGTGTTTCATCAACCGTACAGGGAACGTTACTGCTTTCACGATAGCATGAAACGGGCTGCGGATTATTATGCAGATAATGTGCATTTGCAATGTAATGTCGAGGGATATGCTCGTTGCGGCGGTGATGCGTGTGAATGTTCTCGCGACGCTGTTCGTCAAAACGATGAGCTTCGAACGTATGTGGCTCGCTTTTCACGCCTGTTAGAATTATTCTTGTCATTTTCGATCGACCACACTCGCTCTCGTTATGAGCATAACAAATCATTCTGTATATTCATGTTCTAGTTTTTTATCAATTCATCAGAATATCAGATATGACCTTAAAAAAGAATAACATATGGCTACGAAGAATATACTAATTCATGAGAAGTATGTACCCAGACTTTTGACAAATCGTATTATTGAAACTGCTAACTGATTTTCAACAAAAGCTAACTCATTTTTATCGAAACTGCTAACTAGTTTTTAACAAGACAATTGCTAAATTTTGTTAAAAGTTTTGCAACTGTTAACTGGTTTTTGTCAAAACGGTTAGAGGCACTAGTTTAGCTGCAGGAGTGGATATAGGGATTATACACCAGACTCAAGAATCATTTAGATTAGGCAAACAGCCCAATGTACCTAGACATAGTTTGATATGTGCCCAGTCTGATGTGTGCCAAGTCTGATGTTTGCCTAGTCTGATGTGTGCCTAGTCTGATGTATGATGTGTGATGTGTGATGTGTGACGTGTCATGTGTGATGTGTCATGTGTGATGTGTCATGTGTGATGTGTCATGTGTGATGTGTCATGTGTGATGTGTCATGTGTGACGTGTTATGTCCGATGTGTCATGTATGATGTGTCATGTGTGATGTGTCATGTGTGGCGTGTCATGTGTGATGTGTAATGTGTGGATGTGTCATGTGTGACGTATCATGTGTCATGTGTCATGTGTCATGTGTCATGTGTCATGTGTCATGTGTCATGTGTCATGTGTCATGTGTCATGTGTCATGTGTCATGTGTCATGTGTCATGTGTCATGTGTCATGTGTCATGTGTCATGTGTCATGTGTCATGTGTCATGTGTCATGTGTCATGTGTCATGTGTCATGTGTCATGTGTCATGTGTCATGTGTCATGTGTGATGTGTGATATCTAAGCTCAATATAGGAACTCACTGTCACTTGGGACTTCGTGTTCTATCTTTCTCCTCCAAGTATAACCATTATCATTATTCCCAAAATTAATAAGCTATATCTACCAAGAATATATCTGGATAATCACAGTGAGATTCATACTGTCACACAAAACGTTTCCCTCCCGAGAGCACCTCCCAAGTGACATCAAGTGTGAAGTCACCTGGTTCCAGTCTTTATTTCATAGAGTCCCATTGTCTCGACTCATGTAAGACGAGAAGGAGGTCGTCAAGACAGAATGAAGGACGAATTGCCACAATGGTATATCGTATCTGAAGCGTGTTACGTTCACAATAACCCTGATTCGTGTTCAGTCCGGGTCGCAAAAGAAGCGGTGTGAGGTGACGAAAAGACAGAGGGTGGAGGGTGGAGAATGGATGTCCAACAGAAAGGTCCGCCGCTGTTCTATAGGTTTGCGGTGGCGACCCGTTAAAGGCAGCACACACTCGCTGACGAGGCTTTCCCGGGCTATGCGCGCTTCTGGACCGAGGTTTAGGAGCGGCCGGACGCAAGAAGAACGGGGTACTTTGCCACGTAGTGGTAACAAGGAGAGAGAAACGAGATGGCCGAGCGAGGGAGAAGCAATGGCGGGAATGGGGGTTGAGGGAATTGAGGATCGGTAGAAGCGGAGAGCCGAGCTCAGCGCGGAATCGCCCAGCCGGAAAACGCGACACCACCGGAAGATTGCACTATCGCGCACCCACTTGTTTTCTATCCCCTCGTCCTGGCCTTTCACCCTCCACACCCTTTACCCACCCGCACGTTTCTCCGCTGACCCGACACAATCCTTCAATAGCATATACAAATCTGTTTCTGAGCTTCCTTTTGTTGTTACATGTGGTCTTCTATTTGCTACATTCTCTTATGACTTGCTCTCTGCAATGAAACTCATGACACATTAATGCAATCTTGGATCATAGCAATTGGACTTAGCATTTCTTCTGGATCTAACTTTCTTCTATATTTTCTAATGGGGTATTTTATAGCTCTCCAATTTTTGCCACGTTTTATATACTTTTGGAGTGACGCTTTTGATGGGTTTGGGTCTCAATGTGATGAGGGGCAACTTCAGGTTTGACGTAGGGTTAGTTCCTAAAGATTCAAACTCCAAACTCTAGATTCAGGTATTACTTTGTTTCATTTTCTGATAGAGGTCTTATCTCTTGCATGTTTCAGAAACGACTTTAGGGTTAATTTAGGATTAACGAGTTGGTAGAAGATGTTCAGACTCTGGACTCAGGAACCTAGTTTATTCTTTGAGGGGTTATCTTATAGCACTCAGAGCGCTGCCTCTTATATTTCAGTGATCGTGTATTGATGGTGTTGGACTATCCAGATTGATGTGTATTCAGCATTGAGGTAAGATTGATGTTGATAGAAGACTGCAAACTCTAGACTCTAGATTCACCCCTTATTTCTTTTCTTCCGTACATGAATTAGGTCTTTGGTGTTACACTCATCAAAATTGATCACATCTCTGATGATTTCAAAAAATCTCTCTTATCCTACACCTTATTAAAACCCTCAAAAAATATTTCTCCCTGAACGTCCACATATAAAGTACATCTAATTTCTCATTCCAAAAGCAGTATCACCCTGCAAATAAAACGTGTCCTCCCCTTTGATGTCGATCTTCCTCCAAACAATTCTTTCCCGGAAGAAAAGTGTAGAAAAGCGGGTCGAACAGTTTCAGTCGAGTACATGAAACTGTGGGCTTAGTTACACCAACTTCAATGTGCCAGGCAATTTTGTTGAGAAGGAAATGTATTCAGCCAGAGAAAATAGCTGTGCAATCGATGTTCGATGGATTGTGGCTGAACTGAATTTCGACAGGTTCACTGGAGATACGAACGTCGGTCGATGTAGAAAGTTTGATAAATTAAAAGGGGCAGGGTCGACCGTTTGCGCATGCAAAAATACCTCTTCCGTACCTCATTCGGTGCTGGAAATTCAACTAAAAACTGCGAAGTTTGTTCGACAAACGGGAATATTAATTTTATATGAAAGAACTGCATGGAGTTCGTTTGTGTTCTGCAGAGGAAACGTTGTATTATGAAAATTAGTAGATAAAAGAGAACCGCTGTAAACGGGAGGAGGGAAAATAAAGAATCTAATTTACAAGTGTTTGCACTGCGAAATCGAGAGAATTACTAGGTAAAACTGGATTGGTACACTTTACAGGAACTGAGACGATCGATATGTGGCTCGTAAGTTGACATGCGAAACAAGAGAACTGAGAAATTATCAGACGTTTGTATCATCCATATTTCAGTGCATTCTCAAACTCCCACATCTTCCTATCTCCAAATTATTTAACTCCTATAGGTCGACTGTAAAATTGCAAATTTGGATGTTTGAAAATGTTATAATTCAAAAATTTGAAAAATTTAAAAACTTGACACTGAAAATTTGAAAATACAAGAACAAATTCCAAACTCAAGAAATTAAAAGAAGTGGAAATTAAAAAATTTCTTGTTAACCGCTTTGACGGCGTTCACCCATTTTCATACATTGATAAAGAATTTTCACATATTACTTTGTGGACGGAAAAGCAAAACGAAGGAAAGTGTAGAATGTAGAGAAGCGATGAGATGAAAGGAAAACGACAGGAAAATGGGAAGACATAGTTTGATAAGTATGAGTGGATGCGCTGCACGAACCCGAGAACGTTTACTAAATTCAGGCTCTGCAAACTCGAGTCGAGGGAAGCCAAACACGGTCTAGGACTTACGGGTAAAGGATTTCCTTGCAACACGACGTCAAATTTTTTAAACATGCTATTTCTCTGCTCTCTTTTAAGGTATTTGCACAGGGAAACAGCGAAAATTGTATAATTAAATAATGCATACAATTTGCGAGGCTTTGATATCTTGTTATTAATTTTACAGCAACTTATTCTGTCATTCGAAAAGCTACCTCTGTGAATTTTTAGTCTAAGGTTACTGCAAGTGCAGGGAGTCACTGAATGTTCCTCGTGAGTAATTTTGAATGTTTGACTGCTTCGTTCATGCAGGGACGGTTCATCGTACGCGTTAACTGAGCGATCAGTTAAGGAGGGATGTTGTAACTTGTGAGTTTGATGATTTGATAAATCGCTTTGAAATTTTAAGACTTTTGGTCTTAACTGTGAGAAGACTCAGGACTTGAATTTGCAGATCTAATTCTATTTTTATAAAATCATTCTTGTCAAAATAACAACTACATCAGAATAATCAAAGCAGGCAATAGACGGTCAATACAATTTATAAAGATGAAATGACACAAAATACATGACACAAACGTAAGCAAATTTTTGTTCAGTACTAAAGAAACAACGAACTGAAAAATAAATGTTGAATATGTTATCAAAACGGTTGTCAGGCCCCAAGAATAGTTGATCGGCCTTCAAAGGTTCCTTTTGAAAGCGGCGAGCACCTTAGCAAGTTGGCAAGTTAAGGGACTGCGATATCGCGCTAGGTTCTCGCATGTATGATCATTTCGCCGGCATTGTACACGAAAGCAGCCCTGGGGCCACGGAATAAACTCGCTCCAAGATATTTGAGAGGCAAGTGTTTCGTGGTACGTGTGCAGCGTAGCGTGGCAAAGTTTGCACCGGGACTGGCAACCGCAGGTCGTAAGGACAAATCCGTTTTCGAGTTTCGTTGGATTACTAGCGAACAAGGAATTTCCTAGATCACCAATACGATCTCGGGTCAGAGGCCGTAGCCCGCTGTACATAGCCGCTGCACCTATGTACGCGTGTGTATATATATTTCTCATAGGAAGGGTTAGCAACGCCACAAATCAATGGTGTCCAAAGTTTAACGTGGCCCAAGGCGTGTTACACGAGGCGGCGTGTAATTAACCTTTAACCTGCGCACCGACAACGACTTTATAACATCCTGAGTGTACATCCGGTGATGCCGACCTACGTAGACCGCCTCCACACTTCTCCAGACTAATTACTGCCAACTGAGACGAGGAAGAGAGAATCTAGCGAACAGCTGCTTTTTGCGCTAATCGCGATCCACATCTGGATCGAAACAGATATGGATAAAGGACCTAAGGTAGTTTCAAACGAGGTAGTCACCGACGATGACCGGTCGTGACAATTTCTAGCCAATTTCGGTCGATCGGTTGGATCCTCGAATGTACCATTCAGACTTCGAACGTGTCGTTTCGCGAGTACTTTCGCTGATCGGATCGTGCCATTTCATCGAAATGGTTCCATCTCACGCACGGTAAGGGCTTTAATTTTGTTCGCCTTCTGATATTGGCCGGGGGTGTGCGGATAATCGAATGTGACGATGACACAGCTGTCGACCAGAAGTCAGGGACCAGCATTGTGAGACTCACAGTCTTGATTGTTGGTTAGGTTTGGTTAGGCAGATTATGTCTGAAGGTGATGGGGTATCTCTATTTCAATAACTAATTGCTGATATTCTTTAAGTTGAGCTGTAGACAGAATCGATAGTTATAGACCAAATAGGTAGACCTTTCAATCTACAGACTGATGAAGCTTTGAATCTGCAAATCTCCACCTGGACAGACGAATCCGAAAATTTACAAAATGGACTCCCACATCTTTAGATCCCTAGGTCTAACCTCTAGGTCTAACCTAGGTCTGAACTCCCTAATCTGAAATCATCCACAAATTCTCTCATTCCCAAATCTCCAGACGTCCAAATCCTCAAGTTTCAAAATTTACAAATGGACAAATTCTCAAATCCTCAGATCCACAATGTCCAAATTTCCAAATCCCTAAATTCGGGAGCATTGACCCACCATGTTCCCAGTAGTCGTTACAGATGTTTCCTGTGTCTATTTCTCATTACACGTTTCAATACAACCCAGACAAAGTTCAATTTATTATCGGAAAAGGGAAGACACTGTAGAGAATCTATTCTGCTTATTTGTCTTTGACAATTCGTGTGATACTCATTGGCCAAGTTCGTTAACTATACCGATTTCCCGCAAACACTGTACAACTGTTGTATGACAGACTCTGAGTTTCCGGCCGAGTTCTCGAGTGGTTTGGTGAATATCGGGTTCTATCAATTGCCGCAAAACTTTGCGATCCAACAAACGATCACATCGATCGTCCACGTGCCTCGACTTTGACGTTCTACACACCAGAACTAATTCTTCAAACCACTTTCTGTAATATCTCTTCATTTCAATTACATACACTTTTAATTCGCTAATGATTATTTTTTGTACAATTTTCCTGATAATTTTGAACGAAATTAGATGGTAGCTAATAATAAATATATACATTTGTGATAAACAGAAGAAATTTGTAGTAAACAGTAACATGTATTCATGATAAATCGTAACATACGTTTATATCAAACAATAACTCATATGTTTATGATAAACAAGATTGACAAATAAAAACAAGAACGTATTTATAATAAATAATAATGTTGTTCGTAACAAATAACAGTAATATATGTCTGTAATAAAGACATTTCCTGGTGACATACATATGTCAACAAATTTAATTGCAATTTATTGCATCAAAAACGTTATTACATTGGGTGTTCCTGCATGATACTTTTGGCAATTAGTAGCGTTGGATGCCATTGTAATTTGAAATTCAAAGCCACCATTTTCGTCAATACGGTCTGCATAATATCCAGGTAGCTGTTTCATTTCATACGTGCTGCATGCATACAGACAAAGATCTTCGTGACGTACGTAGCAACCTGATGATATTTCGTACATACTGCATTTCAAACTGCAGTCAGTTCATCAGAATCTTAATGGGTCAGGATTCATCAGACTCTAGAGTCCTAATTCATCAAAATTCATCTGAATCTAGATTCATCACAATTCTAAGAGGTCACTAGACAAGTGATCATACATGCATCATTATGTACAGAACATAAAGATCAACTCGTTGAATTCGTTCTCTGCCACCATTTTAATATTTGTACCTATTTTATATAATCTTGCGTAGTTCCTGGTGAATACATTCCTAGATAGGTTTCAAATCTAATGTGAACTCTGTAACTCTTCATATTTATGTTCAGACCCCAATGTCCACATCAAAATGTCCCACAGTCACAAATAGACAAAATTATTAGGTTCGTAGGTCTAAAGATGACACTTCAATATTTTCCTCTTCAGTCAGTTAAAAAGAGAACTATCAATTTTGTAAAAATGTTTTACTATTTCCACTTTCAATTTGTTATAAAAAGAAGTGTTGAGAACCACTGTATTTAACTGCACAAGTTCAGTTGTACAAGCAGGGTTGTTGTTCTTTGTTAACCGCATGTTCAGTGAAGCCGAACACGTATACCGGTCGGTTGCATCACATGATCCGGCATTATCATGTCCAATCTACGCAACACAAATCAAAAGCAACGATCGTAGCAGGTGAATCGCTTTCCCCAGTAAATCCCCGGGACATTTCTCAGGGCGCATGAGGCGAATAAAACGAAGGATGCATTCCTTAAACTGGAAGTTTATCAGAGAGTTCCCGTGTTGGTCAAGCGGCATCCCCTCAACCTTCACGTTTTCTCTTTATCCTTCCCTATTCCGTCGAAAGAGGGGTGCAAAATATTCGAGCAATTTGGTGACACTGCCAAGCGTTCGCCCGGCTCTTTTTATCCGTGGTGTTAGCCGGCTTAGTTTTATCGTAGCCGCATTATCCTTCCTTTTTTCCCTTCTACCATTCCGTTCCTCTATCCACTCGGTCCTCCCTCAGGATCTTTCCTATCCCTCTATTCAGCTGGTCCCTTTCCTTTCCCTCTTCCCGCTGCATTCTGGTTCTTACCTATTCTGGATTAATGCCAGTGGTCTTTCCACCCTAGAATTTTCCTCCCCTTTCAAACGAACGCTACACCCACAACCCTGGACGAAGAATTACGAAGAGGAGCTTTGCTAGCAGCACCGGGTCCGTGTATACTCGTCACGCTCGGTTTACCCCTCTAAGTCGAATCTTCGAGTTCAGAGCTTGTCGCCTGAGGAAGATCTCGAGGGAACGTTACAGGTTGCTGGAGCACACTTATCATGATGCTGAATTCAAACGTTCCTTTTGTGCGCGTGCATGCGCGCGGAAACGGTTTACCAGAAGTATGATGGAATTGATTCTTACTGTTTCATCTTTCTGAGTATTGATTGTGGTTACGTTATTCTGCTATTGGATCGTTGCTTTCGCATTTAAAAAGGTCCACCTGGGATTTAGGTTTATCTCAAATTAAGAATATTGATTTAGGAATTTAGGAATGTGAGTTAGGAATGTGGACCTCAGACTTAGGCCAACATCTTAAAAGGATATGGGTTTTATGGATATTGATAGATTCGTAGTATTAAAGCTGTTCTAATATATCATATATATGTATATCAGTAGTTAGCATGTGTGGATGTTAATTACTTAGCAAGACGTTAGGTCTACCTCAAATTAAGAATATCCACCTGAGACTTATCCACCTGGGATTTAGGTCCACCTCAAATTAAAAATGTGGACCTCATACCTAGGTCCACATCTTAACGATATGGACCTTGGGTGCACATAGACATATCGTAGTATTAAAGCTGTTCTAATATATCATTTATGTAAATTAATAGCCAGGTTGTTGATTAGTTAGCAAGACTTTGGGCAAAGACCTTAGGACATCGAGATATTCGTATCATCGTTTCATGCAATAAAACTTTAACGACATGAAATGAATCCAAATATTCTCCAGTAGTTATATGTATTTCAAATGTAGGATGACAACACATAGCTGGTTAGGTATTTCAATAGGGATGTGGACGTCAATCATTTAGCCAGACTTCAATGTCCACATACTCGTATTATTAAAGCTGTGCTATTATATCAACATTTGAACATCAATCTGAATATCCTCCGGTATTTATATATGCTTTTAATGTATAACAGCCAATGGTAACAGTATAGCGTTATTTTTTCATGTTCATAGCATATGTAGATGTGGGTTCTTGCTCTTCAGGGCTGTTGTGTGACTTAACAGTCTTCAAATATTATTATTAAAAGGGAAGAGTATCTAAATTGAATTGAATTATGGAATTATGTGAATTAATTTTTTAATACAAATACGAGACATGACGTTAAAAATTGCCTAGTCAAGAAGTTATGGAGAACACCACATTTTTGCTCTCACTAAATAATAGCAAGATGTGACAGCCAAAGTATAATGAAACACAGTGTCACCTAACTTCGTAACAAGTTCCAGCTAGAGTGCGAAAGTTCAGATCATTGAAAATCCGCGGGTGGTAGCTGAGAAGATCGATTTTCCGTAAGTCATCGCAATTGGGACGCGTAGTTGCAAAACACAATAATGTTGATACGAGGTGTCAGCGAACAATCGGAAGCAAAGATTGATAAGGGTGAGAAGAAAAGCCGTGAAGTGGCATCTTCTGGTAGAAAGGCTTCTTCGATAAGTCTGCGCGTTAGGTCGTAAAACATGTTGATCCTAGGAACAAAAATTCCTGAGGGAAAGGCAAGCGACAACGGCATTCATTCTAAAACTCTCGTACAGGTATAGAATCCGCGGGTAAATCCCGGCGGGGCGGTACGTTTATGTCTCGAAAGCTTTTTTTAGTGTCCGCCTATAGAGAACCGGCGTGTGCCGACAAGCACTTTATTTCCTTGATTTCCCGCGCTTTTTATTCGCCCGGATAACGGCCGTTACAGCCGACGTGCCACACGATCCCGGGGCCGATTTGCCCCGTCTATTCATCCGTACGGCCCTTCGCATCGCGCTGCGTTTTCTAAAGATCGAGTAAATTGTTAAGTGCGCGAGCGTGCACACGCTTCAATACTTTTCTATGCGAGCGGAACTGAACCGCGCCAAGCAACCGCCTCGAATTACGATATTTACCCGCGGCTACGTCGGGAAGCAGCGCGAAAACCCTTGGCTGCCGAAAATTCTGAGGGCACGTAGAGCCGGGAACAGACGGGAAACATCGTAATAAATAATAGCTCGAGAAATCGTCCGCTTCAGAGCTCTCCCTGGTAAAATGCTGCTTTCGTTTAGCTACCGCATGATGCTGCTTGTACTTTCGACAGTACGCTTCCGTACGTCTGATTCTCGATGCGATTCGACTAGACGGTACGTGTATAAATTTTTTAACCCTTTCGGTTACGAATTATTTACTTCTAGAAAAAATATCGTGGCTTTGCTGAGAGGTTCTTTGAATTAAATTATTTTTTTAGTTGTACAAAGTAACTTCGGGATGTTAGGAATAGATGCTATTGACGATATGAGGAGAACCAGAGTTTGTTTATAAAGAAATTTGCTGAATTTAGGTACATTAAGAATTATAAGGACGTCGTAAATTTTGAAGATGGGTTAAAATACAAAAATTAGTTTTCGAATGGTAATTCGAAAGTTATAGTTGTAGTAATTTCGGGATGTTAGGAATAGATTCTATTGACGATATGAAGAGAACCAGAGTTTGTTTATAAAGAATCAAATTAGCTAAATTTAGATACATTAAGAATTATGAGGACGTCGTGAATTTTGAATTTGGGTTAAAATACAAAAATTAGTTTTCGAATGTTAATTCGAAAGTTATAGTTATAGTAACTTCGGAATGTTAGGAATAGATCTTAGATTGAAAATTGTCGAATTTCCAAATTTCCAAACTCCCAAATTTCCAAACTCGAATTCCCAAGCTCCCAAATTCCCAAATTGGCGATATGAGGCGAACGTTTATAAAGAATAAAATTTGCTCAATTCAGGCACATCAAGAATTATGAGGACGTAGGAATTTTGAATTTGGGTTAAAATGTAAAAATTGGTTTTCGAATGATTTTTTAATTGAAATTTGAGAGTTATTTGTATACATTCGAACTTCTTCCTTAATTTGAAGGACGCTTCAAGTGACATAATGGAACGATACGACACGGTTCGACGTGGTTTGAAGCGGTATGAAGCGGTATGAAGCGGTTTGAGCCGGTGTGAAGCGGTCTGAAGTGATGTAGAGTTGTACGCAAACAATGTAAAGCGATTTGAAGTGGTTTAAATCGGGTTGAAGCAATATTGGCATCAAAAGAAGGTTACATCATGTACGCAACAATAATATATTGACTTTAACATTAAATTATGTAACATTATATGTGAATAATGTGAATAGTTATTTGATTTAAAGAAATGGTGAAACTAAGCACTTAGATTGCAGTTTAATTTATAAAGTTTCATACATGATTACTGTAGTTACTTTTTTATGAGATTATTGTTATATAGGAGTAGATATTAAAATGTTTAATTATGTTATGTTTCATTAAATGGAAAATGGTGTATTATAATAAGTGCAATATATAATATATTGCATACCAGTTTGGTTATAACAAATTTTAATCTTCGTTATTAATATAGAACAATTATAAATTGTGGTTTCTTTTGTTCTTTTTAATTTTTCCTGAGTTGTGATAAACTTTTAAAATTTCTAAATCAACTAATTCCTAACTTTCTAAATTTCTAACACGTGAATTCTTGAGGCAATAAATCCCTGATTGTCGAAGTTCCAACTCTTCAAATCCATATATCTCGAAATTCCCACATTTCTTAGATTGAAAATTGTCAAATTTCCAAATTTCCAAATTCGAATTGCCAAGCTCCCAAATTCCCAAATTCCCAAATTCCTAAATTTCCAAATTTCCAAATTTCCAAATTCCCAAATTTCTAAATTCCCAAATTCTAAAATTCCCAAATTCTAAAATTCCCAAATTCTCAAATCCCCAAATTTCTAAATTTCCAAAACCCTAAATCCTTGAATTTCAAAATCCCCAAATTCCTAAATTTCCAAATCCCTAAATCCTTGAATTTCCAAATTCCCAAATTCTTAAATTTCAAAATCCCTAAAACCTTGAATTTCAAAGTCCCCAAATCCCCAAATCCCCAAATTTCTAAATTTTCAAATCCCTAAATCCTTGAATTTCAAAGTCCCCAAATTCCTAAATTTCCAAATCGCTAAAACCTTGAATTTCAAAATCCCCAAATCCCTAAATCTCTACCATCTCAAATTTTCATATGCAAAAATGTCCAAATTCCTAAATCTCCAACTTCTCAAATTTCCAAAAGCAGAAAGTCCTTAACTTCCAAATCCCCAAATTCCACAATCTCTAACCACCCAACTTCTTATCCCACCTCTTCAAACTTCTAAACCCCAAAATTTCAATTTAAATTCAAAAATCCAACGAACACCTATTCACCCACCATTTTACCATACTCCACCATTACATCGTTACTGCACTGATCATTAAGCGTCCATACAAACATCGCGGACATAATATTCCAAAGAGAGATTTGGAATCTCGTTGCAGCCCGTACTAGGTTTAGCATATGCGTGTTACCAGAGAATTTTCCACGATTTCACGTATTCTAATGTAATGGTCGTTGTACATGGGCGGTGTTTGTACCACCGTTTACGGTAAAGGAACAGCCAACCCCTCTTTCCCTTCGTTGACCGAGTTGCATAATGTGCTCGCCCACAGGGAATAATTTCCCTGATCCAGGTAAAAGTAGGTGGTCCGTATATGAAAAACAGTTAGAACCAATTATAGCCGGAATATTTCACTCACGAGAATTTGCATAACCATAACACCACGTGTCGCAAATAATTTCGTAATCGCTCACAAGCTTAACAATTAACTTGCATCTACAACGCCGTTACTTGCTATATTTTATTGCTGATTTCTTCATTTTTTTATTTACATTCTTTTTAGTTTTATTTAAAAGATACTGTTAAATTTAAAGATAAACTTGAGGTACACTTAAATTTTTATTTTTACTTTTTTGTATACAAATAAAAATTTTCATTTTATTTTTGTTATTTTATTAAATATATATTTTTTATATTATATATATTATATATATTTTTTATTATATATTGTATTATATATTTTATTATATATATAATAAAATAACAAAAATAAAATAAAAATATCTACATATATAAGATAAAGCTAAATAAAAATTTAAATATATATATTTAATATAATACAAAAATTTATTTTTATATAAATAAGTAAAAATAAAAATTTAAGTTTATCTTTAAGTTTAACTTTACCTTTCAAATAAAAATAAAAGGAGAAATGTAAATATATATATAAACAATAATACTAAAATGTACTATGTTAAAATAAACGAAGGTAGGTTAATTATGATTGAAAGACAATATTACAAAATAAACAATTATCTTTCAGTAGACGATTGGCTAATTAAATTGCTATCAATTAATTATAGGTTTTATTAATGCAACTGGTCTGAAGTGAAGTGTAACAGCGTTTTGTAATATTGGAAACGGAATTTATACAGTGCATAAATTATACGCCTACATGTGTTTCGCGTGCCATTAACGATACGTGGCCGAGAATTTCCTCTAAAGATATATTTTTCCTTTGGAATTTAAAATTTGTATCGCGTAAAGAATACCAATTTCTCGATCAAATATACCGCCTGTCTTCCACGCACGATTAACATACTTAACTGAAAAATGGAAATGGCGTACCGTAACTCACGCTGATTCGCCATATTTGAATTTCAGATCCCGCGATATATCCTCGATAAATACAGATGCGTTCGCGAAACGTTTATGAGGTAAATTACTTATCCGAGATACGACGTTGTAGATTACATTTGCTCGAGTGGAGTTACGGGTTTCCGTATTTCCATCCATGTAAGTAAAATATCGGATAAATATTTACGTTCCTTTTTCTTTCGGCTACAATATCAACATCACTGCTGCAGGAAATTTCTGTTTGATATATTTCAACGTTTTAAATTTAAATTTTCAGCAAACTCGTTGCCTTTGTATCGTGTTCCGAGGGAAATGCTTCTCTGCCAGGATAATAACCACCCTTGACATCGTGCTTCAGCTTTAAACACGCGCGTCGATCGGCTACACGCTAAAGTAATCTATCGCAGAGAAGTTACAGTGAATATATCGCGCACAAGAATGTATTGGAATACTTTGGTGGAAACCGGGAAACTGGCAATTAGCGAAATTACCTCCCTCGTTTGTTCAACACTCATAATATACACGGGGGAACAAAAATTTTATTCGGCCAGGTGAGCCAAGAGCCTCTTTAGGGCGTTTATCATGCAATTTGTTTTTACATTCAGTCGAGTGTTTTTGTAAGATTTTAACTACACCTCAATTTCTTCAAACACCTAATTATCAAGTTTTCAAACTCTGAAATTGCTAAATGACAAAATTTTTAAATTTGGAGTTATTGAATTCTGAAATTTGTGCATTGTTTTGCTTCTAAATCTTGAAATTTCTACATTCTGAAATCTTTAAACCTTGAAATCCTTGATTGCCAAAATTCTTAAATTCTTAAATTCTTAAATTCTTGAATTCTTAAATTCTTGAATTCTTAAATTCTTGAATTCTTGAATTCTTGAATTCTTGAATTCTTGAATTCTTGAATTCTTGAATTCTTGAATTCTTGAATTCTTGAATTCTTGAATTCTTGAATTCTTGAATTCTTGAATTCTTGAATTCTTGAATTCTTGAATTCTTGAATTCTTGAATTCTTGAATTCTTGAATTCTTGAATTCTTGAATTCTTGGATTCTTGAATTCTTGGATTCTTGAATTCTTGAATTCTTGAATTCTTGAATTCTTGAATTCTTGAATTCTTAAATTCTTAAATTCTTAAATTCTTAAATTCTTAAATTCTTAAATTCTTAAATTCTTAAATTCCAAAATTTTCATATGCTAGAATTTCTTAATTCCCAAACGCCAAATAATACCTAACTTCCTGTGTTATATTCCAAGTTTTCTAAATTTGTATATCCCTAACTCCCAAAATCACTAAATTCCGAAATGCTTAAATCTTCAAGTCCCATAATTCTTACGTTCCCCAATCTCTAAGTCCTCAAAATCCCCACATTTCCAAATTCTAAAATTTCTATTTTAATGAATCATCATCATCATAAATCTTTACATTCCCAAAGAGCCAAACACCAACTCAATTTTTCAAATTCCCAAATTCTCAAACATACCACTTCTCCAAATCCTCCACTCAAATTCAGAATCCTCCATAAACAAATACCTTCACAAAATGTCCACGATTTCGATATCATAATCGACTTTTAAAATTTAACTTTCCTCCGTCACAATAGAAAGCAGGAAACGGAGAAAAATGAATCTCGATCATAATACTCGTTATTCAAAGGCAATCTGTAGAATAGATCGACGGCGAGCGAAGGAAGCTCTCAGTCTTTAATTACTTCCGACCAGAAACATCAATTCACCGTAGATTGAAGTAGAGAAAAAGAAATGAAAAACTCTTGCAGCAGAAAATCATCTAAGATTCGAGAGCGAGGTGTTAATTTTCGTTGTTCTCTTTCGAACAATTTTCAGCGGTCAGTTTCTTATCAACATTTTTCTACTTGAGGTTTCGTTGCCGTAAATTTAAATATTTTGCGGTTATGAGTGTGGTTGTAAGAGCAGTGTGTGTCAATTTTTCTTTGTTTCAAGGTTTAACTTCTAAAATTTTAGTTAATTTGTTAGTTAGTTTATTTAGTATACTTGTTAGTTTATGAAATTCATAGTCAAATTTTATGGTTTGACTATGAAATATTGCACTATTATATGATACAATTATTTATTAAGGTTATTTACGTTGAAATAAAACGAATATATGGTATTTTCATTAATTTTTATGTTACGAAAGACGTAAAAGTCTTAGTAGTACGAGAAGTGCATTATTTGGACGCATCGCGATGGAAACAATATGGCGTCGGGCGCGGTCGACGCGCGGGAGATTCGAACGTACCTTAACTACAACTATGCACTTTCTATTAAATATTTATTGTTATAGTGCGAAAATTATATATAATAGTGAAATTGTAGTGGAATATTGTACGATTGCTTCTTAGAATCTCAAATAATGTACATTATTGCTTTAATTAATGATGGGAACAAGAAGCTATTTATACCAGTAACAAATTGTAAGTTTCATTACAGAAATACTAATTAAATATATAAGTACGTATTTACGAATAATTGAAGAAGTAATGAGACAAACTCAATGAGTTTGGGAATACTTCAATGAGAATAACTCAAGAAGTAAAAAGACCAAGTAACTTACCATGTAAAAAACCAAGTAATTTAGCAAGTAAAATGACCAACTACTAACTTAGCAAGTAGAAAGACCAACTTGTAACTGAGCAAGTAAAAAAACCAACCAGTAATTTAGCAAGTAAAATGAAAAATAACCAGTAACTTAGCAAGTAAAAAGACCAATTAGTAACTTAACAAGTAAAAGGACTAACCAGTAATTTAGCAAGTAAAAAGACCAACCAGTAACTTAGTAAGTAAAAAGACCAACCAGTAACTTAGCAAGTAAAATGACCAACCAGTAACTTAGCAAATAAAAAGACCAGCCAGTAACTTAGCAAGTAAAAAGACCACCCAATAACTTAGCAAGTAAAAAGACCAACCAGTAACTTAGCAAGTAAAAAGACCACCCAATAACTTAGCAAGTAAAAAGACCAACCAGTAACTTACCAAGTAAGAAGACCAACTCAACTTAGCAAGTAAAATGAAGAACAACAAAGTAAACAAACCAACACAGTAGTTTTACATTTGAACACCATTGAACGCCACAAACCTGACATCATTTTACCAGCTAATACATCAAAATCTTCGGAATAAATTTTTTCCTACGCATCGAGGATAAGCACGCAGACGTGCAACATGGCGCTCATTCGTACAGATAAATTTCCAGCGTGGCCAGGGATATACCAGAGGACGGTTTCGTTTTTGTGGAGCGTAATTGCCGCAACCGAAATCGATGAATATTTCAGCGTATACTGTAGCGGTGCTTGCACCTCCACGTTTGATGGCATCCGCGCACACGTGCCATCCCTCTTCCTGCTTCCACTTGTTCGCCAAACCGTCTCTTCAGCCTCCTCTATTAGCCCCTTTCTCCTACTCACCACCGCTCCAACGGCCAACGAATATGTTCATTCATGCAGTTATTTATTAGTTCGGGCAATTAGCATTAATTAGCGCAATCTGGCACAGAGTACCATCCCCTGTTCCAATTCTCGGCACACCGCGACGGATATAATAGCGTTGGGTGGTCACGATGTTTTAGAGGGAAACAACGACGACAAGGCTCGTTGCATCGTGTACTGACGCGTAGATTTGCTTCTGAAATGGATGCTCGCCTTAAATCTACTCAACGCGTTCTTCCAATTACTTCACGCCAACTTATGGCTGGGTTCGCGCCGTAAACTTAGGGCTTCACGCTTTACATACTTTTACATTCCACTGAAGATAATTTCGGGTTTCGGTGACTGGAAGCACCTTTTAGTCTTAATTCTTTACAATTGAAATCGTCTTTCAGTCCCATCTTTCACGGACTGAAATCATTTTTTAATTTCAAATCTCAGTGATTGAAATCATCCTTTAGTCTCAATTTTTAGTGACTGAAACCATCTTTTGATTTCAAATCTCAATGATTGAAATTATCTTTAAGTTTCAATTTTCATTGACTGAAATCATCTCTTAGTTTCAGTTTTCAACGACAGCAATCATCTCTTAATTTCAGTTTCAGTATTTAATGATTGAAATCATCTTTTAGTCCCAACTCTCACTGACTGAAATCATCTTTTGATCTCAAATCTCAACAATTGAAATCATTTTTCAGTTTCAATTTTCATTGACCGAAATCATCTTTTAGTTTCAGTTTTCAACGACCCTCAATTCATCCCTTAATTTCAATTTCAGTTTCAAATATTTTCACAAAAGAATTAAAGTTTTTTAGCAATACATATTTTAATTTACCTTCTTAACAATGTATGAGATTGCGTTTGATTGTTTATCCGAGTCTTTGTGCATTTGTGTGGTGAACCACAGCGATCTCTGATTGGTATAATGCGGTTATTATTCCTGGTATTCTGTGATAATTTTGTAACAGTTCTCTGTAACTGTTCACTGATCAAGGATATGTAATTAACAATTGTGTGGCGAAGCGTGGTGATAATTCTACGTTATGGAACGCGTGCATGAATGCGAGAAGTACAGATAATCCGCTGTTTTCATCTCGCGTGAAACACCGGAAGTTGACAACTTGTGTGCTTTGGGCAAAATGAAACGGTAGTGTTACAAAAATTACTGTTTAATTAATGTCAAGTCTTCTTTTGTATTTTATGAATGCTATTTTTGTTAAAAATTCCGTATTTTGATTTTCTTTTTGAAACGCTCTGTTTAGAACGTAGAGAATTGTGTATGAAACACTCAATGTGAGCGGGAAATCGTTAGGGAGCAAGAAATCACTATGTTATCAGCGAGAAATTACTGTATTATCAGCAAAGAATCAATGTAGCATGATTATACAGGGAGCTTCATAATTAGTGTGATTATATTTAACTATATTTGATTCTGAACAACTTTTCCTTTGTAAAAATGCTGTCTTTTGTTAATAATCCAAAAACGAAGCTTCAAACCTTTACAAAGAAAAAAGTTGTTAAAAATCACGTCAGGTACAACCCCTTTCTTACACTACTCATGAAACGCCCTGTATATCTCATCAATGTACACAATAAAGACAAACCGATTATAAAATAAACAATTCTTTCCACCAAATATTTATCTGATATTTTCCAAAGCTTCCTCTAAACATTTACCAAGCAATCTACCTTTCCCGAAAATAAAATTTACCATATCACTCGGAATAATACCGAAAAGGGATGATAGAATTGAAAAGCGATGGGATCGAAATTAAAATTGAAGGTCACCTCCAGCACTTTCAAGCTGAATTGACAAAGACCTGGCTGAACCTTTTGGGACATTAACATAAATCCGATAAAGGTTTAGGTACGATAACAATTCTCTTCACTCTTCCTCGACCATTTTACCAGAGCCTGGAGCTGTCTAACGAGAATACGTACACCGAGTGTGCAAACAAGAACGTATAACACTCTTCGGTACGTTATTCAACTATGTTGAATGGAATTAATTACTCTTGTCTTGCAAAAATAAAAACATTTAATAATTAGATCTTTTACTTGTTATCCACTATTTTTAGAATTATGAAAATATTTATTAAAATAGTGAGGTGAAGTACACTACCGTCCATACGTATCCGGACACAAGCGAAATATGCATTCGCGTTGCATGAAAGTTATTCAAGTATCTGCAACAGTAACTAAAATCGATTTTTTTTCTGCGAAGGTCAGAATACTGGAACGTTTTTCGATTGATAATTCTCATTTGAAACTCATATCTCGATGGAAAAGAAGCTACAGACGAACTAAACCGAAACTGTCGAGTGCATAGCGTTATCTCTATTCTTATCTCCATTGAGGGAACCTAAACATCTACCAACAGTTTACAAACACTTGAGACATATCGAAGAACCCTCTGAATACGTTCTGCACCATAGAAATGAAACAGTAGAAATTAAAATTTTTTTTAGAATCAAAAGCGTTTCATTAGATTCACAAATTTGGACTTTGTACTTCTGGACATGAATTTTACTTTCACACTTTCATTGTATAAGTTGTATTTAAAAATTAATTCTATTACGTTATGACACCTCAAAAAAGGTAATAATAATTATTACAAATGATATGATAACCCTAAATATCTTTCGTACAAAGTTCAACTATGTTTTATGTAACGAAACCAAGTGTCTGGATACTTATGGAGGGTAGTGTATGTAGGGCTGATTGTATCACATCACCTTAGGGTTCGATCATCGTAGAATTTAATTGTATTATATCTTAAGGTTCGATCAACAGACTTATTTGCATCACATCATCATAGGACTTAATACCATCATAGAATATATAACACCATCATAGAATTTAATAGCATCACATCATTTCACCATAAGATTCAATTGTATCACACCATCAGTTACTAATATGACGCTGTCAGTTAAATTATATAATTAAATAAATCTAACATTAGATTGTTACTATACGTGAGTTTTAATAGCTAGAGAAAGGACATTTGTCAATGAGAATTTGTCAGAACAGGCACCCAGTAAGTGGAAAGGTATGAGTCCAAATGAAGAGTGATAGATTTAAATAGGTTAACCATTCCTTCCTACAACATCAAATATACCTTGTATGTTTCACTTAAAATTGTGTCAGTTTCAAGCATGAATCTTAATTTGCCTCGAAAGGGACTTAAAACTCGTCTTCAAGCATTTGGAATAATTCTTAAGTTAGAAGAAAAGCTTCACCTACATTCAATCTCAAGGTCCACCAAAACTCCACCAAACTCCAGTAAATCATGCTAAACATGATTTTAAAATTGACAGTCTTTGTGCGAACATTGATCAGCGCGAATATCGCTTTGTGAGAATCCAACAAATTTTTCGCTTCATTATCAAAGGTTTCGTACTATAGAGAATCTGGACTGCAATGCAGCCACATCAAACGAGAATTGTCAGATCTATAGCGAGGCAATGTTCAATTACATCGCAGGTACAATCGAACTCGTCTTCTTAAGTTACGGCGATTGCAACGTCGTTTAATCGGTTATCAAGTAACCGGTCACTCGTAAAGTTCATCCAGTGAAAGATCGGGTCGGGTCAACGATCGCACGCGAGAACTCACACCGATCGAAATTTCCTGGCGGGAAGAAAGCCTGCGCGCCATGAATAATAGGTATATCGATCACCCTCGGTCGATATGTAATTTACGAATGATTAAACGCGAATCGTGAGCCGATCGAGCGGTGCCGATTAAACGCGAATCGAAGGACACTTCCGTAACACGCGAGCGTAACAGCTTTAGCGAAAAACTATCTGCATTTTTCATCCGCCGCCGGGTGTTAAACGAGAATTAGGTATTATGGATATTTCTCTGTGGGTTTTCGAAGCTTTGCATCGGTTTTCCTTTTATAAGAATTTAAACGAAGTATCCGGATATCTGAAAAAGTTACAAAAACCAGTCAATCGCTCGGAGATTTTCATCAAACTTTTTCTGCACGATCCAAAAATATCGCTTACATGTTTTCAAATGAAAAATGTAGTTAGTAAAAATTTACGAACAGAAATTAATAATCGACCAAAACATAAATTATTTGAGTGACGATTAACATAGGCAGAAATCCATCTGAATAAACTTTGTGTAAAATAGAAAATTTGTTGAATCCTGATGTTCCAAATTAACTTGATCTTCTTAAAAGCTATATTTATATGACGAGTTCAAATTTAATTAATATTTTCTCTGATTTTTTTGGAAATATTGCAAAGTTGCGTGGAAAGTCGCAGTGAAAATTGTAAGGTAGAAACATAGGTAAAGCGTGTGGACCTCTGTTCACCATTTAAGGATTAAGGCAGAATATTGTACCGCCTGTTTAAGCGTCCTAAATAACACACCGCCCCTGTTTGTTTGGGTTACAATGTAAGACATTGCCCCAAGCGATTGTTCTGGTGCCTGTCCCTGGTTTAGAGGATCAGTGTTGCGCGTGCACTGTTAAACGCACCCATTGCCAGTTTAGCCCCCTCGGTTGTTGGTGACACGCTTCACTGTTCTGTTCACGGGAATGGAAGGGATTTATGTGCTTGGAAAAGTCCATATCGTTGATTTAATAAGGGAGGGGTCTCGAGTGTCCCTTCCATATTCTGGCCTACTTTTGCTGTTCAAAGTGTTCTCCACATGTGAAATTTTGGACATGGACAATATTAAATCTTCCACATTATCTCCATACTTTAATATAATTCTTTTAAAGCTTCAAGTAGATTAAGAAAATAAATAACTGCGAACTGAGCATGCCTACATTGATAGACATTTTAACTCAGTCATGTGAATTACCCCCGTTTGAATATTTCAATATTATTCACTGACTTCAATATTATTCTTCATTGATACAACCAGATTGATCCACTCTGTGATATAACCAACAGATCGCTAACAGTGTCTAGTTATTTAGTATTGTCTAACTATGTTTCAAAATCCGCCATTTCATGTGTAATCAGCCAATATGGGCGTACATGTGTTCTCATTGAAAGGCTAATACAGAGTCCACACGAATGTTATCGAACAGAATACTGTGGCTATTCGTGTACCTATAAGGTCATAACCTGTACAGGGTCGTTTGTTCATGTTAGCAGCTAAATAAATAGCAGGTATTTGCTATTATTCCTTCGCTGAAACCGCCTCTGCATTAAAAATGGCGATAGCTGTGAGCACGAGGCACTAATATGGCCTCCCCCTTGAGATATTTCCCCATGTTCTTTTCACGTCGTCGCTGCAATCACTCCAGTTTAACCCCAGAACTAACTTCAATAGCTTCCACCCTTCTATACTTCATGAAGTCAAATTGTTCATGGTACAATGCCATTAGAATCAATTTTTATGAACTGATACTTGAGTAAATATAGCAAAATTTAGAGTGAATAGTAATGAGTAATTATGTGAATTCGTGGATTTTGGTTTCAAGGTTATTTATATTGAAGTTGCAATCTTTCATCATGAAATTGTTAATATTTGTTAACACGTTGACCGCCGCAGTGAAAAGTGACGTTTATGGTCAGACATAATACAGATTATTAAGAAGAGTACTTAATCTTTCAATTTTTTTTAATCTGTTAATGTATTGTCGACGTTAGGAGTCTTCGAATGTTCCTTTCGTCTGTTTTTTCTGTAAAGAAGTATTTGAACTTGTAGCACCGGTCACGCATAACCACCGTGCAAACGTGTTGAAGTATAAAACCTTAAGAAATTATACGATTTTACGCATTCTTTCTTATACCAGCAATTACCGTAAATAAAGAGTGCTCCTAGCTTTCCTCGCAAAGTAAATTCCGAAGCAGGAAACGGCCATTTAACGAGGTCATTTAATTTGGAGCTTTAACACGTTGATTGTAACAGCGGAAACAACTTTGCGTACCACGGCACGCAATAAATCCAATTGCTTCTTTTGAATGCAACCATTTAGCTTTTTACTTTCAGCTTTTCTTTTACTATTTTGCATAATCAATGCGAAGTGCTGAGGGTTGCTGGTGACTTGCATCACAAATTTAATATGAAGGAATAATTAAGAAAATGAGTGAGTGTCATTCTTACATTGATAATATAAAATATAAACTTGAAAATTTAAACTGCAAAATTTAATCAGTCAAACGTTCGAATTTGGATAAAATCCATCAATACTATTTATTGTTTTGATCCTTTGATATTATTTATTATCTTCCAATATTGTTACATCAAATATTCTGCAATAGTATTTATATCAAACTTTAATCCTTCAATAGCATTTATTATATCAGACTTTCATTTTTAAATTTATTGTATCAAACTCTAATCGCTAATAATTTAAAACGTCATTTCCAAATATCGTCCTTAAATTTTCCAACTAAAATTGCTATAAATCCCCATCATCAAATCCTCCCGTTAAAATAAAAATTCCCCCGTAGAACGCTATAAATTTTCCTGCCAAAATAATTCAACTAAAAATGTTATTAGTCATCATCGTCGCTGAAACTTAAAATATAAAACACAAACTGATTATTTCATCGCGTATCCCACCGCATGATATATGGCCACCGCTTCGCAGAGGCTTACGTCCAATTTAAAGCAATCATATAACCGAGGACAGGCAGCGATATCCCCGAAAATAAAATTCGCAATTGTCCACGATAATATCGAATTTCATTGCATTTTTCACATTGCGCCTCGCAATGCCGCCAGGAGCCATTTCCTTTATAATCATGGGACCTCGAACAAATGACTGAGCGAAATAAACCGATATATCCCAATGAGATTTGGAAACATGCACGGAAACGTTAGGCGGAAGAGGTAATCGTTCGGACGTATCCGAAGATACGCAGGGGCATTCACGGAGTTTTATTACCCCTGTTTTTGTCAATACCCGTAGGGTACGGGGCGTCGTTTCTTTCTCTTAGCAGTGATATTTCACCATGGTCAGAGGAGACGTTCGCCTCTTAAGCGTCTGAACCCGTTGGTCCTGGTTCGGTTGACAAAGAAGGGTGAGAGCACGGGATAGTTATCCGCACTGCAGAATTGCCATTTTCCGGTTTCTCCCTCTCCATTTCACTCCCCTAATCCCAACGCCATAAATTAGCCAGGACGGAAGTTCGATACGTTAGTAGCATTTGTCCATGGTACACCGAAATAAAGAGCAGTTTGAGTAATAATGCGCGACCTCTGTTTCCTCTGCCGCTCGTTCAATTATTTCGATCGTACGAATCACCGACATTGTACTTCTCTGCAAGGGTTGCTATAGGGGCTTGAAGAAAAACTCATGAATATTTATATGCTGCGCTGACAAAAAACCAGTACATGTCTATTTGTAACTGTTCCTTTATATGGACAATTATTCCTTTTTATTTAAGTTGTACTTTTACCTTTCCCTTTGTATTTTATTTTACTGTTTTACTTTTACCTTCTTTTTATTTAATTTTACTATTTTACTTTTACCTTTCTTATTTTATTAAATTTTACTATTTTACTTTTACCTTTCTTATTTTACTTAATTTTACTGCTGTACTTTTACCTTTCTTATTTTATTTAATTTTACTGCTTTACTTTTACGTTTCTTATTTTATTTAATTTTACTGTTTTACTTTTACCTTTCTTATTTTACTTAATTTTACTGTTTTACTTTTACCTTTCTTTTTTATTTAATTTTATTGTTTTACTTTTACCTTTTCTTTTTTATTTAATTTTACTGTTTTATTTTTACCTTCTGTTTTTTATTTAATTTTACTGTTTTACTTTTATTTTTCTTATTTTTACTATTTTACTTTTACCTTTCTTATTTTATTCAATTTTCTTTACTTTACTTTTATCTATCATCTGACTCTATTTACAAAATATACCTCATACGTACAAATGAGTATTTGCCTGATTCTAATTCTAACCTTCTAAATTTGAAAATAACATATGAGGAGAATTATTCGATTAGGAAACTTTTCCGTGTAAAGACGTTCGTGCAGCTCAGGCAACTCCATTAACACGACTATGCATAAATCGCATGTGTGCTATTTCTTCGTTAGGGTAATAAGGTGATATTTTCAGCACGATACTTTGTAACTTTGTAATACTAGCTACGCAATCGCCAGGTGACAACTGACTGATTGCCGATGAAATCTTCTGTCATAAAGTATGTATGCAAATTGAATGGGGACATTCAGAACGCCGAGTATAAACACTGAGGTATATGTCCCATGTGATGATGGAAGCGAGTTTATCATTGTGCTAACTTACGAAAATGTTTGTCCCGTGAACTGTTCACTTTTTGTATGTTCATGTATGTTTTTATGTGATGTATTTCGTTGTGATATAATATTTTGTTGTTGTGTAGTAACATATGCAAAGCGTATGTGGTCACAGAATAACCTTTTTGATTTGTTGGAACTGCAGAAGAATTTCGAAAGTTTTTAACAATTTTTAAATTTGAGGAATTTGGTTATTGTGAAAGATGAGAAATTTGAAAAACCTGAAAATTGTGCATTCTACACATTTGTATAAAATTTTACTAATTGCAATGGACATTGAACTGACAACATATGTATGTAGGGTACATATGGTTTATTATTGTTATACAAGAATACAATTCTTGTATTTGAATTGTGGTCACAAGTGTGGTGCGTCACAAGTGCGTCATAAGGGTTAACATACAAAGAAGACATTCCTTCCTTAATAAACAACAGTCATTTGAGTTTCAACAGTTTACACAGAGAATATTCTCTGGCACGGTTACATTAGAGGAGTAAATAGAGTAACCTTAGTGCATTCAAGTGGTTGCGGATAGCGATAGGGTTAGTTCATCAAAATGAAATCTTACTCTAGTCTCAAAATTTGCTTTAGCTGCCCTAACCACATCGTTTACATGACGATTTTCGCACTGGAATTAGCTATTCTAACTTACTCTAGAAACCTAACCTTAAAATCTCCTAAAGCAGACCAGTGTTTACGTTAATAATTTTGCTACATAATTTGCTCCTTGTAGAAATCTCTTGTGAATTGTGGTTTAAAAAATTGCTCATTCAAATTTTATGGGAAAAATTTATTTTTCAACAATATTTCAAACTTATTTTTAAAAATATTTCTGTAGAACTTGGATAGAAATATTGTCATCACATGATTAATTTTATTATTGATCTGATTTAAACCTTCTTATGAAGCAAATATATAAATTTATGTATTTATATTTCTACCTTTACGTGAAACGTTGTTTATATTTGATTACGTATTTGGCAGATTCATATATCTTTCGAGTAATTTTAACATGTCGAGAGAGCTTAATCGTTATGCGCGCCAACTAGCGACAGAAGAAGTTCAACAGAACTTAGAAGTCGCGGATGTACAATTAGATAAACACGAACAGCTTTAGATAGGAATAACCGGAAGTCTGGTCGTGAATTAATTTTGCACGGATGCAGGGAATTTCGTGTTGTTTCTCATGTTAATCAAATTACTTAATCGATAAAATAACAAAAATACTGTTCAAACAAACGTTTGCATGATTTTATTTAGGACGTTCATAAAACTATCACAAAACAATGATTATCAAAAATTTATGTCAAAAATTGAATTTGCAGAAATCATAAGATGTTGTTTCTCATGTTAACCAAATTACTTAATCGATAAAATAATAAAAATACTGTTCAAACAAACTTTTGCATGATTTTATTTTGGATGATCACAAACAATTATTATCAAAAATTTGTGTCAAAAATTGAATTTACAGAAATCATAAGATGTTGTTTCTCATGTTAACCAAATTACTTAATCGATAAAATAACAAAAATACTGTTCGAACAAACTTTTACATGATTTTATTTAGGACGTTCACAAAACTATCACAAAACAATTATTATCAAAAACTTACGTCAAAAATTGAATTTACAGAAAAATCATAAAATAATAATTCTGGTGTGTTTACTCATTTTTGATTGAATTGTACAAAAATAAATATAACTAGTTACAATTACAGAAAAATTTTGTGAGACTGTAATTACAGTCTCTTCTTCTTAAGAAAAAATTTTAAGTTTGTTTTATAAAAATATTTAATAATTTTATTTCATAGAAACGTTAAATAATTTCAAGAGAATTTAAGAGAATACAACGTATTAAAAAATGAAAACCATTAGTCAAAAATTTTTGTGAAACTGTAATTACAATCTCTTCTTCTTAACAAAAAATCTTAAGTTTGTTTTATAAAAATATTTAATAATTTTATTTTATAGAACCCTTTGATAATGTCAAGAGAATTTAAGAGAATGCAACGTATTAAAAAAATGAAAACCTTTAGTGAACAAAACCTAAAATAAATAACCTATAAAGTTCTTCCATACAAAGACTTTATCCCACAAAAAAACCGATGCATAGGGAATTATTCGAATCGCTTTATTTTTAACTGAGTATTTACCGGAACTTATAGCTCTTGATACGTAGCCAGTTTAAAACGGAGACTAAAATATATCCACGATACGGAACAGTAAATGTCGATCGCGCGATTTATCGTGAAAACGTGACAATAACCTCTACTTATCTTTGGCACGCACTCTGCTCAATTCAACATTTGATCGTTCGCATTCGAGCTACTGATCTTCTTTGCCTCCGCCATCTTTATTTATTGCAACTGGAAGAGAATGAAAAAAGCTTAAATGTAATTCCCAATAATGCATACGGAAGCCTTCGATAACTGAAACAAGAACAAATTGTTTAATCTGAGAGTTATTATTTCGTATCGAAAATCAATTCTCATATTTCAAAGCTATTATTTTATATCGAAAATCAATTCGGACCTGTCATTATTTTATATTGAAAATCAGTTATGTTTTAAAGTTGTAATAATTTTCTATAGGAGCATCTTGTGCGTTCGACGTGCGCTCGAATTTAATTCCCTTTTGTACGAACACGATAAATTAACCGAATTATAACGTGCGACGGGAATAAACGTTTAATGGAACATTCTAAAGGAGACAATAAAATATTTGCCGTCTAGTTTTTCAGCGAGTTTTTTACACCGATAGATTCATAATGCGTTCCGCTAGAAGAGTTATAATTTCGTTAATATTTTTATGTATAAAATCTGATCAACGCTTTATACGAGGCGAAAGCCATTCGCATCATGCAAATTGAAATGAGTCAAAGAAATGCTGCTATGGCGAGCGATTGCACGCTTTGATGTACAAAATAACATAAAATGAAATTGCTGAAAGACAGTTTTGATATGCGTGCCACACGTTGACCCATTAAATTAGCGTGCTGAGCATCAGGCTGAATTGCATATAACCGTAATCCATGAGAAGTGTGTTATAAAACCAACGGAATAAAATGAAAAACCATCAATTTCACTGTGCGCGACGTTACCTTGAGTGATGAGTTCAAACAGAAAGCAGACGTTCTGCAACCTTTATTATCAACGTCAAAGACATTGAAAGTATAGTCAAATATTATTTCACTGGGGGAAAATGTGATTGATCAAAGAAAGATTCACTAGTTAATTTTTAGAGGATTTGTTGAGGTCTCATAGAAATTTGGGGTGGATGCAGGTTTTTGGGGATGTGGGAATTTGGTAATTTGATTTTAGGAATTTTCAAGTTAGGTAATTTAACTTTAGGGATTTTCAAGATAGGTAATTTAACTTGCGGAAATATGGCAATATATTTGGCAGTCTGCGAATTTTTGAAAATATAAATTTGGGAATATATAGTGGATCTAAGGATATAGGAATATATAGAAGTTTGAAGATATAGATAGAAACCTTGAAATTTGGAAGCACTGGGATTTGGAGACCATCAAATTTGGGAATCTGGGGATTTGGAGATCTAAGAATTTGGGAATCTAGGGATTTGGTAATGTAGGAGTTTGGTAATCTAGGGATTTCGGGTAATAAGAATTGTGGACCTAGAGATATAGAAACATAGAAGTTTGAAGATGTAGTAGTTGGGAATATTTAGATTATGAAGCTCTGGGATTTGGAAGCCATCAAATTTGGGAATTTGGGGATTTTGGAGATCTAAGGATCTGGGAATTTGGGGATTTTGGAAATCTAAGGATTTGGGAATCTAGGGATTTGGTAATGTAAAAATTTTGAAGCCTAGGGATTTCGGGAAATAAGAGTTTGTGGATCTAGGGATATAAAAACATAGAGATTTGAAGATATAGTAGTTGGGAGCATTGAGATTTTGAAGCTTTGGGATTTGGAGACCATCAAATTTGGGAATTTGAGGATTTGAAGATCTAAGGATTTGGGAATCTAGGGATCTGGTAATGTAGGAATTTTGAAGCCTAGGGATTTCGGGAAATAGAAGTTTGTGAACCTAGGGATATAAAACATAGAGATTTGAAGATATAGTAGTTGGGAGCATTAAGATTTTGAAACTTTGGGATTTGGAAGCCATCAAATTTGGGAATTTAGGGATTTTGGTGATTTAAGGATTTGGGAATCTAGGGATTTGTTGATGTAGGAATTTTGGAATCTAGGGATTTCAGGAAATAGAAGTTTGAGGACCTAAGGATATGGAAACACAGAAATTTGACGATATAGGTAGTTGAGAAGTTTGAGATTTGGAGACCAAGAAATTTGGAAATTTGTGAGTTTCCACGGTCTACAAATTTGGGAATCTAGGGAATTGGTAATATAACAATTGTAGAACTTATAAAATTGGGGACATAGAAGTTTGTGGATCTAGAGATATGGGAATAGGAATTTAGGACATGAGTACTTGGAAACCTTGAGATTTGAATGCTTTGGTATTTAGAACTACAGATATCTAGGGATCTAGGGAATCTAGGACATCTAGGGATTTCGGTAATATACGAATTCTAGAAACTGAGATTTGAGGATGTGGAAATTTGTAGATCTAGAAATATGGGAATATAGAATTTTAGAAATATAAATACTTAAGAATCTTCACATCTGAAAAGATATTAAATCTGTTTGATAGAATACCTAACCTAACACGAAGCAATAAACTAATTTCCTCCAATTTTTATCTAAAAAACATTCTCACTATAATCTTTCACCCATAAACTAAATTACACCATATTAAAAAATTACCCTTTAATGAAATAAACTGCAATAAATCAAATAGTGCATAACACTTGAGCGACCTCTTTAAAGCATGAACTTAATATGTCTTCCTCAAAAACAATTCTATTTCAAACAAAACATTATCAATAAAACAAAACTTCATCAATCTCGTAAGTTCAAAAATATAATAAAAGAAGCTTGTATTTACATACTTCCTATAAAAGATTCATGCAGTATTACGTTTGAGGTTATATTACCAACCTCACAGAAGAGCGCCATCTTTTTTCCACATTAATCCACAAACGCTGTTCTTTCAAAAATCATGAATCGTAAAGGCTTCAGAGAGGAATAGAATTAACCGAGAAGAAAATGCGTGAGGAAAACAAACGGTTTTTCACGAGTACACAAGCGTTCGAGATTCGTCAAGAGGACAGGACCATAAATCTCTGACCGGCGCATTGTTAAGTCAGCATTATTGTAGGACGGAACAACCGCGAGTTATTTCAACGCGCCGGATCAATCAATATTCTGCGAGCAGGAGATCGTTCGCCTGATTTTCGGGCTTGAATGTCGCCTTGTGGCGTGTTGTATATTAATGACCGCTCCGTGCCATACAGTACGCGTACAATAGAATCTCGCGAACAATGCTGCGCATCGATTCGGATGACTCAATCATGGTAGCCTAATTTCCAGCGAAGTGAGGTTAATGTGCATTGTAACGAGTCTGATACACTTAGCTGAAATTTTCAACGCTACTCGAAATCCGTGGAAATGAATTCTACTGGTTTACCTATTGTCTCCTTTTATGTTAGTGCTTGAAAATTGAAATATTCTTTCATTTTTAGAATTTAAGTAAAATGGATCTGAATGCAGAATGAATAATGTGGAATGATGTATAACGAATCTATAATTGAGACAAATTTAAGGAAACTTTTATATGGGAGTTTCAGATGTAATATTGATTAACAATAAATATATAAGCTTTTACTTAAGATCTAAATCATTTTTAACGGCTTTAAAAATTACCTTGAAAATGTAACTGACACGTCTGACATTTCATCATTTTTATATATACGACTTGAAACATGTTTTTATAAATTGTTTTATATTAATCTAAATAAGTTCTGTATAATTTTAACCAATAATAGAAACATACCTCATTTAAACGAACTTTCACAAGACTTTCATAAAGACACTTGAAGAAGAAGACTTGAAGAAGATACTTCTAAAGACTTTCTACAGAGACAAATTTTACAAACAACCAATAGACAGTTTCCACTAAAACTGAACATCTAACTACTGTTTCCCTACCACTACTAAAAAAAATATAATATAATGTGATTCTATATAATTTCATCATTTTTATCATCAAAACATCCTACTGAATCTGAAACTGCTGAAACATACTGAAACTACACGAACAATAATATTTTCCTATTTCTGACATCAGCGAAACTTAAATGAACCGACCAGTATAACACTGAACGATGTTATTCAGAAATGAAGTCATCCAAAGAAGAATTACAAACATGACGTTGCGTTATTAATGACATCAAGAATGAAACCGTAAATTTATAAAGCTATACATTGTTTGATTTATAGTTTCATTTGTGGTGTACTTAATAAAGGAACCCAGTTGAAAGGTACTGCAGTACATGATGCTATCTGCAACAATCTTTGCACCTGACCATTTCTCACCACTGCAATCCTTGTTAAACGACTTTACCCATTATTTATGGCCGCAAGGATGGTATAGCTTGCTGCAGCTAAATGAACACTTTTATCATTAAGATACCGTTCAGATTTCAGTGGAATTAAAAGCAACGTTTCAAGTGTCACGTTGCTTGACGAAATTATTAAACTCTGCAGTGAAGGAAACCCAACTTTTCATTTACGGAAGAAATCTATCTTTTATTTATATAGAAGGAATATCTGTGAAATATCTGGAACGGAGAAAAATTGGTGAACTTTTGAAAATAATTGTTTTTGGTCTTTTTACTTCTTAATCAGAAATAAAGTGAAATTGGCATTTTTTCGATTGGTCGTATAAAATTTTTTGGGACGAAAGATATTTAAGAAATATTACTGAAATAGTTCTAGTAATTATAATAGTGAAATTTGTAATTAATTGTATTATAAGCTGGGGATACTTGTCCAGTTGCAACGTTATAAAAGTTTGTGGTTAGTTTCACAGTGAACCCAGATGGCGCTCCTGCTAGTCGCTTCACATCGATGAATATTCTAATAAAAATCCTAAAATAATTTCGTATGAATTTAAAACGAAACTAAAAGCTTCCTTAAATATCTTTAATACATCATCCCTTGACAAAATCCAAAAAATTATTCAACCGTAAATTGCACAGCAGTATTTTTCTATCACTGCTCTTTTTCGACCCCAATAAAAATTGAAAGGTATTTTTATAGAATTCAGAAAGTATAATCTCTGATTCCCGCGAAAAGCGTCTTAAGTTCCTCCATAAGCGGGTTGCATTAATACCCTTGTGAAACGAAGAAATTCTTAGAAAACTCCGTACAAAAGTGATCCCGTTTATCTCCGCGTATTACCTGGCACAGGTTAAAGTGATTCTCTAGCTGAAGTGTATTTTCCCCTATCTATCACATTTTCTGCGTGGATATGAAGACCTTGGATTTCCTGCAGAGGTTTACGATAAAATCCACGAGCTCCGCTTTAAAACGTTACTCTCTGCTTGTTTCACCTCGCGGAGATTTGCTGTCTGCAGAATAATAAGTTTCTTCGAATATGCAGAGTAAGTCATAATACTTTAGCGGGGATAATTTGAACGATCATTTGAAAAGCAACCAAGTCGTTTAGCATATATGTTACGAGCAAAGTGATTAATAAGTCATTATTTATAGTAGTCGGGCAGATTTCGTTTGCATTATTCATAATGGCCGGGCATTATGAATAATGTCCGTGTTATTCGCTTCGTTTACAGTCTGCGTGGCTTTTCAATTTTAATTTATTTACGGGTTGTAAACTTTGGGGTGTTTTTATCAAGAATTTTGAGGAAATGTTTTGGTATGGATGGAAATTGAGGTTGTGGTTTGGGAGTTTTGGAAGATGGGGACTTTGAGGAGTTAATGTTTTGAAGCTTGGAATTTTGTGACTGAGATTTTAGGGATTAGTATTCTTGAAGACTGGGGATTTGGATTTATGGGATTTCTGGGTTTTGGAACTTTGAGAATTTGGGGACTCTGACAATTTGGAGGCTTTGAGAATTTGGAGGGTTTGAGAATTTGAGGGCTTTGAGAATTTGGAAGCTCTGAGAATTTGGAGACCTTGAGAATTTGAAAGCTCTGAGAATTTGGAGCCTTTGAGAATTTGGAAGCTCTGAGAATTTGGAGCCTTTGAGAATTTGGGGACTCTGAGAATTTGGAGACCTTGAGAATTTGGGAACTTTGAGAATTTGGACGCTCTGAGAATTTGGAGACCTTGAGAATTTGAAAGCTCTGAGAATTTGGAGCCTTTGAGAATTTGGACGCTCTGAGAATTTGGAGACCTTGAGAATTTGGGGACTCTGAGAATTTGGAGACCTTGAGAATTTGAAAGCTCTGAGAATTTGGAGCCTTTGAGAATTTGGAAGCTCTGAGAATTTGGAGATCTTGAGAATTTGAAAGCTCTGAGAATTTGGAAGCTCTGAGAATTTGGAAACCTTGAGAATTTGGAAGCTCTGAGAATTTGGAACCTTTGAGAATTTGGAAGCTCTGAGAATTTGGGGATTCTGAGAATTTGGAGATTCTGAAAATTTGGAGACACTGAGAGTTTAGAGACTCTGAGAATTGGAAGACGTTCAGAACTTAGAAACTTTGAGAATTGATAAACGTTCATAATTTGGAAACTTTGAGAATTAAAAAATTTTGTGATGTAAGGTCTGTGACACTTCAAAGCCATGGAACCAAAATTTCAAAATATCGTGACTTTGAAAGTATAAAATTGTTAAGCTTCTAAGACCTTGTCACTTCGAAACTTTTCTAGTACTCAAAATAATAAATCGTGAATTTTATTGAACTCTGAAACGACTCATATTGTTACGAATTCGTGACGAATTCGCAATCGCAAGCTAAGTATTAAAAGTTCAATATAATGAAACATTTAAAAATAAATAAATATTGTATAAATAAGTTACACAAGTTTTTAACGAGTTAAATGTATACAAGTCTAGTGATTGAAGAGAAATTCATTACGATACTATTCATTAACATAACCTACATTTATAGGTTATGCAGCAAGATGGTGCACCTGCGATCCCACTATAATTATCAGTTCTCATTGACCCAATTGTAATTGCAATTTAAAAGTTCCGTAATTATGGTATTAGAGAAAACGAGAAAGTTTGTAAAGCATCAATAACATTCATCAAATTCATTTTGTAACAAATACAGAGAGTGCAGTTAACAACTACATCTTTCTGTGTGGATATTTACTTCAGACTTATGCATACTGAGCTAACAGATTTATCGCCTTGGATATACTGCCGTATAAATTACACATGCGTGACTTCTAGACAATGTTTCATTTGCACAGAATTTGGATTATCCAATTTATTTAGCTGTTTGCCTACAGTGAATAGCGGCAGCGTTTACGCACTATGAAATGGTGGCTGCATATGCTTCCTCGAAGAAAAGCTGCTGATTATGCGAACATGGGACTGATTTAATTAATTTAGTTTGGGCGGTAAATATGTTTGGTAGTCGTTGATACAAATTTTATTGGGGGAAATTTACTGTGAATGGTTGGATGTTTACGAAATTGACGTTGAATATTTATATTGTGGTATTTATATTTTTATTGTCATAAAGTGTTGTAATACTTATTTAGAGGTTATGGTTAATATTTTATGTGTTCACATTTTTTATGATAAATCGATCTTCACATTATTCTACATTAATTAATAGTCAAACTTTAATTCAAACTTTAATTATTTCAAATTAATACTTTTGCAAATATCATTTTTTAATTTATAATTTTTCAGATATTAATTATTTTAAATCATCAAATATAGTTAGTTAACATTTAATTTTAATGTAAACATTTGCAAATGTTACAAATACGTAATTTTACAAATATGAATTTTTTCAAATAAAAATATTATTATTTTACATATTCTGCAAATATCATTATTTCAATTCAGTAATTTCCCAAATATCTCAAATTAATAATTTCTCAAATATTAATTACCTCAAACTAGCAACTAATAATGAACAATTTAACAATCAGTAATAATAGTTCATCTTTTAAACTTCCTCTCAGTGTATAAAATTTCATATTTCCGGAATTACCGTATTATTCTTAACCTGTATATCGAACGCAATTAAATTCAGGGTTTAACTGATATGTTACCAGCAAATGATGTGTGATATAATATTAACAATATTGTGTAAAATTGAAAATAATACCGAGCATTTAAAATCAATATTTGCAAATTTATTCCATGATTGCAATTATGAGATCGCAAATTGATTGACTGGTTTTAATACGGTTATGGATACCTGTTGCCTTTAATGTAAACATAACAATACTTCATTAGATTACTCAGTGAATTTTATAAAATTTAATATGTAAATTCTGCTAATCTTTTATGGCATCATTTATTCATTTTCATTGAAATTTATGAGCGTAAACAATTAAAACTTCGAATTGGTATTATGACGATTTTCAAGATACTTTGTGTTTAAAATAACGTTTATATTAATAAATGCAGTATCGATTTTTTTACATGATATTTAATTGGAATGATAATTAATTACTAATATTGATAATTAATTAATATGCATTTAAAAATAAAAGGTGCATATTATTAAAAGTTTTGTTTCAAGCAGATGTATTGATATACTAATTTAACACAATTTAAAAAATAAGGTGAAAAAATAAAAAAATTTGAAAGGCAATTTTTAAAATTGTCAGCAGAAATTTCATGAATTGCTGCGCTATTAAATTTTTATAAACTAAAGATGTAACTAACAAAAATGTATTCATATTTATTGTCAGAGTTGGTTAAATAATATTTAATTTTTGTTAACAGTTCTAATAAACGAGACACTTGTGGCAAATTAAAAAACAACAGATTCTGCAATAAACTCAACAAAGAAAATTTATTGTAAATTCTTATTATATCAAAATTAATAGTATTTTAAATATAGTATTATACCAAAATTAGTATAGTAAATTTGGAACTATGAAATTAAAGCTAACAAACTGATTTAGCAGAACGTAAACTCACTAGTACCACGTGGAACGTAACCAGGTTAAACGATTAGGTTAAATATTCACTACTCTCAGAAAACAGTAAAACTATTATCAAAATAAATTTAAATACTATTGAAACTAAATCTAATATTCTTAAACCATCGAAAATTCATCAAAATTCAACTCACAATTCTATTTACACAATAAAATAAAATTTACACCTTTTGCAGTATAATAATTTCAAACTAATTACCTTCGATCTAATTTCATCATACAGAATCAATAAAATTAATAAAATTAACAAAATTAACAAAATTAACAAAATTAACAAAATTAACAAAATTAATAACTAATTCCACATTTGAAAAAATAGTTCAATTATTAACAACAGAATTACAAATAACCTTACTTGAAACAAATTCAAGAAACAATTTTCTTCGCATAAATCTGCAGCGCATTTCCTAACACGTTGTCCCAAGTTCTTCGAGTTAGCATACATTTATCTTAATTAAATTTGCACGACACTCACGCGTGTCAATCTAGATTAAATCGCGCACTTAACTTGTTCACAAACATTCGCAAAAGCAGAAAAAATATCAAGGATACGCTAAAATTCATTTCATTCAAGGATACATTTGATGGGTTCATTGGTCCCAAATTAAATGAGCATCGTTACGAGGCCAGTGATTTTTTGGCAGCCGGTGCGAACAGATTTCCGGCGCTGAGGAAGTTCTCGGAATAAAGTAGAAAGGCAAGACGAAAAAAGGGGGATGAAGGTGGAAGCTTCGCAAGCAGTCGCCTCCCCTCTTTCATCCCTTATTGTCAGAAGGTAGCGCGCCAGAATCTCTGGATACGGACAAAAGTTTCCTACCCTGGAAGGTTTCTCGGGTTTCCGAAAATTCGACCGGAGAAAATAAATAATCCGTGATATCGGGGGATAATAACGGCGTTCCAGACTGAAGGCATTGCGAGGAATGAAGACATTGGAGTATTAAAAATTCAACGAGATTATAGACCCGCTTGGGTAACTAATCTTAGCTTTATCGGAACCAAGGACATCTTTAACCAAGAACGTTTAAACATTTCTGTTTAAACATTTCTGTTTGAACGTAATGTGTTTAAAGGTATTTAGGTGTTAAATTTGCCCGTGCGAAATCGAAAGTGAATCACTCTGTCCACGTTAAACGTCACTGCACGTGGTGTGGAAAAAACACTCGACCGTCGGTCAACACTGGAAATATATTCCGTAGACCTATTTCCATCCATGTTATCAAACATTTACGGAGGCTGTAAATAAATCTCTACAGCGGTAATAGTCCACGTTCGATCGGTAGACCTATTAGCCCCGATCTTTGACCCCCTCACATGGGGACTCGTGGAACATGAAAATGACAGGACTGTGGCGAACAATCACACGTGTCACTGGGATCCTCGAGGGAGCCGATCGGACAGTATGATAACTGACGGAGTTGCACTGACCTTCCACGAAGGCTGGACAGGCAAAGAGGAGCTGCACGACGATGTAAGTCGCCGACACGAAAATCCGGTTCAGCAACATCCATCTAGGAGTTGCCCTGACGTCGCGACGAAGAAGGACGATTCGCGCCGGAATCTCGGTGCAGACTGGCACACGAGGGGGCTACTCGGCTCGTCAGCGACGAGACTGAAACGCGAAAGAGGGGATGGTAAATCGGAGAGAGCAGGAAAGAGAGAAAGGCATCCTTTCTCGATTGCCGTAAGCTTTAGGGTGGTTCGCATGCGCCCGTCGGGGCTCACGTGCCCTCCGCCATTGCGAACCGTAGGACCCGCCTTCCTCATACGAAAGACACGTTCCCAGGATAGCGAGAAACACACGTAGACATACATTCTGACGCTGCTCTAAGGAATCCAACCGCGAAACTTCCCCTTAGGACAGATAGACGACCCCGGAGCTTTGTCCTTCTTTTCGGACGTCAGGTGGGCTCTCTGGATACCTGCTATTAACTTTACCGATCTCGATCGATTAATGATATATCGACAGTTTCGTTGGTGCAATTAGGTCTGGAGATTTTAGCTTCGATGATGATGTATGGTTTGAATGCGCTGGATGGGCTGCATGAAGCTGCTACACATGTGTGATATGTTTGGATATAGGGTGGATAGAGTGGAGAGCATATGTGGATATAATGTGGACACATGTATGATGATAACTTCATTGGTGTCTATCAATTTTTTAAGTAATTTTTGTTGATATTCAAGTTTTACATTTTTAGACAATTTTTATTAGGTAGCTCTTAATATCAGTGCTTATTTTTTATATATTTTTTTTGTAATTCTATTTTATTTTAATATTTAACTTTTTCGATAAATCTTGTATATAATTTTACTTTTTATTAATATTAAAAATTTTTAGATAACTCTTTTTTTCTAGGTATCTCTTTTTAATACTTTCAGACAATTTTTCTTTAGGTAATTTTTTATTACTAATTTTTAACATTTTTAATTTTTGTAATTTCATTCTTGTTGCATATTTGATATTTGCAACTTTTATAATTTAATTCTTGTAACATTTTGAACATTTTTATTTTTTGAAATTTAATTCTTTGAACATTTTGAACATTTTTAATTTTTGAAATTTAATTCTTTGAACATTTTGAACATTTTTAATTTCTGTAACATATTGAACGTTTGCAATTTTTGTAACACTCTTAACATTTACAATTTTTGTAATTTCATTCTTGTTACAAATTTAACATTTGCAATTTTTGTAATTTAATATTTTTAACACTCTTAACATTTTTAATTTTTGTAATTTCATTTTTGTTACATTTTTATCATTTTTAATTTTTATAATTTCATTCTTGTTACATATTTAACATTTACGATTTTTGTAACACTTTTAACATTTTTAATGTTTTAATGTAATTCTTGTTACATTTTTAATGATTGTATTTTTTGTAATTTAATTCCTGTTACATTTTTAATGATTGTATTTTTTGTAACTTAATTTTTGTTACATTTTTAACGATTGTATTTTTAGTCATTTGACTCTTGTTTCATTTTTAACATTTTTAATTTTTGTTACATTTTTAATGATTGTATTTTTTATAACTTAATTCTTATTACATTTTTAACGATTGTATTTTTCATAATTTAATTCTTGTTATATTTTTAACATTTTTAATTTTTGTTACATTTTTAATGATTGAAATGAAATATTTCTTTCCTTGTTTTTGAGATTTACAATGCAATAATATTGAAACGTTCTACAGTGAAACACGTAAATTTAAAACAAATCGTTATTCTAAAATTCCACTTGATTTCGCGTTTTTCAAAAGTATTTCGCGGAACTTTTAAGAATGCACAGCTACATTTCAATAGAAAAATTTGAGATATTTCGGTATTTACAGCTTTTTGCAAAGAGTGCCACTCTCGTACCGTAGCGCAAACGATTCCAAATGCGTTTTCCTCGAAATGTCCTTTTTCGACCGGCGGAAGTAAAATGAAAAAACGAACCAACTGATCGGTCTGAAATTTTAACGCGTCGTTCTACGTGCCAGTGACTTTCGCAGGATATCATATTTAAATTTCTATGTAGAAAAGTTCCGACAGTTCTCGTCGCATAACTTTCGCAAAAAATTGAAAACTTCTGTAAAATTCAACTTTCAACGCTATTTTGCTAAATGCTTTTTCATATTGCCAGCTCCGTGTCAACGATACTCTTCTCGGATTTTATAGTTTTTAAGTTTTTCAAGTTTAATTTTGTTCCAACGACCGCAAGCGATATAAATTAATAATCTATAGAAGTTGATAATTAATTTATTAACAATTCTGAATTTTTTGAAATTCATTTTGTACGACTCCATGAGTTGAAGGAAAGAAATTAATGAGGGTAGTTTTGGTTCTTTAATTATAATAAATTATAATGTAATTTAATAAATTATTATAAATTATTTTAGAAATTTTATACAATAAGAAATGAATTTCTAAACTTTATTAAATAAAAATTTATAAATGTATTTACACAATTTATGTTCTGTACTATTCTTTCATATATAAAATCATTTTACAACTATTTAATTGTACAATTAAAGTGATTTATTAGTAAGCAGTCAAGCAATCTATAAATTTGAATTGCATAAATCCTTTAAATAGATCACTTAGAATAATCATTGAGAGAGTGAATAATAAAAGAAAAGTGACGACTGGATCAGTAATTGAGCGATCGAATTAATCACACGAATCAATGCACCGTAATCGAAATGAATCAATAGCGTCTATACTGGATCTCACACGATTCGGAGGAAGTTTCTCAATCTATGGCGAATAAAAATACCTTGAAATCACTCCCTGCTTGAAGGATGAAAAGGATTATCCATTTTCTCCTGTTAGACGGTGAGATTAAGTTGGTAATTCAGATTCGTGGGATGGAGCAAACGTATAGGTACGTGCAGAGAGTGCTTTAACACATTGTTGATCAATCTGTCGATATTTCTAATCATCGTTTTTCTTTCAACCGAAATTAGGACGCAGAGGGCACAAGATAACAGATATAGATAACCTGTATTCCTATTATTTTCTGGTTATTTCAAATACAGAGGTATAGGGTGCATTATAACACAAAATAGAAAATACAGATTTAATGTCAGATAAATTGGGTTTAAGTTACTTTTTATTTTATTTAAAATTGTGAAATGTTATTTATGATTTTTATGAAAATTATGATTATATGTGAAGGACATTTTGGGAAATTCAATTTTGGACAAGTTTTTGAACGCGTCATTAAAATATATTTTTAATAAAAATTACTGATATTTTGAGGTTAGGAAAGCAACTGATTTATTATTACACAAACTACAATTTTCAATTTTAAGTAACTTGACACAAAATTAATTTCTGACACGTATTTATACTCCATCGTTTTTAAAATCAATGAATTAATTCTCATGTTATGAAATTTTTTAGGTTAGGGAAGAAACTGATATATTATTACTTGAACTTCAATTTTCAATTTTAATTAACCTGATGCAAAATTAATTTCTGACACGTATTTATACTCCATCGTTTTTAAAATCAATGAATTAACTCGAATGTTATTAAATTTTTGAGGTTTGGAAAGAAACTGATATATTATTACTCAAACTTCAACTTAGAATTTCACCTAACTCGATATAAAACTTGTGACAAATATTTATATTTCAACTCTTTCATAAAAGGAACATAAATGCATAGACTATTCAAAAAGTGTCACAAATAAATACAACTCGTCTTTCCTTCTCCAAAAAATTGATCAACGTACCATAAAAAAATACGCAAAAGAATTCTCAAAAAAATTGCCCCCACAAAATCGTGAATTCTCATCGCAAATCGCAGCGAAGAATATAAAAATGGCCGCTAAACTCCGATGAGAGTGCAAAAAACAAAGTCTCGCAGAGTTCAAGCATTCGTTTCCACTGAACGATGCGCAGAGCGGTGCAAGTCATAAAACCGAAGCCACCGTATCCTAATATTCGTAACAAACATTATAGTAGGAACATCGCACTATTTCGAAGGATGACTTTAAGTGCGAGTATAGCGAAAGTTTCGCGAGGGTGTCCTCGTAAAACGGTAAGAGATGGTTTCAAGGTGACTGCAGGAAGCGAAACGTGTTTCTAACTCCTTTGCCATCCCCTCTTTTCGCCGTTGTTTCTACGCTTAACCCCTCGACGTGTTTCTTTCTCACCCCTCGGTTGCTTTCATTGGCGTGGTAAAGTCGAGATAATCCCTGCGACACAACCATCCGTCCGCACCTTTCGAGAGATCGATTTCTACGCCGTTTTATTTCCCGCATCTTTCAGCTCGTGAAAATACAGGACTTAAATGCGAAATTTCAAATAGTGGTGCGGTAGACGGTGTTTGTATAACGTTGAAATTATGAGCAGCCTAGTCATTTTTGCTCTTTGAGTGGTACTTTAATGTCCTGGAAATTCTTGCAGGTTAATAATTTCAGTTGCTGCGCGTCTGGTTAATATTCTGGTATTTATCTGCGTTTTTGGTGGAGATGGGGACTTTTTATACTGAGGAGTGATTAGGAATTAGGGTGATTTAGTGGTGATTTTATGGTTTCGATGTTCGGTAATTTGGAAATTTAAGAAGTTAAATTTAGGAATCTGGTAAACTGGGAATTGAAAACGTGGAAGTTTGAGAATTGGAATATTAGAAAATTTAGAAATTTGGTACTTTCAAAATAGGGTTTTGGTGTCTGGGAGATTGGAAGTTAGGAATGTAGCAGTTTAGAGATGTAGAAATTCAGAAGTTCAAAAATTTGGAATATTAGAAATGGAAGACTTGGAAATTAGGGAATAGGGAAATTAGGAAATTGGGAAATTGGGAAATTGGGAACTGGGCAATTGGAAGAATAGAAAATTAGAGAATTGGGAAATTAGGAAATTAGGAAATGAGGTAATTAGAAAATTAGAGAATTGAGGAATTAGGAAATAAGTAAATTAGGAAATTGAGAAATTGGGAAATGGGGAAATTGGGAAATTGGGAAATTTGGGAACTGGGCAATTGGAAAAATAGAAAATTAGAGAATTGGGAAATTAGGAAATTAGGAAATGAGGTAATTAGGAAATTAGAGAATTGAGGAATTAGTAAATAAGTAAATTAGGAAGTTGAAAAATTGGGAAATTTGGAAATTGAGAAATTGGGAAATTTGGGAATTTGAGAAATTGAGAAATTGAGAAATTGAGAAATTGAGAAATTGGGAAATGGGGAAATTGGGAAATTGGGAAATTAGAAAATTAGGAAATGGGGAAATTGGGAAATTTGGAAATTGAGAAATTCGGAAATTAAGAAATTGGGAAATTAGAAAATTGGGAAATGGGGAAATTGGGAAATTTGGGAACTGGGCAATTGGAAGAATAGAAAATTAGAGAATTGGGAAATTAGGAAATTCGCAAATGAGGTAATTAGGAAATTAGAGAATTGAGGAATTAGGAAATAAGGAAATAAGGAAATTAGGAAATTGGGAAATGGGAAATTAGGAAATGAGGTAATTAGGAAATTAGAGAATTGGAAACTTAGGAAATTAGGTAAATAGAAAATTAGAAAATGAGGTAATTAGGAAATTAAAGAATTGTGGAATTAGGAAATTAGGAAATTGGGAAATTAGAAAATTGAGGATTTGGGAAATTAAGGAATTAGGAAATGAAAAAATTAGGAAATGTTGAAATTTAGAAATTTAGAAACTTAGAAATTCACAAATTTGGAAACTTACTAACTATGTCAATTTTGTAACAATTTAACAATTCACCAATTTATCAATTTACCAATTTACCACTTAAATAATTAAACAGTCCAATAACTTGAATACTCAAATGATAAATAAAAATAAAAGACTATCGATTTACCCGTTCAATTTTTAAAATCGTTCAACGCAAAGTTAATTACCACGTCGAAGAAAGAAAATTTTGTGCTAACACACTGCGCCGCTTCTGAAAAGAAGATAGTCGAGATATCAAGAAACCGTGAAAAAGGAAATTTCTCGGTAACCAGTTTACTTTGGAACAGGGTACATCGTTTGCGAGAACGTCGACCAAGAAGTTGAAAGATTCAAAGTATGACGACATACTTCTCGATCCTTCTCATGATTATGTGATTATACATTTTTATTCAGGGAAGCCAACAAGTGCGAAGGGAGACATTGCGAAATGTCAGCGGCAAGGGTAGAAAGATGTACACAGAAAACTTTGAGGTTTATAGTTGTTTCATACTTTGTAATGGTTTTTAAAAAGTGGATGAATATTCAGGTAAATTGTTGTGTAATTAATAAATCTTTTTTGTGGGGAAGAATGTGAATTTTTGGTAAGGTTAATGTGTTACATTTTGAGGTTATGATATTATTGCTGATTCACTAATTTAAAAATCTACAAATTTTGGTATCTGGTTCACTCCTCCAAAAATTCATAAATTTAAAATTCATTGTGCACATTTTATCATACAAAAAGGTATTAAGCTTCTATTAAAATTATTTTCTCATTACTTACTTTTTTATTCTCCATATGAACTCAAATATCAAAATCAACATAAATTATCTACCAAGACCACTCTCTTCAATAGCCAACAATTTCCAACTGAAAAAAATATTAATAAAAAATAATATGGAAACCTAACCTAATTTTTGTTAAAAGTAAACGAAATTTCACCGAAATTGTATCTACAGCGACGCCATTTTCCCGAGAATTCACGTAAAAATTAGATTTCCGTCAGACAAAATTATCAACGACTTGTTTTTCTTGTTCGCAGTTTTAATGCAGCCTTTGGCTGTGATTGCGAGGAAATTCGCGTTTAAGTTTACGTCGGTTGCATGTACTGAAATTCATAGCACCGTTCCAATGCCGGTAATAGAAGCGCGCGAGATAACGTTCCGCATTGAAGGAAAAAAACAGTGTTCCTTGAGGAAACCGTTATCTCGGCCATTTTAAGATCTACGTCGGATCTAAATTCTGCGTGCTTCCTCAGAATTTCAGATATAAAGGCATCATACATTAAACATTCCATAGCCAATGAGAAAACTTACACATCGCGCGGCTTTCGCTCGAAAGAATTAACTTCCGCCATTGATCAAATAAAATCACAACGAATTCCATCGTGACTTGCACCTGTTTCAACCTATTTTCCGCTGAATTTCCGGCACAATTTCGAAATACGGAAACTTTCGTTTAATTCGATTAGAGAGGCTATACGGTGTTTCAACTGTTGGAATTTGTTGTTTTATATTTATTTTTGGGGTTTCAAGTTTGGGCGGGTGATAACTTGGGGATATGTTGGACATGAGGTGCGTTATAGGAATATAGTAAGTTAGACTGTACGTAGGCTATAATGTAATAGATTATAATGGACACATGATGACATGTGTAATATAGGAGATTGTATGTATGCAGAAATATGTAGGTATGTAGTAGGTATATGATGACTTGTGAATAATATGTAAAAGTAACATGTGAATAGAATAACTGTTAAGTACATAATACAAATATAGTAACTTGGACTATATATAGACTATAATGGACACATGATAACATGTGTGATATGGGAGATTGTATGTATGCAGAATTATGTAAGTATGTAGTAGGTATATGATGACTTGTGAATAATATGTGAAAGTAACATGTGAATAGAATAACTGTTAAATACATAATACAAATATAGTAACTTGGACTATACATAGACTGTAATATAATAAACTATAATGGACACATGATAACATGTGTGATATGGGAGATACATGTATACTAATGTACGTATGTAGTAGGTATATTATGACTCGTCAGTAGTATGTTATAGTAACTTGTGAATAGAGTAACTGTTAGCCATATAATACGAAAGTGGTAATTTACATTATATATAAGATTGTATATGTTAGCTATATAGGACTTAGATTATACATATGTGTAATAGACACATAATGACATGAGTAATATAAGAGATATAAAAGACTCGATGCACCACAAACAAAAATAAAGAAATTTACAAATTTGGAATATTAGAAGTGGAAAACTTGGAAATTAGGAAATTAGGAAATTGGGAAATTGGGAAATTGGGAAATTAGGAAATTAGGAAATTAGGAAATTAGAGAACTGGTGAATTAGGAAATTAGGAAAATTGGCAATTAGAGAATTGGGGAATTGGGGAATTAGGAAATTAGGAAATTAAGAAATTAGGAAATTAGGAAATTTGGTATTTGGAATTTGGAAAATTGGGAAATTGGGAAATTGGGAAATTGGGAATTTGGGAAAGTGAGAAAGTGGAAAATTAGGAAATTGGGAAATTGGGAAATTGGGAAATTAGAGAACCGGTGAATTAGGAAATTAAGAAATTTGGAATTTGGAAAATTGGGAAATAGGAAAATGAGAAAATCAGGAAATTAGAGAACTGGTGAATTAGGAAATTTGGAAATTAGAGAATTGGGGAATTGGGGAATTGGGGAATTGGGGAATTAGGAAATTAAGAAATTAGGAAATTAGGAAATTAGGAAATTAGGAAATTAGGAAATTTGGTATTTGGAATTTGGAATTTGGAAAATTGGGAAATTGGGAAATTGGGAATTTGGGAATTTGGGAAAGTGAGAAAGTGGAAAATTAGGAAAAAGGGAAAGTGGAAAATTAGGAAAGTGGGAAATTGGGAAATTGGGAAATTAGGAAATTAGGAAATTAGGAAATTAGGAAATTAGGAAATTAGCAAATTTGGTATTTGGAATTTGGAAAATTGGGAAAATGGGGAATTTGGAAAAGTGGAAAATTAGGAAATTTTGAAATTTTGAAATTGGGAACAAAAGCAAAAAGTACAGCTTAACATTACAAAAATCCCATAAAAAGAACAATAAAAAAAAAGTTACATCCTGCTTCGAATTATAAAAAATCCCCTTTTAAATATTCTCTCAACAAAATTTTATTACGCTAGCTCAAATATTTTATTACACCGTATCAAATTCCTGAATTAATTTCAGTTATGAAAGCTTGACGGAGGAATGTATTATTTATGTCCCGGGCATTGCTGAAACTTTTGTTCTTTCGTGGCCGTTGAGTTTATCGTGGTCGTTAAATGAAAACACCGTGTGAAATTAAGTTATGGCGAACGTATTGTATAATCTGAACGATATATCTGACATCGGCAAACATTTGCGAAAGCATAGCTCAGTCCATTGATCGGACGTTTTGTACTTTACGCAATCGTTCCCTGACTCGTGATACAAGATACACTGGCTAATGGAAAGTCGTTTTATTGCGCATTTACATGAAATATCGACAGAGTTACACGTGTAATGTGCGTTCTATACCTCTGAGTGCACCCATGGGAGATAATTTGTTGCCACGTTAGACGTTGTAACGTCATACGTATCTCTTGTGGAGCAATTGAGAACATAGTTGAATTTGAAAGTCTATTATGCTATGGGTGTGCGGCGAAATGTGGGGTGTTCTTTCAGTATTTTAACACTTAATGGTCGCATTTCAATGGAATATGGTGCTGGAACGTTTGACACTAGATTTATGGAACTCGTCAAAATGGCGGATATCTTGTTTTAAATTGCAAAATGTATTCAGAAATTTTTGTGCAAATGTCAGCTTTTGTCAAGATAAAGAATGAATGACAGGCAGTTCAGAGAAATTTGAGAATTTAATAAAATTGGAAGTTTGGGAATTTGGAAATGTTACAGTTGAAAGATGTATAAAGGATCCTTGACAATTTAAGGGTTTGGATATTTGATAATATGGGGATAGAGGAATTTAAAATTTTGAAAATTGAATCCTTGAAAATTTGAGGTTATAGAAATTTAAAAATGTCGGAATTGGGAATTTTGAAAATTTGGAAATTTGGAAATATGGGAATTGAGAAGTTTGCAAATGTAGACTTTAGATCTTTGAAAATTTGGGAATGTAAGAATTGAGAAGTTTGAACATTTGGAAACGTGCGAATTACAAAGTTTGAGAATTTGAAAATTTGAAAATACGAAAAACTTAAAAATTCAGAAATCCACAAAACCTTAAAAACTTAATAAATCACAAAAAGTAGAAAATTTTAGAATTAAACAAAAAATGTCAAAACTTGACAATTTCAATATCTGAATACAAAAATTCAAAACTGCACAAATTAAAAAATTTAAGTATTAAAAAAGTTGAAAGCTTGCAAGTCCTATAATTTAAACCCTTAAAAATTCAACATCTCTTCAATTCTCCATTATCAAAGAATTAAAACATAATCGTATTTTCAAAATAATACGAAATTACATGAATTACGTGAGTTAACAACGGAGACAGCAAAATTCAATTAAAATACAGCATGACTTCCGGAAACAGGAACGTTGCAACAGATCAGATATCAGAGTTCCAATAATTTATATTAACGATAATTATAGTATATCCGCCACTACGTTCGAAAATGGAAATGTAATGTAGTCAATGGCAGTTAATTTTGGAATTAACGTAAACTGATAACATCATCTATATTTGTCACAGGCCATAACTGCTCTGATACCGTAACCTGAATTAAAAAATTAGAACACGATATCGGTGATAAAACAAATTTATAATGATCGTTCATAAACGAGAACAATAATAGTTGCGACAGTTATGAAGCAATATATTATTCACCTTTGTGAAAACATCGAATACGTAAATAAATTTCCAGAAATATTTATTTGAGGTTTTGTCTTAATAATATTTTTTGAAAACAATTTACATAAAGAAATTTATTTGATGTTTTGTCTTAATAACATCTTTTTAAAGAGTTTAAAGAAAAAATGTATTTGAGGTTATGTCTTAATAACATTCTTTGAAAGAATTTATACAAAATATTTATTTGAGGTTCTGTCTTAATAACATTTTTTGAAAACAATTTACATGAAGAAATTTATTTGAGGTTTTGTCTTAATAAAATTTTGTTAAAGAGTTTAAAGAAAAAATGTATTTGAGATTATGTCTTAATAATATTCTGTGAAAGAATTTACACAAACTATTTATTTGAGGTTCTGTCTTAATAATATTTTTTGGAAACAATTTACATAAAGAAATTTATTTAAAGTTTTGTCTTAATAAAATTTTTTTAAGGAGTTTAAGGAAAAAATGTATTTGAGGTTATGTCTTAATAACATTCTTTGAAAGAATTTACACAAAATATTTATTTGAGGTTATGTCTCAGACACGTCCTTAAAAATAATATGAAAAAAATTTATTTTGGCAATGTAAAATTTTTACAATGTTACTTTTGCATTATACTTGCATTTCTATATAAAACTTCACAATTTTAGAATAAAAATTTAGTGACACATGAAAGTTTCCGATCACTCTACTTTAAAAAAAAGTATTGTAATTTACATTAACAATTAATCAATTGAATTGAACATCATTATACTTCACAGCGTCCAATCATAATTTCAAACACAAACATCGAATAGTCGATAAAATTAAAAACAATCACTCCAGAGTGAAAGATCAATCAAGTGATACTAATTCCTGAAAAAGAAAATTTTTGCCGTCTACATTTCACCAGCAGAATATCGTGCACGAAACCTCGTTTCCATTTTGCCAACCAGAAAGTTACTTCCTCTCTTGTACTTTCATTGCTGCAAAGATTAATCTGCAGTTGAACTTTGTTCATTAATGCGAGATCATAAAAGTTTGACCGATTTTCACTTCTAAGCGGCAACGGGAGGTTAAGGGATGTTTTAATTCTGTTTTATGTTATTTGCAATTGAATGCGTACGGGATGAGTGGTAATTTTGTATGCTGCCGGTATTTTTCAAGCTACGATGTTCTTTGTTTACGTGCACTTTGCGTGTTTGAATTTTTATTAAATTAATATTTTGATTGACCAAGCAAATTATTTAAAATAGGAGAGTATTATAATGAGACATTTAAAGGTTATGTTACAAATTTTGAGGTTAGAAATTTATTATTTTTAGGAATTTAATATTTAAAATTTATAGTTGGGAATTTGGATGAAATATTACAAATTTTTGGATAAAATATTAGAAATCTGAAAGTAGAGATTCAAGTTAGAAATTTATTACTTCTAGTTAAAATGTAAGAAATTACGAACTTAGGGATTAAGGTTAGGAATTATTCCTACAAAAAATTAAAATAGTAAATTGAAAAATTAAAGATTGCAATTCCAAACTTAAAAAATCCGAAATTTGCAAAGTTGAAATCCTAGCTTATGAAAATTCCAAGCTTGAGTCCCCAATTATAAAAATTCCAAGCTTGCAAACTCCAAAATTTTAAATCCCAAAATTCTCAAAACTCAAAGTTTCCACAATTGTGAAATATCAAAGCTAAAAAATAAAACAGCCTACATTTACCAATTATCGGAAAATATAATGATACAACTGCATATTAATCACGTTGTTTCACATTTAACCAAATTTTCCAACATTTCATTTCACCAGCTAAATATCGTATAATTAGAATGTAAATACATATTGCGTGTGCACCTTCTTCTATCGCAGTATCGTAAAAAAATATGTAAATTTAGTGAAAAGCTGCGATGAAGCTTTTCTTCGTTATAGTTCTCCTTCTTTTCTTATTAAACTTCGTGAACTGAAGCGTTCCTTAAGTTTCAAAAGAAAGAATGTACATCATATTAATAGATTTCTGCAACAACAAACTATTTGTTGTAAAACAACAGCTCTTCTGAACTGAGATTATATTTAAACTTTGATAATACGAGATGATATTATAGTTTTTTAAGAAAGTAAATGTCAGGAAAGTGAACGTTATTTAATTGTACCATCGTATGACACTGATGTGAATTTATATTCATTTATACTCAAAATCCCTGATAATAGAAAATGACATATAAATTGTTCATAATTTTCATTTATATGTATAAGAATTTTATACATTGATTTTATGTATGTCTTTACATAGCTACTTGAGAAAGCAAGTGTTAAGAGAATGAACGCCAGTTAATTGTACCATCGTATTACACTGATGTGAATTTATACTCAAAATCCTTAATAATAGAAAATGATATATAAATTGTTCATAATATTCATTTATATGTATAAGAATTTTATACATTCATTTTAAGTGTGTCTTTACATAGCTACTTGAGAAAGTAAGTGTTAAGAGAATGAACGCCAGTTAAGTGTACCATCGTATAACACTGATGTGAATTTATACTCAAAATCCTTGATAATAGAAAATAACATATAAATTGTTCATAATATTCATTTATATGTATAAGAATTTTATACATTCATTTTATGTATGTCTTTACATAGCTACTTGAGAAAGCAAGTGTTAAGAAAATGAACGCCAGTTAATTGTACTATCAAATAGTTCAAAAGAGAAATTATATTTAAACATTGATAATGTGAACAGAAACGAAATATAAATAACTATTTCTAATATTTAATATGTTTTATACTTATCTTTCCACCTACGTTCATCAATCATCACACACATACTGTGTCAGCAGCTATTAAAGCGTTAAAATGGACGTCAATTGTACCATAAATAAAATTCATTCATATTATGAAATAAAATTGCATTTAAAACTTAACAAAAAGCAAAATATAATTAACTGTTCCTGCCTACAGTAAATGTAAGAAAGTGGACGCCATTTAATTGTATCATCACAGAATTCCAAAGAAAATGACCAAGTATTATGTAATAAAGAATCGAACACGTTATATTACTACATAGCTCGAGGGAGAAATGGTACAACCTTTTATTTCAATTGCTACCACGCCTAAAGTTTGTTCAGAATCAATTGATCGCTCAAGGCTACTTCCTCGACTCTGAACGAAGTCGCAAGTGACCGTTTCCTTTACAATCTCGCTATGTACTTCGATTCCCTGAAAACACAGACATTCACAACGAACGGTTTGAGTCTACAAGCCTGAGTTTTCTATCTTTACAACGGAAAAGGTAGAAGGTAAAACAACAGAACACGCAAATAATGAAATAAAAGTTGCTCGCTGCTTCTGAAAGACTAATTGAATTCTTATTTCTCTCTGCATTTGCTTTCTAATTCTAAATAAATAGTGATTGTGAATTTCAGTAATAATTATCGTTGTAAAGACGTTATGGTACGGGGTCTAAAATTAGGTCGTCATGAAAAATTTATTGTGAAGATGTAGTGGTGAAAGTTAGAGCTTAGGACTAGTGGGATGAATTTTAATATGAATTTTTTAGTTCTCAGAATTAGTTAGTTTGAACATTTTCAAATTTTGAGATTTTTAGGTTTAATTTTTCAGAGACTCAAATTTCTAAATCTTGAAGTTTCAATTTCTCAAATTTCTAAATTCTAGTAGTTCAAATTTTCAAATTTTCAAATTCCACCACTCCGAATTCCAAACTTTCAAATTCCAGCACTTTAAATTCTCAAATTTCCCAATTCCAACATTCCAAATTCCAATCTTTCAAATTCTCAAATTTCCCCATTCCAACACACGGAATTCCAAACTTTCAAATTCCAGCATTTAAAATTCTCAAATTTCCCAATTCCAACACTCCAAATTCCAATCTTCTAAACTCCAGCACTTCAAATTCTCAAATTTCCCAATTCCAACACTCCGAATTCCAAATTTTCAAATTCCAGCACTTCAAATTTTCAAATTTCCAAATTTCAACATCACAAATTCAATAATTTCTAAATCCTTACGTGCCAAATTCTCACATTTCTAAATTTCGACGCTCTAAATTCTCAAATTTCCAAATTTTTATACCCCCAAATTCTCAAATTTCCAGATCTCTCTACGTCCCAAATCTCAGCACTAAAAATTCCCAACTTCGTAAATTCCACAATTGCAAAATACAAAAATCTCCAATTCTTCAAAGCAACTACCTTCTACGTCCCAAACTTCCCACATTCCACCCTCACCAAAATTTTAAACCCTCCAATTTTCAAACCTCCAAATTCCCATATTTCCCAATTTTCGAATGCAAAAATTTCTTGTTCCTACCTGACACAAATTTTATTTCTGACACACACAATATTTTTTTGTGAAATATTCAAACAAAAATATTGCAAAGAATGATAAAATTTTGCGTGCACCGCTCGCAGCGCCATAGAATTAAAAATTTAAACTACCTTGTTCGATTTTAATAAGCTTTTGCAAGACTTATACGAAACACGCGTTTAATATAATGCCAATTTAGTAATTTGTTCAACACCCGCCGTAAAGCATATAGCGGCTAAAATTTTTTTTTCAATTAGCTAGAAAATTGATAACCAGAATTACAAAGGTAGGTATTTCCAAAAAAGCAATTAAATCTTTTAATATTGGAGCAAAAAGGGATTCATGAAAAACCAATTAAATTTCCTCTCTTAATACCTGAATAAAAGGGCCTTGTATTACAACCCGCCAATTTGAAGAATGTAGAATATCGATTCTATTTAAAACGGACTTTTATTTCAAAGCTACACATTTTCACGTTGCGAGTATAATTCTTTCACGTTCAATTTACACTTCACTTAATAACCTCAGTTCGTACACATTTTTCCACATTTTGTTTGCAAAATGCGTTTATGATGTTTCATTTGAAAAATTAAAAGGATTGTCAAATATTTATGCGTGAAACGTTTTTATAAACCTTCTGGTGGATTCATGTGAAAACTGATGGATTTGCTTGATAACTTTAACGTTTGTTTACTAACTTCATGTTTGAAGTACACAAAAAATTTGTAGTATAAAAAAATTATATGTACTTGATACAAAATATAAAATATTGATGTGATTTATAAAATGTATTTGAAACAAAATATATGGTATATGAAGTATAATTGCATGGGAAGATCATGTATATGAAATATATTAAATTCGTAAAATTATTTAAAATAACGTATTTTTTCTCAAAAAAAAAGAACATTGTCATTAGTAAAATATCTCAGAATACTTTTATGAAAGTTCACTGTGAACATTTCTGAATCATCTCGGTTAAGATCAAGCAGCGTTCATAATACAAATATAATGACATCACGTGCCAACTCGTGGTAGTTTAGTATTTTTCCAGATCATTAAAATCTATAATTTTCAATATAACCACAAAAATTTCCCAATTTTCAAATTTCCCACTTTCCAAATTTCCAAATTTCCCAAATCTCACATTTCCCAGTTCCCAATTCCCACATTCCCCAATTCCCCAATTCCCAAATTTCCACATTTCCCAATTCCCACATTTCCCAATTTCCACATTTCCCAATTCCCACATTTCTCAATCCCCAAATTTCCCAATTCCCACATTCCCCAATTTCCAAATTTCCCAATTCCCATATTTCCCAAATCCCACATTCCCCAATTCCCAAATTTCCCAATTCCCACATGTCCAAAGCCTAAATTTCGCAATTCCCAAATTTCCCAATTCCCACATGTCCCAATGCCCAAATTTCCCAATTCCCAAATTTCTATAAACCTCAATCTGTCTCATTCAGATATTTCTTCCCAAAATTGTTCCCTAGAATTCCACTGAAAAAGCTCTCTAACCCAGTAAAATTTGAAGCGAGCTTATGTTCAAAATACTTGATAACAGGAAATGACATGTAAATTGTTTATAATATTCATGTATGAATTTTACACATACGTTTTATGTATGTTTCTATAGAGCTACTTGAGAAGGTAAGTGTTAAAAGAATGGACGCCATTTAATTGCACCATCGTTTGACACTGAAGTCAATTTATATTAAAAATCCTTGATAATAGAACATGACATGTAAATTGTTCATTATGTTCATGTATACTTATAGGATATTTATACATAAATCTTATGTATGTCTTTCTATAGCCGCTTGAGAAAGTAAATGCTAAGAGAATGGACGCCATTTAATTGTACCATCGTATAATACTGAAGTCAATTTATATTAACCCTTTGCACTCGAGAGGTGACTCAGTCACTATTCTATTTAATACAATAATATGAAATAAGCATTTTTTAACTGATTCTATAATATGGCACGTGTTATGTATAAACATAATGAAACAAACATTAGTGCAAACTATTAGTAAAGAAAGAATAACCTCAAGGTAATTCATTTAATTTTTTAACTAAGTTTCAAAGTTGCTGTTTGTAAACAGTCAAATTACCTTCAAATACAAAGGATTAAAAATCCTTGATAAGCCAGTAAAATTTAGCCCAAAGGTTAGCGTAAAGGTGGCAAAATTCAAGATCGAAAATCTGGTACACATTCGTATCGATCTAGGAACATTGTTGTCTGGGCGCTCTTTGCACGCCCTAATGTGACCCGGCAAGAGACTAAAGAGCAACACAAACGAGAAAACTTGGAAACTTCGTTAGCAACCATGCTGTTTAACCTCTCGCGTGTAGCATCATGTGGAAAGTCCCCGTTCAGATGGCGCGACCGTTCGCCGCGGATCCAGCCAGGCCTTAAATGGCGTCAGGGACGCGTTACGACGCCAATATTATGTTACTGTATAATGCTCGGGCCGTTACATGCTGCCAATGGTCCTGATTGCATCGTAAAACTTGCCTCGTAAGAGGATGTCGATCATGAATCGCTCGTTCATTGTAGCGGCGTGTAACGAGCGGAAAACTTTACTGTTCCAGGCATGGAGCTGCAACCTCCGGGAGGGATCGAAACGTTTGAGGACTCATGAAATTTCTGTTCGTTTGGAGTTTATAATGAAGAGTTTTGATGAAAATTTCGAAAACATTTCCATTCAATCAGCCCTGGGGAATAGTTTGTTAACTGGAGTGTGGAGTTTTACGTGACCCTCGGCGACGGGGAACTTCGGGAACGCGATAATAAAGGTGGCGCTTGTTTTTAGGCCAACTACCACGTGGAGGACGGCTAATTGACGTCGTTTAAACGATCGTTATGACTTTTCTTTCGTTAATCACTTTCTTTTGATCGTTATGACGTTTTCTTGGGGGATCTATGTGTGGGGAGTGTTACCTTATGTGTTAGAAGGGTGAAGTAATGATTCAGAATATTTGCTTTGGGTTTTGAGACAAATGTTTAAGGTATGGAATATATGACTTATTTGTATAGTGCTTTTGTAACATATGATTCATATGTTCTACTAGTTTTATAACACATGACTCATTTGTATAGCCTAGCACTTCTGTAACATATGACTCGTATGTTCTACTAATTTTATATCATATGACTCGTTTGTATAGTCCAGTACTTCTGTAACATATGACTCATATGTTCTACTAGTTTTATAACATATGACTCGTTTGTATAGTCTGATACTTCTGTAACATATGACTCATATGTTCTAGTAGTTGTATGACATATGACTCGTTTGTATAGTCCAGTACTTCTGTAACATATGACTCATATGTTCTACTAATTTTATATCACATGACTCGTTCATATGATCTAGTGCTTCTGCCACATATGATTCGTATGTTCCACTAATTTTGTATCATATGTCTGGTTTGTATAGTCTAGTACTCCTGTAACATATGACTCATATGTTCTAGTAGTTGTATGACATATGACTCGTTTGTATAGTCCAGTACTTCTGTAACATATGACTCATATGTTCTACTAATTTTATATCACATGACTCGTTCATATGATCTAGTGCTTCTGCCACATATGATTCGTATGTTCCACTAATTTTGTATCATATGTCTGGTTTGTATAGTCTAGTACTCCTGTAACATATGACTCATATGTTCTACTAGTTTTATAACACATGACTCGTTCATATAGTCGAACGCTTCTATAACATATGACTCGTATGTGCTACTAATTTCATACCATACATACATATCGTTTGTATGTCGCAGTGACTCTATGACTTACTCGTTCGAATGTTTTAACAGTTCGGTAGCAAATGACTCGTTCACATGTTCCAACAGTTCTACACATATGACTCCTCCATATGTTCCATACGTTCCACTAGTTCTACAACATATGATTTATTCAAATATCCCAACAATTCTACATCATACAATTTATACCGTACTATGGTAATCCTACAACATATAATTTACTCACATGTTATCATAGTTCTACAACATATGACTTATTCATATAATTCTTTTACTTTGGCCTACCAACTCGTAGGTTGACATCTATACACGAAATAGCTAGCACTACCCCTAAATATTATATCAATTAATTCAAACTAAAATTAGCATTTTAATGTTACGTAAATTAACAAACGATGATTGAAACATAGTGTAATCCGTAGTATTTAACCGAATTTCAACGCATTGCATATGTTAATCACAAACTGGGCCGAACGAACATTTCGTTTGTAGAATTGCTACAACATACAAAACCAATTACACGTTTCAATGGCTGAAGATGTCCAATCGGCAAATGTTTCGAATTCAATCGAAACCTGCTTATACCAGGGGAACCGAAAATTGGAGTACAACGGAATACGATCGTTGAGCAAAATAAATTTGCCACGTTTCAAACTACATTTCCGTTGGAACAAATTCGAAATGCAGTTAAATAAAGAGTTTTTATTCGAGACTTATTTATCTTAACAAATCACGCGGTGTTCAATTGTGTTTAACAGATCATGCGGTGATGTTGAAATTTGGACAATGCGAAAACAAACGGATTGCAATTATAACATCAGATGTATTTGGAATCAGGTCTCAATCTAGTCAAATTTCTTCAGAAAAAAATTAAAATTTACTATTACCTAAGTTTGAAGATTTGATAGTTTGAGATTGAAAATCTGACGTTTCTAAATTTCTAGATTGCTAGATTTGTAAATTTGCAGATATGTAGATTTGAGAATTTGTAAATTTGTAAATTTGTAAATTTGTAAATTTTCAAATTTCCAAATTCCCAACTTTCCAATTCTCCAATTTTCCCATTTTTCCCATTTTCCGCCTTTCCTATTTTTCAATTTTCCCATGTTCCAATTTCCCAATTCCTACATTTCCCAATTTCCACATTTCCCAATTTCCACATTTCCCAATTCCCACACTTCCCAATTCCCACATTTCCCAATTCCCACATTTCCCAAATCCTAAATTTCCCAACTCCCAAATATTCCAATTCCCAAATTTCCCATTTCCCAAATTTCCCAACTCGCAAATTTCCTAATTCCCAAATTTCCCAATTCCCAAATGTCCCAATTCCCACATTTCCCAATTCCCACATTTCCCAAATCCTAAATTTCCCAACTCCCAAATATTCCAATTCCCAAATTTCCCATTTCCCAAATTTCCCAACTCGCAAATTTCCTAATTCCCAAATTTCCCAATTCCCAAATGTCCCAATTCCCAAATTTCCCAATTCCCAAATTTCCCAATTCCCAAATTTCCCAATTCCCAAATTTCCCAATTCCCAAATTTCCCAATTCCCAAATTTCCCAATTCCCAAATGTCCCAATTCCCAAATTTCCCAATTCCCAAATTTCCCAATTCCCAAATTTCCCAATTCCCAAATTTCCCAATTCCCAAATTTCCCAATTCCCAAATTTCCCAATTCCCAAATTTCCCAATTCCCAAATTTCCCAATTCCCAAATTTCCCAATTCCCAAATTTCCCAATTCCCAAATTTCCCAATTCCCAAATTTCCCAATTCCCAAATTTCCCAATTCCCAAATTTCCCAATTCCCAAATTTCCCAATTCCCAAATTTCCCAATTCCCAAATTTCTCAATTCGTAAATTTCCAAATATCTAAATTCCTAAATCCTACAATTCCAAAATTCCAAAATTCCAAAATTCCTAAATCTATAAATCTCGGAAATGTCAAATTTCTCCACCCAAATCATTAAATCATCAGAACTAAAAAATCTCTAAATACCCATTAACAAGAAACTCCAACCATCACCCCTAAAAACTATCCCCTTTTCCTTCAGTTGTTACCAAACCAAATCTCCCATCTTCTCTCCGAAATTTTCATTTTCCGCTGCAAAATTACATTTTAATACCAGCGAGCGATACAAAATGCAATAGCAATTTCGCGGGATGGTTATCCAAAAAATTCGTCCGCTTCGTCCGACTGAAAGCGCAATTTGTTATTCGGTATTTTTTGCCGGTACAAAATGGCGTGTAAGGTTAGTGAAGTCCCGTTTCTCTGACGCGGCGTATTCAATTCGTTCGAACTAAAGCACCCTTTTTTTCGGGTGGAAAGCTCGTAAAAATCCTGCGACGTTCTAAGAGTTCCAAACATTACCGTGGAAATCAGGTGTGACGTGTGCACTCTCCGTTGCGAATCTCCTGAATTCATTCGGCTCATTTCGGACATGAGTTCAGGGAGCGTCAGCTTGGAAAAGCAATTATTTCCGTTTAAATTCCGTCTCATCGTCGACACTTGCCTGCATAAGCCACACTGGGCGGCTTTCATGTTTGCGGGGACGAGTTGAGGTGTTATTTATTCTGTGCTTGCAGCTAAAGTCAATTTGTTCCTACTGAACCACACCGTCAAAGCGTTGTATCAGAATAATACAGTCACGCTCGGCGTATACCTTTTAAATCATCGCGTTTATTTGTCGTACGTTTATTATAAATGGGGCAAAATGTAAAATAATAAATGTGTCGTATGAAAATGTATGGGGGGAAAAGGTTGCATATTATTATTCAACCTGTATGCACGCTTCGGTGAAATGAATAAATATTCATCAAATTACTGTACAAAACTGAGTATCCATGAATGTTTGCATGACAAATATTGATTTACACGGTTTTAACATTTTCTCGACTTTTAGCTGACTTTTCATGTTTCTCATCAGGCGAGGACTATATTATTTAAAATGGAAAATTATTGTATTATATCTCTCATCACATATTCACATATGTCCACATGTATGGTTCTATAACATATTCACATATGTCCACATGTATGGTTCTATAACATATTCACATATGTTCGCATACATATATGGTTCTATAACATATTCACATATGTTCACATATATATATGGTTCTATAATATATTCACATATGTTCACATACATGGAGTTCTATCAAATATTCACATATGTTTACATACATGGAGTTCTATCAAATATTCACATATGTTCACATACATATAGTTCCATCACAGATGCACATATGTTCACATACATGGAGTTCTATCAAATATTCACATATGTTCACATACATGTAGCTCTATCACATATTCACGTATGTTCATATACATATATGGTTTTATAACATATTCACATATGTTCACATACATATAGTTCCATCACATATGCACGTATGTTCACATACATATATGGTTTTATGACATATTCACATATGTTCACATACATATAGTTCCATCACATATGCACATATGTTCACATACATGGAGTTCTATCAAATATTTACATATGTTCACATACATATATCTCTCATCACATATTCACATATGTTCACAACCATACAGTTCTATTACATATCAAAAAGAAATTAAAATGTAAGTTTTTAACATTAAGTCTCTGACAACAGAAATCTAAGAATGAACTAAATTTAAATTTCAACTTGATAAAAAAATCTGAAACGTTGAATATTAATTTAACAAAAAAATGTAAAAATGTGTAATTTTTAGTTTAACAAGAAAAGTGTAAAAACAAGCTGTGAACGTGAAATCTGCATTTAATAAAAAAGTCTAAAAATCAGTTCTGAACGTTGCATGAAAAGAATCGAAAAATCTACTGTTAGTATTAATTTTCTTGAAGTTAATTCGATTTCTTGAGATGCGTGCGATGCAGCGTACAAGATGTAAATTTCTCAAGATTATTTCAAGTAATCTGCCAGTTCCTTTTCCTCGGGAAGGAAAAAAAGCAAGATTACCGTGATTTCCTGGGACGAAGGTAAACGCCTTGCTACGTGAAGACTGAATGGGTGTGGTCGAGTTCATTTTCCTTTTATTCAGTTCTCCGTCGGTAGCTTGGGAATCTCCAACGTAAAAGGCTCGTAGCTTGGCGAGAAACAACCCAAAACAATACTACCGGAAACAATGGTCGTGCTGTTGACGTCATACCGATATCTCGCTGACACAGCAAGCTAGAAATTCCTTCTTCGGGTTTTCGCTAAGAACGATTGCGCTAAATTGAGACGGGAATCTACGAAACCTAATTGAAATCGTCTTTTCTGATTTTCCGAAATATCATACCTTGTGACTTACTCTGAAGCTCTTACTTATCGTTACTTATCGCAAATATTCTGACAAGTTTATCATCTTTACAGTGTGTAACAATTATATGCTAGTTTGTTATATTTATGTTTGAAAGGTTTTGTTGGAAACGTCTATAAGTTTGTCTTAATAATTCTTTCACTGTATTAACAAATATCTACAACTTTCACAAATTTACAATTTTTCAAGAAATGTAGGTTGCAATGAAACCTTAAAAAAAAGACTTACTTGAAAAAAGTTTGCTGAAGAAAATATTTGAAATTTTCATACAAAGTTTAATAGGTTTAATAGGTACTTTCTAACGTATCTTTTAAACAAAATACTTTTTTGAAAATCTATTTATACCAGTGAATTTGTCGTTAAAAAATGCACTAATTATGTATGTACACTTTTCCTGTGCAATAAATAATTTCTGAGATTTTCAACAAAGTGTGGTTAACTGATTAGATTTCCTTAAGGGCTGATTTCAATGTAGTCTTCTTTAGAATGTATGAATATTTTTAAAGCGTATAAATGTTACTATAAAAACAGCCCACTTAAAATGTATGTCCAAGTGTTGTATTTTAAAATTCATAAAAAGGAAGATTATTAAATAATGAAATTATGCACACTGAAAATAAGTACAAGGAAATAAATGCTGAGGGTCCATTACATATTTCAGAGTTCTCCACCTGAATTTAATGTATTTAAGTCAAGTAGAAGTGACAGTAGAGGAAGTTTTAAACTAAATTTAAGAATTGTAATAATTCTTGACAGTGTTTGTTTTAGAGGTAATAAATTATGCAAGTGTTCGCATGACAGATGTCTGATAAATGGTATGGCTGCACTACTGGATTTTCTGGGGAAACGGTGCTAAATACAATAATTTTATGTCATACTATATTTCAATGTATCTGATATATAAATTTAGAACTTTGGGAATGAAAATTTCCATAAAAGTTATATTTTTACGTATTATCATAAAATAACTAATAATTCAGTGTGCTGGAAACTGTGCTATCTTAAATGAAATTGGAAATATGATTAAACGAAAAGTGATGTAAATATTAGTATTAATAGTAATAATACAAAAATAGTTTTTATTTAATAATTAAATATTAATTAAATCTAATGCAACTATATTAATCACATATATGATTAATCGCATTTTAATTAAATGAAATAATTATGATTAATAAAATCTGAAACAGCTGAATGAAATAATTACGAATAATCAGACATGGTATAACAAAATTGAATCGAGAATGCAACGAAACAAATTTCCAAACTTTTCTCAATTTTTCAAATTTCCCAGATTTGCCAAAATTCCCAAATCTCCCAAATTTTCCAATTCTTAAATTCCCCAATTCCCAAATTTCCCAAACTTCCCAGATTTCCACAAATTTCCAAGTTTCACAAATTTTCAAATTTCCAAAATTTTTCCAATTTCCCAAATATCCCAGATTTGCAAAAATTCCCAAATCTCCCAAATTTCCAAATTCCCAAATTCCCAAATTTTCCAATTCTTAAATTCTCCAATTTCCAAATTTCCCAAATTTCCCAAATTTCCCAGATTTCCCAGATTTCCCAAAATTTACAAATTTCCCATCTTTCCCAAATTTCGCAGATTCCCCAAATTTCCCGAATCTCCCAAATTTCCTAATTCCCAAATTTTCCAATTCTTAAATCCCTCAAATCCCCAATTCCCAAATTTCCCAAATTTCCCAAATTTCACAGATTTCCCCAAATTTACAAATTTCCCATCTTTCCCAAATTTCCTGAATTTCCCAAATTCCCCAATTTCCAAATTTCTCAACTTTCCCAAATTTCCCAAATCTCCTGAATTTCCGAATTCCCTAATTTTCCAACTTTCCCAGAGTAATAACAATAGTAATAATGCAAAAATAGTACTAATTACATATTAATTAAATCTAATGCAACTATATTAATCACATATATGATTAATCAAATTTTAATTAAGTGAAATAATTAAGATTAACAAAATGTGAAACAGCCAAATGAAATAATTACGATTAATCAAACGTAAAATAACCAAATTGAATCGAACATGCAACGAAACAAATCCAATACGATTTTGATTAAAAAATTTACATTTGATGTAAACACAAATTCGGACAGATTCTCAAATTTCATTAAAATTGCCCGTCGCCGAAACTACGAAATTTTCCAATATTTCCCTTCCTTTTTTCCAATTATTTCACCAAACTTCGAATACCTAGCAATTTATTCTGTATCAACTGTAAATAAACACAAAAGGAAAACAAAGCGTGGAAAACATGAATTTTCATGGAACTCTGGCACAATGGAGTGTATAATCTTTCTAACGTATTCTTGCGTTTAAAACAGAACAGAAACTGTTACGACGTAAAAGTTTATCGAACGTAAATCAATAACAGATATGAAAATACAAAACAGTGTCTTTTTATTATTTAATACAACATATGAATCCATTACGATCGTGTTTGTTCAATTTTATTGAGGTTCTGAGAAAAAAATTTCGTTTCAGATGAAAAATCATCAATTCTCAATTAAATATTGTGTAATTAATTACTTGATTGACTAATTTGAGTTAGGCTTTAATGAAAGTTCACTGTGAACATTTCTGAGACATCTCGGTTAAGATCAAGCAGCGTTCATAACACAAATATAATGACGTCATGTGATAACTCGTGGTAGTTCAGTATATTTCAAAATCATTAAAATGTATACTTTCCAATGTAAGCTCAAAAATTTCCCATTTCCCAAATTTCCCAATTTCCACATTTCCCAATTTCTACATTTCCCGATTTCTACATTTCCCAATTCTCACATTTTCCATTTCCCAAATTTTCCCAATTTCCACATTTCCCAATTTCTACATTTCCCAGTTCCCACATTTCCCAACTCCCAAATTTCCTAATTCCCAAATTTCCCAAATCCCAAATTTCCCAGTTCCCACATTCCTCAATTCTCACATTCCCCAATTCCCACATTCCCCAATTTTCACATTTCCCAATTCCCACATTTCCCATTTCCCACATTTCCCAATTTCCACACTTCCCAATTCCCACATTTCCCAATTCCCAAATTTCCCAATTCCCAAATTTCCCAATTCCCAAATTTCCCAATTCCCAAATTTCCCAATTCCCAAATTTCCCAATTCCCAAATTTCCCAATTCCCAAATTTCCCAATTCCCAAGTTTCCCAATTCCCAAATTTCCCAATTCCCAAATTTCCCAATTCCCAAATTTCCCAATTCCCAAATTTCCCAATTCCCAAATTTCCCCATTCCCACATTCCCACATTCCCACATTTCCCTATTCCTACATTTCCCTATTCCCAAATTTCCGAATTCCCACCTTTCCCAATTCCCAAATTACCCAATTCCCAAACCTCCAAATTCCCTTTCTATAAACCTCAATCTGTCTCATTCAAATATTGACTAATCAATAATTACTTGATCGACTAATTCGAGTTAGGTTAGAAATATTAAAACTCCTATTATTTAATTCAAAATTGATAAGAATTAATATCACATTTGTTCGAAGGCATCAATGTTCCAATTTAGAGTGCTAAATTTCAATTATTAATTCATTCGATTAAATTATAATTTAATTCTCGATTAAAAGAGTGGGGGATTAATTAATTGTTGTAATTAAAAATGTCGAATTCCCTATTATTTAATTCAAAGTTCACAGTAATTAATAGCACATTTGTAAGATTATCAATTTTCAACCATAAAGTGCAAAATTTCATTCAGAGAATCATTCTAAATCACATTTCAACTTTTCACTAAAATCGAAGGTCAATAAATTACTAAATAATTAGTAACAGTTAAAAAAAAATGAATAAAGTCATTTTGAAATCAGTAAAAGTGACCCATTTCAAGCTCCGTTCTCTCCCACGTGTTTCCTCCCCCGTATACGCGTGTATTCAAGTAATTTCACCGTGATTAAGGCAGCGAGAGTCGCGAAACAACGTGAAAGCACGAGGGCATCGATATTCCATCACATCCCCGTGGAGAATCGTCGCATTGTACCGTAAGACGAAAAACGTCACGGGTTAAATGGAAAGAAAACAAATGCAAGAGGGGTTGGTGCCGATAATGGGATTTTTCAGCGGTTTACTCCTGCCTCGCGTATTCGCGACTTGTAATTGATAAATGGAGATCCGGGGTGGCACGAACGGGACAAAAAGAATCCGCGATTTGAAAAGAGAACCGAGGAGAATTGCAGTCTCACCGCATACCGGAAGACGGAGGCGCGACCGTCCTTGAAACGTTTCATGGCAAACCAAATATTCGCGGTATGCTCCGACGTTGCACGCCGGAATTTCCAGCATGAAGTCGTTATACTGCAAGACCACTTATAATTAATTGCTTTAGTTTATAATCGCCTTGCGGCCATTGTGACGCGACCGTCCAAATAACGAGGATACTCTCGTTCGTATTCGCCGCCGAGTACCCGTGCTTGCTAATCTTATCATTTCTATTTCCACTCACTGACTGTCTCGGCTTTTGTTGCGCGACCGATTGATATAAATGTCGGCTGTTCTACGAGACAGGAAGTGGAGGTGTTGAATTTAGATTGGAAACTGTAGTTGCAGGTGACGGAGTGTTTGCGAGTCGCAGTGCAGCAAGTTTTAGTTGCGAAATGCGATACTGGTGGAGGCTTTTTTTAGGGGAGGTCATGTATCTAATTTTAGATAGAGGGGATTTTCGGGAACATGAGGGTTTTGAGAATTTAGGGAAGTGGGAAATTTGGTAAATTTTTGGGGATTTGTGGAATTTTAGGTTTTTGGAGAATTTTGGGAATTTTGGGAACTTGGAACTTTAGGATTTCTGAAAGGTTTTCACAAGTTTTTGAAGCTTAGGAGGATTTGGGAGTTTTGGGAATTTTCCAAATTTTGAGAACTTTGGGAATTTTGGAAATTTGAGGAATTTGGAAAATTTAGGGAATTTGGGGAATTTCGAGAATTTGAGGAATTTGGAAAATTTGGGGAATTTGGGGAATTTCGGGAATTTGAGGAATTTGGGGAATTTCGGGAATTTGGGGAATTTTTAGAATTTTGGGAATTTCTAAAATTTTAAGAAATTTGGGAACCTTGGAAATTTTGGGAATTTTTGAAATCTTGAGAACTTTGGAAATTTGGGGAATTTTGAGAATTTTGGGAACCTTGGAAATTCTGGGAATTTTTGAAATTTTGAGAAATTTGGGAACCATGGGAATTTTTGAAATTTTAAGATCTGGAAATTTGGGGAATTTTTTGAATTTTGGGAATTTTTGAAATGTTGAGAACTTTAGAAAATTTGGGAACTTTGGGAATTTTGGAAATTTTGTCGATTTTGGAAATATGGAAATTTTAAGAATTTTGGGAACCTTAAAAATTTGTGAAATTTGGGGAATTTTGAGATGTTTGAGAATTCTTGGAACCTTGGGAATTTTTGAAATTTTGAGAATTTTTAGAATTTTGGGAACCTTGGAAAGTTTCGAAATTTTGCGAACTTTGGAAATTTGAAGAATTTTAAGAATTTTGGGGACCTTGGTAAGTTTTGAAATTTTGGCAATTTTGAAAACTGGGAATTTGGGGAATTTTGGGAATTTAAAAAATTTTGAGAATTTTGGGAGCTTTGGGAATTTTTGAAATTTTGGACTTTAGGAATTTAGAAATTTGAGGATTCGGATATTTGGTAACTTAGGAATTAGAATATTTGAACTTGAAATTTTGAGAATCTGCGAATCTGCGAACTTCAAATGTCACAGGTTTAAAAATTCCCGAATATAAAAATTAAAAAATGTCATTATTTCAGTATATGGCAATAATAATATTTAATAATATTATTAAATATAATTAATTATTAATATTCAATAACAAATTTATATCTTCTCATGAATCACATTTTTCATATTCCTATTTAAAAATTCTATCCCTCCACTCTCCACAAGAATCTCTCCATCACTCCTCCTGTATAATTCGTTCAATTTCACGATCCGTTACATCCTTTCATTTTATTCAATTTTCCCGGTATAATTTCGTTAAAGTAATTGTCCTCGGAAGATAACATTCATCGTATCGAACGACTTAAATATTTCTATATCCGTGTACGTGCAAATACGTACATGTCTGATTGTGAGAGCAATTTGCGATAACACCGTTTAATACCCTGGAGGCGCAATCTGTGAACTCAAACAACCGCGGTTACGTCTAATCGATGGAAGACTGGTATAGACATGCTATCTGTTTACACTCAAACAGAACTTAAATTCTACCACACGGTTTCTGGCGTATCGTTTATAGGAGCTTAATAAGTACCCAGACCATCTAATTAAACGTGAGTATTCGTGGAAATGTACTCCATCCGACTTTAGCACGTTTCTCTTCCTCAAATGGAGAACAACGGTTTACTACTTTTTTTATGGTATATAATTAAATTTATAATTATTTCTATTCTTGTTGTTTTGTGCTGTTACTGTCATTTGTATGGCAGCATCACATTACTGGTATTTGTATGGCTAGCAAAATTTTAACGATTTTTGTAATTTAAGGAATTTTTAATATCAAACTTTTTTATTTTTAAGTCTTTTTATTAAGACTTATTATTAGACTGTATATTGGAGGTTGTTAACTGTTGTTCATTGCAGATATTATGAATAATTTTAATAAGATTTTTGTTTTTATTTGTGTTCTTATAGTTGCGTTGGTTTTTATGTAAATATCTCTTCCTTGAAAAACTGCATATATATATATATATATACTTATATTACTATACTCTTACATATATTATACTTATGTATGTATATATTATATTGTTTCTCATTTCCACTCTTCAATTAATGTCTTTCTTTAGCTACTTTTATTTTATTAATAACTTATGTGGTTGTGTGCAATAATTCCAACAAAGTAGTGACAGATTTAACCTAACCTAGAACAATACTTTACTCAGAAACTTGTACATAACTTAAATGCCATATTTCAGTTATATTTACTTTCTAAAAAGAATTAAAAATTAATCTGAAATTGAATCCAACTGTCCGAAACTCGTTTTAAATCATGTGTGCAGTAATTGCAATAAAGTAGTGACAGATTTAACCTAACCTAAAACAATATTTCACTCAGAAACTTGTATATAACGTAAATTCCATATCTCAGTTATATTTACCTTTTAAAAAGTATTAAAAATTAATTTTAAATTGAATCCAACTGTCCTAAACTCGTTTTAAATCACATGTGCAATAATTCCAACAAACCAGTAACAGATTTAACCTAACCTAAAACAATATTTCACTCAGAAACTTGTATATAACCTAAATTCCATATTTCAGTTATATTTGCTTCCCAAAAAAATTAAGAACTCTGAAATTGAATCCACATGTCAACACGTTTTAAACCACGTGCACAAAAATTGCAACACACTAATAGAAGACTTAACTTAAAATAACAATAAGACTAATCGTATTTGCTTAAAAGTGTTACCGATAAATTTCAATTATCGCGTATATACGTACATAGCTAAATTTCTCATGAAATTGTCGTGGGAAATATGTGAAATTAGCATTGAATATACTACACCCGGTAATTGGTTCGAGCACCAAAATATACGATCCATTGCGGCATATGAGCATTAATGAAGTTTGCGAATTACTATGTTTTGTCACGTACTGCTCAATTCTGATGCGATAAAACGAAACGGGTTTGTTTGTTATAGCATCGTTAACTATAGTCACGCGTGAATTAACGTTAAACACATGACTGAAGTAGTTAGTTGCTTCAAACGAATAAACGTTCTTGAACAAACTCTGTGTTTATACTAAAAGGACGCCATTTTAGTTTTAATGTGAGATGGGGTAGTTTTTGGGTTACTTCAAATTTCCAAATTTTCAGGTTTTCGAATTTCCAAATTTTCAAGATTTCAAGTTTTCAAGTTTTCAAGTCTTCAAGTTTTCAAGTTTTCAAATTTCCAAATTTTCAAGCTTTCAAATTTCCAAATTTTCAAATTTTCAAATTTTCAAGCTTTCAAATTTCCAAATTTTCAAGTTTTCAAATCTCTAAATTTTCAAGTTTTCAAATTTCCAAATTTTCAAGCTTTCAAATTTCCAAATTTTCAAGTTTTCAAATCTCTAAATTTTCAAGTTTTCAAATTTCCAAATTTTCAAGCTTTCAAATTTCCAAATTTTCAAGTTTTCAAATCTCTAAATTTTCAAGTTTTCAAATTTCCAAGTTCTCAAGTTCTTAAATTTTTAATTTCTCAAGTTTTCACATTTTTAGATTTCTAAATTCTCAAATTCATAAGTTCCCAAATTCTCATATTCTCAAATTACAATATTTTCAATTTTTTAAATTTTCAAATTCTAAATTATTAAACAAGCCAAAAAATAATCTCACAACCCTTCATATCAAATCACTTACACCCCCTTCAATAAATACTGAAAAAGCATCTCACAATTAATTCGAACAAATTTATTCCACAATAACATATTTTAACTCCACCCAAAATAAAATCACCAAAATCCTCTCCTCTCCTCCCCAAATGAGTTACATAAAATAACTCCCACCACAAATTTATTTCTTGCACTAAACTCGTCGAAGATCCAAGCCTCATAAACTGTTCCAATACCGATCAATTCCCTCTCAAAAATAATGATAGCGTATCAATTACCAGGTTCATTAATACAGCGTTCGCGTGGAAAGATGTTCCAATAAGTACGAAACACAAATTCCGTCGGAATACGTCCGAGGTATCGCGCGTTTTATCGATTACGCGGCACGCGATAAGACAATTTGCCGAGCAGACAGAGCGCAATAATTCATGTCGACAATGCGGATGCCCGGGCCAGGGTATCAATTTCACGGGAACGACGTTTTCCGCCGCTGCCGAAAATAACAATAGTCAGCCGTTGGAAATCACGTGGAAAAAGAATTTCGTATATCGCACGGATTTGCAACTGCTGTTCGAGCGGCCCCGGAGCGTTCCGCGGCCATTAAATATTTAATGTCCCTCCAGCCGTGAGAAGGAAGCTAGAATAGAATTCGATCCCCGACGCGAAGATAGCACCTAACGAAAGGGACAAGGGCTGCAGAAGAAAACGATGAATGAAGTGGGACAGAAAATGGAAATTCCCTGGTGCACACGATCGTACAATCGAGACGGCTCACCCCTTAGCTACCACCCCCCGACTTCGCATCGCGCCCCTATGTCGAAGGATTGCCAGTAATACAGTGGCGTAATAAGCCTGAGGGTAATATCGCTTTTATGACATCCATAAGTATCGATCTTTCGTCGGGGAAACTCGATGCCCCCGATAAGCCGACTTTTGCTATCAACGTACATACACATTATACGGCGAATGAAACGTTTTCGTCAATGAGGCGGCTCGTTATCAACAACTATGCCTAGAAGTATTAACTTTATCGGACCCTCATTCGTACCTCGTACGGGTGTATCGGAATCCCCTAGGGGAATTATGATCGGGTATGGGCACTTTTAGGGTGCTTTGATATGTGTGGACAGTTGAGAGGTGGAAGGAGGAGTTTTGGATTTTGGGGTATGTGGGGATTTAGATATTTTGGGGTGTGGGATGATAGGGATAAGGAAATTCGGGAATGTGGGGATTTAGGGATTTGGGAATGTAGGGATTTGGAGATATAGGGATTTGGGAATTCAGGGATTTGGGAATTTATGGATTTGGGAATTTATGGATTTGGGAATTTAGGAATCTGGGGATTTAGGGATTTGGGCATTTAGGGATTTGAGGATTTAGGGATTTGGGGATTTGGGGATTTGGGGATTTGGGGATTTGGGCATTTAGGAATTTAAAAACTTAGGGATTTGGGGATTTAGGGATTTGGGGATTTAGGGATTTGGGGATTTAGGGATTTGGGGATTTAGGGATTTGGGGATTTAGGGATTGGGAATTTAGGGATTTGGGAATTTAGGGATTTGAGAGTTGAGGGATTTAGGGATTTATGGATTTGGGAATTTAAGGATTTGGGGATTTAGGGATGTGGGAATTTAGGAATTGGGAATTTAGGGATTTGGGGATTTAGGGATTGGGAATTTAGGGATTTGGGAATTTAGGGATTTGAGAGTTGAGGGATTTAGGGATTTATGGATTTGGGAATTTAAGGATTTGGGGATTTAGGGATTTGGGAATTTAGGAATTGGGAATTTAGGGATTTGAGAGTTTAGGGATTTGGGGATTTATGGATTTGGGAATTTAGAGATTTGGGAGTTTAGGGATTTGGGGATTTATGGATTTAGGGATATAGGGATTTGAGGATATAGGTATTTAGAGATATAGGGATTTAGGGATATAGGGATTTGGGGATATAGCGATTTGGGGATACAGGGATTGTGGTATATAGGGATTTCACGATCGGATAATCTAGAAAAGGGTTTAGAAACTTAGGGTATCTAGGAATCTGAGAAGTCTGAAATTTGTCAACTTAGGGATTTTTTAACTTCGGAACTTAGATATCTAGGGATCATAAAAATTTGAAATTTAGGAACTCAAGGTATCTAGGAACCCGAAAAGTCTGAGATGTGTTAATCTAGGGATTTTTTAACTTTAAGGTTCAAAAATCTAGTGATCAGTAGAATTTGAAATTTAAGAACTTAGATTATCTAGGAATTTGAGAAGTCTGAAATTTTTCAATCTAGGGACTTTTTAACTTTGTAACTTAGGGATCTAGGGATCAGTAAAATTTAAAATTTAGAAACTTAGGAATCTGAAGACTGGAATTCGGTGGTCTAGGGACTTTGGGAACATTAAAATTTCGATATTTAAAAATAGGGGTTGAAAAATTTGAGAAAATAGGTTTCTGGGAATATAGAAATTTAATTTCTCAAAATTTAGGATTTGGAAATATAAAAATGCAGATATTTAGGGACATTGCAATTCACAAACATACAGCTCTGGCGACCTAGATTTGGGGAATTTCGAATTTGATACACAAACTTGTGAAATTTGATAACTTGAGAGTTTTAAAATTTGATAAGTATAAAATGCACAAGTATAAAATAACTCAAAATTAAAAATCTTAAAAATTTAAAAATATAACTATATAAAAGTGTAACTATATAAAAATGTAGCTACATAAAAATCAATACATTAAACAATTCTCTTTCTTATAAACATATAAAATAGAATTAAAACAGATTGGCCCACTCATAATTTCCTTATAAGAATACCAATCCTCGTATCAAATCTAGTTTCACTAAACCTATATTTAATTTCACTACATTTTAAACCTATAACAAAAATCCCTATTTAAACATTTCAAGATATTAACATCAATCATACAACAAATCTGTCGAATCCCATACAGAAATGTTCGCATCTCATTAAAATCGCAATAACAAAACCTCATTAAAATCATGGGACTCGTAATGGCTGCGTCATACAAGATGGCAGCCAGAAGTTATGCATCAGTCTAATATTTGATCGAGTCTGGATCTTGAATGGTATCGCGATGTCTGGCAAGGTGCATTACATTTTCTCGCCAACAATGGCAGCACATAAAGTCGTCGGCAGAACAAACACAGTGAATAACAGACGTTTGAACGTTGCATGACATCAGTCTGGGACAACGAAACAGAAAGAGAAAGCGGGTTCACTTTATAGGAGCGACGGGTACACGCGCGTAGTCTCGCGGAACGTAATTTGCTTTAGCGCCGGCTACGTAAATTTCAGGAAGATGAGAATGTATGGCCGCCTGGCCGTTTAAACCGTTCTCGCGAAGCGAAGTTTTCCTCTAATATGGTCAGTCAAATCGGCTCGGCCGGAATCCGCATAATACCGGCGCTGAATCGAGAGGGGAAAAAAAAGGAGGGAAGAAAAAAATATTCTCGAGTCTCGTGTTTCAGTGCGCCGTTCAATCCTCTTTTCGTCAGCTCCATCGGGGAAACCACTGACTCCGTTAATGCGATGTAAAACAATTTCGGCCGACGAAAAACCGACATGTTTTGACTGCCCTTTTAACATACTAGACGGTTCGGGGTTTTGACGGGCGAAATTTCGTGCGGATTTAAATATTTTTGATGGGATGTAATGACGCTTTGGAAACGCGATGCAATTTTGATGGATATTCGATTTGGGGATAGTGGAAATTTTGGGTTATTGTTTTAGCGGCGATTTAGAGGGAATTCGGGGAATTAGTGGGGTGGGGATTTAGGGGGTTGGAATTTAAGGTGCTGGAATCGGAATTTTGGGGGTGGGGAATTGATTTAGGGAGTTGGTGGGCTGGGCACTTGGGAATTTATAAATTTACATATTTTTAAATTTTAGAAGTTTGGTGGCTTGGAAGTTGGGAATTTTGGAATTTTTTAATTTTAGAATTTCGGTGTTTTGAAATTTTAGAATTTTGGAATTGTGAGTTTTGGGAATTTTGGAAATTTTAAGAAATTTCGGAACCTTAGGAATTTGGGGAATTTTGGAAATTTTAAGAATTTTGGGAACCTTGGTAATTTGGGGAATTTTTAGAATTTTGGAAATTTTGGAAACTAAGAATTTTGAGAACCTTGGGAATTCGGGAAATTTTAAGAATTTTGGGAACCTTGGTAATTTGGGGAATTTTTAGAAGTTTTGTAACTTAGGAAATTTTAAGAATTTTTGGAACCTTGGGAATTTGGGGAATTTTTAGAAGTTTTGAAATTTTAAGAATTTTGGGAATTTTGGGAATCTTAGGAATTTTGGGGATTTCGGAAATTTGAAGAATTTTGGGAACACTGGGAATTCGGGGAATTTGGGGAATTTTGGAAATTTTAAGAATTTTTGGAACCTTGGGAATTCGGGGAATTTTGTGAATTTTGGAAATTTTAAGAATTTTGGGAACCTTGGGAATTTAGAGAATTTTGAGAATCTTTGGAATTGTAGATATTTTAAGAATTTTGGGAATTTTGGGAATTTTGGGAATTTTGATAATTTCGGAAATTTTGGAAATTGTTAGAATCTTGAAAATTTGGGGAATTTCGGAAATTTTTAGAATTTTGAGCATTTAGGAATTAACAAACTAGATAATTCACTGATTTTAAAATATCAGAATTCGAAAATTTGATAACCTAGAAATTTAATAACTTACTAGAAAATTTGGTAATTCAAATTTTACCACTTTTCTGACTTGGAAACTTACTAATTTAAAACTGTGAAAATTTAAAAACTCATTAATTTGAAAGTGTAGAAATTTAAGAATTCACCTCTGAAATATTTCATAATTTAAAACTTCAAGAATTTATGAATTTGAATATTTCAAAATTTAGGTCGCATTATACGATTTAGAGGACTTTAATTATTCAAACTAGAATTAATATTGAAAATTCAATCATGTTAACACGATTTAGGTCTGTCACATTTCAACTGCAATATGCGTCTATAATTCAATATCATAAATTAAACGATAGTACTTTTATCATAATACATGCTCACATAATAAAAGTACATAATATACTTTTTCATCATGAAAGTGCATAACCAAATTTCTTCTCCATTCTCTTAATTCCACAAATTCATTCCCTCATATCCGTCATATTTAATTTAAAACAAACTGTTCATAAACCTACAACAAACTTTCATCAGTCACTGAATAAAACAATAAAGTACGCATCTCTGAAAGATTTCACCTCGCAACAAACAAAATGGCAGACTCTCAAAAGTCAGCGTTACTCGCCACACCTCGAACAATTCGCATCTTCCTCTTCATTAAAAATCCCGAAAACATCTATTCGACAATCATACTTAAATTCGACGGCAGGGGTGCATTGAATCCGAAGCCTCAACGGGGTGACGTGTATTCTTTGTCGAAAGGGTACGTCTTTTTTTCGCGACACCATTACGGTATCACGTAAACGAAGCTACGGACGGGGGATTAACTTTTATTTTGCGTGAAATAACGATGGAAAGGGAAACGGCGGAAATAAAAGTTCGAAGTTCACTTCGGCTTCATCTTGGTGCGCGCGCTTGCGATCGATGAATTTTTCAACTGGCAACAGTCGTACGAGTTTAGTATATGGCTGTACGCGCTCATGGGGCATTAACTTCAAAAGGGTCATTCGCGCGAGCTAAACAAGCACTAAAAAAGTCGAGGCTCGTTCAACACCGCGTCCAACCCCCGCTTGGAAAATGCGTGGAATTTTCACGGCGAAACTTTTCCCGCGTATAGTTCGTACAAGCATTACGGCACGCCTACATGCATCCATACATACGTACGTGTCTATGTACGTTATGTGCATGTGGACAGCCTAGCCGGTGGTATGCATTTTGTCGTCCAACCGCGAAATCGTTTCGCTTTAATACCCCGTTCAAAATTCGAGGCTGTCCGTTCCCTGGAAAGTACGTTGCTGGTTTGACCAGAACGCGAAACATAATATATGTGGGCAAATGCGACGAAATCTAACGCTTTTCTCTCCAATTTTCCACCAAAACCGAAACAATGGTAATACGAACCCAAAATGATGGAAACTTTTAATGATGCTTCAACTGCATTACTCCAGTTCCAGTTTAGAGGACTTTTACTATTATTTTTTTATACGCTCGCCTACTTTCCAACAATTCCGTACTTGACACATTTAAAAGCTTTCCGAATATGTTCCCGATGTATGGTGATTTACTATTATTCATATAACGACGTGTCTAATGTGATCACCTGCTTTAACCTCTTGCACTATAACTTATTTGTTAGGTGCGTCAGTCAGAACTAATTAATTACAGCTACAATATTAAAACGGACGAAAGAAATTGAAATGTTATGTCAATATATTATTATTCAATCGTTGACTATGCAAATTATAATTGGACTTGAACTTCAAATTGGAGTGTATTAAAAATATGAGTAAAATTGATCACGGCCGAGGTAAGAATGCGTCACGAGCCAGACTCGTCGAAATAGGGGTTAAACGCAGAATAGGGCTTTCGGTATCATTGACAAAGTTTTAGAAAAGAATATTAGATATTCTGAAATACAGCAAAAAGTCATTCGGTATCATTGACAAAGTTTTAGACGAGAATATTCGATACTCTGAAATACAGCAAAAAGTCATTCGGTATCATTGACAAAGTTTTAGATGAGAATATTAGATATTCTGAAATACAGCTAAAAGTCATTCGGTATCATTGACAAAGTTTTAGACGAGAATATTCGATACTCTGAAGTAAAGCAAAAAGTCATTCACCTCAAAGGAATAACGCAAGAAGACTAAGTGTGAGATAAGATCCCAGCACATGAATCATGCAGGAGGATCGAGACGGTACGTATGTTCCCGGAGCCTAAATAAAGGATTTGGTGCGTACGGAGGTCCCCGTTAAGAACACCTAACTGCCCTCTAAGTGGTAGATCCGCAACATGGCTAAGTATCTCGATAGATTCGGAAACCGACTTGAAAGCACGGCTCGGAATAAGCCATTGTTTCGACCCACGGTTCAGTTAAGAGCCTGCAATTTGCTTGAAACTTGACGACACAGAGAGGATATCGACGCGGTTGGATGACACAATGCAACGGGGAATCAATGTACATAGACAGGGGTTCGTTAATGGTATACCACCGATAGGAAGAAACGATTCCAAGCGCGATAACGCGGCAAAGGATCGGCTTAGAATATGTAAATCGGCCTGCTTACCTCCTTCGAGGGGTCGACCTAAACAGACGTCGGAAGTCTGGTAAGTAGATTTCGAGTTGTTTGAGAATAGATCTCGCTGGGATTCGAGAAGGTTGCACGTGGCAAAGGCTACGAAAGAGATGCCACCTCTGTTGGTCGGATCGCAAATGAAATCCACGAAAACGAGCTCCTTGTTCGAGCAGTTGATATTGAGTCGGCCAACACCACGAACTCTGAACATCCACTGAATTAGCATTGCTGAAGTCTGCAAAAATTCTCTCTGATATAGAAAACATTTTCGTACGATGAACGGTTTTAGTTTGATGAAATCAAGGGCATGTTTGAAGCATATGTAACGTATGTGTACTCAGAGTATACCAGGTGTAGCGATTAATTCTTAATTTTTTTTTTTTTAAGAAAATTCAAATTTGAGAGAAAAAGGAGAATGGTTTCCTCGAAGTACACCATCCTAATTATTTTCCCTGTCCTTCAAATTGTCTAATGATATCCAGCGCAGAAGTTAACCCCTTGTCATATAATACGATGTGCCAATCAGTGTTTAGCTAAAATGTTGAAATGAGTACAAAAAGTTCAAATGTGTCAAAGAAGATAAAATTATGAACCTTTGGCAATTATGATTGGACTTAAACTTCAAATTGTAGCATACATCAAAATCGAATACTGTGAAGCAGAGTGACGTCATAGCAAGAGTTTTTGTTCCAAATATGAGACATTTTGTTCCAAATGTCCGAATATTCCCGGATCATAAATCACCAGAACAGAAATTGACTCCTGTCTTTTTTACAATTAAACAAATCGCAAAGAAATATTTGAGTGACATCCGAGTTCCAAGCAATTATCCAGCGTCTGCTGTCAACATTCGTTTCGGGCCAATAATTCTCACGGCCATCGCGGCCAATTCATCGCGAAATGAAAATCGTCCTCAGCAAAGCGTTGTTGGGATATTAACACGGATCTCGAAACAGCAACATTATCAACGTTCGGCCCGCGGGCTTATAATTAACGAGTGATTCAGGATTTCGTGTGGAGCAGGAGAGGGCGACAAGGACGACTAGAAAGACATTGATACGCTTCCGGGGCAATGATAACGGGCTAAGCCTTAATCTGGGTCTATTAGCTTGACAGATGTAACAGTAAACACGGTGTCGTTGCTATATCGGCTTGCAAATTACAACACTGCCACCTGGAGGACTGTGATAGACAGGTCTTGCGGCTGGTTGATTACAAGGGCGAGAGGGCGGGGGATGGAGATAATACGAGGGCAATTAGTTCTCGAGTAATGCTGCTACGTCGTCGACACCTGGCCCGGTCGCGATGCACCAGATTTTTCTCGATTCCCTCAAAATTTTCCGTTGGAATACACAACCATTTTCATCTATTCCACGGCTTGTTACTGGCAGCCTGCTAATACTTTCATTGTCATTTCATGAATTCTTACAGAATTCAAGACATTGTTTCAGCAATCAGTGTAATCATATTGTTTCTAAATATACAATTTTGAGGTTCGATAATTTTTGAGTATACAAATTTTCATCTTGAGGTTGATATACCTATTAAGTATTGTAAGAGCTTTTTTATGGTAGCTGAGTATCATAGCAACATACTGAAATTTGGAAACTTAAAAAGTTGGTAATTATTTGAAAATTCCTCAATGTTTAAATTTCTAAATTTCTAATATGAGACATATAATATATTCTACATCTTACAGATGTAGGGCCTTCCTAACCTCTATACATGTCATATAAGACCTAACCTATAAAACCAAGTCCTCCAGTATAATTCCAAGAGCAAAACACTATCGATAAAATTGCACAAATAGATATCTACCCAAAACAATTCCATTAAATTCAAATTAACGCACCAATGCATACATTATAAATTCCAATGAATCGATACCTCCGTTGAAAAAAAAACAACGTTCCATTTAAAATATTTTATTGAATAATTACTATTTTACTCCCGCAATAATTGCTTTTTGAACGAGAGCGAATTGATTTTGTACGTAATATTCGAGACTTCGGAATAATCGAACCGCGTATAAAATTAAACTTTCGATGAAAAAATAAAAGAGGAGCGTATATACCGTTGGAGTTTGAAAAAGTCCGTTGTAAAACGTATCCAATAAAGTGCCTCCACGATTCAACGCTCCCTTCACGATACAATATGTTAAAAAATGAAACGTATTCAACAGGCCACTTCTAATTATCGAATGAGAGACACGCATACCTATTCGTCAAAGGTTTATTCAAATTTCATGTTTAATAACGCAGCAACTTTCAATGCATCGCTCGTTTTAATACATTTACCTCTATCCGCTCTTTCACATACTTCTATCGGAGTTTTGTGTGAAAACAGAGATCTTAACGAGGTTAGGTTAAGTGATTCTACAATCTCATTTACATTTTTCTATTTTACTGTACATTTACATTTTTTTATGTTTTAAACTACTTTTCTGGTTATGCAAAACTGTGTGTAAGGAAAATAAAATTGTGATGATAACATTATGACTAATTTTTATGACAGATTATACTTGATGCTAATTCAAGATTTGTAAATATTTTATACTAAATTTATTTTATATGAAGTCATTTTTAAATGATCCTAGAAAACGATATTTGTCAGAGAAACTTTTAAGAAGCATGCAATTTTCTAAAAACATAGGGCGATTCATCAGTGTCACAAAAACTTGTCATATGACAAAATGGCTGCAACAGAAGTTGTATTATAACAGACTGTGTTAGTACAAAATGTACTAATTTATTACCCAGTTTATTTATTGCTCCGTTATCGAAATACAAGATTGACTAATTGTACCAAGGTTTTCCGAATTCATTCTGATTTAACGATTAAGTCAGATAATCCGAATAAAAAAGTGTTATTATAAGTCCAGAAGTGAACTATCGGAGATGTCGCTCAACACTTTCAGACCTAACAGTGTTACCCTTAAATAAAGCTTGAACTCTAACCGAAACTCGTACAAGAACCCACCACGTGTGCAATGTATAATAAACAGCCGATACTTAAACAAACCACAGAAGTGTACAGAGTAACACCAAAATAAGATATGAGTTGATACTTGCACCGGCATGCACGAAAGTTCTCAGTACGATTGCGTTGATCAAGCTAGGATGCAAAGGGGGAAACAATTCTGAACATAGGGTAGCTGGAAGAGAACTTAGGGTAACTTTAAGTACGTTTAAGTAGTAATTAACGGTTTCCTCAACTGTCGATACCTCCTTGTTCCTTAACCGTAGCAACTTTACCGGGCGGATATTCGTTCTGTTGCAGGAGAGAAACTATCGAGGACAGATTACGTTCTTGCAAGACGATATCGACCACCGTGCAAGTGTTACCGCAGCCCTAAATCTCCTTGTCGAGGGTTTCAAACCTCACAAGTACATCATTATACACGTTTCTACCGTAATATTGTCTTTACCCACTGCGCCATATGCTGCGAGCGTATTTTGGGCTCTTATGCATATTACGGACTGCTGGTTACATATGTATCTAAATAGACACGTGATGCACTCAAAAACTCAGGGTTGAGTTACGAAATGAGTTACAGATTGATAGTGTTAATAATAAGAAAACATTAAATAATGAATAATAAATTATTACGCAAAAGATGTTACCTGTAACACTACTTACAATTTTTCTCCCACTTGCAGCCACCTTAAGAAAAAAATTGTATAACAAAATTTGCAGGGTATGAAGTGCACAAAATCACTAAAGCAAATTTTGAAAACAGTTCTCTTGACAAAGTCCAATATTTCATAATAATTCGATACAAAACAGTTAGCAATTTGAGGTTATCCTGAGTCTTTTGAGGTTATCCCTCCAAGTTTGCGAAAATGGCGGAAGCTATCAGTTTTAAACGCCGTACGAAAATCAGATTACGTCGGTGTCTCTACAAATACTCGCAGCCAAACTTTCCGAGACATAAACCACGGATATTCTTTTTCTCTCCTCGGCACCAAAAGTTCACGGATCTCAGAGAGTTCGCTTCATAAGGTTCAACGAAGACATTTGCGTTACGCTTCGTTGCGCTCTTCTTGCTTCGATTGAGAAGCAGAAAGGACAAGGTGGATGACTATACCCTCAAACCTTCGATCACACACATCAGAAAGCTCTGTGCAGAATACTGTGGACTGTCGTGTCGGATTCACTTTGTAGAGTACTTTATAGCTGTTGGATATCGATGCGTTCGAGCTACTCGAGGTGTAACGAAAAGTTTCTTTACAGTCATTTTTGTGTCGATTGGGAGGGTATGTTCATCGGGTGTGACGTGAAGAGCATAAGCTTGTATTTGGTAATTTGAAGAAGGAGATTGGGGATTTGGAAGTGGAGTTTGTAAATTGGGATTGGGAAATTTGGGAATAGGGGATTTGAGGATTTGGAAATTTAGAAATTTAAAATTTAAGAATTTGAGGATTTGAGGATTTGAGGATTTGAGGATTTGAGGATTCGAGGATTTGAGGATTTGAGGATTTGAGGATTTGAGGATTTGATAATTTAGGAATTTGGATATTTGGGAATTTGGATATTTGGGAATTTGGATATTTGGGAATTTGGATATTTGAGAATTTGGATATTTGGGAATTTGGGAATTTGGGAATTTGGATATTTGGGAATTTGAATATGTGGGATTTGGATATTTGGGAATTTGGATATTTGGGAATTTGGATATTTGGGAATTTGGATATTTGGGAATTTGGGTATTTGGGAATTTGGACATTTGGGAATTTGGACATTTGGGAATTTGGACATTTGGGAATTTGGATATTTGGGAATTTGGATATGTGGGATTTGGATATTTGGGAATTTGGATATTTGGGAATTTGGATATTTGGGAATTTGGATATTTGGGAATTTGGATATTTGGGAATTTGGATATTTGGGAATTTGGATATTTGGGAATTTGGATATTTGGGAAGTTGGATATTTGGGAATTTGGATATTTGGGAATTTGGACATTTGGGAATTTCGACATTTGGGAATTTGAATATTTGGAAGTTTTGGATATTTGGGAATTTGGTAATTTGATAGATTAGTAAGTTTATAGTTAAATAATTTGATAATTTGAGAATTTGAGAATTTGAGATTTTGATAATTTGATAATTTTCAAATTTGAAAAAAGATGAACTCGATAATCATAAAATAACCCCAAACCCCAAATTCTCTTAATTTTTGATTCCACATTAAATCAGACAAATCATTGATTTCCACATAAAGTCCTCAATTTTCTTTCGGTCCATCTCCACTTTTATGCTTCGTTATCTCCTATAAAACAGAACATCTTTCTCCAATTATAAATACATAAATAAACCCTCTTCTTCAGCGCGACAATCTATGAATGCGTCGAAACACTAAACGATTTCATAAGAATCCCGAAAGCATTGTTTTGTTATCTTCGTTTCGGTTTTCCCCAGTGAAATAAATCTTTGAGAGTTTCACAGTTTTAAGGATCAAAGGTTTTCTTCCGTGTCTCGTTACGTGTACCAAGATTGCACGGAAATGCGAAGTCATAAATTGATCCCTCCAGACGAATACTCGTAAATAAGATCTCGAACTCTTCTCTTGTTTTCCCTATTATATCTTGCTGGTTACTTTACAAAGCTTCAATTGCTGCCTTTTATCGACGACGTTCTGTTACGAATTTGAATTGCCACTTAAAAACTTTACGTTTTCCTAACTATTCTCGCTAGCGTGTACTTCGAGGAACTTTGTGAATATCTTCTAAATAGTACGTGCTAATTATATGCATCATTTCACGTTAAGTATATTTCACTAAATATGTACAGTTTTTAGTATCGTACACATAAATACTGAAATACGTTGAACTTGTGCATTCACATATGTTCAAATGGTGTTTTGACAATTTTTATAAAATTTAAATTTATTTTATTTTCGCGTCAATATGGTGCTTTCATTTTTAGTATACTTCCATAAATTTCAATTCGTTCATATATATTTGTTAATTAATTCTTTTAAGGAATTATTGTTAGGTTAGGTGATTAGTAGATTTACAGATGAACTATGCAGTTATAGGGTTATGTTTGAGGTTATGTTTCAGATTGTGGGTAAGGTTACGTTTGAAGCCATGTTGTAGTGTTATGTTTAAGCTTAGGTTCAAAATTACGTTTAAGGTTACGTTTCAGACTATATTTAAAACTATGTTTATATCGAAAACTATGTCTAATGATATATTTCAGAATATGCGTAAGGTTAAATTTCAAGTAATATCCAAGTTTATTTTTGAAGTTCTAACATTATACGTTCATTAAAGCCATATTTAATGTCATGTTTCAAGCCAAGTTTAACGTAACATTTAACATCATATTCAAAATAATGTTTCATGCTACGTTCAATATTTAAGGTCATTCATAAAATCATGCTTAAACGTACATTTGAGGTTATTTTTAAGTTTATGTATAAATAAAGTTGTTTCAAATCGATCAATTATAACAAATTTTGTTCCTGTCCATGAAACAACACATCTATAGTTAAAGCAATGTTTATTTACAATACATTATGTTATATATGACATTTCCAATAAGAAATATATAAACGTAAAATTTTCTTTCGAGAAGTACAATTTACGTCATAGAAAGAAAGTCGCAAGGTGTAACACGTAGGTGAAGTTGAAAATTGCAACCTATTGAGGTGACAGTATAACATGAAGTTACAAACGAAAGTTTTGTATGTCTGCGACAGAAGTGCGCTGCATCTGACGATTCTGTAAATTTACTGTTTTCCTATAACTCAAAGTTTTGTAGAATTCAAATAAGTGTGAAACAATTGTAGCTATCTTCAATTGTGTTATAATAAGCGTAAGATACATTACACACGTTACTGACTAACATTAATAATTTAATTTAAAGCTTGCAAAATATTTATGTTCTTATATAGGTATTTATACGTTCAAATAAGTATTATAAAATGGTGGGTGCATTTGTATGATGCGGAGGTTAGAAAACTCGATGCAGAGGGCAGCACTGTCTCACTAAATATGGCGACGTGTGTTATATTTACGTTAGGTTATGTAGGTTATATGAATCTGTTTACATTGTACTTTCAATACCAATGAAAGAATATAATATTATATATTATTTACACTAAGCAATATTTTTCTTCTAACATCACATGAATGAAGAATATAATTTTCAAAACACTCAACTTTTAGCAGCTATCATAAAAATAATCGTAGACTTCAAAATAAAATTAATGCAGTTTCTATAAAAGTATAGAAAAACGCTCTATTTAATAAGTAATAAAGTAAACTATAGTTTGCTTATTATTTAAATTGCTATGCGACACATCAATAAATTCAAAATAAACTGAAAATTTGAGAGGACGTTAAATAACGATAGTTTTGGCAGTTAAAAAATCGTGCGCTTTGATTATCAGGAATTTCATAATCGTATGTATATTATTATCTATAAATATACAAATACATGGAGAGCCGGTATACATACTTCATTTCCCAAGGGTGCCACTGCATATATTCAACTGTGTCGAATTACCAACGGAATATCGTGCCCAAAGTCGAACGTTATTCTCACGACGGTTGATTTATCGATATTATTAATACCGGGATAATATTACGCGATACGGACCGTTAAAACCGACGTTAAAATCCGCTTCCAATATTGCCGCTTAAAGTAGATACAGGTGCGCGTGATGATCGATGAGCGTAATCCTATTGCGAATCCTTTAAAGCTTTCGCCGTCACTGCTAGAAGCTTCGAAAGTTTTTGACAAGATCTGTAAATATTGCATTTACAAGGAAGATAGCGAGTAATAATTAATGTTTACGAGAAACTATTAGATGGTGGTTACAATAGATGAAAGTAGAGGTTGATGAATTTTAGGTTAGGGTTTATGCCTACTAGAATACAGGAAGATCGATAACTTCATCCTAAGAAAGTTCACAAAATATTTAACAAGACGCTGTAGTAAAATATAAATTAACGTAAACGTTAATATTTTGTCCTGATAAAAACTGAAGAGACGTTTTGAGAAATGTGTGTCATTAAACTTTATTGTATAGAGAAAAAGCTTGTGAAAATATGATATCTTGTTATTTGACCAGATTGGTAGCTGCAGTGTTAAAATGTTCTCTTAACTATTATAAAAATTATCAAAACAAAATAAATTGATTTACATGTTTTCATAAAGGAGAGTACTTATATACTTGTTCGGTAAATGTACGCTTGATAAGTGTCCGTCCAGTACCTGCACTCACCCCAATGAAGGCTAAGGTGTGTTCGTTTTTATGTGAAACCTTTTGCACTTGCAAATGAAGAAATTATATGAAAAAATGATATGAAATACAAGAATCGACAGCATTTGAAAATTTTTATCCGTAATAAAATCAAAATTTAATTTTATTAAGATTACTTAAATATAATAAACTAAATATATTATCACAAATTAAATTTCTTTTGTTACCCATAACAATAGACTTAAAATGATGAAGCTCGTCAAAATTCATGGCTCATTGTGTACAAAATATACATTCTTTGAAAGGACTGCCTCAAAAGCCCCTATAGCGGGTACTTATCAAGTCTTGCGCTCCGAATCATGCATGTAATGCATTTAAAGTTGAAATAGGGTTAGATCAATCTAAAGGTATGCTTTTATAAGCAGGTCAATCTTATTCCAATTTGCGTTTCTTTCGAAGCAATGGTACTCGTTTGCTTCCATTAGAAAGAACTACCTAATAGGACTGAAGTTTTTTACATTAAATTGCGACTTTTAATGGTTGAAATGATTTTCTAATTTAGCGATAAGTATTCTTTAGCATAGCAAGTTTCCATGTATTGTTCAATTTTTAGATTTCTAAATTTTCAAATATGTAACTTTTATTTGTCAATTTTATTTTTAACAAATTTTGTGAATCTTCAAATTTCTAAAACTACCAATTCCCAATTTTCAGATATCAAAATTAAGGTACCAAGTCTGATATTTCCTAACCAAATTCCTAAATTCTGAAGTTAGTTTACCAACTTTCAATTCCCAAATCCCTAAACCTTCAAACTTCAGACCACATTTCCAAATCTTCAATCTTCCGAACCCTCGAATTCCCACATCTTCAAGTTTCTTAATGCATCAAGTTCCACTTCCTAAATCCCCAAATCTTCAAACTTCAGACCCCCAAATTTCCGAATTTTCAATCTTCCAAACCCTCAAATTCCCACATCTTCAGGTTTCCTAATCCACCAAATTCCAATTTCAAAATTCAGATCTTCATACTCGTGAAACCTCAAACCTCGAAATCTTCAATCTTTAAACCAACTTCCAAATCGTGTAGTCCATCATTCCAGATCTTCAATCTTCAACCTACCAATTTTCAAATCGTACTCTTCCATCTATCCCCAATTTCTGACTCCCTAATTTCCAAAAACCTCTTCTCTTCAATAAATAAATACAAGTAACGTAATAAATAAAGTCACATTTTTTTAATAATCACCATTTGAAATTATTGCTATATGAATATTGTCTGCGAATAAAATAAGTTGAGTAATGATATGCTACCAGTAAAATATACAATACTGAAGTAGTATATTTTACTATACTGAAGTAGTATATTTTACTATACCTAACATTCTCCATCATAAAAATACGTCAAACACGCACAGAACAAATTTACACATGCGATATAACATTGCAAGTGTGACGTACACTACCGTCCATAAGTATCCGGACACTTGGTTTCGTTACATAAAACATAGTTGAACTTTGTACGAAAGGAATTTAGGGTTATCATATCATTTGTAATAATTATTATTATCTTTTTTGAGATGTCATAACGAAATAGAATTAATTTTTAAGTACAAATTATACAATGAAAGTGTGAAAGTAAAATTCATGTCCAGAAGTACAAAGTCCAAATTTGTGAATCTAATGAAACTCTTTCGATTCTAACAAAAATTTGAATTTCTACTGTGTTTCATTTCTATGGTGCAGAACGTATTCAGAGGGTTCTTCGATATGTTTCAAGTGTTTGGAAACTGTTGGTAGATGTTTAGGTTCCCTCAATTGAGATAAGAATGGAGGTAACGCTACGCACTCGACAGTTTCGGTTTAGTTCTTCTGTAGCTTCTTTTCCATCGTGCTATGAGTTCCAAACGAGAATTATCAATCGAAAAACGTTCCAGTATTCTGACCTTCGCAGAAAAAAAAATCGATTTTAGTTACTGTTGCAGGTACTTGAATAACTTTCATGCAATGCGAATGCATATTTCGCTTGTGTCCGGATACTTATGGACGGTAGTGTATACCCAAAATCATGGATGTGTTCGCGCAATACGGTAGACGTGTCGATTTATTTAATGATATTTGTTCCGTATGGTTTACGAATTAATATTATACGAAAATGGTGAGCATGGACGCGCACGCGCGCACATCCACAACCACGAAGTAGAGGATGAATGATAAGCCAGTGATATTGCCCATCGAAGCGCGATGCTGAGATTGGACTCGTTCCTTCCCATATCCATTCGGCGTAATCACCACAGCCACTGTCGCCATCGTAGTCGTAGCAATGGCGATAATCTCTCGGGACGCCACGGAAATCAGCAGACGAATTTTCACGTGCTTCTGCTCGCTTCCTGTCCAAACGCTTCTTTTAATCTCCTTCAATTTCCGTTACTCGTTGCTTACGATTGATTTTCACCGATGCTCCGATTTAATTTAACACGTTGCTGCGCTTACGCTTGTGATCAGACATAATACAGACTTTTAACAATTACGGACCGAACCTACATATTTCTTTTATCACTAATTTTAGGTTAGTTTTTTGTTGCTTTTGTCGGAATTGTAGTTTGCTGTCAGAATGTACGTAATGTATTTTTTGAATTATATAAATTTTTGTATACTTTAGTTGATTCTTCAGTATTTGTTTTTATGGTTCATTTTCAATTTAAGAGTGATTTTCATTTATCACTAATTTTAGTTTTTTGTTGCTTTTGTCGAAGTTGTAGTTTGCTGTCAGAATGAATTTATACATTTTTGTGTACTTCAGTTGATTTTTCAGTATTCGTTTTTATGGTTCATTTTCAATTTAAGTGTGATTTTCATTTAACCGATAGTTTTTTAATATAATCTTGCCAAGGTAATCTTGTCTTGGTAATCCTTAAATTTCATTTTTTAAATCGTGAATGTTTATAAATTATCTTAGTTCCTCTCATTTTCTTATAAATAATGTAGTGAAAGTAGCATCAATGACTACTGTAATCAGCGTGTTAACTGTGTTTTATGAAATGAAGATGGCGTTTTAACGTTCGGGGACTCAAAGGTATGCAAGTACTTCCAAATGGGTCTCAAGGTATGCACCAGTGGTACGAGAGTAGTAAGCGTTATGTGATTGCATTCTGAGATTGCAAAAGGAATTTTGATCCTATTAATTTTATCTTAGTGTTGTATTATGCATTGTTAAATACTGATACTTCAACTACTATGTTGAATAACTTCACAAGTTTCATATCATAAATTAATAAATTTACAATGCTACTCTTGAGATTTTTTATAGATCAAGGTAATTTTTCACTAACTTTTGATTGGGTAATATTTATTTATTTTTCAATTGTATTTTGCACTATGTGTGCATTGTACTCTGGTAGGTTTAGTGTCAAATTAAATTAAGATTTAAGTAAAATTGTATATTAAGTTAAAATTGAGTTCTCTGTATTTTATATTACATGGTTTTTTAAATGGTAGATTAATTTCTTTATTAAACTTTAATTAGAAGAAGTAAGTATTGTTTGTAAAACAGAACGTTCTAGTTTCACAAGTTATAAAATGTAGGAATTTTACAAAGTAGAAGAATTTCATAAAACCGAAGCAATGAATATTGTCATTAAATTTTAACAAAATTAACCCTAACAGTGTTGTTCTCTTCCACTTTTCTACATAAAATAAATTACAAAATTTATGATTAAGTTTCTACAGTCTTTACAGTGTATAGTGTAAAGTCTTTTCACTACACAAATTGAGGTTATGGTAAATTCTGCGTTATTCACATTAATAGTACCAAAATAAATTTACCACAGTTATACATAACAAGTACATAACAGAAATACCAGTAAATACCTTGAGTACGAAATAGTAAGGTCAGTAAATATCTTGTATAGAAAATGGCAGCTCCATAAAATGGTGGCAATGATTCATCAATCGAACTTTCCAAACTCTAAAACATCTTCGTAACGTTGGAAGTTCTTAATATGAACAGCTAGCGTTATATTTCAAAAACTTTATCCTTCGATATTGCACGGTTACGAACATTTGCCGTATGTCTTAAATTTCGACGTAGAACGTTTTTTAAGGAGTTACGAGAATGGATTAAGGCATCAAATGTTAATTCGCGTGGAAATATGCTGGGTTGAAAAGTTCCAAAAAATGAAAAAGAAAAACATTCAAAAGTAGTCAATAACTTGTAACATTTCAAGTATTTCAAATAACCAAATACTTCATTAAGTTACATTTCATTAATGTATATTCGATATTTACTGTAACAATGATTTTTATCAAATTTTGCAAGTCATGAAAAATATTATTCTATAATTCCATTTTTGATGTTTAATATTTTTTTCATATTTTAGAAGTGTATTTAATCTTCATATATTTTTATTTTGACTTCATCATATTTTAGACATTAAATGTCATATTTGATTATGCATAATATTTATGTATAGAAGTGTGTATACGTATACATACTTGTATGTGTATATACATTAACAAAATATATCAAGAAGAACATATTACATATCAAGTTCAATACATTAACGTAAATTACTTATTGTTAGAACTAACCTAAAAATCGATCACATTCTGCATATGTCAACCTAACCTAATTTCTAATATTTTTGTGATATTTCTATTTAAATAATTTCTTTATAATTTAAATCATGCTTTCTAACAATAATACTTATTTAAACTATAATAATTGAAAGAAAGGTTGTTATACTGCTTCATCTTTTAATTATGCACACACATGTATTTACTTACACACATATAACTATTTTATAAACTTTAATAATGTAACTGTCCATACAAATCAACCTATACACAAATTCTAAGCTCCTTAACATCACTTAAACTACCTATACATAAACAATTAAATAAAAAACAACTCTAAAAATCGATCGAACTTTATCCAATAAAATAGGCACAAATAATCTTGGAGTAATTTAATGCGGCACCTCGGAATCGTAAAAAAGAGCCCGGTAATTCCCCGCACGTGGAGACAGCATGAAAAATAAATCCGCAACAATTACATGGATGATTGAAACGATAAACCATTATCGAACATTCGCCGCATATCCCCGCAACGACGTTTTATCTTCGAAAATAGGAAACAGTCGATAGTGTAGGTGGCCGAATTTCGGGCGGTGGCGTGTAAAATAAATGCGAATTACCGCCAGTTAATTTTTCACGTTGCAGAACATTGTGGTGCACGTGGATTACCGGCTGTTCACGTGTTAAATGTTAAACAAATCCCTTGGTAATTGTATGGTTGCGGCGTGAATTGGAAGCAACGGAAGTAACGATAATTGATGGGCCATGTTAAGAACGCAAGCCCGGCGACGATAAATGAAATGGAAAATAAAATCGACGATAATTCGCGCGTTTGAGGAAACTTCCCCGTTGCTTTTTGCACGATGTTCCGTGTATTTTTATTCCTAACTGACGGCTTATATTCTGATACCTCGATACTCGTCTTCTCTGATGAAAATTTCATTTATTCCGGGAATTTGTTGGAAATACGAATTCAGTCAAATAAATTGGTATGCGGTAGTTTGTATAAATTCAGTCAGATTGTTTTTTGATAGTTTCATTGTATTTTTCATTTTCAATTTTTTAGTTTTAGTCTTGAAATTTAGTAGAGATTGACTCTTTCAGAATTTGAGGTTAGGTATGTGACAGTTTGTACAAATTCAGGCAGATTGTTTTTTGATAGTTTCATAGTTTTTTTTCATTTTCAATTTTTCAGTTTTAATCTTGAAATTTAGTAGAGATTAACTGTTTCAGAATTTGAGGTTATGTACGTGACAGTTTGTACAAATTCAGTCAGATTGTTTTTGATAGTTTCATAGTATTTTTAATTTTCCATTTTTCACTATTAATCTTGAAATTTAGTAGAGATTGACTGTTTCAGAATTTGAGGTTAGGTTACATGTAGAATAGCTTTATTTCAACAGCTGTGAAAGGGAGTGGATTGTATCTGAATTTGAAGTTAGGTTACGTATAGTATAGCTTTATTTCGATACGTAGAGTATCTTAATATCCACATATGGTTCATATACTTCCATTAAAATTTGTAGTTGAATAATTAAATTCATAGATAAAATTTCACAGACGTATTAGTGCAAGTATAACTAAATTTAGATGCCTATTATTTATACTAATAACAATATGTATATTAATGTATATTAATAACAATAGTTTAGTCACAAAAATATTTTACCAATTTTGTTACAAACATACAAACACATAAACTTTGAAACTCAGAAATTTTCAAACGTCACTTACAAATGTATTTTACAAATCAAATTTTACAAACTAGTATGGAAGTAGGTAAGCAGCCATTTTGTAAATGAATTCTTCCATCTCCACCTAAATCTAACAAAGATCTGACTGGAACTCATAGTTTCTTTAGAAAAACATGAAAGATCAAAACCTTGACATAACCTAACAAGCAAAACAACATGGAGGACAAAAATTAAAATAGAGGCTATGCATGAAGCAATAAAAAGTATCGCTTCCATTTAAAATCCAAGTAATAATTTGAAGGTCTGTTGTCCTCCGCCCTTATCAACCGATGAAATATTGCGCGGTTTCTTCGTAATTCCATATCCCTTCAGGCTGAATTTCGATGTTCAATAAACCAGTCTACTAGGAAACCAACAATCGAAACGCTTTTTAATGAACCACAAGCAAATCGAACGTTGCACAATGAATGGCTCGTAGAGGAAATCAAATGTAAATGGAACCATGAGTAAGTGCTTTTCAAGTTTCCACGACTTTCCGAACAAAGAGAACTTTACTTTTACATAATACAAGGAACGTACCACCGCGGGTCTATGTTAAATTTCAGCAACAATTTCAACGGAATGGCCGAAGTTTTTAAGGGCTGTCTGAAATGATATAGTGGAAATGTGGAGAAAAATGTTTGAATTAATTGATGTTATGTGGTTGAGTTTAATGGGGTTGCGAGATGAGGTTGTTTATAGGTATTGGGGTAGTGATTTGTGGAATATGGTTTGAGATATTTTTAGGTTTCTTAATTTGGAGGTGAGGGGTTGTTCGCGAGAAATATGAGGTGGAAATTATGGAATATATGGAAATTGAGGGATTTGTGAAGTTGGGGTTTGGATATTGAAAATAGGGGAATTAGAAATTGGGAAATTTAGGAATTAAGAAATTTAGGAATTGGGAATTTAGGGACTGAGAAATTTAGGGATTGGAAAATTTGGGAATTTGGGAAATTAGGAATTTAGGGATTGCAAAATTTGCGAAATGTAGGAATGGAGAAATCTAGAAATTGGGAAGTTTAGGATTTGGGAAATTTAGGAATTGGCAAATTTAGAAATTGGGAAATGTAGAAATTTGGAAATTTAGAACTTGGGAAATTTGGAATTTGGGAAATTTAGGAATTGGCAAATTTAGAAATTGGGAAATTTAGAAATTTGGAAATTTAGAACTTAGGAAATTGGAACTTGGGAAATTTAGGAATTGGCAATTTTAGAAATTGGGAAATTTAGATTTTAGGAAATGTAGAAATTGGGAACTTTAAATTTGGGAAACTTGGAATTTGGGAAATGTAGAAATTGGGAAATTTGGAATTTGGGAAATGTAGAAATTGAAAAATTTAGAACTTGGGAAATTTAGGAATTGACAAATTCAGAAATTGGGAAATTTGGAATTTGGGAAATGTAGAAATTGGGAAATTTAGTATTTAGGAAATGTAGAAATTGGGAACTTTAAAACTTGGGAAACTTGGAATTTGGGAAATGTAGAAATTGGGAAATTTGGAATTTGGGAAATGTAGAAATTGAAAAATTTAGAACTTGGGAAATTTAGGAATTGACAAATTCAGAAATTGGGAAATTTGGAATTTGGGAAATGTAGAAATTGGGAAATTTAGAATTAGGTAAATTTGTGAAATGGGAAAGTTAGAAATCGGGAAAAATAGAACATGGAAAATGTAGAAATTGAGAAATTCAGAAATTCAGAAATTTGAAAATTTAGAAATTGAAAAATGTAGAAATTTGGAAATTTATGCATTTGACAATTCAGAAATTTGATAACTTACAAATTCGGAAAATTAAAAATTTGGAAATTTAAAAAACTGCAATTCCAAAATTCCAAAATTGAAAAATCTTATAATTACGACCTTTAAATTGAAAAAATTTAGAAATGCCTCGACATAATTTTTGAAATATTTTTCTAAGAAACGAACAATTCGAACGATAATTACGTGGATAGATTAAATCAGAATCGTTGCTGTATGGATCTCGGTGCATTGAAATCTCATAACGGACAGTACACAAAGGACAGTAACCTGCGATATTTATAGAGTACAATAAATACAATATTACATTGAATGTGAATATTGGCAATGTAGCGAATTCCAATAGAACGTCCATGAATAACGATATATCCCGGTGCATCCTATTAAATGTTCCAGATGTTCGCAATCATAATCAGCATTATAATCAACTCACGCAAAATTCTGATCTGTATAACGAACAATTACGTTACAATGTGCGTAGCAGAAATAACCGCATTCATCATATTCCATCGTTATCCGCTTTCTTTACAGACATCACTTTGTCGTTGATCAAATTAATTAAATTGTCGTAAATTTATTGAATCGTGTACATTTATTTTGAGGAACGTGTATTGGTTGTATAACGTGGATTTATTATTGAAGGATTAATTAAAATATTTTTAGAGCTACTTTTATCGACAATGATAATGAAATCTGATTGGTACGGATTTAGTTTAATATTTACTTTATTATTTCTTTATATTTTTATACATTTTTAGGTTTCATTCCTATAATTCATTTAAGTAATGGAGTAATAACGATAATAAAGTGATAATAATTTGTTCTTTCAATTTTTTTAACAGGAAAATGTATATATATAGTAATAATCTAGTTTTCATGTAACGTAAATGTATTTTTATGCTAAATTTTAGGATCAAAAATAAAATTGACAGATTCACAATTTCCATATTTGCAAATATTTTATGAAATCCATATATATTTCCTTGACAAATTTAATGTGGATACTAAAAATTTTACATAGCAAAAAGTATCTGTATGATGTTTGAACTGAACTCTGTTAAAATTGAATACACCTACCATTTTAAACTACTGCACCGCCATTTTGTATCATCCTCCGCGTCTCATCTTCTGAACTTGAAATTACACACATATTCTTCTAAGCTTATAGAAAGAACTTCACTTAACAAATACATATATACTTAACAACTATGTACCCACACGTCTTTGATATATTTATTTTCCTTTCACTTCAAGAATAAAAAAATAACCTATAATTCTAAAGCGATCAAGATGGCGCCATTCTAAAGCGATCAAGATGGCGCCTTTCTAAACTGACAAGCTCTCTGATTGTGAGTTCTCAAAGAATTTCACGGCGGACAAGAAATTTCTGCTGAACAACGAGAGTGTTAACTCAAGAATGGAAAAAAGATGAGGCAATAATTGAAGATACCAATAGCGGATGCGGCGATAGAAATTTACGAATTACTTTGGAATTAAAGACCCGTGAAGCTCGTAATTCGCGCGAGCGGACACTTAAAGTCTTGAAGCCAATGAGGAGTCCTCTACAAAGTACAATTTGATGACCCGGTTAATTTCTTCGAATTTATCGCCGGTTCGAGTCTCACGAAGATTCAGTTAACGACGTGCTCTATTCGAGGAAAGCAATGAGTCGTAGGAGCTACGTGAGAAGAAGCGAAATGGAGCTAAGATAAAGCTTGGCATTTTTCTTTATTAAAATTCTGCTATCATTGCTGATTACTGTGAGAATACTGACTGAATGAAAGTATAACAGCGTGATTGGGAGGAAATTTAGGCTCATGTTTACTTAGAGTGATGTTAATTCATAGTCTAAGTGTAAATGCAAGTGGAAGTGTAAGTCTAAGTCTAAGTCTAACAAGTTTAAGAGTAATAAGTCTAAGTTTAAGTCTAACAAGTGTAAGTTTAACAAGTCTAAGTCTAACAAGTTTAAGTTTAACAAGTCTAAGTCTAACAAGTTTAAGCTTAACAAGTTTCAGAGTAATAAGTCTAAGTCTAAGTCTAACAAGTTTAAGTTTAACAAGTCTAAGTCTAACAAGTTTAAGCTTAACAAGTTTCAGAGTAATAAGTCTAAGTCTAAGTCTAACAAGTTTAAGTTTAACAAATTTAAGAGTAACAAGTCTGAGTCTAAGTCTAAGTTTAACAAGTTTAAGAGTAATAAGTCTAAGTCTAAGTCAAACAAGTTTAAGTTTAACAAGTTTAAGAGTAACAAGTCTGAGTCTAAGTCTAAGTCTAACAAGTTTAAGTTTAACAAGTTTAAGAGTAACAAGTCTGAGTCTAAGTCTAAGTCTAACAAGTTTAAGTTTAACAAGTTTAAGAGTAATAAGTCTAAGTCTAAGTCTAACAAGTTTAAGTTTAACAAATTTAAGAGTAACAAGTCTGAGTCTAAGTCTAAGTTTAACAAGTTTAAGAGTAATAAGTCTAAGTCTAAGTCAAACAAGTTTAAGTTTAACAAGTTTAAGAGTAACAAGTCTGAGTCTAAGTCTAAGTCTAACAAGTTTAAGTTTAACAAGTTTAAGAGTAACAAGTCTGAGTCTAAGTCTAAGTCTAACAAGTTTAAATTTAACAAGTTTAAGAGTAATAAGTCTAAGTCTAAGTCTAACAAGTTTAATTTTAACAAGTTTAAGAGTAACAAGTCTGAGTCTAAGTCTAAGTCTAACAAGTTTAAATTTAACAAGTTTAAGAGTAATAAGTCTAAGTCTAAGTCTAACAAGTTTAATTTTAACAAGTTTAAGAGTAACAAGTCTAAATTTAAGTCTAACAAGTGTAAGTTTGACAAGTCTAAGTCTAACAAGTCTAAGTCTAACAAGTCTAAGTCTAAGTCTAAGTCTAAGTCTAACTCTAAGTCTAAGTCTAAGTCTAAGTCTAAGTCTAAGTCTAAATCTAAGTCTAAGTCTAAATCAAAGTCCAAGTCTGTTAATTTGAAGCTTCTATTTTATTAGAGACGTCTTTCTGAGTCATCTTAACGATTTGCATATAAGAAGCACTTTAACATGTCAGAAGGTCCAGTTTGTGGTTGCCATCAGAAAATTACTTTCGATCATATGAATTAGTTTTAGTTTCAAGCTCCAATATGACACGGTGTAAAAATTGTTATAGACCCCATAACAAGGTATTCTTATTTCACGATTTCCATATAGCAAGGTACTTTTACAAGGTTCACATAGCAATGTATACTTAACCTTTCTATAGCAAATGGTACCTTCATAACAAGATTTCTATATAGCCAGATAATATGGATTTTGAACAGGTCTCTATCGCATGAGTTTCCCTTAACAAGGTTTCGATGCAAAAATTATTTGACTTCTACAAAAAGGTTCTCTTATACAGGTGTTCTTATAGGCACTCTATAACAAGGTTTCTATATAAGATACCTTCTCTTAACGCTAAACCAGTCAAATGATCGCTCCACAAGTTTCTCATAAGATACACATTTAGTTAAAGTGCACTCCTTGAAATCAACAATTGATTTTCATTAAAATGAACAATAAATGTGTATGCAAATTTATGTTAGGTCGTTTGTTATATTTTTTAATTTCAAGTTAAGTAAACATTATATGCCAGCCGGTTTAGTGTTAACGCTGAAGCAAATACACTTATTTGAATATTGAAAATGAAGTTGAGTGAATACCACTAACATAGTTAGATTAATGTACAGACGTCAACCCAAACTCATTTTAAAAATATAGTGTGAAACCCATCTTGTAGGAAATATTAAAAAAGGAGGAATTCAACCATTAGGAAATCCTCGAGCGAAGTGCCGTCTCCTTGCGCCCTGTTCGGTTAATTCTCCATGTAAAAGTCCGGCTACGGACATTATTTGCCAATCGATTTGCACCGACTGATTTTTCTATTGTCTCGACCCGTCGGCCTGCCCTGCTGGACACCCTACGGAATGCTAATTCGCGCCGTTCAAATACTTTTTCTACGTGACTTAAATTCCTCGAATGAGAAAACCATTACCGAACGCTCTATCGGTGTCTGCAGAGCGATTCGATTGATTCCTCTCTCCCGCTTCCATTGCCTCCTCCTCTCCCCAACCGCCCTTTTGCTAACTTTGCTTTCTTTCTTTGTCTGTTTCAACCATCTCCCATCGCTTTTGCATGTCAATTCAAAGCAAAACGTGGATACTTTGCATTTAGCGGTGCGTCCGCCGAACCGCAACGAATTTCCTACGTGAATTTATTCGAATTCATCCGAATTTTATCATTTGCCCCTGGGGGACGATAGTACCGCTGCGGAACTCAACGAGTTTGTCGATAACTTGGAACCTTTGTTAGTCAGAATTTCGGGCTTGTGTGGGGGATGCTGGAAAATGGCGAATTTTCGAATGGTGGAAGAATCGTTTCGTTTGGTGCAGAAATTAATATGTGAACGTGGTGACAATGTTGTGAAAAGTAAATGGTCAAAGTTGAATAATAACTGATGTATTTATGACGTATCGAGATCTGTCAGCTGTAAATAAATAGTGTTGCCTGTGAGATTGGGAGTGTATGAATTATTTGGGGGATGTTGTAATATAAATAGGTGCAGTCTAGGAACGATCTAATTAAATTGTGTCACATTTGGTAACTATGTAAAAAAATGTATAAGTGTAAACTTGTTTATGTATATAATAAATTAAGTATAAACTTGTTTATGTATATAATAAATTAAGTATAAACTTGTTTATGTATATAATAAATTAAATACAAACTTGCTCATGTATATAATAAATTAAGTATGAATTTGCTTATGCATATAATAAATTAAGTATAAATTTGTTTATGGATATAATAAATTAAATATAAACTTGCTTATGTATATAATAAATTAAATACAAACTTGCTCATGTATATAATAAATTAAGTATGAATTTGCTTATGCATATAATAAATTAAGTATAAACTTGTTTATGCATATAATAAATTAAGTATAAACTTGCTTATGCATATAATAAATTAAGTATAAACTTGTTTATGCATATAATAAATTAAATATAAACTTGCTTATGTATATAATAAATTAAATACAAACTTGCTCATGCATATAATAAATTAAGTATAAACTTGCTTATGCATATAATAAATTAAGTATAAACTTGCTTATGTATATAATAAATTAACTCTAAACTTGCTTATGTATATAATAAATTGAAGTACAAACTTGTCTATGTATATAACAAGGCAGAAGTACAATGAAGATAATATAGTTATAACAATTTTAAATTTCTATCAAAAATAATTTAGTTGCAAATGTGTGAAACATCGCAAATTAAAAGATTTCTAGTTCGAATATGTCTTGTACTCAAAAGACAATAATTCAGTTATCATTCACACAAAATTTTGTGTATCATAGGTGATACAAATTAATGAGTTCGTTAATGAGTATTTATTAATGAGTCAATGAGTATTTAAACAAGTGTGAAAGTCATAGAGTTAAATAACTTCAGAGATCATAAATGGCACCAAAAATAAGTAAATTTTCGTCGATACTTTTAAATTAATTTCAAGCTAAAGCTCTAGAAAGCTATGCAGCAGACATTTTGTCTATTGCTCTGTTATGTTCTTTTTACGCTAAGCGGCAGCAGCGTCGCTGCCGAATGCCATCATCGTCGCGCATTATGTAAAATTAATTTATTTTTTAATTGAAAATAAGAACAAATCAAGTTCATCAGTGCCTTTAATAAGGAAAATGTCTGCCCTAACACGCGGTGTAATTAGATTCTACCCCAGATCTTTACTTTTAAAAATAAATTAAAAAGTTTTTGATGGTTGGTGCATTTTTTGTGACCTTTTCATTTTAATTGGTATTTAAACGTATTCAATGCTTCTTCAACTTATGACACTTTATTTAGGAAGCTTGAAAGAATAATTTCGCTATAAATAAAACTGAATTAATATTATAATGGAAGCTTAATATTTTTTTAGAGTAATCTTGTGATTTTTCTTCAAAATTAGATTTCTCGAAAAGTGCAAGTTAAAACAAAAGACGGGATTTGGATTAAAAAAATGTCTTCAGTGGAAAGAAGTGATTGATTGAACTGTTATTGTACGAATAGTTTTGCGGCCAATTACGATTAAGCATTGATGTACGTATAGAAAAAGAATTACAACAGTGGTAAATAGGACAATTTAAGACACCTGCACTTGCGTAATCCTAAAATAAATGCAATTCTACCAGATTAATTGTCGCGGGTTCCGAAACAAATTGCGACAATTAACCGAAGACGTAAGCATTCCAAGTTCATTTAACTACATTAAGATAGAGCCAACGACAAATGAGATCTGGTAAAACGTCGCTTAACTAGGAACCTATTATGACAATTTTATTCATTTGGGGTTCTACGGAAATCACAATCTTTGATTAAGAACGGAAACATGTGACTGGTATCATATACCAAATTCTCTAAATTTTCAAATTTTCAGAAAGGAAATCACAAATTCTCAAGTTTCTATGTGCAGAAGTATTTAAATTCTCAGATACTTAAATTCTTGAATTAGGTTTACAAACCCCAAAATTTGAAATACGCAAATTCTCAAAGTTCCACGTCCAACAATTTCCAAATTCTCAAATTTCTATTTTAAAGAATGCTTAAATTCTCAAATTACCATGTGTAGATATCCTCAAATTTCGGGTACCATAGCTCCCAAATTTCTGCATCAAAAACCCCCAACAACCTAGATACCCAAATTCCCTAATTTCCACGTTAAGAAGTCCCCAAATTCTAAAACACAAAACTTTTCAAATTTCCACATCTAAAAATCCACAAATCCTCAGATACCAAAATTCTCAAATTTTCCACATTTAAAAATCTCCAAATCCTTAGACACCAAAATTCTCAAATTTGCATATCTGAAAATCCCCAAATCCTCAGACACCCAAATTCTCAAATTTCCATATCTAAAAATCCCCAAACTCTAAAACACCAAAATTCTCAAATTTCCACATCTAAAAATCCCCAAATCCTCAGATACAAAATTTCTCAAATTTCCAAATCTAAAAACTCCCGAATCCTCAAACACCAAAATTCTTAAATTTCCACATCTAAAAATCCTCAAATCCTCAAACACCAAAATTCTTAAATTTCCACATCTAAAATTCCCCAAATCCTCAGATACAAAAATTCTCAAATTTCCACATCTAAAAACCCCCAAATCCTCAAACACCAAAATTCTCAAATTTCCACATCTAAAATTCCACAAATCCTCAAACACCAAAATTCTCAAATTTCCACATCTAAAATTCCCCAAATCCTCAGAAACCCTAATTCAAAAATTTCCACACCAAGGAACCCTAAAAATTACTACATATCCAATCCTCCAAATCCCAAAATTTCAAGTATCCCAAAAATCTAAAAATTCCCAAGCCTCACAATACCCAAAACACCAACTTCTCGAATCTTATACTCCACCTAACTCCACCTAACCACCTAACCTATTTCAAGAATATTCATGAAACATCCACATAGTGATCAAACCTTGCACTCGAATACAGCAAAATTCTCATTGTCCTGCTCTCCTGACCCCAGACAATCATGACCTCCATTTTACAACCTATCGCTGTTGTCTCCAGCAATCTGATCGCATCGATTCAGGAAGCAGAATCATAGGAATTTTTGCACCGATGACAGCAGCTCGACAGATGTTCAAAACGTGTAGGATCGTTGGCGTGTTCAGAAGTACCCTTTGGGCAATCTCCTGGTCCGGGATAAGAGTTCTGAAGCATCGCAAACAGGTGGAAACATCGTCTGTGCTGATCGGGTACAACACGTTTACACGGCCACTCGAATCTCGTCGGCAACAATATTTACGTTAACGCATAAATCACGGTGGACCGAGATAGAAGGTGGAGGTGGCGGACTATGTAGAAAGGCAGCCCGCCAGACACAGACGAAGGGTGGGAATTGGCATGCATGAGAATACCCTGGCATTCGATTTAATGCGGGTAAAGAGGTAAGATGCCGTGAAACATATCTATCCTGTCTTATCGGATCTCGAAGATGTATATCGGTCGATGTCGAGCTCGGCAACCACCTCCGTTTTCGCGCCAGACCCTCCATTCCGTTCCTCTCTCACAGACGGCTTTAACCAAAACGGATCTCTCTATTGGGTGTCTTGGAATTATAAATGAAAACCTAATAGATTTCGTGCTACTGAGAAGCAAATTATTATGTAATGAACTTCGAGAGTAAATGATGACATTTTATAATTTAATGAAGATGTGAATGCTAAGTGGGATACTCTGATTTGGTTATTGGGTTCCCATTTTTCTAGGTTGATTTTCTGGACTTTCATGTCTGTGGATCCTTTAGATTCCTGCATCTATAAATTCTTTTGTTTTAAAAGTTTTAGATTCACTTTCTGGATTACCAAGTACCTTCCATACATATTTAAGTACTTCGGACTTAGATCACCATGTCTCTAATATCTTCCAGATCCTATTTTTATTACAAGTTAAACTTATAATAGAACTCAGTCGCTCACAAAGTAATTAATTTAAAATAAGTGTCTGCACAAGTATAATTTTGTAATATAAGTGATTCTAAATGTATAATATAAATTCTGTAACAAAATTTATATTTAATAAGAGAGATATTTAATAATTATCACAACTGAAATCCACAATTTTAGAACCCTGTGTATACGCATTCAGCCGGCTAACCTTCTTCACCTACACCTTAATTCCTCCTCTTCGTGATTTCTATTTTCTGCTAGCTTTACCCACCCTCTCACTATCCTCCTTTGATCCCTTTGCTGTCCTCGTCGTTCACGGGTTTCCGGTCGTCGTTTCTATGAACTTTGACGATTTCAACGTTTTTTTTTTTTTTACATTGTACTATTTCCACTTGCAGCACTTTGCCCATCATTTTCACGATGCCATCGATTTCCAATAATCGACGCTGGCCAGGGAAGAGCGTTGCAAGCGAGCAGAACGCTCATCACGTATTCCATTTCGTTGGACCTGTACGTCACATTAAGGTGGGGTCTTATCCTGACCGCTGGATAGATAATAGGCGAAAAAAATATCGCGATTTATCGCGTCGTGCTTTGTGACTGCTTTATGATTGTTTCCCATTGCGAATGGATATCGAGGATATTGGAACAGTTGATACACGCGTCGCACGATCGAATATCAAGTGAACATGAAATAGTAGGCAAAAAATGTGAAATAGGTTCTTACTATGGCATTTCATTTTTGGGAAAATTGAATTTGGACATTTTTCACGTATGTTTGAAAAACTGTAACACTGAAAATTATAGAATGGATAAATAAGTTTCAACAAAAAGATACAAGTTTATCTAAATTATGTTAATAAATTAACTTACTATTACTATATGGTAATTTATTGGGTAATTCATTGCTTGACCTATTTAATAAGAGACTACATGTGAACGGGGCGCGGAGCACAATGTATGCAGGGCCTCAAACTCAGAATTTATACAACCTCGTTCGTTCACGCCTAGTGGACTCTTGATGATCGCGAGCGCCCATGGCGGCTGCTCTCGGAAATAACAGACGATTGAGAATGATTTTGCAGAAAAAAGCGAAACAGGGTATTTGAGTGAGGTAAGGGTGCAGAATAATTTAATGACTGATGCTAGATGATCCAAATGTTTTCATTGAAACTGAATTTAGGTCGAATGCATACTACAACGAGAGGCAGTACAAGTTTCTAGCGATAGTTTAAGGATTTTTCGTTCCACATTTGTAGTTTCAGTTACCCGTTGCAGCAAGAACGAGTCATTACATTCTAGCGATTTCTTGGTTTATTGTTAGTCATCAGAACCCTTAACCTTAGCAGTGTTTGCAGTTTTCTGTACATGTCGAGGTACTGATTAGTTTTATTACTTGCTACGGTCACTTTGGGTAAACCACTTCATACGTCACTTTTCCATCTCCACCCAAATTTCAACTAAACCAACAGAAAATTAGAAACCGTTTTCCCTCAGCAATGTCACAAAAATACGCCCACTCTTTTGTAAAACGTAAAAAATCTTCGAAGCTCGAGTCATCAAGCAAACAGCAAAAACTCTAGTCCGAAGTCAAATTCATTTAGATGTCCACTTATATTCACTTGTTGGAATTCCCAATGATTCGCGTCGTTTAATCGTCACTGACGCTGTGACGCACATGACGCACCTCGTACACCGCACCTCATAGTTCAAATATGCCAAACCTGATTTTGAGGACATTATGTCCTTACTTATTAATTATTTACTGCTGATACCGCGACGCACATATACGTTTCTTGATTCTGAGCTACTTTTGTAACAAATTTATGCAGTCATCAACATAGCAAAATAAACTCCCGTCCGAAGTCAAATTCATTCAGAAATCCACTTACGTTCACTTGTTGCAATTCCTAATGATTCGCGTCGTTTAATCGCCGCTTAATATAGCAGACGTTTCGAGAAAATTATTCAACCACGAAATGGAACGGAGGTTACTTACAAGCAAACTTGTAGCTTTTTACTCCACCACTTGAAATACAGATATCGGAATATTTTCGTGAATGTCTGTATAAAAATATACTTGTTTGTTTCTATTTTTCTTCCGCATCTGCAGTACTTAAGCATACTCTACATTTATAGTATTACTCCGTCTCGTGCACAAATACGTGACAAAGAAATATTGCTGCAAGATATTTGCTTTCGACTTAATTTGTATGCATATTGTTAACGAGTCAAGTACGGAGAAATCTTAAGCCGGAAACTTTCAGTGATAATGTTTAATATCGTTCTTTTGAATGCCATCTGAAAACAGTATTTTATTGCTTCGATTAAAGTAGCCTTGCATGCAGAATGCGTATTGAATTAATTGTCTGTTGTTGCCTGTCTTTTTCACGTTTCCCGGCTGTTTTTTAAAGATCCTTCAATGCTTGTAACCAAGCAAATGATTTCTTTTGTCGAATGAATGTTCCATAGGATGAAATTCATACAATGGTCTGACTACCGTTTCTTTGTTGCTTCTGAATTGAATGTCGTTGTGTACCTACATGTTAGATATCTTACGTATTGTTTTCATGTTTTACAACTGCGTACTTTTGTACTGTGACGTAGTTATGGAGGATAAGTAATGGTCTTTTTGAAAGTTGAGGAATTTTTTTTTCAGGTTATGTTAGTATTTGGACGTTGTTGCATTTGTGTATTTGGAGTTAGGAATGTTTTTGAAGTGGGGAGATTTGGAATTTTGGAGATTTGGAATATGGGAGATTTGGAATTTGGGAGATTTAGAATTTGGGAGATTTGGAATTTGGGTGATTTGGAATTTGGGAGATTTGGAATTTGGGAAATTTGGAATTTGGGAGATTTGGAATTTGTGAGATTTGGAATTTGGGAGATTTGGAATTTGTGAGATTTGGAATTTGGGAGATTTGGAATTTTGGAGATTTGGAATTTGGGAGATTTGGAATTTTGGAGATTTGGAATTTGGGAGATTTGGAATTTGGGAGATTTGGAATTTTTGAGATTTGGAATTTGTGAGATTTGGAATTTGGGAGATTTGGAATTTTTGAGATTTGGAATTTGGGAGATTTGGAATTTGGGAGATTTGGAATTTGGGAAATTTGGAATTTGGGAGATTTGGAATTTGGGAGATTTGGAATTTGGGTTTTTGGAATTTGTGAGATTTGGAATTTGGGAGATTTGGAATTTTTGAGATTTGGAATTTGTGAGATTTGGAATTTGGGAGATTTGGAATTTGGGAAATTTGGAATTTGGGAGATTTGGAATTTGGGAGATTTGGAATTTGGGTTTTTGGAATTTGGGAGATTTGGAATTTGGGAGATTTGGAATTTGGGAGATTTGGAATTTGGGAGATTTGGAATTTGGGAGATTTGGAATTTGGGAGATTTGGAATTTGGCAGATTTGGAATTTTGGAATTTTGGAATTTTGAAGATTTGGAGATTTAGGAATTTGGAGATTTGGAAATTCGGAAATTTGGAAGTTTGGAAATTCGGAAATTTGGAAGTTTGGAAAATTGGAGATTTGGAAATCTGAAAATTTGGAAATTTGGGAATTTGGAAATTTGAAGATTTGGAGATTTGAAATCTATTTGAAAACTGAAGCTAAAAAATACTAATAAAAAAGTTCTCGACAAAATTATAAACTACAATACTTTATCCTTTGATATACCCATCAGTAAATTAAGCACATATTTAAAATTCAGTAAAGTAGTTTAATAAAATGGAATAGAACAAAAGTTTCACACAATGGAATGCCTTCAATTACTTCACCATACGTAAAATTTTTTCAGAATTGTTCCTAGGTAGAAATCTCTGTACAAAGTTCACGTTTTACATAATTATATTTAACATTTCCCGAAGAATACATTAACATTTATTAATTTTAACGAACGAAACATTCAATACATTTTCATAAATGGTATTCTACTGTATTCAAAATGGGGACATATCAACTTCTGCGTAGTTAAACACGTTTCCATTACTTCGGAAGTTGAGCTTCATGAGGAGCCATGAAATTAGATGCAAAGATCACATCGTAATGTGATTCTTATATTACTGTTTGGCATTGCCAACTTACTTTAACTAGATAAATAATTCTTGGTTGAGTGCATCGGGTCAACCGCTGTACAAACTTACAGAACTTTGAAACGATCATTCAACGATGCAGTCAAACCAAAATATAGCGATGTTTATTAAAATCTTTCATTTTGGTGAAACGGATAGAAACTATAGAATAAAATCCCCAAATTCTAAAATCTCCAAATTTTTAAATTCTTAAATTCTTAAATTTCCAGGTTTCCAAATCATCAAGGCTTTTACATCCCAAATTTCTCCAAATCTCAAATCTTCAGTGTACCAAACTTGTCCAAATCCTAAATCTGCAGTATCCCAAACTTGACCAAATTCCAAATCTTCAATGTCCTAACATTAATCAAATCCTAAATTTCAGTGTCCAAAACTGTCCTAAATTCCAAATCTTCAGTGTCCCAAACTTCATCAAATCCTAAATCTTTAGTGTCTCAAACTTGTCCAAATCCTAAATCTTCATTGTCCCAAACTTGACTAAATTCCAAATCTACAGTGCCTCAAACTTGTCCAAATCCTAAATCTTCACAGTTCCAAGCTTCCCCAAATGCCAAATCTACAGTGTCCAAAACTCTCCTAAATTCTACATCTTCAGTGTCCCAAGCTTCCCCTAATCCCAAATCTACAGTGTCAAAAACTCTCCTAAATTCTAAATCTTCAGTGCCCGAAACTTCATCAAATCCTAAATCTTTAGTGTCACAAACTTATCTAAATCCTAAATCTTCATTGTCCCAAACTTGACCAAATTCCAAATCTACAGTGTCTCAAACTTCCCCAAATCCTAAATCTTGAGTATCCCAAACTTGACCAAGTTCCAAATCTACAGTGTCTCAAACTTCCCCAAATCCTAAATCTTCAGTATCCCAAACTTGACCAAATTCCAAATCTTCAGTGTCCTAACATTAATCAAATCCTAAATTTCAGTGTCCAAAACTGTCCTAAATTCCAAATCTTCAGTGTCCCAAACTTCATCAAATCCTAAATCTTTAGTGTCTCAAACTTGTCCAAATCCTAAATCTTCATTGTCCCAAACTTGACCAAATTCCAAATCTACAGTGTCTCAAACTTCCCCAAATCCTAAATCTTGAGTATCCCAAACTTGACCAAGTTCCAAATCTACAGTGTCTCAAACTTCCCCAATTCCTAAATTTTCAGTATCCCAAACTTGACCAAATCCTAATCTTCAGTGTTCGAAACTTGACCAAATTCCAAATCTACAGTTTTACAAACTTGTCCAAATCCTAAATCTTCAGTGTTTCAAGCTTTTTCAATGTCAAATCTGCAGTGTCTTAAACACTCCTAACTTCAATATCTTCATTATCCCAAACTCTCCCAAATCCCAAATCCTCAATGTCCCAAACTTCTCTAAATCCCACGTCTTCATTATCCCAAATTTCTCCTAATCCCGAATCCTTAGCATCCCAAGTTCCCAAATCGTCAACATTCCAACCTCTCCAAACTTCCACAATTGCCCACTCTCAAATCCCCAACTCCCTCACATCCCAAATCTTCGTTATCCCTAATTCTCCCAAATCCCGAACCCTCAGTGTCCCAAACTTCTCCAAATCTCAAATCTTCATTGTCCTAAACTTCTCCAAATCCCAAATCCTCATTGTCTCAAACTCTCTAAAATCCAAAATTTTCAATGCCCCAAACTTCTCCAAATCCCAAATCCTCATTGTCTCAAACTCTCTAAAATCCCAAATTTTCAATGCCCCAAACTTCTCCAAATCCCAAATCTTCATTGTCCCAAACTCTCCCAAATCCCAAATCCTCAATGCCCCAAACTTCTCCAAATCCCAAATCCTCATTGTCTCAGACTCTCTAAAATCCCAAATTTTCATAACCCCAAACTTCCCCAAATTCCGAATTCTCAGTAATCCAATTCCCCAAATCCCAAGTCCTCAACATCCTAACCTCTCTAAACTCCCACAACTGTTCCCTCATAATTCCACAACTCCCCAAATCCCAAAATCCTAAACCTCCAAACTCCACCTCCAAACCCCGAACTCCCCACATTCCCACAACCGAACTCGCCACCTAAACTCCTAATTGCACCTACCACAGCCATAAACCCCACAAACGACCAATACCCCATAGAACTCCAATTACTGCTCCGAACTACATCATAACGAGAGAATAAAAGAACGAATTGCAACACCATACACGCACACATACACGAGTAGAATACTAGCAATCTCTAAAGTGCTCGTCATCAGTGAGGAGACGAATTTTCATGATGCCAATCAGAATGAAAATCTTTTAAAACGTTGAAGATCTCGCTGAGTCATTACTCTCTTTTCAACGGTGGTGGAATGATGAAAGCACGTCCTGTCGAAGAGCCGGGTGAAAACGAAATGAGGAACGAAAAGGAATGGCAGGGTGAGAGGAAAGACGGGGGGTGGCGAGGGGCCGGGGATGGTAAAACTCAAGAGGGTCGCAATAGGTTTGAGGACAGACGAACCGAAAGCATGGAAAACGAATATAGTCGGAAAATGAATCGGGTAGAGGTGTATTCCTAAAAAATTTAAGTCGCCTACTCGAACCCGTCCATACATTTGCTTGAGCTATTTCGAAAGGGACGATAAAGAGGACCCTTCGGTGCATACATGGTTGATAATTCTGAAAAAGACTGCATGTTTCTTACAATTTTGTGTCCGTCTTCTATATCGTGTCTCTTTAATTCTTTTTTTATTTTTCATTCTTTATTCTCTTTTATTCTTTATAGTTTTTACAAGTTTTTGTGTGGTGAACAATTTTGTTTTTGGAATACGAGTTATTTGGTGGACAATTTTTATATTGAGTTTAGTTCACTTTGCTTCTATTTTTATTTAGGATTGCGTGTAGCTTTTACTGAAGGATGATTACAGGATTTTTTAGAATAGTTTGTCGATTATATTGTTTTGTTAATGATTGCAAGATTGTTAATTCAATGTAACTTAAGGGTTGTCGTTGCAGAAGTGAGACAAAGTGTGAAAGTGACGATATGTCTACAGACCACTGTATTTAATTTGACAAAAATATTTTATTGATTTGAGAATCCTTCAATTACAAATTCTAATCTATTGACGTAACTGTCGTAACTGATCTCTGGTGGTCCAGACATCTGATCAAATATTTTCTCGTCACAAGTTTGCAGACTAGATTTAGTCAAATTAAAATTTAACAATGATTTATTTCTATTCTCTCGTTTAGATAAAAGTATTATTTTGGGAGTTATGCAATCAGTTAGTCAATTCCTTGTTAAGAACTAACACCTGCTATTTCCAATTATTTGCTACAGCATAGAATAGAAATTCAATGCGTATACTATGACAATGCACTTCAATTGAAACAGATTTAACAAAAAATGTATAGAATAGTATTATAAAAACGTCGTGTTTGAAGTTTCATAACTGACCCCACTGATTTTAGTCAAATTCAATATATTTTTAAACTAGTATAACAAATTCTTTTGTGTAGAAATATTTTATTAAAAAAAATTGTTATTTTTACTGTTTGTTCATAGTTTAGTTTGGTAATTTAATTTTCAGTGTACATTTGTTAATTTAAAGTAAATTAATTTTTATTTTATTGCAAAGGAAATTATTAATATTACCCTCCATTTTTAATGGTGGTTTATAGTTCAGTCTCTTAAATTAGTGTTCTGTTTCAATTTGTTATTTTAATATCAATTTTCAATGTTTATCTAATTGATGAAAATGTAAGAACATGTTGTCAATTAATTGTTATTTTATTATAAGAAAAAATGCTGGTACTACTCTTCATTTTTACTGATGGCTCAGAGTTTAATTTGTTAAATTAACTTTTTATTTGAATTTCTTAATTCAACATCAATTTATAGAATTTATTTAGATGATAAAACTGTAAGAACGCGCAGACAATTAATTGTTATTTTGTTACAAAGAGAAGTATTAATATTACCCTTCATGTTTACTGGTGGCTCATAATTTAGTTTGTAAAATTAATTTTCTGTTTCAATTTGTTAATTCAGTATCAATTTTTAGAATTTATTTAAATGATAAAATTATAAAAACACGCAAACAATTAATTATTATTTTGTTACAAAGAAAAGTATTGATATTACCCTTCATGTTTACTGGTGGCTCATAATTTAGTTTGTAAAATTAATTTTCTGTTTCAATTTGTTAATTCAATATTAATTTTTAGAATTTATCTGAATGATAACATTGTAAAAACATATAGACAATTAATTGTTTTTTTTTGTTACAAAGAAAAGTACTAATATTATCCTTCATGTTTAGTGGTGGCTCACAATTTAGTTTGTAAAATTAGTTTTCTATTTCAATTCGTTAATTCAATATTAATTTTCAGAATTGATCTGGATGATACCATTGTAAGAACACGTAAACAATTAACTGTTATTTTGTTACAAAGAATAATATTAATTTTACCGTTCATGTTTAGTGATGGTTAATAGCTTAGTTTGTTAAATTGTTCTGTGTCCATCTGTTAAGTTAAAATCAATGTTTAATATTCATCCAGTTAAAACTATAAAACCCCGCAATAAATTGTAACTCTCTAATTAAATTCGCGATTTTTGCACTTTTGTAATTTGTAAAACGAATCAAGAGTATAGTGAAACGTCGTCCGATTTGGGACGCCATTATCTACTCAGGCAAGAGCACTTGCACTCGCCTCTGTCAAGTTTGAAAACTGAATCAAGTAGAAAAGTAAGGAAGCACAAGAAAGTAGAGAAAAGGGATTACCGTAGAAGATGGTCAAATTTATGGCTGTTCCAAAAACTAAAGTTCCAGTGAAATATTACAAGCGGTAAAATTTCGTCAAAATTATTTCACAACACTCCAATTGTATAATTATTTATTTTAGCTTCTTTAGATCGTGGAAAATGAACTTCAAACACGATATCGTTCGTATACAGTGACGAAACGCTGTTTGCTTCGAGTATATTCGTTTCAAATCGATTTCTCGATGTATACGCATGTGTATCACATGTTTTATGTGGCATTTCTATCGTTCCCCTATTATGTGTTACTTTTGTTTCCATCTTTTTCGCAACTCTTCATTCAATATAAACATTACTCCATAAAACGGAGATTCGACTCGTGTATCAATGCGTTTTCTGAACTTAACTTTTTGCACTTTTAAATGACTTCTGAATGGAAGGAGAATTGACGTTTTTGAGCATTTTTATGTATTTTAGAAAAGGTGGAATTTGGGGAAGTATGTGTGTTTCAGAGGAGGGAAGTTCAAAGTAAAATTTCACGATGAATTAATTTTTAAATAAATGAACGTAACAGTACATGATATCTATAATTTTATTTAAGTATTGTTATTACTACTATTTTTTATTTGAGATCGATTAAAATTTATAGAGTATTTGGAACGTAGTATCGCATAAGTCATAACGCGACGTAACTGCCCTCTGCCGGTAATATTGCAAAAGTAAATAAATCAGATTTTTGTAATTAGGTTAGGTCTTAGTTTATGTTTTTATAATACTGTAATCTTCAAGTTCACTTTTCACATATATCTTTGATTTTATATTTATCTCAAAATCATTGTAATTTAAAAAATATTTGAGAATTTGCAAATGTAACCTAACCTCTATGGACTACAACTGTGTTCATTTATAGAATTTTATAATTTTATAGAATTCATCAGTTTATTTCATAGAATTATGTTAAACAAAATACCAATTTTGATATTAAAGGAAGTACTTGCAAATTTAAACATGTGATAAACAATTTGAATTGTTATAAATTTTTTATTACTCTGTAAATCCACAATTTACAAAAATTTAAATTATTTATCACATGTCTATATTCACAATTAATTTTATTACTAAAATTCGAAAAATAATTTTCATATAAAAATATCAGGCAAAATATTCAAACCTTCAAACACTAAAAAATTAGTTTAACCTTAAAATTATTTTTGAGCCCCAAATTAAATATTGTTGTTTCATTTAATAATTAAAGAATGCTCCAAAATTTTCAAAGAAATATTGTTTATGACATAACTTGACAATTTAGTTCATATTAATAGGAATTGCGTAATCATAATAACACATACAGCAAGAGTAAAATATTATTTACCAATAAAACAATGATTTGTTATTGTGCGAACCATTAATACGATCTCCACATTGCGTAATATACACAATTACTAAAGTTCAATGCGTTTATTACATGCGCTATACACAAATTACACAATATGGTGTTTGCTGGTACAAAACGCATCATAGTTTATAGGGATTATATGTATATGTATGTATGTTTACATGAAACGTACTTATGTAACTAAAATAGAACAAAACGTATGAGCGATTTGTCGAGATTAATATTATTGCAAAATCAATACATTTTATGAAAAGTTACTTTTATTTTAATTATATTTTATGTATTTTGCTTAAATATTGGTGGAACTATTTCGGATTTGAAATTTTTAAGGGTGGTGAATTTTAGAGTTGAAATTTTGGAGGTTAGTAAATTTTAGATTAGAAATTTTGGAGGGTAATAAATTTTAGAATCTAAATTTTGGAGGTTAGTACATTTTAGAAATTAAATTTTGAAGGGTAGTACATTTTAGATTAGAAATTTTGGAGGTTAGTCAATTTTAGAATTTAAATTTTGAAGGGTGGTAAATTTTAGAATTTAGACTTTGAAGGGTAGTAAATTTTAGAATCTAAATTGTGGAGATTAGTAAAATTTACTATTTAAATTTAAGAGGGTGGTAAATTTTAGAATTTAGATTTTGGAGGGTAGTCAATTTTAGAATCTAAATTTTGGAGGTTAGTACATTTTAGAAATTAAATTTTGAAGGGAAGTAAATCTTAAATTTAAAATTTTGTAGGTTAGTCACTTTTAGATTTGTAATTTTGAAAGTTAGTCAATTTTAGACTTCAAATTTTGAAGGTTAGTAAAATTTAGAATTTAAATTTTGGAGGGTAGTAAATTTTAGACTTGAAATGTTTGAGGTTATTACATTTTAGAATTTAAATTTTGAGAATACTAAATTTTAGATTTGAAGTATTGAAGGTTAACATATTTTAGACTTGAAATTTTGAAGGTTAGTCAATTTTAAACTCGAAATACTGAAGATTAACAAATATTAGGCTTGAATTTTTTAAGGTTAGTTTTCAAACTTGAAATTTTAAAGGTTAGTAAATTGTATAATTAAAACATTGAAGATTAACAAATGTTAGACTTGAAATTTAGATTAGTAAATTTCATTTTTGAAATTTTTGAAGGTCACCAAATTCTAACCTTTAAATGTTTGAGGTTAACAAATCTTAACCATAAAGTTTTAAAAGCTAGTAAACTTCAGCAGCAAAATTTTGAACATCATCAATAAATCCAAACAGGAAAGCTTGATAATCTAAAAACTTCTACCACCACAACAAAATTTCTAGCTTAAATAAATTAAAGTCTTCCAAATTTCCTAGATTCCATTTAAATACCTCTACATGTATACCTGTATAATTGCAAACTGCAAAATCCAATTTTCTGCGTAATACAAATTTTCCACGAACAATACAAATCCAGTAAACATTAAAATATCTTACATAATTTAAGTAAATATCTGATTAATACAAGAATTCCTGCAACCCACATGAATTTCCACGAAATATCTCCATAACCCCGTTGACTTTCGATCCGTCACGTGTCTTGTCCTAATACGTCCTAATTTGTGTAACGTCTAAGTCGTCAAGCGGATCAAAATCCTCCTGTAGCAACTGATTAAAATCGCCCTTGATAAATCCTGCAGATCCGAGTGACGGATTAACGTTCACAGGTGGTTAATCGCAAGATGTCTCTCGATTTGCGGATAAATCAGCAATCACAAAAGACTCGTCTCTCTCATTAAGAGCATAGAATGTTCAGATACAAAGGCTGTGCTCGTCTTATAAACGATGCCGACGACGACGACGACGGCTACGACGCAAATCAAATATGTCATTTATATCTGATGAAGGCCGTAATGAAGTCGTTACCTGTCTGAGCAGGCGAAAAGCTGAAAATGCAAATCGAGAGATGGACGTCCTAGATGCGACTCTTCCTTCTTTTTACGTTCATTACACTTTTCTCACTTCGTCAAACAATACATCCTTGTTGTTCCTTCGGAGTTCATAACTTCCACGGGACTTCCTAACGTGCTCATTTTTTGTCACAAAGATTACTCTACGAAAGCGTTTTAACGAATAAATGGATGTCCTCGCGGAGATGGCTCTTAAAGGGGAACGGGCTAATAAACTTACCAAACAATTTCCTCGCAACTGATTTCTACGGGAAAAGAAAACTTTGGATTGTTTTTTAAATTTTACTGATCGTGATTTTAATACTTTATTATGCGAATAGATAGGCTTATTACTATGACTACTACAGAGTTTTAGATTTAGAAATTTTTCTAATTTTCGAAAAAGATTGATGAAATTTTATGCAGATGATAATGGAGTTAATTTTGTACATTTTGTAGTTCACTCATTTATTCATTTTTATGGTAAATGTAAGAGTTAATTCGAAATTAGTGGAAAAATAGTTAATTTAAAGTTAAATAATTTATCTTATATTCGATTCAAAATTTTTGTCAAAATATTCAATTCAAAATTAGTGTCATTGTATTTAATCTGAAATTAATATAAGAGGAATCACATCAAAATTAATACAAAAATAATTATTACAAAATTTATGTAAAAATAACTATTACAAAATCAAAAAGAAAAATTAGTATAATATCAATTTAGTAGAAAATTAATATAAAAAGAATTAGTAGAAATTCAATATAAAAATAACTAGTAGAAAATCAATGTAAAAATAATTAATAAATATCAATGTATAAATAACTAGTTCAAAATTAATACCAAAATAATTAGTACGAAATCAGTGTAAAAATAACTAGTTCAAAATTAATACAAAAATAATTAATACAGAATCAATGTAAAAATAACTAGTATAGAATCCGCATAAAAAATAGTTACTACAATATCAATGTGAACATAATTACTAAAAAATCCAGACAAAAATAATTAGTAGAAAATCAAAGTAAAATAACTAGTACAAAATAAATGGAAAAATAAATAGAAAAACAACATAAAAAGTAATTACTACAATATCAATGTAAATATAATTACTAGAAAATCAATACAAAAATAATCAGTAGAAAATCAAAGTAAAAATAACTAGTACAAAATCAAAGTAAAACTAACTAGTACAAAATCAGTACAAAAATAAGTAGTACAAAATAAATGGAAAAATAAATAGTAGAAAATCAACATAAAAATAATTACTAGAAAATGAATGTAAGTAAAAATAAACAGAAGAGAATCAACATAAAAATAATGAGTATAAAATAAATAATAAAAGAATGAATATTAATTCGAAATTAGTACAATATTTCATAAATCAATTACAAACATAAATCAATATTATTCCAAGTTAATAATATACTGAATTTTCTAACATTCCATACACGAATACTACTTCAACACAATGGCGTTGCGAAATGATATCAAAAGCCGTGCGAACATAACGTTACAAGCATCGATTTAATTAATTGTGTAAATAGCAGGAATATTATACGAGCAGACACAATAGCAAAAATTATGAAAAGAGAAAGATAAAGGTTATTAATAATGCGTTGTTCTTCCTTTTTAATGAATATTTTCCTCGCAACGATGTGCTATTGATTCAATTAAACGGCACGTCGATAACGATCGACTGGAACCTTGTTTCGCTCGTCCTCGACAACGATATGAAGTTCATATAATTTTTTTTTTGGTGTGTTAAATTTAATATGTTTTTCATAGCAGTACGTGACATTCCGATCGGAAATTAATAGCGTCGTGATAAAGCTGCAGGCTGGGTTTTTAAAAACTGCGTTTCGTGCGAATTTGGGAATTGGGAGGTTGTGAACTGTGATATGTAGGAATTTGAGAATGTAGCAATTAGGAAATTAGGGAATTCTGGGATTTGGGAGTTTTGAAATTTGGGAATTTTGGGATTTGGGAGTTTTGAGATTTGGGAATTTTGGGAATTTTGGGATTTGGGAATTTTGGGATTTGAGAATTTTGGAATTTGGGAATTTTGGGATTTGCGAATTTTGGGATTTGGGAATTTTGGGATTTGGGAATTTTGGGATTTGGGAATTTTGGGATTTGGGAATTTTGGGATTTGGGAATTTTGGGATTTGGGAATTTTGGGATTTGGGAATTTTGGGATTTGGGAATTTTGGGATTTGGGAATTTTGGGATTTGGGAATTTTGGGATTTGGGAATTTTGGGATTTGGGAATTTTGGGATTTGGGAATTTTGGGATTTGGGAATTTTGGGATTTGGGAATTTTGGGATTTGGGAATTTTGGGATTTGGGAATTTTGGGATTTGGGAATTTTGGGATTTGGGAATTTTGGGATTTGGGAATTTTGGGATTTGGGAATTTTGGGATTTGGGAATTTTGGGATTTGGGAATTTTGGGATTTGGGAATTTTGGGATTTGGGAATTTTGGGATTTGGGAATTTTGGGATTTGGGAATTTTGGGATTTGGGAATTTTGGGATTTGGAAATTTTGGGATTTGGGAGTATTGGTATTTGAGAATTTTGGGATTTGGGAATCTTGGGATTTGGAAATTTTGGGATTTGGGAGTATTGGTATTTGAGAATTTTGGGATTTGGGAATCTTGGGATTTGGAAATTTTGGGATTTGGGAATCTTGGGATTTGGGAGTTTTGGGATTTGGGAATTTTGGGATTTGGAAATTTTGGGATTTGGGAGTATTGGTATTTGGGAATTTTGGGATTTGGGAATCTTGGGATTTGGGAATCTTGGGATTTGGGAATCTTGGGATTTGGGAATCTTGGGATTTGGGAATCTTGGGATTTGGGAATCTTGGGATTTGGAAATCTTGGGATTTGGGAATCTTGGGATTTGGGAATTTTGGGATTTGGGAATTTTGGGATTTGGGAATCTTGGAATTTTGGAATGTAGAAATATTAGGATTCGAATATTTGTAATTTATAAATTTGAGAGTTCTGGAATTTGAGAATTTTAAAATTTAAAAAGTTCAAAATTTGGAAATTTTTTGAGACTGAAAATTTAGAAATTTAAGAATTTAAGAATTGAGAAAATGTAAAAATATACGACTTCACAGCAAATTTACTAATTTATGTATACAGGGTGTTTCATAAATAGCGTAACCCCAGAAAAGAGTGTTAGAGGACGTCACTCTGAACAAGATTTCCCTTTGCAAAAAATGAGGTTTGAACCTTCTTTCTGGATTATTAAGGAAATCCCCCAGTATGTTACCAAAAAAAGCATATCAGCATATCAATGAAGCAAACTGTATTAAACATAAACTCAATAAATATTACTGAATTACAATTTTGCATCAAAAACTATACCGATCCGAATCCTTTCCATTCTTCACCAACCACTTCGAAATTGCCAACTCAGCAATTCTCCCCGAAATACCAACTTCATTTTCATGAGAAAGAAATCAGCATTTAGCATAACTCGCAGACGTATTGCCATACGTTTAAAATTCCCCAGAAAAGCTAGTTATTACAATAGCAAAGATATAGTGGTCTTAATCCGAAATCCCTGCTCGGTTCTGGCCTCATTCATTACCAGCGTCCTTCGTCCCCGGCTCTAACCGGCTGCCCTTTTCAACCCCCATTCTTTCTCCACAAATCTGAATCCCCATTCGAACATACCATCCCAGTCTGGCCGGCTAGCTGGCCAACTGGTGAACATGATCTTTCGGTGGTGCGACGAACGTGAAATAAAATGCATTGGGAATTACGTGTATCCCCGTGTGTTCGTCGAAGTGAAATATTTCCTATCGAGAAGCGTTTCAGAGGCAACCCGGCATTCGGTCAGGCGGGTTTACTCGTGGGAGCGAAAGTTTTGCTAAAACGTTTCCGCTGATAAATCTTGTTTACAGATGGGCAGGCTCAGGTGATGCGTGCACTCGGTCTCATCAAAACTTAAAGTACGCGGAACTTTGGAGGCTCACGCGGGACCAGTCCTACGTGCCATCTTTATCCGACGTACCAATAATTGTCAAAAACCGTCGCGAATTGGGCTGGGGATTACCAGAACCGTGTCAGCGGATAATTAGTCTTGACGGACAGCTAAACACGGTTACTGTCACGGAGCATACGAAAGATCTGATTAATTTTCACTGTGATTCACTTCTCGGTTTGTTGGAATCGAATTGCGAAGTCTAATGGGGATGCGTTTCTGATTTTGAGGTATTAAGGATTAATTGAGGAATTGGTAATTAGAAATATTAGGATTTGGATATTTTGTAATTTAGAAATTTAAGAATTTGTAAATTTGGAGTATGAGAACTTTAGGGATTTGGAAAAGTTGGGAATTCAAGGATTTGACGATTTCTGAATTTGAGAGTTTAGGATTTTGAGGATTTTGGAATTTAAAGAGTTCGAAATTTAAATTAATAATTTTCTGAGGTTTTGGTATCAGAATGTTTAGAGTTTTAGAGAAATGTGGGGGTTTATGTGGAGGATACGTTACTGCCCGATTTTTTGGAACTAAAGCATAGTTTTCTGAGGATTTTAGCTTCAGAACGAGATGTTTAGAGTTTTAGAGAAATGTGGGGGTTCATGTGGAGGATACGTTACTGCCTGATTTTTTGGAACTAAAGCATAGTTGTCTGAGGATTTTAGCTTCAGAACGAGATGTTTAGAGTTTCAAAGAAATCTAATGTGGGAGTGTATGTGGAAGATGCATTACTGACTGATTTTTTGGATTTAAGGAATTGTATTCTAAGGATTTTGTGATCAGAACGTCTTTACGTTTAGAGTTAGGAGCAATTGAAATACCGGGGACTTCGAAATTTGGGAACTTCAGAGTTCAACCCCTTAACCTATAATTTCCAAAGCAGTTCACAGCTACCTAATTATTGCTACGTTAAAACAACTGACGAATGTTAAACACGTTTTGCCTTCAGCAATCCTTGATGATAATGAAAATTGAACCCAAAAATTGCAGTGGAAATAAGAGTCTAGTTCATCACATTCCAACTGCAGTGCGTCACATATGTGACATGTAGTTGTAGGTTAAGTATGGGAAGATTAACAGTTGGGAGACGAACTAGAGTTAAACAATTGCACAAATTATATTTGACAACTGGTAATTTGGAAGATTAGCAATTAGAGTCTGAGTTTGAAAAGTCAGAGTTGAATGTATTGATGTCAACCCACGAATTGGCGCACAAAGAAACCCAGATACAAATTACATCTCCAATTGGTCAAATCATCTATTCGACAACTATTAAAAAATAACCCTAACAAATCTTAACAATTTACTTTAACAATCCTAACACTCCATGTACATCAATTTAAATTTACCAATGGAGTCTAACAAGATCCACAATTTGTAAATTTAAAAATTAAAAATTTTAAAAGAGTTAAAGCTTGCAAATTTGTCATTTTATAATGTAGGAATGTACATGGATAATTGAAAGCAAGCGTAACAAGAGAGATTCAAACTACTTCCTATGAAACGTGAATGTAATTTCATCGTGTAATAGCCATGAAGAGACAAACTGAATAATTTTAGTACTCACTAGAGCATTCTACAGTCCTTTCGAAAGTGTTCCTAACGAGAGAATGAACGAGTGACCACTCGTAAGTTGAATGTGAACGATTTCATTGTTGAAAATATTGATTTTACTTGATACCCGTAACCATTTATTCCCTCACTAACACTTTTGCGCTGAAAAAATGCTATCTGACGTACACACAGGACCTATTTTCTCTGAATGTCTGAGTGTTGGGTGTCTGCAAAACTTTGGATCTTTATTAGATAATTTGATGTGGTTATTTGTTGTGATTATTTGTATATAATTATTACATGTGTGGACCCTTATTGTTAGAGTAATTATGATGAAATATTATTAGGATTATATCATTGCTTCACATGTTTCAAAATTTTCAATTTACTAAACTTCTAAGTTAATTTGCAAATTTTTAAATTCACAAATTCGCAATTGCTAAATATCTACAAATCATTCTTAAATTCCTATATTATGGAATTTCTATACTCCCAAATTTCTGGGTCTTCAAATTCCTATATCTTCAAACTCCCATGACCCCAAATTTCCACATCCCCAAATGTCTATGTTTCCAAATTTCTATATCCCCAAATCTCCACATTCCCAAATCTCCACATCTCCAAATTCCCACATCTCCAAATTCCCACATGCCCAAATTCCCACGTCCCCAAATTCCCACATCCCCAAATCTCCATATCTCCAAATTCCCACATCCCCAAATTCCCACGTCCCCAAATTCCCACATCCCCAAATCTCCATATCTCCAAATTCCCACATCCCCAAATTCCCACGTCCCCAAATTCCCACATCCCCAAATCTCCACATCCTCAAATCTCCACATCCCCAAATCTCCACATTCCCAAATCTCCACGTCCCCAAATTCCCACATCCCCAAATTCCCACGTCCCCAAATTCCCACGTCCCCAAATTCCCACATCCCCAAATCTCCACATCCTCAAATCTCCACATCCCCAAATCTCGACATCCCCAAATTCCCACATTCCCAAATCTCCACATCGTCAAATCTCCACATCCCCAAATTCCCACATCCCCAAATCTCGACATCCCCAAATTCCCACATCCCCAAATCTCGACATCCCCAAATTCCCACATCCCCAAATCTCCACATCGTCAAATCTCCACATCCCCAAATTCCCACATCCCCAAATCTCGACATCCCCAAATTCCTACATCCCCAAATCTCCACATCTCCAAATTCCCACATCCCCAAATCTCCACATCCCCAAATCTCCATATCCGCAAATTCCCACATCCCCAAATCTCCACATCCTCAAATTTCTAAGCGTAAAAATTCCTAAATTCCCAAATTCTCAGACCCCAAATCCCCAAATCACTAACTCCCCGAATTCCTAAATTCGCAAACTCGAAATCTCCACAAATCATTTTCCAAATCTCCAAATTCCACTTCTTCACTATTCCACTCTTCTCTATCCTCAATTGCAAACTCCTCAAAGTTTCAAATTCCCAAATATCCGTCCTTTGGAAAATGCATCGACGATCCTCTCTTCCGCATTCGACCTCACTTAAGAGAACCCTCCACTTCACCTAACTCCAGAGTCTCTCGAATAGAATACATAGCAAATGGGGCGATTGTTATACAGAATTGACTATTTCAAATTTCCCTGTCCGTTTGTCCCGCGGGTCCAAAACCGAGACACGAAAGCTGTTGGATTATAAGGTCTGAAACCGTCGTCTTCCCTCATGGCCATTAACTAATTGCATTCTACTAATTACTCGCAAATCCTTCCGTTCCCACCTTCGCGATTCTGTGTACACTAAGTACACGATCGTAAATATCTCTACTTTCAAAGTATCTTGGGCTTTTCTCGTCCTTTTCCGTCTCTTCTCATTCCACCGATCCTTTGGCTATTTCCGTCTCCACTTGTCAGGAACACAAATAAAGACTTTAGAACGGTTAGCTGGCGAAGGCGAGATAGTAAGAACGAACACGCAAGAACGATCGCTGCTTTTCCACCTCAATCTCGCTTTAAAGCCTTAATGATTCGTAATTTTCAGGAAAACCCAACTTTTGCTTGTTATCATAAAAACCGAAGCCGTACTGATTTATCTTACTTAAATACAATCTTTAAACAGCTGTTTAGTGCGGCGCTATTTTAAACTTGAAATAACTTATGGGGTTACGTGTTATCTCGCTATGGGTCGTTTAACCTATTTTATTCACAAATGGGGATTTAAATTTTCTTTACCATTTTCGTTAGGATTATATTAAATGAAATGGGTATCTCTTCTTAAATTATAGTTTTTAAAATTATTTTTTTAGTTCAGTGTTATTTAACTTGTGAATATATTTCGCAAAATATTTATTGATTAAATACGTAGTTGATTTAATAACAAGGGTAGTAAAATTATCTGTTGCTGTTTAAAAAAAAATTCTGTAATTTTTTTTAGAGAAATCAATAAATTCAGATTTAGGTACTGTTTTATCTGAAAATTAATCATGTGATATATAACAATTTTTATCATGAAATTGTCTACAAACTAATGTAACTACCTAACCTAGTGTTTCATCAAAATTTAGCGTCCAAAACGGAAAAAGTAATTCTTCCACAATTTTTTTTTATAAAATTCAGTAAAGTTAGATTTAGGTACTGTTCTATCTAAAAATTAATCACGTGACTTATAGTAATTTTTACCATAAAATTGTCTACAAGATAATGTAACTACCTAACCTAGTGTTTCATCAAAATTTCGCGTCCAAAACGGAAAAAGTAATTCTTCCACAATTTTTCTTATAAAATTCAATAAAGTTAGATTTAGGTACTGTTTTATCTAAAAATTAGGCACGTGACATATGACAATTTTTATCATAAAATTGTTTACAAAATAATGTAACTACCTAATCTAGTATTTCATCAAAATTTCGCGTCTAAAATGGAAAAAGTAATCCTTCCACAATTTTTTTTATAAAATTCAATAAAGTTAGATTTAGGTACTGTTTTATCTAAAAATTAGGCACGTGATTTATAGTAATTTTTACCATAAAATTGCCTAAGAAATAATTGAACTACCTAACCCAGTATTCCATCAAAATTTTGTACTCAAAGTTGAAAAAGTCATTCTTCCACAATTTTTTTTTCTTTTATAAAAATCAGTAAATTCAGCTTTATATCTTATTCTACCTAAGAATGAATCACGTGACACATAATAATTTTTTACATATATAATAATTTCTATGAAATTGTCAAAGAAATAATTCAACCTAACCTCAAAACGTCACATCAGTAATTATAAAAATAATTCTGCAAATTCTTTTCAGAAAAATTTGAATTAATCTTTAGATAAATTTTTAAATAAAAATGAAACCCATGTAATATTTCCTGTTCAAGCAAGAAAGCAATCAGTGATGATTTAATCAATGCAAATGAAACGCAGTTACCCATTATAGTTCTCGGCAGTGTGTTGGATGCTAATCTTGTGATGGCTGTTGGCGTGTAATGAATACCCATTCGAATTGTTCGGATTCGTTCCGATTGAGTTCAGACGTGGAATTTTCACAAAATTTCAAGTATTTCTATAGATGTAAATGAAACGTGAAAGCTTCCACATGAAGCTTATCAAAGATATGCAGTGCAGCTCCCGCCGAGCGAGAGCTCTTTCGAAAACAACAATAGCCTCGAATAAACGTTTAATTCTTCGATGGTTTTTATTAATACCAATCAAGTTTTTCGATTAAAATTGTGAAGTAGGAATAAGTTCTCATGGAAGAAATTTGTTATAGCAATTTTTCATTATTTTTTTCAATCCAGGTTTGTTTGAATGTTCCTTGATTGTTCAATTTGTTCGTCGGCGATCGAGTAAATATTTAGCTACTAATTTTATTATATTTACTGAGTTTGTCGATTTTGGGAATTTTACTGTATAGTAATTTCACTATTTTAACATATTGTTATATTTAGTACCTTTATTAGTTTTAGAAATTTTGTTATTTAGTAATTTTACTGCTTCACTCGACGAATTATATTTATTATTTTCAGGAATTTTATTATTTGGTAGTTTTACTGCTTCACTGAGATAATTGTATTTATTATTTTTAGGAATTTTATTATTTAGTAATTTTAATGCTTTACTGCACGAATTGTATTTGCTAATTTTAGAAATTGTATTATTTTGTAATTTTATTGTTTCACTGAAATAATTGTAATTTATTAATTTAAAAAATTTAATAACTTAGTAATTTTACTGCTCAATAATGACACTATTACAGTAATATTACTATTTTACTATATTTAGTGTACCTAATAATTTTTGTGATTTCATTGTTTAATAATTTTACTACTTCACTATCTTAACTATATTTATCAATTCTAGTAATTTTTTAGTTTAGTACTGTCACTACTTTACTAAATTACAACATTTACAAAACTTTATTATTTAGTAATTTTACAATTTTACTTCTTCACTATATTAACTATATTTATTAATTTTGATAATATTATTGTTTAGTAATTCTACAATTTTACTTTTTTACTATATTAATTATATTTATTAATTTTGATAATTTTATTATTTAGTAATTTTACAATTTTACTTCTTCACTATATTAGCTATATTTATTAATTTTGGTAATTTTATTGCCTAGTAATTTAACAATTTTATTTCCTTACTATATTAACTATATTTATTAATTGTGATAATTCCATTGCCTAGTAATTTTACAATTTTACTTCCTTACTCTATAAACTGTATTTATTAATTTTGATAATTTTATTGTCCAGTAATTTTACAATTTTACTTCCTTAGTATATTAACTGTATTTATTAATTTTGATAATTTTATTGCCTAGTAATTTATCAATTTTACTTCTTCACTCTATAAACTGTATTTATTAATTTTGATAATTTTATTGCCTAGTAATTTATCAATTTTACTTCTTCACTCTATAAACTGTATTTATTAATTTTGATAATTTTATTGTCTAGTAATTTTTCAATTATATTTCTTTGTTATGTAAACTACATTTATTAATTTTGTTAATTTTATTGCTCAGTAATTTTGAAATTTTACTTCTTCACAATATTATTTATATTTATTAATTTTGATAATTTTATTGTCTAGTAATTTTACAATTTTACTTCTTTGCTACACGAACTACATTTATTAATTTTGCTAATTTTATTGTTTATAAATTTTACAATTTTACTTCTCCACCATATTTGCTATATTTCTCAGTTTCAATAATTTTATTCTATTTACTACATTCACTTATTTTATTAATTATACTATATTTACAATATTTACTACAATTATAATTTTTCATCAAAATATAACTATCTTCTATCAATAAATCAAAATATATCAAATAATCATAAGCAATCCGTGTTTTTAAATCCTGTCATCTAACATGCAAAAAATAATAAAAATGAGATGTTTAATTCTGTTCTCTTAGCGTCGTTTATCTTCTCTATCTGGTATAATTTATTTTCCGCATAATAGCTTAATACATTACGAATCGCAGAGGGAGACACATACTCCTGTGGCATAATAATAACAGAGCTAAGCCGTGGCCTTTTGGCGATATGGCATGAAAATAGAAGTTACGTTGAATAAAATTGCGCCGCTCGTAAAAGCGTAACGAAATTTTCATTAGGGTACATAAAATAGTGATTACTCTTTACGGTTATTTCAATCGGTCTATGTTTAAATTTAGAATTAAGATATTCTGATTATATCACATTTCATGCTTCGGGACTTTGTGATTTGCTTAGTTTGGAATTTAAGGAGTTTAGAATTCGGGAATTTAGAGATCTAGTGATTTTAAGATTTGGGAGTTTAAGAATGTGGGAATTTAGTGATTTTGGGATTTGTAAGATTCAGAATTTACAAGTCTAGTCATTTTAAGTTTTAGGAGTTTAAGAATGTGGGAATCTAGTGATTTTGGGATTTGTAAGATTCAGAATTTATAAGTCTAGTAATTCTAAGTTTTAGGAGTTTAAGAATGTGGGAATTTAGTGATTTTGGGATTTGTAAGATTCAGAATTTACCAGTCTAGTAATTTTAAGTTTTAGGAGTTTAAGAATGTGGAAATCTAGTGATTTTAGGATTTGTGAAATTCAGAATTTACAAGTTTAGTAATCTTAAGTTTTAGGAGTTTTAGAATGTGGAAATCTAGTGATTTTGGGATTTGTAAGATTCAGAATTTACCAGTCTAGTAATTTTAAGTTTTAGGAGTTTAAGAATGTGGAAATCTAGTGATTTTAGGATTTGTGAAATTCAGAATTTACAAGTCTAGTAATCTTAAGTTTTAGGAGTTTTAGAATGTGGAAATCTAGTGATTTTGGGATTTGTAAGATTCAGAATTTATAAGTCTAGTAATTCTAAGTTTTAGGAGTTTAAGACTGTGGAAATCTAATGATTTTGGGATTTGTAAGATTCAGAATTTACCAGTCTAGTAATTTTAAGTTTTAGGAGTTTAAGAATGTGGAAATCTAGTGATTTTAGGATTTGTGAAATTCAGAATTTACAAGTCTAGTAATCTTAAGTTTTAGGAGTTTTAGAATGTGGAAATCTAGTGATTTTGGGATTTGTAAGATTCAGAATTTATAAGTCTAGTAATTCTAAGTTTTAGGAGTTTAAGAATGTGGAAATCTAGTGATTTTGGGATTCGTGAAATTCAGAATTTATAAGTCTAGTAATTTTAAGTTTTAGGGGTTTAAGAATGTCGAAATCTAGTGATTTTGGGATTTGTAAGATTCAGAATTTATAAGTCTAGTAATTCTAAGTTTTAGGAGTTTAAGACTGTGGAAATCTAATGATTTTAGGATTTGTGAAATTCAGAATTTACAAGTCTAGTCATTTTAAGTTTTAGGAGTTTAAGAATGTGGAAATCTAGTGATTTTAGGATTTGTGAAATTCAGAATTTACAAATCTAGTAATTTTAGATTTTGGGAGTTTGAAAATGTAGGAATCTGGTAATTTTGTAATTCTAAATTATAAACATTATAAATATTCTAAATTACCAACATTATAATTATAAAATTTAAAATTTCATAATTTATATATCCACCCATCTGACAACTTCAAAATTCGATTACTGAAAAATTAAAAAATTATATAAAACCTATTACTATCTATCGAAACAATTCAGTAGCATTCCCCGAATTATTTCAACACATATCGCAAAAATACGTTCAATAGAATGAACCGAAAACGTCTGATATCCGTGCCAAGCATAAAACATCCTCAGATTTAAAATGTCCGAGAATTTCACTCTACGACACGAACGCAGTAGACAATGATAAAGTTATAACAGTCTTTTTCGTTGTCGGTGACACACGACCTCGAACAACAAGTCCTTTCCGCAATAAAGTTTAACGCGATGGTTCCGTTTTATTGCGCTCGTCGGATGTGTTACGTAGAGGGTGATATCCACAGGGTGCCTCAAAAGGGATGTACATAAAAATCATAAATTGTTCGAAACAACAGAAATTGAAAAGTTCTTTATCATCACGTTCTTAAAACCGGTGGAACCTCGTAAAACTTAGATGCTATCGTAAAATATCCTGTGAAATTATACCTTCGGAAATTAAGCCATTAATATCGAGGTGACTCTGGTCGTTAAAGTTCAAATGCATAAATCGTATTTGCATAAAGATTGTTTTGAGCGCGATAATAATTTTAATTTGTATGATTGAGCACTGCTAAATGTAGAATATACCTAATATTTCCACATTCTTTATTTCTAACACTTTTATTTTTAACAGTGAAGTAATAAGTACAGATGTCAACCCAAGAGTTGATGACCTAAAGTAAAAGAAACCCATCGTCAACACTTCTAGTTACATTTTGGCAAATAAGAATAATAATGGCAATAACAACTGCTAAACGCATGAAGCACTATCTCACTCACTCTTGAGACGTTTGCGGACTATCATTTGGAGGTTAGGAAGCTTTGGAATAAGGTGATTCGAAGTTTTGAGAAGATCGTTTTGAAATTTGGAGCTTTAGTTTCAGAAATTTTGAATATTCGAAGCTTTGGAATTTGGAAGATTGAAAGTTAAGAAGGTTGAATGATCGAATTTAGAATGATCGAAATGTGCAAAGGTTAGGACTTTCAGAAATTGGAATTCAGGAACTTTGGGACATTGGAAAGTTGAAACTTTGGGTGATTCAAACTTTGGAAAGTGGGGACTTTGGAAGGTTAGAATTTTGCAAGGTTGGGACTTTTGAAGGTTGGAACATAGGGAAGGTTGGGATTTTGGAAAGTTGGAACAGTGGAAGGTTGGAACTTTGAAAGATTGAACCTTTGGATGATTCAAAGTTTAGAAGATGAGTACTTTGGAAGGTTGAAACATTGCATGGTTGGGAGTTTAGAAGGTTAGAACTTTGGAATGGTGAAACTTGAGAAGGGTAATAGTAGTTCTTCTAAACACGTGGTTCAGTTTCTTCAGGTGACAACTCGTGGGTTGACATTGATACGTCACACTTGAACTGTGTGCGTCACGAGTGCGTCACGAGTGCGTCATATTGCAAAGCAATGGGTTAATACAACAATTTGAAATAAATATTTCTTAACGAAATCTATTAATTTAAACTTTAGAAGGTTGGAACTTTAGAATGTTAAAACATTGCAATGTTGGGACGTTGGAGGGTTAGAACTTCGGAAGATTAAAACTTTGCAAGGTTGAAACTTTAAAAGGTTGAAACTTTGGAACGTTAGAACTTTCGAAGGACGAAACTTTGGAAGGTTGGAACTTGAAAAAGATGAAATTTGAGAAGGTGGAAATTTTGGAAGGTTGAAAGTTTGGAAGATTATAACATCAGGAGCTAATACTTTCAGAAGGTTAAATTATTGGATGATTTAAACGTTGGATGGTTAAAACATTGCAATGTTGGAAATTTGAAAGGTTAGAACTTTGAAAGATTAAAACTTTGCAAGGTTGGAACTTTAGAAGGTTGAAACTTTGGAACGTTAGAACTTTCGAAGAGCGAAACTTTGGAAGGTTGGAACTTGAAGAAGATGAAATTTGAGAAGGTGGAAATTTTGGAAGGTTGAAATTTTGGAAGATTATAACATTAGAAACTAATAACTTTAGAAGGTTCAATTATTGGGTGATTTAAACTTTGGAAGGTTAAAACATTGCAATGTTGGAAATTTGAAAGATTAAAACTTTGCAAGGTTGGAACTTTAGAAGGTTGAAACTTTGGAACGTTAGAACTTTCGAAGAGCGAAACTTTGGAAGATTTAAGACTTTGGAATGTTGGAACTTGAAAAAGATGAAATTTGAGAAGGTGGAAATTTTGGAAGGTTGAAAGTTTGAAAGATTATAACATTACAAGCTAATAACTTTAGAAGGTTGAATTATTGGATGATCTACACTTTGGAAGGTTAAAACATTGCAATGTTGGAAATTTGAAAGGTTAGAACTTTGCAAACTTAATACTTTGCAAGGTTAGAACTTTGAAAGATTAAAATTTCGCAAGGTTGGAACTTTGGAAGATTGGATCCTTGGAAGGTTGGAACTGTGAAATGTTAGAACTTTGTAAGGTTGGAACTTTGGAAGATTGGATCCTTGGAAGGTTGGAACTGTGAAACGTTAGAACTTTGTAAGGTTGGAACTTGAGAAGAACAATAATTACTATGTAACCGCCCGAGTCAATACCGCCAAAAATACGTGTGAGACGTCCATTTTTCTATTCTGACCAATTGGAGCAGCTCTTTTAAACACGTCAGCCTCTTCACGCGCCAACTCTAGGTTGACATCGGTAGCTCTTTTACAACTATCGTTAAACTTGTAGGTTAAGGCGTCCGATAATAGCTAATTATTTAATCAGACAAAGCTAATTATTTTGTAATATTAAAACCTATAACAAAAATTTAAATCTCAGATTTAGTTTGAATTTAAGAATCCATGATTTTACAAATTATTGATATTAAATTCTACATTCAATCGTGCAGCTAATTGTGATCGGTTGTATATATATAAAATGTAATGTATGTCACGAGTGTAATACGATATTAAAGGTCAAAGAATAACTCAGTCAAAGATTTAAAAGATAATTCATTATTTCCTTTGTCCTAAATTTTGTAATGCTATTCAGAGATCCTAGGATGTCTTTACGTACAGTAATTGTATTTCCAATGTACGTTAAAATGTTGACCAATGCTTCTATTTGGGGTAATCTTTCAACATTGTTGGAGCGAGTTACCGAATAGTATTGATTTTTAAAAGTCATGGAAGGAGATTCGTTTTATAAAAGGTTTCGAATTGTAATGGATTATTAAGTCGTTTGTCGATATATAAATAGATCTTTCTAGAATTTCAAATGGAAGACAAAGTTACTGAAATATAAAAATCGATATCGTTTCGGAAACTTTTATTATAACTTCTAACGAAATAAATTATGAAACCCTGAATAATAGTTACCGATGAAGTGATGTGACATTTATCTTTCAGAAAGAAGATATGACACTCAAAATTTTAATAAATTATGCAATATGAAGCTAAAAATTGAAAGTATATATTTTTCTAAATAAATAACTATATTTCATTGGCTTTTGTTTGGAGAGTTTATGTTACTTCATTTACAGCCACAGATAAATCAGCCTATAGCCGTATCATCATTTAAATTGTGTAAATTATGCAAACACTATGAATTTTTCATCAAACTTTATTCATAACATTTTGCACCCCCAATAATTAAATAAATAGAAATTTTTATGCTCAAAATATTTGAAAATATTTCGATCATAAGACAACTGAAAACTGTCGATTTCTTTGTGTGAGGAATTGTTTTGTATTTCATGATACATTTTTGTTCCTCTATATAAATCATCAACTTGAGTTTGATATATTACATACGTCTGCCTTGATCCTCGTGCATCCGACGGTAATCCAGATTTAAACCATGCGTTTGGAGTATATCTGAAAATAAAATGTCAGAATATTAGACCGATTATGTTCATATTAAACGAGTCAGATACAATTATACTAGTTACTTTTCTGGTAAAATAAATTTCGTATGAATACAGTTTTTAGCAATAAGTTATAATCAGATTATTGTTGTAGGTACTTTTTGGTGGGAGTTGAAGAATTTAGAAATTTGCAAGCTTTAAATTTTCAAGCTTTTTACCTTTCAAATTTTCGAACTTTCAACATTTTCAATTTTCAAACTTTCAACCTTTTAAATTTTCAAACTTTCAACATTTCAAATTTTCAAATTTTCAAATTTTCAACCTTTCAAATTTTCAAACTTTCAACGTTCCAACCTTTCAAATTTTCAAACTTTCAACATTTCAAATTTTCAAACTTTCAACATTTCAAATTTTCAAACTTTCAACATTTCAAATTTTCAAATTTTCAACCTTTCAAATTTTCAAACTTTCAACATTTCAAATTTTCAAACTTTCAACATTTCAAATTTTCAAACTTTCAACCTTTCAAATTTTCAAATTTTCAAACTTTCAACATTTCAAATTTTTAAACTTTAAAATTTTCAAATTTAAAAATTTTCAAGTTGCTAGATTTTAAAATTTTTTAATTTGGAAATTGTCAGTTTTTCAAATTTTAAAGTTGTCAACTTGTGAAATTTCTAAATTTTCATATTATCAAATTGTGAAATTATCAGATTGTCAAGCATTCAAATTCCCAAATTGTCGAATTGTCAAATTTGTAAATTTGGAGTTTGTAAATTTTTAAGTTGTTAAACTATTAAATTGACGAATCGTTTAATTATAAAATTGTCAAATTGTGAAATTCTGAAACTATCAAATTATCAAATTACCAAATTGTCAAATCGTCAAATCGAGTAATGGACAAATTGTCAAACTATCAAGTTACCAAATTACCAAATTGCCAAATCGTCAAATCGAGTAATGGACAAATTGCCAAATTATCAAATTATCAAATTATCAAATTATCGAATTATCAAATTATCAAATTATCAAATTATCAAATCATCAAATTACCAAATTGCCAAATTGTCAAATCGAATAATGGACAAATTGTCAAATTATCAAATTATCAAATTATCAAATTGTCAAAATATTTTTACTCCAATTATTTATCCGTTTGGGAATACCAAAAAAATTCAATAAGAAAGCATAGGAAGCTTTTCATTATTAGATAAGAAGTCTGAAAAGTTTCAATTCAGAATATACATCATCTTTAGAAGAAAATTTATTCGACGCCTTCATTATATGTAAGGCAGAGGTTTTAAGGGTGCCAAGTTCAAGTAGACTCGAGTCATTTCACTTTTAAATACGTCTGCTTCAACGCGGCTGTTAAGTTCTTTAAAAGCTTTCACTTGAATATTTGCATTCACGTGTGAATATCACTTAACCAAAACCGAATATGAAACTAAAAATACGTATATTAATAATACTATAACATGTTACTACGTATGTTAGAGTGAATTCTAAAATGTAGAGATTTGTAATGTAAAAGTGTCACAAAATGACACTTGTGAAATTTAAGGTCATTCAGTATTAAAGTATTCAATTTTATTATTTAATAGTTTAAATAGTAATTAAAGTTCAATTTTATTATTTAATAGTTTAAATAATAAGTAAAGTACAATTTTATTATTTAAGAGTTTAAATAATAAGTAAAGTTCAATTTTATTATTTAATAGTTTAAATAATAATTAAAGTTCAATTTTATTATTTAATAGTTTAAATAATAAGTAAAGTACAATTTTATTATTTAAGAGTTTAAATAATAAGTAAAGTTCAATTTTATTATTTAAGAGTTTAAATAATAAGTAAAGTTCAATTTTATTATTTAATACTATTATTAAGTATTACTTACAGTTAAATGTTAAGTGTTTGGTTTTAAGTATTAAATAATTACAATTAAATATTAATATTGTTTAAATGTAAAGGTTTGACAAAAAAAACCATCAAAGCATTTTACTAAAAAATTCAGTATTAAAATACATTGCAACATAACCTAAAATTTAAGGTCAGTTTATAGGTTACGATTCACTGATATCTAGGTATCCATTTTTTAACCAAGCACATATTTTATGTGAGACAATATTAAATAATATTTTTACGTCTGTCTGTTACCACGACTGATATATGTACATAGAAAATGATATATAGTATTTGTCAATTCGATAACGTGCCAGACAGTATTCGAATCGATAAAATGCCAATTATTGCACAGCTTTGTTGAAACGAGTTTAAAAGCTAATATAGAATTTCATAAAAATGAATTCGAAACTTTATATACACAGTGTTGCGTGCAGTATCATTTATTTGAAAATATGACTCCAGTTTTACAATGGTAGTTTATATTTTTATATTTTACTATTTTTATTGATACTGGGTGAAATAAATTGGATTCCTAGTGAAGACATACTCGGTTAATTAAAGAAATAAATTAACGAACTATTAAGTGTTTATCAACTGAAATAATAAAATTCTAATATATTGTCAATGGACATACTAGCCAGTAATAATATTTTTAGATTAGTAGATCATGATCATAAGATCATAAACAAATATTTGTCACTATTCGAAAGCTTTGAATACAATAAAAAAAATTTTGTATAAATTGTACTTTTACGTAGAATAATTTTATATTTGTAATTATATATCAAGAAATAACACTATTTATAAATACTTTTACATTGAGATTATACAATAATTTCGAACCACAACATTTACAAAACAAAGTGGTATTTCATATTTGAACACTTTGTCCTAATGTCAGATTCACTATCTGCTTAATTAGGTGACGTATGCTGTGACATACCAATTTCATTCAGAATCGAATACATATGTGACTTTCACACTTGATGTCACTTGGGAGGAACATTCATGCGATTGTTCCGAGTGAACGATGCACAATTATGTCACTATGAATTGTCTGACTAGCAGATTCTATGGCAACAGTAATGTAAAGTGGTGAAATAAGGGAGAAATACTTTCTGTTATATTAATGCGCTTAACAACATGTCATTGCAGTAGCATCAAATCAGTATAGACATTTTTATCATAAATTATAAATTTATTATTAATGTGTAGGTGTATTGATACTAGGACGTCCCTTATAAAGCATATGTAACATATGTAAATGTAAATTTGTATAATATGTATGAAGTATGTGTAGGTCCATATACATATAAGTTTGTTTTTAAAATAAATATACATTCATTTATAAAATAAATATTCATCCATTTATAAAACACATATTCATACATTTGGAAAATATGTATAAAGCACATATGTACATATCAGTGAAATATACGTAAGACACATATGGGCACATTTTGAGAATACACATGAAACACATAGACACTTAGAAAATACATATGAAACATATGCATACATCAGTAAAATACAAATACAACTCATATGCATACGTTTGTAAAACATGTGTAGACGTATAAAACACATATATGTACATTTGTAAAATACATATATGCACATTTGTAAAATATATGCAAAACACATATGCACCACTAAGATAAATATAAAACATGCATACATAATAAAATAAATACACGTTCATAAAATAATCATGAACCTCATATAGAATCATTTATAAATTACTTATAAAAATAATCTGTCAAACATGACTACCAAAAAATAATTATCTACAACTGAAGCTAAAATCATTGTTACATCTAAGTAAAAGCTGTAGTACTAAATGACCTTAGTATCTCAGATGCTGTCAAGTATAAGTCACCATCCAAGGTAAACATAACTACCAAAAAATAATTATCTACAACTGAAGCTAAAATCATTGTTGCACCCAAGTATAAGCTGTAGTATTAAATGACCTCAGCATCTCAGATGCTATCAAGTATAAGTGACACTACCGAAGAAACAAGGTGCAGCTGCAAGAAAAGGAGCGAAACTGGACAAATCCCAAGTAGTCCATCGGCAAAGGATTCGGTGTTTACGACTCTTCCGTTGCGTGCTCGGCAGAATAGAGCGAGATCGATTTCGTCGGGGCATCAGCGTGAGAACCACAACCAGAGAGGATTTCAGGTTTGCCCGTGAGCGGGGCACAGTGCGACTGCGAACGAGCTCGCACGAACGGAGAGTGCTGAACGACCGATAATTGAATAGAGGACGTGTGGACGAGGTCGGCACGCCAACGACTATCCCGACGTTAAGGTCTTTTCCCGTTAGCTCGAATTCGTGCTATCGTTATTCAGCGGGATCCGATGGATCCTGTCGTCACCGATGTTGACAACGAACCCGCCCCTGTCGACTGAATAGGCGAATATCTTTCCTTTCCATTCAGCCGACCTTCCTGAAGAGTTCATAGAAAATTCCGGATGTACTTCTAGCCGATTTTGGCTCCGATCGGTCATCCGTTCCGACTGCGAAATAACCGGAATCGTTCGTTTTAGCGTGTGTCAACTTGACCGATTCAATGCTACACCTGTGTGTGTACAAATGCTTAACACTATTCACGTGTTGGGTGCGATTTGGGAGTACTGTCACTTGGGACGATCAGTTTTTAGATACTTTAGCGTTAGAACCAGGTTTAAAGATGGGGGATTTGGTATTTGTTATCAAGGCTTTATTAGCTGACTATATCTTACTAGTTAAGTAGACATTGCACTAAATAGAGGCAGATTGTGAAGATAGAGGACATGGCATATGTGATGAAGGCTTTATTAGCTGACTAGACATTATTTGTCAAATGGACATTGCAAGAAATAAACTTAGGATGTGAACATAGAAGACATAGTGTTTATAAGCAAGGATTTATTAGTTGACTTGACTATATTAGTTAAATGAATACTGTACTGCATAGACTCAAATGTGAACATAGATGACATAGTATACGTATGTAACCAAGTCTTTATTAGTTAACTGCACTTCACTAGTTAAATAAACACTGCACTAAATAGACCCAGAATGTGAAATTAGAGAACATAGTGTTTATAATGAAGATTCTAACAGTTAACTTGCCCTATGATTTATTTGTCAGGTGCATCAGTCAGAACTAACCATAGCTACAATATTAAAGTAGACAAAGAAAATTCCAATCTCGTGTCACTCAATTATTACACAATTATTGACTACGTAAATTAAACTTGAACTCCAAATTGAATCATACTAAAAATGCGAGTAAAATTGATCACACTTGAAGTATCGGTCAATCTCTTCAAAACAGTGCAAGAGGTTAACACCTTTCACCTTGCCTTGGTGACAAGTTCTTTAAATTTTTTACTATGAAATACTTGTAAAGTCACTGCCTTGGATTCTTCCTAATATTTACACCATTAATACAAGTAAAATTCAGTAATTTAAAAAATGTCTTATCGAGAATTAAAGAAGAGAAGGAATCAATACGAAGTCCTTTATTTTCGAAGTGAATAGCAAGAAATTAAAAGGGGTTTCTGCAATTTTCATAATCCCTCGTTTTTAATTAAATATACGTCTTTTCATGGAAGTACACAGTTTTTCTTATTCTCAGAAGAAGAGGATAAGGCAATCGAGAGTAATGACGAGTTTAAGAGTAATTTAATAAGAAGAATGGTTCACTTCTTATTGGTAATTTCATAGAACAGTGAAATTAATCAATGTCTGAAGTCAATTTAATTTTTACTACATAAATTCTTTTAAAGAACGCACAGCATTCTTGTCGATAGATTATGGAAGATGAAGCTGTAGGCTTAAAATGTAGTTTTTAATCAAGGGAATATAAATTCGAACGCTATCGTTCTTAATTAGAGGAATAAATTATTTTTACCCCTGAAGGGGATAATAAAAGGGTGATCTCTGGAACAAAATTTATATTTGCTTAAAAAAATATATATTTGTAATATTATATGTTGTACATGTTCTGAAATTATATATATTTGAGTTATTTTTAATAGTAGAATTTAAAAATTGAATCCTACATAATGTAGGGACTTTCTACATAATAGACACTACACATTAAGAATATTTTTTATGATAGATACATTTTTGAGTGTAGTAATATGGCACAATATAGACATCTTGTACGATAGGGGCACCTTTCACAATATTTATACATAATTAAATCTTTACCTGACTAAAATACTAGTTTCACTTTCTTTCACCAATTCTAATTCCTACGATTTTAAAGTCTGAAATTTGGGAAATAAGTGTGAACCTCCGAAGCAGATTTTTAGGTTAAGTCAGCCATTAGAATATATTCTGTGTGGACATCCTCTACAATACTTAAATATTATTAAGCCTTTACCTAACTAAAATATCAGTGTCACTTAATTTTACCAACTCTAATTTCTACGATTTTTAAGTCTAAAATTCCGTAACTAATTATGATCCCCCAAAGCAGATTTTTAGGTTAAGTCAGCCATTAGAATATATTCTGTGTGGACATCCTCTACAATATTTAAATATAATTAAGTCTTTACCTAAACAAAATAACAGTTCCATTTAATTTTACCAATTCTACTTTTTACGACTTGTCTGAAATATAAATGTGATCTCCCAAAGCAGATTTTTAGGTTAAGCCACTAGAATATTTCCCAACGTTCATATTGAAACAGAATGGAGATATCAGACGATAAAAGGTAAAAATATATAATCAATTATTATCTGTCCACATCATCCAGCAATAATTTCAATTTGATTCTTTAAACAGGCACTTTCGTTCGGCAAACGTTGCGTTCTTAAGGTTCCGCGAGGACACGAAACTATCGATAATGATCGCTCTCCCCATTAAACCGTGGCAAGTTCCAATATACGGAGGCAAATATTTGATAACAGTTACGCACGGCTGCGCTCGGGTATTAGCAATTATTCGAGCAGCATACGGAACGGAATGATCAGTTCGAGTTAGGGGGATATCCCGTAGCCGGAGGATCGCGAACGAACTCGGCGATTATTCAAATCGGATAAACGATACCGGTCTCGTCAACATGGCCGACGGTTCGTGTAAACACGTCGATCGAAAAAACAAAGAGCAGATAAAAGAGCGACGAGCTTAAACGAGAGAGTTCGTGGTTAAGAAATTTACGTTGACCCGTAACCTCGTTAAAGTTCGCCGAGGGATCAAGAAGCAAGAGAAAAAGAGGCACGGAAGGGAAAGTCGCGGGTAGAATTTCTCCGGGAAGACCGTGAAATCCGGACTTGTTTTATTTTTGTTTCCCTGCACGACCGCCGTGTTCTTTTTTCATCGTCCAGCCCCCGAAGAAAGGTTATGCGGGCGAAACATTTCCTCGGGGCTCCCGAAGAGGAAGCCATCGGATAAGTAAACGGTCGCGACCGCGTGGCGCAATTCTTTAAACGCTGCAGCTGCGGTACTAAGTGGAGGATATTTCTCATGAATGTTTCAAACGAAATTGCGGATCTAACCCCACGGCGGGGCTAAATCATTTGAACCCTCCCTCCTGCCCCGCCGACGCCCATTCAACTTCTTTTTGCTACACCTCCCGCGCCTCGATCGCCATCTTTTCTCGCCCACCCTTCCCGAATGCCAACAGTATTTTCTTTATCCCGCTCGCCTTTCTATCCGTTCTCGTTCTCCGTTTATCCAGTTACCTCTCGCACGCTTATCCCTTTTCCAGTTTCTCTCCGGCCGGGCCAAACCGAGCTCCTCCGAGGGCGGAGGCAACGTGCAACGACCAATGTAGTTACGAACTACCCGCCGGTGATCTGAACGAGTATCTATAATGCATGGCTCGCCTTATTCGAGATTTTCGATCCTCGACGAGGCTTAGCTTTCGCCCAAGGCAAACCCGGAAAGAAGGAATAATGAATTCTTAAATATTCGCTTAAGTCGAGGTGCTGGCCAGCGGATCGATCTGGCGCGAAAATCCACCCTTTCTGTTTCCGTGTACCACCGAGGATTTATCGGACGACTTCATTGCCGTTACCGGTTATCGGATTGACTTATCGCACGGATTTGCTGCGGACTGCAGGATGCTGAAGAAATTGGACAGAGATTCAGAAACACGACGGGAGCGTCGTCAATCGTTGGCCGGGAACTACTGCACGAAGGATGTCACATATTGAAGTATGAGTACTGATGGAGTCTCAAGTCTTGATGTTTCATTTGATCTTGTTTGATTTGAGCTTGTTAATGTGAGAATCGTAAATATGAACAAATTTACTTTTACTTAAATAGTACATGATACATGATATGATGGTACCTGATATCATGTGTGATGGTACATGATATCATGTGTGATGGTACCTGATGTCATGTGTGAGGGTACATGATATTAAATGACTCCATTATTCTTTAACATGATGATCTTATAATATATTTTGTTTAGCACTTGAACATGTGACACAATGTCGTTTAACAGCTTGACGTCACATGTCATTCACATGTATATAAATAACACTGAAATTGTCATACAAATCTGCCACATATATTATTAAGAATATGTTCAGCTAGTTGAAAATACTCATATTAATTATTAGAAAATGTGGATAATATTAAGACTTGTTAGAAACAAAATGACAACCTAATTTTTCACCTGCTTCAGATAAATTGTTAATAGTAAAATTACATATAAGTAAATATAGAATTACACTTATTGTTCCTGATATAACTATAGTGTTACACGTGTGATATAGTGAATGACTAACAATAGAGGAATAACTTCAAAATAATTGAAAAAATGTTTTAACTAAAAAATTTTAGAATTGCTATGACAAGCAAAAATTTCTATTAAAATGATGGATATTATTTAAGCAGTTATTTAATATTTTTCATTACGAGGATCTTAACAATCACATTCCAATAAGATGATAAATGATGGTACTTAAATATTAACAATGCCGTAATGTTAAATGCAGCGCATTGGACAAATGTGGTGTGAAACGTATTTGAATCATGTAGCAGCCAACGTGTCAGAAACCAATACTGAATAAAGCATGCTATGTATCAGAGCTACGGTGGTCAAGGATTGCAGTAACCAAAAATGTGAGGTTATGTCGAACGGCACGATCAGAATAGATCGATGATACTTAATTGGACATATCTTTATTTCTAAATTTCATTTGTGATAACATAATTTAATTTTAATTTGTGGTTGCATAATTTTTTATGCAATCGCTGTTTGTTAACGTTTATGTTGCGATAGGTGTTTGTCGTGTTCCATCTTATGATAGCATATTTTTTGTTAACGATAGTATGTTGGCCTAAGGGCAGAGAGTATGTAACATTTCACCACTGATGTAAGAATATCTAATTTTAACATAAATTCCATAATGAACATATATGAACCTATATTTATTTTTCAACTAGAAAGTCCAATATAACTCTGCAGATTTCTTTAGCTTTGTGATAGGCATTATTAAGTTGCATAATGAACATATTGTCTATCACAAACCTAAAGAAATCTGCCGAGTTATATTTAACTTTCTAGTTCAAATATAAATGTAGGTTCAAATATATGCAAACTACTGTGTTACATTGCAGTGCTTCAAAAATTCATAAATTTAAGTACTCTGCAAATTGCAAAGACTATTATAATAAATAATGATTACCAGTCAACCTGTCACAGTGTCCTAAAAGAAATATGAATGCAGTTATAAAGTTACGTAGTCCAACTATAGATACTTTAAATATGTATGACCTCTTATTACAAGGTGCTAAAAGTACTCCAAAAATAACTTTAGGAGCACTCAGAAAATTAGAAAGACTAACAACAAATAATTCATCAGTCCCTGAAGAAATGTGACCTGTTACAAAGTCTTCCTAACCTACAATTTACATTCATTTTTCAAAATTTCATGCTATATTACAGGGTGGTCAAAGGTGTTCCAATGTCTAAGTTTAATAAATTAAATAGATTACAATAGAATAAATAGAAGATAACAATAAGCAATTTGATTAATTAAGCAGAGAATAAAAATTCGTTAACATTATTCGAAGCTTCTAATACTCGTAAATTTTCGGGAATAACAATATTTTATTCATAAGATCCGACGGGGACGTGTAGCAGACGGTACTGGAAGCTTTAAAACGTTTTACTCGCGTCATAGCCCGCTGGCCAAATTCATCATCGAAATTTTTCATCTCCATATTCGCGCGATTCATCATTCCCCGACGTTCAGCGAGATTGACTCTATACGTTACACGTTCGCTAGTTCTGCAGTTTGCCGGATTTTCCTATCCGGTCAACCCTTGAACCCCCGTTGTTCAACCGATTCTTCCTTAATTAACGAATTGCTGTTTAGGTCCGTCGGAGCTTCATAAACGCAACGTTTAGCGAACACGCGCGACTGATCGCAGTGTATCCCGGGAAATTTTGGCTGTGATTAACTCGACGTTATCAATTATCGTTCCCCGTAAATTGATTTTGATATTTAACGAGCCGCGATATCGTCTTTAATGGTGTAAAGGGAGGGATGTCATCGTGATAATTGCTCGATTTCACGATGCTCATTCGTGCCGACAAATCGATGAATCTACCAGTTATTACTGCCGTGCACATTGTCTATTGTTACGCTTGTATGGTTTAATGAGTTAATTGTTCAGCGTTTTCTAACAGCTCGTGAATTCGTTCGCTGTTTCATGCAGTAAAGTTTCATTGATTCGAAGTTCATGCGAGGATCGTAAATTATTTGCTGATAATCTAAAATGTTCTACGTTCATTTGCTACTTGGAGTAGTAATTACTGACGATAAAATTATTTATCAAATATATTTATGCTATATATTGTCTTATATTGTAGCTGTATATTCAATTTTTTAAGCTTCATAGGATCAGGGATGACAAAAGGGAAATATTTTTGAGACTGTCAAGATTTAATATATTCTGTTTAAATTATTTAAATAACAGCATGTGTTATGCAAGGTATTTATTATTTCTTAACGCAAGGACTGTTTTAAGGAACATACAATCGAAATAAAACAGTGATATGCGTTAAGAATGAATGTATATTAAAAGTGTATAATGTATTGTGTATACTGCACTTTTAAGAGAAGATAAAAATAGAAAAGTGTATATTATTTGAGGTACGATTCATAAATATACAACTAGACAGGTTTGAAATGGCTACAATCATGAAATAGATTGATAAAATCTGTTTTACAGGTGGCATATCAATTTTTCTGAATGGCGTTAACCTCACTTTTATTCGTAAATGGCGTTAACCTTATTTTTATACCTAGGGGGCGTTAACCTCGCTTTTATTCCTAGATGGCGTTCACCTCTTCAGACTCAACTTTTTAAGGTTAGTAAAATAAACGATTTCACTTTTTAGATAATTTTGTTACTCATTATAAATCTAGAGAAACGTTAATAATACATGAAGAAGAAGTATGTACATGTATGACTATTAGTTATTAAATTTACATGAAAATTAATTTACATATAATATTTTTAATACTTCTCGTATCAATGCTACTCACTTTAATGTATAAAAGAATACTTTGATAATAAATTTGTACTTTTATTTTACAAAACATCTCTTTTACTTTCATTTTAGACAAAATATTCTTCACTTATAGTTCATAAAAATCTCTTTTGCTTTTATTTTACAAAAAATCTGTTTTACTTTTATTTTACAAAAAATCTCTATTACTACTATTTAAAAAAAATTCTCTTTTACTTTTGTATTAGATAAAATCTCTTTCACTTACAGTTTACAAAAATTTCTTTTATTTTTATTTTACAAAAAATCTCTTCAACTTCTGCGTTACAAAAATTCTCTTTCACTTTCATTTTAGATAAAATCTCTTTCACGTATAGTTCACAAAAATCCCTTTATTTTTATTTTACAAAAAATATCTCCTACTTCTATTTTACAAAAATTCTCTTTTATTTTTATATTAGATAAAACCTCTTTCACTTATAATTTACAAAAATCTCTTTTGCTTTTATTTTATAAAAAAGGTCTCTCTCTCTCTTTTACTTAAAAAAAAGTCTCTTCTACTCTTATTTTACAAAAAGCCTCTTTCACTTTTATTTGACTAATAAACATCTTATTTAATTACAAAAGCAATGGATACATTTATAAGCACAGAATAATAGTGTACAATTTACCTATGTAATGGCGGGAACAATAAAATGGAGATATCAACCACGTGTTCGCCTAAATATCTGTGTGTGAAACGTAAGGTTAATTGCTCTCATATTAACCGATCAATCCAGTGAGATAACAGTAAATAGAAGCCTAATTACTACTAAAACTGATTAACTAGCACTAAACTGAGTAGCGTGGGAAGCTCGAATGCTTTCGAAATGTTTGATGTTCAATTGATGATTGAATTCGTTCGCCACTTAACTTTAATTAAGCCGGAAAATTGTAGTCGATTTTATTGTATTTGAAATTCTTTTGAAGGAACGAGTGTGGATGTTGTTACTGTCAGTGGTAAAATTCCTTTGAGTTTTGATCTATTGGGAGTTTGGATATTTGGGGAGATGGTAATTTGAGGAGTTGGAAGTTTGGGGAATTGGACGTTTGGGGAGATGGAAATTTGAGAAGTTGGAAATTTGAGAAGATGGAAATTTGAAAAGTTGATAATTTGAGAGGTTGCAAATTTGAGAAGTTGGAAATTTGAGAAGTTGGAAATTTGAGAAGTTGGAAACTTGAAGAGTTGGAAATTTGAGAAGTTGGAAATTTGAGAAGTTGGATAGTTGAGAAGTTGGAAATTTAAGAAGTTGGATATTTTAGAAGTTGGAAATTTGAGAAGTTGGAAATTTTAGGAGTCGGAAATTTGAGAAGTTGGAAACTTGAGGAGTTGGAAATTTGAGAAGTTGGAAATTTGAGAAGTTGGGAATTTGAGAAGTTGGAAATTTGAGAATTTGGAAATTTAGGAAGCTGGAAATTTGAGAAGTTGGATATTTTAGAAGTTGGAAATTTGAGAAGTTGGATAGTTGAGAAGTTGGAAATTTAAGAAGTTGGATATTTTAGAAGTTGGAAATTTGAGAAGTTGGAAATTTGAGAAGTCGGAAATTTGAGAAGTTGGAAACTTGAGGAGTTGGAAATTTGAGAAGTTGGAAATTTGAGAAGTTGAAAATTTGAGAATTTGGAAATTTAGGAAGTTGGAAATTTGAGAAGTTGAAAATTTAGGGAGTTCAAAATTTGAGGGGTTAGAAATTTGCAAATTGCAAATTTAGAAATTTGGAAAATTCGGAATTCAGAAATCTGAGGAATTGGAGATATAGAGAGTAGAAAATTTGAGAGATTGGAGATTTGAAAGTTTGTAAATTTAGAGAGTTAGAAATTCAAAGAGTTGCAAATTTGATAAGTTAAAAATTTGATGAGTTAAAAATTTGGATAGTTAGAAATTTTAAGAGCTAGAAATTTGTGATAGAAATTCGAGATTTTGCAAATTTAGAAGTATAGCCATTCAAAAACTTCTAAATTAAAACTAGCCTATCTGAAAAGAGTCCCAAGACCTAAAGTCCTAATTTGAAAACCCAACAATTTAAAGCCTTAAATTCTTTTTCCAAACTAATCACCTACATTGAAAATGCCCACTCAAGAATGTTAAAATTGTTTAATTCCGTAACTCCCGCACGTCGAATTGTGTCCACCAAATGTCAAACCTCAAAGATTTACCAGAATCCCGCCACCGTTGTTTGTTTCGTAAACGTGAGTGCAGGTTACAGCTCGTATTTAGGTTACAGAGCATATTTCGAAGTTAGTGGAAACTGGTATCGCCATTTGGGACGTTGATGAAAATTTCTTCGGAACTTTAGTACAGTTCGCAACAGTAACCACGAGCGTAACCTATAGACGGAATGGAAGTTTATAACACGTGGTGGAGCGGGAGGTGTTAACGCGTGGTCATAAGCGATTCAAATTACATCGGTATACAGACAACCACCACGATCAACGGGTATCGTGAACAATTACATGCGACTGGTCCGTGTGCGGGTACCGATTAATTTATCGTTCCATTATGAAATATTAACCTTCCGATCAGTAACTTTATTAGTTTATCGCGATGACAACGCCTCTCCGTTCTTGACCCGAGGGAATAATCGGGTAGCGTAATTTACAGGCGTAAATGATACGCATTGATTCTCGTAAAATATAGTTGGGAATTAGAAGATAGTATACTATACCTATACTTCCGATAAAATACAGAAGAAACCATGTATTGATAGATACACATGTGCATATGTGGCTATGTTCGTTGCTTCTTAAATAGGTTATGGACGCCATTTTATATTGCTTGATACTCGTAAAACATAGTTGGGAATTAGAAGATATGCTAATAAAGTACTATACTGTACCGATACTTCCGATAAAGTAGGGAAGAAACCACGTATTGATAGATACACATATGCATATGTGGCTATGTTCGTTGCTTCTTAAGTAGCTTATGGACGCCATTTTATATTGCTTGATACTCGTAAAACATAGTTGGGAATTAGAAGATATGCTGATAAAGTACTATACTGTACCTATACTTCCGATAAAGTACAGAAAAAACCACGTATTGATAGATACACATGTGCATATGTGGCTATGTTCGTTGCTTCTTAAGGAGCTTATGGACGCCATTTTATATTGCTTGATTCTCGTAAAACATAGTTGGGAATTAGAAGATATGCTGATAAAGTACTATACTGTACCTATACTTTCGATAAAGTAGGGAAGAAACCATGTATTGGTAGATACACATATGCATATGTGGCTATGTTCGTTGCTTCTTAAGTAGCTTATGGACTTCATTTTATATTGCTTAATTCTCGTAAAACACAGTTGGGAATTAGAGGATATGCTGTTGAAGTACTATACTGTACCTATACTTCCAATAAAGTACAAAAGAAACCACGTATTGATAGATACACATGTGCATATGTGCTATGTTCGTTGCTTCTTAAATAGGTTATAAACGCCATTGTATATTGCTCAAAGTAACTTTATAAAATTTTCTATATTTTTCTGCTTAAGAATTACAATAGATTAAATTAGTTGAAGGTTATAATACACTGTGTACACAATTAATAATTATAATATTAATATTACATATTAATTCATTTTTACATATTTACAGATAATTTGTGCATACAAAGATATAAAAACAGAAGGACAGCACGAAAATTATATAGTGACTGTTATTAAAAAAAGACAATCATTTTTATAAAGTTAGACTCACATTAATTTTTATGTATATCTTTAACTACATATTTTGAAATATTTTGAACAAAACATTTTGTTTCATACATTTCGTATATTTTTCTGTTATAAAATTCATTATTTATTTTCAGCAAAAATTATAAAATTGTCTGCTTGTTACCGAACTAAAATGTTTGAGACAATTTTTGGTTAAATTAATTTTTACAAACTTTTTTTATTTATTTTTTTTAACGTGTACATCCCTAACTTCATATATTAAACATATTATTTCATTCCTCTTCCATTTTTGTTTTGTAGTTCTCATCTATTTTGATCTCATTTTTTTTTTGCAAAAATTAAACAATTTTTAAAATATAAGTAAATTTGAATATTTCAACATAATTTAAAAAACAAGCTTGTAAAACGTAACTGAGTTTCCACAGTGCCCAATTTTCAAACATTCTGTAAGGTACAGTGAGTCAGAACAATGGAAATATAATGAAGAATACCGCAGTAAAACTGATTTAATGAAAGGTTTGAGAGTCACTGTGTTGTGCAATAAAATTGAGTTCGACGAACGATTTTTCCGAGGGGATCTGAAACGATTTAATAATAGTTTTGATCGTTGGAGAGCAGACATGGGGTTGCGACGCGACAAATTTAATTTGAAGACATTTTTTAGGTGGTTTTAATTTATACTCTGCTCTTTTTTAATATAGTACATTCGTCAAATTCCATTATTTCTGGGAAATGAGTGGGAATTTTGCACATCGAACTAGTTGAGAGAAAATGATCAAAGTATGCGGTGGTTTGAAGCACTTTTGTAATTTTTACGTTCACCAATTTTTTGTATATTTTCTTTCGTAAAGTTATTTTTTCACAGATAGCAAAATGGTCCATGCTCAATAAATATTTTATTCAACAATATTAATATTACACTATAATCCTTCATTTTTGTATCACAATTATTTTCATTTTCTATTTATTTATAATCATCTTTTACGATATTGAGAAATTCTTGAGGAAATTGCTCGATCAAAGTCTGAATTTCAAAGTATAGTGGATAAGAGACAAAAATGAGAATCCTTACATCTCTAACATAACCTTATTTCCCAACTAACCTATATTTCAGGTTAACCTAATCTAACGTATATTATAGGTTAACCAAACCTATATTACGTTAGATACCCCAACTAACCTACATTCAGACTGTAACCTCTGAACCTTCATAATATTCTGCAAGAATTGTTTACAGCATCTGGAGACGCGTTATAACGGAAAATAAAGACCCCATAAGCTCGTCTTTATGTTCAATAAAAACTCTGTTGTGTTATAATAATTACATGCATCTTTACCGGCGATAAAGTAATAACGTTTTCTCTCGTACGTTGTTTGTGTTGCGTCCTTTTGCAAGATTTCTAAATATCAGTAAAGGCAAGGAATTCTTTTGTGTTGAGTTTCATTGGTTATTTATGTCAGAGAAGGTAATGGGAGACGTCCTAGAATGCCTGAGGACCACCAGGATTGTCAAGTGTACTATAACTGACAAATAAGACGGAAAAAGTACTTGAAAACTGCGACGTTTCCAGACATCAAAGCGTCAAGAAAGAAGAAATAAATAACTATGTATTTAGGTACAACTTGGAGCTGACATTCTACGTGGAATGGTGTTTTAGTGTCACCGGAGCATTCTATAATTTAAAAACATCGTTTCTGGATTTTGTAAACAATTTTTCTCGCGTTTACTTTTAAACGTTTTATTGTAACAATTTTTGTAATGCTCTTTGGGTTAGGTTTAAACTTGGTGGAATTATAGGTGGGTTGAGAAATAATAATTTTGTTAAATTATATACTTTTTGAATTGAAGGAATTATCGAATATGTGTGAACCATATAGCGCATACACCATATAGTGTCACATATGGACCACCACATGATAACATATGTGAACAGTCGTATAATTGTATAAACCATCGTATGGTATCACATATAAGCCATCATATAATATCTCACATAAACTGTCGTATAGTATTACATATGTAGTGTTATATGATTCCACATATGAACTACGAAATAATATCACATGTGAACCGTCATGTAGTATCACGTATAATCCATTATACGATATCTCACATAACCTGTTGTATAGTATTACATATCTACTGTCATATGATGCCACATATGAACTACGAAATAACATCGCATATGAACCGTCATGTAGTATCACATATAATCCATCACACGATATCTCACATAACCTGTCGTATAGTGTTACATATGTACTGTCATATGATACCACACATGAACTACAAAATAATACCACATATGAACTGTCATATAGTATCACATATAATCCATCACACGATATCTCATATAACCTGTCATATAGTGTTACATATGTACTGTCATATGATGCCACATATAAACTACGAAATAACATCACATGTGAACCGTCATGTAGTATCACATATAATCCATCACACGATATCTCACATGACCTCTCATATAGTATTACATATCTACTGTCATATGATATCACACATGAACTACGAAATAACATCACATGTGAACCGTCATGTAGTATCACATATAATCCATCACACGATATCTCACATGACCTCTCATATAGTATTACATATCTACTGTCATATGATATCACACATGAACTACGAAATAACATCACATGTGAACCATCATATAATATCACATATAATCCATCACACGATATCTCACATAACCTCTCGTATAGTATTACATACGTATCATACGATAACATATATAAACTATCATGTAACATCACATATGAACCGTCATGTAGTATCACATAAACCATCACATAGTGTCACATATAAATCTTCATCACATATAAATCGTCATATTACAAATAAGTCAATCGTATAGCTTCACATGTAAACCATATAGTGCCACATATAAACCATCACATATCACACATGAACAATGATACATTCTCGTGTATAAATTATCGTATAGTATCACATCATACCACATAAACTATCCTATATAAATCAAATGGCATCACATAAAAGTTACACGATATCACATATGACGACCACTCACAAGGTACACAACCCCCACAACGTATTCAACACACGTCATTTATTTGAACAGCTCGCGGATTAACCAAGCAGGTCCAACTGCGACATGTATTCCTGAAGAGCGGTAGGTCAAAGGGGCTCGGGAGGAGGGCAACTAGAAACGTTGGACGAAAAAGAAAAGTCGACGACGTTTTCCAACGGTCGCAAGCGGCAGCTGCTCCCTTAACGAACGTTAAGCTAAGTAAGAGCGTTAACCCGCTGCTTCGAAGGAAAAACCGCGTGCGAACCGGCCACAGCTGCGGCAGGGTCGCGGTACTTTGGCTAACTTTTCCGCTAATGCTCATCCCTGAAAAGGGGGGTAGTTGGCGTGGCGTAAGAGAAACGACCGAACGAAGAATTCCATTAAAATACATTAGATTCCGGGACAGTCGAGGGCCACCGGTTCGGCACGTTTCTTAATGGAGTTTCGGCATCGGTGATCCGTGTCGCCAAAAACCTGTCGACCGGCGTCGCCTCTCAAATAAACTGGAAACTCATCAGCTCGGGTTGACCACGGAATTCTAACCTCGTGTACTTACAAATTACGATTTAGACGCACGACGGGATGCCTGGTCGTGATTAGGGAATGTTGCTTGAAGCTGTGGGCCAAGGTGGAGCGATGACAATCAGTGGATGATGGAGGAATGTTGAGAAGCCTAATTCTGGGATATCTGGGCTGAGTTTTTGTTGTTATATAACTCATACACTTAAAGTTTAGATGAGGTTAAGTTAGATTGGATTAAAATTTGATGAAACTTGGATAGGTTTGAGATAAGGATGAGGTTGGAATAGGTTTGAGGTGATTTGACTAACCTGAAAGATTGAAGTATTTGATTGTTTTATGATCACAAATGGAAAACGTTAAGGTATAGGAAGATTATGTTAGGTTAAGTAAGGCTTGATTTGCTAGATAAGATAAAGTTAAGTGCAATTTGGGTTAGCCAAAGTTAGACAAACCTAAGTTAAGTTTAGTTTACTTCATTATTTCATTTAGTACACTTTAGATTCCTTTTAGGTTATATTTGACCAAAACTACTAAACCTAATATTTCCACGACAGCACCTTAGCACCCACAATTACAGCAATTACTCCACGATTTTAAGTACTCCGCTAAAGTGCATTTCTCGTTAAATAACTGGTTTCGTATTAAGAGCGTTATCATGTTCCACGCAAAGATTTATCTGCTTAAGGTTTGCAGCGTAACTACGTGACATTTAAAGCCGTAAACGTGGTAAGAAGAAGTTGCGATTCATTCGAAACCAAAATAGTGAGGATAAATGTAAGAAAGAACATTTCTGTGGCTGTTGGATTGCATTCTCAGCAGCTTGAACGTGCTCCATTTGCAGGAACAACCTCGTTGGTTCACGCCTAGTCAACTCTTGATGATCGCGAGCGCCCATGGCGGCTGCTCTCGGAAATAACAGACGATTGAGAATAATTTTGCAGAAAAAAGCGAAACAGGGTATTTGAGCGAGGTAAGGGTGCAGAATAATTTAATGACTATGATGCCAGATGATCCAAATGTTTTCATTGAAACTGAATTTAGGTCGAATGCATACTACAACGAGAGGCGGTACAAACTTCTAGCGATAGTTTAAGGATTTTTCGTTCTACATTTGTAGTTTCAGTTACCCGTTGCAGCAAGAACGAGTCATTACATTCTAACGATTTTTTGGTTTATTGTTAGTCATCAGAACCCTCAACCTTAGCAGTAATTGCAGTTTTCTGTACATGTCGAGGTACTGCTTAGTTTTATTACTTGCTACGATCACTTTGGGTAAACCACTTCATACGTCACTTTTCCATCTCCACCCAAATTTAAACTAAACCAACAGAAAATTAGAAACCGTTTTCCCTCAGCAATGTCACAAAAATACGCCCACTCTTTTGTAAAACGTAAAAAATCTTCGAAGCTCGCGTCATCAAGCACACAGCAAAAACTCTAGTCCGAAGTCAAATGCATTTAGATGTCCACTTATATTCACTTGTTGGAATTCCCAATGATTCGCGTCGTTTAATCGTCACTGACGCTGTGACGCACATGACGCACCTCGTACACCGCACCTCATAGTTCAAATATGCCAAACCTGATTTTGAGGACATTATGTCCTTACTTATTAATTATTTACTGCTGATACCGCGACGCACATATACGTTTTTTGATTTTGAGCTACTTTTGTAACAAATTTATGCAGTCATCAACATAGCAAAATAAACTCTGGTTCGAAGTCAAATTCATTTAGAAATCGACTTACATTCACTTGTTGCAATTCCTAATGATTCGCGTTGTTTAATCATCACTTAATATAGCTGACGTTTCGAGGCACAAAGAGAATTATTCGACCACGAAATGAAACGGAGGTTACTTATAAGCAAACTTGTAGCTTTATTCCAGCACCGCCATTGTTATTTGTAACGTTTTGTCGACGTACAGTGTGCAATATAGAACGCGTAGCAATTTATCATTTGAATGGAATTTTTCTTTAATGTTTCCATTGCCATGCGTGCCGCCTTTCTATTTAGACTCAGATCAATCAAAAAGTTCGTTGACATTTCATGGCTACATCGATCAAACAATATGTGGAACCTGGATCATTTGTCTACCGCGAAAGCTTTCGATTATATTTCAAATAAAATGGGTCAGAGTGACTTGACCTGTTACGGAAGATTCGTATTTTTGGAGTTTGTATGTGAGGAACGAAAAAGGTTTTTTATTAGAACAAAGTTTTAGATCTAAAAATTTCTTTGTGGTCTGTTTGGAAATATATATTTTCGTCAGTAGTATGAGTCCATTTGCCAATTTCCTAATTTCCCAATTTCCCAATTTCTCAGTTTCCCAACTTCCCGATTTCCCCATTTCCCAATTTTCTAATGTCCTCATTTCCCAATGTTTCAATTTCCCAATCTCCCAACTTTCCAATGTCCCAATTTCCCAGTTTCCCAATTTCTCAATTTCCCAGTTTCTCAATTACCCAGTTTCCCAATTTCCCAATTTCCCAGTTTCCCAATTTCCCAGTTTCCCAACTTCCCAGTTTCCCAACTTCCCAATTTCCCAATTTCCCAATTTTCCAATCTCCCAATTTTCTAATGTCCTCATTTCCCAATTTTTCCATTCCCCAATCTCCCAGTTTCCCAATTTCCCAGTTTTCCGATTTCCCAGTTTCCCAATTTCCCAATTTCCCAGTTTCCCAGTTTCCCAGTTTCCCAACTTCCCAACTTCCCAATTTCCCAATTTCCCAACTTCCCAATTTCCCAATTTCCCAGTTTCCCAATTTCCCAATTTCCCAAATTTCCACAATCCCTAACAAATTCCCTCTACAGTACAAACTGATATAATGCATCCCTCTCTGCACAAAAAAAGAAGTTAAAATATTTCCCTTCGTAAGAATAAACAAAAAGATTGATTTATAACTAAAATAAATTTTTAAATGGTCTTAAATCATAAGCATTCGCAAGACACATAGGAATCATACAGGTACACACGATTTTGATTAAATCAGCAGATTGGCGTAATGGATTAGATCCATATCTAAAAGAGCGCTTGATATAGATCTGCAATTCAACTCTACCTCAAATGAATTACTCTTGAAAGCGGTATAGTTTATTTCCCAAAAGTGGTTTTATTTCGTTGTCTACAGATTTATTGTTCATATTTTGAAACGTTCGTATTATAAGATAGGTGTATGCAATTGTCCCAGTTCTTTCAAATTTACTTTTTCAAGGAACAAACTTTAATAAAATAAAATTTTTATTTCATCAGGATTTTAATTTCGTTAATTTATAATTTTATGTGAGTCAAAATTAAAAGCAAAATATATGAGCCAATGCATGGATGTATCAATGACGTATCAATATGCTTCAATGATAATTTAGCTTCTTACAAATAAGACAATACGTCAATACGTCATACGTTTAGCTTTCAAATATCTCAGTAACTGACACGCAAAGCTGAATACATATGAACAGAAAAATGACTGAGAATATTATCCTTGATAACATATTTCAGATTCATCGTGATCAGCAAAGAGTGCACCTAATTACAAGAGTGAACCTCTCTATAACTTCTTATGAAAGATATCTATGACGAGTGTCCAAAAAAAAATAAGAAACACAAGATGTGACAGTGATCCATAAACACGAAAGATGAAATAAAATGATATATAAAGAAGATAGATTCAACAGCGATAAAACTGATCGATTCATTTGACACGGTAGGAAATGAATGCACGTGTACGTCTGTGCAGGTGGGCGTATATGCTGACTAATGATCCAAGGAAGGTAACTGAGCGCACAAGGCAGAGACACAGGACGATCTTTGGTACCTTGGGTACACAAGGTACCTAGCCGAATCCACAAGATTAAATCAGCCCAACGATTGTATTTCCGCGGACGTGACTTGTACGGGACTTGCCGGAGAAGCTGTGTACGTATGTATGGTATATACGAACGTATATACATAGGTGCAACAAGGGGCACGACTTACTGCGCAACCCGACGAGGTCCTATGACCATGTTAAACAACTCGTGCTCAATTTGCACGTGCAACCCCAGGAGTTTACACTGGCTGAACCCTTGACGATAATGTGTTTCCACAGGGTTGGCTTCGAGGGGGCACCAACGGACAGTAGTCGACTGCGAACTTTTTTTCACCCCGCAACAAGCAACCCTGGAATCGATGCAGTAATGCGTAGAAAATATAGCATGACATAATCGAAAGCTGACACGTTCGTTCGACTTTACCGAAATTTTATCGTTCGGGTTAACTGGCGGTGGATTGCACTGATCACTTATGGATAATTTTTTAAGTGACTTTGTTTGTACATAAAGATAGATAATATTTCTATTTAGTATAATTTGTTTGATGTAGATGATCTGTTTGTGCATGTGATATATGACTTATCTACATATGTGATGTATACATATGTGTATGTAGGTGATATATGATTTATCTACATATGTGATGTATACGTGTATGTAGGTGATACATGATTTGTCTACATATGTGATGTATATGTGCATGTAGGTGATACATGATTTATCTACATATGTGACGTATATGTGCATGTAGGTGATACATGATTTATCTACATATGTGGCATATATGTGCATGTAGGTGATACATGGCTTATCTACATATGTGGTGTATATGTGCATATAGGTGATACATGATTTATCTACATATGTGATCTATATGTGCATATAAGTGATACATGATTTATCTACATATGTGGCATATATGTGCATGTAGGTGATACTTGATTTATCTACATATGTGATGTATATGAGTATGTAGGTAGACCATAGATTATTTATCTATGCATGTGGCCTATACGTAATTTATTTGTTTGTGCATTTAAACAGAAAATTTGTCTATGCATGGTGACAGGTAATTCATCTATGTACGTTGATAAATCATCTATAGATAGATAATTCATCTCTGTATGCACGTATATAATTTATTTATCAATGCATGTAACATGTCTATCTACACATGACAGATTCGCCAATTATGCAGAATTCAATGTCTGCACCTAGATAATTTATCACCGTCGATATACAGATGACAGATAATTCGTCTAAGCGATCTCAAAGATTGAGAACCATCAGAGTAGCATTAAAAACGATCGATGAGCTAAAAACGTCCAGAAATACGAACCGGCAGATTTCCCGGCTAATCATATTTGCTTGCAGGGAACAAACATTTTCTTACCATCAATTGCGGATTAGAGACGTGGCGGGTTGGTCAAGTTAAATGGGCCGGTCCACGTGACACGTCACGAAGATTTATGTAGCACGATCAAACAGACACGCACAATCGTTCTTATTACTTGCGTGTCAGTCCGCGAGACTGATTGCTCGGCCTAACGGAAAAGGTTGAAGTCATAATTCCCAGGATGCTTTTCCAGGGGCTCTTGCACTGATTTGCGAGCACAGACCGAGATTTTTCTTCCACGAAAGGAATTTCTGGCAACGGGTAATTCAAGCATCGGAGCAGAACAGCGGAGCAAGCATAAAAGATTCCTCGGAGGATCCTGCAGATTAAATCGACGGGGCAATCGTGTTTGCGTGAACGTGACTGCGGATCATCAGTTAGCTTGCCCGAGGGCAAACTCCTATCCCGGCTCCGGTCGATACCCCTCTAAATAAATAGCTAGCTTTAGGTCACGGCCATTAAACGAATTAGCTGCGTTTGATTTTATTGGTTTGACCCTTCTACCGCCTCCCGTCGCCATTTTCCACCTCCTACCAGTCCGAGCCCGGAATATCTGTACGCGACAGATAAAAACGCGAAGACGCCGACTTCGTTGATTCAGAACCCTTCTTTTTTCACCCATAGACAAATCGATCGGGTTATTAATGCACTCTTGATTGCTGGAGGAAGGTATTCAGCCGACGGAATCATTCCGATGATTTACTGTTGCCGTTAACTCGATCCTCCATTTTACTGTCACGTAATGCGTTTCCTTTATTTGATACGCGGGCAGAATTTTTCGGTCGATTTTCTGACACTTGCAAAACGTTTTTATTGGCGGAGACAGTTTCGAGAATTCATCAAATTTTGGAAATGTAGTTTTGGTCGTCAGGATGTGAAGATTTTAAAATTGGTTGCATTATGAAATCGTTATTTTTAAAGTCATTTATTTTGAAGTTATTTTTGAAGTTTTATACATCTGAATTTTAGAGGAAATTTGAAATATTTTTGAGGTTAATTTTAGATAAAATATTACTTCTTTGAATGCACCCCTAAAAGAGATTGTAGATCCATTCCTGCGCCCCTCCCTAGTGCTAGAATATATATATCTGTGGAACCGTAGGTAGTTTCAACTATTCCAATTTTTATCTAGGCAAGCTGTATGTGTGACCGACTTTTTTCTGCTTCCGTGAATAGTCATTTCTATAAAATTGACTGAAAGTGATCAATAAAACGTGTCCCAATTACCCATTTTTCGCTTTTAAATTTCTGTGAACATCTTTTTTAGTCAACGGTTACTGGTCTTCTCTGATGAAATTATAGATGTCAGGTAACAGTGCGGGCATAATTAAATTTAATGACGAGATGGGTAATGGATGGGGTTATTGGATAAGATAATTGCTCTAAAATTTCATTTTTCAGATTTTTACTGTTTTCCAATTTCTCAATTTTTCTATTTTTCAATTTTCATATTGTCCAGTTTCTAATTTCCCAATTTTCCCATTTTCCAATTCCTCTAATTTCTAATTTCCAAAATTTTTAATTCCCTAATTTCTTTAATTTCCAAATTATCAAGTTTCCAATTTCCCAAGTTCCCAATTCTCCAAATTTCTAATTTCTCATTTCCTAAATTCACAATGTCTCAATTTCCCAATTTTCCAATTTTCCAATTTCTCATTTTCTCATTTTCCCAGTTTCCCAATTTCCCTAATTCCTAACTTTTGTAATTCACAATTTCCCCAAATCTCCACTTCTCCAAATTCTCATAGCCCCAAACTCCCACATCCCTAAATCTCCAAATCCCCAAATTACCACATCCCCAGAACTCTATATCTCCAAATTCTCACATATCGAAATCTCTATGTGTTCAAATTTTCACATCCCCAAATTCCCACATCCCTAAATTCTCACATTCCCAAATTTCCACGTCCCCAAATTCCCATATCCCCAAATTCTCGCATGCCTAAAACTCCATATCCCCAAATTAGCAAATCCCCAGAACTCTATATTCCCAAATTCTCATATCACTAAATCCCCATATCCCCAAATTCCCACATCCCCAAATCTCCACATCCCTAAATCCCCGTACTCCTATTTCCCCAAATGCTCAAACATCCACATCCACAATCTCCCATATCCCAATATTCCCACCTTCCCTCTAAAAAAGATCTTAATCAAGGTACCACAAATGTTATATCAACTACCTTTCTCCACCACAAAAAATGCAATATATTTGATATAGAAAACAAATAAAGAAGCATTAGAAAGGAAGTTTGACACTTTTCGCTCCAAATATTGGTAACCAGAACAATGTCACGCTTGCCGCACTGTTTCGCGCGCCCGGTTTTAGCGAGTTCCAATTTGTTACGATTCGATAATTTGATTTACAAACAGGTCGTAGCATTTCCGGAAAATTTTAACTGTGTCAATGACGCGGACTTCTCGAAACAGGTAACACGATTTTAATGCGTCGTTCAATTCTTTTGGTGAAAGTCGGAACAAATCTAATTAGCTACTTCATTGCGATGGATCAGTGTTGAATGAAATGAATGAAACGTTGATGGATAAATAATGTGAATATAAGTAATGTAACTAGTCATTTGTTTGGGGAGTTAGTTAATCAGAAATTCGTAGAGATTTTTTAATTTTGCAATTATGATTTTTTTAACTTTGCAATTATAACTTTTTTAATTTTGCAATTGTGATTTTTAGGAACTAAAGAAACCTCCATACCAAACTTCGCAATCAATTTGTTACTTTCCCAGTATAATAAAACAGAACGAATGTGCACAAAACATCACCTAAATGAAACACAGCACATCAATTGAACATTCGTCCATTAATACGTTTTTAATTCAAGGGATATCGATTTCGACGTACACCACAACGTACAAAAAATGCGTTTATTACTAAATATTTCTGAAACAAAAAAGTGAACATGGTTGAATATATGAGAACGTTTTTTAATTACAAAAAAATTGGGAATTAATCACTCGAACGTTTGTTTTTACCAACCTCTGGAAAAGTTGTTTCGACAGAAATAAATCATTTTCAGGAAAAATAGTTCACCGATGCTATACCATCGATCTAACTCAAAACTTTGGGACAGATCGGCATTGCATTTGAACGATTCGTCAGATTTGCTTGTTGGAATAAACAAGGTTATATTTTACGGCAATATAAATTAGTTATTCGTTTAGGTTGTTTATTTGGGTTCTGATATTATTAGTGTTGGATTCAGAAAATTAGTTAAAACGTATCGTAGATTTTTTTATTTAAAAATTACTATCAAGTCAGTTTGAAATTACTATCAAGTTAGTTGGTATATTTCATTACTTAAGTTATCAAAGTTTAAAGAGAAAGCATAGTTTAAATTAGAAAGAAGTTTTGTTAATTTTATGAGAAGAGAAACTTGACAATACTATGAGGAATACTGATATTTTATATTACGTTAATTATTGTATTGAGTCACTAGTTTAAAAACTACAGTTAGTTCACTCGTACGCAGCTGCCATTTTGTCAACGTTAAACTTGTTTGGAGTCGAGTCAGGACGAATAGTGGAATACTAATTGATAGAATAGCGTACGAGTATTTTACAAAACTGCAACTGTGTACAAATTTAACTATGCACGAAAATACAGAACTGTACAATTTCTATTGAATACTACAATACTAGTTAATAAAACTTTGTCTAAATATTTATAAGACTGACAATTATAGAAAAGTTTAATTGTGGTCGTATATACATAGTGACTGATAGAATGTCAGCTGAATACCAGAATTGTAATTAATAAAATATGTAGTGTCTGAATATTAATGGAGCTTCCTATAGATAGTTTTATTGAATTTACAGCGTCCTCTACAGATCGCCATTTTATTAAAGTGAAACTTGTTTGGAGACGACGTTATATTTGTTGGGATGAATATTACAATACTAATTCACAGAATACTAAAATACTAATTCATAGAATAGTGTAGGAATATTAATAAGGCTCCGTATAGTTAGTTTCATTGAATTTGCAGCATTCTTTACATACGACCGCCATTTTGTCAACGTTGAACTTGTTTGGAGTCGACGTCCAATTTGTTGGGATGAATAATACAATATTAATTCATAGTATACCAGAATACTAATTCATAGAATAGTGTAGGAATAATAATAAGGCTCCCTATAGTTCATTTCATTGAATTTATAGCGTTCTTTACATACGACCGCCATTTTATCAACGTTGAACTTGTTTGACGGCGACGTTAAATTTGTTGAGATGAATACTACAATACTAATTCATAGAATACTATAATACTAATTCATAGAATAGTGTAGGAATATTAATAAGGCTCCCTATAGTTCATTTCATTGAATTTGCAGCATTCTTTACATACGACCGCCATTTTGTCAACGTTGAACTTGTTTGAAGGCGACGTTAAATTTGTTGGGATGAATACCACAATACTAATTCACAGAAAACTAGAATACTAATTCACAAAATACTAGAATACTAATTCATAGAATAGTGTAGGAATAATAATAAGGCTTCCTACAGTTCATTTCATTGAATTTGTAGCGTTTCTTACATACGACCGCCATTTTATCAACGTTGAACTTGTTTGACGGCGACGTTAAATTTGTTGAGATGAATACTACAATACTAATTCATAGAATACTATAATACTAATTCATAGAATAGTGTAGGAATATTAATAAGGCTCCGTATAGTTAGTTTCATTGAATTTGTAGCGTTTCTTACATACGACCGCCATTTTATCAACGTTGAACTTGTTTGGAGTCGACGTTAAATTTGTTGGGATGAATCCTAGAATACTAATTGATAAAATAGTGTCCGAACATTAATAACGCTTTCTATAGTTAGTTTCACTACATTTTCAGCGTCATTCATATACGACCGCCATTTTGTCAATATTGAACTTGTTTGAAGGTGATGTTAAATATAATGAATGCTGGAAAACTAACCTCTAATTATGTGCAACTCACTAGCCTATAATTATGTACAAGTACACAGTAGTACAAGTGTACGTATAGTAGTAGAGTAATAGTAAAACACTAGTAAAAGTAAAACACCAGTTGAATACTAGAATAATATAAATAATAGTACCCAAATACTAATAAGCTAGCAATTTATCTAAATTTGCAGAGCTCACTTGACCAACGTAAACCTTGTTTAGGGTCTTGTATCAACGAGCTAATGACATCACCCTTAACAAAGGACTTCTTTTCGCGCGTGTGGAAGGGAAGATCCAACAGATCGATTCTTAGACCGCAGGCTGTTAGAAGTTTAACTAGGGCGTGTATAAACTCAGCTCACGCAGTCGTCAAGCCGCACAGCGAGCCACAATGAATAAAAGATGCCACTGTTAAAGGCAATCCAACAGCTCTTCCGAACCTGGCCATCTATCCTCTCTTGATCCCCCAAGGGGCGATCCTTCATACTCCAGAAATACTGGACGCTTCGATTTCTCGATTTCGTGCTACGGTTGAGTGAAAATAGTATGTTCCACGAAAAAGTAAGAGCGAGTGGGAGACAGAACTACGGTAACAATTTGAATTTTGCCAAACGAGTTACAACGCGTCCTCTTAATGAGGAAACGAACTTTTTTAATGAGAACCGTAACCCAACGAGAGCATTCTTTTAATTTCCTGCTGGATAGAGCCACGGAATTTTGTCCAGGATTTTAATTAGTTTACGTTTCGCTGTCCTAGTGGACGTTAATCGATTGTTTTTCTGGAGAGAGTTATATTTCTGATATTGATGGAATCTGGTTATAAATTTTTGGTAATTGTATAAAAATAATTTTTTGAGAGCATAATGTTGAATTTTTGTGTACAAGTTTCCAAATTAAAAAAAAATTAATAATTGAAAGTCTTGTCAGAATTTTCAACAATTATTCAAAGTAATAAAATTATATAATTCAAAAATAATAAAATGAAAATATGAGAAAATATCAGTCAATAAATTACAAAATTCAAAAATCTATAATTTGCACAATTATTAACAGGTGTCTCTTAATTAAACAAATTGAATTAAACAAACTGAAATGTAATAATATCATCAGGAAATGTCAATATTATTTCAAGCAAATTAATACCGTTCAAAATCTACGAAACGTTAATTATCTGCAAATTTATCGAATAAATTTATCAATAATAAACGTCAATCTTCACCTGAAATGGAGTGAGTTTAAAAATGATTGACAACAAACAAAAATTTTTATCTCAAAATGCGATCAATTTAAAAACGATACACATTTCAACAATTAAAAAATTTATCACATTTCAAAAATTTTTAAATAAGGAAACAATCAAAATTTAGGTAGATATTAAATTTTCTTAAATTTATGAGCATCCGCATGAAATACGGTGCTATATTAAGATCATTAAAGTTTCGTTGATAAAATTGAGAAGACACAATGCATTAACATGAAGATGAACTTTGATAAAGATTAAATTTCGTTTTTTGTTCGTACGTATTTAATTTAAAGTGTCGCGATAGTTAGCCTCGTTCAGGAAGATTCCAAACTTCCGTACAGTTAATTACTGTCTTAGTATTCAGAAACTGTCTGCGAATAGAGTGACGTCGTTCTTTTCAATACGCGATTCAATTCTCTTGTACCGTGGAACAAAATCCTCGAAACACGCCATAAAATCGGGGAAAACAAGGACTATAACTCTCGTAATTTAATGGTGCGCCTCAATTTTCGTATTTCGAGATTCAATTCTTATAAGCCTTGTTTGCAAATATTCAATGCTTAATTGAGGTTTCTTAAATTTTATATTTAGGAAATTGGAAGTTTGGATGTTAACAAAAAAATTTGGTGGTAAATAGTTTTTTCGACTTTTGGGTTTTTGGGTTTTTGAGTTTTTGGATTTTTGGGGTTTTTGAGTTTTTGGGTTTATTGGGGTTTTTATGTTTTTGGGCTGTTTGGAGTTTTTGGGTTTTTGAGTTTTTGAGTTTTTGGGTTTTTGGGTTTATTGGGGGTTTTTGAGTTTTTGGGTTTATTGGGGTTTTTAAGTTTTTGGGTTTTTGGGTTGTTTGGAGTTTTTGGGTTTCTGGGTTTTTGCGTTTTTGGGTTTATTGGGGTTTTCGGGTTTTTGGGTTTCTGAGTTTTTGGGTTTTTAGGTTTCTGCGTTTTTGGGTTTTTGGGTTTTTGTGTTTCTGGTGTTTTTGGTTTTTTGGGTTTTTGAATTTTTGTGTTTTTGAGTTTTTGAGTTTTTGTGTTTTTGGGTTTTTGTATTTTGGGGTTTTTGGGTTTTTGGATTTGTTAATTTGTCAATTTGTAGATTTTTAAACTTCTAAGTTACCAAATTTCGAAATTTCTGAATCTGAGTCAGAATTATCAAATACTTGAATTTCCTAATTTCTAATTCTGTAAAATTCCCAACGTCAAAAAATTAACTAGTAATTTTCCTAAATTACCCAAATATCAAATTCCCAAATTTTCAAATGAACTATGCAAGTTCTCAGATTTCTAAATTCCTAAATCCTGCAATTTCCAAATTTTCAAGCTACCCAATTTCTATACACATATCCAAGTAATCAAACTTCCAAATTCTCAAATTTCAAAGTAACCAAATTTCTAAACTCCCAAAAATCCAAATACTAAAATTCCTAAATTCCCATATTCCTCAAACAAGACAACCAAGTACACAAATATGAAAATTCCTCCCTAATATTCCTCCATGTCCCAGAATAAATTGAAAACATGAGAAATAGTAAACCAAATTAATACCATACAATCATAAATATCGCAAAGAGTATCACGACTACTGTTAAGATCCCGTTGCTCGAACGCAATTTGAGCGTCTCCACGAAAGAAACCGAAGAAGAAAAAAGGACGTCGATCCGAAGATCGCATTTCTTGACTTCGTTATGACAACAGTATCGCAAAACGTTGAGATGGAGAGTATCATGATACGAGGATTGTTTCTGTCGTCCTCTCTGAGTAAGAATCCATCTTACGCTTAGAAGAGCGTATTTCTTTGGAACGACTTTAAGTTGCCTACAAGATCGAATCCCCTTAACCTGAATATTGTAAGACCCCCGTTGAGAATCTCATTGATATTCACTCAGTTTGTAGAATATTAAAAAGCCGTTTACGATGCCTTGAAGTGTCAAGCTCTTTCTGTTTCAATTCTCCACGTTTTAACAGATTCTAGAGCGACGACGGGCATTCTTATCCGTTTAACGCAGCCATGTTTGGATGACGTACCGATGTCAACCCGTGAGTTGGACTGACGTGTTTAGAAGAGCGCAATTGGTCAGAGTAGAAAAATGGACGCTTAGAGTCACTCTGCAAAGTGATATTTTCATACAAATTAAATTACTTTAGTCCTTATTCTCTTTTCGAAAATATTTCAGCAATAACTACCCCTCAAAAATATTTCATATTCAAAATTACACATACAGAATATTTTATAATATACAATAATGTAAAAATGATATAATTTATATTCGATGAAAATTTTACCACCCATACAAAAATATTTACCCTTCTGTAATATATAATAACTACCCTTCAAAAATACTTCAAATTCAGAATTTCACATTCAAAATATTTTATAACGTACAATAATGTAAAAATTATATAATTTAGATTCGACAAAAATTTCCAGGCATACTAAAATATTTAACTTCACTAATATATAACAACTAACCCTAAAAATATTTGATATCTAAAGTTAACTCCACAATTTCATAATATTTCATAATTTTTGCTAAAAATTCTCAGCTAGTAAATCCTCGATGGCGACATTTCCTAAGGCGGTTAAAACAGAACCGCATCAAACAACTCTTTTATTTTTTGTTATTTAAAGTCGACGTTCTATTCCGTGTACGAGTTACGGCGGAAAGTAAGGCGTGGTACTGATTGCTTTTCCTTTTTTCTGCAATTAAACTCCCCTTGTTTCCATTCCCTGCTGGGACCATTAAGGTGTGGTACGACTTAAGCACACACTTACATTCCACTTTCCCTTCTTCCTCTTCTTCGTTCAACCCCTTGCGCCCTCTTTCCTACTTCCATTTCTCTCGCTTTTTTGTATTCTTTTCCCGCCGAAGGAAACATCGATCTGCATTTATTAAGATGTGATTTGCATTGAAAGCATAGATTCACCGGAACGGCTGCCGCATTCAAGCTCGCACTCTCTTTTGTAATTCTTGAATGTTGAATGCAACTTGTGTTACCGCGAATTCGTTGAATACTTCGCGCAACGAATTGTACGATTTTAGAAACAGGAAACTTCATTTCGTAACATGGTTCTGTATATGAAATTTATTTTTTCATTCCGGTTGCATTAATGTTGTTATAACAACCAGGTCAAAAAAGGCAGATAACTATTAACACTTTGTGACGTGTAACCTATTTATTGGAAGACTTTTGTGTTTGTAAGGTTTCAAAATTAAATATGAAACTTCATTTTATATGGGCTTGTAAAACTTCATTTTATAAATTTCATAGATGCGCCTTCGCTCGCTAGGGAACATCCCGCCCTCCCCTCCAGATTGCTCACCGGCTACCTTTTGGCACTTTTGACAATTTTTCTAGGGGTTTTGGCCTATTTTAAGAAAGTTTGGTTCTATGACAAAAAGTCGTATCTATCACGGTTTGGCCTGTACGTACATAGGCATAAGATGCGCCCTCACTCACTAGGGAACATCGCTCCCTCCCCTTCAGATCGTTCACTAGCTACCGTTTGGCACTTCTGACAATTTTTCTGGGGGTTTTGGCCCATTTTAAGAAAGTTTGGTTCCCTGATAAAATGTCGTATCTATCACGGTTTGGCCTGTACGTACATAGGCATAAAATGCGCCCTCCCTTGCTAGGGAACATCCCGCCCTCCCCACTAGATCACTCCGTAGCCACATTTTGGTACTTTTGACAATTTTCCTGGGGGTTTTGGCACATTTTAAGAAAGTTTGATTCTCTGACAAAAAGTCGTATCTATCACGGTTTGGTCTGTACGTACATAGGCATGAGTACTGGGTCGAGATAGGGCGTTAGAGTCATCTCTCTTTTTATTGAACAATATCAACGCTATGATAATCATGAGATGAGGTGTATTTAATGCAAACTAATGAAAATTAGCTGGAAGTTAACGTAAATTAGTTGTTGACTAATGCAAATTAATTCTTGTCTCATTTCATCAAATCATCCTTGCTGTCCACATCACAATTTGACCTATCAGAAACACTTGATCGTCTACTGTTATATTCACCTACTTATCTGTTGACAGTTTGGAAAATTCCCTATGTAACTTCCTTATATGAACGTCATATCCCTTTTCAAACATACAATTCTTCACATCACCTATGTGTGATTCGAATGTAGGACCTAATAGCAATGTACTGTACAACTAAACTAGGTGTCACCAACTAGTAATATTAACTAGTAGATACCTAACGTAAATTAGTTGAAATCTAACATAAACTAGTTAGAGCCTAATATAAACTAGTTCTAGTCTCATTTCACCAAATCATCCTTGCTATCCACATCACAATTTTAGCTATCTAAGGCACTCGTTCGCTTCATAACCCACCTTAAAGCCCGCATATAACTTCCTGAAAGTAGCAAATAACTTTTGCATCGATACAACAATGCGTATCACTCTGGTTACCAAGAAGCGCAATTTATCAGCGAGTTTCCCAAGAAATTGCGTGCGCTGTCTCAATGTCTGACCGTCGGGTCGTCGAAATTAGGGCTGCGTGGTTTTTCACGAAAAATCGACGTCAAAAGAAAGTCCCGGCTGAGTCACCGACTTTATTCCTTTCCTTGAACTTTCGCCCGGGTGATTTTCTCACGAGGTGTACGAAACGGCTGGCTCGAAGTCACGCGATCCACGTCACCGTACCGCCCCGAGCCATCCTCCGAGTATTTCGCATTTGCATCGCGGCCAGCCGTGGCTGTTCACGTTCTCGGAACATTTCGGTCGACCGGCAATAAACGTAACGGCGGGAAAGAAGCCGAGTGAGGGACAAAGGTGGCTATAGGTCGAGGGCCAAGGCTGATTACGCTACGGCAATTTCCAAGCCCGCCAAAGCCGATCCGAGACCTTTCGCCTTGAATTTCCACCGAGATTGGTCCCGGGCCCGCATACACACTGCTGGTAATCCGCAGCGTCCTGCCCGGAAACTACGGGGAACGAAAAAAGAGAGAACCCCGGGAACAACAGGGATCAGACGGAAATGAACGAAAGGCGAGGCCGAAGAAATGGAAAGATGCAGATAAAATGGAACTAGCACCGAGCTTTAGTTTTCCTCGAGATTTACTGCAAACACTGTTAACCCTTTGCGAACGGAGTACGCTCACGGGGAATATTCTTTCTTTAAACTGAGCCAAATAATGGCTCTTTGCTTTTAAGGGTCTTGTACTTTAATCTGGATTTTAATCTTGCGGAGTTACACGCGTGAGGCATGTGTTAGTTTGATTATCAGAGCAGTGGTTCTCAGACTTTGCGAAATTTTGCAGTGAAATATTTATTCAGGGAAGGTGTAATTAAATTAAGTTATTCGCTTTTTTGTTGTAGTGTTTTGGGGAATTTAATTAGTATTTATGTTATACACTTAGTTATTGGAGAACATGTGTATTGGAATTTAACAGCGCTGTTGTTAAAGAAATGTAATAAGAATTGTTGTGATAGAAATAGAAGTGTAGACAGATTTTGTAAAATAATTAATGAAAATTATTACTGAATCTCCAAATCTCTAGGTTTTCAAATTCCTAAATTTCTAAATTTCTAAAATTCTCCAATGTGCAAATTTCGACCCAGTTAAAAATGACGATATCTGCAAAGAACTAAGTGGTCAAATTTCACAAAAGAAGATGTGGTATCGTTAAAAATTAGTATTCAGAACAACCCTTAGCAATTTGATCCACCATCATAGGTCTCGGATATTCAAACCCCATGAAGCTTCTACGTGAAGCACGAGATCTGAAATCTTGGAATAAACGATATTACAAGCAAATAGGATGTTCTGACTACAATAGAGGAAACACAGAGTAATATTTCTTCTGAGAAAGGAATTTAATACAACCTACAATGAAAACATTTAGATTAATACTTGCGCAGCATGCAAACATCCACGTATTCTACGCTCACTTTCAATTGATTATGTAAAACAAATATTATATTCCATTATATAATAAAAATTATCCTCAAACAAAATTTACAAATTTTTAAACTTTGACATCTCAAAAACAAAATTTGAGACTTCGAAATTTCTGAATTTTAGAGAAACTTAATTTTGAGGCTTTAAAGTTGTTAAAAGTGATTTTTAAAAAATTGTAAATTAACCAAAATAGAAACTAGAAAAAATTGATATTGTTTTTATTGCAAAACCAAGATAATTTTAAATGAAGAGAACCAAAATTTACTTTGCAAAATAGCAAAATAATTATTACATGAAATGTAAAATTCAGACTACCTGTAATTCACTGTACCACACAAGTACATGCATGTACATAAACATATGTACATTTCAGTACATATTTCACTCGCTAACAGACCCATAACAATCCAACTGAACCGAATAATTTAAATGTTTACGTAAATTAAAATGTTTACGTTTCATTTAGTAATAGAAACACTGCAACATTTACTGCCATATGTACACACATTATCGTGTCACGTGTGGACATGCATTAAATTTCGGCTGCTTTTATTACTAGCGAATGTATACCATTATTTTCAAGTGTTATTACGTAAAGTAATATTGCTCGATTTAGGACGTGCTCATCGATCAGTATCATACGTCACGGTTACATTAAGTTGACAAACATGATGGGCTACTTTAATATTATCTATCCCGTCTCGTGTGCATGCGATCGGTTTCGAGAAATCGATCACCTTACCTAACTGCGATCGATCAGAAAAAGTTTCCCTAGAGGTTATTTATAAAAATACAATTCATCTGTACAAATACCTAATTAACAATTTTTGTTTAAATTATTTTACATTTTTTGTAAAAATTACACTTTCATTTTACATGTACTTAAAAATGACAGTTGTTGAATAAAAATTGCAAGGAAATTTTAATATTTGTTTTAGAGTAAGAATGTGCATGTACACATATTATATAGAAGAAACAATATTTCTTTTTATATTTTGTTTTTAATATATTGCTCGATATTTACAATAGTACATGTTCAATAATAAAAGTTATATCACTCACTCATTTATGGTGCATTTAGGCACAATTTAGTCATAGGAATATTCAATCTTATATATAATTTAATAATTGCAATAATTTCTTAATAATTTAATTCAATTATTAAGAAAGATATGAAGAGTAAAATTATAAAAAGTATGTAGGGTTAGAAATACAAAAAATGTGAAAGGTGAAAAATATGAAAAATGTCAAAAGTTAAAAATATGAAAAATATGCAAAATGTCAAATTTTAAAAATATCAAAAACATGTAAAATGTCAAATCTTAAAAATACCAAAAATATGAGGGTTAAAAATACTAAAAGTGTGAAAGTTTAAAAATATTGAAAACCATAAACAATTTCCTATAGCTCCGAATTAGTTAAAGTATCAGACACCAGAGGCAGCACTGCCGTAGCCTGAAGCCACATTATTTCTCAGCATCGTCCGCGGTTTCTCTAACAACGTCGTACATAGCATCGCACAGAGCATTATCTTCCAGAATAATTCAAGTCGATTGGCTTAACGTGTACGTCTAAGTGACGAGGCAGTGCACGTGTCGGTAGACGTTCTGTCTGCAAGCTGATTTGGGAAAGAGAAATATCCACGTAAAGAGGTGGGGGTTATGCAGAGAAACGCGACCGTGGAATACAGTGCATTTGTTAAGCTACGAACGTGACTTCGTAGTGCGCCTTTCGGAAGAGAGACAAAAAATACATAAATACGAGAGAAAGTAAGGGAGATGCAGCCGCAAAATGCCCAAAGCGTGTAAAATACTGTACGGGCAGGTAGGTGGCGCTGATTGGACAGCTCCGAAGCGGCCAGCTGCCTGTAACACGAAATACGTGCACGGATCAAAGAATGCGAGTACCGAGGCTCCTGCTTAAATGCAGCTACATCTCGTTATAAATACGTGTATGTATGTGGATGCCGAGCTAACAGAATGCAAGAGGAACGAGGATATATCGACGTCCAATTATAATCCACTCCCGTAACGTGGGATTCGGTTGCTCTGACGAGCAGACGCTCGTGACGGGGCTTTGCTCGTCCGCTCGGTTGCCCGTGCACTGACACAACGATGCATAATACGTATTATAGAAACGTGTTATAACACATTCGGATCCATCTTCAGAACGAGAACAATGGGTCGCGTTCGTACGCCCAAACGTTTTTGCGAAACGAAACGTTTTATCATTTTTTGATATCCTCCGCTTGTTAGCTCCTGCAATTAAATGTAACATGGCAGGAGCGTATTTCACGCGGGCTCGCCTTTTTATTCACGGATGTTTTGTGCCGTTAAACGATCGGTACGTTGCTATAACCATGGAAATTCTTTGACAGTTCTTGTGCTGTGAAACTTTAAATTCAATTTTGCCATTTCGGATATTTATTATATCGGATTACGAAACAACTTGTAATTATACTTTACTTTTACTTTTACGAACGTTTACTCGTTCAGGTATTGTAAATAATTTCTTGGGAGCAATGATGCGACACAGTGGCGGATAAAATTGTTGAGACGATCGGAAGATCACAAGAATGATGGCGATCTACAAGCAGGCTCGAGACACGAAGGGTGTCGTTAAGCTTATAACGACGCGCTAGAAAGGCCATGGAGGATTTTTGGATCTCTCAGATCCTTGTTATCTCTGTCTCTTGGCAAATGCTTACCAACACAAGCTTCTCGAAACAAGCCTTGGAAGAAAGAAACGCGATCGAAAAGCGTCGGATTCGACGAACAGGCCGGGGAATGTGAAGATGAAGAGAAAGAGAAGATGATGGTTGGAACGGGTCCGCAGAAAAGAAGCTTTGAAGGAGGATCTTGATAAGTTAGCCCGTACTGGAAGCGGAGAACACACTAAGCCTAAGATAAGCCATCACGGTTGCTCAGTGGTTTATTATCAAGAAGCTTAACAGGGGTTCCTTGATAAATAGTCATTATCGATTTTGGTCGATCAAACCATTTAGTTTGTTTTATAATGGTATTTGTGGCGATGATTCTTTAAGCTCTCATGAATTGCGTATTTGTGATGTGGTGAAGAGTTCACTTGTCACTTTAATTTTTTTGGACATTTATAGGAAATTATGCATGGAGGAGGTATAATTTTATATTATAGGCATATTATAAGTTTGTGGACAATTATAGAAAGTTATGGATTGCTGTCCATAAGATCTACAGATTTCTGTCTTCTCACTGAGCTTGTATTTGTGATAAAATAGTGAGTGAAGATGATTGAAATTTGTTATCTGATGGTTTATGGAAATTTATAGTCATTTATGGAGACATATGATCATTAACTTTGTGGACACATAGATACTTATGGACACGTGTACATCTGAGGACAGTTATGGATATTTATGCATATGTGCACACATGTGGACACTTATAGATACATATGGATATATGTACACATATGTACAGATATACTGATTGACTTATGTATTGTATTACTGGGGACTGTTGTGGATATGTATCGATATATGCACACATGTGGATACTTGTAGATACATATAGATATGTGCACACATGTGAACACTTGTAGATACTTATGGATATATGCACACATGTGGACACTTATGGCTACGTATGGATATATACACACATGTGAACACTTATAAATACATATAGATATTACGCACACATGTGAACACTTTTAGATACTTATGGATATATGCACACATGTGGACACTTATGGCTACGTATGGATATATGCACACATGTGGACACTTATAGACACATACAGATATTATGCACACATGTGAACACTTGTAGATACTGATAAATATATGCACACATGTGGACACTTATAAATACTGATGAATACATATATGCACACATGTGGATACTTGTAGATACATATAAATATGTGCACACATGTGAACACTTATAGGTACTGATGGACATATGTACATTGACATGTCCACATTGACATGTGGACACTTTTAGCTACATATGGATATATGCATACATGTGAACAATTATACATACTGATGGATACATGTGAACATTGATAGATACTTATGAATATACACACACATGTGGACACTTATAGGTACTGATGGACTCATGTACGCCTATGGACAGTTAGAGCAACCTATAGACATCATATAAGTTTGCAAACAAGTATAGAATCTGTATGAAAGAAGTCATATCACAAATAATGCAGTTGTGCTAACACAGTGAAAGATGATCTAAACTTGTCTCTTCATTTTTCATATGGAAACTTATGGATACTTAACCTTTGCACCTATGATAAAGAAACTGATGAACACTTGAAATTGAACAATATAACAGAACTATCATAAAACTAATAGAACATCTACAATAAAATCATAACCTAACATTTCCCAATATTTTCAGAAGCACATATCTGACCTTGCACACAAAATTTAACATCTCTCAACCTTTTCTTTTTTACGTGAAAATTCCCATTACGTTCATTGGTGAAAAAAAATTATTTCGTAAACGTTAAAATTTTCCTCGATCCTTCTTATCTTCGATTTGCATATGCTCGAATAAATCCTCAATAATGGCACGTAAGATTTAATAGTGTGTTGAACACAGGTTATAAATCGTGCGTATAAATTGTTGAAAAAAAGTGGCGGAAAAATATCGGAGGCAGGAGGGAGAGAAGGGGAGGGACACGGTGCCATGAGGTTTAGTTGAAAGGGGATTTACATTCATGCTAAGAATGAAAAATCCTCTAAAGCTTCCGGCAGACTGAACTAATTTTACGTGTCATGGTTGAAACATAGTACCAGTGTGGTTCTATTATTAATTCGTACGCGGCATTACATGCAACACGCACTATGCAGTGGTTGCAACTGGATTCGGGTTTCCACCACGTTATATTACTGATTAATGTTAAAACTGTTTTGTGACCCAGAATGGTGATATTAAATGGGAGGAGCGGTAAAATACGCACCATTGCGTCGATGACATGTTCAATGCGGAATCTTGTGATCTGTATGGAAATGCATTAATAGGTATTTGTAATAAATAAATTATCGAGGATGTGACGGGACTTGTTCATTGTTGGTTTTTGCTGAAAATGTGTGGATACGTGGTGATCCAGGATTTCAATCCTTATGAAATTTCTGGGGGTTTTGGGGGTATGTTGGAAATTAGGTTAAGTGGAAATTTGAGACTCTTAAATTCTCGAGCTCTCAAGTTATCAAATTTTTAAATTTTCATATTCTCAGATTTCCAAATTTTCAAATTTTCAAATTTTCAAATTTTCAATTCCAAAATTCCCAAATTCCAAGATTCTCAAATTCCAGAATTCTCAAATTCCAAGATTCTCAAATTCCAAGATTCTTAAATTCCAAGATTCTCAAATTCCAAGATTCTCAAATTCCAAACTTTTCAAATTCCAAAATTCCCAAATTCCAAGATTCTCAAATTCCAGAATTCTCAAATTCCAAGATTCTCAAATTCCAAGGTTCTCAAATTCCAAGATTCTTAAATTCCAAGATTCTCAAATTCCAAGATTCTCAAATTCCAGGATTCTCAATTTCCAAGATTCTCAAATTCTCAAATTGCCTTATTTTCAAATTTCTAAACCCTCAAATTTCCTATTCATCAAATTACCAAACTCTCAAATTTCCAAATTCTAAAACTTTTAAATTCCTTAATTTTCAAATTTCCAAAATCCTAAATTTCCACGTTAATTAAGTAATTTTTACAAATCTTCATATTACCAAATTGCCAAATTGTCACCCCTAAACCGCTAAATTTCAAAAATACCCTAAATTTCCAAATCAATAAATTTCCAACCTCCCAAAAGTGAATGTCCCTAAATCTCCAAATCCTAAAACATTCAAATCTCTAAATTTTTAAATTACCAGGTTTCCAGATTTAAAAATTTCCAATTAAAAAATTGTTTCAAATCCCTAAATCCTCATATTTCCAATTTCAAATTTTATTAAAACCCCTAAATCTTCATATTTTCACTTTAAAATTTTATCGAAACCTTTAAATCTTCATACTTTCACTTTAAAAATTTGTCCAAATTTCTAAATCTCAAAATTCTCAAATCTTCGAACTAACAAACACAAATACCACAGATCTATTTTCAGACACGTACATCTACAAATTTTCCAAATTTTTGTGTCTTGAATCGTTACACATTCTTCAAATATCATTTCCCCAAATGTTTTTCAGACCCGTCGAAAATAGTGGAAATTACAGATAACCTGCAACCTAACAAAGTAAAACCATTCCGAAATTCACTGAGCGCTGTATTTTTAGACGGCACCAAAAATATCTCGGAAATTGTTGAAAAAATTCTCTTGCAAATTTCCACGTTTATTCAATCCATAAAATTCTTTACGTAGCAGTTTTTGTTCAGTCACGCGACATGTTGAAATAAAAGCATTAATAATTTTTGTACTATATTTTGATTTCCTACGTTTGAACAGTTACTCTTTTATAAATAGAAAATTCTTTCGATGTTTAAAGATAAATAAAACAATTATTTTGTTTATCTTATAGCATCATTTGAAACTGGAGGTAGATATTACTTCTACCCTTAACGGTTACATTGGGTATGAAAAGACCCTAGCCAATTTAGCTTCAATTTTAGCCACTTTATATCCTGAAAATCTGAATAAATACCTTTCTTGAAACCCTGGGTTTTTAGTATCTTTTTCCTGGAACTGATATCTCAAATGTTCTGCTGAAATTCTCTTTAAAATTGAAAAAGATTTCGCATCTTTCTGTGAAAATATTTTCTAAATTTCCATGTTTCTAAATTTTTTATTCCTGTTCAACATTTAAATTTTCAGAAATCAGCTGTGAAATATTTTAAGACAATTTTCAAGAATTATTTACAATTTTTTCAAGTTAAAATAATCAGTAAGTTTGTAAAAATTATTTTCAGTAGCTGGTCTTAAACGTGGAAACGTGTCAAGCATTCTGTTGAAGTGTCAAGGGTTAATAATTATTTTAATTACTTCAACCGTATAAAATTTCATGAAGTCATTCATATAATTATTTGAATAATTTTTATGTTTCATAAATTATTTCATAAAAATTTCGCGTGAAAATTGATTTTACTATGCGTTTATTAATATTGGAGAATATTTTATTTAAACAGATTTAATGTAGAATATTGTAATATGTAACGTAACAGTTATAATATGTAATTTTGCGTTCATTACGGTTTCAAAACCATATTCTTGTGTTTAATCAGCGTACCAATATCCTGGTTGGAATCATCTATTTAGACCTCTTTCCTGACGAAAAATCAAGAATATTCCAATTAATTTTGAACCGTATTTGCCTGCATAAATTAACCAGCTGGGAATTCTGGTTAATTTATCAACGAATTATGAATTTAATGTGCGCGAAATCTGTTGCAAATGATACACGCACGTGACGTCATAATTAATCTCCGATTACTGTGCTGAAATTAACTCTGCCGCACAAAATCAGCACCCGTTTCCAATTTACTTTTCTATTTATGGCAGTGTAATTACTATCATAATTATTCAACGGATCATTATCGAATAACTACACCGTTTCATCTTAATGCATCCACTACATCATTTTCGGAATAGCAGGGAACTAGAGTTAGAAAATGCGTATGAATTTATTGCGTTGGTGATGTAACTGTTTGTGAGCGATGATTGAAGTTTATGCACTGGGAGATTTAGAGTTTTGGAATTTTGGGATTTTGAAATTTTGAAGATTTGGAGGTTTGAAGTTTTGGACTTTTGTATTTTGGAGATTCAGAAATTTAGAGATTTAGAAGTTTGGAGATTTGGAATTTTGGAGATTTGGAATTTTGGAGATTTGGAATTTTGGAGATTTTGAATTTTGGAGATTTGGAATTTTGAAGATTTTGAATTTTGGAGATTTGGAATTTTGGAATTTTGGAATTTTGAAATCTTGGAATTTTGGTATTTTGAAGATTTGGAATTTTGGAATTTTGAAAATTTGGAATTGTAGAAATTTGGAATTTTGGAGATTTGGAATTTTGGAGATTGGAAATTTTGGAGATTTGGAATTTTGGAGATTTGGAATTTTTGAAATTTTGGAATTTTGGAATTATAGAATTTTGGAATTATAGAATTTTGGAATTTTGGAATTTTAGAATTTTGGAATTTTGGAATTGTGGAATTTTAGAATTTTGGTGTTTTGAAATTTTTGAATTTTGAAGATTTAAAAATTTAGAGATTTGAAGATTCAGAGATTTGGAGATTTAGAGATTTAAAGGTTTAAAGATTTGGAGTCTTAGAGATTTGGAGATGTAGGGATTTAGAGATTCAGAACTATTAGAATTTGCAAATTTTTTAATCAAAATTTTTTTTAAATTCTAAATTCGATGATTTGAAGATTTGCACCTTCAGAAATTTGAGAATTTGGACCTACAGATACTTGATATTATAATAGTTCAAAAATTTGAGAATTTGAAAATTTAGGAAGCTCCAAATTTACAAATTTTGGTTCAAATTAGAAAAATATATAGAAACAGTAGACAGTATATAAATTTAGGGCCTTGAAAACTTGATAACATAAAAACCTGAAAATTTGAGGATCTGGTAATATTAGAAATTGCAAAATATAAATTTTTGTTAAAAACATCGTCTACCAAATAATAAATTTCATGCATAAAATTTCAAATGAACATTGTAACATTGTAAATTTTAAATGAAAATTACTAGCTACAAATTTGAACTAACTTTCTCACATTCTTCGTCTTTACGTTGCACACCCACACAAACAAAGATAGATCTAGTAATTAAAATTTACGAAAACCATTTAAAAAGTTCTGATTAGACTTCCCACATTTCCATATGCATTCAAAGATCGTCTTACAGGGAGAAATTACAATTTTCAAGGTACTACAAGAATAGTTTTTTGCAAATCGAACTCTTTCTCAATTGAACTAATCGAACTTCCATACATCAAACTTCGATTTCCAAACTCAGTAAATGAACTGATTTCCACTTAATAAAAATTTGAAGGGTCTCGAAACCACAGTAAAAATTAATGAAGTCAGTTTAAAATGCTCAAAAAATGATTTTCGAATTAAATCTACACAAACTCGTCATTTAACTTAATTTAATTCAGCGAGCATTGCAAGTCATTTTAGTCAGTCATTTTAAACTTCAATGTGATAGCATAAATTATTTCAAATATAGTTTTGTACTATGCAAAAATTATGCATATTATATTATTAATAAACAATATATGATTGTATAAAACAGTATATTACCGATAATTTTATAAATTAATTGAAAGAATATGAATTTTAAACATCACCTCCATCAAACCTTGGTGCAATTTGAACAAATCAGTAAGCATATATGTAACCATTTTTACAGACATTTTTAACCTAACACAATTTAATTGAAATAGATATTTATACCATGTAAACGTGATGTAAACTAAATTATTTATAAGCTGTTAATTATTTAGTAAAGATACATATCACGAACAACATTATGACTGAATAAAATATGGCTGGAACTGAATCTCTACCACACAGCGTCTTAATTTGAACGATTCCGAGGGCGTTGCACTAAGAAAGTTTCTCAGCCATTTTTAACTTAACACAAATTAATTGAAATAGCTATTTATACCATGTAAAAGTGATGTACACTAAATTATTTATAAGCTGTTAATTATTTAGTAAAGGTACATATCACGAACAACATTATGACTGAATAAAATATGCCTGGAACTGAATCTCTACCACACAGCGTCTTAATTTGAACGATTCCGAGGGCGTTGCGGTAAGAAAGTTTCTCAGACATTTTTAATTTCAGCGTTAAAAGTGTTCCACAGGCATCGGCTGTCTGGAGCAGGTTTAACGAAGGAATTCCAAGATCGTGGAATTCGAGATCATTATGCAGGTGGGAAGGTATGCGACCGTGAATTCCACATAAATAATCCTCCATTTCCAGCGTTCGACGAGACATAAATCATGCAAATGAACCGTTTGACATGATAAATATTGCGCCCTTGTAATCCGCTCGTTTCCCGCCACACGATTGATTACTACCAGATAAATCCAGGCCGCACATTAAGGCGGAACCACACCATCGCGTACCTACCGTCGGTAATAGAACGGGTAGCACGGTGACGGACTTTATTCGACCAATGAAACGACGGTTCTTAGGCAACGAGCAACGAAGCCGCTCGCTTTTTCAAACTTCCTTCCTTGCATATCCATCCGGAGCTGAAAACTTGCCGAGAAAACGACGCTGCCGACGACTTTGTGCCTCTTGCTCTTTCTTCGATCTTGCATTTCATCCTCTTCTTTTTTTGCATCCACCCTGTCACCCGCTCTCGCTATCATTCTTTCATCCATCTGACACTGTCGCCCGTATCACGTCTGATGACTTTCTACGTAGATCCGAGTACGAATTTTCTTCCTCCCTTGTAATACATCCCAGAAGAAATTTCTTGTCGAAATTAGTTTCGCGAATACCTTTGAACCTCCTCGTTTATAATTATTTTCTAAAATGTGGTGGAATTTAAACTCTACTTTGTAACGGTTTCCTCAGAAATCAATGCGTGGTGAATGTAATGCGTGATAAATACAAGGCGTGGCAAGTACTATGCGTGGTAAATATAACGCTTGGTAGGTGCAGCACGTGGCAAGCAACGCGTGGTAAGTGCAGCATGTGGTAAATACAACGCGTGGTAAATATAATGCGTGGTCAATACAACGCGTGGTAGGTGCAGCATGTGGTAATCAACGTGTGGTAAATTCAATGCGTGGTAAGTACAACGCGTGGTAAATACAACGCGTGGTAAATACAACGCGTGGTAAATACAATGCGTGGTAAAGAACGCGTGGTAAATACAACGCGTAGTAAATATAACGCTTGGTAGGTGCAGCACATGGTAAGCAACGTGTGGTAAATTCATTGCGTGGTAAATACAACGTATGGTAAATACAATGCGTGGTAAAGAACGCGCGGTGAATACAATGCGTGGTAAATACAACGCGTGGTAAATATAACGCTTGGTAGGTGCAGCACATGGTAAGCAACGCGTGGTAAGTGCAGCATGTGGTAAATTCAACGTGTGGTAAATATAATGCGTGGTCAATACAACGCGTGGTAGGTGCAGCACGTGGTAAGCAACGTGTGGTAAATTCATTGCGTGGTAAATACAACGTGTGGTAAATACAATGCGTGGTAAAAAACGCGTGGTGAATACAATGCGTGGTAAATACAACGCGTGGTAAATATAACGCTTGGTAGGTGCAGCACGTGGTAAGCAACGCGTGGTAAGTGCAGCACGTGGTAAATACAACGCGTGGCAAATATAATGCATGGTCAATACAACGCGTGGCAGGTGCAGCACGTGGTAAGCAACGTGTGGTAAATTCAATGCGTGGTAAATACAACGCATGGTAAATACAATGTGTGGTAAATACAATGCGTGGTAAATGCAACGCGTGGTAAATATAACGCGTGGTAAATATAACGCTTGGTAGGTGCAGCACATGGTAAATACAATGCGTGGTAAATATAATGCGTGGTCAATGCAACGCTTGGTAGGTGCAGCACGTGGTAAATACAACGTGTGGTAAGTGCAGTACGTGGTAAAGAACCCGTGATAAATACAATGCGTGGTGAACACAGAATACAGAAATTACCCAGAAGAAATTTCTTGTCGAAATTAGTTTCACAAATACCTTTGAACCTCCTCGTTTATAATTATTTTCTAAAATGTGGTGGAATTTCTTAAACTCTACTTTGTAACAGTTCTCTCAAATTTCACTGCCATTAGCCCGGTTTGTTTATGCACTTATCGAAGTCTAGTTCTGTAATTTATAGACTGGTTACATAGGTTATTTATACTTTGCGACCTCGATCTATAAATGCATAAACATCTAGTAACTCTGTCTTTATCTACAGCTCTTTATAGCTGATCTATCTCTTTAATGTGTCAGTCCAGACTTCTTCATAAAGGTTGCAATTATCTTATGGTCAGAAACCGTCTGACAAAAATCAATAACAACGATATTAATTCAATTAACAGGGAAAATAAGATACATTGTAACGTCATAAATTATCACAATTCCCAATAAGTGAATATAAGTTAAATTTGAGTAGAACTTTCCGCTTTTCTTGAAATTTGGGTCCGTGCATACATTGTGCTGCCCGCCCCGTTCACATGTAGTCCACCTTAACGAATAGGCTTGGCAATGAATTACCCACAGCGGTAAATTATCGCAGTATGGTGCAGTGAATCATAGATATCAACAGTAGATTACAAACGATCGGGACAGACAAGTCCTTTGAATACAAGCGTCCTGTACTTCGACGGAATAAATCAAATACGCGTCTGCGGAGAAGTTTATCATACGAGACATCTGCTTGGCAGCTATTTTCCATTGCAAATAGACTGACTAGTTCTTTTTATGGTTGAAAGCTGGAGTCTTATCTGTCAGTGGTATAACCAATCAAATATCAGCCGCAACCAGTCGTAAAAGAGGACAGCGAGATGGCGGTCATAAAATCGGGGCTAAACAATGCAAATGTCCGGATGGCGGACATTTTGAGAATCCGGGTTGAATACTCGCGAAGATTTTACGTTCTTAACACGTTTACGGATTCACATGTGGAGAAAGATACGTAGCGCACTCTGGAGTTACTGAGGGAAGCCATTTTGAACGAATAAGGATTGCTCGAATGCAAATTCGAGGGAATTTATTTGGTGATGATCAGGAAGCGGGAAATTTTTATGCTTTGGGATTTCTGGGATTCGATTGCTTTTAAGTTGCTGAGACTTGGAAGTTTGAAGTTCGAGGAAATTTAGGTGCATTTGTGAATTCTAGAATTTGATAATTTGATAAATTGTTAGTTTTAATCAGTAATTCAACTATACAAATAAATGCAACATTTTAAATAGAAAACATTCTTAAAAACATCTAAAAATTTATTTATTAAAAACATCTAAAATTAAAACATTTAAAAACCAAAACAGCTACTAAAATTATTTTCTCCCATAAATCACATTTAACCAAATAAATATTTAAAAAATTTAAATTTGATTCTACCCCATTAAAAACAAATTTCATCCATTATCTGTTACCGAAGTTTGTTTTCTTAAAACGCTGAGAAGCAATTATGTACAGCGTGGGTTCAATAATTCAGCGATTGGCATCGCTCGTTGGCGGGAAATTTAAATGATATCATAATCGAATCGTTGTCATCAGGCAGTCCATTTGGACAGCTTTGCTTATCTGCCGTTTGAATCGAAAGTTTGGTCCAGTCAAAGATTACCAACTTCATAGACAATCTGAAATTGAATCTAAGGCCATTGAAAAGTTCACGCGTGGCTCTCTTCCGCAGTTTCCGTCGGAACAGTAAATCACCCGTTTAATATTACGATATTCTTTTCAGCAACTACCGCGTATCAATAATGGTCTTTATTCACAATTTATCTAGTTACTTTTATAATTTTCTCATTTCCATTTCGCGGAGATGGCCGCTTCTTCTGCTAAGAAGCTCCCAAGTACCATGCCTGCAGGCATTAATATTCAACGGTTTCAGTTATGAAAGTAAAGTGAAAAAGTAACACCCCTCGTCCTTTACTACTTTCGGCCTGTTCTTTCAACGGTGCCTATCTCCGTCTCATCCCTTTCCCGACTCTCCCTCTCTTCAACTCTCTCACTTAAGTCAATTATACTATTTAGCATTGTACTTGGATAATAGCGTTAGTTAACTCAATTATTTCGTCGAGTGGCTCAACGATGCACGGCACGTTCCGTATGCCACGCAATGAAAATCTATTTCGGCCCGAATAGCTTTTATGCGTTCTTTGCTTGATTAGCGTGTAATCTACTTTTCGAATCTGCATCGGGAGATACTTTGCCTGCATACAGCACTCTGATCAATCTTTAACAACATTGTCTAATGTTTAATGTTATTTGACTGAATAGTGGATAGGTTTAATGTGGATGGATCTAGTGTGGACAGGTCTAATGTGGACAAGTTTAGTGTCGACAGCTGATCGATTGATGTGAATCGATCTCATGTGGACAGGTTTGATGTGAATGGGTCTCATATGGATATGTCTCATATGAACAAGTCTAATGTGGATGGGTCTCATGTGAACAGGTCTAATGTGAATGAGTCTCATATGGATATGTCTCATATGAACAAGCCTAATGTGGATATGTCTCATGTGAACATGTCTAATGTAGATGGGTCTCATGTGAATGAGTCTCATATGGATATGTCTCATATGAACAAGTCTAATGTGGATATGTCTCATGTGAACATGTCTAATGTAGATGGGTCTCATGTGAACAGGTCTAATGTGAATGGGTCTCATATGGATATGTCTCATGTGAACATGTCTAATGTGGATATGTCTCATGTGAACATGTCTAATGTAGATGGGTCTCATGTGAACAGGTCTAATGTGAATGGGTCTCATATGGATATGTCTCATGTGAACATGTCTAATGTGGATGGGTTTCATGTGAACAGGTCTAATGTGAATGGGTCTCATATGGATATGTCTCATATGAAGAAGTCTAATGTGGATATGTCTCATGTGAACATGTCTAATATGAATGAGTGTACTATGAACAGGTTTTAATTTGGTTTGAGTGAAAATATATATGAGTAATGGATGATTAGTAACATTTCATATGTATATTTTTAATAGTACAAACATGTAGTTAAAATCATCATATGTATTCCATACATGCAACTAAAACTATTATAAGTATTATATACATTTAATAATTAATAATGTTATGTATATTTATTATAAAATTTATTACAAATATACATAATGTACATGAAACAAATAAATATATTAATACTAACATATATGATTAACATAAATAATATAGAATAGTCACCAAATAAAAATACAACAACCATTTTCAAACTTGATTAAAACAGTAAAAAAAAGGATTGAAATTTTTGTATCCTAAATTCTTGAAACATAGTAAAAAGACCTTAAACCTAAATATTTACCCAGAAAATAGAGTTTGCGAGTATTTTCATAACCAAGCGACTTTCAGAAAGCGTGGCAAAGATTGAACTGGTAAGTTTATTCAGGTGATGGTTTTAAATGCAAAGGCAACGTTTATAATAATGAGCTCTTTCCAATTCATGCATCCATGACAAAGAAATTGAAAAAGTTTGAAATGAGTGCATTAATGAATTTCTGCTGGACTTATACAAGTCAGCTATCGCAACATCTATATCGCATTCAGTTTCACAATTTCTGATCAGAATCTAGTTTATACTTGGAGAGTTTCAGATTCTTCTCGTTATCAGTTTCTTTCGTTTCTTCTTTTAAAAATAGTCTATTATTTGCTATCATGTCACTGGTTAATGATGAATTTTAAATATCTTTAAATTTAGGGGCTTTGATGTAAATAATTATGTAGAAGTTTATACTATATTTCTGTGAATATGAAAGTGCAGTTTATTTAAAAAATTGCAAACTTGAATAATTGTTTGTTGCTTCAAAATTAATTCATATAAGTAAAAGTTCATAATGATTATCTTGGGTTATGTATTTAATAAATTATATTATGATTGATTAATAAATAACATTGATTTAAAATGGGAAATTAAGGTGCGCCATTTTGATGCGCCACTTTGATGCGCCATTTTGGTGCGCTGCGTGAAGCTAGTATTAGGTTATGTTTATAGAGTGGACCAAAACGTACTAAAATATATGTAAAATGTTCTGAAATGTACGAAATTATTCTATAATGTATTCTAATGTACTGAAATGTACATAAAATATATTGAAATGAACTAGAATGTACTAAAATGTATTAAAATATATTCTAATATATCAAAATGTATTAAAATGTACTAAAATGCATTAAAATGCATTGAAATGCATTAAAATGTACTAAAATGTACTATAATGTATTAAAATGTACTAAAATGCATTAAAATGTACCAGAATGTACAAAAATCTTATAAAATTTATTAAAATGTACCAAAATATACTAAAATGTACAAAAATATTATAAAATGTATTAAAATATCCTAAAATGCATTTAACACGAACTTAAAACGATCTAAAATAAATATAAGATGTTCTAGAATTTATTTAAATATCAGCAACGATATTCAATATTTTATGATTGTTTTGAAATAAAGTATATTGCACAATCGTTGATCATATATGCTCTATCATTATTTATTCGAAATGTTGTCAGCGAACAAATTTCACGTTGTACAGAAACAGCATAAAATACAAATTTCCTGTTCAATTAGTCAGAAACGTTTCGAAGAATATGTTACCACGTACATTAACGATTTTCAGTCAAATAGGAAATATTGGGTGCTTAATTATTCGAGAATAAACAACGGAATACAGAATTATTGTTAGGAACGTAACAGTTATGAATCGAATTGTTACAAATTATTAAACCTGCAATTCAATGTGCTAATTTTCGTATTAATATTAAGTATATTGATACTGAACTTACTCGAGCATATAATTTTATTGAATTCTATAACATCGTTTTATTGTTACATTCGTACATTTATTCTGTTTTTATATTAAATTTGTACATTTTTAAATTTTCATTTTGCTCCAAATTTCCACACTTCTAACTTCTTAAATTTTCAAGTTTTAGAATTTCTAAGTTTCCAAATTTTTCAATTTCTATATTTCCAAATTTCCACATTTCTATCATCCTAAATTTTCAAGTTTTAGAATTTCTAAATTTCCACATTTTTCAATTTCTATATTTCCAAATTTCCACATTTCTAACTTCCTAAATTTTCGAGTCTCAGAATTTCTAAATTTCCAAATTTTTCAATTTCAATATTTCCAAATTTCCACATTTCTAACTTCCTAAATCTTCAAGTTTTAGAATTTCTATATTTCCAAATTTCTACATTTCTAACTTCCTAAATTTTCAAGTCTCTGAATGTCTAAATTTCCAAATTCTTAAATTTCTATATTTCCAAATTTCTACATTTCCAACTTCCTAAATTGTCAAATTCCTAAGTTCCTAAATTTCTATACATTAAATTGTTAAAATACCAAATTAATTTAACCTTGCAACACTTCTAAATTTCCACAATATCAAATTCCCAAATTCTTAAATGTCTAATTTCTCCAAATCCCCAATTTTCAAACTTCAAAATTCCTATATTCAAAATACTCCACATTCCTAAGCCTACATTCCCTTTAAAATTAATTCTATCAACATCAATCTACCAAATTAATTTACTGTTTAAACTCCTACCAAATTAATTCAATATTATTTAAACTTCTTATTTCAGTGAAACCACTTGAACCCATCCACAAAAAAATTAACACAGTTATTTTCACCGAAGAGCTCCAAATAGAAACGCTGCAAGCACCATTTTGCGGTACGCATTTCGATGTCACAGAATGGTGGAGTACCCTCAACGTTCCGAGCCATGATACCGCGTAATAGAAGATTTTATGTTTTGTTGTTTTAGCATTAATACGGTATAAAACACACAGCAATGAATCGGAAGTTCGTTATCGAAGAGTAGTGACTAATATCATCGAAATTACCTAACACGTGTCACTTTAGCACAGCCAGTAAACCGTTTTTGTATTTTATGCTGTCTATAAAAGTGAGATGTCCAATAGCTACTGTGGGTTTTATATCGAAATGATAATGAAACGTGCGACGGGATTTTAGTGGATGCAGAATTACTGAAGCAACAAATCGAAGTGAAATAATATTAGTCTGGTTTATGGCGATGAGTGCATCAGTATTCACGGTTCATTCTAATAATTCTTTACTGTGAAATTTTTGCATTGTCGCCTTTTTTTGATATCGTGTTATAACAGATTATTTGCTTGATAGATTAATATTAGTTGAAATTAGTAGATGTATTTATAATTATAATCAGTCATGTGGATATGTGTGAAGAATAATTTTAGAATGTTTTAACATAACCTTAAAATGTAATTTTGTCATTTTTTTTAATTTCATTTTTGATATTTAATTTTTCAAGTATGAGTATCAGTAAAAATGTTAAGTTCAAAATGATTTAAAAAATCATTTATTAAAACTAATAATGAAAAATGAAAGAATAAATGATAAATCATAAATCAGCATACAAATTAATATCTTTATTTTCATGAAAACGTAAAATTCGATGAAATGAGCAAATTGTAATTTTTAATGAGAAACCATTTGACTTCAGTAATTTTACTGTTAATGAAACAGTTATTGATTAAGGATAATGAAGCCGTTTCGATCACGGATAATGAAGGTATATTGATTATGGATTAAAGGTGTACAGATTACGGATAATAAAGATGCATCGATTATAGGTAATAAATTTGTATTATGGTTGATGCAGGAATATTAATCACGATAATTTATGTTTTGTAACGGAACTTTGGCTACCAACGAAAGATATTGGGCGACATAAAAATTTATCGATAAGTGTATTGCAAAATGAAATAAATGTATTATTAAATTGAATCGAAACTGCCAATTGCAATAGCACTTTTCCACACGTATCCAATTTTGTAACTTTCAATAGTCGATTTTTATGGGTCCTCGTGAGCCGAATACAATGTCTGTAAAGTATTTTTCACGGTTTATGGAAAAATCGATTTTTGAGGAAATTTCAAATCTTTAAATTAATAGATATTGTACGGTTAGTCGAAGGCACTTCCATTGTATTGGATACGAAATACGTTTAATTCTTTTGAATTAAATAAATTGTTTAAACAGTATTATTGCTATAAACATTACATGTGTTGAATATGTTGGAACATGTGAGGAATATATATGTATGAGCGACAGCTTCGAGCCTAGTGGCTGAATGGTGAATGCAATGTATAGTATATTCATCGCTTGGTGAGTGCAACGCGTAAAAAATCAATGCGTGGTGAATGTAACGTGTGGTAAATACAAGGCGTGGCAAGTACGATGCGTGGTAGGCGCAGCATGTGGTAAGCAACGCGTGATAAATTCAATGTGTGGTAAATACAACGCGTGGTAAATATAATGCGTGGTCAATTCAACGCGTGGTAGGTGCAGCACGTGGTAAGCAACGTGTGGTAAATTCAATGCGTGGTAAAGAACGCGTGGTGAATACAATGCGTGGTAAAGAACGCGTGGTAAATACAATGCGTGGTAAATACAACGCGTGGTAAATATAACGCTTGGTAGGTGCAGCACGTGGTAAGCAACGCGTGGTAAGTGCAACACGCGGTAAATACAACGCGTGGTAAATACAATGCGTGGTAAAGAACGTATGGTAAATACAGTGTGTGGTAAATAGAATGCGTGGTAAATATAATGCGTGGTCAATACAACGCGTGATAGGTGCAGCACGTGGTAAGCAACGTGTGGTAAATTCAATGCGTGGTAAATACAACGCATGGTAAATACAACGCGTGGTGAAGAACGCGTGGTAAATACAATGCGTGATGAATACAACGCGTGGTAAATACAATGCGTGATGAATACAACGCGTGGTAAATACAATGCGTGATGAATACAACGCGTGGTAAATATAACGCTTGGTAGGTGCAGCACATGGCAAGCAACGCGTGATAAATTCAATGCGTGGTAAATACAACGCATGGTAAATACAATGCGTGGTAAAGAACGCGTGGTAAATACAATGCGTGGTAAATATAACGCTTGGTAGGTGCAGCACGTGGTAAAGAACGCGTGGTAAATACAGTGCGTGGTAAATAGAACGCGCGGTAAATATAATGCGTGGTCAATTCAACGCGTGGTAGGTGCAGCACATGGCAAGCAACGCGTGGTAAATTCAGTGCGTGGTAAATACAACGCGTGGTAAAGAACGCGTGGTAAATACAATGCGTGGTAAATACAACGCGCGGTAAATATAACGCTTGGTAGGTTCAGCACGTGGTAAGCAACGCGTGGTAAGTGCAGCACGTGGTAAATACAACACGTGGTAAGTGCAGTACGTGGTAAAGAACGCGTGGTAAATTCAGTGCGTGGTAAATACAACGCGTGGTAAGTATTACGTGCTCAGCCGCTAGCTCGAAGCTGTTACTCTCGCGTCTGCGCATGCGTAATCCTCACACTCTGATTAGTCCGCGATTTTCCTTAATAATTCAAAAGCGATGCTTCAAATCCCATTTTTGCAAAGGGAAATCTTATTCAGAATCACGTCAGCTACTCCCTATTTCAGGAACCTACACTAATCGTGAGACACCCTGCATACATTATATAGAGAGATTAAATAAAATGTGTTCCAATATTCCACTTCCCAAAATTATTCTTCCTTTCAACATTGCTTAACTTATAAAACCACTTACATAAAACACACGTTAAAATTATCTTTTGCTTCAAAGTTTGGTAATTTCAAATTGAGTGAAAACTTGCTGCTGCAGTGTTAATACGTGCAAGGTAAAACGATGGAAGTTCCCCGAATGTAAATTTAATTGTTAAAAAAGTTACCACACCTCGAACGCACTAAAGCACGTTGAAATGGATTTGTAATTTAAACGCTAAACATTTATTGCTGTTCAAGTAGCATCCGCAAGAGCAACTTTCAAAATAGGATACTTCAAACTCCAAAGCACTCGAGGAGGAAAAGCTTTCAAAGTTGAGGACTCGAACATTCTACAAACCAGTTGCGTTTCTGTCTCATTAGTGGTCACTGGAATATAAGTTTGCACTGTATTGGGTATGGCCCGTGATTGCATTTAAATTATGCCAATTACCTACCTACTCTTTTTAACAACGTAACGTACGAATCTTTGAAAGTTAATTTGAGAATTTGCAGGAGTGTATTGGAAATTTTGGAGAGTGGGAAGTTGAAAGTTTGTTTGGGAGGAGTTGGAGAATTTTGGAGTTTAAGAAATTAGAGTTTTGGGAGTTTGAGGATTTGGGGAGGTAGATTTTTGGATGGTTTGGAATTTGAGGATTTGGACATTTGTGGGTGTTAGAATTTGGGGATTTGGGCAGTTGAGAATTTTAGAATTTGACGGTTTGGACATTTGATAATTTTGGAATTTGAGAGTTTGGATATTTGGGGATGTTAGAATTTGAGGATTTGGGCAGTTGATAATTTTAGAATTTGAGAGTTTGGATATTTGAGAATTTTAGAATTTGAGGATTTGGATATTTGAGAATTTTAGAATTTGAGGGTTTGGATATTTGATAATTTTGGAATTTGAGAGTTTGGATATTTGGGGATGTTAGAATTTGAGGATTTGGGCAGTTGAGAATTTTAGAATTTGAGGATTTGGATATTTAAGAATTTTAGAATTTGAGGATTTGGACATTTGAGAATTTTAGAATTTGAGGATTTGGATATTTGAGAACTTTAGAATTTGAGAATTTGAATATTTGAGAATTTTAGAATTTGAGGGTTTGGACATTTGAGAACTTTAGAACTTGAGGGTTTGGACATTTGAGAATTTTAGAATTTGTGAATTTAGACATTTGAGAATTTTGGAATTTGAGGGTTTAGAAATTTGAAAGTGGAAATTTGGAAATCTTGAAATTCGAATCCCTGGAAATTTGAGAATTGCTATCAAGTAAAATAAACATGAAAATTTACAAATTGCAACACTTGCAAATTCAAGGATTTTCAAATTCAGAAATCTGAAGATTTTTGAAGTTGGTATCCTAAAAGCTTGAGAATTAAAAAATGTTAAACTCGTCAAAGAAAAAATTTAAAACGGTAAATTCATAGATTTAAAAATTTGTAACCTTTTATATTTTCAGAATATCATTTAAAAATGTAAAATTAATTAAATATGACTACAATATTAATAATGATTAAGTATTACTTGAATATGACTAAAATATGAATAATAATTGAATATTACTATAGTAATAAATGAAGTAAATGTGCATGTAACAGCATCTTCCCCGATTAAAGCACCTTAAATGTTCGCTATAAGCTGACTAAATGGTTGCATTGCACACTTTACTCCCTCATTTTACTGCCACTACACTTGCTATTCTCTTTAAAGTTCCACTCTCACTACCCACTGTTCACTGTGAAGTGTACTTCACTCGACACAAGCATGCGTGCATGCAGATATAAGCTGCTATTTAACCACCCTATCTTACGTATACACTGCCGCAAGTTTTCATTCTCAACCGACGATTACAACGGGTTGTCTTCGACGCCTTCTAAATTTTTCTATCCGTTTGTACATCCCTAAGAAAAATCTTACCAAGTTCAACAAATATTTTATGTACGGGGTGTACATCTTACTTTTGTACGTTTTATGTGCAACGTTAACGTTCAAATTAATGAATTAAATATATGTTAGTTATTTCTGTAGAATTTTATAAATCAATTGTATATATTTGTTATTTCTAGATAATTTAATGCATTAAATATATGTATTCGTTATTTCCATGAAATTTAATAAGCTAAATACGTTCGTTATTTCCATGGAATTCATTAAGTGAAATTTATTACAATTATGGAATTGAACAAATTTCCTGTCTGTTGAAATATTTTGTTAAAAATCTATTATAAATACTTTAATGTTTTGACAGGTATTAGAACTACTACCATTTTGTTCAAATTTAATTCTAATAATACAAATTGTAACCTAACCTCAATGTAGTGAAAGTCTTTTTAACACAAGTCCTATATTTCCTTTCTGTTGTAGTATTTTAATAAAAATGTATTTATCAATTTTTTAATATTCTGTCAAGCATTAGAATCATTGCCATTTTGTTTAAATTTAATTCTAGCATTACAAATTATAATCTAACCTCAATGTAATGAACGTCTTTTAAACACAAGTCCTATATTTTCTTTCTGTTATAGTATTTTAATAAAAATGTATTTAACAATCTTTTAATACTCTGTCAAGTATTAGAATCATTGCCATTTTGTATAAATTTAATTCTAGCATTATAAATTATAACCTAACCTCAATGTAATGAACGTCTTTTTAACACAAGTCGTATATTTCCTTTCTGTTGTAATATTTTAATAAAAATGTATTTATCAATCTTTTAATATTCTGTCAAGCACTAGAATCATTGCCATTTTGTTCAAATTTAATTCTATTATTAAAAATTGTAACCTAACCTCAATGTAGCGAACGTCTTTTTAACACAAGTCGTATATTTTCCTTCTGTTGTAATATTTTAATAAAAATGTATTTATCAATCTTTTAATATTCTGTCAAGTATTAAAACCATTACCATTTTGTTCAAATTTAATTCTATTATTAGAAAATGTAACCTAACCTCAATGTAATGAACGTATTTTTAACACAAGTCGTATATTTTCTTTCAGTTGTAATATTTTAACAAAAATGTATTTATCAATCTTTTAATACTCTGTCAAGTATTAGAATCATTGCCATTTTGTATAAATTTAATTCTAGCATTATAAATTATAACCTAACCTCAATGTAATGAACGTCTTTCAAACACAAGTCGTATATTTTCTTTCTGTTGTAATATTTTAACAAAAATGTATTTATCAATCTTTTAATATTCTGTCAAGCACTAGAATCATTGCCATTTTGTTCAAATTTAATTCTATTATTAGAAATTGTAACCTAACTTCAATGTAGTGAATGTCTTTTTAACACGTCTTTTTAATGTATTTTATATATTTTCTTTTTAATATATCGACAAGTATTAAAATTGAAATTAAACTAAATTCTATTACAATAAATAAGATCACATACACCGTATCAAAAGTTGTACAAACCCCTCGTGAAACCAGATCCGAACCCAAAAGCGATTAAAAGTGGATTAAAGGTATTCGTTTACATTGTTATTCGCAGTATAGAACAGGCGAGGTGCAAATTACAAACTAACATGACGGGCCAAGTTTAATTATTGTCATCGGCCGCGTTTTAATGTTTGCATAAACCAGCGATCGCTTCTCCTGTTTCGCGATCGTGAACAAGTCGTCGGCCATTGCGAATTGCACGCAACTGAATTATCTCTATGGCGGTACTAATTTGGCCCCTCGATCGTTCGTCGATACCAAATCCACCACGCGCTATTTTTTTTGTCTCCATTGAGGTCGTTAACCAATCCATCGTTTCCTTTTTTTTTGGCCCATCGATCGCATCACATTTTCTGTGAGAGCGCGCTCGATTCTCCCGTAATTGATAACGTTTTCGTTATTCGGCCGTAGCCACGAGCTGCGGGCAAACGTGAAATTCGATCAGCCAGAAAAAATGACGGTGGACGAAATTTCGTGTTTTTCCTGCACAGAAATCACTCCGCCGCCATGGAAAAGACGAGCGATTCAATTATTCGTGTACAGAGTGGTCCGATAAAAATTGATGACTTTTGCATTAGGAATTTTATTATGGACGCGCTTGTGGAAAATTGCTTAAGGGTATTGACCACTTTTGGGGATGTATGATGGAGAAAGTGGAAGTTTTTTTGGACTGAGTAGATGGAGATCTAGAGATTTAAAGATTTGGAAATTTGGAGATATGGAGATTTGGAGATTTGGAAATTTATGGATTTTAGGGATTTGGAGATTTGGGGATTTGGGGATTTGGAGATATGGAAATTTGGGGATTTGGGGATTTGGGGATTTGGGGATTTGGGGATTTGGGGATTTGGAAATTTGGGGATTTGGGTATTCGCAGATTTGGAGATTTGGAAATTTGGATATTTGGAGATGTAAAGATTTGGAATTTTGGAGATTTGGAAATTTATGGATTTTGGGGATTTAGGGATTTGGGGATTTGGGAATTTGGGGATTTGGAGATTTGGGGATTTGAAAAGTTGGAGATTTGGAAATTTACGGATTTGGAGATTTCGAATTTTAAAGCTATAAAATTTTGGAAATTTGGAAATTTATGGATTTTGGGGATTTGGGGATTTGGGGATTTGGGGCTTTGGAGGTTTGGAGATTTGGAAATTTATGGATTTTGGAGATTTGGGGATTTGGGGATTTGGAGATTTGGGGATTTGGGGATTTGGTAATTTGGGGATTTGGAGAGTTGGAGATTTGGAAATTTATGGATTTGGAGATTTCGAATTTTAAAGCTATAAAATTTTGAAGATTTGGAAATTTGTAGATTTGGAGAATTGGGGATTTGGGGATTTGGGGATTTGAAGATTTAGAGACTTGAAGGCTTTAGAAACCTAGAGACTTAAAGACTTGGAGATTTGGAGATTTAGAGAGTTGGAGAATTGAGGATTTGAAGATTTGGTGTTTTGGAGATTTAAAAATTTTTAGATTTTGAGATTTTTTAATTCCACTATTTCCAGATTTTCAACTTTAAACATTTTCAGACTTTTTGACGTTGTAATTTTGAAATTCTGAAGTTTTGCACTTTTGATATTTATAGATTCCTAATATCCAAGTTCTTAAACAGTCAAATTTCCAAATTGTAAAATTCAATTCTCCCAAAATTGTCAAACCGTCAAACGTCCTACCTGTTACACTCTTAAATTCCCAAATTCTCAAATCTCCAAATTTCCAGATTCCCAAACATTCAAATCCCCAATTCTCCAAATCTACTTCCTAAACTCCCAAGCTACAGTTACTTTCCTAATATCACAATTTGTCCTATAAAAAACCGAAATCAGTGAATACTGTAAAATATTGACTCGCATATTCTTATCATAACATAACCTCACTCTTTATCTATTCTTTGTTACCATAACATAACCTCACATATTGCAACTCCCACGAAAACTTGTACTAAACAACGAATTCCCTTTGAAAAACGAAGAACAGCTATTTTATTTGTTATGACAACCGAATTTGTACACCGGCAAATAACTTTGCAACAGGATTATACCGGCAGAGACCAAATTTATCTGTTACATGATCAAATATGAGCTTTGTGCATCAGCAATTTCTGTCACACAATGAACGTTTGTATAGCATGTTGTATGTTTGACGCGTGTACATTTAATAGTTTGTAGTAGAGGCCGATTTAACACTATACCCGTTTTTGAAATCGATATTCGATTTGTGAGCACGATAGATACGTTTCCGTGTATTTTCGTGCGAATACAATGCCGGCTGGAACAACGCATTTATACAGGGAGGTCCAATAAAAATCCTGGTTCATTTTTTTGTTTTCTCATCTGCTATTTGTTCTACATATCACGACTGTATATGAGGTCACATTTTTTATCTTTATTGCGGAAATAGAAATTTTTTATTAATTCTCTCGTCTAAAATTAAAAAAAAAATGTTGAATTTTACTGTAAATAAAATATTGAACATATGTTGATTTTACAATGCTAATACGTAGAAATTATTAATATAATTGTACTCCATATAAAATTGTTGAATTAAAAAATTTTATTTACTGTTAATTTTTTAGGTTAGGTTAAATGTATATTCATTTTATGATACTATTACGAAAAAATCACTGATACAATTGCTTGTAATTGTAATAATTGTTAATAACAATTGTTAAATGAACATATAATAATTGTTAAATGAAAAAATATTATTTTGCTGTTAACTTTGTAGGTTACGTTACAATTTATGATAATCAATATGGCTGTCCATTTAGCAAAATGGGTCTCTACTTCCCTAATTACAAAATGGTTCTCAGATGGCGTCAAACGCAGATATATTGAACATAGTTTTCACATTTTAACTTCTTTATTTTAATATAAAATCTTATTTCTTTCAATATTATACTTTTAGATATTTACAAAGATTTGTAAGATCTTTTATCTACTAATGTCAGAATTAAAGGCGAGTAAAGATCCTCGGCTCACACTTTCTTTGCACCGAAAGGTAGCCCATGTTTCACCCAGGACTACTTCAAGGCGTTAGCGCTGAAAATGGATCTTTAAACAGGGTTTTCTCCGAACTAAGTTTCCCAGCACTATCTCACGGCTCTCTGCGAAACCCTAACGATTGCTTCCACCTTTATGTCACAGATTCAGAACATCTGTTGCTGTCGTTTCCATCAAAATCAAGTCAAAACTTCGATTAAACGACTGCCATTTCTGCTGACATATATTTTTAAGTTCCAAGGATCATAGAAAATTTTATGTAATTTCAGATATGTTGAAAGAGGAAGAATATATGAATTGCGTTGACAATTTTTAATTTTCAAACTTTTTTTTAATTTTGAATGTTCAAGGTTTCGAGCTTTAAAGAGTACAATTTTGAGCTTTTTGTAATTTTTCAAATTTGTAAATATGTGGATTCCTAAGTGTTTGCATTTCAAGGTCAGTTCATCAAATTTCAAGGTCGTCAAATTCCAAGATTTCAATTTTCTAGGTTCTCAAATTTATAGGTAGTCAAGTATTTGGATCCTGAAGTCTAGGTCTTCAAACTTGTGATCCACATTGCTAAATCATCAGATCTCTAAATTGCTAAATCCTAAGATCCTTAAATTCCAAATTTGTCAAATTCTAAAGTTCTTAAATTCCAAGGTCAGCAAATCCTAAGATCCCCAAATTTCTGGATCCTCAAATTTTTAGATTTTCAAATTCTCACATCATCAGATCTTCAGATCTCCTAAATTGCTATGTGTTCCAATTTTCACATCCTCAAATTCCCATATTCCTAAATTTTCACATCGATAAATTTCCACGTCCCCAAATTCCCACATCCTCAAATTCCCACATCCCTGAATTCTCACATTCCCAAATTTCTACGTCCCCAAATTCCCACATCCCTAAATTCTCACATCCCCAAATTTCCATGTCCCCAAATTCCCACGTCCCTAAATTCTCACATCCCTAAATTCTCACATCCCCAAATTTCCACGTCCCCAAATTCTCACATCCTCAAATTTCCATGTCCCCAAATTACCACATCCCCAAATCTCCACGCCCTCAAATCCCCACATCCCTAAATTCTCACATCCACAAATTCTCACATCCCCAAATTTCCACGTCCCCAAATTCCCACATCCCCAAATTTCCATGTCCCCAAATTCCCACGTCCCTAAATTCTCACATCCCTAAATTCTCACATCCCCAAATTTCCACGTCCCTAAATTCTCACATCCCCAGATTTCCACGTCCCCAAATTCTCACATCCTCAAATTTCCACGTCCCCAAATTCCCACATCCCCAAATCTCCACGCCCCCAAATTCCCACATCCCTAAATTCTCACATCTCCAAATTTCCACGTTCCCAAATTCCCACATCCTCATATTCCAACATCCCCAAATCTCCATGTCTTCAAATTCCCACATCTTCAAATTCCCACATCTCCAAATTCCCACTTCCCCAAATCTCCACATCCCCATATCGCCACATCTCCAAATTCCCACATCCCTAAATCTTCACATCCCCAAATCTTCACATCCCCAAATCTCCACATCCCCATATCACCACATCCCCAAATCTCCGCATCCTCAAATTCCCACATCCCTAAATTGCTATGTGCTCAAATTTCCACATCCCTTCATCATAACCCTCCAATTCCTCCACCTAAAAATTCCACATCCCCAAAATTCCCTAAAAATGACTTCATCGAACTCTTCCATCCACCCATATTTTTCCTAAACAGTCCTCGTGACTATACGCCCTGTTGATAGAGAGCTTTATATACGAAGTTAATAAAGTATAATGCAATCTTTCTCCGTTGATCTAGCTCGCAGTCCATTAACGACGTGACCGATAGGTTTCATGCAAGGCTGCTCCTCGTGCGACGCGCGAGCCAACGCGATTCTCGTATTTAATGGCGGCGATTCAGTGGAAAGAACAATTCTTTTCAGTTCAATCGCCTCGCACCGCCGCTCCTCGAGGATTGTTACGCTCTGCAGGCGATCGCGGCGGTGCGGGGAGCTTTAAGCTCGGCCGACTTAATCCGAAATGCAGCAAAGTTTCTTCGAGAGTTCTGGGAGGGAGGAAGCGGGCAATTGGCCGTACCACGCGGATAGAATAGAGCTCAGAGGCAATTTCATGACAGCGTCTTGGGATGATTGGATCACCGCACCACTCTCGATAACCCCTTCTGCCTTGTGTGCGGTCTCATTCTCTACCCTCTCGCTTCTTACCCTCCACCTTTTGCTTCCTCGCTCGCGGCTGCTTTATCAATGTAACCTCATTATATCGTCGCGTACATAGAATCCAATTATCGAGATGCCGGCGCGACGGATAAATTCCTTTTATTAAATCGTGCACAGTTTTCGATTCGTTGTCCGGGACCTTATCTCGAGGACCAGCTAATGAGAACCACGATATCCCGCAAACGATACGCTTGCTTTTTGCACGCCTTCTGGGTTCGTTTGATACCGTTCCTGTAACCTGATTATCGCTTGTTCCGACAAGTTTTGCTGTTTATCGGATACATTCGCTGCTGGAGGATTGAACGGGTCGGGTTTCGGGCTGATGGGGACGTATTTAATTGAGTTGAGCGTGGAATGTATTTGATGGATGTTCTGTGTGTCTGGGAGTTTTTAAGGTTAGGAGTGAAATTTTGTAGGTTATACTGAAATTGTGGAGATTAATTCTATTGCAAATTTTGAGGTTAATATTGAAATTTTATACGTTAATAATTTTGAAATTGGAGAGGTTAGCGCTAGTAAAATTTGGAAACTTGATACTGCAATTTTAGAGGTTAATTATATTCATATTTTTAAGAGCAATAATATTGCAAAGTTAAAGATTAATAGTATTGTAATTTTAGAGTTGAATGATAAAGGTTAATAATAATATTCTGAAAGTTAATAATATTTCAATTTTTATGGAAAATAATATTGTTGTTTTAGAGGTTAACAATATTGAAATTTTAAAGGTGAAGAATGTTGATCTTGCAGAGGTTAATATTATTAAAATTTGGAGCTTGATGATACTGCAATTTTAGGGGTTAATTATATTAATATTTTTAAGGATAATAATATTGCGAATTTAAATGTTAATAATACTGTAATTTTGGAGGTTAAAGATATTCCAAATTTAGAGGTTAATATACTATTATTTGAAGGTTAGTAATATTAAAATTCTGAAAGTTAATAATATTTCAATTAGTGTGGTTAATAACATTGTAATTTTAGAGGTTAATAATATTAAAATCTTTAAGGTTAATACAATTAAAGTTTTGAAGCTTAATAATACATTAATTTTAAAGGTTAATAATATTGATATTTTTAAGGCTAATTATATTGAAAATTTTTGCTGTTAATCGTATAACAAATTTAAAGATTGATATTGAAATTTTACAAGTTAATTAATTCAAATTTTAAATACAGTAAACTATACGTAGAGTATCTAGATATAATAACATAGTACCCTCCTATCAAGCACGATTTTAAATTCAATATCTACTTCTTTTCAATTATGTTGTTCGCGTGATTGAAAGCATAATATCAGTATACAGCAGTAAAATAAAGCTTATATAACAAGAAAATTCAATTATATCCAAGTTCTAAAGTCTAAAGCACGTTTCAAATATATGAATTAACTACTTTATGCATGCAATGAATTGTATACCTATGTCCGCCATTACTATTAGTTCGCGTGTCACCCGATAGTGTCGCAAGTAAATTTAACCGTTTTTCGGATTATGGAGGCTATTATAGCAATTTAAATATTTAAGGTAATCTCATTTGAATTTGGTTTGATATAATTTATATTTGAGAATTTAACTTCCTATTGCTAATTCTGTGAAATTATGGGAATAAATTTGAGAATTCGGAAGTGAATTGAACTAATAATCAGGATGATAAAAGAATTATTATAAAATCATATATATGTACATATATTGATTGAATTAAATTTTATAAAATGATTATATACTCCATGTAAATGGACAGTTGATAAATATAGACTAATGACTTATAAATATATAAGTTCTGACTTATAGAATACTAATATACTATATATAGAATACTAATTGGAATTTAAAACATTTATAAATTTTAAAGATATTGGTTCTCAGAAATTTTACACACTGAAGAATTTATACAAACTTATACTGATACTTTTGTTCGCAAAATTAGATCAGGAAGTTATACATAAGAAAACTCGCAATATCTGATAATATCAACATCAAGGTATTCAAAGTAATCGCTATTCAACAGGCTTTTGTAACAGACCCTGATGGACCGGACAAAGGATACATTATCTGTACTGATAATGAAGATGTTATTACATCCATTGAAGCTGAGATAAATGTGAGATACACATTGATATCACTTTATCATTCAAAAGCTAAAATGGCGGTAATTACTTTGATTTGGATTTCATTAAAGTATGACTAAATCTTAAAGTTATGAGTAAATCTTTTAGGTATACATATTTGAAATTTTTGTGACGGTAAATTATTAAATTTTCGAGACTGTATATTACTAAATTTGTGGATTTATAAATTGGATGGTTATTAAAAATTAGGGGAGGTTTTCATATTTCTGAACAGTGAAATTTCTAAATTTCTGAATTATCAAGTTTTCAAGTTTTCAAATTTTCAAGTTTTCAAGTTTTCAAGTTTTCAAGTTTTCAAGTTCTCACGTTTCCAAGTTCTCAAGTTTCCAAGTTCTCACGTTTCCAAGTTTTCAAGTTTCCAAGTTTTCAAGTTTCCAAGTTTTCAAGTTTCCAAGTTTTCAAGTTTTCAGGTTTTCAATTTTTCAGGTTATCAAGTTTTCAAGTTTTCAAGTTATCAAGTTTTCAAGTTCCCAAGCTCTCAAGTTTCCACGTTCTCAAGTTTCCAAGTTCTCACGTTTCCAAGTTTTCAAGTTTTTATATTTCCAAATATTCAAATTACTAAATTTCTAAAATTTTACCTTCCTATGTTCCTAAATTCTCAGATTTCTAAATTTCTAAATGTCTACACTGTCAAATTCCCGAATCACTACAATTCTAACCTAAAAACTCAATATCCCCTAATCAATTTAAATATGTACAAATATCAAACTTCCAAACTAAAAAATTAAGAAACTTACATATTTAATTTCATCTTCAGAAACTCACGAATTTCATAATCATCCTCAACAATTTAATAACATAACAAAGCTTCAAATTTATAATTTGTAAGTCACATCAGTAACGAACCATTTCTTTCAAAACCGAAATGAAAAGACACGTTCAAAAATCCTCGACACTGAATCGTCATTAAACGCGTTATACATATACAAAATATTCCGTGCAACGAATAGACCATACTCCACGAAAGAAGTGTCACCAACGTCCCGAGTTTTTAGACGCAATAGCACCTTAGGTAATCCTGGAAGTAAGAAGAGGATTTTCGCTGCAGCAGTCCGAGGAAATTAATTCTCGCTCAGGAACAGCGCTATTCTTCGGTAGATAGTGTACCTTATTTCTTGAACCCTCGGGTCATACGTTTAATCAATTGGGATTTAGAGGGAAACATAAGGACACCATTCTGTATCCTCTGCAAAAATGCAACTCGTCAGGAAATACATCTAACATCCTCTGCTTATAAATTAACTCATGTAAGTCACTTCTGAACTTGCCAGTTATTTTATTTGCAAAATATAATTATTTACTTTGTTGTATTTGCTTGAGAGTTAAGTATAGATGCTTTCATATTTTGGACTTATGAGCAGCATCATACTTAACCTAACCTAAAAAACTATTCTTCTATCAAAATAAAAATATTGCTGAAAACACTCTTTCATAAATAATTTGTATATTCAGAAAATTTTTCTAGTACTTCACTTGCACTTTCAATAATAAGTAAATTCTAAAATTATTTGTTTAAATAAACTTGAAACATATAAGCACCTGAATATTGTCTTTCACATAATAACTCTAAAGCTAATTATACAGCCTAGTCGTTTGAACATCTAACAGAAGCAATTTGAAATAAATATAATTATTAAGAGTACCGAAAAATAATCAAAATTTCGTTTGCTTTCGAAAAACATTTATTTATTAAAGAAATCTTAAATGCCAATCAACAAAATCTTCTAACGCTTTTTGTTAGCGTAAAGGCAATTGTTCGATTCCCTTTTTAAAAAGTCCTTCAATTTTTCATCGAAAAACTTTGAAGTCATCGAAGAAATTTTGAATACTTTTCGGTCCCCCTAATACAAGGAAATTCGATGACAAAATACAGGGGACATTTTATGAACGCAAGACGCAACAAAGACACGGTCGTTTAATATTACGAGAGTAAACGCATAAAGGTATCAAAACACGGGTGTCTTAACAAGGTTCTCGCCGGAAGCAACAGCATGAGGTTGTCTGTTGTTCCTAGCAAGGTGAAAATCAAGGAGAGAAGCGATTACAAGATGGTGGCAACGGTCCTGGGTGGAAAAGGTGACGGGAAGAAAATGCCTGGTGTCCGTTCTTTAACTAGCCATGGGAAAAACGGAAGGTTGCTTTCTTTCTTCTCGTTTAATTTAGCTGCCTAGCGAAAATCGAGCGAATCGAGTAAACCGGTGGACGAATAGATGGTGCACTTACAGCGAGATAAGTGGCAGCAGTGCTGGCTGCTTGTTTGCTAATCTAGAAGAGCACCCGGGATTATCTGTTGCAAGCTGTTGCGGTGTAGAGTGATCGTTAATGGTGTTAGCCTCCTATGGGTATCATGTACGTACGTATATAGAACGTTCGGTTTAAACGTGTACGCTGAATCATTGTAGGCTATCGAAGATAAACGAAAACTGTTTGTCCTCAGACCGCTTAATTTGAAAGTTAGAAAGTGACGGGGAAAGTGAGTCTTTGGGGTAAGATCGGAGGTTGGATTAAAAGTTCGTTTGCATTCGTGTGGTCAGTGGGGCCATTTTTTTTAGGAGACTTTGGCTATTTGGTGCTTGCGTTTGTGTAAGGTGAAGGCGGAAATTAGGAGGGCGGTGGTTAAATACGGTTAGGTTAGATTTTAAGTTGCATTCATGTGGTCATTGGTGCTATTTTTTAAGAGACTTTGACAATTTGACACTTTTATGTAAGCTTGAAGGTCAATAACTAGAAAAGCTATGGTTGAATAAGGTTAGGATTTCCAGTTGCATTCATGTGGACACTAGTGGCATTTTTTAAGGGACTTTGACAATTTGCTACTTTTATATAAACTTGAAGGTCAATAACTAGAAAAGCTATGGTTGAATAAGGTTAGGATTTCCAGTTGCATTTATGTGGACACTAATGGCATTTTTTAAGAGACTTTGACAATTTGCTACTTTTATATAAACTTGAAGGTCAATAACTAGAAAAGCTATGGTTGAATAAGGTTAGGATCTTGAGTTGCACTCATGTGGACACTAATGACATCTTTTAAGGGACTTTGACAATTTGCTACTTTTATATAAACTTGAAGGTCAATAACTAGAAAAGCTATGGTTGAATAAGGTTAGGATTTCCAGTTGCATTCATGTGGACACTAATGGCATTTTTTAAGGGACTTTGACAATTTGACACTTTTATGTAAGCTTGAAGGTCAATAACTAGAAAAGCTATGGTTGAATAAGGTTAGGATTTCCAGTTGCATTCATGTGGACACTAATGGCATTTTTTAAGATACTTTGACAATTTGCTACTTTTATATAAACTTGAAGGTCAATAACTAGAAAAGCTATGGTTGAATAAGGTTAGGATCATGAGTTGCATTCATGTGGACACTAATGACATCTTTTAAGGGACTTTGACAATTTGCTACTTTTATATAAACTTGAAGGTCAATAACTAGAAAAGCTATGGTTAAATGAGATTAGGATCTTGAGTTGCATTCATGTGGACACTAGTGGCATCTTCTAAGGGACTTTGACAATTTGTTACTTTTATATAAACTTGAAGGTCAATAACTAGAAAAGCTATGGTTAAATGAGGTTAGGATCTTGAGTTGCATTCATGTGGACACTAGTGGCATTTTTCAAAAAACTTTGACAACCTGATACTTTTATATAAGCTTGAACATCAAAAATTAAAATAGCGATGATAAAATGAGGTTGGGTTAGATTTTGAGGTTAAATGAGGTTAGGTAAATTTTGTTGTACAAATATGGTCAATGTAGATGTTATTTTTTGAGAAACAATTTGACAATTTGATGTTTGCTTTCATAGAAGCTGAAAGTGAGAAATTAGAGCAGTTTTGGTTAACTATGCAAATTAAATCGTATCTATGGTTAGTGGGCTATTAGGTTAGGTTAATTCGTTAAAACCTTCACATCGTTATTCAGAGTAGTGAATTAATAATATGTTCAAGAATTATCGATGAAATGTAACCCCAACCTAACCAAATGTAACCTAATCTGTCGTTAAAACATTTATAACACTATTGATGACGTGCTGTTAATCTAGCTTTACCGAATCCAACCTAATTTGTCGTAAAAGCTTTCGGTTTGAGGCAACCTTGAGAAGGTAATATAATTTATTAAAAATCAAAGTCTCTTTTTAATAAATATTTGAAAAGCAACTAATTGAAGCTTAATATTAAAAAAAATTAATGTACTAAATAATAAAATATAGATTAATTGATGTGTGTTTAAATGTCACATTAATCTATACACTGAAATTTATAATACATCATCAACGCATAATAATAAATAATCTACTATCAATTTAATCATTTTTAATTATAGTTGAAGTTTGCATCAAAATATTATTACTACAGTTTTAATAGAGTTTTAATAAATACCATAACTTATTTTGTTATATGTTAACAATATTGCAATACCTAAATTTTAACAATTCAAAACAGTTATTACAAACAACAAATGTTATCACATAAATTACATCAGTTGTTGATGATTTCAGATGACGTCAAGCAGCGTTAACATTTTCAGAGTTATGATATCCAATGACGAATGTAGATGTAGATGCACACTCCATGCCATAAACCATAGAACCGCTGTTCATTTTCGACGATGGGAAAGCTATCGATAACATTCCATCAACATAGAAAGCTCCCCAAACCATGAGACTTCTATCTCTGAAATTTCTTCGAGAAATGTAAACATGAACTTCCCTATAGATGTTTCCTTCACATAAATAATTTCCGTTGATATCCAAATTAGAGCACTTCATCGTCAAAAAATATTAATAAAAATATAACTCTACAGAAATATCTAAAAGTGATGCAGTTAAATTTTTTTATCACATTTCATTCTCTGTATGTATTAATATGTACATTATTTTTTATTATAAAATAATGAAATTCACATATGTGCTCCATATTTAAACCTGCTGTTTTGTTTTATTTTTGTTGCTCTTTTGTGTACATCACTTTTAAAATACTTTCCCTAAATTTTCCAATAATAATTTTCAAAATTATTGCAGTATTAACAAAAAATTGTGAGCACCACTGCTAACATTTATGAATTTCTATTTCCTCCTCAAACCGTCATCACTCATTTCACTCATCTATTTTCTGACTCCACTTATTTCTCAAAAAAGTTCAAAGATATCTATCGACCGTATAATTTCTAATTAATAGCTCACTCGCATCGAATGTTTCGTGCTTTCCATTTCATGCAAGGCTTATCATCCATGTGGTGCTATGAATAATTCACATCAATATATGTTTGCTAATAACTATACGATAGAAAGAAAACTGCGATAAATGGACATTTGTCAAGCAGGAAGTACTGAAACAGCTTTGCTACTGCTTTTAGTTTTATCTCTAGGCAGCGACGATAGTATCGAACATACAGTGATTGGTCGGACACGAACCATAAATGGCTTTCTGAAATATGGTGAACGATTTTTCAAAAGTTAACGTTACGGTTTCAAACAATTGACGTATGTGAAGAAAATGTCTTGTGAATAGTTAGCCATGTTATATGAAATATCAACCTTGTGCTAAGAGGACTTAAGTCCACTTATATGAATAAATAAATAATGAAATATTGAGCTGTTAAACAAAATTTCTTATTCGTTACAGGTTTTTATAATTAAAACAATAATCTATTATTTTTTCGTTAATAAAATTTCAATTTTAATCAGGTGAAAATAATTTGAAACAGAAGACCAGGTCTAAAATTGATAAATAAATAGACATAACTAATTTTTTCGATGAGCTTTTTTAATTTTGATAATATGCATTCTGACAATCAATCTGATTAGATACATTTCGTTTTCTTTGCCCTTTTACCACATTTGTTAACACGTTGACTGCCATGTTGAAGTAATTGAAAATTCTATTAAATAGTTTTTTTTATTTATGACAAATGTTACCAAGTATCGTCACAATATTTTACCATATTTCTTCAAATAGTTAATACAAAAGTGGACTAAACTCTTAACAATACAGATGTAATTAATGTATGATGTGTGAATACAGATTTGTATGAAAGTTTAAGCATCCATATGTGGCAATCAAAGTCAATACATTTGCACAGTAATTTATTATTATTTAGTGTATAAAAGCATGCTGAACAGTGTGTAATAATAATAACCACGCAAGTAGCGCCAGAACATCACGCCACAAGCATCGCCCATAAAAATGCACTCGTTAAACTTCTAAACATAAACGAGACACCATGATACAACAGGTAGCACATGAACGGAGATTTCATCAAGATAAACCATTGTACACAGAGTGCAAATTTTCTAAATTCATCTCAGCAACTTTGATAAAACATGAATGAAAGATGGCATCAGTATCGGTAAACTAACCTCAAATTTATCTACTCGTTCCCAAAATTGAATTAGCTTCTTCAACTGAAAATCTTACACTCTGAATGAAAAGTGCAAAAATTCTATAACCTGAGTGTTATTCTGAAACTTTCCTCTTAATACATTATCTTTAAGTGACTAGAACAAATGATGGACGTAAAGTGACAAATCTGCGCAGTAGAGAAAATGTGAGGTTAAGCGAAGTTCCGAGATCCACTGAAGTTTCCCTAATGTTTATGGTGCCTTTGTAACAAGTGACTCTGACAATTTTTTGAGACTTTCGGTACCTATTTTATTGTTTATATTTCTCATTGATGATTAGGTTAACCTTGAAATATTCAAGCACTCAAATATTCAAACACAAAAGTTTAAACACAACTTTTATCAAATATTCTCTGCAATTTTTTTATATACAGTTAAGTGGAATTGGTTTTACTTTTGTACTACTTACTTTTTGTAAAATTTCAAATGCAATTTCTTGTAGAAGATTTGATGAATTTCATTGACGTCAAAATATTTTCTTAAGGTTGTTCATACTTCAAAAAATGTTGCTAGTCATTAATAAAATTTTACTTAAAAACTAAACTTGTTTTATTTAAATAAATATATTAACTTTAATCGTGAAAACGCAAGCGCTACTTCATATTAAATTTTAATGAAGTTAAGTAACCTAACCAGTATCTGGTTACTTAAGAGTTAATTAACCTTCTAATTAACCTTGATTACATTTTAAATAATCCTCGTTAAGAGTTAAAAACAGCAGAATATATACAGAGTGTTTGTGATATTCTTAATTATAAAAACACGAAAGCTTCAAACAAAATTTCAATGGCACTGTGTGGTCGACGCTTCAATGGCATTATGTGGTCAACCACGTGCTGACCACTTATTACAAAAATTTTATATAAACCAGCTTTTCTGTTTTTATGAGCAAAAATTATGTCACTTACCCTGTACTCTATTTTCTTTTACAAGTTATTTTTTTAATAAGCAAACTTTTTGTAAATATAGGCAAGGTTAAGAGCACTTTGATAAAATGACGTCATTGCACCTTTTTGTAAATGCATCAGTGCTTGTTTTAACTCTAAAACTAACAAGCTCTGGTCATATTTAAATAGCAAAACAAGTAAGAATCTTTTGAAAATGAAAGGTGGTTATTTCTATAATTAACAATTATAAGCAATTTTTATAAATAAATATATATATATATTATATGTGTATTATATGTATAAAATGTCAGCCACTTTGACAAAATATGTGAACGTCACTGAAATCCACCTGTGCTTTCCATAAATAACCAGATCAAATTGTACTTTGCGTCCCAACTCCACAAAGTTAAAGTTATTTAAAAAACAGCTAACAATAAGTGGTTTATAAATACGAGTGACAACTTTAACAAGATGAAGTAGCAACTGATCGTATATCGCAACCAATTGTTACTATGATAAAAATGTTATAAAGCCACAGAGGTGTTCCTTCCGGACCCTTTCATCCTAGCTCCTTTGTTTGCATGCTCGAAGCGATCGATCATCGATATCCACGTCAGAAGGAATTTTCCAGGATACCTTCTGGCCTTGTCGATCCCTTAAGTTCCAATAATAACTGGCTGGAAAAAATCAGCGTTAAATATATGGTTCCCAGGGTGATGATTTAGAGCATCCCTCGTGCGATCGTTTTTCAGCATCTGACGTGTATCCAGCGTTAAGTGCCTACGTGTTCCGGCTATAACGTCGACGTTTGTAGGCGAGTTCCCGTATATCTGTATTGAATTGAAGGAACATCTTCATCCGTATAGTCGGCCGTTACATAGCGCTCTGATTGTGTTCGTACCACGTAACGCAAATCGTAATGCTGGCATTATACGCGTAGCTCTAACTGCTGAATCCTCCTGTACATGCTCCCCGGCTTCTATATAATCATCATTGTTTCATACGCTTCTGAATAGAATGTCTTGCATCGAAAGCATCTTCCGATGAGGACCTAATTGTGTGCTGGGCAAAACGAAACTTGCGCTTACGTTTCAGACTGTTAACTACCTATTGATAACTCTGTTTACTGTTCTCTCATCCTCTTGTATTTACTCGTATCTTCATTTCATTCTCTTAGAGAGTTTCCATTCATTCGTCAAATTTAAGGACGTTGAAAAATTGCGTCACGTCAGGTATAAAATTTGTGACTATGTCATAGTACATATGACACTTGCAAATATGTGATATGTGTCAAGTTTGATGGATAAAGGGAAAGAGACACGGAGAATAAAATTTTGGAAGAGACATTCAGTTTTGAAATCTGCGCGCAATTTGTCGAAAGGGAGATACACGGTTCTGCAGTAAAGTAAACCGTCAGAAAATATTTGAATACGGTGCTTCATCATCGTAGATGTAGAAGAACAATATTGGTTCCTATCGTTTCCGCTATGGCAAAAATCCATTTTGTTTCTGAAGCCGAGTGTTTCGCTGCAGACGCCGCAAATAGATCGGTCCTTCGATAACAGGCAAAAGATAAAAAAAGGGACAGAGGAGCAGGCTGTTACGATTTCAATTTTTTCAAAAAACCAACGTAATACCGACTGCGTCAACAATACCGTGCGCTTTCCTAAACGAAACGATTAATCGATGGACCATCGATTGACATTGCCGCGCTTGTTCGATATGTGAATCGAACTGCGAATAAAAGTCAGTTACGTAGCACGATAAAAATTCCGGTGACCATTGATTTTGCAGGAAGAAAGTGTTATCGTAGGAGATAAAATTTTATTTCCTTTTACGAGCCTGTCCGTGGTTACTTAGCGTCCTGCTTGCTATCGGCCTGTTGTAATTCTAATATCAATAACGAAACGTTTTCTAGAATTCGAGGTAGTTTATGGTCTAATATCGGGAGTCGAATAGTCAGGCAATTTACACGGAGACCATAATTGCAATTTTAATGATAATACGTTCAATTTGTTAAAAGGTTGAAATGATTTTTGCACTGCGCAAAATGAGGTTATTAGAAAAGACGGGTTATGGGAGCCGTTGTTTTTTTGGAGAATCTTTAAAATAAAAAATGCATGAACGAGCACTGGATGGTTTTCTGGGATTCACTAATTGCTAGCAGTGTTATTTGCAATTATCATTTAATTTAATATTTAACTCGTATTAAATAATTTTAAACTAGTTGACTTTTATAATACTGAAAAATTCATATAATTATTTGCAATTAAATTTTGCATACACAGTTGTATACAATTGTATATTGTGTATTTTTAGGTTAGATTCCACTGCCCAAGAACTTAACGTATTTAAAGAAAATGGCTGCATAAATAATTTAAAGTACTTCATATAAAATAACCTAACTATTCATACAAAATAAAAATATCTATAAAAAGTACCTCCACAAAACCAGTACATAAAATATACATCCCTAAATAAAAACCTGTATAAAACCTAACCTAACCCCGCACATAAAATATCCATTCCTTCATAAAAAGCAGAAAACTGAAAGAAGAGAAAAATTCGAAACGAACCAATTAATCAAATTTATTGTTTTCGTTAATCATCACTCTTCAAACTCTCATGCAATATTTTTATAATTACAAACCGTTTCTCTCTCTTTAATTACGAGCATGTATTTAATAATAAAAAGCAGAGTATTTTTAAAAATTCAGACAAAAGGCTGCAATTAATTTTGCACGATTGCGTTTGATAAATTAGCAATATCGGACGCAGAAAGAAAGACTCATTTTATTTAACAATCGAAAATCATTCTCGTGATTGTAAAATCTATTACGGAACGTCCTGTGTATCGGGTAGCTACGGAAAGATCGCAAACAAGGTGGAAAAGTTTCGACTGCTGTAAAGAAATTATAAAGTTTAAAATCACATTGCATTTAATGAGAAAGTAGCAAGAAGTGGTAATTTCCTGAAGTTGCTCCCGGTCTGCGGTGGAAAAGGAACGAGACTGCGTTCTCATCCCCTCCGAACGACAAAACGTACCTATGTCTACGAGCAGGTTATCCAACAGTGGAAAAATTCATTTTTAGGATTACCTCCCATGCGTATTCCAGGCTTGATATCAATTTATCGAGAATCCATCGATTCTTGCCATTTCTCCATGCAGAATGGCCCCGCAAAATTTCTTTATACTCCCCTGGAGGCCGATATGTTCTCATACGACCGTGTGCCACTCGCCAAACCTTTCATTTGTTATCAAAGAAACGTTTTTCAGCTCCCACGTTTTGTCTTCCCTTTATAGAAAGATCAGAGGAACTTTTCACATTCGACGCTCGTAATGATCCAACTAAAATGTATTCATATTTCAATTTTACCTATCTAATTTTTCCCTTGCATTCTAATACTAACAAGAGTTAGTTCTACTATATAAAAATTGCGAGAAACATCACAGCTTGATTTACAAATTTTCTAAAATCTGGGATATCGACTTAAAAATCTTTTCGAGGTTAGAAATGTTTATCTTATCTTAGAAGCCATTATGTCAATGTTCGCGAATCAGGTTTTTAGGTAAGTGCAATTAGGTTTCGGAAGGATGAGATTGGTCAACAAAATGGCTGCTGAAACAGTCATAAGATGTCCTCCAAATATGGCGACGTATGGCGATATGTGATAACACGTGGCGACATCTGGCGATCAAGATCGAATCAAGCTATTTACACTTTTTCCTCTCTATTACCCACAAGGATTAATTTAACACTTACTCTTTGCTTTCTGCTCAAATTTCCTTTCCTCAAAAAAACTTGACAAGCTCAGAAATTAAAAATTTAAAAAAATCGCCCATAAGTTAATTTATGCGCAACAAGAAATGGACATAAATAATCCTATAAAGTATAAAGAATTTTCTTGCGCTTTTAAACGAAGCAAATTCGATTACTTTCGGTAAAAATCTCCTTCCCTGAAATTCAGATAATCAGGTTTGAAGATAAAGTTTCGAGGGTCCCGTTTATTTGAAACAAACGGTGGACGTAATCCAATCGCTCGAACAATTAGGTCGTTAAGGCGTAAACTGATTATGCGTCGGTAATTGCCGCGAAATGTATGCTTCTATCAGTGGTAATGGGCTGCTCGAAGGTACACCTTTGTTCTATGTGTGCAAGTGGGTTGTGTACCTGAAGGGGTGGCCACCAGAAGAGTGGAGAGAACAGGAGGTGCGACCAGGCGAAGCCCCTTAAATCGTGCTCTATGTAACGATCGGGCATAGTAATGAGGACAAATGAAGTGGCTGAATTATACGCGAATGTCCCTATGGGAAGCAGGTACCCGCTGCTCATGAGTTATTCATGGGAGTCTATCATAGCCACTCCATCCAGATTGCGAGATTAATCGAGCGCGCGTACTCCTTTGCCCGTCCATCCCGCCCTCTGCCCATCACCGTCTTCATCTTTTCCTTACCTCTTCCCACATTCCTTTAACACTTTGTCGAACCGACATCTTTCGACCAACAGAGTTTTTTCGTCGGAGCATCTAAGTCGAGCATGTAATTTCATTTCGAGATCTTACAGACGTGTTAGCCAATTGGTTATTCCATTACCTGCAACTGTTTGATATGGCGAGTGTATCCAGCTTCGGGCAATTAGTCTTCGGAACTGAAGTTCCTCGCTTTAGAATGTTATTTCGATACTATTGTTCGATATGATTGTTAAATAGATGCTTATATTTGTACGATGTGGTATGTGAAGCACCTTGGGTTCCCTGCCTAAAGGTTATTGAACATACAGTTAAATTGGTCCCTTTTGATTTAGTATATCATTGATATCCAAATGGTTTGTTCCAAATTTGTGATGACCAAATATAGAGTTCTAATGAAGCCGTCATAGTAATCATAAGTCCATTCGAACTCATACCATGTATCATTCAATCCTTCCGATTTTTCCGCAAGAAACACGTACTTGCAATTCCCCTTGATTTATATCTCCGCCCAGGGAGGAGTAATCAAGTAACGAGTGAATCTGTCCGTGTGCTATTTGTGTGCGTATAATACGTTTGAAATTGAAGTTGATCGAATCGTTTCAGAAGTTGAAGCGACCAGGTGGAGTCGTGTCGGTTCGGTTCGATTTAGAGCATGTTCAATCAGGAGGTAAAGCCTCTTTACCGAGCACCGGAAGCCCCTGCCAAAGACGATGATATCGGCAATGGCGATGCTCTGACATCGACGATAATGGCGACGAAGTGAAATGATTTGTCCTTGGCCATTATTGCCGCAGGAACCGGCGGTTGTCCAAGCATGAGCTGGATGAGACAGCGAGTCGTTCGAGGAAAGTTAAATCGAGTAAAAGCACAGGGAGACCGCACCAGAACGTAAAATGGTTGCTCTCTCACGTACAACGTACGTGTACGTCGAACGATAAAATAATAATAGAAAGAGAGAGATGAAGACACGAAAGACGGTTCCTCGTGAGCTCGAATTTTTAGATCCAACTATTTCTCCAGAGGGCTTTTGCGACACCGGTAAGGGTCACTAATACGAGTGCAGTATATTTGAAATATTGTGGGCAATTTTGAAGTCTGTAAGAACCTAATAACGTTACGTAATTTATAACTGATCCACGTATTTTTCAGTTATTGGATGCAATTTCACGAAATTTTGTGAATTAATTTATACACTTGTCATTTTGATAAAATATGGTCATTTACTGTTACTTCTAACCTAATAACTTTTGAAAGATATTTTCGTCATTATTTATATTTGCAAGTTGCCATAGGTAGATGCTTAGGGATTCACCCAGACAATTCAGTAAGAACCTAATAATATTACGTAATTTATAACTAGTACCTTCTCCAAGTATTTTGTAGCTAATCTTTTGCTGGATGCAATTTCACAAAACGTTGTGAATTAAATAAATTTACAAATTTGTGATTTTGAAGAAATATATATGGCCGCATTTACTGTTAATTCTAACCTAATAATTTTTGAAAGATATTTTCGTCATTATTTATATTTGCAAGTTGCCATAGGTAGATGCTTAGGGATTCACCCAAACGGTTCACTAAGAATTTAATAATATTATGTAATTTATAACGCAATAACATTATGTAATTTATAACCAGTTCTCCACGTATTTTGTATTTAATGCTGGATGCAATTTCACAAAACCTTGTGAATTAAATAAATTTACACATTTGTGATTGAAGAAATATTACCACATTCGCTATTAACTCTAACCTAATAACTCTTGAAAGATAAGATATTTTCCTGATCATTTGCAAGTTTAGTACTTAGGGATTCGCCCAGACGATTACAGGATTTGCTTCTAATTTACAGATCTCTACTTCCAACTTCTCACTATAGTTACAGATCTAAACTTCTAACTTCTAACTACAGCTACAGATTTGAACTTCCAATTACAATTACAGATTTAAACGTTATTAAATCCAAAACCTGAAAAGTAGATCAGAATGACCTTGCAACTAAATGCAGTTAATACACCCTGCACGTTCATGGAATGAAATCCACAAGTACCAATCCAAACTTTAAAATTGAGTGTTCCATCCTGTAATTTGTTTCGCATCCTGTAAATGCTTTTCTTGTGCAATTACAAGAATTAGCTCATCATGCCTTCATCCTATATAATTAACTTTTAATCGTTGTTAAAGAGGATTCGCAGGGATTAAAATGTTGTAACAAGGGAAAAAGGATTTGTTTGTGCATTTAATGAGATATTCACCTTTTACTTCCACAGTCACTTTGATTTAAAAATAATAACTTGCAAATAACGATGTGTATTTATATGTCCTCACAAAAAAATATCATACATGATATTTTTCATCACATATGTGATTAATATATCCGTTCATATACAGGGAGTTCCACAACCGAGATTTGCCAGGTTTGTTTTCCCGTCGTAAAGGCGATGAAATTGATGTTTCTAATCAAATTATATGAAGTGGTTACTGAAACATCCCCCTGCCACATCCCGATTCATATGACTTCCTCGTTTTCCTTAAAGTCGACTCTGCTCCCAAGGGAACCGGTTTCAAGTTAATTATCGAGACGCAGAAGAGAAGGACGGAACTTGTGAAACAACAGACAGAAGATAATCTGTAGCACTGCTTTGATCAAGAGGACCGGAATACAGGGTGTGTAGATACAAGGGTTCATTAAAATTATGTTATAGTATCAGCTTCATTATTTACTGCCTTGCAGGGTGAACTGTTGTGGCATCTGAAAACTGATGTCACAGAAAGCTTTGGGAATCGAATTTACAGGACACTCCAAGTAATTGAATCTCGTGTTTTTAGGAACTTTGAGCTTCTATTTCGATTCTTAAACACGAAGGTGGAGCAATATAATTTGAAAGGGAGAAAATTTTTATTTATGTTGTAACATGTACTGGGTGTAAGAATTTTGTTAGAAGACTATTGGATTTGTTTTAATTTTTATAGTCAATGTGTCTGAATTTTTGTAATCAACTTGATCAAACTTTTGCAGTCAACTTATCTAAATTTTTATAGTCAATAAATTTTGTTAATTTTCATGTAATCAATTTTTGTTAATTTTATCTCTAGAATGAAATTTTGTGGCACATAGTACTTTCAAATACACCTAACTTATGAATGCATCTACGTTTGAATCTAACTTTCATTACTATTAATTTACAGTATTATTTTAATCTTGACTGTCACAAATTATTGTATCAGCGCTGATACAAGTCTTTAAACTTGGATCTAAAAGTTGAACAATTCTCAAAGCTTACACTAATTAAAGTTAATAGTGCCTACGCAATAATCCTTCAGCGAACGATACACCAGAACGAATAAATAACCGGATCAGTATATTGCCGCTATTTGCCAAGCAATTACTTTACCAATTGGGTTATCCCGGTCGTTGAGAGTTTCTTTTCCCTTAAACTTTATAATTGATGAATACCATTTCTAATGTAGCAAATCCTGTAAGATTAAAACCAAGACGAAGTTAGCAAACGATCCAGTTGCAACATCCATTACTCGTCCCCGGTTAGAAATCCATTTAATAGAGTAGTTAGTGGCGCGTGTCGGTTGCGTGTGTTTTCGTTTTTCAGATGGTCCAAGATGGAAACGTAATTTTGGCTGCAACCGAGACTGGATGGTGGCCAACAGTTTCAAGTGTCTGCGATTGCAACGTTATCAGTTTCTGTGTGTACCTACTGCTCGTTACAAATGGGAATCACTTTCAATGCATTGTGCATATTAATTTTAATCATAAATATATTGCAAAAGTTGTATAAAATTTAAGGTGTACAAATTTTATTTTTAGACATGCGATTGTAATATTTTTAACACAGTCAAGTTACTGTTTGATGTTTTAAAGAAGTATACTCCAGATATACGAATACAATATGTTCTTGAATACAATACGAAGTTATATTATTTATATAATTGTTATTTCTTATTATTTATTATATTATTCGTTATTTATTATTCATTGTATATTATCACTTCCCACATTTTCTTCAAATACTTCTTCAAGTTTGTTCATTGCTATCAATTTAAAGTACTGAAGGAGACAAAAGAAATCATTTCGATACTTAACCTCAAAATCTTCTTCCTTAGGACTTGATATAAGAGTTTAAGAATTAAGAATTAAACGAACACAATTGCTATAAATTATTTCTAAAGTATCAGAGACCAGAATTATAGGTGCTTTATAAGAATTTCTTATTATTTATTATATTATTCCTTATTTATTATTCATTGTATATTATCACTTCCCACATTTTCTTCAAATACTTCTTCAAGTTTGTTCATTGCTATCAATTTAAAGTACTGAAGGAGACAAAAGAAATCATTTCGATACTTAACCTCAAAATCTTCTTCCTTAGGACTTGATATAAGAGGTTAAGAATTAAGAATTAAACGAACACAATTGCTATAAATTATTTCTAAAGTATCAAAGATCAGAATTATAGTTGCTTTATAAGAATTTCTTATTATTTATTATATTATTCCTTATTTATTATTCATTGTATATTATCACTTCCCACATTTTCTTCAAATACATCTTCAAGTTTGTTTATTGCTATCAATTTAAAATACTGAAGGAGACAAAAGAAATCATTTCGATACTTAACCTCAAAATCCCCTTCCTCGGGTTAAGATCTAATATAAGAGGTTAAGAATTAAGAATTAAATGAACAGAATTGCTATAAATTATTTCTAAAGTATCAGAGACAAGAATTATAGTATCTTTATAAGAATTTACCATCGTAAGGCGTTAAGCCAGAATCTCAGCAGGTAGTGCTATAAACCGAGCCAACCCTCGATGATGAAGTAGAAATATCCATGTTTGGAGCAACTTCTAACCACAAATATCTTCTCTGTGCTTTCTCAAAAAAGAGACAATGTTCTCACAAATCATGGTGTTGTCACCTTAGTGGGTATTTAACACGTTTCATTATGGGGTTAGGTAAGAAAAGGTGCTGTTGCAACAATTCACTGCAAAACATGGGTGGAGAATATCTTGGTCAAACTGTTTAACTATTGTTGCGGTTTTTGGCAAGTACATTCTAGCAAGTTAGTATATAATATATACTAACATATACATGTAAGATATGTTGTTATGTGTATATGTGACATTTCTACTTTGTTTTTGGAAATTTAGAAAGTTGGGTTTTGAGATGATTTCGGAGTTGGCTCTTTGGGGGTAGAAAGATTTGTGGACTTGAGAATTTGGGAATTTGAAGAATTTTGAATTTTAGGATTTGAAGGTTTGAAAGTTTGAAGGGTTGAAAATTTTAGGATTTGAAGATTTGAAGGTTTGAGGGCTTAAGTATTTGAGGATTTGAAGGTTTGAGGGCTTAAGTATTTGAGGATTTGAAGGTTTGAGGGTTTAAGTATTTAAGGATTTGAAGAGTTTAGAATTTTAGAATTTTAGAATTTTAAAATTTCAAAATTTCAGAATTTCACAATTTTAGAATTTTAGAATTTTAAAATTTTAGAATTTTAGAATTTTAGAATTTTAGAATTTTAGAATTTTAGAATTTTAGAATTTTAGAATTTTAGAATTTTAGAATTTTAGAATTTTAGAATTTTAGAATTTTAGAATTTTAGAATTTTAGAATTTTAGAATTTTAGAATTTTAGAATTTTAGAATTTTAGAATTTTAGAATTTTAGAATCATGCAATCTTACAATTTTGCAAGCTCACATTACAGTCTCATAATTTTACAATCTTACAATCTTGCAATCTTGCAATCTTACAATCTTGCTGTCTCACAATCTTGCAATCTCACAATCTCACAATCTCACAATCTTGCAATTTTGCAATCTTGCACTCCTGTACCCTTACAATCCTGTAATCTTACAAGTTTACAATCTTCGATTTCGAAAATTTAATAATTTTAAAATATGTACCTTTAGAAATCTAGGAAATGAAAATTTACGAATTTGAGAGATTAAGAAATTTCTAAATTTTGGAACTCAAAATTTGATCCCAATCTATAAAGATATATAGAGTCTTATCACTCAGTAAAACCAACTGAATTGAGTGTCACATCAAAGATATGTACCCATTTTTTAAAGAAAGTGTATTCACACATTAATTGAGCAGATATGTTTTAACAAAGACACCATAGTCATCTCTAGACATCTCAATTTTTGGAGAGCCTACTTCATCAAACTTCTCAGCAAACATTCGATATTTAAGAATATCACCCATCATATCACCCATAAGAATATCACCTATAGTATCACGAAGATCATATACTGAGAAGTTATGTCAAGGCCATATAACAAACATCCACTGACAAAAATGACATAACTGTAACCACCTCAAAAACGTCAGTAAACTACTCTCATAAAGAGTCCACTTCTTCAAACTTGCCAATAAAGGTCCACATCCGCCGTCACAAACATCGATACCCATCAACCACAAACCTCGAACCAGCCTTCATCTCAGAAATATGACTTAATATGGTACATGAAATAAATAAAACAAATGAAACATCTTCCGTCCCAAACCAAAGGGAACAGTTCTCATTCCCTAATCGTATCAATCAATCTATGCGTGATGTAATTGTAGGTTAAATCAGATAACGATAAATGGAAGAAGACGAAACGCTAAAGTGAATCGATGGAACGGAATAAAAGGTTAAGACTGTTAGATAGGATCACGAGAGGGCGAGATGTTGCGGCTGTGAGCAGCGTAGAGATTCAGAATGTAGCCGAGACGTGCGCTCTCCTGTGGATCCTGACATCGAATCTGCTCGGAGCATCAATTTTCCTTGACTCCATCTTGTAACCCCGTTCGACGATCGTGCACCAACGTTTCTGACTATATCAACATCCGCGGGCGTCTACGGATCGCGATGTACAACAAGATAGGAATTGGGGAACTTCTTCGTTCTAGTACTTTGAATACACTTTGCCTAAAACGCTGGAGTTTCATAGGTAGATCCGGGGTAAGTGTTGTTGCCTGTACGTTTCCCTGGAAAAGTGTGTAACGTCGTTGCATTTTGCAGACACCGCTTCTTTTGCCCCGTGGTTGAGGAATACCGTCCATATGGAAAGCCATCGTTCCCGAAACACCGGGACGAAATCGACCCGAGTTCTGACAGAAATTGCGTTCTACCGAATGATATTTTTTACATTTGTCAAAATTACAGTAGTAAATACATTGCTGCTATTTGTCAGCTGATTTGAAGTGTCTTCGTGTATTTTATTAAATAACATTTTCTAAATTAGTAACGTGTGATGTATCTAGTGAAGACATGGCAACTAAGACTACTTCAAACCATCAAATATTTCCAATTAGATTTAACAGCTGTCATCAAGCTACCTCGAGTAGTTCATACCTAAAACTACCCTCGAGTGCAAAGTAACATTGCAGCAATAATGCTAATATACAAGATGGTAAATTCCTTAAAACTCTCAAAGGTTCAGACCTGTTTTTATCGCAGCGTGTCGTAGGTTTGTCAGAAAAAGGAGAGGTCATAAAGAAATATTATTCTTGTACTCTTAAAGAGCTGCATAAGCAGCTTCTGTCGAAAAGGATTTAGCGGTCAGGGTGTTCCGTTGAAATCCTCCTCGGTATTCCCTGGATGTGGTCTCCGTTATGGTGGACCGTGGCACGATAAGCAGCCGGGACCACCGCGAGTAATCCAACCGAACAACGCCGCGTGTTTATATGTTGTATGTAGCTCATAAATAATACGATTTCCTCGACAACGAGAACTCAAACTATGTTCGTCTCTATGAGATCATTGTGCCAGTTCTGGTTGCACCTCGATCGATATCTCGCCGTAATATTCAACCGGGGCGAACGCTATTCTACGTACGCTTCTTGTCTTCCATTCAACCTAAAAGAGAAGCAAGCTTCGCAAAAGGCATGTTCGCGCAACGCTAATAAATTCTACAGAAGCTTGTGTACAATGCCGGGGCCGGAGACTAGCGTAATTTTGGCCACGTAAGCTATGAAATAAAAGACGCCTCGGATAACGGGGCGCCGGCCATCGTAATTTGTTATCGGCGATATACGGTACCGCATTTTTTTCCCACGGTCTTAGCCCTTATTTGCATGTTTATTAAACGAAACAAAGGATACATGTTCCTTCCGTATGCAATTCGGTTTCTTCCGACAACACTCGCCTTTCGTGCTAACTGAAAATTTGTTCCACGAGGTGGCAAAATGGCACTACGATTTATGGTTACGACACTGTCAGATATTTCATCCGTGGCAATTCGAATGGTAAACGCGCTGGAATTTTGACTGTAACTGCGTTTTTGTTTTTATGGGGCGATTCTTCGAGATGGATGTTGTGTCTCAAAATTTTTCGTATTTAGAGGATATTTGTAGGTGAGGTTCAACAGCTATTAAGGATGATTTCAATCGACTTGCTGTTAAAATCATTTTTATCTATTTCAAATATTTTTATAAAATTTGTTAGATGACTGTTTATACTCTAATTTAGTATAGGAAGGAAAATAATAGTTTCGTCGACAAAAGGAAATTTTTACAAAGTAAGAATTAATAAGTAATGTATAAAATCTAGTGTGTTACAGTCCTTTGAATTACACATGTTTATGTTATTATTAAATATTTTGTAAAAATTTCAAATAAATTATTGTACGGCTCAGTTTCTTATCAAAAACATGTTTTATTAAAATGTAACACATGTACCATTATATAAAATATACAAAATATATACGTCTGCATAAAGTATAAAAAATATATACATTTTCATGAAATATACAAAATATGTACGTCTGCATAAAATGTAAAAAATATTTACATTTTCATGAAATATATAAAATATATACATCTGTATGAAATATATAAAATATGTACATCTATATAAAATATATAAAATATATACGTCTGCATAAAATATAAAAAATATATACATTTTCATGAAATATGAAAGATACATACATTTTCATGAAATATATAAAATACATATATCTGTATGAAATATATAAAATATGTACATTTATATAAAATATTGCTATCAAGTACTTTAACAGTTGGAACCCTTTTACGTCTTCGCGAAAGATGTCCCATAACTTTTGAACGGAAGTATATATATTCGTTGCATAGCACCGTCATCCTCCATAGCGATTTACGCGTCACAAATTCACAATGCTACATTATTACAGTTAGATACGCAATCTTCGAGTCCAGATCTTTGGCACAAGTCCTACACTCGCAGGTCGTGCATGCCAAGATTGTCTGCAACGACCACGAGAAAAACTTATCCAACGATAAATATTTTCGTTGTCGATTTCCGTGTCACTTTTTGTTCCACAATTTTTCTAAAGTTACATTGTAGAAACGATACTAATATTTTTTTAAAAGCATTGTGCAGAAGAATGGACGTCATAAGAGGATTGTACTGAGGTACAAAAATGAATGATACACATGTGGATGAATAATTAAATATGGATTAAAAATAATAAGACATGGATTTGATTAGTGGAGTATGTATTAATCTGACTATGTACTAATCTGTGCATGCGGTTACAGAAATCTTCATATGAATCATGTGTGTCACAAGATTACCAAAAATACAGATATTTAATTTTTCCACTTAATAAATTTGTAAGTGCATTGATTTAACGCGAATAATACTAAAATAATTCTTGCCATTTCTTCTCTAACAATAAATAAATAATTTGACCTTTATACCACCAACTGCACTTATTAAAAATGTAATGTATTACTGCATCTAACGTCGCTGAAATATTAAAGAAAAGTATTTCAATAGCGAAGGAAAGCAACCCCAAGTTCGTAGCCTAGACATTTCTTTCTCGAACAGGGTCAGTAAGAGTTAGATTAATCTATTTTCCAGGTACCTTCTAACCCATGTCATTAGTGTCGAAGGTAGTAAATTCGAACGCGGATGAAGAGGAAGATTAAGTGGATCAGAAGTGGATTCACAAGTCACCTTTCGATCTTGAATAATAACAGAGACCTTGTAATTATTTTCGAGTATTCACGATCAATAGCTATGGTATCGTATTTCCTTTCGAAAGAGGATTTATTGAATATCATACAATAAAGGAGTGAGGAGTGAATGTCGAGCAGCTTGTTGAAGCCCGAAGCGGAAGAGGAGGATGCTTACGATTCCGGGCATACGCGGTTTGGATGGAAAGGGAGATCCGGTCCACGGTGGATTCTCATGCGGTAAACGAATTAGGGGTTGATTTCTCGGCTAGGTGGCCACCTAGCCGGCGTTTCTACGAGAAATCCACACAACTTCCACGTGCCGTTTTGTCCACTCTATCGCCTATCTGTCGCCACGGATCGGGGCTAAAGGGTTAGGTATATTGTAACGGCGGTAAGAGATAAAACCAATCGCGTAGCACTGTACACAGAGAAATTTATTGCCGCAGATTATCTGGCGGGGATCCAAACACAAACACATTTCTTCTCGGATACGAAGATAAGATAGAAAGAGGTATCCGCTGACGTTTCCCGGGGAGAAGGAACAGGGACAGCTTACATACAAAGAAACGGGCGGACGAAGAGGGAACACGCCGAGCGAGAAAGCGGAAAGCTCCGACGATGGGCGCGAGTCGTCGAGTTTTCTATTCACTCTACACCCCCTTTCCACCCCGCACGTTTGAGCCTGTGTGCGTTTGAATCTCGCGGAAGTAGAGGATTTCCAGGGAAAGACGTGCATCGCTTTTTATCGTTGGATAGACCATTTGAACAACAGCCAACATGGAAAACCGAGACCCAACCGTGTACTACCTCATTTCTCTCTTTCTCTGACCCCTACCGAATCGGTTTCTCCTCCCTTTCCCGGCCGCGTTTTTCCCCTTTTGTCTCCTTCTTCCGCCGATGATCATCCTCCCTGTGGACCTCGCAAACGTCGTCGTGCGGTAATAGATTTATACGTTTGTGCCCTCGACGAAAGCCTGCGTCCCTACACGTGTATCTGGATACGGAAATGGCCATGGGACGTGCATGCGATTGTCTTAGAACCGGGACTGGACAACCGATATCAAACCACGGGCTTGCTGAAATATTTGCGGAGATACGGTCGACGGACAAATTGTAGGATAAAATGTTTACGACGAATTTTTCGCGTTTTGATGGCGTTTTTTGGTCCTCAATTGTATTACTATTTTAGCTATCTGATGACTAGATTTCATTCTTAATAAAAATTTTGAGGAATATTTAGACTTTTGAAGGACATTTTAATCTTCCGATTGTGATATAGACTATGTAATAATAATTTAATAATTTAATAATTTAATTGTGACAGTTGTTACTCCTTTGTTATATCATTCTTATTGCAATATGTCTTTTAATCTTACTGTAAGAAATTCGTTTGCATAGTTATTTTAAATAATTATTTTGTCGAATTAAACTGCTGTTTCCTACATTATCGACGTTTAGGAACTGCGTTTGGACCTGAATGTCTGCATTTAAATGATTGTCTACGCGTAGACAATTCTGTCTACTTTCGCATTGTTTACCTATGGTTGCATTTGGTAGACGTTTCTATACCTTTATACGGTTGTAAATGTTACAATTCCAGCACCTATGGTTTCTATAGATACGAATCGTTGTGTACACGTGCTACAAGACCATTTGTGTTCTCACTACGATTGTTTAAGAGTGTACAGATGTTACTAAGGAAATCTTGACGATAAAACTGCGATTTTTAAAAAAATATATGATAAAAAAAGAATTTAACCTTTAGGATTAAAAACCTAACTTTTAGGGTTTAATTCTGAAATTCGTTTTAATATACTTCCATGCACATTGTAATTTAAATAGATCTTGTAATTGTACCTAATATATTATCAATTGTACCCTAACGTATTATTACATTCTCCAATATTTTTATAATATTTGCAGACCGTCAAATTAACAAACAATTTGCGTCGCAGACTTTGAAATATTTGAAAGACGTGCGAATTCAATTTTCTCGAAAACGAAGTCCCATGTGACAACATGGCATTCTATATTTTTTACTTATTTGTTGACCTAGATTTTTGCGTTTCTACCATCATTTCCAAAACACTATATTTTTTTCTCATTTCCTCACGCAAATTCACCCTCTTCCACCGTTTCTGCAGCGTCCAGAATTTTCACTTATTTTCCCATGTAGACCTTTTGTACTTTCGCAAACGTACTATATAATTTATCGTTTCACGTAGAATTTTCCCTTTTCTTTCGTCATTTCAGAAACGCCCTGTATTTTTTACTTATCTTTTTATATAGATTCTTTGTACCATTTCAAAAATACCTTTATCTTCTGTACCATCAAAGCACCCTGCAATTTTTATTTACATTTTTATGTAGATCTGAACACTTTTTGTTTGTACTATCACTTTCTAAAGTACTCTGCATTTTTTATTTCTACTTTCACATAAATTTTACTACTTTTCTTTCGTATTGTTATTTTGAAAACACACTATATTTTTCACTTATAGTTTCATGTAGATTCACCCTCTTTTTGTTCGTACTATTATTTCAAAAGTATTCTGCATTTTTGACTTATATTTTTTCATAAATTCTACTACTTTTCTTTTGTACTATCATTTTGAAACACCCTATATGTCTGACTAATAGTTTCTTATAAATTCACCCTGTTTTTGTACTTTTCAAGTAGATTCATTATATTTTAATTTTTACTCAGAAACACCTTATATTTTTTATTCATATTTCCACACAAATTCGACCACTTTTGTATCGTCATTTTGAAACACCCTATATTTTTCATTTATAGTTTCGTGTAAATTTATCTTCTTTTTGTTCATACTATTATTTCAAAAACACCCTTTATGTCTAACTTATATTTTCTTATAGATTCTTTTTCTTTGTTCCATTATTTCAAAATCACCCTGTACTTTTGACTCATACCTTTTTGCATATTCACCCTCTCTTTATTTTCATGTTGAACACATTCCCTTTTACTTATCGTTCCACGTCAATTTTTCAGTATTCAATTTCATGAACAACCTAATATTTTCTATTTTATCTATTCACGTTTCACTTCCATTTTGGTACCACTATGTCAGAAACATCTTTTCCACTTCATCTTTTCCCACAGACTCATCACCTCTTCGTCTACCTCTTTGTCCATGCACACTTCATGTGTCCTATTTTATAAACACCCTATACATGATCCAAAAAGCAATGTTCATAAACAGGTTGATCAGTTTATTAGAAGTTCGAAGGACGGAAGGTTCGAAGGGTTAACGCGATTTATAGAATCGTGATGGGTCACGCGCTAATCCTTTTTATACGCCGACTTCTAACGCCCCATTACCAGTTTCCGCAATGGATTCGCAAAGTGCCAAGGATTCGGATCGATCAATTCACGAGGAAGAAGTCCTGGCTCTTTCACAGCCCCGACTGAGCGAACCGTGTAAATTTCCACCTCCACCCCGGCGACGTTTCTCATTAATCGCTGATCGATCTTCTTGCTGGGTGATTAACGTTCGGCTCGGTCCACTGGAGGAGGCAGGCGGCGGTGAAGATGAAGAGAAAACGATTCAAGAGGAAAAGAACAATCAAGCGAGGGAAAAAACGAGAGAGGAATGAAAAGAAAAGTGGACGGGACGAGCAACGGTACATGGAAAACTAGTTCTGTAGATCTAGTTAATAGAAACGGCAAAAAAGGAGATGAAGTCAATCAGTAAACGTGGTAGAAACAATTGATAGAACGGGAAAGGGAAACGTCTAGCTGTTTGGAGAGGATGGAGTGTAAATTTCGGTGCTACGATTTTATTAGCTGAGGCGGATTTGATAAAAAATTACTGCGCTAAGGGAAATACGGTGCTTTGTATTTATTGTGAGTTAGGGAAATTTAGGATTTTGGAAATTTGCGAATTGGGCAATTTGGAGGTGGGGAAATTTAGGGACTTATTTTGGAAAATTTGGATACTAAAATTTTCAAGCTTGGGGGTTTAGAACTTTGGTGATTTGAATATTTGCAGATTTGGGAATTTTGTAATTTAGAGATTTGAATATTAAGGGATTTAAATATTTCAGGAAATATTGCAATAACTTGGGGACGTGGTGAGTTAGAAGTTTAGGAACGTAGGGGTGGAAAAATTTGGACACTGAAATTTTCAAGCTTGAGAGATTGGAACTTTGGAGATTTGAATATTTGCAGATTTAGGGGTTCAGAAATTATGGAATTTAGAGATTTAAATATTAAGGGATTTAAGTATTTTGAGAAATATTGCAATAACTTGGGGACGTGGTGAGTTAGAAATTTGGGAACGTAGGGGTGGAAAATTTGGACACTGAAATTTTCAAGCTTGAGGGTTTGGAATTTTGAAAATTTGAATATTTGCAGATTTGGGGGTTCAAAAATTGTGAAATTTGATGATTTGAGAATTTAGAGACTTGACAAATTTTTAAATTCAATAATTTATGGAGACTAGGTACTTTGGAAATTTGAGGACTACAAAATTGTCATACTAGAATATTAAAACTTGCCAATTTAGGCTTTTACAAATTTTACATCTTAAAGATTTGAATATTCACCAATTCTCTCATTAAAAAATTATAGAATTTTTATATTTGAAAATTTAGAAATTTAAATATTTGGTATTTCACTATTTCGAACTCCACTAATCTAGAAATCTGACTTAAAAGTTCGAAAATGTAGGAATCCAAAAATTTGTACTTATTTTATACTAATTTTGAAATTTGAAAATTTGATCCTTTATATGAATATTTTCTACTTCTTCTATAAGTATAAATGTAACAAAACATAACAGTTCGATCATAATTGTACCCAAACACTGTAGGCTACTATTAACACCGTTTCCCTCCATCCTGATGGTTTATGACTGAAGTATCCTACTCGTTATAAAGCAATCTTGTAATAATTTACCGTGATACTGTTCAGCAAATTTAAAGCAACATTTCTTATTATCAGAAACTACATAGTGTGTCGAATTATTTCGGTCACAGTAGCACGAACTTTATACAAGCAAACCTAAATTAAATTTACGTTGTGGTTACAGGCGTTGAATTACTATAGCGAGGAAACGCATATAGCTTGCGATGGAGAAATCCAATTTGGCAGATAGAAAATTTATTACGTTCTTTTATACAACTGTTCTTCGCAAATCGTGTACTGAAAGTTAGATGAACTTCTTCTGGTTTCGTGCAGGAGAGTCGTGAAGCTCTTACTGTCTTCATCGATGGATTATTTTAGGTCATAGAGTGATTGATATATAGTAAACAAATTAGTTGATTTAATGTAAATTTAATTTAATAATATTGATAGTGTTGATAGTGTTGATGGTATTGATAATATTGATGATATTGATAATATTGATAATATTGATAATATTGATAATATTGATAATATTGATAATATTGATAATATTGATAATATTGATAATATTGATAATATTGATAATATTGATAATATTGATAATATTGATAATATTGATAATATTGATAATATTGATAATATTGATAATATTGATAATATTGATAATATTGATAATATTGATAATATTGATAATATTGATAATATTGATGATATTGATGACACTGATAGTATTGATAATATTGATAATATTGGTAATATTGCTAATATTGATAATATTGATAATATTGATAATATTGATAATATTGATAATATTGATAGTATTGATAGCATTGATAATATTGATAATATTGATGATATTGATAACATTGGGAACATTACTAGATAAACAGATTTGCTGTTTATCTTTCATAATAATTGTACGAAGTAATTTAATATTATTTGAGTTCAATGTCCTTTACAATAATTAATATAGCTTAATATTGTTTAATGTAATTTTAACCCTTAAATGTATCTTTTACAGTAATCAAACACTGTAGTTCCTTATAGTTTAATATGGACGTCAGTATCATAGATAAGTATCCTTCACAATATTTAGATAATATAGTTCATTAAATTTTAATATAATATGTAGTTGAAATTCATCTTCTTATTTCAACTTGATCTAAAAATTGCAAGAAACAAAAAGTACATAAATTTTTCCCTAAACAGTTTAAAATTTGTCCTCACATTTGACGCTGTTAGAAAACATATTAATTATAAAAATTTGTGTCATAAAATTCACCCAAGAGATGTTATAAGTAAAACGATATCTACTCCTCAAATTCTTGTTTCTACCAAACAATGTTTTATCTACAATCAACTATCCATCATTATCAATAACTTGCTAGCCCTGGGGATATTCTTACCATACAGCTTTCAGAATGTTCCTAAACTTTCTACTGTTTTCTCAATAAAAATAGAAGGAACTTACAAAAGCTTTCCAGACAACCTTATAATATCTGCTATACAGGTACCCCATCAGCACCCGAATAATCTCTCATCAGATACAAAGTTATGAAAGCATGTTTCACTACAAAGTTGCATCGTTTGATGAGCGAAATATACCGACAGAAAATTCATTTACTCCCGGATTAATTTTTACTAGTATTAAGTAGATCATGGTTGTGAAAGTGTAACGGAGGCGCAGGTGTACATTCGTGTAATAAAAGAATGTTTGGGGTACATAACCTCAAAGTTTATTTTAAAATCTTCCTTTAGAGATATTCAGGTTATTTTGGTGGTCATTTACTTGGGTTCAAAGTAGATGATTTTAGGTGAGGAGAAAGGTGAGAAGTTGATGTTAATTTCAAACTTCTGAAATTTATTTTGAAATTTGTGGATCTTATAGATTTGTAGTTCTTCAAATTTTATAATCAATAGCGATTTCCTTCAAAGTAGGATGATTTTAGGTGAGGAGAAATGTGAGAAGTCGATGTTAATTTCAAACTATTGGAATTTATCTTCAAATTTGTAGATTCTGCAATTTATAGCTCTTCAAATTTTCGGTGCACCAAATCACTACATTCTAATATTCCTAGATCCCTAAATAACTATGACACCAAATTCCTTGGCTATCAGGTTCTTAACTCATCAAATTTTCAAATTGCCAAATTGGAATATGGACTCAAAATAGTTAGGTCAAACAGTACATATAGACCCCAATTATTGGGTTATCAAATCGTGTTATTACATAGGTGCTTATATGTTAGATAACTGGATCACTATATCCCCAAATCTCACGGTCTCCGAATACTTATTCAGTCCTATGTCTCATGGAGATATAGTTCCAAATCCCTATGCCTCCAAATTCTTAGATTCTTGAAGAGGGTTTTGCTGTCATGGTCCAGGAATACCTATGGTTCCAAGTTCGTATGTTACTAAATCCCTAAATGACCAAACCTAAATCTCATGGACCCCAAGTATCTGAAGACTACGACTGCAAATGGTCAAAAATTTCTATATTCCTAAATACCTAAATGATCAAATTAAATGCCCAAATCTCACGGACCCCAAGTACCTACGATCCAAGTATACCTATGGTCCTAAGTTCGTATGTCACTAAATCCCTAAATGACCAAATCCAAATCTCCAAATCTCACGGACCCCAAGTACCTACGGTCTAGGAATACCTATGACCCCAAGTTCGTATGTCACTAAATCCCTAAATGACCGAACCTATATCCCCAAATCTTACGGACTCCAAATACTTCCATGGTCCAGAAGTACCTATGGTCCAAACTCCTGTATTCCCAAATACCTAAATGATCAAATCACCAATCCCCCAATTCTCACGTTCCTCAAACACCTATGGTGCACGAATACCTATGGCCCCAAAGTTATACGTCACTAAATCCCTAAATGACCAAACCTACCTCCCCAAATCTCACGAACCCCAAATACCTACATGGCCCAGAAGTACCTATGGTCCAAATTACTGTATTCCTAAATACCTAAGTGATCAAGTCACCAAACCCCCAAATCTCATGTTCCTCAAACACCTATGATCCCAAACCCCTGTCACCAAAGTCCTAAATCTTCAAATTCCCAAATTCCCATATCAATGTATCTAAATACCAAAGTCCCCAAATCCTAACTCTTCAAGTGCCAGCTCTAAAAGTCCCCAAACCCTAACTCTTCAAGTGCCAGCTCTCGAAGTCCCAACTCCAAAATTTTCAAATCCCAAATCCCCAAAAATCAGCGGATAATATCTCTCCCCACATTATCCTCAGGAAATTTGCAGTAGGCCCTGCAGGTGTGAATAGTGTAACAAAAATTACGCGGCCGTGATAATTCACGAAACGCCATATACGAATTATCGGCGTAACAGTTATCCGTCTTGAGCGTTTCACCTAACTATGCACCATCAGCCGAACCATGGAGGTATTGGAGCATAAGGAGAAACGCGGAATAATTTTCTCCCACTCGGCCTTCTAGCAAAACCCTCGTCACCCCTCCCAAAGTCATAATGAATACGCGCGTTGCGGTTGCATAGCTACGTCACGTGTTACGAGGGAAACTTTGAACGCTCCTCATCGTGAAACAGCAGTCACACACGTCACGTTACAACGGCCTTATGTCGTTCCTCTCTCCGCTCTAACGACGACTACTATAACGAAGACCAAGTCGACGAACAGAGAACGTGGAACGAAGAACTCTCGAGAACTTGAAGCCAACGACCCGTTCGCTGCTTTTACACTTCTCCAAAGGGCAAAGGAAAGAAACTGGCTGCGTACTTTAAATTTCACTGACGCCTTTTTACCTTATCCGAAGACGTGATGTTTCTTTCTGCCGCTTCACCATCTTTTCGTTATCTCTATGTGCGAAATACTGCCACCCCGCACGAGGTAACGAGAGAGCACACAGGTCGAGATTTATCAACATAAGAAAAATAATGTCTTCGATTTTACTTTAACAAATAAATGATAATAAACGTTCAATTTTGTACTAACGTCATTGTGTGATGGGAGCTGTATAACATGCTTCAGCCGAGTCTTATTAGCACTTACACTGGATTAACGGTGGAGATTTTACCTAAGGAGACGACGAGTGTGCCGAGTTTGAGTGTGAAGCTTTATTAAGGATTAGCGACTACTTATGAGCCAACTGTCCAACCCTAAATTGACGGATATTAAGATTTTGACGTTGGGGTATAACAATGTTCTTGCGTACCGGTGACAGGGAACTAATCCTCGTGTAGTTTCAAGCATAATATGTATAAGTCTCTTCAGTATCTCAGATTTCAAATTCAGGTAGTTCTATAAATAATTTCAGTTCTACAGAGTCATGAATACATTGTAATATTACAATCACATGTTCAAATTGTATAATTAATTCCAAGTATGATGTCTCAAAAGTTCATATGTGTAGGTTCATATGTATCATTTCAGTATATCAGATTTCACATTCCGATTGTTCTGTAAATAATTTTAGTTCTGCAGTAATATGTCATGAATATAATATTACAATCATATTTTAAATTTGTATAATTAATTCCAAGTATGATGTCTGAAAAGTTCATATGTGTAGGTTCATATGTGTCATTTCGGTATATCAGATTTCACATTCAAATTGTTCTGTACATAATTTCAGTTCTACAGTGTCATGGATATAATATTACAATCACGTGTTAAAATTGTATAATTAATTCCATGTATGATGTCTGAAAAGTTCATATGTGTAGGTTCACATGTATCATTTCAGTATATCAGATTTCACATTCCGATTGCTCTGTAAATAATTTCAGTTTTGCAATAATATGTCATGAATATAATGTTACAATCACGTGTTAAAATTGTATAATTAATTCCAAGTATGATGTCTGAAAAGTTCATATGTGTAGGTTCACATGTATCATTTCAGTATATCAGATTTCACATTCCGATTGCTCTGTAAATAATTTCAGTTCTACAATAATATATTACGAATATAATATTATAATCACGTGTCAAAATGACATAAACACTATTAGTAATTATATAGTTTACAACTGTTTATGTCCTTCGTTTACCCAAACCAGCAGCAGTCAACCTAACCTAACCAGCAATCCAGATTACCCCATAGTAATTAACGAACAAGAATACCAATAGTCAATCAGTAAATACATTTAAGCTGTGACGACAAAATTTCGATAATGATACAATTTCTCTGCAACGAACTGAAAGGCAGAAGAGTCCATTTTTCTTGTAACGGCAATAGACTGAATGAAGATGAAACTGGTGTCCACATCCAATTGTTCTTGCAGTTCTTAGTATGATTACTAAAGTTTGAAACTTCCTTTTGCTAGAACTCACGAAGGACCTATCCTATTTGCGTGTTGCCTTTCGTCTGGAGAACAATAGCGGAGTAAAGTAGAGGGAGAGGACTAGAAACTAGCCAAAGAGCATCCGGTTCCGGAGCTGCCAATGGCCCATTCTTTCAGTTCCTGCCCACGTGTCTATGGCGGCCATGAGTTATAATGCGTGACCCCTTAATTGGAGGAAAGGGATGATTCTTCACTTTTACGAAGAACACCCTAGACAGATGATCAACCGAAATGGAACAATTTATTAGCGCGTCATTGTTCGTATTCCGATTGTTGTTATTGGTAATGCGAGTTTCGCGTTGGTTATTGTTGAAATTTTATCTTTGATGAACCTCGTTTATGGAAGCTTTAATGATTCCAATCGAGCCACGTGTCATCGGGAATTTAATTTGTTGAATAGGAATACAATTGCGAAGTATCATTGTTAGCGATTGTTATGTTCTGAATGCGTTGTGCGATATACTCTCGGTTTTTGTTTGACCGATATTGAATTGAACAGCGATTTTTATTGATAATAAAAATATTTCGTGTGCGGAAGACAGTATTTATCTTGCATTCGATGATGTATATTTACTGTCACATAAATTCACTCGTTCTTTTTTTCAATTTTATTTATATTTGAGGAACTTAAATGAACATGATGTTTAAATAATACTGATAGAAATAATTCATAACTCTTAGTAATCTTTCATATGATTTTTACAGTGATTAAATAATGATAACGTTACGAAAGATATTCTGCATAAAAGAAAAATACAATAATTTACTATTCTAGAGTCATTCGTTTAAAAAATCGCTAAAAGTGAAGAGCTTTCACAATTTGATCAAAAATTTAATTGAAGTTTACTCGACAGTTCAGTTACATTTTATTTCATTTATTCATTAAACGTTATTTAACAATTTAATTAAATTTTACTGGGTAAAAAATTTTTGCTTCAATAATTCAATTACGTTTTACTCGACGATTTAATTCAATTTTGTCAAAAAATTTAATCAAATTCTATTCGATAGTTAGGCTTCATGCAGTGATTTAATCAAATTTTATTAAACGACTTAATCAAATTTTATTTAACAATTTAATTCAATTTTATTTAATGATTTAATCAAATTTCACTCAACAATTTAATTCAATTTTATTTAATGGTTTAATCAAATTTGACTCGACAATTTAATTCAATTTTATTTGATGATTTAATCAGATTTTGTTCAATAGTTTAATTCACGAATGCAATTAAATGTTATTCGACAATTTAATTAAAATTAATTCAGCAACGTAAAACATTGAATACTGTATTTTCACTGTTACTTCATGAAAATAAAATTGAAACTCATACTAAAAATAATTGTTCAATTGAAATTTATTAGAATATAATGTCTCCGTATATTGCACGGTTTTTTAGCAAAATACCCAGTGCATAGCTTTACAAGAAACTCACGAAAGTTCCTCGGATTCTGCATCAAGTATGTAGCATGAACAATTGCTGTGGTGTTGGTATTCTGGAGCTTGCAAGCTCAACATTTTACACTTCCTACGGACCGATGATGGAACGAAATAGTTTCTCTGACGTGCGTGTTCCACATTGTGGCATGATCGCTTCGATTTCGCAATTTCGTTTTTTTTCGTACAGAATTCGAACATCCCTTTCAAACTGTTCACACCGATACAAGAAATTACGATTCAATGGTAACTGTGGTTGATACATTGCACGGAAAGAATTCCATGCAACGGGACTATTATTACTGTGTTGGATGAAACAAGTGTCGGACAATGGAAACTGTGGAAAATGGAGAATTAAAAGAAATAGAAAGATTTGGTAACTTTGAGTGCAGGGGCGATCTGGTTGATGGTACAATAACGATGAATACATTATTTTTTGTTGTATTAGTTTGAGGTGTTTGATGTGATTTTAGAAATGTAGAATTATAGGAATTTAGAAGAAAAGAAATTTAGAATTGAAGGAGTTTGGAATTATAAACATTTGGGATAATAAAGGCTTAGACATTCTTAAGTTTGCAATTATTGAAATTTAGTATTATAAAAATTTATAAGGATAAAAATTGACAATTTAAAATTTACAATTACAGAAATTTAGTATTATAAAAATTTACAATTTAAAATTTACAATTACAGAAATTTAATATTATAAAAATTTACAATTTAAAATTTACAGTTACAGAAATTTACAAATGTAGAAATATAGAATTGTAAAAATTTGGAATAACACCTTGAAACTAGAAATTCAAAAATCCAAAATGATTGAAATTTGTAATTATGAAAATTTAGAGACCAAGAAGTATCGAGTCGTGGAAATTAAAAAACAAACTAAGAAAGTTTAAAAATTCAAAAATTTAAGAATTATCCAAAATAATTTAAAAAGTACAAAACTCATAACTGACATTTTGTAATACACTTTCCACATATAAGCATATTTATTCGTATAAATTTATACATTATAGCAATCCACTCAAACACTACATTTATCATTAATAACAAACATTCAAAGAACCTTCACTCGACACAGTAAAGACAATTAAATTTTAATACAGAAAACGTAGATACTTGATTGAGGCAAAAGGTTATGTTCGCAAGGTGTTTGTAAGACATTTAATTAAGCTTTACAACAGAGCTTTTGTTGAGAACACAGTGAATCAAGATAATAAAGCAAGACAATGGAACTCATAATGTCTCCTTATTAATTATGAAATACAGTGAAATATTTTTTAAACCAAATATTAATGTCAACTTCTGATAAATAACGAAATATTCCGTAATGGAGAGCTACTTTATACTGTTGACGCAAAATCATACCACCATTTTTAAAATGACGGAGCAAATATTTACATACAGTGACATCGATTTCATGTTTGTAGAAATTGCGAGCAATTTACTACAATTCTTATGTAAGAGATGCACAATTTTTCAAAACACGTTTGGTGCATCAATATGTCGCCGTGAAGTGGCGCCAAATTCAAAATACGAAAATATGGCTACTCGTTTAATAGCGTTATTGTGAATTTGATTTGTAAACCGTAAATTTGTAAATGGAAATTGATTTATAAGTATTCTGAACAATTCATTATATTAACAGAAGGTTCATTTTGTTGTGTATTAGTCATGAAATGTAAATTGAACAAAATGTTTGAATTTTATGAAGATACAGGTTTCATGCTGAAATATTTTATGTTTAGGTCTTTTGATATTATTGCAATAAATATTTTGTGAGTTATATTATACTGATTACAGGTATTTATACAATTGTTATGTATTTTTAATATTTATAAATCTTTGTCTATTTTAAATATTTATACATTTTGTGAGTTATATTGTACTGATTACAGGTATTTATACAATTCTGATGTATTTTTAATATTTATAAATCTTTGTCTATTTTAAATATTTATACATTTTGAGATATTTGTGAACACTGTATCAATGATTCAACCAATTCTAAATTTTCTTTTCTATGACAGAAGGTAACATGTTTATATTTTTATCAGATAAAATGGCACATAAAAAGTAAATAATATTATCTAATAATTGATGAGATCTGTATTTAATATTTTTACAATTACAGATTTTAAAAACCTCTTTCCTAATATTAAAAAATTGAAAATAAATAAATTGTGAAAACAAATTTATTTTTAGTGAATCTAACATAAACCCACGATCTACCAAAAAGAAAATTAACCTCCAATAACCTAACCTCTCCCATAAATAACAATTACCACCAATCCTTATTTCTCACTGCAAATATCTGACAAGTTATCTTCCTAATTTCATTCGCGTAACAAAATACCTTCAAAAATTATAATATTATCGCAATAACGTCTCTCAAAGATAGTATCGACGAAAGATAAATATTTTTATTTTCCCGAAAGGGAACGTAATGACGGAGGTTTTCTCAAGGTCTGTAAAGTTTCAGGAGAAAATTTTCCGACGAGTATTACGGTCCCTCGTTCGAGCTCAGATGAAATCAACAGGCGACGAAGAAATTAACTTTTCTAATGGCCGCGTACCAGTGCATCGAGGGGGGTGAGCATTCGACGAAATTGTTATCAATGTACACACTTCGTTGGAAACTTCGTGCAATCGAACAATCGTTAAAGTTAAATTGGCTTGCTAATTAATTTCTACGCGAATGTTAGCCCGATCGAAGATCGACGCCCTCGTACACATCGGACGCCCATCACTTTCGTTATTTTTAACTTTACTTGTTAATTGCTGTTGCGCTACCACAATTCTACTACACGTAGTTATTATAATAATTATTTGTAACATTGTTGGTGTTTGTAATGTTGTAAGTTCAAAATAAATTCAAAATAAATTGGAAGTTTAAATTTGTTTCGTGACTTTGTTTTACCGCTAGAGGCGCTGACTGTACATTAAAGAACGCCATTTTATTTCATTAATCTTTCTTACATATACTTAAAATTCTCGTACAATAAGGTTATTGAAATGACCATGACTAAATTTTTAGAAAGAATGAAAACGACTCGATTTATGTTTTTCTGCTATTTACCTAAAAAATATAGAAATTTGTAGAAGTGTGTGAAAATGAAAAATAATGCAGAAATTTCTATATAACTTGTAAGAAGTCCAAAGTTCCAAAAATTGCTAAAATTATATTAAAAGCACTTAAAGTATAAATTGTCTAACACAGAATTTCCCTCAATGAAAATAGACAAAACTAAAACAATAGACAAAACTGGCCCAGTTTCCCAGCTTCCCAGTTTCCCATTTTCCAATTTTTCAATTTTCCCATTTCCCAATTTTCCAATCCCACACTTTTCCCATTTCCAAATTTGCAAATTATCCAATTTCTCAATTTCCCAAGTTTAAAACAAAAAAATAGACAAAACGTGAAAAGTTTGGTTACGTCATAAATATGAAAGCACTAAAAAGATTTGCAGAAATATTTTCTGAAATTTTATTAAAGTTATTTACAAGATAAATTCTCCGACACAAAGAATTTACAAACAGAATATTTTCATCGGTATATTGTTATGTTAATTTTAAATCAATTCATCGCTTCTATATTATTTTCCTCTGAAAAAGGTTGTAAAAAGCTATCAGAAATATTTCTCTCATTTTCCGATATTCTGTGCAACGATGTATTAACGACATCGATGTTATAACGAAGCCAAATCAAATTTCACGCTGTTTAGCACGACTCGTACTTTCTAAGTGGATTTAAAATAGCTACATTCAATGCTGTAGATTCATTCATTACATTTAAACGACTCGTCGAATCGATGAACCTGAAATCTTCATGAAAATATCTGCTGCTTAATACGATTTTATCGAGCATCAACTAATCTCAATTATACTCAATTATGATTGTTAACTGTACAACTTTTATTGTTGGATATTATTTATGAGGTGTATGTGATTTATAATGAAAATGCACATATGTGCAAGTATGTATATATGTGGACAATTTCATATCTTTTAGTTTTAGTTGCTAGAAAATCTAGTTACATGGCCATAAAGTAGAATGATTCATAAAAAATTCAGGGACATCACTTTTGTGAATATGTTTGTTTTCATAAAATTTTATCTGCAAGTGGATTTACATGTGTGCATATATGCACGTGTATGTAGAGTCATATGTAGACAGATAGATGAACAGATAGGTAGATGAATAGGTAGATAAATTGAAAGATAGGTCATACATACATGCATGAGTACATACACACACACACATACATACACACACATGTGTATCTACATATGAGCATAAATATTTTACAATGTTCACAAGTATCACATCATTAATAATTTCTACACATATTTTTCCCTTGTAGTAAACTATAATGAAACTCGTATAAATAAATAAATTCCCCAAATTAAGGAAAATGAAAAAATTCATTAATTGCACAAGATATTATGACTAAAATATTATGGGAAATCTTGGCGTTAAGCTTCGAAGCAACATAGAATCAATCTTACCGCAATCTGAAAACCGATGCAAACTTTCCTAATCGCTAACAACTTGCCGAACAATCAATAACTCGTTATAATCTATATCCAGTTACTATTTGCTGCCTTCATTAATTAGTTTTGTTCAGCATCGAACTACGCGCCCAGACTTCTTAATCTTTATTACTTTGTATATTCTGATTTAATCAATCAGAAGATGGGATTTCAGGGATTGGGGATTTGTAAATGTAGATACTTGGAGATTTATGAGATTTATGAGATTTAGAGAGTTAGAGATTTGAGAACTAGAAAATTTCTCAAGTTTCCCATTTTCCTTTTTACCAATTTTCCAATCTCCCAATTTCCCCGTTTCCAAATTTCTAAATTTCCAAATTATCCAATTTCTCAATTTCCCAATTTTCCAGTTTCCCAGTTTCGCAGTTTCCCAATTTCCCAATTTCCCAATTTCTCAATTTCCCAGTTTCGCAGTTTCCCATTTTCCAATTTTTCAATTTTCCCATTTCACAATTTTCCAATCCCACACTTTTCCCGTTTCCAAATTTCCAAATTATCCAATTTCTCAATTTGTCAATTTCCCAAGTCTCCCATTTTCCCATTTTCCAATCTCTCACTTCCTCCGTTTCCAAATTTCCAAATTTTCAAATTATCCAATTTCCCAAGTTTCCCATTTTCCTATTTTCCAATTTTTCCTCTTCCCAATTTAGAAATTTCAATATGTAGAAAGCTAAGTTAATTTAGTCTAGAAATGTAGAAACTTAAGGATTTGAACATTTGTAAATTGAAAATTTGAAAATTTGAAAATTACAATATTTAAATATCAGAAAGTACAAGAATTTGAAACCAAAAAATTTAATATTTAAAATTGAAGAAACTTGACTATTCAAATATCAGAAAATATAAGAACCAAAAAATCAACAAATTTAAAATTATAAACCTTGAAAAATAAACATTGAAAACCATCAAAAAAGCCAAAATTATATAACTTGTCAAATATCCATCCTCATTCAAATCCTCCACCGTTGATTGCAATCCATAAAAAAATTGCATCAATTCCCTACCAATAAAACGAAAGATAAGCAATGACTATGATTGGATTAAAAGGACATATGCTAACTTCCAAGCCGGTCTTCCTGTACGTATGCAGGATTTTATGAGCATCGTACAAGAACCTGGTCCACTCAAGCACGCGTCTCTATTTACATAACAGAAACGCGTGGTATAATGGAAATTGCCCTGCATTATATAACACTGCATACCTTGGTCATTTGTACACAACAGCCACAACTCTCAGAGAAGGAGAAAGGAATTTCTCTCATTCGCATGGTCGCGAGTAATTAACGGACCTGCTCGTGACATGAAGTTTGAAATCGTTGCTGACTATCCTTATGTATCGTACCGTTGTACGTGCCATTGTTTCAATGCTTTAGATCTTTGTTATTCGTTTATTGTCACGGAATTAAAGCTACGGTGAATTTTTTTGGTGCTACTTTTGGAGACTTTGTTAGGGTACGATTGTTAGGGTGTGATATGTTTAGAATGGAGTCGGAAGTGATGTATAGTTTTGTGTTAGGAGTAATTTAGTATTTTCCGATTTCGCAATTTCTTCATTTTTCAATTTTCTAATTTTCCTGTTCTACAATTTTCCAAGTTTCCAAGTTTCCAAGTTTTTAAATTCTCAAGTTTTCAAGTTCTTAAGTTTCCAAGTTCTCAAATTTCCAAGTTATCAAATTTTCAGGTTCTCAAATTTCCAAGTTATCAATTTTCCAAGTTCTCAAATTTCCAACTTCTCAAGTTTCCAAGTTCTCAAATTTCCAAGTTATCAATTTTCCAGGTTCTCAAGTTTCGAACTTCTCAAGTTTCCAAATTCTAAAGTTTCCAAGTTCTCAAAATTCCAAGTTCTTAAATTTCCAAGTTCTCAAGTTCCCAAGTTCTCAAATTTCCAACTTCTCAAGTTTCCAAGTTCTCAAATTTCCAAGTTATCAAATTTCCAGGTTCTCAAGTTTCCAATTTCCCCATTTCTTCATTTCTCAATTTCCCATTTCCCTATTTCCTACTTTCTACTTTCCCCACTTCCTCATTTTCCCATTTTCCTATTGCCAAATTTCCCACATCCCGTTTCCCTATTTCCCACGTACAATTTTCCCCAGTTTCTCATTTCCTCTTCTCCTATTTCCCAATTTCCCATACCCCACTTTCCATTTTCCTTAATTTCCTAGTTCCCACTTTCTGCTTTCCCCAATTTCCTAAGCCCCAGTTTTTCTAATTTCCTATTTCCGACTTTCTACTTTCTCCAATTCCATATTTCCCACTTTCCATTTTCCTTAATTTCCTATTTCCAACTTTTCACTTTCTCCGGCTTCTCACTTCGTCCTTTTTCTCTTCCCCAAAGAAATAAGTAACAAATACACCTAAATCAGTATAAAGGCATCAGTATAAAGACAGAATAAATAACAAATACACCTAAATCAGTATAAAGACATCAATATAAAGACAGTATAAGTAACAAATACACCTAAATCAGTATAAAGACATCAATATAAAGACAGTATAAATAATAAATACACCTAAATCAGTAAACCTAATTCTACAGAACGGTCCATAGGTAGTCGTTGAAGGATTCCATAAAATTTTTGAAATAAATAAGTAACAAGTGCGCCTAAATTGGTATTTTCTAGTTCTATAGAACGGTCCATAGGTAGTCGCTGAAGGATTCCGTAAAATTCTTGAAATAAATAAATAACTAGTACACCTAAATTACTATTTTCTAGGTTTGCAGAACGCTTCATAGGTAGCCGCTGAAGGATTCTGTAAAATTTTTGAAGTAACTAAGTAACAAGTAGTCCTAAATTGGTATTTTCTAGTTCTACAGAACGGTGCACAGGCACTCGCTGAAGGATTCCGTAGAATTTTTAAAATAAATAAAAAACAAGTACACCTTGATTGGTATATTCTAGTTCTACAGAAAGGTCCATAGATAGTCGTTGATGGATTCCGTAAAATTTTCAAAAGACCCCAAGTAAACAGTGATATTACTACTCTATTAAAACCTTTATTACACAACACAATTTCACTCTCTTTATCCAAAGCGTGTTATTTATCGAACACATGAGTCTACATGACACATACAGATAGATATATGCAAAATTGCACGTCACAAGAAGATACATTTATCAACACCGTTTTGAATGCAAACATTTGTTGTCTTTGTTGAACACCGTATGCAACACCTGACACATGTCCACGTTATATAAACATTAATCATATATCTGAAACGACGTTGACAAAACAAATTAAGTTTGACTAGAGAGGAGAATTTTGTCAGAAAGAATAAATCCGTGTACAGAAAAGTATTCCGTATATCACATTTCTATACGTTCCGTTTTAATTACATCTTCTTCGTTCTTTATGCTTCTGACGTCCACTTAGACCTATCTTCTTCTCTTTCAATTTCATTCTGCTTGATAAATGCGGAATATTAATTTGGGGGACTATATCCGACTCTGATGGCATTTTATCGTACAATTATAATTCTGAGGGTTTTATAATCGCGGTTTGAATTATGCTTGGGGTTAGGGGATTGGGGAGTTCATTGTTTGGACGGGATTTTGGACAAATTTTTAAATATTCAGGTTTGGATTATAGATTTTTTAATTTGTAGATTGTTGAGGTGAAATTATGGAGTTTGATTGAAAATTGAAATTTTTGAATTTGTAGATTTTTTAGTTCTTAGATTTAGAAATTCCTGTGTTTTCAAGTTTCCAAATTAACAAATTTTCAAATTCCTTAATTTTCAAATTCTCAAATTTCCAAATTCTCAAGCTTCCAAATTCTGAAATTTCCAAATTCTCAAGCTTCCAAATTCTGAAATTTCCAAATTCTCAAGCTTCCAAATTCTCAAATTTCCAAATCCTCAAGCTTTCAAATTCTCAAATTTCCAAATTCTCAAGCTTCCAAATTCTCAAATTTCCAAATTCTCAAGCTTCCAAATTATCAAGCTTCCAAATTCTCAAATTTCCAAATTCTCAAGCTTTCAAATTCTCAAGTTTCCAAATTCTCAAATTTCCAAATTCTCAAGCTTCCAAATTCTCAAATTTCCAAATTCCCAAGTTTACAAATTCCTAAGTTTACAAATTCTCAAGCTTCCAAATTCTCAAATTTCCAAATTCTCGAGATTCCAAATTCTCAAATTTCCAAATTCCCAAGCTTCCAAATTCTCAAGCATCCAAATTCTCAAATTTCCAAATTCTCAAGCATACAAATTCTCAAATTTCCAAATTCTCAAGCTTCCAAATTCTCAAGCTTCCAAATTCTCAAATTTCCAAATTCTCAAGCTTCCAAATTCTCAAATTTCCAAATTCCCAAGTTTACAAATTCCTAAGTTTACAAATTCTCAAGCTTCCAAATTATCAAGCTTCCAAATTCTCAAATTTCCAAATTCTCAAGCTTCCATTTTTTCAAATTTCCAAATTCTCAAATTTCCAAATTTTCAAGCTTTCAAATTCCCTAATTTCCAAATTTTCAAATTTCCAAATTCTTAAATTCCCAAATTGTCAAATTTCCAATTTGCTAAATTCCTAAATTCTCAAATTCTCAAATCCTAACTTTCCAAATTTGCACTTCGAAAATTCCTAAATTTTCTAAATTTCCATATTCCCAAATCCCAATATCCTCCAATTCCCTTATTTCTAAATTCCCACATTTCGAATTTTTCTAGATTTTTCACATTTTCCCAATTTTCCCATTTTTCCCATTTTCCCAATTTTTCAAGTTTTCCCATTTTTCCCAATTTTCCCAATTTTCCCAATAGTCCCAGTTTTCCCAATTTTCTAAATTTTCTACAACTCCCAATTTTCAAGTCCCACAATCAGAAATTTCCACAATCCTAAATTTTCTAAATTCCTAATTCTTCAATTCTCCACATTCCAATTTTTTCAAATCCCCATATTCTACTGCCTCAAGTTTCCAAATCCTAACTCAACAAATTTCTCAATACCCAATTTGCAAATTTCTCAATCTCCAAGTTCTCAAACTTCTCAACTTCTAAAATTTCCGAATTTCTCAAATTCTAATTTTCCTAATTCTCAAACTTCGAATTCTCCTCAGACCTGTAACTTCTCAAATTTTATCAAGTAATTATTGTTATATTATAGTGTTATATAATAGTGATATTTTTTTTATCAAATAAAAAACAAATTAAAATTTAAAAAAATTCGAACCATTCCTTCTCAATACAAAATTTCAAATAAAACTTGCAAATCAATTGTCAAAAATTGCAACTGAAAAAATGATAAAAAATGAAAGTATTCCATACAGGACAAACACTCTAAAAACTTAATTGTTATTTACAAAACTTAATTTAATAGTCGAATACTCGTAGAATAACTTTGCGACGGTATTTGCTTAATTTATGAAGCGATAACTACAGTATTTATTTAACGGAGCTTGAACGGCCATTAACGATTGACTTTGACTGTTAAAACCTTCGGCACAGAAATAAATTGCAGCCCATGCTAATCTCTCAATCTGTTATATTTAAGCGGAATTGGGACAAATTTCGGTAGAACTGCTAATTTAAGAGTTTAAACGGAGGGAAATGGATAAATTGAAATGTACATTCAAAGACCTCGCAATTTGCAATTTTTTCCGTGATCCTTCAAAGCTATTTCTATGAAAACGATCACGACCTGTATAACAATCCACGATACGACAATGACTTTTTTTGGAAATACGAGCCATTCCGTAACTGCTCATTATTTCACTGTTATTGTACGCGTTTTGTCAAATATTTATTCAAAACTGTCCGCGGAAAAATCATTCACACGTTAACTCGTTAAAATGGAACAAAAAAGTATTTAATACAGTATGCAATAATAAGAGTTATTAAAACTATTGATTAAGTAATTATTGTAGCGAATACGATTATGAAGTATTTGAATATATTATACGCTGGATCCATTATTGAAAATCCATTAACAATTTTTCAGTGAAAAATTGCAGTTTGAGGTTTTTGTGTTAATTGCTGCAGAAAGAGCTGCATAAATGTTTTGCTAATTTACAGACATTTTTATTGTTGCATTTTAAAATAATTTTCCACAATTCTTTTTGGAATAATATTTCAAAATAATTGTTTGACACAATTTTCCAAAGTAGCTCTTTAAAATAATGTTCAAAATGTATTCAATTTTTTAAAAAATATTTTATTTGAAGAATGTTGAAATTTAGTTTTTAAAAAATGTAAAAAGCATGTTGGGTTATTATGTCGGATTTTAAAACATTTTGTCCAAATTAGTTTTTGAAACAATTTTTCAATACAATTGTTTGACACAATTTTCCAAAGTAACACTTTGAAATAATGTTCAAAAATTTAATTTTGTGAAAATATTTTATTTGAAGTATATTGAAAGTGCCAAACAGACATTTAACAACATTTACATTTAATTTATAAAAAATCTAAAAAGTTGAATTTTCATAAAATCTAAAAATATCTCCACAGAACAATATTTCATATAATTTTAACGAAGAGTAAAATTTGAAACCCACAGGGATTTAATTTCCTCAGATGACAACGTGACTCACAGAAAACGTTCTTGTGTCTCATATTCCTATAACGCGCAATTTTAATGTTCTTCAACGTTCATACAATTAATCAGAACCAGTCAAATGATTTTCTGAATACAATTTCGCGAGAAGCTGAGATTGAACGCCTTTAGGAAAGTTCTGAGTGCTAAATTGAATTTCCATTTGCATGAACGCGTACGTATTATAATATTTGCGATTGCGGAGACTTGTACTGTTGAAAGGATCTTAATGTTATCATTTACGAAACAGATATGAAACTTAACAGCGATGGAATACTGTGCTGCAATATTGTTTTAACCGATATTTCTGTTTCTAGCGTGCTACGTCACACTTCATAACCTAACGTTCGTACTGCACCGTATAATCTTCGTATACATTCAATTTGAAATTTTAATTTTTTATTTTGCAATCTACGTTTTCTTGTGGAGGTTTGTTGCGTTTTGCTTAGTTTTTATATTTGAGGTCTTTTAGGATTTTGTTAAATAAGTCAAGTATTGGGGTTTTTAAGTTTGAAAATAGGTTTAGTGAGTTATGAAGGTTCTAATAGATAAACTTTGAAATTTCCATATTTTTTAATTTTTAATCACTCAGTTTCTCTTGTTTTCCTATTTTCCTATTTTCTATTTTTCCCACTTCCTTATTTTCTCTCTTCCTACTTCCCAATTTCCCAATTTCCCAGTTTCCCAACTTCCCAATTTTCCAATTTTCCAATTTCCCATTTTCCATTTTCTCATTTTCTAATTTTTCCCTTTTCCTATTTCCCATTTTCCACTTTCCCGAGTTTCTCATTTTTCCCTTTTCCTGTTTCCCATTTTCCACTTCTCCCACTTTCTCATTTTTCCCTTTTCCTATTTTCCAAATTCCCACATCTCATTTTCCTATATCCAACTTTCCACTTTCACCACTTTCCCTCTATCCCATGTTCCCATTTTCTTAGCTTCTCAATTTTCCCTTTATGATTTTTCCATTTCCCCACTTTCCTATTTTCCATTTTCCCATTTCTCAATTTCTTAACTTCCCCTTCTTCATTTTCCCATTTCCCTATTTTGCACTTTATCACTTTCCATTTTCCTATTTTTCCACCTCTAACCTTCTCATTTTCCTCTCTCCCCAATTTCTCAACATCAAAATTCCCAAACTCTCCAATTACCACCCTTCTCACTACATCCTCATCATCCCAATCTCTAAACTTGCCACTTCAAAGTTTCACTTCCCAAATTTCCCACTTTCCCAACAATCCAATTCTCGCATTTCCCAATTCAAAATTGAATTAGACAAACATTTTCATTGTTTGTCAGTGAATTTGCATGGAGAATTTTTGAGAATGAACAATTTTAACATTGTCCAAACATTTTCATTGTTTGGACAATTTTGACATTGCATAAACGTTTTCAATGTTTGGACAATTTTGACATTGCATAAACGTTTTCAATGTTTGGACAATTTTGACATTGGACAAACATTTTCATTCTCAATGAACTTTTCATTGAACTTTTCATTGTCATTATTTCAAAGAAAATGTCTGCCTAATGTCAAAATTGTCCAAAATTGTCCACACAATGAAAATGTTTATCAAATATCAAATTTGTCCATTGTCAAAAGTTTTTCAATACAAATCTACTTCATCATACCTCTTATCGTAGTTATTAACACGAATGTCCATAACATTACCTCGCGTTGCAGACCGTAATGAAATGCACCTAAATGAGCAGACATACTGAGCAGAATAAAACGTGATTATGACACCGTGACATGCCTTCTGTAGCGAATTGATCGTGACAGGTTATCACATTCAGGAGGCAACTTATTACCACATATGTATCGATACGTGTACACGCGTCCACCTAGCCACATCCTTGACTCCGTATCATTTTGACAGAAATATTATTACAGTCAGTCACCAGTCGTCTGTCTATCACAGACCGCTGATTCTCTGGAGGGTTGTCCTCCTCTGGAGAAATCGGAGGCAATTCCGGAGATCGACGCAGCACTAACCGTGCGAAACCTTCATTTTTTTCCCTTAGCTGTTTCGAGATAACGAGGTGAAGCGATGATTGCAGACTACCCTATTAAAATTCTTTATCTTTTAACAGTACTTGTCACGTTTTGAAGCTTTCGAGTTCATTTGAACTTTACTGTATATACATTGGATTAAATGTAGCTTTAACTACTTGGTTTATATCGAGTCAGAGAATGTGACGCACCGTGCACATATGTCACATATGATATACCTAAATCATTCTTGCATAAAGGTCGAGTGTTGAACTCGATACCAATTGTCATTTGTATAATTGAAGATCTGTAAATCCATAGAAATTAAATTAAATGCATCTTCAACTCCTTGGTTTATGACATCGAGTCAGAGAATGTGATGCACCGTGCACATATGTCACATATGATATACCTAAATCATTCTTGCATAAAGGTCGAGCGTTGAACTCGATACCAATTGTCATTTGTATAATTGAAGATCTGTAAATCTATAAAAATTGAATTAAATGCATCTCTAACTCCTTGGTTTAAATCGAGTCAGAGAATGTGACGCGCTGTACACATATGTCACATATGATATACCAAAATCATTCTTGCATAAAGGTCGAGTGTTGAACTCGATACCAATTGTCATTTGTATAATTGAAGATCTATAAATCCATAAACATTGAATTAAATGCATCTTCAACTCCTTGGTTTATATCGAGTCAGAGAATGTGACGCACCGTGCACATATGTCACATATGATATACCTAAATCATTCTTGCATAAAGGTCGAGCGTTGAACTCGATACCAATTGTCATTTGTATAATTGAAGATCTGTAAATCTATAAAAATTGAATTAAATGCATCTTCAACTCCTTGGTTTATATCGAGTCAGAGAATGTGACGCACCGTGCACATATGTCACATATGATATACCTAAATCATTCTTGCATAAAGATCGAGTGTTGAACTCGATACCAATTGTCATTTCTATAATTGAAGACCTCTAAATCCAGGACATACCTTATATTTTATTTACTTATTTATTATTACTGCAGTAATAATTAGCTACCTGGCGCAACTGCTGAGGAACTTGTAGGTTAAGGGGTTAATGGCAGGGTGCATACATGTACATACAGATATGTGTAGTTGAGTTTATTTTTAAGATACGCAAGTTTCTTTGAAAAATATAAAGGTACTGATGGTTATACATGAAAGATACTGATTATGCTTGATTATACATTTTTGTAAGGGGTCTGTAGTGAAAATTAAATTCATACTTGGGCGATGATTTGGATTAACTGTGTTTTATACGTGTTTGTTTCGAAATTATTTTTAGATGAATATATTACAGTTTGCACTGTAATAAATTTGAGTGATACTGACAATACTGGAATAAACAATTAATAATGAAGAGTAGGTGACATAACCTCAATATAAGCGAAGAATTTGTAGGTTAGGTATCAATGCTAATTTTTGATATTCAGCTAGTCAGTACCAGTTCAGCTTTAAATACTCAACAAACTCAACAAGGTTTTTGTTTTAGTATCGATGAAAATTCCTTAACAACTGCAATTTAAAAATTAATAATGAATACGTATTTATTTTACTAAAGGAGTATGCCTCAGAAAAATTTCGATCCATACAATTATTCACTCTATTTAAAAATTTCAACAACTATACCTCTGACGCTTTTGAAAATGAAACTAACATAGAAATATTTTTCTATACCTCTAATAAAATTCAATTCCTTTAATTTTCAAGGAATTTTATTATGTTTATGGAAATATAAGTGTTGCAATAATATGAATATACACAATGCGATCAAAATGAATCAAAAAAGTTTAAATGATAAACTCAGCCATTTTGGTTTCGAATATTTGCACATATCTACGAATGTAATCCCGGAAAACTTCAAAATTTGAAAAATTGACGTTGCTACGAACGGTTAACCGAACGCAATTCAGGCATCCAACTGACAAAAAAGATTACACAGCTTTTCATCATTGCTGACATTGTTTGAAACCATTTAACCTTTAGAGAACGGCAGGCTTTTTCCTGAGTTTTCACGTGATGAAGTCACAATTTTGATATATGCGTTACCGTGTTATATTACGAAATATGAAAGATCATGGCGCTTGAAAATAGGTTTCCGGGCCATTAGATTAATAAAGATGAAATGGGTATATGGAATCTTCGTATGATTATAAATATCGGGAAATTTATTATTCGCGTAAGTGAGAAAAATTGCGATATAGTAAATGATATGGGAAAACTTTTTCGGTGATGGAAATGAAGTAACAAGGCTGGATCAAGATATGAAGGTTAGATTATACAAATTGTGTACAATGTGACATTTTTAATTATGAAAGACAGACGAAGAATATCTTAACTGAGGTATGCATTAATTGTCAAATAATTTTGATAATTTTAAATTATGAAACATGTTTAGTCCTAGAGTAGCAAGAGTTCCATCTCAAGTAATAATAGTTGGCTTTGTAGGATAAATTACAATATTAAATTTGAATTTGAGAATTCAAAACATGTATGCTTACATATATGATATTTTATACTTTTTCACATTCTCTGAAAATTAAACAAAAAATTTTTTTAAATTAAAATATTAAACCTATTAACCTCTCAAGTATTAAATACTAGAATTGTAAAATATTATAGTTTCTATATATAGACACTATAAAATATGAATATGTACTAATGTGTGACATGTGTGACAAACGACATATGTGATACCTGTGTCATAACTAATACCTGCACATATTAACTGGGATCAGTAAGAAATTCAATTTTGTAATTTGAAATAATTTTTTAAGAACTGAAAATATACTATAAAATATGAATATGTAGTAATGTGTGACATGTGTGACAAACGACATGTGTGACTCCTGTATCATAATTAACGCTTGCAAATATTAACTCGAGGTAAATTATAATATAATTTATAGTGACTACAATTGTACAATGCTCTCAAAATATACAAAGCAGTAAGAAGTTCCATTTTGCAATTTTAAACAATTTTTTAATAACATATGTGACATGTGTGACAAATAAAATATACCACATTTTTGTTATAACTAACGCAAATATTAATTAAAAGTAAATTATAATATAATTTATAGTGACTGTAGTTGTACAATGCTTTCAAAATGTACAAGGCAGTAAGAAGTTCAATTTTGCAATTTTAAACAATTTTTTAATAACAAATGTGACATGTGTGACAAATAAAATAACATTTTTGTTATAACTAACGCAAATATTAACTAAAGATAAATTATAACCTAATTTTTAAAGATTTCAACGTTTAATTAATTTCGAAATCTAAATCTAAAATAAAAGTTTTTCATAACAAAGCATTGTACAGTAACATGCAAACACAGTAACAGTACAGTCATGAAAAAAGAGCTGTTATGCACCAGTTATTCATTTTATCGTGAATTGATAATTACTTCTCGAAGTTATTGTACCACAAATGAAATGCCCGCAGGCTTGTAAACTGTGTCGCATTATTCTATTCGTGATTCGTAGCAATTTTAGGAGGTCCTTCGCGTTCAACGGTGCAGAAAGTGCTACTTCCATTGTGGAACAAAGTTATAGACTGACTTCTCGTGAATGTTTGCCTCTTTCTGTGTTCCACATACATTCTTACCTTGTTACAAAATTTTCCACTTTACTCTGCCTGAGATCGGAACCATGCTCTATTATGTTGTTAGTCAAATTCCAGTTGCTAAGAAACATTGCTTCTAAGTGTTTTCACGGATAAAAGCTTGTAATATCATTGCTTAATATTGCACTGTCTGAAATACTACTCTTATGGTCATCACAAGGTAAATTAATTATTCACAGGAAAACAAACAAAAATTAATTTAATTACTCCACTGAAAGTTTTCAAGTTTCTTATAAAATATTTATAGTATTACTTTTAAATTTTCAAATTAACACTAAAACTAGCAGAAAGGTCAAATGACCCTCTTACAAGTTTTTCATTTTAACTTACAAAATTTATTAAAACAATTTCTTTAGAGTCTTTGCTAATCTTCATGAAGGTGTAGAATAAATGTGTGTATCAATTTATGTTTTATCATTTGTTTATTTATTTTTCAACTTCAGTTTTAATTTCAGAGTAAGCAAGTTCAAAACTCTGCATTATTTTTAATTTTTGCATTAAAAATATTATGTATTAAATGTATGTATTAAATAGTATAATCTAATACAATAATTTGTAGAATTAAACTTCCAATAATTTTTCGATTTGGAAATTTCCCCACACATTATTTATTAATATAACTTGGAATAATCTGCGTAGAATAATATTAATACGCAATGTGACCTACATGCGACATTTTCGAAATATTCCTGCAACGCAAAACGTGTAAAATATTACGTACATTTGTTATCCCCATTATTTTTACCAAATTGTAATATTATCGACTTTATCTTCCCCATTACTATACTAAGTTTCCGATTTAACGCCGTTTTGTCACAAATGGCGGGATTTATCAAATAGACAAAAAAAAATGTTCATTGCTTATTTATAGGTACAGTTTGCGTCATTTGTAAAATACGTAACTACGGTGTACATTCATAAATATCGCGACACAAAGTTTTAACAGCGACATGATGAATATTCATACGGCTCATCAAGCATGATTGTTCGAAACGTCATACCACTCAAAAGATATTGCAGGCTTGTTAGCCAGTGATATTTTCAATCCAGTTATCGAATAAAACCAGACACTTGCACTTTAAGGCATTATCGTAAAGAACAGTACTGCGCGAAACTCGTTCGCAACGTTAAAAGTTAATCGAACTCGTTCATCTACGAAAATGGACGACTTTGGCTATGCACCAAAAAGGGATCTGAGAAACGTGAAGGAAAAATTGTGTCGATATTTTTACATATGCAAACTGAATTGTTTATTTCGCGTTTCGTATTTTAAGTAAATGTTAAAGTAGCAGTTAAAGGTTAGGGGTTATTATCGAAATATAATAATTGGAGTTAAATTTGAGGCTGTTAGTGTTCAGGTTATGGTATTTTTTTAAGGTCAAATAACAGTGTACGTACAAATATATTTGCATATGCAGAATGAATTATTTATTTCTGCATTTTGTGTCTCAAATAATTATTAAACCTTGAGGGTTGTTGTAAAAATAATTAGAGTTAAATTTGACTCTGTCAAGGTTATGATACTTAAAGTTATATATTTTTTAATATAAAAAAATGTAATTCTTTAATAAATAAATAAAAATAAAAATGATGATATATAATAGTATTTAAATCTTAACAACTAGAAATGTGTAATGTGTATAACAATTTTACAACATAGTTGAGTATTGAAGTTATGGTACAAGATGTACAAATATTCTCTTCTATTGTTATGAAGTTTATTATAAAGTTTACTATAAAGTTTAAAAGTATAGTACCTATTCCATTTTGCTAATTCATGAACATTGAAACTCTCCCACTTTTCTAATTTAAAAACATTGTAACACTTTTCATAGTTGACAAACTACTGCATTTTTAAATGTTACAATATTCTATTTTAAAAGTATCTTAATCATTTAATTTTACGATTATTCGATTTCTCTGATATTGACAACTTGAATTTTCCGATATTTCTACGTCACAATTTACTTCATTCAGATTCCAAATATACCGTAATCAATTGTACCTTTATATCATGAATTTAACATTAGATTTAAGGACGTCATCCATGCACTTTCAAATTAAAAATAAAATACAACGATAAGTAGGTAAATGTCGAAACACAATTGTAATTTATACAATTAGTTTACATTTAAAAAATGTTAACACAGGTAACTTATTAGATTAATTTCTGTAATTTAAAAAAAAGAAATCCAAGGTACGTCATTTTAATCTAGTACTATAACAATTTTTTTCTTGCAGCAACAAAAATGAAAATCACAGTGTTTAAATACTTGAATACATAACCTCCAAATAAATAACAGAACTATGTGTATAATTACCAAACTAGTACCTAATTTAGATAAAAATATACGATCATTAAAAACATCTTAATTCCTGTAATTTAAAAATAAAAAATGCGTCATTTTAAATTGTTTAACCCCTTGACGCACCAGGTGCGTCAGTAATACTGTAACGTTAAATCAAATAAAAAAAAATTACAATATTAAGCACATTGTAGATTTTCCTTGATTGTCAAAAATAATAATTAGTATTAAATTCCAAACTCAATCATACTGCAAATAGAATTTTGGTTTTTTAAATCTGAAGTGTAATGTGCATCGAGTGTATAACCAAAATAAATTAAACCTGCTAATAATTTTCCAGAGCACCATAAAAAGTATTCAAATACGTGAGAAGCTACATAAGTGAATAAAAAGACTAAGATTTGTGTATACCTCTCAAGTATCTATTTTAGATCAGAATATATGATCGGAATACATGAATATATGAATTATTCCGTTTGAGTAGTTCACGTATCAGTGCACGTCCTTCCAGGAGCACGTGTTTGCCTAGCACCCTCATTATGTACCGAAAAATCTACGTAAAATCCCTACATTAATCATGTCACAGTTCCCAAATCCGCAAGATCGCATAATAATCCTAATCCCTACTTCCAATTATCCGAATCAATCAAAGCGAAGATGGTAGCAATGATTTACCCAAAAAAAATTAATCGAAAGTGTTCTAACGGGGAGCTTTCGGAGCGCAGCGGGCAACGCGGGATTTGCATAATCATAATAAATGGTGTGCAAGGAACACGTATACAACAAATATCCTTTATTCCTTAATCCGTTTATCCGTTACGTTCTTCCATTGTTTGCTGCTATTCCGGGTTAATTCATTCGGCAAAAACCATCGCAATTTTCTATCGCGAAAACTTCTATGCCGTCAGAATTATGTAACTGACGTAGCGGCTATTACCGACGTAGTGTAACGAAAATACCTAACGAAAATGGCAATTCGCAATTTGATTGTGCGATCACTCGAATAAAAGTGTTACGCGTACGATAGTTGAAAATCGTGAAAAATTATTGAAAAATTCGGGGTCGTGCAATTAATCGCTCACCCTGTGATCGATGAAGGGCTGCGGCGATGGTCAGCGTAGTCCACAGGATTATCAGGTGTTTTGTTATTGTCATGGTCGATGTTCCCGGTTTTGTCACTATCACGCACAGCCGGAAAACGCACGCGAGACCGAGTCCAGATGCAGACTGACTTGCCGTGAGAAGTCCTGCAGGAGCAACACGACACGCATGCGTCCTGGTCCCCACGTGCCTTGTCTCTTTCGTGTCTTTACTACTTGGGACGCTTGCGATGCCACGGACGCCTCGCCTCGTTCTACTAAGATTTTGGATATTTGTCGAACTACTTGCAAAAAAAGGGTGCAGCTGCTTTTAAGAGGGTAGCTACTTCTCGAAGCGTGTTCGGAAAGTTTATAGCGCGTGGGAGGCTGCCTTTCAAATTTTAAGCGACACCAACTTTATGGGCGATACGACCATGGTGAACATTTTAAATCGGACGATAAGGTTTGCTGCTGGAAATTAATATTAACTGGGAGGAAATATTAGTGACGGGTTTTATACTTATAGTGGGTTTTTCGGGGGTTAGGAATTTTTAGAGTTTGAGGGTTTGAGATTTAGGGACTTAGAGATTTATGGGTTATGAGATTTATGGACTTTGAGATTTATAGATTTCTGGATTTATGGAATTTGGAATTTATGGGTTTTGAGGTCTGTAGGTTTTGAAATTTGGAGATTTAGGGATTTAGGGATTTAGGAATTTGGAGATTTGGAGATTTGGAGATTTAGGGATTTAGGAATTTGGAGATTTGGACATTTAGGAATTCAGGGATTCAGGGATATAGGAATTTGGAGATTTAGGGATTCAGGGATTCAGGGATTCAGAGATTTAGGAATTTGGAGATTTGGAGATTTGGCGATTTGGTGATTTGGAGATTTAGGAATTTAGAGATTTGGAGATTTGGTGATTTGGGGATTTAGGGATTTAGGGATTTAGGGATTTGGAAATTTGGAAATTTGGAGATTTGGACATTTGGTGATTTGGTGATTTGGAGATTTGGAGATTTGGAGATTTGGTGATTTGGTGATTTGGAGATTTGGTGATTTGGGGATTTAGGGATTTGGAAATTTGAAAGTTTGGAGATTTGGAGATTTGGAGATTTGGAGAGTTAGACGTTTAAAGATTTGGAGATTTAGCTATTTGGATCTTTAGAGATTTAGAAAATTGGAACTTTAGAGTTGTGAAAATTTGGAGAATTGAAAATGTGTAGATTTCGAATTTTGCAGATTTTAAGATTCAAAAATTTACAACTTCCAAAGTCATAAATTGAAAAATTTTCAAATATCCAAACCCCAAAATTTTTAAACTCTAAAAACTTATATTTTTAAATTTTCAAATGTTCAAATCTCCCAATGAATGTCCAAACTCTCATAATTTGAAGATATCAAATTAACAAGCTTCCAAATTTCCAAAAATCCTCAAATTTCCAAAAATCCTAAAATTTCCAAAATTCTAAAATTTCAAATATTCATATTTCCAAACGCTCAGCTTTCAAATAAGTTCTCAAAATCTAAAATTTAAAAAACTCAGCCACAGAAATCTCCAAATATTCAAATCAACCCCCTAAATTTGCATAAGTACAATAAAAATTTGTCCATCCCTCAAAATTACGTGAAACGAGTAATAAAATTCGCGACTCTACTTTTTCCCTCGAAATCATTTATTAAAATTCGACAAACAGTTTTTGAATGAGGCCAACAATAAGCACCGCGGCAATCAATAATCTCTTGTCACATTTGCGGTGATTTTTCGATGGCCGTGCAATAAAATTCGAGCAGCTTTAAATCAAAACACGCGAAAAGATCGGGAATTTAGTTGTCAACTTAATATAATCATTTTATGTGGCGTGATTATAGATACAACAAGCGTAGTTCGAACGTTTTATTCGGTTGATTTAACTTTTAAATATGGAAGTTCTCTTCGGGTCTGTGTTAATTTGATACAGCGGTTCAATCGCGAGTATGAATGCATAAATTGAAAGTACGTAGACGATAAATTGCGTCGATGGTCGTGGAGAAGCAGCGGAGCTTTCATATTTATTAGTAAACTGCACATTTTTATGCATTTATAACAAAGTATGCAAAACATAATATGCTAGCGGTGTGCTTTGTGTAAAGAAACAATCAGATTGTTTAGAATATGTTAAAATGTACAGTGTATGCAAAGAGATGGTTGCATTAAGGAGGAAATGTATACGAATGTACGTACGTGTATTTACATAAGTACTTTATTTATTGCACGCGTATGTTCGTGTGCTGAATCTGAAGGGATTTAAATAATCTTTGGATCTTGCGAGTTTCTGAGAATAGCAAGACGTTTCATTTTTAATACTTTAATTTAAATTTTATTTAAATGGTTTTTAATATTTTAAATATTTGTAATGTTTAATGGGGACGTTAGAAAAATTAATGTTTTTGTAGTTGATTGAAGGTGATTCTTGCTTTAAGCTTCTACTTTTGTAATATTTTGCAGAATTTGCAGATTTCGAAAATTTCAAGAATTTAACTTGAAAAAATTAGAGAATTTTTAAATTCCAGAATCCTTGAAAAATTTAGTGATATTTTAAAGTTAAAAGTGTCTGAGTTTCTGTGTTTTTAAATTTCTAGGTTCAAATTTCTAAACTTTGGAGATTCGAAATTTTAGTTACAGAATTTCTAAATTTTTAAATTTTAGAGATTAAAATTTTAGTTTCCCAATTTCTAAATTTTTAAACTTTAGAGATTCTAAATTTCTAAATTTCTATATCTGAAAGTTTCTATATTTCTGTGTTTGAAAATTTCAAGATTTACAAATTATTGAATTTCTGTTTTTGAAAATTTCAAACTTTACAAATTTTTGAATTACTGTCTTTGAAAATTTCAAGATTTACAAATATTTTAATTACGGTCTTTGAAAATTTCAAGATTTATATATTTTTGAATTACTGTCTTTGAAAATTTCAAGATTTACAAATTTTTTAATTACTGTCTTTGAAAATTTCAAGATTTACAATTTTTCGAATTTCTGTCTGAAAATTTCAAAATTTACAAATTTTTGAATTTCTGTCTATAAAAATTTCAAGATTTACAAATTTTTTAAATTCTGTCTGAAAATTTCTAATAATCAAATTTCTAAATTTCAGAGTTTTTAAATTTCTATTTTATTAAGTTTCTATCTTTAAATTTCTTTTAAAGACATCAAACCAATATAAAATTTTAAAAAATGATTAGGCAACCACACAATTACAATAATTAACAAAAATAGTATATCAGTAAAATAAAAATATGCTAAAAGACCTATGTGTACATGAATGTTTGCGAATGTGGTCAAAGAAAACGAGAAAATAAAAGAACGAGGGTTGAAACAGAAAAGGAAGGAGAAAATAAAAGGAGCTGCAATAGGGCTATAAGAAGTAGATAGTGTGCAGTAAAATGATAAGTAGGTCAATAATAAAATGAAATAAGTTATGGCAATAAGGCGAATATGAATGGAATGAGTGGAAAAATAAAAGTAATGAACGGATTAGTTTAGCGGAAATAGGATAAATATAATCCGAATCCGAATTTGTCGGTTACGAGAAAATAAAAAGCACAGCGTGATATGACTCGTTAAACAGAATATCTTGCTTTGAAAGCTTTGCAAAAATAGAAAAATGCTTTTTCGTAAATGATGAACGTCGGAGTATGATAAAACATCAATATGTGGGAAATTTTGTAAATATTGGAATAAAAATGTGAAAGATATAAGATATGAAATGTACAAAATATGAAAGGGGTTCGATATTAACATCAACGATGAAATATGAAAAATGTACACAACGTATAAAAAAGAATCACGTAGGTTTCATAAATGTTGGTATCAAACTGTTAACAGTAGAAAATGTGGAGTATGAAACATATGTAAAAATGTGTAGATGATTTTATGAGAATCAACAGGAAAATTTGATGAATATCAACCATGAGAAAATCAACACATTTCATTTCCTCAATGAAAATATAAAGTTTGCAGTATACAAAATACAAAAATACATTTCATGTAAAAATTACATTAAAATAATTATTTTAGAAAATACATTAAATCACATTAATCAATTTAAGCAACAATAAAATAAATATGGACAAATAACTAAAACAGCAGTGAAATAAATATGAACAAATAATTTAAACAGCAATAGAATAAATATGAACAAAGAATTAAAGTAGCAATGGGTACAAACAACTTCAGCAGCAATAAAATAAAAATGAACAAACAACTAAAATAGCAATAAAATAAATATGTATAAACAGTTTAAACAGTAATAAAATAAATGTGAACAAATAATTTAAACAGCAATAGAATAAATATGAACAAACAATTAAAGTAGCAATGGGTATAAACAACTTAAGCAACAATAGAATAAAAATGAACAAACGACTACAACACCAATAAAACAAGTATGAACAAATAATTTAAGGAGCAACAAAATAAATATAAACAAACAATTTGAATATTATACATCTTCCTGTGAATACACATTCGCAACGATTCGTAACTCGTACATCAATGCTCAGCGTAGTAGGAATAATAGAACTGCATTGAATATTCCACAAGTACTTTTACTCATTTATGTATTTCATTCAGCGAACTTAACACCGTGGAAATTACATCAGAAGTCGTTTGCGAAAAGCATTGTATTACTACTCAAAATTAGTTTGAACCATGCGCGTTGTCACGAATAGGTGAAGTGTGGAACAAAGAAGGGGAGAAGTACGTGTTTCAGCAACGCAGCGGCAGCCATCACGGAACGCACTAAAATCGTGAAACGGAATGGAAATAATTCGTTAGGTTGTTGAGACAGTTACGATGATTCTAACACTGGCGTACATCGCGTTTCTGCACTTCGAGCACATATTACGAAACAGCGGGGAGCTGAATGGCGATAAGGAAACGAGTAAAGGGAGTCTTTTAACGCCATTGTACTACGATCAAGAGGAAATCTAGCTTCCGTGGGAGAAATCCCGCTCGTTCATTTATTGGGACGTTTACGGGTTTCATTCATTTGTAGAAACGGTCAAGGTGGAATAAAAATTTAGGGAGATGGGGATTTTGAACTTGAGGAATTTGGGGAATTTAAAATTTGGAAAGGGTGGGTGTACGAAAGTGGGAATTTGAGGGTATGGAAATTTGGAACGTGGGAATTAGTGGAGGTAGGGATTTGGAAATGTGGGGAATCGGTGATCTGGGGATTTGGAAATGTGGGGAATGGGTGATCTAGGGAATTGGGAACGTATGAATTACAGGGTCCAGGGATATGGTGATCTTGGAATTTGAGAACAGAGAAATTAGTGGACTCAGGGATTTGGAAATGTGGAGAATTAGTGGACGTAGGGATTTGGAAATGTGGGGAATTGGTGATCTAGGGATTTGGAAATGTGGGGAATTGGTGATCTAGGGATTTGGAAATGTGGGGAATTGGTGATTTAGGGATTTGGAAATGTGGGGAATTGGTGATCTAGGGATTTGGAAATGTGGGGAATTGGTGATCTAGGGATTTGGAAATCTGGGGAATTGGTAATCACGGAATTTGGAAATGTGGGAAATTAGTGATCTAGAGATTTGGAAATGTGGGGAATTGGTGATCTAGGGATTTGGAAATCTGGGGAATTGGTAATCACGGAATTTGGAAATGTGGGGAATTAGTGATCTAGAGATTTGGAAATGTGGGGAATTGGTGATCTAGGGATTTGGAAATGTGGGGAATTGGTGATCTAAGGATTTGGAAATGTGGGAAATTGGTGATCTAGGGATTTGGAAATGTGGGGAATTGATGATCTAGGGATTTGGAAATGTGGGGAATTGGTGATCTAGGGATTTGGAAATGTGGGGAATTAGTGATCTAGGGATTTGGAAATGTGGGAAATTGGTGATCTAGGGATTTGGAAACGTGAGGAATTGGTGATCTAGGGATTTGGAAACGTGGGGAATTGGTGATCTAGGGATTTGGGAACGTATGAATTACAAGGTTTAGGGATATGATAATCTGGGAATTTGAGAACACAGAAATTAGTGGACGTAGGGATTTGGGAATGTAGGAATTTGGAGATGTAGAAATTCAGCAATCTAAAAATTTGGAACCAAAGGAATTAGTGGACCTAAGAATAGGAAAATATAAGAACTTGAATAAATCGAAAAATCAAGAAATATAAAAATCTACGAATTTCCGAGTCCATCAATTTCATCTCAAATTAAAAATTTTAGAACCAAAATTTGACACAATAATTACTGAACAATTCAAGAAATTTTAATGATCCTCAATTAATCATTGAAGTATTTGTTTTGATCATTTTACAGGAATTTTCCGTTTTATTATCGTAATTTATAAAATAAATGTTGTAAACGTTGAATTGTATTGGTATTTTCCCTGTTTGTGGTTATACACACACGCGAAACTTTCATGGAACGCGAGCTAGTCAGAGGATTAAATTGATATGCCACTTTGTAATACGTACCTCTGTACCATTAAATGGTATCAGGCTTTCTATGTTTCGAAATCCGTCAATGTTTGCTGTAACTGGACTCATTTGCTACTGATAGTGATTCGAAATCATTATCTAACTAACCGGCTTAGGGGCGGTGGACAGTGTAATGCATGAAAGGATTTATTAGATTTTATTTTGGTAAAATTTATTTTTATGATACGGAAATGTATAATTAGTACAAAAAGGGTTTTTCTTGAAATTAAGAACTGATATATAAAAATTATAGTTATTATGCCAGAAGTAATGTTTCAGATTTAAAATTTAGTATTTTTTAGTATTTTAATATTTCTGATGTGAATAATTGTAGTCTTTTAATCACAGCAAAAATTGTAAAGAGCAAGGCTTCTTTCAATCGGTATAGAATAAATATCATTTTAGGATATTTCTTTCATTAAATCACGTCAGACTTTCCACCATTTTGATCATTCAATCACGACAGACTTTTCACCATTTTGATCAATCAATCATGTCATACTTTCCATTATTTTCGCTGTTCAACCGTGTCAGACAATCCGCCATTTTTGTCATCGAATCTGTCAGACTTCTCAACATTTTTCCCATACTTTTCACCAATTTTGTCACCGAGTCCCGTTGGAATTCTCTCTAGTTTCGTCATTGAATCACGTCAAACTTTTCATCGTTCTGCCGTTGTATCATTTTTCTCTTTGAGTTATGTCGCACTCGTAGCCATTTTTATCGTCGAATCATGTCAAACTTTTCACCGTATGTGCCATTAAATCACGGTAGAGTTTTTATCATTTTTCAATGGTGATTTGTGTCACACTTTCTGTCATTTTTGTAGTTGACACAATCTTCCACCATTTTGTTTTTGAATCATGTTAGACTTTTAGCAATTTTTGTCATTGAATCATGTTAGACCTTCTGCCATTTTTATTGAATCGTGTCAAACTTTCTGTCATTTTGTCACTGAATCATGTTAGATATTCTGCCATTTTTATTCTTGAATTCTGTCAAATTTTCTGTTACTTTGTCATTGAATCATGTTAGATATTCTGCCATTTTTATTCTTGAATTCTGTCAAACTTTCTGTCATTTTGTCATTAAATCATGTTAGACTTTCTGTCATTTTTATTGTTGAATCATGTCAAACTTTCCGTCATTTTGTCATTGAATCATGTTAGACTTTCTGTCATTTTTATTGTTGAATCATGTTAAACTTTCTGTCATTTTGTCATTGAATCATGTTAGACTTTCTGTCATTCTGTCACTGAATTATGTTAGACTTTCCGTTATTCTGTCACTGAATCATGTTAGACTTATAGCAATTTATGTCGTTGAGTCATATTGACCTTCTGCCATTTTCATTGTTAAATCATATCAAACTTTCCGTCATTTCGACATTGCAGTTTGCTTCCCAGCCATTATCCTCGAATTACATCAGAATTGCTATCATACTCCTCATTAAATACTATCAAACTTCCTCTCATTTCGCTCATTAAATGATATTTAACTATTTTTAACCGTGGAATCATATCCGAGTTTCCGGCATATTTATCATTAACCATGAAACCATTATCTTGTCAGTTTCTCATAGAATCTGTCACATTTCTCGAAGTCAGACTTTCAGCCATTTTGTGCCCGAATCCCGTCAGACTTTCCGCCATTTGATACGCAGCGACCTAGCATCACCCGAACGTTATTCGTTTTATCCGAATATTGAATCTACCGTATCAGCTACTCTACGCTATAACAACCTACTCTAGCCGTCAAATGATGCGTTAAAGAAGTAAATAAAATTGAGAAAACCGAGCGAGAGGGAAAAATAGAAAAAAAAATATATAAGAGGAGATAAAAGGGAGAGCGTCGAGATAAAATGAGCGAAGAGAAGAGAAGGTATGACATAATAAGAGTGCAAACACATTCTACCAAACGAACGTCGAGAGATTCACCTTCCGACTTTCTCGTTTGATATGAATTTTCCTTTGCTGGCGGACATTAGCGTACATTTTTCATTTAGTGGATCGCGGTGGAAAATCTTGCGCTAAAAACCGGTGACGTCGATCTTAGTCAAACGAGAAAACTTTGCGGATTAAACGCAATCAAGTACCGATAATTTTCTGGCGAATCGAATTTACCCTTTCTGAGGGAGTTACAAGGATTTCCGTGGCTTCTGAATCAAAGGAAGACTGTGTTCTTTGATAGCTCCTATTCTGACATCTGATAGCTGCTTCACGTGTTGCAAATTTATAATAAATCGTAAAATGCAGGTATTGTGTCCTAAACTTGATTACGATTTCAAAGTACAAATATTTATTTTCGGAAACGTACAAAATTCACGACTGTCCAGAGTTCGAATTAACACATTGATTGATCTTGCAGTCACTCGCAGAGACGCGGATGAATATTTCAAGTTGGTTCGAATCTGCCGGATAGTCTTGAATAGTTTATGTGTACTTCGAAAAAGAGAAGCAATGTTTGTAATTAGAGTTGAATCTAGATGAGATAGATTCGAACCCTTTATAAGTACACCGCCGGCTTTCCCTGGAGAAAAAGAGGCAACGAGGTTGCGAAACTTTCTTGCACACACACAAACCTCCTGGGTCAAAATGTTCGAACATTTAATAGCATAAATTTTCCTACTTCTGCTTTCGAATTTGAAGCATTTCATGCAGTTTTGAGATAAATAGGGTGAAATTTAAATAAACGTTAAATAGGGTAATATTCACGCGGGAAATTGTTATACTTATTTTTAGTAATTAGTGAAATTGATGAACTGACACTCGTTTGATAAACTGGGGTGTACTTGTCTAAGCATGATGCGTAATAACCCTAGAGTATCAAGATGAATGGGACCTCCGTTCATACTCTCCCTAGAGAGGGCTAGTATCATATCTCGAGAAGTGTAAGAGGCTTCGAATCTTGATCAAATATATCCGAAACTTTAATGAACAGATGAATAGATGAAAATAGTTTATCTGTAGCTTTTCTGTTTACAATTTGTACTGTTTCAAGTTTTTTGAATGAGTACGAATATTCTTTGCATCTGGTTTTAAAATTGCAAACTTTATGTAATTTGATTACTTTGCAAAGGAGTCACATGGAGGTTCTTGAATATCTGCTTTAATTGTGATGCAACTTGCAATTTAATTCAGAGAACATTTTCGATGAGATCTTTTATTCTTGGTAGAGTGAAATAATTTCAAGGTTATTCATACTTCTTCATTATACTTTTTGTAAATTTTAGTTAATGTTAAAATGCATTCAGTAGTTGCATAGTAGTTTTTGAAGTGATCCATCAGTACGACTTTGAATATTAATAATTATTCTATTACACTAATTAATCTTCTAATATTCACACTGACTAATAATTCTATTTATTAACATATTTTAAATTATACAATTATTTTATTGTAATGAAATATTTTGTTATAATCCAGTTATTCTTCATAATTGATATTTTTTTATTCTTATACTAATTCTTCATAATTGAGTTAATGTGTTATATTTTTTTTAATGATATATTCTATCCTATTTTTTTCTATAAAAGCTCTATTTGTTAGCATAAATTGCCACTAAAAAAATTTTCCAATTTAATAAATGTAGAATTTCTTACAATTTTTTAAATACACGTTTGATGTTTTTTTAAACTACAACAACCAAGTGTTGATTTAACAAATAAACATCAATTATAAAACATAATTTGCTAACAAAATTACCAAATTAAAATCTGCAAGCTTAATTTTCTCTCTGAATAAATTTTCAATTATACAATTACTTAATTAAAAATTCTAATAATATAATTATACTATAACATCCATTATAATGACACAATTATTCCATCTCATTTTTCTTCATAAAAGCCCTCTTTTTTACCATTCAAGCTACACAAAAAATTTCATACATGTAAAATTTTAACAATTTTCTTCATGCATTTTAATATTCTTTTTTTACCTGAAAAATTGATACCTGATTTTATAAAAAATTGTTACGAAAACAAAATTTGCAAGTTTACATATTTTTCCAAGAACGTTACATGAGCAACGATATTTGATACGTTCAGCTTTAAACGTAGCCATATTGTACCGCGATTATAAAAGCACTTGTTTTGCACATTACATTCATTCCGTTCAACTCCGCATGAAATGGATTTATTATTCGAATGTCAAAGTGAACAAAGTTACATAATACAATATAAATGTTTTAATATGGCAGTACGGTAATCTGCGAAGATCCATTTCCATGGAACTGAAAATGTAGATGTATCTCGGAGAGACATTGTGAAAACGTTATTTACGATCCGTGTACTATCAGTCTTAATTATTGAGTCGCGTGTGATATTTACGGGCGGACATTTTGGAAAACTGTCGCTGTTGTGGATTAATACTTTCGATTTTGGAAACCGATATATTATTGTAAGGAGATTTAGAGAAGCTGAGTGTTTAGGCAGATGGTTTGGGGAAGATTGAATCAGAGTTTGAGGCAAATAATTTATTTTAATATTCACTTCTTATGTTTTCATATCTCAAAATTTGTATGTCTTTAAGTTCTTAATATTTGTGATTGTAATATTTCTGATTTGTTGAATCCCTAAATTTCCAGTACTCAGATCACAAGACTTCAGATTCTAACACACTTAAGATCTTATATTTTCAAATTAATAAGCTTTCACATTTCAAAATTTAGAAATTTCCAATTCCTTAAATTCTCAAATCTCCAAATTTCCATATTTCCAAATCCCTAAACCTATAAATTCTCAAATCTCCAAATTCCTAAACCCCTAAATTTTCAAATCTCCAAATTCCTAAACCCCTAAATTCTCAAATCTCCAAATTCCTGTATTTCCATATTCATAAATCCTAAAATTCTCACATTCCCAAATTCTTATATTTCCAAATCCCTAAACCCTTAAATTCTCAAATCATCAAATTCCTATATTTCCATATTCCTAAATCCCAAAATTCTCAAATCCCCAAATTTTTAAACCCCTAAATTCTCAAATCTCTAAATTCCTATATTTCCATATTCCTAAATCGCAAAATTCTCAAATCCCCAAATTCCTAAACTCCTAAATTCTCAAATCACTAAATTCCTATATTTCCAAGTCCCTAAACCCCTAAATTCTCAAATCCCCAAATTCCTAAACTCCTAAATTCTCAAATCACTAAATTCCTATATTTCCAAATTCCCACATCCCTAAATTCTGATATTTTCAAATTTTTAAATTTCCAAATTCTCACCTCCCTAAATTCCAAATTTCTGACTTCCAAAATGCACAAATTTCCAAGCTTGCAAATTTCCAAATCTCACCTCCAACCCTCAAAGTTTCCAGCATTCTAATTCTTAAATCCCTAAACACTCAAATACTCAACTTCCAAAATCTTCCTTTCTTCTACCTCCAAAATGTCCACCTTCCTAAATAAAAAAAATCATCACAAACGTACCATAAAAAATGATGAAATATCAGATTTTCTACCCTTAAATTTTCCCTAAAAAATTCCACACCGTTACCTGAAACAGTGTGCTCAAACACCTAGCATGCTGTCAATTACACTGTTCTAAAAAAATTGTTCGACAATTTTTCAAAATTGCCACCTACACCCTAATCGAATCTGTCCATATAAACAAATGTTACAACATCCACAAAGAATTACTTGATCGGCAGTTCTGGCCACAACGAAACCAGTGAACTAGGTAATAATGAGACTAATAATTCGCCTGTGGAAGCCTCTCACGTTCTACGTAATTCACTGGCTTGAGTACAAATGGCTCTCCCAGTTTCTGTACCGTTAATGTTAATATACAACGTGCAACCACACGTGGAGCATCAGATTTCTAATTCTAATAAATCCCGTATGGGGCGTGCCAGGCTGCATTGCGTCTGTAAAACGTTGGAAAATGGACCTGGTAATTCTTTAATGAACTACTGCTACGTGGAAATAGTGACGGATGAAATATTGATTTGACTTTTGAGCAGAAAATCTCAATTTCGAGATCTTTAGGTTAGGTTAGTAGTAGGTTTATAGGTTATATTAATAGTAGGTTAATAGGTTAGGTTAGTCAGTTAGGTTATTAGTGGATTACTAGCTTAGGTTAGTAGTAGTTTAGTAAGTTAGGTTATTAGTAGGTTTGTAGGTTAGGTTAGTAGTAGGTTAACAGGTTAGATTAGTCAGTTGGGTTATTAGTCAATTACTGGCGTAGGTTAGTAGTAGGTTAACAGGTTGGATTAGTCAATTAGGTTATTAGTGGATTATTAGCTTAGGTTAGTAGTAATTTAGTAAATTAGGTTAGTGGTAGGTTAATAGGTTGGATTAGTCAATTAGGTTATTAGTGGATTATTAGCTTAGGTTAGTAGTAATTCAGTAAGTTAGGTTAGTGGTAGGTTAATAGGTTAGGCTAGTCAATTATTAGCGTAGGTTAGTAGTAGGTTAATAGGTTAGGTTAGTCAGTTAGGTTATTAGTGAATTATTAGCTTAGGTTAGCAGTAATTTAGTAAGTTAGGTTATTAGTAGGTTATTAGATTAGGTTAGTAATAGGTTAATAGGTTGGATTAGTCAGTTAGGTTATTAGTAGATTATTAGCTTATGTTAGTAGTGGGTTAATAGGCTAGGTTAGGTTAGTCAGATTATTAGTATATTATTAGCTTAGGTTAGTAGTAGTTTAGTAAGTTAAGTTATTAGTAGGTTATTATATTAGGTTAGTAGTAATCTAATAGGTTATGTTAGTAGTAGATTAGTGGGTTAGGTTAATAGTAAATTAGTAAGTTTTGTTACTAGTGGGTTAGTACGTTAGGTTAGGTTGTTATAATATAATGTATTATAAAATATTGAAGTATTAAAGTGTGTGTTTTTTATTGGTTCAAATGTTCAAGTACTGTACTACATGTTTTTTATTGCTCAAAATATTCAAGGATTACAGTATAAATTTTTTATTATTAAAAAGTAATATTAATTTAAAAGTAATAATTGATGTTGAGGTTAGGATACAAACAATTATTGTTTAAAATGTTCACATAGATGGATAATGTACTTTAATAATGTACATACATGTTGATTTGCAACTTATACTTGTTAATTATAATTATACTGTGCAATTTGAATAATTGATGTTCCTGATGAAATTGTTTATACAATTTGAATGATTTATGTACATAATAATATCAATATATAATAATATGTATATATAATTGAAACACTCAATTTGAATAATTTATATACACAAATAAACTACATTATATAAATAATTTGAGTTATTATGTTATTAAATTAAGTAACATGTCTACATAACAGAACAACCTAACCTATAATGTGATGTGACCTAGCTTACACTACATATTATGTTACATTGTTATACATTTAAAGTATCGTATAATAAGCTAAATAAATGAACAATGTACGTACGAACCCATCAAAGTAATTAACACGAAACCATGCAATTATAATAATCTCCCTAGACAATTAATTTGCGAACAGAATCGAATAATACTAAAACGTGCGAACGTCTCATGACTTTTGACATAAAGCAAACTAACAGCACGGAACGACGAAATAGTCCCATAAACGTCTGTCCTTCATTTATGCATACACACCTCGCATACAATTCGCCATAACCCACAACAAACTCCTCTTGATTGCGCGTACAAGTGTGCCGCACTTCAGAGCGTTGCTCGACTCTGTTCGTTAGAAGTTCCATCTTTCTTCAATTTACGACGAGTGATGTTTCCATCTATCCGTCCCTTGCCTAACATCTAACAGCTTCAGATGTAGTGCACTTGTGGTCATGTAGTACCTCTTCTTCTTTGGAACCATCAAGCCATTTAGTGCACTGTAGTTACGATATCGCAACTGTTCGATTTTCTACAATTAACGAGCATGGGTATTAACGGCTCTGTTATGGGTGTATGTTTACTGCGACAGTTAGGGACTTTATGGTGTATTGGGGTGCTCGATTTGATGTCTTCATTGGTAGTTTGATTATGCGATCGAGTGTTAGTTTGGTTGTTAGTCTGACTGTTAGTTTGACTCTTTGATTGTATTGATTACATTGTGATTGTGTAATGATTGGTTTGTAGTCTCTAGGAACTTGTGATTTTATATGTGAATTATATGTGAAGATTTTTTTTTATATGTGACTATATGTGAATTATATGTTAAAATTTTTTTTATATGTGAATTATATGTGCAGATTTTTTTTTACATGTATCTTTATATGTGAAAATATATGTGAATTTTTGAATTGAAAAAGTTAGTTGAGAATTAAAAAATTTGACAAATTTGAGAATTTGAGAAATTAAAAAATTCACAAATTGACAAATTAACAAACTGACAAATTGAAAAATTGAAAAATTGAAAAATTGAAAAATTGAAAAATTGAAAAATTGAAAAATTGAAAAATTGAAAAATTGACAAATTGGCAAATTGGCAAATTGAAAAATTGAAAAATTGAAAAATTGAAAAATTGAAAAATTGAAAAATTGAAAGATTGAAAAATTGAATGATTGAAAAATTGAATGATTGAAAAATTGAATGATTGAAAAATTGAATGATTGAAAAATTGAATGATTGAAAAATTGAATGATTGAAAAATTGAATGATTGAAAAATTGAAAAATTGAAAGATTGAAAGATTGAAAAATTGAAAGATTGAAAAATTGAAAGATTGAAAAATTGAAAAATTGAAAAATTGAAAAATTGAAAAATTGAAAAATTGAAAAATTGAAAAATTGAAAAATTGAAAAATTGAAAAATTGAAAAATTGAAAAATTGAAAAATTGAAAAATTGAAAAATTGAAAAATTGAAAAATTGAAAAATTGAAAAATTGAAAAATTGAAAAATTGAAAAATTGAAAAATTGAAAAATTGCCAAGAAAATTTATAAAATTATAAATGTGGAAATTTATGCATTAAGAAATTCAGAAAGGCAAAACCTCAGAAACTAAAAAGACACAATATTTAAAAATAAAAAAATTCACAAGTCTGCAAACTAATAAATTTGAGAATAACGAACTAAACTATTAAACGTGCTTCTATTTATGCAAATGGATCACCCTATAAAATAACCATACACATAAATTACGAGCACTAAAATAACAATTAAAACAGTTACCTTAATTACTTTACCAAAGACAATTTTACAGATAGTAGGTAATAAAAATAAACCTTTCCAAGAATAATCTTCAGCAAAATAATTAGGTACTTAAAATGGCAATAAAAAACTTATAACTGGAGCAATCAAAATTCAATAAAAATCAATTCTTCATAAAAGTTGGAAGCGCCCAATCATCTTTGGATTATGCTTCTCTTAATCGCATCATAAAATTATTTTCGCAAAGATTTAAAATGGAAATCGACGGGGAATATTAAACTGCTTCGTCGGCAGTACGAGTAATTGAATGGATAACAAGTGGCTAATAAATTATCGAAACTATAATTTACATTAATTATTATACGTCTTCGACAGAATACTATATGTATAAGATCTGTGATAGATAAATTTATTGTATTGTCAAAATTCTATTAATTAATAGCATTGCTATCGTTCTATCAATTATTCTATTAATTATTAATAAAAAATTTCAATATTAGAGATATGTAGTTTTTATAAAATATAATGTATAATAATAACATTAAAATAAAATACTGTAGTATAAAATTAGTATAAAATTATAATATATAATAATAAAATTAAAATAAAACATTGTAATAAAGTTAAATTAATTTTAGAAGAGGCATATATGAAGGTATTTGTAAAATATATTACAAATATATTACAAACATGTTGCAAATATATTACAAATGTATTACGAATATATTGCAAACGTATTACAAATATATTAGAGATATATAACAAATATATTACAAATATTTCTTCATTAGATTTTTAACCATTCTTTGCGGTACACATTCGACACCAAAATGGCGGCTTCGGAAAACATTGATGCAATCGATTCCATGCACAAAGTATCCTTTGCAGCAAATTTTCCCTAAATTATTCAAATAACAGTGTATGAACAAAACAACCATGGAAATTAGTATTGGCAAGAAATTTCAAATTTCCATTCGGTATAGGTGTTCGCAGCACCGAAATGAGGTGTGTTAATCAATAAGGAAAATTGCAGTCCATAAGGTACACGTTTCGCAAGCTGAACGAACGACCAATTAAACAGCTTTCCGAACATTATGTTCGGGCTAACAATTATAATTTGTATACAAACTGGGTGGCTGACAAATAGGTGCTAATGTAACTAATAACGTTTCGCGATACAAAATATGCATGCATAACACCGACCATATTGACGTTCTGAAATTATTATATTGCAATAATATAAACTGAGACACACACATGAATTGCTCGCTGCTTGTTTCGTGCACAGAAAATGGAATGTCGGTTTTACAAACTCGTGAAATATTTTGATGAAGTCGGTAATTTTTTGGTGAAGTTGGTAATTCCTTAAATATGTGGAGTAATTTTTGGAAGATTTCAAATTTAACTAAATGTATATGTAACTTTATCTTTACCTAACTAAATATTTCATTTGACATAACCTCTAACCTAACTTATCTAATTAACTGTATTTTTGTCTGATTAAAACTTAACCTCTAAAATTAATATAAAAATATTTGACTTAACCTCTAAAAATAATTACGAACTTGAATTCAGTTTGGAATAGAATAATTAGAGTCGAATAGTTTAGATTCAGTTTTTAGATTTTAGGTTAGTTTGACGATCAATTTTTACCGAGAGATTACCTAGCTGATCCACCATTTTGTTACGAATGAATGTGATTTCGTTTTATCTTTATTTCCACAGTGGGCAGATATTATTTTTTATTATTTATGACAAATCTTTACGATCGTTATTTTATCAACCCAGTTTTCGATATAAAACTTAAATTCTACTAAAGTATTCAGCAATCTTTACTGATTCACCATTTCCTTTCTTACTGTCAAAGCCTTTCAAACTGCCGACAGTTCCTGCACATAGGGTCCTTTTAAATGACCAGACTGAATAATTAAATACTAACAAGTTCTATGATTATCTATAAGTTATAAGTTTAAAATAGAGTTATTTGATCGAACTTCGTAGACACATAAGATATTCTCTGTATTATTCTTGAAATATTTAATCAATTAAAGTGTTATAACTGAAGAGTGGATAAATGTGTCGTATAATAAATTCACTCTTTGTGTAACGTTTACTTAAAGATATTACACTGCACTTTTAGGAATTTTATTTTTGAAAGTAATAATTGTTGGATGATGATGAGGTTAGGATGCTAACAATTTTACCAATAATTTTAATAACAATACCAGTATTTTCACTGTAAAACCAATAATGGTAGCAAGAATCATTAATCAATCATAAGATTGCACTGTTTTGTAATAAAATTAAACTTGTCTGACAATTTTGAGAAGATGAAAGATTTTTTTTTTTAATAAATGTCGACCATTTCTCTGACATATAAACAATCTCAAATATTGTTATAATTGAAATAATTGTAATAATAATAATAAAATATTAGTAATTTTTTAATAGTAGAAGGAAATAGTGCTAGAAGAACAATTAGTAATAAAATAATTACTAACAATATAAAAATAGATTTTTATAAGATAAAAACACTATTACACAACATTTGCGTATTCACCAAAAAATCCCATATATTTTTAGTACCAACATATACCAAAAATTAAAAAAATAAAAATTAATAATATTACTAACGTTAATACAATATTTCGGACAACGAAGCCTTAAAAATTTTTTTCCCTATTTCTAGCAATTCTTGCTCAGCACATACTTTTGTTTCTGGACATGCAACTAGAGATTTATAATAATTTTCTCGGGCGATCCTGATGCTAGTTACATTTGTATACGGGGATTTCAATTGCGTGTGTGTAAACAGCGCGTGCTTCCTTGCGTTCGAGTGAAACTTGCACACGCGTTCAGTCAACATGCAGTAAATATAAATTTCACGAAACACAGGGTTTTGTCAACGGAACGTGAGCACGGGAAAAAAGCGATGTCACACGTTCTTTTACACACTTCTCGGAGTTTGATTCGATCTAACTCCATTGTAAACTGAAGCTAGTCATGTTAAACATTTATGTGTATACAAAACGTGGAGGCAGAAGATCATGTCCGCCATTGTGATATACAGACGTTTTCGGTTCTTTGCGTTTCTGTTTCAAGATATTATAAGATTCTGAAATTTTCTAATATTTTATGATACTGAAATTTTATTTAAAAATATTTCAAGGTATTTTAAGACGTTTAGTGCTATTTATTTATTGAAAATATTTATTTTAGTGTATGTGTAATATGTGAAGGTTTTTATTTGAAATGATACTGAAAATTTATTTTTAAATAATATATATTTTAGAACAAATATTAGAACTGAAAATATATTAGGATGTTGAAAATTGACTTCAAATTTATTTAAGGTATTGCAAAATTATTTAAAAATATTTTAAGATGCTGGAAATTTATTTAAAAATATTTTAAGGTATTGAAAAATTATTTCATAGTATTTGAAGACATTGTAAATTAATTCCAAAGCAATCTACATTCAGAATACTTTTATAACTTAATAATTTCAAATTCAGAGTGTTTTACATTTTAAAGCTACTTACATTGTCACGTGTGTGCTGCTGCACTTTTATAATAAACACAAATACTCCAATCTGATGTTTCAATTTGCAACTGCAAGTTTTCAATATAATTTTAGCACTGTCTTTTTATTTCAGCTAACCTAACACACCTACCACATTGTCTCATTTAATAATTCAGTACCCAAAAAAATCTAGAAAATAAAAATACTTGTATTTTACATAAACCACCCAAAAAATGATAATAAAATTCCGTATAGAATAATATATGTTTGATTTGTTCTAGACCGGAAAAGGAAGAGAACAGTATACGCACTGAACGAGAAAGTATGTTTCGTCGTATGAAAGTCGAATATTTTTCAATCTTCTGTTTGACAGCTGGTACAGCGGATTGACCGATAGCATTGCCGAAGGCAAAACATAATTTACGTTTGCGTATTCTGGAAATGCATCGACGCCTGCAATGAAATCCGGTTTTTCCTCTCTCACTTTCGCATCGAGTCTGCGTGATGCAGCTTGTTTTATTTTGATCTGACGCTGAATATACGTTTGAAACAGTGTTGAATTAAAACAATTGAATATACAGGGTGGTCCACGCAGCTGGAATTACCTCAGTAACTCCGTAAATATTGATTTCAGCAAAAATTCGATCAAACAAACATTCCGCGATTGAAAGAGTGCCAAATAAAGTTACTTTCAGTGTTTACCGAACGAAATAAGGTTTTTTTGTTGCGAAACAACTACTAGCGAAATTTATTGCAAAATCGATTATGTTAAATTACTTTTTAGGTATGTTCCTACTTACAGTTGTTTATTTATAGAATTTTTAAAGTGTGTTTCAATTTGTGAGTTTTATAAAGGTGACTGGTGTATGTTATTATTTTTCTTTTATAATTTGTATAACTTTTGCAAAATTTCTAGAGGAACGTATAGTAAATAAAATATAGTATAGTAAAGTATTAATGTAGTAAAAATATGTGAAAGTATAGATTCAGTGAAAATAAAAGAATTCGTGGAACATTTTGGTTATATTTTGTAGGTTAGAAATTTATAGGTTATGAGGGGTTAAAAAACACTGTAGTCTACATGTACTATTTTATTTACAAACTTGTTCACATTTTCCAAGTATAATAGAAAATTACAAGGATCTGATAATACTTATTTAAATTAAAACTTGCATAGCCATGTGTATGCATACCTAATGTCACATACGGCACACATGGTAAATTTTCCTGAAGAACCTTAATATCTACTCATACTAAAATACACGAAATGTACAAGTTTATTTAATATCACTCTTACAATATATCGCGAGCAAAGTAAATATTTGATTATTTTGCGAAAAGATTCACCCTGATCACATCTGATTTCATGATCCTTCTTTGTCAGCGCAGTGCATCAATTTCAAGAAGTATCTCCGTAAATTGCCGCGGGGCAAAAATTCCGTGGGAGACAAATCGCGCTGGTGAAAATGTTCCGACGTTAACTAGGTCCGTCGTTGCGAAGACAGGTTGCATCTTACGGTATAATCCAAAAGTAACACAGCGATCTATCTTGCGAAAACTAGACAAGTTACCTGGGACCTCCGCGCACACGCAAGAAAGGATTAGCGGGAAGGGCACAGAGAGGCTCCGTGTAAATCCAAGAAGCTACCGGAACAAACCCCCCTTTTTTTCGCTCGTTTTTCTCTTCGAACCATCGTCCATTTACGCCGAGCAGAATCAGCCAGTGGATCCTCGACAGTATTTCAGTGAAGTATCTAAGAAGTGAAATGAAATGTAGAGGGCTGAAGGCGTGACTCGAACTCGTATGAGTCGCGCCAGATGTTACAATATTTACTGCGAGAGGAGTTTTCTTCTGTACACCCCTCGATCACCCTCTAACGTTTCCACCTGGATGCCAGTGACGTGTGTACACAAGTATCTGACGTGTACGTGCGAGTTACATAGGTTCGCACACGCCATAATATTAACGTGTCCTAATGACACCGGAACGGGGGAGAACAGAAGGAAAAAGGGTGCACCGATTCGTTTCACGATCAAAGCTGAATACGGATCAAGTGGCTACAAAATATCGAGACGACTTGCTTCCAAGAATTCCAATTACTTTGTTGCCGACTGACGTTAATCGCCTCTTCGATCGTGGCCACCAATTACAGGCAGATATGTCGTTTGAACTTACCTTCGATACTTTTCGAAGATTTCTTAGCTCAAAACGTAATTGCTCGCGTGACTTGCCGTCTGCAGCTTTCTTATTATTTTTGTTCAAACATTTTACACTGAAATGACCAATCCGATCAAGTTTTAGAAATTAATGAGTAGACGCCACCATTTTGTTTCTTGCTACTTTACATTATACATTTTCTGGTAGAATTTGAGGTTAGGTTACAAAATGACAAAATGAATTTCAATTCACAGATGAACCTTGATGAGGTGAAAATTATAGAAAGTTAAAAAAATGGCGAACATGTGACAAAGTTTGAGACTTGTTTCAATAAACATTAGACAATCCTCCACATAAGGTTATGATTCTCTAAAATGTTTGTAAAATCACAATTAATTTAAGTTATAAACTCAGTCACAAGTAGAATCCGCTTAAACCATTTAGTTCTGCTAAGAACTAAAATTTAGTTCCCGATATCACCAGAAGTAATCTTCAAGTTCCAGAACTTCAACTTCAGAAAGAAAGAGGATTTGGAATAATATTTGCAGTATTCCGAAGCAATTTCTACTAAGATCAACATTTATGGACCTACAAACCGTACTTGATAATATTTGAATCCTTTAATTTGCAGTTTTCAGTTTGTCCGAGCTAGATAGTTATATTAAATGAAATACATAGGAACTTGTGAGGAATTGAACTTTTTAAGGTTGAAATGTGTAAGAAATTTTGATTTAGAGAACGTGTACGGTAAACCGCGGTCTGCTGCATTACAAGCAGCATTACAATCTCTTTGTGGCACAATTTCTTACGTTTAAGGATCAAGAATATAACCTGTAAAGAGATATAAACTGTCGCTGGAATAAAAACATACTGTAAAAGTTTATAGTACTGCTTTCATTTACATAGATTGTACTTTATGGCCAGTTTAACGAGAAGAATCTAAATGCTTTTTTACAAAGGTTTAAGAATGTTAGGCGATGGAATTTTCTGACAGATTTTATTATATTTGTTTATCAAATATAAGTGAATCTTTACATGTACGAAAAAATGAGAATGACGTTCCAAGAAAATTATTTCAAAGTTACTAAAATTAGCTTATCTTTCCTCTGAAACCAAAAAAAATTGTGAAATGTTTATTAAATATAGTTGACTTCTTGTAAGAATGACTCAAAATGTCCCTGGCAAAGAAACGTCTCTATCCGACATCTTGCAAGTTCTCTAAATTATCTCTTTAAACTCCATAGTCACTTGAGAATATAAATTTGAACGTACTAAAATTTATGAAGCATCAATTGACATCCAATTGGTTTTTTATGCACGTGTAAGTTAATTGACTAATATATACCAGAGAAGTCGTACCCCCTCGGGATGTGTCTTTGGTTCACGCAGCCCTCCTCTTCCATTTCGCACATCGTCTCCGGATAACGTGACATCGCATTAATGTGTAATTGGTGGTGAGCTGGCAAGGTGACACGATACCAGGATGCCAAGGGGAGGCCAGCCATGTGATGTAGTGGCGGCAAGTCTGCCGCTAGCATAGACATTTTACCCGTGGAAGACGCATGGTCCTTGCTAATATGACGTTTGAAATATGGCGCAACTCGCGCTCGAAGGTGCGAGAAGAGGTGCTCGGCGAAGAAAAGAGGTAAAATTGAGCGTGGAGGAGAATCGCTGAGGATGAAGTGTAGGGAAGCAAAACGGCCACGGAAAGAAAACGAACCCGGGCAAAAAATTAGACTTCAGTTATTCCGCCGGTTTTTAAACGTTACGGCTGAACTATTCAGGAATAATACATAGTCACCAGTTTTCTTCGTGCAGAATCTATAAGTGACTATACCTCTACAGTGTCACTACACATAACCTTATTTTCGTGTGTTCATTTGTTTATGGAAAGAAAATGAAAGTGAAAGTGAAAGAAAATATGAGGTTAGGATCTCTGAGAGTGAATACTTGTTTATAAGTACGTGATCAAATATTTTAATAGAATAGTATGTAAAAGATGAAAGAAGTAGCATAATTAAATAATACAATAATATGTTACGAAACAATATTACAACAATATTAAACTAAATACAGCAATATATATTTATAAACAGTAAAACAAAAAGTTGTGCACACGTATTTCTTTGCTACACGCCATTTTATTTATGGCGTTATTGAACTCTAGCGGACAATTTCGGAACTTTTGTAGCAGCAACTTGGAAAAAGTAACATTTAACAGAAGCAAAATCACATCTTCAGCTAATATAAGCAAAGTAATGTGTTTTATAGTTTCCCATTGTTTCTTGCTCGTTTAATGCAACCTGAATTCACTAAGAACTAATGTGTTTCACAGATAAGGGAAAGAAACTTTGAAAGTAGTTGTGTCTAGGCGATGTTTCACGCTATCTAAGGTGAAATCTGCAAACACCTAAGCGACAAATATATTTATCTGTATCCTTCTCTTGAGATATATGATAATTAATTACGATCGTGTCATTTGGTACTGTATGTAATTCTACGCTGTAATTTCGACCTAATGGCGTTTGCTAAAAAGTACTGCACTGTTTTTTATCGTTATTTCAACGATTTTATACTGCTTTTTATCATAATCGTAATTCATGTATTATTTAAATTCATACAAATTACATCTTTAGAATTTTAAAAAATTTTGCATTATTTTTTAGAATGTCCAAAATTTTACATCAGTGAGTTGCTAAATTTTTAATGTAGTTAAAATTCTTAATTTTTCAAAATTGTTAAACTGTTAATTATTTTTAACCATCTTTATAATCCATACATATCACAATTGATAAGAAGAAACCCAGAAATGAACCCAAGATCACATGTATTTGGTCAGTCACATATGAAATGTGATGCATAGCCTTCGACAAAATATAATATACAGTTGCAATTTATAATTTTGAATATAGTTGAAACTCTCAACTTTAAAATTGTCAAACTGTTAATTATCTTTAATCACCTTTATAATCTATATGTATCACAATTTATAATAAGAGACACAGAAATGTACCCAACATCACATATATTCGTTCAACCACATATGACGAGTAATGCATAGCCTTCGACAAAATATAATATACAGTTGCAGTTCATAATTTTTAATGTAGTTAAAACTCTCAACTTTAAAATTGCCAAACTCCTAATTATTTTGAACTACTCTTATAATCTATACCTACCACAATTAATAATAAGAGACACAGGAATGTACCCAACATCACATGTCTTTGTTCAACCACATATGAAAAGTAATGCATAGCCTTCGACAAAACATAATATACAATTGCAGTTCATAATTTCTAATATAGTTAAAACGCTCTACTTTAAAATTGCCAAACTCCTAATTATTTTTAACTACCCTTATAATCCATACCTACCACAATTGATAATAAGAGACACAGGAATGAACCCAAGATCACATATTAGTTCAACCACATGTGCATAACCTTCGACAAAACATAATATACAATTGCAGTTCATAATTTTGAATATAGTTAAAACGCTCAACTTTAAAACTGCCAAACTCCTAATTATCTTTAACTACCCTTATAGTATATACCTACCACAATCGATAACAAGAGTAATGTACCTATCATTTTTGTTCAATCACATATGAAATGTGATAGATAACCTCCAACAAAACATAATATAAAATTGCAGTACATAATGGACTCCACCACCCAAAGAAGCTAGTAATAAAAAATAAAGTGGTATATGTAGAACATAGAAAGGCAGGACTCGAGTCGGGGAAATACGAAATAATCGAAGCAGAGGAGCTTACGGAACAATTTGATTTACACCCACGAGATGTGCATTCTTGCGATTCTTCGTCGAAACGACAAACTCTATTCCACAGTATTTTCCGGGACTTGAGAACCGGGCCCATCCGGATTACGGAACACGAATCCGACGTAGTTTCGAAAAGTCTCCGCTTTGACTCCGTTATAGCGGAACGGCGCGCACACTCTGCATGCCGGCGATTTATTCGAAAATCCGAAGAAAGTGGCACGTTTCGCCCGTTGTGAGGTGCCTAGCTCACTCTTCGTATCCCGGCATGCCCGTCTTCCTGTAGGTCGCACCTTCTTTCCCCCATCTCCGTTCGGCTTCCTTGGCCGCCTAACGCGTTTCTGGTCCCTTGTACCCAACCTCCATTTTCTCGTAGCCCGGTTTAGGTATTCCCGTAGTAAGCTTGCCGAAGCCTCAGAGCCAGTTTAGCGTCCTCTCTCGCGCCCCTATCTGATTTCAATGTGGTTCGGTTACGTGCTTCAAATCAAAAACACGAACGTTATTTCTGCACGTGGTCTCCACTTTTCTCGTTCTTTCCCTTGCCATCCTGCCCGACCCCCTTCTTTCGTTACGTTTTCTTCAACGTGCGATCCATTCCTCGTCACACCACCGCCATGATTTTCGACTATATACCAGGGCTGCATCTATCCATTTTCACCCCGTCAACTAATGTTCGAAAAGGTAATTTATATGTCGCTGTGTCATTAATAGTAGTGACGCGAATCATTAGAAATTACAACAATACATGGATACGAAGATACATGGATGTCTAAATGAATTTGACTTAGAAGTAGAGTTTATTCCTTTGAAGACTGTTCTTTGAAGAATTTTTACATTTTACAAAAGCTCAGAATTGGCGTATTTTTGCGACATTGTTCAAGAAAAACAGTCTCTCGATCAACGCGACGTTTTAATATTTAGCGTGGAACTTGTATTGTTGGACATCTTCGAATTCTCCACTGAAAACTGAAAACTGACCACATAAAGTTTGTCACTTTTAAAGACGTTTGCTCAAAGAAGAATCTAACGTCTTAATACTTGTCTATACAGCTTCCCACCATTTTGGAGATCTTCAAAAACAAGAACTTAAACGAGGTTTCAATGCTTAGTGTATGAGCTTGTTACAGTTTTCCAGGTCATTTAGTCCACATCTACAAATGAAAACTTATACGACGATTTAATATTTAGTGTATGGAGCTTGTGGTTTTCGAGGATACATCGTAATCCTCATTCAAGAAAGAAAACTTAAACAATGTCGTTTTAATATTTAGCGTGAGAAGCTTGTTTTCGAGGACGTTAAGTTCTCACACAGAAAAGAAAACTTACGAAACGATGTTTTAATATTTAACTGAAGCTTGTTGCGGTCTTTGAGAATATCTTCTAATATTTTACTGAGGGAAACGTGTAAAAATTTTGCAATATTTATCATATGAAGTTTGTTGCACTTTCTGAAGATATCTAGGATTCATGCACTTTGAGGGTGATATCTTAACATTTAGTGTGTGAAACTTATTTTAGAGTTTAGATTTATGAGATTGCAATGTGATGAATAAGTGGCATGTAGTTGATACGAATGAAGTTTGGCAATTTTGTTAAAAGGAATATGTGATAGATATACACGGTTACTATTCTGTCTTTTTAATTCTGTGTGTATATAAAATGTAAGTAAAAGGTAGTATTTCAAGTGGAAGATGAAGCTGGGGCGCCATGAGTTGAAGCATATGCGCGCGCAACTGCATAATAACAGGGAATTTTGAATTACTTTGGGAAAGTAATAGTATTATAAGCGATCCTGATAGTAGATACTATTGTAACCAAATCCAGATCATAATTTTCTAAACTGTAAAATCTTACAGTTTTACAATTTATAGATTGCTGAAATTAAAAAGTTATAAAAAATGAAAATTCCTGAATTCAAACTACTTCGAATTTTCAAGTTTCCATACTTCTTCCATTTTGTAATTTATTACATTGTAGTTCCTTAACTTAAGTCTTTAAATTCCTACATATCAAATCCGTAGATTCATAAATGCTTACATTACCAAAAGTTCTGAAATTTTTTAAAATTTCTTAAATTTCTTAAATTTCTTAAATTTCTTAAATTTCTTAAATTTCTTAAATTTCTTAAATTTCTTAAATTCTTAAATTTCTGAAACCTTAAGTTATTAATGAATTCTTACATTTCTAAAATCTTTAGTTCTTAAATTCATGAATACCTAAATACCCAAATACCCAAATACCCAAATACCTAAATACCTAAATACCTAAATACCTAAATACCTAAATACCTAAATACCTAAATACCTAAATACCTAAATACCTAAATACCTAAATACCTAAATACCTAAATACCTAAATACCTAAATACCTAAATACCTAAATATCTAAATATCTAAATACTCAAATACCTAAATACCCAAACCCTTAAATACCCAAATACCTAAATACCCAAATACCTAAACACCCAAATACCTAAATACCCAAATACCCAAATACCCAAATACCCAAATACCCAAATACCCAAATACCCAAATACCCAAATACCCAAATACCCAAATACCTAAATACCTAAATACCTAAATACCCAAATACCCAAATACCTAAATACCCAAATACCCAAATACCTAAATACTCAAATACCCAAATACCTAAATACCTAAATACCTAAATACCCAAATACCCAAATACCTAAATACCCAAATACCCAAATACCTAAATACCTAAATACCCAAATACCTAAATACCTAAATACCCAAGTACCTAAATACCCAAGTACCTAAATACCCAAGTACCTAAATACCCAAGTACCTAAATACCTAAGCATATAAATACCAAAATACCTAAATACCCAAGTACCTAAATACCTAAGCATATAAATACCAAAATACCTAAATTCCCAAACCCACCTACTTTCCACGTCTCTAAACATTTCATTCTTCCAACCTCCAAATCCCAAAAATTCCAAAAACCCCAAATTCCCACATCTCAAAAATACCAATTTCCTTCCAAAAATGTAGCATTTGAATATCAAGTTAAAATAACATCAGATACAACTTCTAAACACCACTGTCTACTCTTACCCTCAAATGCAACTATCTGAAGAGATCACCCTCGCACTTCAGCACACAATAATCCAACAAGCTATGAAATGTAAATTATTCCCGAATCCCTATTACCTGAATTCTCCGAAGCCAAAAAATGCAACCCCTTGATACACATGTTGCGCCATCAATAGAGCCGTCCCTGTGCCGACGTTCCCGCTTTCCGCGCCTTCAGTCAGCAAACGTTGTGTACCTATATCGGGGCTCGTTCCACCCACACAGACAACATCTTATAAACTTTTATTTTCGAGAACGGGGCACAAGAGGAGATCGAGAGAAAGAGGGAGAGAGAAGAGGTGAAAGTTGGGGTTAGGTGAAAAGAAGGAGGACGAGAAACGATTCGAGCGGGAAGGAGCGTATGTTCTGTCAAGCTGTCGCTGAGAGGGAGCTCGCCTGCCAACTTATGGGACACGTACAATGCGAGCCAAGAATATTGCAGCTCCTGTCGCCCTTTTTACCCCTTTTCCGCCCACTTTTCCTTCATCCAGCCGCGTCTCGTATCCGCGGCCGTATCTCTCGACGCAAAGTGTCGCGTTCGAAAGGACTGCTCCCTCGTCGGATATTGAAATGTATTTAGCAAAAAAGAAGCGCATAAGTGCTTGACACGGACAACCGTTTTGTAGTCGGCACGGCTCGTCCCCTTCCTACCAGCACGGACTAACTTCTCATGCGCCCAACTGTCTGCTTGTGCTTATAATGGAAGGAAACGTATGACGGCCGAACGTACGAATTGAAAGGAGATGAAAATCTACGATTCCTCTTGCTTTTCAGTCTGAACTATTTTTCTTTGCGAGATATGCAACGTGCCGATTATTCCGACGAATCTGACGTACTGCTTGCTGATTTTTTTGGCATCGTTTTTATAAGTTTGAGGAAGGGTGGCAAGTTTTGTCGTTTTTGTTGGGGGATGTTTATTCAGTTTGTGTCAATTTGCTTTCTTCGGTGAGATACTAAAAATTTCGTATATTCCCAAACTCCAGAATCCACAAATTTCCTCGAGTTCCACTTACTACCCTAATTCCAGTATCCTCAAATTTAATCACATTCCAGAATTCCCAAATCTCTTCAAATTCCAGAATCCCCAAATTTCCGCAAATTCTAGAATCCCCAAATTTCTTAAATTTCACATATTTCCCAAATTCCAGAATCCCTAAATTTCCTCAAATTCCATATATTTTCTAAATTCCACAATCCCCAAATTTCAACAAATTCCAGAATCCCCAAATTTCCTCAAATTCTAGAATCCCCAAATTACCTTAAATTCCAGAATCCTCAAATTTCCTCAAATTCCAGAATCCCCAAATTTTCTCAAATTCCACATATTCCCCAAATTTCCTCAAATTCCAGAATCCCCAAATTTTCTCAAATTCCAGAATCCCCAAATTTCTCAAATTCCACCTCAAATCCCGAAATCTCCAAATTTCTCCAAATGATTAAACTCCTAAATTCCCCGATTCCCCAATTCCCCAAATAATCCAAATCCTTCAAACACAAAAATCCCAAAATTCCCCAAATTCTCAATCACTCATCCCAGCTCAAATATTCAAACATCTCAAATTTCCTAAACACTCAACTCACAAAACAGCAAATGGTCGAAGTATGACGAACAGCGACGTAACATAAAAAATTGTGAAATCTTAAAAGAAAAGAAAGAGGAGTAAAGATGAGATAAATCTTTACCACTTGCGAGGATTTATATCGCGGAGAAAAGAAATCAAGCGTCCACAATGTGATCGTCTATCACGGAATCCTGTCGTCGAGCTGCTTTTTATGTCGGAACCGTCGACAACGGGAGGCTCAACTTGTGGGAACTTGAGCTAAGGACGGAAACTTAGACACCGATTCTTTGTGGAAAACTCTTGTAAGATATCTTCTGTTCAGGTCGGGCGATATAGAGATATCGGAGATATTTCGGTGTAGAAGGTTTAATTGCGAACATGCTCGAATCATAAAATGGAGGTAACATTTTGTTGTTGTTGTTGCATTACGTGTTTCATGGTCAATAGTTCAGAACACTCGGAATCGTCTAAACATCGAGTTTGACAAGTATACAAAAGACAATGTATAGAAGACAACATACAGAAGACAATATATAGGAGATAACATATAGGAGACAACACATGGAAGACAACATATTGGAGACAACATATATTAGACAACATATGGAAGACAACATATAGGAGATGACATATAGAAGACAACATACAAGAGACAACATATAGGAGACAACATATGAAAGACAGCATATGGAAGACAACACATAGGAGACAGCATATGGAAGACAACTGTATAGGAGACAACATATAGGAGACAACATATAGGAGACAATATATAGGAGACAACATATAGGAGACAACATATGAAAGACAGCATATGGAAGACAACACATAGGAGACAGCATATGGAAGACAACACATAGGAGACAACATATGGAAGACAACATATAGGGGACAACATATAGGAGGCAACATATAGCAGACAACATATGGAAGACAGCATATGGAAGACAACACATAAGAGACAGCATATGGAAGACAACACATAGGAGACAGCATATGGAAGACAACTGTATAGGAGACAACATATAGGAGACAACATATAGGAGACAATATATAGGAGACAACATATGAAAGACAGCATATGGAAGACAACACATAGGAGACAGCATATGGAAGACAACACATAGGAGACAACATATGGAAGACAACATATAGGGGACAACATATAGGAGGCAACATATGGAAGACAACATATAGGAGACAATATATAGAAGACAACATATAGGAGACAACATATAAAAGACATACAGGAGACAACAATTAAATATTGTAATACTAAACACAATTAAATACTATAGTTTTAGTGTTGTTGTTTAACAAATTGACTGCCACGTCATCCACACATGTGTGACACTTAAGTTAAACTGATCTAACATGAGTATTATTAAAAATTTGTTTACTTTCCTCATAAAAAATTCTTGAATTAATTACATGAACTATGGAAAAGAAATGTAATAAGATATTGTGAAAATATTTGGTAAAATTTATTAAAAATTAAAACACTACTTCGTGCAATTTTTAATTGTTTCAACGTGGTAGTCAATGTGTTAACTGGTCCACTGATCGTGGCTTACACATGTTTTCACACGTAACACAGAAACGAATGTGCATTTACCTCCCTCCAGAAAACAAATTCCATCACGAAACACCGGTGTAGCAATGGAACGGATAAGCGGCTATAGAAATCGTTTCCCGTAGGAAGCGGAGAAACATTTTCAGCGTTCTTGTCGCTCCTTTTAATACGAAGATTTAAATCTCGGCTGCAAGAAGAGTAGAATAGTGTGTTCCGAACAGAGTTCCGTTGTTAGGTCTTATCGAGTTTTAAGGATTCATAAGATTGAGTGATGCATGATTCAAGTTCACTGTATGCGCGAAGATCTGATAGAAATATTCTTTGCTATCGTTTGTTCTCTTGAACGCACATTTTCTAGAATTTTAAAAATTGGAGACAAATTTTAAATTTAGTGAGTGATTATTATATTGGTGAACAGCTTAGGAATGAATAATTGTAGTAAGTAATTTCTATGTTAATACAGTAAATTAGTGAAGAATAAATATTGTAGTAATTCAAGAATACTAATTATAAAATGCAAAGTTCTTAAACCACCTGTCTGTCGCCATTTTGAAAGAGTATACGTTGTTATATTTATTTTGTGTACTATGTAAAATATAAAACTCTGAAGCCTCCTTTCTACCGCCATTTTGAAAGAGTACACGTTGGTATATTTAGTTTATGTATTATATAAAATACAAAACTCTCAAACTTCCTTCCTATCGCCATTTTGAAATAGTACTCGTTAGTATATTTATTTTATATACTATGTAAAGTATAAAACTCTTAAACCTTCTTCACATCGCCATTTTGAAACAGTACACGTTGGTATAATTATTTATATACTATGTAAAATACAAAATACTCAAACCTTCTTTATACCGCCATTTTGAAAGAGTACACGTTGGTATAGTTACACGCTATATAAAATCCTAAACTCTATTAAACTCCATCGCCATCTTGAATCGCTAATAAACGTCAATATAAGTTCATCCCCTTTCGATAATTTCAAAACTGTGTCAAATTTCGACGAATTAAATTAATAATGTACACATTGGTATAGTTATATGCCATATAAAATCCTAAACTCTATTAAACTCCATCGCCATCTTGAATCGCTAATAAACGTCAATATAAGTTCATCCCCTTTCGATAATTTCAAAACTGTGTCAAATTTCGACGAATTGAATTAATAATGTACACATTGGTATAGTTATACGCTACATAAAATCCTAAACTCTATTAAACCCTACCGCCATATTGAGTCTCTAATAAACGTCCAATATAAGTTCACCCCGTTTCGATGATTTCAAAACTGTGTCACGACGAATTGATTTAATAATGTACACATTTATATACTTATACGCTGTATAAAATCCTAAACTCTATTAAACTCCATCGCCATCTTGAATCGCTAATAAACGTCAATATAAGTTCACCCCGTTTCGATGATTTCAAAACTGTGTCAAAGTTTGACGAATGAATAATGCAGCAATTAATTAAGAGAAAAATACAGCAGTAAGCAAGTTAATCATGTCGTAGTGGGAAGTACACTTTCATCGAGCCATATCGGGTCGAGAATATTGGCGTCTCTCGATACAGAAGTGTACCAGGGGATCGTGCAGAGTAAACTCGATTGTACCTTGTTTGTACGCGAGCCACACTCAAGATCGAAAACCCGATGAGGTTATCGAACATATTATCCGGTGGCAATCATTCTTAAAATAGAGTTAATCGTAGACATCTTATTATCCTGGGCACGTATTGGGTACACAAGCAGCTAGGAAACCATTTTGATACTTTCTTCATTAGATACTTAGCGAGGGTTATACTAACTTGTTATAATCCCTTAGGAAGTCTATTGATTTGGTCAACAATACGAAACCATTTAAATTCGATATCAACATTATCTAACTTAACGACGATATACTGAGGGGAGATTTTACTGGGAGCGATGGTTGATGGATTATTGGTAATTCAGACATTTTTGGAATTGTATGGTTTTAGGTTAATTTAGGTAAATTTTCAAGTTTTGCAGTTTCAATTTTACTGTTACATTATTTGTTAATTTAACAGTTTCACAATCTCACAATGTCACAATGTCACAATTTAATAAGTTCACAATATCTCAATTTTATAATTTTATAATTCCTAAATTTTCAAATATAAAAATTTCCATTTCCCTCATATACTAAAATCTACAAATTTTCTAATTTCTAAATTATCAAATTATTTTTTTAAATTATCAGCTGTCTGAAAAGCTGTATGTCTTCATAAATTACCAAATTTCTAAATATCTAAATCCCCAATTTCATAAATGTTAGAACTTCTCAATTTTCAAATTCTAAAATACCCAAAGCGACAAATATTATAATTCTCAAATGTCCAAATTTAGAAATTTTTAAACTCACAAATGTTAAAATCCTCAAATCCTCAAATCTCCAAACTTTGAAATGTTATATTCCTCAAATCCCCAAATCCTCAAATCCCCAAACTCTCAAATGTTAATACCCTCAAATCCCTAAACTCTCAAATATTATATTCCTCAAATCCCTAAACTCTCAAATGTTATATTCCGCAAATCCCCAAACTCTCAAATGTTAATACCCTCAAATCCCCAAACTCTCAAATTTTAAAATCCTCACATTCCTAAACTCTCAAATGTTAAAATCCTCAAATCCTCAAACTCTCAAACGTTAATACCCTCAAATCCCTAAACTCTCAAATGTTATACTCCTCAAATGCTCAAACTCTCAAATATTAAAATCCTCAAATCCCCAAACTCTCAAATATTAAAATCCTCAAATCCCCAAACTCTCAGATGTTAAAATCCTCAAATCCCCAAATACTCAAATGTTAAAATCCTCAAATCCCCAAATTCTCAAATGTTAAAATCCGCAAATCCCCAAACTCTCAAATGTTATATTCAAACAATTCAAATTCGACATCAACAATTACCTAACTACAAAATATATAATTTCTTTTAAATAAAAACAGAGGACAAATTAAAATTTAATTTTCTGTCAAACAACTAAGTTAACTTTTTTTTAACTTGATATTTTTTCAACATTGTTTTCCAAATTTTTAGTTCGTGTTTCAATTTTTAGTTCAGTACAACATTTTTCAGCAAGATCAATAAAATATGATCATTTCGTGAAAATAAATATCGTGTGAAAAAATGAATGATTGTCGTGGTTTTAAACCGTTCTGAAAATAATTCTTCTAACCTGTCGCGGATATCACGTTTCTCATATTGATTTCAATTTTAGTATCTATAGTTTGCTGGTTCAGTAACGTGAAATATGGAAAATTATTAACTGTGATGGCATCGAATTGGACCTAATATTTGATCCGATTTTATGCGGAGAGAAATTATTTATAAATCTGGTCATAGCTCTATGTGACTTTGTGCAACTTTGTATAAAAAAAAAACAGACAGTAAGAAGAAAAAAAGCTGGACATTAAAAATTTGTATTAAAAATTTATTATTAATGACAATGGAATACTAGTTTAGAAATAATGGGCAGGCATTAAGAAACAATTTCTTTAAATTATGCGTTCTTTATTAATCGAAGTTAAATATCACAATAAAAATGTATTTACAACTTGTTATATACCTTAACTTTTAATACTTGTTTAAATACTCCAACCGTATTTGAGGTATTGAATGCACTAACGAATAAAGTCTACTTTTAAAAGTATCGAAAATGCGCCTAAATTACGAGATCACTAATTTTACATTTTTTAAATATTTATTCTAAAAAGAATTTTTATAAATTACGTCTAAATTTCTAGGGAACCATTTGTAACTCGTCACATTTTTTGAAAAGTCACACCATTTTAATGGCGTTATTAAAAATTCATCATCAAGTTCAACAACCTCCAATAGTACAAAATTAGAACGACGTTAAATTTTTCATTTCGTCGCTCACAGACTTCTTATTATGTAATAAATTAATAATCGCAAATTGGTTATTTCATCGACGAATTTGTGAACAATTGAGGGTCTCTGCTGCCATCTCTGGCAAAATCGTACGCAATCGATAGCAGAAGTGTTCAGAAGAGAAGGTTATCTTTGCAGGAAGGTTTGAGAGTTTTCTGATCGAAAACTAACACTCTACCGATATTGCAGGGACCTTGTTCACCCTCTCTGTAGCATCGACTGTCTCCTGGCCAGAGGAACGTGTTATCAGGACATTTCATAGAGAGTTTCACGTATTCTGCCTGGTCGGGAAAGTAGACGAAGTCAGGATTCAGACTCTTGGTTAAGCCGATGGACGGATAACTACAAATGTGCAGGATGCACGTGCTTAGAACTGCGAGCACTGTTACCGAACGCATGTTTGGTCCAAACTTCCGGTTATCCGCTGTTTCTGAGTCCTGGAACAGAAGCAGCGGTGGTTAAGTTCGAAATCGTTTTGGTTTGATTTCAAACTAAATTATTATTACAATTATGACTAAATTTATATTTTATAATTGAGAGTAAACTACAACTACATTGTAATTATTATAATTATGATTAAATTAGAGTTAGTTTATGAGAAACTTATAATCATTATAATAATGGCTAAATTAGAACTGAATTATAATTATTGTAGTTGTGATTAAATTATGACTATATTCATATTTTATAATTGAGAGTAAACTACAACTAAATTGTAATTATTATAATTATGATTAAATTAGAGTTACTTTATGAGAAACTTATAATCATTATAATTGTGGCTAAATTAGAAATGAACTATAATTATTGTAGTAGTGATTAAATTATGACAATATTCATATTTTATAATTGAGAGTGAACTACAACTAAATTGTAATTATTATAATTATGATTAAATTAGAGTTAGTGTATGAGAAACTTATAATCATTATAATGATGGCTAAAGTAGGACTAAACTATAATTATTGTAGTTGTGATTAAATTACAATTAAATTCATATTTTATAATTAACAGTAAACTACAACTAAATTGTAATAATTATAATTACAACTAAATTATAATCTTTATAATTCTGAATCATTAATTACTATCAGAGAGTATAATAAAAATATAATTGGATTAATGTACCAACTGTCACAAGATGGCCGTCGTCAGACATTTTATTGAATTAAATTTTATAGCCACCTAACCTAGCTACTATACTGGTTAACATAGTTTGAACGAATAATTTTAAATAAAATAAAAAATCATCGTTAATAATTAAGAAATGTATCAAAACATGTTAACAATTTTGTAATCTTATTGAGTTAAACTGAAAGGAAGTATAAATGACCTAAATTGAATTTTAACAATTTAATGGAAATTTGGATATAAATTATTATACTCGATTGTATAATAGAATATTCCTCATCGAAGGAGAAACGTATAAATTTGCACACTCATAATCACAGAAACTTTCACGATGTCAAGCGTTTTCATGGTGAATATTGCGGATCGTTTAAAATTTTTAATTGAAAAATTTTTACCTGTCGTACTCTACCGGAAAACACAGTTGCTAAAAACAACTTTTGAACTATTTTTAACGATCATCTAATTTGACAAATATTAAAAATTAAAATGCATGTATCAACGTTTTAATTAATTGCTAAAAATTTGATTAATAATTATTTAAATTACAAAATGTTATAAAAAGCTGTTCGATAAAGACAAATTATTATTACAAATTTTTCCTGCAAAAATTTGTTTAACAAAAGTTAATAAAGTTATAGTCAATAAGGTTATAAGAAAGATATAAATAAAATAGGAGGAATGTAAATAAAATAATAAGAAAAATGCAAAGAAAATAGTAAAAAAAATTATAACAAAACAATTACAAATTTATTGATATTGTGCAGCGCTAAAAGAGAAACTGAATGTTTTTTCTAGCAGTCTGTGATGTTGCCACCTCAATTTATAACCGCAGCCTCCATTTCGTTATGAATTAAATTCTTTGTTGCTTTCTATTTCCAATCAATTTCAATAAATCGTTAAATTACAAAAACTCGTTTTATCAACCAACAGGGTCACTGAATAAATGATACATTTCTGTTGTAATCTGCTGATACCGTGTAAAGTATGCAAAATAGTAAGATAACGTTTTTTCTCGATATAGGTCAAGTGATAACTATTAATTAAAATATGAAGATGTATGTTAACTTGTAACATATTCATATTGCTCTTTCAAATTTATTTTTGAAGATCGCAAAATTTTTTATAAAAGAATCATTGCAATCTTCGTTAGCAAAGATAAATTAAAATGCAGAAGAAAAATGATTACTTGAGAAAAATTCAATAAATAATAACTGGAAGAACATTATTACCTAAATTACCTAAAAAATGAATCATTACAGAATTATTTATTTTCAAAATAACTAATAAAATAATACAATAAAAATAAACTAACTAAACATTTAAAAGAAATTAACTAAAGTTTAATAAAATTAAAAAGAAATTAAATTCAAATTAAATTAAATTGAACAAAGAATTAAAAAAGTAAAGACGTGTACAAGGCGTTTATTGATAAAACAAGTCTGCCATACATGGAAAGTATTTCGCATATTTTCCAGATAAATTAAAAGTTTTGAAGTGTTTCGTTTATTTCTCGAACAGAAATACATTGGAAAATAATATGGAGCTCTCAAACTGCATGACGCAGAATATTCTTCTGTATTACAAATAAAAGCAACAGAGCTAAAAAAACGCTTTTCAATGCAAAAGAAGTATTAACAACGAAAAATGTAATAAATGGAATTGTAAATTTATCGTGAATACAGAAAATATGTATTATTAGAATATCATGATTCAAAATTATTTCCATTCACTCTGTTTATAAACTATTGGAGATAATCTGTGATGTGGAAAGTCCCAGTTATGAACGATGACGATCATATTATATGTGTCTTATATCATTACATTTACTGATATTATTACCATTGTTATTGTCATTGTTACCATTATTGTTATTATTATTAATTCTTTGTACTTGAAGGTATTTTTGCTCTTGGAAGATTCCTAGATTCCTAGATTCCTAGATTTCTAGATTCCTAGATTCTTAGAATCCTAGATTCCTAGATTCCTAGATTCCTAGATTTCTAGATTCCTAGATTCTTAGATTCCTAGATTTCTAGATTCCTAGATTCCTAGATTCCTAGATTCCTAGATTCTTAGATTCCTAGGTTGCTAGATTGTTGGATTGCTAGATTCCTAGATTCCTAGATTTTTAGATTCCTAGGTTGCTAGATTGTTGGATTGCTAGATTCCTAGATTCCTAGATTACTAGATTCCTAGATTTTTAGATTCCTAGGTTGCTAGATTGCTGGATTGCTAGATTCCTAGATTCCTAGATTCTAAGATTCCTAGATTCCTAGATTCCCAGGATTTCAAGTTTATAGATTTCAACATTTTTAGAATCCCAAATTCTCAATTTTCAATTTACTAAAATTTTTTATTGACAAACTTAATGATCTCTTTTGAGGTTGGGCTAATGACCATGGCAGTCGATGCCCATAACACTAATCATCATCATCTTTTGAGGTTATGTCTCAAGTATATATATGGCGTCTCTGTTGTGCTTATACATCCCATAATTAATTAAAAAATAGCTATTACATATTGTTGAGTCAAAATGTATCACCTTTTAAATGTGAAGAGATATTATCATTAATAAACCACAATGTTTACAGTGACAATTACAGAATTATAAAACCACAGTATAATACAATAATAATTAACAGAAAATAAGTGAAAAATGATAAAATGTAATAAAAATACAAAATGCTAAATTAGAAATATATTACTAAAGTAGATAAAGAAAATACAATACTGCAAATATGTAGAAAAATAATTAAAAAGAGGATAGGTGCAAAAATTAATACATTAATAGTAAAATATAAAACAGTAATGCGAAGAATAATAAATATAACAGTAAATAGCAGTAATATTAACAGTAGTAATGGTTGTAAAAATTATATAGTATGGATGATGGATAAATTGTCATATGCAAATGCAAGGTCCAAATGTGACCATGACACAAAATGGAGCACTGCCATATACAAAATGGCCTTAAGGTTGTAATTTGAACAAATAACCTTCATTATTTTTTCCTCGTACAATTACTGTGGCAGTCATTTACAAGGGAACATTGTAACATGCATGGCTGAATATCATTTTCGAATTACAAATTTTGCAAATTGTTAAATTTATAAATTTTCAAGTTAAATTATTTGCAAACGTTTGAGTTTATTGATCTTTAATTGGTAAATTGCTGTATTGGGAGATTCTTAGAGTTTTAGGTTTGTAGATTTTTAGATTTGTAGATTGCTAGATTCCTAGATTCCTAGATTCCTAGATTTCTAAATTCATAGATTCCTAGATTCCTAGATTGCTAGATTGCTAGATTGCTAGATTGCTAGATTGCTAGATTGCTAGATTGCTAGATTGCTAGATTGCTAGATTCTTAGATTGTTAGATTGCTGAATTGCTAGATTGCTAGATTGCTAGATTGCTAGATTGCTAGATTCCTAAATTACTAGATTGCTAGATTCCTAGATTGCTAGATTGCTAGATTGCTAGATTGCTAGATTGCTAGATTGCTGAATTGCTAGATTCCTAGATTCCTAGATTCCTAAATTACTAGATTGCTAGATTGCTAGATTGCTAGATTGCTAGATTGCTAGATTGCTAGATTGCTAGATTGCTAGATTGCTAGATTGATAGATTGCTAGATTGCTAGATTGCTAGATTACTAGATTGTCAGATTGCTGAATTGCTAGATTCCTAGATTCCTAAATTACTAGATTCCTAGATTGCTAGATTACTAGATTGCTAGATTGCTAGATTGCTAGATTGCTGGATTGTCAGATTGCTGAATTGCTAGATTCCTAGATTCCTAGATTCCTAGATTCATAGATTCCTACATTTCTAGATTCCCGACATCTTAACCTCCTTCCGTGCTTTGACGAGTCTCACTCGTGACGCACTTGCAGCTCAAATATAACAAACCTTACTCAAATTTTGAATACTCATCAACTTTGAAATTTAGGTCCACCTATAACTTGCATTATCAAGGATCCCTCAACATAAAATACTCACAAAGTTTTAATTTTCTTTGTTCATTTCAATATTATAGCCAAGAATAGTTAGTCATGACTGACGCATCTGATGGGTCATAAATAAATAAATGGCAGAGAAAGGGGTTAAATTTATAGCTTTCGACATTCTTAGAATCCCACACTCCCAATTTCCAATTTACTAAATCTTTTAATTCTTTAATTTCTTTTAATTTTTTAATTCATCAATTTTCCAAACTTCGTCAATCCCAAACTTTGCAACCTCCAAATTCCCAAATTACTATCCAAACACTCATCTCCCACAGCTCCCATTCCCAAAATTTCTACCCCAACTCCCCAAATGTCGCCATATTCCACCACCCAACCCAATCAACGTAATTAATCAAAATATTGGTCCAGAACGAATGAAATACATTTACTTGAAACCCGATAGCAAACATAACCTTCAATTACCGAAACGAGCCATCAAAATAATGCAAATTCCCCCATCACCAAAATCGTTTCTCTGTCAGCATCCACACAAGGTATCAGATTTACATTCGCCCGAGTGTTTTGAAACGATATTAATGAACGTTTCGTTAAAAACAAACGTGGTACGCCGCTGTCATAATAACTGAACTTTGTAATTCCTCAAGGTATTTACGATTTCACAGTCCGTTCGTTGCGGCGTCCACATTTAAATCCTGACTCCGATGGCCATAGTTCGCAGAGACGGTCTAATTTACCAGAAACACTATGCTCGTTATCAAATGAACGCATTGCTTTCGTCCGAGTTTCAGGTTGCATATAAATATCAAGCAGAAAGCGCGGATAAAGGTAGACCACGACAGAAAGATTAAATCTTTGCCGCGTTAAAGGTAGCTACTACGTAGCCGTGCAACGCCAGCTTTTACGCTTTATGGCTGACCATAAAAATTTACGTTCGCCAGCGAGGGTACAGTTGACTCGTTCGACTTGAACTTTACAGCGGTTTTTCAAACTGTAACGAGCACCGGAAGCCGGGGGACAAAAGCGTATCGTTTTTATCGCGGATCCGCCCGGAAGAGAATATGTACCACGGTCCGACGTATCGACTCGGGGAATCTCATTTGTAAAGCAACGTGCCCTTGTCCTGAATGGAAAATTAAATTCAAACTTTCCAGGACAGTACGAAATTTTCCAGAATTGCGATAACGAAGAAACAAACACGTACGAACGCTACTCTTCGCCAACTCGATACAATCTCCTTACACCTTACTATCTGCCTCCAGGCGAATTTACTGCGCCAAAGAAGTTTATTCGTTTGTGGGGAGTACAAAGGACTGAGTTATGCTACTACGGGACACCTTGCAATGCAGTGTATACAAATTTTATGACACGAGAGGTGAGAGAAATTGGGATGTCATATGCAGATGCGCTCTGGGCTTGAGAAAATGGGGTATGGTAGACTTTTTTGGGGAGAAATGGCGATATGCTGAGGTGATGATTAATAGATTATTAGTAATTTAGATATTTTTGGAATTGTATGGTTTTAGGTTTGTAAAATTTCAAATTTTGCAATTGCTTAAATTAATAATAATTATTGATAATAGCTTGTTTAATTAATAATTTAAGAAATTGCAAAATTAATAAGTTCTTAATTTTACAGTCTCACAATTTCATAACCTCACAATTTCACAATCCCACAATTTAATAAGTTCACAATACCTAAATTTTTTGCAATTGCTTAAATTAATAATAATTATTAATAATAATTTTTTAATTTTATAGTCTCACAATTTCATAACCTCACAATTAAACAATTTCACAATCTCACAATTTAATAAGTTCACAATATCTCAATTTTATTACTTTACAATTTCTAAATTTTCAAATATAAAAATTCCTAAACCCCCGAATTCTAAAATCACTATCACAAATTACTAAATTTTTAAATTTCCATGTATCTAAATTATTGGCTGTCTAAGTAGCTATACGTCTTTATAAATTAGCAAATTTCAAATGTCTAAATTCCCAATCTCATAAATGTTAAAATTCTCAAACTTTTAAATATCTAAATTCCCAAACTCTCAAATGTTAAAATTCTCAAATCCCCAAACTCTCAAATGTTAAAATCCTCAAATCCCCAATCTCTCAAATGTTATACTCCTCAAATTCCCAAATTCTCAAATGTCAAAATCCTCAAATCCCCAATCCCTCAAATGTTATATTTCTCAAATTCCCAAATTCTCAAATGTTAAAATCCTCAAATCCCCAAACTCTCAAATTTTAAAATCCTCAAATTCCCAAACTCTCAAATGTTAAAATCCTCAAATCTTCAAATCCCCAAACTCTCAAATGTTAAAATCCTAAAATTCCCAACCTCTCAAGTTTTAAATTCCTCAAATTCCCAAACTCTCAAATGTTAATATTCTCAAATCCCCAACCTCTCAAGTGTTAAATTTCTCAAATTCCCAAATTTTCAAAATTTAATATCCTCAAATTTCCAAACTCTCAAACTTTAAACTCTTCAAATTCCCAAATTTCTAATCCTCAAATTTTCCAATAATAAAAACCTCTACTTTCCATCTTCCCAAACCTCTAAATTCACAACTTAACAATTTTCCAAGTTCTCAACATCTCAAATCCCTAAAATCTCCAAATTGTTCCCCAAACCCCAAATTGAATCCTTAAATATCTAACTATCGAAGTTGCAAATATCTATCTATCGAAATTGCAAAATTGCCCAAACTTAAGAATCCAAAAACTTTCAAAATTTCAAATTTCTCAAATTTTCAAACTCCATTTCACAAAATTAATGAACGAAATCTGTATACACGTTACGCACGTATTTCCGAGCGAATCTGAGAATTAGTTCTCAAATATCTATTACTGCACTAGTTCCGATTACTTCACGCAAGATATTAACGTTACAGTTCAGAGAGTAGATTTCAATACTAATTAATTAATCACGTTTGCTGTTGCAGAAATAAATACCGAATGATTTATGAAACTAATCAATGAAGTAATATCTGTAGAATCAAGAGATGTATAATCACATGTGGAAACTAGTATTAATTATTAATTTATTCATTACATGTGATACAGATAAACGATTTACCGATCTGTCGAAGTTACGCGTTTCAAACTGCGCGCGCTATAATCTCACATGATATGTCACGTGTGGTTAATGATGTCTGACTCTTGGGAAATGTCAAACCTTTCTATTAATTTAATTAATTTGCGCATTGGGGGATACTTAATGGGCGTTTTGAAATAGGAGAGACATTTATTAAATACTTCTGTTGTATCAGGAGGACTTACTAAGTTAAATAGTTTTAATTATTTAGAATGGAGGAAAGTACAATTTTTCGAGGGGCTTCATATTAAAGTATAATCTTCTTTATCGGATTACAAGTTTAATATAGTCTTACAAGTTTAATATAGTAATTACAAGAAATTTATCTGGTAATATACTAAATTTTTTCTGTGACTTATTTATCAAATGCGTCAGGTGGAATTAACTGTTTAATGCTAAAACATTAAAATCAATTAATATAAAATTAATATGTTACGTCTATTTTGTATAGAATGATGCTTCACCACTTTAGTTATAGTTGCACTTAAACTTCAAACTGATGCATTTTAAAAATTCGAGTGATCATTATTAAAATTAATGAAATTCTCGAGTGCGTCATGAGTGCGTCACGAGTGAGACTAGTCAAAATATGGCAAAGTAAGAAAAGAAACTTCAAACTGATGCATTTTAAAAATTTGAGTGACCATTATTAAAATTTATGAAATTCTCGAGTGCGTCATGAGTGCGTCACGAGTGAGACTAGTCAAAATATGGCAAAGGAAGAAAAGAAACTTCAAACTGATGCATTTTAAGAATTCGAGTGACCATTATTAAAATTTATGAAATTCACGAGTGCGTCATGAGTGCGTCACGAGATTAGTTAAAATGTGGCGAAGGAATAAAAGAAACTTCAAATTTTGAAGAGTTGATATTCTCATACCTAGTGTACAATGTTTATCTAGAAATTTTACTTCAAATTTGACAGAAATTATTATTAGAAATCATATTCCAAAGTGAAATTTTACCTTAAATTAAAATTGATGAAATTCAATTGCGTCACGAATCAGACTAGTCTAAATTATGGCAAAGTAATGAGAGAAACTTCAAATTTTGAAGAGTTGATATTCTCATATATAGTGTACAATGTTTGTCCAGAAATTTCACCCTAAATATACCATTAATTACTCTAAATGTACCAGAAATGTTATCTGAAGATTGACAATAGGTGGATCAGAGTTAAAAAAAAAAATATGCACATCTGTCACGACGATCTGAAATTCGCAAGAAGAGAGAAACGATATGTATCTAGTTCCCCCAGGTATCGCAATAATTTTAAGAGTAAGTTTTCAAGTTTCCCGGACAATACAATGACCGACGCTTCAAGAAGATAGAGCACGCCTGGCTTTTACATTATCATTGTCGTCGTGCGCGTTCCCTCGCAATTTATTGCATGTAGATAGCAATTAATTTTGTAACTCCTGCGGGAGATGGGAATTTGCTACAGGACAATTCTTCTGTTCCTTTTTTTGGAATTCCCGTTGAAAATCGTGCACACGACATTCGTTATATAAACGCATAATGGCCCTTACAGTAATTTACAACCCTTGCTCTGTTGAATAGCGATACACTATCGTAGCTTCTGAATGTATTCAACTTGAATTGTACGCGGAGAGGATATTAGGATAGTCTTCCTATTTTTAAATTGTTTGATTTAGTGTCTTATGAAGAATTATGCCTATTGTGTTGCTGCATTTTAAAATACATTGGAACATAAAAATTTAAAATATATTCATTGGTGAATACAAATTGTAATTTATTAATAGAAATTTAATATGGTACTTCAATATGGAGTCATTGGTTAATGAAGACTATAATTTACTGTGTATTCAGTGGTAAATAAAAATTGTAATTTATATTATAATTATTTTTGAATAAAGATTGTAAGTTACTATATATTCATTTGGGAATAAGAACTATAATTCATAATGTAATTATTGATAAATAAAAATAGTAAGTTACAATAAATTAATTTGTAAATAAGAACTATAATTTATAAAATAATTGTTGGTGCATAAAAATTGTAATTTATAATACAATTACTTGTGAATAAAAATTGTAAGTTACTATATACTCATTTGGGAATAAGAACTATAATTTATAACGTAATTATTGATAAATAAAAATAGTAAGTTACAATAAATTCATTCTTAAATAAGAACTATAATTCATAAAATAATTGTTGGTACAAAAAAATTGTAATTTATAATACAATTATTTGTGAATAAAAATTGTAAGTTACTATATATTCATTTGGGAATAAGAACTATAATTTATAACGTAATTATTGATAAATAAAAATATTAAGTTACAATAAATACATTCGTAAATAAGAACTATAATTTATAAAATAATTGTTGGTGCATAAAAATTGTAATTTACAAAGAATCTTCATTTATAAATAAAAACTACAATTTACAGTACATTTACTGTAAAATGTAATATGAACAATAATAAATGTAATATGTAATAAATATAATAGGAACAACAAAATAAATATAATATGTGTTCCATTAAAGTATGCATTTAATCATTAATTTAAAAAATTGGAATAAAAAATTGACCTTAAATTTTTTATAAGATCTCAGATCACTAAATTAATTAAAGAAAATTTCATTATGAATTAAACATCAATTATTATGTAGTATTCGAATTAATAACTGCTCCGATAATTCGCAATCTCTACGCTTTGCTTAAGATTTCAATGAAGCATGTCAACATCATGAAACCCAATAAACACACCATTAAATACTGTGTTGATATCAATTATCATTATAACCCAAGTTTTTCCCTGCTTTTACTTTCGAAGACGTAGTACAATTTATCAGTACGTATTTATAAACGTTATGGTCTTATATTAGCCACTTATGACATATTTGATTTGATCATTAGTCATGAATCAACGAGGACGTGTTTATGTCACGAAAGAATGTTTCACGTCGCTTCGAGAAACGGCGATATGATCGATGAAACGTTCTGACGACGATATGAACCGTTTCGCGTTACATTCGATGAAAAATACGGATCGGTGTGCTAACAAACATGATGAATTATTTGGAGCTTACTCGCATTTAGATCGAGTTACCTTATATTGCGTTTATTACTTGTGCTGGTTTGATTTATGGACAATTTATTGGTTGGAAAGTTGGGAAAGTTGGGTGTTTGGATATTGGAGATGTTTGGAAATTTGTGTTTTTGGATGTTGGAGATATTTGGAAGTTTGTGGACTTGTGACATATTTGGAAATTTTTGCATTTGGAGAATTAGTGAAATTTGTGGATTTGAATGTGTGACGTATTTGGGATGTAATGAATTTGGACACTTGAGAGTTTGTGAAATTTATGGAATTTGATATGTGACATATGTGGGACTTTATAGATTTCAGTATTTTAGAATTAGTGAAACTTATGGATTTGGATATGTGACATATGTGGAACTTTATAAATTTGCATACTTGAGTATTATTAAAACTTGTGGATTTGGATATGTGACATATGTGGAACTTTATGGATTCGCATACTTGAGAGTTATTAAAACTTGTGGATTTGGATATGTGACATATGTGGAACTATATAAATTCGCATACTTGAGAGTTATTAAAACTTGTGGATTTGGATATGTGACATATGTGGAACTTTATAAATTTGCATACTTGAGAATTATTGAAACTTGTGGATTTGGATATGTGACATTAGGAGATTTATACACTTGGATATTTGAGAAACTTGACAATTTATGAATTTAATTATTTAACCATTTTTGAAATTTGTAAATTTTTATAGCTAAAATTATTTGAGAATTTTTACAATTGAAAATAGAAATTTATCAAACTTGAGAATTTACAGAAATCTTGATTTTTATGTCTAATAATGCAAAGGTTAAAATTTCAAAATTAAAAAAAAAACAAAAATTCCAAAATATGTAAACTAAATTTATAAATATGAAAATGCACCTAACCATGCAAACTAAATTTATAAATATGAGAATGCACCTAACCATCACAATAAATACCGAAAAACAAGGGAATCGTAACAATACAGCATAACCAAACACCAACCTAACCTAACGCAACCAATTTCACGTGCGGCACGCAGTAAATAAGCCCGAAATTGTGAATAAAGTTGCGGTAACGTTTTAAGCGGGAAACAGATGCCCTAAAATGTCTGCTTACCAGCCAGGCAAACCGTTTTACATAATTTAGATTAAACTTACACTTTGCACGCTCTCACCGGCAACAAGATTAACGATTACTTTACACTCACGTTTGCTCGTTTATTTCCCCTTCTGTTCTTCAGTTACCACCCGATCCTTTGTTCTCCTGGTGCAGCTGGTTAGACCGTGAAGTTGCTAGCTCCACAAGTAATTCACTGTCACTAATAGAAATTTGATAATCAAAAACACACAGGATGGTGTCCCGCGTTTATGAATCGAGCTTCCAACGGAGACTGTGAGGCCGGCGTATCAAAAGTTAATCTACGCCAGGCTCCGGTAAGGATTGAAGCCAAGGAGGTGGAAGGAAGATGGAGGTACGTATCGCCTTCAAACGTGTCGTCCGTTTTAAGGAGAGGAAAGGGGAAAATCACCAGAGGAGGGATTAATCCGAGGCAGCCGGTGATCATCTCTTAAAGAACTAGTCTGATCGTGAGGAGACTACGTTTTCGAAGCCAACACCTTTCCTGTCTTCCGACACTTTCGACAACTCCCGAGGGAAATAAAAGAACCCATGGCTAAATAATACCTTCCTCGATAAATATAATGGAAATCTTGACGGCATAGTTTTCCAAATTTACGGGATTAATCCGTGGTTAGCTCCGTGCTGTTCAATGGAGTTCTAGGTTAACAGTGCTATTTGGATCGCACATCCGGAACTTCTTGTGTAGTTATGTAAATCAAGTGGATTAAGTCTTTTTCTAGTGTTATCTGCATTTTTTGTGAAGTTGTCTTGTGAAGATTTTTGGAACTGGTCTTGTGGAATTATCTGTATTGAGTTTACTGCATCTAATTTATTTTTATTGTTGTCTGCGTCAAGTTTGATTTATTTGGATTTGCAGTTATTCGGATTAAGTTTCATTTATTTGGATCAAGTTTGATTTATTTGGATTTGCAGTTATTTGGATTAAGTTTCATTTACTTGGATTTGCAGTTATTTAGATCAAGTTTGATTTACTTGAATTTGCAGTTATTTGGATCAAGATTGATTTATTTGGATTTGCAGTTATTTGGATCAAGTTTGGTTTATTTGGATTTGCAGTTATTTGGATCAAGTTTGATTTACTTGGATTTGCACTTATTTGGATCAAGTTTGATTTATTTGGATTTGCAGTTATTTGAATCAAGTTTGATTTACTTGGATTTGCAGTTATTTGGATCAAGATTGATTTATTTGGATTTGCAGTTATTTGGATCAAGTTTGATTTATTTGGATTTGCAGTTATTGGGATCAAGTTTAATGTACTTCGATTTGCAGTTATTTGGATCAAGTTTGATTTATTTGGATTTGCAGTTATTTAGATCAAGTTTGATTTACTTGGATTTGCAGTTATTTGGATCAAGTTTGATTTATTTGGATTTGCAGTTATTTGGATCAAGTTTGATTTACTTGGATTTGCACTTATTTGGATCAAGTTTGATTTATTTGGATTTGCAGTTATTTGAATCAAGTTTGATTTACTTGAATTTGCAGTTATTTGGATCAAGATTGATTTATTTGGATTTGCAGTTATTTGGATCAAGTTTGATTTACTTGGATTTGCAGTTATTTGGATCAAGATTGATTTATTTGGATTTGCAGTTATTTGGATCAAGTTTGATTTACTTGGATTTGCAGTTATTTAGATCAAGTTTGATTTATTTGGATTTGCAGTTATTGGGATCAAGTTTAATTTACTTCGATTTGCAGTTATTTGGATCAAGTTTGATTTATTTGGATTTGCAGTTATTTAGATCAAGTTTGATTTATTTGGATTTGCAGTTATTGGGATCAAGTTTAATTTACTTCGATTTGCAGTTATTTGGATCAAGTTTGATTTACTTGGATTTGCAGTTATTTGGATCAAGTTTGATTTACGTGGATTTGCAGTTATTTGAATCAAGTTTAATTTACTTGGATTTGCAGTTATTTGGATTAAGTTTGATTTACTTGGATTTGCAGTTATTTGGATCAAGTTTGATTTACTTGGATTTGCAGTTATTTGGATCAAGTTTGATTTATTTGGATTTGCAGTTATTTGGATCAAGTTTGATTTACTTGGATTTGCACTTATTTGGATCAAGTTTGATTTATTTGGATTTGCAGTTATTTGAATCAAGTTTGATTTACTTGAATTTGCAGTTATTTGGATCAAGATTGATTTATTTGGATTTGCAGTTATTTGGATCAAGTTTCATTTACTTGGATTTGCAGTTATTTGGATCAAGTTTGATTTATTTGGATTTGCAGTTATTTAGATCAAGTTTGATTTATTTGGATTTGCAGTTATTGGGATCAAGTTTAATTTACTTCGATTTGCAGTTATTTGGATCAAGTTTGATTTACTTGGATTTGCAGTTATTTGGATCAAGTTTGATTTACTTGGATTTGCAGTTATTTGAATCAAGTTTAATTTACTTGGATTTGCAGTTATTTGGATTAAGTTTGATTTATTTGGATTTGCAGTTATTTGGATCAAGTTTGATTTACTTGGATTTGCACTTATTTGGATCAAGATTGATTTATTTGGATTTGCAGTTATTTGGATCAAGTTTGATTTACTTGGATTTGCAGTTATTTAGATCAAGTTTGATTTATTTGGATTTGCAGTTATTGGGATCAAGTTTAATTTACTTCGATTTGCAGTTATTTGGATCAAGTTTGATTTACTTGGATTTGCAGTTATTTGGATCAACTTTGATTTACTTGGATTTGCAGTTATTTGAATCAAGTTTAATTTACTTGGATTTGCAGTTATTTGGATTAAGTTTGATTTACTTGAATTTGCAGTTATTTGGATCAAGTTTATTTCTGCTGTACTTATTTAGATTAAGTTCGTTGTGTAATTATCTGTAGCAAGTTTATTTCTTATATAGATATTCTAAATGAATTTCACTCCTTGTGCAGTTATTCTAGATCAAATACATTTTCTGCACACTTCTCTATATCACACTTATGCCTTGTACATTTTTCTAAATTAAATTCACATTTGACACTGTTATCTAAATCAAGCTGATTTTTTGTACAGTCATCTAGATTAAGTTTATTTCTTGTGGAATCATCTGCATAACATTTATTTCTTGTACAACTATCTAAAATTTATTTCTTGTACAACTGTCTACAATTTATTTCTTGTGCACCTGTCTAAAATTTATTTCTTGTACAACTATCTAATTGTTTACAAAATTGTCAGTGAAAAAGTCATGTAACAAGTTTTAAAAAGGCATCTAATTTTTAAAAATTCATTTAACAAAAAAGGTTTAATTGATTTTTATTCGAAAATCGAATGCTAAAAACAGTTTCTAAGGATTGAAAGTTGAATTTAAACCTTGATGTCTTCACTAAAGCGTTCCGCATGGAGACTGATGGTCAAGGTCAACACTCTTGCGCATATTGTCAATATTAATATAACGCTTCATCGTACGATAGGTACATAAGTTATGTTACTTTTTCAAGAAAAATATTAACCGAGCTACGAAAATATAGAATATTTTCCTTCGAATGAAACCATTATTTTAAAATAATATCGTATTGTTTTAAAAATCAAGTTAGTCATACTGTTTTAAAATCAGTGTAGAATAATCCATATGAATTCTTCATGTTTTAATGTATCATTTAACTTTCATTTTTCTGTTATCGATGAAAAAATATAATTTTATATTTTATGGAGTGGAGATAAATGATGTGAAATAAAAATTGAAGAATCATTTTATTTAAAACAAAAATGTTGGTAAATGGTAATTCAAAATGTCCTTTGTAATTGTTTTTAGAAAGAGAAAATGTAGTAGATCAACCATAATCAGAGACTGAAGAATGAAAACAATAAATAATCTTAAAAATGACAGTGATCTTAAAATAACAGTAAAATTACAGTAATCTTACAATGATCTTAAAATAACTTAATCATTAGTTTTCTTCTTCTGTTTTTATCTTACTTCAAAATAAAAGTATAATCATTTTAATGTCAGAAATATTTCAAATTTTTATAAGACGAGTATACACGAAGATAATAAACATCATAAATTTGTATTAACTGTGGCTGTACTGATTGTAATAAATATCAAATAATTTGTATCAATTATTAAATAACTGATAGTAAATATGTGTATTAATTATTAAATAACTTATATAAAATATGTGTATTAAATATTGAATATTTTATATCAAATATCTATACTAAACATTGAATAATTTGTGTCAAACATTTGTATCAATTATTAAATAATTTATATTAAATATGTGCAGAAAATATTAAATATGTGTATTAAATATTGAATATTTTATATCAAATATCTGTACTAAACATTGAATAATTTGTATCAAACATTTGTATCAATTATTGAATAATTTATATTAAATATGTGCAGTAAATATTGAATAATTTATATTAAACATGTGCACTAAATATTAAATATGTGTATTAAATATTGAATAATTTATATCAAATATTGAATAAAGCAGTTCTCATTGAACACAATTCTCTGCTACATTTATTTATCCATTTGTATCATACGTATACATATCACATCTACTAAATATTTATTATACAATTCACACATACACAGTCAAAATATTTTTATATCATGCTATATATTAGGGGTACCGAAAAGTAATCAAAATTTCTTCGATGATTCAACACTTTTCTATGAAAAATCGAAGGACTTTTTTTAAAAAGGGAACAATTGCCTTTACGCTGACAAAAAGCGTTAGAAAGTGATGGAAATTATTTTGTTGATTTAAGATTTCTGAAATAAATAAATATTTTTCGCCACCAAACAAAATTTTGATTACTTTTCGGTACCCCTAATATAAAGTACATCAAAACTACTTCAAATACATCAAATACATCAAATTGTTACTACATAATCTATTTTTGTAGTATATCTACTGCACATTAATTATATAATCAATTTGTTTACCGTTTTATCAGATATTAAAAAATGCATGATATTCAATAGTTGCGAAATATATCTGGAAAATATATGCATCGTTAGCAGATAACGAGTTATATGATCATCTTCGAATCAATGTTAATCGTATAGGTTTCTATATTGCAATGCACTATTCTTTCTAAGTTATATGCACTGAGGCGATAACATGAGTTTGCAGGTTCTGACGTCAGGAATGTTGGATTACATTAACCACTGGGGAATTCCGAAGTCTATAGTTAATCATTCTGCGAGAACATGTTTTACTTTGCGTACTATACTATTTTATTTTACTTTCAAGGGAAATGGTTATTACGATTGCAATCATAATGATGCGATAAAAATGATTCACTTTTGTGGTATACATATCGCAATTTAAGGAAAACTAGTTGAAGGAGTTGGGAAATATTTACACTTCTAATATTATCAAATTTCATAACTTAATTCCTAATATTAAAATTACGAAATTTTATAATGTACAATTTTCTTCATGTAAAAATTACCAAATTTTTTAATTTCAAAATAACCGAATCTTAAATTTTCAAGGGTTCAAATTTTCAAACCCATAAATTTTCAGAGGATACAAAATTTTTTAATTTTTCAAGGTCCAAACCTTCAAATCTCCAAATTCCCAAATTCTCAAATTCTCAAATTCTCAAATTTCAAATTAACACTTTTAATATTCCAAATTTGACAAATTCTCAAACTTCTAAATTTCCAAATCTTCAAATCCTCAAATTACTAAATTTCCAAATTCTTAAATTTTCAAATTCCTAAATTTTATTCTCTAAATTTCCAAATTCAATAATTTTCAAGGGATCAAATCACCAAATTTCTAAATTGTTAATGGCCCAAATCTCCATTCTTCAAATCTCCAAATCTCTTAATCTCCAAATCACCAAATGTCCAAATCTCCAAATCTCCAAATCACCAAATCTCCAAATCTCCAAATTTCCAAATTACCGAATCTCAAACTCCCAAACTTCCAAACTTCCAAATTTCCAAATTTCCTCAATTTTAATTTATAAAACCACTAATTCCCTGCATCGTAAAAACTCCAAAATTCTTTCATCTCCCAAATCACCAATTCATTAAATTAATTAAATACGATGTCGCAACCGAAGTCGAAAAACATGTGGATATTTCAGAAATAAGTATACACGTATTTTACTGATGAGTCATACGTAAATCAACAGTTTCGTTCGTTCATTCATTATGTATACTTCTGATTAGAAATAAAGAAACAGGATAACAATCATCAAGTCTACTGTAAATATAATACAATCATTCAGAAAACAACAAAAATTGTCTAAACGAAAACATATCAAACTTGTTAAATAGTTATATGTATACATTCTACAAATTTTAATTTGTATAAAATTTTAATTTTATTATTACTAGCTATAAAAATGTTACGTACTATGTATTACTATAAGTACATTTTAATATTCTGTTGTATGTTATAATGTCATATGTGTATACGTGTCATATGTGTATATGTGTCATATGTGTATATGTGTCATATGTAGATATGTGTCATATGTAGATATGTGTCATATGTAGATATGTGTCATATGTGTATATGTGTCATATGTGTATATGTGTCATATGTAGATATGTGTCATACGTGTATACGTGTCATACGTGTATGTGTGTCATATGTAGATATGTGTCATACGTGTATGTGTGTCATACGTGCATACGTGTAAATGTCTATGTGTGTATATGTATACATGTGTATATGTGTAAATGTCTACATGTGTATATGTATATGTAAATGTCTATATGTGCATATGTGTAAACGTTTACATGTGTATATGTGTACATGTGTACGTGTGCATGTGTTACATACAATGTGCATATGTCACATATATGTATAATATCACATATTACGTATCATGTTATATTATACTTTCAAAATAAAACAATTTTAAATTCATCACAGAACTAGCCTATTTATACAATTTCCATAATTAATTATTCATGTGTTATTCTCCTCAATTTCTCACATTACATGTGCGAATATTCACACACGTATTTTTTCTTTACAAGAATTACTATTTTTCCACTATTTATACTCTTCTGTAAATATACTAAACACCTTAACAAACACGGCAGATTCCGAATTCGATAAAGCAATTTAGATGCAATTAATTTGATACGAAATATGTGATAATTAACTGCGAGCAAAAAGTTGTAAGATACAAACAGATAAAGCAAATCTTCGTTTTTCTCATTAGACAGTAAATGCCACTTCTCGGCCATTATTCAGTAGCGTGCGACAGCCATGAGTCACCATATTTTAATGCCACAAGTGACTCAGGTTCCCACTAGTCGAACTGCATTTTTTCTCCTAGAGAGCACAGTCCGTCTGGAAACAACGGACAAAAGAGCGGACCGCAAAAGAAGAACCGGGATTCGTTGATCGAAATGGAAAATTATATTGCCGCTTATAGGTTTTCGTGGTTAAGTGGCTGCAGAAGTTAAATAGAAACTCGAACGATTACGATCGCAATTCTGGGCTGAAAATTAAACGGCTTTGGGGGGAATCTTTTTATCTTGATTGACGTGCATCAGATTGATACGTACCATTATTCGAGAATATACAATTCAATTAACGGGACAATCAGATTCTTAATCGTTTGTGAAATGTCAGCGGAGAGCTTTACTGTATTGACCGCGTCTTTTTATGGGAAATTGCCCTGTCAAATATGATTGAAAATCGCTAATTTGCTATTTGAGAGGAAGGTTAGGTTGAAATATTTTATTTGATGGTATTTGTGAAAATTGTTTTGTTTCATGCAACTTGGGAAAATTGTACATTTTATTTATGTAAGATGGTGCATTTATATGAGATTGTTTATGAAAATAATTATATCTAGTTCTGTGATGAATTTAAAATTGTTTTATTTTGAAAGTATAATATAACGTGATACGTAATATGTGATATTATATATGTAACATGTGCACATTGTATGTAACACATACACACATACACATGTACACATATACACACATACTCATTTTGTATAAGATTATTCACAAAAATAATTATACATCTACTTTATGTATTAATTATATAAAATTATGTATTGACTTTATGCACTACATGTATAAAATTATTTCCAAGAATAATTATATGTTTATGTACTAACTATATAAGATTATTTACAAAAATAAATATGCATTTACCTCATACACTAATTAAGTGAAACTATTTGTAAAAATAATTATACACTTTGTATACTCATTATAGAACATCACCTAATAAACTTAATTACCAAAATGAACAATTTGTAAAATATTTCAAACTCTTAAAAAAAAAATAAGTTTATATTTACTTAAAATATCTGAGTTATTTAACTAATGAGTTATTAATCTTGTATCAAAAATTACAAGTAAAAATTAATTACCAGTAACAAAATTTGAAAAGAACATCGACCACTCGATCACCCAAAAATCGAGTAACAAGACTTAAGGATCTAAAATATTATTAACAAATATAGTACGTAAAATTCCGTAGTAAGCTCCCATTGATTGTAAATTGAGTTGTATTTGGCTTATGAACGTTTTAAGCCGATGTTCACTGTGTTGCAATCAACACTCGGCGCGGATCAACGGTTAATCACCGTGAGATACTGCTCGTAAGCATTTAATCGTTCCGAATTGTAGCATTGCAGAGTTTCCGCTGAGAACGCGCTTTTAATTGCGATTTGATTATGCAACGCATAAAAAGTTGCTGCAAATTGGATATCGCGGAACGTCATAATTTACCGAGAAAAAGAGGAGTATACGTCAGCCATTTGAACATATTGCTTTCTGAAAACTAACTAATAGTCGAATTAATACTTTACATTGAATCAGAAAGAGTACCGTATCCTGATACGGTGACGTACTTTTCTTGGAGAAGTTATGATATCACTTTGTTTCTTAATCATAAATATTTTCAGGATTACTGTTTTTTTTTTCGATGACGATTAATTTGATTGGTAGTAGCAAGAGGATTAGACATTCGTCCCTGATATTGATAAAATAAGGACGTTTTTGGTTCATTCGAAGTATAGGTTAAAATTAGTGTTATGCAATTATTCAACCAGTAACATAATCATGTCACTTATGATTAGGATGATATGAAGACCTTATATGATTTGAAGATCGTTAAATTGTTTAATGGGCGTTAAACATTACTGATGATGTACATTGCCGATTTGACGGTAAAATGAAATTTATGAGATTTGAGGAATTGAAGAATTGAAGAATTGAAGAATTGAAGAATTGAAGAATTGAAGAACTGAAGAATTGAAGAATTGAAGAATTGAAGAATTGAAGAATGGAAGAATTGAAGAATTGAAGAATTGAAGAATTGAAGAATTGAAGAATTGAAGAATGGAAGAATTGAAGAATTGAAGAATTGAAGAATTGAAGAATTGAAGAATTGAAGAATTGAAGAATTGAAGAATTGAAGAATTGAAGAATTGAGGAATTGGCGACTTGACGCCTTAACGACTTGACGACTCGACGACTCGACGACCCGACGATTTGACGATTTGAAGAATTGAAGAATAGAAAAGTTGAAAAATTGGAAGATTGGAAAATTGAAAGATTGAGAAATTGCAAGACTGAGAAATTGGAAGATTGAGGAATTGAAAGATTGAGAAATTGGAAGATTGAGGAATTGAAAGATTGAGAAATTGGAAGATTAAGGAATTGAAAGATTGAGAAATTGGAAGATTAAGGAATTGGAAGATTAAGGAATTGAAAGATTGAGAAATTGGAAGATTGAGGAATTGGAAGATTGAGAAATTGAAAAATTGAAAAGTTGAAAAATTGAAAAATTGAAAAATTGAAAAATTGAAAAATTGAAAAATTGAAAAATTGAAAAATTGAAAAATTGAAAAATTGAAAAATTGAAAAATTGAAAAATTGAAAAATTGAAAAATTGAAAATTGAAAAATTGAAAAATTGAAAAATTGAAAAATTGAGAAATTGAAAGATTGAAAAATTGACGATTTCACGATTTGAAGATTGCAAAGTACGAAAATAAAACTCCACAACAAACAAATTCAGTAATAAGATGAGTACATTACCAGGTCATCCACGTTCCTTAACCCAACATTTCTCTACCACAGTCGAGTTAGAGCAGAAAGTTCTGGACAGCAGCACGTAATTTCATTGCCTTCCTACAGAACGAATCACTCGTTACTTCCTTAAAGGAGACCAAAGTCACGTAATGTAACCGACGGACCGAACTATTATCAATTTCAGTTTAAAGGGAGCGAACAACGGTGGAGAATACTCGCACCTGCCAATGAAAGTGGCTGAATTAAATGGCGCTACTGAATGGCGCGAATTAAGATCGGTTACCGTGGAATATTTTTGGAGAGCGTCTCTTTTCTTCCTAGATAAATTATTCATGACCTCAATGGCTGATTAATTGCGTCCTTAAGCTCAAGGATTATTAAGATAAATGATGTCTGTAAAAAACACTTCTGACATTCGCGAATTCACTTAAATACCTTCTCATCAGATTCGTTGCTATTCCACTTGAATTTATTTGATCGGATACTTTCTTTTATGATAGTATTTTATATTTTTATTTAGTATTTTTATGCCATATGACATGTAACAAGGTTTTAATAAAATGTGACATAATTTTGATACTTTTGAACACACTGACAAATTCTGAAGTCACTATCATTTGGACCTCGATAATTTGCAATAATTGTAATAACGATAGTGATAATTGTAAAGAATATCCTTGAGATACTTAAGGGAGACAATACCTTTAGACAGATGAAAATAAGCTGATATTTGTGAATTTTTTTGTACATGACACCTTAGTTTTGCATTTTCGAAATTTCAGGTATAATTTATTGTAACTATTGCCTATTACAGAATATTTTCTGTTTTGCAAAATATTTAAAAATGCCGGAATTATGACAATCCTTTCTGGAAGTGTTTCGGCGTGTCTCGTGAATCGGCGTGGGTTCTAGCTTTAGATATATTGGTCTGAAGCAAGTTTGCAGACAATGTTTCGAAAACTAACATTCACAGTTAGTAGATGAACCTCAGAAATGTGCAAAATATGTAAAATTGAAGAAATGGCGCGCTTTTAAAGAAAACCTTTGAATTTTATTGAAAATTTTTTCAATGTTTTGCAATAAAAAGGACTTTAATGTTCAATTTATTTCATACATTTAGGTTCATATGTTAGATAGTATTGTCATGGATATGTGCAAATTTGAGCGCGATTGATAAACTAGTTTTTGAGTTATCAGTCACGGCAATTTTAAGAACGTAGTTTTGAGAAAAACGCGTTTAAAGTTTCAGCCCTCCGCACTGAACGCGCGTATACCCGCGGCGCTAATCGGCCATAACTACAAAAGGGCTTCGTATTTCACTTTAAAATTTTGAGACAATATTTTTAAGATGTTACACTAACATTTTATAGAAAAACAGAATTTTGTAATTCTTTAAAATTCTAAAGGTATTAACCCCCTTAATAAAGAAGCGTTAAAAATTTGGTGTAGAAGAATGTGAAAATTACCGCTGTTTCGACAGATAACGAAGGGTCTAATCCATAAAACACTCGACTAGCATAAGGCTAGTTTAGCGTGTGACGCGTAGAGAATACTTTAGCACGCTCTAACACCCACGATTTATTTTATTACTGACTCCGAAGATCCGAACCCATAATACTTTGAACGAAAGCTGTATATTTACCCCTTTTCTCTTGAAAATAGGACCGCTCCTTTATACCGGCATTTTTCACGCAACTTATCCTTCAGAGAACCGAGATTTAAAGAGCACCTGACGGAAGATGCATGAGGTATACTTTAATATATCGAACAGTTGTCTTTTGTGCCGGTAAATGTGGAGCGTAAAATGGTTTTATCTGTAAAGAGGATTGAAAGAGGAAGCATGAATGATCTTCTGCGATACGGGGACTTACGATGATATTGATACTGGAGATTTTGGCATTTTTGAGGGGGTGAGATATGTGGGTAGGTGTTTGGAGATTGGAGGTTTAAGAGCGTTGGGGGAGTTGGAGTTAGATTTTGGATGATTGGGGTTTGGGGTGTTGAAGTGGATATTTGGGAATTTGGGGAATTTGGGAATTTGGGAATTTTGAAAGTGCAAATTTTGGGGGTTGGAAATTTCCAGATTTGGGGATTTGAGAATTTGAGAATTTGAGAATTTGGGAATTTGGGAATTTTGGAATTTGAGAATTTTGGAATTTGAGAATTTTGGAACTTGAGAATTTTGGAACTTGAGAGTTTTTGAGCTTGAGAGTTTTGGAACTTGAGAATTGTGGAACTTGAGAGTTTTGGAACATGAGAGTTTTGGAACTTGAGAATTTTGGAACTTGAGAATTTTGGAACATGAGAGTTTTGGAACTTGAGAGTTTTGGAACTTGAGAATTTTGGAACTTGAGAATTTGGGGATTTGAGAATTTCGGGATTTGAGAATTTGGGGATTTGAGAATTTTGGAATTTGAGAATTTGGGGATTTGAGAATTTGGGAATTTGAGAATTTAGAAATTTGAAAATTTGGGAATTAGGAAACTTGAGAATTTGAGTATTTGGGAATTTGGAAGAATTTACAAATTTCTTTTAAAAATTTTTAATTTACCCTATAATATCCCCTACATCCACTACAAAAATCACAACAAAACCACAAAAATAAATCAATCAATTAAATCATCAAACGATATCAATTCTTACACAGTATTACCCAAAAAAAAAATTATAAAATTTTCTACCGTGTCATCATGTAATTCCGCACGGAGCCATTACTTCGAACGCAGTAAGATTCATTAACATAATTAAAATGGTGGCGAACGAAATGAAACTGAGGTGGCAATGCATGTGAATAGTTCACAGCTCTATTATTAATGTTGTTGCTATTAATTTATCTATGTCGCGTGCCAAGGGAATCGCGAAATACGTGAATTCTCCTCGAAATGAAAGTCGTACTGCGGATCTTGGTCTGAAATTAATTTCTGCATTATTTTCGTTGGCTTATAATGGCAGCCGACGTTTGTAGAATATAATTAATTCTGAAGTGATGGCACATTCTAATTTACTCTTTCGTTTATGTGTTTCTTTTGATGTTCTGTTTAATTTGCGTTGCTTGTTTCGTTATTTGTTATGGCTTGAATTTATGAGAATATGTATGAGGTTTAGGGGAAGAGTTAGGTTAAGGTTGGGTTAAGATTAAAAGTTAGGTTATGGTTGGTTGATGTTAAGTTTGGATTGAGTTAAGATTAGGTTAAGATTGAGTTAAGATTAAAAGTTGGGTTATGGTTAGTTGAGATTAAGTTTGGATTGAGTTAAGGTTAGGTTAAGATTAGTTTAAGATTAAAAGTTAGGTTATGGTTAGTTGAGATTAAGTTTGGATTGAGTTAAGATTAGGTTAAGATTCAGTTCAGGTTAAGAGTTAGATTATGACTGGTTGAGATTAAGTTTGGATTGAGTTAAGATTAGGTTAAGATTGAGTTAAGGTTAAGAGTTAAGTTATGATTGGTTGAGATTAAGTTTAGATTGAGTTAAGATTAGATTAAGTTTGAGTTCAGGTTAAGAGTTAGATTATGACTGGTTGAGATTAAGTTTGGATTGAGTTAAAATTAGGTTAAGATTGAGTTCAGGTTAAGAGTTAAGTTATGATTGGTTGATATTAAGTTTAGATCGACTTAAGGTTAAGAGTTTGGTTATGATTGGTTGAGATTAAGTTTGAATTGAGTTTAGGTTAAGTTAACTTCGGGATAAGGTTAAGAGTTAGGTTATGGTTGGCTGAGATTCAGTTTAGATTGAGTTAAGGTTAAGAGTTAGGTTATGGTTGCTTGAGATTAAGTTTGGATTGAGTTAAAATTAGGTTAAGATTAAGTGAAAGTTAAAAGTTAGGTTATGGTTGCTTGAGATTAAGTTTGGATTGAGTTAAAATTAGGTTAAGATTAAGTGAAAGTTAAAAGTTAGGTTATGGTTGCTTGAGATTAAGTTTGGATTGAATTAAGGTTAGTTAACGTTAAAAGTTTATTATAATTTTGTTCACAAATATCTTGCAGTATTATTAATAATTGCATGTAATGATTTAGTGATCAGACCTTCAAGGTTCCTCCGGTAATGCTTTGTAGCTAATGTACTGGAACTCGTAAGTAATAATCAATGCAAGTAACACCATTCGTGTTAGACGTTAATAAGGATGTACATACGTATACGAATATACATCTATGCATAACACATGTGCCGCTTCGCAATAGACGCCAGTTGTAATTCATAGCCGAATGCATAAACGGCCTTATCTGCTATTACGCGCAAGATTTATCCTGCGTTGCTTGAAAATTAAACGGAACAACCATTTTCATTTTCCCTGGACACATGTGGCTCTTTTTATCCGCGGCCACCAAATTGTTCGATCACTCGTATTAAAAAAAGAAATGTATTTTTGCTACTTCGACGGTACTCGTTAATTAAGTTCCAATATTTGATTAATATGGCGTAATATTATATTTCGTGTTCAATTTGATAACTAAATAAATGATTTTTCGAGATGTGAAGTATTTTAAAATTGGTCAGTTGTGTGATAGGAAGCTGTGGAATAACAATTTTAAATTTTCTCTTTCGTATCTTTTAGATTTCTGCGTTTGAAAAATGGGTTTGGTAAATGGCTGTGGAGAGGTTATTGTAAATTCATTTTTATATACTTGCTGTATTTATTGTTGTGCCATTATAATAGTAATGTAACATTAACTTTAATGTGTGTTGCACATAACGTTAATATAAACTTAGTATACATTTATCATGATCATAACATAAACTCAATTAAACCTATAAGATTAACATAACCTTGATTAAGGACTTAACATAACCATGACATAGCAATAACATAATCTTAACCTACCCTTAACCTAATTTCAACCCAACCTTAACCTACCCTTAACTCAATCCAAACTTAATCTCAACCAATCATAACCTAATTCTTAATCTTATCCCAATCTTAACCCACCCTTAATCAAATTTTTTTATTAATTCTGATCAATATTTTAAAAAATTATTTAAGAGTAAATTATGAAACATTACCAAAACTTTCCTATACATTTTTGACCCACGTTCCTCAGGTAGAGGTCAAAGCCCAAACCCACACTGAACCAACCAGACATAGAATCGTAGAAAGTCGAAGACTGCCCAAACTAAATCGTGAATCGTCGATTCAAGAATCGTTGACCTTTCATGGCGTTTAATGACGTTCGTAACGATCGCGGTTGGAAGTCAAGCAGATTGTTCACGTACGACAAAGCCTTAGATGACGATAGTATGTTGAGCTCACCTGCCGCCTTGGACTGCCCCGGGCACAGGAATGAATACCACTTCGCGTTCTTAATGGCGTACTTTACTCGGTCCTTCATTTGGTTAAACGAAAACACTCGCAAGGCTAGCAGCATCCCGTAGAAGGAGGAACGTTGGGATAAAGATGGCGGCTACGGCGACAGGAAAATTAGGACACCCGATATACGGATAGTACACTCCGTTGCAAAAATCTGGTTATCTTGACTTGTCTTTGACGTCTTCATTGCTGTATAATTTTAAAACGTCCTCATTGAAATTTGGTGAAAAATGGTGGTGACATTGTAAAATGACAATGAATGTGTAATTAACAGCAATAAACATCAATGAACATGAAATGGACATGTAATGAACAGCAATGAACATGCAATACACATGTAAGGAATACAAATGAACATATAACGAAAACAATGAACACTTGAAGTAATAAATGTATAATTATCAATGAACACTTGTGACAATATAATGAATACTTATGGAAATGAACATATCTGAATACTTTTAACAATAAACATTTAATGACCTTGTAGCAATGAATAATAATTAACAATGAACATGTGTTAGACACATAATAAATAGCAATGGCCATATGACAAAAATATTGAACACTCATAGCAATGAACATATAACAGTCAGCAATGAATACTTTTAGCAATGAGCATTTAACAGCAATGAAAATTTAATGAACTTGTAGCAATGAACATACAATAATCAGCAATGAACACTTGTAGCAATAGACACAATCAACAGTAATGGCCATGTAACAAAAATAATGAACGCTCATAGCAATGAACATATAATAATCAGCAATGAATACTTTTAGCAATGAGTATCTAACAGCAATGAATACTTACCACAACATATAGTAAACAACAATGAACATTATAGCAATAAAATATAATGTAAAAAGGTTTGATTTGGACACGTCGACAATTCAGTTCCACTTGTACAAAAATAACTTCAGAACCATGCAATTTGACCCACTGACTTCCGGCTGTTTATGTTATGAAGGTTAAATGTTTGCTACGACTCCAAGGACCAAGATTGGTTTTCCACGTTCGAAAATGGAAATTTTTGGCGACGTCTCTTTATCAAGAAATGGTACGGTTATTAACTAAAGAAGAGTAGCAGACATCGTTGAGAAAGATCGAATATAAGAATCTGAAGGGACGTCTTCAAAGTTTGAATAGAAGAGAAGAAAGAAAATTAAGAGAGTTAAAAAATCCTCATTGTAGTTAGCTTCAGATTATCATGAAAGTGGACAGAAAATCGGGGCTGGATCTATTCGTGGAATGATGAGGATCAATGGGTATAATAGCAAGAAGAATACATGGTAAGAGACTGATTTTCGCAAGGGAAAATCAGATTGAAGGAGGTAATTTTCACTGTCTATTGTATTTTTGGATTGGCTAGAGAAAAGATATAGTGAAGTAGCTTTAAAAATTCTAAAACCTAATTAAATGGAGGTTCTAAGATTTTATGAGGGTGCAAAATACATTTAAATTTTATCAAGATTTTTTCCAAAGCACATTGTTCGAATATTTATTTAGAGAATATTTATTGTTCAATTGTTCAAAAATTTTATATTCACATCCTCAGTAAAGAATTCATGGGACAAATTAGACCAAAGAAACACCAATCAAATGAGATTGAAAGGAAAATGACATACAGAATATTAAAACAAAATTATTTCTAATATGTCCAAATACGAGGTTATTAAAAAAGATTTGCAACAAAATATAAAATTGTAATTCCTCCTAAATTTTATACTACAAAAATTCTTTATTATTCGTAAAATGTCAGAATGCATAAATTAACGTGGCAGTCTATTTACAATATATTACACAAATGGGTTGAATGAAAATTTATTTATTTTTTAAACGACTCTGTAAAATAAACAGTATGATATCCCTTCCGATAACAAATACAGAAGTGTTCGAATAGCTGTAGATAAAAGGATATTACTTCACATAAGAAATAGTAATATTATTTATGGATGTGCGATCGTTTTGTCGCGGAGTGTAGAGGCTCCGTTTGGGCGGCGAAGAGAGGATCGGTTGAAAGGGGTGAGTGAATGAGAAAGATGGCGAATGGAGGACTCCGATAGAGGTTGGAGGGTGTCGAGAGATCCGTACTGGGAGTGTGGATGGTAGCAGAGACTCCCGAGTGAGCTGTTTGCAGTTCCTTCCACAAGCCTCCAGTTTACATTAGTTTGCATACGTGAGTGAAAGTTTAAAGTTTAGTAATTTAAACAGCCGCGCGCTGTCCCTTTTCCGAAGAGCTCGCGATGTATGTCTGTATACGTGTGTGCACATATATTATGTGCATCTGCATGCGTGTGCATGGATACGTACAGGTATTCTGTTTGGGAATATTCAACGAATGCAGTTAAGTATTCCCGTCGATCCGACCTCTCCCTTTCCCTTTCTTTCTCTCCATTTTTCTTTTTTTATATCGGCCAGTTCCATGGGAAAACACGCAGTTGCTGCTGCGGGTTTCTTTACGCTCTTTTTTTCAACTGAAATTGGTTTATTTCGGAATATTACTTTATTTTAATTTTGGCGATCATTCTGAACTTTAATGACGATAACTTTGGAAACTATGTTGATAATCATGTCTGATGACTATTATTACCTCAGCAACCGTGATGAACCTTGATGACGTTAATGATATCTTGAGGATACCTTGATAATGAGGTAGACCTTGAGAAGTTGGAGTGATGACTGTGGTGACATTAATGGCGACCGTGATGATATTAACGATGATCGTGGTGACATTGGGGTTACTATTACTCATGACCTTTAGACTATATCATGATGATAAATGTAATGATTATAATTACCATGATGATACAGTGACCCTGACGACATCTAGAATGATTATAATTACTATGATTATTGTAAATAACCTTGAAGACCTTAATTGTGACTTACGAACATGACATGACCATAACAACCCTAATGATGACCAAGTTGATAGGTAAGTATCAAGCTGATAGTTGATAAGGTACTAACCATTAAACAAATAGTTCAACACGTTGGAACAAAAATTGTGTCCTAAGTGGTTGAAGATGATTTATAAAAATTTAAGTGTGTAGTATATAACAATTACATTGACCCTGACGATATTTAGAATGATTATAATTACTATGATTATTGTAAATAATCTTGAAGACCTTAATTGTGACTTACGAACATGACATGACCATAACAACCCTAATGATGACCAAGCTGATAGCTAAGTATCAAGCTGATAGTTGATAAGGTACTAACCATTAAACAAATAGTTCAACACGTTCAAACAAAAATTGTGTTCTAAATGGTTAAAGATGATTTATAAAAATTTAAGTGTGTGGTATATAAGTTACATTATAAAAAAGCAATTGCATCGATTTGTAAGGTTATTCAGCTCGTGTCAAATAATTGCGGCCATTACCAGATTCAGTTAACGTTTCATCCCGTAGGAATTTCCGACTTCAGCTACGATTACCTTCCAACAAGCTTCTATTAATAAGAATCCTTTCGATTGAACTAAATTCCCATTTCTATTCCTTCCGGCGGCATTCCCACTTGTCCTTTTGCTTGTGGCTTCCCAAAAGTACGAATTCCCTGCCACGTAGTTTCATTCCCCTTTCCTCGTTTTCCCAAATAGTCTCTCTCTCTTTCTCTCCCTTTGCACCAACGACATAGTTATTTTTCGGACGCGGTGGAGGGAGAGGAGGGTGGGGATTCGACATCGATACGTTACATCTCTCTGAATACATTATCCGGCTTCCGTGCAGTACGCATGCGAATGCATTACATTGCTTTTGGGCACGGGGCTTCCGTGATTTACGATATCGCAAACTACTTTTCGAAAGAGTATCCAGAAATGCGTACCGGTCGCATTAAATTTCTGCCCGCGGTTTCTTTCTCCGTTGCCATCTTTCATTATTTATGTGCTCGATTCTCTCGATTAAAGTTTCATTAACCGACGCTTCATAGAGTCCCATGTCGTGTCCCGACACGCGTCCCCTTCTTCTTTAAGTGGATTTTTTCCTCGAACCGACTTGGTAATAATCGTAAATTTTCGGGTAACGTGTTTTCCCTTACCCCACGGACGTGCGAACGTTTCGTTTGCATTCATATTTATGAACGCGCTAATGTTATTGTGTACCTTTCAGAATTTGTTAAATGTCGTCATAAATTATTTTGATGCGCGGGAGTCACTTGTGTGATAAACTTGCTGAAAATTTTTATGCGCTACACTTAGGTGTTATTACTTGCTATGTATTATAGCGCAGGGGTATTAGGTTATTACTTGTCAGATGACAATGTCGGGAATGATGTAAGTGAACGTGAAACAATTTTTATGGAATATTTAATGTTTGAGGACTGATGAAAATGAAGACAAGTTTATGTACAATATCGTTATATAAAAATTAAAATGTGCAATATATTACAATATTATTAAATGAAAAATAATATTATTATTTTACATTAATATTATTTAAAAAAATAATAGTTATTATGTATCATGATGTTATGTAAAATTACAAATATATGTGTTACAATATTACAGTACAAAATTAAAAATATGCAAGCCACAATAATATCAAAAATGTGTTACAAAAATTTTATTAAAAATTGAAAGCATAGATTGCAATGTTACTAAATAAAATACAAAATATTGCTACCATATTTATATTATATGCATAACATTTTTAATCTCACTATAAAAAATGTATAAAAATAAAAATTTTATAATTTATTGTTTTCTCGTATAACGAAATATTCTTAAGTATATTTCGTATTCTACTGTTATCCAAATTATGATAAGGTTATACGACTCAAAAATTGTAAATTCTTCGTAGCAAAATAAATTGAAAATTTCATGAGGGTCATTTTCTCCCAAATCGATCACGTTTTGACGTCAATATCAGGAATTTTATACCAAATGCAGCATGACGTACTGAACGTGAAATTATGAAGGATTGGAGGTTATGTCATCGCTTTTCCGATTTCGAATTTATTACAGAGCATGCTTAAAAATTTAATAAACCAGTGTACCCCATTTTAGAAGAGCTATCTGTCAAAAGGAAGCACGAGAAAATTATCAATAATCCATTTATTAGTTGTTTTACGGTCTGATTTTGAACGCGGTAGCCTGTCAGCCATCTGCGTGAAATATTCGAGAAATATGCAGAAGGATAAACATGCGCGACACAGGTATGCAAAACAAATGTTTCTTTTTCAAATTGTTTAATAATAAATTATTTCTGTTCACGTCACATTTTTCTGTCTCGATAAATTTCTGTAAACGTACATGTTGGAAATCCGAGATAATAAAATATATTATTAACGAATCTTTTATGTATGTTGTTATTTTGTTTAGAAATCAATTAAAGATTAATAAATTATTTGTTGGGAATCATTTTGGGATTTTGTAAGATGGCTCACTAACTTTTTAGGAATCTCTAGTTCTCATAATATTAATATTGTATAAAAATAACTATTTTATCTTACAAGTTTGAGTTTTTTATGCTCATATAAAAGAAAGAGATGAATCTTTAAATTTGTATTAAACTTGAATATACCTCCATAGGTGGCTCCATAGAGGTTAGAGCTCACATTAGGTTAGATTAACCTTACAGTAAATACAACGCTGAAATTTTCTTCTTGTAATAATCATAACGAAAATCTTGAATCATTAAAACTTTCTGTCAGCAAAATTCGAGTATTAATTATAAACGAAAATATTCGAAGAATTCTAATAAAACGATAAAGCACTCCAATGAAGAGAAATACTATTCAACAAAATAAACGAGAACAAATGGAATTTACACGAACGTGAAGATAAATGCCACCATTTTAGCTTATGATCAAGCATTTAAACACGAAATACCAGGAAACAGATTTTACTATTTTATACTTGCATCACATAACCAGTGAACTAGAAAGGCAGTTGAAATCATTCAGCGCGAAACAAAATTCCGTTGAATTGAATAAGTAACATTCCAATAACGTGAACCGTTCGGTACTGAATTTTCCGAGATATTTCAAACGGCTGCGACAAGATTTCTGCCTCGATATGATTTTGCGTACTTCAAGCTCTTTTTAACGCATTAAGATATGAATGGAGGAACATGACTGTTAAACGTGTTGAGCCACGCGGCGTTTTATAGATACAAGATTCTTATGGGAAATTTAGATAACGAATATTTAATGTTATCTGATGTTATCTTATTTTAAGGTAATAAAAATTGGAGGATATGGTTTTTTAGGTTAATATGGAATACGGTTGTTATGATGTTCTGTCGCCATGTTTGTTTTCTAATATTTTAACATTTTGGTATTTTTGATGAATTGTAAAGTCTTCATATATAACAGTCGTGGAACAATATAAGGTATTGGTTATGTAGTTCAACATGTATGAGATTATTCATGTACATAACCTAATAGAGTACAAGTTTCATAATATACTTGAACATAACCTTAATGAATGCATAGTGAATACATAACCTCTACAAGACATATCCTCCGAATTTTAAAAAATATATTTAATACTCTAAACTGTTAAAAAGTGTCTATAAGTACAGACTAGTGTATAGTACGAATATTTTATGTAACCTAATAGCTAAGGTTTCATAATATACATCAACTACATAACCTTAGTGGGGGCAATACCTTTAGACAGATGAAAATAAGCTGATATTTGTGAATTTTTTTTGTGTAGGACACCTATGTTTTGCATTTTCGAAATTTCAGGTATAATTTATTATAACTATTGCCTATTACAGAATATTTTCTGTTTTGCAAAATATTTAAAAATGCCGGAATTATGACAATCCTTTCTGGAAGTGTTTTGGCGTGTCTCGTGAATCGGCGTGGGTTCTAGCTTTAGATATATTGGTCTGAAGCAAGTTTGCAGACAATGTTTCGAAAACTAACATTCACAGTTAGTAGATGAACCTCAGAAATGTGCAAAATATGTAAAATTGAAGAAATGGCGCGCTTTTAAAGAAAACCTTTGAATTTTATTGAAAATTTTTGCAATGTTTTGCAATAAAAAGGACTTTAGTGTTCAATTTATTTCATACATTTAGGTTCATATGTTAGATAGTATTGTCATGGATATGTGCAAATTTGAGCGCGATTGATAAACTAGTTTTTGAGTTATCAGTCACGGCAATTTTAAGAACGTAGTCTTGAGAAAAACGCGTTTAAAGTTTCAGCCCTCCGCACTGAACGCGCGTATACCCGCGGCGCTAATCGGCCATAACTACAAAAGGGCTTCGATTTCACTTTAAAATTTTGAGACAATATTTTTAAGATGTTACACTAACATTTTACAGAAAAAAAATTTTGTAATTGTTTAAAATTCTAAAGGTATTGCCCCCCTGAATGAATACATAATGAATACATAACCTCTACAAAACCTGTACTCCGAATTTTGAAAAATACTTAATCCTCTGAACTGTTAAAAAGTGTCTAAAGTGCAGAATAGTATATAGTATGAATATTTTGTGTAACCTTGATGTGTAAACTATAATTGATCATTTTTGAAGGGTACCATCAAACGTGCAACTGACTTAAGTTCATCTCAAAACTATAGTTCCTTTATTCGCAGGTACAGATATAAATTTGCAATTACTTTGAAGCAGTTCGTATGATCCTTTCTTATCCTTGTTACTTTCTGTCCTTGCTCCGTTTCTGCCTCGTAATCAGCGACATCTCCTTTGCTCCATTTTCAGCTCGATTGCGCACGCGACTCTCATCCTTATCCCGCTCTCCAAGGAACAGAAATACTGACTTCTGTAAGATGTATAATCATCGCAATAAAGCTATAGAAGATGGACCATTCACGGCGTCTAACTTCAGCGATAATCTGTTAGATAGAAATTACATTATTCGCGATATTCATCGGCCATTTTACATCTGCGAAGGGTAAATCGTTCATTCTGTGTTGATGAATACGGAAGTAATCTGCGATTAAATTTCAAGTACGAATTACAGCAGGTACATGTTATCATTTACATAATTATTGTTGGCTTGGTAAATGGCAGATTTGGACAGATAACGAAAACATTTACATAATCCGTGTGTGAGGATAGTGCATGATGCGATCTGCCATTTTGAAATTGTTTGATGTTCTGAAGTTTATGTTGCTGTTCAATTCTGAGTTATGTTAGATTTGATGGTGAAGATGTACCATATTGGTTAATGCAGATTAGTTAATTTTGGGTAACAATTTAGGTATATGTTTGAATATTATAACTGTTCATAATATAATTATATATAACACCAGGTATATTTAACAATTTATTTGTTTGTGACAATTATAGTTAACAATATAAGTACATATAATAGCAATTAGATTTAACAATTTATACTTAAAAATTGGAATAACGTTTAACAATATAATTATACACAACGACAATCAAATTTAGTTATTTATATTTATAGGAAACCTGTAAAGATGTGCTCTCTCCAGTTCGTCAAATAAACCAAATTAAATATAATTTAATTATGTTACAGTTGCAAAATTTCCTTTTCTTGTTTAAATAAAATACACTGAATTTCCCTTACTTTCAGTACAATATCTGTCATAAAATGTACGTAACTGGAAATAAGGTTGTCACGTACCAATAGTGTACACGACATTTATGTTTATTACGATATAAATTAAATATAAACCGAGCTCAATGCTTATTAACGTAATAATTCTTGCGCTAATTACAAACGTACACGTCAAACATAACGCTGTCACTGTTCTCGCAATTTTAATATTATTCCACGTTTTCGTCGGTTTTCGCGCCATTGAGTGAAACGCACATTCAAAATATTCGTTGAAATTCAACAAAGACTTAACCTCTTCGTTATCGTTATTGTATCGTTTAAATTCATTAACTCGTCCAAATTATTATATAACATTTTGCAGTTTTTAAAATATTTACAAAAAAAAAACAAGGAGACATTGAAATGAAAATTATCGAGATTATTAAATTTATTTAGATTTAATTGACTGCGATTATCAAAATTAATATCTAATTTACTGGGGCAAATTTATTAAAGATAATGAGGTTATGCAATTTGATGAGATTAAAATTGACACTGTCATATTTAATTTATTGAAGTTATCAAACTTAACATTTATTGAGATTGTCACAGTTATTAAGATTTAATTAATTGAGGTTATCAAATTCATTAATGTGAAAATTGAGGTTTAATTTGTAGAAATTATTGAATTTATTAAGAATTAATTTATTGAGATTATCAAATTTATTGGCATTTAGAGGTTATCAAATTTATTAATATTTAATTTATTGAGATTATCAAGTTTACTAAAAATAAATTTATTGAGGTCAAATTTACTGAGGTTATGAAATGTATTTAGGTTAAATTTATTGAGGTTATGAAATGTATTTATGTTAAATTTATTGAGGGTATTACTCCCAAATAATTTTACCCCGATCATTAAATGTATTAAAATAAAAATTGTCTATTCCTAAATTAATACTTATAACAAGGTAAATTCCTGAACCCAGTAAAATCTTTGAAGATCTCATCTAAAACTCAAAGTTACTCTTCATCTTATCTAAGAACAGTCTAAGTTCCTCAAGACCTAACAACTCGAGATTTCATATCTCAAGTTCCATTTACGAACCGATAATTGTTACCCCATTTTTTCATAGTCCGCGAAATTTCGACGTGGCGTTTCGCAACTGCGATCGCAGCTGATTTCAGATAGTTTCAGATTTCAAGGGAACCGGTGCCCATCAGCAGAGATGCAACCGGTCGAAATTACTCTTAGCTTTCAAAGCTGCTTCTAATTTCATAGAGACTCATCAAAGTCCGACGAATTAACGGCCGGAGTCTATTACTCGCGGTAACACAGTTATCCAAACGTCAGTCGAACTAACGAAGTTTGACAACGTTATCGGTGATCACGATGGACAAATATTGCTTTGCATTCGCTCGACGGATAACTGCGACCGTCTCATTAAGCTAAATCGTTGTTCTGAGACCGTGCTGCGTGTTGTTTCAGCTATTTGAAACAGCTACAGCCCCGTGTTATTGTATTCGCGAGCATGATACAAAACTGCTCAACTACTCCACGTGTTGTAATTGAAACTGTATTCAGGTGGTCTTTGGATAAACGTTTAGTTGGGACTACACCTAAGTGCTAGTTTGATGAAACGGTACCTAATTAAAATAGAAGCCAGTAAATACATGACCTATTATTATGGAACATAACAGACTTGATAATATTCAACGCTCCTTGTATTCAACGTATGTTGTTTTCACATTACGAATAAACTCACATATTTTTGCTGACATACTTTACATTAATATTCGTCACTATGTATAGTAGATTGGTGTATAAAAGCATTCTTAAAAATTGAGGTTTAATTTGTAGAAGTTATTGAACTTATTAAGAATTAATTTATTGAGATTATCAGGTTTACTAAAAATAAATTTATTAAGATCAAATTTATTGAGGTTATTAAATATTTAGGTAAAATTTATTGAGGTTATCAAATTTGTTTAGGTTAAATTTATTGAGGTTATGAAATGTATTTAGGTTAAATTTATTGAGGTTATGAAGTGTATTTAGGTTAAATTTATTGAGGTTAGGTTCAATATTTTGCAACACTTTATGTCAATTTTGAAATTAATTTCATGAAAGTAACTATACACTTAATATAAATTAATTTGTTTTAAGACAATCTGAAATTTTTCACGACTTGTCAATCTTAACATTGTACTTTTATAAGCATTATCTTCGAAAATTTTTTAAAAGAGTCAATTCCTTTAGTAAATACGTAGAGTATGTTTATGAAGTATTAGACTAGTCATAAATATAAAGAAGCATCGATATTTCGTACAAATGATTTCTATAAAAAAAGCGAATATAATTGAAAAATCACCGGAGGCGGTTAATACACGTAATGGCCGACCACGCACGAATAGTTTTATAAGATGGAGTCTGAGTTCATATATCGGCCGCAGAAATCGGGTCAATTGAAGTTGTTCGTTGTTTCGGTATAATAATTTTTGTTTCAGATGGTAGTTAAACCGACTCAGCTGAGAGTGGAAGAAAGATTACTTTTGTTCTATTCTGGGGAAACTGCGGGAACTTAGGAAGCATTTTGGACTGCGGAGTTGTATCGTAATACCGCGTTTCTGTGTTAAATCCGTCAGATGCAAATTTAATTTCTTAGATAATACTTAGATGAATTGTAAATTGATAAATATTTTCGTGTTTTAATTTGGGATGACGTGTTAGTGAAGGATGTGCAATGTGAAATTGTTTTAGCTATTTTTTTAATTTTTAACTGTATGTACTGCTATTTAATGTTTAGATATGTGACATATGTGCATTATGTGCTACATAATATTTTTAAGTATAATAAAGTTCATTATCGTATTGCAATTTTGTTACAATATATTGCTGAGTTAATTTAACTTGAGTGAACATTTATTTTGACATGTAACAAACTCTTAAGAAAAGTTTAAGTTAGGTTAGGTATCATACATGTAATACAGCAATTAAATATAATTTTGTTTGTTCTAATCATTTTCTGTAAGTTATCAAGATTTCTTGAATAATATGGTGAATGACTTAATATGAGGTTAAGTTAGGCTAGGTATTATACATATAATAGAGCACTTAAATATAATTTTGCTTGTTTTAATAATTTTTTGTAAATTATCAAGGTTTCTTGAAAAATTTGGTGAATGACTTAATGTGAGATTAAGTTAGATTAGGTATTATACATATAATACAGCACTTAAATATAATTTTGCTTGTTCTAATAATTTTTTGTAAGTTATCAAGATTTCTTAAATAATTTAGTCAATGACTTAATGTGAGGTTAAGTTAGGTCAGATATCATGCAGTATTTCCATAGAATCTTAATCTAAGTTCCAGTAAATTATTAAGACCTTAAATTATTTTATAAGGGCTTCAATAAGAGATTAAGTTAGGTTAGATATCATCAACAGTATTTCAATAGAATCTTCATTGTAACTTTCAATAAGTTATTAAGATCTTGAACTATTCTATGAAGGCTTCTATAAGAGGTTAAGTTACGTTAGGTATCATAAACAGTATTTCAATAGAATCTTCATTGTAACTTTCAGTAAGTTATCATGATTTTGAATTATTCTATGAAGGCTTCCACAAGAGGTCAAGTTAGGTTAGTTACATTATTACATATTATTTCAGTAAAATGTTCTAACATAATTCAACAAAAAAGCAACCACCAGTTATGGCACATCCTGTACAACATCTTGCGAACTAGATATCACATTTCTTGACCTAATATACCTTTAAAGCAAATTGCATCGAGCGGTTCTTTTATGACGTCCTCGAACGGTGTCCTTTTCTTTTCCCCTACATTTCTTCCTTTCATACATACGTTCCTTTCCTTTCAAAGCACTCTGCCAATAACGTCAACCCCGATTTGATATCCACATAAATATCACAATTCACTGATAGGGTAGCCACTCCTCCACGGTAATCCTGCGTTTATTTCTTCAGATCTCCGTTTCCCGGATTGCGTTTATGCTAATGCTGAAAATATTTTTTCTAAACTGCCTTCCGGTATCAAAAACATTCCAGATCTCGAGTTTGGTTGAATCGTTCGCTGCCAAACCACCCACAGCATTTCTGCGGTCGACTAGGATAACGAGTTAAAGTTCAGCAAGCTGTTTCTGGCCGTGTGAAGTAAGAGCTGATTAGAATGCGGATGAGGTCGATCGGTTGGTGGTGGTGAACATGTATATTCAACACGATTTCCACTAGAGACGTCGAGAAATCGATTTCGTACCTTCAAGCTTGTTCTTTGAAGAGCTGAAGAAAAAAGCGCGAACTGATTCCAGCTTATTATTGTTCACTTTTATCTCGTTTGTTTCTGGAAACTAATTTCTGTCGGAAATTATGATTTGAGTATTAACGGAATTGAACCTTCAGACTGATAATTAGCTTTCAAGCGTTTTATGCAATGGATCGTGTGAAGTCCCGTATACAAGGCTGCAATTAATCTGAATCATTATTCTGCTTAATACGGTTTATATTTCCTGTTTTCAGTCTACTTGATTTCTGCTATTTAGAGCTGAGAAAATGGCGGACGAAGAGGAGCAAGACTTTAGGCCCTGTGTCCACATTTGGTCAACTAAGTAGATTTAAGTATGTGACCTTATGTGGCCATTCAAGATTAATCTGCCGTAGTCAGTTTATCAATTAGACATCTTAGCTATGAACAGTTGAAACAGAATAATCTGAAACAGTTGTACAAACCAAACATAAATCCTTTGCCCAAATTACGTTGATCAAAATAGTGCTTGAAATGTTGAAATCTAAACAGGCAGATTAACATCTAAACAGCAGATAAACTATAGTAATTAACTAGTAGAAGTTTCAGTTGAAATCAACGTAGATCAAGCAAGGGTATTGCCCCATGTGTCCACATACATACGTCCACATACGTCCTATGTGACCACATTTTGGTCCACTAAGTAGATTTAAGTGTGTGACCTTATGTGACCGTTCAAGATTAATCTACTATAGTCAGTTTATCAATTAAGCATCTCAGCTGTGAATAATGGAACCAGAATAAGCTTAAAAACAATTGTACAAGCTAGAGATAAATCCTCTATCCAAATTACGTTGATGAAAATAGTGTTTGAAACGTTGAAATCTAAACAGGCAGATTAACATCTAAACAGCAGATAAACTATAGTAATTAACTAGTAGAAGTTTCAGTTGAAATCAACGTGGATCAACTAAGGGCATTGTCCCCAGAATCTACGATTCTTATCTTCCTTAATAAGGGTACGATTACGTTATAATTAGGCATTGAAAGGGTTCTCGAAACTTTTGTCTACGCCTATTAAATCCTCCTCTACAATATAATTGCAAGTGATAATGGTATTGCAGCTTAATCGTATTCGATATTAATGAGGCTCCCTTCACAAAAGGACTAATTGGTAAATTCTCGTTAATGTTTCTCGATATTTTCCATAATTCATCATAGCGAATATTCTAATACATTATTCGATATTCACAGAATAGATCGGCATGGGCGCGTTTGATAGGATTCAAATTTCAATATCTACAATTAATTTGAATCGGATCCGTTTTATTATTAAAATGCTGGAGATATGAATCGAATAATATTCAGATCCAGTTTCAAATTTTAATTTCTGGATCACGGATGGCGAATGTTGGTTTAAAATGCAGGGAGTTGTAGCCAGTTATTATTACAGTTACTGAGATAATTACTAATTAATATAGTATATTCATTGCAAATTGCAATATTTTAGCTTAAACTTTGGTGTATGATAACAATTCGTATTTAATTATAAATATGTCTCGTATTACTGTTTTATGGTTATGTAGCGATTACACATTCTATTGTCAACCTAGGAAGAGGGCGTTGCTGATGGACACAGATTTGCGCGGGAAATTCAAATAGTCTTAATCATACAGTAGACATCTTACAAATCAAAAACTTGCAAATATTTTTTAAATATTAAGATTAATATTTGCACTTATAGTTCTTCTTTTTATACACATACTTTCTAATATTTCTAGCAGTTCTAATAGTTTATAATATATCCTCAGAAATAAGTACAAGAGGTTTGCCTATATATTAAAATTGTATAAATGTTCCCTTTAAGATTCGTACCAGCTAAATCACAATTGTAATTCAATTTATACAACGAAGTTCTACCACATTCTTTATTTTTTACCTCACCAGTTATAAAGTAACCAAGTATTGAGTCACAGACTTATGACAACGTTTCAACAGAAATGTGAAGAAATAAGTGCATTATGAAACCCACATTAGTACGGGGAAAAATTTACTTTAATTTGTCTTATTCAGTTTTTTGAAATATGGAGAGGAGGTCAAGATGGGGGAATACCGGTCCGGGAGGAAATCCCCGTGAGCTATTAAACTGAATGGAGGTCCTTACACAAAAGGAGATGCACGCAAAAATATAGTGTGACTTGTCTGGTGATAGAGAGGCAATAAAGAAAGAATGTTTCGAAGGATATATTTATGAACACTTATTTTCAGATTTAAAATTTGCAAGTTTGGGAATTTGAAAATTGTTAAGTTTAAAATATTCAGATTTCTAATTGTTTAAGTCTCTATATATGTAAATTTGTAAATTTCCGTTTGTAACAATGTAAATTTGTAAATTTCCCTTTGTAATAATGTAAATTAGTAAATTTGTAAATTTCTTCTTGCAATAATAAATTGTAAATTTGTATATTTGACGATTGTAAATTTCAAAAGTTCTTACTTTTCGAATCTGAAAATTCTGCAACAGCAAAGTAAAATTTCTGATTATTCGAAAAATTAGAAACAAAAATTTCCAAACTAAAAATAAAAATTTCCAAACTAAAAATAAAAATTTCCAAGCTATAAATTAGCAAAATTCCTAAATCTCCAAAACTAAATATTTCTATAACAAAGTGAACTTCTTCCAAAGAGAAAATTGAATAACTCAATTTTGAACTCAACCCAAAAAATTTAAAAATTCACAAAGTTCAAAATTTATAAATTTGTAAACTAAAAAATTCTATAAATTCCATCTTCCCAAATTTGCTTCCCAAGCAAAGAGCTCCCCTTATAAAATACATAGAACAAAAAGGAGCAAGTAGGAAATGCCACCGAGGAATTCGAAAAGCCCCAAACCTCAAGTTGATACAGTAAAGGTAACGACATTCAGCCGAGATGTGCCTCGACAATGTGCCTCGATACAATCTATAACGTGTATATACGTTCGATAACAGCGATAAAAGTCGAGCAGCGATTCAAGAAAACGATGCATAGTCCAATCTCGTATACCAGAGTGTGCCAATGCGATAACGTTGAAATAAAATAATCATACCTATTTAGCGACACGGGTCACAAATTGTTCTACAATGCTCAGATTATTTGATCGTTCTTTCTTCTTTAGAAAATGATTTGTAAGCATGTGGAAGGAGAAACTTGTTTATCAAGGTTCCCATTTGACCAATGCACCTTCCGAGGGCGATATTTCATTCATCGAAATATTTCACTGGAGAGATTTATGGATCCGGTAGACCTACACCGCAAGTTTTACTCTGGACTTTGAGGGGATTTTTACGACTCTGTTGTTTTTTCCCTGGGGCGCATCCTTCCTGAAGATGGTTTATGAATTTAGTGCTAAGCCCAACAATTTTTGGACTTTGTTAAAATAGGCTTATTGTTCTTCAAGCTTTTGTGGTGAAATTAAAGTGATAAGCAGATCAAGTTTCATATGTGACATGATCTGCAACAAGTTTTATATGTGACATGTTATGATGCGATCATGACACGTTCATGATCATTAGATCGTTTGAATTTAATTATACACCTATATCGATCGTGCATTTAATCGATGCATTTTATGATACCAAAGTTGCAATAGCAAATAACATATGTGATGTGATAAGAGATTAAGATATAATAAGAGAAGTACATACTTTACATATTTGATTACTAAGCCTGAGGTGTCTGAGGTTTAATTCCCCACCTTCTGAATTATTTCCTCATAATTACTAAATTAGTCATCGACCCGGATTTTTCCTTCGTTCTGAAAGAATATTCGAATTCTCGGAATTCGAAAAATAAGGAAAGTTAGCAAGGAAAGTTAGCAAGTTATTCAGTTATAATTTTTCCCATTATGACCAAATACCTGAGACACCTGTTCCATGTCGTCATCAGTTTGATCTTCCCCGTATTTTTTATTAACAACCTCAAACCGATAATACATACATTTCAACAGAATTTTTAATTTCAATTTCAACAGAATTTTTAATGTCAATTTCAACAGAATTTTTAACATCAATTTTAATTTCAACAAAATTTTTAACATCAATTTTAACTTCAGCAGAAGCTCTCAATTTTAACTTCAACAGAAACTCTCAATTTTAACTTCAACAGAATTTTTAATGTCAATTTCAACAGAATTTTTAACATCAATTTCAACTTCAACAGAATTTTTAACATCAATTTTAACTTCAACAGAAGCTCTCAATTTTAAAAGAATTTTTTTATCAATAGAATTAAAGAAATACTAGTAAAGGTTACATATTAGAGTCACTAAACTAAAGAGCATACGCAGAATTTTTGAAAATAGTCGGAAGTCGATATTGCGTATCAGGTCATTACAATGGTAAAATAATCTTTTCGGAGGTCCCGAATTACCATTTTTGGCCCGCACTCAACTGCCGATCGTATCAACTGTAAACTCAAAGCTCCTGCATTATTCTTCAGGTTTGTCGGTTTTTGCGCAATCACGCAAATCGTCGAATTATTCCTCGGTATCCAGCATATCGTTGCCTATTTCAACGTCTATTTCATCGATTCGTTCACGAGAGTCACTTGTCTTGACAACCTTAAATTACTCGTGAACTGTACGCCCTATCAATAAATATTTGCATGGGACATGAAACGCTCCGTTGCTAAAATAAAACGCACATACGTATGTAGGACACTGATCATGCATTTTTTTTTGTTCGATTTTTTGTTTTCATTTTCCACATTCGACGTGAAAATGGAAGCGTTATCGAACTCTGGATGAAACGTATCTATATGATTCATTTTTTTTTAAACTACATGTGTCCCATTTTTGGCTGTTGCTTCAAGAGTCTTCAAATCTGCGTACAGATATTATTTAACAATTGTACAATGCTGGAAACAACGTAACGTTCGAAGAATTGTTCACTTGAACATTTTTTTTTGGCGATGTAACTTGTAGGGTTTTTTAGGTTATAGTGTATTTTATGGTAGGTAATATAATTTTGTGATAATATTAAAATTTATTGGGATAGATTATATTTCATAGATTACAGTCAATATTTATGGTAATATATGTAATATGCGTGATGAAAGAGGTTAAATATTGTATACTGTAATTTTTAATAGCGATAGGGAAAGGCAGAGGTCGCGGCTGCACTCATGCGCGGGAAATTCAAATGATTGTTTTATGTACATCTTCCAAATTGGAGACTATGTGTACTTTTAGTAATTCTCTTCATCTTACAGTCGTAGAAATGGTTTTTAGAATTCTATATTTTCAGAAATAAGGTAAAACGACGTGCTCACTATTTACAATTGTGTAAATGTTTTTCTCTAAGATTACATGATGTGAAATAAGTATTACTGCCTTCAGTAAATAGACTAAACTGGACTACAGATATTGTTACATTCATTGCTGCTCACAAGACAAAAATCACATAATTCACAAGATTGACAGCCTATAGATAACATAATAAATTATGTAAAATTATATTTGTAGGAAAATTTCTGTCAATACCCTATATAATTAAACATTTTATAAATTAGCAGTCTATCACGATCAGACTGCAAATGTTCACATATTCATCAGGTCTACAAAGTATACATACATCACATAACCTATAAAACTCATAACTCACAAATTATATGATAAATCATAAAAAGTCATGTTGGTAGAACAACTTCTGTCGATATCATCCACAATTAATTATTTAACAAAGCAACCTATGATGACACTACATATGTTCACATATGTATCAAGTCTACAAAGTATACATACATCACATAACCTATAAAATTCATACCTCATAAATTATATGATAAATCATAAATAGTCATGTTGGTAGAACAACTTCTGTCGATATCATCCACAATTAATTATTTAACAAAGCAACCTATGATGACACTACATATGATCACATATGTATCAAGTCTACAAAGTACATATACATCACATAACCTACAAAATTCATAACTCACAAATTATATGATAAATCATAAAAATTCATGTTGGTAGAACAACTTCTGTCGATATCATCCACAATTAATTATTTAACAAAGCAACTTATAATGACACTACATATGTTCACATATGTATCAAGTCTACAAAGTACACATACATCACACAACCTATAAAACTCATAACTCACAAATTATATGATAAATCATAAAAAGTCATGTTGGTAGAACAACTTCTGTCGATATCATCCACAATTAATTATTTAACAAAGCAACCTATGATGACACTACATATGTTCACATATGTATCAAGTCTACAAAGTACACATACATCACACAACCTATAAAACTCATAACTCACAAATTATATGATAAATCATAAAAAGTCATGTTGGTAGAACAACTTCTGTCGATATCATCCACAATTAATTATTTAACAAAGCAACTTATAATGACACTACATATGTTCACATATGTATCAAGTCTACAAAGTACACATACATCACACAACCTACAAAATTCATAACTCACAAATTATATGATAAATCATAAAAATTCATGTTGGTAGAACAACTTCTGTCGATATCATCCACAATTAATTATTTAACAAAGCAATCCATAATAAGCCTACACATGTTCCTACATTTCTCCACACGAAACGAACATCTCAGAAACTAAATGAACTAGCCATATAAATGATTAATTCCTACTAATAGAATGATACTTTCATTATTCCAAAATGTAACATCGAAGGAATAATTCAGGTAGGTGAATGATTTTGTGGAGTACACTCAGTAAAGTTCTCTAGTGGTCGAGTTTTAAATCCTTGTTGAAGCATCGCTTTCAGTTTGTGGCTCTCATTTGCCGGCTTGCAAGCCAGCCACCATTGCGCTTGCGATATTTTATCGGTGGCCGAACGAATAGCCTTGGCCGAATCGTAATATCCATACCATCCACGGTTCAAAGGGCTTTCTACGGCATAGGTTAGTTGGAATTTGCACCTCGCTGTGGCGTCAGTAAAAGAGCTTTTTCCTAGTCGATTTAGACGGATCAAGCTTGCTTCCTCTATTGCCCTGGGAGCAGTTTCAAACCTCGAACGTCACTCTACACTCTGTTCGCGAGTTTGAATCTCTTCCTTTCTCCGTGCACGTTAAATTGACGTAAAATGGTTCTCTCGGTCTAACCTGGAATTTTTCGGGGAACTTCATGGTGCAATTTTATTGTATCGTGTCACTGTTTGTGTGTTTCGCGTAATAACTTTTGTTCGACGGTTGTTACTTTAGAATATTCTGCAAACTGAACTTTTATTATAAAAACTTGAATTTTTATTGTCGAAAATTGTGGAGAACTACTGATGGTATGATTTCATTTCTGGTTTTGTCGGATCTGTTTTTGGAATCTCGTGGGAAATTTTAATGAGATTCTTATGTAGAAAAATTTATGAGAAAATTTAGAAATTCGAAAAATCAGAAATTAGAAATTTTAGAAACTTGAAAATTTCAGAATTTTTAGAGTAGAAAAATTTAAAAGTTCTGCATCGTAAAATTTGAGAATTCAGAAGTTTAGAAATTCGAAAATTGAAATATACCTAAATTTAGAACCTAAAAAATTTAGGAACTCAAAGATTCCAATGACTAAAATTTCAAAAGTTCAAAAATTTGAAAATTAAAAATTTTCGTTCACCAATTTTCCCTTCAAATTTCAGTTTTCAATCATCAATTAAAAGCACAACGATTAGTGACATATTGTATCACAAAATACTGTATAAATGTCATAAAATATATCGAGACCCTATAAAAACTAGTTCGAAATGTTTAATCGAAATTTAGTATCGTATCTATCACTCGTTTCTATAAAAACGTAACGACTGATCGTATTTTAAATAACGCCATAAATATCCTATCGTAAATATCGAACCTGTAATCGATTCAGTGCTATAAATATTTTTATGTACAGTTATAAAATTGCCGATCGAATCAATATGATTTTACATTGAATATCTCTATGCAAACGGGTTTCTAAAAATGTTACTTTCTCATCAAAAATTAGGGGGCACGTATCGATACATTGATTGAAAGGTGCTATGCGTTACGGTAAAAGCCCGTCTATATCAATCAAGGATAAACTCAGTTTATGTTTCAGCTCCATTCATATTCCACTGTACTGCAAATTTTCTTACTTATTTTTCCCAAAACAAAATCTGTGATTTTATTCGGTTTTACTGTTGTATGAATTTTATAGATTGACGAGTCACGAGGAAAATTTCAAATATATGTAACAAAATATTTTTTAATTCACTTAATATAATTTTAGTTAAATACTTTACTTAAATACTTTGCTTAACACAACTCCACTTAAATACTTCACTTAATACAATTTTACTTAAATACTTTACTTAACACGACTCCACTTAAATACTTCACTCAATACAATTTTACTTAAATACTTCACATAACACGACTCCACTTAAATACTTCACTCAATACAATTTTACTTAAATACTTCACTTAATATAACTTTACTTAAATACTTCACTTAATACAATTTTACTTAAATACTTTACTTAATACAATTTTACTTAAATACTTCACCTAATACAACTTCACTTAAATACTTCGCTTAATACAATTTTACTTAAATACTTCACTTAATACAATTTTACTTAAATACTTCACTCAATACAATTTTACTTAAATACTTCACTTAATACAATTTTATTTAAATACTTCACTTAATACAACTTCACTTAAATACTTCACAGTGACTATAATTTACGAGATTTTTAAAAATTTATATTCAAACATTTGAATCGTATAATGAAATTAAATTATGTTCCTCAGTAATCAGGTTGAGAAACACTGCTCTGCATTATTGTGTCACATACATGAGCTCAGGTTGTTAATAGTTAATGCAAGCTTTAAATCTTTCTCACATATAATTACAAGAAATGTTCATTTTCTCACAAAATGGTGAACGTCCCAAAGTTGAGAGACTCTGCAATGGTTTCAGAAACGCGAGCAGGTTAACAGTAGACGCAAGCGTTAAAATGTTCTCGCGAATAATTCCAAAAGACGATTTCCTCACAAAATGGTGTACGGATGTTTGTAGGATATAAGGGCATTTTTGCGCGACAACCTTCAAACCCGACCTGACCTGTTCATCCACGATGGTCGTACGCTCGTTCTGTCTTCTTTTTGTGTTCGTTTCACCGATGCGACATAGTACTCGCCAATCTTGGGGATGGCCCTACTGTTGATACGGAATATCGTGTTCTAGCGTGGAAATGGGACTGTACAGGGACAATGACGTACACACGTGGCCGTGTGTGTATTGCACTCTCGATGGCTGCAACAAAAACTCGTAGCGACGCGAATGCAATCAAGTAAGAAGCTGTATCGAGTCTCAGTTTCTTTTATCCTGTAGAAACTTTCCTCTTGGTCAGCGGAAATATTTTTTACGCCCTTTTTAACCTCATTACGCAACACATCTGTTGTATTCGATTTTCCCTGCCACTGTCCCTAACGTTGGTAAATTTTGGTAATACCTCTTAACACGAACTAAATTATATAACTAAATGTCAATAGTTTGTCAATGTTTATGGACTGTTAGCACTGTAACCTTCACATTACAACCTACAATTAGGTCCATAAAAATTGTTGATAACAAATACCTCTTAACACAAACTAAATTATATAACTACAAATTAAGTCAATAGTTTGTTAATGTTTATAAAATGTAAGCACTGTAACCTTCAAATTATAACCTAAAATTAGGTCCATAAACGCAGTGTTTTAAAACGCAGGTTAAGGCAAAGAATTTTTTGCAAACCTCTCATGTACACATTGTTTACTACCCAAAAGGTGCTCAAGCGTCAACATAAACGAAAATGGCAACGGGTTGACGTCCGCTGAATACGATCAATATAGCTTTGCATTTCAAATCCCGTTGTTGCATCGTCACTGTTATAATACATCTCTGTTACGCGAAAGAGTTATGATCCATGCTAATCCCCTTTGTAGCAGTGTTTTCTTCTATTTGTTACAGTTTTTAGGGGACTGTAATTGTTCGTTGTGTCCACAATATGGTAAGCATGATTCGAATACGATAGTGCCTTTGAATTTGAAAGGATCACAGTGTGAATCCCTTTCTAGACCCCTTGGACACGTAGAGTGACCACCCTGAGCACTTCGAGAACAATCGACCTCCTCGATCCAGGTCACGGGACAACAAATCATCGGGTGTGTAAACTCAATGTGGTTTCCAAAAATGGAGAAACAGCTGTGCTTCGTATATCTCATATCCTGGCACAATATTAAATATAAAGAGAAAGTTAATAATAAATCTAAAATTTCTTTTCAATTATTTGGAGGTTATGTTCGAGTCCTTGCTTTAAAAAATTAATTCATGAATTTCTTCCCAGTAGTTTCAAATAATTAATGAGTTTAGGTAATTACAAATTTTTTGAATTTCTGCAGAGAAATGATAGAAGTCTATTATTTGCAGGTTATGTTCGAGTCCCTGCTTTAAAAAATTAATTCATGAATTTCTTCCCAGTAGTTTCAAATAATTAATGAGTTTAGATAATTACAAATTTTTTGAATTTCTGCAGAGAAATGATAGAAGTCTATTATTTGGAGGTTATGTTCGGTCCCTGCTTTAAAAAATTAATTCATGAATTTCTTCCCAGTTCAGATAATTAATGAGCTTGTATAAATTTTTTAATTTCTGCAGAGAAGTCTAACAAAAATTGAAAGCTATTGTTCAAATGCAAAAGAATACAATGAAAGGATTTCACATTATGTTAAATACGCTCGGACCAAGAATTAAAAAGAAGGATATAAATCCAACATAAATTAATAAAATAACTACCTTGACAAATTCATAATTTCCCAGTTTGAACATCAAACGAAGTGCTAACTGTTATTGAATCTTTAAAACGATAATTTCATCTGTCTTCAATTAACACATTCACCGAGCACGTAATTTTCTTTGTAACTTTATTTCACCGCAATTTTCCGTTCATAAAAAAGCTTATAACCCGTAGTTTTTTTCAGCGGAAATATTAATCGTTACGTTCTTTGTGATTGGATGCGCTTGAATTATTAAAGTATTGATAACCGCAAGGCAAAGTTCCACAATTCAAATGGACAGTCAAGGTTTTCACTTAATTCTCGTTCACAACCTGAAGCGCTAATTAACCTGGTTGTCCAATAATTTCGAAAATTTTGTTGAAAACGTTGGCCACCTCAGGGAACATCCTATGCTTATTCGTTTCTACCTAAATTGCCCGCGCTTCCAGAGCCTAGGGCGTTTATTTGGGCGTGCTTCCTTCATGAATATGGACCCTTCTGTGTCAAGCTCATCCTCAACGTACAAAATAACAAAAGAGTCAACGAAACGCCGTTCTCGCATTCAGAAAATATATTCCGCCATCTTTTACACGTGCACGGGGCGGAACATGTGCGCGCTAGTCGAAGCTGTTTTTAAATTCCACTATTTTTCCAATTTTTCGCTTTACATTCATATGTTTATATTAGTGAAATTTTTTGGTACATTTACGTACATATTCAAAATTATTTTGATCAAAATTATTATCAAATTATTTGATAATTGATTTTATCAAAATTATTTGAACATATAAATTATGTTTTATTAATTCAAAAATTTAATGTTGTCAATTTAGTTAAAAGCAAGCAGCTACTGGTGTGTTTTGCTGAAATAAATTTTTAGAAGTTATGTTCAAAAGTTCAGGAATTTTAAATATGTATAAATATTTCAAGATTCCAACTTTGCTGTTCCAGTATTAAAAAAAGTGTCATTCATTCTGAAAAATGAGTAACAAACTCTAGATGATTTGTAGACTAATTCTAGAAGTCATATGGTACACCCTGTATATCATACGCTATATATCCGTGGATCTGCAGCTATAGTAATAAGTATGATTAATGCCATCTAAGACGTCGTTGAAACGACAATAATCCATGGAAGTCTGACACGCGTTTCAAGTTTCCTTCTTCCTCTTTCTCGTCGAAAAAAGTTTTATGACTAATATGCGATAATGTGCTATCCAATACATATATATTTTCCTGAAGTCTGATAGAATTGGAGAGCCGTCAATAGCAGCCGCCGCAGATGCCGAGTTACCTCCATCCACTTTAGGGTAGGGGGTTGCAACCCCCTCGCAACCAGCGTTCTTTCCACTTTCTGTAGAGCTACTAAACTTTTCTCCTTAGTTAAAGTATCAATATTTTTCAATGGCGCTACTTTCCCTTGTACCTGAAACGTTATTTCGTCAATGTTATTGATTTTCTTCCTTTGCATCTAGCCTTTCCGGGAAATCAAAATGGCGGGAGATAAACAGGCATATCATAACGCATCTACTGGGAAGCCGAACTAACTTTCCAAGATATCGGTATAATCGAACCATTTTTCTTATGGAGATTCTGAAACGTCGCAACGCTTTCAATCGTCTTATATTCGTGTGGGGCGTAAAAAATGACTGTCATCGCTGTGCCAGCATTTGTTTTGTCGTTCCTTGAAAACGTACCAAGAAATTGATATTCGCTTTGGTTCCTCTACGTTTATTTTGAATAGACCATTAATTTATCCCTTTCTTTTCTTACAAATTTTTAGCTGTTATTTAAAATTGTTTGTTGCATTTTTATTATAGCAGACACTGGTTCTGTTCTTTAGAATTGAAGAAACTGATCTTCATTTTTTTTTTATACTATTATTTTAAGGAAATTTAATAAAATTATTATTGAAAATATTATTTAAAATTGTTTGTTGCATTTTTATTATAGCAGGCTCTAGTTCTGTTCTATATAATTGAAGAAACTGCTCTTCATTTCTTTTTTATATCATTATTTTAAGAAAATTTAATAAAATTATTGAAAACATTATTTAAAATTGTTTGCTGCATTTTTATTATAGCAGACATTGGTTCTGTTGTATATAATTGAAGAAACTGCTTTTCATTTTTTGTTAATATCATTATTTTAAGAAAATTTAATAAAATTATTGAAAACATTATTTAAGATTGTTTGCTGCATTTTTATTATAACAGACACTGGTTCTGTTCTCTACAACTGAAAAAACTGCTCTTCATTTTTTTTTGATATTATTATTTTAAGAAAATTTAATAAAATTATTATTGAAAATATTATTTAAAATTGTTTGTTGCGTTTTTATTGTAGCAGACACTTGTTCTGTTCTATATAATTGAACAACCTGCCCTGCATTTTTTTTTTTATATTATTATTGCAAGAAAATTTAGTGAAATTATTATTGAAAATATTATTTAAAATTGTTTGCTGCATTTTTATTATAGCAGACACTTGTTCCGTTCTATATAATTGAACTGCTCTTTATTTTTTTGTTAATATTATTATTTTATATTTGACAGTAATGTTACATGTAAAAGTACCAGCGAGTGTGGCAATAATTTATCACAGAAAATAAGCTGCATTTTATTCTGAATTTCAGAATTCTAGTATCTTATTTCACGATTTCGGGAATCTTTGTGTACAGAATTTTTTGCAGAACCCAGTCCGGAAACTTAGAAACAGAGAAAAGCTCGCAACAATGTTGGAAGCCAGAATCCATTAAAGCAGATTGGAGGGTTAGTTCGCTGCGGTATGCGCTGGAAGTAAACCAATTAATCGGCGGGAAGTTCAGCAGAAAATCAGAAAGTTAACTTCCGTCGCTTCTTCGGTGCTTCTTCTGCCAAATTGTGAGACCTGTGTCCCTGTTCTCGCGGCCCCTTCAACTGCTATCAACCGGGAAACAAAAATACTTTCTAGTGACGGAGGGAGAAGGGGACGATTGCCGTCGACATCCGGGCGTCGACGGAAGGACGACGCAGAAGACGCCGGCGTCGACGATTCGAGTGCTGCAAACGAATTACGACTTCGCAGCCGAACAAAAACAGCAAATCCGGTAATCTTGTTTCAGAGTCACCACCGGTGAACTGTCGTAAGGAGAGCAAACGTTTCACTACTTCTAATTAATTTCTGTTTGCCTGGTGGTAGCCGGGGACGCTCGAACAGACATTTCAGGCGCTAGTATCTGAACGAACGGAACTGACATGATCCCGGTACGTTTTTATGGCTTCTCGTTAAGACTCGTTCGAATTATCTGGATAACTGGAGATTCTGACACCGTCACTCTACGGGGATAATTTCGTTATCTATGTTCGAATCTTGTTTGGTACACATCTCATTGTTCATTTAATTGCTAAATGAGGGCCAATGATCATAGCAGTCGAGGCCCATATAAAATGAATGAATGAATCAATCAATTGCTAAATGATATTGGTATCACACTTGTATTTACTTCTTTAGAATCGATTCTGTTTAGAGGTAAAACATCTTGAACATATTGCTGCATGCAACATGTATGTGTCAAGAATCTGCCATGCACCTGAAACTGATCGTTTAGTTAAGTGAGGGCAATAACCTTGCGTTCAATCAAGAACGTTCTTAACCCATCAAACGCAGTGTTCTAACGTATATGCATTTAGTAGGTGGAATATTAATGTTATTACTGTATATAGTATGCAGCAATTCTTTTCGTTCAAGTATTGATCACTTAGGTATTAAAATAAATTGAGGTTATGTGTGGATAGTTTGTGTTAGCTGTGGATGTAGGTTATGTGTGGATGCAGTATGCAGTAATTCTTTTTGTGCAGCTATTATTCACTTAGGTGTTGAAATAAATTTTTGAGGTTATGTGTGGATATTTTATGTTAGGTGATGTTATGTGTGGATGTGGTTTATGTTAGCTGTGGATGTAGTATGCAGTAATTCTTTTTGTTCAACTATTAATCACTTAGGTATTAAAATAAATGTTTGAGGTTATGTGTAGATAGTTTGTGTTAGACGAGGTTATGTGTGGATGTAGTTTATGTTAGTTATGGATGTAGGTTATAGTTGGAAATGTGATAGGGTTGCGAAGGATGATAATTAAAGAATTGGTGAAATGTAAGAAAGTTAAAAAGTTGGATTTTGGAATGTTGGAAATTTTGGGACTTGCACATTTGAAAATTTATGAATCTGAAAATATTGCATATTCGAACACCCTAAATTCTTAAACGTCCAAATCTCAATATTCTCAAATCCCAAATCTCTCAATCCCAAAAATTGTCAAATAATCAAACGTGTAAATTTTCAAATTTCTTGACTACCTTTAAATTTTTCAAATTTCTGTGCCCTCCACATCGCCAAGTAAAAAAATTCCACTAACAAATCCTGAAATCAGCAAACTCCAAAATATCTAACTCTTTAAATTCCCCAATCCTCAAATCTCCAACCCTCATATCTTCAAATCCCCAAATCTCCAAATTCCCAAATCAATTTCAAAATCCCTGAACATCAATACCCCAAAATCTTCTGAAATCCCCAACAGTGTACATATCAGGTCATTTTATCACAGCCCTTCATTTCCCCAAAATATAATCAAAACGCAATCAGTCGTCAGCCATTTTCAATTTGCCCGTCACATTTCTGTCGATCCCCGCGAATCTAACAAGCATCTATCTGGTATAAAAAGCTGCAGTTTGAGTGTTTACAACACCGTAAAAACGTTTTCGTTTTTTTCACTATATTTCGAGTGTACCAGTGTTGTTCCATGCGTATCGTACGCCGGAAAACCATCCAATTTTCAACTTGTTTTCCAAGCTGTCAGTATTTATTGGTAGCAAAAGGAAACTAATTCCTGGAAAATATTCGTTTTTGTTGCGAGCATGTCAATCTGCCCAGTATCTAAAAATGCTTTCAAAATGAAAAAGGTATCTTGTACCATACTTCAGTCCTTTCAGCAGTGTCGATATTTTTTATTACACATTTTCTATAGGGACCACTTTTTGTAAAACATTAAATAAATGGACTCTTGATATTACTTACCAAATATCAAATTCAGTGACAAAAAAATTTTTGACTTGTTAGTCAAAAAATTCTTTCAGGATTTTCTCGAAGTTCTGAATCAATTTTTTTTCTCACATAATTTTGAAGGAGAGGTTAAACATTTTTTGGAGCTTCACCCCTAATTTAATCTGCTGTAATGAATATTACAAGTCAGTGCAAGTTTCTAGCAATACAATCGTTTAACTATGTATTTTTCTTCCCTTCATTTGTAGTTTCAAATTTTTACCCATAGCAGAATAACCCAAGGAGTCATTACATTTTAGCAATTTTTTTTTAAACTATCAAGTCGTCAAATTAAGTAAAAATTCACCAAAAAGTTCCTCAAATAAAAGTAAGGGACATTGCTACAGTAAATTAGTAAACAAGGAAGTTATTTGTTATATAATGTAAAAATGCAAAGTTATGGAAAGATGATGGACTCTGATTACACCCATAATATTTTGGTAGCTCGTGGCAAAGCGTATGAAAACACGAATGGGGGATTTTGGCGAAGGTTTCTATGCCCTACTACTATTAGTCTGCAATAGTCTATTGAATATCCATTTTCCATCGAACCGCATCGATGGCTTTCTGGTAAATAAGCGGTTTACACTGATTTATGAAGACATATAGGGAATTCAATTTACAACCATGTCATATACTACCTAAAACTGAATAGAACCCTGATAAATTAATTTTAGAACAAATTAATTTTAACAATTCTAAAATGCTTTTATTTAAGACAGTTTTATACAAGTAAAAGGATAACTAAAAAATTATTAGTGATTATTAATACATGTTAAACATGATAAATATTTATTGTAACAATAGTAATAAGCTGAGGTGATTCTCAACTACATTTTCCTTTACAAAAATGGATTTTGAAGCTTGAATTATTAAAAACATCATTTTGGCAAAAATGTTCAATATCACTTTATTACTATTAAAATTGGAGATTGTCTACCGGACGTTTAAAATTCACATAACCTAAAAATTCCATATCTCTGTCGCTGCAGTCATTAAGAATAAGTTCCACCATACCGTCTTTCCGTCAAACCCTCAGAAAGTGACACAATTATTACTTTGTCATTTATTAATAATATTTGACATTATATTAAAATTGAAAATATTGTAGATTCTCTACAGCACGCTTCAAAATTCACATAACCTAAAAACTTCATACCTCTGTTGCTGCAATCATTAAGAATAAGTTCCACATTCGAATTATATTCACGAACGAACAATACATTCATCATTCGTAAATGTCCACATTTCAAGACCATCAATGACCACTGAATTTTCAAAGGCAATTTACGTGCTCACTGAACAGCTGCTGAATGTGCGAGCAAATTTGTAGAAGATTATTACGCGTTATCCGATAAGAGAGTACAATTAGAAACGATGAAACAATGTTACCATCCCATTGCATTTTGACTGTATCGTCCGAAAATCGTGCGCAGACAGTTTATGGAATTTTAAATGAACCGTGCGACAACCGAAACGTGTTTCAAACTATAACGAACCGACTGGTGTCCAACTCTTTAAAAATATAACGCGAAATGAGTGCGGGTAGTTAATTTTAAATGTTTGATATGCGACTGAGATTACGAAGATACAGAGAAATGTGAGAACACGTATTTCGTTTAAAATATGGGATTTGGTGTATCATGGAAGAGGAACGTAACCTCACTCGTTCAACAAAAATAAATTTTAATACTGTGTTTTACAATTTTTGTTAATTTTTTACAATGAAAGAGAAAGAGAAAAGGTTACATGAAGTTCAAATTTAACCTAACCTCAAAATAATCTTCAGTTCATTGTCGTATAAAAATAACTTCAATTTCTATAATAATTTAATAATTCATAAGATATAACAATTTAATAGTAATATAACAATTTTTAATAATTCACAAAATATCATATCTGCATTTTACTATTTAATATTATAAATTCACTTCACTAACAAAAAATATTTGACAAGCTAAATACATCGAGCTTCATCACAACAAATAAATTGACGTTAAAGATGTTCGAGGAAGTTTGATTCAAGAATACTTAAAGTGTTTATTCAAGCTAGGTTAACTAGTGTCGAAAAGTTGGTCAAACAATGACTCACAGTTTGCAAAGTGATCACCATTCGAGATAATATCCTATTTATAATCGTTTAGCAAAAGCAGATTAGTTTAACGTGAACAGGTGATCACACCTTAGACGATCATTAATCGATATTCACAATATGACAAAGCGTTGTCCTGTCAAACAATGCACGCACGATCACGTGTGATGGGAAATTATGTTACGAGTACAGCGTTCGATTAATCTCCTGATAGGAGGAATTTATGTTAAAATTTTACAAAATAAAATTTCAGTCAATTTCACTTTGTTACGTTAATTTCACTCTGTCACTTATCCAGTTTTTATGTATTTATCGTACTTCAAGATCGCGTGAATGTCGCTGGATTTTTCTTGTTTATGATAAAAATGCAAATATTTCTTGCAAAATTACGAAAATCCAGAATAAAAGAAGGGGTAAAAGGAGGGGTAAGAACGGAAATGAAATTACACGCGTTGCTACACTTTAATAGAGGAACAATTAATTCATACTCGATAAGCGTTAGCCGTGTCCTAAGAGCAATATTAACTTCAGATACTCTTGATACATACACGTCGAGGCAGACATGATGAAAGACGTGCAATCTGCCGCCACATTAATGCTACTGTCAGATGGCCAGGTGCTGCTTGACCCGTGTAAATCGATCTCGGACTAAATTGCATCGTTAGCCACTCCATCGCCCAACTGCGTTTCGCAGAACGGATCATTTCGCTCGATTTATTCTTGTAATATTATAGTTTGAACGTAATCACGCTGTTAATACGGGTTCACGCGATAAACGGCTCGTAACCGTTTCTTTACAGAACAGACGTGTTAACGACTGCAATCACTCTACTGTTATAGTTTAACTCTGTCTTCGACGTGAAATAAGACATATTTTGTCAAACACCAAATTGTATTAACTGAACTAATTTTTTTAAAATAATTCCAGTATAATTGTTGGTATGAAAATTATTTCTGTTTTTATAATTTTATTATTTTTGTTTTAATGACTGCAATTTTTTATTTCATATTGAGTCACTTTAGAATTATTACTGAAACATATGGGTAAATAATACAAAATTTGTTGCAGTGTGTTCTTCATTCTTTGTATATAAAAGAATTATTATTCTTATTTTCTGTTTGATGAAAAGAGGTTACACATTGTTTCAAGGTGATTGAAACGAATACTTCATTTTTGTCACAGAATTAATAATATAACACATTAAATGTTTCATATTAAACGTTTCATATTAAATGCTTCATATTAAATCAAAGAAAAATTCATTTTGTCGCTTTGTACCATGTATTCATAAAAGAAGATTTGAATTTTGGCGCCATGTAATGTCACGTGCACCCCAAAATCAAAATGGCGGAACATGTTCCACTCTCTTAACAACCTCAACTTTTTATTGAGTAATATATGCAAATCTACACTAAATTATTACTTACTTAATATTAAATTTCAAAGTATAAATGTGAACATACAGCTCAATGTATTATATTAGTAAACTAATGATATAATAATGGTACCTTTATTAGCACACATTCCTTAACGAAATTGTAGTAGAAATAAAGAAATAGGTAGGACGGATAACCATTAATTAGACAGTTTAATTCGTTGCTTTGCTCGAGCCGGGAATACAGACGAATGAGAATCGACAAAAACTACTGGCAGAAAATAAGTAGCCATTCGAGCTGAGTTGGCACGTCATCCTTTTCAAGGCAATCGAAGCGAATTATCGCGTGAAGTTCCAATTGGAAATTTAAACCAGTAGTCAAGCCGGTTTTAACTTCCGTATTCTGTTCGCAGATTTCCCATCACGTAAACTTGACGTAATTGAAAGGTTAAACGTACCGGTTGAAAAACAGAAAAGAATCCCAGCTTCTGTGAACTTCTGCCTTACTTACCGATTATAAAGTTATACAAATCGTCTTAAGACTCTACTTGAATCTGATCCAACTACTATTTAACGAACACAAAATTACGCATCTTCTCCACTTCATCACCGAAGGCCGCGTGAACATAACAATTTTATATTTTCGACAATTTTTATAAACTTCTATCTTTATAAATTCACTTTGAATATGTAGGTATTCAAATTTCCATATACACTACCGTCCATAAGTATCCGCACACTTAGTTTCGTTACATAAAACATAGTTGAACTTTGTACGAAAGGTATTTAGGGTTATCATATCATTTGTAATAATTATTATTATCTTTCTTGAGGTGTCATAACGTAATAGAATTAATTTTTAAGTACAAATTATACAATGAAAGTGTCAAATTAAAATTCATGTCCAGAAATACAAAGTCCAAATTTGTGAATCTAATGAAACGCTTTCGATTCTAAAAAAAATTTTAATTTCTACTGTGTTTCATTTCTATGGTGCAGAACGTATTCAGAGGGTTCTTCGATATGTTTCAAGTGTTTGTAAACTGTTGGTAGATGTTTAGGTACCCTCAATGGAAATAAGAATGGAGGTAACGCTACGCACTCGACAGTTTCAGTTTAGTTCGTCTGTAGCTTCTTTTCCATCGAGATATGAGTTCCAAACGAGAATTATCAATCGAAAAACGTTCCAGTATTCTGACCTTAACAGAAAAAAAATCGATTTTAGTTACTGCTGCAGATACTCGAATAACTTTCATGCAACGCGAATGCATATTTCGCTGGTGTCCGGATACTTATGGACGGTAGTGTAGGTAGCAGATCGTATAATACCATTCACAAAATACCTTAGTCTATGAATCAGCAATGAACACATGTCCTCATTAACATAATCTAAAATTTTCTTACGTGCATATTCGACTCATCACAGTACAATATGAAATCTTTATGATCATTCGACTCGCATATCCGCTCTTTTTTCGCCTCCATTTTCTCTTTTCACTAGCATTTTCCATCCCTTTCATACATCATTCCAGCCGGTTGTCCTGTATCCTCTTTTTCCATTGCATTCTACTCTCATCTTTACCACTGTTGTCGGTTCGCTACGCGTTCGTGCTGACCACAGTTTATCATCCTGCAATTATTTCGCCGACTTGCCCCTTTCCCCCCTGCTCTATTTGGCCGCGTTGCTGCTCCTCGTTCGTTCGTAGCTATCGTACAGGCTTCTGTAAAATATACGTTTGTAGGCGGGCCTCCGTCGGTACGGTGGCCGGTTATTTATTTTTCCAGTAACTGTAATTTTTCATCAGGTACTGGCCACCGGATAAATGTGCCAGGCTGTTTTTGACGCGTTGAAAAATACGATGTCGGATACGACGGGTCTCAACCTGGCTAAGGAGAATGATAAAAATCGTAACGCCGAATTGATTTTCTTCGTGACTTCACTGAGTTTTGCTACTTTGCTGTAACTGGAGACAAAGCAAGATATTTGCTCGGGCAAGTCTGAGTTCTGAGCTTGTTGAGGACTGAGCTGAGGTTTGAGTTTGCGGATGTCTGAATTAGTTGAGGTCTCAGGTTGTTCTGCCTTGGCTAACTTTAACTGCACGGTCAGATTCGTACATTTAGAAATTTATCAATTTCTGCAGCACCAATTGTTAAATTCTCAAGTTTAAGATTTATCGGTTTATTGATGTTTCAAAGTTTTCTTCAAATCCTAAAATTGTTAGTCTTAGCTAATTTTATCTGCACGGTCAAATTCTTCGTACATTTAGAAATTTATTGGACCACCAATTGTTAAATTCTTAAGTTTTAAGATTTATCACTTTACTGATGTTGGAAAGTTCTCTTCAAAATCCTAAAATTCTTAAATTATCAAAATTCGAAACTACTAAACTAAGTTATACAGAACACAGTGCTTAACACAAATATGACGAATTGTCGATATGAATTTTAATAAACGATATAAATTGTACCACGCATTTGTAAAATACGTAAAACGGATCGTTTTCAATAATTTCATCACAAATTTATCTTCCTGCGACCCTATTTTACATTTCTGTTACATCAATTATGAGTTTGTGGCATGAAGTTACGCAGAGAATGTTTGGTTACGGAGTTATGTTATCCTCTAAAGTGAAACATTCATCATACCATTGCAAACGTTGTATTAAATAACGGGCGGATTTTACTAGAAACACGAACATGACTCTTATAGCTTTACAATATGTGTTTAATCGTGGTGCATGGAATCGTGAATTTGCTGATACGGAAATCTTATATTTTATTTATCGGAGAATTTAAATCGTGTCTTTAATTAATATTTGGGATATGTATTTTATTTGCATGGATGTTAAATTGAATATAAATATATATAACCGTATAGGAATTAAAAGAGGAATTACATAGAATCGGGGATGGAACCTGTCATTTCAGCGTGAAATTTCAGTATCGATGTCAATACACAAGTTGGCGCGGGAAGAGGCTGACGTGTTTACGAGAGCTACTCTAATTGGTCGGAATAGAAAATGGACGCCTCACACGTATTTTCGGCGGTGGTATTGACTTGAGTGGTCACAACAATTATTATCCTTCTCAAATTCCAATCTTCCAAAGTTCTAACGTTTTAAAGTTCTAACTTTATAAGGATTCAATGTTCCAGAGTTACAAATTTCAAAAGTTCCAACCTTGCAAAGTTCTAACCTTGCAAAGTTCTAATCTTTCAAAGTTCTATCCTTCCACAGTTCCAAACTTCCAAAATTCCAACCTTCCAAAATTCCAACCTTGCAAAGTTCTAACCTTCCAAAGTTCCAACCTTCCAAAATTCCAACCTTCCAAAATTCCAACCTTGCAAAGTTCTAACCTTACAAAGTTCTAACCTTCCAAAGTTCCAACCTTCCAAAGTTCCAACCTTCCAAAATTCCAACCTTGCAAAGTTCTAACCTTACAAAGTTCTAACCTTCCAAAGTTCCAACCTTCCAAAGTTCCAACCTTCCAAAATTCCAACCTTGCAAAGTTCTAACCTTGCAAAGTTTTAATCTTGCAAAGTTCTATCCTTCCAATGTTCTAACCTTCCAAAATTCCAACCTTCCAAAGTTCCAACCTTGTAAAATTTTAATCTTGCAAAATTCTATCCTTCCAAAGTTCCACCATTGCAATATTCTAACCTTCCAAAGTTTAAATCATCCAAAGATTTAATCTTCTAAAGTTATTAGCTTCTAATGTTATAATCTTCCAAACTTTCGACCTTCCAAAATTTCCACCTTCTCAAATTTCATCTTCTTCAAGTTCCAACCTTCCAAACTCTTAAACCTTCCAAAGTTTCGCTCTTCGAAAGTTCTAACGTTCCAAAGTTTCAACCTTCTAAAGTTCCAACCTTGCAAAGTTTTAATCTTCCAAAGTTCTAACCCTCCAATGTCCTAACATTGCAATGTTTTAACATTCTAAAGTTCCAACCTTCCAAAGTTTAAATTAATAGATTTCGTTAAGAAATATTTATTTCAAATTGTTGTATTAACCCATTGCTCTGCAATATGACGCACTCGTGACGCACACGTGACGCACACAGTTCAAGTGTGACGTATCAATGTTAACCCACGAGTTGTCACCTGAAGAAACTGAACCACGTGTTTAGAAGAACTACTACTATTATCCTTCTCAAGTTTCACCATTCCAAAGTTCTAATCTTCCAAACTCCCAACTATGCAATGTTTTAACCTTCCAAAGTACTTATCTTCTAAAGTTTGAATCGTCCGAAGGTTCAATCTTTAAAAGTTCCAACCTTCCACTGTTCCAACCTTCCAAAGTCCCAACCTTCCCTATGTTCCAACCTTCAAAAGTGTCAACCTCGCAAAATTCTAACTTTCCAAAGTCCCCACTTTCCAAAGTTTGAATCACCCAAAGTTTCAACTTTCCAATGTCCCATCGTTCCTGAATTCCAATTTTTGAAAGTCCTAACCTTTGCACATTTCGATCATTCTAAATTCGATCATTCAACCGTCTTAACTTTCAATCTTCCAAATTCCAGAGCTACGAATATTCAAAATTTCTAAAACTAAAGCTCCAAATTTCAAAACGTACATCTTCTCAAAACTTCGAATCACCTTATTTCAAATCTTCCTAACCTCCAAATAATAGTCAGCAAACGTCTCGAGAGTGAGTGAGATAGTGCTATATGCATTCAGCAGTTGTTATTGTCATTATTATTATTATATACCGAAATGTAACTGCAAGTGTTCATGCTGGGAAGCTTCTTTTAATTTGAGTCACCTATTAACTCATGGGTTGACATCTACACATTGTATCTCCTCATCCAATTAACAGTATCAAATATAATAAACTACATTTAATAAATATAATAAACTAATAATTATTCCGGAGAATATTATATATTCAGTCACGTATATATCAGTAAATAGAAAGACGAATTCTATGAATATTCATAACCTCGGAGGTAGCGCACTCTTGTTGGCGAAACCGTAACTCGAAACGAGATCACAGTGCTAATGTCTCCCGATCGTCCGATCACGAAGGAAGGAGAAAAAGCCCGCGATGAAATACATCCCGAGATCAGACCTCGTTCCAAGGTTATTAAAGCAGAACCAGATGGACGGAGTACCAAGCGTACATTTTCTCGACGAGAGCGGAGATCGATAAGTCTGACAAGTAAGCACTACGCGCAATACGAACGGGAAAGTTCTAAATTGGTTCAAGTCGAGTTTTACGATTTTATAGGAAACGCATATGTCGAGAATTCGAGGGGAACGTTCCTCCATTCCTTTGCACACCGTTCGAGGAATAGATTTCGATTAAATCGATGCAATTACCGAAACTGTTTAAAAGACACGTAATTCCACCTGCATCAAGTCTGCAGAGTCTGCGTGAAGAATGTTGATGAAGCGTTCAGTTTCTCCAAATTCGGGAAAATCTTAGAGGAAGAAAGTGTAGATTAGAGTCTAAATGTGTTGGTAATGTAATTGGGTAGAAGTATAAAATGTTAGATGTGTAATTTTAGTAGGCAGAAGTAATGGTTTATTAAGTAGGATTAAAATGTGGTTTAGAAGAAGTGATGCTGAACGAAGAAAATAATTACTTATACTTATTATTATTACTCGTTACTATCATCTTGTAGAACGTGTAATTTTATTTATTTCAGCGTCTCAAAAGTTTGAGGCGTTCATTTTATTCCTCTAACAATAATGGGCCAATTGTGCCCCATGTGTGTACATGTGAGGATTATACATTCAGTTATTAATAATTCTGAGGTTCCATCACTGTTTTTTCCCAAATAATAAATTCCTTTCTATAATAATGACTGACGATAATAACTAATGACTGTTTCAAACAGTCCAAAGACTAAACGAGTGGAAAATTAAATAATTTATTAAGTAACTCATCAGATGTATCCTCCACTGCTAAATATGAAACTAACCCTTATCTTTGCATTGAATATTTATCATATATTATTTAATTTGATTTAGTGAAACAATGTAATGTGAGGTTTCGCAGAAATTCAGAAGCATACCTGTTTAAACCAACATCATAGGAAATTTACTTTCGTGCTATGTTTTGATCCACCGGCTCGATACGTTTCAATATATCTGCTTGTCGACCATGTCGTCGCAGATGTATTCCCCTAATCTCAAGATATATCGTTACATGTACGGGTACGTATCAGTACCCACCCACTCCTTACATATACAAGTCGAACGACTTCCTATATCCGTTATCGTATCCATTTTAATAATACCTTGAAGTGGAACCTCATGTAGAAACAGATTTTCCCACTTGCCTCAATATTGGGACAAGAATCATGTCTCTTTCAAACTCAACCATTTTTAGTCGGAGATTTTTACATGTGATACATGATCTTTTCTTCAGTTTCTTAATTCCTGAGTCAATGTATGTTCTGTGAAATGTGTGGAGTAGAGATTACAGCTTGAGAAATTTAGTGAAATTTCAGGGTTTGGTTTTGGAGGAGTTTTTATTGGGGCAGGCAAGAATTTGTGTAATTATGGTTTTTTGAAGTTTTGAAGTTTTCGAGCTTTCGAGCTTTCGAGCTTTCAAGTTTTCGAGTTTTCAAGGTTTCAAGTTTTCAAGTTTTCAAGGTTTCAAGTTTTCAAGTTTTCAAGTTTTCAAGTTCTCAAATTCTCAAATTCTCAAATTCTCAAATTCTCAAAATCTCACATTCTCAAATTCTCAAATTCCCAAATTTTCAAATTTTCAAATTCTCAAATTCTCAAATTCCCAAATTTTCAAATTTTCAAATTTCTAAGGTACTAAATCCCCTAATCCTCATATGCCCACGTGTCCACATCTCCACATGTCCACATCTCCACATGTCCACATCTCCACATGTCCACATCTCCACATGTCCACATCTCCATATGTCCACATCTCCACATGTCCATATCTCCACATGTCCACATCTTCACATGTCGACATCCCCACATCCCCATATGCTTAAGTCCTCAAATCCCCTAATTTCTGAATATATAAATTTTCAAATGTCTAAACCACCAAATCCACAAATTTCCAAATGTCAAGTTACCACACCCCCAAATCCCCAAATTTCTAAATCCCCATACCCCCATATTCCTATATCCTCAAATCCCCAAATCGCAAGTTCTATCCTCAAATCCTTAAATCTACAAATCTGTAAACTTCCAAATCATCAAATGCCCAAATGAAAAAATTTTCAAATTTAGTTCCATAACTTCTGACCACCTTTCCAAAGCAACAAATTATTTCTGAAATGTCTCTCAAATTTAACTTGAAACGTTCTCATCATTTTCCCTATTTCATTAAAAACAATTTCATATCGCCAGCTGCTAATAAGCACCACAATACTCATTGTACTAATTAATATTTCTTCGTCGTCTCTTCTTTCCCCCGTTGCGCCGGATAAGATGTTATTTGTAGCGGACGCCATTTTATCTCATAAAACATTTCAGTGTAAACACGTCGCAGCGATCCGGACTGCTTGTTGCAATCTTTTTATATCAACTTCCTTCATTAATCAGGATTCAATTCCGTCTGTCTGTCTTAATCTTGTAAATATTTCACTTGTACTGTTTATCTAATAGAGTATATTTTATTGCAAGGAATTCCGAACTCTTTCCAACCGAACTTCCGCTAGCCTTTGCGTTCCTGAACTCGGTAACGCTTCAAACTCAATATTAAATTACTCATGATTAACAGCTATCTATCTTCTTAAGCAAATCTGTTTATTTCACTTTCGCTGTATAATTATTTTACTAAATTATATAATTTTATGCTTGGTTATGTAGAACAATAATATCAATTTTAGTAAGTGAGTAGTACTCTGAACGAGTAGCATTTTTAATTCCCATTTTATTTATTTAAATTGACTTGTTCTTAAAAATTTTAACACTAAACCTGCCGACATATGTGTATTTAATTTGAAATTGAAGTTAAAAAATAAACAAACAAAACATAAAGTAGTGTACACATTTATTCTTTCCCTCGATAAAAATCAATTGTGATATCAAGGAATGTATTTTAACAAAATGTGTAGCTTACAATAAGACACTTGTGAAATGGTCATTTGACCGGTTTGGTAATTTGAGTGTTAATCTGCGATCATATTTGTAATAAAGAAAGGTTATGTACCATCTAAAATCTACTCAAGCTTACAACAAACGAACCTCATAATTTACATGAGGTTATAAAGGCCTTATAATTTTTACATGTTAACAAATATTCTGAAGTTTTCAGACGCACCTATTAACTTTTGAATTTAAGTTCGTACCCTAAAGGAAGTACGCCAGTCACCGTTCAAAATCTACGTTCCTTAAGTTTCCTAGTTTCTCCAAAACAGAATGAAAGTAGTCTTTCTAGCACTCTCAGCTAGCTCAGACAAACTAGGTACCTTTTAAAAATAAAAATCATTACCCCGAAACAACGACCAACTTCAATCGACCCCGTTTCTCCACCCAGAACACGGATCCAGACCACTTGAGGGGAAACTCGCTGGTAGTACATGGTCGAATATCGTAAAACATTGCTTAAATTCTGTCTTTAACAGGAGACTTTGTTCTGACAACGTAATTGTAATGTTCTAGGCAGCATCTTGTCCCTTTATTAAAATAGCTTGCTCTCTTTACTTTGCGGGAAGGTATTAGGGCAAGATAGGTACAGAAAGGAGACATTTTTATTTCTGTAGAGAAGTAATATTGATTTTGTACTTATTTCATTTGGCACTGTTGCTGGTTTGATAATTTGGGAAATTTGGCGTTTGGGAATGTAGGGATTTTAGGATTTAGGGATTTGGGAATTTAGAGATTTTGGGGGCTTAGGGATTGGGGGATTTATCAAGGGAAGGATATATGTCCAGTCATAGGTAGATCACATATGCAGTTAACGGACTAATATGTGTATAGTTAAGGGTAGAACACATATGCAGTTAATGGCAGACTGTATGGGTATAGTCAAGGCTAGATCACATGTACGGTCAAAAGAACATAGAAGATCTGAGTTAAGATCAGAATCAGCTAAGGCCTGAGTTCTTGAGATTTTAGTCAATTGACATGTTGTTACTTGAGACCTAAGTTAATTAAGAGTTGAGCTATTTGAGACCAAAATTAGCTGAGATCTAAGTTAGCTAAAATCTAAATTGGCTAAAATCTGAGTTAACTAAGATTTGAAGTAACTGTGATCTGAGTTAGCTGACATCTTTTGACCTGACACCTAAGTTGAGAGCTGAGCTATTTAAAACCTAAATCAGCTGAGACCTAAGTCACTTGAGACCTAAGTTAGTTGAGAACGAACACAAAGGAGACAAAGTTCAAAAGCAACTTATACCATTGTTTAGTTTGAGATAGCAAAACGTACTGTGAAAAGGCGATGCATGATCTCCTTTTAATGCAAATTTCACTTCGCAAAAGAACTTTAAATGCAAAGGTTAGGAAAACATTTGCTGTCGCCTCTAGCTAGAGAAGTATCTGTTTTAATGCGAATGAACGCAATTTCTATATTTTTCTTGGTATATGCTTCATATGAGCGAACCTTGATGCGCTTTTTATAGTGCGTTTATACTTTTTTCTACTTGTATACTTTTGCATATATTGACAGTAATTTTCCTAGCAACAATTCTTGTAAATTGTACATTTTGCGAAGTATTACGTATTAACCAAAAAGGAATTATTTCATTAATATTACCTGTTTTTGCAGTGAAAGGAAAATTTTACAATGCTCCAGCAATTCGATTTATTTTACTTGCTATTGTTGAATCGACGTGAACTGAAGATAAATTTTCGTTTTTGTTATTACATAAATGTGCAAGATGCTAACAGCGAACGTGCTATCGACAGGAGTGGCTGATAAGATTCATGCCCCATTCCATATACTAAATATATCTGAATAAACAGTTCTGCGATATCTTTTGAAGCTGAAGTATTCAAAATTAAATTAAATAAGGTTACCAAATTATAATTAGTTTATTAAATTGCAAATTCTCAAATTTCTAAATTGGTATGTTTTCAAATTTCGAGGGGGGATGTGTTCTACCCTTGACTATACACATATGGTCTGCTCTTAACTGTACACGTGTTCTACCTTTGACTATACACATATGGTCTGTCCTTAACTGTACATGTGTTCTACCTTTGGCTATACACATATGGTCTACCCTTAACTTCATATGTAATCTACCTATGACTGCACATATATTCTTCCCTTGTTTCTGCTCTAGATTGTATATATTGCTCTAGAGTATATATACTGTTCTTGAGTGCATATAAATCAGCCTCAGACTGTACATATGGTCATCCCTTGTTTATACACATATGGTCTGCTCTTAACTATACATGTGTTCTACCCTTGACTATACACATATGCTTTGCCCTTAACTGTACATATATTCTACTCTTGACTATACACATGTAACTTACCCTTATCTGTACATGTGTTCTACCTTTGACTATACACATATAGTTTGCTATGAACTGTACATCTGTTCTCCTTTTGACTATACACATATGGTCTGCTCTTAACTTCATATGTAATCTGTCTATGACTGCTTATATATTCTTCCCTTGATTCTGCTCTAGACTGTACATATTGTTCTAGAATGTACATACTGCCCTTGAATATATATGTGTAAATCATCCTCAGACTGCACATATGTATGTTCTCTCCTTGACTATACACATATGGTCTTCCGTAACTGTATATGTGTTCTACCCTTGACTATACACATATGATCTGTCCTTAACTATACATATAATCTACCTATGACTGTACATATATTCTTCCCTTGATTTTGCCCTAGAGTGTACACACTGCCCTAGAATGAACATGTAACCAGCCCCTGTACACACATTCTACCCTTGACTATACGATACGCCCACGATTGTGTCTATAATCTGCCCCAGACTGTACATACAATCCGGCCCAGTAGAAAAGCGTTTCAGTCGTAGCGTATAATCGTCCGAAGTTTGTCGGGTAGCATCGGACAATCTGAATTTAAGCTTCCTTGATCCCTGTAATAAACTTACGCTCGCATTCGTCGCCATACACGAATCTTACCGAAGGGTTACGGGTATTACCATAAAGGCGACGCCGAGTATTTGTCTACGATGTGTAAACTCTGGATCGCGGTATGTGCTGGATGATCAACCACCCTTCTGAAAGTCTAATAGGTCGTCGCGCACCTACGAGGTTACCATTGACAACCGAACAGACAGAAACGAGAAGCATTCCTTTTGCTTAACCGGAGACTCCACTAGCTACGGAGTATGTTAACATGTCTCTGGTTTACCACAAAATTTCCTTTCAGACTGACAATACCTCTTCTCATCCATTATTCATCGGTTAACTTTGAATCCATGGCTAGCTTTCTTCCATTTTATTTTCCCTGAAAACTGAACATTCGATGCTATTGATTATGCGTTTCGGCTGCTTCGATTGGGGGGCTTCACTGAATTATGACATATCTGATTCTGGTAAATATTGGGGTTATTCTCTTGCACGAATTTTTTAGTTTGTTGGGCAGTCAATAGGCTAATTGTTATACGATCTCTTAAAAAATAAAAGATTTATTAAATAAAAATTTTTGTTTTAATAATTGAAATTGTCAAGATTTGGACAAATGTGATACTCCACATATATCATCATAAACTAACACAACATTAATAGTTCATTTTCTCAAATATAATTCCCATGATATTGTTACGAGATGACATATCTGATTCCTGTGAATATTGAGGTTATGTCACCCTCTTGCATGAATTTTTGATTTTGTTAGACAATCAACTCGTATAAATTAATTGTTATACGATCTCTTAAACAGTAGAAAATTTATTAAATACAAATTTCTGTTTTATTAAGCGAAATTATCAAAATTTAAACAAATATGATTGTCCTCCACATACGTCACAATCCTAACCTAACATAAAGTTACTACATCATTTTCTCAAATATTATATTTTTCATAATATTATCAGACTATTCTGAGATATTGACAAGTTGTAGTGATTATCTGAGGTTTCGAAATGTACAATGTACACAATTTGTATTGCAGATGTATCATTACTTCTTTTTTCATGTGACGCGTAATTAACCTACTCAGCCACTGTATTCTCTGATAAACGACCGCCATTTCTGTTTGCAAAACTGGCATTATTCAAAATGTACACCGTCGCTGTCCAGCAACGTGTAACGTTCATGTAATGTTCACCAAGCTTCGATGTAAATCTACATTTTACAAACCACTGATTACGTTTGAACTACAAATTTTCGACTTTACGATGGGTCTGCGAAGTGTTTGTATGGATCAACTTATGAATAGTAATCTTGTCATATTGTTATTAATATTATTAATATTACTTTCACATTATTTGGATATTACTGATAAAATAATAAATCACTGTAAATGATTAGATCAGGTTGAAAAATTTGGAAATTTATGGATTTAAAAATTTGGAGGGTTAGAAGTTTGAAAGATTGAAAATTTTAAGAAATGTGGAAATTTGAAAATTTGACAATTAGAGAATTTCAATAATTCAAAAGCTTGGAAATTTTAAAATGTAAAATTTGAAGAATATAAAGTATTTCCAAATTTAATAATTCAGAAGGTTGGAAATTTGAAAAGACGAAACTTAGAGAATTTGAAAACTACAAAAACTTTATATTTCAGAAACTTGGAAATTTGAAAAGTTGAAAGTTAGAGAATTTGAAAACTAAAAACATTTCACATTTCAGGAACTTGAAAATTTGAAAGTTTCAAATTTAAAGAATTCACAAACTTAATAATTCAGAAATCTGAGAAATATGAAAATTTGAAGACAGAATTCAGAAACTTAAAATACTTATAAACGTGAAAGATTAAAAAATGAGTCCTCAAAAATGAAAAAATTTGAAAATTTGAAACTTGCGTTGTTATTTGCTGCACACATCGTTAATTACATACTCCTTAATCGCCTCAGTTATAGACACACTTGTGTCCCTTTATCTGTTAAATTCTATCTACCTTTCTTTATATTATAATGCATTATTTGGCCTGTGCGGTCGCTTTATATGTGCGGAACATAAAGAAGAAAAAGCTGAAAAGGGAACAAATGCAGCGGCAGTAGTGGTTGCTTGAATGAGGACGATTCGTCGAATATCTACCCTCTTGGTGATGAAAAGAATAAGAACTTTCGTTATAACGTCAATGGCAATTATATTCTTTCCATTATTAACCGAACAAAGGAATGCGTTCCGAGACCAATGAAATCACTACGAAATTATTCTGCAGCAACGTAGTGCGGTTTGAAAATACATGCAAATGCATTTTCCATGTAAGAATATATATTTCCAAATTCCAACGTTTCCAAATTACAATATTTTCAAATTCTAATATTTCCAAACACCAATATTTGCAAATTTCAATATTTCTAAATACCAATATTTGCAAATTCCAATATTTCCAAGTCCCAATATTCTCAAATCTCAATACTCTCAAATTCCAATACTCTCAAATCCCAATACCCCCAAATTCCAACACTTACAACTAACAATACTCTCAAATTCCATTACTCTCAAGTCCCAATATTCCCAAATCTCAATACTCTCAAATTCCAATACTCTTAAATCCCAATACTCTCAAATTCCAACGCTTGCAACTCCCAATACTCTCAAATCCCATTACTCTCAAGTCCCAATACTCTCAAATCCTAATACTCCCAAATCCCAATACTCTCAAATCCCAATACCCTCAAATTCCAACACTTGCAACTTCCAGTACTCCCAAATCCCATTACTCTCAAGTCCCAATATTCTCAAATCTCAATACTCTCAAATTCCAATACTCTCAAATCCCAATACTCTCAAATTCCAACACTTGCAACTCCCAATACTCTCATATCCCATTACTCTCAAGTCCCAATATTCTCAAATCTCAATACTCTCAAATTCCAATACTCTCAAATCCCAATACCCTCAAATTCCAACACTTGCAACTCCCAATACTCTCAAATCCCATTACTCTCAAGTCCCAATACTCTCAAATCCCAATACTCCCAAATCCCAATACTCTAAAATCGCAATACTCTCAAATTCTAATACTCTCAAATCCCAATAGCCTCAAATTCCAACATTTGCAACTCCCAATACTCTCAAATCCCTATACTCTCATGTCCCAATACTCTCAAATCCCAATACTCTAAAATCCCAATACTTTCAAGTCCCAATACTCTCAAATCCCAATATTCTCAAGTGCCAATACTCTCAAATCCCAATACTCCCAAATCCCAATTCTCCCAAAAAATCCCAATATCCCCAAATTCCAATATTCATATAAACCTTGAAAATCTTTAAACCCGAAAACATTAAATATTCAAAATGCAAAATTGCGTACAATACAATATAAAGTAACTACCAATCGCATACGAATCATCAGTGATCCCAAGAATTTCCAATGATAACAATTTATTCAAACACGTACCTATCGAAAATATAGTGTTTTAATTCTAGTAACATTATAAATGTCCACGAGGCAAATGCATCTGACTTTATCACAGTTCTTTTTCGGTACGAACAAAAGGAGCAAGAATCGCTGCCCGTCCACTACTCTCGAGTGATGCACCTATCTTTAGCAAGGTATATTGTTTCTTTTTATGACTGCTTTTAACGTCGTCTGCTGCTGATTGTACCAGCAATGACGACAGCGTTTAGACTGCAATTAAACCGAAGCTGTATCCTGCAGTCGTGTGTACGTTCTTGCATTTCGAGAGTAATTTTAGAACTCAATTTTTCGTTGATTCTTAAAGCGAAAATCTTCCGTTGAAATCATTCTTTGTCGAAATGTGCTGAGAAATTGTAAGCGTACTGACATCAGCGTGAAATCATAGTTTCACATTGGAGGATGTGCACTGTTGTAAACACTGCGATCGACATGGTGAAACCTGGGTTTTTAGGTTAATAGAGCGGAGTATTTGAGGAAACTGATGTATACTGGGTGTTCCAGAGTTGAGGTAGTTTTTCAGATCATTCTGTGGGTAGTTGATGAGAGGAATATGTGATGGATGGCGATTTGAGAATTTGGGGTGTTACAAATTTAAGAAATTGATTAGATGAATTAGGAAGTTGGCAAGTGGAAATGGAATTTGGATGTAATGGGATTTGAGAGTATTGGGATTTGGGAATATTGGGATTTGGGAGTATTGGAATTTGGGAGTATTGGGATTTGGGAGTATTCGGATTTGGGAGTTTAGGGATTTGGGAGTATTGGGATTTGGGAATATTGGGATTGAGAGTATTGGGATTGAGAGTATTGGGATTTGAGAGTATTGGGATTTGAGAGTATTGGGATTTGGGAGTATTTGGAATTAGGAGTATTGGGATTTGGGAGTGTTGGGCTTGAGAGTATTGGGATTTGGAAATATTGGGTTTTGGGAGTGTTGGGATTTGAGAAAATTGGAATTTGAGAGTATTGGAATTTGGGAGTATTGGGATTCGGGAATATTGGGATTTGAGAGTATTGGGATTTGAGAGTATTGGGATTTGAGAGTATTGGGATTTGGGAGTATTTGGAATTAGGAGTATTGGGATTTGGGAGTGTTGGGCTTGAGAGTATTGGGATTTGGGAATATTTGGAATTAGGAGTATTGGGATTTGGGAGTGTTGGGCTTGAGAGTATTGGGATTTGGAAATATTGGGTTTTGGGAGTGTTGGGATTTGAGAAAATTGAAATTTGAGAGTATTGGAATTTGGGAGTATTGGGATTCGGGAATATTGGGATTTGAGAGTATTGGGATTCGGGAGTATTGGGATTTGCGAGTATTGGAATTTGAGAAAGTTGGAATTTGGGAATATTGCAGTTTGGAAATATTGGAATTCGGAAAAGTTGGAATGTGGGAATATTGGAATTTGCAAATATTGGTATTTGGAAAAGTAGGAATTTGGGAATTTTATAACTTTGAAAAGTAAAAATTTGACAGAATTAAAATTTATAAATTTGAAAATCAATAAACTTTAAAACCTTCCGCTTTATAATTAACAATCCTCAAATCATGAAAATTTTCAAACCATAAATTTCCATATTATAAAACATTAAAAATCTCAAATCTTCTTAACTATAAAAATGTCAAACATTAAATCCTTGCGAATTCTACTATTTTATTCTGGAAAAAAAAATGGAAAAACATCAGAAGTAACCCAAATTGCCTTTATCCATAATACACGTTATTAAGGTATCAAACGCGCATTCATTATAACAGTTAGCGTGTTAGGCATCAAGTGCATGATTAACGTAGTTCGTGCTGCCCAACGCCTTCTATTCAAATACTAGAGGTCGCTGTTGGAAAGACTGGGTATGAAATAACATAGACATCGATCACTGTCAAAATAAAATAAGAAGACCTCTGCTGGAACGATAGAACAACGTTTAATATAACTCCAACTTTCTTATCAAATTTTCCTCTCTAGTATGTATGCACGGGAATGGTGTAAATTTATTTTGAATTGCTGAACGCTTATTTTAATGTCGAACAGAATCTTTCGCGATAGATTATACTGGACGGAAATTGACTTTCAAATGCGCTTGTTTCAATTAAGATGCTTTAATTCAATAGAAACATGAATTTCAGTGCAAGTCTGGTCCTTTTCTATAGACACAAATTTACTTTTTTGTTTATTTAAATTTTCTACGAATTTTGACTTTTATTTCTTTTTTTCTATGTAAGAAGTATGACATAGTTTGTGTGCAGAATTATTAATAATGGGTGAGATGTGTGTAATATGTGTACCATATGTGGTTCAAGTTTGTATACTTATATGGCAGGTATGTGACAAATTGGAATTTTGAAATTTTTATATTTTCAGATTTTGGAATTTTGTAATTTGGAAATTTGGAAATTTTGGAAATTGGGAATTTTGGAAATTGGGAATTTTGGAAATTGGAAATTTTGGAATTTGGAAATTTTGTAATTTGAAAATTTTGGAATTTGGAAATCTTGGAATTTGGATCTTTTGGGAATTTGAAAATTGTGGAATTTGGATCTCTTGGGATTTGGAACTTTTGGAATTTGGAAGTCTTTGAATTTGGAAATTTTGGAATTTGAAAATTGTGGAATTTGGATCTTTTGGGATTTGGAACTTTTGGAATTTGGATGTTTTGGAATTTGGAACTTTTGGAATTTGAAAATTATGGAATTTGGATCTCTTGGGATTTGGAACTTTTGGAATTTGGAAGTCTTTGAATTTGGAAATTTTGGAATTTGAAAATTGTGGAATTTGGATCTCTTGGGATTTGGAACTTTTGGAATTTGGATGTTTTGGAATTTGGAACTTTTGGAATTTGGAAGTATTGGAATTTGGAAGTATTGGAATATGGAAATTTTGGAATATGAAAATTTTGGAATTTGGAAATTTTGGAAATTTGGGACTTTTGAAATTTGGAACTTTTGGAATTTGGAGCTCTTGGAATTTGGAAATTTTGGAAATTTGAAACTTTTGGAATTTGGAAATTTTGGAATTTGAAAATTGTGGAATTTGGATCTCTTGGGATTTGGAACTTTTGGAATTTGGATGTTTTGGAATTTTGAAATTTTGAAATTTGAAAATTTTGGTGTTTGAAAAGTTTGGAATTTGGAAATTTTGGAATTTGAAAATTATGGAATTTGGGTCTCTTGGGATTTAGGACTTTTGGAATTCGAAAATTTTGGAAATTGGAAATTTGGAAATTTGAAAATAACAAATTTTGGAATTTGGAATTTTGGAATATGAAAATTTTTGAATTTTATTTATTTTTTTCTGTATAAGAAGTATGACATAATTTGTGTATAGAATTATTAATAATGTGTGAGGTGTGTGTAATATGTGTATCATATGTGATTTAAGTTTGTAGCACTCATGTGACAAACATGTTCCGTGGTCGTCCATTTTGTGACGTGGTCAGCCATTTTATGACTCCGCCAACGTTGAAAACGTTCATGCAAACTTCTCCTAAATATTTTCAAGTATAAATTGACAGTTTGTCAAAAAATATCATCAAGTACCTTATATGTGGAGTACAATAAATAATATTAATATGTTACTTTATACAAAAAATATCAGTAAAGTGTCTCTACAGTCTTGTTTATTCTATTTCAAGCTTGAGTAATATTTTCAATAACTCTCAGATTTTCAAAAATCTAAAAATGCATAAGCTGTAACGTAAACGTTGCATCGATATCTGCAATAAAACTTTTCTGGAACTTTTAATAAACCCATTTGATTGGCCAGTGTAAATAGCAAACCCGACGCGATTAGCAATTTCCAAAGAACGATCAATAAGGTCACCGGATATCCAATTTAATAACTGGCGTCCCCCTCTGAATTATTCGAAATCACTTTATAAAGTAATCATTCGGTTTTGCTGCAAAAGATATTGCTCCAATTACCGGTATCGATTCACTCCGAAGACAATTTCCACGCGATACATGGCTTTGTCTACGATAATTACAAGCGAGCTTCATCCGCGGTGAAATATGTTTAACTGGAACGGAGGCGAGTTACAAGCGAAATAATTTCTCTTTCTCTCTTCGTCTTCTTCGATGCGCGTGTATGAGTTTGTACATTGTTCCATATATACGATATTGGTCTGCGACTGACCCATATTCCCTTACAAATACGCGTACAGTTACGTTAATATTCGGCCACAGTATTGTTGTTTTGCGTACGAGTTAATTTAAATACATTACTCATTTTATGGAGATAAATCATTACTGATTAAAAATCAACCCCTTTAATATTTACTACTTAAAATTTTCATTCGGATACAACTGCAATAATTAGAACCGAGGTATAGGTTTACGTTTGCAATATAATTCCGTTTCAGTATAAGGTTGCATTTCGGAACAATTAAAATTGAACAGAATACCTGTTTTGATAACTTGTAATTTATTGGAGAGAGGTAATATTTAAACTACAATTTTAACATTCCAAATAAGGTTAATAAATAAGGGTTGCAAATATTCAAACTTTTCGTACATTTGTATTTCTGCAAAATTCTTAATTTTAGGTGTGAATATTAATTTCTGTTGAAGACTAAATTTATGACCCGTCAAAATGACCTATAGAAGATAGATCTCTTAAATGATAAAATTTATTGAAAAATTTTTGTAAAAATTTATGTCAAGTTTTGTCAAGCAAATGTTTTAGACGCTCTACATATATCTCATTTTGGAATTTTGGAATTTTGGAATTTTGGAATTTTGGAATATTGGAATTTGGAAATTTTGGAATTTTGAAGTTTTGGAATTTGAAAGGTTTGGAATTTGGAAGCTTTGGAATTTGGAAATTTTGGAAATTGGAAGCTTTGAAATTTGGAAATTTTGGAATTTGGAAGCTTTGGAATTTGGAAGTTTTGGGATTTCGAAGTTTTGGATTTTGAAAGTTTTAGAATTTGGAAATTGTGGGATTTGGAAGTCTTGGAATTTGGAAATTGTGGAATTTGGAAATTTTGGAATTTGGAAACCTTGGAATTTGGAACTTTTGGGAATTTTGAAATGGTGGAATTTGGATCTCTTGGGATTTGGAACTTTTGGAATTTGGAAATTTTTGGATTTGGAAGTTTTGAAATTAGGAAATTTTGGAATTTTGGAATTTTGGAATATTGGAATTTGGAAGTTTTGGAATTTGAAAGTTTTGGAATTTGGAAGTTTTGGAATTTGAAAATTTTGGAAATTGGAAATTTTGGAATTTGAAAGTTTTGGAATTTGGAAATCTTGGAATTTGGAACTTTTGGGAATTTTAAAATGGTGGAATTTGGATCTCTTGGTTTTTGGAACTTTTGGAATTTGGAAATTTTTGGATTTGGAAGTTTTGGAATTTGGAAATTTTGGAATTTTGGAATTTTGAAATTTTGAAATTTTGAAATTTTGGAATTTTGGAATTTTGGAATATTGGAATTTGGAAGTTTTGGAATTTGAAAGCTTTGGAATTTGGAAGTTTTGGAATTTGAAAATTTTGGAATTTGAAAGTTTTGGAATTTGGAAATCTTGGAATTTGGAACTTTTGGGAATTTTAAAATGGTGGAATTTGGATCTCTTGGTTTTTGGAACTTTTGGAATTTGGAAATTTTTGGATTTGGAAGTTTTGGAATTTGGAAATTTTGGAATTTGGAAATTTTGGAATTTGGAAGTTTTAGAATTTGGAAGTCTTGGAATTTGGAAATTGTGGAATTTGGAAATTGTGGAATTTGGAAATTGTGGAATTTGGAAATTTGGAAATTTGGAAATTTGGAAAACTTGGAATTTGGAACTTTTGGGTATTTGAAAATTGTGAAATTTGGAACCTTTGAGATTTGGAAGTTTTGGAATTTGGAAATTTTGGTATTTGAAAATTTGGAAATTTTGGAATTTTGGAAGTATCCAATTCATAAATTTCCACGACCCTCAACTTAAAAATTCCTGAATCCTCAAAATCCTAACTTTCAAAATCCCTAAGCAAAAATTTTAAATAACTTCAAATTTAAATACAAGTGACCACCAAACGTCCACAAACCTAGAGTTAAAATACATAACCAAAATGTGATACTAAAAAAAATAATTTATTAAACCCAAATTTGTATTTTACATACTTTCAATATATTTCAACAATAAATACAAGATTTTACAATAACACTATTATACCTATATAAAGTACAATGTCCGATTAATGTCAGTAACCGTACCTAACCCAAACTCACTGCGTTCGCAGGCAACGTGGCAAATCGTCGTCGTGATTGCCGGCGTCGATAGGATATCCTTGAGCACGGGAATGAAATTAATGGCGCGCGAATGATACGGACACGCGAAGCACCAGCGCAATTTCATGACAGTGTTATGCGACGAGAACCCTTCCGAGCACGTCCCTTAGCTTCCAGTATATTCCTGGCATCACATACCGACCGTTTCGTCGCACCTCCATGTCAGATACGCAGAGGATACATCTCTCTGTCTGGTTAAGCTGCGGAACCAGACCTATGGCATAACGCAGAATTATTCGAACGATATGGGGAATACAATGGCTCTACGGCGTGGACAGATTGCTTCGGATGTATGCTACGACATATTCCTTTTCCCCCTTTTAAACCTATATGGGTGCGAACTGTTTTCCCGACATTAACTTTGCGATGGGGTGAAATGGTGGAAGGCGGTAAAATTCAAATTGTACGTCGATACATTTTTGTAATGAAGGTTTACTTTTCCTCTTTTAAACCTGTGCGAACTGTTTTTCCGACATTAATTTTGCGATGGGGTGAAATGGTGGAAGGCGGTAAAATTCAAATTGCACGTAGGTACATTTTTGTAATAAAACTTTACTTTTCCTATTTTAAACCTGTACAGGTGCGAACTGTTTTTCCGACATTAACTTTGCGCTGAGGGAAACTTGTGGAAGGCGGTAAAATTTAAATTGCACGTAGATACATTTTTGTAATGAAGGTTTACCTTGATGAACATTTTTGGAAGTCTGGAATTCTTGCATGTTCAGATTATTGAAGTTATGTAATTTTCAGGTGAATCAATTTGTAAATTTTTAGGTTTTTGATTTTTTGAAATTTTGTAGGGTCTCAAAATTTCAGAGCTCTAGGTTCCTGAATTTTGGGATACGTTAGTTTTGTTAATTTTGAGATAGCTAAGGTTCCAAATTTTCAAATCCCTAACTTGTTAACTTTTGAGATAGCTAAGGTAACAAATTTTCAGATTTTTAACTTGCTAATTTTTGAGATTTCTGAGGTTACAAAATTTCACATCCCTAACTTGCTAACTTTTCAGATACCTAAGGTCCCAAATCATCAGATCCCTAACTTGCTAACTTTTTCGATACCTAAGGTCTCAAATCATCAGATCCCTAACTTGCTAACTTTTTCGATACCTAAGGTCTCAAATCATCAGATCCCTAACTAGTTAACTTTTGAGATTTCTAAGGTTACAAAATTTCACATCCCTAACTTGCTAACATTTGAGATTTTTAAGGTTACAAAATTTCACATCCCTAACTTGCTAACTTTTGAGATACCTACGGTCCTAAATCATCAGATCCCTAACTAGTTAACTTTTGAGATTTCTAAGGTTACAAAATTTCACATCCCTAACTTGCTAACATTTGAGATTTTTAAGGTTACAAAATTTCACATCCCTAACTTGCTAACTTTTGAGATACCTGCGGTCCTAAATCATCAGATCCCTAACTAGTTAACTTTTGAGATTTCTAAGGTTACAAAATTTCACATCCTTAACTTGCTAACATTTGAGTATCCCTAAGGTCCCAAATTCTCAGATCCCCAACTTGCTAACATTTGAGTATCCCTAAAGTCCCAAATTCTCAGATCTCCAACTTGCTAACATTTTAGTATCCCTAAGGTCCCAAATTCTCAGATCCCCAACTTGCTAACATTTGAGTATCCCTAAGGTCCCAAATTCTCAGATACCCAACTTGCTAAATTTTGAAATTCCTAAGGTCCCAAATTCTCAGATCCCCAATTTCCTAAATTCTAAAATCCCTAAGGTCCCAAACTTTCACATCCCTAACTTGCTAAATTTTCAAATCTTTAAGCTCCCAAATTCTCAGGCCTACAATTTGCTAAAATTTGAGATCCCTAAGGTCCCAAATTCTCAGATCTCCAATTTCCTAAATTCTAAAATCCCTAAGGTCCCAAATTTTCACATCCCGAACTTGCTAAATTTTCAAATCCTTAAGCTCCCAAATTCTCAGATCCCTAACTTGCTAAATTTTAAAATCCCTAACGTCCCAATTCCTCAGATCCCCAATTTCCTAAATCCTGAAATCCCCAAGGTCCCAAACTTTCACATCCCTAACTTGCTACATTTTCAATCCCTAAGCTCCCAAATTCTCTAGTTTCCAACTCCCTAAGTTTTCATACTCCTAAAATCCCAACGTTGAAAAATCCCAGGTTCCCAACTTCCTAACCTTCCCTCACCCTCCTCAAATATTCAAACCCTTATCTCCCGAAATCAAACCCTTACTATCATACCCCTAACTTTCCAAATTCTCAAATCCCACTTCCTAAATTCATCTCTTTCCCATTCTGCATCCGCAAAACCGCACCACAGACAAAGCTTAATCGGTAACGTTAAAGCTTAGTCTACTAAAGCTATCGATATGTGATGTATCCGATAGCTAATTCAAGCAACTTTGGAACTAGTGTAAAGTCCTAAAGCTGGTTCGATTGCCGGATACGCTATTCCCTCTTAGTTTACTATTACCTGCAACCTTATCGTATTAGACGTTCCCTGATAAGTGTTCCTTGAAAGATGATCAACGTTTCTTTGCGAAAAATTCTATCGAATACCAAAGGAACCTGAGCGATGGCTGCCATGCACCGGCTAAGTCACTTTAGAGTTGAATAGCTCCTGTCACAAATTGCTGCGATGTTTCTCGTGTTGGGAGAATAAAAATTAAAAGTTGAACTATGCGAGGTACGTGTTCACATGGGGACACTTCGGTTAGCGCGATTGCTATGCGACGGGTGTTTGCGAAATGAAGTATAGCGACTCCGTGTGCGATAACAAAGAGAAACAAGAGTATTTATTTTTGGGGTAATGGAAAATATCTTATGCAGGTTTTGGATTATTGTTTTACAAGATGGTGTAGTGTTGTAATAAATAGAATTAATTTGTGGGTGGTTTAAGAACAAATTAATTTTGTTTGTAATATAAGTAACATTACAAGTAAAAGTTTGTACATTTTTATGAGCGAATTGTTTTGTTTGTTTATTTGTTAACTAATAGTATAGTGGAATAATTAAACTTGTTTATGAAAATTTAATTTACTATGTGTTTATGTGTTTGCAACAAAAATATTTCTTAAGTCATACTGTTCCCTTACTTCATTACAATTAAATAGATACTTTGGATATTATTGTAAAATTAATAATATTGGCAGTTTTATTATGAAATTAATTGTTAAATAAAATAGATGATAATAAAATTCAGAATTAAAAAATTTAATTCAGAGTTAAAATATCTGATTACTAAAACTACATATTGAAGTATAATAGCAAATTAAGATTAAAAACTCAAATAAATTGGAATTAAATTAAACTTAATATTCCTTGCAACTTCTTCGAAAATAAAAATTTTCTTTCTCTTGCGTTTTATTTATAAATTTGAGTGATGTTTTTATTGAAAGGTTTCGGCGCTTAATGAGGTCCGCCATTATGATTTAGTACGTTGAATGCAACGTCATCCATATGTGGGTGACGTTTGAATTTTCATAGCAATCCATCATCCATAATAAATGTACTCTTTTACTTATTTAATCAGAAATACTTGTATTAAGTACTTGGAACAAATATCAGATACTTTCTTACATGAAATGAATCCTTTTCACGATTCTTATGAATTTTACTGATTTAATCAACTTGTTAACCATAACTAAAAATGTTAAACATTTTTGTATTAAATGATCATCATAATCCTCATAAAAATATAATACATTAATCAACAATATGTAATACAAAATATAATACATTAATCAACAACATATAATACAGAATATAATACCTTAATCACCTTAATCGTACATAACCAAAAACATCCACAAATATCAATTATTTTTGTATTAAATGATGGATTCTACTTCACCCATCTGAGTTATAACGAATTAATTAACAGTTCGTATACAAATAACGTGGAAAAAGAGGTTCTAATTTTTTGTCAGCGAAACAGCTAGCGTAATCAATTAGAATATGGTGGAACACCTGCTGTTGCCACCAGAGGGACATCTACAAAAACTTTTTGCAATTCCATGCTGAAATATCCATTTCTGTATACAAGGTGGACGAGTGTCCACGTTAATTATCTTCATTAGTTGTATAAATATGAAAAGAAGTTTCGTATAAGTAATATTGCATTGAGGAAGTTATAATGAATCAGGTAATGTGGAGATGGTGGATAGTGTGAGAATGTGATGCTTTTATGTGAAAAAGGAAAATTCTTTTCTTTGTATATGTAGGGGATCTTTAGAGGTAATTACTGGTTTTAAATATTTTAGAACTTGGAATTTGGAACTTTTGCAATTTGGAAATAGTGGAACTTGGAAATTTTGGAATTTGAAAATTGTGGAATTTGGAAATTTGGGAGTTTTTGGAAATTGTAGAATTTGGAAATTGTGGAATTTGGATCTCTTGAGATTTGGAACTTTTGGAATTTGGACGTTTTGGAATTTGGAAATTTTGGAATTTGAAAATTTTGGAATTTGAATATTTTGGAACTTGGAAATCTTGGAATTCAGAACTTTTGGGAATTTGAAAATTGTGGAATTTGGAAATTTGGGAGTTTGGAAATTGTAGAATTTGGAAATTTTTGAATTTGGATCTCTTGGGATTTGGAACTTTTGGAATTTGGAAGTTTTGGAATTTGGATATTTTGGAATTTGGAAATTTTGGAATTTGGATATTTTCGAATTTGGAAATTTTGGAATTTGGAAATTTTGGAATTTGGAAGTTTTGAAATTTGGAAATTTTGGAATTTGGAAATTTTGGAATTTGAAAATTGTGGAATTTGGATCTCTTGGGATGTGGAACTTTTGGAATTTGGAAGTTTTGAAATTTGGAAATTTTGGAATTTGGAAATTTTGGAATTTGGAAATTTTGGAATTTGGAAATTTTGGAATTTGGAAATTTTGGAATTTGGAAATTTCGGAATTTGGAAATTTTGGAATTTGGAAATTTTGGAATTTGGAAATCTTGGAATTTGGAACTTTTGGGAATTTGAAAATTGTGGAATTTGGATCTCTTGGGATTTGGAACTTTAAGAATTTGGAAGTTTTGCAATTTGGAAATTTTGGAATTTGAAAATTGTGGAATTTGGATCTCTTGGAATATGAAAATTTTGGAATTTGGAAATTGTGGAATTTGAAAATTATTTTCAGAAAACAAATGTGAAACATTTCAATGAGATATAAAGAGGTTATGTGACTCTCATAAATGTCATGTCTCCCATTTCAGAAAGGTGCAAGAATTTTATAATAAATTTCCAAGTTACTTTATTAATATTTTAACTTATGAATTATAAATAATTTTGTTCAATACATGAAGGCTTATCTAATAAAATACCATAATGTATTTCTGTTTAGTACGAATGTACATATGTAGCATTATGTATATAATATACACTGTAAGTATATACTGTAAGATACAGGAATATCATATACATTAAAAATACAAAAATTCAGACAACTTTTAAAAAAACATATTTCCAAAAATTATTCTTCATTCTCAGTCCTTTACTGTGACATTCTACTTCCTCAAAAAAAGATATCAACCCTGCCAGTTATAGTTTCCAGCAACTGCAAATTATAAATGTTTAAAAAGATCATAAACCACCACTAAATCATCACATCGCTTACATAACGAAATTTGATTTGTGAACATTTCTGCCTCTGGATCGATAACTCAGACTAATGAAGACCGATTACGTGGATCATATGTTGTATGATACTATATTATCCTAGTAGCTTGCCGTCAGGGTGCAGCGAAATGTAAAACAGTAATTTACGCCGATCAAATCGGAGTGATCAATTATGCGATGTTCCATCACGTCTCCTTTTGACGTGTAATTAACGAGAAAAGACAACGAAGATCACTAAAATCGTTCTCATTTTTGATCGAATGTTTGAGATTGATTTTGTTTTGACGGGGTAATAAATTGTGAATGAAATAGTCGATGACCAAATAATTTTATGAGGTTATGTGGTTCAATTTATAGTTTTGGTAATGGTATTTATAATGCTGGGAATATTGATATTGTAGGTGTGACAATTTTTCTTTTAATTATTGAACTAAGGTTTTTTTGATGAAAGATGAGTTACATTTTGTTTAGGAGGAAGGGAAAATTTTTGTCAAGTGTGGGATTGGAATTTTGAGAATTTGGGTTTTTGGGATTTTGGGATTTTGGAATTTTGGAATTTTGGAATTTTGAAATTTTGGGATTTTGAAATTTTGGAATTTTGGAATTTTGGAATTTGGAAATTTTTGAATTTGGAAGTATTGGAATTTGGAAGTATTGGAATATGGAAATTTTGGAATATGAAAATTTTTGAATTTGGAAGTATTGGAATTTGGAAATTTTGGAAATTTGGAACTTTTGGAATTTGGAGCTCTTGGAATTTGGAAATTTTAGAAATTTGGAACTTTTGGAATTTGGAGCTCTTGGAATTTGGAAATTTTGGAATTTGGGACTTTTGGAATTTGGAACTTTTGGAATTTGGAGCTCTTGGAATTTGGAAATTTTGGAAATTTGAAATTTTTGGAATTTGAAGCTCTTGGAATTTGGAAATTTTGGAATTTGGTACTTTTGGAATTTAGAACTTTTGGAATTTGGAGCTCTTGGAATTTGGAAATTTTGGAATTTGGTACTTTTGGAATTTGGAACTTTTGGAATTTGGAGCTCTTGGAATTTGGAAATTTTGAAATTTGGAACTTTTGGAATTTGGAAATTTTGGAAATTTGGAACTTTTGCAATTTGGAACTTTCGGCATTTGGAAATTTTGGAAAATTTGAAATTATCCAATATATTAATTTCCACAACCCTTAACTTAAAAATTACTGTATCCTCAAAATCCTACATTTCAAAATTCCTAATCAAAAATTTTCGAAACTCAGACCTACTAAAAGCATTCACTATCTCTTTTCACCTAAATAACAAAAAGAATTCAATGTTTCTTTTCTTATAATACCTCAACATAAAATTCTTGTTCATTCGATACTCTCAATACCTACCATTTTGAACGTGCATTAAATTTGATTAACCAAAATTAAATTGTATTAATCTGTACGCCAACATACATATTTTACTTCTACAATTCAGTTCTCCATTTTATTACTTGCTCGAACCCGTTCAATGCTTTTAAAACCAAACGACATTCGTTAACAGGTAAAGTGCATCTTCTACCCACTGAATTAATTAATTACCATACCGTAGAAGGACCATTCAGAAATTGCATTTGTAGAAAGATTAATTAATAACTAAGAGTCATTTGCAAAACATTATTGCTGCAGCAAAATAAATTGTTCAACCAACCACTAATTGTATAAAGCAATCGATGATTGTTAAACATAGCAAGTTTCGTTTTTGTTACAATTTTAACATCGTAATAAGAAAGATTGTTCAGGAAAGGAAAGAACAAAAAAGGAAAACAACGAAAGGTTACGAGGAAAATAACGAAGTCCTGAAACTGTTTAAATTAAATTTACAAAGTTGGGAACACAATTATCAGTGTTTTAAGAAGAATTTTACAAAGGGATTTTATTACAAATGAACGCTTTAAATGACTGTCGGTTCAATTTGTAAGCGCTGTAATTTATTCTCTAACTTAATCAAACTTTAATACAAATTAGTTGCTATTAATAGCGAAAGAAATGCTTGATATTAAATATTATATTATTGATATTAATATAGATTCAAAGTGTTTTTAAATAATTGTTAAACATTTCTATATTCACAGGACACAAAACATCTGCAATTAATAGTATACATGTACAATAGTATTTAATACATGTAATAATATTTGTCAATTTGTGGTGTAGGGCATTTAGGGATGTGGGGCATTCAGGAGTCCTGGGAAACTCCACTGGATTCTGAACAATTAGTGTGTGGTGTTTTGGGGGTAAGGGGCACTCCACTAGGTCTTGGATACCTTAGTGGTGTGTAGCATTTTGGGGGTATGGGGCACTCTACTAGGTCTTGGATATCTAGTAGTGTGTGGTATTTTTGGGGTATGGGGTGTGTTCAGGGGTCAGAACACTCCAGGGTCTGGGACATTCAGTGTGGAGCACTCAGGGGTTTGTGTACCTATTGGGTCTGGGACAATCAGGGGATTGTGTCTTGGGTGGAAGCTTCCATCGGGATGTCACCATGGTGAACAGTGTTAAGCAGGGCGGAGGACATGGCGTGTATCATCGGTGATCAGCAGCAGACTGCTTTCCATAAATGGAATCATCAATTAGAGATTCCCAAAATGGGACACTTAGGGGCGCGGGTGTGAAACCAACTTGCTGTCCCCTAACATAAAAATGTGAGCATGCTTCCGCTTTCTACGTATAGGTAAAGACCGTATACGTGAATCGGAATCATGCCGTCGTCTCTTTCTCGCGGTCGTTTATTATAGGCACGAGGGCCCATTATAATTACGAGAAAAACGATTCGCGGCTGGCCACCTAGCGGTCGCGGTGCCTAGTTCGCGATCCGCGGTCCTCGCGATGCGCGCGAAAAAATGACCAGTGGGGGAAGACCCCTCGCGACACCGTGAAACTCGCGCGCCGAGAAATGTAACGTGATCCGCGGTTCCAGTATATCCGTGAAACTATACCAATGCAAATATAAAACTTTTTTATTTTCCACTTTTTCGTTATCAAACTTTTACCAATTAATTCTTGACATTTTTCCGGTTAAAATGAGACCAAACACGGTATAATTTCGACTACGTTTACCGGTATAATTGATAGTAGGATTTGAACAAGGAACAACGAAAGCAGAAGAGAGACGCTGCTATTGAATCGGTCAAACATAGTCTGTTGTCACATGTCATTTGCAGTTAATAAAATATCAATGAAATAAATTTAAATTTCATGTGAAATAACTTGAAATTAATCGTAACATATCAAATTAACTTTATTTTTCATAACAAATTTTTGTACAATTCCCAGTCAATTATACACAAAACTTACACATATTCAACACCATAAATTTACACACACAGAGATTCCGTTATCATAAACGAAAGCAACGAACTTGACGAGAAACATTTGGATAAAATCGCAAAATATCAAACGATTTACCACAACCAATTTCCTGCTTTCATTTCTCCGGCCACGAATTTTCGATTTTATAATTCGTCGCTGTTAATATCGCATTTAATGACATTAAATGACGGCAAATGAACACCGACGAAATAAATTTTCTCTTTCCTGACGAGGTGAAATTCGAAATGCGGATGAGTTTCGATAAAGTTGCAGTTTCCTCGTCCAACGAGGATTGTATGCCCACGCAAGCTTGTGGTCATTTTAAATGAAACAAGCTCTTGTCCATTTCATAGCAATTCGCACGAACACGTTTGTGCGACACAGGCGTGTTCGCATTCGCGGTTGGATCGGGTCCTTTCCTTTCAGCTTTTAATCTAAAGATTCTTTTTCAGAACCCAGCTGTAAATGGCAATTTGCTTAATACGCGACGAAAAAAGAGGTACAGAAAATGGGACTGAATCAGCGGACTGGGATTTGAGATTGATCACTTTTTCAGGCAGTGCATGATGGATGCAGCCTTATGTTTTAGGTTAGACACGAAATGGCGGATATAGAACCTTTTTCATAAAGAAGTATTTTAAAATTGAAAATTTTATGAACGGAGAATGAACATCTCACGGAACTTAAAATATTAAAATATTAAACTTAAAATGTGTGAATAAATGAATACTTAGAATTGAATATCTTTTCAAAAACATCACTTTTTAACTGATTTACAAGAACTTATTTACAAAAATGAGCAAACTTCATCACAAGATTTAGAACACATGAAATTTACAAATTAAAATAGTGAAATAAATAAATAAAATAATAATACAGTAAAATACAATAATACAATAAAATAATAAACTAGTTCATGTAATAACTTCTTGCATTGATAAAACGTAGTATACATACATAGAAAAGCTTAATAACTACAATTTAGAATAAGAAACCAAGATCCATCATATCGACGGGTTTCATAAATCGCTAAAGTAACATGGCTCCGAGTTATTTCTTTATTTCCCCAGTTTCATGGCATCGGAACGGTTCACCCAATCGAGAGATTCATAGCCGGATTGTCGACTGTGGCTTAGTAACACGGTCACTCATCTTTTTCGTATGAACTTATGCCGCACGTCTTGAATGAGAAAGCACCGGCCACCCTTTCTGACCGCGACTATCGAACTTCTTGGCAAGAATACATTCGAAGTGACGGATCATACCGCTATATTTTCATGATTTAGCCGGAATATCGCCAAGTGGATCAGTGGCTGAATTTATTTCTGGGAAAACGAAGGTTAACGTGGGTCGTCCTTCGTTATTATCCTTAATGCTACTTTGTTTTTGGGAGACAATATTGTCTGAATGTGAATTAAACTAGTTTGATATTATAGTGTTCATTCAGTTTTATTCACTGCTTTTAAGAGAATGGAAATCAATATTTTGCATACAGCTTGACTGCATTATTCACATTGAAGTATTAAAAATTAGACTGTGATTTGTCATATCTGATAAATCACATTCAGTTTATATTTCATTTATTAAGTCATGTTTGGTTCAGAATAAATCAGTCTGTCAATGATAATAATTATCTACATACATCTTTGTACAACTTTGATCTAATGTATTAAGTCTTCATGATATTTTTAAAATTTCTGAATGTTTGTGCTTGGGTGAGTTCACTTTCCAAACATTGTCTCTACTTAATGTATCTTAAAATACAATTAGGAAGGTGTATCATTAATTATAAGCCTATTAACTAGAAGTGTGTTAACTGTAAATTTATTAACTAGAAATGCATTAACTATAAGTATATTAGCTAGAAATGTATTAACTAGAAATATATTAACTAGAAGTGTATTAACTGTAAGTATATTAACTAGAAGTGTATTAACTAGAAGTATATTAGCTAGAAATATATTAACTAGAAATATATTAACTAGAAGTGTATTAATTCTGTTTCCTATCATCACAGTGTGTCCTATCCTAACCTAACCTAAATGCTAAATATCTGAACCTACTTCAACCCTTATTTCAACGCCTTCAAACGAACTATCCAAACTGTCCAATTGCAGTCACTAGAACATTTTATACAACAAAGAAATCGAAAGTAGAGGTCATCGATGCGAATAAGCAGGTCATCGATCTTCTGGTATCCGATAGGATTAACCTCGACGAGTCGAACTTTATTCCGCGTGTAATCAAGCCTAATTAACGATTACCGGCGATTAGTTCACATTAGATGATTAACTCTTGTTCAGCACAGTGGACCGAACGTGTACGAGACTGTATCAGATGTGTATAATTGTAAGCACCGCTGATTATCCGCAAGCGTTTACCGATTCACGGCTACGTCTAAATCTTCGTGAGAATCGCTATGAAACTGTACTGATAAACCCTGAATTGTTGCTTTCATAAAACGCTTTTAATTGTAGGATGTTCATTGGAGGATGTGAGTTTAATTTCGTAGGATTGAGGAGATGTAAAGAATGGAGAGATGTGCATGGGAAAATAAGTTACTTTGATGTGAATTAACCAACTAACGTTACTAAAATAAAATAGAGAAATGGTCACTGAATTGTAAAAACACGTGTTCATCGAAATATTCAAATTGTATGAACCTAGTTAGGTAAAGATATAAAACACAATCAGAATTCATCAGATACCTCCACATATGTATTTTAGGACGTCTTAGCTTATCACACTCCTGGGAAATACTAGACGTATAAATAAATAAATATGGTAAATAAATACTTCGCAAAATTTGATCAGATACTGCTGACTTCATAAAGCAACTCCCTTGAGTTCATATCTATTTAATTCCATCAGAAATCCAGAAATCAAGACAAATAAATAAGGAATCAGTGTTAACCACATATGCTACTGCACACACATGCTAAACATTAGTAACCTACCTAAAAATACATCTATCCAATTTCGAGCACAAATTGTAATTTTGTTCAATATTCTCGGATCCAAATTTTAGAAGGCCCTTAGCCTCGCAACTTTACGATCTGCGCCTTTAATAGTGCTAGTGCATCGTCGCTTACGTCAAGCAGATTGAACCAGGTTCGTATCCAGGCAACCGGTAAGAAACCGTGGCCGTAATTTTGTCGGTGGTCGTAAAAAGATGTTCGAAAACAGTTCGTGTTCCGCGTGCAAAAGCGAGGATGTCGCGTAAACCGTTGACCGCTATTGAATTTTCTTCTCGGTAATGGCTCATTGACTGGAAACTGTTAAGCTAATTTCGCGATACCGGAAGCGAGGCATGATGGCGTAGAAAGTAGGAGAGAGAAGATATTAGCGAGCCCGAGGCGTGAACTCGCAGGGGGCGCACGGCGAGAAAGCTTACCAGCCAGCCAACAAAGTTAGAATCTGATACGAGCCGATCTAATTTCGCGATAGGATGGAAGTTCCGACAATCATTACCGTGTTATGCCGCGAATGTTGGATTGTGTACGGTTAAACGTGCTCTGTCCTCGAGTGTATGGGTGGAAATCAAAGGAGTGTTCTCCGTGACAACTCAGTTTGTACACGTACGACGAGAATAGTTCGTTGACTGGCTTTGGGACGTTGGCCGAAGCTATTAATGGATAAATGGAAGGCGTATCGATTGAAAGTTACGGGGGATGCTGGTGTACCGAAAATTTCTACCGAGCTTAAGCTGTAGCTCAACTTTTCATGTAACAGTAAGACTCCCTTTGTAAGACTTCCTTTGGGAATTCTGGGTTTTCTCGTATTTTTGATGCTTGAAGGTGGAATTATCAGGTACGGATTGTGAGTAAGAGGTGATATGTCGAGTTTCAGTTGTAGTTGTGAGGTGCTGATGTTGAGTATGAGGTGATATGACGAGTTTGAATTGCAGATGAAGGGTACTGATGATGGGTATAAGGTGATATGACGAGTTTGAATTGTAGTTGTGAAGTACTGATGTTGAGTATGAGGTGATATGACGAGTTTGAATTGTAGTTGAAGGGTACTGATGATGAGTATGAGGTGATATGACGAGTTTGAATTGCAGTTGAAGGGTACTGATGATGAGTATGAGGTGATATGACGATTTCGAATTGTAGTTGAGAGGTACTGATGTTGAGTATGAGGTGATATGACGATTTTGCATTGTAGTTCAAAGGTACTGATGATGGGTATAAGGTGATATGACGACTTTGAATTGTAGTTGAGAGGTGCTGATGTTGAGTATGAGGTGATATGACGATTTTAAATTGCGATTGTGAGGTGTTGATTGAAAGCATGCTTTTATACAACGATTTTGAATTGCGATTATAATGTGTAGATTGTGAGGTGACGTGATCTTGATATTAATTGTAATGTGCTGCTTGTGACTTCGTGAAAATGAGTCCTTTGTGTGGTTATATTCAAAATTGTTGTTTTGACAGAGGTATTTTTATATAGAATTTAATTTAATTTTATATAGAATTTTGTTGTTCTTTGAAGGTTTGATTCTTTCAAATTTTAGGTTAGGTGGCTCATGTGATCTGAAGTGTGCTCTTGAAACGCACGATTCTTCAAACGACTTTCTACATTTCTAAATATACAAATTCCTAAATTCTTAAGTTCTGTAAATCCATAAAATATCCAACTTTATTATCCATAACACATCAGAGTTTACCATTGTTTAATATTTACGCTTCCCTGATCAGGTAAGGCAAGCGGAAATTACGTCGACAGTATACAAACTAATAACAACATAACTTTACAAGTTTACAATAAATTACTGTTTATGATATAATTATTGAATATTAATAATTTTCGTTATCCATGGTATTCGAAGGTTTCAGCAGTGCACTCAGCCTTGTGCTGTAACTTTGACGTTCAGGTTAGTTGAATAACTAGTAAAGTGTATAATTTAGATGAACTGTGCAAAACTATTAAAGCTATAAACCAATATTTAATAAATTATTATAACGATTTTATAGTGACTTCATATTTTATTGGTATATAATAAAACACAACTATTTACCTGTTTCTTTTTTAGAATAAGGTTATGTTTAAGGAAAGTGAGGTTATGTTTGAATTTAATGTGAGGTGACATTAAATATATGGTAATATTAAATGTAATGCAATATTAAATATGGAGTGGCTTTAAATAAGAGGTTATATTTATTTTACGAGAACATGAATTACTTTTATAACACTAAAAAAAGTTTTAATCTTTATAACACTGAAAAATGAGGGTAAATTGCATTACAGCAAAACAGTAATAAAATTTAATTTGAAAAGTGTATTATCTTAAAGTATCTTACATTTCATATGACTCTGAATATAAAACATATGCGCAGACATTATGAGAATAAGATAATCATGCGCAGTAAAGTTATTGCACCTCATTTAAGTATAGTTATCATACAAATCTCACTGCGCATGTTTATTAATTTTTTTCTACCGACTGCGCACGTGTTCCATTTTCAAGGTCACCGAGAAGGTCACTTAGAAATTCAGCACATAATAATTGAACGATATTAATAACTACACTAATAATATACTTTAAATAAGTATGAATCTTGCAATATTCAGAGACCTAAAACAAATTTGAAATTTGCTCTACACACGTTTCCTTTGATTCCACTCGATGCGACCAAAGCAATATACTATTTGCCCCAAACAAAAGTGCCAGCCAAACTTTGAAAAGTTTCAGGACGATGAATCCGATACCCGAATCCGGCGAATGTTATGCAGTTTTAAAGTGAGCCGGTGGGAAAGGTACGAGTGTCGACAACTCGCAAGTGCAATTAACGTTAAAATAAATTGAAACAAACCCAGCGTGCAGGATAATATAGGACAGTCGAAAGGAAACAAAGTTTGAAACGTGGCTCGATTGTTTAGGACAAGGGGCGAAGTGAACGGAACGGTAGAAAACAGTGGAATAGCGTTCAAGAGCAATAACAGCGACGGAGTTTCGTGGTCGATGGTATAGGAACAGGGCTCGTTTCCATATCGAGCGACATTCGAGAGGATAGCAGTGGGTGGCATCGTAACTCAATTTTCTCTGCTTCGCTTGTAACGACCGAGGGAAGGAAAGTTCTTCTGACGACGATAGGCCAAATGTCGTCGGAGAACCGATCGATCTGTCGTTGATGACCGATAACACTTCGTACTTTTCTTTCATTTCTACCTTGACGACGTCTCCGTATTCCCACTTGGAAATCCATTAGTCTGTTTGGTCCTCATTGCGTGGAATTCGGTTTCATACGGAATGATATTCCGAGCTGTCGGGGATAGACATTTATTCATCCACATTTTTCGTCCTGACATACCATTCCAAATTAATAAAGTTGATATTCTAATTTTAAGATCTTGGTTTGTAATTTCTGTTATTTTTAGAGAGTCTGGAAATTTAGGAAAACTCCAATCAATTGCTGTAACTAAATGAATATTCATCCCACAACAAAATCAAAGTCCTTTCCAAGTTCCTTAAAGCCAAATAATATTACCCTTCCTCTCGCAAATCTCAAACTGTGTTTTCATTCTTCATTCTCTACCTCCGCTTGCCATAAAACAAACAATTAAATGTTCCACGCTCCATTTCGTGTTGTTCCACAAAGCGAGAAGGTTTCTGCTATATCGAGGCTCTCTAAGACCTACACCATTCTTCCTCGCATGGTCGGTCAAGGAGGAGTCTTTTTTAATCGCCAAGTAAAATTGTTATGATCCTTCATTGTTGCCAAGTGGACGACGTCCAAACGCTATGGTTCATCCAATCAGGCGTGGACACGTGAAAATAGCTGTTTCAGCACGGTACAGGGATTGCCTGTACGTGATGTGCTTCTACACGTACACACACTTTCGCTTCTTAGGAAGTAAATGTTCACGTACCTGACTGTGTCCATCTTGTCCCTTCATCCCATTCCGAATCGTCCGTAATTTCTCCTTTCTCCGAGATTCGCAAACCAGAAGTTGCCGGGGCGACCTTTTCCCTCAAAGTTCAACAATTTTCAATTTTCACGGATGTATTTATCCGCTTAACCATTACCGGGGACAAAGTTAGCGGAGAGGCTCGAATCAATGAAGCGAGGCCAGTGCCACCAAAACGCTTCCATCCACCTCCTCCTTCTTCTTCGGCTTCTTGCTAAAACTCCTCCATCTACCGGTCTTTCGTTAGATACGACTGTGCATTACGGTCCCATTCAATAGCGCCGGCAAGGAACGGGACTGCGAATCTACACGGTAATGGTTTCTGCAGCTATTAACGTCTGATTAACGAAGGAAAACTTGCGGCACTAGCCAGTTGCGTTGTAACGAGAACTTCGTGGAAGAGTTGCGGAGGTGTACTCGTACAGAGGGACCCGACTGGAATAACTGAACTCCCCTTTTTCTAACGACCGGCATCTTTCACTCAACCAACTAAGAGCTGAATTAATTGAGGAGATTGAAAGGAGTGTTGCTACAGGGCCAAGGGACGGAAGGGAACGGCTTCACCCTTTCTTTCGCCAGGGAAACTTCCTGCGGTGGTCTATAATATTTTGTTGCTCTTTTGATGACAACGGGATATCAGGATTGTAAGCACTGTCATGCAGAATTTAATTATTCAGATTATTGTAATTTATTATTAATAATTATTGATTGTTAAACATTATTATTAGTTATTGGTCACGAGACTTTTGCTGTCAGGTGATATTCATCTTCACATGACTCACATTTGATTTTATGGTACATTTCGGGATACGTAATTTTATAAATACATCTATGGTGTTGCACATGTGATGTGACAGAATGAAATAGGCAACAGTAATTAATAGAGAAATAGCAATTTCTGAAGAGTTCATCTAATTTGACAGTTTCAGAACTACTAACCGGTAGCAGAAATACCTTCTTTTCAAAGTCAAATTAAATATCTGAAGCTGACTTTATTGAACTCATGATTCTGAGTACAATCAGATGAAAATTTTCACCGTTATTAATAAACCTTTATTAAGGTTTAACTTCAAAAAATTTATTAAAAAATTTTAATAAACCTCCACACGTGAAAGGTGACGTTAATAAAAATTTGAGATATGTGTTATCCTCCTGATTCTTTGAATCCTCACATAGTTTTCATCATTTAAAAATTGTACTAATTTTTAAATAAATCATATTTCCTCAAGATTCCAATTTCCCATAATAAATCAAATTGAGTTTCCTTATTTTTTATCACTGTTCGATATCATAGATAATTACTCATTGAGGAATATAGCTGTACACTTGTTTGTTAATTGATCGCTTGACAAGTTCATGTTGCGATTACGATATTAATAGCTGTACAGAATTAACACATGATCAACCGATTACAGTTGATATGGTTACGCGTATAATCAATGAACTGTAGAATGCGCAGTGCGTCTATGGATTGACACGCGAAAATAAATTTTCAAACCTGTATGGGGGACGAATGGTAAAATAACTCGTTTTGAAAGCGAAACTTTGAACCTTGTAAATCCGTCAATTTCATTTTCAAATTTCACTAAATTTCAAATTGATAGTTTCTTCATTGTTAAATGTTCTTCAAAATTTACTGTATATTTAAATTTGGAACGCTGTATTTTTTTGTCTGTAAAGTCTGTGAAGTTCACTTTTATCATTAAAAGTCATATAATTCACCTTTTTTATGGTTACGCAATTCACTTTTATTGATATGAGAACATATTGTTTATTTGTAAGAATTTAGAGATTTTCATTTTGTCACTTTTAGAGCTCGTAAGATATTAGTATAAAAAAAGAATGAGGTCCTGCGCCAGCGACTGTGGTATACAAAATGGCTGCGCGAAGCACCATCGATGACTACGTTACATTTACGGCCATTTTTGCGTCTTGGCGCCAGGGGAGACATTTCGTGCAAAATTTATAACAAAACATAAATATCTAATAAACAGTTTTGCATTTGATAAATGTATTATAGAATACTTTTCCATTTTGAGAAGTGCCAGTCAAAATGACTGACATTGGACCAAGGTTCAAACTTACCTTTATTTCAAATGAGTGAAGCAAAAATAAAAATTAATTATACACCTTCAGTCGCTACTGAAGTCAAATGACCTGCTGTGGAAAAATGTAACGAATTTAAAAATTGTAAAAGCAGTGTGGTGGTAAGTGAAATAATCCAAATAATCAGGCAAAATTTCTTAAGGGCATAAAACGGTTAAAATTCAAGCAGTAACATCTATCTTGCGGCAATATACTATTAGTACAGCGTTCCGGATATCGAGACCGCGACGGTACATCGTACATCACGAAGCTTCGTTTCCTTTCTATGTAGAACATTAAATTTTGATATTCGTTAGTAGATGTTCGACGTGCTTTCCGGTAGTTCCGCTGTTTCTCCGCGTTTCCGTCCAAGTTCGATTTTCGAACGGTTCGGCTAGAAACCGCGAGGGCGAAACAGGGAGAGAGAGAAACCGTATCACTTGAGCTATTATCTGCAGCCTCGAAAACTGTATACCATGAAAGTGTACGGCACTCGAGCCGATAAGCCATGAATCACCTTGATCGCGGCGTGTGGGACATTGGATTTCATTTATAAAGCAAATAAATCTTTAAGGCGAGAAACCACACGGATCAGCAACGGGTAGCTGGAAAGAGACGAGGAGCTTAAAACAAAGAATGGAACGAGAGAACGAGATAGCGGGTACAGAAAGATTTGCGAGGGTATGGTAGTAAATATTCCGAAAGAGAAGGCTAACGTCCACGACGACATATCAAATTGGCAAATTGTCTCGGAACATCGTATACGATGCACTTCTCCAACGGCCAGACACTTTTCCAACGAATGAATTACAGCGGCCATTCTTGAAACAGTATCTCGACGATTAAATGAAATTCACCGTAAAGATTTATGCGCTTCTTCGGTGTATTCGAGGAACGCGGTTCAATTGAGAGATAATACTGAATCTAGTGGCGTTTTTTAACAGGGTAATGGCACTTTCAAGGGAAATATTCTTTGTCAATAATTTAAGATTTTTTACTTTTTAATGGTATTCTACGTAAGTGGATAAAATGTGAAATTTACTGTAAAGATTTATGTGGTGAATGGTGTACTCCAGATGCTTCAATTGAGAGATAAGTGGTTTTAACAAGGTTGGTAATGGTAATTTGTCAATAATTTAGAATTTTTAATTTTTTAACACTGAAACCATAGTTCGACTTAATTATAAAATTGTGGTAAATTGCAAAATTGTGTTAAATTGAATTTTAATTTGAAGAATTGTAAAATTACCTTCTGTTGACTCTCATAAAAATAAGGAAACAATGTGTATATTATTTTACATTTTATCATTTGTTAATTTTATTTTTAATTTCATGGTAAGTCTGCGTTATTCCCTGGAAGCTTCAGTGTTAATTGCATCTAGTTCCTCTATTAATTACCACTAGTTTTTTTCATATTAAAACTATTTATAAGGTATATCAACTTTGAGGTTATGTCCATATATACTTTGAGGTTATGTACATCACACGTGACACATCACATGTGACATATCACATGTGACTACAAACTTCATGACAAAATATTTCAAATTTTATCAAACCAAGTGTGAATTATTTTTCGATTGCAAAACATTAAATTTAGTATTACAAAAAGGTTAAATTTCCTACATTCTCGGTCTGTAACCGTTGACACCATTCCAGTTCCCCAGGACGTTACAACGTACAACCCCTTGCACATTCAGTAAGCTCATCAGAGGTGTGAACAACATGACATTGGGATAAGCGATAGGCGTCAGTCAATGCTGTAACATCGACTAGTTAACGCCAAATGTCGATATCTGTCAATTGCTTATCGCTTGCGGACACGTATCCATGTAAACCATTCTACCTGACGTGTAATTTCTTCCGCCAGTCAACGTCTGCTTTTTTCAGAAACAATATACTCGGAATACATTTCAGAAACAATTTTTCAAGGAACATCCTATTTGAAATGCATCAATCCTTTTTATAGAATCGTCACGTTCTTATATCACTTCACATATGTACATATGTGTAAAACAGAAGATGTTACAAGCAGAATATTTATTATTTTTGATCTTATCAAATCAAAATTTTCATAAATTTCTGAACCTCTAAACTCTTAACCTCTAAGTTCCTGAAAATCAAAATTCTAATATTTCTTATAATAAGCAGGGCGAATTTTGATATTTTCAAACGTTCAATCCTAGATTATAAAAACTCATCCGAATCTTCAAATACCTAAAACTGCAATTTCCTATTCTTCAAATTTCATAATTCTCAAATTCCCAAATCCCTAAATCTCTAAATTCTTAGTTCCTCAGTTGAGAAGTCATTAAATCTCCAAATCCACAAATTTCCAAATTCATAAATTTCTAAATCTCAAATTTCAAGATTCCAAATCTTCAAATCTTCCAAACCTTCAAATCTTCAACCTGTAAATCTACACATCTCCTGATCCTTATGTCCTCAAATTCTCAGAATACTGGAATTCTCAAATTTCCAAATCCCCAAATTCCCAAATCTCCAAATCCCCAATTCCCCAATTCTCAAATTCCAAATCCCCAATTCCCAAATTGCCCAATTCCCAAATTTCCCAATTCCCAAATTGTCCAATTCCCAAATTGCCCAATTCCCAAATTGCTCAATTCTGAAATTGCCCAATTCCCAAATTTCCCAGTTCCCAAATTTCCCAATTCCCAAATTGCCCAATTCCCAAATTTTCCAATTTCCAAAATCCCCAATTCCCAAATCCCCAATTCCCAAATCCCCAATTCCCAAATCCCCAATTCCCAAATCCCCAATTCCCAAATCCCCAATTCCCAAATCCCCAATTCCCAAATCCCCAATTCCAAAATCCCCAATTCCCAAATCCCCAATTCCCAAATCCCCAATTCCCAAATCCCCAATTCCCAAATCCCCAATTCCCAAATCCCCAATTCCCAAATCCCCAATTCCCAAATCCCGAATTTCCAAATCCCCAATTCCCAAATCCCCAATTCCCAAATCCCCAATTCCCAAATCCCCAATTCCCAAATCCCCAATTCCCAAATCCCCAATTCCCAAATCCCCAATTCCTAAATTGCCCAATTCCCAAAATACCCAATTTCCAAATTTCCCAATTCCCAAATTTCCCAATTCCCAAATTTCCCAATTCCCAAATTTCCCAATTCCCAAATTTCCCAATTCCCAAATTTCCCAATTCCCAAATTTCCCAATTCCCAAATTTCCCAATTCCCAAATTTCCCAATTCCCAAATTTCCCAATTCCCAAATTTCCCAATTCCCAAATTTCCCAATTCCCAAATTTCCCAGTTCCCAAATTCTCCAATTTCCAAAAGACCCAATTCCCAATTATTTTTGGTCTTATAAGAGGATTTTTTGAATTACAAGAAAATTGCAATAGTTATTTAGTTTATTATTTACATTACACCTAATTGTACATACAAGTATTTATGTACATTATATTCAGTTATATGCACATACGTGCACATATGTGCACACACATGTAAGCATACATGAAAACTTGCTATAACACTGATCAATAATCAATACAACAATATCCTCGAATAAGCCAAATTATTCATCAATCATGAATCAGTTCTGAGACCAGCATCGAAATTAGGCTACCTAACCCAACATCACACTTCGTGTAAATAGCTCGGTGACCTTCTTTGACCTCACAGTAAGTGCTGTATTGTAATGTAGCCACCGTATACCGTATTGGTAGCAACTACTGGTCAACGGTTCTCCAGATTATTGACCCGCAACATGGTGGTCTTTTAGAGTAGAAGGTATTACCCGATTCTGATCGGCTGCTAGATAGATTCAATTTTCCCATAAAAGGACCGTGTTACTCGGAACAGGGTTTCATATTCATTACAGCATACCGGGAGATCACTTACACGGTGGTGACGCACAGTCCAAAGCCAATCTGGTTTGCGGATAAAAAATATGGCAAAAGAGGATTACTTGTTTGGTTTCAGAATTTTTAAACATTTGAAAACTTTGGCTGGGAATTAAGGGAGAACTGATTTTAGAAATTTTTGGATTTGGGAACTTCGAAATTTGGAGAGGTAGATATTGAAGGACACAGGAATTTAAAAATCTAGGTATTTGGCAGTTTAAAAATTTGACGGACTCCATATAGTATGGTGGACTCCATACTATGGGAAATTCTGTAATCTACAATTCTATAATTTAGGTATTTTAAAACTAATTTTGTATTTTATAAAAATAGAAATTGGTGATCAGGAATTGTGTGTCTACAAATTTAAATACACACAAACTTGCAAATACAGGTTCTTGTGGACCAAACTCTCGCTATATGTGTGCAATGAAGAGAATTAAAATTTACCACTATTGTTTTAATAATGTTTGAATGTTTTAATAATATTAACATGTTTTAATAACATTTTGCTAATAATACTTTTATGTTTCAATATTCTAATAATAACAATAATAGCTTTTGCAGTTGTAATAATATTAATAAGTTCTAATAACAACAATTTTAAATATTTGATCATTTCAATAATGTTTCAATAACAATTTCCCAATATATGAAAATTTGAATAACACATTCTAACAATTCCCCAATAAAAATTTTTTAATATTTGAATATCTCAATAACATTCCAATAATAATAACAATTAAATAACCGTAAAACGATATTTTAACAATAATAATCTACTTCGCTTATCAACGTTCGCAAAGCATGGCGCAGTATGGTCAGAAAACGTTGACGCACGCTATATGTATTTAGCATACCAGCTAAATACCAGAGTTCTGTAATTGTTCGTGTGAGTAACAAATCCGTGGAATTATTAGCAACGCTTCAACCTATAGTTACCTCCGGTCGACTCTCTTTCAAATTGCCTTTTAAATGGCTGCAGCTTTAAAAACATTACCTTCCCACACTCCGATCGGTTGTAATTTATCGTCCGTTCGACGGCACATCGCTGTGATACAAGCTACCAAACACGTGCAAAGCAAATCATTTCAAAATTACCGCATAAATTTTCTACGGTGGTGTATTTTAAGTCGGGTACGAAAAAAATTGTCGGACGCACTGCGAAATACTAATCGATACTGTTACGATTTTTAATTGTGCAACTTGATAGACTTTCAAAATTTGTTTAATGATTTATCGGGTAATCTCAATTTTCTCTGTTTAAAAATTCTCAAAATTTTTTCTCAAAATTTAAATCTATAAATTTCTTAATTTGATAATTAACAAAATGAAACTGGGTATTTGAAAATTTGGAACTTGGGAGAATTGGGAATTTGAAGATTTCAACCCTTGAATATATAATTTTAAAGTATGCCAACTCAAACATTAAAGTACTTGAAAGTTTGAAAATATGAACATTTGAAATTTAAAAAATTTGAAATTATGAAAATATGAAAATATGAAAATATGAAAATATGAAAATATGAAAATATGAAAATATGAACATTTGAAAATATGAACATTTGAAAATATGAACATTTGAAAATATGAAAATATGAAAATATGAACATTTGAAACTTTGAAACTTTGAAACTTTGAAACTTTGAAACTTTGTAACTTTGAAAATTTGAACAATTGAACATTTAAAACCTTGCAACATTAGTAACATAAAAACTCTAAAAATTAAAAAATTTAAAAGTTTGATATTTCTAAACACGCAAGTAGAATCCTAACCTCAAATTACTGTTTGATTACCTAATTCACCTTTCACATATGTTAAAATTTGTAAACATATATGTTCCAATTTCCATTTGCTATAAAATTTAAATACAATGTCATATCATTCATTCCGCAACCCACATCGTGACTTCTTCACGCGAACTGAAACGTACAAAATTTTTACGAGTAAAATCGACGAGTCTCATGTGGTATATAGCATAATTTGTAGGAAGCGTATGTTGCAACGACCCGGAAAGACTGCAGAGGTGAGAAGAGGCGGTTCAGAGTGAACGACTGGAAGAAACGAATGCAAGGGAGAAACATCGTGAAAGGATGGTTTAGAGTTTCTGCACGGAAATTACAGATGCGACGTGTTTTACGCTCGAACGAAGTTGACTAGTGAGCAATACTTCGAATGGGTAATGTAGGAACAGCAGGTCTGTCGATTTCGTTGGATGTCAAACTAATAGTCAGCATCTTAATGAAGGCAAACATATGTAATATGTTGACACATTATTTTTAATAAATACAATTATTAATTGGTAGCGCGAGGTTATATAATTAGAGTAAAATTTGTTGTGTTTTGAAATTTTTAGTTCTTTCAATTTTTATATCTCTACATTTCTAAATGTTCAAATTATTAAACATCTGAGTCCCTTAACATCAAAATTTTCTTAAATTTCTGAACCTCTAAACTCCTAACCTTTAAATTCCTGAAACTCTAAACTCCTAACCTTTAAATTCCTAACCTCTAAATTCCTGAAGATTAAACATGTCTTATGTCTTCTAATATTTCTTACAATAAGCAGGTCAAATTTTGATATTTTCAAACGTTCAATCCTAGATTATAAAAAATCGTCCGAATTTTCAAATATCTAATACTCCAATGTCCTATTCTCCAAATTCAAAAATTTTTAAATTCCCAAATCCCTCAATCTTTAAATTCTTAGATTCTCAGTTGAGAAGTTATTAAATCTTCACAACCACAAATTTCCAAATTCATAAATTTCCAAATCTCAAATCTTAATCAAAACTCCAAATCCCAAATCTTAATCAAAACTCCAAATCCCCACCCTCTAAATCTCCACATCTCCTAATACCTAAGTCCTCAAATCCTCAAAATACAAACATTCTGAAATCCCCAAATTCCCAAATCCCCAATTCCCAAATTTTTCAGTTCCCAAATTTCCCAATTCCCAAATTTCCCAATTCCTAAGTTCCCCAATTCCCAAATTTCCCAATTTCAAAATTTTCCAATTCCCAAATTTCCCAATTCCCAAATTTCCCAATTCCCAAATTTCCCAATTCCCAAATTTCCCAATTCCCAAATTTCCCAATTCCCAAGTTCCCCAATTCCCAAATTTCCCAATTCCCAAATTTCCCAATTCCCAAATTTCCCAATTCCCAAATTTCCCAATTTCCAAATTTCCCAATTTCCCAATTTCCAAATTTCCCAATTCCCAAATTGCCCAGTTCCCAAATTTTCCAATTCCCAAATTTCCTAATTCCCAAATTTCCCAATTCCCAAATTGCCCAGTTCCCAAATTTTCCAATTTCCAAAAGACCCAATTCCCAAATTCCCCAATTTCCAAATCCCTCAATTCCCAAATTTCCCAATTCCCAAATTCCCAAATTCCCCAGTTCCCCAATTCCCGAATCCCCCAATTCCAAAATCCCCCAATTTCCAAATTCCCCAATTCCCCAATTCCCCAATTCCCAAATCCCCCAATTCCCAAATCCTCCAATTTCCAAATCCTCCAATTCCCAAATCCCCAATTTCCAAATTCTCCAATTCCCAAATCCCCCAATTCCCAAATCCCAATTACCAAATCCCCAATTACCAAATCCCCAATTCCCAAATCCCCAATTTCCAAATCCCCAGTTCCCAAATCCCCAAATTTCCAAATCTCCACATCTCCTAATCCTTAATTCTTAAATCTCCAAATCCCCAATTTCTTATTCCCAAAATTCCTAAATCTCCAGATCCCCAAATCCTCAAATCCTCAAATCTCCAAATCTCCACATCTCCAAATCCCCAAATTCCTAAATCACCAAATCTCCAAATCCCCAAATCTCCAAATCCCCAAATCCCCAAATCCCCAAATCTCCAAATACTCCACAATCTCCAAATCTCCAAGTCCCGAAATCCCCAAAACCATCACCCTAAAACCAAGATCTGTTCAACAGATACCATTGCTAATTACCCATCTCTACTTTCGCCACTCAGACACCTATTATTGAACACAATCCTCTGAGGAAATCACCGCGAAAATACACACAAAGGTAATTATTGTTACAGAATCATTCATGTAAATTATCCAAAGGTGAGGTCGGTCGAAGAATCGACAGCTAATGCTTTCGGGACTACAATTACAAAGCTGTCTAGTCTCCTGCGAGTGGAAGTTAGGTCAACGTGAGGCAACACTGCGGTCATAGGTTGTCTACTGGTTCTCTCGACAGACTAATTAACACGACTAATTGACAAAGTCCTTTTAGATCTATCGTCTTCACGGCCATCTCGCCATAATTGGAACCCTGCAACTCTCAGTCAATATCATATGGTCAATTTTATTTACCTTTTTATTCTACCTTGTGTCAAATAATTGGTTATATATAAACTTGGCATGTATACATGTATTACAAACTTTCAATATTATTATTGTTACAGAAACTCTGATTAATGTAACTTTATTGTCAATATTGTGATTATGGTTATGTGGACAATACGTTCATTGACATGATGTTATAAATTCATTAACAAAATTGAATTTAAGCAAAGTTGTCAATATTTTATTTTTATTATTATATTCAAGGAAATCATCTTGTATTTATTTTTGAACAAATTATACTGAATTTTTACATTTTTTTTCTGATGCATTCTGCAGAAATATTTATTAGAAAATTTACTCTTGATTAGAACTAAATTTCATAAAGTCATATGCTTGTTAAGGTAATCGTAAAATTCGTTTGAATAAAAGTATGTTTTGTTTCAATCCAGCATATTTATTCATAGTATCATTTCAAAAAATGAGAATTTCAGAATATCCTAATTTTAACTTTCATACCCGTTAATTTCAAAGCGCACACCCGGTATATGGCCGTACGGTAACAGTAGACGAAAGACGAGAAAAATAATGAGAATCGTCACACGCCGAGAGATTTTAGGGTCATTTGGATTCGCGCCACGCCAGTCTGAAAGAATAAAGCTGTTTGCTTCTGATACGTACACGAAAATCCATTGTAGATGTGAGCGCTATTGACAAAATGAATGATGGTTATACGGCGCCAAACATCCCGTCGCCCCTTACTAACGCTATAAATCGTCTCTCGCTGAACTACCGATTATTTTCAACCCTGTACCGCACGAATATGCTCCACGTTATTCCCTTTCTTCCCTTTACGTTATCTTCCGATCTTCCATTCCCCTTCAGATACTGATCCCACTGATTTTGCGGTTTTCGAATCGGCGCTAAACCAGACAAAGCAAATTGCTTGTAAGCGAACGGATCGCTCTCGGTAATACCCCATAAATCTACCTTTCACACTTAATTTCTTCATTAACTTACCGTCTTTCTGCTAATTTTCTTCTGAGGAATTACTATTTCACATTCATTTTGTTCAAGAAATTAGATTCCTTGTAGAAGAAGTAATGATGCAAAATGTGGTATAAAGTCTGATTCTTCAACAATATGTCCAAATTTTCAGCGAACTTGATGCTAAAAATTCTTCAAATGAATTTGACAAAAGTCTTGTTCCCAAAGTGTATCCTATTAAACTGACCACTCCATGTCCAACTATAGTATCATAGAACAGAAACAAGTGAAATGTTAAAAAGAAATGAATCATGGTAGAATCCCTCATGAATATTTGATCAAAGTTCCCACAAAATACTAGATTCCCGGCATACCTAACCATTTCCGAGTGTTTAATAACGCAAAGCACGGTGTGCGAAATATGCGTTCATCGGCCACAGAAATTACTGTAATTGAATCTAAACAAACCTCTGGTTACTGCGTGGTCGTCCAACTGTGGTCGGAAACGTTCGTCAGAAAACATAACGCAAACCGTGGTCAAAACTTGGCCATTTCGAGATTGGAAACACCGGCGTACATACATCGAAACGCGTTTGCCTGGCAGGAGAATCTTCGACAGAGCGAACGCTTTATCAAAACACTCGGAACCGTACCTTACTTCAAATAAAACAACGCAGATGGCTTTTCGATCGTTCAATTTACGGGCTGTTATTCGTATGCGAGAAAAACGTTGTTGGAGTTATTAACTAGATATGATGACGACAGTGGGGTTACACGTGGACGAGATCAATATACGCTCAGGCAAGGCAAATAGTCCCTAAGGAACTTCGAAGTGCCTGTTGCTGATGTTTGCGTCGAGGTAATTTGATATCCATATGTGACGAAAAATGCTTGTGTGCATAACATGTGCATAACATCAATTTTGGAAGTAATAGTAAAGGTCAAGATTCCTCGTTACAAAGATGGCGGTCCGTAATGGTCAAACGTCTGACCGCGCCACGTCGATTTACGTACTTTATTCCATTACGTTTCAATGCTTGTTTGAATTTTTATTAGACTGCTTTTATTCTCGAGTCTTTTTCTTGTTACTGGTATTTGTACTGTTTGCTGGTTGAATACGGAGTGCCGCTTTTTAGCTTCATCGATGAAAATGGCAAGGAAAGATGTATTTAAAAATGCTTATTTTGTTAGTAGCGATCAATTTGAGTTGGTAACAAGCTGTTTTAGAAATTAAAACTATGTCAACACGAGCTGTTTAAATCTATGTTAATTTGTAATGTAATATAACCCTAAACCTACATAACATGTATACGTAACTTGTATACATAACTCTAATATTGTATTCATCTGTAACCTATTATTAATATAATAAATAAATAACAATTAAATATAACACAATATTATTTCACTTGCTTCAATCTTTTAACGTTTACTATAAGCTTTATCCACTATGTCCATGCTATAATGCTATATCCACCGTCTTAACGGCGCATCACCATCTTAATCACCATCCGCCATCTTAACCAGTTAACTGTGATTGACGAGTATACTCGTCATGCGTATAAAGTAGTGACCATTGGCTATTTAAATTGTAATTTTTGAGAAAAACAAAATATATTCTCAAATTTCAAGATGTTTAGAATATTTTGAGGCCATGCCAGAATAAAACAAACAAATTAAAAATATAAATAATTTGAGATGAACTCATGCGTCCCCGTATTCACCGACTAAAACAGCTTACCAGTTCGCTCAACGAATTTATTTATGTGCGACAACAACGTTTTTTAGATGTTAGCGTGAAAGGAAAGCAACAGCAAAAGTCGGAAAGCTGATTTATGATAGGGTCCCTTCAGAGATGGTCTATCATATGCATTTAATTTTTATTGCGTTTTTCATCTAATAAGTATGTAATATATGTTTAAGTTAACCAAATAAATATACATTAGTAATAAAAGTGTCAATTTTATAAAATAAACCCATCTTTTTGATCCAATATCTTACCAGCCCAACTTACTCTGTGATTGACGAGTATACTCGTCATCGATCGATTTCGGCAACACAGTTAACTGGTTAATAACCGTCGCAGTCAAATGTCACCAAGGGTCAATATTTTTGAAAAGTTAATTTAAATAAACTTTATGTACATTTCCAAAATAATTCAACGTGTCAACATAAAACAAACGAAAGCAATAATTACAACAAATTTAATATTTTGCTTTGTGTAATAATTATTGAAGCAATCACCTACGTTCATTAATCACACATCGCACATGTATATGTGAACGGCCATTAAAGTGTTCCTGCGTTATCATGATCGCACGTTTGAGGTTATGTCTTCTGAAGATGATCTAGTTCTATAGTGTGTCTAACAGAGATTTTGCATAACAAAGACAAGTGCAAATGGAGAACGATACACACATTTATGAGTTAATACGCTTTTGAACTGCGTAAATTTTGCGGGAGTGAAGCGTGTATAGTGATGAATATGAGTCAACAATGACAGTATATTTGCTTTTGAGAATAGTAGAGAACGGAAAATAACGATCGGTGCTTTTAAAGCGTACGTAACGATATTAGGTGTTAGTATAACATTGCAGTTGTTATTCACTATTTTTGTGGAAATGTAGAGGTTTTCTGGGAAAAGGTATCAGATGGTTAGAGCTTGTGGATGGAATTTAGGAGATTGAGGTTTGGGAGTTTCTAGATTTGGAAAGTTGAATATTTGGATATTTGCAGATTTGGAAATTCAGGGATTTTAGATTTTAAAATTTGGTAATTTAGATATTTGGATACTCGAAAATTTAGAAATTGGAAAAATTGGGAAATTGAAAATTTGGGAATTTTGAAGAGTGGAAACTTAGAAATATGGAAACTAGAAAAGTAGAAAACTAGAAGAGTAGAAAACTAAAAGAGTAGAAAACTAGAAGAGTAGAAGACTAGAAGAGTAAAAAACTAAAAGAGTAGAAAACTAGAAGAGTAGAAAACTAGAAGAGTAGAAAACTAGAAGTGTAGAAAACTAGAAGAGTAGAAAACTAGAAGAGTAGAAAACTAGAAGAGTAAAAAACTAAAAGAGTAGAAAACTAGAAGACTAAAAAACTAAAAGAGTAGAAAACTAGAAGAGTAAAAAACTAGAAGAGCAGAAAACCAGAAAACTAAAAAACTGGAAAACTAGAAAGTTAGAAAGCTAGCAAAACTCAGAACTCCCAAACCTAAAAATTGATTAAATAACATACAAAAAAAATTATCTGAGACTTTAGAAATTTAAATAAAAGCTACCCATCACAGCTACCCATACCTGAAGGAATCAATAGACTTAAATTACTACCTTACCTTCGTAACAAATTACAATAACATTGAGTACAATAATCTTCATTTTACAACAACCGTCATAAATAACTAAAATCATCCAACTCCGTTCGAAATTCTCAGATTTCCAACATTTACGATCATTTAAATGCAAACTGATTCATTTACTTCAGTTAGAATGAAAATGTGGTTTATGCAAAAGCATTATAAAATACAGTGAATCCTCGATTTATCGTCTTTAAATGAACCTACTGAACTGAACAATAAATGTGGAAAAATCATAAATATGAAAACATACGACTCCGGACTGAATAAAACGAACGATACACACGTGAAGCCGATTATTCGAGGAAAAGTCGATACTGGTTTCATTATATCAAAAAACAATATGGTTCGTACACGTGGTTGGTGATGTGCTTTCAATTGCGATGCATGTTGGGTAATTCGGGCCATTATAAAAATAAATTTTGTAATTCTGTATTGGAATATTATTGCTGCGATGAAAGATTAAACGGGATATACCGAACAATCAACTGAATTGAATTTCAAATTGTATATAAGTTACATTAATCTCTGTAAATTAATTTGTATCGGTTAAATATCTTGTTTATTAATTTATTAAAACCAACTTCTATCGAATTATATAATTTGTTATTTTATTCGTTGAAATCAATTTCTATCGAATTTTATTTCCAAATTTATTTCCAAAAATTTATTTACTAAAAAAATTTTTATTTCTATAAAAATTGATTTCTCTAATAGAAATTGATAATAAATTTAACTGAAGATAAATTCGATTTATTAAAAATTGATTTGTAGATTGCTTAGAGATTCATATGGAAAAAGTAATTTGCATTGTACTAATTGATTAAAGATTGATTTCTGAAAATTAATTTATATCGAATCAATTAATGATTAAATATTGATTTGTCAAAATTGATGGTCGATTATTTATTAAAGATTCATCTGGAAAAAGTAATTTGCATTGTACAAATTGATTAAAGATTGATTTCTGAAAATTAACTTATATCAAATCAACTAATGATTACATATAAATTTGTACAAATTAACTTACATCGAATCATTGAATTCTTATATCGAAAAATTGACTTCTGTCAAATTAACGAATGACTAAATACTTTTTGTTAAACTTATCTCGCATTAAATCAATTAATTTGCACAAAATTAAATGCTCAAGACAATAATTTAAAAAATAATAAATTAAGAAATAATGTGCTACTACACATTAATTTATTATAAGCACATGCTACTACAATTATGAATAATTTACAAAATTGTCATATAATTGTAGTTCATATAAAATATATATATTGCTTCCAGATACACAGAAGTTAACGCTCCTGTTAACGCATTAATTGCTTACTTATCACATTTTTCATTTTCAACAAAAATATAAGCAATAAAAATTTGTAATCAGTTAATTGGTACAACGTCTAAAATATTCACTCCCTGCAATATTTACCCAAGCATTTTTAAAAGAACAGCAGAATATAAAAGCCATGATAAAAGCTTTCACGTCCTCGTAAGAATAATGCGCATTTTATGGGAAATAAAGCTACAAGCTTCAATTAACCATCATTATTCGATAACTTCACAATTACATGAAACTTGAAGACATTATATAAAACCTATTTTTAATAAAAACCCGTTTTAACATTGTAAATAATTTTTAATACACGTTTATGTAAATATACCGGTTACAGAACAAAAATAAAATGTGCTTGCAGTTGTATAAAAACTGCCGTCGATTGCAAAAGCTTTGCTGAATTTGCGCTGGCGTATCTTAAAAGTATTACGATATATCAATATCAAACATGCCAAAAACTTCGAATACTGCCCTGAAGAGCTACAACACAAGTTTCCCTTACTTTCCATCGGCGAAAGAATTATTTTCACCATTTTTCTTCTGCAGCGACAATAACGGAGCTAACCTAATTACGCCATTTTCGAAAGAGGTATTTCGAATTTGATAAAAGCCTTATAGGTTATTTATTGGTTACAGGTTATGTCTTTCATTCAATTTTCTCAACTTAATTTCAGTGCACTTGAAAAAATGTATTTTTTTTTACTATTCATTACACATTTTGATGTTATGGACTCTTTTCGATGAACACAAACTTCGAAATTTATTTATTGGTTACTTATAGGTTATGTTCTTCGTTCCATTTTGTAAACTTAATTTCAATACACTTTTACCTTTTTTACTGTTGAATATACATTTTGATGTTGTAGACTCTTCGATGAACGCAAAGTTCAAAATTTATTTATTGGTTATTTATAGGTTATGTTCGTCGTTCCATTTTCTAAACTTAATTTCAATACACTTTTACCTTTTTTTACTGTTGAATATACATTTTGATGATATGGACTCTTTTCGACAAACACAAAGACAGAAATTTTAACAAATATAAAATGGACTTATTGTTTTAAGGTAACCCTGAGATTATTGAGGTTTCATAGCAACCCTCAGTGTCTCTAGAAGACCTAAGTCAATTCGTCCATTTAACTTAAAGTCATCCTTCTAATTGCTTGAAAGAATTATTATAGTAATTATAAAATGCAGACCACATCCCCAAAATTCCACACGAGACCGATCAGCAGAAAATTAAAAAAATGGCCCGCTTTCACCATTGATTACGTTCGAAATTTTACCGCTCTGTACGTCTCTCCGTTTCACGTTTCATTGTGCCGAAAGCTTATCCGGCTCTTTGTTCGTCGCACGCGTCACGCCAAAAGTTGGGACACGAAATGAACGTAGATAAGCCTTCAGCATCCGAGTAGACAAACAGTGAAAACTAAAACAATGCGGCGCAGAAAAAAAAGGAGAGGAAATATCTATGTACACGTTATCTTTCTCATCAAAACGTTTCGTGCCGGTCGAATAGAAATTCTACGCGAAGGACTTCTATGATCAAAGGACTGGCTGTGTTTCTTCTTTAAAAGAAAATCGTACCGAGCGTTTATATTTACCGCTGCAAGAAGTTTCTCGAGACAGGACGAGTGGCGAGTTCTTTCACGCGTGTTCAAAAGACCGACGATCTTTAAGGGGTCGCTGGCGTGCCGCAAAGGGATAGCTCCACAACTTTTCCGAGGGTTTTTCAATCGTAAATCCTGTTCGTCCTTCATGTTCAGCCTCTCGGGACAATGATCCGATGCTTTTTCGAGCTTTCTCGCCTGTGTCAGGCCTGTTCGCAAGTTTCTTACTCAAAGCCGGTTAAAGTACGCGGCATTAATCGTGGCTTTGCCATGCTCATTAAATTACATAGACGTCAACGGTGCGAAGCTGCAAAGCCAAGGACATCACCGGTACATCCGTGGAACAACCGTCTCTCTGTTATGCCAACGTAGACAATCTAGAAACCAGATTTCCAAGTTCCTCTGTATCTACGGTTCACGAATGGCGAAGTTTATGTAGACGGTTTGGTCGAGCATGTCATCGGTACCGGGTAGAATAAGAGGTTAGTTTGTTCAACTGAAGACTACAAACTTGAGTTTTTGAATTTATTCAGAAATTTAGGAAGATGATGATGACATTGAGACTTCATATGAAGTTATATGAGAATTTATAGAATTGAAGATGTAGTGTTTCGATGTGGATTTGAGGATGTTAAAATTTGAACGCTCCGTGTCTGCAACATGCGCCCGCAATACTCGCAGCATGTACCTGCATGTCGCTACAATTCCCACAAGTAGAAGGGTATTAAACATCCAACCGTCATCCATGAAACATAGAAAATGTCGAAAATAAAAGGAACATACAACAATCTCGTAGACTGATAATCCTTTTCGAAAACGAGATATGATCACGAAACGCACGAGGTATCTGGACGTTTCAACGGTCGAGTTAAAGCTTATGCGAGATAGTTTCCAGCAATGATCCCAGTAAATGGACCAGCTTCCATAAACATGAATAGAACGGTGTGCCTGTCCCCGTTTGAGCACACCGCTTGCTTTCCGTTGACATCGGAACGGATGTACGGCCTGGCGACGTTGAATTCCATCGATGAACTCGCCAATACCAACTACCACCCTCGCAGAGCTTGACCGGGGTCATGGATACAAATGGTCCGTTCGTGTGGGTGAATCCACCACCTCCAGTACTTCGTTTCAATCTATGAATAGAATATTAAGGTTTTCTTCCGTGTCTGATCCGTGGACTATGCGCCAGCGTTTCATACGTGTCCTCGAACCGTGTTTTTGTGCTTCAACGGATCCCTAGGGAAGGTCTGGCGTCGCCAGCGAAACCGTTGGCTCGTTTGTCCTCCTAACGATGATATCGACGATTTACCGTTTCATCGGGGCAATTTAAGGACTGCCATCCTGTTCCCTGTTCGGATGCACGGTAATCGAGCCAACTGCTCATGAGACCTTCTAGGCACGTACCGCTGTTACACGCGCTATTCCAAACTTTATGATTTCTGTACTGGCTTGCCGTCCATTTTGTTTAGCTTCATTTTTCTTGGGAATGGAGTTTTTTAGATTTTCTCCTTCTTTTGGTTTCATTGTCTCTTTTACTATATTTTGACATTTTTGTATGACGTTAAAAATTAGACTACTTCGGATTGGTTAGGCAGGTATGTCTGATGTATCTGAGTTAATTATACATTTTTCGTGGAATATTTTTAGAGATTCCTTATGGGAAATATTTTTAAGTATGTCTAGTAAGAGTACATGTATAAAAAATTATTAGAAAAAGAAAAATAAGAATGTACGATATACTTCTACTATTTGTGATATGGCAGCGTTACGACGCCATCTTTGTGTCTCTAGCTTAAGACATTTCAAGATGGCGCTGTTCAGGTTAACGGCGCGAATTACAAACTCGATACTGAACAATATACATGAAACATAATATTCATAAATATAATATGTACAAAATATAATATTAATAAATATAGGGGTGTACATAAAGTACAGTATTATTAAATATGAGAATGTACATGAAATTTGATATTATCAAATATGTGAGTATACATAAAGCATGATGTTATTAAATATAAGGATGTGTACAAAACATGATATTATTAAATATGAGATTATACGTAAAATATGATATTATTAGATATGAAGATATACATAAAATATGTCACTAAATAAAATAATAAAAAGTAAATAATATAAAATAATATAAACGTCTAAAAAGTTTATTATTGCTGAATATAGGAATATACATAAAATATGATGTAACTAAATAAAATAATATACATAAAGTTTAGTATAACTGAAAGCAAGAATATAAGAGCATACGAAAATATCAACAAAGAATTGTAAAATATGTAAAAATATTACAGTGAAGTTTTGCAAGAGAGTTTAAAGCAATTCTTCCAGCCGATTTTTAATTACTGTTACAAAGCGCAGAAAAGTATTATGACTTAAATATTACAGAGAAGTCCGTAAATAAACGCAGAAAATAAAAAGTAGAATATTGTTTGAGAAACATTTCACGACACGCGTGGTATGTTGTTTGTACATCGTTAACCGTGTAATATTACCAGATTCGTTAGCCCGTAATGAAAATACCGAAAGCACGTATAATAAACTGCAAAAGAGCAGGTGAAACGTTTCCATTGCGAACTATAATTGCAACAAGACCCGTATTAAATTTTGACTAAACATTGAACCTTTTATTTTCGGAAATAGAAGGGACTATTTTAATTGTTTTTCCAGCGGGTTAATGAAATCCTTTTTTTCGCCAGCCGCTATCGTGTCGCCTTTATTTTGCAATCCCTTTTTTTCTGGTGCAATCCATTGTTTCACAGTTTTACTCGTGCTGAATGGCGCTCTTTTTCATCGACGTAATCTGCTACATCGCAGACCCTTTGGGGATTACTCTGTGCCAGCACAGAAAAGAATAATTCTATACGTTCTGTGGCGGCTGAAGACAAACCGCTTGTTTTTTGTAATTCGAATTTAATAGAAGTCACCGGCATAAAATTAATAAGAAATTCTTTGATTTCAAAGTTATCGATTTGTTGATGTCTTAACCTATCTTTTTGTTGATAGGTGCGTCAGTTAGAGCTACTTATTTATTACTGTAGTGTTAAGACAAATAAAGAACGTTGAAAAGTTAGATATATTCTAAATTCAGTGATCTTCAACTAATGTAAATTACACTTTATGTCGAACTCAAAACTCGATCTTCATGCAAATACGATTTAGATTACATTTGTACTGTAACGTGCGTCACGAATCAGACTTGTTACTTAAGAGGTTAGGTTATGTTTGACTATTACGTAATTTCGACTGTTGTTTCAGTATTTCATTTTTACAATTTTTTATTTTTCCGATTACAGCTTGAGTTTAATTTAATTTCATAAAAATTAGAAGTAAAATTGTTGCTATAATTATAAATATTTTACTTGAAGAAACCAAATAACTAAAATAATTTCAAATACATCACTCATTTAAATAATTTCTACGTTCTCCAAATTTCTCCTTCTGAAGTTTTTTGTATAAAAATGAACTAATAAACAAAATAAATTAAAAATTGCAATTGCAAGGAAAATATATTTCATACATAGGAAACGTAAACGAAATGGTGGACATAATTATGTCATCGTCATACATGTTAATTTCAAACTAGTAACTATTTAGCAGAGTAACTATTTAGAAAGGTACAAATTAGTTTGCTCACCAGGTATGACTAAAAAATATTATTACTAGTAACCGAAATCAATATGACATTAAATTAATATAATATTTGTGTTTGCACGAGAGGAACTATTTTCTGTGTACCTGCTTTCGGTTTATTGAAATTGTACCGTGTAAATTTAATACTGTTTTATATGATTTCGTAATTTCGAACGTGAATTTAATACCAATTTACTTAACTTCACATGTCAATTTGATTTAAATTTACTCTACTTCAAATGTGAATTTGGTTATAGCTGGAGTTCTGTGTGTTTACTTTGTTAATGTTGGAAATAAAGTGTGTAATAAAATTGCTGTGACATGAATCTTAAATTTATACATTTTCAAAGGTAGAATCATTAAAACTCTTAAAATTTATGTACCTAAATACACAAATTCATAAATTTCTAAATTGCTAGGTTAGTATTGTAAATTGCAATATTCCCGAAGTTTCATATTTCTACATTTCTGAGTCTCTAGATTTCTAAATTTTTAGTTTTTCAAATTCCTACATTCTTGAATTCCTAAATTTCCAAATTTTTACATTTCAAAATTCCTACATTCACAAATTTCTAAATTCCCAAATTCCAACATTCTCAAATTCCAAAATTCTCAAATTCCAACATTCTCAAATTCCAACATTCTCAAATTCCAACATTCTCAAATTCCTACATTCCCAAATTTCCAATTTCCCAAATTCCTACATTCCCAAATTTCCAATTTCCCAAATTCCTGCATACCCATATCCCTAAATTCCCAAATCTCAAAATTCCCAAATCCCTCATTTCCCAAATCTCTAAATTTCCAAATCCCTATATACCCAAATTTCTAAATTCCAAAATTTCTAAATTGCAACACTGCTAAATTCCCAAATCCCTAAATTCCCAAATCCCTAAATTTCCAAATCCCTAAATTCCCAAATCCCTAAATTCCCAAATCCCTAAATTTCCAAATCTCTAAATTCCCAAATCCCTAAATTCCAAAATCCCTAAATTTCTAAATCCCTAAATTTCCAAATCCCTAAACCCCCAAATCCCTAAACCCCCAAATCCCTAAACCCCCAAATCCCTAAACCCCCAAATCCCTAAACCCCCAAATCCCTAAATTCCCAAATCCCCAAATGCTAATAAATTCTTCCACAATCCAATTACGCACGAATCCCTATTTTCACCTACCTTAACCTAATGACCTCAAAACCACATCAATCCACCTATAAATACCTAATACCTGATAACCAACAATCAATGACCATTACCCACCAACCTCAAACAATTAATAATCCTAAACTAACATCCTCGTATTCCAATATAACCTTCATTATATTTTATTTGGGTGCATCTATGATGAAAACCAAATCATTTGAAAATATCCAGGTAACCATCAGAGTTGTGTAACACCGGTATAATTAATTAGTCATGCACTCAGTTCGAATAAGTTTGAAACAGCTAATTACTTGCATCTCTTTGGCAGTCACCACGCCACGATGTGGTTCGACACTGATATGGCGCCGATAGCTGCTGGAATCTCATCAAGCCAGCTCGTGATGACGTGACTATACGAAAAGCCTATCGATCATGTGACCACAACGAATTTGAAGACATTGAGCTTCGTGCTGAATAATCCGGCGTTAATTAAGCTCTTCTGATCTTACAATACGCCGAATCGGATAATACCGTTAAATAAATCAACGTAACGTTGATGAAGATCCATCCTCTGGCTGTTATCCGACACCCATCTCTGTAATAAATTTTAATATAATACCTGTTTTTATGCTTCTTTATAATTATGCCGGCGTATATTTTAACCACACAGATTTGAACCGTGCTCATTTTGTTACAAAAATTGCCGCAATTTTCTTCTTAATCCTCGGAGCTCGTTAATGTACTCGAGTAACGCGTTGCCATAACTCGCTTGTTATGTGAGACGAAGAGATTTTTTGCAAATCAGATTATGTGTCATTTAAATCTAGGAAATTTTAAATTCACGACCTTAATCGAGATTATTTTTGATCGAGATTATTTTTGACTCGTATAAAAATCTTTGAAAATCCTTCGACAAAAAATTTTGGCATTAATGATTTAATTCTTTAGGGAACAATATATGAAAGGTAGTTTTAAAACTTGGTTGAAGTTTACAGAAATTATTGAGAGAAAATTTCGTTTTAATGAGATGAATTTTCTATATTAATTTAATACGTGTTCTTTATTTTTTCAAAACTTTCATGAAATTTGCAATTTAGAACTGGTCAAACTTCAACCCTTATTTTACATAATTTTCATGTGAAAATTAAGAATTCCCTCGTTAAGAGTTCACAATAGAGTTTCTCTAAAATTTATTATTGAATTTTTAATTAGTTTTAAGCTGAATTGTTTCAAATTTAAATTAACTAATCTCAGACAAATTATCAATGTTTACAAGTGCACTACACATGCATGTCCACACATGGTGCTAAGTTCTTCATCACAATAATTATTTACAGACGTAAGAATTAATTATTCATTTTAAATGAACTGGTTGCATATTGCAAATTAATTCGTTTCATCCTTTTCAATGTCCATAAGTGCACCTCACATGCATGTCCACACATGGTACCATCTAGTTACCCATCACTATAGCTATCTACATTTCTAAAACTACATTATTAATTTTAAATTAACTTGTATATTGCAAATTAATTCGTTTCATCCAAATTATCAATGTCCGCAAGTACACTCCACATGCATGTCCACACATGGCACCTCCAGTTGCCTATCACTATATCTATCCACATATGTAGAGCTTTATTACTAATTTTAAATTAACTCGTTTCAAATGGAAAATTAATTTATTTCATCTAAATTCTCAATGTTCAATGCACGTCACATATGCACATGTCCACACATGGCATCTAGCATTCATTATTATATCTAGTTACATATGTGAAACTTCATTACTAATTTTAAATTAACTCGTTTCAAATGGTAAATTAATTTACTTTATCTAAATTATCAATGTCCAGCGATGCACCTCACATATGTACATGTCCACACATGACATCTAGCATCCATTATTATATCTAGTTACATATGTGAAACTTCATTATTAATTTTAAATTAACTCGTTTGAAATGGTAAATTAATTTTATCATCGAAATTATCAATGTCCATATGTGCACTCCACATGCATGTCCACACATGGTGTCTAGTTATCAAATATTATTTCTATCTACATATGTGAAGCTTCATTACTAATTTTAAATGAACTCGTGTCAAATGGAAAATTAATTTATTTTATCTAAATTATCAGTGTTCAGCGATGCACCTCACATATGCACATGTCCACACATGGCATCTAGCACCCATTATTATATCTACTATAATAGATACTTACATATGTGAAACTTCATTATTAATTTTAAATGAACTCGTTTGAAATGGTAAATTAATTTTATCATCGAAATGATCAATGTCCATATGTGCACTCCACATGCATGTCCACACATGGTGTCTAGTTATCAAATATTATTTCTATCTACATATGTGAAGCTTCATTACTAATTTTAAATGAACTCGTGTCAAATGGAAAATTAATTTATTTTATCTAAATTATCAGTGTTCAGCGATGCACCTCACATATGTACATATCCACACATGGCATTTAGCACCCATTATTACATCTAGTTACATATGTAAAACTTCGGTATTAATTTTAAATTAACTAGTTACAAATGGAAAATTAATTTATTTTATCTAAATTATCAATGTTTAATGCACTTCACATATGTCCACACACCGCACCCTCGAGTAATCACGATAGCCATCTACAGATGTAAAAATTGCAATAAAAGGCGACAGCTACCCCTACATTAAGGTTTGCCTATCCGCACACGTAGGGTGTGGGCTTTCAACGATCCGGAGGCTTTTACAATATTAAACGAGATATTTTATCAGTGCGGTAGTGGCTGACAAGTAAAATAATTGAGTACACGAGCAGGTCGCCATACTGTAAACCTGTCTGAAACGTTGAAACATTATTCGGTGGTCGAGTAGCGTTAGGCGACCGCATTAACCCCGGAATTAAGAAAATTACCGAGTGGCTGGAACAAGCTGGTCGGTGTAAATTCCTCGCTGGCCTGACTGGCTATTTTTTGTGCCGGGCACACGAGAACGAGACAATAATACGTCCGCGGAAAATACGTCGGAATAAAAATTACGACTGGCGGCGCTGTTAATATCTTACGATGGAGTGGGCACTGTAGAAGATCCGTAATTGCAGCCGCTCGCTGAACTTCTGGTCGATTTATGGCGCTGCGATATTCATGATGCCCGCCAAGTAAATGGAATCTAGCCCTACCGTGAAATGAAAAATTTTACTTTCAAACGATTCGTTTGTGTCCCGCGTCGTACAAACACGTACCGGGCGCAATTGCGTTCCCATTTCACCTATTAAATTAACATGTATGACTGGCTTCTCAGATGCCACCGGCTGCCGGTTACCGTAAATGCTTTTTGAGAAAGTACAATGATGAAGAGGGATGTAGTGGTGAACCAAGAATACGTGTATCCCTCTCGTGCCTGCTAACGAACTAGCAGCGCTGAAATTTTCACGAGAAACTGTAAATAAAGTGCACAAACTGAAAACATAATGAAGCTTTCGCTTTGTGTGATGTGAGATCTTGGTAATATTACGGGTCCCCGTTCTATGCTTATCTTTTTATGAAAGCGTAATTATTTGACTCCGGGAATATTAAACAATGTCCTACATCAAAGCTATAGTTGCATTAAAAGGACCCTTTAATCAATTCAGACATTAATACTTTTATCTCATATTTCTGGCAATTTGCAAGAAAGTTTGATAGCTAAGAGTAATATTGAAAAATTGGAAAAAATAGCCTCATCCAGAACTTGCAACCTTCTGAAAGTTCTCAAAATTGAGTGAAGAGTTGCTAAGCAAATAAATCTAGCGATAGTGACCTTTTATTGCAAAAAGTAAGAAACAGAACAGGACCATATCCAGTGAACAATTGGAATATCTATTCAATGTTATTCCCATGTTATCAAGTAGAACAGAAAAATACGTGCAGATCGTTTCGTGAACTGGAGATAAAGTCGGATCGATGCTGCCTTTACGAGCTAAGAAAACTTTGTAGCCTTGAAGCGCGAGGAAATGAAGAACCAGTCCCGACAAACAATTGTAAATCTCTTGCCAACTAACTATCGCCGTATAAACTGAGCCAGATAACCCACTCTTAAGGCTTTTATTGCTTAGCTTTATCGTCCATCGGAGAAGCTATTCTGCTTCACGGTTTTTACACGGAATCAGTATCATTACAAACTTAAAATAACTTCGTTAACAGCGTTGGATAGTTTTGTCACCAAATAATGCCCTGAAAACACGAATACCTGTTACGCTTGATTCAATGCTGACTGCAAATATTAGCTGAATTCGTTTACATATGCAACGCTCTTATTTGATATACCACAGCACGTAGCCATTTAGGACTTGCACGAAGTACGTGCATTTATAATGCTGTTGTGGTACTTGTCTGGCGTGAATTTATGCCACGTGCGGAGATAAATTAAAGCCTGGTACAAGGTCAGAGGATTTAACACTTTGTGGCTTAACCTCTCTGTATTTTTTATTAATTGATGGGTGAACAGGTTAGATCCTATTAGGATGATAAGCTCTTTAGGTCCAAACTGTAAGACCCATAAATGTGCCAAAGGCCATAAATGTGGCTAAGTAAAGATTAATAAATTATAATGACTTCTGTATTTAAGACTTTTAGTATTTACTTAACGAAAAGGTTAACACTGATCTAAATGAGAGCCCTAACTACATCTAACAAGATAACTTCAAGATTTGGAGCAATAGGTCAGGGAGGACCTATCTAACTGATAATCTAATCAGCTTCTGACCCTTCGACTGTTCTAATTTGTTTAACTTAACTAGTTTCACTTGAACTGTTAAATCACTTACAGTTCGTATAAGGTAGTCGAACTTTGGTAATAGATCCCTCTTTTCTAGAGAGATAAAGACAATATATCCGGAAATTATGTGTAAATACGATGTGGTCTATGTTCAGTGTTGTGGTAAATATGAAAGTGATCGTTATTTAAAAATATTGTAGGAAATTGTTAATAAAATATAAATTACATAAGACTTAATGTATAAGAATTAATTTCTAATTATATAGAAAGATTACAGTTACTTGATTTTACAGAGAAATTGCATTGGGTATCAATGCTACAGAGTATAAATAAATTGGAAGTAGAGTTAATATTGTGTTTAATCGAATAAGTATGTGCATTCGCAAAGCAAGTGGTACTGCGCAGGTTGGTCAGTGCGCAACCTGGTTGGCGCATGCGTAAATAGGACGGCGCATGCGTATCACAGTCGACGCATGCGCAGATCGAACAGCGCATGCATATATATTACACCTATGACTCTGCTGATAAATATGTGAACAAATCCGAAATATAAGAAAATTATAACATAAACTACCATTAAGTAAATTAATAAAGTTACAACGGTAAGTTCTTCCATTCTAATTTTAATGAATATTAAATAACTTTTGTGTCAGTACTAAATTTGCATCACCTATGATATTTAATATTGTAACCATAACAACGTTAACAATAATTTTCGCTGCATTATCAGAATAAATCCGCCCGAAGTGTAAATAAAATCTGAAATGGAAGAGTGAGGTTATCAATTTCCAAATCCGTGTCTTCAATAATATCGGTTTTCGCCGCAGGCCCAACCTCTGTCGTCGGGTGTGCTTCAATTTATTAAAAATCTGATCTTATTTTGAAACCAATTGAACGTAGCATTTCACGATCCACTAAACACACGTTTAAATATCTGTAATACGTTTTATACCAATGCTTAATGAAAGATCAACTGCGCGGATCGCCGACTAATAAAACCGCTGAAGTGACACAAACACATTTCGTTTCGGTTCATTAAACGTTGCCCGGTTATCAGTTCGTTTTTAATAAAACGAAACCGGGTGGTTAGCAAAGCACGCCGCTATCGACCTGTGCTCAACGTTCTTGTCGCAACGAATTTCTTCGGCGTGCAAACAGTTGACGTGGGATTTTGGATCGCGAAACACAGATAAACGTTCAATCTGTTCGCAGATCGAAGATAACCCTCGACGATGGATAAAGCCATTCGGGCCAAGCTGAATTTTTCCTTTTTTTCACTATCCTGCCGCTGCACTGTCCACCAGCTATAGAAAGTCTGTCGATCTTCCTCGCGGATAGTTCGTATCGGCAGCTAGACTAGAATGAAATATCGATTTTCAATCGGGCATAGTTTAACACTCGGACGATTTCGAATAAAATTGCTAGGCCGTGGTCAACTCTATCCGACCCGTTCCTTTAGCTATCGATGATTCTACGATACACGATCAAACCGACCGCTGATGGGAATCGAAGCGTCTACCGGCTATACAGAGAGAGGCGAGGGGGCTGCCTGATGTCATTCCAGCTGAGATTTTATGGCTGCAGCCAAGAAAAATAGTTTTCCCGTTTCGATTTCTCTGACTCGTATATCCTCGCTTTTCTCCCGATTTTCAATCGACCCTGTATCCACTTTGAAATAGCGTTAATGAGACCGAGCACATGGACGTTGTACCCTGCTGATCGTCCTGCCGGATAGTGAGTACTTTAATTGGAAAACTTTCCAGCTGTCCCTGTGTTTTGTACCTTTTTTTTCTTTCTTTGCCTGTTATTCTTTGCTCGCCAAATCAGGGATTTATATTCACGGATATTTCGGACAAACTCTGCCCAAATCAAGTGTCCACATTGACTATTAAATTGAAATCTTTTTAATCCTTTAATAATTTCGAGGGTTTTCAATCAGGTTTGGACCTATGGCAGATATTGCAGTGCACCATATTTTCAGGTAATCTGATTTTCAATAATATTAGAAAAATTTATTTTTATCTTAACTTATCTGTTATAAGATTAAAATAAATTAAAATAGAATTTTGTTTATTTATACCATTACAGTGCTATGAGGTACATGTTTGATTTGGATGTAAAAGTATGACTCACTATGTAAGTAAATTTTAAATAAATTTAACAATTTAAATTTGACAATTTTTGAATTTGTATAAATTATAAAATGTAATAAACTTGAAAGTCAAACATAATAAACTTAAAAAAAATTTCTTATATTTATTAAAAATCTGAGAACTTTCAATCTAATTTTGAAAAATAAAAACCTAGAAAATTTTGTAATTAAATTCCTTTCTGAAACAAGGAATGAAAAGCAATTCTCTACAAGAATTCGAAAATTCGTCAAATTTCAAAATATATCCGAAAATTCGACACGGAATAATTTTCTAAAAAATAGTTTTCTTACTTTTGCAATAGATAACGTATTTTAAACGTTATAGAAGACCAACGATTCTATCCATTACCGTATAACATGTTTACGCAGGTTAACACGAGGTAAGGTCCAAAACGCGATGACAAATAGTTAAACCTTGTTTGTTCCGCAAACAAAGGACAGCTGTTAATATTAGCACTGTTTGTACATAATAGATGTTTCTATATATACAAAGCTCGTTGTTAGTCAAACCTACAGTAAACATTAAAGCTGTGTTAAGTAAAATCTTGCACTTTTTACATTGAGAATTAATTTTATTTTACACTCTGCATATTATTTATTTGCATGGAAGTGTTCGATTATCGAACAGTGCCGTGCTTTTCAATGCATGCAGCTTCTTTTTCGCGCTAATCCATTAATCATTCATCTTTGTTTGCTTATCCCGAACACGCTCAATTAATTGCCCAATGGTGTATGTACACATTCGAGCCGATTTGTACTCTTTGTTCACACGTGGAATAATAACAAAAGGTTCAAACAAAGTTCTTGTTAATTCTTTTTACAATTTTTGTTAAACGATTAGTGCAATATTTTGTCCACAATTCGATTTATATTATAAACTATTAGTATTAGTATAAGCATTGTTTTGATCTTATATATATTCATTGTTAATATATATTTATTGTACTCAATAATAAAACTACCAATCAGTTAAGCTTATTGGTTTAATATTAATTTTATACACATTCGATGAGTACTTTTAGGTTAAAAATAAAGTGCAATGAATAAATGGGAAATGAAATATAAACTGATTTGCAGAATTCTTTATGTCGACAAAAGTTGATATACATTGCATTATCTAATTTTAATTTAAAATAATCTAAGATGCGCCATTTTGTCAATGCTCTTTCATCCAACTGCCTCTTATATTTCATTGAAATAAATAGTGATTGTATACGTTAATTGATACTTCGATATTTACTTCATGTTCAGTATACAAGTTTGAATTTCGCGCCGATAGTTTCAGTGTTACTGCGCATGCGTAGTAACGTATGTACTGCGCATAAATAGTAACGTATGTACTGCGCATGCGTAGTAACGTATGTATGGCGTATGGACGTAACACTCTTTTTGTCCTCACATTATTCCTTCATTATACCTCTTACGTTTCACATCTTGCCCTCATACATTACATTATAATCTCGTCAAGCCACATGTGTTTCACATGCATCTTCTTTTTAATTCAATAACAACTCCACGACACTTTTTTCCGCCATTACCTTCTCTCACGTACTCCACATATAAAACGTCACCATTTCGCAAAATAAGTGTCCCCGAACCAATTCGCTTACAAGTTTGCAAATAATAATACAAATCAATTTGAATTTCGTGCGTCGTCCGTAAAGCGTTACTTGAAAACACGGTAAATCAGTTTGGCTCCAAGTGCGGAAATGGTAGATGTAAATTGGTAATACAGCAGATTGATATCGATTTTTCGGTGAGTACGGTAAATTTCTTTCGCTGTGAAATCAGTGATTTATATTCGACAAGATAGAACATCCAGTAGTGTTCCGCGCGGTGTAGTCGCATCTATTAAAATGGCGCGTCCACGGTATACGCGTTTATCACGAAACACGGCAAATATCCGGGCATAGGCGTAAAATTTGCATCTCAAAAAGGCAGGCCGAACAGGCTCTCGCGTCGCTGCACATTCGATAGACGCCCTGATGACAGGGCGGACCGCTTTGTATCACCACGCGTACATATATTCAGCGCGAAAAGAGCGCCGGCTGTAATTAAAATTACAATCCTTTGTGGCCATTTCATGCGGTTTTCGTTGGTATCGTTAGCCTGACGAGTTGCTGTTATTTTCAGAATATAATTCAGTCTGCGTCGTGTACACCAGACCGTTCCTGAATTATGTATTAGTTTGTATTTGCGGCACGGAACTTACGAGCCGGCCGAGTCGCTCGCGTTTGAACCTGTAAGTGTTGCGCTGAATTAACAAGGCGTTCGGTGTCACCATGGAAAACGTTTCTACGACGGTGAAATTGTTCGACGTAATCTGTTTCGACGGTTGCGACTTTGCTACAATACGGGTTCGCTTACTCTTTGCTAGGTTAGCTCAATCTTTTATAGGTTTGGTTATTCGTTGCTAGGTTTGGTTATTCTTTAATAGGTTAGTTTATTCTTATATAGGTTCAGTTATTCTTAGGTAGGTTAGGTTATTCTTTGCTGAATTAAATTATTTTTTGCTGGGTTAGGTTATTCTTTAATAGACTAATTTATTCTTTACTAGGTTCAGTTATTTTTTGCTGGGTTTGATTATTCTTTAATAGGTTAGTTTATTCTTATATAGGTTCAGTTATTCTTAGGTAGGTTAGGTTATTCTTTGCTGAATTAGATTATTTTTTGGTGGGTTAGGTTATTCTTTAATAGACTAATTTATTCTTTACTAGGTTCAGTTATTCTTTGCTGGGTTTGATTATTCTTTAATAGGTTAGTTTATTCTTATATAGGTTCAGTTATTCTTAGCTGGGTTAAGTTATTCCTTGCCGCATTAGATTATTTTTTGCTAGGTTAGGTTATTCTTTAATAGACTAATTCATTCTTTGCTAGGTTCAGTTATTCTTTAATGGCTTAGACCATTCATTGCTAGGTTAAGGTATCGTTTGATAGCTAAGGTTATTCTTCGGTAGGTTTGGTTATTCTTTGCTAGGTTTGGTTATTCTTTAATAGGTTAGTTTATTTTTATATATGCTCAGTTATTCTTAAGTATGTTAAGTTATTCCTTGCTGCATTAAATTATTGTTTTCTAAGTGAGGTGATTCTTTAACAGACTAATTCATTCTTTACTGTGTTCAGTTATTCTTTAATGCCTTAGACCATTTGTTGCTAGGTTAAGCTATCGTTTGATAGCTAAGGTTATTCTTCGGTAGGTTTGGTCATTCTTTGCTGGGTTTGGTTATTCTTGAATAGGTTAGTTTATTTTTATATATGCTCAGTTATTCCCTAGTATGTTAAGTTATTCCTTGCTGCATTAAATTATTGTTTTCTAAGTGAGGTGATTCTTTAACAGACTAATTTATTCTTTACTGTGTTCAGTTATTCTTTAATGCCTTAGACCATTTGTTGCTAGGTTAAGCTATCGTTTGATAGCTAAGGTTATTCTTCGGTAGGTTTGGTTATTCTTTGCTAGGTTTGGTTATTCTTTAATAGGTTAGTTTATTTTTATATATGCTCAGTTATTCTGAGGTATGTTAAGTTATTCCTTGCCGCATTAAATTATTCTTTGCTAGATGAGGTTATTCCTTAACAGAATAATTAATTCTTCGCTAGGTTCGGTTTGCTGGTTCAGGTACAATTTTCCCTTTCCCTCAAAAACCACGCTTTCCCAACTTCACAAAGTTACGTCACTCTCGTTGAAATAGTGCGGACATTATCAGCGATGATCTCGCCTAACAGGAAGATTCGCGCCTTCTTCCACCCTTATGGTGAAATGCACACCTGTGGCTGTTTATCAAGGGCCGCACGTCAGCCCGACTGGCAGGGTGCATGCGGCAGGAGCAATTTGAAAAAAAAAGGTTCGCAACCCTTGAGCGGGAAACACGACAAATATCAAATCGATACAGTGGTCCGCGTTGCGCGCGCAACCGATATAGTTTCCTTCTCTCATTTACACGCACGCACCCGCACGGTTATTACGCTTAAGTATCGATAAGTGGCCGAATACATCATCGTACCCTTGTTTACAATAGCCAAGGATAACGACCGGTGTAGCTGGACCTTGCATTCACCCTTCACGATCAGCTACCACGAGATTCATCCGAAACGTGCTCCGTTTCTCTAATTGCTGTTGTTATGCCACGTACGATAAACTGTTGAGCAAACCCGGCTAATTTGGGTAGAAACGAACGACAAGAAGTGGTATTAACACGTGCTGGGGGAGCGTATGTTTGACCCTCGCATTCCGGGGATCACGGGTGAGATGGGTTCTTGGAATGACGGTTCGGTGATCGGTCAGCTGTTTGCAGAGCTGAGGTCTTAAATTACAAAATCACCATGCTTTAAAATGTTTAGATGAAGTATTTAAGTTGTAGTCTAGTTTGAATTGTTTGAACGTATGGTGGTTTGATGAAAGCTTAATGGATGCTATCGTTGTTTAGCTCTTTGGAGATCTATGTGAAGAATTCTTAAATTACAAAATCAACATGCTCAACAATTTTTTAATTCCTAACGAGTGAAGTATTTAAGTTGTAGTCTATTTAATTGCAAACCTTTGAAGGAATGATGATTTGATGAAACTGTAATGGATGCTATCGTTGTTTAGCTCTTTGGGGATCTATGTGGAGAATTCTTAAATTACAGAATCAACATGCTTCCAAATTTTGTAATTCCTAACAAATGAAGTATTTAAGTTGTAGTCTATTTAATTGCAAACCTTTGAAGGAACGATAATTGAATGAAACTGTAATGGATGCTATCGTTGTTTAGCTCTTTGGAGATCTATGTGAAGAATTCTTAAATTACAAAATCAGCATGCTTCCAAATTTTTTAACTCCTAACGAGTGAAGTATTTAAGTTGTAGTCTATTTAATTGCAAACCTTTGAAGGAATGATGATTTGATGAAACTGTAATGGATGCTATCGTTGTTTAGCTCTTTGGAGATCTATGTGGAGAATTCTTAAATTACAAAATCAACATGCTCAACAATTTTTTAATTCCTAACGAGTGAAGTATTTAAGTTGTAGTCTATTTAATTGCAAACCTTTGAAGGAATGATGATTTGATGAAACTGTAATGGATGCTATCGTTGTTTAGCTCTTTGGGGATCTATGTGGAGAATTCTTAAATTACAGAATCAACATGCTTCCAAATTTTGTAATTCCTAACAAATGAAGTATTTAAGTTGTAGTCTATTTAATTGCAAACCTTTGAAGGAACGATAATTGAATGAAACTGTAATGGATGCTATCGTTGTTTAGCTCTTTGGAGATCTATGTGAAGAATTCTTAAATTACAAAATCAGCATGCTTCCAAATTTTTTAACTCCTAACGAGTGAAGTATTTAAGTTGTAGTCTATTTAATTGCAAACCTTTGAAGGAATGATGATTTGATGAAACCGTAATGGATGCTGTCGTTGTTTAGCTCTTTGGAGATCTACGTAGAGAATTCTTAAATTACAAAATCAACATGCTTCCAAATTTTTTAATTCCTAACAAATGAAGTAATTAAGTTGCTGTCTCTTTAATTGTAAGCCTTTGAGATGTGGAAGTTAGGAAATTTTTACATATAAAAATGTAAAAATTAAAAAATTACCAAACAAAAAAATTTGTGAACTCACAGTAGTCAATTTTCAAAGAAACAATTTTTGCACCATTCATCAGAAATAAATTTCTCGAATTCTTGAAAAGATAACCTCTCCTTTATACGCATTAAAGATATAAAAGTACTGTAGTCCACAGTGTACCTTACAAGCGCTCTTCCGTGCGTTTGAAATCACTTTATACGTAAATTTATGCTTGAAATAATGTTCTTCGTTATAAATTACCTACCCTCCTTTATTATTCGCGAATATTAACCTTTTACACGCAGACGATTTAAAACTTTCCGAAAGTGTTTTCTTCCGTCATTGTGGCATAACTTTGCTCGTTTCCTACAACGCAATGTAACTGGTTTTAAAATACTTGTCTGTTTCCATAAACTTTTTTATGGGCCCATATATACTATTACGGCTACGATTTCGCTGTTGTATTCCACTGTTTTTGCATGTACGTAAAAACGAAAAAACTCTGTTTTTGTAATGTTCAGATTTTTAAAATTACGAATTTTTTACTTTTCAAGCTTGGGAAATTTCAGATTTTTTATCGTAAAAATTTTTAATTTAATTAGTTGGAAATTTCAAGTTTTTAGGTGTGTAACACTTAATTTTCAATACTCGAATTGTCAAGTTTAGATATTTAGAAGTTTTTATATTTTAATATATACGAAAATATGAATTTTCAAATTTTTTGTATTAAAACTACATTTAAAATACATTTAACTGAATTTCGTATTAAAACTCAATTACATTTAACTCAATTTTGTGTTGAAACTCAATTACATTTAACTGAATTTTGTGTTGAAATTCAGTTACATTTAACTCAATTTTGTGTTGAAACTCAATTACACTTAACTCAATTTTGTGTTGAAACTCAGTTACATTTAATTCAATTTTGCATTAAAACTCATTAAAACTCATTGCCTAAAATGTTCCATATATATGGCCTTTTTAATCATTTCACCCACTCCAACTTTTGCATTTAGGTCATATAATAGGACTGCACCGTATTTCACTTCAATATACCTAAAACGTCATAAATATCTACTAAAACATTTATGGAACTATTATAATAGAATGCTGCTTTGTAGCATTATGTGATTTTCTCGAAATACCATTATTTGTCAGAACAGGATTATCTATCGATGAAAATCGATACCAGAGCTCACGATACTCGGTACACGTTGGGTAAACGATCGTACGTGTGCAGCATATTTCAAAGTCTTCGACTATTTTCCCAACAATGAAACGCAACTTGTTTTTTCATGTGGTTCCCCGTTGCTACTACTGGTGACTTGTTTACAAAATATTGTATGCACGCGGTGCAAATACTGTACGAGGTCTAATAACCGAATACAAACATCACTATTACTCGTTCAGCACATTTTCGTTTCTTTTTTCATTTTCGTTAAACCTTTAATCTCCGTATTCGAATCATATGTGGACTGATCGAACAAACAAAGCGCAGTTCCACAAAAAGTGTACGTCAGTTTTACATTTTGTTTCGACAGCAAAAACAATTTGCTTGAATCCAAATTTCAGTGGTAGAGAAATGGAGGTTGTATAGAATAGAGAAAATATTAATTCAAATTTTCACGGAACAAAGAATGTATGTTTTTAATTTGGTGTTGCGTTATATGGCCGTGTTTGATGGCGAAATTAAAAGTGCAACGTTGAGGAGTGTTTGGAATGGCGGTGGATGGTCGAGTAAGAAAATTTTTGTTTGAGATGGAATCGGTTTGGATCGTTAAATTGTTGGGTATTAGATTGTTGCACGCTAGATTATTGCGCGTTAGATTACTGCGCGTTGGGTTACTGCGCGTTGGATAATTGAGCGTTGGATTACTACGCGTTGCATTACTACCCTCCGGATAACTACGCGTTGGATTTCTACGCGTTGGATAACTACGCGTTGGATTTCTACGCGTTGGATTACTACGCGTTGGATTCCTACGCGTTGGATTACTACGCGTTGGATTCCTACGCGTTGGATTACTACGCGTTGGATTCCTACGCGTTGGATTACTACGCGTTGGATTCCTACGCGTTGGATTATTACGCTTTGGATTCCTATGCGTTGAATTACTACGCGTTGGATTACTATGCGTTGGATTTCTACGCGTTGGATTACTACGCGTTGGATTTCTACGCGTTGGATTTCTACGCGTTGGATTTCTACGCGTTGGATTATTACGCTTTGGATTCCTATGCGTTGGATTACTACGCGTTGGATTACTACGCGTTGGATTACTACGCGTTGGATTACTACGCGCTGGATTACCACGCGTTGGATTACTTCGTTGGATTACTACGCGTTGGATTCCTACGCGTTCGATTAGTACGTGTTGAATTACTACCCGCTGGATTACCACACGTTCGAATACTACGCATTGAATTACTACACTTTGGATCATTACAAACTAGATTACTATCCATTAGATTACTAAGCGTTGGATTATTAAGTGTTCGATTACGACGCGTTAGATTACTCTGCGTTGGATTACTACACACTCAAGAATGATGTGTTAGATTACTACGAGTTTGACTACCACGCATTAGATTTCTACACGTTAGATTACTATGCCATGTAAATATTACGTGATAAATAACCACGCGTTATTTCAGCACGCGTTGTACAACTACATGTTAGATCGCTACATTACATTGCCATACGTTAGACCGCCACACGTTATATTACTACACGTTGTAGATATATGTACACGTCAGGTTACAATATGCAGTGTATCTATGCATTAAATCGTCACATACTGTGTAGTTTCATATTATACTACTACATGCTTTATTTCCATGCATTGTACGACCACACGTTAGATTGCTATATGTTATATCATACCGTGTTATACAGAGTGTCCTAAAATACACACATTATTATTGTACAATTAAATAAATAAAATGGAGGAATGTTTGATGTCATGTTGACTATTCTGAAACTAGAAATATTAGTATAAACGATATAAAATATTTTTGACGTAAATAATAAATTATTTATTATAATAAATTATGTTTTCGTTTGATATTCAATGTCTCAATATTTATGTCAACTATATGAATGTTTAGGATGTATGGAATACTCTGTATTCTTGTATGTTATGTGGTCATATCTATCATTATTCCTACTTATCGCTAGTTACGCCAAAGGCGTTGGAAGATCATATTATTCCATGAAAACGAGGGAACAAAGCATAATATCGAACAGCAGGTGGTGTAAATAAATTTATTCCGTACGCTGCCGCGTTTTCTTCCCTCTATATCCATTCTCTTATTCTTTTCTATCAGAATATATAAACACGCGGTTCGCGACACAAAGGGCGGCGAGTAGGGTTCGTCAATTCAGATATTGAACGGCCAGATATCGAACTTGGAAAATATTTACAATGAAAACTCCCCGAGAAAAGCGGTATTCAGTTTGTTTGTATTTCCGTGCCACTCAAGCGCCCTGCCATTTTCACGAATATCGGTCGAACTTTAGAAACGATCGTCCTGAAAACTTTTACACGTCGCTGTATACTTACCGAGTGAAAAGTAACTTAGTCGTGTATAACTCTTTGACGAATCATTCGACACATCTCAGAAATTTATCTATTTGCTCGTGAAAGGGAATGCAGGATGCAATCTTGAAATATCTTTTGCAAAATGGAGGAGTTGGAGGAAGTTTTTTGGAAACACTTGTCGAAGTTTCTAGTTTGCTATTTTACTATTTTACTGCTTTACTGGTTTACTATTTTACTAGTTTACTGTTTTACTATATTTCTATTTTATTATTTTACTGTTTTACTGTTTTGCTGTTTTTCTGTTTTACTGGTTCATTGTTTTACTGTTTCAGTATATCAGAATTTCTCTATTTCACTATTGCAGGGTTTCTCTATTCCATTATTTTACTATTTCAATGCTTCAAAATTTCACTATTTCACTATTTCACTACTTCAATACTTCACTACTTCACTACTTCACTACTTCACTACTTCACTACTTCACTACTTCACTACTTCACTACTTCAATACATCACTACTTCACTACTTCACTACTTCACTACTTCACTACTTCACTACTTCAATACATCACTACTTCACTACTTCACTACTTCACTACTTCACTACTTCATTATTTTACTACTTTATCATTCCCAAGCGGTGATTCTTCATTTCCTTGCAATATGTAGATACAATTTTGAGGTTATGTACATTTCAAAATGTCGTATAAATGTAATAGATGTGAAACATGATACATGGTACCTTATAACTTATACCTTTCTGACACACATAGTAATTTATTCAAGATTCCAGAATTCACAGATGCTTCACAGCAAAATAAATTGAAAATCACCAATATCAACACACAGTCAAAACTTGAATAATCATTCATGAACAATACTTAACCACCCATCTGTTAATTTATCAATGTTATATTATTTTTAAACGAATCACCTTGCGTTACAAAAATGAGTCCACTTAAGAATCACTGTTTAAGTGTTTGTATAAGTGTTTGACACCATGAAGCCTATTAATTATGACTGTAAAGCAATAAACACTATAGAGTACCATATTCCCTACGAGTTCAAAAATATTTCTTCAGTTTCAGTTAAGGATTCAGACGTCCTAACTCTCACATATTAATATTTTTCAAGAAGTTTCTCATAATTGTTTAATAAAATTGTTCACCTTTCCCTACAATTCCCTTTCACATAAGTACGGTGGAGTAACCACGCCCTTAGGAGCACCCCGTTCAAGATTTTAAAATATCCTCCTCAATGCTCGATATGGAAAGTTAGCGCGGAGCAACCAGTAAAAGGATCAAAACTTAAATGAAGTTAGCGCTCGGATAGAGAATTCTTGGCGAACGGAAAGGAAATCGCGGGGTCGAGGGTGCAAGGGGAGCAAGGAGGCAAGGATTCTGCGGGCAATCGGGCGGTATACTTGCCACCTGCAATTCCTTCTTCTCCTCCTCTTCATCAGCGCGCCATTTTACCTCGTCCGCTTCCGAGTCGTTGCTGCACTTTAAATAATATTTTGCAGAACAGCCGATTCACAGAGGCACTGTTTTCCTGCTCGAAGAAACGTTTCACTTAAACCACCGTCCCAGCAAATTCATTTCCCCTCTAAGAGTCCATTAAGACTGTTACATCTTTCCGTACAATTTGTTTTGCTTTCCGAATGCCGGGACGTCCAGTCTATGGGGACGATATAAATGCGCTCGTACAAAGTAATCATGCAACTTCCTAGAACATTCTTACGTCGAAATGGGGTTGGAGATTAAAATGGTATCGGTTCTTAATTGCTGAAATGATTTTGTTTCAGGAGGAAAGGAAGGTGTGATTTCATGTGGAGCTACAGTGGCGCCAACTATAGTACTTAATTGTATTTAACTTTACTTGTTAGTAATAAAATTTAATTGTAATACTTGAATATAATACTTAGCTTAACAATAAAATTATTGGAGACAAGTACTGTTCATATTTGCATTATTTTTTGCAACTAATATGCGATGGATGTTCTACAATATAATTTTTATCTAATAGTAATTTGTGCAGGGCAGTGTTAATTGACTTATGAAGGACTAAAACTTCTTGCAATTTTTCTTTAACTTTTAGAATGTATACAATGAGAAGGTTGTATAGTATTTAATGAGAAAGGTAATTGCAATATTTTGCCACTAGTGGCGCCACTTGTGCCTAACTTAACCTATAAAGACTTTCATGGTGACATCTATTATTATTGGTGTTTTAATGTTCAAAATAAAATGTAATTAAAAACCATGTAATGACAATGCAAAAAATTATCTTCTTCATATACAGAGTGTTCCATAATAAATTTTTGCAATAATATAACCTTAAGAATAAATAACAGAACAATATTCTTGACTTGTATTTTCATATTCCTTTATTTTCCTATTTTTCGTAAAACCTCATTTAAAATTTGTATTTATAAAATAACATCCACCTAACAAAGTGGCTTCCATTTTTTTAAAATGAATTTTTCACCTCTTTTGATAATCAAATATATCGGTTGATTTCCCACAACTAATTGTCCGTATTAATTATAGCGGTCCACAATGAAGCCGAATATACAAAGCAAAGACACAAACAAAGGAGACAGTAAGAAACAAAGGATAAAGGACAAAGGATAGAAAGGACGGAGAATTGGATGCAAGAAAAGGAAGAGACGAAGCTATTTCCTTACAGAATGACACTTTGCCTGTAGATCTGAGACAGAGGTGGAAAGACTCTAATTCGCCAAGCAGAGGCTGCAACCAGAAAGTCGAGTTCTCTGTTCGCTTTTCGCCTTGATATCTAGATTCGTGACATGTCTCCTTCCTCCGTTCATTTACCCTTTGACGCGTAGGATCTTGCATCCATTAATTGTGGATTAGCCGCAAATGACATTCGAAAAGAGACTCCCGAAGATAACCGAATGTTTATTTTATTTTGTGCGGTGGGAGTTTAAACATTTCTAATTCCCTTTACACTTTTTTAATTTCTGGTATTTACAAGGGTTCAAATCTTTGAGTTCCTGGATTTCTAAATGTACGAGTCTGAATATTTAAGTCCTTAGATTTTTATATGCCATGATCTAAAAATCTCAAAGTCTGCATGACCCTAAGTTACTATGTGGATAGATGTTGAAAGTCCTACGTCTTCAAATTTCTAGATCTCCAAATTCTCATATTTCTAAATTTCTGGATTCTCAAATTCTTAAGTTCCCAAAATCCCATTTCTCCAAGTTCCTGAGTCTTTAAATTTCTATACAATAAAATATTGCACTTAAGCATTTGAATTGTACAATTTATTAGTACATTTTAATTGTGTACTTTAGATGTACAATTTATTAGTACATTTCAATTGTGTACTTTAGTTGCACAATTTATTAGTACATTTTAATTGTGTACTTTAGTTGCACAATTTATTAGTACATTTTAATTGTGTACTTTAGTTGCACAATTTATTAGTACATTTTAATTGTGTACTTTAGTTGTACAATTTATTAATACATTTCAATTGTATACTTTAGATGTACACTTCAGTACAGAAAGTGTAGGTTGAGCATCTCTTACATCGAATGGAGACTGTAAGGCAGGCAGATCACTTAAAGCGATATGATATATCATGACCCGAGCAAACAAAGATGGCGTGTTGTTTGAGATGCTTAAACACACCGATGGACATCAGGGTAATCTCTTGAAGTGACGTAATATGTTGCAACCTAAACAAACCAGTGTGGCGATCCTCCGCTTTAAGCCGTTATCACATTGTTTCATCACCTCCACGTTTCTTGCATATTATTTAAATTTATAGTTAGTTTAACATTATACTATAAATATTATATTTTACAATGGATCAATAAACAATACTTCAGTGTATAGATCAACAATTTTAACGTTCTTTGATGTTACTGTTGCAGCAAATAAACACGTGTTTGTAATTCAATAATCGTCCTTTAGCATTATTAACGGTATAACATTATTGCAATGTTTGCAAATGCATGGTCTAATATCGCAGTGGTAAATATCAACGGTAAAGTTTGCATTTAATGCTTCAGTGGTGCTAGTAACTGTAGATATTATCTGGTGTCACTATTGCTTGTTAATAGCGAACATCATAATTCATCGTACGATACATGGCTATCTGCCTGTCAACAATATTACTTGTAAAACAATGACTATGTACATTACTGAATGAATCTGATTTTCCTAGGAAATTCGGGAAGAGTACATTAAGAAATTTAAAGTTCTGTTCTTTTTTTTATAGCTGTACATATATTATTCATATGTACACATGTGAACAAAATAAAATAATGATAAATGTTTCTAGGCTCCATTATTATTGGGGTCATATATGTTTTATTTCAAAGGAATCGATGTACTATTGTTATATTTAATATACTTCACTTGCTCGTTTTATACACGGCCGTTTAATGCACTCTCGTTAAATGTCCGTTCTATTCGTTCGCGTAGGAATCCAACGCGTAGGAATCCAACGCGTAGGAATCCAACGCGTAGGAATCCAACGCGTAGTAATCCAACGCCTAGTAACCCAACGCGTAGGAATCTAACGCGTAGTAATCCAGCGGGTAGTAATCCAACGCGTAGAAATCCAACGCGTAGTAATCCAACGCATAGGAATCCAATGCGTAGGAATCCAACGTGTAGAAATCCAACGCGTAGTAATTCAGCGGGTAGTAATCCAACGCGTAGAAATCCAACGCGTAGTAATCCAACGCATAGGAATCCAATGCGTAGGAATCCAACGTGTAGAAATCCAACGCGTAGTAATTCAGCGGGTAGTAATGCAACGCGTAATAATCCAACGCATAGGAATCCAACGTGTAGGAATCCAACGCGCAGTAATCCAGCGGGTAGTAATGCAACGCGTAATAATCCAACGCATAGGAATCCAACGCGTAGTAATCCGACGCGTAGTAATCCAACGCGTAGAAATTCAACACGTAGTAATCCAGAGGGTAGTAATGCAACACGTAGTAATCCAACGCGTAGTAATCCATCGGGTAGTAATGCAACGCGTAGTAAGCCAACGTGTAGTAATTCAAAGCGTAGTAATCCGTAGCGTGTAGTGATCCAAAGTGTAGTAATTCAACGCTTCTCTTACATGAAGTATTCACATATGTCTCCCACCTTACTATTATATAATAGCTATAATATAATACTATTATATACCACAAACTTCTCTCACTCGTTTTGTGCACACCCGTTTAATGTACTCCCGTTTAATATACGTTCGTTTAATGCACGATAGAAACGTACATCTCTTACACGTGGTATTCACATATGTCTCCTACCTGACTACTATATAATTACTATTATATAGTACTATTATATATAATATACTTTTCTCGCTTTGTGCATACCCGTTTAATGTACTCTCTTTTAATATACGTTCGTTTAATGCACGATAGAAACGCACATCTCTTACACATGGTATTCACATATGTCTCCCACCCTATTTTATTGCTCATTACGTCACGTCTACCCAACGGGTGGACAACTCATGGGCGAGGCGCGTACATGATTTATTTTCGTTTAATGTCCCTGAGAGTCCGCACGAACGAACCGCAACGTGCATTAATCGAGCGCCTACTTCTTTCACGGAATCAGCATCAATCGTGCACAGGAATGTGAGGAAATAAATTGCTTCCAAACAAATTCCCATAATCCAGTGCACCACGAAAGTACATTACCGGTAACAAAATGTCCATCGAATTCCACTTAAAATCGACGGAGCTTAGTCGTTTTTTTTTCCCGGCAGCTTATACGGTTTCGGATCGAACTTTTTCTTCTATTCCCTTTTTGCATAAATCCCTCTGGGAAGGAGGTAAATTACAGCGCGTGCACAGTAATTACCACAGTATTCGCTTGTGTTCATGTTGCTATAGAGCTAATAACCGGTTCCTCCTTTTTCCCTGCATTTCCCTCGAAATTCCAGCTCGTGAATCGTCTCCGTTTCTCAACGCCTGTTGTTGCCTCGCTTCTTCGCACGTGCTCCGTTCTCCTCTCGTGCTCGGACGTGGCCAGGATCATGATGGCCCGTGGTTTCCTAGCTAACCGATAGCAATAATTCTAGGAAAATGCCGCGATAGATTCTCTCCGGTCCTCACTCGTGTCGTCATTATTTCTACGGCCGGTGGTCAATACGCTTGCACAGAGAACTTTGGCCCCGTACCTTCGAATAATCCCCGTTACTTTTATCGGATTCCTGTCGTGCAGTCATACACTCAGACACCAGAAAGTGTTTCCCTGTAAAATGGCGTACTCGGGCAGCTCTGTATCGTTGAAAAGAGACGGTCTATCGTTGTTACGATCCCTGCGGTCGCTATGAAAGTCACCAATGCTTTACGGAAATCTTTTGGTGGTTATCTTTTTATTAACTTCTGAGATTCCCTGCATCTGGCTTCGCTCGAACTTTGCCCGGAACGTAAATTGAAATTCGATCGCGTCATTCTCGTTGGGAAGTTCGCAAGATGGAGACACTCCGACTTAATTCACTCGGGATATTCTAGACAGCTTCGTCATCTCGGAATATTAGGAATCATTGAAATCGGGCGGGTGAAGAAACCTGTGTCACGTTCGACGTACACGTAGTTTCCCGATTTAGGGGCTGCTAAAATAAGTTCTTGCAGGAGATGAGTATTTATCTAGCAGCCAATACCATTCGTGTTCTTTTCTATATTTAACTTTCTTTTTACAGCTGCAGTTTCATTAATATTTGGGCAATGTAGTGTTTCTGCATTTATTGTTGCATACAACAAGAGATGATTTATATATTATACTATTTGTTTTGAAATTAATCATTTATTCCAGATTGAAGGCGTATGTGAATGGACATTTATCCAGCGGTTACCTTTTAGTATGCTATTTATATGTTATACTGTATATTTTAACATCAACCATTTATTTCAGATTGAAAACATGTAAATAGACATTTATCGAGTGGCTATCTGTTAGTATGTTATTTATATGTTATACTCTACGTATATTTTAACACTAATCATTTATTGCAGATTTAAAGCATATGTAAATGGATATTTATCAAGCGGTTATCTGTTAGTATGTTATTTATATGTTATACTGTATATTTTAATATTAACCATTTATTGAAGATTGAAAACATGTGAATGGACATTTATCTAGCAGTTATCTGTTAGTATGTTATTTATATGTAATACTGTATATTTTAACATTAACCATTTATTATAAAACATATGCAAATGAACATTTATGAAGCGATCATTTGTTAGTATGTCATTTATACTTTATACTATATATTTTAACATTAACCATTTTTAATAAAACATATGTAAATGTATACTTATCAAGCGGTCATCTGTTAGTACATCATTTATTAAACAGTTAATTATGCCGCGGTTATTCATCAAGCGTCTATTTATCAAGCGGTTAATCACATTTCACACCGCAGTCCTTTTTGTCGCAATTATGACGATTCAACGCTTCGTCGTAAGTAATTACAAGCGGAACGAACCAGGTAGAAGGCGAATGCGTAAAGTGTGCGTCGTTGAAGTCACTTCCGACAACATTCACGCGGCGCCTGCATAGATTACAACCAAGGAAAGCGAAGGACCGCGTAAAATGAATCGGTCGAGCATGAAACAGTAATGTACGAGCGTAACCGTAACAAGACATCCAGCTACGAATACAAAGCCTAACGCGACAAAACATGCGCTCGCGGATCTCACTGACTGTTAACCGTGATAATTGTAGTTTATAACGATTGTACGCTGTTGCTATAATGTCGCGACAGAAATTGTCGCGATTTTATGGAAGGCCGGCCGACAATCGAGCGATTTAACTCGGCACACCCAGAAAACCGGTGTTCGCGAAATTTATCGGCGCGTCAGGCTGTCGTTGTTACTTTCAATCGTTGAAAATTCGTTTCGTCGCGTGCTACGTCGCTTGAACTTATCATGATTCGAATCGACGAAAATTTATCGGATGCTGCTTTTCGAAATAAAGTACGAAATTGGGGGGAAACCATGCTGATGGGTATCTATGAAATTAATTAATTATAAGTCCTCATTCGGATTCATTTAGGTCGATTAATAATTGAAAAATTTATTCGATAGAAAGTAATCTAGATTTTACATAATGTTCAAAATTTTTTTCGGTGCTGCTGCTGTTTACAGAATCCAATGACCTCCATTTTGACCTCTAAGTGACCTTCAGAATGGTGCAAAAATATTTGAATGTATTAGAATGTATTATATTACCATTCTTTAAAAGAGAGCAAAACTAATATAATATAATACAGTATAGAATAAAGTATAGTAATGCAGTAGTTCATATTCAGGTTAATTTAGATTATGTTACGACTTCCATCATGGCCGACTTTACTTCCAATTTTTCGGTCAATATATAAATTATATCAACCTAAACAAATTGTTCTGAATTTGCAAGTGTACCGTAGTTTTTTCCTCCCCTTTTCAGCAGAAATTATAGAGAGAATTCTGTTGGAGGTAAAATGGAAACTAAGCTTCATATCAAACATGTAGGTATGTGGCTCGCTGCAGGCGTTATTTTATAAACGGCAAATTCAATGTTGATTATTTCAATAACCTGTCCTATCGAAAGCTCAATATCACTAATCTCATTGAAATACAATGTATGCGATCGATAGTAAATTGATTTCATACATAAAAACATAACCAAAAAATGCAATATGCATGAATTTATGAGGGATGTCCGATAAGTTCGAGCAGAAATAAAGCAAACACCGTTTTTCAGAGGAATTCATTTTTGCCTATCACTTTTTAGTCTTGAAGTTTTTTAACACCTTATATAATACTACGATTTTTTGTGAAATTGTTTCAATTTATTGAAATTGGAGTTTTAATATAGTTAAGTCATATAGTTAATCATTTTCTTGTTATTTCAAAATTTTCAGTTTGTAATTTAATTTTTATTTAAAAATAGAGAAGTTGAATTTTGTGTGTTCATTAAGTGTTATGAAATTATGTTAGATTATTAATTATTTTTCTGCTGTAAAACTTACTTCTATCTGCTTAATTACTGCTTTTCTGTTTTACTATTTTACTAGTTTACTTGTTTACTATTTCAGCATTTTTCTATTTTATTATTTTACTGTTTTACTGTTTTACTGTTTTACTATTTTAGTATTTTAATATTTTACTGTTTTGCTGTTTCACTGTTTCACTATATTAGAATTTCTCTATTTCACAATTACAGGGTTTCACTATTCTATTATTTTACTATTTTACTACTTCAATACTTCACTACTTCAATACTTTACTACTTCAATACTTTACTACTGCAATACTTCACTACTTCAATACTTCACTACTTTAATATTTCATTACTTCACTACTTCACTACTTCACCAATTCAATATTTTACTACTTCAATACTTCAATACTTCAATACTTCACTACTTCACCAATTCAATACTTCACTACTTCACTATTTCACTACTTCAATACTTCACTACTTCACTACTTCACTACTTCAATACTTCACTACTTCACTACTTAAATACTTCACCACTGCACTACTTCAATACTTCACTACTTCAATACTTCACTACTTCAATACTTCAATACTTCAATACTTCAATACTTCAATACTTCAATACTTCAATACTTCAGTACTTCACTAATATCTAATTTTAGACATTTAATTTCAACATATAATGTCTGTTATTTAATTAGTCTTGTTGTAATGTACATACAAATTAACACAATATTTATAGAACATGTGTTTCAATGTGCATGTGTTTTTATAATATATGTATAAGGTAAAACTTTATGTGATATGACACAGAATTGAGCATTGAATGCAACAGTTGACAGATGGACGTAATATGAATCCCATTACCTCGTACGCCAACTTACCAGACACGTAATAAAAGAGAAGAGTGATACCAAAGGTGTAAGACAATTTATTGAATATTCCTAAATAAACACAGCATCAAAGATGATGACTAAAGCCAACCTTGACAACGAAACATCAAAAGTCTCAAACACCCTTTAAAAGAATGTAAAATCATATTTCAGAGCATCAAAAACCGTGATCGATAAAGGTGTCACAAAATGTACAATGTCAACAGGTTGCTCCCTGCAGAAGCTCTATATCGCCCCGCTGAATAAAAGTGACAAGGAAGAAGCATTCGTAAGTGGTTTGCAAAAATTTGGCGAAGTAAATCGTTGTTTCCCTAACAAAAACATGGACAAAGGGAGAGAAAAAAAAATCGGAACCAGAGAGAAGAAACTGTCGCAATTTTATTTCTGTTTCGCGGTGGTTGTAGGGAAACGGTGCGGCTGCGTTACATAAAGAAATCCACGCGGTGCAAAAAAATTACGACGTTCCGGTCGTAAACGCCCACGCATTCCTTCACATCGTGAAACGCGTCGTAACGTGAAACGGGATTTACGATTGTGCGATTCCAGGATTGATCGACACAATGGAGGCTTATTATTGTTTCCCTCGTCGAAACGATTGCCTTGCCAATTCAATGAAGTACTTCTCCGTATCCGTCAGCGTTTACTGCATTCTTGACAAATGGCGGGAATTAATTCGTCGTACTGGAACGTGGAAAATTTTCAATTATCAATTTCATAATTCTGTACGATATTCCACAATCTTTCATTTACTCTTGTACAATTTTATTTCATTATTTCATCACAAGTTATTTCTAAAAACTTTCACTAATTATTCATACATCACAAATTTTATTTCTCTCTGAACTAAAAAGCAGCTGCATTGAAATGATTGACCTAACCTAAAAATCCTTGGACCTCATTGCTGCTGCAATAATTTTATTAATGGTAATTATGAAACTACAAGTGTGAAGGAAGGAGAAATGGCTAGAAACATTCATGTCAAATCGATCACTTTTAGACGCAATTATTAGTAATTTTACTTTCATCAAAATATGTTGTAGTTCACGTGAAAGTCGCGAGCCGCCATTTTAGGTAGACGAGTTGCGCGCGCAGCTTTCGGTCCAGACGCACGAAACAACCCATCACATTAACTGAACTCGTGACATTTTATAACAAATTGACGGAACTAAAAAAAATATTTTAAAACAGCCCAATCCTTCGTGAATAAAAGAAAAAAGAATTTAACTAAATCGGTTCAGTAGTTTCCGAGAAAAAAATTCATAAGTGAAGCCTATTTTCATAAGAATGTAAAATTGCAAACTTTGAAGATTTGTTATTTTTCAACTAATTCGAAACCGGCAAAATGATGACTTAAACCTCCCCTAAATTCACATGAATTACAACATATTTTGATTAGAGCAAAATCGCAGATGGTCACGTCTGATAGTGATGGATTTAACGTGGAATGATCGTGAACAAATTTCAAAATTTCAACTCACACTTCAAAAATCATAATTTCTCTGTATTTGACAATTTGAAAATTTGATTGTCCCACATTTGAATAAACTCCTCTAAGCCCCTTCAAAATACTTATGGATTATAACATATTTTGATTAGAGCAAAATCGCAGATGGTGATCGATTTCGCCATGGACCCATGAAACAAATGTAAAGGAAGAATAGAGTATGGCTAACTCTCTTTAAATATGTATTGTAAGAGGTAAGAAAGGTCATGAAAAGGAATCGTGGCTTATTGCAGCGACCTCAATCGGAGATACACTGTTATTCAGATCGATACAATTGTAGCCTTTACACATGAACACGTTCGAACCAACTGGTAAAGTTCCGTCGTAAGCAGGGCCATTCTTCAAGTTTACCCGAGGAAAAGGGGAGGTGTTCGCAAACTGTGGCATTTTGGAGTTGCGATCGTGTAGACGCAGCAGCGGATACGGGGCAGAACGATAGGTAACATCCCTGGGCGAAGAAGACTCATCGAGGCGTGAACGTTGAAATCGATGCGAAGTGAATACTACAAGGGGCTGAAGAAAATTTAAAGAACGCTCTCGACGAAAAGAGCGGTTTAGAGGGTGGTACCGGTTTCGTTGAAAAGACGGCCACGAAGAAGACAGACGGCCCCGAAACAGGTTGCCCGGGAAAAAGTGGTAGGAGAGACAAAGTAAATCTTAAGAACTAAAGAATTCGTATACGTCGACGGGGATCCAATATTTTCTCCGTAGCGGGCCAAGTTGTAGGGAAGATATCGAACGTAACGAACCGAATAGACACGGTATCGAATGTTTTGTATAACTGTGACGGGCAACTGTGCCCGCGAGGGCGCTACATGGATGTGCAAGCGACATGCACTCGACGCCACTGACGGCTCGTCAATCATTCGCCACGAAAATTTGATAACTTTTCAAGTTTCGTTTTATCTGTTTTTAAGTTTAGAGATTTGGGGTTTGTGGATTTCTCCATTTTTGGATTTTTTGAGTTTTAGATTTTCAGATTTTTACGTTTCTACGTTTTTAGACTGCTAAATTTATGGGCTTTTAGGTTTTTCGATTTTTCGATTTTAAGGTTTCTAGATTTCTTCCTTTTTTAGGTTTTTACGTTTCCCTAGTTCTAGGCTTTTAAATTTAAGGGCTTTTAGATTTTTAGTTTTTGTAAACTACTAGATTTCTATATTTCTACGTTTCTGCATGTCCACATTTCTACATGTGCACATTGTTACATGTGCACATTGCTACATGCCGACATTTCTATATGTCCATATATCTACATCTCCACATATTACCATGTCGACATATCTACATATCCACATATGTGCACATCCACATATTTACATGTCCACATATCTACATGTTCACATATCTACACGTCCGCATATCTACATCTTCACATATGTACATGTCCACATATCTACATCTCCACATATCCACATGTCCACATATCTACATCTTCACATATGTACATGTTTACATATCCACATGGCCACATATCTACATCTCCACATATCTACAGTGCCACATATCTACATGTCGACATATGTACACATCCACATATCTGTGTGTCCACATATGTACACATCCACATATCTGCATGTCCACATATCCACATGACCACATTTCTACATGACCACATTTCTACATGTCCACATTTCTAACTGTCCACATTAATAAATTGGATCATTTATATCATAGAAACTCCAAAAATGGACAAATTTAAACATGTCGTCATTTCTGAACTTGTCATGAATAATTTGCTCACGTGTGCTTAACTTATACTGCACTAAAAATCATCAAAATCGTACTCACTAAACAATGTAATAAAACTTGCATTACAAAAATAATAATACGTAAATTGCACTTACGTTTTTTAAACAATTTGAATACTTACAATTCTCTATAATTAGAACTGAATACCATCTCTTCTCAATCTTAATCCCTCTTCCCTGATATATGGCCACACCCAAATCCGTCTGCCGACCATATATCACAACTTTACATATTTCTATATATTCTACATTTCCGAACGACTAAATACCCAAACGATCAAATCCCAATTTTGAAGAGGCACTTCATATACCACCACGGTGCTTTATGCGTCATTTCAGATGAATCAGCATAGCGCACCATCCTCATTCGTTACCTTCAATCGCGATTAGTTTTCAGCTTGCCGCGAATATCGCTGTTGATCCACGTTGCAGTCTGTGTATGGCGTACGTGTTGGCTTGGGAGAAGAGGCAGGGAAACGAGGATGCACCTGCTAAAGCCAATGAATTATGACCACTGCTGATGCATCGTCTGCAGCTTCAAGTACAGCCAGCGTGACGGGCGTTGGTCATCAAAATGAGTCCTGTCACTATCTCGTCGATACTCCATTAAACGCGATACCGTCCAAATGCTGTAAGATATTTTGCAGCAGTATATAACAAAAATAAACTGATGTTGTGTCATGCTTGCCTTCGTTATTTCATGGAGATCGACAGGATTGTGCAGGCTGCTATTTGATTGCAGGGTCAAATCGCACACTCAATTTTTTTAAGTTCTTTTGCAAAATTTTTTGTAAAACACTTTAATAATGTGTATGTCATTTTATTTGTAGTTTTGTTCTGAACTTTTTTTAGATACTGTAAAGTTGGTGTGTTGGGGGATGAACTATGGAAGGGTTCCAACTGGTCAGAATGAAAACAGGTTTTATCTCCCTTTGGGACTTGACAAATTTAAAAATTTGTATATACGAAAATCACAGTTGCATTGAAATTTTGTTAAATCTGTAAACCTGCGAGTTTGTACATTTTTTAAATTTGAATTGTTAAATTTTTGTGTTTGAACTATGGTAGATTTCTGAATGTAAATATTGCAAGATTTTTTTATTTGAACGTTTGTGATTTGACAAGAAGGGTAAATGTAAATGTTAAATATGAAAATGTGATTTAAAAAAAAAATCATTATGAAAAATTAACATATGATTTTTAAGTAAAAATCATGATGAAAAATCAAAATGTGATTTTCAAGTAAAAATCATTACGAAAAATCAAAATGTGATTTTTCAGTAAAAATCATTATGTAAAATCAACATATGATTTTTAAGTAAAAATCATGATGAAAAATCAAAATGTGATTTTTCAGTAAAAATCATTGTGGAAAATCACATTTATAAATTGATTGATGTTAGGGATTTTTGTATCAGCAGAAAAATGTCATTAACGAACGAGACATTAAGGAATAGTTTTGAAGGTTATTGAATGTGCGTTCGTTAAAACTGAAAAATGTTCTGGGCATTCTGCAGAGTTCGTTAACGAGCTTTGTGACAGTGAAGCCGGAACGAATATCAAACCACAAAGAATTCAATCTATTATACAGAGGTGAGTATAACGGTATCTGAAATTCCGTCATAAAATTTACACTTAATTTTATTAACATCGTATAATTAACGGAATAATTATGTTCAAAGTACTTCATTACCTTCCACGTAAAAAATGCATATTTTTATCTGTATGATTTTTAAATTTTATTTTCGTATGAATTAAAAATGTAGCTGTCTAGTTATGCAGGTATACTAATAATTATCTGCACAGTATTGTTAATAGTAATTGAAAGTTATTAATACAATATCATTAAAATATTATGTTTAACAAATTTCATTGAAACATTCTGATAAAACTTATTCCACATGACCACCGGAAATTTTTACATAATATAATTAACGTCTAAATTTAGTCAAATTAACCCATTAACCTCAACGTTCCATTTTTGTAACGAAGCTTCATGCGCGAATAAAATTAATTATATCATTAAAAAGCGTATCATTCGTGCATAAAATTAATCCTAAAAATGGGACGTTGCCTATTTATGGATTACTGCTAATTATTTCCATAATAGGGCCAGTGCAATGTTTAAAGTATTCTTTACTATATCAATCAAAAAATTCGGAGACAGTTTCATGTTACTGTATTCAAGAACAAATTTATGTCTGTTAATGTATAAATCTGTAAATCTGTACATCCTTATATATATAAATTCACAAATTTACAAATTTACAAAGTTATAGACACAAAGTTATAAATTTATCAATCTACCAATCTACCAGTCTGTCAGTCTACAAATTTAGCAATCCATCAATCAACCAATCCACTCATTTACCAATTCACCAATTCATCAATTCAACAACTCAGAAATCCACCAAACCATCAAGCTACCAATTTACCAACATACTGATCTATAATCTACCCAACTGACAATGTAAAAATCTACTAGTTTACCAATCAAGCAATCTACCAATTTAACCATCTACTAATCAAGCATTTTATCAATCACCAATCCACCAATGCGCTAATCCACTTATCCACCAATCCACTGATCCACCAATCCACTGATCCATCAATCCACTGATCCACCAATCCACTGATCTTGCAATTCACTGATCCACCAATCCACTGATCCACCAATCCACTGATACACCAACCCACTGATCCATCAATCCACTGATCCACCAATCCACTGATCCACCAATCCACTGATCCACCAATCCACTAATCTATCAGTCCACTGATCCACCAATCCACTGATCCATCAATCCACTGATCCACCAATCCACCAATCCACTGATTCACCAATCCACTGATCTACCAATCCACTGATCCACCAATCCACTAATCCACTAATCCACTAATCCACCAATCCACTGATCCACCAATCAACTAATCTATCAGTCCACTGATCCACCAATTCACTGATCTACCAATCCACTGATCTTGCAATTCACTGATCCACCAATCCACTGATCCACCAATCCACTGATCCACCAACCCACTGATCCATTAATCCACTAATCCACCAATTCACTAATCCATCAATCCACAGATCTAGCAATTCACTGATCCACCAATCCACTAATCTATCAGTCCACTGATCCATCAATCCACTAATCTACCAATCCACTGATCCACTAATCCACTAATCCACCAATTCACTAATCCATCAATCCACTGATCTAGCAATCCACTGATCCACCAATCCACTAATCTATCAGTCCACTGATCCATCAATCCACTAATCTACCAATCCACTGATCCACTAATCCACTAATCCACCAATTCACTAATCCATCAATCCACTGATCTAGCAATCCACTGATCCACCAATCCACTAATCTATCAGTCCACTGATCCACCAATTCACTGATCCACCAATCCACTGATCCATCAATCCACTGATCCACCAATCCAGTAATCCCCCAATTCCCCAATCCACCAATCTACCAATCTACCAATCTACTAAGCTACCAATCTACCAATCTACCAAGCTATCGATCTACAAAGCCACCAATCTATCAATCTACGAACCTATCAATCTATCAATCTACTATCCCACCATCTAAAAACCTATCAAACTAATAACCTACTAATCCACCACACATTCTACCACCCTAAATATTAAGTACACCACTGCACACGTCAATACAAAATCAACATAAAAACACATTTCGAAAAAGACAGAATAACAAACATTCAAAGTTATCATAAACCATTCACTCCAACATATTTCGATTAAAAATAGCAGTTTGATAAACGGAAAGTTGTTTTCCCAGTTCTGGCGCTCACAGCGTTATTTATTTACATCGTTCAATCGATGCGATAAGTTTTATCCATTCGAAGCTATGCAACTTCTGAGTATAGCAATTTTTCACCGACCACATAATTTGAAAGTTGCGTTAGGTATACACGTTACAGGGCGCAGCCCGTATATTGTATAATACATAAATAGTTGGCGAATCTTCGCGGTCTAGAAAGTTCGGTCGCAACACGTGTGTAGTATTGGGCGCGTCTGGAACCTTCCAAAGCGAGCTTTAGACGGTCCGGGAAATTTCTGGATTTCTCTACTGGAGAAACAATTAAGCTAGTTTGAAACGTGAACGAAATATATTATCGACACCTCAACGTTTTATCGTTGAGTACGCGGTTAGGTGTGTGAATAATTATGCATGATGCGTACTCTATGGAGGTACTGGAAAGAGCAATTCTAATGGCGTTACAGATGTCAGTGATTATTGATGAGTCAAATTTTTGCACATGAGTTAGAAAATTAACTCAGTCAGTTTTATATACTCATTATGTATTAATAATGTAAAGATTAATCAATTTTAACACTTCATACACTTCATCAGAATAACATACATGGTACATTGGGACGTTTACGTCAGTGAAACTGTTTCTTGTTCAGAAGATATTCATTATTTTTACTTGAAGAAAATTATTGATTTTGAAAGTTGCTTTAACATACCACTGGTGAGTTCAGTGAATTTAAAATTTGAATATGAACAAAAATTCACAAACTTAAAAAAATTGAAAAAATTTCGGTCTTCATAGGAAAATTGGAAACCTAACCTAAAACTTGACAGTCACAGTTTATCAGAATGAACCTGGTACATTGGAATGATTAAGACTACTATCACTAAAAGTCTTTTTATAAAGAAGCTACTTATTTGTACTGAAAGAAAATTATAAATAATCTTTGAAAATTGCTTTACTGTATTTTAGTAGTATTTTACTAGTGAGAGATTTAAGCAACTTTGAACATTGAATATGAACAAAAATTCAGAAACACGAAAAAATTGAAAAATGGTCGCTTTTCATAAAAAAATTTAAAAACCTCTTTCTAAATTTGGAAATTTGGAAATTTGGAAATTTGGAAATTTGGAAATTTGGAAATTTGGAAATTTGGAAATTTGGAAATTTAGAAATTTAGAAATTTGGAAATTTAGAAATTTAGAAATTTGGAAATTTAGAAATTTAGAAATTTAGAAATTTAGAAATTTAGAAATTTAGAAATTTAGAAATTTAGAAATTTAGAAATTTAGAAATTTAGAAATTTAGAAATTCAGAAAATTAGCAATTTGGAAATTTAGAAATTTAGAAATTTAGAAATTTAGAAATTTGGAAAATTAGCAATTTGGAAATTTAGAAATTTAGAAATTTAGAAATTTAGAAATTTAGAAATTTAGAAATTTAAAAATCTGATAATCTGATAATCTAAAAATCTAAAAATCTGAAAATCTGAAAATCTGAAAATCTGAAAATCTGAAAATCTGAAAATCTGGGAATTTGGAAATCTGCAAATTCGAGAAATTTGCAATAAAAAAATCTGGAAATATGACAATTAATAAAAGTTTTCAAATTAAAAATTTAATCTGATAATCTGCAAATTTTAAAATTAGAAAAATTACAGAAATCGAAAAAATGTGTAATTCAGAGAAATGAATGAAATTGAAAATTTTATTTACAGAATTATAAAATAATTCACAAACAACAACAAAAGCAATGTGTCATATTTAATCAAATTGATTTCATAAGAAATTTTCCGTGAACCTTACAAAATACGCAGCTTCAACGCTGTCACTTTTGCTTGAATCCAGAAAAGGCAAAGTTGCAAGAACTTTGAATAGTTTCTCGCGTCCTTTATCTACCGACTTGTTTCCATTTTCTCAGTTATAATTCCTTCGGGCGTTGCTTGCTGCATTATGCTAGCTGACTTTTCTCTCTTCTGGCACGTCATTTTCGTACCGGAGTATTTATTTCGCCTAATTACATTTCGTTCGTTCCAAATCCTTCATGACACCGTTATAAATTACAATTATACTAAAAACGTATAACGGATACACAGGATCTTTCATTTTAATGTATTCACTATTAATTCTAAAAATATTCGCTGTTTAAAATATATTTAATATTTCTTTTTTTTATAACTATTTATATTTGTAAAATATGCTCTGTCTTTTTAGAACATATTTTGCTTTTACGAAAATTAGAGAATATTTCATTTGTTGAGACATTTAAAATGAATTATTTAAAATGAAGTAGGAAACAATTTGTTATGAGAAATTTCAACAAAATTATTTTAATTTGAGTAATAATAGAGAGACTCAATTTTGTTTGGAATTATTATAAATCATTCTTAAGTCATTTTTTTTTCGTTTAAAATAATAAATAATTTTATTGGATTTCGTGTTTTATGAGTTTACTTTTGTATTTCGTGGACAATATTTTTATATTATTATTGTGTAACAAATTATTTAAATAAAGGTTTATTGAGATATGAGCAAAATAAATAATTATAAAGAAATAGTTATTATGATTTATTGTAAGATATTAATCAAATAATTATTATGGTTTACTATTATCAATGCTACTTACTATTGTCAAATTATTACTACAATCACTATTATAAATAAGTAAAATAATTATTACAATTTATTAGAATCACTATATCAGTCAATCATCATAGTTTATTATAATCAATAGATTACTCAAACAATTATTACTATAATCAACGTATCAGTCATTAATATTTATCAATATATTATAGTACAAATACACATCATTATTAATAAAATAAAAACGTTCAAACGTAAAAATAATTCAAATACATTCCTCAAACTGTCAAGCAATCAAAGTGCAATGTGAAGATCTATGAAACACGTCTATTGAAGAAATCGTAAAGCGTGCAATTCACCATTCATTGACTTGCACTACTGAATTCATAATAGATTTTATATCTGTCCCAGAATTGACCCATAAATAAGTCATTTCTCGTTCTCCTGTTTGATCAATGAAATTGGATATCTCCTTGAATTATACTGCACTCCAAAATCGAAATCACATAGATCTATAAACATTCTTAACAAATTCTGACTAAATTAAATTGCAATTATTTCATTAGATTACTGTAAAACAATTAAAATACAAATTTTAAACAATTTTATTTTATTTTTATTTTTTGGATTTGAAAATTTGAGGATTTGAGGATTTCAAAATTTGAGGGTTTCAAAATTTGAGGACTAAAATTTGAGGATTTGAAAATTTGAGAATTTCAAAATTTGAGGATTTCAAAATTTGAGGGTTTCAAAATTTGAGGATTTGAAAATTTGAGGACTTGAAAATTTGAGGATTTGAAAATTTGAGAATTTGAGGATTTGAGGATTTCAAAATTTGAGAATTTGAGGATTTCAAAATTTGATGGTTTCAAAATTTGAGGATTTGAAAATTTGAGGACTTGAAAATTTGAGGATTTGAAAATTTGAGAATTTGAGGATTTGAGGATTTGAGGATTTCAAAATTTGAGGATTTCAAAATTTGAGAATTTCAAAATTTGAGGATTTCAAAATTTGAGGATTTGAGGATTTGAGGATTTGAGGATTTCAAAATTAGAGGGTTTGAGGATTTAAGGATTTCAAAATTAGAGGGTTTGAGGATTTAAGGATTTCAAAATTAGAGGGTTTGAAGATTTAAGGATTTCAAAATTAGAGGGTTTGAAAATTCGAATTATACTGCACTCCAAAATCGAAATCACATAGATAAACATTGTTAACAAATTCTGACTGAATTAAATTGCAATTATTTCATTAGGTTACTGTCAAACAATTAGAGTCCAAATTTTAAACAATTTTCTTATTTGCCATTTTTCAATAATTTTATTATCCATAATATATATTAATTGCTATAAATTCACTCCATTCTTTTTAGGAATGGAGTACATAATATATCATCCTAGAATAGTGGTTTATGACACTACCCGCGTTCATTCTCCGGTTCAAAGTTCAAAACCCTGCATGTCTGGGACATAACATACTCTGGGTTGATGCATAAGTCCATTAGAATGATTTATTTTTTCTAATAAAATGTGTGAACTATCAATCAGTTATATGTACATATATGTACATATTCACTCATACTGTTACCTTCACCTACTCATTTTTTTTTATTATTATAAAAATATTGAACAATTATACTCGTCAATTTTATATTTGTTTATACTCATATAAATTAATTTATTTAATTCATATAAATATTCATATATTCCTATTCATATAAATAAATATATTCATCAGTTTTCTAATATTTGTTATATTCATCATTTTATATATTTGATTAATCTTATTGTTTTCTGAAATTCCTTGAAATCCATGTGGAACGACTTCATATGCACATGAATTTACATTTCATAGTTGCACTTATTCATCATTTACTCTAATGAAATAATGTGAATAAAAAATGTAAACAATACAAATAAAATGAAATAGAAAAGAAAAAGGGATAATCTTACCCCTTTTATTTATTCATTTTTGTCCCTCAAATATTCTTGAAATCAACACAGAAAGAATTAACCTGTACATTAACCCCTTACCATACAATTTTCTGAATTATTGCTACACTTACTACTGAACTGAATACTGAACTATTGCTGCACTCACAAATATTGCTACAACTGAAGAAACTGTAAATACAGCACACATTCAGCAATCCTTGGTAACGCAGATTACAATCAGAATTGCACCAAAAATTCAATTGCACTGAAAATACGAATCTGGTTTATCACATTCGTCCACAATATGCGTCACGAGTGTATCATTGCAGCACAAGGGTTTACTTCACGTATTTATCAGCAGCACTTTCAATTTCCAGGTAAACGCGCAATTCCCAGCGATTAGTTTAGTGTTAACTCTATCGAAACATCCAGTATCTCCTAAATCCCTCGGTGGATCGCATTTTCGTTGATCTTGAAGCTGCATCAACCGAAATGGTGGCCGTAAATTCCACGAACCGGTGAAACGCGTCGGTAATCGACAGTCCGAATCATTGAGTTCCACGCAGACAATTAGCGAGTTCACTGTGGCTACGGTTATACCCTACAGGGAGTTTCTATATTGAGTCGTAAAAGACCCGGACGTAAACTGAGATAATGGGCCGACTTGGTCCACTTAAGACTGGGGGAACTTAGGGCGCGCGTTCATGGACAAGTACCGCAGCGACTCGTAACACTTGCAGCCGAAGGGTTCAAGTATGCTCGAATTTATGTGTGTGCCATATTACAGACGACGTGTTACGACCCGAAAGACCGCAATACAAGACGACAAGTCCATAACCTGTACCCGAAGTTACTTGTTACGCTTTGAATTACGTATGACCGGTCGCTTGAGTATCGAATGCTAGCTCAACGTTATTAGCCTAATTTTATTCACTGTATAGCACGGTTAATTTCATTGGCTGTGACGATCGTTGGTCAAATTTATTTTCCCATAATCGATTCTAACATAACTCATTAGCTGTTAGCTCGTTGTTAACTGCTTGCTAACATAACGATGATGTCAGTAGGGATTTTTGGAGGGTAGAAATAAGAAGGTAATGTAATCTTGTCAACAAGCAAGGACCTCCAAGGATTTTTATTGGGTCCACTTTTTTATTCGACCTTTGTGTATGAGAAATAATTATAATTATGAGAAATAATTAATGTTAACTGCTTGCTAACATAACGATGATGTCAGTAGGGATTTTTGGAGGGTAGAAATAAAAAGGTTATGTAACCTTGTCAACAAACAAGGACTTTCAAGGATTTTTATTGGGTCCACATTTTTATTCGACCTTTGTGTATGAGAAATAATTATAATTATGAGAAATAATTATTGTTAACTGCTTGCTAACATAACGATGATGTCAGTAGGGATTTTTGGAGGGTAGAAATAAAAAGGTTATGGAACCTTGTCAACAAGCAAGGACCTCCAAGTATTTTTATTGGGTCCACATTTTTATTCGACCTTTGTGTATGAGAAATAATTTTGGAAATTTTTTGATTTGCTGTTAAATGGATCAGAACGATTTTTATATTGTTTTGTTGCTATTTGGGGCAAGATTTTTAGGTAGTGGACTTGGGAAGTACAAGATGTTTAAGTAATGGACTTATGAAGTACAAGATGTTCAGGTAGCGGATTTATAAAATTATAAGTTGTATGACTTCAGTGTTTAAACAATTTTTAATCTGACTTGTTTTTCATACGATTAATAACCCTGCTATAGTGTGTTGTGAGGATGATAATATATCTATATATGTACATCGATATGTTGTATATGAATTAGGTAGTGATTATGTAGATTAATACGTTGGGCACCGCAGTGATAAGTAGTATACAGTGTATATGGTCAGACGTATAGCGTATATGGTCAGACATATGATACAGATTCATAACAAAAATATGCATTTAATCTTTTAATTTGATAGTGTATATCAAGAATAAGTGTTGTTAAAGAACTTTTGCTGTGAATAATTAATTTAAATTGAGTGTATATCTAATTGTGAGTAGTTCACATATGACCATAATGATGTTCAATGTATTAATCCTTTAAAGATCATATTTTAATCCGCTCATGTATATTATTATTTCAAAATTAAGACCCCTTAAAATTTCCTTTTCTTTTCATTCATTGTAAATAATTTAACTGAATTTGCAATGTAGGTCATCGATGACCAGAATGATAGTCAATATGTAAATGAGTGACATCTATTGAATATACATGTATGTAAATTTATGTCTGTATCTACTGTGGTTTGATGTGTTTTTGTATCTACTAGTTGTTTATGCAGCTGTATTAATACTGAAACAAATCTAGTCTTATTTTGCCTACTTAAGATACGTTTTTTTGGAATAATAACATTCATGATTTGGAAACTAGTCTACAAATCTTGAAATAAAAAACCTAGGAATTCAGAATTCTAAAAAAGCAGCAATATAACAATTTGGAAATTTAAGAATCTAAAAATCTAAAAATTTTGATATCTAAAAATCTTGAAATCTAAAAATCTTGAAATTTAAAACTCTATCAATCCATCAATCCATCAATCCATCAATCTAGCAATGCACCAACCTAGCAATCTAGCAATCTGCCAATCTAGCAATGCACCAATCTAGCAATCCACCAATCTAGCAATCTACCAATCTAGCAATACATCAATCCACCAATCTATCAATCCACCAATCCATCAATCCACCAATCCATCAATCCACCAATCCACCAATCCATCAATCCATCAATTCGTCAATCCATCAATCTAGCAATCCACCAATCTAGCAATCTGCCAATCTAGCAATCCACCAATCCACCAAGCTATCAATCTACTAATCTATCAATCCACCAATCCATCAATCCATCAATCCGTCAATCCATCAATCTAGCAATCCACCAATCTAGCAATGCACCAATCTAACAATCCACCAATCTAGCAATCCACCAATCTAGCTATCCACCAATCTAGCAATACATCAATCCACCAATCTATCAATCCACCAATCCATCAATCCACCAATCCATCAATCCACCAATCCACCAATCCATCAATCCATCAATCCATCAATCCATCAATTCGTCAATCCATCAATCTAGCAATCCACCAATCTAGCAATCTGCCAATCTAGCAATCCACCAATCCACCAAGCTATCAATCTACTAATCTATCAATCCACCAATCCATCAATCCATCGATCCGTCAATCCATCAATCTAGCAATCCACCAATCTAGCAATGCACCAATCTAACAATCCACCAATCTAGCAATCTACCAATCTACCAATCTAGCTATTCTCCAATCTAGCAATCCACGAATCTGTCAATCCACCAATCTATCAATCCACTAATCTATCAATCCGCCAATCTATGCACCTAACAATCTATCAACGCACCAATCTATCAATCTACTAATCTATCAATTCACCAATCTATCAATCCATCAATCTATCAATCTAAAAATCTGTAACTGATTAACTCAAACAGTGTATTCACCACCTCAATACCGTACCACTCAGTTTAAAACTAAAAACAAGAACAATATTATGAATCATACAAAAGATCCACGTAGAACGTATCGCATAAAGAAAAGCATAGTCATTGTTCCGTTCCGTGCGGCCGAAAAATTCGCTATATCTTTTGTTCCTAAGTTAGGTTGTCTTGAAAGTTACTTGCCACAGTCGGGTCTGCCAAATCTAAAGTAGTTCGAAAACGCAAAGCGGCGCAAAACATATCCAAGCGATTCACTCCCGGTTGAAAGTTCGCGTCTACGTTAGGAAAAAGAACTACGAAATGCAGTTGGTTGCGGGAGCTTCCGATTCACGGCAGCACAGGAAGTCGACGTGCATTTCTTGCCCGCGAAACTTCTGCCCGCGAGATACTCGTTTGCGACGGATGCGAAACACCGCTACACCGAATGACAGCTTCTGTTGTGCTTTCTGCCTGTTAGTTTGCTGAATACGACGGATTCGGAAATACAACCGAACAAGTCATAAAAGGTCGGAGAACAACACTCACTTTTATGCTTGCTAACTTCTTTAACTTCACTTTGTAGCTTACTGCGATTACGGAGTGTTATGTAACGTTTGTTATATTTTAGAGTGGGGTTTATTGTGGAGTGATTTTTGGGTTGTGGTTTACAGGGTGGTGTTTTTGTAAGGGACAGATTTTATAATGGAGAGGATTTATACAGAGATCTATGAAATTTATGAGATTTGTGGGATTATTGATGTAATTGGGATTTTAGTCTGAGATGGCTTAGATCTTTTGGATTTATTGATATGTTATTGATAATTTATTGATGTTTGAGGATAGGGTACTGAGTGAGATTTAGGAGCATGGAAGTTTGGATGTTATAGAATATGAAAATTTGGAAATTTGTTGAGGAGATTTGGGGATCTGATGATGTCAATATTTGTGGATTTGAAGATTTGAGAATTTGGGGATTTGAGAATTTGAGGATTTGAAGGTTTAAAGACTTCAGAATTTGGGGATTTGAAGATTTAATGATCTGAAGGTTTGGAAATTTACGAATTTGAAAATTTGAGAAGTTGAAAATTTGAGGGATTGAAAATTTGAGAATTTTAAAATTTGAGGGATTAAAAGTTTGAGGATTTGAAAATTTGAGAATTTCAAAATTTGAGGATTTCAAAATTTGAGGGTTTGAAAATTTGAGAATTTAATAATTTGAAGATTTGGAAATTTTGAGAATTTGAAATTTGAAGCTTTGAAAATTTGAGAATTTCAAAATTTGAGGATTTGAGAATTTGAGAATTTCAAAATTTAAGGATTTGAAAATTTGAGAATTTCAAAATTTGAGGATTTGAAAATTTGAGAATTTGAAAATTTGTGGATTTTATAATTTGAGAATTTGAAAATTTGAGGATTTGAAAGTTTGAGGATTTGAAAATTTGAGGGTTTGAAAATTTGTGGATTTGAGGATTTAATAATTAGAAGATTTGGAAATTTGGAGGATTTGAAAATTTGAGGATTTCAAAATTTGAGGGTTTGAAAATTTGAGAATTTAATAATTTGAAGATTTGGAAATTTTGAGAATTTGAAATTTGAAGCTTTGAAAATTTGAGAATTTCAAAATTTGAGGATTTGAGAATTTGAGAATTTCAAAATTTAAGGATTTGAAAATTTGAGAATTTCAAAATTTGAGGATTTGAAAATTTGAGAATTTGAAAATTTGTGGATTTTATAATTTGAGAATTTGAAAATTTGAGGATTTGAAAGTTTGAGGATTTGAAAATTTGAGGGTTTGAAAATTTGTGGATTTGAGGATTTAATAATTAGAAGATTTGGAAATTTGGAGGATTTGAAAATTGGAAAATTTGAAAATTTGAGAATTTCAAAATTTGAGGGTTTGAAAATTTGTAGATTTGAAAATTTGAGGATTTGAAGACTTATCTTGGGTATCTCAAAAGTTTGAAAATTTGAAGATTTGATATTTTCAAGGTTTGAAAATTTGTAACTCTATAAATTCAAAAACTTGAAAATTATAAAACCAAAAAAAGAATTGAAAATGTATAAATTTCAATGCCTCCAATTTTGTAAATTTAAAAATGTTCAACCCTCCAAACCCTTAAATTATAACAATTTTCTAACTATGCAATCTTCCAAATTCCAAAACTTGATAATTACATCTGAAAATTAAAAAATAAGGCAATTTAAAAAATGTAGAAATTTTCTCACAATTTCAAACCACAACAATAAGTGAACTCAGATAAAATAATTATACAAAAAATGTTACTTGTAAATACACAACCTTGCATTACATATTAACACATATTAATAAAATATTATAGGATTATATCGCAGATTAAGTGATAAGATCTTGAAAATTTGTATACCATTTAATCAACCGTAGTATCTTAAAATGTTTTCGTCAACCTTCTCTTTATACCTTTTAAGTACCTGTACCGGAGGGCCTGAAGGACAAAGACAAACTTTAATTTGTCGTCTCGTTAAGCAAGTTATCAAGGAACACGGAGCTCCCACTATTTCACTCAACTTGATGAAATAATTGTTCCAGGTTAATGTCGAACGACCTTTCAGGCATCGTCGTTGTTTCCAGCAGATATACAGGGTGCTTCAAACTTGATGCTACTAAGACAATCCATATACAAAAATTAACCAAAAATGTACAATTAAATTTTTTCGTAATAAGCTTTATTTTTAAACAAAATTGTTGTGAACTAAATCATGTGCTCAAATAACGAAATAATATATAAGCAATGTTCAATAAAATTTTGAATAATCTTTTGTATTACTTGCTATATTAGTCTCATTAAGTAATGGATTTACCAATACAATTAATATTTACTATTAGTCAGTCTTCAAAACATTATTAATGTAAGCACTGATGTAATGCAATCAAAATTCAAAATCAATAACTTCATTCCCTAATTAATGTTTTCTAAATAAAATTTGTCTAAGTAAAATTTCTAAGTAAAATTTATCGACTTAATTTTTAATGTCAACTCTTTCAAAAATACTGGAACGTAAATTGAATTTGTGTCACACAAGAAAAAATGTCTTCACGTAGATTCAGTTCTATCTTCACCAAATCAGAAACGTCCTGTACATCCCTCGACTACATTCGGTTATTTTCGCGGTGTCGTCTCTGTTTTGTCCGCAGGTCGAAACGGCAAATTATTCATCTGTTTCTCTTGACGATGGTAAAAAGAGAATAATCATAAATCGTTCTAAATACAAGGCGACACCGTTGCTCATTTTCAGCGAGGCAATTATTTCTCTCGTCGCGTTGCCCGGCAATTACTTTGCCCGATAATTTTTCAAAGGCGGACGTGGCGACATTTCAGGAGAACGATATTTAGAAGTGCATTGGCTACGAATTCAACGTGGCTTCCGTTATATGGATAATTAGCAAACTCAACGTACCGAAGCAGCCCCGCCATTGAAAATTCTGCTAACGTAATTATTCTGTTTAATGTTTAACGTACTTGCCAGAAGAAGCAGCGGCGTCGTCATTATTCCGGTATGCATCAAACCGAGAGACGGTAACTAGTTTTATTTATTAATCATTTTGTTATTATTCGCTTTGTTCTGCTGACGATGTATACTCAGTCACGCGATATCGCGTGATTCATTAACTCTTCATTGTCCGTTGTCATTGGTTATTGATATTCTTATTTAATTTAGATTGAAATTTGTGTTGGATTATGATATACTGCATTGAGATACCATATTCTATTCAGTTGAATAGGAAGATACTATTGTTATACTATATGTGGTAGTAAATAACTATTTCACTATATTGGTGTAGTATTCTTCTACTATATTGCACTGGTGTTTTGGTAATTTACTACTTTACTACTTTACTATTTTACAGTGCAACTATTCTGTATTACTATAATAGAGTATTGTATTATAATACAACTGTTTCACTATTTTACAACTATACTACTGAACCACTATACCGCTAAAGCACTATACTACTACACTATTGTACTACCATACTACCATACTACCATACTACTATACTACCATACTATTATACTGTTATACTACTATACTACTACACTACTCTACTACCATACTACCATACTACTATATTACTATACTATTATACTGTTATACTGTTATACTATTATACTATTATACTACTATACTACTATACTACTATACTACTACACTACTACACTACTACACTACTATACCACTATAACACTATACTGTTATACCTCTACACTGCTAAATTATTACACTGATACACTTCTATACCATGGTACTACTATACCACTATATTACTCTTCTACTATTTTAATACTTTACAATATTTCTATTTTACTTATTTACTAATTTATTAGTTTTCCAGCTTACTATTTCACAAATTGATTATTTTACTATTTTACTACTGTACTACTTCACTATTCAACTAAACTACTATACTACTGTACAACTACTTTACTATTCCATTACTCTACTGCTGCACAATTTTTGTATTTTGCTAATTTACTAATTTATCAGTTTACTAGTTAGTATTTCACAAATGGATTACTTTAGTATTTTACTATTGTACTAATTCACTATTCAACTAAACTGCTATACTACTATACATCTATTTAACTATTCAATTACTCTACTGCTTTTCAATTTTTGTATTTTGCTAATATACTAATTTATCAATTTCCTAGCTTACCATTTCACAAAGTGATTATTTAACTATTTTACAACTATACTACTTCACTGTTCAACTAAACTTCCATACCACTGTACAACTATTTGACTATTCTATTATTCCACTGCTTTACAATTATTGTGTTTTGCTAATTTACTAATTTATCAGTTTGTTAGATTACTATTTCACAAATTTATTATTTTACTACTTCACTATTCGACTAAACTACTATGCTACTGTTTTTACTACACTACTATAACTACTATACTACTACTATAAAGTTATTTATTCTTTAGCTACATATTACACTATTCTACAATTTAAATAACGAACAGTATATAATTTTCTTGTTGAAAGAAAAATTCAAAGAAAATTCAAGAACATATAAATTTGACAACTTTCAAATTTGGAAATATAGATTTAGAAACTTGACTGTCTAAAACACTATAAAACGCGGCAATATTGAAAATAAATGAATTCAAGAATTTAAAAATTTTAAAGCTTGAGGTCAAAAAATAAAGAAAATTTTGAAGACATAAAATTTAAAATTACTTGAAAATAAAATTTGAGAATTAGAAAATGTTCCTCATATATCAAACACACGTACGTAATAAGAATTCGTAGTAAAAATTTCTGCAACGAGTACAATCTTTTCAACAGAATTATGAAAGCTGCATCAAGTCCAGCCAATAACGTGGCTCTGATGTTCCAACTACCATGAAAGGGTACCATTCGGTGAAACATGGACATTTTACTTTTTACCATATGCATATGAACTAGCATGTCAAACAGAGCAAACGTGGATCTAGAAAAACTGACGAGGACGACTCAGCGTTCCAGCATCATTATTTCCGAAATTAAAACCGGATATATTCAACGCAGTTAAACGAATTCGTGAAGTAATTTGAGTTCCCAGTGAATGCAAGGACATAAATTTTATTCGTAATGCCAGAACACAATTTCATTAAGAGCAACGGAAAGAACAAATTTCAAGCAAATATTTGTTAATTAGTCATACGTAATGTGCAGTGATTTTTTATTCAGAATCTAGGTTAAACGACATGTTTTACCTGTGTATTGATCTTTCGGAGTACGGGCAATACGGTTTTTAAAACATTTAGCTACATATTTTTCACTACCCTTTGCTCGACCGATTCGAAAAGTTTCATTTTTTAGCTTGGAAACGCAACAGAGCACGCGTTTCCTCTTTATTCAGAATGCACTTCCGGATACTCGTATGCTGTCAATTGTTTGTGTTTGAAAATATTTCAAACATTTTGCATATTTCTGCTGAAGCTTACAATGCCTACATAAAAAGATTTTTACTAATTTAAATTTTATTCGTAGAATCCTCCAAATATTTTAATGATATATTATATTTTATAGTGTACAGGGTGTTTCATTTTTATGGTGCTGAATATTAGGAATACATTGCGGAAATGCAATATAAATCGTTTTCGTAGAATCCGGAAAATATTTTAATCATCAAATTTTATTTTATTTTATAATATACAGGGCTTTTTAAAACTTGATATGTGAAACTTGATATGCGAAACCTAATATTCAAGAGTTAATATGTGGAATTTGATACGTGGAACGTCACATGTGGAACTTGATATGTAAAACTTAATATGTCAAACTTGATAGGTGACACTTGATATGTAAGACTTGATATGTGGAACTGGATATATAAAACTTGAAATGTGAAACTATATATGTAAATCCTGATATGTGAAACCTGATATGTGAAACTTCATATGTGAAACTTGATATATAAAACTTGATATGTGAAACCTGATATGTGAAACTTGATATATGACACTCGATATGTAAAATTAATATGTCAAACTTGATTCATGACACTTGATATGTAAAACTTGATACGTGGAACTGGATATATAAAACTTGATATGTGGAACTGGATATATGACACTTGATATGTGAAACTAGATATGTAAATCCTGATATGTGAAACCTAATATGTGAAACCTGATATGTGAAACTTCATATGTGAAACTTGATATATAAAACTTGATATGTGAAACCTGATATGTGAAACTTCATATGTGAAACTTGATATATAAAACTTGATATGTGAAACCTGATATGTGAAACTTCATATGTGAAACTTGATATATAAAACTTGATATGTGAAACCTGATATGTGAAACTTGATATATGACACTTGATATGTGAAACGTGATATGTGAAACTTCATATTTGAAACTTGATATGTAAAACTTGATATGTGAAGCCTGATATGTAAAGCTTGATATGTGTAATTTGATATGTGAAACTTGATATGTGAAACTTGATATGTCAAACCTGACGTGTGAAATTTAATACGTGAAATGAAATACTTTATTCTGAAGATCAAGTGACGATCTAGGGATTTTCTAGTAATTTTCCGCATTGCAAAGTGTTATTATATTTTATAATGTACAGGGCGTTTCATTTTTATTCCGCCGAATATTAGGAATACATTTGTAAATGCAATCTACACATAATATTAAAATTTTATTATTACAATGTCAATCCAGCTATCGAAATTATTTTATTTGTAGAACACATTTGAGCTAGTCTAACTCAAGTCTATGACATTTTTTAAAAAATGTCGACAAACAATTATACAACTCAAAAATCGATTGTACAAAAAATGGCAAAAATTGAATTTTAAGAATGTATGTATCAAAGAAGACCAGACTTATAAAGTAATTTTTTAACCGTAGACTATATCAAAGTTCAGCCCGGACTATAGCAATTCCGCCGTTGATATTTTTATAAAATAAAAACAGTTCTCACATATAAATCGATTGTACAAAGAGAAATGATAAAAGTGAGCTCAGGTTAGTCCGACTCTCGGTTACAGAAATAAAGGAGCGGATCAAAAAGGAGCCGGAAGACAGGTTAACAATTGAAAGGAACGGTCTATTGTGTTGTTGAAAGGGTGGAAAATGTTGTTGGACGATAGCAGCGAAATAGGACACCCTGTATACTATGATGCACCATCGACTTGAACGAGGACACGCGCTGCGACAGAAGTTCCCTGTCTCTTTCCCCTGAACCGAGGCCGAGGTCGAGACTGTGTCCGCTGAAATTTCTGTGTTACGCGAGCGACGTCCATTAATGAAAATCGATTACCCATCAGAGCCGCTGCTTACACCGATGCGCGTCAAAAGCTCATGCACATATGTATATCTGTAGCCCTCATCAGACGATGCTACCACGTTCACGACGACTATACCTGTCCCAGCTTATGTACGCTAATTCCCGGGATTCCATGAGTCGCATTAGCTTAACGAAAACTGCCTGCAAGTCGAGCAGACCGACGTTTTTCACTCGTTTAATCCTTTGGTGTTCTACGGGAAGCGAATACGTCGAAGAACCAGAAATGCGAAACATTTTTCAACAATTGAGTGTGTTAGTGAATTTGTTTTTATTGGGGGTTTTTAGGTGGAAATTAATCTGAAGGCGTTTTATTGAAGATTTTGTTAGGAAGGACTCGAGGAATAGATTATATTTATAGAAAAAATTGGTCTTTCAACTTAATTGCGATTTCTGACGATAAGGTTTTGTCAGCATTTTTGAGTTTTTAAATTTTTTGGTTGTCAAGTCTTTTAATTTTTTATTTTTTTCTTAGTTTATTGGTGAGCTTACAGTTTTCAGGTCTTCAAATTTGGAAGCTCTCAAATATTCTAGTTTTATAATTTTATATGCAGTTTTCTGGTTTTCTAAAATATTCAAGTTTTCAAATTTTTCAATTTTCAGTTTTCGATTAATTTGCCTCAACAAAATTTTAGATTTTAATTATTGTAGCTAATGATATTTTTAGATTAATAATATGTGGACACCGTTCCCATACTAATTATTAGTTTCAAGCAGCTTTACTGGTAAACACTACGAGTTTGCTGAATCGATTTTAATTTTAGTGCTCTTTAACATTTCGGAGAAGCAGTTGAAAGAGAAACTTGATAATCCTTCTGCGGTATTAGTTTGAAGTTTAAATCCGAATCATTAAGTATCCGACTTTCATGTTAACTTGCTAGCAGAAATATCAAAACATTTCATATATAGTTGCGTGTGTAATTGATTATTTTCTTTAACAATTTGTGTTAAATTATTTGAGAATTATTTTGTTTATGTTTAATAAAATATATACAGAGAGATTCGTATGTGAAATGATATATGAAACTTGATATGTGAAACTTGATATGTAAAACTTAATATGTCAAACTTGATACGTGAAACCTGACATGTGAAATCTGGCATGTGAAATCTGATATGTGAAACTTGATATGTGAAACTTAATATGTGAAACTCATACGTGAAACCTGATATGTGAAACTTGATATGTAAAACTTAATATGTCAAACTTGATATATGAAACCTGATATGTGAAACCTGATATGTGGAATTTGATATGTGAAACCTGATATGTGGAATTTGATATGTGAAACTTAATATGTGAAACTTGATATGTGAAACCTAATACGTGAAACCTGATACGTGAAACTTAATGTGTGAAACTTAATATGTGAAACTTGATATGTGAAACTTGATACATAAAACCTGATATATAAAACACGATATGTGAAATGTGATATTCAAAACTTGATATATGAAATGAAATACTTTATTCTGAAGATCAAGTGACGATCTAGGAATTTCATAGTAATTTATCGCTTTGAAAACTTCCAGTAACCCAAAGATTTCAAAATTTATAAACTCAAAAAAGATTTGTAAATTTAGAAACGCAATGATTTGAAAACTTGAAAAAAAAACTAAAAAGAATTCCAAAACAAAGCTAAAAAACCCAACATTCATAACCAAAAAAAAAACATTTATTTCTGCTCCAAAATAAATTTACATACAAGAAAAAAATGCACGTTAGAAATGTCCCAAAAACTGTCGAAATTTGCCATTTCAATAGCAGTGATTCAAGATAGGTATCTTTCTATCTGAACGGACATCCACAGTCACCCAGACACTCGCTAGCTGTTTTGTTTTCGGGACTGCGTTTCCGGTGGCAGCAAGTATTGGTTCGTGTTGACCGGGCGCGTCATTTCGACTCGCAACTTTTAGTCACTCTGTTTCATTGTTCTCGAAAGCTTTTTTTTTCATTTTTAAACGTGGTGAATCGTCGCTGTATCATTCGTACGTAACGACCAGTCAAAGAGCACTACGGTATATGTATACCTACAAACATTCGCAACCAATTTGTTTGATTCGCGTTTGTTCGTTTCTGAACTCTCGTACTGCTGTCGAAAAATAATGTCAAAAACATATTCAGATTCGTAACAGTATTGTTCTTTTATAATAAAAACGTATGTGTCAAAATTGTGATACTTAAGGACACTTGTACTTTCAAATGTTTAGTTGTAAATATTATTATTTTTATTGTTTTTGTTACTTTTTTTGTTAATGAGTTTTATTGGTATTTTAATAAATATTGTGTAGGATTGTTTAGGGAATTATATGATGTATAATAAGTATACAATTTACAGATTTATATATTTTTATGTTCTACGTTTGTATACAAATTCCTGAATATATAGATCTTTACTTATTATTAATTGTTATTACCTAAATATGTAAATTTCCTAACCTCAAATTTCCGCTTGTACTAATTATCAAGGGTCAAATTTCCTAACCTCAAATTTTCAAATATACTGAATGTCAAGGACCAAATTTCCTGACCTCAAATTTTCAAATATACTAATTCCCATGTGTCCAAAATTCCTAAACTCAAATTTCTAAATTTTCCAAATGTCAAGGGTCAAATTTCCAAATATACTAATTCCCAAGGGTCCAAAATTTTCTAAACTCAAATTTCTAAATTTTCTAAATGTCAAGGGTCAAATTTCCAAATATACTAATTCCCAAGTGTCCAAAATTCCTAAACTCAAATTTCTAAATTTTCTAAATGTCAAGGGTCAAATTTCCAAATATACTAATTCCCAAGTGTCCAAAATTCCTAAACTCAAATTTCTAAATTTTCTAAATGTCAAGGGTCAAATTTCCAAATATACTAATTCCAAAGTGTCCAAAATTCCTAAACTCAAATTTCTAAATTTTCCAAATATCAAGGGTCAAATTTCCAAATATACTAATTCCCAAGGGTCCAAAATTTCCTAAACTCAAATTTCTAAATTTTCTAAATGTCAAGGGTCAAATTTCCAAATATACTAATTCCCAAGTGTCCAAAATTCCTAAACTCAAATTTCTAAATTTTCTAAATGTCAAGGGTCAAATTTCCAAATATACTAATTCCAAAGTGTCCAAAATTCCTAAACTCAAATTTCTAAATTTTCTAAATGTCAAGGATCAAATTTCCAAATATACTAATTCCCAAGTGTCCAAACTTCCAAAATTCAAATTTCTAAATATACTAAATGTCAAGGGTCAAATTTCCTAACCTCGAATTTCCAAATATACTAATCCCCAAGTGTCCAAATTTCCCAACCTGAAATTTCCAAATATACTAATCCCCAAGAGTCCAAATTTCCTAACCTCAAATTTCCAAATATACTAATCTCCAAGTGTCCAAATTTCCTAACCTCAAATTTCTACATATACAAATTTCTGAACATTCTAAATTTCCCACTCCAAAATATCTAAATACCCAAAGTCCCAAATTAAAAAGCTAAAATCCTTGTCTCTGTCTTTGTCCTGACCAAGACAACACAAGAACAGAATATGTCCGCCAGAGCTCGCAAAAATCCCAAGTTTGTCAGCAGACTTCGAAGAAATGAATCGAAATGTTTGAAGTAATGATTCGTTACTGTAATTTGTCGATATTTTATCGGGAACAAGTGTCTGCAGACGGTCGGTTGAATTTCTTTGGCAACGAGGAAGCTGGTTCAAGAAGATAACAGAGCACTTCTGGAAGGCGTGCCGACCGAAAAACTTCACGCCAGGCTATAAAATTCTGAATGGCGCGAGAGTCGAGGACAGAAAAATCAATTAGACTGCCTCCGACAGCCACGTCGCCATGATTCAGGAAACCGATAAATCTGAGCTCACCGACATCAGCACCTCGGCTGAAATCTTGAGTATCTAGCATCGCTTGTACGGCCTCGTTCTCTTCTTCGACCTTTTCACTTCTAGTTCCTTTTTTGCCTCGCAGGGTAAATGGCGTGATGAACGCCTAACCACGATGGGATCGCGATTTTATTGAGGAATCAGTGTCTCCGATGTGAATATCGATGTAATTTCAAGTGAAATTTGTTTTGTGTTCTGGAGTGTTTTGGATGTTTTGTGTGGGGTTATTTATTCTGATTATTGGTGGTTTTTGTGTTTTGATGAATATTCTTATTTCTATAATTTAGTTAAAATTAGAGTGGGTATGAGTGGGTTATAAGAGTGGGTCTGTTCAATAGAGTGTTTTTGTTTTGAACTGAAGCTATTAAAATTTTTGCAATATGTGGAAAATGGTGGTACATTTTGCAGTTTGTAGATTTGTAAATGAGTCTGTGTAACTTTGGACTTTTGGGACTTTAAACTTTTATAATCAATCAGTTTTTATATTTTTTGATTTCTATATTATGAAATTACCTAATTACCAAGTCACGAAATTTTTAAGTTTCAAAGTTTGAGACATTCAATTTGTTTACTTCAGGTAAAAAGGTTTATATATTTTCTAAATGTCTAGAAGGTAGAATTCAATGTTCATGAATTTCCAAATTTTTAAATTAATGCATGAAAAAATTAAATTAAGTTCATGAATTTTTATGTTTACGACTTGGTCGATTTTCTAAGAATTTTCAATTTTCTCATTTTTCTCTTATTTTTCATCCTTCTCAATTTTCTTCTATTTTTCATCTTTCTCAATTTTCTTGATTTTCTTAATTTTCACAATTTCTTATTTTTCTTAATTTTCTTAATTTTCTCAATTTTCCTATTTTTCTTATTTTTCTCAATTTTCTTAATTTTCTTAATATTCTCAATTTTCTTATTTTTCTTAATTTTCTCAATTTTCTTAAATTTCTTACTTTTCTCAATTTTCCTATTTTTCTTAATTTTCTCAATTTTCCTATTTTTCTTAATTTTCTCAATCTTCTCAATATTCTCAATTTTCTTATTTTTCTTCATTTTCTCATTTTCTTAAATTTCCTAATTTTCTCAATTTTCTTAATTTACTTAATAGATACTGTTAAAACTAACATTATTAAAGAGTAACAAGTATTACAACATAAACTAGCTAACTAGAAATACCAACAATAAAATAATGACCTAACCTGACCTACTTATATAATAACTAAAATCTGCCATATTACTTGAACCAGATACAGCAAAAAAATTTGCTGGAATCGCAAAAATTTTTATCCAGACTTCAATTTATTACATAGCTGAATAAACATAAAATCGGATATTAAAATGTAGCGAAGCCTGGAATATAAAAAAACGGACCGAAAGGTTTTACTCTAAAAAAGTACGTTGACTTCGTTATTCGACACATATATCGTGAGTATAGTTATATGTTCTCGTTGTTATTACATTTTTTTTAACGAGAAAAATATTTACACTGTAAAAAGTTGTAAACAGTACAATATCGTATCATGAAACGAAATAACACGTCACAGGCTTCGGAAAATATTCCGCCATCGTTGTTTGAAACACCACTTTATTCAATTTTGATCGCATATTAAGTTAACGGCGGATGGGTTTGGTAGAAGTTAAAAATGAATCGAGGCCTTTGAAAGTGGAATCAAAGCAATTCGAAGCTTTACGAATTTACGTCTCAATGCGTTTCGTTTCACTTTGTCCGGGTATTATCGGAAAGGAAATGTTCGTTTAAAATGTACTTCACACTTTTAATAGAAGTTCATTGTTGCGGAAGTATACTTTCAAATGAAATATGCTACGATCCAGATTATTTGAATACCAACTTACGCCATTATTTAACCATTCCGGCAAAATAAAACGTAAACTCTCATTATATAAACATCAAAACTCTTATATGAATAACATACACCAATACTGATCCAGAATTACATATGTAATACATATCATTTATTACATATATAAACATAATTTTGTATTGACAAAAATAATTCTGAAATCATATTATCATATAGTGATTTTGAAGACAGTGGAAATTAGTTGTGTAGCTTCATATGTGAACATATTAACATATGTGAAATAACTGAAATAACATATATCATATGGCACATTATATAATATTATATTGTCATTACACTACATAGTATATCATACTATATACTAATATACTATAGTATATTATACTATAATATTGTACACATATGTCATATGTGACACACACATACTGTAACAGTACATCATATTATACTATTGCTATACTATATACGACCTTATTCTAACATATTACTCAATGATATTATACATATGTGTCATACACAACATATGCCTATAATGTAACATATGTCACATACTACATTATACTATGATATTATCTACACACAGTCATATTGTATAATCATACATAAATATACATATGCATGTATTGACATGTATGTATATCACAGTATACGCCATGTATGTATATTATAATATATGACATATATGTATATTTCAGTAGAAGAGGTCATATGTGACATATAAACCATATAACACGTTCAGCAGTAAGCCAAGTATCACGTATGCTCCTCGCTTTGGACTGAATCGTATACGCATAAATGTGCGATAGCAAACGGCTATAGCATAGCAGGTGGTCACAGCATCTTCGAAGGGTGAGAGATCACTGTTCAGTCTCGCAGCGGAGCATTGTAAGGGCAACGAACCGGCCAACCGAGGGCAAAGACGCCAGGCGCCTACTTGCTGCCACGATCTCACCAATCATTTGCGCATTCAAGCAGCTTCACGGGGATCCACTGATTCTCCGGCCTTTCGCATGGTCGACCTAATTCACCCGCTGCTGGATCCGGCGATATTATTATTTCGGGGCCGTCACCGGAACATCGGATCGACGCTTCGAGAAATCCATTCATACCGCTGGTTTCCTTTCGCCCTGCAACGTTACCTCTGCTGAATTCGAATGTTACAAATTTATGCTCTTGTGTGCAGTTTGTAATGTGTAATTGATTAATAATATTAAGTATATGCTTCATGACTGAAACATGTGGTGCATAGTTTATGGAGTGTGTAGAATTATTTGGAGATTATGTTTTGGTGCAAGGGTCCATTTGTTTAGATAGGGTATATGTGACAATTGGAACATCTTTAAGTTTTCGAGTAGACGAGTTTTTAATTCTTGAAGTTTTTGAGTTTTCAAATTTTTGTTTTTAGTTGTTCAGTTGTCAAATTGTCAAGTTACCAACACTTCCAATTCCCAAGTTTTTAAGCTCTCATATATTGAATCTGTTAAAAAATGTGTATTGTAATATGAGAACACGTGAAATGTAAATTTGATATGTAACATTTAATATATTATATGAAACTTAATATGTGAAATTTGATATTCGAATGTTGACGTGTGGAATTTGATATGTGAAACTTGATATGTGGAATTTAATATGTGAAACCTGATATGTAAAACTTGATATGTGAAACTTGGTATTCGAAACTTGATATGTGGAATTTAGTATGTGAAACCTGATATGTAAAACTTGATATGTGAAACTTGATATGTGGAAGTTGATATGTGAAACCTGATATGTAAAGCTTGATATGTGAAACTTGGTAATCGAAACTTGATATGTGGAATTTAATATGTGAAACCTGATATGTAAAACTTGATATGTGAAACTTAATATAATACAATTTTACAATACAATTAAATACAAATTAACAAATTATCAAATAATAAAAAAATAAAAAAAGTATATCAAAATTATAACCAAGGTACATAAATAATTGCACCATAGTGTCGCTAACTTCATTATTAAAAAATGATTAAACATTGCACTTCCATTTGCAGTAACCGTACCCTCAATCAAGTAGACAATGTCATATTTATCTTGGTCAATAAAAGCTCTAATTTTGCAATGATATCTAATTTTGTTCAAAAGTAGTTTAATTAACGTCACACGATTTCATCAACCGTAACTATAAAATTACGAGAGAATTATGCGACTCCATCTATCCACATTTAGGTGGCTCCCTCTGCATCATGCAGCGAGGCGTACAGCGTGCGATGACGCGTGTATGACGGTTCGCAAACAAATAACCTGACGCACGCCACTTCGGGAGAAAAATACAATTTTTTCTACATTGTAAATAATTCCTATATTGCAAACAATACGTGCGAGGTACAAAGCAAATTTGCATTTGTACAAAACAGGTTACAGCTCGCGAAAAAGCGCCAAAACAAGTTTTGAACGAGTACGATAATATTTCTACAGCTTTTTGTTACCACTTTTGTCTGATACTTATATTCCTATTTTGTTTTACTCCTCGTAGTGTGATTATTAGTATGTATTTGCATGATTTTCTGAATATCAATGATATCAGAAAATACTTGTGCTGCGTCTACTTTTTCCATCGAGGTTGTACGAAACTAATTAACTCAGATCTGTATCTTTTAATGAACCGGACTCGGTTCAAAGGTAAATAGCAAGTGTTTTCAATCGTACAAATGAATCGAAGTTCTGCGAAAGTGGGCTGTTGATATTTTTCTGTCGTTTAGTACGCTCGTTTATCTTTGTCCTACTGGCAAAATAGGGGTAACGTTTGTCATTTTCCGATATTTTCAATCATTTCCACCAAGAGAAAAATGAAAATAAAATAGTTGCAACAGCTAAGTGTGAGGTTAAATAATATGAAGACTTAACATAACCTTTATTTGACCTTGTGTATCAAGAGCAGAGATAAGTAAGTAAATAAACGCAAATAAATGTTTATAAATGTAAACAAACACAAATGTGAAGAAATGTATGATAAATGAAATGTCGACAACAGATTATTTAGATCATAATTTACAGTTCATATTAAACAAATGATGAAAATGGAGACCATAAATTTCACTGTACCTTTTGTAGGCTTCGATCGAATGGTTCTCTGGTCCTCCTCACAGAAATGTATGATTATTTGAATTTTGAATGATATTACTATGGGATCAGAACCTTCAGATCCAATAAAAGGAATCGTGGGATATATATGGATATCAGAGGGCTATGATGGCACAGTGGGCAGCAAAGCTGGCTACTATAGTACTCAAAAAAAACCTAGTTCTCAAATTTACATTTTACGTACACATATTACAATATACATTTTTTAACAGACTCAATATATGAAAGTTTAAAAAAAGCTTAATAACAAGTTTCAAATGTCAAGTTTCACGTATCAAGTTTCACATATCAAGTTTCAGGTATCAAGTTTCACGTATCAAGTTTCATATATCAGTTTTCACATATGAAGTTTCACATATGAAGTTTCACATATCAGGTTTCACATATCAGGTTTCACATATCAAGTTTTATATTTCAAGTTTCACATATGAAGTTTCACATATCAGGTTTCACATATCAGGTTTCACATATGAGGTTTCACATATTAAGTTTCACATATCATTTCACATATGAGTCTCATTGTATATATCAGGTTTCACATATGAAATTCCACATATCAAGTTTCCTATATCAAGTTCTTTTTCCTTAACTTAACTTTTTCTATCAATTTAGAAACGTGTCTGAGTTCGAAATAAAAAATTGACGCAGACAAAAAGATAAAGCAAAATTTCCATAAATCACAAGTTTCTTCCCTAACCTCTTTTCCACTAGGAAAATATTTTTCCACCATATCCTTAACAATATTCTTAAAATATAAATAACAGGGACGTAAATTACAATTAAACCACCAAGACTACCACCCTTTATACGAAAAGTTACAATTTTGTCCTAAATTTAGAAGTAGAAATTCCCTAGTCGGAAGTTCAAAGTGTGCGTAACTTTTCAGTCGATCAGCTGTTTAAACAATGCAGCAACAATCAACACGATGATGCAATATATTAGTCCATAAAGTCGCAGTCACCGAGCGAGAGTCAACGACTCGTATTGATTAATGTTCCGCATCATTGATTACGATCGGTTACGCGTACCACGAGGATTTCTAATATTTACTTTCCAGCGTGTTCCCGCGTCAATATCCATACAACCGGTTGACCTATCGTTATTTCAAAAGAGCGACACCGCCGTCGAGGCAAGCCACGGTATTATCCCTGTTCAGACGTGTGTACATGCATGTAACGAACACTATATCGCGGCGGAACAATGTTTTTGCCGGTAGTCATAAATTGAGTACTAATTGACACATGCGATCGGGTTTGTTGTATTTCATCCGTTCAACTTTCGCGACCACTGTGTTTAAACGGCGACACATATGTACCGAAGATATAAATTTGCGGATAAATACGTACGACAGCCGGTTAATGCAAGCCGAGTCCCCACCCTAATCCGCTTCTACACCCAGCTCCACCTTTACCATCAGAATCAATATCTACTTGTTTACTGGACCGTTGCCAGCGGGATTTCATCGAACCGGCGATCATCCCATCCTAATTAATTCCATCTTTTGTTATGGCTGTTTCGAAACTGCGGCGGTTACTCGCGATACAGGACCTGTAGGTCACCGTGCTCGACTTTTCCTCTGGCACAGACATCGACTAATTATCAGAGTCCCGCTATCCTCCTCGGATATCGCCGGCCACACGTGCACCCGTCCTCTTCCTGCAATCGTTCCACCGTTTGTTACACTTTAACCGAAGTGGAGGGAAACGATAATCGAGAAGAATTTGCGAGGATCTGTTGGCAAGTGGCTACGGTGAGCTTGTACAGTCGCGGGCAAATCTGACTTTTCTCGAGGAAACGTGTGAGAGATACAGTAGTGCATTTTTGGGGATTTCAAAATTACACAACATACCAATTTTTAAATATTAAAATTTTAGAAATTAGGAATTTGTAAGTATAGGAATTTGAGGAGAAATTTTGGGATACAGAAATTGAGTTAAGGGTTCACAAGTTTGGGGACATTCAGGTTTGTGGACTTTGAGGTATGGGAGTTTAGGGACTTGGTGTTTTAGGAATTTTGGGATATAGGAAGTTGGAGACCTAGGAATTTGGGAATTTATGAAGTTTTGGACGGTGGGAATTTCAGGATCTAGGGATTTAGCGATATAGGTATTTGGTGACCTAGGGATTTGAGAGTTTAGAAATTTGGGAATATTGGAATTTGTGGAGAATTGAGATGTGGAGATTTGGGGGTTCTGGAAACTTTGGGACATAGGAACTTGAAGACTTAGGAATTTATGAATTTTTGGAGGGTGGGAATTTTAGGATCTAGGGATTTAGCGATATAGGTATTTGGTGACCTAGGGATTTGTGAGTTTGGAAATTTGGGAAATATGGAATTTGTGGAGAATTGAGATGTGGAGATCTGGGGGTTCTGGAATTTTGGGATATAGGAACTTAGAGAACTAGAAATTTGGGAATTTATGAATTTTTGGAGGGTGGGAATTTTAGGATCTAGGGATTTAGTGATATAGGTATTTAGAGATCTAGGGATTTGTGAGTTTGGAAATTTGGGAAATATGGAATTTGTGGAGAATTGAGATGTGGAGATCTGGGGGTTCTGGAATTTTGGGATATAGGAACTTAGAGAACTAGAAATTTGGGAATTTATGAATTTTTGGAGGGTGGGAATTTTAGGATCTAGGGATTTAGTGATATAGGTATTTAGAGATCTAGGGATTTGAGAGTTTGGGAATTTGGAAATATTGGAATTTGTGAAGGTTCTAGGAATTTTGGGATATAGGAACTTTGAAACCTAGAAATTTGGGAATTTATGAATTTTGGAGCTAAGGAATTTTAAAATCTAGGGATTTATTAATGCAGGAATTTGAAGATCTCACGATTTAGGGTTTTAGAAACTTGGTACTATTAGAATTTGAGAATATTAAGTTATGGAAATCTCCAAGATTTAACAATCTAGGAATTTTGAAATCTAGGGATTTCTAGCTCTGGAATTTGGGGACTTACAGTTCTAAGAGTTTAGAAATTACACCTAGATATTCAAGAACTTGAAATTTACTAAAATTAGAATTTGGATTTAGAATTAACATTTTGACAATATAACTTGTGGATCTAGGAATACATGACTCTAGAACTCTGTGGATCTAGGGATTTGTAAACATGCAAATTTGGAATATTTCAGAACCTTGATATTTAAGAACCTAAAAATTTTGTGATCTCAAAATGTGAAAATTTAGAAGCTTGAAAATTTCCAAGTTAGTCAAATCCAAATTATCAACTACACATACATAAGTATGTATAAGTATGTATGCATATGTTTTCATCGAGTACATTTAAATGTTAATGGATAATTCACGTACATCGAATTTGTCGTAATGTATCCGCAATGCATTAACTCTAATAAGCCAGTGCCTTGTGAATGCAAAATATTTAATAATGTACAGGAGAGTCTATCAGCGAGAGTTATTCAATGGACCAGTTTTCACCCGAGCGCGATTCAAAATTTTAATTGAATACTAAATTAATGAGATTCCGCCCGTTTGTTCCATTCAATTAATTCGCAAAAATTGCCTTTCAGAGGTGCAGTAATTAAATATTATAATATGACTACTCGTTTCGTTGCTAAATCGTTTTGTTATAAACCTTTAGAAATTTATCGTTTTTTTTTTTGTGAATACGATACAGAAAATATTGTCGGAATTACTGGAGTATTTCTGAAAGGACCATTAAGTTTCATAATTAATTTAATGCGATAAGCAAATGAATTCAAGATTTAATTTCGTCGATTGCTGAGAACATTTTGCAGTAATTATACGTTCATTTAATCTACTTTCATTTAGAGTTTAATGTACTTTCTTTTATATTTTTTGAAATAAACAAAGATGGGAGATACAAAACTGTGTTGCAAAAATTATAGTATTTAGAAATTTGAGGATTTTGGAGATTTGGAAATTTATGGACACGTAGACATTTTATAGTCTTAGGGATTTTGGGAATATTAAAAATTTGATATGAAAATTTGAAAATTAAAAAATTTGCAAATTCACTATTTGAAAGTTTGAAGATTTAGAACTAAAAAATTTGGATGTTTAGAACTTGAAAATTTGTACAATAAATGTAGAAGCTTGATAATCTCAAAATTTGGGGATTTGAAAGTGTCAAGAGTGTGAATTTCTAAAATTTTTGAAACTTGCGATTTTGAAAATTAATTTCGTTAATTTCTATACTTGAGAACTTATCAAGTATTAATTTCAGCCATTAAATAACATCAAACGTCCCCAAATCGCCAACCGTTCAATCTCCCACTAACCTAGCGGTTATTTATCAAACGGCTATACGTCTTTCATCGAAAGTGAAAGCTCGAAGTGGATCGATTAGTCCCTGAGCTCTGAGAAAACGGCGCTTTATTTTTCACGATGTCGTACGGTACTTTTGTTCGTTCACTTCCAAAGACGCGTTTTTGTTCGTGACACGTGTCATTTCGTTCGAACGTGATAAACGACGGAAACGTGGCGCTGGTCGGAAACGAGGAAGCCGTTTCAGCCTCCGCTTGATGATTTTCAGGACGACACGCGGACAGCGGCTTGCAATTTCAGCGACGGGAACAACAACCGAAAAAAAAAAAAAATGGAAGGAAAAAATGAAAACGATTTAATTAACCGACGCGGTAAACGTGCGATCGCATGCGAAAGATAGATAAAGTTGTATATAAAATGGAAAAAAGCGCGTGCGATCCCACGACGCGGAAGAGACATGACAAACTCGTTAGTGGTAGGTACACTCGTCATGCCGCTTTTGCGGTTCGATTATCCTCTCGCTGGTTAACGAAAAGTGATACGTGCCAACGATTGCTGAATCCTATAATCCCGCTGAATTTCAAACGGCCCACAACTATCGTGATTTATTTCATAGCCACGCTTCCCGCCGCTCGATTCGTTTGAAGTTTCTTTCAATGGGCCGAGTATTACGGACAGATACACAAACGTAACGGCGGATTCCGGCCGAAACCGAATGATTGGAAATCGATAACTTAGAATGCTAAATGATAAACTGCATTTACGTGATTGACGGCTGCTGCGCCCCACCATGAATCACAATATCGGGGCTAGAACTTAATGATGTGGAATTTCAACGTTTCTGACTTACCTTTTCTTCTATAATCTACCATGTTATAAGAATACGCGTTTGGACAAAAATTGATGCGTGTTTTAATTTTTATTACAGTGGAGCTTCGTGGGATAGGAAAGCTATATTCTCAGGTCTTCAAGTATTTTTCAAAAATACAAAGACATGTAAATTTTAAAAAATGTTCAATTACATCTCAGTCTCCTTTATACTTATATGAACTATTTTTTAATTTTATCTAAATCCACCCTTGAATTTTTGCAGAATACAGAAAACATATTCCAATACCATATCATGGCCAACTATATCCCACCTCATCTACGTATGCACAAACAATTTTTTTTATTACAACTGTGTTCACCCTTGAAGTTTTCCAAAATACAAAAAGACATCCTCATTTTAAAAAATGTCTAATTATACTCCAGTCTCACTTACATTTATATGAACCATTTTTTAATTGTACCCAAACCCACCCTTGAATTTTTGCAGAATACAGAAAACATATTCTAATACCACATCATGACCAACTATGTCCCACCTCATCTACATATGCACAAACAATTTTTCTATTACAACTGCGTTCACCCTTGAAGTTTTCAAAAATACAAAAAGACATCCTCATTTAAAAAAAAATATCTAATTATGCTTCACCCTCAGCTACATAAATATATTTTGACCTAAACTATTTCTTAATTTAAAAGTAGTATGTTCAGTGTCTCTATATTTTGACTGTCGATATAATTCAATAGTAAAATCGCAGAGTTGCAGAAGTGAGCACCGTAAACTGGCAAACAGTTACATCTGGCTTTCCCTCTTGCCGGAGAATTACATTTGGTACGCGGTATCGCAACTGGCGAAAGAACAACGAAGTTGCGGGCAGCGAGGAAGAAAGGGCGCGCGAGGGAAGAAGACAAATGATAATAAAAGGATGGAAACGGAACAGAGGGGTAAACGAAAAGAAGTCGTGAGAGCACGGAAGACTGGATGGGAAAATAGTAGTCCGTAATTTTCGAAGACGGAAGAGCGCTCAAAGGGTTCTCTAGCCTGTGTTCTTCCGCAGATACGAAAAGCTCGGTGATAGGGTCGTGAATCGAGCGAGTCGGACTTGATGACACACGATTCGCTACGACAGCCTCCCCTATCCCTCTGCGAGCTGAATCGAGAGCAGAATTCAAAGATCGTCTGGCTTTTGTCTCTTTTCGTCTGCTGGCTTCCTTTTGCCGGTTCCGTTCGCTGTCCTTCTTGCTATATTTTTGTTTCTAATAATGACACTACGATGGCTGCTTTTCGACTTGCGAAAATGTCAGGATATGCTCGATATGGTGAAAAAAATATGATGAAATATATTGTTTGATGTTTTAGATTTTGTATATTGTGTGATGGTGGACATTTAAATATAAAATTTCCAATTTTCTTGCTTTTTTGGAATTTTCCAGTTTTCAAATTTTCGAAAATTTTGCTGTTAAATTTGAAGAGCTGTTTTGGAATTTTTGGATATTCAAGTTTTCGAGTTTGTGGATATTAAAATTTTTTTATCCCTAGATACCCATACGCCTAGATACTAATATCCCTAGATTCCTATACTCGATGACACTTATTTCCCTTGATACCAGTGTCTCTAGATATCAATAAGATTGTAAAGCAATATCTCTAGATTCCCATGCCCGAAGACACCTACTCCCTAGATAGTAATACCAGGGATATTGGTAACAATATCCCTAGATATCCTTATGATTGGAATTTAATATCCCTAGGTATCCATATGACTGGAACTCAATATCCCTAGATATCCATATTCGGTATTTTCCATATGCTTAGATATTATATCCCTAGATTCCCACATCTGAAGATACCTATTTCCCTAGATAATAATACACCTTGATACTAATATCCCTAGATATCCATATGATTGGAATTCAATATCTCTAGATATCCATATGACTGGAACTCAATATCCCTAGATATCCATATTCGGTATATTCCATATACTTAGATATTATATCCCTATATTCACACATCTGAAGATACCTATTTCCCTAGATAATAACACACCTTGATACTAATATCCCTAGATATCCATATGATTGGAATTCAATATACTTAGATATCCATATAATGGGAACTCAATATCCCTAGATATCCATATTCGGTATTTTCCATATACTTAGATACTATATCCCTAGATAATAATATCCCTAGATTCCCACATCTGAAGATACCTATTTCCCTAGATATCCATAGGATTAAAACTTAATATTCTCTAGATATCCATATTCGCTATATTCCACATTCTTAGATATTACATCCCTAGATACTAATATCTCTAGATTCCTACATCCAAAAGCACCTTTTTCCCTAGATGCTCATACACCTTGAATATCCCTAGATTCCACATCCTAAATTCCGCAAGAATATCCCCAAATTCCAAGATCCCAAATTTCTAAATAATAAAATCCCTAAATTCCTACATCAGTAAATCCCCAAATTCTTGCATTCCAAAATTATTAACCCATCTTGAAATTTATATATCTCCTAAATCCCCAAACAGTACGTGAAAGTTTCCTCTTAATTTTGTCGCATTTCCCTAGAGAAATACCGTTAGCTGTGTAGGTAACATTGTATTGTTTACGTATCAATAAATATTGCAAGCAATATAGCAATGTGTTAATATGACGGACAGTTGCGAAGGCGTATGTTCGAACGGCATCACGAACACCTGAAATATTTACCTTCAATTAATACGTATCGTACATTATCAACGGCTAAAACGAATTAACGCGCAGCTGAATTTTTCTACTTCGCCATAAAGTATTTAATTACACCCGAACGATACTGTTTGCACGAACGATAATTGGATAATCGATTCCCGTTTAAACGATAATGGGATAATGAAATGTTTAACGAAACGGAGCTTGAAAAATTGCCGATTCCTCCTATCATATTTTCGCGTCTCCTATTAACGTCATCGAAAATTTCAATTAACTCGACAAAATGCCACGCACCGAGACCAATACACTAATTATTTCCTGTACAGTATTCGGAGTTTATAGAAAATACACCCGCGTTAAACGAGAACCGCGTTATTACCGAACGTCCTCTTTGTCCCTTTGAAATTCGAGGCCTTTTTTCCCGAGATTGAAACATAATTTAATTGAATTTTTTTCCATTTCAGATCCTCTGTCGCGTACGTAAAACAACAGCTATCGATATTACTGTTTCCTGTACCGCGGACAGACCGTTTCACGGTTCGTAATTCCTGTGGTTCTTTTCAGTCGGCTTTGTGCACTTGGACTTTTGCGTTACACCGTATTGTCAATTAACTTTTGTTAGCAATTGTTCCGGACAGAAGGACAGGACCAGGTCCGAACACAAAGCCAATGTCATCGCGGAAAACGGAATACGCAAAGCCAGCGCCGCCAATATTCCCCTTTGATGTTTTGGAAGAAGCAGCCACGTCTGCGGACATCTCGAGACAAGAATTTATTACCTGGAATCCTGTTGTCGTGCACCGATTCAAAGTTCGCCGGACCAATTGATTAATTTAATTGCTTCGAAGTGGTCACTTGTAACGGTTCAATCGAACGGATATTATCGATATTTAAATCAGACCCCAGGCTCCATCTGCACGGACTTTATTGTTAATACGTATCGATCGATACACTTATAATTCAAGAACGCGCCACTCCAGTGTACGCTACCAACTTTGAATCTACCTTGTAAATTACTTTTTGATCGCATGATTGCCTCGTTTACATTCTTGTGGATTCAGGTATCGCAAACTGATCAATTTTACGTTGATCAGGACTTTTCTTTAAATACGGAATTAATGAAGGGAGGTATAACAAATGGGCGAAAATTTTTGTATTTGCAAGCTTTTTATATTTTTTAAGTTTGATAAGGTTTCAAGTTCTTGTATTATAAAAATCTTAATTTTCTCACATTTCAAATTTTTATCTATAGTAGTAATACAGTATACTTTGTTAATTTTATCAGATTTTAAAGAGCAGGTTAAATAAATTATAACAATAGTAGTTAGATGGTTATTATCGAAGTATATGTTAAAAGTTAAACATTATACATCATGGTTTCTTCAGGTAGTTTCAGTTGGACGACTACAAGAAAAAGTTCATATTACATGCGGTACTTCCGTTCCGGTTTCTCGGAAAGAACAAAAAGTTGCAAGTTTTTACTGCATATTCATAATATACGTACACGAAGGTACTGTCATTATATTCTCAAAAATTTTATCCCCTGTAAAACGAAAGTTTGAATTATTTAAAGGGAAATTCGTGATGCTTTAAAGTTTGCATGGACTTTATGCTCAAAGAGACTTCTTATATTCGATGCTTCGAACGATCAATATTCTTCCAATCATTTTTAGTTGTAAATGTTTATGTGAGAAGGTGTCAATTTTTAAGTTGTTAATATTCTCTTAATTTTGTAAAAATTTTAATTTTGTTAAAAATTTAGTTGGAGAAAAATTTTAGAATTGGCAATGTGTAGTCATATTGTTAAATAATTATCAAAGTTATATAATAATTGAAATAATTGTTAAATGACTATGAAAATGATGTGACTATTATATAATTAAATTAATGTAATTAACAAATTATTTTTACGTTAATGTAATTATGAAATTATTATTACATTAACTTGATTAAGAAATTATTTTTACATTAATTTAATTATGAAACTATTATTACATTAACTTGATTATGAAATTATTATTACATTAACTTGATTAAGAAATTATTTTTACATTAATTTAATTATGAAATTATTATTACATTAACTTGATTATGAAATTATTTTTACATTAATGTAATTATGAAACTATTATTACATAATAACAATCAAAATAATGTAATAACACAAATATCAAAACAACGTGATCATCAAATAATTAGAATAACATAATTATCCACCAATCATCAAATAATCTATCATCACACCTGGCCGAGCCATTAATCTAACCTAATCTGACCCAGTCCTTATCAGTACATTGAATTCGCGATCGAATATACGCTATCGTAGATTCATGTGCTGAAAACGTTCAAATATCGTCTAAATGTGAAACAATTAAATGAACTCGAATGAATACACAAATTTTCCTCAATCGAAGAAGTGGAGATTCAGATAATTACTTTTCGTGATTAATGAACACTGCAATCAACTGTTTCATTTCTCTAATTGCTTCTTGGAGTATCTGAATCATATAATTTCTGTACATTTGATATACTAATCTACCTGGAAAACCTGTATAGATCTGCGAAAACTTCAAAGTCCAAACTTGTATAGATCTGCAAAAACTTCAGTTTAAAATTACATTCACTTAATTAAAATTAATTGAAATTAAAAAAACTGAAAAACAAATAAAATTGTCATACTTAAAATAGCAACAAAATAATTGTAGATTCATGTGCAAACCTACCATGGACCAAGTACAATATACCTAACTGAAATTGTATTTACAAAACTGAAGGCAAATAAAATTGTCATACTTAAAATTACAACAAAATGATTGTGGACTCATGTGCAAACCTATCATGCACCAAGTACAATATACCTAACTGAAATTGTATTTAAGAAACTGAAGACAAATAAAATTGTCATACTTAAAATTACAACAAAATGATTGCAGACTCATGTGCAATCCTACCATGCACCAAGTACAATATACCTAACTGAAATTGTATTTAAGAAACTGAAGACAAATAAAATTGTCATACTTAAAATTACAACAAAATGATTGCAGACTCATGTGCAAACCTACTATGCACCAAGTACAATATACCAAACTGAAACTGTATTTAAGAAACTGAAGACAAATAAAATTGTCATACTTAAAATTACAATAAAATGATTGCAGACTCACGAGCAAACCTACCATGAACCAAGTACAATATACCAAACTGAAACTGTATTTAAGAAACTGAAGACAAATAAAATTGTCATACTAATTATAACAAAATGATTCTAGGCTCATGTGCCAACTTCTCATGAACTAAGTACCACATATGTAACATAAAAGCCAGCATCGAATGCGACCTCCGGTTTCCAACAAGTCAAAGCGCAGCGACAACTTCACGAAACCAAAGAACCACCGCGGAAGGCACAATACAAAATGGAGGGAAGAGCATCAGTGACGTTCGACTCGAAAGCACATCGATAATTCCGCATCCGCATCAATCGCATACACGATGATTTATTCATTATCCTCGAACCGGAAGTCGACATATTGGTATCGAAGAGATCCCGTATATCAGCGGAACTTCAGCAATGAAAGGTGTACATTTCTGAGCAAACGGTTCAACAAGTAGTTCGAACGACTCTATAACGGACTCTATGCCTCTATTTATCGAGGACCATAGTTCTAATCATCGCGAGAGGATTTCACCAACGAGAGAATCGACCCTAGTCGATCGAGCATATTTTCGTCTGAGTTCTCTCGGTTTCCCTCTTTTGCTCGTTCCTTTCAGCGTGCTGCGCTCGAACCGTCTCGATTCCCCGGTTTTCCAGCTGCAGCTATTAAACATCCCTGTTCATGAAACCGTAGCCAATTCTGGGATCGGGATGAATTCGGAACGTGCGAAATCGCCGGCTAATAGTTTAATGCTTTCTTGATTTCTCTTCCGGTCGCCATTTGCTCGAAAGATACCTAGAGTTCTGCGCAGGTAAATGTAATGGAAAACGTTTTCGTTGCAATCGACCGACCAATGTCATAATTCTGGAACGGTCCAGCGAACTGACTTACTAGTTTGAAACCAGTTTGCTAGAAGAATGACCAGTAATAACCCTATGAATACTTAGATGGAAGTTACGTTTTCTAATGTGTTAATATTCGACTTACAATTTTTGTGTTTTGCTGGGAAAATGGAGGAGTAAACGTAAGAAATTAAGGGTAGTTTGTGATGAGATTATGTCACAATACATTTGATTATATGTGATAGATTCAGGTGTGGACGACACTGGAAAGTATTCATACTTTTTAGGTTATGTCAGTGACGTAGTAAACTGGTACAAATACCTAAATTGTACTAAAGCTCTAGTTAATACAATATTATTCTAGTTCTAGTTCTAACCCTAATTAGTACACGAGTTTTCTATTTAAAGTGTTTTGACAGATCTATAATTCAGAGACCATAGTCTCTAATGACGCCATTTTCATTTTGCTACCATTGCATGTCATGTCGCCCAAAGTCGCCATGTTGCCATCACATAACCTAATCTATAATAAGTTTACAATCTCATATGGTTCAAAATCTGATTCTAAATTCGCTAAATTATTGATTACCTATTTTCTGACTCGAAAACATACCATGAGCGTTAACATAACCTAATTTAACCCAATAACAGTAACATAATCTAATTTAACCTAACTTAAACTAGCTTTTAACAACATAGAATGATAAATACTGAAGAATGTCCCTTGCAGAGCATGTTAATTATGTTTAACTATTATTACTTATCTATAATATTAATTTTAACATAAATATTAGTCAAAAGAAAGAATTTCAAAAGGTTATTCACCCGTTATAATTTCAAGAGTATTCAGATTCCCCAAACAAAGTATTAAGGATTTTCTTTTTCTCAAGAGACCACGAAACATTTACCAAACACAAATTTGGTTAAAATTAACACTTGTTAAACTAACTTCAATTATATCACGCCGAGTATCACGCAACTCTCGTTAACAATTTTCCGTACTCGCCCAACACCGTACGAATAATTTACATTTAAACCACGGGGTGAACTTTAACCCAAGTCTAAGCCAAGTTTAACAAAGAGCAAACCTGCCTGCTTTTGACCAGGTCAGCTTTCTGTTAGTATTCCCGTTCAAGAGGGAACACTTCAAAAGTTATGACGTCTACCGTGATTAAATACAAACTGGCCCTGCATACAGGTCCTATCACAATATGTGGACACAACTTTACCGAAGTTATATTAGTTAATTAAGGTTTACGTTAATTAGATCGATGGAAAACGGGTAATTGAATTCGGCAATTGGGAAACTGTTGTAAATACACAAAATTATATATTCGGAAATTATATTAGTAAACATAAATTTATGGCAAACGACCAATGAAATCATTTAATACTTTTATTGTTGCTAATTGTGTATCTAAATAGCTTGATTAAAATTCATGGATAATTACGTTAATTAATTTGATGTTGAGCAATTAACCTTTCAATCATTTGTTATGTTTCAAATATGCCATGCAAAATAATTTTGATATTATTTCTGTTAAATTGTATAGAAAATTGCATAATCAACAAACATTTATCTTTCCAAATTTCAATTTATTATCACATTTTCTCTTTACAATTTTGTGATCACATAATTTGTCACTAAACAAACTTCCTCTGTAGGAAATATTTATTTATTATTATTTTTGCATCAGTACTCATGAGGGTTCGATAGCAAATTTTTTTTTTAAATTATTGAATTACTAAATTTACTTTTTTCATCAATTATTTCTACAGATCTTATTAGAACTAAATAGATCACTCTTAAGGAAACAGTGAATAATTAAAACAGTGCATTGTTCTGATATTATTCCACATGTTCTACAGTGCATCCTATATTTTCAACTAACCATTTACCATTAAATTACACTCGAGCAGAATCTGTCAACAGCGAAATCGTCGTCGTTGGGGTATGTAATGGCTGGTACATCGTTCTCAAGTGTTTTGGTCGCGAAAGGCAGCCTTCCTCGGATCGTTGCAAGGAGATTGATAGTTCGAGGGAGACAGAGATGCGACGGAATCGTGAAAGACGATCGTCGAAACGAAGAAACGAGACAGAAAGTGAGGGTTTCGAAGGGGATGAGAAACGAAGCTCGATCGCGTCGCCGATGAAGCGGCGAACTGACGTCGCGTTGTTCCCATTGATCAAATCTACGCGACCGTGGCACACACCATTTCATTTTTCTCTTTTGCTTCTGTACCCCAGGCTATTTGGCACTTTGACGATTTGGCATTGAACGTAACGATCGCTTTTTTCTTGCTACGTCGACGTATAGCTAGTTACTATGTATTTCTTAAAAGGTGCATTTAACACCAGAGAAAAATTTTGTATTTTGGTGTCAAATTTTTAATAAAAATTGCATACTGCAAGATTTCGTGAGATATCAGTTTTTTAGGTTACTGGATTTTTGCCTTTTTGAGGTTATGCTTTATTGTCTGTTTGTAGACTTTATTACATTTTTGAGGTTAGGTTAAGTACTGTATCTTCATTATTTTGAGGTTAGGTTAAGTACAATATTTTCATTAACAGTTTGAGGTTAAGTTAAGTACTGTATCTTCATTATTTTGAGGTTGGGTTAAGTACAATATTTTTATTGACACTTTGAGGTTAGGTTAAGTACCTGTATCTTCATAATTTTGAGATTGGGTTAAGTACAATATTTTTATTGACACTTTGAGGTTAGGTTAAGTACTATATCTTCATTATCTTGATCTTAAGTTAAGTACAATATTTTCATTAACACTTTGAGGTTATGTTAAATACTTTCACTATTTCTTTACACAAAAATATTCAGACATATTTTCACATACCAACCATGAAACTGTATCAATGTGAAAATTATACACCACCTAAATAAAAGACATATCGTTCAAAAGAGGATGATTCGTCAGTAATTTTAATAAAATCTAAAAAGACACACTTCCCAATAATTCTATAAATGCTGTTAACCATTAACTATTCAAATTTTCTTAAACATTCAAGAAAGAACTTTTGAGGTTATAACACCTTTATTGTCTGTTTGAGGTTATGTTAGTTATACATATCTTTACTTGCACAAAAATGTACGTGTTCACATTTTGCTATAAAACTACCTGTTTTAACACACCGCAGTACACCATTTATTAAAAACATTTGCCCAATAATTTCAGCAAAATCCTGCAAACACCGTTAATCAACGATTAAAGTACCACGTTATACAAGCACATACAGCAATAAAATTATGTAAACACGAAAATTGAACGATTCGCAACGATTTAATCGCGTAATAACAGTTCGCTGCGCACCATTTTGTCGGCCATCTTTGCGTCTCCATACGGTCGTCAGTTTGTTCCTTTTTTCGCGTGTCCGAGCTTCCGAATGAATTCAGAACGACCGAATTCCTGGAGCAACGAGGTGAGGCCGGCTTGTAACACCGGGGATGGAAATCGTTTCGCATTGTCTGCAAGTTGGTTCCCTTCTATCGTTATCCGCCCGTGGCACCGAAAACGTTACTGCCCTCTAACCTCGAAAAGACCGAACGACCCCGTTTTCCATCGGTGGCAACCGACGCTCTAATTGCAACGATCCTCTCGGCGGGCAGACAGACCACCGAGGAAAATCTACCCGTGCCCGGGCAAATGGTGAACCTCGATCCAACCCCCAATGCCGCAGAACTAATTTCGTATTGTGGACGAGGAAATTTGTTTTGGCCCGTTTTAACTTCTTTCGCTGGACCCTAGCTGGATTACAAACACCTTTTTTCCTGGTTATTTCGCTCCTGCTTTCCTCTGCTGATTCTTGGAGAGCAGGTTGTGATTACGCGGTGAAATTGCCCGGTGAAGGAAGCACACTTTTGCTCATCTGTGACTGCTCCTGGAGAGTGAGATAAATATTTATGATCCGTTGATGGGACATCTTTTTTCCTTGTTTATGTCAAGCTTTGTGGGAATTTCTTCTGAAGAGGGAGACACTATTCAAGCTGTATTATCATTTCACAAAAATAGTTTGAAGACCAAGAAAATATGAAACTTCAATCTTTTTATGATCCAGATTCAATTAACACTGTTTTACACTTACAGACATAAATTGTATAAAATTCTAACATAAACGAAACATTCTCCAATGCAAAAATTCAGTGGCTCCTTCAATTAATAAATAAACCCTATCAAATAGTTATTTACGACTGAAAAGTTAATCACGAAAAAACAGCATCAATGTGAAATGGTCCTCCGTTCACATATGAGCACGTGAACACATATGTCAATATTTTTGTCCACAGACAAATATTATGAAACATATCTTATGCAGATCACTATGCCAGCCGTTTTCAAACAAAAGTTGGCAGACAGTTTACGTAAAAGATCTTCGAAGTGACTTGAACAAGTAAAATAAATGGCGAGAATAAGACAGCCTACTTTTAGACAACTTCTCTACTGACAGTCTACATCGAACTACAATATCGTGTAAAACGTTTTCGTCAAGAAACCGATGGGAAATAGCCTTTTGGGACACCTGGTAGCCGTACAAAAGGGGCTTCACAATTTCTCTTCCTCCGTAGGGACCTTTTTCTAAATTGTCACACTCTGACTGACGCGCTCATCCTTCTTCCTTTTTGTTCTTCCCTTTTTTTACTCATACATGTACATGTTCTCTGTTTTGGTATTTTATACTCGTTTCTGGGAACACTGCGTTTTATACATCTTAATTGCTGCAAGTGTTCTTCAAAGTTTAACTGTTTCTTTGTACTGGTATTTTAGAAGTGTGAGGGTCATAGTTTTGGAATTTGATGGTTTATTACTTGGTTTTGGATGATTTAGTTTAAGTTATTTTCGTGTTAATAGTAATATTCTTAAAATTCAAAAATTTCCAAATTCTAAATTTCCCAAATTCCAAAATGTTCAAATTCCAAAATCTTCAAGTTCCAAAATTTCCAAGTACCAAAATTTCTAAATTTCGAAATTCCCGAATTCCAAAATTCCCGAATCCCAAAATTCCCGAATTCCAAAATTATCGAATTCCAAAATTCCCGAATTCCAAAATTCCCGAATCCCAAAATTCCCGAATCCCAAAATTCCCGAATTCCCAAATTCCCGAATTATCAATTTCCCGAATTCCAAAATTCCCGTATCCCAAAATTCCAGAATTCCAAAATTCCCGAATTCCCAAATTCCCGGATTATCAATTTCCCGAATCCCAAAATTCCCGAATTCCAAAATTCCCGAATTCCAAAATTTCCGAATTCCAAAATTTCCGAATCCCAAAATTTCCAAATCCCAAAATTCCCGAATCCCAAAATTCCCGAATCCCAAAATTCCCGAATTCCAAAATTTGCGAATCCCAAAATTCCCGAATCCCAAAATTTCCGAATTCCAAAATTTCCGAATTCCAAAATTCCCGAATTCCAAAATTTCAAAATTCCAAAATTTCAAAATTTCATAAATTTTCACACCTCAAAACATGTTACATCCAAAAATAATTTTTCTGATCCCTCCCTTCAATATCTTCGCTCCCCCAATTTTCACAGTTCTCCAAAACTGTCTCAGAATCAGAATTCTTTTCCAACTACAGAAAACTGAGTAATCACTACATTACATACGACTTCCAAAGAAATATCAATTTCAAAGTATTCAGCTTACACACCTAAATTTCACATCACACCGGCAGCAGAGTATTTCATAAAAGTAGGAACTGCTTGCAGAATTCAGGTGAACTGTAGTATTAAAAAAACTCAACCAAGCGTTCGGTACTTTTCAATATCTGTTGACCCAGTAACAAAACTTTCCCCGGTGCTAAAGATAAAACCCTCGTTTGCACTAAAAGTACCAGTGCTTAAAGCACGCACTACAATCAGTTGTTACTATGCATATCTTTCCATCACAGTTATATTTCCATTCTTGTTCCACGGAACAACGTAGCAGAACTGCAACGTCAAGACCAACATTTCGTTCTTGATTTTACGCAACTTTGTAGAAAGTAGAATTTATTCGCGTGCATAATTTCTGTAATTGCCGAGTATTATCGTGTACATCCGCAAGCTCAAAAGTGCAGTGCACTCTGAAAATTGTGCTATAATTAGTCTAAAATGTGCAATGAAATTTTTTTATTCGAAGCAAAGTTTTCTGGAGAACGAGTTTTGAGTATTCGTTGACACGTGCACAGCCACGGGCTTTGTAGTTTATCCGATTTAGCGTGTAACTATCTGCACGCAATATGGGACCGTTAATCTCGCGATGGCTGGCATGGGTCATTTCTACTAAAGAATTAGCAGCACTGAAGCTGTTAAAGTGTCGAGACAGCAATCGTGAATGCACCGATACGGTTCGTGCACTAGAAGCTTGCGAGGGTAATGCTTTCGCAGCGGGATATTACAAACAACGGTACCCTGGTCGCCATCTTGACGGACGAGTAACGCAAAGAACAGAACAGACGCTATCGAGTGTGGAGCTTTCGTATCTCGTCATAATAATCGTGGGTCGACATCGTTATAACGGAGTCGAAGAAAAATTCTTCGTTCAAACTTGCTGCATTCGATCATACTAAACCAGTGCTTAACTCGAGTGAAGCAGCGGATAATCGAGTGTAGTGCTTAACAGATATTCAAAAATTTTTTAGAAAGCATGAGACACAAAATTTGTTGTACATTTTAGACTTGTTTTATGTAGAATCGCTCTTGTAGATTTATGGAACACCCTGTATAAATTGTCCAAGTTCCTCCGGTTGTTCCGAAAGTTTATTCAGTCAATGCAACGAAGCAAAACGCATGTTCGATATACACGCTGGTTCAACGCTTCTTATAATTTTTGTCACGAAACCGAGCCGCGAAACTAGGTCGGCGCACGGATCATTGAAAAAGTTGGGAAGGACGTTGATGTCGCGTCAGAAAGGCTGGAAATTCTCGTTTATATGAAAACTGATTCGCAGCTGTAGAGGTGAGTCAACATCAGACTGTATGGAAAGCAGCGACCCGAAATATTCTGCAACTATCGAACGGTTTACGTAATTTCATGAACAGCTCCTGTTCAAATTTTCATTTTGCCCGCGCTCACGGGGAAGAACAGGGTGAAAATACTTTAAAACCCGCCGAACGGTATCGCGCAAAATTTATGAGAAATTTAGCACAAAAGGTTACCGCGGAAAATCGTCTGGTAAAGAGAGGAAACACGTTTCAAGACCGGATTGTTTGCATCAATTATTTACGTTAACGGTAATACTTGAAATTTCATGGGTAGCTTTTTAAATATAGTATAAGGAGAACATGGCAAGTGAATTCGATGAATTTTGTAGAGTTTGTTCCGTAGAGATGCGGTGAAAATTAGATATTTAATGGGGAATGGTGGTGAATCAGTAATTTTTACAAAATTGGTATTTTGAAGCTTGCAAATTGTCAGACTTGTGAATTACCAAGTTATATTGTTAATGAGTTAATAAGTTCTCAAGGTACCAAGTTACGAGGTTATCAAGTTATCAAGTTACCGAGGTATCAAGTTATCGAGATGTCAAGCTACTGAGGTATCAAGTTATCGAGGTATCAAGTTACCAAGTCATCAAGTTACTAAAGGTGTCAAGTTACCAAATTATCCAGTTATTAAGCTATCAAGTTACGAAGGTATCAAATTACCAAGTTATCAAGCTAGTAATTTCTCAAGTTATTGAGGTATCAAATTACCAAGTTATCAAGCTATTAATTTCTCAAATTACCAAGTTATCAAGCTATTAATTTCTCAAGTTACCGAGGTATCAAGTTACCAAGTTGTCAAACTACTAAGATATCAAGTTACTAAAGGTGTCAAGTTACCAAAATATCCAGTTACTAGGCTATCAACTTACGTAGGTATCAAATTACCAAGTTATCAAGCTACTAAGATATCAAGTTACCATAATATCCAGTTACTAAGCTATCAAGTTACGAAATTATCAAATTACCAAGTTATCAAGCTACTAAGATATCAAGTTACTGATGGTGTCAAGTTACCAAAATATCCAGTTACTAAGCTATCAAGTTACGAAGTTATCAAATTACCAAGTTATCAAGCTACTAACTTCTCAAGTTACCGAGATATCAAGTTACCAAGTTGTCAAGCTACTAAGATATCAAGTCACTAAAGGTGTCAGGTTACCTAATCATCCAGTTACTAAGATATCAAATTACAAAGTTATCAAGTTACCAGGTTATCAAGCTACTAATTTATCAAGCTACTAATTTCAGTGCACAATACACTACATACACACCCTTACAATATATCATACATGCAGTATAATATACCCTACAAAACTGATCATAACAACAGGCCAACACTTGTATAACTACGGCCATCCCTCAAACACAGAAAAAGTTTAATTCGTCGCGATAAAATATTATCGTAATTAGCGTTCGATTACGTCTCCGTGTTAAAGGTTCGTCTGCGTGTTAGCTCAGAAAATGGGGGCAAGACGATCGCGGGATCAGCGAATTCGAGGAGAAACGAGAAGAACGGATTGATAAGCTTCTACATTAATACGACTCCCCTTTTCGAAATATCCCGCGAGACAGTCTATGGACTCGCCATATTTAACCTGGTCTTATCGTGTCGCAAAGTGAAACTGACTACACCGACGAGATATCGTCTCGTTGCTCGAGATTATACGGATAATTGGGGTCTCCATCGTGCCATTCTTTTTTGGGGTTCTACCCTTTCGTAACTGTGGACCTTTCCCTTTGCGGTGAACTCGATAGAGTGCCGGCGAACTCGATAGAGCGCCGGCGAACTCGTCGCGGTTCCTTTGAGCCGCGGTTACTTGGAAAGGTAATTCATCTGTCTCTCTGTGCACCTAACGTGGAAATACTCCGGGTATAAAAAGGAACGATCAAGTGACGTCAGCTTTTCAGCGAAAGGTCGAGTGCCTTGAAAGTTTTTGGAAGAAAAGATATCAAGTGACCTCCGGGCTTTACTTAAATTAGTAATACTTATATATTTGGCGATAATCGATCTGTCTGAGTCCTGAAATATTTAATGGATGAATTTTCTTTCACCGTGTCAATTAATTCACTTTTATATTACAACTATTTTCGAATGTCGTTCGATTCCAAAGTGGAATACATCATGCTATTATACCGTCATATATCTTTGTGTTCAAACTTAAATCCCCTACTTTTCCAAAATAACAGATTATATACGTGTAATTCATTTCACAAATGACCCAGCTAACTGGCCATTACGATACAATAGGCCTCCATGAAACGCATAATATTACAATATTCGTTCATCGAGGTGAATAAATCTCTCCATCATGACAACCTTTTGACCTTCGCAAGACAATGAGAGTACATTTCTCGATCTTACCAGAGACAATCGAGGCTGTCGCGTGAAGACAATACTTGTTCAATCCCTTGAGTAATAACTACGTCCGAAGTTCATCATATTCAAAGGCAGTCAGACTCCCGTGACTACTGTAACAGCAAGACTTCTTTCCCTATTGATTCGTCAAGGATTAAGGAAAGTTGATTGTGCCAAGCAGAGGGAGAATCCTCGCAGTGTCTCGAGCAGGGGAGCGAAAGAGTCGGAAGTGAATTCGTCGATGGATGGCTTCGAAATGGTTATGTAGCTAATAACAGTGGAGGCAGTCTTTGCGAGAACGGAAGTCGAGGAGACTGCTTCGAAAATGACTGGTCGATGAAGTACATTCGGGTGCAATGTAGGCTTCTTTCGGGTAAAGGTGTGTGTGTATAGAAATTGTCAGATTTCTGGTCTTTTTATGCTTCATGTGTTTGGAAATATCGAGATTTTGGATTTTTTGAAGTATTGAATTCTTGAGATTTTTTACTTTTTGGGGCTCGAATTTTTAATTTTCGAATTTTCGAGTTATCAAGGTTTTTAGTTTTCAAATTTGCGAGTTATCAAGGTTTTGAGGTTTCGGATTTGCGAGTTATCAAGGTTTTGAGTTTTCGGATTTGCGAGTTATCAAGGTTTTGAGTTTTCGGATTTGCGAGTTATCAAGGCTTTGAGTTTTCGAATTTTCGAGTCATCAAGGTTTTGAGTTTTTGAATTTTTGAATTATCAAGGTTTTGAGTTTTCGGATTTGCGAGTTATCAAGGTTTTGAGTTTTTGAATTTTTGAATTATCAAGGTTTTGAGTTTTCGGATTTGCGAGTTATCAAGGTTTTGAGTTTTCGGATTTCTGAATTTCTGAATTTCTGAATTTCTGAATTTCTGAATTTCTGAATTTCTGAATTTCTGAATTTCTGAACTTCTGAACTTCTGAATTTCTGAATTTCTGAATTTCTGAATTTCTGAATTTCTGAATTTCTGAATTTCTGAATTTCTGAATTTCTGAATTTCTGAATTTCTGAATTTCTGAATTTCCGAATTTCTGAATTTCTGAATTTCTGAATTTCTGAATTTCTGAATTTCTGAATTTCTGAATTTCTGCTTTTCTGAATTTCTGAATTTTCGAGTTTCAAGTTTTCGAACTTTCTAATAAAAAATTTATCAATTTTTCAAATTTTCGAAACTTCTACATTTTCAAACTTTGAAGTTTCTATACTCTCAAGTTTCCAAATATTTCAATTTCCAAATTTTCCCATATTTTTAATTTTCAAATTTCCTCATTCATAAATCCCTAAAATCTGAAAATTGTTAAATTCCCAAGGTTCTATATTTATATATTCCTAGATTCCGACGCTTCTAGATATCAATATCCCTAGATTCCTAAGCTTCTAGATATAAATATCCCTAGATTCCTAAGCTTCTAGATATCAGTATCCCTAGATTCCTAAACGTCCAGATATCAATATCCCTAAATTCCTGAGTTCCTAGAAATGATTATCTCTAGATTCCCAAATTTGTCGTTCGTATTCTTAGATTCTTAAAATCATCAAATCACTGGATCTTCCGAATATCCCCAAATTCCTAGGTTTCCAAACTTCCAGATTTTCAAATACACATATAAACATATTTCCCTAGCTTTTAAGTACCTGAAATGCCTCCATTCTGAAATTCCTAGGTCCTCAAATTCCTGTACCACAAAATCACTAAATACCTGAATACATCCACCCTTGGATCAGCCTTCAAATTTCTAGATTTTTATTCTTCCCGATTTCTATACATCCATCACGTATTTTAACATTTCCACATACCCACTTTTCTATGTCACCTAATCCCTAGATTCTGTATCCATATGTTTTCATATCCCAACCGTGCCAAATCCTTGAATCCATTCCCAAGGTCTTGAGATTCTTCATTTCATCCTCAAATACCAAGGTCTTCAAATTCTTCATCTCATCCTCAAATACCAAGGTCTTCAAATTCTTGACTTTATCCTCAAATACCAAGATCTTCAAATTCTTCACTTCATCCTCAAATACCTAGGTTTTCAAATTCTTCATCTCATCCTCAAATACCAAGGTCTTCAAATTCTTGACTTTATTCTCAAATATCAAGGTTTTCAAATCCTTGACTTCATCCTCAAATACCAAGGCCTTCAAATTCTTCACCTCATCCTCAAATACCAAGGTCTTCAAATTCTTGACTTTATCCTCAAATATGAAGGTTTCCAAATCCTTGACTTCATCCTCAAATACCAAGGCCTTCAAATTCTTCACCTCATCCTCAAATACCAAGGTCTTCAAATTCTTCACCTCATCCTCAAATACCAAGGTCTTGAAATTCTTCACTTCATCCTCAAATACCAAGGTCTTCAAATTCTTCACCTCATCCTCAAATACCAAGGTCTTCAAACTCTTAACTACCTTCAAATTTTCAAATTCTTAAAACCCCCCAAAAAAATAAATGATTAGGTTCCACCCTCGGTTCCCATATTCGTACGTAACCAGATTTGGTTCAGACTGTACAACGACCACGCCTGAAGGGCGAGGGTGAAGTATTATAGGATGTTACGCAAACGGCGCCTCTGCCCATCCGATTTTACGAGCGATCATAAATACCGACCGTTCGAAAAGCCCGGTTTGATGGAAAATTCCATCGGGATAGGTAGAGCCTCATCGCGGCGCTAATGTTACTCAATTGTGGTACTCTCCCGGCTGATTCAGGAACACGTATCCTTACCGGGGAACTCTAGCAGCCAACTTCTGACGAACTATTGTCGACTCGGAGGGGAAATCGGAAGCTTCGGTGATCGAATTTCTACTCGGACCAAATCTAATTTTTACGGGTACAGGAAACTGCTGGTCCGAGATGGTGCGCCGAGTCCCAAACATCGGGATACCGTGAGAATCCTGGATCGCAGACCTAAGATTACCCAGACTTATCCCGGTGAAAGGGCGGAAAGTGAGGATTGCTCGCGCGAACACGGAGTTATCGAATATCAAAGTTTCGAAATCCCGCGTTGCCAGCAAAGTTCACTCGAAAACATAACTTATAAGTTAGTTCGGCTGGTAGGGTCCGTCGAGAAGAGGGCGGGATGGGACCGGCCGAATGAGGGTGAAAAAGCAAAAGGGCGGAAGCACCGGAACCGGCGGGAAACGGTGATGGAAAGGGGAAGAGGTCCGAGGATCATTCGTCTCCGCGAGACGGAAGTTAGGCCGATTCGAGGACAAAGTTTGGTCAGAGTCCAAGTTGCTAAAAGGAAGAAAATTTCGGAAAATATGGAGGAGTGTATACCGCCGTCGAGAGTTGCCCATTGGTGGAATTTAACAGGAACAGGCCAAGAACCAACACTCCGGGAACACTTTTAAACGAACTAACCGACTAGGTCGTCTCCAGACTTCCTGTCCGCGGCATCTTCACCGAGACAGATACCGGGATAAGGTACAATCCTGTTCTGCAAGATGAACTCCCGCCAGTGACGCAGTGGCCGGCGCCATACTGGAACGCTTTTTCAACCACTGGCAAACGTCTCGCGAAAATGTCCGGCTCGCGGTCGTCCATTTTGAACGCATTATCTCACGTGTTGGCCGCAACAAAATGGATACACGCTGTATTTTACTTTTAGACTACTTGCTGCTTTTTCTTTGCCGCTTGCATTGTACTTTCTACGGCAAAATAATATAGGTTACTTTCGTGACTTTTGCTATTACAAATTATGTTTTCTTTTATTTTTATGTAGTGGTGAAAATAATACTCTTTCCCTTCGTACTTTTATTTTTAAACTTACAGAAGTTTTGTAATACAAGGATAAATTATGGAAATTATTTTCAAGATATAGGGTTTAAAAGTAAATTACTGAATCTCACAGACTGCAACTGAAGGTACTTAAAGATGGAATGTACTTTTGTTTGATTAAATTTTACAATATTTACCTGTAGTTATTACTATAAGAAATTTCAGTTAGCTTTAAATTTGTTGACAAGAATATTGGGATTTAGGGATTTAACAGTGGAGGAATTTGAAGTACTAGAAATTTTGCATTTTAGGATTTGGGAATTTTGGGATTTCGATGGAGAGTATTTCGGGGATGGAAATATCTAAGAAAATTGGGATTTGGGGAATTAGGGATGCGGAAATTTATGGATTTGGTTCAATAGTATTTTTGGGAAATTTTGGATATGGCAATTTAGGAATTTAAGAATCTAGTGAATTTGAGATGTAGGGAATCCGCAATTTAGGGACTTGGGAATCTAGGAATTTGAGAATTTAGGGATTTGGGAATCTAGGAAATTTGGGATCTTAGGAATTTGGGAGCTAGGGAATTTGGAATCTGAGGAATTTGAGATCTAAGGAATTTGGAATCTAGAGAATTTGGGACGTAGAAAATTTGGAATCTAGGGAATTTGGGACGTAGAGAATTCGGAACCTAGGGAATTTGGGACGTAGAGAATTTGGAATCCGGGGAATTTGGGATCTTGGGATTTTGGGATCTAAGGAATTTGGGAAGTAGAGAATTTGGAATCTAGGGATTTTGGAACGCAGAGAATTTTGAATCCAGGGAATTTGGGACGCAGAGAATTTGGGATCTTGGAAATTGGGAATCTAGGGAATTGGGAGTCTAGGTAATCGGGAACTTAGGGAATTGGAAATTTAATGAATTGGGAATTTAGGGAATTGGGAATTTAGGGAATTGGGAATTTAGGGAATTGGGAATTTAGGGAATTGGGAATTTAGGGAATTGGGAATTTAGGGAATTGGGAATTTAGGGAATTGGGAATTTAGGGAATTGGGAATTTAGGGAATTGGGAATTTAGGGAATTGGGAATTTAGGGAATTGGGAATTTAGGGAATTGGGAATTTAGGGAATTGGGAATTTAGGGAATTGGGAATTTAGGGAATTGGGAATTTAGGGAATTGGGAATTTAGGGAATTGGGAATTTAGGGAATTGGGAATTTAGGGAATTGGGAATTTAGGGAATTGGGAATTTAGGGAATTGGGAATTTAGGGAATTGGGAATTTAGGGAATTGGGAATTTAGGGAATTGGGAATTTAGGGAATTGG